>NC_056075.1:37962612-40362612 GCF_016772045.2 Ovis aries | reverse complement strand
GTGGCTGGTGCACAGCATGCTTTCTTGAGAAGAAGTAATTCTATTGATTACATATTCTTAACGAGCTTGGATTTTGGTAGACATAGACTGTGAGCAGCTCTAACAGGCTTAAGGGTTTCTGGTCTTTCACAGAATCTTCCAGTTGTTGCAGTTAAAAACAAATGCCAATTTGACACGTCTAAGTGTCATATTTGTGTCATGTTTGTGTTCCTACTCAGGGTATATGGCTGGCTTGTAATTCAAAGTCTGCCCTAGAATAAGTCTTGAGTGTAGACAGACTAAATCCAGAGTCCTAGAAGCCAGCATAAGATAAAAAAGTGAACTTGTAAGCCCCCTGGTGTATCCTGAAAGTGTTTATCTAAGAGCATCTCATTTTACTCTCTTGAAATATTAAGAACAATATCAGTTTTTAAAAAGAAAAATGTGTCCATAATCTTTACTTGCTAATGTGAATTTTATATTTAGTTAAGTTCAGTCATTCAGGCGTGTCCAACTCTTTGCAACCCCATGGACTGCAGCACGCCAGGCCTCCCTGTCCATCACCAACTCCTGGAGTTTACTCAAACTAAAGTCCATTGAGTCAGTGATTCCATCCAACCATCTCATCCTCTGTCATCCCCTTCTCCTCCTGCCTTCAATCTTTCCCAGCATGAGGGTCTTTTCCAGTGAGTCAGTTCTTTGTATCAGGTGACCAAAGTATTGAAGTTTCAGCTTCAGCATCAGTCCTTCCATGAATATTCAGGACTGATTTCCTTTATGATGGACTTGCTGGATCTCCTTGCAGTCCAAAGGACTCTCAAGAGTCTTCTCCAACACCACAGTTCAAAAACATCAATTCTTTGGCACTCAGCTTTCTTTATGGTCCACATCTCACATCCATACATGACTACTGGAAAAACCATAGCTTTGACAAGACAGACCTTTGTTGGCAAAGTATTATCTCTGCTTTTTAATATGATGTCTAGGTTGGTCATAGCTTTTCTTCCAAGGAGCAAGAGACTTTTAATTTCATGGCTGCAGTCACCATCTGCAGTGATTTTGGAGTCCAAGAAAATAAAGTCTGTCACCATTTCCATAGTTTTCCTATCTATTTGCCATCAAGTGATGGGACCAGATGCCATGATCTTCATTTTTTGAATGTTGTTTCAAGCCAACTTTTTCACTCTCCTCTTTCACTTTCAGCAAGATGCCCTTCAGTTCCTCTTCACTTTCTGCCGTAAGGGTGGTGTCATCTGCCTATCTGAGGTTATTGATATTTCTCCCTGCAATCTTGATTCCAGCTTGTGCTTCCTCCAGCCCAGCATTTCTCATGATGTACTCTGCATATAAGTTAAATAAGCAGGGTGACAATATACAGCCTTGACATACTCCTTTCCCGATTTGGAACCAGTCTGCTGTTTCATGTCCGGTTCTAGTTGTTTCTTCTTGGCCTGCATACAGATTTCTCAGGAGGGAGGTCAGGTGGTCTGGTATTCCTATCTCTTTCAGAATTTTCCACAGTTTGTTGTGATCCACACAGTCAAAGATATTGAAATAGTCAATGAAGCAGAAGTAGATGTTTTTCTGGAATTCTCTTGCTTTTTCTGTGATCCAATGGATGTGGGCAATTTGATCTCTAGTTCCTCTGCCTTTTCTAAAACCAGCTCGAACATCTGGAAGTTCTCGGTTCACATACTGTTGAAGCCTCACTTGGAGAATTTCGAGCTTTACTTTGCTAGCGTGTGAGATGAGTGCAATTGTACAGTAGTTTGAACATTATTTGGCATTGCCTTTCCTTGAGACTGGAATGAAAACTGACCTTTTCCAGTCCTATGGCCACTGCTGAGTTTTCCAAATTTGCTGGCATATTGGGTGCAGCACTTTCACAGTATCATATTTTAGGACTTGAAATGACTCAGCTGGAATTCCATCACCTCCTCTAGCTTTGTTCATAGTGATGCTTCCTAAGGCCCATTTGACTTTGCATTCCAGGATGTCTGGCTCTAGGTTAGTGATCACACCATCGTGGTTATCTGGGTCACGAAGATCTTTTTTGTATAGTTCTTCTGTGTATTCTTGCCACTTCTTCTTAATCTCTTCAGCTTCTATTAGGTCCATACCTTTTCTGTCCTTTATTGCACCCATCTCTGCATGAAATGTTCCCTTGGTATCTCTAATTTTCTTGAAGAGATCTCTAGTCTTTCCCATTCTATTATTTTCCTCTATTTCTTTGCATTGATCACTGAGGAAGGCTTTCTTATCTCTCCTTGCTATTCTTTGGAACTCTGCATTCAAATGGGTATATCTTTCCTTTTCTCCTTTGCCCTTAGCTTCTCTCCTTTTCTCATCTATTTGAAAGGACTCTTCAGACAACCATTTTGCCTTTTTGCATTTATTTTACATTTTTCTTGCAATCCCATTCAAATAAAGATATATTTCATACTTTCATAATGCACATACGTTTTATTAATCTTTTTTTGACCCTTCTGTATTAAGTATGGGGTTCCCTAGTGGCTCAGACTGTAAAGAATGTGCCTGCAATGTGGAAGACCTGGGTTCAGAAATATCTCCTAGAGAAGGAAATGGCAACCCACTCCAGTACAGTTGCCTGGAGAATTCAATGGACAGAGGAGCCTGTTGCGCTACAACCCGTTGGGTCGCAAAGAATCAGATGTGACTGAGCGACTAACGCTTTCACATCATTAGTATACTAATAATACTTATATAGTCATCATAATTATCATTCAAATTAATTCACAGTATTTCATAGAATAGATAAACAATTATTTATTTAGCTATTTCACTATCTGCTGATATTTATTTCCATTTTAGTAAAAACAATACAGCTACAGTAAAGATCTTCATGCTTAGAGTTGGTTTTAATTCTGTTATTTCCCTAAAATAATCCACAGGAGTGACTATAATTGTCTTTTATTTTAGTATTAAATTTTTTCTAAATTACAAAATAAATAAGTGCTTATTGTAGAAAATATGTGACTTCCAGAAGAGCATAAATACAAAAAAATATTATTATATGATTACTGGTAATATTGGCTTCTTTTAAGTGACTAAATATTTCTCCCTTTAAAAAATGCATATTTTTTTTATAAAATTGAGGTCCTCATCTAAGAACTAATTTTACTCTCTTTTCCACTCAGTAATGAGATGTAATCATTTGCAAATATTTCCCTAATTTAATATGCCCTTTATTTGGTGAATTTGGGGAAATACAGAAATTTAACATCTTCTACGGGAATCAAGTGCATCGCCCATTGTATGCCCTATTCATACAACAAAAGCAGGTCTTCCATTGCTTAACTACGAGACTACCATCTGGCAGTTCTGTGTTTGTCATGACACACCCAACTCTAGGCCTGGTGTCAATCAAGGAAGCTGAAGAAAAGGAGCCCTTTCTGAAGTCCCCAGGTGCTTCCCAGTCTGGAGCTGAGCCAGGCGCCAGGACTGGGGGTGTTGTTCCTCCTTCCCGCTTATCCTGCTCCCCTCACTGGCCTGCTCTTTTTCCCCAGGGAATGCTGGTGCAGCAGGAGCTGTCTCCCAGAATCTGCACTCACTATCTACATGGTCCCCATGGGGAGCCTGGGATTCCCTGTCTTTCCTGGTCCCTTGGGTGTCACTGAGCTCAACACCTGGGAGTCTGGTCCAGATGGCAGGAGGCAGCTGTCAGACCCATGAGTCTGCCTCAAGACAGACCTAGCAGGTGGTCACCAAACAAGCTGATTATTGAGAATTCAGCTCCTGCCTTTGAAGGATGCTGTTTTGAGGGTGAAGTTAATGCCTAGGGTTCCAGCCAAATTCATTAGGAAAGTGACACCTGACTATTTTTTGGGCCATGTCTCTCATATCTGTCTCATTTGCACAAAGGGTTTCAATAAAGAGAAGGGAAAGTCAGAAATCTTCGTACAGTTAGTGGTCATGAAAGTTAATTCTCTGTAGGACAGAGGTTTAAACTTCACTGAAGGTATTTTAAAGGGAAAACCACTAGGATTCTTGCATAATTGTACAAAGCGACATTTTATAAATCTTGATGAACTGAGTAACAATGCTGTTTATTGAGAAGCAGTACACTAAAAATTGTATTTCTGACTATGTACATGTACATAGTTACAAATACAAATACTCTCTCAAAGTTACTCAGTAATGTCCAACTCTTTGTGACCCCATGGGCTATAGGTCACCTGGCTTGTCTACCCATAGAGTTCTCCTGGCAAGAATATTGGAGTGGGTTGTCATTCCCTTCTCTGAGGAACTTTCCTGACCCAGGATTGAGCCCTGGTCTCTGGCATTGCAGGCAGATTTTTTACAGTTTGAGCCACCAGAGGGTAAGTGTTAGTTGCTCAGTCGTGTCTGACTCTTTGTGACCCCATGGACTGTAGCCCACCGGGCTTCTCTGTCCATGGAATTCTACAGGCAAGAATACTGGAGTGGGTTGTCTTTCCTTTCTCCAGGGGATCTTCCTGACCCAAAGATCGAACCCAGGTCTCCCACATTGCAGGCAGGTTCTGTACCATCTGAGCTACCAGGAAAGAATGTAGTAAAGTGGCAGTGATATTAAAATGTTCTCCTACTGAGTCTTGCCTGTCCTGGCTGAGCTCTCTCTGTGGGCTTGGGAAGCAGAAGATGTGAGTTACTCCTGAAGCCAAAACAGGAAGGGCCAATAGAGCAGCCATTATTGAAGACATTTGTGGTGTCTGTGATTGAGGAATCCATTAACTCTCTGCTTTATTCAGCTCATAAGAAGAGTCTTTCTATGGTAATATATTCACATCAGGGCTTTATTGGTATTGCAGGATTTGTATTAAGGCTCATTAATCTACAACAGGAGGTAGGAAGTACCTTAATATAAACTTAAGTGATTCAAGGAAGTGATAATAACACATCAGCTTTTAAATTAAGGGGAAATTGTCCATCCCTGAACAGTACCTATTCCTCTAAAATGGAGTGTGTCAAGTGCAGTAAAAATTTCCTTTATGTTCTGAAAACTGCACAAGCCTTCCCAGTGGCCCCCATGAATCAGATCTATCCTCCTGGGAAATCATGCTCTCCCCTAACTGCTGCCCTTCCCCTCCTGCTCCTATATGAGGCCCAACCTGGGCAGCCAAAATGACTAGGGGTTCCTTCCACAGGCCCCATCACATTGGGAGTGAGGATTCCCACATATGAACTTCGAGTGGATACAAGCATTCCATCCAAAACAGAGAAGTGGAAGTAAGAATTAAACTAGAAAGAGTATTTGTGTTGACAGTGCAGCCTGGAAAGGAAAGGGGGCTGTTCAAACTTTTAGCTAGTTAGCACTAGCTAGATATACAGCTGCCTGTCATGTAATTCCCTTGAGTCTCATCTAATAGGACTCAGACCTGATTCAGCTGTGTAAGCGTAAGTAAGTGTTAGTCGCCCAGTCGTGCCCAACTCTTTGCGACCCCATGGACTGCAGCCCACCAGACTCTTCTGTCCATGAGATTTCCCAAGCAAGAGTACAGGACTGGGTTGCCATTTCCTTCTCCAGAGGATCTTCCCAACCCAGGGATTGAACCCAGGATTCCTGCACTGCAGGCATATTCTTCACTGACCGAACTACAAGGGAAGCCTGTGTACCCCTTCCCAAATGATCCATAAACCTCAGGAGACACTGACTTCACTACCCTTGGCTGTAAGCTTGGGCCTGATCGGTTCAAGTGAGTCCTCTTCCTCTTTATCAGTGGTTGTTTCAGGAATTGACATGAACTATGCTTCTGCCTGGGCTTCCCAGGTGACTCAGTGGTAAAGAACGCACTTGTCAATGCAGGAGACACAAGATATGCAGGTTTGATCCCTGGGTCAGGAAGATCCCCTAGAGGAGGAAATGGTAAGCCACTCTAGTATTCTTGCCTGGAAAATTCCGTAGACAGAGGAGCCTGGCAGGCTACGGTCTATGTGATCACAAAGAGTCGAATATAACTGAACAACTGAACACACACACACACACACACACACACACACACACACGTACACTTCTGGAAAGTAAAATATGAGAAGTGTTTTGCTGGAGATTCCTGAGAACATTTTTCCTTGGTCCTCTGAGAGACTTTGAGGAACAACTCTCCGTTTCTCCTTTTGGATATGAACAAGGGAGAATTAGTCCTAGTTACTTCTAAAGCCACCCTATGAGCAGGAGGAAACCCCAATTTAGGATGCAAATGACTCTGGACATCAGAGGAGAGTCATGGAAAGAGTCTGGGGTCCAGTTATATCCTGAACCTGATGTCAGCTACCCTAAGGCTCACCCTATCTTCAGACTTTCTCTTGTGCAAGTGGATTTTCAGTTTAATCCAGAGTCAGTTGGTTTTCTGTTACTGAAGCCTAAAACACCTAAAGGCTGACATATTCTGACACTGGAAATAATACATACTCCAAAAGTTAAGTCATAGCAATAGAATATTGGTGCAAGTGGTGTCTGAAAGCATTCTTTGATAAGAGCCAATGAGCAGTCCACACTCCCCGTCAGGGATGTCATTAAATGCAGAAGGCACACACTGCCTCCTATCAGGAAACATCAAGTTCCTATGAAAGCAATTCCTGCTCTGTGGCATCTGAGTCTGGAAGACCCTGTCTTGACCAACATTTCAACCACTCAGCTATCATCTGGACACTTATCCTTGAGTTGTGCCATTGATTTTCTTAAGACTGCTTTCAGCTCTCCATTTCTCCACTACTAACCTAGCAGGCCCAGGAGGGCAGCAATCACTTACCCTGAGAAGCATTTTCATTTATATTCATGATTAATTTGTGGGGAGCCAGCCAAGAGTCAGCAATAGAAATGCTGTTGCCTGGGAAACAAGATTCTTCTTGGAATTTTTTGAGAAACGTGCGGTCCTTGACGCTTCATGAAACACTCAACTTCCTCTAAGAGCTGAGCCACCAAGGTAACCCTGCCGATCCAGTTTAGAATGCAGAACTCCAGAGCCTGAAGTCATGGTTGACTTTTTACTCTGCCTAAATGTGGCATCACTGACTCAATGAACATGAGTTTGAGCAAACCCAGGGAGATAGTGAAGGACAGGAAAGCCTGGCATGCTGCAGTTCATGTGGTTTCAAAGAGTCACACATGATTTAGCAACTGAAAACAAGAACAAAAAAATAGGTCCAAATCTCCTGGAGGAGCACTTTGTACTTCCTACTCAGAAAGTTAAATCTACTCTGTAATAAACTCTACATCCTATAGGCATAACTGAAGATAACACATTCAGAGCCACTCCGGACTGATCTGTATTCTACCTGCCAGGCTGGTGGCGATGAGTTCTTTGTCAGACACTCATGGTGAAGATAGCTTTTGGCCCTGGAGATGGAGTATTATACACCTCCAAGTTTTCCCTGGACGTAATAGCATGTTGCAACAGAAGCTGAAATTCAAGAGTAGCATGCTAGCAGATTTAATAAAATATTAAAAACCATGCCATCCCACCAAGGTGTACTAAGGTTCCAATTTCTCCACATTCTTGCCAACATTTGCTGTCTTTTTTTTTTTTTAAACAATAGCCATCCTAGTAAGAGCTGTGAGATATGAGAGTTGGACCATAAAGAAAGCTGAGTGCTGAAAAATTGATGCTTTTGAGCTGTGGTGTTGGAGAAGACTCTTGAGAGTCCCTTGGACTGTAAGGAGATCAAACCAGTGAATCCTAAAGCAAATCAGTCCTGGATATTCATTGGAAAGACTGATGCTGAAACTGAAACTCCAGTACTTTGGCAACCCTTGCAAAGAACTGATTGATTGGAAAAGACCCTGTTGCTGGGAAAGACTGAAGGCAGGAGGAGAAGGGGATGACAGAGAATGAGATGGTTGGATGGCATTACCGACTCGATGGACATGAGTTTGAGTAAGTTCCAGGAGTTGGTAATGGACAGGGAAGCCTGGCGTGCTGCAATCCATGGGGACACAAAGAGTCAGACATGATTGAGTGACTGAACTGAACTGAACTGATCCTAGTAAGTGTGAGATGATATCTCACTGTGGTTTTGATATGCAGCTCCCTGAAGATAAATATCAGTGACCTTAAGCATTTTTTCATGTACTTGGCTATCTTAAAATTTTACTTATTTTTTTATAAATAAAGACCTGCATCAGGTCTTAGTTGCCGCAGGATCTTCATTACGTCATGCAGATCATTCATTTCAGCGCCAGCCTCCCAGTGTGGCTCATGGGCTTAACTGCTCCACGGCAAGTGAGGTCTCAGTTTCAAAACCAGGGATCAAACACCCATCCCCTGCATTGCAAGGCAGAGTCAACCCCTGGACCACTGGGGAATTCCCCATATACTTAGCTATTTGTATGTCTCTTTTTGGAGAAATGTCTATTCAAGTCTTTTGTCCATTTTTAAAATCAATTTATTAGGATTTTTTTGTTGTTTTTTTCTTGAGTTATAGGAGTTCCTTATACATTTAGAAATGAAGTCCTTGTCAGATCTATGGTTTGCAACTATTTTATTCCATTCCAAAGGTGACCTTTTCCACTCTATTGACTGTTCCCTTTGCTGTGTAGAATCTTTCTAGTTTGATATAGTTACACTACATTTTTGCTTTTATTATCTGTGTTTTTGATGTCGTATCCAAGAAATCAGTGTCCAAATCAATGTCAAGAAGGTTTTCCCCTGTTTTCTTCTAAGAGTTTTACAATTTCAGGCCTTATCTTTAAGTCTTTATTCATTTTGAATTCTATTTTTTTGATGGAATAAGATATAAGGCTCAATTTCATTGTTTTGCAAAGGGATATACAGTTTTCCCAAAATTGTTTATTGAAGAGACTATCCTTTCTCCATTATGTATTCTTGACACCCCTTTCGAAGATCAGTTGATAATACATTGTGAAAGTGAAATTGTTAGTCACTTCAGTTCAGTTCAGTTCAGTCACTCAGTCGTGTCTGACTCTCCGCAACCCATGAATCACAGCATGCCAGGCCTCCCTGTCCATCACCAACTCCTGGAGTTTACTCAAACCCATGTCCATCAAGTTGGTGATGCCATCCAGCTATCTCATCCTCTGTCGTCCCCTTCTCCTCCTGCCCCAAATCCTTCCAAGCATCAAGATCTTTTCCAATGAATCAACTCTTCACATGAGGTGGCCAAAGTATTAGAGTTTCAGCTTCAGCATCAGTCCTTCCAGTGAACACCCAGGACTGGTCTCCTTTAGGATGGGCTGGTTGGATCTCCTTGCAGTCCAAGGGACTCTCAAGAGTCTTCTCCAACACCACAGTTCGAAAGCATCAATTCTTCAGTGCTCAGCCTTCTTCACAGTCCAACTCTCACATCCATACATGACTACTGGAAAACCATAGCCTTGACTAGATAGACCTTAGTCGGCAAAGTAATATCTCTGCTTTAGAATATGCTATCTAGGTTGGTCATAACTTTCCTTCCAAGGAGTAAGCTTCTTTTAATTTCATGGCTGCAATCACCATCTGCAGTGATTTTGGAGCCCTAAAAAATAAAGTTGGACACTGTTTCCACTGTTTCCCCATCTATTTTCCATGAAGTGACGGGACCAGATTCCATGATCTTAGTTTTCTGAATGTTGAGTTTTAAGCCAACTTTTTCACTCTCCTCTTTCACTTTCATCAAGAGGCTTTTTAGTTCCTCTTCATTTTCTGCCATAAGGGTGGTGTCATCTGCATATCTGAGGTTACTGATATTTCTCCCGGCAATCTTTATTCCAGCTTGTGCTTCCTCCAACCCAGCGTTTCTCATGATGTACTCTGCATAGAAGTTAAATAAGCAGGGTGACAATATACAGCCTTGACGTACTCCTTTTCCTATTTGGAACCAACCTGTTGTTCCATGTTCAGTTCTAACTGTTGCTTCCTGACCTTCATATAGGTTTCTCAAGAGGCAGGTCAGGTGGTCTGGTATTTCCATCTCTTGAAGAATTTTCCAGTTTCTTGTGATCCACACAGTCAAAGGCTTTGGCATAGTCAATAAAGCAGAAATAGATGTTTTTCTGGAACTCTCTTGCTTTTTCCATGATCCAGTGGATGTTGGCAATTTGATCTCTGGTTCCTCTGCCTTTTCTAAAACCAGCTTGAACATCTGGAAGTTCATGGTTCACGTATTGCTGAAGCCTGGCTTGGAGAATTTTGAGCATTACTAGTATGTGAGATGAGTGCAATTGTGCGGTAGTTTGAGCATTCTTTGGCATTGCCTTTCTTTGGAATTGGAATGAAAATGGACCTTTTCTAGTCCTGTGGCCACTGCTGAGTTTTCCAAATTTGCTGGCATATTGAGTGCAGCACTTTCATAGCATCATCTTTCAGGATTTGAAATAGCTCCACTGGAATTCCATCACCTCCACTAGCTTTGTTCGTAGTGATACTTTCTAAGGCCCACTTGACTTCACATTCCAGAATGTCTGGCTCTAGGTGAGTGATCACACCATCGTGATTATCTGGGTAGTGAAGCTATTTTTTGTACAGTTCTTCTGTGTATTCTTGCCACCTCTTCTTAATATCTTCTGCTTCTGTTAGGTCCATACCATTTCTGTCCTTCATCGAGTCCATCTTTGCATGAAATATTCCCTTGGTATCTCTAATTTTCTTGAAGAGATCTCTAGTCTTTCTCATTGTGTCATTTTCCTCTAGTTCTTTGCATTGATTGCTAACTCTTTGCCACCCCAGGTACAGGCTCCTCTGTCCATGGAATTCTCCAGAGAAGAATACTGGAGCAGGTTGCCATTTCCTCCTCCAGGGCATCTTCCTGACCCAGGGATCAAACTCTCATCTCCTACATTGATAGGCGATTTTTTTTTTTTTTTTTTTTTTTACCACTTAGCCACCAGGGAAACCCATGTTGTATACTTAGACATTTGTTGAGTTAGATATTATTTTAAATGTCCTTATCATAATAAAATAAAATGTAAACACAAAAACCTATACAAAGAAACAACCCCATGTCATCCCAAATAAACACGAGGGATGTTTAGATCAAATAAAAATGGTGCTCCGAATCAGGAATTTTGGTTGCAAGGGACAGAAATTCAACTCAAACTAACTTTGGCCAAAAGAAAATTCTTTGGCTCATAAAACCCAAAGGAAGGAAATACCCAAACTATAAGGAGGAAAGTGATGCAGGCAGGCATCTGGTGGAACTGAATTAGAAAGTCAAGTATTGGCTAGACTCAGCACCCTCCCTGCATCTTTGCTCTCTGTTTCCCTCTCTGCTGGCTTTTTTCTTTCTCTCGTTGTAGCCCTTTTCCTACCAGATTGCTGGCAAGATGGCTGTCAGCAGGTTTGAGCTAAGTTTCATTGCTTCCTGAGGCTCTTTTTCAATTCCAAAATAACTGATGGAAATGAACTTTGTTTTGCTTTTTCTTTTGTTTTGATTTGAGCTGGACTTTGATTCACCTGTTTGGGTCAGGTACTAGGAAGAATCCCCACTGGCCAGGGTAAGCCAGGCTGTGTAATAATGTAAGGGACTCCATATAGTTGTGTGCATGGGGGAGATGTTTCTGGAAAAAAGGAGAAGTTTCATGCAAACGATCCCTGGAAGTTTCACGCTACAGAGCCTTGGCTATGAAGGCAGCAAATGACAGAGCTGGGAGGCAGTGTGGGGACCAGCTGGTCCGAGTAACCAGGAACCAGATTCCCCGGGGGGCTTATCAAGGATTACACAGAAAATAAGAAGTAAGAAAAAAAAATTGAGTCTAATTCTCCTGGGAAGATCATACTTCTCAGCTTCTTAGAACCCTACAACAAACAGGAATGTGTAACCCGTGACAGTCTGTTATTGCTATTTAAAGAGGAATTAAGAATACTTTCCTTCCTCTGTATTAGAAAGAAGGAAAGGGGTGGGGACAACCTGCGGGAGCCAGAGGCTGCGTTGCTGTGTTCAGTGCTCCAGGTTCCTCATTTCATTCAGTCCTCGGAGCACATCCTGGGGAAGCATCCGCATTTTACAGACGAGAAAATTGAGGCTCAGTGGAACAAGAGAACTTGCCTAAGATCTCCTAGTAAGAAAGGGATGGAATTTGCTAGCAGGAAGCAGGTTAGAGACCCTCTCCATGGATCACCCTGGGGAGAAGGGGTGAGGATGGTGGTAGCTGGCTTAGAATCTGCTCAGCCCTGATATGGTGAAAATATACTTCTTTCATCCATCCTCATAAAGGATTCTTCTTCTTCTTTTTTTAATAATAGTTGTCTGCTGTGGCTGAGACTATCACAACCTTGTTGATTGGCTATACCCCAATACAAAATGTTTTTGGTGTTAAAAAAAATAAAAACATTAAAAAAATTTTTTTAATAACTTGTATACATTCCATAAAATTTTTTATTTAGTTAGGTAGTTATTAGGATTTTTTTATTTTGACTGTGCTGGGTCTTCATTGCTGCTCGAGCTTTTGTTTAGTTGCAGTGAGCAGGGAGTAAGTACTCTTCGTTGCAGAGCATGCGGGGGCTTCAGTGGTTGTAGCTCCCGGGTTTGAGAGCTCAGGTTCAGTATTTGTGGTACATGGACTTAGCTCCTCCACAGTATGTGGGATCTTCCTGGACCAGGGATTGAACCTGTGTCTTCTGCACTGGCAGGCGAATTCTTTACCACTGAGCTCTCAAGGAAGCCCTGCAAAGGATTTTCAATGAATTTCTGAGGGATTTTTAGAGCTTAGGGATTACTTGCCCCCTATCTTCCCTGGCCCACTGGGTCAGGTCTGGATGGAGCATAAATACCCCTGCTTCCCACTTTGTTGTCCGGGTAACTAGAAGCCACCTCCAACACCAGGGCCCAGAATCTGCCTGAGAGGGCTCTAATCCAGCCCCGCACACTGCCTGGGCTTTGAGGTCAGCTGCATCTGTATAAATCCTTGTTTGGAAATTGTCATGTATATTTTCTCCCTTAAAATGAGTAGGACTATTTCATTGATTTTTCAGAGATTTGAATTTCAACCATAAGCACATCATAATGAAAGGAGCGGATTATCCAGGCTGGACCTTATTGCAGTGTCTTCCAAATTATATTAAAATATTTATTTATACCCTGAATAGTCCACGGAGCTGCTAATTCCTTTCATAATGTCACCTCATGCCAAGGCTGACAAAGCTGATGAAATAATCTTCTCCAGTGCCCCCCTCCCACAAAGCAATCATTTCTTATCATCGAATCTCAGAAACTGTGCACACAAAACCCTTTGAAGTAGTTTTGGGGACTGTATTATAGAGATGGATTTCTGCTATGAGAGTGAAATTCAATTTAAATATTTTCAGCTGGCTGTCCAGGTATGGGAAGGCTTTCCCAGTGTTTAATGGAGCCATTTGTCTCTAGAAATAAGCACTAATGCAATGTGACATGTATAGACCCAGAGTTCTGCCTGTTTATTTTTTTCCCCCTCTGGCTTGAGCCGCCAGTGGGGGAAAGAAAGACCCTAGTATCAGTGAGAATCACAAAAAGCTGCTTTTTCCTTGGAGAAACAGTGAACCTCCAGTGGCCTCCAAGAATAGCTTAGAAAAGTGGGGCCTTATTTCCCCCATCAGGAATCAAACCCTGCATCTTGCAAGGCAGCTTCTTAACCCCTGAACCACCAGGTGGTAAAGTCCCAAGAATGCCTGGAATTTAGACCTAGGAGAAAGGCTGGCCCAGAATATAGCTCCATCCGAGTACTCTTACAGCAATTATTGAGGCTGCCGTGGTCACTTCAGTCTCATGTAGAAATTGGCAACATGCTTTGTAGTCATTTTATGCCAAAAATCAAGAGCTGACGGGCTCTTGCTAAAAAACATTCAAAAGTTGCTGACAACTAAGGAAAGATCCACTCTGGTGAGGAAGTAAGTAGCTGGCACTCATTATAGAAATTTAAGAACAGATGATATGTGCAGATGATAATAACACTGTGCTTGCTGCTGCTGCTGCTGCTGCTGCTGCTGCTGCTGTTAAGTCGCTTCAGTCATGTCCGACTCTGTGCGACCCCATAGATGGCAGCCCACCAGGCTCCTCTGTCCCTGTGCTATGCTCTATCATTTAACTCGTGTGATCCTTATCACTTCCTGTGGGGACAGGTATGGGGAAACTAAGGCATAGAGACTAATTCAAGGTCACTCAGCTGCTTATTCAATCTCTTGTTTTTTGCCTAGTTGATCTCCATTGCTGCTTTTGGTAAGAATACTCCATTTACCCTTGGGGAGCCACCCACCCATCCCCTACTCTCACTGCCTGTGGTTTGCTTGAGGTTGTCAACTCCCTCTGCCGGCTCCCAGTCTCCCCCTCCCCTCCCCACCCCCCAGTGAGTAGGATGGGTGTGTGTGTGACTCAGGCTTAAGGCAATCAGCAAATTCTACTTCCGACCACAATGTCTCATTCAGGGAAAAGGGCCACGGGAACAGTCGAGCCCTGAAAACTTCTCTGCAATGTTAAGAGAACCCGTCTTTGGGCTTGAGGCAGAGCACAGAGCAGGGAGGATGTGTAAGCCTGGGGCTGCAGGAATCATACTGCACCCCTCCCCATCCCGACCCTCCACCCAGTGAGAGGTGGTCTTTCTAAGTGTGGAACCACCCGCCTAAAGCAGAGCAGAGCTACAGAAGGAAAGTGATGGGGCTTATGGATACTGTGGAGACTCCATGCATCCTGCCATTTCTAAAGTCTGCACTGGGCTTGTCCCACCTTCACTTTTTTTTTTTTAGTTCAGACGGTTTTTTTGTTTTGTTTTGTTTTTTAATATTTGCAAGATTGTGCAACTATCATCACTATCTAACTCCAAAAGTTTCATCAGTCCCAGAAGAAACTCATTAGCGGTCACTGTCCACCCGCCCTTCCAGCAGACTTTTGCAGTCATGAATCAGTGCTCCAGTGCTCATGCAGTTTACAGGTTAGAACCATTGCTCACTTGGGCTTCAGGGCTTCCTCTCTCTGGCTTCCATCCCAGCCCAAGGAGAGCATTGGTCTTCATGAGGATCATTGAGGATGTCTACTGGGGATAATGCGCACCAGGGATGCCTTCTCTGTTATACATAAATACATTAGGAAGTAGAGACTCCACTGTGAAAGTGACAAGCAGAGAAGAAGGGGGATAAGGTGTTTGCGACATGTGACTCTGATGCTGGGTAAGACCACGCCACCCCTTGTTGTTTGAATAAGATAGTCACTGAATCCCCAAATTTAGAGCCTTTCCAACCATTACCTTGAGTCACTGATGGTGCAGGGTCTCTAGGCTGCCACCCTGGTGCTGGATCCTCCTTTTAGACTGTGTTTCTGACTTGGCATCACTTGTGTCAAGCTGAAACTTGGCTCTTGTTCAGCTTCTTTTTCACTTAAACTCCACTTGCACAAAATTTACTAGTAGAATCTACTTCAGGATAAGTTGAGAGAGAAATAAGGAAAGTGATTTTGGGGCCCCACAAATAACTCCCAAATAAACATCAAGCCCTCAAGCCAATCATAAGGTCTTCCTGAGACCAACTGAATGCTGAGCTGTGAGGCAGGAACAGATGACTTCAATGTGCCCTCAGCACTTTTACTTTCATGGGCCACCTCATTCATTTATCCATCTTTATATATATTTGTATTTATGTATATTTATATATATGTAATTATCTTTACGACTGGGATTTTCCTGATGGTCCAGAGGTAAAGAATCTGCCTGCAGTGCAAGAGACACAGGAGATGCAAGTTCACTCCCTGGGTCAGAAAGATCCCCTGGAGAAAGAAACAGCAGCTCACTCCAGTATTCTTGCCTGGAGAATTCTGTGGACAGAGGAGCCTCGCAGGCTACAGTCCAAACAAAGGGTTGCAAGGAGCATGACACGACTGAGCACAGAGATTTATGACTACATTGGTATAAGAAAAATGTAATTTTAGTTGTATTGTTTTGTTTTGTTTTGACTTTAAGAGAAATTAAAACTTGCTGAGGAGAACTTCCCTTGTGGCTCAGACAGTAAAGAATCTGCCTGCAATGCAGGAGACCTGGGTTTGATTACTAGGTTGGAAAGATCCCCTGGAGAAGGGGATGGCAACCCCCTCCAGTATTCTTGCCTGGAGAATTCCATGGACAGAGGAGCCTGGCGGGCTACAGTCCACGGGGTTGCAAAGAGTTGGACACAACTGAGTGATTAACGCACACACAGGTCCTTAAAAGTTCCACTGGCCCTGGGCACCATTCCTATTGGCTAAGTTGGCCCTGCCGTTAAGATAATACCTTCTCCTTCCTGCTTTATATATGAGTGAGGTGGGATCTTCAATCAGTGGAGAGGGGTCTCCCACCTGCAAGGCCTCTCTCACAAATTGGCCTTCTTGGTGCTCAGGCTGGAACCGTGGTGAACTTCGCCCCACTGCGCCTTTTCTCTCTGCTCCTCCACTCACCTGGGAAAGGACGAGGAAGCTCAATCTAGGCACCCCAGGGTCCCCAGCAAAAGCCGCACTGAGGGTGTTACACGAGTAAGGACCGAGGGGTGAGGGAAGGGGTGGGAGGGGCACAGTGGGCACTGGTCAGCGCTGCTTCATTTCACATCCATGAGCATCTGAGAGGCAGACAGACGACAAGTACGTGTAAGGCTTTACTATGCCTAGGTGCCATGCTGATGAGCTTATTTAATATTCATGGTCACCTGAGAAGTAGGCAGTATCTGGCAGGTGAAGATGTCAATGTTCAGAGAGGGTTAAGTAAACATTTATAAGCACAGCCACGTATAAAGGCAAAGTACAGGATTGGTCATGACAAGTTGAGTTTCAGGGACGCTCCTGGGACCACAAATGGCTGATGCCCTCTTGGCATTTCCCAGTCTGGTGTAGACTTTGATACAGAAGGACTATCACCTGGAGAATGAGACATTGTGTGTGACAAAGGGTTGACAGTTTAGTCCTGGCCTCAGGGTCTCAGTGACTGTCTCCCTGGTTGAGACTTAGGCTAGATTTTGGGAGAGGTAGGGTTGTGCCACAGGGGCCAGGCTAAACTGAGGCTTATTCACCATGAGTCTCAAGAATCCTTTAAAACAATAAACATGTACCCACTTGTTGACCGAATCAGATACCTGGAAAGCAGGTCTCCAGTAGACCTTTATGACAGGTCCAACTATTTAATGTATAATTATTTTTCTTTCAATGGGCCTATTCCTAAGAAAAATTGCCTTGTCCACAGTGCCTTCCAGAATATATCAGCCCATTCAGCCACCCTATGACTGTCCAACGTCTAATAGAGCTTCCCAGGTGCCACTAGTGGTAAAGAACCTGCCTGTCAATGCAGGAGGAGATGCAAGAGACGTGGGTTTGATCCTTGGGTTGGGAAGGTCCCCTGGAGCAGGGCATGGCAACCCAGCCCAGTATTTTTGCCTGTAGAATCCCAGGGACAGAGGAGCCTGGCAGGCTACAGTCCATGGGGTTGCAAAGACTCGGACATGACTGAAGCAACTTAACAGCCACACAATGTCTAATAACAATAACAGTTAACAGCAACCATCATCATGGTTACAATATTATTGGGTTAAAATGCTTTGTATGTCATGTCTCTTTTAATCCTCCTAAGTACCTTGGGAGATAGAGTTTTTTTTTTTCTTTTTTAATCTATTTACAGATGAGAAAACTGAGGCTGAGAAGGGTTGAGTAATTTACACAAGGCTACATAGGAAGTAGTAGAGTCACGTCAAATCCAATTCTGTCTGATTCTGAATCTTGAGTTCAAGATTCTTCTAAACCCTAAAGGTAAGTGTGTCTCATCCTCTGTTTGTGTGCTAGGTTGTGTCCAACCCTTTGTGGCCCCATGGACTGTAGCCTGCCAGGCTCCTCTGTCCATGAGATTTCCCAGGCAAGAATACTAGAGTGGGTTGCCATTTCCTTCTGCAAGGGATCTTCCTGACCCAAGGATCAAACCTGAGTTTCTTGCATCTCCTGCAGTGGCAGGTAGATTCTTTACCGCTAGCAC
Organism: Ovis aries; assembly: GCF_016772045.2. NCBI lineage: Eukaryota > Metazoa > Chordata > Mammalia > Artiodactyla > Bovidae > Ovis > Ovis aries. The sequence goes on along the minus strand of NC_056075.1, from coordinate 40,344,758 downwards.
CACCTGGAAAGCCCCTCTGAAGTCAGTCCCTTCATCCTCTAAAGTCAGGTGCTATTTCAGCTAGTCATGACTATCTAAGGCTTGAATCTACTCAGATTTGTGCATGAAATCCTACTGTAAGAATCTTCACATCAGTGGTTTTCAAACGGGGGTGACTTTACCTCCCCAATGGCTTTGACAATGTCTGGAGATATTCTTGGCTGTCACAAACGGAGCAGGGGAGGAGGGTGCTGCTGATATCTAACAAGAAGAGGCCAGGGATGCAGCTTAATATCTTACAGTGCACAAGACAGACCCCACAGCAAAGAATTTTTATCCAGCTCCAATGTCAACAGTGCTGAGGCTGAGAACTCCTGCACTTCTACATAAAGTAGCACTTGACTCTAAAATACACAAATCATCCTACTTTGTCCCTCTGAATACAGTGTGTCATTTGCCAAGAGTACAAAGTACAGTCTTCGAAGCATCCATCGGATATGACTCTTAAATGAATGGTTTTTGAAGGGTCCCATTGGGTAGGATGACCAGATACGTTATCCTGCTAATCAGGACACTGACTATGAAAGACGATCCTATTTACAGTTACTCCATGATATCAGGTGTACACCTGGACAAATGGCCCCCTTCGTATTGAGTTCACTATTAAAACGTGCTTGTGGCAGAAGTCAGGGCAGCAGTAAAGATGAAATGCTGCCTCCTATGTCTTGGCAATAACTTCAGACCTTTGCCTCCCAACTTAAAGGTGCATTTTCCTCCAAGATCTCCAGAACCCTTTGGACACCCAGAAGCCATTCTGGGTCCCTCTGTCACCCACACAAGTGGCATTCAGCACCATCCATTGTTTTTTCAGACACCACTCAAAAGCGTTTGCTCTGCAGCCAGTTTTCTTGCTAGTTTGGAAAGCCCATCACTTGAAACTTGGCAATTGTGTATCTTCTACAGGTCATTTTCTCTTGGCGAGCACCCTGTGAGGGAGGTCATGTGATATGGTCACCTTTAAGAAGTGTAAAGTGAGACACAGAGGTTGGTGGCTCTGGGGAGCAAAGCAAGGCCCAGTCCAGTAATTCTGTCATAAGACAGGAGACAGATGGGTTTACCTGAACTCCAAGAAAAACCTAAACAGCTTTTTTTCTGATAACCTTATCTAACTACCATCTTTGTTGACAGGTGTCAGTAAAGGCATGTCCTGAGCCAAGGAAGAGCAGAGATGATGGAAGGGCCCTTGACTCTTTTCCCTTCCACTCAAGAGCACATATCAGAAATGCAAGTGAAAGCAATTTCTTTGGATGGATAACTTGACTGCATTCTGTTTGTTAGAAAAAAGATTTAGTCACAAGCTTTAATTTGTCACAGGAATTGCCTGTGACCCATCTTACGTTCGGCCATGCCTCACCGACACACTGGGCTCCGTGCTCTGGCTTGGGGCTCTCTTCCACTGGGCTCCATCTCTGGGGAAGTGAACTTAAGAAGCAAGCAACAAAAGAAAACACTGTCACTAGTTGAGTTCTTATCTTAGAACCATTTCATCTCGATTTCTCTTTTGAATCCAAGATCAAATCCCCTGGTTAAAGCTTGTGGGTTTAGGGGGAAGATAACAGTAGATAATTCAGTAGATAATTTGAGGCATAAAGTGTCTGTGTTAAGACTCTTAATGGATAGAACACAGCTATGAAAGGTAAAGAAGCTACAATTCGAGGTGAGATCTTATGAAAAGAAGTGGACTCCCCCACCCCAATGGGGAGGATGTGATATTGATGAGGTAAAAAAATTAGGTTGTGAGATTCATGCAGGGCTTTATCACACATCCTTTTAATTCTGCAATTAAAAGAGGGAAATATGTGTGCTGTGTTTCTTTCTCCTTCAGAGACAGGATGGAAGCTGGGGGCAGAGATGCCCACTGACATCCAGAAGAGGAAGATGGATCATCCCAGCTCCTTGGAGAGGTTGTAGTGGAGTTTTCTCCTCCACTGCATTCCATTTTTCCTTGCCACACATCCTGAGTTCTCCCTGTCCCCAGCTGAAATACAGTCCCTTCTGTTTGCAGATGGCAAATGTGACAGTGCAGTGAGCTGTGGGCCATCATCCAGTCTGACAGGCACCCAGGTCTGTGACGGGAAGCCAGAAACAGGGCGGTTGCTAGAGAGGCCCCGGAGAGTGCTGGAGGGTGGCTTGGCAAATCAGCTTTCTTCTTCTTGTCTTCCATTTTGTGGGGGTGGGGGGCGGTTCTTTTTCATCTCCCATCTGCCTTCCCCAGGCTATTCTGTCCCAGTGATTCGGAGCAGATCTGTAGCACTTCAAGAATCACCTAAATTAACTTCTGTTTGGTGTTTATGGGAAGAAGTATGTCTTTCCATAGAATCCGCAGGGTCACAGGAGGCAAGGTAGTTGGGAGAAGAATGGGCCTGGGAACTTCAGCCTGTTGGACCTCCGTGTGCAGGAGCTGAAAGCACAACTTGTTTGCATCGGTGGTGCAGTGGGTTTGAATGTTACCCTATATCCCTGCACATAAGAAATGTTACAGTGTGTTCTCCTAAATCAACTTTAATTGGCTCTGAGCTCCCACCAACCAGACTGGCAGCAAATTCAGTCTTGCTCATGGGACAGGGGCCCTCATTTCCTTCCTGTGGGTTGTATCCAGGCTCAGAAGACATGGCAGAGTCCAGAACATTCATCGGAGGTGTCTTTTGACTTTGAATTATATTCCTTATTTAAGGGGTGCACTGAGGTGCCCTTGAGGACAGAGCTTCCTTGTGGAGCTTAGTGCAGAGAACATTGCTGGGACCAGGAGGCTCACTTCTTTTTTTCATTCCCATGGGAAGTCCTGCCTAAGCCCCACCCACAACCCCAATACCAGTGTGCTACATGGGAACAGGACTCAGGCTCCAACTGCTCATTCAGTCCTCCAAAGCCCCACCTCCTCTCAGAGCCTAAGGAAGCTCTAAGTGATCTTGTTCCCTCTCTGTGTCTTCACCATTCTGACTCCTCAAATTCTACCCCATCCCTTCCTTTGTCTCCAACCATCCACCATGACTGCAACATGAGCCCAGACTTTTGCCAAAGACCAAGCTGTCATCAGGTTTGATTTCTTCTGAGGGCTGGAATAGAGAATCTGCTCCAGGCCCCTCTCCCAGCTTTCAAGGGGTAACTAGCTAGCTTTGGTTGTCTTGACACCCGCTGATGCCAGCCTTCTCAGCCTTCATCTTCACATGGTTCTCTGTGTGCTTCCTTGTCTCCAAATTTCCCCCTTTTATAACAACACTAGCCATATTGGATTAGGGGCACTACTCAGGGATGAACTTTTCTAATTACTATTAACTGCGTGCTGCAATTCATGGGGTTGCAAACAGTCGGACACAACTGAGCAACTGAACTGAACTGAACTGCAATGACCCTATTTCTTAAAAGGTCACCTTCTGAGATATAGGGAATTAGTGTTTCAACATATGAATTTTGGGGGTACAGAACTGAACCCATAAGAGCGACTAGTTTGCCTCAGTTTTCCTGAGATTGTCCTGCTTTTGAAGTTCCAGGCTGGACTTCTCTGGTGGTACAGTGAATAAGAACCTGCCCACCAGTGCAGGGCACACGGGTCCAATCCCTGGTCTGGGAATATCACATGCCATGGGGCAACTAAGCCTGTGCATTACAACTCATGAGCCCGGGTATCCTAGAGCCTGTGCTCCACAACAAGAGAAGCCACAGCGTGAGAAACCCACACACAGCAACTAGAGAGTAGCCCCCAGTCTCCTCAACTAGAGAAAGCCTGTGCGCAGCAATGAAGACCCAGTGAGACCAAAAATAAGAAACAAAACAAATTATAAACAAAGAATACAGTTCCCAGTCCTGGAAACTTCCTCAGTCCCAGGCAAATCAGAAGATCTGGTCCCCTTATTTAGAGACAATGCCAAATTAGTATCAAAAAGTGTCCCACCTCCCAGAATATTGGAAATAAAAGCAAAAATAAACAAATGGGACCTAATTAAACTCAAAAGCTTCTGCACAACAAAGGAAACTATAAGCAAGGTGAAAAGACAGCCTTCTGAATGGGAGAAAATAATAGCAAATGAAGCAACTGACAAACAACTAATCTCAAAAATATACAAGCAACTCCTGCAGCTTAATTCCAGAAAAATAAACGACCCAATCAAAAAATGGGCCAAAGAACTAAATAGACATTTCTCCAAAGAAGACATACAGATGGCTAACACGTGAAAAGATGCTCAACATCACTCGTTATCAGAGAAATGCAAATCAAAACCACAATAAGGTACCATTTCACACCAGCCAAAATGGCTGCGATCCAAAAGTCTACAAGCAATAAATGCTGGAGAGGGTGTGGAGAAAAGGGAACCCTCTTACACTGTTGGTGGGAATGCAAACTAGTACAGCCACTATGGAGAACAGTGTGGAGATTCCTTAAAAAACTGGAAATAGAATTGCCTTATGACCCAGCAATCCCACTTCTGGGCATACACACTAAGGAAACCAGAATTGAAAGAGACACATGTACCCCAATGTTCACTGCAGCACTGTTTATAATAGCCAGGACATGGAAGCAACCTAGATGTCCATCAGCAGATGAATGGATAAGAAAGCTGTGGTACATATACACAATGGAGTATTATTCAGCCATTAAAGAGAATTCATTTGAATCAGTTCTAATGAGGTGGATTAAACTGGATCCTGTTATACAGACAGAAGTAAGCCAGAAAGAAAAACACCAATACAGTATACTAACGCATATATATGGAATTTAGAAAGATGGTAACAATAACCCTGTATGCGAGACAGCAAAAGAGACACAGATGTATAGAACAGGCTTTTGAACTCTGTGGAAGAGAAAGAGGGTGGGATGATTTGGGAGAATGGCATTGAAACATGTATAATATCATATATGAAATGAATCACCAGTCCAGGTTCGATGCATGATACTGGATGCTTGGGGCTGGTGCACTGGGACGACCCAGAGGGATGGTACGAGGAAGGAGGAGGGAGGGGGGTTCAGGATGGGGAACACGTGTATACCTGCGGCAGATTCATGTTGATGTATGGCAAACCAAGACAATATTGTAAAGTAATTAACCTCCAATTAAAATAAATAAATTTTTAAAAAGTGTCCAACATTTGGTCATTTCCTGGAATCTGTTTCTTGGGAACCGCAAAGACCAGCTAGTAGCAGATAAATTTGGATAGTTCTAGATTCCTTGGATGACTGTCACTTCTTTAACTGTTGACATATAGCAGATATTGACTAAATGTTGATGAAACATGAAGGAGAGGTGCAGAGAGAGCTGGGCCAATGGCCAAATGAGTGTGAACAAGGAGGGGGTGGAAGCTGAAGAATGGCGGAGAGATTACTCTTGTAGAAGAGTCTGGATAGTTGAGGTGTCTGTTTGAGATGCTAGGGTGCGGAGAGGAGGGCCTGTGGGGTGTGTACACCTGAGCCCGCCCCCTCACCTTCTTGAGAGTGAGCCATCGCGCCAAGGAAGCCCAGTTTCCAGTGGCTCTAATCTCCATGTTATCTAGTTGCTGCAGAGGAGTGGGAGCAACTCTTTAATTTTCCCATAAATTGAAGGTGATGAGGGTCACCTCTTAGAAGGTTCTGGTCACGCTTAGAACACATATATGGTTTGCAAGTAACCATCCAGGACTGATTACAGAGAAGAAGAAGAATTCAACTTTGAGGAGGAAATCCATTTTATTTTTAAATTTTTATTTATCTATTTAGGCTGCATCGGGTCTACATGGCATTGCCCAGGCCTTCTCTAGCTGTGGTGTGTGGGCTTCGCTTGTGGCATCGTGCAGGCTTAGTTGCCCCATGGCAGGTGGGATCTTTGTTCTCTGACCAGGGACCACATCTGCATCCCCTACACTGACAGGCAGATTCTTAACCACTGGATCACCAGGGAAGTCCCCCAGGAAACCCAGTTTAGAAGAGCAGAAACTGCATTGTGGTAAGAGGAGGGTCCCCCGCCCCCAGCCTGCTCCCACTGTTGCTGCTGTTTACAAGTTAGGTTTTAGGAAGCTTCTGCAAATGCCTCCCAAAGGATCTGTGTGTTAATTTGGTGTGATATTGAAATAATCCCCACAAAATAAGTTTTCTGATTACTGATCCAGCTTATAGAGAAATCAAAATAAACTCTCTTTTGTAAAAACCACTATCATGGATATGCAAAGGTGTCCTGAGCACATAATTTCAGAAAAAGGTATGATTTTGACAAATCAGCAACTGCTCTTGACAGATAATCATTCTCCTTTCATAAGATCAAAATTAAGTCACAGCTCAAGAGAGGCACAGTTGATTAGAGAAGGATATGTTCTTATTTATAGCCAGTCAATAATACTATAATCAAGCAACTATTAGGTACAGAGCAAACATTTTAAGGATTTCAAATATTTGGCCTGGAATAGAGTTTCCCTACATTATCAGATATTTATGCCATGGTCCACATTATTAATGACTCAGTGCTAGAAGACAGTCTCCCTGGTTTAATGAAAATATCTTCAAAATTGCTCTGGGGGCAACCCAGAAACCTATTTTACAGATGGAAACACTGAGGTACATTGTGCCTTATACAAGTATGACTAGAGAATCAACAGAAACAGAGTCATCTCTAAACTGAGCCTCAGAGTTCTGGGGACTCTATACCCCACTGATGTTGGGAGGGGTGTCTGGCTGGACAGTGTCTGTGGGCCTTGGTTTTAGAGGGGTTCACCACATGCCATCTGTTCACTACTTTTTGGGGTCAGTGCAGCACGCTCCCCTTTCTGATTAGCAACCACCACCTGCTGTTGGAAGTCAACCCAGCAGCTCTGGCTGCTGTTCTGTGACAATCTGTCACCTGGCCTGACAGAAACACCTCCAGCATGGTAAGAGTTCTCCAGGCGACAATCTCACCCTGTCTTCCCTTCCCTTGTCTCTTCTCCATGCAGGAAAGGATCACAGGGGGAACCCCGAGAAAGGTGAGGAACAGGGACGACCAAGAGCTGCCCTGTGGGAAGGCACACGTGCAACTTAGAAGCATCAGATTTCTCTTGGCTTTTGCTGCATCAAATGAAGGGTGCTTGGCCATTGGGTTTTATATATGTATCCCAGGAGAGGGGAAAGATGAAGACAAAGCATAGTGTTTCCTCCAAGAAGGTCTGATCCAGCGATAGCTCTGATGACTGAGGAAAGGACTCTGGAAAGGCAGGGTCTCTGGAAGAGCCCCCCATTCAGGGGAGGGGCGTGGTGGAAAGGTGGTAACAGGGTACCTCTGTGATGCTTTTGATGGTCTCTTCTCTCCTCTCATCAAACTGCTTGTATTTTAGGCCAGGCCTGGGGTGCAGGACATGGGGCAAGGAGAGAATTCGGGTAATAGCAGGAAGTCAGGCAGAGCTAGGGGACCTGTGGCCATTTTAGAAGTGGTGGCTGAGACCCGCTGCCCGAGCAGGGCAACTCTTTGCCCTATTTAACCATGTTTCCAAAGGCAGATCAAGGAAGCAACTGGAAGAAAATTAAGAAAATACTACACAGTGTTTTCTTCTCTGCTTCCACTAAATCAGAATAACTAAAATATGAAGAGGGACATCCTCCCAAAACTTTCAGCATTTAGCATGATATTTTTGTGCAGATTCTTGCATGATGCAGCCATCCGAACTGAGGCACACGCAGTTGAAAAAGTTGCTTAGGAAACCAAAGCTTGTCATCAGATCCCAGGCTTGGGTACATGTAGGTCAATTTAACAGACTTTTTTTGTTGCTGTTATTTTCCATTTTTCTTTAAATAAAATGAATTATTTTGCTGTTTACAGCAAAAATAATAATATACTGTGTAGCTTATAACATTTGTGTGTGTGTGTGTGTGTGTTAGTTGCTCAGTTGTGTCCAACTCTTTGTAATCCCATGAACTGTAGCCCACCAGGCTCCTCTGTCCGTGGGATTTCCCAGGCAAGAATACTGGAGTGGGTAGCCATTCCCTTCTCCAGGGGATTTTCCTGACCCAGGGATCGAACACAGGTCTGCTGCATTGCAGGCAGATTCTTTACCATCTGAGCCACCAGGAAAGCCCAGTTTATAACATACGTTGAAGTAAAATGTATGACTACAATAGCACATAGGCTGGGAGATGCCGCAGGCAAGGCTCTACAGGAGACATGCAGAGCCGTAATAGTCCTTGAAAATAGACTGGGATAAGTTTAATAATTACAGTATATACACCTATTCATCTTGGTTTTATTTTGGAGACTATGTTGTTTTTAACAAAAAATTATATTACTTAACATGAATCAGGCTTATTACTGTTGTTTTAAAATACAGAGGAACCTGGAAGGCTACTGTCTGTGGGGCTGCAAGAAGTTGGACATGACTGACCGACTAACACTTTCACTTTCACTTGGGCTTGTTGTTTTAACATGAATCAGGGAAGATTTTTAAAACTGCTTAGTTTTAATTTCTAAGATGATAAGTATTGATAGATAACCCACAAAAACAAAAAGTTCTTTGCAGTCTTCAAGCTTTTTAAGAGTGCAAAGAGGGGCTTCCCTCACGGCTCAGTGATAAGGAATCTGCCTGCCAATGAAGGAGACATAGGTTTGATCCCTGATCCGGGAAGATCCCACACGCCACAGAGCGACTAAGCATGTGCACCCCAGCTGCTGAGCTTGTGCTCTAGAGGCTGTGAGTCCCAACTATAAGCTCATGCGTTGCAACTACTGAAAACCTCATGCCCTAGAACCCGTGCTCTGCAACAAGAGAAGCTACTGCAGTGAGAAGTCTGTGCACCCAATGAAGAGTCACCCCAACTCTCCACAACTAGAGAAAAACCCGTGTAACAACAAGGTCCTAGCATAGCCAAAAATAAATAAATATTTTTTTTAAAAAAGAGTGCAAAGAGATGCTGACACCAGCAAGACTGAGAACCATGTAACCTTGAAAAGAACTTGTCACCCAATGTTTATTATATTTGATACTGACTCTAGGGTCTGTTCTCTAATATGTGACTGCCCTGCTTCTCAAATGCAAAAAAAAAAAATCGAAATTTGTAAAAAATAAAATTTCAGAGTAAGAGGGAACATTATTACTTGATGAAGAGTTTACCTGAAATATGTAAAGATATACCTAAAGAGGAGAACATGATACATATTCCCTCTAAACCCAAACCTGCATCGTTTCAACTACTGTTTTGCTTTAAGTCAGTATAATAAAATAAGAAAAACAAAATGTGTAAGAATTACGAAGGCAGAAACTAAATTGCCATTATTTGCATTATTATTAGCTTCTCTGGAGCTGCAGAGGTATGAGCCTAGTTACCATTTATAAATCTTAGGAATGCACTTCCTGTTTCCAAGCCCCTACTACCATAGCCAAGGATAATGGTAAAATTATCTCAATGACTCCTCAGTAGTTCAGAGTGCAGCTGTTAATGATTCCAAACAGCCAACTACAATACATCAGTGAAAGTTTTCATCATTGTTTGGGGACTAACAGAGCATAAAGGCAACCTGGTCCCAATGATTATTAAACAGTATCTATTAACTACAAAGCCTTGATGACAGAGAAGTGATTTAATTCACAGTAAAGTCTTGGGTAGGGTCAATTGAAGGATAAGAGAAACTCTAATGGCCCAAGATGGTGTTGGTTATGCTGAGAGCCATACATAGTGATTCTGGAATAATACGAAGTCTTTATTTTGGAAGAAGATAGTAACAACATTGAGCTTCCATCATAGTTAAGTTAATAAAGAATCTGCCTGCAATGCAGAAGACCTGGGTTTGATCTCTGGGTCGAGAAGATCCTCTAGAGAAAGAAACGGTAACCCACTCCAGTATTCTTGCCTGGATAATCCCATGGACAGAGGAGTGTGGCAGGCTACAGCCTATGGGGTCACAAGAGTTGGACACGACTTAGCGACTAAACCACAACCAATAATAACATTAATTCATTATTTCTTACCATATTAAAGTTAAATTCCATCGTGTAAAAGATATTCAAGTCAAAAACAAAACTATAAACTTTTGGGAGAAAGTGAAAGTTGCTTAGAGTCCATGGAATTCTCCAGGCCAGAACATTAGAGTGGGTAGCCTTTCCCTTCTCCAGGGGATCTTCCCAACCCAGGGATTGAACCAAAGTTTCCTGTTGCAGGCGGATTCTTTAGCAGCTGAACCACAAGGGAAATCCAAGAATACTGGAGTGGGTAGCCTATTCCTTCTCCAGGGGATCTTCCCGACCCAGGAAACAAACCAAGGTTTCCTACATTGCAGGCAGATTCTTTACCATTCTTCATCAGGGAAGAAAGCACAGGCAAATATCTCTATGACAGTGAAGAAGGGACTGATTTTTTTTAGTGATAGAAAAAGCAAAAGTCACAAAGAGAAAGTTTGATCAAATTGTCTAATTAAAAAAATTAACTCTCATGCCAAGAGGCAGGAAAAATCATGTAAAAATAAGAATGAATTTTGCAATCCAAGTAATGACAAAATGTCAGTTTTGAATACATAAGGAATTTTTGTTTAAAAAGACAAACCCAGTAGGAATATGGGAAAAATAACACGAAAAGACAAGTTTTCCCAAAGGAGGAAAACCTCATAGTTAATAAATATACAAAAATATATTCTCACTCTCTCACATGAGTGATCAAATTTACACATGAAACAGCAAGGAGACACATATCAGTTTAGGATAATTAGTAAGCCTGTTCCAACCAAGTGTTGGCAAATGCATACAGAAATGGGGGCTCTGTCCCAAAGCTAGTGGGCATGCTGACTGGTGAAGTGACCGCTCCAGAGAACAATACGGCACCTCTCGTACATTCTCTTCAAGAGAAACTCACATTTGCACACTGCTGATGTGTGCATGGTGGTCACCGCAGCTCTGTTATTTTATAGGATATAAGTGGAAGCCACCCAACAGTAGAAGAACTGATAAAGAAGGTGTTGGTTAAATGGAAGCTTGAGCTAGATCTGTTAAGACATGGAATCAAAGTGGGCGCATTTCTGACATGATGTTGAATGAAAAAAAAGCAAATAGCAAATGGAAGGAACAGTGTTATACTAAATATTTGTCTAAATGCTTAAAAACATGAAAAATAGATGTGTATATGCTACTGAAGGAATGGTAAAATTTGTTAATTTCAATGCTTTGCATCAGCTTTAGAATGGTGGCTATCTTTAAGGAATCATGGCAGGGGGCTGTTGTGGAATGAGCAGTGCAGCTGAGTTTTAGCTGCGTCTGCCATGTTTTGTTTCTGAGAGAGTTTGGAGGCCAAACATACACGGTAAAGTTCTTTGTTTAGCTTTGGCAGAAGACGCTGCATGGCAGCATATGGGTGGCCCAGAGCCTGGGATCCCTGTGAGTGAGTTCATGTCTGAGAGGGGACTCAGGTGGGTTGGTGGCTGGGGCAGTTGGCTGTAGTCCAGCCTGGGGTTCAGCCAGTGGTTTCAACAAGTGGTGTTTTGCGATGCTTACAGCAACAGGCCTTGCTGGGCATGTAGAGGAAAGATACACGGCAGCCATCAAGAGGGAGAAAACCACAGGACCACAGCAAGCATAGTTCAGTGAAGGAGTTTTGTGTAAGAGCAGCTCTAGAGCATAGGAAAACAGGTGGTGAGTGGAGTTAGGCTGGGATGGGCAAGGGATGAACTTTTGCTTTGAGGGGAGCCTGTGCTGGCTTTTGAGTTTGTTGTAATGCAGGAAGTGAGTAAATCTGATTTATGCTTTGAGATTACTTTGGTGTCATTTCCCCCTGAATTTCAATTTATTCAATATAAAAAAAATCAACCTTGAACAAGCACTGTATTCAATTCTTCAAGTGCATCTCCTTACAAATTCAAAGAGGTCCTTTGCTCTTAAAACATACACACATACACACACATAATTTTTTTAACATAGTTTTACAGAGGGATGTAAAATTCTAGGTGATCTTGTTTCCATACAATTAAAAAAATCAAATTATTTATCAAAGGTATTCTTTAGGACATCGTGCTTGTCTTTTATTTTTTAAGTGTCCATCTGTGTCTACTCTAATTATTCAATACAGGCTTCAATCTAGTAGTAAAGGCATGTTGCTGTCCCTTTGAAACATAAAAAGGTCTAATGTCGGGAAACTATAAAGAAAGAGTACTCTCTACCCTAGATTTTGACCTATATGATTCTTTTCTTCTGTTTGGCTTTACTTAATTGAAAGACTGTTTCATTTATTTTTCTAGTCCCCTCATGACTGTATTCATTCTTTCTAGTCTCATTTCAGAACTCATTCAACCATTTCTGCTTCTCAAAGCAATGCTATTCTGTTGGTAATAGAGAAAGCTCCAGGTGCAATGCTGAACCTAGTTTTAGGATATTATTAAAAGCATTTAATTCACATAACTGTGTTTGATTTGAGAAAAATGACTAAATCTTGGACTGAATTGACTGGGGCATAACTATTTGGGGGCTTGTTATTAAGAATTTAAACATTATTGGGTAATTTCTTTCAACTGTTTGAAGTGTCTGTTTTCACTTATAATAATAAATCTCCTTGTAAAACCTTCCACAGATAGCATTTTATACTTATCGGGGACTGGCCTGTTTTATTTGATATAATCACTTTAATGTCTTATTTCCAATGTTCTTTCATTATTTTCATTTTCAGGCTGGGGAACAGAAGCCTGAGGCTTAAATGACCTGCCAAAGTGCATCGGTAGTGGGCAGCTCCTTCACTTGTCTTCAGGTTTAAAAGTCAAGGTTCTTTTCATTGTCGTCAAGTGAATTCCAAGACTCCATCTTATCCCTAAACTTGTTTTTCCATTTATCTTCATGACATCTGAGGATTAAGCTGTCTGCCTACCAGAAATATGGTGTGATTGGTTGCTCAACAATTTCTAAAATTGAAAAAGGAGGGCAAGAAATGGTTGTATTGGATATTGATAACTCTGTTCAAGTTGCGATCTTTAAATCATGATGCATTATCATTCATTTCAATGGGCTCTTGATATTATGCTGTGCACCAAGGTTAAGTTATGGGCTTTCCAGGCAGCACAGTGGTAAAGAACGCACCTGCCAATGCAGCAGATGCTGGAGACTGGGGTTTGATCCCTGGGTCGGGAAGATCCCCTGGAGGAGGACATAGCAACCCCCTCCAGTGTTCTTGCCTGGAGAATTCCATGGACAGAGGAGTCTGCTGGGCTTGAGTCCATGGGGTTTGCAAAAAGTTGGACATGACTGAGCACACACACACACACACACACACAATGTTAAGTTACAATTCCAAGTTATTTTCTCTACTGTGGAATCAGCAGCCATTTCCCCTTTATTATTTGAATTCCTTGGGTGTTTTTGTAGATTGGGGTTTCTATGTAGAGGTAAATCTTCCTCTGTGGGGGACAGGGGGAGGCTGTCCTGAGCGCTGTAGGATGTTTAACAGCATCCCTGGTCTATACCCACTAGATACCAATAGCACCGCCCCCCACCACCGTTGTGACAAACAAAAATGTCTCTGTGGTGTGTGTGCTCAGCTGCTGTAGTCTTGTCTGATTCTTTGCGACCCTATGGTCTGTAGCCCACCAGACTCCTCTGTCCTTGGGGATTCTCCAGGCAAGAATATTGGAGTGGGCTGCCATGCCCTCCTCTGATTTTCCACACCCAGGGGTCAAAGCCACATCTCCTGCGTCTCATGCATTGCAGGCATATTTGTTATTCACTGGGCCACTTGGGAAGCCCCCAAAATGTTTCTAGGCGTTGCCAAATATTCTCTGGGACAAAGTCATCCTTAGTTGAGGACCACTGCTGTCAATGATACTGGCAGTGAAATGCCTTATTCTCTTAAATTATTGAATCCTCTAACCTAAAGAAGCATTATTAATTACTTATAGATGCACATTTATCTATTGATCCTTGTAAAATCAATAGAAATCAGTTGAGAGAGTATCTCAGAGGAGAGAAAACCCCAAATCTAGTTAATTCAAGCATAACCCTTGGGACCAGGTAATTAAAGATGTAATTAACTGGTTGTCTTACCAAAATCAATACAAATTGCAGTTTCATCCATCTTAGCTATACACCATGCTTTCTTCTAGTGATGTTCCTGTTAGAGATCTTAGGACTAGGAACTGAGAAAACCAGCTAGGGATGGCATCTTTGGTTGCATAATAAATGTGTTTGACTCACATCAATAGGATTGCTCTGCAACTTTGATCATTCTACTGATTCTCCTTTATAATTTGAAATGGAACAGTCGCTTACAATTAGGAAAAATGAAAGGGAAGTCTCTCAGTAAAAAGGCATAAATAGGAAAGGGAGAATAAAGCAGTTCATTTCAACACAAAGTGCTTCTTATTTGTCTGTTTTGTTCAGCACATGGGCTACATTGCAGGCAAGGCAGCGAGTTCCCCATCACTGGAGGTGTGCAAACTGAGCTGTAGCTCGGGAAAAGATTAGGTCAGGCCAACCTTGATTTGAACGTTCAGCACCTTGTATGTAACTTGACTGAGCCTCAGTTTCCTATCTGTAAAATGAGAATAGCAGATGCCATTTACAGAAGTTCTGACTTAGGCTAGATAGTCAATAAAGGGCAGCTTGGTTTCTAATTTCTGTGTAGGCTCATGCTTCTGTTGGAGAGTTGGGTGGCTTCACCACTTCTAGGCTGTACCCGGGAAGACACCCAGGAATCATGGTTATGCAGGAATTGTTCCAAAATGGCTTTATCCATCACCAGAAAGCAAACATTTTGCAAAACCCATTAGATGCACATTGTTATTAACTTCCCTGAAAGCATCCTTGACTGTTTCATGGTTTGAGAAAAAGAACGAGCAAGAAGAATAACAGTTAAGCACTCCATCCACTGAATCCTGGTTTATGGCGGCAATAAAAGCAGTGTGTTATCCAACCATAGAGTGTCTATTTTTAAGTAAGCTAAGCCTAGCTTACATTATGCAGAGCTGCGTGGAAATGTGGACTTGAGTGTCTGGAAGCATCTCTGGGTGGGTTATGCCGGCTCGGCTTCCTCGCATGAGAGGGGGTTGAAGAACCACAGGCAAGGAGACAGTGTCCTTCTACTGCTGGGGAACTTTGCCTCTGCACAACCCTCCAGAGCTGAGAACCGATGCCAGACCAGGAACACAAGAAACCAACCCAAAAGTGTTGACCACAACCTGGGTCTTAACTTTGTCATTCATCAAACTGTTTGCTATTTCAAAGTATGTTGGTCCCAAAGAGACTATTTCATCAGCAAGACTCTCTAGCATGCTGGAGCAGGCTTAAGGCTACTGGTTTTCAATTACTTTCAAAGATAGGTAGTCTTCTCCATGTAGAGCATCTCCAAGAGGAGAGGGACCCATAAGACAAATGAAAGGAGACCCCTCTGATTGAGGCGGGAGTTTGAACTGGTACTTTGCAGTATCTCTGCCTCCGGAACCACCCTGCACAGCTCCCTCAAGTGGCCTAAAGGCATCCCTTTGAGCCTCTGAAGTGAAAGTCTAAGTGACTGAGTGGCAACTGGCTCTTTAGGACCCTGTGGACTGTAGCCCTCCAGGCTCCTCTGTCCATGGAATTCTCCAGGCAAGGATGCTTGAGTGGGTAGCCATTCTCTTCTCCAGGGGAGTTTCCTGACTCAGGTATCGAACCCATGTCTCTTGCATTACAGGTCGATTCTTTACCATCTGAGCCACCAGGGAAAACCAGATCGACTCAGCCATTTCAGATCCCTTTCTTGTTTAAAAGCCATCGACTGCATTCTTCTGTACACAGTGGGCTTATAAGCCTTTACAACATCAGCAGTTGGCAAAAAAAAAAAAGAGAAAAATCCAAGGCACTTCAGTGCCAACTTGGTCTTCAGAGCCACCTAACCCAGTCTGTTCTTATCCCAGAGAGTTTTTTGTAATGATGTTTAGTAAGAGCACTGCTTTGTTTATGTTGCTTCTGATGCTTTTCCCTGACTTGCCATTATTTTCAAAACAGAAAGAAGGTGGTGGAGTAAATGGTTGCTCACTTGATGTTGCCATGATTTTAACTGTCTGGGAAAAGTCAGCAGAAGTACAGAATCTTGAATGTGACTAGTGGTTCTTCCATCTCTGGGAAGTTGGGAACTGCTCTTATGGACACTCTACTGACCCTGCTTAGATTTCGAAGTGTCTAGAACAGAGTCTGGTGCATGGTAGGTGCTCAACATGCACTGGCTGAATAAAAAGGAAGCCAGGGCATTAGAAGCATCCCAGCTTGATAATGCTCTCCACCACACCGCTAAAATCTAATTCTGGTGTGGGCATTGCTGGATTTTGCTGACTAATGATTCCCCCCTCTCTCTTCTGGCACTCATCTCCAGAGAAAATGAGGAGACAATATGAAATAAGATACATTTGCATTTTTAATTTTCTTTTAGCAGAATAGCTTTTTAATTTTTTAAAAACACGATCATGGTGGCAATTGGCACAAGTAGATGTTGGAACCAATTAGTGGGATGACATGAAGTAAGACCAAAAAAAAATGTAGATTTAATTGAAGAAAGTTGCAATATAAAATCCAGCTGCCAGGCTTTAAAATTGTAATTAATTCTAGGAGGAAGAGAAAGCTCATCAAATCATTCTGGCTGCATCCTCAATAGAGTGTTTGCACAACCATTTTTCTTTAAGGTCCTTTCAGGCATCTTCTGATATGTGATAAACATTCTTCTCTGGCTAATGACTGGACAACTCAGTAACTACAGGGAAGCTCTTTCCTCTGGAGATGTTTTGGGTACTTCCTATGTGAACAAAGCCACATTCTAAGTTCTTCTGGCTACTTCCAGAAGACATGGAAGGTGGCAGCCAACACCATCATGCTAGTAACTAGCATTCCAGGTCTGTCTGAGGTCAGAAACAAGGGTTTTGTTAGAAATGATGCAAAAAAAAAAAAAAATACCCAGTTAATCAGAGAGCCAATGATATCAAATTTCCAGTCAGGGCTGGCATTCAGTTCAGTTCAGTTCAGTTCAGTCGCTCAGTTGTGTCCGACTCTTTGCGACCCCATGAATTGCAGTACACCAGGCCTCCCTGTCCATCACCATCTCCCGGAGTTCACTCAGACTCACGTCCATCGAGTCCGTGATGCCATCCAGCCATCTCATCCTCAGTCATCCCCTTCTCCTCCTGCCCCCAGTCCCTCCCAGCATCGGAGTCTTTTCCAATGAATCAACACTTCACATGAGGTGGCCAAAGTACTGGAGCTTCAGCTTTAGCATCATTCCTTCCAAAGAACACCCAGGGTTGATCTCCTTCAGAATGGACTGGTTGGATCTCCTTGCAGTCCAAGGGACTCTCAAGAGTCTTCTCCAACACCACAGTTCAAAAGCATCAATTCTTCGGCACTCAGCCTTCTTCACAGTCCAACTCTCACATCCATACATGACCACAAGAAAAACCATAGCCTTGACTAGACGGACCTTAGTCGGCAAAGTAATGTCTCTGCTTTTGAATATACTATCTAGGTTGGTCATAACTTTTCTTCCAAGGAGTAAGCATCTTTTAATTTCATGGCCGCAGTCACCATCTGCAGTGATTTGGAGCCCAAAAAAACCTGGCCTATGAAAGAGTTTGGAGAAGGCAATGGCACCCCACTCCACTACTCTTGCCTGGAATATCCCATGGACAAAGGAGCCTGGTGGGCTGCAGTGCATGGGGTCGCTAAGAGTCAGACATGACTGGGTAACTTCTCTTTCACTTTTCCCTTTCATGCATTGGAGAAGGAAATAGCAACCCACTCCAGTGTTCTTGCCTGGAGAATCCCAGGGAGAGGGGAGCCTGGTGGGCTGCCGTCTATGGGGTTGCACAGAGTCGGACGCGACTGAAGCGACTTAGCAGCAGCAGCAGCAGCAGCAGCAGCATGAAAGAGTTGACACTCAAGAGACTCACTAAACGGTGAAGGAAGTCTGGAGGGAAGCAGTAAGGATTCAAGTCTGAAAATTCTCCCCACAGTCCCCAAATCTCTCCCAACCCAGCCTCCCCAGTGCTTGAAATCTTTCCATCCCAAACTGGTACCACAGTTGATTTTTCCAGGTAATTTTTGAAAAAGGTAAAGACTCTGAGAAGGCACCTCCATATCCCAGCATGAACTAATTGATCAGATACATTTCCAGTCTGGCTGTAGAGATAGAGGCAAACGGGAGTTTTGAGTGGCAGGTCATTGACCAAGTGTTGGTTACCCTTCTCGTTATGACCTTCCAGCACATGCTAAGTTGTACAACAAATAATATTCTAAAGATGACCCACTGTATTTCTGGGAAAGCTGTTCTCTGTAGCCTTTGTACTCTCAGGATGCGCAGAGAAAGCAGAAACTTAAATCATGGGCTTCTTTCTCATGAGTACTGTTCACAAAAAGGTCTGCATTGTGAAAAATGTTAAGTAATGTATTCCTGACTAGGAAAGGAAAACAACTTGTATTATAAGGAAACAGAGAAGCTGGGGCATGTAGAGATGATCATTTGGGGCAGTAAATGGATCCTAAGTTTGTATGCAGACTTCTCTGGGTGGCCCGGTGGTAAAGAAGCCACCTACCAATCCAGGAAACGTGGATTTAATCCTTAGGTTGGGAAGAGTCTCTGGAAAAGGGAATGGCAACACACTCCAGTATTCTTGCTTGGGAAATCCCATGGACAGAGCAGCCTGGTGGGCTAGAGTCCATGGGGTCGCAATAAAGCTGGACATAACTTAGTGACTAAACCACAACAAAGGTTGCATGCAATTCTTGGAAGTATTAAGGACACATCAGTTTTCATTTCAGAAATGCTATCTACATTCTCACAGATCTTTAATACGCAGTGGTTAATGCTTTAACTTTCATTGTTCTTGTCCCTGAGCTTGTCAATGAAACAATGATCTTCCACAAAACAGGTCCATAATCTGCCCCCTGAAGAATTCTTATGCAAAATAAATCCTGATCCTCTAATTCACCTGTTGTATACGTTTTTGCTTTAACGTATTGAAATGTTTTAGTCACCAAGAAAATGAATAGGATAATTTGATGTGGTTTTCTTTTTTAATGTAAACCTTTCTCCAGGGAGCACACACAACTAGGAAACTCTGGGGGTAAACAACAAATAAGGCTGAGCTTTTTCTTATAAATGTCTATAAAATCTACGTGTCCCCTCTCTCAGTGTTGATATTGGCAATTTGTATTTTCTCTCTTTGTTTTCTCAGTCAGTGAGGGTATGGACTGTGTCAGGCTGTTTAGGCAAAATGATGTTTCCCAGTTTTTTCCTGGGTCATGGCTGTGCCCAAGAGAAATTCATATATTTGGAAGGCACAAGGAAACAGCACCCAGTTCGTGGGCAGGCAGGCACCGGTCAGCTCCTGCTCCTTGTTGCTTCTTGGCCAGCCCATCAGATGAGTAAGGACAGCAGCCCACTGGTCCTTCGGTTCCTGCTGGATCTCCAGTTCAGCGTCAGTGAATCCCGGTCCAAGTACTTAGGCAGCTCCAAGGCAAGCGCAGCAGTGGCTGGTCACTTGAGACACTGATGCTTAGCAACAGTGAAGACGAGCGCAGGTGGGGCTCCTGCGTTCCAGACGAGCCTCCCTGTTAGTCCTGGGTTCTCTCACTTCATGTCCTCTTTTCATTCCTGATGGAAGTGCCTGTAGGCTTCAGTCACTGAAACATTGCTCCTCAAGGATGGTTTAACTAGTTCTTCCAGTTGCATAAGGTCAAATTCCTACATCCCATGTTCTATATGGCTTCCCTGGTGGCTCAGACGGTAAAGTGTCTGGCTGCAATGCGGGAGACCCGGGGTTCGATTCCTGGGTCGGGAAGGTCCCCTGGAGAAGGAAATGGCAATCAACTCCAGCACTCTTGCCTGGAAAATCCAATGGACGGAGGAGCCTGATAGACTAACAGTCCATGGGGTCGCAAAGAGTCGGACACAACTGAGCAACTCCACTTCACTTTGCTTCACATATCCTTTGTGATTAAAGATTGGCTCAGATTCTCTGATTAACCCTCAACTGATAAGACCGGTGTTGCTAAGTGATAATGTTACCAACGTTTTCCAAAGAATTGACTATTTACCTTGTTAACTTGTGTATCATTTGTCTATTTTTAAAAAAATGTCTTCAATTTCTGCTCTTTATTTCTTTCCTCCTTTCTATGTACCTGGGTTTAATTCACCCACATTTTTCTAGAAACTTAAGTTCAGAAATAAGAAAGATTTCAAATCAATGATCTGAGATTAAAAGTTATGTGTTTAAAGTTAACACGTTGTTGAATTGTTGAGTTTTTGATATGTTGCATTTTTAAAAATTAACTTTCAGTGCAAATGTTTTCTTATCGCGTATGCTTCTTCTTTGACCTATATGTCATTTAGAGGTGTGTGGTTTAATCTCCAAGTATTTGGAGACTTTTTAGGTATCTAGATATTTCTAGATATTTATAATTTAATTCTGTTGGGATTTTAAAATGTGGTTTTTTAATATTTCAATATTTTGAAGTTTATTGAGACATACATTATGACTGAGGATATGGTCTCTCTTAGTATGTGTTTCATGGGTTCTTGAAAAATGAGTGTGTATTCTTCTATAGGTCAGTAAATGCCAACTAAGTCAAGTTTCTTGATAGTGTTAGTCAAATCTTCCATATCCTCACTGAATTTTCTGGACTACTTTGTCAGCTACTGCAAGAGAGATGTTAAAATCTCCAACTATATCTATTTCTCTCTTTAACACTGTTACTTTTTGACCCTCATAAATTTTGAAGTCCGTATATATTTGTACTGATTTTGAAGGCCATATGCATTTTATACTGTTATGTATCTTGATGAATTGACCTTTTTATTACTATAAAATGCTCTCTGTATCTCTGCTCACAGTCTTTGCCTTGAAATTTATCTTGACTCATCTTAAGATTGCTGGGAGAAATATCAACAGCCACAGATATGTAGATGATATCACTATAATAGCAGAAAGTAAAGAGGAGCTAATTAGCCTCTTGATGAAGGTGAAGGAGGAGAGTGGAAGAGCTGGCTTAAAACTCAACATTCAAACAATGAAGATCATGGTATCCAGTCCCATCAGTTCATGGCAAATAGAAGGGAAAAAAGTGGAAACAGTGACAGATTTTATTTTCTTGGGTTCCAAAATCACTGCAGGTGGTGACTGAAGACATGAAATTAAAAGATGCTTGCTATGACAAACCTAGACAGTGTATTGAAAAGCAGAGATATTACTTCACCAACAAAGATCTGTATAGTCAAAGCTATGGTTTTCCTAGTAGTCATGTATGGATGTGATACTTGGACCATAAAAAAAGCTGAGAGCCGAAGAATTGATGCCTTTGCACTGTGGTGCTGGAGAAGACTCTTGAGAGTCCCTTGGACAGCAAGGAAACCAAACCAGTCAATCCTAAAGAAAATCAGAACTGAATATTCATTGGAAGGACTGATGCTGAAGCTGAAACCCCAATACTTTGGCCACATGATGCACACATTGGTGAACCATTTCAATGAACCAGTCCATTGGAAAAAAACCCTGATGTTGGGAGAGATTGAAGGCAAGTGAAGAAGAGGGCAGCAGAGGATGAGATGGTTAGATAGAATCACCAACTCAATGGACATGAGTTTGAGTATACTCTGGGAGACAGTGGAGTAGCCCACCAGGCTCCTCTGTCCATGGAATTCTCCAGGCAAGAATACTGGGGTGGGTGGCCATTCCCTTCTCCAGAGGATCTTCCCAACCCAGGGATCGAACCCAGGTCTCCTGCATTGCAGGCCATCTGAGCCACCAGGGAAGCTGAAGAATACTGGAATGTTTGGTACCTATCCCTTCTCCAGGGGATCTTCCCGACCCAGGAATTGAACCGGGAGAGCTCTCCTGCATTGCAGGCAGATTCTTTACCAGCTGAACTGCCAGGGAAGCCCTGGTATTATGTCTGGATAATGATAAACCAAATATTAGCTTTCATGAATTTAGGCAAGTGATTGATTAAAAATATAATTTCCCCCTAATTTGGCAGTTGCTCAGTTCCCCCATATCCCTTTGACAGCTGTTTCTTAAACAGTAGAAATATGAGACTGTCAGAGACAGTGTGGGTTGCTGGTGCTACATCTTGCAATAATGGCATAATTTGAATGAAATGAGAGGATCATAACTGTTTGCTGCTCTCTCTGAACAAACACCGTCATCTTGTAACATCCCAGAGGCTCTGCTGACAGAGTTTGATGATGCTCATGGAAGTACTTGTCATGAGAATTGAGATGAAAAGACAAACAATGGAGAACAAAGCAATTATTCCACACAACAATAAGTGCCTTGAAATTAAACAATCGTTAACAGTTAAATGACCTTATGGACCCGCACCCATTCCAGCTGTCACCGATGTGTGCTGTCTAATCTTTCAAATTGCTACACTGAATTAAAATTTTTCTCTATACAGAATTAGAAAAATACAAAAATTAATATATCAATTGTATATAAATATTCTGCTATGATGATAATTATACTTTGTATTTATTCTTTTCTATTCTGCTTGAGCTTTATTATTGTGGAAAACTGTTTTCTGTTCTCCCTCACAACTAGACTCTCCCATTAAACGGGACAGGAGACATCACTGAAGGCTGGTGGGAAATGAGAGAGAAACGCAGCACAGAGAATGACCAGTCAGCCAGCCTGCTACTGCAGGGCATTTCCTGGCCCCCTGACCACGTGGACACACACTCCAGAAGCTCCCTGAATTGACAGAGAGGAAAAGCTGGTTTTCATATTCCTTTTTCAGTAGTATCTATGTCTCCTCTCCTGAGTGTTCATTTCCTGGACTAACTTCTTCATAAAGTGAATGACAGTGGGAACCTCGATCCCACCTGCAGGGCTGTGCAAGAATTCTCTGGCCTGCACAAGGAACCCTTGAAATTTTCCTATACCAGGGACATTCTAAGTTGTGAAGCCTCACGTGATCTCATTGATGGGATACCTCATAACCCAGGTGAGGCAAGACTGTGGTAAGTTCAGTACAGTTTCTTTTTAGACCCTTCACTAGAGTTTAAAAATCTTGGGCTTCATCTTCATGAAGGTACTGTCATGACCATTTTACAGATAAGAAAACTGAGAAGCTAAGGACTTGAACAGGGCCACATCTCAGGAAGTGCTAGAGATTTCCACCATTCCTACAAATTTGGAAATCCTAAAGTAAAAATCATCCTGACCTACGCCTCCAACCAAACAGGAATAACCAGACTTGACCCTCACTCCATTTCAGCACACAACTCACCCTTCAGTGTCATCAAAATGAACTGACTCTTCAAATTCCAGAAGGAAGCTTCAAGCAAATTTCCAACCATCCTATCAGGACAGAGAAACATACATAAATTATTTTTAATAGCCTTAACCTACTTTATAATGACTCTCCAGAGCAGGGAACATATCCATGGAGACTAACTCCATTGGAATTGAGCTTTAGAAAACACTACCCTTAGATAACGTAACAGGATCCAGTTTAGACAATACAGGAGAAAAAAAAAGAAAGAATAAACTATGTCCTAATGAAAGAGGCTGAGGATGGAGAAATGGAGAAGACACAAAGATTGGAAATGTTTACTGTGCAAAATGCTGGTTTTACACTTGGACAGGATCACTGATATAACTGGGTCTCAAAACATCTCCTCCCCCAAACAAATGAGCAAACAAACAACCCAGCCATGTTGACACAGTTGTGTCACGATGTTCTGCTTTGGATCAGGGACTGATTAGAAAGCAGGAGGTGGGATGGATCGAGGGGCTGATTTGGGACAGGAAGGATGAAGAGGGTGAGCGCTGGGGGCTTGTTTGGATTCAGTGCTAATACATCCTTTTTTTCTGGGGCTTCTGACCAGACGTTTGGCCGGCAGGACAAGAGAACTTCCTCTCTCTGATCCAGGTCTTTTCCAGCACCGAGTCAGGGCACACAGCAGGTGCACAATGAATGCTTGTCAAGTGATTGCATTTCAAGCTTGGTAAAAGGGTGCCTATTTCACCTACCAATTGCAACTAATATTTCTTACCCCCTCCATCATGGTATAAGATATAATCAATAAGAGTATTAACAGCAAGGGGTGAGTCCAGAGAGTAAATAAGCATGAACATAGTGAGGATACATTAGATTTAATTTTCTTTCTTTAATTTTATGTGTCTCCCATCACTTCATGGGAAATAGATGGGGAAACAGTGGAAACAGTGTCAGACTTTACTTTTTGGGGCTCCAAAATCACTGCAGATGGTGATTGCAGCCATGAAATTAAAAGACGCTTACTCCTTGGAAGGAAAGTTATGACCAACCTAGATAGCATATTCAAAAGCAGAGACATTACTTTGCCAACAAAGGTCCATCTAGTCAACGCTATGGTTTTTCCAGTGGTCATGTATGGATGTGAGAGTTGGACTGTGAAGAAGGCTGAGCACCGAAAAATTGATGCTTTGGAACTGTGGTGTTGGAGAAGACTCTTGAGCATCTCTTGGACTGTAAGGAGATCCAACCAGTCCATCCCAAAGGAGATCATTCCCTGGTGTTCATTGGAGGGACTGATGCTGAAGCTGAAACTCCAATACTTTGGCCACCTCATGCGAAGAGTTGACTCATTGGAAAAGACCCTGATGCTGGGAGGGATTAGGGGCAAAAGGAGAAGGGGATGACAGAGGATGAGATGGCTGGATGGCATCACTGACTCGATGGACATGAGTTTGGGTGAACTCCGGGAGTTGGTGATGGATAGGGAGGCCTGGCGTGCTGCAATTCATGGGTCGCAAAGAGTTGGACACGTCTGAGCAACTGAACTGAACTGATGGACATATATGGGGTTTCCCTGATGGCTCAGATGTTAAAATGTCTGCCTGCAATGTGGGAGACCTGGGTTCGATCCCTGGGTTGGAAAGGTCCCCTGGAGAAAGAATTTGCAACCCACTGCGCTATTCTTGCCTAGAGAATCCCATGGACGGAGGAGCGTGGTACACTACAGTCCATGGGGTTGCAAAGAGTCGGACACTACTGAGTGACTTCACTTTCACATGGACATATAATTCATTCTTTAGAGGGAGAAAAGGGGGGAGAGAGAAAATACAAGTGAGAAAGAAAGTGAATTGCTAGGAGTGGCCAGCTTTGCAATTCCCCAGGGTGCTTTGAGGGGGAGTGCTGCAGAGAATCAAGAGTGAGGGTGTAAGTGGGGTGATACTCTCTACACTTAGGAAGGTCTCACACTGGCTCCCCAACTCCAAAGAGGATAAAACTGCCAGCCTTGTGGGTGGGATGCCTCCACCCACCTGGGATGGCAAGCAGGTCCAGGACACGGAGGTGGTACCCACTCAAGAACAAGCACGATCACTGGTCCACCCCATCACTTCCCCAAGGGTGAGGTCCCAATATTACTCATCCATCTGCTTTCCAATCCTGCACCCAGTTTGGTGCAATGCAGAAGCCCATGAGCCTTTGCTGAATGAACAGATGAACAAGCAAGTGATTAAATGAACACACTCTGTTCTTACACTTGTGGTTTGTATAAACTGCTTTTTTGACTTTAGGAACCACTCTCCTTTGTTCTTTGAGTCATTTCCTCTGTGTTTTGTGACATTGCAACACACAACCGCCCTCACACCCCACATTCAAACCCCTCCTAAAATCCTTGTGCTGGGGACAAGTGCAAAAACATTCTTAAAAACACGGCAACCCTAGACCAACTGAATCCATCCATCATGGCATGGCTTGACGGTCTGTGGGAGGGAATTGACGTTTATTTATGTGTCTATGATGTGAGAGGTTTATAACTTGCTTTATCCTCATTAGAAAAGACCCTGATGTTGGGAAAGATAGAAGGTGGGAGGAAAAGGGGATGACAGAGGATGAGATGGTTGGATGGCATCACCGACTCAATGGACATGAGTTTGAGTAAGCTCTGGGACTTGGTGATTGACAGGGAGGCCTGGCATGCCACAGTCCATGGGTTTGCAAAGAGTCAGACATGACTGAGCGACGGAACTGAACTGAACTTATCCTCAGGAGTTTGTGACTAGAAGTCTATCTTTCATGATATTCTCATCCTCTGAAATTCCCTCGTTATACACAGCCATTTTGAATGCCTGCCTTGACCAGCTTTATGGATTTGATATCCTTATATCCATAGACAGCACTTCTAAAGGACAACAGGAAGAACACAGTGGGTCTTGACCACCTGGTATGCAGAGAAGGCTTCAGTAAAGTCAGTCTGAGGGTGTGCTGGGGCTGAGAAATGGTCTCTGGGGCCAGAAGCCCATTTCCACCCTCTCTTGATAATGACATTGGGTGAGTGATGATAGAGGACACCAGCTGAGTTTATCCACTATTGAGGCAGTATAAAAGGCCAGCCAGCCAGCCTGAACCTATTACATAAGCTAACCTATGTCACCCAGCATTGATTATGTACTCAGGCTGTTCTAAATGATTTGTACATTACCTCATTTAATTCTGAGGATCTGATGGGCTTGTCCACATCATCATGCTCATGTCACCTGGAAGACGCTGGACCAGGAGCACTTAGTCCATCTTTCTGTTCTATGGCTTATAGGCAATGGGGCCAGGATGGTGCTCGAGTTAGGTCATGGCAAGGTTGCAGTTCAGTTCAGTTCAGTCATGCAGTCGTGTCCGACCCTCTTGTCAAAGGTTGTATTATCTTTCCAGCTACAACCTCCTGGCATGAGACTTCACCTCTGACATCCATTGCTTCTGTTACATGGGGAAGTAATTTGACAATAATATCTATTTCATGAGGTTGTGCTGAAGATGAAAATGAATCACATCTACTGATGCTTGGCCCATAGTTTCTATTTGAAACAGGCAGCCATTTTATTAAGCTAAGAGTTAGGGATGGGAGAACCATGAATTTCAATGTTAATTTCCTTTGTATATAAATACAGGTTGGACTGACTAAAAATGCAAACCTGCTTATGTCCATTTTCCTTTAAAAATCACTTTTATAAAATTAATATCTTAGGGCTATTTCTTAAGACACAGTACCCAGGACGACTTTGGGTTTCCATAACTATTAGTCCAATGTATCAATGCATTCATCCACTGGCAGGAAAGTTTAGTACTAAACTTGGTAGTCAGGTCTCTCTGGGGGGCTCTTTTTTAAGATTTCTTTTTGTACACTGAAAAATAAATTAAATATCCTTCCTCCTTCCCCATCAGAGACTCATCTATTTGTTGACTGCCTAACATATCCCAGGCAAGCTCCTTATCCCTAGTATTGGGTATGCTCCCCGTCACAGCCTTGTGAGGAAAGCATTATTAGCCCCACTTCGTAGAGGAGAAACCTGAGTCTCCACGTGTTTCTATGATCTGTTCAAGGTCACGCAGCTAGTGAAGGGTGGTGTCGGGGTCCCAGCTCCCTGCCCGATGGCTTGTTCCCTCAAATATATCCTGTGCGGTATGCCAGGCTTTCCATATCTTTGGATTTTGAAAATGGTAAGATCTTTGATGTTTAAGCCCATTTTTGAACAGAAGATTTGAAAAGTTAAAAATCACACACTTTCCTATCCTGCAATAGTAAGTAGGGCAAACATGAACCATTTCTTCATGATCCCAGTTTACCATCATTAATCATCACCTTATCTCACAGGGGGCCAATTCTTCTATACACAATGCCCCAGGTGCTATGATTTGGAATACTTTTGCCTATGTATTTTCTTTATCAATTTTTGCTGAATTATTGTGAAATGCACTACAGACAATATGATGCATTACCCTTAAACACTTCAGTATATACCTCTAAAAATAAGGACATTTTCCTATCTAACCATACCACCATAATCAAAGCTAACAAAGTGAATGTCATCTTATAGTCTGTCTACATATTCAAATTTCCAAAGTTATCCCAGCTATGTCCTTCTATAGCTGGTCAACTTCTCTTCTGAAATTCTTGCCCGTGGGAGAAAATAGCTGATCTTGTCTGAAAACTGGCATTTAGAGGCATGCCCCCATGCAGGGGGAGGTCAGAAGAGGCTTGGGTGACCCCAATAAAAGCAGCTCGTTGAAACACAGCAAAACCAGACCTCAGGGCCAGATAGGAGATGCACCTGTAATTGGGCAGTGTCATGTATACAAGTTAAATTTAGTATTCAGAACTCAGTGGGGTTTTCCCTGGGCTTGTTACCTAATGTGGCTGGTGCTGAAACATGTAACCACTCTGGCTGCTGGAAGCATGAGGCATCTTCCCCTCTGGTGGACACTCAAGGTCACAGTGAGGTGTCAGCTAGAAAGGGAACAGCCCCCTCCCAGCTCTGACTGCCTGCAGGGAGAAGTTCAAGGGCTGCCAAAGTTGAATCTCAGTGCTCAAGGTAGGCAGGTATAGATTCTGCAAAACCTCATCTGTCCACCATACCAGCAGAGTGACCAGCATCTGGTTTCCCTAAGGTTGAATGGACATGGGACTTTTAAAACCAAGCAGGCCCCTTTGGGACTCCTGGGCACAAAAGCCTTTCTGTGTCCCCCCACTTCTTAGTTACAGGAAATAGGCTTAATTCAGCCTCCATGACCTTCCCTGAGATCCAAAGGCAGGTTCAAACAGTTGCTAATTCTGGAAGGGAAGGGATGCTAGAAAAGGCACTGATGCTAGGAAAGACCCTGATGTTGGGAAAGATGGAAGGCAGGAGGAGATGTGGACGACAGAGGACGCGATGGCTGGGTGGCATCACTGACTCAATGGGCATGAGTTTGAGCAAGCTCTGGGAGGTGGCAAACGACAGGGAAGGCTGGCATGCTGCAGTCCATGGAGTTGCAAAGAGTCAGACATGACTGAGCGACTGAATAACAACAAGAACAAAGGGAGCTAAGACGAGGAAGGAGCAGTCAAGAAACAATAGTGCAGCCTCAGAGCAGGGTCCTCGTTGCCCCTCAAGGGACACACATAACAATATCTTTGAGCTGATTTACAGATACTAAAACCCCCAACAGGTGGCAGAAGTTAACTGTGAGCTGCCCACAAGCAATGCCTCTTTCTCCAGACCAGTTGGAACCAGAAGGTTGATGATGCTCTTACCTCTCTCATCCCCAATGAGAAGAATGTCACTGAGCTGATCACACCCTCTTTAAAACTCTTCACTACCCACTCTAGGTTGGGACACACGGTTTTGGGGGCAATAGTCCACTGTGGCCCCCTCTGCGTGGCAAAGCAATAAAGCTATTCCCTTCTACTACACCCAAGATTTAATTTGGTATCAGGGTACAGAGGTCAGATTCGGTTTCAGTTTTAAAACTAGGACAAGCTGGCCAGTCTACTCCAGGGGACCCTCTGTTGGTGCCTGGTGGTGGAGTTCTCACCTTTCACTTGGGCTGACATATCCCAAGCACCATGTAATGATTTTCTGAGCCCCCTTTCAAGTCTAGTAGAGCATTGAGGGGGGTGTTGAAAGAAGGGGGATGGGAACTGACGTTGCTGACAAACACTCTAAGGCCCAGGGATTCACAGAATCAACGGACCCACCCAGGTGTTACCCCCATGGGGAGGGGCATGGGTGTGCTCCTCTCCTGTTCTTCAGCTCATCTCCTGCCCATATGTTAGTGTCACTGGGAAGCTTTTAAAACAACAACTCCAGCATCTCATCCCCCAAGAGTTATTTTTCAATCAATTTGGAATGAAGGCCTAAAAAGTGCTTCCATATGATTCTGGATACTTTTTATCCACAGATTCCAGATTAGGCTTGTAAGTTTCTCGGTGCAAAACTCTATGCAGCCAACCTAACTGGCATACACAAGATAAGTGATTTGCCCAACTGACATGCAAGGTGGCTGCCCTCAAATAGAACCAAATGAGAGCAGCCTTGCCAGTGAAGGACAAGCTCATGGGTGAGGACCAGGCACCCTGTTTTGAAATACCAGCTCTTTGTAGGCTGCCCAGAATCCTTCCCCCAGAAAAGTGGGGAGGAAGCTCTGGGTCCAGTTGGCTTTTAATCTGTTGCTGCTGCTGCTAAGTCACTTCAGTCGTGTCCAACTCTGTGTGACCCCATAGACAGTAGCCCACCAGGTTCCCCTGTCCCTGGGATTCTCCAGGCAAGAACACTGGAGTGGGTTGCCATTTTCTTCTTCAGCGCATGAAAGTGAAGTCACTCAGTCGTGTCCGACTCTCAGTGACCCCATGGACTGCAGCCTACCAGGCTCCTCTGTCCATGGGACTTTCCAGGCAAGAGTACTGGAGTGGGGTGCCATCGCCTTCTCCAGCTCTTTATCTAGCCAACTCCAAGTGAGCTACTCTGGTCATTCTCAGACGAATGAGCTTGTCACTCCACACTGTCTTGTAGGAAGAACTAAAGGTCACTGTGGGTGCCTGTTACCTAATAGCCACGCACATGTCTTGAATAAAAGTCAGTAAAATATGACAAGTGCTCATGAAAATATAACCAATATAGTCAGGTAGACAATAAACAACATAGAAATGAAGCACATGGATTCCTTAGGGCTGGGGTGGGCTTAGAAGTCTTCCTGGAGGAGATGGTATGGACAGGAGAAGTCAGGTCCTGCTCAGAAGAGAATGGATTTCCCCATCATTACAGAAACTCATTTGGAGGAAAAAATATGGGTGTCACTTCATTTTCAGACTCTTATATTTTAAGGTCACTGATATTACCAGCGACTATAACTTAGAAATTAAGAACATAAACTCCTGAGATCAACTACCTAGGTCTAAGTCTGGGTTTCTGGTTGTGGAACCATGGGTCAGACAGGGTCTTTGTCTATAAAACTGGAATAACAATAACAATAAAATCTGCTTAATGTGATCGTGTCTGACTCTGTGACCCCATGGGGTGTAGCCTGCCAGGCTTCTCTGTCTGTGGAATTCTTCAGGCAAGAATACTGAAGTGGGTTGACATGCCCTTCTCCAGGGGATCTTTCCAACCCAGGAAATGAACCCGGGTCTTCTGCACTGCAGGTGGTTTCTTTACCATCTGCGCCACCAGGGAAGCCCTAATATGATTGTGGTGATGGTGATGAGATAATGCATATGGGGCGTGCAGTGCAGAGGGTGGGCCATGGTAAACTCCCAATAAGGGCTAGTGATGACTACTGCCATCATTATTCATCAAGTGCTTAGTAAGTTACATACGGGTCCCATATCATCTCTCAAAAACATTAAGGAATATTCTTGGTGGAATCATTACTCACAGAAGATGGCTCTCCATTAGGGGGATGGGGACTTAGCTGACACTGACATTTTTGCCATGTTTTGAGGGTCATCAGCTTAACTCTAGATCTCTTTGATGTTTTAGTTGGCCAAGAGGAAGACTAAAATACCACAGACTGGGTGACCTAAACCACAGAAATGTATTTTCTCACAGTTCTGGAGGCTGGAAATGCAAGATCGAGATGTTGGCAAGTTTAGTTTCTCCTGAGGTCTCTCCGACTTGTGGATGGCTGCCTTCTCACCGTGATCTTTCTTGTGTACGCGTGTGTCCGTGTCCTAATCTTTTCTCATAAAAACATCAGTAGGATTGGACCAGAGCCCATGGTAATGGCCTCATTTTAGTTTAATAACCTCTTTAAGGACCCTATCTCCCAATATAGGGCTGAGGTCCTGGAAGTTAGGGCTTCAGCAAATGAATTGGAGGATGGGTGGGTATATACAGTCAGCTCATAATTACTGAGTTCTGTTTTCCATTCTGCTTCTATTGATACAGAGCAAAAGGAAGTTCCAGTGACTTTTTAAAATTTATTGCCTGATTGGCAGGAAAACCTGGACTCCTTTAAGCACACATAACCCATGGTTCAATATGCCTGCTCAGCCTGGTGAGTCTGTCTGAAGCATTTGTAGAAACAAACCAGCAACTATTTCTAGGATTAACAAACCACTCAGTACTAAAGTGCTTCTGAGAAGTGAAAATGAGTTTTTAAATATGAATCATTTGTTGAACACAGCTGCTATTATCTGCAGCCAATATATCTCATTAATGGATGGGCTAAAAAATGAATTTATAGCCAATCTTGCATAATGAAATATTTGTACTCTTTATAATTACTAATGATTTAAAGCAAATCATTCCCTTGCTTAGTACATGGAATCTCCAAGTCTTTTATATTAAATTAAATAAAAGAAAATCATGCTGATGATATTCAGCCAAAAAGAAAGGCAGAATAAAGTTACCTTTTAAAAAAAAGGTTTGGGGTGCATATGTGTGTTATGAACATGTTTTTTTCAACTTTTACCTTGTTGACAACCTGGGAAATTGTATAATGAATCATTCACTTGTGGTGTTCAAATGCAGAAGAGCTGTGCAAAATTATTGAGTTACTAAAATTTAGCCTTCCCTGGTGGTTCAGACAGTAAAGGATCTATTTGCAATGTGGGAGACCAGGGTTCGATCCCTGGATCAGGAAGATCCCCTGGAGAAGAGAATGTCAACCCACTCTAGTATTCTTGCCTGGAGAATTCCATCGACAGAGGAGCCCTGGTGGAGATCCTAGTCCATGGGGTCGCAAAGAGTTGTACACAACTGAGCAACTAACACACACAAAATTTAGTCTTGCAGGATCTTTTAGAGGTTTTTTTTCTTTTTCTTTTGTTTTTGCTTTGTTTTGTTTTTAAGGTACTTGGGTTTTCAAAATGTTTAATTTACACGACTATTTTCTTCAAGGCAGCACAAGAATGAAAATTAAATTCATTAAAAATAATTTTCTGCCATAATAGCCTATTCACTTTATCTTCACCGACACACATGTACACACAGACACACACACATATACACTCTTAAGAGCTTAGAAAAACCAGAAAATGAGATTTGATTCCAGGATTATTTTGGAGATGCTGTCAGGTTCTTTGGTAGCTTGAAAAGGTTGCCCCAATGAGGACCAAATGGTGCACCTTAGAACTTTGGATATTTTGGTTTACCTATGAAAAGTAGGGGACCCAGAGATCAAATTGCCAACATCTGTTGGATCATCAAAAAAGCAAGAGAGTTCCAGAAAAACATCTATTTCTGCTTTATTGACTATGCCAAAGCCTTTGACTGTGTGGATCACAAGAAACTGTGGAAATTTTTGAAAGAGATGGGAATACAGACCACCTGACCTGCCTCTTGAGAAACCTATATGCAGGTCAGGAAGCAACAGTTAGAACTGGACATGGAACAACAGACTGGTTCCAAATAGGAAAAGGTGTACGTCAAGGCTGTATATTGTCACCCTGCTTATTTAACTTTTATGCAGAGTACATCATGGGAAACGCTGGGCTGGAAGAAGCACAAGCTGGGATCAAGATTGCCGGGAGAAATATCAACAACCTCAGATATGCAGATGACACCACCTTTATGACAGAAAGTGAAGAGGAACTAAAAAGCCTCTTGATGAAAGTGAAAGAGGAGAGTGAAAAAGTTGGCTTAAAGCTCAACATTCAGAAAACAAAGATCATGGCATCTGGTCCCATCACTTCATGGGAAATAGATGGGGAAACAGTGGAAACAGTGTCAGACTTTACTTTTTTGGGGCTTCAAAATCACTGCAGATGATGATTGCAGCCATGAAATTAAAAGACAGTTACTCCTTGGAAGGAAAGTTATGACCAACCTAAGATAGCATATTAAAACGCAGAGACATTACTTTGCCAACAAAGGTCCGTCTAGTTAAGGCTATGGTTTTTCTTGTGGTCATGTATGGATGTGAGAGTTGGGCTGTGAAGAAAGCTGAGCACTGAAGAATTGATGCTTTCGAACTGTGGTGTTGGAGAAGACTCTTGAGAGTCCCTTGGACTGCAAGGAGATCCAACCAGTCCATTCTAAAGATCAGTCCTGGGTGTTCTTTGGAAGGACTGATGCTAAAGCTGAAACTCCAATACTTTGGCCACCTCACACGAAGATTTGATTCATTGGAAAAGACTCTGATGCTGGGAGGGATTGGGGGCAAGAGAGGAGAAGGGGATGACAGTGGATGAGATGGTTGGATGGCATCACCAACTCGACGGACATGAGTTTGGGTGAACTCCGGGAGTTGGTGATGGACAGGGAGGCCTGGCGTGCTGCGATTCATGAGGTCACAAAGAGTCGGACATGACTGAGCAACTGAACTGAACTGATGAAAAGTGTTCACCATTGATTATTTTATTCTTCTATCAATTTTCCTTTCTGGGAATGTCTCTGACATAGATTTCAAGCGTCCCATTAACTAGAATCTAATTTATGGCCAGCCATGAGAATTGGTATCAGCAAAAACATCTTTGTGATATAGGCTTAATTTATGTGACTTTATTGAGTTATAAAGTATAGATTAGACCTCAAAGCATGAATCTTCCCAGTAATAGGATAGCCATAAAGAATTGCTGTGTTCATAAAAGTAATTATATTCCCTTTCTTCTCATTTATATTATATAAATTATTTTATGCCATAGCATCACTGAATACACACACACTAAAATGTTGGGATGTTTAATCAGGAACTCCCTTTCTTGGCAAACATAATTCAGTCTGACTTGCAGTAGAGAGGCTAGGGGAGTGGTGGGAACAACAGTGGGTGTTGGGCCCTGGGGCTGAGCTAGGCGGATGCTTTGATATTGCATCCTTGCTGGTGACCTTTCAGGAGCTCCAGCTTCCATGAACTTCCTGACTTTTAACCTGTTTGCACTTGCCCTCTCAAGTCCCCAGGAAAAGAATGAGTTTATCAATCAGCCAGCTCCATAAAGGTTACGTGTTTTGGGAGGGGTTGTGTAGGGATGGGCAGGTGAAAGATAGGGTTTCTCAAGGCAGGTTCAAGGGTAACAGAACAGAATGGTGATCTCAAACCCAAGCCTCTGGACTAGGACCACTTTGGAGGGATTAAGAAACCCATCCAAAGCCACACAGATAATAAATACCTGCTGCATGAAGTAATGAGGGTTAAATGCCACCATATTAGTGTCTGGTACACTCAGTGATGTGGCTTTAATACTGTGCTCTTTCGAAGGGCACAGCTCTGTGGAAACTTGGCCATCATTTGATGTTAGCAACATCGATAGACAAGGCAGTGAAACCAACCAGTTTGTGATCAACATGATTATCTCTTGCCAAATTTCCACTTCATTCCGTGCCAGGTAGATACACTTAAGCACAAAGAATTAGAGATGCTATAATTCGCTAATGTCTGCAAGCTGTTCCAAGCCTTTCAGAAAACTTAATGATTTCCAGTATTCACAAATTAAGTATCCTGCTCTGATGCCCATGATCTGAAGAGTTTTACTTCTGGGCAATAGAAGCCAGTTGGTGATTTGCAGGACAAATGTCCACCCGCTGATCAATGCAGGGGAAACAGCTTAGCCCGGGCAGCCTGAGTTGCTCGCCAATCTGAAGGCTGGATGGGAATCGTGGTCCTTTACATTTGGACCGGCTCTAGATTTTTAGGGCTTCACTCTCTCCTGGTACCCCAGTGAGAGAAAGCTATTTTGCTTCCGCAGTAAGGGGTGAATAAAGCAGAGAAACACATTCCTTTTCTTATGCACAGATGTCGATGTCGGTACGAATCATGAAAGGGGAGTGCCGAGAGCTGGGGACATTAAAGCCATGGGGTTCTCCAGCTGGCAACTCAGCAGTTCTTCTTTGCTGGGTCCTGCGTGGAGCCTGTGCAGTGTTACAGCGGGGCCCCACAGGGCATCATTCATCAAAGCAAAGACTGCAGACCTCCTTCTCCCTGCTGCGAGGCTCGCTCCCTACAGTGGCCCCCACCATCCCAAGAAGACCTCTGTGAACAGCAGTTGGCACTTCTCTCTGCTACCAAGTCTCAGGGTTCAGACAACTCAGCCATACTCCACAGAGGCCACCTCTGTGGCTGGAGGGGCTGCAGTTCCCAGCTCACGACACAGGTCTTGCTGAGGGTCCAGAGGCAGCTCTGGAGCCTTACAGCTCCTTCAAGGGACCAGGTGCAGCCTCCTAGGCAGCAATGTAGGGTCATCAACACACCTCTTCCTGCCATTCCGCTCTGCCCTGAAGCCTCACTGATGTGGTTAAGACATCCTTTCTCTGTTCCTCCCCTTACCCCACCCCTGGGGGCTCCTAAGGGAATTTGAATTCTGGCCCTCATGTACTTTGACAGGTCACTGGGAGCAGTGAATTTGAGGAGATGGAGAACAAGTCAACTCTTTATCATTTTTCTTGGCAGTCTGCTTGTGTGTGCTGGAGATTATATCAGGAGCCAGGGTGAGAAATAGGAAGACCAGAGCAAGAGGGGGAGCTGGGAGAGTCCCTGCTGCTGCTGCTAAGTCTCTTCAGTTGTGTCCGACTCTGTGTGACCCCATAGATGGCAGCCCATCAGGCTCCCCCATCTCTGGGATTCTCCAGGCAAGAACACTGGAGTGGGTTGTCATTTCCTTCTCCAATGCATGAAAGTGAAAAATGAAAGTGAAGTTACTCTGTCGTGTCCGACACTTTGCGACCCCATGGACTGCAGCCTACCAGGCTCCTCCGTCCATGGGATCTTCCAGGCAAGAGTACTGGAGTGGGGTGCCATTGCCTTCTCCCGGAGGGTCCCTAGGATGATGCTTTTGACTGCAAGGAATAGACTTCCTGAAAACAGACTAGACACAGTTTATATAGTAAAGGTTTTTATCCTCCCATAATAAGAAATCCAGAAGAAGCTGATTTGTGGGAGTTGGGAGGCTGGCCCAGCAACTCAGTGGTATCTGGACACTTAGTTGGTGTCCCTGTTCTTTTCTGAATCCAAAAGTAAGAGTAGGGTGAAGCTTCATCCTATATCTCTCAGGGAGGGAAATTTTTCTAAAGAGACTCTTAGTATATTTCCTCTAAAGTCTCTGGACTGGTTCAGCAACAAACTGGTTCAAAATTGGGAAAGTAGTACATCAAGGCTGTATATTGTCACCCTGCTTATTTAACTTATATGCAGAACACATCATGCGAAATGCCAGGCTGGAAGAAGCTCAAGCTGCAATCAAGATTGCCAGGAGAAATATCAATAACCTCAGATATGCAGATGACACTACCCTTATGGCAGAAAGTGAAGAGGAACTAAAGAGTCTCTTGATGAAGGCAAAAGAGGAGAGTGAAAAAGCTGGCTTAAAACTCAACTTTCAAAAAACAAAGATCATGGCATCAGATCCCATCAGTTCAGTTCAGTTCAGTTGCTCAATCGTGTCCGACCCTTTGCGACCCCATGAACCGCAGTACACCAGGCCTCCCTGTCCATCACCAACTCCTGGAGTCCACCCAAACCCATGTCCATTGTGTCGGTGATGCCATCCAACCATCTCATCCTCTGTCGTCCCCTTCTCCTCCTGCCCTCAATTTTTCCCAGCATCAAGGTCTTTTCAAATGAGTCAGCTCTCCGCATCAGGTGGCCAAAATATTGGAGTTTCAGCTTCAACATCAGTCCCTCCAGTGAACACTCAATACTGATCTCCTTTAGGACGGACTGGTTGGATCTCCTTGCAGTCCAAGGGACTCTCAAGAGTCTTCTCCAAGACCACAGTTCATAACCATCAATTCTTCGGCACTCAGCTTTCTTTTTAGTCCAACTCTCACATCCATACATGACCACTGGAAAAACTATACCTTTGACTAGATGGACCTTTGTTGGCAAAGTAATGTCTCTGCTTTTTAATATGCTATCTTAGGTTGGTCATAACTTTCCTTCCAAGGAGTGAGCGTCTTTTAATTTCATGGCTGCAATCACCATCTGCAGTGATCTTGGAGCCCAGAAAAATAAAGTCAGCCACTGTTTTCACTGTTTCCCCATCTGTTTCCCATGAAGTGATGGGACCAGATGCCATAATCTTAGTTTTCTGAATGTTGCGCTTTACACCAACTTTTTCACTCTCTTCTTTCACTTTCATCAAGAGGCTCTTTAGTTCTTCTCCACTTTCTGCCATAAGGCAAATCCCATCTGATCCCATCATTTCATGACAAATAGATGGGGAAACTGGAAACAGTGAGAGATTTTATCTTCTTGGGCTCCAAAATCACTGCAGATGGTGACTGCAGCCATGAAATGAAAAGACGCTTGCTCCTTGGAGGAAAAGCTATGTCCAACCTAGACAGCGCATTAAAAAGTAGAGATATTACCTTGCCAACAAGGGTCCATATAGTCAAAGCTATGGCTTTTCCAGTAGTCATGTATGGATGTGAGTGAAAGTGAAAGTGAAATTTGCTCAGTCATGCCTGACTCATTGCGACCCCATGGACTATACAGCCTATGGAATTCTCCAGGCCAGAATACTGGAGTGGGTAGTCAGTCTTCCCCTTCTCCAGGGGATCTTCCCAATGTAGGGAAGAAACCCAGGTCTCCCACATTGCAGGTGGATTCTTTACAAGCTGAGCCGCAAGGATGAGATTTGGACCATAAAGAAGGCTGAGTGCCAAAACAATTGATGCTTTTGAACTGTGTTGTCGAAGACTCTTGAGAGTCCCTTGGGCTGCATGGAGATCCAACCAGTCCATCCTAAAGGAAATCAATCCTGAATATTCATTGGAAGGACTGAAGCTGAAGCTCCAATTCTTCGGCCACCTGATGTGAAGAGCTGACTCATTGGAAAAGACCCTGATGCTGGGAAAGACTGAGGGCAGGAGGAGAAGGGGGAGACCGAGGATGAGATGGTTGGATGGCATCACTGACTCCATGGACATGAGTTTGAGCAAGCTCAAGGCATTGGTGATGGACAGGGAAGCCAGGCATGCTGCAGTCCACGGGGTGGCAGAGAGTCAGACAGGACTAAGCAACTGAACAGCAACAACTACACAGTCTCTAGACCAAGTTAGGCTCTATGACTGCCAGCAGATCAAGAGCGGCTTAAAAGTGACTTTCTGACATATTCAGCCTCAATTTATCATTGATCCAGCCCCCACTAGAAAGGAAATACAGTAGGCGGTGGTCACTGTAGAAGTGACACACAGCAATGGTACTGGATGCTGTCATTCGTGAGGTTTGAGTGATGGCATCATATTTTTGCCCCTTGGCCTCAATATGATCTAAGAAGAAAATACTTGCAAATGCCTATCTATCTTTCCTCCTATCCCCTCATTAGGGACAATATGTATTGAATCATGCAGCACATCTCTGTGTGTGCATGTATGAAAATGCCATGTCAGATGTGGTTTATGCATATGTACAAGAATTAGCTTTAATTTCAAGGAAGCAACAAAATAGCATCCATAACTAGTGGTAGAATATAAATGCTTTTATCCTTTTGTTGAGTCCGAGGAGTTGGACCTGGGATCTGCTACTAATTTAAATACTTTGGCAAATTGGTAACCACAGTGATGAGAAACCCTAGCATCTCTTCCCAGTTCCTTTTGCCATTAGGCAAGGAATCCAGCTTAACGTGGAGAAGAGTTAATATCACATAGGTCAGAAGATGTTTGAAAGAAAATATAGAAATATGTAAAGCATAGAAAATATTTATAAGATGTTATTGACCATACCACTGAATTAAAGAGACCTAAGGTTATCCCTTGGACAGCAAGGAGATCCAACCAGTCCATCCTAAAGGAAATCAGTCCTGAATATTCACTGGAAGGACTGATGCTGAAGCTGAACTGATGTGAAGAACTGACTCATTTGAAAAGACCCTGATGCTGGGAAAGATTGAAGGCGGGAAAAGAAGGGGACGATAGAGGATGAGATGGTTGGATGGCATCACCAACTCAATGGACATGAGTTTGAGTAAAACTCCATCATCACAGGAGTTGGTGATGGACAGGGAGGCCTGGAGTGCTGCAGTCCATGGGATCGCAAAGAGTCAGACACGTCTGAGAGGCTGAAGTCAGCTGAAGGTTATCCTAAGAAGGGGAAAGGAACCTACTTGGCAACCATTTTACAGATGAACTAAGTGAAACTCATTGGCAATAAGTATTTCGCCAAGAGCTAGTATTTTGATCTGGCTGGTTCCAAGTACTATATTTTTAATCACATCACCCAACAAAAACTCAAAACCTTGAGAATTAATAGAGATTTCCTTTAAGTTTCTGAAGTGTATAGTGAATGTTCTATTTTATGTAGATTATATTCAAAAATTAGACCCAGTAACACCTGCCACTATTTTTATTTTTTCATTTTTGCATGTGAGATGCTTGATATTTCTGAAGTATGCAAATGATTAGGCATTTCGGGGCAAATCTACCTCTCAGTCTGCATAATGGCTTATTGGACTGTTCAGTCAGGCTCAAGTCACCAAAGCTACCTTGGGACAGAAAAGTACTCGGCATTACCCACCAGAAAGGGGATGGGCTCAAAGGATGCTCACTCATCTGAAAGGTGCCAATTTTCACTTGATAGACCAGGCATAAATGCACTGGATAATAATACCCACCTGCTCATGGCCAGAGTCCCATTTTGAGAGCTCTTCTATTTGTCCCAAATTTCCGAGACTCAAAATATCTAGCTGTCACTCTTTTGTTTATTATTTCTGAAGCAAGATGCATATAGTTGTTAACAAAATGTGTGATTTTTCTATGGAAAGTCATCTGGCTGGGAAGGTAAAAGCTTTTTGGAATGCGTGACACTCTATTGCTTGTAAGTGAAAATTTCACTTTCTAGAATAATAGGGTTGTTCTAAGAAAGGTCCTCCTATAGCACATATTTGAATTCCATTGCTTTGAAGCTGAAGATACTAAAGCAGTGAAGGTGAAAAAATTACCGTAAAAGCACACATATATCTAGTACTTAAATTGTCTTGAGTATTCTCAAAACAAAATTGTTAATCACCAAGATATTATAACCTCATTGTGGAAAAGTTTGGTATGCAGAAACAAGAAAAATAAACTCACCTTTAATGGTATCACTCTTAGTAATTATTTGGGATGTTTTTCTTGTAATTTTTTTTTCTTTCTATTTTTACTGTCAGGTTTTCCAAGACCTCAAATTCCTATGATATATTCTTACTTAGATGCCAGGATCATTAAATAAAAGAATATGTAAAGTCTGTAAAGCTACTAAAAGGTACTATAAATGGAATG
Organism: Ovis aries; assembly: GCF_016772045.2. Lineage (NCBI taxonomy): Eukaryota > Metazoa > Chordata > Mammalia > Artiodactyla > Bovidae > Ovis > Ovis aries. The sequence continues at coordinate 40,303,938 of NC_056075.1, read as the reverse complement.
ACCTTTAAATTTTAATTCTTATTTTATGTTGGAGTATAGTTGATTTACAATGTTGTATTAGTTTCAGATGTGCAGCAAAGTGGTTCAGTTATACATATACATATATCCATTCTTTTTCAGATTCTTTTCCCATGTAGGTTACTATAGAATATCAAGTCGAGTTCCCTGCACTATACAGTAGGCCCTTGTTGATTAATCTATAAATGGAATGACTTTGACTGGAATTGTGTTGGGTTCCCAAGGTTCTCTCTCCACCTGGTATAGATAGACTTTTGAAAATGCTTTTCCCAAATCAATTAACATAGTTGGGTATTAGCATGTCAGCAGGACTCATTTTAAAACCCAAACCCATGTCGACTCGATCCAAGCGCACAGGGTTTCGAGTCTGTACTGATGACTCAAGTCTTCATTGTTCCTTCTGAAGCACACACAGTTCTGTCATGTCATTCGGTTCTTTCACAGACACTCTGAGCCCGGGACTGCTGTGACCTTTTTCCAGAAGAGGAACCTGAGACTCAGGGAGCAAGACTTGAACACTCAATGAATGTTCTGGGGCCATGTCTTTGGACCCCGAGGCATAGCCTTTGCAATTGTTAGGGGGGTTCTCAGCCAGACCTGAGGTCCTCATTCTCAGAATCCTTGCAGCAGAGGTGAGGTGAGGAGGCAGTAGGAGGTGTCCTGAACTCAGTGGGAGGCTAGACCAGATCATCTCTGATGGGCCTTCATCCTCTGAAAGCCTGTAATTGTATGTTCTCACCCCTTCTAATTAGTTCCGGTGCGGGATGATAGGTGAGCACGGAACACTCGGCAAACAAGATGTCCTGCTCATAAAACTAGGGCCCATGTGGGTCAGTTTCAGAGGAAGACACTGCAACCTTATAAGAGATTCGAGTTTGTTTAGGTCTTTCCCTGGTGGGAAAAGTGGTAAAAAGTCCACCTGCAATGCAGGAGATTTGCAGGAGACACAGGTTCAGTCCCTGGGTTGGGAAGATTCCCTAGAGAAGGAAATGGCAACCCACTCCAGTATTCTTGCCTGGACAATCCCATGGATACAAAAGCCTGGCAGGCTACAGTCCATGAGGTCGCAGAGTCGGGCACAATGAGCATGCCTACAGTGCAATGGAAAACAATCACTCCTGGGGCTCCAAGGGCAAAGTCCACACCTTTCTACAACCTCTCTTGCTTCCTGCTCACCTCTGCCACCCCCAAATGCTCAGGGCTTTCTTCCTGTCCTCCACCAATGAGCCCTTTCCCTCCCCCCATCCAGGCAGTCCTGTCTGTACTTCCACGTGCTTGTTCCCCAGTCCTGACCCATTTGACCAGTCACATCTTTTCCTTTCCCATGAAGCTATTTAAGGGCTATGTCCTGTCTGATCTCCTTTCTCAGGAGGCTCTGCATAGATTTTGCCCTTTCTACTCTTAGACGTCAGCAAGAGGGTTGAGGACATACAAAGCCACATGGGCAATTCTGAAATTGTTATAGGTTGGAGAAAGATGGGGCATCCCTTGTGGCTCAGCAGTTAAAAAAAAAAAAAATCTGCCTGCAATACAGCAGATGCAGATTCGATCCCTGGGTCAGGAAGATTCCCTGGAGGAGGGCATGGCAACCCACTCTAGGATTACTGCCTGGATAATCCCAGGGACAGAGGAGCCTGGCAGGCTACAGTCCATGGGGTCACAGAGTTGGACACGACTGAAGCAGCTGAGCTTGCACGCAGGCAGGAGAAAGATAAAATCTGAAAATCCCCACACGTTAAAACTTATATGTCCTCTCACACAAAGGAAGGTATTGTCTCCACAGTCTATGTCCTGTAAGAACTGTCTAGTGCCCCTGAGTGCCTGTGGTACCTCAGAGCTGCCAACCTGCCATCATTAGCACAGCAGGGAGCTTCCAAACAGGCTGCCTCTGCAGTGATAATACCAGTGGAAAGGAATGGGGGTGAGGTGCCCACGTGGATGAAATGGAAGTGGCTTTTCACCCTGAGGCTGGCCTCTGCAGCTCAATGGATGGTAGCACTGATGAGACCTTGATGTGAGGAAGACAACCACGTGTGCAGAGAGGCTGCGTCTGTATCCATAGGGACCGAGATGGACTCTAACTGCTCAGCTCCCATAGTGGCGTGAGTGGGCTTTGAAAGTCTTCATTAACCAAGGCATTAAGGTAATGGAAAAATAATGACACACGCAGGACTACTGCTATCATTATAATGTAGGAATTAAATCAGAACATCTTTTTTCCTTACCCCCCTCTGCGTAGTTCAGAGAAGGCTCTTTAAGCTCTCTCTCAGATGGAGGATTGTTTAAATACTTCTATAACTTGTAGTTCATTATCTGTGCTGTGCTGGGCTCAGTCATGTCTGACTCTTTGCAACCCGCCTGGACCCCGCCAGGCTCCTCAGTCCATGGGATTTTCCAGGCAAGAATACCGGAGTGGGTTGCCATTTCCTTCTCCAGGGAATCTTCTTGCATCTCTTGCATTGGCAGGAGGATTCTTTACTCCTGCACCTTCTGGGAAGCCCCAGGTCATTATCTACCAAAACTTAAGAATTTTAAATGTGTGGCAAGATCACTTAGCTTCCTTCTCTGCCCTGTTTCTGCCTACCTCCATCACCACTGACAGAGTGCCTGGGAGTCTTTGGCAAGATGAATAAAAAAATGGAAAACTTGTTTTGGTGGAGGTGGGGTGGGCCACATAAAAGCACATTAGAATTAACCAGGTAGGTTCCTTTGTTCTCTAAGAGCTCCAGTCTGAAAAATTGAAAGGAGTCTAAGGTTCCCACAGCTAAGTGCCTGCCACCTCCTCTGCAGAATGGAGCCTTGGGTGATGCTCAGACCAGGGAACTCAACTTACAGATCTGGGATTTGCAACCAGGACACCTAGGTGAGAAAAGAGCCTGGAAAGAAAGGAATGGCCAGGGGCTTGCCAGGTTGAAGTGACTGCACTGCCCTTTGGACGCTGAGTGGCTAGCTAGCCAAATGTAAGGTGACAGCTCAGGAAGTGGGTGCACCTAGCGCCCCTTGTTGTTGTTCAGTCGCCCAGTCGTGTCCGACTCTTTGCGACCCCATGGACTGCATGCACCAGGCTTCCCTGTCCTTCACCTTCTACTGGAGTTTGCTCAAACTCATGTCCATTGAGTCAGTGATGCCATCCAACCACGTCATCCTCTGCTGCCCCCTCCTCCTTGCACCCCCAATCTTTCCCATCAGCAGGGACTTTTCCAATGAGTTGGCTCTTCGCATCAGCCTAAACAGCATTATAACTAAGCATGTTACAAGCGCTCGGTTAAGTTTTACTCCATCAAAATGTTAAACCAGGAGAGCGATAGTCTAAGGGGCAAGGGAGATGGGATTAATTTGTGTGTATGCCATGTCGTGTAGCTGCAGTATGTTAGTTCCCTGACCAGGGTTTGAATACTCACCCCCTGCAATGGAAATCCAGAGTCTTAACTACTGGACCACTAGGGAAGTCCCAGGATTAATATTTGAACAGTCACATTGTTGGTAGTGGTCCATTTTTGCTCTTGCGAAAAAGACTCTGACTATGAAAGTGTTAGTCACTCAGTCGTGTCCAACTCTTTGTGACCCCATGGACTGTAGCCTACCAGGCTCCTCTGTCCATGGAATTCTTCAGGCAAGAATACTGGAATGGGTAGCCATTGCTTTCTCCAGGGGATCTTTCTGACCCAGGAATTGAACTCTGGTCTCCAGCATTGCAGGCAGATTCTTTTCTGTCTGAGCCACAAGTCCAGCCCCAAATCTTTGATAACAGCTCTGGCTCTGCACTAGTTGACTTTTTGACCTCTTGCAGGTTCAACTGTATCCTCCTCTGGGAGAGATAATGTTTATGCCTTAACCCCTGGTACCTTTGAATCAGATTTATTTGAAAACAGGGTCATTACAGATATAATCAAGATAAGATGAGATCATACAAGATTGAAGTTGGCCCTAAATCCAGGCTGGTGTCCTTATAAGGAGAGGGAGATTTGGAGTCAGGAACACACACAGAGACAAAGGCCATGTGATGATGCAGGCAAAGACTGGAGTGATGCAAGCCAAGGGTTGCTGGCCATCACCAAGAGCTATGAAGAGGCCAGGGAGGATCCTTCTCTAGAGGATTCAGAGGGAGCACAGCCCTGCTGACACCTTGATTTCAGACTTCTGACCGCCTCAGCTGTTAGAGAATAAATTTTTGTTGTGTTAAGCCAAGCAGTTGGTGGTGATTTGTTATGGCAATGCCAGGACACTGATACATGACCTTAAGGAAGCAGCTTAACTCTTCTGGTCTCCTGCCTCAAGCCTGTATTAGGAGGGCTCCCTCTTCTCTGCATCCTCATAGCTCCCTGTGTGAACTTCCCCCAAAGTCACATGCAGCATTCAGCAGGCTTTCTATTCTTACGCGTTCAGTTTCCTTTCTCGAATCAGTCAATAGTTCTCTGATTGTTGGGCTAATCTGTTGATCTCATTTATTTCTCTGTCCCTGTGGCCATCCCAATACCAGGAACACAGTAGATGGTTGGCAAATGTTTGGGGGGTGTATAACTATTGATAGCAACGCATAAGGGTAGTTTGTAATGACAGTAACAGAACACACCTCGCTAATGATTGTCACAAGAAAGCTTAAAACAGGACACTGGGCTATTAATTAGCCTTGGGTGGAGGCTGAAACAAAGAGGAAAAAGAGGGCAGCAAGCAGTGAGTTGTTGGAATGTGTATAGAGGTTGTTCAGGCTAAAGACTCTAGAGCTGATACAGAGCATCCTCTGTGATCACAGAGAAGCTGCCAAGTGTTAACAGCTTGGCCAGTTTTACCTCCACGAAGTGACACGTGTCAGGAGTCTTCACACACTATTCACCTCCCCAGGCCTTTGTCTCACCAACCCACTCATGGATCATAGATAAAACCTCCAAGCTGAGATGCCAGAAGCACCATCAGAGAAAGTCTGGAGCCCCAGGGACTATAGACAGCATGGGAGTGCCCTGCTGGAGAGGGTGCTGGGGATAAAACCATCACACAGATCAGCAGGAAACAGAGGACCACATCTTGAGGTGGGGCCTCTCCAAGGACACAAGAGGTATCCTTGAAAGAGACAAACAAGGGGCCTCGGAAGTAATGACGACCCACTCCTGTGCCTCTGTCTTGAGAAGTTTTCTCTGGGTTTGAGTCTCCTAGCTTAGTTTTCTAAGGCCCAGTGCTGGAAGGAGGGTGCTTCACTGCCCTAGCCCTGGCCTGGACCTCGCAGATGGCACCCATGAGCAGCCTTCTCTATCCTGAACACGTCTTTCTGCAAGAGGGCAGGGTGGGCTGGCAGCTGGCTCCTCTGCCAGTTCCTTCCAGCTCTGTACCTGTGTCTTAAAGATTCTCATGGAGTCTTGTTCTTTGATCAGACTCGCCTTTTCTCTTCTGAAGCTGTACTAGCTCAGTTTTAGAATTTTAGCCCCAACTGTGTAGGACACTGAGCACCAAGTAATACAGGGACTCCCAGGCCTCTCACTGAAAGATGAAGCTGAAGGAATCAATAGCATATCACTTATTGCTTTAATACGTCTCTTCTGGTTGTTTAGTTATAAAGTTGCCCTGGCTCTTCTCTATAATCTTTTCACTCAATCTTTACTCTGATTTAGAGGAAAGGAGATGAAGGCAACTAATATCTGGGGGCAAGGCTGTGGCAAATGGTGATGTGAAAACTGTGTAAGGGGCACCCTTGGTGCCACAGTGTACAACTTGTGCAGCTGTACAGAACGGGCCTGGCTGTTCAGTGCCTCCTAGGTTTGCAGTATATAGCATTGATTCCTTTACTTGACAAAAGGGAGTCCATTCATTCATCAGCCCAACATTTGAATATCACTCACTAAGTGCTAGACATGCTAGACCCACAGTAGGGGTTTTGGTCTCATTTCTTTCTTTTTTTTTTTTTTCGGTCTTGTTTCTGTAGAGCTTTTTTCATACTTCCTCCCTGCACCCCACCACAGAATGAAAGCAAAAACTATTTCCATCCAAGACCATGTTATTGGCTCCATGAGGGGTCTCTTCCCAAACTAAGTCTGCATCTCTTCCCTGATCGCACACCAAGCCCCCTACTGTGTGCCCAGTCTGCCAGTGCTCAGGGAGCAGGCCTTTGGTGCTTGTTAATAAGAGAGATTTGGGGGTCACTGAAATATTCAGAGCTATAGAATCTGGGCGCCAGGAATGTCTGCAGAATTCCACACAGCTTTGACTTTCCATCTGTCTCTTACGAGCCTGGCCATCTGCATTTACCCATGTTTCTTCCTAAAGCTGTCAAGAGATGCTTACAGTCAGGACTTTCCATTTGGACATTAGTCAAATGTGTGAGAGCTGAAAATAAATAATATATTTTGGAAGCAGGCTCCTCTTCACTGAGAGATAAGGTAGGAAATTTCTACTTAGCCCTGCACTTTGGGTGTGGAAAAAATATAGGCAATTATTTTTCTTCCATTTTATACATGCTTTTCAATATCATATATATATTGCTTTCTCTTTGTCTCAAGTGCAACACGCTTATAAGATCACTAGTTCTTACCATTAATAATCAGACCTTTAGTTTTTCATTTCTACTAATTTTTTCAAAAATTTATTTTATTGAGATTTAGTTGATTTATAGAGCTTCCCAGGTGGCGCTAGTGGTAAAGAATCCACGCCAGTGCAGAAGACTCAAGAGACACAGGTTGGATCCCTGGGTCAGGAAGATCCCCTGGAGGAGGAAGTGGCAACCCACTCCAGTATTCTTGCCTGGAGAATTCCATGGACAGAGGAGCCTGGCAGGTGGTTGATTTATAATATTGTGTTAATTTCCACTGGAGAGCTAAGTGATATACAAATATAAATATGTTCTTTTTCACATTCTTTTCCATTAGGGTTTATCACAGCATACCAACTATGGTTCCCTGGGCTGTATAGGAGGACCTTGTTTATCCAGCCTATACATAATAGTTTGCACCTTCTAATCCCGAACTCCCAATCCATCCCTCTCCAAACCCCTCTTTCCCTCGGCAACCACGAGCCTCTTCTCTGTATCTGTGAGTCTGTTTCTGCTTAGTCTGCAAGTTCATTGGTGCTGCGTTTTAGATTCTGCATATAGACGGTATCATATGGTGTTTGTCTTTCTCTGCCTGACTGACTTCACTTAGGATGATAATCCCTAGATCCAGCCATTGTGCTGCAAATGGCGTTCTTTTTCTTTTTCATGGTTGAGTAGTTTTTCTTGTATATATGAACCACATCTTTATCCATTCATCTGTCAATAGACGTTTAGATTGTTTCCGCTAATTTCCATATAACAATTTTAAAATGCAGTTAATTGCATCAATACACAGAGATGTAGAAAGACATCACTCACACCCAGCTGGAGCTTGGCAGGCAGTGCCACCATGCCGAGTCCTACCCAATAATTTATCAAAAACTCGCGTGATGGAATATTACACAGACATTAAGTAAGATGAAGGGATGGAATATTACACGGCCATTAAGTAAGATGAAGTGTATGCATGCATTTATGCACAAAAACATGTACAACACACTTAAATAAAAAGCAGGCTATGCTGCTGCTGCTGCTGCTGCTGCTGCTAAGTCACTTCAGTCGTGTCCGACTCTGTGCGACTCCATAGACGGAAGCCCACTAGGCTCTCCTGTTCCTGGGATTCTCCAGGCAAGAACAATGGAAGGGGTTGCCATTTCCTTCTCCAATGCATGAAACTGAAAAGTGAAAGGGAAGTCGCTCAGTCGTGTCTGACTCTTTGTGACCCCATGGACTGCAGCCTACCCGGCTCCTTCATCCATGGGATTTTCTAGGCAAGAGTCCTGGAGTAGGGTGCCATTAAATAAAAAGCAGGCTATAAAAAAGTATATAAAATAAAGTCTCACTTAATTGTATATTGTTGTTTAGGATGTAAACAGCTAATATTTACTGAACACTTACAAGGTACCAGGAGCTAATTTAAAATTTTACTCATGTTATCTCATTTGATCCTCCTAGAATACTGCAAAGAAGATACTGTTTTTATCACAATTATATAGGTGAGAAAATTGAATCAAAGTTTAAGTGAATTCTCCAGATCACAGAATCTGTAAGTGACGAGCTCTTACTCCGGACCCCTATGCTCTTAGCTACAAGGCTATATAGATATATAAACCTCCTGAAAGTTTAAGGCAAGATTAATAGTGGTTATTTATTGAAATGGGTCATTTTCTTTTTTAAGCTTATCTGTTTTATATACAATGTGTGTGTGTCTGTGTGTGACTATTAAAATCTATAAAAATCTATAAACCATATATATGGATATAGAGAAAATTTTACATGTATATATATGTATATATTTGTGAAGTGACTATCTTACATTGGAAAAATAATAACAATTAGGAAAAATAATACAGTCTGAGAAAGGAATTTTATAAATCTTTATTTCTGTCTATTGAGTTCTAGATGCATTTCAGGGTCACTTTGTAGCACTGTATTTCATCTGCCTGTAATCTTTTTAAATACTCCAAAGCCTAACTGTTTAGTTGCTTAATGAAAGAGATTCCCTCTGAGATTCTCTAACAAGTTAATAATGCCTTTCAAAAAGAGCTGAGTAACCAGTTAGTGGAATTACAAAGGCATGACCATTTGCCATTATAAGTCAATTCTGATATTTTCTGACTTCGTAATTGGCCATGCTTTTTCCGACTCTGGGGCAAACGAACATCTCACACTTCTCAGTTTGTCAGCACAAAAGAAAATCGTTGTAAAGCTTCGCATCCTGATATGTATTTCATTGTGAGAGGCTGGAAAACATACCCTTTCAAATGCTGAACAGACATTTTTACAAAAGGTCATGCTAACCATTGGAAAATTAGCTGGTGTATATAACTCTATTCATCTTAGCAGTTCAATTAATCTTACAGTTTTAGGGTATGTGAGTGAGGTGGAAGGGAGCAAAATCAATATGATGCCTAGAGTACAATCTCTGAATTTGAAGCAGCGCTGGCTTCTGAAGATCAGAGGAAAATGATTCGTGAATGTACCAGCACTGTGGCTTTACAGAATGTTATCATCAGTGGGTCTGTTCATGGCCATTACCTAATAGCTAGTCATCATCTCTGTGTGAGCCTAGGGCTTAGATCCTGGGGTCTGGCATCATCCTTGGGCAGGCTACACTTGGAGACAGAGCTCTCATTCTTTGGTCCATAGCTTTAGCTCATTTATCTTTAAGGTTTATTGCCAGAGATATAGGACCACTGTGTAGTTTTAAGAGGATTTGGGGGCATGAAAATAAGGTTCTCAGGATTACTGCTCTTTGTCACAGCAATTGCCTTCTAAATGCTGGAGGAGATGTGGATACCAGCTGGGGCCCCCAAGCAAGAAGCATGCCCAATAATAATAGCTGCACTTATACTTCCATCGTAGAAGTCATCACAGCCTGCCTGGTATTAGCTGTGTGTAGTTGTGGATCACAGCTTTAATAACAGTAATAAGAGTGGCTATAATGATTTCCTGCTACGTGCCACATGTTAGTAAGCTCTTTACATATGCTGCTTCATTAATTTCATCTCATCACCTGATGATACACTCCCCCTTATTATCCCCATTTGTTCTTGAGAACATGGGGGCTCTGACAGGCAAAGTCACTTGCCCAGGGTTACCAAAGCTGCCGCGGAAGAGCAGAGTCGAGACTCATAACCACATCTACCCAAACCCAAAGCCCTGGGTGTCAGATCTCTTTGCCATGTTGTGTCTGTAGAGCCCCTGGGTGTGGTGTGCTGCAGCACAGCTGGTGGCAGGGGGTGATGTGGTCAGTGGGAGAAGAAGGGGTCATCATAGCAGCAAACCTGGGAAGTTTGTTTCCAGTTTATTGTCCCATACCTCCAACTCCTATGAACCCAATACAGTTCCGGGGAGAAGTTAGGGACTGACAGTTACTCTTAACCATAAGAGAAAAGTTCTGCTGCCCTCTGTAGGAGAGGAATAGCAAAATAGGGAGGTAGATTAAGATGTGTGTGTGTGCTAAATTGCTTCAGTCTGACTCTTTGCAGCCCTATGGACTGTAGTCTGCCAGGCTCCTCTGTCCATGGGATTCTCCAAGCAAGAATATTGGAGTGGGTTGCCATTTCCTTCTCCAGGGGAGAAGGATCTTCCCGACCCCGCAGGATCGAACCTGTGTCTCCTACACTTTCTGCATTGGAAGGTGGGTTCTTTACCACTAGCGCCCCCTGGGTTAAGACACCATGTTGTTGTTTAGTTGCTAAATTGTGTCATCGTGTCCGACTCCTTTGTGACCCCATAGACTGTCATCCATCAAGCTCCTCTATCCACGAGATTTCCCTGGCAAGAATACTGGAGTGGGTTGCCATTTCCTTCTCCAGGGGATCTTCTCAGACCAGGGATCAAACCCACATCTCCTGCATTGACAGGTATATTCTTTATCACTGAGCCACCAGGGAAGTCCAAGATACCGTGTGCTTCCATTAAAATGCAACTATCAAATGTGATGATCTTGAGCAATGGTTTAGCAACATGACTGTCAAGAACCATGAGGAGCCAAGATTTTTCTCCCCTTATAAATTAACAAGTCTCCATCTTTTAATGGTTGTTGCCAGAAGATATATACCCCTGGGTCAGAGACAAGGGACTTTATTACTCCCAGCAATAGCAATAGACAGAATATCAGGATTTGTTTTCCTGCCAACTTCCTGAGCCCTGATACCCAAAGGGTGACATAAAGAGCAGAGGTGATGTCTGCACCGTAATCAACAGTGGGCTGCATTTTCCGAGGAGAATGCTGAGCTTAGGAAACCCCTGCTCTTTGCTCCAGAGAGAGGAACCACCTCTATCCTCGAAGCTTGTAAGCAAACCTGAATTTTGCTCTGAGGAGAGACATCATCTCTGTCCTCCAAGGTTGTCTGATGTATAAATGCCCTTGAAAAAATTATCTGGGACGAAAGAGCAAAGTGCCCCCCTGTTCCCAAGATGAGCAGGAACGTGAGAGATTCATGGGGAATTATTTCCCAGCGATGAAAACACTGACAATATATTGTTTAGGAGGAAGTCAGAGAGCAGCATAACCTCACTTTTGTAAAATGTTTAAATTTGTGTATATAGGTATGCAGAAAAGTATGGAAGAAAATTCATCCAGATATCAATGGAAGATTTTTGTTATTTTTTGTTAGTTATAAATTCAAATTTTTCTAATCAACATGGATTACTTGTGAAATAAAATAAAATTTAAATGTTAAAAGGTGGCTCCCAAATGTCAATTTAATAACTGAGGGAGCCCCTAGCCTGTCCCTGCTCATTTCCATTTGGGCATATAAAACATAATGTCTAATCATGTCTTAGGGGAGATAAGTACACACTTAATATTTTTACAAAAGACCTGCCTGTTGACAGCACAACTGGGGAGTTGTTGACAAGCGCATACCTCCTCAAACAATGCAAATCACGTCCGTATCAGAGCTGCCTGAGAATTCTTGTTTTCCGGGATGCCATGTTACTTCCTGCCTGCCTGAGAGAGTAGCAAGTATAATGTAAGTGTATTAAAGGACTTTCTCTCTTTTACCCATTTTTGCCAAATATGGGGAAAATGTTTAAAGTGTTTTTCATATTTACATTGGCTTCATGAATCTAAATAGATTTCTCCAAAGTAAGCTTTCCTTTTCCTGCATGTATTTGCTCTGTATGATTGTAAGTGTTGTGAATGCTTTATAGTAACCGTTATGGTTTTCCTCATTTTTTTTATGCTTAGTCCACACTGCAAACTTCGGTTTGGTTTAATGGTTTGGACACACACACATACACACATGTACATACACAGAGTTTCTCATATTTAAACAGGAATAATAATTATCCTACAAAGAGTGGGTAGGATGCAAAAAAAAGAGATAAAATTCTCTGGCACAATGTCTGGCACATAATTGTCACACAATTCCAAATTTTCTACAGCTACTAAATAGTATTTCATAATTGACAGAAAATACATGCAAACTTTTATTTTAAATTTTTTTCAATTATTCCACAATTGACAATTCAATGAATGGGTCTGTGTATATGTGTCCCAGTTGTTGCTGTTCAGTTACTAAGCTGTATCCAACTCTTTGTGACCCCATGGACTGCAGCACACTGGGCTTCCCTGTCCTTCGCTATCTCCCAGGGTTTGCTCAAACTCATGTCCAATGTACATATGTATATACACACACATGTATATTGTTTGAAAGCATAAAAAGTATATTTTCTAGTAGCTTCATTTAAGAGCTATCAAACTCTTTATCTTAAGAAAAGAGATCAGCTTTTAATATGCATTTCAGCTTATGATGAGTACCTGCATAAATTGATCATTCATTTTTTAAACTGATTTCCTGGGATCAAGCAGCACTTAATTAACTTACTCCATCACAGAAAAGCACCAGAAGAGACAATGTGTTTATCATTTTCCTGGGGCTCTCTCACAGTTTCGTTAAGATATTTGGTGGCAAATATCAGAAACTGACTTTGAATTAGCTAAAGTACAAGGTGGGATTTACTTGAAGACACTGAGGTAGTAACCTTTGAAATCAAAGAAGAGGCCAAACGACACAGAGGTCAGGAGGGAGGAGAAAAGGAGGACTCTCTCGAACCCCAGTTTGTGGGCTTCCCAGCTGGAGCCTTGTCATCTTCATCACTCAGCTATCTTTCCCATATGTGCTGTTTCTCAGTTTTAGTCCTCGAGAGAGAGGAGCTGAGTGGTCCAGCGTGGGTTGGGTGTCCATGCCTGCTCCATCATCTCTGACCAGGAAAGCAGGGTCTCCTCGTAGAACCATGGTGGCTGGGGGTCCCAGTGTGTGTGTACGTGTTTTTGTGAAGGTGTGCTTAGGTGTGAGTGCCCAGGGTGCTGTGATGCAGGTGGTGGTTCTCAGGGATCTGTGACTGGACTGACGTCCCTAAATGTCTTCTCCACACACACAGTTTTTGCTCTAGAGGGGTAGAAACTTCCCTTCCTCCTATAACTTAGCAACATTGTTCCTAGGTCACCTCCCCTCTCTGGATCTTGGTATCCTTAGAGGGAAGTTGCATAGGTGATACCTAAGCACCCTTTGAGTTTTAATCAAGCACACCCACAATAGTTCATCCAGTACCTGGGGAATCTGTCTCAGTGGAAAATTCAGCTGTTCAGGGTGGGTGACAAGTTCCACTTGGAAATACCTACTGCCTTTTGTAAAGGGATGACCAAGAATGAATCATGTTTCAAATATATATTCTTTTAAAAGAATAACCTTTAAATTGTTTCCATGTCCTAGCTATTGTAAATAGTGCTGCAATGAACACTGGGTGGTATGTGCTTTTTTGAACTACGGTTTTCTCAGGGTACATGCCCAATAGTGGGATTGCTGGGTCAGCTAGTGGAAGCTGCTGCTTAGCACAGGGAGCTCAACTCAGCGCTCCGTGATGACCTAGACAGAGGGTGAGATGAGGGTGGGGACGGAGGGAGGGAGGCTCAGGAGGGAAGAGATACGTGTATAGATATGGCTGATTCACTTCATTGTACAGTAGAAGCTAATACAACATTGTAAAGCAACCATACCCTAGCAAAAAATAATAATAGTACTTCCCTGGTGGTACAGTGGATAAAAATCTGCCTGCCCATGCAGGGGACACAGGTTCGATCCCTGGTCCAGGAAGATTCCACCTGCCGTGGAGCAACTAAGCCACCACAATCGCTGAAGCCCTCGCACCCTAGCGCCAGTGAGCCACGACAAGAAAAGGAGCCCGTGGACCATAGTAAAGAGTAGCCCCTGCTCGCTGCAGCTAGAGAAAGCCTACATGCAGCAATGACGATTCAGCACAGCCAAAATTAAAGTTAACTAATTAAAAAATGATAGCAGAAGAATAATCTGCTATAGTATGCCTGTGATTGCCTGCGTGTCTGTACCAGCTCATCTTTGCTGTAGTCCACTTCCCTGCAATTAATCAACCCTGGCTTGCAATGGGCTGGAAGGAGATGAGTGAGACTTAGCCACTGGCCAGGAGTCAGGGACCCAGGTATTGATCCTGTGTCTGCCTTTATTACCGATGGAGACTTGGGTACATAGTATCAACTGTCAGGACTTTGATTTCCTCATCTTTAAACTAGGATCCAAATCCCCATCTTTTCAAGGAGCTGGGAGAAGGCAGATGGAATAATACATGTGGACATACTTTGGACGTCATAAAGTTCTCTGCAAATGTTAAATATATTCTCCATTTTAAAATCTGCCTACCATGCCTCTTGGGTGTGTTAAACCACATGCATCTGTGCTTCTAATCAACCAGAGACCCCACTTTCTCTGGGCCATGTGGCAGAGGAACAAAATCTGTGGTTATTTTCTTTGAACTACTCTTTCATTTTAGAAACTGCGACATCTTCAGAGAAAATAAATATTCTGTGATATTCACAGCTGTACCCCTGTGAGAGTAATTAAGAGAATCTCAGAGGCAAAGTTATATATAAAATATCCCCAGGAGAGTCATTTTTCCACTGAACTATTCCATAAAGATGAGAATCACTCCTCATACTCCCACCTGCCCCAATCTCATTCCCTCAGACACAAAATACTTGTAGTATTATTGAGGTTACTACTTGTATTTTGCTACAAATATGAATATTACTTAGTTTTCTAGGCTCTTACGATTTAATATTTATACATATAGGATCAACCTTTCTGATGGCTCAGTGGGGAAAGAATCTGCCTGCAGTGCAGGAGACACAGGATATGTGAGTTCCATCCCTAGGTCAGGAAGATTCCCGTGGAGAAACAAATGGCAATCCACTCCAGTGTTCTTGCCTGGAAAATACTATCGTCAGAGGAGCCTGGCGGGCTACAGTCCATGGGGTCGAAAAGAGTCGGACACAACTTAGCAACTGAATGTGCACAAGTATAGGGTCACCACAAATAATTTAATACCATTCAGGAAAGGTAAATTTGTTTTCCTGCAAAAAGTAGCCTTAAACATAAAAGAGCCTTCCCAGTCCATGGGGTTGCAAAGAGCAGGATACGACTGAGCGACTGAACGACAACAACTCTGAAGAGAGTTCGTACCTCTTGACTCTCAAAGGAAATTAACATTTCTGACCATGGACTTGAAGTACATCCTTGTGTGATGAACCCATCTGTCCTGGACCAGCCCATCTCATAGGGAGTGTGAATGATCACGCAAATTATTTCACAAGCCTCATTGTCTGGCACCTGAAATTCCAAAGACAAGATCATTGGCATCATTGACAGCTGCAGAGGGGTTAAGGAGGATTAGAAAGGGCATTTGTGGGACTTCCCTGGTGGTCCAGTGGTTAAGAATCCACCTCGCAATGAAGAGGACAGGTTCGATCTCTGATCAGAGAACTAAGATTCCACATGTGGTGTAGCAGCTAAGCCTGCACATCACAACCACTGAAACCGGGTGCTCTGGAGCCCGTGAGTCACAGCTAGAGAGTCCATGAGTCAAAACAGAAGATCCTACGCACCCCAACTAAAGCCCAACACAGACCAATAAATAAAATAATTAAAAATATAAAAGATATATCTTTTTTAAAAAGGCATTTGTTTATAGAGGAGGTGGCCGTCAGTGATTTCAATGACATCTGTCCACATTGGTTGAATAACAGGGCATGGAAGCCAGAATGCAAGGACTTCAGGCTGGTTGGGATGCTGAGGAAGTGGAGGCAGAGGTACCCGCTTGCTTGATAGACACATTAGCAATGAAAGGAAGGAGAATAATACAAGAAGGCCTCAAGGGAGGTGAGGTATTTATTTTCTTAGTTACTTCCAGCCAAAACATGTCCTTGTTTCAAGGTAAAGGAGAAGGAGATAACGAGATCCACCAGCTGCAAGCTGTGCAACCTTGGACAAGTTACCTGACTTTTCTGAGCCTAAAATTCTGCTTCCATAAAGTAGGTATAATGATACTGCATATTGATACTAAATGTTTCATTGGTAATGCGATAATTCATGAATACTTAGCTTTACATTGTATATGGCACCCTTTAAGCGATTGACAAATAAGGTGATGATTAACAAAGGGAAGGAGCTGGAGAGGGAAGAAAAAGAGGCAGCCCGAGCAGAAACTGAGGGGGAGGAGGAGAAGGAGGTGGTACTGGAAAGGCTGGAAAGGATGCTCTACAACCAGATGGAAAAGGGATGGATGGCAGGTTACACAGAGAGGTGCTCTCCTACTAAAGAGGGGGGCAGGAGGGGAGCCTTCTGAGGGCCATTCTTCGTTCCCTTAACAAAGGACACATGGTTTTCTTTGAAACAGTAGCAAGAAGGGTACAGTTAGAAGAGAGAAAAAGGTTCAGGATTGCCAACGTGAAGTGCATACTAAGACTCCACAAGAGGTGACCGAGTTTATAGAGTAGCCACGAGAGTCTATTCGAATCAGGAAGGAAGTCCGGGTCAGAAGCGCAGGTGAGGGCAGAGAAGTGCAAGGGAGAGAGGAGAACGGAGTGGAGGTGAGGACAGTCTGTCTTTCCTCTTTTTGTCTTTTCTTTTTCTTCTTCCCTCCTTCTCCCTCCCTCCATCTCCAACCCTCCATTCCTTCTTTCCTTCTACCTAACGGGTAACAGATCATAGAAAGAGTTCTTAATTGTTCCTTCTGTATTTTCTATCATATAAATTTTAAAGGTTGGATTCCAATCTGTAGGTTCTTGTGGATATACTGAGCTCTTTGGAAGATGGAGCTGGAAAAGGGGAAATAATAGCAAAATTAATGTCAAAAGTTTATAGTATTAACATTATAATATGCAGCCAGAAAATGGATCCTAGAGGAAGCTTAGGTATCACAAAGAAAAATGTAAGCTTAATTGGAAATCTCTCCCAGACTCGTATCTTCACACACTGTTTACTCTGTTCCAGGGTTTTCCTTGTGATTAGGTTATTAAAATGCAATAACTCTCACTTTTCAGACTACTGAGGCAATATTTTTCTTTCTCACGCAAAACATAGGGATAAAGTTAGAATTAAAAGTTAGAATTAAAAACATGACTTCACATATAATCTAAAATACCTTCAAATGAGTATACCAATTTATTGAGGAAATGCTTTCGTTGGAACTGGTTATATGCTGGGTATTGTGCATTTAATGGGGAGATAAGTCTCATGGTGCCTACGATCATGGGCATCCATCATCTTTAGAAGAAATTCCAGTTCTGGACAACATGGCAAATTAACAAAAGTAAACCCTACTCTACCGGGGCTTCCCTGGTGGGTCAGCTGGTAAAGAATCCGTCTGGAATGCAGGAGACCCCAGTTCGATTCCTGGGTTGGGAAGACCCACTAGAGAAGGGATAGGTTACCCATTCCAGTATTCTTGGGCTTCCCTGGTGGGTCAGCTGGTAAAGAACCCACCTGCAATGTGGGAGACCTAGGTTCAATCCCTGGGTTGGGAAGACACCCTGGAGAAGGGAAAGGCTACCCACTCCTTTGTTCTGGCCTTGAGGATTCCATGGACTGTATAGTCCATGGGGTGGCAAAGAGTCAAACACGACTGAGTGACTTTCACTTTCAAACCCTACTGTGGACACATTAAGGAAAAAAGCAAAAGATATGTGGATGGGTCCTAGCACTTAGCATCAAAACCATGAAAACCTATGGGAACACAGAAGGTGGATAAGTCCTCGTGTGGAAGGCAAGTGACAGCCCAGATCGGGAGGAGCCCAGGGATGTAGGCAGGAGGTGTTTGGGAGGGCTGGCGGAGTATGCATTTTCTTTCTCCCACTTTGACCTCAGTAGTCTACTGACACTTGTTCCTTTAGCGGCAAATCAGCTCCCCAGCTCAGCACTCATCAGAGGTCACTGAGTGCCACTGGGGTAGAGCCAGAGCCCCTCTGTGGTGATAACAAACATGGAGAGGCTGGCCATTCCTTGAATATTTCCTCCTCCAATACACCAATGTCAAAGCAAAAAGGCATAATCTTTGGGAATAACCAGTTCCCCAGGTTGTCTGAGGGTGGGAGTCCCTGGGAAGTATGAGGGTGGGGCGGGGTAGGAGGGGAGGGGAGACGCACACTGGGAGTAGTTGATTCCTATTTGCAGAATCTGTCAGAATCTGTCCAGAAACACTCCCTACCTCACAGCCATATCTGTGACTTTCCATCTGGTACACATTACATCCACTGTAACTCCCTAGGCAACATGCATAGCCAGAGAGAAATAACAACACTTCTGCAGAGCACACATACCCTGAAAGGCTATGTACTGAAAATCTCTACTGGAGAATTTTAAATAAGTCTGACAAATATCATCTTAAAAAAAAAAGGGAGAAGAGATATTTGAAGCACAAAATAAGAAGATGAAGTTGTGAATAAGAAAAGATGGGGGATCCAGAGCATGAAAAATGGAAGTGTAGAAAGGAAGAGCCTAATAAATGAGTAAGAGAGCTGAATGGATACATCCAAAGAAGACAGACTGATTCAGGAGAGAGAAATGAGGTGTGGGAAGAATGGGTGAGGAAAGGAATTAACACATTTTATTTCTGTGTAGATTTGCAATGACTTCCTATGACTTCTCCCTTGCAAAATAAAAAGCATAGCCATGAGGACCAAAGCAATGAGCTTAGATGAGACCAAGAAGACAGGATGAGGCAGAATGAGATGCATGGAAGTGTGAATGCTCTTCTAAGGGAAAGGACATCAATACTAATCATACAAATAGTAGATAAAATCCAGTTAATAAATTATATGATAAAAACCATGCATTTTGGTAAGGGGAGGGGAGAAGGGATGAAGAGTGAAGTGGGAGGGACTGTTCCCTTATTAAACTTTGGGGTAAAAAATTCATACTCAAGTACATATAAAACATGTAAATCATTCAGAATATGTCCCTTTGGATCAAATAAACCTCCTCTTGGACCTAGTTTCTGAAATCTGTGTTCAGTTTAAGGTCTTATTTCCAATGACTCCTTCTCAGAATCTGACCCTTCCATACTCAAGTCACACTTCAGGAATAGCTAAATGCAAATTATAAAGACATTCTTGGGATATTGTTTCCACTATTTTTTTCCCCAAATCCTCTCTTGGATCATTAGATTTGGGATTACAAACCCTCCTGGGGAAGTTTCCATGCCATTGGTGTTTCTGAGCCTGGTTCATCGACCAAGAGGACGATTCATAACTAGAATGATACAAGCGCCGCTCTGCAGAGTCACTTCCTCCCATCTCTCCAGTTACTGGCCCTTTTCTCCACAATGGCTTTTATCACAGTGTTTCATCTGAGTTCAGTTCATTGGTCTTCCTCGAACTAGCCGAAAGTGTCTCATTCTCAGCCCATGCCTGGTCAATTATCGGATTACCTCCAGTATCAATCAACAAGACATCTCCTCTGATTTAATTTGTAGGCTCACAGCACTGAGACAGCACGGGGGTGCTTTGCTGTCAGAGATTTATTAGGGAGAGAGGATTTATTGCCCTGTCAGCAATATTTCCTTCATCCTTATCAGCTTCTCATTAGAGTTGGTTAAACTGCCATTGTGATGCACACTATAGGCTGGGTTTCCACTGGAAAGGTGTTTTGTACTTTGGGGGACTCAGTGATATCATCAGCATGCAAGGAGTAACTTTAGGAATCACATGGGAGAACACTGACTATAACAGACAGGGGAAGGGTGATGGGATGCTTGGAATCTCCTTTATGCTTTGGGGTAACTGACCTTAATGATTGATGTTTAGAAAGATCAAATTAGACCTTGAATTAAAGTTTCCTCTACAAAAGTGATGTCAAATTTCTGGACTCATTTATTTATTTATTTTTTTATGGAGTCAGCAATTGGATATGGTTGAATCTTTACAAAGACAAGGTTTTTAAACAAATTTTGCTTCTTTGTGTGGTTACATTTCTTTTCAACTTAAAGTTATGGATGTGAGAGTTGGACTGTGAAGAAAGCTGAGCGCTGAAGAATTGATGCTTTTGAATTGTGGTGTTGGAGAAGACTCTTGCAAGTCCCTTGGACTGCAAGGAGATCCAACCAGTCCATTCTAAAGGAGATCAGCCCTGGCTGTTCTTCGGAAAGAATGATGCTAAAGCTGAAACTCCAGTACTTTGGCCACCTCATGTGGAGGGTTGACTCATTGGAAAAGACTCTGATGCTGGGAGGGATTGGGGGCAGGAGGAGAAGGGGACGACAGAGGATGAGATGCTGGATGGCATCACCAACTCGATGGACTTGAGTTTGAGTGAACTCCGGGAGTTGGTGATGGACAGGGAGGCCTGGCATGCTGCGATTCATGGGGTCGCAAAGATTCGGACATGACTGAGCGACTGAACTGAACTATAAGAACTTTATGCGTTCAGCATTTTACTGAGCACCTCTTATATTCAGGGTTTATGCTAGGTATTAGGGATATTGTCGGAGAAGGCGATGGCACCCCACTCCAGTACTCTTGCCTAGAAAATCCCATGGATGGAGGAGCCTGGTAGGCTGCAGTCCATGTGGTCGCTACAAGTTGGATATGACTGAGCGACTTCACTTTCACTTTTCACTTTCATGCATTGGAGAAGGAGATGGCAACCCACTCCAGTGTTCTTGCCTGGAGAATCCCAGGGACAGGGGAGCCTGGCGGGATGCCGTCTATGGGGTCGCACAGAGTTGGACACGACTGAAGTGACTTAGCAGCAGGGATACTGTTGCAGTGAAAAGGAAAAAGAAGAAATGAGTATTTCTTTTTCCCTTTCCTGAGAACAAAGAATATAAAGAGAACAGTGGGCAGGCCTGAAGCACAGTGAGCATACCTAGTGTTTTTACTGAATATGCTCCTAACTCTGAAGGTCTGTAACTAAGCTTGCATTTCTGCCCTCTAACTCTGCAGGAGCTGTACTCTGCACCTATTTCCCTTTGATTCTATGCTAAATACATCCCCTATCTGGTGTTTACCCTTACAACACCCTTCCCTTATAGTTAAATATCAGAAGGGAGGCTGCAGAGCCACCAAAAGGCCAGACTCAATTAGTGGGTTCCTGTTGCCAGTTTATGACTGTCTTTGAAACAATGCAACAGGACGAAATCAAGATCCTATTGAAGAAGGAATTCATAGGGCCTGGACTCCATCTTAGGCCTGTTCATGCTGATCATGCTCAGCCATCTTTCCAATGGACTCTGAACTCTGTGTTTAGTGCCTATGAAAACAACAGAAGGATAAGACCCCTCCAGACAGGGGAACCTTGAAGACTGTATCTAGGTTACTCATCGCCTAAGAGAAAACATACACTAATCACCCCTTCCTCCAGACAGGCCATAAATTTTTCTGTATCAATCGGAGTGTCACCTCGAGTTTATTGATTATTGGCTAATTGTTTGACTGTTTGAGCACATAGCACATGAATGATGGGGTTATTGGGATTGTATTTTCCTTGGTTGATGTAAGTCTCAAGGCATTTGGAGTGGTGGGTTCAGACACGTACACATGGGGTATAAAAGATTTTCACAAATGCTGGTCGGGGTCCTTGGCTAAGAGAAGACTCTGTCTTGGGCCCGGCGGTGAAATAAACTGCACTCCACTATCTGCATTGTCCTTCTGAGTGAGTTTGTTTCCCGGAACGCGTGGCTATAACACTATCCCCTTTGCGCCTCATCACTGACTCCTGACTGCGAGCCCTTGTCTTATATAAGCCCCTAGACTCATGGAGCAGGAGTGGGGTAGGAGGTGGGCACAGTTCTTGAAGCATGAGCCTACTGTTTTCCCCTCTCCACTGGCTGGGAATAAAAGCAACCTTTCTACTTCCCCCAAAATCTATCTCCGTATTTTTTCTTCAGCTTTAGTGGGCAGAGAAGGCCAAGATTTTGACCAGCAACAATACTAGCCAAAGTATCTTGATTTGTTTATCTGAAAATAGGAGAGTAATAGAATTCTCTGAAGCCCTTCTGGGGCTTCCTGGGTGGCTCAGTGGTAAAGAATCAGCCTGTCAATGTAGGAGATGAAGGAGACAGGAGTTTGGTCCCTGGGTTGCATTCTTGCCTTGGCAGTCCCATGGACAGAGGAGTCTGGAGGGCTACGGTCTATGGGGTCGCAAAGAGTCAGTCATGACTGAGCAACTCAGCATGCGTGCACACACACACCACAGAGCTCTTCTAAGAGGTAAGATCTTTGATTCTGACTATGCTCTGAAAAAGAATCAAATAAAAGCTGTACCTTCTCTTAGAAAAACTTCCTGAACAGATATAGTGAATTTCTCAGGATATGCTCTTTGCTTATCTTCCCCCATCTCAACTAGGGAGTACCAGTGGGTGTTTAATTCAGACCCTGAATAGAATATATTATTCGAATTCTGTTTTTCTCAGCAGAGGTACAGGAAGCAAACCGACCAAACCCATGAAAGAAACTGCAGTTGACCCTTGAACAACGTGCGGGTTAAGGGCGCTCATCCTCCACGCTGTAGAAAATTCGCTTATAACTTAACGTTGGTCTCTTCGTGTTTATGGTTCTGCCTAAGAAGATTCAACCAGCTTGGGATCATGTTGTGTTGTAGTATTTCTTATTGAAAAAAAAAATCTGAGTATAAGTGGACTCATGTGGTTCAAGCCCGTGTTGTTCAAGGGTCAACATTATTACTATTTTAGGTATTCACTTTTCTATTTTTTTTGTTATGAACCTATCTCTATATTTACAATTTTAGATGGAAAAGCATCTATATAATAGCTGTTAAATTTCCCTTCTGTCTTTCCAAATTGGATAAGTGATACTTTGACTAAAAAATAATCCTCTGGGACTTCCCTGATGGTCCCGTGGCTGAAACTCCATATTTCCAGTTCAGGGAGTCTGGGTTCAATCCCTGGTCAGCCAACCAGATCCCTCCTGCCGCTACCTGACACAGCCAAATAGATAAATTAAATAGATTAAAAAGCAATAATCCTCTGAGGCAGAGAGGAGGGAAGGGGAAGGGGGAGTTAAATTCTAATAGCAATATACCAAAGGTCACATTTCCAGGCTTGAGACAAATTCCAAGGACTAGCTCCCTGTTAGCAAGTAAAGCACATTGTTGCAAGGTCCTGCAGTTAGAATTTTACATGTCTTTACATGTTGGTACATCTGCTTTAGAAAAGAGTTTGGCATTCCTTTTAGATTTGAGGATACACCTATTAAATTATCCAGAAAGTTATCACCAGACAAATACCCTAGAGAAACTTCTACGAAAGTATTCCAGTATATAGGAGCAAGAATGAGTTTAGCAGCAAACTGTAAACAACCCAAATATCCATCAGCTCATGGATACATCAAGTTGTGGTTATGTAATGTCCTACTACAGTAATCAAAAGAATAGATTTCAATTCTAACACCTGCATAAATGAAGCTTAGAAGCATCAGGGGCAGGTTTATAACAGTGGATTTACATAACAGTGAAGAAAAACAGACGGTCATGAGGGCTTCTCTGGTGACTCAATGGTAAAGAATGTGCCTGTCAGTGCAGGAGACACAGATTTGATCCCTGGGTGGAGAAGAGCCCCTGGAGAAGGAAATGACAATCCACTCCAGTATTCTCGGCAATTCCATGGACAGAGGAGCCTGGTGAGCTACAGTCCTTGAGGTCGCACAGAGTCAGACGCAGCTGAGCATTCATGCATGCACACAGTCTCTGAGGAAGTGATGGGCTTTGCTTACAGTTTCTGAACAGATAAGGGGTCAAAATGAAACCCAAACCGCAGCAATCAAAACAACAGTTATGTAATGAGTGCCTTCTATGCCCAGGCATTGTATTAGGCATGTGAGATACATCAGGAAACAAAAGAGATAGTACATAATATTGGTGAAAAGAGAATTGTTTGTTTTAAAATATTGGAATTTATTACATATATATTTATATATACACATATATAAATGGAATTTGTAATATACATATATATATATATAATGCATTTGTTAAGAGATCATCTAGATACCGTTATAGGTTAAGAATTAAATATATATAATGCATTTGATAAGAGATTTTCTCGATCTCATTTGTTTCTATTCAGACAGCAAACATAAAGAATTGTAGAGAAATTAAGCTGATAAGTAGCATAGGGCAAGGGGAGTCAGGAGTCTGGAAGGTGGAGGCAGGGTCCGATTAGGGTGGTCAGCGTGGGTCTCATGGAGAAGGTGACAGTGGAGCAAAGTCTTTAACATCTAAAGAAAGAGTGTTCCAGGCAGAGGACCACAGGTGCAAAGGGCCAAAGGCAGTACCAGTGCTGCCGTGTTCAATGGAGGGGCAAGACCAGCGGGCTGAAGCAAAGTGAGTGGCAGAGAGAGCAAGAGACGAAGTTGGAGAAGTCACAGAGAGGTGATGTCTCAGGCCTCCGACTCCAAGTCCAGAGTGATTTTTGCCATTTACCCCAGAAGAAATCAGAAGGAGCGCTAGGCATCGAGGAACAGTCATTACAGTTAACGATGAAGTCCACGTGAGAAAGTCTGGATGCCATTTAGATTCTAATTATTTCCATATTCCATCAGGTTAAAGCAACTTACACAGGAGATGCGGTTCGATCCCTGGGTCATGAAGATCCCCTGGAGAAGGTCATGGCAATTCACTCCAGTACTCTCGCCTGGAGAATCCCATGGACAGAGGAGCCTGGAGGGCTACAGTCCATGGGGTCACAAAGGGTCAGACACGACTGAAGCGACCGAGCACATAAAACAACTTATTCGTTATGGGTAAAGCATCAGTCAATTCAGGGTAACTTTTAATGAGCTTGACCTAGAGTCAGCCTGTATTTTCTCCTATAGAGAACACTCAGTTTAAATCTTAAGGGAAAAGTAGAAAATACTTGGAAGTTTCTCTGCCAGTCATTAAAATAGCTTATTGGGTCCCTCAGTTTGCTTCCCTGAGAATTACTGGTTTGAACCAGTTCCTACGTTGCAGAGGAGAGAGAGGCATCCTTTGGCTGGAGCAAGAATTTGGGATGGCCATGACCTTCGCTTCAGTTTCATTTCCCCACGGAAAGAATTTGTAGACACAAAACTTGCATTATCATGCACAAATTGGCGGGAAGATTCTAGCTCTTAATGATAAGCTGGAATAGAACAACATGCATGTGTCCGTTGGAGAGGAAGGCTTTTATGCACAGGCCCCAAAGGGAAAGACAAATGTAAACTCTCTCAGAGCAATACCTGGGGAGAGTGGCTGCCTCCCAGCGGTAATAAGTTTTACTTTGCTGCATGGCAGCCCCAGTCCAGCCACTGCACAGGAAGTCTTTAAATAAGCATTTGCAATAATAATAACAATAATAATAATAATAAGCATTTGCACAGAAGGCGCATGAAGCTATTGCCCTGAGTACTGACTTGGAGGTTTATGACAGTCTTAAAGGCCAGTCACAGCACACAAACTCCAAGTTACTCTGTTGGAAAGGGAAATTTATAGAACAAGACACAAGCAGGATGGGGATAGTTTTATAAACCTTACTCTCAAGTATAAATAATTGATAAACTTCATCGTATGTAAAAGTATAATCTTTACTTCTGCAGGCATGGGCTTTGAGGTCAGACATGAGTTCAAATCCCAGTTTCATATTTATTGGTAAAAAGTCAGAGTAGTGGTGACCTCTAAGAGGCGAATGACCCTGAAGGACCACAGGCACCTTGCTGGGAGTGATGGGAAGTTTCTATCTGGGTCATTGTTGCAGGGATTGCCACATATGTTTAAAGTCATTGAGTTGTATGCTTGAGAACTGTGTAACTTACTTTACAGAAGTTATACCTCGATTAAAGGGGAAAATAGGAGAGGAGGAGGTGGAGGAAAGAAATGGAATGAGCTTCCCAGAACTCAAAGTGTTCAGGAAGAATACAGAACATTATTAGGAATACTATAAAGGTCTCTTTACTTCAGGAATTAGGATTCAAAGATCCACCTTGGATTTCTCACCTTGGTGAACATACAGAGAACACTCAGACTGGAGCAGTGCTTCAGGAAGAATGGAGTAATGCTGGCTGTTTCATAAGGCAGAACTCGAGAAAGATTGACTGAGCGGGAGGAAGTCTGCGCAATGGTCTAGAGACTTCTGTAAGAGACTTGAACAGGGTTTCTTAGCCTCAGCTCTATTGCCATTTTGGACCAGAAAATTCTTTGTTGTGTGGGGCTGACTGTACATTGTGTGATATTTAACAGTCTCACTGACCTCCACTCACTAAATGACAATATCACCTCTGCAGTCAAAAGAGTAAAAAATGTCCCCAAACATTTCCAGTGGGGCAGTTGAGGAGGAGCACACCGGAATCCCCAGGAGGGTCTTTAAAACTAAAGCTGCTTTTCCTCCGAGCTGGATGCCAAGGTCAACCAACTTGATTCTCAGTCCCTTTCTCTATGATCTAACTTGAGCCAATTAGATATAACTGGAAGTCTTTCTACAAAGTGCTGTCCTTTTTTCACTGAAACATAAACACGATGGCTGGAGCTTCAGCAGCCATCCTGCAACCATGAAATTGAAGTCAAGAGAATTCTAGATACTTTGGTTCTGACATGAGAGTGACTGGATCCAGTACCAGGTAGCATCTACCTGTAGCCTTTTAAAAATGTATAAAAGTAAGTAAATAAACCTGTTTTGGTTTAATCACTCTGGTCAGGATTTTTGTTATGATTTTTATAGTCAAAAGCATTTGTGATCAATATAGCTCTCTCCAGTGTTTCCTATGTCCTTCTCTATTTTCACCATGAGGATCACTACACAGTTGCAGTTAAGAATGTGTTGTCTGTCTCAGGAATGGCACAAAGCTTGGTCTGGTTTGGATTCTCCCAGCCCTAGCGGCAATTAGAATCTCCTTGCAAGTTAAACATAATACTAGTGGTGATGATGATGCCTGGGTCTCACCCCAGACAAGTTAACTCAGTCCATATGGGTGAGATTCCATCTCCATTGTGTTTAGTGCATCAACTAGCCACATCCTTCCCTCCAGATGTATGGAGGGTCTAAGTGGGGTGAAGATACTGTCTTACGACAAGCTGAGGTACATTTCCTATGTCCTCAGCCCCAGTGGGCAATAAGATGCCCTGGCTGGTCCATGCTCTCCTTCTCAGCTGCTACATCCCCCATCTTCTTCCCCTTGTCGCACTGACTGCATTCCCCTCAGTGTCAGGGTAACATTCTCCCATGTGTCTGCTCCAGGAGTGTGTCTTTACTTCATTCATCACCATTCCCTGGCACGCAGAACACAGCATCTCACTGAGAGTGAACAGGAGCCAGGTACCAAAGTTTGAATCTGTCTTTACAACCAATGCTTTTAACCCCCCAAAATGCTCAAAGGGGAGCCCCCTAGCACAAGTGATGTTCCCATGAACCCCCGCGACAGGGACCTTATTTCTGCATTGCAGCCATGAAGGTCTGATATCTCAGAAAGAGAGAAAGGAGAGAGAAGTGGTTATGGGCACAGCATGTTGGGATCCTGCTGTGAGCAGGAGATAGTAGTTAAGAGGCTGAGATTGGGCTGCTCTGGTTTCGAATCCTTCCTTTTTGTCCTGGAGCAAGTTACTCAACTCTTTAAAACCTCACTTGCCAAATGGGAATGGATTACATAAATAAGGCATATTAGGGCCAGATATATAGTAAGTACCTAGGACAATATCACTCCCAAGGGCTAAAGATGGGTTGTTGGAGGACAGAAATCTTATAGGTTACAATGATTTGTGGTTCTCCAAAAAGGACAGGGAGGACTTCCCCAGTGGCTCAGAAGGTAAATAATCTGCCTGCAATGCAGGAGATGCAAGAGACAGGGGTTTGATCCCTGGGTCAGAAAGATCCCCTGGAAGAGGGAATGGCAACCCACTCCAGTATTCTTGCCTGGAGAATCCCCATGGACAGAGGAGCCTGGTGGGCTACAGTCCACAGGGTTGCAAAGAGTCAGACACAACTGAGCAACTTGTCACTTTCACTTTCAGAAAGGATAGGAAAGCCTGGCATGCTGCAGTCCATGGGGTCTCAAACAGTCAGACACAGCTGAGTGACTGAACAGCAACCAAGGGTCACAGTACATAAACAGGAGTTTAGCACATCCATGGGATTAACATTTAATGGGGAGGGACAGTTAGGAAAAATGCTGCCTTAAAAGGCTCCTTAACATGTGGGAGTCAATAATGGAAAAAAAAAAAAAAAAAGGCCCAACAACACTGGATCAGAGCCTGTTGATTAAGGTGTCTTTGGTTCTGAGCCGTGAGTCCTGCTCTCCCCATCCCCCCTTTCCCTCCCTCCTCCCTCCCCCCAAGGCAGGCGGGTGCAGGCAGGTTTCAGGCTTGATCAGCAGTGGTGAGCTGGCTATGTCAGGTACCAGGTTTCACATCTCTCTTTGTTTCTTGATTCACAAACTGATGACCCATGAACCAGTAGTAAAAGCACTTACTTCAAACCTGATGGATTGTAGCTTTTCTAGGATTTCTTTCCAGTCCTTCATCCACATCCTTCACTTTGTCTCATATTAAGTTCTTTAGCTTGTATTCTTTCCATGATTATTTTTTCTCCTGAAACTTCTTTTGATTGTTCTTAAAATGCCTTTAAAATGCCCACAAGGATTTACTCCTCTCTAGGAGGAGTGGTCCCCAGATCTTTGTGAAGTTAAGGAGATTCTTCATCTCTCACTTCTCCAGGATGCTACCGAGATCAGTAGGTGGAGGTCTGCTGATTTTAGAAGCACCAACTCTTTCCAAAGCATGGACCCCCTGCTGACTCATGACTTGAATCAGAAAAGTAGAAATCAAATGATATCCCAAAGTCAAGAAGGATAGATATCAAAACTCCTGCCCTGTCTGGTAAGAATATGTACATTTAATACAAAGATATGAACCCACTCATTCAACAGCTCTATTCAATGTTCATGCTAGTGTGTGGCTTTACTTCCCTATTGCTGCTTTTCCTAAACTTTTTTCTTCATACTTCATAAATCACATTTATCTAAACACCTTATGATCTCCCAGGCTCCCACTCACACACCTTGTTGGGATGATGTTAGCTATCTTTCCATGAGGATATTTTAAAATTCAGCATTAATTACAGTAATTCCTTCTTCCCATTCATTCAGGCACTTGCAGAAAGAAGCAAAAAGTTTGCTTTCTTCCCTCCATGAAGAGCCTAAAGAAGTTTTTTTAATTAACTGCCAAATTAGCCAAGATTGGATTTAATATTTCGACTTGGGAGATTGCCTCGGTGCAAGAATATCTGTCTGCAAGTTAAGGGAGTAAATAAGAGTAAAGGTAGCATGTTTAAACATTCAGAATGACAGAGTTTTCCTTATTATTCAAGTCAAAAACCACCCCACCCCAGCCAAAGAAAAAAAAAACTGCATGAGGAAACTGGTAGAACCATCCCCCATTAGCTCTGTCCTAGTCCCAGAGACCCAAGCGGCGGAGTAAATGCTAAATTCTGGACTGATGTAGTAGGTTCTTTTATTTAATAGGCCATTTATGGAGTTCTCTGAGGGTCCTCATTCCCCCCAAATAGCTACTATCTGCTTAGAACCCTCAGTGTGCACCATCAGTGCTGAGCTCTCTGCCAAGCGCTTTGTATGAATGATCACACAGCCCTGAAGCCACACTGTGTATGGCAGAAATTCTGTTCTTGTCTCTGCCTCAAAGATGAGGAACTAAAAGTTAGAGAGGTTAAGGACCAACTTGAAGGCAGCTGAGGAATTGTTTCTTTTTTTCTTTTTTTAGTTTTATTTACTTATTTTTGGCTGCATGTGGGCCTTCTCTAGTTGCGGCAAGTGGGGTCTGCTCTCTAGTTGCAGGGCGAGGGCTTAAGGCAGTGGCTTCTCTTTTTGCTGAGCACGGGTTCTAGGCACGTGGGTTTCAGTAGTTGTAGCACTCAGGCTCTAGAGCACAGATTCAGGAGTTGTGCGTGGGCTTTTTGTTGCTGCGTGGTGTGTGGGATCTTCCCAGACCAGGAATGGAACAGGTGTCTTCCGCACTGGCAGGAAGATTCTTTACCACTGAGCCACCAGGGAAACCCGAGGGATCAGTTCTTAATGACAAAACCTTCAGTTCAGTTCAGCAGCTCAGTCGTGTCTGACTCTTTGCGACCCCATGGACTGCAGCACACCAGGCCTCCCTGTCCATCACCAACTCCCAGAGCTTGCTCAAACTCCTGTCCATTGAATTGGGGATGCCATCCAATCATCTCATGCTCTGTCACCCCCTTCTCGTGCCTTCAATCTTTCCCAGCATCAGGGTCTTTTCCAAAGAATCAGTTCATTGCATCAGGTAGCCAAATTATTGGAGTTTCAGTTTGAGCATCAGCCCTTCCATTTTCTATTCAAGACTGATCTCCTTTAGGATGGACTAGTTTGATCTCCATGCAGTCTGAGGGACTCTCAAGAGTCTTCTCCAACATCACAGTTCAGAAGCATCAGTTCTTCGGCACTCAGCCTGGACTGAAGTTGATGGTTCATTCTCAAAGGCCAGGGCTGATAGGGATGTGGCCCCACTTACTCGGGCCTTCTGCAAACCTCACCCTCTCTCCCTACTTTGGCAGCCCACGTAAGCAGGGAGAGCAGCACAGCCCCGACCAACAGACACATCACTGTGGTGCTGTCCAGACCAAGCAGGACCCGCAGTACAAGTTGTCTGAGTTTTCACTTCTCAGATCTCCCTTCGGACTCCTCCCCAACCTCCTGACTGCACACCGCCCTCCTCTTCATTAAAGGTAATCAGGAAGGGACTCCCTCTACCTGCTGCCCCACACCTGCCCAGGTATTCAGGCTGCTGCCACACTCAAAGCTCCAAGACACAACGGTGACGAGACTGCCCTTCACTCTGCTTCCAGGAGCCATGTACCACATCCCAAAAGTCACCTCATTCTGCAGACCCCATCTCAGAACTCCCCCTGTATCCCCACCTCTCTCCGTAGCATGTCTGTAATTCAAGCCCCCATCCACTCCAGGCTAGATGGCCATCTCACGCTGCTCACGGGAGTCCTCCCCTGGCCTGTCCTCACACAATATCAAGTTATCTTTCTGCAGCTCAGCTCTGGTCCCAGCGTTTCACAGCTTACACCCCAGGGACTTCTCGACACCAAACCTCAAACCATCAGCAATGACAGCAATGTCTTTCTCAACCTGGCCGTGGCACTGACCTTGAACCTCTCTCTGCAGCCCCAAGGGAGAGCACTCCGTGTCCAGGGTGCAGTGGGCTCCTGTGCTGCACCCACTTTCCAGCCCTTACCCACTCGTCCTTTTGCCTCCTTCTATTCTGTTCTCTGTTTGGTAAATTCTGATTCCTCCCTAGAGACCCAGTTTAAATTGGCTTCGGCAGATGGGGAGTGACTGTTAGGACTAAACTGATTTCCAGAAGGGAATGAAGAGGCAACAAACTTCACACGGTTCAGTGGATTTCAAAACAACTTTAAGCACACACCACCTGACTCTGAGAGAAGACGGGTTTAGGACGGTGGTGGTGAAATAATCTTCGTACCTAGAAAGACCGCTTTGATCATCGGAAAAAATCTCTTCTCCATCCACTAGATGGCGCATCTAAATTTACAAGGCGCGCCTCAGAGAACGTCCTTAACTCAAAGCATTTATCATCTACATTTTCTTGATAATGATTACAGAATTTGCCACACACCGCTCACTACACTGTAAACACGAATCATGTGAATACTTATTCAGAATACAAATTCATATACAGGGTTGGGTGTCAAGGATCCATAAGACCAATATTAAGATATGAGCCGGAACTAGACATCACTATTCCATCTATCACCACTCATTTCCTTCGGTCCTGGGAGATACATTTCTTAGCTCTCAGCCCGAAGATGCCCAAAATTCAGTCAAATTTCTAATCACTTTTAAGCAAAAAATATTGAAACTAATAGTGGCTCTGCTTGACCTAACCATGGAATAAATGGGTGTGATCTTGACATTCCTTGGGTCTCTTCTCTGATCCTGAACTTCCTCTCCCTTCATCCTAAAACCAAAAGCCTTTGTCTTCAGGGAGGCAATAAACTCTCAAGCTGGGGCAAGCACAACTGTTTTTATTGTATATTAAATGGTATTTATGGAACAATAATCATATGGTGATCCAAGCCAAAAATCTTTTAAAGTGATGATGAGACTATTTCTTTGTAGGCGGAGATGCATATGTGACTCATTCCCACGAATTCTGGTCTGATTGTATGCTATTTCCTTCATTTTATTTTGGTGCTCACAAGAGCGTTATCTGAAGTCACTCTTAGCCTCAGCACAGAGCTGCGCTGAATAAACCTGAGTGCTTCTTTATGGTCACTTGAGAAGAGAAAGTTTCCCTATTCCCTCTTTAAAGGCAGACATGGTCCACTGTGGAAAGTTCACACATTAAATAAGCCAGGTTTGCAAGCATCTGCCCTAAGATACTGGCAACAGAGAAGCCCTGTGCAGTCAACAGATTATTGAAAGACATTCTCATCCAAGTCATCAGTTTTCTCCAGCCATCACAGGGCTGGAGTTCACAAGTGAGGTCAGCCCATCAACCAAGTTTTGCCATCGGACCCTGGAGAGTCACAAAGCTTACTCATAGTATTATAGGGAACTACTATAAGTTGTATTTAGTTGTAACTATTAGCTGGGCTTCCCCAGGGGCTCAGATGGTAAAGAATCTCCCTGCAATGAAGCTAGACCCAAGTTCAATCCATGGCTCAGGAAGATTCCCCTGGAGAAGGAAATGGCAACCCCTCCCAGTATTCTTGCCTGGAGAACTCGATGGACAGAGGAGCCTGGTGGGCTACATGGGGTCACAAAGAATTGGAGCTAATATTAGTATTTGTTTTTCTTTAGAACTCAGCTTAGATGCCAGTTCTTCCAGGAAGTCTTCTGTGAATTCCTTTCACAGATAAATGTTTTCTGAGTATGGTTTGATGATCTGCTATTACACTTAATGCAGTGGATTATAACTGTTTATGGGGTTGGTTAACCTCCTGAGGGCAAGAATCGTGCATTATCCATCCTGATATCCAGCAAAATGCCTTATACATAGAAGGAAGTACAATAAGAAAATGGATGAATTATTCAATCAATAATTTTAAAAAATTGAACATTTTCTTGGGGAGAGCATCTGAGTTCCCATTGTTGTGGGCTGGGACATTTCCCAACCTTAGTTTCACAACTGCTGTGTGTTTACAGATTAAAGAAACTACTGGATTCCATCTATGTGGCAGGAAATAATCAGGTGATTTAGTCAGTTTAATCAACAACTGAGCAAAAAAGTAAAAGGCATCCTGTAAGATCTCAAAAATTAACACATGAACCTTACATGACATTTTATAACATACAATTGTCCGATTGTATAATACAATATTATTTCTGTCTTTTTCTTTTTTGGCACATAGGGATATTAGTTCCCCCTACCAGGAATTGAACCTGTGTCCTGCAGTGGAGGCACAAACTCAATCACTCGACCACCAGGGAAGTCCTACAAATATATTATTTCTTCCCATCTCAGGACAACTCTATTGAGTGGGTTAGATCAGGGGGCATTTACATATGAAGGAGTTGAGGCTCAGAGACATTAACTGACTTGAGTTGGTGAAGGGTTGAGTCAAGGTGACACCTTTGATTCCAAATCAATGTCCTGCTTGGGATATTACCGGGCTCATGGGTCACGCCCCGCCTTCCCATCACTGACCACTGGCTGTTTGACTGCTCTGGCCAGTGGACTGGCTCATTGAATCCTTAGTGTGACCATCTTGGGCAAACAACTCTGTTTTTGGTTCAGCCCTAGGCAGTAAAGTCACCTTGAACAAGTCATCAAAATCTTTAAGCCTCCTGAAGCCGGGATAAAAGAGTAAGATCAAGGAAAATGTGTTATCTCACTCTCAGGTGGCCAGAGGGTTCAGTGTCATCCTTACCATCAGTACGATCACAAATGGAATGCCCTTTATTCCATTCTGGCTATGTACCCTCACTGTTCCAGCCCTTGACATATCGTAACTCACTTCACCTAGGAAATCCACCCTGAAAATAAATTGGAAGGACTGATGCTGAAGCTGAAGCTCCAATACTTTGGCCACCTGATGTGAAGGGCCAACTCACTGGAAAAAACTGATGCTGGGAAAGATTGAAGACAGGAGGAGAAGGGGATGACAGAGGATGGGATGGTTGGATGGTGTCATCGACTCATGGGAGGTGAGTTTGAGCAAATTCTGGGAGATAGTGAAGTACAGGGAAGCCTGGCTTGCTGCTGTCCACGGGGTTGCAAAGAGTCAGACATGACTAAGTGACTGAAAAACAAGCCTATCATTCTCATTTTACAGATGTAGAAACCAAGGTATGAGTATGATAAGGTTAAGTAACTCAAGCACAGTTACATATCAAGTCAGTGGAGGAGGAAGGATTAAAGCTCACATGGTTTGGATTCAGAGTTTGTGTTCTACTGTATGGCAAGCACTTGGGCACATCTTACCAGTTTACTGGGCAGGGGCGGGGGTGTGCTATACCATTCTCATAGTCAATGCAAAGAGGGCTTAGAGGTCATTTACCTGGAAAGATGAAAATTTGGGAAGTTCTCATGGGAGCTGAGTTTGCATCTAAGTATGCCTGAGCCTGAAGCTTAAGGGCAAAGTCAAGGCGATAATTCCTGCCAGTGCTGCAGAGCCATGCAAGCAATTAGTTCATATCAAGCTGTTATTAAGAAGTTATTTTTGTAACAAAAATACTGTCTTCCTTTAATTTCTATGCAAATGCAAGGAAGCCAACACAAATATAGTTTATTTAAAGATGTTCTTGTAGGAATTTAATTTATCGTTTTGAAGAAGCTACAGAAAGGAAAGGTACAGAGATGAACCAGACAGCTTGGACGTGTCCTGAGCTGCTGATAAAGAAAGGGGGAGCTTCTTTCTCCGTTTAGATTCAGCACCAAACCCTCCCCTAACCTTGACCAAGGACAGAGTATGCAAGTCTATTGTGTCCAGTGACACTTAGAGATAATATTCCGGGCATCAGTCCACATGGTGCCGAGTTACCATAAAGTACATCCCAACACACAACCAGTCCCCTGAAAGATTAGCGCAGTGACTGCAAACGAGACTGCTACACAGTGTGTTTAGAGTGCCCTAAAGTGGGGCTTGTGAAACGCAGCGGGGGAAGAAACACTCAAGCTCAACGTTTGGAAAAGCACTATGGATATAGAAGAAAGGGCACTGTACCTGGGCAGAGGGCGCGGAAAACAGGAATCTGAGCCCAGTCCCACACTTATAGACTGTGTCCCCTGGATGTGTCATCGGCTTCCGTGAGCCTCAGTCTCTCTCAGGAAACAGAAACTGTCTTAACTATTTCTTCAAGTCGCTATTTCTTTTGAAAAGCATACGACAAAGGTCATGAAGACTCTTGGCAAACTAGAAAATACTGCTTGAATTGTAAGACCTCTTTCATTCACTCTTCATATAAAAGGAATCACCTCTATGAAGGGTCAGAACACCTGGAAGGAGCAGTACGTGGGTGATTATATGAATCCAGCCATCCTTTATGTAGGTATCATCTAATTCTTGTTGTACTGATTGGGCCATGTACTTGAAATTACATTCAAGTTATGCCATACAAATGGTGGTCAGGGACCAAGTGTTGAACAGAAAACGGTGTGGTTTTGTACTTATCGTGTAACAGATCTAAACTGGCAGCAAATACTCGGAGGGGCTGCATTAAGCTATTAGAGCAATGAAAAATATTTCAATCCCATTGTAGCTCTGGAAGAAAAAGTTGAATTTCAAACATTCATTTCCTAATAGCTTTTGATTAAGGCCTGATCAGTGATGACTGATTTTGATGCAAATCATTGACTGCTTAAAGGTTAAGCTGTATTATGCATCCACTTTTATAATAATTTGTCATATGGAGTGATATGCAGAATCAGGATCTCCTTGGATTCTCCTTTGAAAAGTCGAGGTGTCAGAATGTAACAAGAACAGGTAGACACTGGATATTAGTGATTCCCACTCACGCACCAACATGGTTTTGTGGAGGATCAGCTATACCCCGGCTGAAATAAACATGGCTTATAGAAATAAACATGCATATGGGCAAACATGATCCATTGCAGATGAAAGATTTATCAGCTTTCCTCTCATGACCCATCTGGTAGCAAAATTCATGGCTGTTTAGAAGTTATAAATTTAGAAAAAGGCTGTGTAGGTAGGAACTCCTGTTTACCCAGGCTGTATGTTAAATGGCCTATGAAACTGCTGAACCATTGAGAAGCATCTTTCCAGACTTTAATTTGTACACAGCAGTCCTATTTACTTAGAAAGTCTCTTTATTTTCTGAGGAATAAATCCATTGTGATACTTTAATAAACAAACAAAAAAATACTGCTTACACCCTGCAGGATGAACCATACCAGTGCCAATAACTGGGAAAAGTTTAGAGAATAGGGATTTACTCTTTGAGTAATGGAACTGCAAGAAAAGCCTGGTCCAACTTGTCTCTCCCGTTAAATGCACTGCAATGGCATTTAAAAAAGATCTTGTACACTTAGTAAGAATTTGGGGGACCACTGGGGAAAGTGACTTGGAATGGAACAGCTGATTGGCCCCCCTGCAATATGGCAAGTAACGACAGCAATTATTCTCAGATTCTTCCAGCTCTGATGTTTCATGATCTTATAATCCCATGAGACTTAAGTCTACCTGTCAGGTGTACAACCTTCTACACCTTGAGATTTTGGAT
Organism: Ovis aries; assembly: GCF_016772045.2. Classification (NCBI taxonomy): domain Eukaryota; kingdom Metazoa; phylum Chordata; class Mammalia; order Artiodactyla; family Bovidae; genus Ovis; species Ovis aries. The sequence continues at coordinate 40,267,366 of NC_056075.1, read as the reverse complement.
ACATTTCACAAACTCAAATGCCCTAATGGGTTAGGGAGCAACAGAAATGAATATCTGATCATATGGTAACTGTGGGGAACAGAAGGATGTGTGTTCCTTCTAAAGGGGGTGTATGGGTTAAATTGTGCTCCCCACAATTCATATGGTGAGGTCCTAACCCCCAAGTGCCTCAGGATGTGATCTTATTAGGAAATATGGCTGTTGCAGAGGTATACAGCTAAGATGAGGTCCTAACAGGGGTAGGGTGGACTCCTAGTTCAGCATGACTGCTTCCTTACAAAAAGTGGAAGTGTGAACACAGACACAGGGAGGACACTACGTGGACATAAAGGCAGAGATGAGAGTGATGGGTCTACAAGCCAAGGAATGCCAAAGATCTCTAGCAAGCCACCAGCAGTTAGGAGAAAGACGTGGAGATCTTCCCTACAGCCAACAGAAGGGACCTACCTGGCCAATATCCTGCTCTCAGACTTCTAGCCTCCAGAGCGGCAATAATGAATCTCTGTTGTTTAAGCTACCCAGTTGGAAACGTTTTTTATGGCCACCTCAGGAAGCTAATACGTGATGTCAACTATATTCCAACCAACTTTGTGTGTCAGAAGCGCTGGTGTTATTCTTTCAATTTTCTAAGAGAATTCAGAGATATGGATTCTGTTCTATATATAAAATCTCTCAATTTAACAATGCGGGTCAGCAATACAGAGGATTAAAAATGCAATGAAAAGGCAAAATCCATCTGGTCCACAAATTACCAGCTGGAAACCTCTGCTCAAGGGCTTGCTAAGCCTGTCTCAAATTATAGTCTCTAAGATCACTTTTAGAATTATCTTGACATTCTCCTCTATCTCTACTTTGGAGTAAAGTCCAGGAAGGCTACCAATACCGTACTCGTGAGTTAGGTCATGTGCTAACACACAGAACCCAAATCATTTTTTTCTCTTAAGCTTAAGTTAGTTGGTTAGATTCATTTACTGATTTTCACACTTCTGAGCATGGAAATCCTATTTTCAAAATTGACATCATGAAAGTGGAGTCTCTCTGGCATATATTATTTCATGTGTTTAAACTTATAACATTATTTATTATAAAGGTAATTGATAAGAATAAAAAGACCCTTTGATTAACAGGAATATCTGAAATTAGGATCTGTGTAATTCTGTCGAAATTTATCATCCAAATGTTTTCTGTATATTTTTTTAGTTTTGAAAAATCCTTAGTTCAGACAGATGAAGTGGTTGCAAAAGATAACAAAAGTATATAAATATGTCCTTTGAAATCTTTGGAATCTTTTCAATTTAACTTATTCAAGCTTGAAAGAAGAAAAATAGGAGATACTTACCACTCCTATAATATCTCATGTACAGAAATCAGAGACGCACAAAACTTTTGCTTCCAGTAAATGAGTGCTACAGTATTTTAATAAAACTTTATTTATAAATAATGAAATTTGAATTTCAATGAGTTTATGTCATGAGATATTATTCTTAGTCACAGGTTGTACAAAAACAAGTAATGATCTGTGGGGTGCTGCTGCTCCAGGGCATCCACTAAAATTGTTTAAAAGTGTATAATTTGTAAAAAAATAAAAGGGGGGGAGATGAAGCAATAAAAAAATTCTCAACCAATCTGAAAGAAGATAATAAGGAAAAGAAAAAAGAATGTAGAACAGATGGGACAAATAGCAGCAAATAAGATGGTAGATTTAAACACATATTAGCAACTACATTAAATCTAATCTAAAAGATACACTATTCTTTTTTTGTTTGTTTGTTTGTTTGTTTGTACCTTTTTAGGCAATCCACTCCAGTACTCTTGCCTAGAGAATTCCATGGAGGGAGAAGCCTGGTAGGTTACAGTCCATGGGGTTGCAAAGAGTCGGACATGACTGAGAGACTTCACTTTCTTTCTTTAGATACTATAAAAAGAAAATTGTATTCATATCAGATAAGCCATACATTAAGGCAAAACGTTTCATGGATGATAAAGGGAGACATGTCATAATATTCTCTTTCAAGTCATTGGGAAGATACAACTCTTCATAGTATGCGTGTACCCAATAGGATAGATTCATAACTATAAAACAAAACTTGACTGGGCCACAGAGAAAAAGACAAAATACAGTCACAGAGGAGAAATGAATATAGCTCTCTTGGTTGCCAACAGAACAGCAGATCAAACTTCAGAAAAGATTCAGAAGGCTTCAAAACCATCATTAAAAAACAGGATTAAGGTATACATATAGTACTTTGCATGGAAGAACTGCAGAATCCATATTCTTTTAAAGGACATACAAAACATCACAAAAATTAAAACAACAATGAGCTGTACTGTAAGCAAGAATCTACCAATTTCAAATAACTATCACCATTGACTATGTTCTCTGATTATAATGTCATGGAGCTGTAAGACTGTAAACCAATCATAAGATAGACAACGATAAACTCTGCACGCCTGAAAACTTAAAAATGGACCTCTAAGTAATCCATGGGTTATGAAGAAATCCCTCCCCCCAAACTTACAAAATATTTCTAACTTTATGATTATTTAAAATGCATGTAAAACTTGGAGGATACAGCTAATGGCATGCAGAGGGAATTTCATAGTCCTAAAATCACATTGTTACAAAAATTAGAAAGTTTGAAAATTAAGACACTAAATATCTATCTCAATAAGTTATTTTTTAAAAATACAAAAATTAAAATCAGGGAAGTATTATACATAGAGGTTTTTATAGATACATTTATACATGGGTTACATATACTCCTGTATTTCCTTGTTCCACAAGCTGAAAGACCCTAAAAGCAATGGCCCCCAATAGCAACAAGTTCAGTTCAGTTCAGTTCAGTTCAGTTGCTCAGTCGTGTCTGACTCTTTTCGACCCCGTGAATTGCAGCATGCCAGGCCTCCCTGTCTATCATCAACTCCTGGAGTTCACTCAGACTCACATCCATCGAGTCAGTGATGCCATCCAGCCATCTCATCCTCGGTCGTCCCCTTCTCCTCCTGCCCTCAATCCCTCCCAGCATCAGAGTCTTTTCCAATGAGTCAACTCTTCGCATGAGGTGGCCAAAGTACTGGAGTTTCAGCTTTAGCATCATTCCCTCCAAAGAAATCCCAGGGCTGGTCTCCTTCAGAATGGACTGGTTGGATCTCCTTGCAGTCCAAGGGACTCTCAAGAGTCTTCTCCAACACCACAGTTCAAAAGCACCAATTGTTCGGTGCTCAGCTTTCTTTACAGTTCAACTCTCATATCCATACATGACTACTGGAAAAACCATAGCCTTGACTAGACAGACCTTTGTTGGCAAAGTAATGTCTCTGCTTTTCAATATGCTATCTAGGTTGGTCATAACTTTTCTTCCAAGGAGTAAGCGTCTTTTAATTTCATGGCTGCAGTCACCATCTGCAGTGATTTTGGAGCCCCCCAAAATAAAGTCCGACACTGTTTCCATTGTTTCCCCATCTATTTCCCATGAAATGGTGGGACTGGATGCCATGATCTTTGTTTTCTGAATGTTGAGCTTTAAGCCAACTTTTTCACTTTCCTCTTTCACTTTCATCAAGAGGCTTTTGAGTTCCTCTTCACTTTCTGCCATAAGGGTGGTGTCATCTGCATATCTCAGGTTATTGATATTTCTCCCGGCAATCTTGATTCCAGCTTGTGCTTCTTCCAGCCCAGCGTTTCTCATGATGTACTCTGCATAGAAGTTAAATAAGCAGGGTGACAATATACAGCCTTGACGTACTCCTTTTCCTATTTGGAACCAGTCTATTGTTCCATGTCCAGTTCTAACTGTTGCTTCCTGACCTGCATATAGGTTTCTCAAGAGGCAGGTCAGGTGGTCTGGTATTCCCATCTCTCTCAGAATTTTCCACGGTTTATTGTGATCCACACAGTCAAAGGCTTTGGCATAGTCAATAAAGCAGAAATAGATGTTTTTCTGGAACTCTGTTGCTTTTTCCATGATCCAGTGGATGTTGGCAATTTGATCTCTGGTTCCTCTGCCTTTTCTAAAGCCAGCTTGAACATCTGGAAGTTCACGGTTCATGTATTGCTGAAGAGTGAGTACCAAACAGATCTTGATTTTTTGGATACCATTCTCCAGTAAAAGGAACTAGGGCTCCCTTGAGAAATGCTGATTCTAGGACTGAGGCAGTAAATATATAAGATGAGCCTGGAACACTGTGTAGTGCCAAAACGTAAGGAAGAGCTTAGAAAATCCAACAAAACTCCCCATAATGGGGTATGTCAAAAGAGCTGCAGGAGCCTCTGAAAGAGCTCTCATGGCTAGAGCTAGAACGATTTGAGAAACAAAATAAAGTAGTATCAGATTATAGCCCAAACCATTAAATAAGTATCCACAAGTCCATGCTAAAAGAAATAAATGATAAAATAAATAAATGGGAGAGAATTTATTCCTTTTTTCCAAGGCACAGTATATGGAAAAGAGTGACATAACAGTGGAGGAAATGATACACTTTTCCTTAGCCAGGCGATCAAGGTCAACAGTAAGGTGATAAGTCATGTTGATAGCATGTGCCCTTGATATGATGTAATGAAAATGGCAATTTACCTTTGTGGTCTCCACCTACAGATGCTTCCACCTCCATGTAGAACCTCCAGAGTGCCCGTGAAAGGGGGGTCATCAAGATGTCCTTCCTGTTCAATGTCTCGGATTGGAAGTGACACCTGCTAGTCCCTCTTAGGGCCCAATCTAGTCACATGGTCCCAATCTCCCTACACAGGAAGTGAGGAAGGCCAGGGAGACACTGGCAAATAGTACTGCGTCTGCATTTTTGGGTTTTGGAAGCAAAAGAAATGGATCTCGTATGTGACCATCTTATAAAACTGGCGCATTCAAGCCAAATACAATAAGTTTAAATAGTAATGGCTTCAAGTCTCTCTGGGGAACAACAGTAAATCAGCCTGATAGGTTTCTTTAATCCACCAGGCTGCAAACGTTTGCTTCCTTCACTTCATAACCTCCTGGCAGTGAGGTACGTCTTGCTACCAACTCACAGTTGCCTGCAGGGGTATATTGCTGCTGCTGCTGCTGCTGCTGCTAAGCCGCTTCAGTCATATCTGACTCCTCTGTGCAACCCCGTAGATGGCAGCCCACCAGGCTCCCCCGTTCCTGGGATTCTCCAGGCAAGAACACTGGAGTGGGTTGCCATTTCCTTCTCCAACGCAGGAAAGTGAAAAGTGAAAGTGAAGTCACTCAGTTGTGTCCGACTCTTTGCGACCCCATGGACTGCAGCCTACAAGGCTCCTCCGCCCATGGGATTTTCCAGGCAACAGTACTGGAGTGGGGTGCCATTGCCTTCTCCCACAGGGGTATATTATTAATGATATAATTTGAGGTTTCAATTTTTATTCAAATTCTTACATATCTATTGTTGGTGTTCTTCAGAGAGATTCTGATAATCCTGAAGTAGGATTGATTTTCTTTGAAACAAAAATCCAGTTTTAAAATGGATTGAAGTCTGATCCTAAAGGAACATGCTTTGCCAATCAGCCAATAGCAGACATCACTCTCCTATGTCTGTAAGCTGCATTTTCTGAATGCTTGAGAGCCTTGGATAGCTAAAATTTAGTGCTTTCAATGCCTTTCAAAAAAATGACTTTCTTCCATGCCTCTCTTCCTTCTTCCCTTTCTCCTAGAATTGTTTGCTGTTGAGTTGCTAAGTCATGTCCGACTCTTTGCAACCCCCTGTAGCCCGCCAGGCACCTCTGTGCATGGGATGTTCCAGGCAAGAATACTGGGGTGGGTTGCCATTTCCTCCTCCAGAGGATCTTCCCAACCCAGGGATTGAACCACATCTCTAGCACTGGCAGGCGGATTCTTTTACCAGCTGAGCCACCAGAGAATATTCCAGTCTAAAAGTCAGTGAGGTCGGGGACACACGTGAAGGTGCACCCAGAGCGTACATCGGCTTTCCAGAGAGGACCTGGGCCATGTGAGGAAGATGAGTTGATCAAGGGTGGTGACAGCCTGGAGGTGGGAGGGGGCCCTCGCGCTGAGACCTGAGGGAAGAAAGCAGATGTGCCTCAGACGCCAAGCAGCGGGTTTCACTCTCCACACTAGGAAAACCATAGCTCGGTGCGCTACAGATCCACGCCGGTAGTGTGCGCTTCCACCCCACATGAGCAAACATCATTCACCACAAGGGAGAGGCGCCGAACGAGAGCAAAATGACTTGGCTGAAGCCATCGACAGGAAGAAAGCAAATCCAATGCGCTGTCCAGACTAACATCAACAGTTTCAGCCTCCTAAGGATATCACACACATTCATATGCATGCACACACACACACACCTATGTGCACACACACACGTACACACCTATGCACACACACATACACACACGCTCACAGAACTGTTAAAAAACAGCAGGGTTTACTGGTATGAGCCTAGGTGAATGATCAAGAATGCTATTAGAATTCAAAATGTTAGTAGTTGGAAGGTCTAGTCAATCACCAAGTTGCAGGAGTTAGACCTGAGATAAGAGACTCAAGATTTCCTTTAGGGTATTATTTTGCTGAGGTCCACGAAGCCGCAGGATGGATCCAGAGCCACACGGTTCCTGATGGATGTGGGAATAGACACTGGGGGTCCTGTCTTCCAGTCTGATGCTCTCTTGACTCATCCATCGCTACCCTAAGAAGGCTCATGGAGAGAAGCCAAAGGACGATTTCAGAAACCCCGGGGGAGAGGGATGATACGGACTTAACCAGCTTGAGTCATAGGCGAACAATGACCCAGGCACAGATTTCTCTTTATCTCTCCTGCTGTCACACAAAAAACAAATCAAAACTTAAGTAAGGAGAGACTATGTTCCAAAGGATGATAGAAAAGAGAAGAGGGTAGAGCTGTAGAAAAAAGAAAAGGGAACTATCGCAATACAGGACATCTGACCAGATCTACAAGCATCTCGAAGGTCACACTGTAAAGAATTTTTTTTTAATGGGGAGGAATAAGCAAATCTAGAAAACTACAGGTATGGGGCACTGGGATGAGCAGAGATGGTGTGACTAGTCAGCAGATCACAGGATGTTTTACCGAAGGTCAGCCTATTTCTCAGGTCGGGCCATTAAAGAGGCATCAAATGCTGGTGCAGGAGGATGGTGGGACCGAATTCAGGGGCTTAGAGCACCAGAGTGATCTTAGCCAAAGTTTGGTTAATAAGCATTTTGTTCAGATCACAGATAGCTCAGTTAATATGAAACAACAGATGGAAATTTGGAGGGCATCTATCTAGTCTTGTCCCAGGGAAGCAAAGGAGGCATCTGTGAGTCTTATCTAAGCCCCGTGGGGAGGGAAGGTTCCTTGCAGCAAGTCAGCTCTGGAACACAAAGGACCGGGCCTTTCTCAAGCATCTCTGTTTTCCGGGACCGCAGGGTACCCATAAAGGCAACATTGCCGCGGTAAAGCGGGGCATTCTCAGGTGCATTTCCAGTCACTTGTCTTCATTTCCCTAATCCGCAGCCCACTCTGTGAGAAGTCTTTTATTTTAAGAGGAATTTATTTCACCAGATTCTTCTTGTGAACCAAATCTAAAGGTGGAGGTTGCAATGTCCCTTACGGTAACTGAGACAGGATATCGATTTCGAAATACTGAGACCCAAGTCACCCCATTCATCACTTCTTTTAATTGACTGTTTTAAAAGATTTCATGCTGCCTTTTTCTCTTCTCTATGAATAAAAGACCCTCAGAACTTCCCTGGTGGTCTAGTGGTTGGGAATCTACCTTTCAATGCAGGTTGGATCCCTTGTCAAGAAACAAGGGTCCCACATGCCGCACTGCAGGCAGAGAGAAGTCCGTACCGTGCAATGAAGAGTCCACATATGGCAATGAGGACCTGATGCAGCCAAATAAGTAAATGAGGAAAAGACTGTCTACTAGGACAAAGCTGGGGCGATTCCTAAATCTTGTCCCACCTAAGACCGATTCTGTGGGACCTCAGTAGTCCTCACCTAGATAGCAGCTGGGGCCTCCCTACCTCTCAGGTATCTTGTTTACTTGATTTAAACCCTCAGTTTTGCAATTTATGTGAGTCCTGATACCTCCCCGTCCCACTTTTTGCAAACTCTGAGAGCCTTCTGCCTTGTGGACATTTGTCCTTTTCCAGGCAAAACCTGGGCTCAGAGCTCTGTGTTTTCAAAAGTCCTATAACAACCTCGTCTCCATGATGCACTGTGCTCATCTCACAGTTTTAGCAAAAGCAATAGGGGCACAATGCATCACACAGGCTTCCCCCGACTTGCTGTCCCTCAACTCTGGGGAAACAGTGTGTCCCTTACCCAGACTTCCGGGCACTGGTCTTAATCTGTATATGATTAATTTGTAGATGGAATTTTTTTAAGCATTCACTTTTTCTAAGCTTCACTGTAAACTTCATATTAACAATCAGGCCTTGAAAAACCATAAAATCTTAGAGTCGTAAAGAATTCTTAACATCATCTTGTATTACTTCAGTTGGGAAAAGAGTCATACAGGGAAATATAAACATTACTTCTCAACTTTTACTGTGTCAGATACTTGACAAAATTGGGTCTTTCTACTTCTTTCTCTGGGTTGAATTTACTTATTTTCTTAGGAAATAAGCAAAAAAGAAGGAAATTCCATGATACCAGGAGACCTGGAAAACCACCAAAGGATTATTCTGCTGCCCACTTCTTCTTAACAAAATAATATAATCCAATTCCTATACCACACAGATTTCAGCCTTCTGATAGTGAGTTAAATAGTCTCATATGTCCCAACAGAACTCGACTCACTCATGTTTAGGGGATGGACAGAGCGTCAGGATGCTACTGGACAGCATGACAGAAACAACAACCCTATTACTTCTTCTGAGACAGATAAAAGGCAGGTCCTGCTCCATCTTTCCTGGCAAACAGCTGGCACAGCTTTGCAAGGATTTCTCGTAGGAACCTTATAAGCATCATGTGATCCATCTTGTGCGATAATGAGAAATTTATACTTCAGGGAAAGGTGGGCACAGGGCCTGATGGGACTTATTGAAAAATCATACAACAGTCCAATCTACTGCTTCCACTTGTCTCTCATTAGCAAGAAAAACTCATGAATTTTATGATGTGTGTTAAGAGGCCTATAAAGTGGATTGACCACAGTCTCCTGGATTCACTTTTATTTGCACAGAAATGGGGATTCCCAGCCTTGTTCATTGCTCTCTGATACTAGATGGTCACTCCCTTTGTCACTGGCTTTGGTTTTTGGGTTTGGGGTAGGGCTGGAAGAGAATATGGGTTTTGCAGTTCAGAGGCTCGAGCTGAAGTTATAAGATACTAAATTGCCTTGCAGTTTTCTGCCATGGAATCACAAAGTTTTACTTCTCTGAGGGCTTTCAAGAGCTGGAACCTCCCAGATCATGTCAATTTGAGCCCCTTAAGTGCAGGGACAGGGTGTTGCTTGGCTATGCATCCTTCACAACCCCCTCACTGACGGTTGATGCTCACAAGTTTTCTGAGTCAGATTCGGCCCCACAATCCCACTTGATAAAGGAGGATATTAGGCTCAGAAGATCAAGAGACTCTTCAGCAGATCAGCACTACGAAAGTGCATTCAGTGTCCACCCTACTAGGGACGATTTTTATTCCAAGATTCAGCTGAAGCTCCGCAGCCTCTGAGAAAATCTGCAACTACCCCAGGTCTATAGCTCCTCCCATGAGAGGAGCTTTGCAGCTTCTCCTCAGAGGAATGTTTTGGGCCCTAAAACGCAACATTTGCTGCGTGACTTTACCATTTCTTTTTGTCTTTTGCAATAGTCTTTTCTCCCTCCTGCTAATTCAGCGCATTCTCATTAAAAGCAACACTTTGCCCTCATTTCAGATTTTTGACCTCTCACCACCTTCTTTTTTGTGCCACTTGCTAAATAAGGATTACTCTCCCAGGGCAGGGAATCCTGTCTCTTCTCGAACAAAGGGTGGGCTGCCTTCATACCCACAAGAAGCCTCTTGTTCAGATTTGATTCTCCAGAGCTGGCATCTCTCTTGAGTAACCTCTGTGTCTCCCATGCCCTGCTGGCTGGCTTGTCACACTAGTCAGCTCAAAGTGCTTATCGACCCTAGTGCTTGTTTTCCCACCTCATAGTTCTTTGCCCTTAACGCTGCCCCAGTGCTGGCTGCTCTCGGTGGGGGTGGGAGGGGGAAGGCTTGATGCTCTCCTGCTCTGCATCCTGTGAGCCCAGGGACTTGTCTGGGCAGAGAGCTTCATGTCTTAAAGCAGGAATTTTCCACCTCAGCACAGTTGGCGTGTGGAGTGGATCATTCTTTGCTGTGCAGAGCTGTCCTGCACACTGTAGGGTGTTGAAGTACATCCGCGGTCTCTACATGGCACCCCAGGTAGCTCAGTGGTAAAGAACCTGCCTGCCAAAGAAGGAGACGCAGGTTCAATCCCTGGATCGGGAAGATCTCCTGGAGGAGAAATGGCAACCACCCCAGTATTATTGCCTGGAGAATCCCATGGACAGAGGAGCCCATCAAGCTACAGCTCATGGGGTTTGAAAGAGCTGAACACGACTGAGCTACTGAACACAAGCATGGTCCCTACACACCTGATGCCTGGAGCACCCACCCACCAAAAAGGTCTCCACACATTGCCAGCCATCCCTGGGGACAAATTTACCCCTGTCTGAAACCTGCTGCTTGAATGGAACGGGCCAGCTGCTCATCAAACCCAAGGACAGAAGACAGGGCTCTGTGATTTCCTACCTGTGTGAAAAGGACTGGGAACCAACCACCAGAGTCATGTCAGAAGAATCAAGTTCTGTGTTCAAGAAACCCACACTCAAGTGTGAGCTCTCTGTGTGGAAACACCAGTGTATTTTCTTAAAAACCATAAAAATCTTTCATTAGTTTCTTAGTATACACCAAAGCATGCTGAGGAAAAGGATCTGACTCTGGGGCATAATAATAAACTTTTGCATATAAATAATATTTTAGAGTTTAATACAGCCTTCTACATGTATCAGCTCATTTTGGTGTGTGTCTTCAAGGTACTAAAGGGAAATTTATGATGGTAATGACCCTGCTTTGCTAAAGCCATCCTCTGGAAACCAAATTCAGCCAGTTTTTAAAACTCCTAGGAATTCCCTGGCAGTCTGGTGTTTGGGACTCTGTGCTTCCACTGCAAGGCATGGGTTCCATCCCTGGTTAGAGAACTAAGATCTTGAAAGCTTCAGGGTGCAGCCAACAAACAACCCCCCCCCCCCCCCCCCCCCCCCCCCCCCGCCAAAAAAAAAAAAAAAAACAGAACAGAAACCTTCTCCACTGGATTTATTTCCTTGTTAGACAAATTAAGGGCAAATATATATTTTCCTTAAAGTATAGAAAATAAAAATAACTTCAGGAAATAATTGAAAACTTTAATGGCAACCCACTCCAGTATTCTTGCCTGGAAAATCCCATGGCTGGACAAACCTGGTAGACTACAGTCCATGAGGTCGCAAAGAGTCAGACATGACTGAGTGACTTCACTTTCTTTCTTTCTTTGAGGTTATATCCTGATTGTTTCTCACTCTCTCTCCTTCTTCCTACCCCAAATGGAAAAAAATTATTGAACTACCTTTTGTTGGTGGAAAAACGTCCCCTTAGCAGGGTAAGAGGAGGAAGTTGATTTTTGCAAATCCAGAAGTTGCTTGGTAAGCATTTTGCATCCATAAGGCCTCTTGGTAATCACAGTACAGAACGCAAGTATCCCAGCAGCCTATCATTTCCGGGGTTCTCTTATTACACTCCTTGGTTTCTGGACCTTACAAGCTCATCACTGATGTCCAGTGGGATTTTAATGTGTTCTCTTCCCCACTGCTTCCTATTCCCTTAATAAGATCGTGATGAGCTTGGTTCAATGCTTCTCACTCAGGAGGGGCTGTTGATTACAACCATCTGTATTCTGAAATGGCCTTATCTTTGGCCCAATAGGCCTATCTGCTTCCTATAGCCCAGAGCACTGGTGAGATGATGGGCAGGCCCCCTCAGACAGCCAGGTATCAAGTCCCCTTTGATTGTAGAGGTACACCTATGGGGGACCAAGTTGAGCTGGCTGGTACAGATACAAGGACACTCAAAAGAAGATGCTAAGGGTATGCTGGGTGGTTATGTGAAGGATGTGGGAACCTGGAATGTGACACAAATTTTTCCATGATGGGCTCCACCTTCTTGATACAGTGGGCACTGAATGCTTTACTTATAGTCAGAGGCAGTGGGGCTGCACTTGATTCTAGCTGCACTGCATCCAACTGCCTGATGGAACTAAGGACACCATGATCACCTAGAGTGAACTCTGGGTGGCATGCAAAATGAAATTCAAGACATAAATATCAGAACTTGCTTTGGGAATCTGCAAAAACTTTCATACTTCAACATTCCGGAAATAATTTTTAAGTTGTCCTAACAGGGTGGGGGTGAAAAGGGAAATCAATTTTGAGAGATCACAAATTTGCCAAATTGCAAAACAAAACAAAACAAAACAAAACCCAAACAGTAAGTGAGCCGCTGCTTTCTTTGTACTTCAGTCCAAGCTGGAGGGAGGAGGGGTTCTGGTGCTTCTGAAAAAAATTACTTCTCATCAGAACTTTCCATTAATCATTCTGCCTGCTGTCAGAAGCTGGGCTGCCGTGGAGGAATACAAAGTCCACCTGAAAGACAGAGAATCTTCCAACTCGGGGATGTGCCCTCAGAGCTCTGGATGCCAACCACAATCACCTCTCACATTTACAAAGCCTGGTTTGGTTTGCAGAGAGCATCCTGGAACACTCCATCATTTGAAATGTAATCTGGGGAGTAGAGTTTGATGGAGCTGCAGGTAAATGAATGGACATCCAAAGAGGGGGGACTGCGTGACTCTGCTTCTCTGAGGGGGAGATGCAGACAGCTAAGGTGTCCGGAAGGTGAATGGATTAGATTCATTAGTGGCTTCTGCTCCAAGGCGTAGCATAACGAGCGAGTTGCCTGTTGTTCCCATCACTGTCTTCTGGATGCCACTTTAGTTTTTAGCTGAAAGAGAGTTTTCACAAAGCAGGAACTGGTGTTTCACCTCTTGGCTTTCTGAGGCCACCAGATGAAGCTGGGAGCAGCTGCAGGGCAGGCTTTCCTGATCTCAGTCTCAAGCAACCTCATTGCCCTAAAAGCAGAGTATGCCTGCAGGCAGGTACTAATCACCCTTGGAGCCAAATGCTGGCTGCCCTGTGTGCATTTTTCCACCAATGCAGGAGCTGGTTCAGTGTGGGCCCTCACCACTGAGGGAGCATTGCCCATTTCCCCTTCACCCACCCAGCCTGCAGAGTGTGCAGTGGGGTGTGGATTCTTTTTTTCTAAAGCACAGAAGGGCATGTTAGACCTGGGTGGAAAGACAGGCCTGATGTGGCTGCCCGAGACTCAACGTGTCCTTTTCCTCACCAGCAGAGATGCAGAGTCCCCAAAACACAGGACATTAATCCACCAAGAATGGTCACCATACAGGACATTAGCCTTGCCTCTTAAAACTTCTCCTAAAAAGATGTATGGGGGGGGGGGTGCACACAGAAAAAAAAAGAGTGGGTATCATAAAGCTGTCTTCTCTTCTTCTCCAGTATACATGTTTCTCTGGTCTTATTTCTTCTGTTTTATCTTACAACTAAAGGAAGCTCATGGAAAAGTTTAAAAAATACAGAAAAATCAAAATTAAAGAAGGATGTGCTATACTGCTCCCTATAGAAAATGCAGGTGGATTTCCTTCCCGTCTTTTCTCTATACATTTATATACACTTCCCAGGTGGCTCAGTGGTAAAGAAATTGCCTGCCAATGCAGGATCCACAGGAGACATGGGTTCAGTCCCTGGGTTAGGAAGATCCCCTGGAGAAGGAAATGCCAACCCACTTCAGTGTTCTTGTCAGTATAATCTCATGAACAGAGGAGCCTTTTGGGCTACAGTCCATGGGGTAGCAAAGAGTCTGACATGACTGAGCAACTGACTATATATTTTATATTAACATTATATTTATATTCTCTCTTTTCTTCATCTGCATCCATTTATATATTTCTGAATGTTCTCATGGGATACGTGTTCTTTTAACCTTGCTCTTTACAGTTTATAAATCTTGAGTATCTCCCCACATCATTAACTTTAACATAATATACAAAGCTGGGTGATATTTTGAGAGATTAATTTCTGCTTCTCCTCCCTATATTTCCCCTACCTTCCCTCCCTACCCTGGCCCTACCCTTAAAGCAGAGAGTAAGCTCTGTGTTTTCCCACCCAGTAAGAGTTTACAGCCAGACAGAAAGAAGTTGCCATCAAAATGTCTCCTGTCCTGGAATTTGTTTCAAAAAGTCTGAGCCCACTGTGGGGGAATAGGGAGCTGAGTCAGGTGAAAGGAGAGTCTGGGAGAGAAAGATGGAGGGAGGAAGAGATGGATATTAAGAGATCTCTGGGATGTGTAAGAGTGAGCCTAAGGAGGTGGCCAGGGATGAGAGGAAATGGTCTGATGATGTGTCCAGAAAGATAGGATCTGGAGACAAGCTCCCAGCACCAGCAGAGACCTCATCCCAGGGGGGGACAAAGGACAGTCAGGAGCCCCCCACTTGAGGGGACCTGTGTTCAGGGTAGAGGATGCTCATGGTCACTGATGTGAAAAGACGATTGTAATTGCAGCCCCCGCCCTTTCATTACCTCACCAGCCATAACACTGAAGATGATCCAAAGCTTCATCATGAGCAGGAGGTAAAATGGGTGGAGCCTTCGAAACAGTGAGGGACTTGAATCCAACATGTAGGTTGAGTCAATAAAGAAAATGGGCTTCCCTGGTAGCTCAGATGGCACTGTAAAGAGTCCACCCACATTGCGGGAGACCTGGGTTCTATCTCTGGGTTGGGAAGAACCCCTGGAGGAGGGCATGGCAACCCACTCCAGTATTCTTGCCTGGAGAATCCCCATGGACAGAGGAGCCTGGTGGGCTACAGTCCATGGGGTTGCAAAGAGTCTGACATGACTGAATGACTTTCACTTCACTTCACTTCAGTAAAGAAAATGAGGCTTTTTGCAGAGCTAGGCTTCAAAAGTGGAGGATCATTCTGTGTACTTAACCCACCCTTCCCTCAGGGTTCAGGACAAATTATTTCTAATTTCCCCACCATTTGATCTCCTGAATCTTAACTGTTATTTTGTTATCAAATCAATGTCTTTGTAAAATTTCACTTATCATTATCCCCCTAATTTTCTGGTCTAATTTTATGTTTAGTGCAACATTTTATATTTGTGTAGAGCCTTTGTGTGCATGCGTGCTCAGTCATGTCTGACTTTTTGTGACTTTATGGACCATAGCCCACCAGGTTCCTCTGTCCATGGGATTCTCCAGGCAAGAATCCTGGAGTGGGTTGCCATTTCTCCTCCAGGGAATCCTCCCAACTCAGGGATCAAACCTGTGTCTCCTGCACTGCGGGCAGATTCTTTACCCTTGAGCCACCAGGAAAGCCCATGGCAAGTGGGAAGTGTCCCCACCAGGCAGCCACAGGGAGGTTGATCTGTGGCCTGAGCAAACCAGCTAGGGCATCGTCCTCCCCCCAGGCTGAGCCTGCAGTGACCATCCCCACCTCCGGGAGCAGGTCACATCATGTTCTCTGCAGAGAGGAACAAAGAGGAGAGGCTGCCTGAATCACTTTCAAATCTGGACAGTCCAGGTGAAGCCCAGATCAGAGTTCTCCCTCGCAGTGAACAAGTCCTTCTCTCTTTGCAGGTTTCCCAGATGGTGCCAGTGGTTAAAAAAAAAAAAAAATCCAGTTGCCAATAAGGAGACACAGGAGACCTGGGCTCGATCCCTGGGTTGGGAAGATCCAATGGAGGAGGGAATGGCAACCCACTCCAGTAGTCTTGCTTGGTAAATCCCATGGACAGAGGAGCCCAGCAGACTACAGTCCATCGGGTCACAAAGAGTCAGACATAACTGAGTACTCATGCACCAGCAATCTTCTTTCGGTTCACAGGAAACCTCAGCCAGAAGACAACAGCTCCTCCTACACTGCTAACCTGGCAACCACTGTACTTGGATTTCTGCTGATCCCTAGCAGTGGGGTGTCCGAGTCTCAGTCAGGAACACACTGTGCCCTGGGTGGGGAAAGGAGGGTTCACAAGAGTCAACTTTTATTGAGAGAGGATCTCTCTGAGTGGAGACTGCAGAAGCAAAGACTCCTCTTTGGGGAAGTTGAAGAGACAGATTGGGTGGTATCTGTGGCAGACATGGTTCAAAAGAGGATTTGTTTGGATCAAGAGAGTTGTATGCTTCTAGACTGAGGGGAATCAATGTAGGCAGAGAGAAAGGTTGAAGTGGTAGGATCAGAGGAGGTCTGAGCAGTGAGGCGCTGGTGAGAACATAAGAAAATGGGGTCAAGAAACTCATTTTTCAATGTCACCCCTGAATCTTATCTGAATGACTGTTGCCCACTTGGGTCACTTTATAATATCTGCCACTTAAGAATATCATAATGAATAGAAAAAAATAACATTTAAAAGTCAAAAGAGAGGGCCTTCCCTGGTAGTCCAGCGGTTAAGAATCTGCCTTGCAATGCCAGGGACACTGGTTTGATCCCTGGACCAGGAAGATCTCACATGCTACGGAGCAGCTAAATCCACGTGCCACAACAACTGAGCCTGGGTTCTACATCACATGAGCTGCAACCGCAGAAGCTGGCAGTAGAGCCTGTGCTCTGCAACAAGAGGAACCACCACGACGAGAAGCCCACGCACCGCAGTGAAGAGTAGCCCCCACTCCCACAACTAGAGAAAGCCCGCATGCAGCAAAAAAAAAAGACCTACCACAGCCAAAACCCAAAAAATAAATAAATAAACCTTTTTAAAAAAAGGGTCAAAAGAGAATAAAAACCTACCTCTCCTCTTGTTGTGAATTGTGGTTATACCGATTTATATGATGGTCAAAGCTCATTGAACTGAATATTTATAGTTGGTGTATTTTATATATCCCAAGGTAAAAAAATAAACTTACCTCTCCTAGGAACTATAAAAATATTAATTAGGCATTCTATTGACAAACATGATTACAGTATTTAGGGACAGTCAGAATTATAAAATTTGAAAGCAAGAGTAATACAATGTTTCATTTCCCAAGTATGATTCTAAAAATGCATATAGAAGCTGGAAAATCACCATTAATTCTGCCCTTATTGGTACAAAGCAGATGGGAATCTCTTCCCATAAGTGCTGAGCTGGATCAATATATGGTTTGCATTCTGTGATCAATAATACTGATAGCTAAGGTTATAATTACAACTAACATAATTTACCATTTCTATAAGCCAAGTGTTTCAAGAATGTTATCTCATTTTATGCTCATTATGAGCCTTTGAAGTAATGGCATTTTCCTACTGAGGAGCCTGAGGCTCAGAATGGCTGTATTATCTGCTTGAGGTAAATAACAGATCTAGGGTTCAAGTCGATCTCTGCCTATGTCCAGAGCTCAACTTTGGAATCACTTTGTGACACTGAAATTTTTTTTAAAAATCATTTTATCATAAATGGATGTTGAATTTTGTCAAAGGCCTTCTCTGCATCTATTGAGATAATCATATAGCTTTTATTTTTCAGTTTGTTAATATGGTGAATTACCTTGATTGATTTGTGGATATTGAAGAATCCTTGCATCCCTGGGATAAAGCCCACTTGGTCATGATGTCTGGTCTTTTTAATGTGTTGTTGGATTCTGATTGCTAGAATTTTATTGAGGATTTTTGCATCTATGTTCATCAGTGATATTGGCCTGTAGTTTTCTTTTTTTTAGTATCTTTGTCAGGTTTTGGTATTAGGGTGATGGTGGCCTCATAGAATGAGTTTGGAAGTTTACCTTCCTCTCCAATTTTCTGGAAGAGTTTGAGTAGGATAGGTGTTAGCTCTTCTCTAAATTTTTGGTAGAATTCAGCTGTGAAGCCGTCTGGACCTGGGCTTTTGTTTGCTGGAAGATTTCTGATTACAGTTTCAATTTCCGTGCTTGTGATGGATCTGTTAAGATTTTCTCTTTCTTCCTGGTTTAGTTTTGGAAAGTTGTACTTTCTAAGAATTTGTCCATTTCTTCCACATTGTCCATTTTATTGGCATATAACTGCTGATAGTAGTCTCTTATGATCCTTTGTATTTCTGTGTTGTCTGTTGTGATCTCTCCATTTTCATTTCTAATGTTATTAATTTGATTTTTCTCTTTTTGCTTCTTGATGAGTCTGGCTAATGGTTTGTCAATTTTATTTATCCTTTCAAAGAACCAGCTTTTGGCTTTGTTGATTTTTGCTATGGTCTCTTTTGTTTCTTTTGCATTTATTTCTGCCCTAATTTTTAAGATTTCTTTCCTTCTACTAACTCTGGGGTTCTCCTGTTCTTCCTTTTCTAGTTGCTTTAGGTGTAGACTTCAACTCTCCAGAAAGCAGGAATAGAAGGAACATACCTCAACATAATAAAAGCTATATATGACAAACCCACAGCAAACATTATCCTCAATGGTGAAAAATTGAAAGCATTTCCTCTAAAATCAGGAACAAGACAAGGGTGCCCACTTTCACCACTACTATTCAACATAGTTCTGGAAGTTTTGGCCACAGCAATCAGAGCAGAAAAACAAATAAAAGGAATCCAAATTGGAAAAGAAGAAGTAAAACTCTCACTGTTTGCAGATGACATGATCCTCTACATGGAAAACCCTAAAGACTACACCAGAAAACTACTTTGAGCTAATCAATGAATATAGTAAAGTTGCAGGATATAAAATCAACACACAGAAATCTCTTGCATTCCTATACACTAATAACGAGAAAGTAGAAAAAGAAATTAAGGAAACAATTCCACTCACCATTGCAATGAAAAGAATAAAATACTTAGGAATATATCTACCTAAAGAAACTAAAGACCTATATATAGAAAACTATAAAACACTGATGAAAGAAATCAAAGAGGACACTAATAAATGGAGAAATAAACCATGTTCATGGATTGGAAGAATCAATATAGTGAAAATGAGTATACTACCCAAAGCAATTTACAAATTCAATGCAATCCCTATCAAGCTACCGGTGATATTTTTCACAGAACTAGAACAAATAATTTCAAGATTTGTATGGAAATACAAAAACCTCGAATAGCCAAAGCAATCTTGAGAAAGAAGAATGGAACTGGAGGAATCAACTTGCCTGACTTAAGGCTCTACTACAAAGCCACAGTCATCAAGACAGTATGGTACTGGCACAAAGACAGACATATAGATCAATGGAACAAAATAGAAAGCCCAGAGATAAATCCACACACATATGGACACCTTATCTTTGACAAAGGAGGCAAGAATATACAATGGAGTAAAGACAATCTCTTTAACAAGTGGTGCTGGGAAAACTGGTCAACCACTTGTAAAAGAATGAAACTAGATCACTTTCTAACACCACACATGAAAATAAACTCAAAATGGATTAAAGATCTAAATGTAAGATCAGAAACTATAAAACTCCTAGAGGAGAACATAGGCAAAACACTCTCCGACATAAATCACAGCAGGATCCTCTATGATCCACCTCCCAGAATTCTGGAAATAAAAGCAAAAATAAACAAATGGGATCTAATTAAAATTAAAAGCTTCTGCACAACAAAGGAAAATATAAGCAAGGTGAAAAGACAGCCTTCTGAATGGGAGAAAATAATAGCAAATGAAACAACTGACAAACAACTAATCTCAAAAATATACAAGCAACTTATGCAGCTCAATTCCAGAAAAATAAACGACCCAATCAAAAAATGGGCCAAAGAACTAAATAGACATTTCTCCAAAGAAGACATACGGATGGCTAACAAACACATGAAAAGATGCTCAACATCACTCATTATTAGAGAAATGCAAATCAAAACCACAATGAGGTACCACTTCACACCAGTCAGAATGGCTGCGATCCAAAAATCTGCAAGCAATAAATGCTGGAGAGGGTGTGGAGAAAAGGGAACCCTCCTACACTGTTGGTGGGAATGCAAACTAGTACAGCCACTGTGGAGAAGAGTGTGGAGATTCCTTAAAAAATTGCAAATAGAACTGCCATATGACCCAGCAATCCCACTGCTGGGCATACACACCGAGGAAACCAGAATTGAAAGAGACACATGTACCCCAATGTTCATGGCAGCACTGTTTATAATAGCTAGGACATGGAAACAACCTAGATGTCCATCAGCAGATGAATGGATAAGAAATCTGTGGTACATATACACAATGGAGTATTACTCAGCCGTTAAAAAGAATTCATTTGAATCAGTTCTGATGAGATGGATGAAACTGGAGCCGATTATACCGAGTGAAGTAAGCCAGAAAGAAAAACACCAATACAGTATACTAACACATATATATGGACTTTAGAAAGATGGCAATGACGACCCTGTATGCAAGACAGCAAAAAAGACACAGATGTGTATAGCAGACTTTTGGACTCAGAGGGAGAGGGCAAGGGAGATGGCGGGATGATATGGGAGAATGGCATTGAAACATGTATACTATCATGTAAGAATCAAATCACCAGTCTATGTCCAATGCAGGATACAGCATGCTTGGGGCTGGTGCATGGGGATGACCCAGAGGGATGTTGTGGGGAGGGAGGTGGGAGGGGGGTTCATGTTTGGGATCACATGTACACCCGTGGTGGATTCATGTCAATATACGGCAAAACCAATACAGTATTATAAAGTAAAATAAAGTAAAAATAAAAAGTTAAAAAAATCATTTTATTTCTGATATTTTATTTTAAATATAATGGAGTTAGGAAGGGAGACCCGGTATTCAAAGAAACCAAGTGAGTAGTATTTCGGGTGAAATGAAATACTTTGCAATGTGATGAATCAGGTCATCTGTTGCACAAGTTAATATGTTTGCATCTGTCCATTTCCTGACGATGGGTATGCCATGTGACCAGAGCTAAGGGGAGGAAATGTCTCAGCCAGAGGAGTCTTTCTTTAATGAGGCAGAGACACGAATACTCAAGAGAGGAAGGCCGCTTCTTTCATAAACATTAGTAAAAAAAAATCTACCCTACAACTTCTGCTCACACCTCCTTGGTTCGAACTGTGGCACATGGCAAGCGAAGTGGGGAAATAAATGTCACCTTTTGCAGTGTATACTTTCACTCCCAATTAAATCAGTTGTTCCTTAAGCAGAAGGATACTGAGAACCCACCTAGAAGCCCCCACCAGAGAGAAAGTGAAGCCAGGATTATGGGAAATCAGGGCCCAGACTCAAGAGCAGGCACAGTGGCAAGATGGGAGGCAGGAGTGTCTGGGGAGTTAGGGTGGGAAGAATTCCTAAGCCCTCCTCCCAGTGCCAGTGCTGGAAGGGAGGCCAGCTCTGCTTGTCCTGGCTTCGCTCAGCTCAAAGTATGGAGGCTGGAAGAGGAGTCCCGGGAGCAGGTGTAGATGAAGAAGTTGCTCCTGGCTTCGACACACAGCACCTGATGGACCCACCAAAGCAGGTCTACAGGACCTGCTGGGGAAAGCCTCCCTCTTCTGAAACATAGCCACGGCGCTGCTAGGAAGGAATAATGATGCCAAGAGGCGAGAAATCACAAACAGCCACACCCACTGTGCATGTCTTGCTGGTGTATCAGGGTTGGAATGTGTGTGTGCGCGACTGCTACGTGGGTGAGTCTACTGGGGGAGGAAAAGTGGCCAGGACCCCTTCTCTTAGCAGGTCAACAGGGCTGTGAGGCTGCTCTCACGTGGGCTGAACTGAATGGACTAAAATTGAGGATTATCGATTTCAAAAAGAAGCAAAGAAAATACACTGTAGTGTTTATCAAAGTGTGCATGGTGGACAAATTGCATCAGAATCACCTGGAAGTCTTGTTTAAAAACACTCATTCACTTATTCTTTCACTGAACAAACAGATATTGATTTCATGTGTGTGACAGGCCTAGTGCGAGGAGCTGAGAACAAAGCAGTAAACAGGGCAGACATCACCCCTGACCTCCTGGAACATTCAGTTTCATGATGAAAATTTGTTGTTGTTTAGTCACTAAGTTTGCGTCTGATTCTTTTGCGACCCCATGGACTGTAGCCCGCCAGGCTCCTCTATACATACAATTTTCCAGGCAAGAATACTGGAGTGGGGTGCCATTTCCTTCCCCAGGGGATCTTCCTGGCCCAGGGATCGAACCCATGTCTCTTGCTTGACAGATGGATTCTTTACCACTGAGCCACCTGGGAAGCCCAGTGAGGAAAAGAATGAAAAGTAGAAACTGTAGTAATAAGAAAGTAAAGGAAGCAATTGCACACGGTGATGTATTTCTGTGAAAGAAGCAAATCCTGGTGGTGACCACAAATTTCAGAAGTCTACAGGCTATCTTCTGTTTTTCAGATGCCAACTAAGTCCTTGAGCCCTCCCTTGTTAAGCTGCGGAGAAGGGTATGAGACCTTAACACAAACCGAGATTACTTATCTCACCGCCTTGCATACCTTATAGTCAGTGTTAGTTTGATTTAGAAAACTAAAGCGACTTTTCAAAAAATGTGACATATGAACTTTCCATGTTTATCTCCCTCACCAAATCCGCTAACACTGCAAGTATTAACGCACAAGTTCTGAGAGATTAGGAAGGAGAAAACAGCTATTGAAAGATTTCAGTGTGCTTTTGGAAGACAGAATGCAAATGAAATAATGACAGCAGATGGCAGGAAGTTACCACCGGTGTGTGTGTGTGTTTCAGGGGAGAGGTATAGCGATGGGAGGATGCTGATGATAGAGATTCAGTTCATCCTTCATAACCTCAAGAAGCTCAAGCTTGGCGCCACAGACTGTGGGAAGCAGACAGAGGAGGTCAATTCAAAAGAGGGTGGTAGGTTGTCTTTGCAGTATGCAATTGCCCCCCCCCACCTACCACCACCAGCTCCTCTCTGTCACCCCACACAGCCACAAACAAGCTCCACCCATCTTCCTTCTACAGAAAATGGACTGCATAGTATGTGTCCAGAAGTGTATCCAGAAACCTACAAGCTCAGGGACATCAGGAGGGAATTCTAGGAGGCACAGACATAAAAGACAAGTCAAGGTTTGCCTTCTGAACCCTGGAATTCCCAGCCTACCTCCCAAATTCTGCTCCTAGGACCCTAAAGCAAGATATATACTCCCCTAAGCCAGAAATTAGCATGTTCATTTAAGAAAACTTACTGTGAAAGCCCTGTAACATACCAAACATTCTGAGTTGCTCTGGGCATAGCAGGCTGGCGGATCATCCACACTGGAACTTATCAATTAATCAGCCCTCTGCTCTCAATCTGAGACAGAGATCCACGTGAGTGTTTTTAGAGCTTATCATTTAATAAAGGTGGGAAAATAGCAATTTAAGGAAAATGCAAGATGAAAGAAAGTAATCTGAGGAAAATAAAGGTGGAAGGAAAACAGGGTGAAGCAGAAACAAGTGTTTTTTAATTGTTATAGTTGATTTACAAAGGGTTTTTTTTTTAATAGTTATTCCTTTATGGTCCTTGGGGAGATGAAGAAGCCATTTTACCCATAAAACAAGAACAAAATGCTTTTAGAAAATAACAAATGGAAAATAATATGTAACTCTTAAAAATACAAATTTGTTCTTGTTTAGTGGCTAAGTCATGTCCTACTCTTTTGCAGCCCCATGTACTCCAGGCTGCCAACTCCTCTGTCCATAGGATTTCCCAGGCAAGACTGTTAGAGTGGGTCGCTGTTTCCTTCTCCAGGGGATCTACCTGACCCACGGGTCAAAGATAGTTTTAAAGAGTAACCCAGAAATCACCCAGGAAAATGAAACCAACATATGAATAACAGAAGAGAGGAGAAATGCAATGAGAGAATATATATGTGAGAGTCCTAGCAATAGTAGTTTTAAAATGTGAAGTCAGAGAAACAGATAGGAAGAAATTGTTAAGAAAATAATACAAGAGAATTTCCCAGAACTCAATTTGGGTCTCTTGACTGAAAAGGTTTGTTGGGTGTCCAGTCCTATGGACAGCAAACATCCATAACAAGCCTCATGATAATATTTCTGAATACTAGAATGAAAAGAAAACCACATACTTTCAGGGAGCAAAAATAACAGGCTACATGAAAAGTAGCAGGAATCAGAATGTTATCAGTCTTCCCAGTAGCAACACTGGATGCTAAATAATGGTGAGAAATTCCTTTAAAAGATGATGAGGGAAGGTTATTTTCAACCTAGAATTCTACACTGCCAGAAGGGTGAGAGTAGAATAAAGACCTTTTTTGAAGTGTAAGGACTCAAAGATTTACCTAAAAGTCACATTTCTTTAGAAAGCAACTGAAGACTGTACGTTCACAACGTGAGAGCAAACCAAAGAAGACACTGGAGACAGAAATTCAACCCAGGAGATGGTGAAAAGCAGTCTAAGATGCACTGGACAGAGTCCTAAAGAACAATCCATGCACACTAGGACCGGAACATAGAGGGTAGTGGGAAAAGGTCCCCGGCTAAAATTGGGACTGGCAGATTTTTGTTACAGACTGAATGTTTGTGTCCCCTCGCCCAGATTTCATATGTTGAAGCCTGGACTCCAATGTGATGGGATTAGGAGGTGGGGGCCTTTGGGAGGTTTTTGGGTCATGAGGATGGAGCCCTCATGAATGGGATTAGTGCCCTTATAAAAGGGACCCCAGAGGAGTTTTCTTTCACCTTCTTTCTGCCATTTGAGGACATCATGGAAGTTGGAAGGCTATAAGTTGGAAAGAGGACCCTCACCAGAACTGGGTCATCCTGGAACCTGGCTCAGACTTCCAGGCTCCAAAACTATGAGAAATAAGTCTCTGTGTTTATAAGCCACCGTGTGAATGGGTATTTTCTTTAAATATGGTAAAAACCTTAGGTGAATTTAGGAGGGAACTGGCAATAGAACAATAGAAAATTATGCAAATTATCAACTGTAAGGAAGACGGAACTATATATGAGAGAAAATAGTCATCATGTAATTACTTGGTACAATAATAAGTAATATAGATAATAGCAATATAAGCATTTTAATATATATGATATTTACCAGGAACAACTGAGCGACTGAACTGAACTGAACTGTGATACAATTCTATTGGTTAACTGGTAGTGATGGTAAAAGAGTTAATGGTCAATTATACAATAGTAAAAAGTCAGTAAGCAGTAAGTATCATCTAACACAGATAACTGAGAAAATAGTACTGTAAATACATCAGAAAAATAAAATTCCCAAACGTCATATCATCTAAATGCATTATAGCCTTAAGTACTTGATAAATGTCATCACCTGACAAAGACAGCTGATATTAAGTTTATATTCAATATCTTTAAGCAGTAATTGCAAGATGTCAAATTGTACTTTATAACCATCCCAACTTACAAGAGCCAGAAAATATTGACTACCATTGTTTTCCTGTGTTGAAGTGGTGAAATCTAATTTCATTAGCATTATGGAACAGTTTACCAAGTGCATGATAACTGTGAAATGGAGATTTTATATTGTCCCCAAACCAATTTCATTTTTCCCTATTCATGCTTCTGGGTATAATTTAAAAGGTCTTAAAAACTGAATCACCCTGTACTATTTTCAGGCCCTATAATGTTAAGAAACACAAATATACACTTGACTTCTATTTTCCATTTGTTAATTTTTTTTTGTCATGAGAAAGTCGTACAAACAGAATGAGGACAGATTGAACATTAAGATTCAATAGACTCGTTTTAATGAGAAAGGTTATAATAGGAAGAGGAAATAGAATAAAATTCACCCAGAGACAGCAAATGATCCGATGCTAACGCCTTCTTCTGGCTGCTTTACACTTGCAGTCATCATTCTAGATGCCTTGGCCTGAAGGATCTTTTATGTAATTTAAACATATCCTCTGTTCTCAGAACTGAGATAACCAATTTCATATTTTCCATTTTGCTAGTAAAGTGTAAGAGGCTCCGGGTGGAAATGAGAGGAATGCTTCGTCTAGGCAAATATATAATTGCTCTGTTAGAAACACCTTCATCCAGAAAGATAAATTAATGTAACTCATTTTGGTGGCATCTTCTTGAGCCAAATACACTTCAAAGTGGGGACAGGATAGGATGTAAGCTCTGAAATTAAAATGCGGAGATATATTGATATCAAAATCATTTTCTCTCCATCCCTGTAAAACAGGAAGATAATACTGCCCAGAACGACCAGACAGTGCTTACCCACAGAGGTGATACAAATAGAAAAATTCAACACTTCACAGTGGTGTTCTAATGCCAACCCTCACAAGAGGAGAAAAGTCCACACTATATCCTAGCCCTACCTCTACCAGGACGGCTCCAGGTTATTATTACATCTTTGGAGCCTTAATTATCATTTGCAACTTTATCCCCCAGTGGGGAAAGGACTCAGTTAACTAAATGTTCTAATGAACTAAATGAAAAATCTTCATGAAACTAAAATAAAACAATTTTTACTTAAGACTACTTTATTTAATGAAAATAAAATAAACCTAAACTAAAAGTTTTAATGAAAATAATCACTGAAAAACATTTGAGGTTGGGGGGATTATTTCTCAAAGGCAGGTAAGACCCACGGATGAAGAAAATACTTTTGGCCAAGTTTGAATGCCCTCATTTGAACTCAGTGAAAATGAAAATAGTAATTATTTTACTGTCATTATTGGATTTTTGATTGAGGAAAAATGAACTGTAGAATTTGTGTTTGTGTAATGCAAGAGATGGCTGCCAGCTGTCAAGTAGTAAGTCCACAGGTAGAAATCTCAGTTTTGCTATATTTTGTTTTATATTCGCTACTGAAAATACTGATTTAAATGTCCTCAGTTGCTCATTCATGTCCAGCTCTATGCAGTCTCAAGGACTGTAGCCTGCCAGGTTCCTCTGTCCATGGAATTTTCCAGGTAGGAATACCGGAGTGGGTTGCCATTTCCTTCTCCAGGGGATCGTCCCAACTCAGGGATCAAACCCAGGTCTCTTGCATCTCATGCATTGGCAAGTAAGTGCTTTACCACTAGTGCCACCTGGGAAGACCAGCTTTAAAATATACTACATCAAAGGTGAACAAAAACATTCATCAGTATTTCAGACACACATGTTATTGACTGGTTTCCCTCTGGAAAGACCTTGCCCCGAAACCCCAGGAGAAACACTGCCTCCTGTGATAAAACATGGGAATACTTGATGACACCACATTGCTTCTGTGTGTGCCAAAGAGCCAGGTGCCCAAAGACAAAATGCCATGTGGTTGTCTGCCTTGACTTGAGATGGGGAAAGGCATGGACCACACGCAGGACACCCAGGCCCTGGAGTGCTAGGATAAGGAGCCAATTTCTGGAGGGGCCCGAGAGGCAGGCTGAGGACGAGGATCCCAGCATATGCCTGGTGATGGGACCTCTCCTCCTGTCCACTGCGCCCCTAGTGGTGACCTCTAACTTGGCTGAAGGAAGGACGTCCCCTCCGCACCTAGCCCCATGGCATTGCCTTTTCACCTGCTCTCTCCACAGCCTTTGGTTGAGAGCTTTGTACTCAGGGGCCTGGACTCCACTCTGGTTGTGCCAACTGTAGCTGCTATGCTCCCAGCAGGGGACTTCAGCGCTCTTTCCCCATCTTTTCTCATCTAACAAGAAAGATGATTTCAATACCTACTGCCTGGGGTTAACAGGCACATTGAGGGGATGAAGTGTTTAGCACAGAGCCTGGTGTAGGTGTGTGAGGAGTGGCAGTTAGTTACTCATTGTGTGTTGACCTACTGATGCTTTTAATATCTGTTGGCCCCCCGACAAGGGATTCCCAAGTGGTGCTAGTGGTAAAGAATCCGCCTGCCAACGCAGGAGATGCAAGAGACATGGCTTCAATCCCTAGATTGGGAAGATCCCCTGCCTTGAGAATCCCATGGACAGAGGAGCCTGGTGGGCTACCATCCCTGTGGCCATAAAGTGTTGGACATGACTGAGTGGCTGAATACACACTGGCCCCTACTAAGTGGTCCTGCCCAGGGACGCAGAGATGAATCAGACACAGTCATCCCCCAGAGAGACCATCATTCCCACGAGGCTCCCTGCCTAATACAAGCCCTCTGACTGGGGCAGAGACTTCAGACTCTGTTTCAGGGCACATATGTGATCCTCTACCCCAGGCCTCCACCCACCCCGTGTGTCCCACCCAAGAGGTCACAGTTGCATGTCCCTCTCTACAATTGCTATTTGCTTTCCTTGCTTCAGAAAATTTTTTACCCAAGGGCTTTCTGCCTTCTCAGAGTCCTGTGGGAATTATGATAAACAGGTTTTGGAATTCATAAATTGGGAGACGTACAGTTTCACAAAGAGAAGGGATGAGAGAGAGACAAAATAGCAGGGATCCACTTTCCTAAGTGCTTGGCCAGAGCTCGTTGATTGGATTTAACAAACAGCTCACAGAGAGGAAGTTTTGTTCCTGACTAATGGCATTCATCCCATGCCCCGAATAACCAGGAACCGTGGATACAGTCAACAATCAAAGAGCAAGCAGGTAGCCAGCTCCCACCTACCCCGTTGTGCTAAAGGCATAAAAGGCCACTAGCTGAGCATGCCTTTGGCTGAATGGCAGTGGACAGCAACCACACCACTCGGGAATTTTTCTGCCTGGTGACAAACCTTCTGAATCGATTCCAGCTTTTAGAGCTACAAGTCCTCAGGGTCCTCATTATTTTATGCTGCAAAAGTATAAGTGCCCACAGAATAAGAAATGACAAAGGAGGCAGAATGGGAATGAGGAAGATGTGTGCTTGGAAGCGAATGCACAAGTAGTCAATATCATTTAACTCATGGGAGCCAAATACATTTGGAAGCTGGATCTCTTTTCAGGATGCAGGGAGCAGATGGGCACGCCGAATCCACAGAAGCATCCTTTAGCCTTTGAGAGGCACTCGGGTCCAGAAGATAAGACTGGTTTTCCCTATGGATCTTCATCCTCAGTGGCCCCACCAAGAGTCATCTCACGGAAGGGGGTCATTGAGGGCTTTCAACAAGCTTGCAGGAAGTCGGCTCTCCCCTCCCCACTTGGCATGCTGAGATTTGCCTGATTACAATTTCCTTCCTCTCTTTTTAAAGAACTGTATCCAATATATTAACATCACAGAGAGAAAATGCTCCTATTATAGGCTTAAAATTTATAAAGATGTCTTCTAACTTTATTTAGTACAGTGTTTTTCAAACTTATTTGAACACTTGAATATAGACTTGTGTGTATGTGAAACTCTCACTAATACCCCAATTCTAGAGCCCTATGATAGCCTGCCTAGGGGCAACAGCCAGGAGAGGGGGCTGTCCATGGCCTCACCCCAAGGATCTGTGCTCACTGTCACATCCACCTGTCTGATCAACCCATTGCATGCTCCCAAAGTACCATCTTGAGAATCACTAACAATAGCCTGCTGAGCAGAGAATCCCATACAGTGTACAATTCTAGCCCTGAAGTGATCCTTTGAATTTATCTGGTACAAACTAGTAAACATTCAGATGAGAAAATACCTAGAAAGGGGAAGCAAGTTGATAGCTAAGGTAGAGATCGAATTTGATTCTCCAGCTCTCTCCAGGGTTACTTTAATCATTCTGTTCTTTCCCCCACCAGTTACCCCCCTCTGGTTCTCCTTGTCTAGGAGACTAGCAGTCCTGGTTACACACCCCAGATCATCTGACAACACTCCCCATTTCAATCCTGAACTCTACTTCCCATTGAACACGACCACCGTTCTTGTAATTACTTGCATTGGGGACACAAGAGCCATCTGGGATCCCTCTTATTCCTAAAGATAATCAAAGACACAAGCTTACATAAAAGTAGAAACATGAGGAGGTTTGCACATTAGGATGACCACTCAGGCTGCAGGAAGAAAATGGATGGGCCTGAGGCTGGTCTCTCTGCCAGGAAAGCCTTTCCCCCAGGCTCCCACATGATTGACTCCCATCTCTGCTTAAATATCAACCTGTCATCTTCTCAGTGAGGCCATCAGATAGCTGCCTTAGACAAAATAGCCATCTTTCCCCATTCCTTTTAACTTTGTTTTTCTAAATGTCATTTATTAGCCCCTCCCATTACATACTGGTTTTGTTCATTTATCTTTTCTCTACTTGCGTGCATGACCTTATATGTACAAGGCTTTGCTTAAAAAAGTACATTGCCATGTATCAAATACCTAGAACATAGTAGCTGCTCATTCAATTTTTTGAACAATATTCTACAAAATATTTTTGTACTTAAGCTCTTTTTTAGGAACATAAGGGTTTTTCTCAGGTACAAATCTAGAAATGGAATTGCTGGGTCAAAGAGCTTGTGCAAATCCAGCTTCTTTTATGATTTCCAAATTGTTTTTCAATGTGGTTGCATTAAGTTACATGCCTACAGGCTGTGTTTCCAAGTTTCTGCATCTTTACCAACCACTGATATTCTGTCTTTCTAAATTTCAGCAATAAGGGTAATGATTTTTAGTTATATAGGAAGAATGATTCCCAAGTATAGAAAATATATAGTGTGTAATAGTGGAAGGAAATGTATCAAAATATCAATGAAATAGTAATTGCTGGGTAATGGCTAGTGGGGCAGAGTTACATCTTGTATAAATTTCCCTGTTTTTATGTATCTTCTACATCTCTCTTATCCCTTTGGACCATAAGGGCCATTTTTCCTTATGTTAAGCCATACTGAAAAGGAGCAAAGCCTCAAAATAGCCTCTTAATAAAATATGGAAATAACGCCAATGTCCATCAACAAATGAATGGATAAAGACATGTAATACATATGTACAATGAAATATTATTCAGCCTCAGTAAAGAAAGAAATGCTGTGATTTTTGACAACATGAATGTATCTTGAGGACATCATACTAAGTGAAATAAACCAGATAGAGAAAGGGAAAAACCCTGCATGATCTCCCTTATATATGGAATCTAAAACTGTCAAACTCATAGAAGCAAAGAGTAGATTGGTGGTACCCTGGGGCTGAGGGAAGGTGAAACAGAGAGTTACTGTTCAACTGGTATAAAGCTTAAAGGAGAAGGAGGTGGCAGAGGGTGAGATGGTTAGATAGTATCACTGACTCAATGGACATAAATCTGAGCAAACTTCTGGAGAGAGTTAAGGACAGGGTAGCCTGGCATGCTGCAGTCCATGGGGTTGCAAACAGTCAGACATGACTTAGTGACTGAACAATAACAACATGCAAGACGGGTTAGTTCTAGAGATCTGCTGTAAACACTATGTCAAGTCAACAAAACTACACTGTGACTTAAAAAGAGGATGGATCTCATATTAAGTGTTCTTACTACAGAAAACGAAAAACTAAAAAAGCCCCAAAGAAACACAAAGGAAACTTCTGGGGGTGATGGGTGTATCTTTTGCTTTGATTGCGGTGATGGTTTCACAAGTATGTGCATGCATCCAAACTCCTCAAATTGCTCACGTTAAATACGTGCAGCGTGTTGCATATAGATTATAACTAAAGCCATAAAGCCGTTTCAAAGATAAATGGAGCATGGGACAAAGATGCAGTGCCGACTGGTAGAGCCAGTTTCTCTCCCTCAAAGATGAGGCAAGGCTGAGGCAGAGGGAGAAGAGATGAGCATGGAGAGGGAGGAGCAGGGAGAACAGAGTCTGAGAAGGGGAGCAGCCTCCTGTCCTGAAATCTAGGAGCCGAGTAGGAGAAGGTGGGAGTCGAGCTGTCATAGCATATGGGCAGGTGATCTCCTTATCCAAACCCCGTGACCGAGTCACAAGCTACCAGTCCTCGCGTGGTGGTGGTTGCACATAGGGATGTACAAATAACACACCTGCCTTTCTTTTGAGTTTTGCAACACCTCCCTGGATCCACCCCTCTCTCCAGGAGGGACCTTTCTCCTACATTCTGCTTGAACTGGCACATGCCACCACTAAGCAGTGATCACACTGTGTTGTTCTTGTTTTAGTGACTGTCTCCTCACTGGACTGCAAGATCCCTGAGGCCAGGGGTCATCTCTGTCCACCGCGGTATCCAGAGACCCTTGTGCAAGCTTACACTTCAGGCTCTTGATAAGTTTGGGTGCATGCTCAGTCATATCCGACTCTTTCTGACCCCATGGACTATAGCCCGCCAGGCTCCTCTGTCCATGGGATTCTCCAGGTTAGAATACTGGAGTGGACTGTCATGCCCTCCTCTAGGAGATCTCTCTGGCCCAGGGATCAAATTTGTGTCTCCTACATTGCACATGAATCTTCATCACTGAGCCACAGGGGAAGCCCTTGATAAGTACATGTTGATGTGATTATCACCCCTGACCTGATCTCAGGAACCAGCAAACAGTGGTGCGGATAGTTTTGAAGAAAGTCACCTTTTCTCCCAGATTTCTTTTACTATCCTTTCTGGAAGAGACATCCCAGAGTCTGTAGGTACTGCAAAGGAGTCACTGGCATCAGCTAGAGGGTGGGAACCAGGCAGCTCTGGATCAGACGCGGGTTGTGGGAGGACAGCTGTGACTCAGGAGTTGTGGACTCTGGAAGGATCAATGCAAATCTCTCCCCACCCTGGAGAAATAGCACAAAGCCTGTGCCTTCAGGGACTGCCCCACAGGCTCAGCAGTAAAGAATCCACCTGCCAATGCAGGAGATGTGAGTTCGATCCCTGGGTCAGGAAGACCCCCTGGAGAAGGAAATGGCAACCCACTCCTGTATCCTTGCCTGGGAAATGCCATGGACAGAGGAGCTTGACAGCCTAGAGTCCATGGGGTCACAAAATCAGACAGAACTTAAGCAACTAAGCAACAACAACTGCTCCTTCCTAGGGAGTGGTCCACAGGGCACACCCAACCCTCACTAGTGAATTAATCCAGAGAGTCAAGGCAATCTGAAGGGGAATAATTACACTTTTTCTGACATCACTTTTAAAATATCTCCCTCTGCAAATAATCAAATGGAATGAAGCTGCACTATTTGAAAGATAGATTTTGCAAAAGATACTTTTGAGAGAAAAACAGCACTTTTCAGACTTTTTCACTTACATATTGCTCAGATGAAGATTGTGTAAAACCTGCCCCAGTAAGTAAGAAATAACTTTTGTGGCCAAGATCTAAGCCTCTGGGGCCTAAGCTTCCACTGTGCTTACCTCCTAATGGGCTCAGAGGGGACTGTGTTCTGAGGACTCAAATAAGCACAGATTTACGGTCTGTGGTTGTCATCGTTTGAAAGTGAAAGTGAAAGTGAAGTCGCTCAGTCGTGTCCGACTCTTTGCAACCCCATTAGGGTCCTCTGTCCATGGCATTCTCCAGGCAAGAATACTGGAGTGGGTTGCCATATCCTTCTCCAGGGGATCTTCCCCTCCCAGGGATCAAACCCAGGTCTCCCACATTGCAGGAGCCACCAGGGAAGATCGCCTGTCATCGTTTAGTTGTTCTAAAAGGATAATTTCTGCATGTTAAATCTGCATATGGATTTCAGCAATGTTACTATTAAGATTTATGTAGCTTTAGTTATGGAACCTGGAGAAGGCAATGGCAACCCACTCCAGTACTCTTGCCTGGAAAATCCCATGGACGGAGGAGCCTGGTGGGCTGCAGTCCATGGGGTCACTAAGAGTCAGACACGACTGAATGACTTCCCTTTCACTTTCACTTTCATGCATTGGAGGAGGAAATGGCAACCCACTACAGTGTTGCTGCTTGGAAAATCCCAGGGACGGCGGGGCCTGGTGGGCTGTCGTCTATGGGGTCTCACAGAGTCAGACACAATTGAAGCAACTTAGCAGCAGCAGCAGCAGTTATGGAATCAGCTTAGAACAGAACGTATGTCTGCTGTAAAGCAATAGTCATCATCTCCATATATCACCTTATCAGGGCAGAGAGGACCTACCAGATTGCCATAATCCAAAAAAGCCTAAACATGTATTTGCATTCCCTCTGGGACTTGAACTGGGAAGGCACGTTAGAGAGCTTCCCTGCAGGGATGAATTCAGTCTATTATGGCCACACAAGCATATTCCAGAGCCTTTGGCCTCTTCACCCCAGCATAGGTACAGGTCTTTGACAAGTCAGAGGAAACTCTGATTGCTTTCAAACATTATCATTCTGACTGTCCCTAAATACCATAATCATGTTTGTCAATAGAACCCCTAATTAATATTTTTTATAATTCCTAGGAGAGGTAGGTTTATATTTTGTAATGTTGGGATATACAAAATACAATGCACCAACTCTAAGTATTTAGTTCAATGAGCTTTAAAAATCATATAAATCTGTAAAACTACAATTCAAAGCAAGAGGAAAGATCAGTTTTAATTCTGCTTTCAAACTAGAGCTTGCCTTAGAATGACCAAAGAGACTTGTTACAAGAATATTGTTATACCCATCACCAGGGTCTCTCATTTTGTGGGTAAAGTAAGGTCTTGAGAATTGGCATTTCTAGTAGGTTCTCAGATGAGGGCAATGTGTTTCTTGCAACTTCCCAGGCAATCTTAAAGCTGCGGGTCCAATACTTGGAGAACCGTGGTGTGCCTGATACTGCTCAGCCCTGACTATGCATTAGAACACCCTGGGAAGTCTTTAAGACCTGGCAACCCTCTTCTCCTCCCCGTGTGTCTGATCTGGTTGGGGATAAAGGAGATGGGGGCTTCCCAAGAGGTACTAGTGGTAAAGAACCTGCCTGCCAATGCAGGAGACATAAGAGATGAAGGTTTGATCTCTGGGTCAGAAAGATCCCCTGGAGCAGGGAATGGCAACCCACTCCAGTATTCTTGCCTGGAAAATCCCACAGACAGAGGAGCCTGGTGGGCTACAGTCCATGGGGTCACATAGAGTCAGACACAACTAAGCGACTACATAGCAGCAGCAGCAGCAAAAGAGACAGAGTAACCTGGCCTGCTTCTCTGGAATAGATGCCAGCACCACCTTTAAAAAATAAAAGCAGAGAAGCGCACACAACAAATGTATAGCTCAGTGGATTATTAAGTGGTGAGTATCCTCGTAACCACCAGACAGGTCAAGAAATTGAACTTGATCAGCCACCCAGAGCTGTCCCTTCTCAATCACAGCCCCCTCCATTCCGACTTTTACAGCAATTACTTCTCTGGTTTCTTTTTAGTTTTATTCATGCTACACACTAGTTTCATCTTGCCATTAAAAACGTTGACACATCTTTTAAATTTCTTTTAATTTTCAGAATTACCTCCAGCCCCTTCTTTTCCTTATGTGTACAGGTTGAAAAACCCAAGCAATTTAACCTGTGGCTTCCAAAAGTGTGGATTTTGTTGGTTGTGTACTTGTCTTGCTGTTAATATGTCCCTCTTTCTTACATGTTTCTTGAAAATTACAGCCAGAGACAAAGGCTTGAATAGACTCCAGTTTGATTGCATTGGCAAGACTATAAACATGCTATATTCTCTCTTTTTGTGAAGTTAGCCGTTATTATTTCATAGTGCCTAGGTCTGTTTATTCCCTGGGGATTTCCAAATGGTCGTATTCTAATTCCATATTTCTTTTTATGCTTTTAATTGGAATGATTTTATAACAGAGAATGTTGTCCCTGATATACTATTTGGAGACCCAGTAGGGAAGTTCATTTAAGAAAAAAAGGAAGAAATGCATCCTTCTTTCTCAGTTTTTAAGAAAATGAAACCCCACAAAGTTAGCCAGTTAGTTTGGGTTAAAACTATTATTGATAATTCATGGACCCAAAACATATATGATGGATTTTAATTCCTTTCAGTTGTTATCCTTATTGTAGGAAAATTGGGTCTTATATGTCAATTGGGAGCCTATTCAGGTTGGTCAGTGAATCTTTTTGATATGACCTTAGTGGTCTTCGATAACTTTCTTGCTGTATTCTAGGGTTATTGGCTTTTTTTTCCCCCTGTCTCAGACTTGGGATCAACCATAATTTCTTTTAATAGGAAATGAAATCTGAACATCACTTGTGGGTGGGTCATTGTTTCTGGGTTTTAAGTGGAAAGGGTACATATATATATATATACATATATAGTCTGTATATATATATATATAGTCCATGGAATTTTCCAGGCCAGAATACTGGAGTGGATAGCCTTTAAAAAGGAGAGCATACAGAAGAAGGGGTAGCCTTTCCCTTCTCCAAGGGATCTCTCCAATCCAGGGATCGAACCCAGGTCTCCCACATTGCAGGCAGATTCTTTACCGGCTGAGCCACAAGGAAAACCCAAGAATACTGGAGTGTGAAGCCTATCCCTTCACCAGCAGATCTTCCCAATCCAGGAATCGAACCAGGATCTCCTGCATTGCAGGTGGATTCTTTACCAAGTGAGCTATCAGGGAATTCCATATATATATATATTCTTATTTATATGTATGTGCTGAAAAGATAAAATACTTCATGAGATGATATAGCTATGTCTAACTTAAATGAAGGACTATAGGTCCCTTTTACATGTTAGACCTGTATCTCCATTGTTCCACCCTAAGAATCCTGATGAAATCCTCAGAGCCAGAGGAGTATTTATTTGCTCCATTTCACAATACACATTCACCAGCTTCAGAATACCAATATCAATACAACAAATACCAATATGATTATGAAAAATAATTAAAGAATTTCTTATTTATGTTCTTCTTACTCCCTCCCTTTTTGAAATTGTTGTACCATATCTACATTGTCACAGCAGATACATACCTGTTAATACTTTCTCTTTTTAACCTTCATTTAGAATTCATTCTAGAAATAGCTGTACATGCAATGTTCACCGCCAGGCTTTATGTAAATATCTCTCTAGTTCCTTTGAGGATCTGAAGCTCATTCTCTGGTATATTTTCCAGGAAGGAGCCTGTAAACAATATTCAGAGATCTTGTTGATAATACATTATACCCTTTATACTTATTTTATTCCTAAATCTTTCCTGAGTTGGTGTTTCCTTTTGAGTTTTTCCAATTTTAATGGATATTGTTATTTCATGTCATGTATCATTTTCCAAATGTAATTTTGCTCATTTTGAAATAGTGGATTATAGTTTTCTGGGCTTGCATTTCTGGCATGCATTCATCATCTTTAAAGATATTATCCTGCTCCTTATTCTCAGTTTTTTCTACTATTAACTTTGAATGAACATGACTTTGAATTATACTTGCTGCTCATTTTTGTATGAATTTATTTTCTCCTGAACTTTTAGTAGGAGGCAAGGTTCAGAACAGCTTTTCTCATTTCCCAGAGTTCCTGCTTCTGTTGTTTTTAAGAGGTGTGCAAAACTCGGATAGCTGACTTCCTGAATTTTCTTGGTGTTTCCCCTCTCCTACTTCTTTTTTTAAATTTAATTTATTTATATTTAGTTTTGGCTGTGTTGTCTTTGTTGCTGCAAGGGCTTTTCTCTAGTTGTGGTGAGCAGAGGCTGCTCTCTAGTTGTGGTGCCCAGGTTTCTCATTGCTGTGGCTTCTCTTGTTTCGGAGTATGGACCCTCGGGCATGCTGGCCCCGTAGTTGCAGCTCCTGGGCTCTAGAGTATAGGCTCAATAGCTGCGGAGCATGGGCTCTGCAGTATGTGAGATCTTCTTGGTTCAGGAATCGAACACGTGTCTCTTGCACTGGCAGGCGGATTCTTTACCACTGAGCCACCAGGGAAGCCTTCCCCTCTTCTCCTTCTCACTGGACTTTCTCTTTCCTTTTTCTCTATTGTCCATATCCTGCTCAATTTTGTTTCCACTCCCAGATGTTTCTCTTCCATATGGCTTTCTGTCCTGGAAAGCAGTTCTGATAAGTCAATTTCAAGTTCATTCAAACTGCCTGATTACCTTTCAAACCTTGCCAAGGAAAGCCTCCATTTAGTCACTAACAGTTTTATCCACTGTTCACAAATCGATCGAATTTCGTTTTCCAGTGAATACCCACTGGGTATTTGGAATTCTCCTCCTTCACATTCTTCAGATCCCCCATTGCCGCCTTCCACTTCCTTCCACAGAAAATGCTTTCAGACAACCTCCTTAGAACATAGGCATACTTTTCTTTCCTCTGCTGTTTCACTCGAGAAAATTCACCATGACAGTGTGAATTTTACAATCTATCCCTCCCTTGAAAAATATTCTAAAATATGATTAAGAAGGTGGTTACACTATAGGATTACAGCAACACTGTGGGACAGTCATAGAATCTACCTGAATCTCCACCAAAAA
Organism: Ovis aries; assembly: GCF_016772045.2. Lineage (NCBI taxonomy): Eukaryota > Metazoa > Chordata > Mammalia > Artiodactyla > Bovidae > Ovis > Ovis aries. The sequence goes on along the minus strand of NC_056075.1, from coordinate 40,229,245 downwards.
AATACATGAAAGAAATCAGACACTAAATGGAAAACTCATGGACAATATATATTTACAAAATCATTAAGTGATAAGATATACCCCCTGCTCTGCACCCTGTAATAAAAGGAGAGGGGTACAAACCTGAATTGGTCAATACATGCCCCTTGTTTTTCCAAGAGAAACTTGTTTGTGTTTCACAGTTTAGAAGAAATGAAACATTTCAAGAAGCTTCCTTTTAGCTGTGGCCAAAGAAAATTACATTCCACACCCAAATATACACAGCTGGGTATGGAAGTTGCGGGGCGGGGGGGGGGGGGGGGAGTAAGAGCTTTCATAGAGTTATTAAAGCTGCAGCATAAGAAATAAAATTCTCAATGGAAATTCTTTTAAGCTCATGAAATTTGAGAGAAACAAAAAATTTAAGACCCAGTTTATTATTTGATTTCACAAAACTGCCTGGTGTCAAAGCAATTACCCATTTTAAATGCTTCAGCAGAGAAAACATACACTTCCTCAGCTGAGATTTGGGGGGAAGAAGGCAGGCAGTAGCTGGTAGCATCATAAATCTCTGAAGGATCTGAACAAGCATCTTCTGAACATTTTAAGAGTTTAACGAGTGCTAAACTTCAGCCCTGGAGAAACAAGCCAGAGAGCAGTTTCATCTTTTGTAAATCTCAGCTTCCATCTGGAGTCTTTCTTGCAGGGGAGAAGTAAACATCATCCTTTTTAAGAAGAGATAAGATCTTAATTGCCTGTTTGACCCTCACACAGCTTTTTCCCATGAGCAAAATTTAATATAGCCTGTTTGGATATTGATAGCTTACTCATGAATATTCCTTGTGATATAAAATCAAGACAGATCTGTGAACACTTCCGAAAAACTGCAGTCTATCTTTGGAGAAAGTTGCGCTATCATCAAATACAAGCTATGTTCCCAAATGACACTAGAATTTTTAAAGTTATATTAATAAAGATGATGGCAAATAATCATACAAATCCAGTTACAACACAAATCAAGATAGTAAAATAATCTCTAGCATTGATATTTTAAAAAAAAAGATTACCATCTAGGAAGGACAGTATAATCTAATTTTCTGAGTTGGCTGCACTAGAGAATTGCTTGAAATGGGATCCACTTAGAATTCACATTTCCTGCCACAGATTATTGTCAGGGTGTTGAAGAGTGATTTCCAGTATGTTCTTTCATGTTTGTTTCCTTGAAACCTTGGACAAGGACTATCACATGATTAACAAAATCTTTCTAGAAGCAGGATGATGGGCCCAGGGACAAACTATGCTTAAGACAGAGGAGCAAGAGCTAGAGAAGTCAGTAAAAGCCACATGTGATAAATTTGCAAAGGATTGTCACTGCCAGATGGAAAACGACAGTTGGCTTATTAGGATTCGACAGATACATAGAGGAATCATCAGAAAATTATGAGGTGCCTCAGCATGACGCTTCAAAGACTGTGCTTTAGATAAATGCACTGGGGCAGAATTTTTGTCTACCAGTTGTGTGATCCTGGGCAAGTAACTTAACCTGATCCATCATATTGGGATAATGATAGTATCAATCTTGTAGTATGTGTGAGAATGGAAAGACAGGATGCTCATAGATGCTTAGCACTGGGATAATTTCATAAAATTTTTACACATCACTCAAACATTGAGGAGGGATAAGGCTGACAGGACAAGTTGACATCCTAGGCTAGCACTGGATGCAATTTGGTAGGTGGGCTAGTCTTCTTTGGAAAGTAGAGACCACCCCAAAGGTGAAAAACTTTGAAGCTGAAGAACTGAAAAGGAAATTAGGAGAATAAACTGTCTTACGTATAACAAAGCTGATTTTCAGACAAGAGTAAAAGAGAGTGGGGAGTTTGTCTCATTAACTTCCTAAGAATCTGGGGTCTATTTGACTTTCCCTGGGTGAAGTAGACATGTCTGGGGTGTCCACTACTTCTTCCTTCCCTTTCTTCAAGGACACACAAAGGTGAGCCCTTGTGGTCATGTTCATGTCACATCGACCTGCTCCTCCCTGGAGCAGTCATTGAGACCAGCAAGGGACCCAACCAAGCCCAGATGGGGCCAACCTGATCCTCTTTCCAGGAGAAACTTGTCTCATGTCTGGATACCACGTTATGTCAAGCCATTTTGCAAAATTCATCAACAATTTCCAAATAAAATTAATTTAGATTTATAACTTTACCAGTACATACTTGTAGTGTGTGTGTGTGTGGGGGGGGTGTGGGTGTGGGTGTGCATGTGCGCACGTGGCTTAGTTGCTCAGTCGTGTTCAAATCTGTGACCCTTTGGACAGTAGCCACCAGATCCTTTATCCATGAGATTTTTCAGGCAAGAATATTGAAGTGGGTTGCCATTTCCTCCTCCAGGGGATCTCCCTGACCCAGGGATAGAACCTGTGTCCCTTGCATTGCAGGCAGGTTCTTTACCTGCTGAGCCACTGGGGAAACCTGCTTGTAGTAGAACAGTCTTTGGAATAAGAAAGAAATTGTAACATTAGATCAGAGATGAGGAGTCTTAAATCGAGAAAGCCAATAAACTCAGTGCTGTCAGAGGCATTCTGTGGGTACAAGAGTAAAGTCTGGCTGGGAAGGGCAGAGAAGACACAAAGTGATGCAATGCCAAGAGTGAACTTGACTGGTACAAAGAAGAGGTGAGAGATGGAAGCTCTACCTACAAGCGTTTGAATCCTCCTGGTTCCAAAGCCCTTTGCTTATTGAGATGAGTAACTGGAAATGGCTACTGGGAACACCCAATGTCTTCTACTGCTGCAGTAATCTCCAAAGGACGTTTACTTATTTTTGTTCTTGGTTCTCTATTTTTAAAAATCTTCCATCAGCACAGTAGAGAAATATTTTTTAAATTTGAAGAACTGAGAAATGGAATTTTCACTTTGACCAAGGAATAAAAAACTATAAATGAAAACTCTGATAAACGCCATTGAAAGCCAGTCTACTCCTTTACTGCCTTTTATATTTTTCCTTTCTTCTTCCTAGACAGCTACAGGAAACTCACTTCAGGAACCAGGGAAGACCATGCCTGCTAAGCAATCTGGCTCCTTCATCGCTCAGACTGACAGAACCAACCCATTGTATCCTATCCCCTCTTACAAAGCTGGCGAGGTCCTTCACCATGGGTGAGCAGAGCCATTTTGCAATGCAGCAGTGCAGCCTGAAGGCACCTGGCAGGATAAGCTATCTCTTCCTTTCTTTCCTTGGCTGAGTTATGACTCATGCTTTCTATTCCTTGCTCCCCTTGAGCTATTGCTTTGGGCCACCGATCTTGTTATGATATTAACATTATGACACAATGTCAAGGTTTCACCATGGCCCTTGGGTTCACTTAAGAAGAAAGCTCTGAGCATATGTTCTCTGGGAAAGTTTGTCACAGTAGAATATGAGGAGCAGGAATGAGGACAGGGAAGCTTAGTTATTTACTAAACATCCATAAACTCACTGAGCTGGATGGCCCAGTTCAGAGAATTTTTCAGGTTTATTCATACCCAGATGGAGATCACTAGGCTGTACAAAGAGGCTTCCCTTGTAGTTCAGTTGGTAAAGAATCTGCCTGCAAGGCAGGAGACCTCGGTTCAGTTCCTGAGTTGGGAAGATCCCCTGGAGAAGGCAATGGCAACCCACTCCAGTATTCCTGCCTGGAGAATTCCATGGACAGAGGAACCTGGAGGGCCATAGTCTATGGGGTCACAAGAGTTGGACACGACTAAACCACCACCACCAGGCTGTATAAAAGAGGCTGAGAGTGGCCAAATATCAAATTATTCCTGATGGTCAGATTCATGCAAAGACTATATCTATTGAAAAGATATGTGGGGCTTTGGGAATTATTTGATAATTAGTACTGGAGAGAAAGAGCATTTAAATAGCTAAGGTTTGTTCCTCACTTACACAATTTCATAAAATGTGCAGTTTTCCCCTCAATTACATAGTGATTTTTGTCCACAGTGAGACATCACGACACACTGATTAGAATGGCTAATGATTTTAAAAACTGGTCCTACCTCGTGTTGACAAGGATGAGGAGAACCTGAAACTCACATATTCCTAGCGTGTGTGTGCTCAGTCATGTCCGACTCTCTTAGACCACATGGACTGTAGCCTGCTGGGCTCCTCTGTCCATGGGATTCTCCAGGCAAGAATCCTGGAGTGGGTTGCCATTTCCTACTCCAGGAGATCCTCCTGACCTAGGGATCGAACCCACATCTCTTGTACTTCCTGCATTTCCTGCATTGGCAGGCAGTTTCTTGACCACTGTGCGCTTCCTGATAGCGGTGTCAAAAGAATATAACTAGTTTGACAAACAGACAATCTCTTGAAAAGTTAACCATACAGCTGCCATGTGATTCAGCCACTCTTCTTCTGGATATTTACCTAAGAGAAATGAAAGCACACTTCTGTGTAAAGATTTGTGCATGAATGTTCACAGACGCTTTAGTTGGAATAGCCAAAAACTGGAAGCAATCCAAACATCTATCAACGGAGAAAGAATCAGTAAGTTGTATTTTGTCCATACAATGGAGTACTACTCAGCAATAAAGAGGAATGAGTTATTGAAAAATTCACCAGCATTGAAGAAGCTCAAAATAATGATCCTGAATAAAAGAAGTCAGAAGGAATAGAGCATATGCCATCTGATTCCATTTACATAAAGTCCTAGGAAATGTAAATTAATCTGTCCTGACAAAAAATGCTTCAGTGGTTCTTAGGGACGTGAAGGAGAAGAGGGGCAGGCAGAAGGGATTACCAAGGGGCAAGGAGAAACCTTTGGAGGTGATAATACTTTCAGTGCCTTGACTGCGGTGATGGTGTCACAAGTATATGGTGTCATAAGTAAAACTTTATCCAACTGAACACTTTAAATATGTGCAATATATTGCCTGTCAATTGTATCTCAATTATCCAATTTTTTAATTAAAAAAATCACATGATTCAGTTTAACATCTGTCTCTCCTAGAGACATAAGCTCTTTGTGGATTAAGCCTGGGATGATCTGGCTCACTGCTGTATCTGCAGCAACTTAAACAGTGCCTGGCACACAGTAAGCATATAATAATTATTTATTAAATGAATTAATGGCTGAACTAATCCCTACTTAAGCAAGAATTTGATATTATTATGTCTTCCATTGTCTAGTTGAAGTTTACATTCCTAATGATTTTTTAAAGAACCCAATTGGCTATTCTTAGTCTGGCATTGAAAGATGTGCAATCTTATAGGTTATGACAAATATACCTTTGAAATCAGGGATCCTGACTTTATTTTTATTTTTTATGTTTTTCAGTGTGTATGTCTGTGGTTTTTTTTTTTTTAACCTTATTTTACTTTACAATACTGTATTGGTTTTGCCATACATTGACATGAATCCACCACAAGTGTACATGAGCTCCCAATCCTGAATCCCCCTCCCACCTCCCACCCCATATCATCTCTCTGGATCCTGACTTTAAAATAATTCTTGCTACTACTTACAACATGCTTATCATAGAAAATTTGGGAATATAGAATAACATGGAAGCTTTTTTTAAAGGCTGTGTCCTTGTTTCTTATCCTGAAATGTGACTAATTGTGAAAATATCATGTTTTAAAGAATGAATATAATGAACTTGAATAAACTTTTTAAAAAATGGTTCTCCAGATTCTGTATGATTTCAATACCTGTAGACCATGAAATTTTTGCACCTTGCTCTATGTCCCTGGATATGCTCCAATGTCTCCTGGTTTGTAGTCTATGGGAACCCAATATAATTTGTATCCTCCTGTGTGTGAAAATTGTATAAATCTTAATTATGTTGAGTTGGTTCATAGTGCTTTTCAGCCTTACTTTTCTGTCTATTCATTCTACTAATTTTTGAGAGCTTGATATTGAAATTCCAACTAAAAATCTTAATTTATCTACTTTAAAATAATTATACTGGATTATATTTTAAAATAATTATACTGGATTATACTTTAAAATAATTATGCTATTCCCAAATCAGGATTGGGAACACGTGTACACCCGTGGCGGATTCATGTTGATGTATGGCAAAATTAATACAGTATTGTAAAGTAAAATAAAGTAAAATTTAAAAAAATAAAATAACATAATTATATTATATAGTAGAACTGTATGTAACTTTGTTCTATATTTAAGTTTCTGTAAATGTGTTATCATACTTTCATATTTTAAAAAATAAAGAAGAATGAAAAATAATGGTTCTCATCTCTAAGTTATATTACCAAAACCTGAGTGGAGTGAGCAAAACATACCTAATTTCCTTTTTATACCAGATCAAATCAGAAGGTTGACATGACTTCACTATTGACTTTGATAATCAGATATTGCAGTTTATTCCTTAAAATACTTGAAAACAGGATGCAGGAGTTTCATTCATATCGGAAAATGAAGTCAAACAAATCACAATAAATATGAAACAGAAGACAAGACCAATGAAATAGCAAAGATACAAATAGAACCTCCCCCCATCCAAGAACATTCTACAAAGAATAGAGAAAAAGATTAAAGAATTAAGACCAAACATACAGAAATTACTTAAGTAATTCTAAACAGTTTAACTTCGGCTGTTAAAAAAAAATATGGAACCTAAAATAAACAAACCAAACAACCAAGCTCAGAGTTACAGAGAACAGACTGGTGGTTGCTTGGAAATGGGGTTTGGGGAGTGGAAGAAACAATGATTTTTTTTGTTTGTTTGTTTAAATAAATTGATTTATTTTTTAGAAAATGAGTTACTTAAAAATAACTGGACACTAGACTCAGAGTTGGGCTCTAAGGAAAGAAGGAGAATGTGTAAGGAGGCTCACACACAGTTTTGTTTTTTTTTTTCCTTTTTTTGTTTTTCGTCACACCCTGAAGCATGTGGGGCCTTAGTTCCCCAACCAGGTATCTAACCCATGACCCCTACGTTGGAAGCACAGAGTCTTCACCACTGGACTGCCAGGAAAGTCCCACATACACATTTCTACCCTCAGTTTATCTTTCTTCTGCATTTTAAAATTTGACTCTCTTCTACATGAGCCAAACATTCCAGAAAACTTCTACAAAAACAAGTTGAGGTCTAGGAACCTAAATTAGAGCTTTTCAGTCAAAGCTGTATCACCTACAACTGCAGGAAGAGGATTCCAAGCTCATTTGGAATGACGTGGGTTTCTCTACCCTCTGAGCTTTAGGAGAACTTTGGATTCAATGACTGGTGGTTAAACCAATTTTTTTTTTCTTTTTTCTTCCTTCTTCCTGCCGAAATTCTACAAGGAGGGAAAAAAAATATATAGGGAAAAGGGACATTCATTTAAAACCTGGTCCTGGACTCAGCACATTATACAAACTCTTGCACTGACAAGACTAGTCTCATGACCACAGCTCCACAAAAGGAGGGCTTGCCAAAGCAGACTGGGGTGGGCATTTACTTCCCAGAAGTAACATCATCCTGGGGTGTGTTTGGTGGGGGTGCTTTTTGAATGGACAGCCAGTTGTCCAGTCACAGTGCAAGCCACCTAGCTTGGGGCCTGGCACACATTAGGAGCTCAACAACTGAGCAAAAAGTCTCCCCATTAGCAGGCTTGATCGTCGTAGACAAATTATTTAAAGTGAGGTTTCAAGCTGTGTCCTGGTAAGAACTGCATATTCAAGTATAAAGGGTTTGATTGCAAGTGCTTTTTAATGATTTAAGTATTTAAGCTTTGTATTAGTTGTAAAATCTCATATTTTGTGAAAAGGAAAAGTAAAAAATAACTGGCTTCTGAAAGCATGATGGGGAATGTTTCATATTTTTGAGTTGGGTCGGGAGGGATGTTTGAGTCACCATCTGGGGTCTGACTCCAGATAGGTGACATCCCTGTGGTGTAAATGACCCCAGCTGGGCTGGTGGTCAGTAGTGTGTTCTTTATAGGCTCAAAACCTTTGGAGTTTCACCATGTGTTAATTTCCTCTGCCGTGTAATGAAGCAGAGGTAGAGTCAAACAGAAGTAGTCCCTGTGGAAGAATGCATAGTAACCAGGGTCCATGTTTGATTTCAGGCACTCAGAATCTGTAAATTATCCCCAGGGAGCTTGGCCAAGAGGGCAGAATAGGAATGAGACCTTGCCTGGGTGGTGAATTCCTCCTGTAGTGAAAATGTTGAGCCCCACCCAGCAGGAACCTCGCCGAGTGCAAAGCCCAACGGTACTTGAGCACAGGAAGGAGGACTTGATTTTGCTTTATTCCTCTCCTCTCCCTCCCAAAAGGAGCTCCCATGGAGCTGGGGCTCTCAGGCAGGGCTGGGTGGAGACAAGCCAGCATCATCTCCTCTTTGAACCAGGACAGATACTGGCTGGAGCCATCCTTCCATGCTGCCTGATGAGCCCACATACCAGCCCAGAAGAAAAAGACTACATCTCTGCTAGGATGGCCAGGAACCCAGCACATACCAAGTAACTCTCAGCCCCGTGCTTTGCGATATAGTCTTAACCCAGGTTCCTAAAAACATCTGGCTGGGATACAAAAGCAGGTAGAAAATGCTTGGCGGAGAGTTTAAAAAGCTGTGGCTCAAGTCATCTTCATCCCACGCTGCTTTTTGGGGGAGGGCATCACAAACCCAGCCTTCAAATCTAGGGTTGTCAGCTAACACGTAATTTATAACTCGCATCTCATTTTATAACTCAGTCCTCTGTCCCATGCTTTCCCTCCACTGTTCCAGTCTTTGTTGTCTCTGGCATTTTGTCATTGTTTGTTCATAAAATGAAACCTGGGATAATAAAAAAAAGCATTCTTGCAATCTCCCAGGCAGACCTTGTGAGGTGTAAAGGGCTCTGGATGGGTGTCAGTTCAGTTCAGTCATTCAGTCATGTCCAACTCTTTGTGACCCCATGGACTGCAGCACACCAGGCTTCCCTATCCGTTACCAACTCCTCGAGCTTCCTCAAACTCAGGTCCATCTAGTCAGTGATGCCATCCAACCATCTCATCCTCTATTGTCCCCTTCTTTCCCTGCCTTCAATCCTTCCCAGCATCAGGGTCTTTTCCAACGAGCCAGTTCCTCACATCAGGTGGCCAAAATATTGGAGCTTCAGCTTCAGCATGTCCTTCCAATGAGTATTCAGGGTTGATTTCCTTTAGGATTGACTGGTTGGATCTCCTTGCAGTCCAAGGGACTCTCAAGAGTCTTCTCCAACACCACAGTTCAAAAGCATCAATTCTTCGGTGCTCAGCTTTCTTTATGGTCCAACTCACATCCAAACATGACTACCGGAAAAATCATAGCTTTGACCAGACAGACCTTTGTCATAAAGTAATGTCTCTGCTTTTTAATATGTTGTCTAGGTTGGTCATAGCTTTTCCTCCAAGGAGCAAGCGTCTTTTGATTTCATGGCAGCAGTCACCATCTGCAGTGAATTTGGAGCCCCCAAAATAAAGTCTGTCACCTTTTCAATAGTTTCTCCATCTACCATGAAGTGATGGGACCAGATGCCATGATTTTAGTTTTTTGAATGTTGAGTTTTTGGCCAGCTTCTTCACTCTCCTCTTTCACTTTCATCAAGAGGCTCTTTAGTTCCTCTTCACTTTCGGCCATAAGGGTGGTGTCATCTGCCTACCTGAGGTTATTGATATTTCTCCCAGCAATCTTGATCCAGCTTATGCTACATCCAGTCCAGCATTTTGCATGATGTACTCTGCATATAAGTTAAATAAGCAGAGTGACAATAGATAGCCTTGATGTACTCCTTTTTCAATTTGGAACCAGTCTGTTGTTCCATGTCTGGTTCTAACTGTTGCTTCCTGACTTGCATACAGATTTCTTTGGAGGCAGGCAAGGTGGTCTGGTATTCCCATCTCTTTAAGAATTTTCCACAGTTTGTTGTGATGGGTGTCAGGAAACACGAACTCTGAGCCCAGTGACCTTCAACAATGCACTTAACCTCTTGGGAGTTCAATTAACATTAACAAAGTCCTGCCAATGCAGGAAACACAGGTTCAATCTCTGGGCCAGGAAGATTCCCTGGAGAAGGAAATGGCCACCCACTCCAGTATTCTTGCCTGGGAAATCCCACGGACAGAGGAGCCTGGCAGGTTATAGTCCGTGGAGCTGCAAAAGAGTTGAACACAACTTATTGACTAAACAACAACAAATTTCTGAGGTCCTTTGTAGCCTTCAAATATATAACCCTATGTAGGGGAATAGGAAAGGTCTGCAAAGAATAATGGCAGGGAAAACTGAGAATCCATTCCTGTGGAAGAATTCAACGGATTTGGGTATCCAAATCCATTCAAGGGTTGTGTGTGCATGCTTGCTAAGTTGCTTCAGTTGTGTCAGACTCTTTGGGACCCCATGAGCTATAGCCTGCCGGATTCCTCTGTCCATGGGATTCTCCAGGCAAGAATACTGGACTGGGTTGCCATGCCCTCCTCAGGGATCTTCTCGATCCAGGAATGGAACCCGCATCTCTTATGTCTCCTGCCTTGGCCGGCGGTTTCTTTACCAATAGCAGCATCTGGGAAGCCCATCCAGTGTTGCTAAGGAAGAAATATTTGCCCACCAAGGCATTCCATGAGCTGTATGAATTACACACTCTGGTCTCCAAGGGCAAGTTCATACTACCGTTCACCACCAGTACAATTAACTCAAATCAGTAATGCACAAAGCTGCAAGGGTAAACTTAATTCTGATAGAGAGCAGGAAATTAATGCTCTGCCCTTCCTCTCTAGAAAAAGAAACAGATCCTGTTGTGAATGAACCTCTTACTACTTTTTACGAGAGGGAAGCTGAAAAGTCTTGCTCCGGAGCTTTTACAGGGTGAGGGTGTGCGCGGAAAACTAATTAGTTCAGACTGGTTTCCCCAGGACTGCGTCATGCTTGCCTTCTTCCTGCCTCAGTTACATTTCTATGAGATTGTGATGAGGCTGTCGCGTCTGCAGGTTTATAGTGAAGGATGACACTAACCCACATGTTCACAGACCGTGAGAACAGCAAGACACTGGCTCTTCTTATTGATAAATGATGCGTTGTAGAGGTTTAAATGAAGCTGACACAGGTGACTAAGTGTTGCACCTGAAGGACCAAATGTCCTGATAGATGTGAAAGAACTTTTCCTCCTGAAAAGAGGATTGAGAGGATAGTCATTATTTGGGGCTGTTCTATTCAAACCCCTTCTTATAGATGAAGAAAACAAAGTCCAGAGAGGGGACTGCCAGCCAGAAGTCAGCAGCAGGAGAATGGCAGAGCCACGCCTGGAAAGGGGGCTTTCCAGAGAGCCCAGAGACCCAGGCCAAGCTCTATCCCTGTGTAAACCACATGATAATATTGAGGACAGATTTTTTTCCGCAGCTTAAAAGTTTTGACTTCAAAGAATCTTAAATGCTTTCTTTGTGATCCTGTGTGTGTTTTGCAATTAAATTCTAGGAATATGAAACAATTTAGGAAAGTAAAGCCCTGGTTTGCCAGAAATCCTATGGAATGGGGAGTTTAGTCTAACTGAAATGTATAGCACTTTTATTTCACAATTAAAAGCTGCTGTTTTGGAGTACCTCTTTCATGTCACTGACTTGTGTGCAGGATGAATGGTCCTGATTTACCCAGCATCCTCTGCGCACTGCCAAGCCCATTCACTTCCCTGACTTTATACCTTTTGCCCAGCAGGACTTAAGAAGCTGAGTTCTCCCAGGATTAGATGGCATTTGCAATTTTTCTGCACAAGTGCATACTCTCTCACCTATTCCTCCAAGTGGGCTGGAAGGTAACTCTTGAATCTGAAGAGATGGACTGGTTCCTTATGCTCCAAGATGCCTTTGGTGGATTTGACTGCTCAGTGGTAACCTAGCTGCTCCACGCACCTCCCCTCCCCTCCCCTGTTTCAGATGTATCCAGAACACCCATCCTGAAAGCCAGATACTGAACTAAGTACTGAGGATGCCAGAGTTGATAAAACACAGACCCTGACTTCAAGAACTCCAAGGCCAGCGGATATTCCTCCTGGTCCAGTGGTTAAGACTTTGTTTTCCAATGCAAGGGGGTACAGGTTCAATCCCTGGTCAGGGAACTGTGATCTCACATGCTTCAAGCCAAAAAGCCCAAACAAAAAACAGAAGCAATATTGTAACAAATTCAATAAAGACTTAAAAAAACCTCCAAGACCAGGAGGCAAGTAAGGATTCATTACACAACTGTGGGCCATGTGTGTTGGGGATTCTGACATGCGGGCTGCAAAAGGGCCAAGGGGATTCTGAAATTCTGGAGGAATTTTCCTCTTCTGCCTTCCGACCTTACGTGTGACCCACCCACTTGCTGAGGGCCAGTTGTGCTAAGGAGAGAGCTGCCACCCATCACTGATTTCTATCACTGTTACCGGTTCATGCAAAATTCAGGCGAGGATCTCAGCTCTCTGCCGTGATGATTGATCAGTGGATGCATATGAAACAGTCACATCAACATGCCTTGCTCTCCCTCTGAGAGGAACCACGGATGAGAGGCCTCGTTTAGCTGATGGGACCATAAGCCCAGCTTTCATCAGGAAGCATCCCGGGCTGCTCTGAAGGACGCATTGGACCTCGTGAGGGGTTGATGTTTGCAACATCATTAAGTGATTCATTTTCCAACTGCTTCATCATGAGTTCCTTTTAAACATATGAGGCTAAAAAGGAGTGCTTGCTGTTTGGTGATTTTTCTCCTGGTCCCTTTAGGCAGCCTACGTGAAGACACTGATTATGTAGCTTCCTTGCTTAAATCATGGCCTAAGGTAGGAACAGACTCTGGAGAGAGGCGGGCTGGCGCTGCCTCTGTGACCGCCAGGCCTGTGTCTGGAAACACATACATGTGGGACAATCAGGCAGGACTCCAGAGAGGCCCTGGGCAGAGGAGAGGACAGAGAGTCCCCACTCTCTCTGACTCCTCTTCTCTGTGTGAAAGTTCAGAATAAACCTAGTTTCCATAATGTTCCTGCTTTCTTTTTCCATCCCCGAAAAATGGAATGCTTTCTGCTTGCTCTGTCTCTCTCACTCACCTTCCTCCCCCCAGTTCTTTCGTTTAAAATCAGCTTCCTACAATCAAAAACGCATTCCAAAAGTATCTCCTTTGCCCTCTGCTGTATCCCAGCAGGTCTGAAAGTGCCCAAAACCTAATAGATAAGACCAATTAGTTGTTGAATTAATGAGTGACTCTTCTTTACTCTTTAATTTCAGCACTCACCTGAGTGCTGGACAACGCCAGCCTCAAATTTTCTCCTAAACAAAGGCCCACATCTCCAGCTGTTTGTCTGCATTCCTTCCTGCTGCCTGCTCACGTTCAACATGCTTGCAACAGAAACCTTTTTCTTTCTCTCCAAACCAGCACCCCCATTTGACCTTCCTCTTTCTGCCAGCAACACCATCATTCACTCAACAACTCCAGCACCAAATTTCCGTGTGGGGCTGCCTCCCCTCCTCCTTCTGTGAACCACAGCTTGTCCTAAAGCCTGCTTACCTGTCCACTGTCCGGTTTCCAGCCACCTTCCCTTTGCTACCAATCTCAGTCCCAAGGTCTAACTCGGAATCTCATCCCCTTAGATTTACCCTCTTACAACAGCCTCTTAACTGGTTTCATTGTTTTCTTCATTCATTGGAAAACTTTCTCCAGTCTGTGTCCTCCAAGTTCTTTGTTCATCTTCCGCTTCTCTAATCTAGCCAAAATTCACCAGCCACTCTCTTATGCCGACTGCTTTGAATTTGGCATTCAAAATTCTCCATGGTCACCCTTTAAATATTGCCCAGTCACACCTCCAGTGATTCCCAAGATAGAACCTTCCTTTGATTGAGTATTATTTCTGAACATGTTTTACATCTTCCCCCACCTGGATTCAAGGCCTCTCCTGTCCCTCCCCGAGGAGTCTCTCTCCTCAACTCTTTCCAGTGAACTCTGACCCAGCCTTCAAGACCAGCTCGGATCACACCTCCTCCAGGAAGCCTTCCCTAACCAGTTGAGCCCACAGTTGTGTCCACGTCCTCTGAGCTCCTATAGACCATGTCCTCTGTATCCTCACTTGATTTTAGCATCAGAGCTATGTGGATATAGTGAGTCATTAGTAACTTTGTCATGCGTATTAGTCTTATCTTCCCAGCCAGCTTGCAAACTCCTTTTGAACAAAGCTCGTGGGCTCATGTTCTCTTATATTCCTACAGCAGTTAATCTCCTTGTTTTCCAAATCAAGACCTTGCACAGAGTAGGAACTCGGCTGATACTAGTTGATTTTTAAGTAAGATTAAGACTGAAATAAATGAACATCAGGATAGGAATCAAACTATGCACATTTAGGAAACGGCTTTCCTGAGGGTATTTTTTCCCTCAATAAAACTGAATATTTTAAACAATATCAACATCACATATTGGATGTGAAATACACTAGCTTATGTTAAAATTTATTTCATTGTTATTCATTTACAGAAGAAAGAAAAGTAGAGAATGTTTTAAATTCCAGTAACAAAAGTAGGTCATCTGGAAATTGATCTTAATTTTCCATATTTAAATCACCTCATTTCACCAATAACATGGTAGATTTAGTAATGATGAAGGGCTCACAAAGTAACTCTTCCGTAGTGTTTGTGTTTTAAATCAACACAAAAGTGTTATTCATGCTGTTCTGATTCAAATTGGTTAAACTACATCACCTCTGGATTTTAGGGAAAGTCTCCAGTCTGGTTCTTGACTCTAAAGCCCAGATTTGGCTCTTTGCCTTTTCCTCCCTATGGTGTTGAAGAAGACTCTTGAGAGTCCCTTGGACTGCAAGGAGATCAAAAAAGTCAATCCTAAACAAAATCAGTCCTGAGTATTCATTGGAAGGATTGCTGCTGAAGCTGAAACTCCAATACTTTGGCCGCCTGATGTGAAGAACTGACTCACTGGAAAAGACACTGATGCTGGGAAAGATTAAAGCAGGAGGAGAAGGGGAATGACAGGATGAGATGGTTGGATGGTGTCATCGGCCCAATGGACATGAGTTTGAACAAGCTCCAGGAGTTGGTGCTGGACAGGGAAGCCTGGCATGCTGCAGTCCATGGGGTCGCAAAGAGTTGGACATGACTGAGTGCCTGCACTGACTGACTGACTCTTTCTTCCTCTTTAGGGATGAATGTCTGTGTCTCTCCCACAAAATCATATGTTAAAGCCTAATCCCCAAATTGATGAAATCAGGAAGTGAGGCATTTGGGTGGTGATTAGGTCATGAGGGTGGAACCCTTATAAATAGGATTAGTGCCCTTACAAGAAGGGACAGGAGAGAGCTTACCCTGCCCACTCTGATCTCCACTACCTGTGGATACAGGACAACTGTGTGCAAACAAACCAGGAAGCAGGTCCTCACCAGAGACAGGGTCTAGCAGCACCTTGCTGCCTTCATCTTAGGCTTCCCAGGCTCCCAAACTGACAAATAAGCGCTTTTTGCTTAAACCAACCAGTCTGTGGTATATTTGTTGTACCAGCCTGAAGAGTCAGCTTTTCTACAAGGAAAGCCTGACCCCCAAAACCTGACCAAATGCTGCTCTCTCCTGTCCTTTCTATGTCAGGGACATTAAAGTCTGAAATCACACCCTCAGTTTTCTGGTTAATCTCCCAGGTTAAACTCTGACCTGCTTGATCCCAGAGGTAACACCTATTTAGCTGTGTATCCACAGCTCCCATACATTGCCTGGTGTACAACTAGAGCTCCCTTGATGCCCTTTGAATGCCCTCCCAAGGACAATGATGACCTCCCAAAGGGGTGAACAAGGGCAGCGGTGACACAGAGGAGCAATGGCTCTGAGCTGCTAGAGGGTGTTCCAAAAGACTTTACAAAGGAAGTAATGTTTCCCTGGCTGGCTCTTCCCCTGCCCCCAAGCCTGTCCCCAGTCGTGCCATCTGGGCATTTTCTGACAACTACAGTTTCCTGGTTTCAATCACAGTCAGTTCAGTTGCTCAGTTGTGTCCGACTCTTTGCGACCCCATGAATTGCAGCACGCCAGGCCTCCCTGTCCATCACCATCTCCCGGAGTTCACTCAGACTCACGTCCATCGAGTCAGTGATACCATCCAGCCATCTCATCCTCTGTCGTCCCCTTCTCCTCCTGCCCCCAATCTCTCCCAGCATCAGACTCTTTTCTAATGAATCAACTCTTCGCATGAGGTGGCCAAAGTACTGGAGCTTCAGCTTTAGCATCATTCCTTCCAAAGAAATCCCAGGGCTGATCTCCTTCAGAATGGACTGATTGGTTCTCCTTGCAGTCCAAGGGACTCTCAAGAGTCTTCTCCAACACCACAGTTCAAATGCATCAATTCTTCAGCGCTCAGCCTTCTTCACAGTTCAGCTCTCACATCCACACATGACCGCTGGAAAAACCATAGCCTTGACTAGATGGACCTTAGTTGGCAAAGTAATACCTCTGCTTTTGAATATGCTATCTAGGTTGACCATAACTTTTCTTCCAAGGAGTAAGTGTCTTTTAATTTCATGGCTGCAGTCACCATCTACAGTGATTTTGGAGCCCCCAAAATAAAGTCTGACACTGTTTCCACTGTTTCCCCATCTATTTCCCATGAAGGGATGGGACCGGATGCCAAGATCTTCATTTTCTGAATGTTGAGCTTTAAGCCAACTTTTTCACTCTCCTCTTTCACTTTCATCAAGAGGCTCTTTAGCTCCTCTTCACTTTCTGCCATAAGGGTGGTGTCATCTGCATATCTGAGGTGATTGATATTTCTCCAGGCAATCTTGATTCCAGCGTGTGTTTCTTCCAGTCCAGCGTTTCTCTTGATGTACTCTGCATAAAAGTTAAATAAGCAGGGTGACAATATACAGCCTTGATGTACTCCTTTTCCTTTTTGGAACCAGTCTGTTGTTCCATGTCCAGTTCTAACTGTTGCTTTCTGACCTGCATACAGATTTCTCAAGAGGCAGGGCAGGGGGTCTGGTGTTCCCATCTCTCTCAGAATACTCTCTTGGGTGGGGCTAGGGACACACATGCCAAAATGCTCCACTGGTGATTCTGATGAGAAATCAGCTTTGGGAATCCCTGATCTTCAGGCATGGGGGCTTCCCTGTTGGCTTAATGCCAGACAATCTGCCTGCAATGCAGGAGATATGGGTTCAATCCCTGGGTCAGGAAAATCCCCTAAAAGAGGGCGTGGCAATCTGCTCTAGTATTCTTGCCAGGAAAACCTCATGGACAGCGGAGCCTAGTGGGCTCCATTCCATTGATCACAAAGAGTCAGACACGACTGACGTGACTAAGCTCAGCACAGTACAGACTGATTGAACACAGCACAGTACAGATCTTCAAGCATGAAAAATCTAAGTGGCTTCTATGAGCGAGAAGTGGCCTACGGGACTGCGCTAACCTCTGCCCACCAGGAAAGCCTCATTTTGAACCACTCTACTCTCTCTAAGTGTGTGTGTGCACAACACACACCTACCTGTGTACTCATACCTCTGCGCCTCTGCTCAGCTCCCGCTTATCTGGGTTACCCTTTCCTACCTTGCCTATTCACCCAGTCCCTCCAGAGGAAATATTACTTCCTTTGTAAGGTCTTTTGGAAAGCCCTCTAGAGCAGCTCAGAGCCCTTGCTCCTCTGTGTCACCGCTGCCCACGTGCACCCATTTGGGAGGTCATCATTTGTTCTTGTATGCATTCAAAGAGCATCCGTGGAGCTCCAGTTGTGCGCCAGGCACTCCGTGGGAGCTGTGGATACACAGCTAAATAGGTGTCATTTCTGGGATCAAGCAGGTCAGAGTTTAATCCAGGAGATTACCCAGAAAACTCAGGATGAGATTTTCAGGCTTTAACATCCCTGACATAGAAAGGACAGGAGAGAGCAGCATTTGGTCAGGTTTTGGGGTCAGAATTTTCTTGTTGAAAAGCTGGCTCTTCAGCTGAGGTTTTCTACAGTATTAGGTGGCCCTAGTGGTAAAGAACCCTCCTGCCAATAATACACCATGTTATCATCATTAATTTAAGATCAAACCATAAACAATTGTTTAAATATCCTCTCTAGAAGTCCAGATGTATTCAGTGCTTTTTCAAGCCCATCTTCCTAAGGAAACTCTCTCCCAGGGCCTTCAGTCGGGCTCCAGGCTGGCTGGTGGCCCGATGCGCCCAGCACTCAATGGCGGTCCTAGATCTCCTTGTATCAGCAGCCTCAGGACTCCCTCCCCTCTGCCCTGTGCACCAGGGTGGTAACCAGACTGCTTTCTGCATCCCATGTCTTCCTCTTCTTTGATTTATGGCCCTGTTTTTGAAAAGCACATTCTCTGATATCTTCCTTAAAAAGGTACCTAGAAGGTACGTTTTCTGACGCTTTGCATGTCTGAAAAAAACATGACACTTGGTTAATTGCTTAGCAGTTGGGTCTCCAGCTCTTCTTTAAACAGCTCTACTCACGCCAGTTTTCACAGTTTAAATGCTTCAATTCTTGGGGAAATGTGTGTAGGAAGTAATTCATAGTATAGTGATAACCACAAAATCTTGGGATAACCCAAATGCCTTTTTAACATGCAACTGTTAAAAATAATGAAAGATTCATTAATTAATCCACTTAGCCATTTCCCCAGCGAACACTTATTGAGCATCTGCCATATGTCAGGCCAAGTTCTAAGTGCTGAATATATAACAGAAGTTCCTGTCATCAGGTGCTTTATACTATCTGCCTTTTTCTCACACTTAGGTGTATCTTTCCACATCCTAAGTGGAATCTGATTCTTGAATCTCTTTCAACTCAAGTCCAACTGGGAAAACACAAGAGTCAACCCTATTTTTTTACAAGTGAAAGATCTACTTAATCCACATTTCTGTTTATGTAAACATATTAAGAGCCAGATATGACTAAGCGATTGAGCACACACACAGAACATAATTTCAGTAGCTCAGTTCGGTTCAGTTACTGACTCAGTCGTGTCTGACTCTTTGAGACCCCATGGACTGCAGCTAGCTAGGCTTCCCTGTCCATCACCAACTCCTGGAGATTACTCAGCCTCATGTCCATTGAGTTGGTGATGCCATCCAACCATCTCATCCTCTGTCATCCCCTTCTCCTCCCACCTTCAGTCTTTTCCAGCATCAGGGTCTTTTCCAATGAGTCAGTTCTTTTCATTAGGTGGCCAAAATATTGGAGTTTCAGCTTTACCATCAGTCCTTCCAATGAATATTCAGGACTGATTTCCTTTAGGATTGACTGGTTGGATCTCCTTGCAGTCCAAGGGACTCTCGAGAGTCTTCTCCAACACCACAGTTCAAAAGCATCAATTCTTCGGTGCTCAGCTTTCTTTACAGTCCAACTCTCACATCCATACATGACC
Source organism: Ovis aries (assembly GCF_016772045.2). Classification (NCBI taxonomy): domain Eukaryota; kingdom Metazoa; phylum Chordata; class Mammalia; order Artiodactyla; family Bovidae; genus Ovis; species Ovis aries. The sequence continues at coordinate 40,209,959 of NC_056075.1, read as the reverse complement.
ACTGGGAAAACTACAGCCTTGACTAGACGGGCCTTTGTTGGCAAAGTAATGTCAGTAATAAAATACCAAATGGTGCCATTCTTTGGTGTCTTTTCAAGGTCAATAACCCTTCAATTACTGTTGAAGTTAAAGACTTAATAAAGATTTAAGACAATTTACCTAGTGCTTTTGTGTAGAGTGAATTTTCAAATCATAGACTCAAATTGCATGTTAATTTATAGCTGAATTCACTGCATAAAATCTAAGTATCAATTTTAAAATTTTCTTTGTAATTTTAACCTGAAATTTACTGAGGGGTTATTATAAGTTTGGAAAGCCACAAGGAAGAAAGAACTGAAGGAGTATCCTTAAAGGCCACAGGTTTCAAGCTTTTCTTTGGAATATCTGGAGACAATTTTGGCTTATCACAGTAGAATAATAGGGTGAGAGAGTGGTGGGGTGCTACTGGCATCTAATGTGTAGAGGCTGGGCTTCTAAACACCTTGAAATGCAAAGGACAGCCCCAGAGCAAAGAACTTTCCAGTCCCAAATATCAGTGGTGCTAAGCCTGAGAAACCCTGCTTCAAAATATTAGCAATAATAATAATAATCAGGCATTGCATAAACAAAATAAGTATTTATTCAGGAAGTGGTAGCAAAAGTTTAAATCAGGAGTAATTTTAGCAGATATTTTTGAACATTAGGTTTGAATCCCTGACTCTTTCTGTGCCTCTTTGAATTGTGTGTAGGGCTTTCACCTTTGGCTAGGAGACTACATTTTCATTTTTTCTAACCCTAACCCTAACCCTGGAATATTTGGAATATTCCAAATGCCCTCTGAGGAGGAGGACAAGCTGATTGAGTAACACTGTCCTAAACAAAGACTTTGATTGTCATCTACTTGTTCTCTGCAGTTGCATGCCTTGTTGGTACTTAGAAAATAAGCCTGCCATGTGCAGTTGGCCAGGTTACTCACTGTGTAAGGGCAGCTGGCCAAAGATGTAAGGAAAAGCCAAAATCCAGCCTTTGCTCTGCTTGCCACATCAGGGTCCCTGTAATGGGTCTCTGTCCTGGACAGAAAGACTTCTTTAGAACTCAATATTAGGTGCTTTGTGGGCTATCTTCTTGTAGCAACATTGAAAAGTAATAAGACTAGAATGTCAGATGCAAAACTCATCTAGCCCAACTCCTTCAGTCTTCAAGATAGGAAAACTGAGGCCCAGGAAATTATGGAAGGATAACTTTGAGAAATGTATTCAACCTCTAGTTGAAAACTTGGGAAGAAAAGGGAGAAGCTGATTATACTTTAGGGAGCTTGAGTATGAAATGGGAAAATCTAACATATCGAAGAAGGGCCCTTGCATGGGTATTGGGGAGGAAGCACAATCCAGTTTACAGGCAGACACAAGACAAAGAGATAATCTTTCATATGAAAGGCAGTGTAGACAGGGGCCACACAGAAAAAATGTCCCTGGAGAAGAACGTGCTGATGGTCACTGCTGCCCTGGGATCAGCTCCAAACCAAGACCAGAGTCTGATTCATCTTTGTGGCCTTTGGGTTCATTCCTGGCCCATATTGGCACAGAACAGAGGCAGCAAAGCACTTGACTGGGTAAAACACTATTGATTGTGGAGACCATGGAGGCAGAAACAGGAAGCTCTCCTGGTGGAAAGCATGGGCTGTCCAGGAGGAAAATGTTCCAAGAAGCCACTGTGTCAGTCTCCCTGACCCTCAGAGAGTTCTCCTCTCTAAGAAAGCATGGCTAAATATGACACCCTCCCTTCTCCAGATGGTCCACTCACTGAAGGTGATACAGCAAGTTGTATTTTACCCCTGTCTGCCCTGGTGATGTCTGCCCAGCTGCACCCACATATCCTGGACGCACCAATTGAACCCACCCTCCCCGGGACAAGCTGAGCTTTGGGGCTCTGAGCCCACTGACCTCTCTGGAACTTCAGCATATGGGCATCTGGCCCATGCTGTTCCCCTTGCTCTTGTAGGTCAGCTTAACCTTGGCCAAGGGCTCCGCCCCTCTCACAGTCCCAGCAAATCTGACAAATCCATGATAGAGTTAACAGAAGCTGCAGCGAACAGCACACATGCTCAGAAGCCACTAAGAACACATGTCTCCTCCCTGGGCTTCTGGCTGCAACCCCGTGGTGGGTCTCCTCCTTTCCTCCAGTCCAAGGAACTCACAGCTTCACTGGCTCCTGCCTTTCCTGTTCCTCAGGGGCAGGAGTTGAACATTAAGGGAGCAACTATAAAGCACCAACTAGGAGCTTCCCCAGTGGCTCAGTGGGTAAAGAATCTGCCTGCAATGCAGGAGACGAAGGAGACGTGAATCTGATTCCTAGGTCAGGAAGATCCCCTGGAGGAGGAAATGTCAACCCACTGAGTATTCTTGCCTGGAAAATCCCATGAACAGAGGAGCCTGGCAGAATGGAGTCAACGGTGTCATAAAGAGTCGGACACAACTGAAGTGACCGAGCACGCACTTATGCGTAATGCACCAGCTAACCAGGAGAGACGCCCAGAGGGTCATGCCAGGTCAGGTGTTAATTCACTAGTGACTGGATCACACGGAGGTGTGGGGTGCTGGGGACCGTCTCCACCAGCACAGGAGTATTTCAAGGTTTTACCCCTGGTGGGGCCTTCCCTGTGGCTATCAAACCCAATTATCTCTCTCCTTCTTGGAAGTACAGTTTGACTCTGCTGGGCTCTCGCAAACACAGAGAAGCATCTGTACTTTTTAACAAGGGCAGCTCAAACTCCCGTAATCCACACTCCTTCGGAGGTGATGGGGTCCGGCAATAACCCCACCACAATCTCCCCTTGCAGATCTCCTTTCCACTGAGCACCTGCTGTGGCCCTTTTTCAGGAGGAGCCTAATAATACAGTCCAGGCCACTAACTCCTCTATTCTGCTGCCAAACTTTACAGCTGTTTCTGCAGGGTCTGACTCTGTAACAATCCATAAAGCACCAACTACAGCTATAATTAAATTGTAAAAATCAATCCAGCCACAGCATGCAGCTGGGGAGGAATTCATCTCCTGCGATGTCCCCAGTGGGCCATAACCCTCCTCTGGCTGCCATGGCAGGTGGCAGAGGGCACTAAGTCAGCAGCACGGGAGCCCAGAGTGCACCTCTGGCTCTTGTTTCCACGGCAGGGTTTCGGGAACCATCAGAGACTCATCGCAGCTGCAGCGACAATGACATGGAAAAATAGTCCATAGGATATGTGTTGTCAGGTTGAGAGACACTCCAACCGGAGCTCATAGAACTCAGAAGCGAGGGTGTAAGACCTGGTGCCTGGAAGGGACCAGCCAGGGTTGGATGTGCAACTGGGCAGAGAGGGTGGGAGACCTGGAACCAGGAGAATGAAGGAAGAATGTGATCCAGGCTAAAGCAGGGGCAGAGCCCCTAGCACTTCAGACAAGGGTTGTCATTGGTCGAGATTGCCAGCCAGACTAATTAATTAAAGTTGTATGGTATTTAAAATTTGCTATGTATCTGCTTCAGTTGTGTGTGTGTGTGTGTGCATGTGTGGCTTATTCTACAATGTAAATTTCATTTTCAGTGAGTCCATCTGTTATCTTTACGAAATGCTGGAATTAAAAGGAATCTCTTTGGATATTGTTAAGATGAAGTACTAAACTGAATTTGCATTTGGAACAAGTCTTTGGCAGCCTGGACTGGAAACAGCTGGTGACCACTTGCCTCATGTCCACTTGGCCTTTTTTGTGGGTTGAATGCTGCCCCATCTCCCAATCCCCCCTTTCAGGATATGTCCATCCTATTCAGGAAAAGTCTTTCAGAAGTAATTAAGGATCTCAATTAAGGATCTCAACTAAGGACTAGGATGGATCCTAAATTCAGTGACAAGTATCTAGAAGAAATAAGAAGGGAGGAACTTCCCTGGCAGTCTAGGGCTTAAGCCTTCACCTTCCACTGCAGGGGGTGCCAGTTCAATCCCTGGTTGAGCTAAGACTCCCACGTGCCTCACAGTCAAAAAACCAAAACATAAACAGAAGCACTATTGTAACAAATTCAATGAAGATTTTAAAAATAGTCCATAAAAAAAAAAATCTTTAAAAAAGGAAGGAAAAGGAGAAACTACAAGTCTACAGAGGCTTCCCAGGTGGTGCAGTGGTAAAGAATCCACCTGCCAGTGCAGGAAACGCAGGTTTGATCCCTGGGTCAGGAAGATCCCCCGGAGGAGGAAATGGCAACCCACTCCAGTATTCTTGCCTGGGAAATCCCATAGACAGGGGAGCCTGGTGGGCTACTAGTCCATGGGGTCCCAAAGAGTGGGACGTAACTGAGCATCCGCTCCTTCATATATGCATACATCAGTCTACAAGCCAAGGAACCCCATCAATTACCAGCAGCCACCAGAAGCTAGAGGAGAAGCCTGGGACGAATTCTCCCCCAGAGCCAACTCTGCCAGTACCTTGATTTCAGACATCTGGCTTGCAGACTGAGAGAGAATAAATACGCTGTTCTAAGCCACCCGGTTTATGGAAGTTTGATACGGCAGCCACAGGAAACTACCGTGATATACACGGCAGCTCACACGCTGACACGGGGAGGAGCATCTAATGCTAGTTTTGGGGTCACGATGACCTGAATTTGGATTTTATCTGTGTCTCTGCCACTTTCTACTTACACGATTTTAGACAGATGATTTCTCAATGTTCCCCTCTGTGCAGTGGGATGGTAATATTTATTTTACAAAGTTGGAAAAATGAAATGAGAGGCAGCCACATAGCATCTGGCACATAATAACAACTGGATAAGTGTTAGGTCATTATCATGCCTTTATTATTAAAAATTGGTTGGACATCCAAGTTAATGACTAGTTAAGGGGAAGACAGGAAGTTACTTTTTTTTTTTTTTTTTGTAGAAAGTTGCTTTTGAAATAGGCATTCCAGAAAGAGGTGATGGCTCCTCTTCTGTGAAGAAGTAGGGAGAGAGGACATTTGGGAGAAAAACTAAGGAGGAGAGTCCATTGTCTGTATTTGAAAATAAGAGAGAAAAGAGAAGACAGAGGAATAACTGGGAAAGACACTGGGGGAGGACTGGTTTTAAAATAAAACAAATATCGCTATTATGGAAGATGAAGGGAGGGTGTTGCTCTATGTTTAGGAGGAGGACGGAAATAGAGAAATTACTCTTTTAGAGGACAGAAGGAGAGAGGCTGTAATTATAAAGGGAGTATATGTATCTCTCATGCTGAGTGGTTAAATAAACAGGTCTTTATGGAGGCTTCTCTCTTTATGGAGAAACCCAAGGAAGAATGAACTTCCTTTTCAGGATGCCACCAGATATCCAAAGGGGTACCTGCCCATCTCCTGAGCTGGAGGTGATGATAGGAAACAGAGACATTTCCAGGCAACTGCCCAGCCTAGGGGAAGTGCACTGCTTAGGAATTCAGAAATTTAGACCCTCTCCCCTTTCCCCCTATACCACCAAAAGGATACAGAATATGTTCATCAGTTCTCATCAAGATTGAGCTAGTTTTGTGACCCCATGGGCTGTAGCCCACCAGGCTCTTCTGAATCCATCAGGAATTCTCCAGGCAAGAATACTGAAGTGGGTTGCCATGCCCTCCTGCAGGGGATCTTCCCAACCCAGGGATTGAACCCAGGTCTCCTGCATCACAGGAATATTCTTTACCATCAGAGCCACCAGGGAGCCCTGAGCTAGTCCTGAAGGGGTGTTTTTGATAGCTGAGAGGGTGGAGTATATTCTGGGAGGAAAAAACAGGTTGAACAAAGACAGCGAGTGAATAAAAAATGAAGGCAGTACAGGAGGAGGGCACAAGCCTGCAGGATATATACAGGGGAGGAGTGGGAGAGAAAGAGAAGAGACACTGGGGCACCCATCGCTCCGAGCAAGGGGGCACCGTGAGCCATGCTTGGGAAGGCCAAATAGGGAGCTCCATATAGAAATGGGAGGGGAAGGAGTGCTCAGAGTGTTTCATTAATAAATTTAAATTAGCCAACATTTAGAATCGAGAGTTTTTCCTTAAAAAGCCAGATTACTGGAATCAAGAGAAAACAGGTCTGGCCGTTCTGGCTCCTTATCGGGATGTAGTCGAAGGGAGGCTGAGGCATGGGGCTGCAGCTGGAAGGCTCAAACTCTCTTTGCCATGGCCCCACCTTACCCAGCACTTCACTCATTCACATGGCCTGCCCAGGACCTGGTGGCCAGAGGCAGCAAATGTAGATGACTCCAAGGGACAAAGTAAGACGTTCCCACCCTCTCTCCCTCCAGGCCCTAGTGCTGAAATGCATCTCTGATGGCGGCAGTTGATTGACAGCATTAATAAAACTTTCTTTATCCTTAACTATTTTTGATTTTGTCTACTGGTTCTATGAATTCTTGAGAAAGCAGTGTGTGTGTGTGTGTGTGTGTGTGTGTGTGTGTGTGTGTGTGTGTGTGTATGCATTTTAACCAGCTTCTTAGGAAGGAAAAACTAGTCAGAAATTAGAGCTCTCACCCATAACCTGGCACATAAGTAGTCTATTGACCTGCATCTAGTTCTCCTTCCCGAGTGCAGGTTCATTCTCTCGGCAACTTCATGATGTCCTTAGCCAGGTATGTAGATACAGTGTCCGGATGGATCCTCTTAGGCTTAGTAAATCAATACTCTGAAAGTCAGAGTTGCTTAAACCGGGCTAACTGCTACAAATACTGCCTAATAAGGCTTCTTCTTTTTTTTTCCCTGAGTAGAATACAGGATGCGAAGAAAAAGTATGGCTCTTTTCTGTTTTTGTTTTTTTTTTTTTTTTTTTTCCTGTGGTTTCAAACTCAGGGCAGGTATATCTACAGGCCACATTAACTGGATACCAGACTTTGTGTCAATACAGGCATCACCCCCAGGGTGATTTTTCCCAGGGAATTTCTTTGGAAGCTTTCTTAATGTGAAGATGCTACAACACTCTTCAGTCAGCCTTGGGAATTGCAAATACAACCCAGAGATGGAAGACTAATTTTCTTTAAAAAGACAGAATCCTAATGCTTATAGCTTAAACTGCAAAGAACAAATAGTCATCATGCAATTCCATTTGATGGTAATTAATATCTATTGTTTTTACCAATTCATGGAATTTCCTCAGACTTATTTTCATCCTTTGAGCTAAATTTTCTTTATTCTCCACGAAACAGTTTCTGTTCCAATTTATGCAAGTCAAACAGTGACACTCCAGTGGTCCATCCTCTGACTTGACTAGGAATCAGTTCCAGGAGCAAAATAGATGCTGGCAAGAAACACTACATCCCAGCAAGGATCCTGGAACATATGATACAATGAGATTACAATAGGATGGGCTGGAGCTGAGCTTGAAGTCTAGAATATAGGTAGGCAGAGAGGACAGATGGGGTCTTCCTGATAGGGGGTTGGGGAAGGAGTATAGCCAAAGAAAAGCCACCTCTAATGACAATCTCCCACTGACCTTGACCTTCCTTGCTGCCTGATAGCATCATCTCTCACGTACATGTTGTTTAGGCTAAGCGCCCAGGATAAGACAATAATACATAGTCCTAACTAGCACCTGTTGTCACTGCTCAGAAAATAATGACTGGGATGGGATGGGTCAATACTTACTGCAGGAAAGGGGAAGAATTTTTTAAGCCAGGCTTAGATGGTACCAGTGTGGGAATCTCTGTTCTAAACAGAGAAGATCAGGGCATGGTCAACCTGTGCATCTCTACTGTGCTACCCCTTGGGAGTTATTTATATGACTGCCTTCCCATCGAGTTATGATCTTCTCCCACCACAGGGTCCTACTTTTCATTTAATTGCTTATTTTCTGATGAACTGTTGGTTGCAGAAATGGTGCAAAAATGCACCAGAAACTAGGAAACTGAGAATGTCTATTTCTGGTCATGATAATCGAACTGGTAGCAGACTTATCTCTCCACCATGAACTGCTAGAAAACCAACAACTGTTTTCAGATATTGGATAGCAGACAGCATAAGAATATGATCCCTAGAGAAGGGAGATAAACAAGGTGAAAAAGATAAGCTCTGCAATGACCTTAGTTTTCTGCCTGGGCGCACTTTGCAGATCTCAGGGCGAGGACAGAGATCCCAAGCAGAACACAATGTGCTTGTTAAATTGAGAAGTGAAAGGGAAAGTGTTAGTCACTCAGCCGTGTCTGATTCTTTGCAACCCCTCTGTCCGTGGAATTCTCCAGGCAAAAATATTACAGTGGGTTGCCATTGCCTTCTCCAGGGGATCTTCCAGACCCAGGGACTGAACCCACGCCTCCTGCATTGCAGGCAGATTCTTTACCATCTGAGCCACCAGAGGATCACTCTAAAAGAGCTTAAACACAAAGGATCTTCCAAAGGAACAGTTTGCTCTTCAAATAAATTGACTGCCTGCCAGAGCAAATGAAGAATCTAAGCTACTCCATTTTGTTAACAGAAAAACTCCGTTTTGTAAGATTCCGGGAAAAGAGCCTTTGGAAATCCCCTGGCCTCAACCCACCACCCAGGAGCCAATCGGACCCTAGACCAGAATCTCCTGACTTAACGTTCAGGAACTTGTGGTCTACCTAGGTAATAGGGACCAATCAAAAACCAACACACAACCCTTCGAAAGAAAGTGACCAATCAGTCGTCCCCCTACCTAGAAATTCTTTTTTTCATGAACATTCCTTATATAAGCAATGTAATCCAAAACCCGGGGCTCCTCCCTATAGCTGCTGAGTCGGTAACAGTGGGAGCCCCAGCTCAAGCTTGGTAGTAAAAGCTCTCTTGCTTTTGCATCGGATATCGGCTCCCTGGTGGTCATTGGGAGATTTCGCGACTTGGGCATAACACAAAGGCCAACTCTCTTTAAAAGAAAATGACAAAATCTATATGATCAACAAGGTAAAATTTACAGTATCCAGCATACAATTAAAAATTTCTAAACATGCCATGATGGAAGAATGGTGGGCTATAATCAGGAGAGGGAAAAAATTAGTTTGTAGAAATAGAGAGTAAGAGCCTAAATCTTTTAGGTATATTTGAGTCTCATATCCAAATTCTTCTCTTTATAATTAGCAACTTATTTCACTCCTGTCAGATTCTTTGAATAAAAAGCTACTCCTGTTTACCTACCATCTGATGTGCTTGACATCTAATTAACTAAAAACTTATAACAAGTCCTCAGAGGCCAGCTGATAGCTTCTGCCTTGGAAAAAACAAAGTCTGGGCTTGTTTGGGTGAGATAAATAAAAGTTGCTCACCGCAGCACATGAGAATAATAAATACTGGATAAGTTCTTTTCAGGGAGGTGATGCGCCAATTTGCTTTTCAGCTTCTCTGGGTTTTACTTGTCTCTGCTTCCTCCTTGCCCATCTCCATGCCAACGAATGAGAACACGCACATAGCAAATGTTGGCAAGATCCCAAAAGATGAAAGTAGAGAAATGAAAAATGAGACTCTATTTGGATGGTGCCTTGGGTTTCTCTATTATTCTTAGGGGATTATGCCAAATTATTTCTTTTCTTTAACAAGTACATTAAAAAGCAAGCCAATGTTCAATCACTATGATTTTACAAATAGCTGCCTAGCACAGCCTGCAGAGGTGGCCATCACCGAGTATGTGGAATACAGAGTGCCAAGAACAGGTGGGAGCAGGACAGGTTTTCCATCTCAGCTTCTATAAGGTAGTTTAGGACCTTCGCTTCATTTAATCAAGTGATCAGTTCTAGTTTAAGCATTTACTTTAAATGTCAACCACCCCCAACCACCACCACACACCACACAAAGCTCTTGATGTGTGGATTTGAGTGTGAAAGCAAATTTTTAACCATAAGATGGATATTTGTCCACTCTTTGAGTGGGCTTCCCCGATAGCTCATTTGGTAAAGAATCCGCCTGCAATGCAGGAGACTCCAGTTCAATTCTGGGTCAGGAAGATCTGCTGGAGAAGGGATAGGCCACCCACTCCAGTATTCTTGGGCTTCCCTTGTGGCTCAGCTGGTAAAGAATCCGTGTGTGATTGGTGAGTTCCTGGCCAACAATGACCACGCACGGTTTGGGACTGAGTGACTTTTATAACCATTTCACTGGGTTCTGAGAGCTCCCCAGAGCTGACAGCACCAGGCTAATTAGAAAGGTAACTCAAGTAATTAACTAGATGATGAGGGGAAATGCCTGTGATTTAACTTGTACCTACTATCGTTCCCTGTGGGGTTTTTGAAGGGAAGTAATCACCTCCTCATTATCACAAGTGTTACTCGAAGTGTGTTTTGCCGTTGCTGCCATATTTGTTTCTTCTTCTGAATTCTCCAGGCGCCTGAGGTACAGGCAGACCTCGTTTTATCACGCCTCACACATACCGCGTTTTTCACAGATGGCAGGTTTGTGGCAATCTTGCATCAAGAAAGTCTATTGGTACCATTTTTTCCAACAATGTTGGCTCATTTCCTGTCTCTGCATCACATTTTAGTAATTCTCAGAATATTTCAAACTTTTTCATGATTATTTTTGCTATGGTGATCTCTGATGTTTTTGCAAAAGACTATAACTTACTGAAGATTCAGATGATGGTTAGCAGTTTTAGCAATAAATATTTTTTAAATTAAGGTATGCACATTATTTTTCTTTGACATCATGCATACTTAATAGACTACAGAACTGTGTAAACAATATTTATATGCATTGGGAAACCAAAGAGTTTATGGATAGTAATATTCACTTTATTGCGGTGGTCTGGAACCGAACTCACAGCCTGTCTGAGGTGTGTCTGTATTTGCTTCCAAGAGGCTTGAGCTTCTCTTGCTGCTGCTGCTGCTGCTGCTAAGTCGATTCAGTCGTGTCTGGCTCTGTGCAACCCCATAGACAACAACCCACCAGGCTCCCCCGTCCCTGGGATTCTCCAGGCAAGAACACTGGAGTGGGTTGCCATTTCCTTCTCCAATGCAGGAAGGTGAAAAGTGAAAGTGAAGTTGTTCAGTCGTGTCCGACTCCTTGCAACCCCATGGATTGCAGCCCCCCAGGCTCCTCTGTCCATGGGATTTTCCAGGCAAGAGTACTGGAGTGGGGTGCCATCACCTTCTCCGTGAGTTTCTCAGGGATACCATTAAGATCACTTCAATTCTCGAGTCAAACATGAAACATAGACTCTAAGCAGTGAGTTAGTCTTACTTTTCCCCCAGTGAATGAATTCCTTCGTTGACACCCTATAGGTGTCTGGTCTCTGCTTGCACATTCCTTGAGAGGGAACTCACTACCTCACTTGGAAACCCATTTCTCTACTAAGCAAGTTCTTAAAATTGAACTGAAGTCTCTCTCCTACTATTGCTTCTAATTCTTCCTTCTGTCATGCAAGAAACAGTCTACTCAGGTTTTCAAATAATGGTTCTTACGTCATACTCTGCTCCAGCCCTGCAACGGCTTCCCAAACCCCCTCACCTCCCAAGTGTCCTCCCCTCAAGTGACACTACAATAGAATTTACCCTTTCAGTTTGTTTTTCTTTCCCCTTCTTTTTCTGTTTTTCCTCTGTCATCCTTCCTTCTTCCCCTCTTTTTTCCTTCCTTCCTTCCTTGTCAAAAAAACATCAGTTCAGTTCAGTCGCTCAGTCATGTCCGACTCTTTGTGACCCCATGAATCGCAGCATGCCAGGCCTCCCTGTCCATCATCAACTCCCAGAGTTCACCCAAACTCATGTCCATCGAGTCAGTGATGCCATCCAGCCATCTCATCCTCTGTCGTCCTCTTCTCCTTCTGCCCCCAGTCCCTCCCAGCATCAGAGTCTTTTCCAATGAGTCAACTCTTCGCATGAGGTGGCCAAAGTACTGGAGTTTCAGCTTCAGCATCATTCCCTCCAAAGAACACCCAGGACTGATCTCCTTTGAATGGACTGGTTGGATCTCCTTACAGTCCAAGGGACTCTCAAGAGTCTTCTCCAACACCACAGTTCAAAAGCATCAATTCTTCAGCACTCAGCTTCCTTCACAGTCCAACTTTCACATCCATACATGACCACCGGAAAAACCATGACCTTGACTAGACCGACCTTAGTTGGCAAAGTAATGTCTCTGCTTTTGAATATGCTATCTAGGTTGGTCATAACTTTCCTTCCAAGGAGTAAGCGTCTTTTAATTTCATGGTTGCAATCAACATCTGCAGTGATTTTGGAGCCCCCAAAAATAAAGTCTGACACTGTTTCCACTGTACATCCGACAAAGACAAATATTTTTGATATCATCCACACATAGAATCTAAAGAACACAATAAACTAGTGAATATAACAAAAAGGAGCAGACTCAAAGATGCTGAGGACAAACTAGTGGGAGGGGGAGGGGAGGGGAGGGGGAGGGGCAACAGAGGGGTAGAGGGTTAAGGGGAGAAACTATCAGGTGTAAAATAAGCTACAAGGATATATTATACAACACAGAGAATATAGCCAATATTTTATAATAACTACAAGCAGAGTATAACCCTTAAAAATTATGAACCACCATATTGAACACATGTAACTTCTATAATATTGTACATCAACTACATTTAAAAAATACACACACACACACATATATATATCAAAAATATATGCACAACTTGAAACATTATTCAGAAACACCAATCACATGCCTCCAGTATTCCCCAAGTTTCTTTGGAAGTACTAGACTCAAATCTGCTCCTAATCTAGTAGCTTTTTGCTCCATGAAAATAGACTTGCAGATCCTACTTACTCAGAGAATCATGGTGAAAATTTTGCTTTGGGATCTTGCTTTTTCCAGAATGCCTGTATCTACCAGCCTCAGACCCCCAGTTTTCATTTCACTACACATCTCCTGAGCACAAAATAACTGAGGGGTAAGACAATAACTTGGTTCAATTCAGATGACAAATTTTTGGTCCCATGTAGTAGCTGATAGAAGAAAAGGAATTTCATGAACATCAGGCCTTTGGTGAGGGTCCTAAGCCTGCACACCATCACACAATGTAAAGAAAGACACAGTCTCTGGGTGCACACCAAGCACAGGGACTCCTCTTTTCATAACCACAATCTGAGACTCTAGAAACTCCCAGCCTGCCTGCAGAGAGACGGCATTCACAAATCAAGGCAACTGTCCCAGTGCTCGATGGAAAACGAACATCGTAATTTTAAAAATAATTCTCAAATAGTGTTTCATGCGTTTCATTATTCCTTGTGATATTGATGGTGTATTAACCCACTTTCTTCTTGTTTCTTTGGGAAACAAACCACGGGGACTGCCTTTTCTCTTCATGTCACATCAAAGTAAGGATGGATTTAAATGTGGAGTTATTGATTTATATACACATATTTGGAAAAATTGGACAGCTATGTTCCTACATTTTCTAAAATGACATAGCGGGTATCCATAACAGGGTGAAACTCTGACTCTGAGCCATCAGAAATGGAAGTCTCAGCCCAGCTGCCTGGATACACTCAGGCTGATGAAGGAAGGCCCTGGAATTCTAACCAGCACAGAGATGCTCTGCATTCAGCCTGCATCACCCAAGGCAGAAAATAGTGTGCTGATGAGAGAGAAGAGTGAATAACACCAAGTTCCACTGGACAGGCTCCAGGCACCAACCAGAAGAACAGAGTGCCATGGCTGACTCAAGGGCTGAAGGTGAGCCAGAGAAAGGACTAGGAGCAAATGAAACATAAAGGAAATGCAAGTCTCAGAAGGACTCCCTCTCAAATGAAAGGAGACCAGTGAACAGGGAGGAAGTGGGTGCTGCTTGTGTTTTGGGGCTTGTATTGGCACCTGCTGAAAGTAGTGTCTATTTTATTTGGTCACCTGGGGGGCAGAATGAAACTAAACCTGGCTAAAGCAGAAAAGTGAATTCATTGCTTCAAGTAATTCAAAAGTCAGGGGTGGAGTTGGTTTCTGGAACAGCTGGTGGAGAGGCCCAGACAATGGCTTCCACTTCCGTTTCTCTGTCTTTTGGTTCTGAATTCCTCTGTGTGGGCCCCACTTACAAGCAGATGGCTTCTTCTTCTGGTAAGATGGCTGCAGCTGTTTGAGGCTTCCACTCCATCCTCACAGGAGTCTCAAGCAACAGAGAACTTCTCTTTTTCTATGGTTCCCACAGAAGTTCTGAAACTGGGTCTCAACAGCTCTGAGTGGTCGGGTTTGGGTCACATGCTTATCCCTTTTCCAATCATTAAGCTCAGAAGCATGTGACACTCTGATTGGCCAGGCTCGGCCACATGCTTCACCTCTAAAGCTAAGATGGGGCCAGCCTCTTACTTACCACTTGGACAGAGAAAAGAATGGGTACTTTTCCCCCAAAGTTGAAAGCTACCAAGGGGAAAGCCTGCAGAACAGGACACAAAATTGCATAACCACTTCAAGGTAACAAAAGTGATTGAAGGGGCTAGGGCAGAGTCTATGGATTACATGAAGCTGCTAAATACAAGACTAAATGGTGACTTCATCTGCTATCATCTCAGATGAGCCTACACCTTCTGGGGATTCTGTTACCCATTAGGGATCTGCTCTTTCCAGCCACCATTTTGACCATGGCCATGGTTAACCATCGAGGTCTTGTCTGAGGATAAAAGCGTGAGATTATCTAGGACAGCTAGAAATGAATTTGTTCACTTCAACAGTCAGTCAGACATTTTGAGGGCTGATAATGTTTAAAATATATAGGGCTTGCTTTTAATTATTCTTGACAAACTTATTCTTGCTTGAATCAGTTCTAATGAGGTGGATGAAACTGGAGCCTATTATAGAGTGAAGTAAGCCAGAAAGAAAAACAGCAATACAGTATACTAATGCTTATATATGGAATTTAGAAAGATGATAATGATAACTCTGTATGTGAGACAGCAAAGAGACACAGATGTATAGAACAGTCTTTTGGATTCTGTGGGAGAGGGAGAGGGTGGGATGATTTGGGAGAATGGCATTGAAACATGTATAATTTCATATATGGAACGAATCGCCAGTCCAGGTTCGATGCATGATACAGAATGCTTGGGGCTGGTGCACTGGGATGACCCAGAGGGATGGTACAGGGAGGGAAGAGGGAGGGGAGGTTCAGGATGGGGAACACGTGTACACCTATGGTGGATTCATATTGATGTATGGCAAAACCAATACAATATTGTAAAGTAATTAGCCTCCAATTAAAATAAATAAATTTACATTAAAAAATGCTTAAAACTCTGGAAAAAAAAAAAAGGTCTCATGTTTCCTTTACTAACTCTTTCTATTTATTTTTATTTATTTATTTTACTTTACAACATTACATTGGTTTTGCCATACATTGACATGAATCCACCATGGGGGTACCTATGTTCCCCATCCTGAACCCCCTCCCACCTCCCTCCCCATCCCATCCTTCTGGGTCATCGCAGTGCACTAGCCCCAAGCACCCTGTCTCATGCATCGAACCTGGACTGGCGATTCATTTCACATGTGATAATTTACATGTTTCAATGCCATCCTCCCATGTCATCCCACCCTCGCCCTCTCCCACAGAGTCCAAAAGACTGTTCTATACATCTGTGTCTCTTTTGCTGTCTCGCATACAGGATTAGTGTTACCATCTTTCTAAATTCCATATATATGCGTTAGTATACTGTATTGCTGTTTTTCTTTCTGGTTTACTTCACTCTGTATAATCCCTTTCAGGTCGGTTCAGTTCAGTCACTCAGTCGTGTATGACTCTTTGAGACCCCATGAATCACAGCACACCAGGCCTCCCTGTCCATCACCAACTCCCGGAGTTCACTCAGATTCACGTCCATCGAGTCAGTGATACCATCCAGCCATCTCATCCTCTGTCGTCCCCTTCTCCTCCTGCCCTCAATCCCTCCCAGCATCAGACTCTTTTCCAATGAGTCAACTCTTCGCATGAGGTGGCCAAAGTACTGGAGCTTCAGCTTTAGCATCATTCCTTCCAAAGAAATCCCAGGGCTAATCTTCAGAATGGACTGGTTGGATCTCCTTGCAGTTCAAGGGACTCTCAAGAGTCTTCTCCAACACCACAGTTCAAAAGCATCAATTCTTGGGCACTCAGCCTTCTTCACAGTCCAACATCCATACATGACCACAGGAAAAACCATAGCCTTGACTAGACGGACCTTAGTCGGCAAAGTAATGTCTCTGCTTTTGAATGTGCCATCTCGGTTGGTCATAGCTTTGCTTTTGAATGTGCTATCTAGGTTGGTCATAACTTTTAATTTCATGGCTTTACTAACTCTTAATAGTGAAATATAGACTCTTAATAGTTATGACTCACTATTTATGAGATAGGTTTCCAATGTGACCTTGTAAAGTCATAGATGTTTCTGTTTAAAACAAAACAAAACACAAAATTCGACGAAGCGAATTTGAAGTTTCAATTGACTGTGTTCAAGGATTCATGAGCCAGGCAGAATCCAGCTCCCATCAGAGGAATTGTACAAAATGGAAAGCATTAGAGGACAGAGAAAGAAACTATTAGCAAAAGAAAATAAAGGACTGTTTCAGGCCAGGTCACCGTTTTTGGTGGGGGAAAGGACCAGGAGGGGTCTTTAATGTACAGTTACCTCACTGGTATTGATCCTTGATCAGGAAATTTCAGATTAACTGTTTTAAAGGTCATTTCTGGGAGGGGCTGAAACTGTAGTTAAGTCTTGTTTTGCTGTCATGGGGCGGGAGATATTATTTTTGACTTCTTATTTCTTTCTAACATCTCCCTGTTATTTTCTGTTTTATTAGAAGTGTAGGGCTCATCATTTCTAAGTTTGTTCATTATGCTGATGTCTCTCCCAAGTGTTCTATTACTCTTAGTGCCAAACAACTGGGAGAGATCATTCTGAAAGTCATAGTGACTTTCACTATGCCTTTCGAATCACTCAGCCTTCTGAGTGATGAATTCATTATGAGGCCATGACACATCAACGGCTTCCCTCTAGAATCTCTCTTAGTCACTCCTACTGACTCAGAGCCATTCCTTCTCAGAGTAGAAGTTTCCCTGAGGCAAGTCCCCACCATTTTGCTGTTTTGACTAGTGGAGGAATTCAAAGTGATGCTCACAAAGCAAAGAGGTCTTGTGACTCCCAGGCAGCAGATCATTGTCAAGCGGAAGGGAGCAAGCTTGACTACTGAGCAAGCACTGCCAAGGGTGTCATTTAAACTTCCATACTCTGCTTCATGACAACCCGCAGATGCTGTACTACAGATGGAAGGACATAAGTGAGAGAACATGAGAGAAAAAAGAGAGAACATGAAATATTTTCCAGTCATATTGTAAGCTTCCATATTCATTGTCTCAGATGAGCTGGAAGGAAATCAAAATATATAATCCCAAAATATGAACACTTTGACAAAAAGACTGTTTTGAATTGAAAGCAATTAAGAAAAAGCAGTTACAAAAAAAAAGTGTTCTGCCTTCTCACTATTTGCCTAGAAGCAGGACTTTCTATCTAGAAGGACAAAAATTTGTCACAGGACACAACTTTGTGTTGTCTAGACACTACTTTCAGTTCAGTTCAGTTCAGTCACTCAGTCATGTCCGACTCTTTGCGACCCCACGAATTGCAGCACGCCAGGCCTCCCTGTCCATCACCAACTCCCAGAGTTCACTCAAACTCACGTCCATCGAGTCGGTGATGCCATCCAGCCATCTCATCCTCTGTCGTCCCCTTCTCCTCCTGCCCCCAATCCTTCCCAGCATCAGTCTTTTCCAATGAGTCAACTCTTCACATGGGGTGGCCAAAGTATTGGAGTTTCAGCTTCAGCATCATTCCTTCCAAAGAATACTCAGGACTGATCTCCTTTAGAATGGACTGGTTGGATCTCTTGCAGTCCAAGGGACTCTCATGAGTCTTCTCAAAAACCACAGTTCAAAAGCATCAATTCTTCAGTGCTCAGCTTTCTTCACAGTCCAACTCTCACATCTATACATGACCACTGGAAAAACCATAGCTTTGACTAGACAGACCTTTGTTGGCAAAGTAATGTCTCTGCTTTTCAGTATGCTATCTAGGTTGGTCATAACTTTCCTTTGAAGGAGTAAGCATTTTTTAATTTCATGGTTGCAATCATCATCTGCAGTGATTTGGGAGCCCCCCAAAATAAAGTCTGACACTGTTTCCACTGTTTCCCCATCTATTTCCCATGAAGTGATGGCACCGGATGCCATGATCTTCATTTTCTGAATGTTGAGCTTTAAGCCAACTTTTTCACTTTCCCCTTTCACTTTCATCAAGAGGCTTTTTAGCTCTTCTTCACTTTCTGCCATAAGGGTGGTGTCATCTGCATATCTGAGGTGATTGATATTTCTCCCAGCAATCTTGATTCCAGCTTATGCTTCTTCCAGCCCAGCGTTTCTCATGATGTACTCTGCATATAAGTTAAATAAGCAGGGTGACACTATACAGCCTTGACGTACTCCTTTTCCTATTTGGAACCAGTCTGTTGTTCCATGTCCAGTTCTAGCTGTTGCTTCCTGACCTGCATACAGATTTCTCAAGAGGCAGGTCAGGTGGTCTGTATTCCCATCTCTTTCAAAAATTTCCACAGTTTATTGTGATCCACACAGTCAAAGGCTTTGGCATAGTCAATAAAACAGAAATAGATGTATTCTGGAACTCTCTTGCTTTTTCCATGATCCAGCGGATGTTGGCAATTTGATCTCTGGTTCCTCTGCCTTTTCTAAAACCAGCTTGAACATCAGGAAGTTCACGTATTGCTGAAGCCTGGCTTGGAGAATTCTGAGCATTACTTTACTAGCATGTGAGATGAGTGCAACTGTGCGGTAGTTTGAGCATTCTTTGGCATTGCCTTTCTTTGGGATTAGAATGAAAACTGACCTTTTCCAGTCCTGTGGCCACTGCTGAGTTTTCCAAATTTGCTGGCATATTGAGTGCAGCACTTTCACAGCATCATCTTTCAGGATTTGAAATAGCTCCACTGGAATTCCTTCACGTCCACTAGCTTTGATCATAGTGATGCTTTCTAAGGCCCACTTGACTTCACATTCCAGGATGTCTGGCTCTAGGTGAGTGATCACACCATAGTGATTATCTGGGTCATGAGGCTCTTTTTTGTACAGTTCTTCTGTGTATTCTTGCCACCTCTTCTTAATATCTTCTGCTTCTGTTAGATCCATACCATTTTTGTCCTTTATCAAGCCCATCTTTGCATGAAGTATTCCCTTGCTATCTCTAATTTTCTTGAAGAGATCTCTAGGCTTTCCCATTCTGTTGTTTTCCTCTATTTCTTTGCATTGATCTCTGAGGAAGCCTTTCTTATCTCTTCTTTCTATTCTTTGGAACTCTGCATTCAGATGCTTATATCTTTCCTTTTCTCCTTTGCTTTTCGCTTCTCTTCTTTTCATAGCTATTTGTAAGGCCTCCCCAGACAGCCATTTTGCTTTTTTGCATTTCTTTTCCATGGGGATGGTCTTGATCCCTGTCTCCTGTACAATGTGATGAACCTCATTCCATAGTTCATCAGGCACTCTATCAATCAGATCTAGTCCCTTAAATCTATTTCTCATTTCCACTGTATAATCATAAGGAATTTGATTTAGGTCATACCTGAATGGTCTAGGGTTTTCCCTACTTTCTTCAATTTAAGTCTGAATTTGGTAATAAGGAGTTCATGATCTGAGCCACAGTCAGCTCCTGGTCTTGTTTTTGCTGACTGTACAGAGCTTCTCCATCTTTGGCTGCAAAGAATATAATCAATCTGATTTCGGTGTTGACCATCTGGTGATGTCCATGTGTGGAGTCTTCTCTTGTGTTGTTGGAAGAGGGTGTTTGCTATGACCAGTGCATTCTCTTGGCAAAACTCTATTAGCCTTTGCCCTGCTTCATTCCAGATTCCAAGGCCAAATTTGCCTGTTACCCCAGGTGTTTCTTGACTTCTTACTTTTGCATTCAGTCCCCTATAGAGAAAAGGACTGCACGGGCGCAGGAGGGCCAAGAGGAGCTACTCCACATTCAAGGTCAGGAGGGGCGGTGGTGAGGAGATGCCCCTTGTCCAAGGTAAGGAGCAGCAGCTGCGCTTTGCTGGAGCAGCCGTGAAGAGATACCCCACGTCCAAGGTGAGAGAAACCCAAGTAAGACGGTTGGTGTTGCGAGAGGGCATCAGAGAGCAGACACACTGAAACCATAATCACAGAAAACTAGTCAGTCTAATCACATGGACCACAGCCTTGTCTAGCTCAGTGAAACTAAGCCATGCTCTGTGGGGCCACCCAAAATGGGCAGGTCATGGTGGAGAGGTCTGACAGAATGTGGTCCACTGGAGAAGGGAATGCAAACCACTTCAGCATTCTTGCCTTGAGAACCCCATGAACAGTATGAAAAGGCAAAGTGATAGGATATGAAAGAGGAATTCCCCAGGTCGGCAGGTGCCCAATATGCTATTGGAGATCAGTGGAGAAATAACTCCAGAAAGAATGAAGGGATGGAGCCAAAGCAAAAACAATTCCCAATTGTGGATGTGACTGGTGATAGAAGCAAGGTCTGATGCTGTAAAGACCAATATTGCATAGGAACCTGGAATGTTAGGTCCATGAATCAAGGAAAATTGGAAGTGGTCAAATAGGAGATGGCAAGAGTAAATGTCAACCAACATTCTAGGAATCAGTGAACTAAAATGGACTGGAGATATTACTGGGGGGGGGGGGGGGGGGGAAAGATGGCGGAGGAATAGGATGGGAAGATCACGTTCTCCCTCACAAATTCCTCAAAAGAACATTTCAATGCCGAGCAAACTCCACAAAACAACTTCTGTAGGCTGGCAGAGGACATCAGGCAACCAGAAAAGCAGACCATTGTCTTCAAAAACAGGTAGGAAAAAATATAAAAGACGAAAAAGGAGACAAAGGAGGTGGGGAGGGAGCTCCGTCCCGGGAAGGGAAGCCCGTCCCGGGAAGGGAATTTTAAGAAGAGAGGTTTCCAAACACCAGGAAACACTCTCCCTGCCGAGTCTGTGGCGAGCCTTGGAAACACAGAGGGCAACATAACAGGAAGGAAAAATAGATAAATAATTAAAACCAAGAGATTACAAGCCCACCAGTAACTCCCCCAGCGGAAAAGCAGCACAGACGCCTGCATCCGCCATTGGGAAGTGGGGGCAGGGCAGGGACGCGCGGGAGGTGCGGGCTGCAGTGCTTTGTAAGAATCGGGCAGGAACGCCCCACGCGCAACCAGAACGATCTAACTTGGGCTAGCAAACCAGACTGTGGGATAGCTACCACGCGAAAAGCTCGAACATAAGACCCCGCCAGGACCGAGCACAGAACAAAGGATGGAGCGGAAAAAGCCGGCTGCAGACCATTCCCCGCCGGGGACAGGCAGCCAGAGCCGTAAGGACTGGAAAGGGGCAATTGCAGACCCAGAGAGACTTTACTTACCTAACTGCAAGCAGGCTCCTTTGCTAAGACTTCTGGGGGTGCTGGACAGTCACAGTCTGCCTCACGGGGTGCGCCAGCGGTCCACCCAGAAAACTGAGCAGCAGCGGCGGAAAAGGTGACAAGCCGCGGCGATCGCGCTCGCCAAACTCCTGAGCTACTCGGACCTGGGAAGGGCACAAAGCGCAGTCCCAGCCGCATTTGTGCCTCTGAGGGCTGCCTGAGGGCCGAACCTGAGCGGCTTGGACCGGGGAAGT
Organism: Ovis aries; assembly: GCF_016772045.2. NCBI lineage: Eukaryota > Metazoa > Chordata > Mammalia > Artiodactyla > Bovidae > Ovis > Ovis aries. The sequence goes on along the minus strand of NC_056075.1, from coordinate 40,188,380 downwards.
GCACGCAGCCTAGGGCCGGCCCCAGACGGTTCCCGGCTGAGCATCGTAGAGCCGGAGCGGTTTGTGCGCCGCGAGAAAGGACAGGTCAAGCGGGGCAGAGATACTGTGTGCACACGACAGTGCTATTTGTTTGCAGCATCCCCCCTCCCCACAGCGCGACTGAACTAGTGAGCCTAAAAACCAGCAAACAGAAGAAGTTAAACAGAGGGAATCACCTTGGAAGTGAGCCCACGTGGCCCATAACATCAGAGAAGAGCCAGATATATTTTTAATTTTTTAATATTTTTAAAATCATTCTTTTTTTTCTTTTTTCTTTTTTTTTCCGAGCTTTTTTTTAATTGTTAAGTCTTCTATTTCTCCTCTAATTTTTATTTCTATAACCTAGTATTACTATTTTTTAAAAAAAAAGACTTTTTTTCTTTTTAAGGCAAACACCATATATACTCTTTGGATGGTTGTTGGTGTTTTGTTTTGTTTTTTTGTTTGTTTGTTTGTTTGTTTTTTAATAATTCTTTTTTTTTCTTTCTTCCTTTTTCCTTCTGCTTTTCTTTAATATTGTATCTTTGAAAATCCAACCTCTACTCCAGATTTTTAATCTTTGCTCTTAGGTATTTGTTGTCAATTTTGTACATTTAAAAACCCAAACTTCACTACCCAAGTTTACCTGAGAGCGAGATTACTGGCTTGACCACTCTCTCCTCCTCTGGACTCTCCTTTTTCTCCACCAGGTGGCCTCTGTCTCTTTTCTCCCCCATCTCTTCTCTATCCAACTCTGTGAATCTCTGTGTGTTCCAGACAGTAGAGAACACCTAAGGAACTAGTTACTGGCAGGATTTGTCTCTCTCCTACTCATTCCTCTCCCTTATCCTCCTGGTCACCTCTGTCTACTTCCTCCCTCTCCTCTTCCCCGTATAACTCTGTAAATACCTCTGAGCGGTCCAGACTATAGAGCGCACATAAGGAAGTGACTACTGGCTAGCTTGCTCTCTCCTCTCTTGATCTCACCGCATCTCATTACAGTTACCTCTAACTACCCCCTCCATCTTCTCTTCTCCTTGTAACTCAGTGAACCTCTCTGAGTGTCCCTCAACGTGGAGAAACTTTTCATCTTTAACCTAGATGTTTTATCATCGGTGCTGTATAGATGGAGAAGTCTAGAGGCTACTGTAAAAATAAAACTGAAAACCAGAAGCAGGAAGCTTAAACCCAAAGCCTGAAAACATTAGAGAACTCTTGAATTCAGGGAACATTAAGCAATAGGAGCTCATCAAATGCCTTCATACCTACACCGAAACCAAGCTCCACCCAAGGGCCAACAAGTTCCAAAACAAGACATACCACCCAAATTCTCCAGCAACACAGGAACACTCCCCTGAGCCTCAATATACAGGCAGATCAAAATTATCCCAAAACCTTTGATGTCTCATAACCCATTACGGGTCACTCCACTGCACTCCAGAGAGAAGAAGCCCAGCTCCACCCACCAGAACTCCAACACAAGCCTCCCTAACCAGGAAACCTTGACAAGCCACTGATAGAACCCCACCCAAAGTGAGGAAGCTCCATAATAAAGAGAACTCCACAAATTATCAGAATATAAAAAGGCCACCCCAAACGCAGCAATATAACCAAGATGAAGAGACAGAGGAATACTCAGCAGGTAAAGGAACAGGAGAGTTGCCCACCAAACCAAACAAAAGAGGAAGAAGTAGGGAATCTACCGGAGAAGGAATTCCGAATATTGATAGTGAAAATGATCCAAAATCTTGAAATCAAAATGGAAACACAGATAAATAGCCTAGAGACAAGGATTGAGAAGATGCAAGAAAGGTTTAACAAGGACCTAGAAGAAATAAAAAAGAGTCAAAATATAATGAGTAACACAATAAATGAGATCAGAAACACTCTGGAGGCAACAAATAGTAGAATAATGGAGGCAGAAGATAGGATTAGTGAAATAGAAGATAGAATGGTAGAAATAAATGAATCAGAGAGGAAACAAGAAAAACGAATTAAAAGAAACGAGGACAATCTCAGAGACCTCCAGGACAATATGAAACGCTCCAACATTCGAATTATAGGAGTCCCAGAAGAAGAAGACAGAAAGAAAGATCATGAGAAAATCCTTGAGATAATAGTTGAAAACTTCCCTAAAATGGGGAAGGAAATAATCACCCAAGTCCAAGAAACACAGAGAGTCCCAAATAGGATAAACCCAAGGCGAAACACCCCAAGACACATATTAATCAAATTAACAAAGATCAAACACAAAGAACAAATATTAAAAGCAGCAAGGGAAAAACAACAAATAACACACAAGGGGATTCCCATAAGGATAACAGCTGATCTGTCAATAGAAACTCTTCAGGCCAGGAGGGAAAGGCAAGACATACTTAAAGTGATGAAAGACAATAACCTACAGCCCAGATTACTGTACCCAGCAAGGATCTCATTCAAATACGAAGGAGAAATCAAAAGCTTTACAGACAAGCAAAAGCTGAGAGAATTCAGCACCACCAAACCAGCTCTCCAACAAATTCTAAAGGATATCCTCTAGACAGGAAACACGAAAGGGTGTATAAACCCGAACCCAAAACAATAAAGTAAATGGCAACGGGATCATACTTATCAATAATTACCTTAAACGTAAATGGGTTGAACGCCCCAACCAAAAGACAAAGACTGGCCGAATGGATACAAAAACAAGACCCCTCTATATGCTGCTTACAAGAGACCCACCTCAAAACAAGGGACACATACAGACTGAAAGTGAAGGGCTGGAAAAAGATATACCACGCGAATAGAGACCAAAAGAAAGCAGGAGTGGCAATACTCATATCCGATAAAATAGACTTTAAAACAAAGGCTGTGAAAAGAGACAAAGAAGGCCACTACATAATGATCAAAGGAACAATCCAAGAAGAAGATATAACAATTATAAATATATATGCACCCAATATAGGAGCACCACAATATGTAAGACAAATGCTAACAAGTATGAAAGGGGAAATCAACAATAACACAATAATAGTGGGAGACTTTAATACCCCACTCACACCTATGGACAGATCAACTAAACAGAAAATTAACAAAGAAACGCAAACTTTAAATGATACATTAGATCAGTTAGACCTAATTGATATCTATAGGACATTTCACCCCAAAACAACGAATTTCACCTTTTTTCAAGTGCTCATGGAACCTTCTCCAGGATAGATCACATCCTGGGCCATAAATCTAAACTTGATAAATTCAAAAAATCGAAATCATTCCAAGCATCTTTTCTGACCATAATGCATTAAGATTAGATCTCAATTACAGGAGAAAAACTATTAAAAATTCCAACATATGGAGGTTGAACAACACACTTCTGAATAACCAACAAATCACAGAAGAAATCAAAAAGAAATCAAAATATGCATAGAAACTAATGAAAATGAAAACACAACAACCCCAAACCTGTGGGACACTATAAAAGCAGTGCTAAGAGGAAAGTTCATAGCAATACAGGCATACCTCAAGAAACAAGAAAAAAGTCAAATAAATAACCTAACTCTACAACTAAAGCAACTAGAAAAGGAAGAGTTGGAGAACCCCAGAGTTAGTAGAAGGAAAGAAATCTTAAAAATTAGGGCAGAAATAAATGCAAAAGAAACAAAAGAGACCATAGCAAAAATCAACAAAGCCAAAAGCTGGTTCTTTGAAAGGATAAATAAAATTGACAAACCATTAGCCAGACTCATCAAGAAGCAAAGAGAGAAAAATCAAATCAATAAAATTAGAAATGAAAATGGAGAGATCACAACAGACAACACAGAAATACAAAGGATCATAAGAGACTACTATCAGCAGTTGTATGCCAATAAAATGGACAACGTGGAAGAAATGGACAAATTCTTAGAAAAGTACAATTTTCCAAAACTGAACCAGGAAGAAATAGAAAATCTTAACAGACCCATCACAAGCACGGAAATTGAAACTGTAATCAGAAATCTTCCAGCAAACAAAAGCCCAGGTCCAGACGGCTTCACAGCTGAATTCTACCAAAAATTTCGAGAAGAGCTAACACCTATCCTCCTCAAACTCTTCCAGAAAATTGCAGAGGAAGGTAAACTTCCAAACTCATTCTATGAGGCCACCATCACCCTAATACCAAAACCTGACAAAGATGTCACAAAAAAGAAAACTACAGGCCAATATCTCTGATGAACATAGATGCAAAAATCCTCAACAAAATTCTAGCAATCAGAATCCAACAACACATTAAAAAGATCATACACCATGACCAAGTGGGCTTTATCCCAGGGATGCAAGGATTCTTCAATATCCGCAAATCAATCAATGTAATTCACCACATTAACAAATTGAAAAATAAAAACCATATGATTATCTCAATAGATGCAGAGAAGGCCTTTGACAAAATTCAACATCCATTTATGATAAAAACTCTCCAGAAAGCAGGAATAGAAGGAACATACCTCAACATAATAAAAGCTATCTATGACAAACCCACAGCAAACATTATCCTCAATGGTGAAAAATTGAAAGCATTTCCCTAAAGTCAGGAACAAGACAAGGGTGTCCACTTTCACCGCTACTATTCAACATAGTTCTGGAAGTTTTGGCCACAGCAATCAGAGCAGAAAAAGAAATAAAAGGAATCCAAATTGGAAAAGAAGAAGTAAAACTCTCACTGTTTGCAGATGACATGATCCTCTACATGGAAAACCCTAAAGACTCCACCAGAAAATTACTAGAGCTCATCAATGAATATAGTAAAGTTGCAGGATATAAAATCAACACACAGAAATCCCTTGCATTCCTATACACGAATAATGAGAAAGTAGAAAAGAAGTTAAGGAAACAATTCCATTCACCATTGCAACGAAAAGAATAAAATACTTAGGAATATATCTACCTAAAGAAACTAAAGACCTATATATAGAAAACTATAAAACACTGATGAAAGAAATCAAAGAGGACACTAATAGATGGAGAAATATACCATGTTCATGGATTGGAAGAATCAATATAGTGAAAATGAGTATACTACCCAAAAGCAATTTACAAATTCAATGCAATCCCTATCAAGCTACCAGCCACATTTTTCACAGAACTAGAACAAATAATTTCAAGATTTGTATGGAAATACAAAAAACCTCGAATAGCAAAGCAATCTTGAGAAAGAAGAATGGAACTGGAGGAATCAACTTGCCTGACTTCAGGCTCTACTACAAAGCCACAGTCATCAAGACAGTATGGTACTGGCACAAAGACAGACATATAGATCAATGGAACAAAATAGAAAGCCCAGAGATAAATCCACACACATATGGACACCTTATCTTTGACAAAGGAGGCAAGAATATACAATGGAGTAAAGACAATCTCTTTAACAAGTGGTGCTGGGAAAACTGGTCAACCACTTGTAAAAGAATGAAACTAGATCAGTTTCTAACACCACACACAAAAATAAACTCAAAATGGATTAAAGATCTAAATGTAAGATCAGAAACTATAAAACTCCTAGAGGAGAACAGAGGCAAAACACTCTCCGAAATAAACCACAGCAGGATCCTCTATGATCCACCTCCCAGAATTCTGGAAATAAAAGCAAAAATAAACAAATGGGATCTAATTAAAATTAAAAGCTTCTGCACAACAAAGGAAACTATAAGCAAGGTGAAAAGACAGCCTTCTGAATGGGAGAAAATAATAGCAAATGAAGCAACTGACAAACAACTAATCTCAAAAATATACAAGCAACTTCTGCAGCTCAACTCCAGAAAAATAAACGACCCAATCAAAAAATGGGCCAAAGAACTAAATAGACATTTCTCCAAAGAAGACATACGGATGGGTAACAAACACATGAAAAGATGCGCAACATCACTCATTATTAGAGAAATGCAAATCAAAACCACAATGAGGTACCACTTCACACCAGTCAGAATGGCTGCGATCCAAAAATCTGCAAGCAATAAATGCTGGAGAGGGTGTGGAGAAAAGGGAACCCTCCTACACTGTTGGTGGGAATGCAAACTAGTACAGCCACTATGGAGAACAGTGTGGAGATTCCTTAAAAAATTGCAAATAGAACTACCTTATGACCCAGCAATACCACTGCTGGGCATACACACCGAGGAAACCAGAATTGAAAGAGACACATGTACCCCAATGTTCATCGCAGCACTGTTTATAATAGCCAGGACATGGAAACAACCTAGATGTCCATCAGCAGATGAATGGATAAGAAATCTGTGGTACATATACACAATGGAGTATTACTCAGCCGTTAAAAAGAATTCATTTGAATCAGTTCTGATGAGATGGATGAAACTGGAGCCGATTATACCGAGTGAAGTAAGCCAGAAAGAAAAACACCAATACAGTATACTAACACATATATATGGAATTTAGGAAGATGGCAATGACGACCCTGTATGCAAGACAGGGAAAGAGACACAGATGTGTATAACGGACTTTTGGACTCAGAGGGAGAGGGAGAGGGTGGGATGATTTGGGAGAATGACATTCTAACATGCATACTATCATGTGAATTGAATCGCCAGTCTATGTCTGACGCAGGATGCAGCATGCTTGGGGCTGGTGCATGGGGATGACCCAGAAAGATGTTATGGGGAGGGAGGTGGGAGGGGGTTCATGTTTGGGAATGCATGTAAGAATTAAAGATTTTAAAATTTAAAAAATAAAAAACTAAAAAAAAAAATAAAAAATAAAATGGACTGGAATGGGTGAATTTAACTCAGATGACCATTAGATCTACTACTGTTGGCAGGAATCCCTTAGAAGAAATGGAGTAGCCATCATGGTCAACAAAAGAGTCCAAAATGCAGTACTTGGATGCAATCAATCTCAAAAACAACAGAACGATCTCTGTTCGTTTCCAAGGCAAACCATTCAATATCACAGTAATCCAAGTCTATGCCCCAATCAGTACGCTAAAGAAGCTGAAGTTGAACGGTTCTATGAAGACCTACAAGACCTTTTAGAACTAACACCCCTCCCCACCCCCCAAAAAAAGAGACTACTTTAGACAACTTCATACCCATCTGGAGACAAATTTACATAATAAACTTTACTAACTAGCTTTGATCTGCCACTGGTTTCCAATATATTTACCTTCTTACAGTTTACCATCCTTGGAAGCCTAAAATCACCTTCTATGTTCTGTTATTTCTCTACAAATTTATTGTCTGTTGAAGATATTACTTCAGCCTGAGTTCCAAGCCACCTCTCTTAGTTACTCATCTACTGGTGTTCCCATGCGCTACATGTATGTTACAGATGTTAATCAGTTTGTTTTTTCTACTATTAATCTGTGCTTTGTTTCAGGGATCCAGCTGAGAACATAGAAAGGTAAAAGGGAAAGATTTTCCCCTCTGCTTTATTCCTAGTAATCCTCTCGTTGAATTTCCTAGGGCAGGTTTTGCCACATTACAGAGAAGAAGACTGAGGCTTCTACTAGGTAGCCATCTTGGATCCACTACACAATGGTACTTGAGGAATCCATCTCAAAGGGATTGAAGAGATGAAAGGTCTGGCCTGCAGACACTAATCAGTCAAGATCATCTGCGTATTAAGGACAGTTACCACCTTTGCCCTCCTACCATTTCATATAGCTCATTCTCAAGCTCTAGGCCTATTTGAAGCCACTGTCCTTCATCCCTCCCAAGGGACTAAAAGGTAAAGTAACCAAAGGGCCCTTGAATAAGCCCATTCCAAGAAAGACCCAGAGTTTATGCAAAAGCCTTTTTAAAGTTCTAGCCCCATTCTAGCAAATTATTTTCTGGGAGTAAGATGAGCCAACTTATTTGTTTCAATGTCTTCTCCACTCTTCTTTTTCTTTTTCACTTATTTGTCAAATTAGCCACTCACTCTTTGGGGCAATTTTCATCACCTACTGGAAGGCCCAATGATGCAAAGTAGGGAAGATGTGTTTACGAACCACACTGAGAATGCTGCAGTATATACAACCCAAACACTGGCTTATCTTCTTCCTGAATGACTCAGATGGTTGTTTGGCCTTTTGTGAGCCCCAGATCTTCCTCAATAAAGCATCGAACCACGGTATTCTTAGTCTAATATGCTATCATACCTTTAACCCAGTGTTAGTTAGAGGAAGAGAGGGGACTAAGACATATGAGAGGCCCATTATCCTTGAGATTTAGAGAAGGACAGAACTTTAGACGTCATCTAGTTCAAAACTTCATGATGGGTAATCTGTAATTGTCCCTTTCTCTAAGATTAGTAAGTAAGAAAAAGTAAAAATTAGAGTCAGTACTTCTCAGCTACTTGTCAGATGCCAAGCACTCTTACCTCCATGCTTTACATGTATTGATTTGCTTAATTCTCCTGTAACATCTCAGATTAATACTATCAAGATCACCATTGTACAGATGAACAAACTGAAGGTAAGAGAATCTACGTAACTTGCCCAAGGCCATGTGATGCAAGTGAGATATAAATCTACAGATGTGAATCTGTGTTTGAGCTAAGATCTGAAAAATTCTAGGGCTGTTGCTCTTACCCACTCAACTATTTTTTTTTCCAATCCAAAACATAGGACTGAGTTAACAGATATAAGGGGAATAAGGGACAATATTCTGAAGAGCAAAAAAGTCACGTATCTGTACAACGCCGTGGAGCACACACCTTCCACTGAAGTCTGAGTTAGACTTGGAAGTTATTTACTTAAGTGGGGCAACACAGGTCAAATTACTTTATTTTAAGTCAAATTAATTTTGATTTTGAGTCCCCGACTCAATCCTGGCCTGGCAAGAAACCCAGGCTGAGTGAATTGGGGGCTGTTCTAACCCAGCTCTGGGAAGGGCTCTGGGGGTCTCAGAGGAGAACATTCGGGGGCAGGGGAGCCCATGGTTTCCAGGCCTTGCCAAGCCACTCTGCCCAAACCCGTGCAGTCACTCAGGTACAGTGATTCTGCTCCTTCTTGCAGCTCTGGTATCTGTTGACCTGGGTTGAGGTTCAGAGTCTTGGTTAAGGTTGAGGGCTCCAAGATGTAGGGGGGGGGTCCCCCCTCTCCAGGAAGATCACACAGCCAAACCTCCGCTGCTCTCCCACATTACTCAGGAAGCCCTCTCCCCTCATTGAGACCACCGTTCTCTGGTTCTCTGTCTCCACCCAGTGTGAGCTCCACACATGCAGGAGTATCTGTGTGTTTTGTGTACTGATGTCTCCTCAACGCCTACGTGAGAGCTTGACACGTGGATTTGTGCTGCTTCTGCCCCCATCCCCCACCCCCATGGGAAGCCCTTCCTGCCTCCCCGCTCCCCTGGAACACCCAGCACCATCCCCACAGTAACCCCAGGCCATCAAGAGCAGCAGGTTCTCGGGATCTGGAGGAGTGAGGAACCCAGGGAACAGGACGATAAAGCCTCTCATCACGTTGATTTCCCCTGCCGCAAAGACAGAACCCCAACTAATATCGCAATAAATTGCTCTCCCCTTCATGGACCAGCCTGTGGGCATTCAGTACTGCTCACCTGCATTTTAGCTGTTGGGTGAAAGTAGACAGGATTGTGCAGATAATTATAAAGATTTCAAAGGTCTTTCTTACTGAAATGACAAAGTTTGAGAAGTTCCTCTCTCCAGCCCCCAGATAATGAGATAGCATTCCCACACTTAAAAGGATTTCTCTCTCTCCTGGGTGGAACAAAAGAGCTTGGCTTTCAGTATGAGGTAGGCTAATGAAGTTTTACACAGACTGTCAGGCTTTGTACCACCAGAGCAGTGGCCAGAGAAAGTGAGAGGGAGGGAAGGAGCAGAGGTACACGGGCAGAAGGAAAGATAAGTGTGGAAGCCACAGACACGCATTAATGTACAGAAACCCAGGAAAGACACTCTGAAGGACACAGAGACAGAGAAGAAAACTGAAGAGTTAGAGGAGTTCCTTTTTGCTAAAAAGAAAACAGCAAGAGTTAGAACACACCGGTGCTAAACTGCAAATTAAATGCTCTATCATTCCCCACACCTAACTAATTTCCCATTAAAGCGATAGCTATATTACTTAGGCACCATGAGTAAAAATGACTTCCCTTAATGAGCTGTCTCATTGCAAACCTGCTTCAAGGTTCAGCCACTTAAAGAAATAATATATTTGCTCTCCTTTGCCTGCCCTCATTTCCCAGACACTTTTCCACGTGTACAAGCAGGCTTCAGAGATAATGAGGGTTGGCTCCAGACCTCTGCAATAAAGCAAGTATCAAAATACAGCAAGCCGCTCCAGTTTCTTTGGTTTCCCAGTGCCTATGAAAGTTATGTTTACACTGTCCGGCAGTCTACCAAGGGGTTTCCCATGTGGCTCAGTGGTAAAGAATCCACCTGTCAAGCAGGAGACACAGGTTTGATTCCTGGGCCGGGAAGATCTTCTGGAGAAGGAAATGGCAACCCACTCCAGTATTCTTGCCTAGAAAATCCTATGGACAGAGGAATCTGGCGGGCTATAGTCCTTGGGGTCGCAAAGAGTTAGACACGACTTAGAGACTAAACAGCGGCAGCAGCAGTCTAAGTATGCAATAGCATCATGTCTAGACAAATGTACGTATCTTACTTTAAAAATGTTTTACAGCTAAAACACGCTATCATTTGAGTCTCAAGAGTCACAGTACTAACATCCAAGATCACTGATCACAGATCACCATAACAAATATAATAATAATAATAAAGTCTGAAATATTGCAAGAATACTAAAATGTGACCCAGGGATGCAATGTGAGAAAATGCTGTTGGGAAAACGGTGCTGATAGACTTGCTTGATGCACGGTGGCCACAGACCCTGAATTTGTGGAAAATACAATATCTGCAAAGCGTGATAAAGCAGAGCTCCATAAACAAGGTATGCCAGCACTTGGTGCTTTGAATTTGCTCTCTCACAGCTCTTTGGGTGTCAAATTAAGAGCAACCTTGTCCTTTTCTTTCCTAGTCTTTTTGGCAAATACCTCTTGGTTTTGTAAAAAATTAACAAAGAGGTGCCAAGTCGCTTCAGTTGCGTTCCACTCTTTGCGACCCTATGGACTATAGCGTGCCAGGCTCCTCTCTCCACCAGGATTCTCCAGGCAGGAATCCTGCAGTGGGTTGCCATGCCCTCCTCAATAAACAGAAGCTTCAATTCAATTCAGCTGGGAGACCAGAAGGGGGCGCTCTCATGCCCTGTGAGGATAGGAGAGCCCGACAAGAAGAGTCTTCATTCCCGACAAGGACTCGGCCAGCGGAAAGCCTTGGCTCTGTTTACTCCCAACTTCCTTTTTGCCGCTATACAAATGTCTTCCTTCTCTTGCCCTGGGGCGACTTGCTTGCTGTGATTGCAGACCCTGAATGGAATTTTCTGCTGATACCAAATAAACCCATCTTGGTTGGAGAAATATCTGGTGGTCTGTCTCAGGTCAACAGCTTATAGGTATGTTTTAATCAACAGGCAAGTGTGCAATAGATAGGTTCTTGAAAGATCTTTGTAAATCAAATTGTAATATAGCAGCACTATTCACAACAGCCAAGACATGGAAGCAACCAAAGGGTCGGCTGACAGATGAATAGATAAAATATATACAATAGAAAATGACTCAGCCATATAAAGAATGAAACTGCCATTCGCGGCAACACAGACATAGAGATTATCCTAATAAACGAAGTCAGACAGAGAAAGACAAATATCATATGCTATCACTTACATCTGGGATCTTAAAAAAGGACACAAATAAACTTATTTCTAAGCGAGAAATAGAATCATAGACCCAGAGAACAAATGTATGGTTCCCAAGAGGGGGAATTAGGAGATTGGAATTAAAATACACACACTACCAAACATAAGATAGACAACCAAAAGGACCTACTGTATACAACACAGGGAACCGGCTCAGTATCTTGTAATTACCTCCAACAGAAGAGAATGTAAAATAAAAGAAAAAAAGAGTCTATATAGATATAGAGAGAAAGAGAGTGAGTCTTTTTTTTTTTTTTTTTTACATTCTCTGGAGTGGGTAGCTGTTCCCTTCTCCAGGGAATCTTCCAAACCCAGGGATCGAACCCAGGTCTCTCACATTGCAGGTGGATTCTTTACCAGCTGAGCTACCAGGGAAGCCCTTATATATATGTGTAACTGAATCATTTTACACCTGAAACTAACAAAGCATTATAAATCAACTGTATTTCAATAAAAATTAAAAAATCAAATTGTAATAAATTATATCATATGAGGATGGCTTGGGATAATAGTGTGATGTTCAATACTTAGGTTAAGAAAAGAAGTCTTTTGTTAAGTTGGTTGGTTTGCTTCGTTTAATGTAAACAGTCTCGTTCAAGGTATCTAATTTTGGTTGATACCTTCTTTTGTTGTTATTTTTGCTTCTCCCTCCACAGCCCAGGGGCTTCCCCCAGTGGCTCAGTGATAAAGAATCTGCCTGAAGTGTAGGAGACATGGGTTCAGTCCCTGGCTCAGGAAGATTCCCTGCAGGAAGAAATGGCAATCCACCCCAGTATTCTTGCTTAGAAAATTCCCTGGACTGAGAAGCCTGCTGGACTACAGTCCATGGGGTCACAAATAGTTGGACAAGACTGAGCAAGCATGCAGGCAGGCCACAGCCCAAATGTGAACCTTCTGAAGCACTTTAAAGAGAACAACCATTCCATATTCTGTGAGAAGGGAAGACTGGTGGATTTTCTTCTTTTTCAAGCTGGCCTTCGGGAAACTAAGGAATAATTGGAATGATGCGGGACCAGGAATCTAAAATTCTCTTGCTTTTAGGTGTGTCACCTTGAGTAGGTAACCTAAACTCCATGAGCCAACCTTAGAAGGATAATTCTGAGGAAAAATAAGAGGATGTTCCCATTCACTAATTCAGCAACATATCAAGGGCCTCCTCTGTGCTGGGCCCTGGGAACAGAACTGTGCACGAGACAGATGCGGCCCTGCACCCCCAGACCTACACTCTGGTGAGGGCAGAATGGGAAAAAATCCATTTGCTCAGGCTGCAGTAACAAAGTACCACAAGTTCAGTTCAGTTCAGTTCAGTTGAGTCGCTCAGTCATGTCCGACTCTTTGCAACCCCATGAATTGCAGCATGCCAGGCCTCCCTGTCCATCACCATCTCCTGGAGTTCACTCAGACTCACGTCCATCGAGTCCATGATGCCATTCAGCCATCTCATCCTCAGTCGTCCCCTTCTCCTCCTGCCCCCAATCCCTCCCAGCATCAGAGTCTTTTCCAATGAGTCAACTCTTCACATGAGGTGGCCAAAGCACTGGAGCTTCAGCTTTAGCATCATTCCTTCCAAAGAAACCCCAGAGCTGATCTCCTTCAGAATGGACTGGTTGGATCTCCTTGCAGTCCAAGGGACTCTCAAGAGTCTTCTCCAACACCACAGTTCAAAAGCATCAATTCTTCGGCGCTCAGCCTTCTTCACAGTCCAACTCTCACATCCAAACATGACCACAGAAAAAACCATAGCCTTGACTAGACTGACCTTTGTTGGCAAAGTAATGTCTCTGCTTTTGAATATACTATCTAGGTTGGTCATAACTTTTCTTCCAAGGAGTAAGCGTCTTCTAATTTCATGGCTGCAGTCACCATGTGCCGTGATTTTGGAGCCCAGAAAAATAAAGTCTGACACTGTTTCTACTGTTTCCCCATCTATTTCCCATGAAGTGATGGGACTAGATGCCATGATCTTCGTTTTCTGAATGTTGAGCTTTAAGCCAACCTTTTCACTCTCCTCTTTCACTTTCATCAAGAGGCTTTTTAGCTCCTCTTCACTTTCTGCCATAAGGGTGGTGTCATCTGCATATCTGAGGTTATTGATATTTCTCCTGGCAATCTTGATTTCCACAAACTGGTGCTTTAAACAATAGAAACCTATCATCTCACAGTTCTGGAGCTGAAAGTCCAAGGCTAAGGTGTCAGCGGGGTGGGGTCGTATGAGGGTTGTGAGTCCTCACAGTCCTCACAGTCCTCTGAGGGTTGTGGGGTCCTCGAAGAGTCTGTTGAGGCTTCTCTTCCTAGCGTGTCCACAGTGGCTTTCATTCGGTCTTCCCTCTGTGTAGGTCTGTCTCCAAGCTTCCCCTTTGTATAAAGACCTGATCATATTGGATTCGTACTACCCTAATGCCAACTTATTGGAAAAGACCCTGATGCTGGGAAAGATTGAAGGCAGGAAAAGAAAGGGGCAACAGAGGATGAGGTGGTTGGATGGCCTCACTGATCCAATGGACACGAGTTTCAGCAGACTCCGGGAGATAGTGATGGACAGGGAAGCCTGTCATGCTGCTGTCCATGGGGTAGCAAAGAGTTGGACACGACTGACAGAATGGAAAACAAAGATGACCTCATTTTAACTTTGGTTACCTCTGTAAAGATCCTCTCTCCCTATTAGGTCACATCCTAGGATACTGGTGATTTGGACTTCAATAGATGAACTTTAAGGGAGGCGATTCAACCTGTAAGAATATATGAATAATATAATTGTGACATGAAGGAACTTAATAGGAGAACCTGAGAGAAGAATTTAACTGTGTGTATGCGCACGTGAGTGAAGAGAAGACTGGCCCGGTGAGTGATGCTCAGAGGAGAAAGCATCTGAGTTGAGACCAGGAAGAAGAGAAAGAGGAAGAGCCAGGCAGAGCTGCTGGGTGCAGAGGGCACAGGGATGCAGAGGCGATAAACTACTCAGCTGCTTTATGGACAGAGAGGAGGCAGCCAGAGCAGATGTGAGGGAGGAGGCTAGATGGCAAAAAACAGACAGCCGTCAGAGACAGAAGACCACAGATTACGTGACTGTATTTATACGACATTCTAGAAAAGGCACAGAGCTTCGCAGGTGGTGGTAGTGGTAAAGAATCCGCTTGCCATTGCAGGAGACGTAAGAGACGCAAGTTTGATCCGTGGGTCTAGAAGATCCCCTGGAGAAGAGCATGGCAACCCACTCCAGTATTCTTGCCTGGAGAATCCCAAGGACAGAAGAGCCTGGCAGGCTACAATCCATAGGGTCACAAAGAGTTGGATATGACTAAAGCTACTTAGCACGCATGCATGCAGGAAATTTATCACCTTACAACACAAAGCAGATCCACAGTCGCCTGGGGCTAGAGATGGAGGAGGGCGTGGAGAACGGAGGCAAAAAGGAGCCTTCCAGGAGGAGGGAGCACTTCTCATCAGTGGTGGTGGTCACATAGCTGTGTACAGTGATCAAAATTCAAAAAGCTGGACATTCAAAAAATGTGAGTTTATTTTATATAAATAATATTGTGGTTCAGTTGTGTCCGACTCTTTGTGACCCCAGGGACTGTAGCCCACCAGGCTCCTCTGTCCACAAGATTTCCCAGGCAAGAATACTGGAATGGGTTGCCATTTCCTCCTCCAGGGAATCTTCCCTACTCAGGGATCAAACCCACGTCTCTTGAGTCTCCTGCACTGGCAGGCGGATTCTTTACCACTGAGCTACCTGGGAAGCCCAATATAAATAATACCTGAATAAAAAAAGAACACAGTTATGAGGTTATTTGTTTTCTCTAAAACTTATAGGGTTTAAGCCATGTTTTTAGGACATGTTAAGTAGCCCAGAACAGAGTCACAGTGGCCAACGTGAACGTCCAGCGTTTTGTAAGACCTGCAGTAGGACTGTGGATGTCTACGAGAGATAAACTAAGGGGGGAACCTGGGGTAAGAAGTTTGATGGGCCACATACATCACTGAAACAGAAGGCACAACTGTTAGAGCCAAGAACCCTCCCCTGTTCCTCCTTAAAAAAGACACCCAAGTCTTGTGGCTACAAGGCTCTTCTGCTGAAAGGACCCAACTCCAGGCTGCTGGTAGCTGCTCTGGACAAAGCCGCCCTGTGCCCTGTTGCCTGACAGCTTATGCAGAGACATCTCCTTTTTGGACTTCTCCTGGGAGGGCTCATTACCCACTGGTTCTATTTTCCCTACTCTGTCTAACCTGTGTCGTGTGCTAATTGGGTGCAATAAACCGTGTGAGTTGTGAATTACATATTGACTGTATTTCATACCTTTCCTGCCCTAGGATGTTTACCTGGTCTCAGGGCTGGGCCCTGCAACACACACACACACACACACACACACACACACACACACACACACACACAGACTTTGGCTCCTGAGTGGATCTTGGATTAGGCGGCAGAAGTGGACGTGGTGAGGTAGGTAGGAGGCATCACAGCCGTTCACGTGAGAGAGGGTGACCCCCTGGACTAGGGTGGCCACAGCTAAGGTCGGGGCGGGGGAGTGGGCGAGTGAGGCATGGGCCAGTGTGGGGTGTATTTTGAAGGTAAACCTAAGAGGTGTTGCATATGCATAGGACGACGGGAATCAGGGAAAAGAAACCGTCAAGGGAGACGCTGGGGATTTGGACTTCAGAGGCTGGACCAACTGTGGCTCCACGGGACACAGCATGCGGCACAGACGGGAATACCAACGGGAATAAAAGAGCATGATCATCTCCAAGCCCCTCCCCTCCCAGAGAAGAAGACGGCCTGAGCACAGCTCCATAGGCTAGTCCACTGCCCCTCCAGCCTGTCCCTCTCGGAGAAAGGGAGGCAGGAGAACGACTCAGGCAAGGGGTCTGCAAAGTGCTTGTGAGTCCTCACTATGGATTCCGGGTTCTCTTTCCCCAGCGTCTAATTCAGGAGCCCTGGGGCGGCGCCTGGGAATCAGTAACCAGAAGAACAAGAAAACTACCACTCCCCCATGTGCAAGTAACCTGAGGACCTGGAGAAAGAGAGCAGAGGAAAATGATGGGGACTCTCCCTTCCAAGCCCCCTGACTTCTGGTTGGCCACAGGACAGGGCTCTAGCCAGTGCAGATGCAGTGAGCTCATTTTCTCTGGGAGGGAAGAGCCTCACGGATCACAGCTTTTGGCTGGGCTCTGTGCGAACCGTCTCCAACCTACTTTGCCAGAGACTGAATTAGTAACCCCTCACCTCCAAAAAAGACCAGGGGCTGGGGAACAAATGACTTCATTCTCAGCCATTTTATTAGTGCTTTGTGATGCTACATTTCCTTCATCTTAATAGAGCATGAAATTAAAACACACGCACCCACAAAAACACCTGCCTTTTGTGAACTGGCTCATCGTGTTAATTATGTCTCCTAAGGATCCTGCCATACACTTCATGTTATTACGTCCTTTGTGATTTTAATTACAATTTAATGAAAGCTTTTACATGGCCTGTCTCAGGACTTTCAATTTAATAATCATCAGCATTAACAATGCTCTGTGCTTTGTTACTTTTCAGTGTCCTTCCATTTATCGTTAAATGTAAGTTTTTATATTAAATTTACATTTCCTGGTCCAGAATGTAAAGTCATCATCATTAACTGAAGTGTGGTTCTCTCACTTTCCTCCTGCTTGCTATGCAGAGTAGGGGGAAAACCAGAATCAAAGAAATACACAGGCGGCATTGGGTGGATTGTTTTCAAAAGGATTCTTTTCCTACATTTTTATATTTGACTTTATTTTCAAAATTATAGAATTTTTAGTTAGATCAGAACACTGTTTCAATTTTTATATTTTATATGAATTTTGGCTCTGGAGTTAAAATTGCTGCGTGCTTAGCCGCTTTAGTCGTGTCCAGCTCTTTGCGACCCCATGGACTGTAGCCTTCCAGTTTCCTCTGTCCATGGGATATTTTCCAGGCAAGAATACTAGAGTGGGTAGCCATTCCTACTCCAGGGGATCTTCCTGACCCAAGGATCGAACCCTCATCTCCTCTGTCTTCTGCATTGCTGGTGGATTCTTTACCACTGAGCCTTCAGGGAAGTCAGATTTAAAATTGTCTTATGAATTGCTATGATTTAGCTTTTAAAGTATCTCGTATGTGTTTTCAAAGTTACTCATGAATGTAACTGCTGCAATTTAAAAATATCTGACTTCGGAAGGACTTCAAGACTTCCCCTCCCCTTACCCCACAATAGGATAGTTGCTCCCTGGCGGGTGTGGACAAAGGGCTGAAAGGACCATAGCTCTAGAAAGCTGCACTGGAGCTCACCTGATAAGATCTTTACAAGTGGTACAGGCACTCCTAGGTTTAGCCCACAGCTGAGGTGGCTGATCAAAGACACTCTGATGGTTCTAACTGGCATGCCCAGGGCAGAGCTACACAGGCGACCACTCCGACAGCCACTCGAGTCCCTAAAGATGCAGTCTGTTACAGGGGCTGCTGGAAAGTGACTGTCTTCAGACGTCAGAAATGCATCCCATGCTTGGGGGATCTGGAGAACCACTTGGCACCTCTGATCAGAACTGAACGGAAGGTTGCTCGCTGCTTTGAAAAGAACAAGCGGGCTGAGGAGCGGCAGGCTCCGTACTCAGACTGCACACGGCTCTCCTCTGGCCACCTTTAAACGGCGAGAAGAGCTGAGCCAGAGACAGCATAGTTCTCTTTCTGTTCTTGTTCTGGCACTTTCTGCAGGAGCCCCAGCGTGCTGAAACGCCACCTGCCAGACAGGACTACAGACCCGATGCTGCCATGTGTTGAACCCTTTGAGCACCAGGATCCTAAGGGGGAAAAACTCCTACCCAGAGGCTGCTTTTACTCCACCATCACCCAGCCATTCTCTTGAAAGGATATGGTACCCTCGGCCCTCAGAACACTGCTTTGACCCTCTCCCCATACTCTCGATCTTTATTTTCCTCCTGTTTGGTAGAAACCATATGTGAGATGATTCATCTCATTTCCTTCTAGATTTGTAACAGGGAAGAACAAAATCTGACTCCACGTTGGCATTTCTTTTACTTTAATCTTTGTTTTCTGTTGCTTTTTTACTATAATCACTGAGAGGATTGCTGTCTATAGTTATAAGCACACACAATGGCCTGCCTCAGGGAACCCTGCTCCTCAGCCTGAATGTTAAACTAAAGTGTCTTAGGAAACCCCCGCCCTGCCCATGTGTGAATGGCTGTGGGAAAGAAGAAATTAATACATCCCCTCCCCAAGGATGACTAAACCAGGAGATATTTTGCAAGACTTATGAGCTGTGGTGTTGGAGAAAACTCTTGAGAGTCCCTTGAACTGCAAGGAGATCCAACCAGTCCATCCTAAAAGAAATCAGTCTTGAATATTCATTGGAAGGACAGATGCTGAAGCTGAAATTCCAATACTTTGGCCACCCGATGTGAAGAGCTGTCTCATCTGAAAAGACACTGATGCTGGGAAAGATTGAGGGCAGGAGGAGAAGGGGATGACAGAGGATGAAGATGGTTGGATGGCATCGCCGACTCAATGGACATGAGTTTGGGTGGACTCCGGGAGTTGGTGATGGACAGGGAGGCCTGGAGTGCTGCGGTTCATGGGGTCGCAAAGAGTCGGACATGACTGAGCGGCTGAACTGACTGATGGCCTTTATACATTGTTCCCTGACCTCCTCCCTCTCTCTGTTCCATAAAAGGAACTGGCAGCTACACCCCATAAGACAGTGCTGTAGGGCATTAGTTCACCATCTCCTTGGATGCCTGACTTTCCAGATAAAGTCACTATTCCTTGCCTCAACACCTTGTCTCCCAATTATTGGCTCAGTGGGATGACCAGACTGAGCTTGGACTTGGTAACAGATTCAGTGATTCAAAGAGCCCTGGCAGTATCAAGGCTGCAACTCCAGGCGGCAACTCCATTTCAGAGCTCTGATCAGAGACAGTTCTCGGAGGCTGTCAGTCTCCGCCTGCAGCTCAGCACCTAGAACAACCACAGCTAGAGCTGGGCCGGCTCTCCATCCTGGGGGTGGATGTGAAACTCACCGCAGCCCTGAACGATCTGTGCACTGGACCGCCGACACCACGTATTCCAGGTAAGACGTTTTATTATGTTTTACAACCATGAAAATATAGGACAGCGGCCACGACGGCAAACATCTCAGAAGGAGGAATGGACCAAGCTGCACCCGCCCACCCCGGCAGCCTCCTTCCATGTGTCTCTCACAAAACGTTCCTGGGCTCTTCTCTTGACCAGTTCAGGAGAGTTGAAAGTCGACAGGGAATGTAGCAGGATCGCCATCGGCAAAATGGGAGCAGGGGAACTTGGAGAAACGACGAATGAGAAACGTTACAGAAAACCTCTTCTACTGTGTGGTGAGGTCGGGGTGGAGGAGCGTGGCCTGGGCTCAGAGTCCATCCCCTGAGGTCTGGGTCATACGGGGCCCTCAGTGATCCCCTCCAGGGGCAGGCTGGGCGCGCTGTCGGCCGTAGGCCTCTCATCTTTCTTCAGCGAGGGCGGGACTCGGAGACTGACGTAGGGTTTGTGACAGGCTGTGTTGGCCAGAGGCGGGTAGTGCTGTCTGTAGCAAATGTAGGCAAAAATGAGGCCAATGACTCCGCCAACAAACGAATCTAGGACAGAAGAGCAGAACCGGGAGAGATGCGTTATGATTCATTCAAATGAGGCCAGCTGTGTTTTCCAGAAAGCACTTTCCTACCGATTTCGGCAACTGGTTTGCTGGTGAAACCCCTCGAAAGACTACAAGGGGCGAGAAAGGACACTGGAGGTGTACATCTTGGTGGCCTCCGCAAACCCTTACCATTTCTGGAACTTAAACATCCCCTTTTCATTGTGTACTTGATTCTTCTTGGTATTGATGGAATATGCAGCAGCGCACGGTACAAACTCAGAATTGCATTCTTGATTTTGAAAATCAATTCTAAATGCTGGAAGAAGAATTCCAGCCATCTCCATGGGATGTAAATACCCTCGGGGGCTGTCATTTTTCTTTAGCAAGTTTCTGCTGGAGCCCTGCAATGTTGCTGGTGCACCACGGAAAGCCAGCGGGCATGCTGGCCTCCTCCTCAAAGTTAAGTGATTTCCCAGGGATGGAATAAAACTTCTGAGTCACAAAGTGAATACAACATTTTATGCTGCACCAGGTGGGCAAATTCGACACTCCCAGTGGGAGGGGCCTAAACCCTCCAACAAGCTGCAGATTTTATCAAGTCAGAAGACATGATGGGGGGCCCCCACAGACAAGGTAGGAGAGGGAATCTGTGGGCACAACAGGCCCTTCCACCACCTCTGGTGACCCCATGCTAAAAAGGGTATTCAGCTAGTGGCCACCAGAGACCCCTTGAAAGTGGCCCACCCCAACAACCCTCACTCTGTGTGTGTGTGTGTGTGTGTGTGTGTGTGCATGCCCTTTAAACTGTGTCTTTGGGTTTATTCTTGCCAAGAAGATCCTAACACAATGGAAAAACCTCCCCTGCCAAGAGAAACTTTGATTTCTTGTGAAGGTCGCTGCCACGCTGAAGTGTCATCCTCCAGTGGGGGGGTTTCCACTTTCACTGTGATTATCTTGTTGAACTGCCCACACCTGCCATGGGCAGGGATACACTTTCTCATCTCCTGGGGATGAGAACAGCAAGTGGTGTGTTGAGCTGTGCAGTGATGTAACATTAACACTGGAATCCCTGCTCCACCAGGGCAGGGGCTCTGTAAGGCTTGCTGGCTGTTGATTCCTCACCACCTGGAACAGCACTTTGCTCATCTCCTGGAGAATTAAGTTGGTGAAGGGAAGTGGCTGAATGAATGTTGTTGCTTAGTCACTAAGTCGTATCCGACTCTTTTGCGACCCCATGGGCTGTAGCCCGCCAGGCTCCTCCGTCCATGGGATTTCCCAGGAAAGAATACTGGAGTGCGTTGCCACTTCCTTCTCTGGGGATCTTCCTGTCTCAGGGATCAAACCCATGTCTCCTGCATTGGCAGGTGGATTCTTTACCCCTGAGCCACCAGGGAAGCCTGGAGGAATGAATACGTGCACCGTAATTGGGAGCTAGGCTCTGGTTACTATCTTGTGTTGTCCCCATTCCCCTCTCTGAGCCTCAGCTCCCTCACCAGGAATAAGTGCTTGGCAGCTGAGAGTCTTTCTCATATGAATGTTCTAGGAATTTGGTCCCCAGGGTCAACCTACTGAGACCAGCCTGCAGATCATTATGAAACTCTGCTGAGCATCTTCAGAAAATAGGTCATATCCTTGATTGGGATAAAATATCACTTATAAAAAAAAGTCATTCTAACAGGCCAGAGAGACTGAATAACTGTGGCTACTTCCTCTGCAGAGGAGTGCGAACATGGTGCAACTTTGGCCACCACCCGGCAGAAAGAGGAGGAAAAGAGATTAGCGGCCACTCAGCCCTGATGAGTAGCCACCAAGGAAGAGGGGTGGCAAGGACCACTTGTGAGATACAGTGAAACCCCGGTGCCCAGCTCTGCTCCCAGAGCAGATGCCTGGGGCCATGGCAAGTTGTCCAGCATCTATTCTCACTTCGGACTTGAGAATCCTCTTGGCTGAGAAATCCATCACAAAGACACTGTAGACTTGCCCCATCAGGGCAAGTCACTGCACGTCTGAACCTCGGTTTCCTCAGCTCTCAAATGGAGATCTCAATATCCATGTCATTTAGTCATCACAGTGATTTGATGAGATCTGCTTCTGAACAGTGCATGCCACAAAATAAAACCTTGAAATGCAGTATCTAAAACAATAGTCTCAGACTTCTATGGCAGTCCAGTGGTTAGTGCTGTGTTTCCAACGTACAGGACAAGGGTTTGATCCCTGGTCAAGGAATTAAGATCTCACATGCTGTATTATGTAGCCCCCCCGCCCAAATTTTTTAATTAAAAAATATAGTGTCCATCACTGTTATTCTGTTCCTCTCCAGCACTGCGTGCTGTCGCTTCAGTCATGGCTGACTCTTTGTGACCCTATGGACCCCAGCTGACAATACTCCTCTGTCCATGGGATTCTCCAGGCAAGACTACTGGAGTGGGTTGCCATTTCCTCCTTCAGGGGATCTTCCCAGCACTACTGGGGACTTTCTAATCCTTCCTCATCCTTCTCTTCACACAGTAACTCAACAGTCTATAGTTGTCATCTCTTTAGCATGGCCACACTTTCATAGCATTTTAAATAAACTCATGAACTTAAAAAAAAAAAGGTCACCCAAGAAATTGGAAAGTAATAACTACTATGAATTCCTCCGTGGGGTCATGAGGCATAATTAATGTGATTAAACCAAGTTCCTCAAATTGAGAAACTTCACACCACCTGTGGGCAGGAGCCAGTGCTAGGAAATGTGCCAGGCTTTTTCATGCACAAAGTCTTAAAGAGACACACCATTGTTTTGTTTTTCTAATGACCCCAGAGAACAGGCCCACGGGGTGTTACTTTTATGAGTATCTGAAATGACCCAGGACATCTGTGTTTGAGTCATTGACTATTGAACAGACCACACAGCGAAACCTATAAATAATGGCACTTGACTTTTATTTTCTGTGACAAGGCGCTTGTCACATGTACAAGGTGCATCATGGACCAAAAGATATCAAATCATTCGGAATGTACGTTCCCCAAACTTACTGATGTGGCAGCAAGCCAGAGCATGTGGCTGCTGCCAATGCTGTTTTCCCGCTTAATGGAATGAGTTAAAAGTGGTATTGTAGGTGCCACCATAGTTATTAGAAGCAACTAGCGCTACGGAAGGTCTAGCAAAGGTGACTTCTCAGCAGTTATTCAGGGCTTTGTTTATCACAAAGATGGTGAATAAGATTTAAAAAATGACTTACTTAAAGAGAGAGATTGTCATTAAGTGCCACTTGATGAAATCCCATTCCCATCCCGTAGAGCATGTGCTTGGAGAAAAGCAGGCAGGAGGCAAGCAGGCCTTGTTAGGGAAAAAATTGCTTGGGATTGACTTCACCCCAAATACGGTCGCATGGGACTGGAGGACTCAGAGGGGGAGTGTGTGGATCTCCGTGTCCCCAGAGTACACAAGCCGTGGTCTCCTCACTCAGCATCGATGTCATTTATCCATCACGTATTTTGCAAGGAGATCAGGTGTCAGGAGTGATGCCCAGTACCAGAACACGAGGAGATGTGTTCCCAGTCCTAGGGGCTAAGATGGACACTGAGAAGTGAGAGTCTTACCAGTGAGCAGCAGCTGTGGTGAGCGCCGGGAAGGAGAAGGCAGGTCTGTGAGATTCAGCCAGGAGAGTGGTTTGGCTTGTCTGGATCGGGGGAGTTTTGCTGAGGACAAGACCCACGGGTCAGCCCTGCAGGATGAGCAGGTGCAAACCAGTCGGGTAGGAAGTGGAGGCAGGGATGGCAGGGCAGTCTTCCGGGCAGAGGAAGGAAGGGCCGTGGCCAGTCTGAGAAACTGAAAGAAGTGGACCATCTTCTCCCAGAGAGGTGTGTCTTTATAGTTTTATAGGATATAAACTGACCAGGCTTCTGGTGTGGGCTGGAGAAGATGGTTTCCCATGTCCCCTTGGGGCTCTGTTGAGGACCAGGGGCTCCGCTAGCTCTCTAGGCTGTTGTCTGTGCACCTCCCAGCTCACATCTGCCTGTCAGTGTTAACTCCCCCTTGAGTGCCTCGTCTTCACTTCCCCAGAGCCCAGCAGTTGCGTGCACGTGTGTATATGCAGGCACTAAGTTGTGTCTGACTCTTTGCGGCCCCATGAACTGTAGCACGCCAGGCTCCTCTGTCCATGGGATTTCATGGCCAGAATACTGGAGTTCGTTGCCATTTCCTCCACCAGGGGATCTTCCCAACCCAGGGATTGAACTTGGGTCTCCTGCTTGGCAGGCTGATTCTTTACCACTGAGCCACTTGGAAGCCCAGCCCAGCAGTTATTATTCAGTATATGTTGAGAGGCCCTGAACAACATTTACAAGATGCACTAAAGAATAGACACCACAGACACAAAAGGCCACATATTATGTGACGCCAGGAATATGCAATGTCCAGAAGATGGAAATCCATAGAGAAAGAAAGTAGATTTGTGGTTGCCGGGGGCTGCGGTGGCCAATATGATTTTCTGGAATTAGACAGTGGTGATGGCTGCACAGCTCTGAATATACTAAAAACCATTTAATTGCACACTTTAAAAGGGCAAATTTATGCATTATGAGTTATGAATTACACCTCAAAAAAGCTATTTGAAGGGGGAGGTTAAAATCAATACCTAGAGGGCTCCAATGGTAGTAGAAAGAGGGTTAGACTTTGAATCATGTGACCTGTATTTCAATCCTTACCTGGAAAACGAGCATGACCTCAACCCCTTCTCATGAGGTTGAAGGGCAGGAAAGGATCTCATGGAGTCTGGCCTATTGAGGTGCCAGTACTCAGCTCCGGAATCAACAAGCAGAAAGTGTTCTGATCATGTGCTATCAGGCCCCTGGGAGGAACACATCCCTCCCTGTTGCCATGGAAACATCCAACATCACTCAGCTGGCTTACTTGGGATCTTGTATGCCTTAGGCTTTATGACCCAAGACCCTAAGGTAAAGACCATTTCTGGAAAACTCAACAACCTCACATGATTGTTTCTGTTCTTTTTATTCTACTACTAATAACATATCCCATTTTTGTGACTTTGAGCTTCTATAAAAGAACTTACTTAGCACAGAGAATGCACAATCTCCCTGCTACACTGTAAGCTGGCAGGGCAGCACCAAGTCTATCTGCCTCAATACTGTGCCTCCATTGGAGAATATGCCTGGCACACAGGTACAAGAGACATACTGAATGAGTGAGTGGATGGTTTTGGAAGTTTACTTTTTGGCTCATTTTTGAAAAGAACTTACAAAGCATAAGAATAATTTTAGTAAAACCAGTGCATAGAGAAAATTAAATTAGTAAGAAAGGAACATGGTTTAACCAAAATTATTAATTCCTGCATTCCACACTTATGTACTGAGCACTGTTAAGCATTAAGAATTGTTCCTCCAAAAGATACGCTGAAGTCCTAAACCTCAGTACCTCAGAATGTAACCATATTTGGATATAGAATCCGTACAGAGATAATCAAACCCAGATGAGATCAGTAGAATGGGCTCTAATCTGACTGGTGTGCTGATAGAAAGGGGAAATTTGAACACAGAGACAGATACACACAGAGGGAAGATGACATGAAGAAGCTCAAGGGAAATGCTATGTGAAGACAGAGGCAGAGACTGGAATTATGCTTGCAGAAGCCGAGAACTATCTGGGGCTGATCAGCTGCAAGACGCAAGGAAAGCTCTTTCCCGTGCAGATGTCAGAGGGAGACGGGCCACCAACACCTTGACCTTGGGCTTCTGGCCTCCAGAACCATGAGACAACTTCTATTCTTCTATTCGGTTTGTGGAACCTGGGAAACTAACACAAGCACCTACTATGTGCCATACCAGCAAAAGAGACACAAATCCTTCCCCACAGGGAGAGTAGATTCTAGTACAGACAGCAACAAACTATGCCAGCCATTCATTTATAGGCTGGTGTCTCACCACCATCACCAACTCGAGCAGTTACCATAGGGACCATATGGCCCGCATAAAGCCCAGGATAGTGACTCTCTGACCCTTTACAGAGGAAGTGTGCAGACTCCTGTTCAAGTGGATAAGAACAGACAATAACCAATACCTAAGAAATGACTGGGGCTTTCCCAGTGGCTCAGTGGTAAAGAATTTGCCTGCAATGCAGGAGACATGTGTTCAATCCCTGGATCAGGAAGATCCCCTGGAGGAGAGCACAACAACCCACTCCAGGATTCTTGCCTGGAGAATCCCATAGACAGAGGAGCCTGGCGGGCTACATTCCTAGGGTCGCAAAAAGCTGGACATGACTGAAATGACCGAGCATGCACGTAAGAAATGACTGGGTTTGTCAGAAGATGGTAGACGAGCAAGGTGAACACCACAGAGAGTGTGGGGTCTGGGCTGCGATTTCAACAGAGTGTCCACTATAAGACAGCCTCACTTGAGCTAAGATCAGGAGGAGGGAAGGGAAGGAGCCATACACACATCTGAGAGAAGTGCATTCTGGGCACTGGAGATAGCCAGTACAAAGGCCCTGGGGTGGGAAAGCACCGGCATGAGCAAGGAGCGGCAGTGCAGAACACCATCAGAGAAGCAGGGATTGCAGGACCAGGTCTCATAGTCGCTGTAGGACCTGGGCTTTGATGCTGATGCACACAAGGGGTCCCCAGGGGCAGAGGAGCAGGCACCACACGTGACAGGGTTTAAAGGCTCTTCCTGGCTGCAGTGTGAGGGGCAGAGGAGAAAGGAGGGGAGACGGTAGCAGGGCTTCTGCAATAACCCAGGCAGCAGGAGATGGTGGTCTGGACTACAGTGGGCAAAGGAAGGTGGCTTCTGGAATTACTTTGAACAGAAAGTCAACAGCAGAAAGCACTGTTAAGCGAAGCCAAGTTGTCAAGAGACTTGGGAGCAGCCAACACCTGTCTTCCCTGGGAACTAAGCAATGCAGGAGGCCAGGGCAGAGGGCAGGGGGCCTGGCTGAGAAAGCCTCTCAAGGCCCAATGCTCTCTGCCCAGTGGATTTTTTTTTTTAATGTTTACTTATTTGGCTGCATCGGGTCCCAGTTGCTGCATGTGGGATATTCATGTGGTGGGTGAGCTTCTCTCCAGCTGAGGCACATGGGCTCAGCAGCTGTGGCACTCGGGCTTAGTTGCCCCACGGCATGTGGGATCTTAGTTCTCTAACTAGGGATCTAACCCGCATCCTCTGCACTGGAAAGTGGATTCTTAACCACTGGCCCATCCAGGAAGTGCCCATCCTGTTTAGTGCATTCTGACCCCAGAAAGGGAGTGGCCTGGGCCTGCTCAAGCCCTCCGCAGGGATGCCCCAGGTATGGTGGCAGAGATGGGTGGATTCATGAGTAGCCAAGGCCCAGAGGTCCCAGGCCCCAAGGAGCATTTGGCAGCTGATGATAAATGTGAATGCAGACACACGACACGGGCAGCCAGTTGTGGAAGGAGGAAGAGATGAGATCAGTTCACCTGGGAAGAAGGATCTTGGAGGCAGGAACTTAGCGCTCCTGTTCTATGTAAGGTTGGTGGGTTTTGGTGGGAAGCATGATATCGTTCCAAAGTCTCCTTTTCAAGTCACTTCATTTAGAAAATCTAGAGATTGTTTCTGGCAGCCCAGGGAGGACTGGTAAGCAGTGTGTCCCTCAACTGTGTGTGTGTTGGGGGATGAATGGGACTGTGTGAGGAGGGAGCAGACTCTGCCTGGCTTTTTAGTGTGGTTCAGGTAGGTAGGTGCAAGGCGCTCGCTACGTTGCTCAGATGACCCCATGGACTGTATTCCCCAGGCTCCTCTGTCCATGGGGTTTTCCAGGCAAGGATACTGCAGTGGGTTGCCATTCCCTTCTCCAGTGCCCTCATCCTCAAACACCCCATGTGCAGAGACCAGAAACTACACCCGAACTCATTGCACATCACAGACCCTTTGTGGCCAAGTCAGGAAACCTGGCAAAAGCTGTGGCACCATCTTGGAATTTGCAGGCCAGTCAAACATGGTGTCTGTGACCGACAAGGACATGTCCTGGCCTCAGGCTGGGTGGGAACAAATGACTGCTTCCTCCCTTGAGACTTGTTTCTCTGGATTACATTCAGACCTAGGTGCCCTTTCTTATGACGAAGTACTACCTGAGGCACCCAGGGCTGCTTAAAATGAGCTATGGTTAGAGAATCAGTGTTGGTTAGAAGGGTACTTGCAAACTGGAGTCACATAAGGAAACACTGGATCCAGATACAAGGATCTGAGGGCAGAAGGGGCTTGTTATGTCCATTCAGCCACTTCCGGCTCTGACCATCCACTGACAGGAACCATAAACCCACGAGACTATGAACCGAGGCAGAAGACGCTTCAGGGAGGTGCTCTGTTCTTTCTGTGCATTTTTCTCCATAGATGGTCCCCCCAGCATGGGAATTCTACAAGTTTTAATGCTAAAAACACACGGTTAATCACAAGGGTAAGCCTCTTTGTGAAGCATTGATATCACCCAGGGACTCTTTAGCTTCCAGCTGACCCAAAAGCCAGCATGTCACAGACACAAGGAGAACTTCAGCCACAGAAAGATTTATAATCCATTTGTGAAGAAGCCCTGCTACATCTCTTACTGCCCCTCTAGACCATGGCCTGTGCCCTCCATGTTCCTCACTTCATAAACAACAGACTTGTGCGGAGTGGAGCTGGGAAGGGAGAGAAGACCGGAAGGATGCTGATAACCATGATAATGAACAGAGCGAAGCATTTGAGATTATGGGTTATTTACTGGATATGAATATGTAATCGAGTAATTGGATATACTTCCACATTAGACACAGTTGCTTAAATCAAAATTGAAATGGAGTCATAAAAATCTCATAATATTAATGTTGTTAACTAAAGTCTATAATGAGAGGTTTTCAGGTTGTGCTGCTGCCTAGGGGTCTCCCCATGAATTTTTATCATGACGGAAAGCCCCCGCCCACGGTCACCGGGCAGCTCAGTCCACCAACAAACAACACCTCGTTAATCTCAGCCGAGCATTCTGCCTCCAACACCCTCCCACACAGCAGCCAAGGGCCTCATCGGCTACCTTTTATCCAAGCTGCAAACCTCTGCAGCCTCCTTGATTACTGCTTTAATAAGTGAGTGTTGAACAAATAAAATTTTCCACTCGTTGAATGCTGCTGCTCTTAAGGTGCAATAAGGGAAAGAAAGATGGAGCTGAGATGGTGTGTGCGTGTGCGTGTGTGTGCACTTAGTCACTTCAGTTGTGTCCAATTCTGTCCAATCCTGTGGACTGTAGCCCACCAGGCTCCTCTGTCCATGGGATTCTACAGGCAAGAATACTGGAGTGGGTCACCATGCCCTCCTCCAGGGGATCTTCCCAACCCAGGGATTGAACCTGTGTCTCTTACGTCTCCTGCATTGGCAGGTGGTTGCTTCACCCCTAGCACCACCTGGGAAGCCTGAGAGGTACTGTAGGTTGGGCTCTCTCAACCTCAGCCATAGATGTTTGGAGCTGAGAAGTCTTCCCGGTGGAGGAGGTGCTATCTTGCACACTGTTCGATGTTAAAGAGCATCCCTGGCCTCTACCCACTAGATGCCAGTAGTCACCACTACTCCCACCATCCCATCTGTGAAGGTGTCCCCAGACATTTCTAAATGTCCCCTAGAAGGTTCTGTTGCTCCCCATTGAGACCACTGGTATAGACAAGGACAGATGACCTCCTAAAGGGGAATTCAGATAAAATGAGCCCAACTCAGGGCCCATTAGAGGATCCAAGGAAAAGCACACTCTGCTCCTGGCTAACTCCGGGGTACAAGCTGAACAGGTGATGGCACAGCTGAATGAGCAGCTGGGCCACATCCGTGACCTGTAACCCACTCAGGCACACTCAGTTTGGGCTGCAGGATGGGTCTACCATGACGCAATTTTGGCTTGCCCCTCCCTGCCCCCAGAGTACAGCCCTGCACATCACTGATCATAAATTCTCTTGCTTTGCTTTCCCATCAGCTCACAGAGCATTAGTATTCTCCCCCTACTGCTCTAAGTTCCCTTCTGTGCCAGTTGGATAGGATGGGCATGAAGCTCCGCTGCCAGCAGGGCTTGGGGGCACCAGCTGCATCAAGTCCAGCATCTCCCCAAAGCCAAGAACTGTGAGTCTTCATCCTTTCATGATGCACCAACCACAGATCAATAGTAACAAAAGAGCATTTAAGACAGGCCAACCTCTCTTCCTAGGTTTGCAGGACAAGACCACTACACAAAGGTTCTTACTATCTTCCAGGATGAAGCCGAAATATCAACTCTGAAATCCTTCATCATTTCTCAGATCCAATGTGGAGGAATAAAAGTGGAAACCAGGGATTCAGAGCTTACAAATGGACCATGTGCCAAAAGCATGTCCACTTCAAAATCAGTGGCTTGGGAGGCACAACACATCCTTCTTTAGAAATGATGCACTAAGCAACTTCAATATCGATTCACAGTCGTGCAACACGCTTTCATTTACAAAGTACACTCAGATCCATTATTTCATTTAGTCTATGAAATGGCTCTGGGAAATGTTGAGGGATTATTGTTCCCATGTTCAAAAGAAGAAACTACAGTTTACAAGGGATAAATGAGAAGCAGTTCATGAAATGCCATCCAGCCCATAATAGTCCTTATGGGGAAATGCTCTAATCATATGCGCCACCATGATTCTGTTGGAAAATATTCCTAGTTCCAAGGGTGCAATGGGTCTGCCCTTGCTCTGTTGGCTCAGCAATTCTCTTCCTGCCCTACCCCACACCCCATTGTGCGGCCTCATTATCCAGAACTTCATCCAAGTCACTGATAGAAGCAGAGAACAAGGGAAGGCTCAGGGTGCAGCCCAATAGGCCTCTACTGACCACCCCCATCAGCAGGGCCTCAAACCTCCTTGATGCCTCCACCTGTCTAGGCCATGCATCAGCCTCCTTTTCCCCCAGACCCTTCACCCCCAGGTTGAAGCTGCTGCTGGAAGCTCATGACACCCAGTGTATGAGTTTCAGGAGGGTGGAAAGTGAAGCTGAAGCCAGAGAAGGAGCAGAAGGCCCCTGGAGAAGATGGGGCGAAGTCACCTCCAACCAGGAGCTCCCCTCACCTCTGGCCTCAACCACTGCCTCACTACCACTGGGACAAACACCTGGGTAGAGATGAGAAGAGGGTGGTCAGAAAGGGGGCAGAGGGGAATGAGCCCGGGGGATGGCAGGAGGACAGGAAAGGAAGAGGAAGGGCCGGCCACAGACAGACCATGGAAGGCCATTCATCCAGGGAAGCCAGATTAGGATTAGGCACATTGCATGCACTGTGTTTGCTGAAAACTGACATAGTGGAACTCTCCATGGTGCTTCTCAGACTTTATCAGAATTAATGGACTGCTTTGCTAACAATGCACACTTCTGGCTTTCACTCCGAACCCACCCTCAAGAGTCCAATTCCTAGCTTGGAGTGGCCTGATCAAAGTGATCTGAGTATTGGACTCTGGGAAACACAGCCCTAAGCCCTGCTCTCCTGGAGGGCACCCCTTCTGTGGACACTGCCTCTGTCTCTGCTCCCTTTCTTGCCATGGCAGATGCTGCTGTGGTTTAGGCAAGCTGAAAGCTGCAGCTGATCTGCAGAGGGGCATGGCACGGTTTTGCTTTATTCCAAGAACAAGCCCCTCACTTGTCCTATGTTATTCTGACTTGGCACAGACACCCTAGGGCTAAAACATACAGGTGAGCCTCACCCAGCCCTGCAGTGGCTGCTGGCATCCATCCTTGGGCTGGAAACCTCTTCTGGAAGAGCATCACTGGTGAGAAATACACCTTTACAGGGTGGATGCGATAGGAGCCAACCACTGCTTGGCACCAAGTCTGAGAACAGAGGCAAGGGATCCAGCAGGGAAGTCACATCTGAGTTTATGACTGAGGTCCTGCCTTCCTGGTAAGACTCGAGCTGCCTAGTTGAGCAGGAAGGAATGGGAGGAGCTCTGATTCTGTTCCCAGAAAGGCCGGAGCTCACCTGAACAGGTGCATCTTCTTTAAAACTGTGTCTGCTCTGTCACTTCAGCGAACTCTAGTTTCTCACAGCAGGCACTTACTTCTCCCCCCGTAGGTGCAAGTATCCCCCCATCCCTGCACGAGAGTGGCAGACGGCATGTGGACCGGGCGGGCCCGGGGCAGGGACTCACCTTGCCAGTGATGCTTGTAGTCACACATGCGGGACAGGGCGATCATCATGGCACAGTACAGGGGCAGGATGGCAGCACAGAGCCGCCAGCTCTTCCCCCGCCCACTCTCGGTGAAGCAGTGCAGCTTGCCAGCCAAGTAGAACGTTGTGAAGCCGAGGCCTGAAAAGGCAACTGCCAAAGACAAACAGCAGGTGTTACCCTCGCAGGTGGGAAGCGGCAGGGACACAGGGCACCCTGAGCATCCTGGCTGCCTCTTGCAACACCTCCAGGGTCAAGACCATGTTGGCACCAGACATCATCTCTGCAATCTGTGCTCTTGCTAGAACCATGCTGGTACGAAGGTTTCAACAATGAGAAAGCCCTTCAGGCTTGCATGTGATCAAAATCTACTCAATCTCATTCATTCAACAGTGATTTGAGGGGTAGCTACTGTGTGCTAGACAGGCATTGTTCAAGGTGGGGGAAATTAAAACTTGATTCAGAGGCTGTCTCTGCTCTCAAGGGGCTCACGGACTGGTTGAGGGTCACGGTTGTGCTAACAGAGTTTTAATACTGTGTTTGGAGTTCTATATGAATAAAAATGCCTGCAGGACAAATGACTGATGACAGCTTAGCTTTGAAAAGTGAGGGAAAGAAAGGGAGTTTTAGCTTGGCAAGTTTTAGCTCAGGAAGATGGGACCAGCAAATGCTATGGAAAAGTGGGCTTGACAGAGAAGCCAGTGGTGACAAATTTCTTATCTTCTCTCAGAAATTATGGTTATTAGTTTTTAGAACTGCAAATGAAACTCATAGCTGCATTGGATCCATTGTCAAAAGTGTGCAGTCAGGTGGAGTAGGTAAGCCCTGAGCTTTTCATCTAGTCAGGTTTAATACACAGTTGAAGTCAGTGAGATTTAAGGTGAGTCTTCTATGGACTTCAAACAACAGTGCTCAACCCCGGGCTACACTCAGAAATCACCTTTAAAACCTGGGAAATTTTCAAAAATACTCGTAGTCAGACCTCATTATCAAACCTTCTCTTTGCACTAGTCTGGAGTGAACCCTAATGGTGCACACACACGTGTGTGTGTGTGTGTGTGTGTGTGTGTGTGTGTGTGTGTGTACTCCTCAGGTGATTGTAATGGTAGCCAGGGGTGAGTTTAGATGCTTCTCTTGAGGGAAGGGGCTATAGCTCCCACCTCCTCTGGACACAAGCCTACTCAAAACTCTCCTCTTGATCAGAAAATACTCCTGAGGGGCAGGGCTCCTAGGCAACCAGCCTACGCAGTGATTTGATAGAGTTGGTAGAATGGGGCTAAGGCTAGGGTATCGAGGACTTTAACAGACTGTCTGAAGCCTGAGCAGCAGCCTCAGCACCAATGAGTTAGTCGTGAATACAGAACCTCAGACCTGCCCCAGATATACTAAGTTAGAACCCCCTTTCACAAGATCCACAAGTGAGCTATATGCACCCTGAAGTCTGAGAAGGCCTGGCCTACAGAACATTCATCCTCTTGTTATGATGTGTCTGAGAGTCCATCTTCAGGAAATAATAAAAAACCATGGGGATATCTAGAAGATATTTGGCTTAAAATTATTATGTAATTATGGGGAAAAAAGTAAAGATAAAGAACTAGATTATTTCCACTCAACGAATTATGACGCAATACTCTGACTATGTGAAGGAGATCACACCAGTCCGTCCTAAAGGAAATCACCTCTGAATGTTCATTGGAAGGACCGATGCTGAAAGGTAAAACTCCAATACTTTGGCCACCGGATGTGAAGAGTCGACTCACTGGAAAAGACACTGACAGTGAGTACGGTTGAAGGCAGAAAGAGAAGGGGATGACAGAGGATGAGATGGTTGGATAGCATCACCGACTCAATGGACATGAATTTGAGCACATCCTGGAAGACGGTGAAGGACAGGGAAGCCTGGTGGGCTGCAGTCCATGGGGTCGCAAAGAGTCGGACATGACTGAGCAACTGAACAACGACAAATGTAGCACTACAGACAATACTTAGGACGCAATGTTAGGTGAAGAAGCGGGACTCTCAGCTGCAAGTTCATTATAATCATGGCTATAGTACATACAGATGAATAACCTGCCGTTTTAAGGAATTATCTAATAATAATGTGTCTTCTTAAATAGGGTTCCCCAACTATGAACACAAGCTTATGCCAAAGCAGAATTTTTCAACAATCAGATTAAACAAGGTAACAGAGGATTGCTTGGTTTTGTTTTTTATTAATAAACCAATATTAAGCCAGGTTTATCTCAGGAATAAAAATGAAGCAATTAAATATTTTTGAATAATGATTTGTACTCAAACAGTAAAGCAGTGCCAATATACACTGAATATTCTGTTTAAAGTAAAACTCTGTGCAAAACTGCATTGCCCAGGCCAGTTCTAAATTGTTTGCCATGGTGAAAGGTATTATTGATAAATGGTTTATAGCGTCTTCCAAAGCAGCCCCATTTGGGCACCATCCTGGCAAGTGGCTCTTAATTCCCCACCCTCATCCGTTTTGCTCTGTTCCTTCTCTCCATTCACACTCTGCCCTGAGGGATCAGAGTGGGCAGAAGAGGCTGGGCCCTCGGCTCTGGTGGGGACTGGCCTCCTTCTGAACTCTTAAGGGAGAAGTGACAAACTTTGTTCAAATCTGACAGCCTAGCAGTCTACCCACCTAACTACTGCCGCTCCATTTATATAAGGATCTTGAGCATCCATGGATTTCAGTGTCCGCAGGGGCCCTGGACCCAATTCCCTGAAGGATACTGAGGGACGACTGTACATTGAATGTGATGAGCATAAAAGATCTGCCCTGAGGCTTTGCAGGGTTATGGATGGAAGTTTTCAAGATCTGAATCGGAAGAGAGGCAGTCCTGGGTGTTGCCAAGTTGTCAATATTAAAAACAAGGTCAGGGAGTATAGGGTGGATGTTGAGCAGGAATTTGTATGTGTCCGCATACACAATGGTTTGGAGACTTTAAGATAGATGAGTCCAGACTCAACAGCCTCTGGGAAGATTCACAAGATGGAGAAGAGAAGGGGCTGCTAAAATCCCACCAAGGTCAAGTCCTAGGGCATGTGGTCCAAGGCCAGACCCTTGACTTCCACTGGGTCACCTCCCTGACCCCAGAAACTCAGATTTGGCTAGCTCCGACAGTGGGGGCTGTGGCTCAAAGGAGAGCAAGCAAAGCACATCCTCTCTCTCACAGCGGGGCCCATGCTGCAGGTTCTCCGAAATGGAGAGTTATCTGCTTCTTGGAAAAGAAGTGAAGTGAAGTGAAAGTCGCTCAGTCGTGTCCAACTCTTTGCGACCCCATGGACTATATAGTCCGTGGAATCTTCTAGGCCAGAATACTGGAGTAGGTAGCCTTTCCCTCCTCCAGGGGATCTTCCCAACCCAGGGATCAAACCCAGGAGTCCTGAATTGCAGGCAGATCCTTTATCAGCTGAGCCACCCTTTTGGAAAAGAAAGAGGGGTTAACAGCTTAGATCCTGTAGGCATCCTACAGCAGCTGATCTCCTTCGGCACATCGTATTGGTCCTCCGGGCAGCATGTCTAAAGCAGCCCAGTGTGTCCTTACTTGTCTGCCTGACACAACAGACTCTGATTCCATGTTAAACATTATGCTTGTCACTTTCTCACTGATATTCCTACAGTTATTGAACCAGCATGTGGTCCTTTGACAAAGGGCTTCTGAGGCACCTCCTTCTGGCCCAGCCATGGGCAGCTCAGGTGCTTTGCCCAAACTCCTGTTTTCCCAAATACCAACTGCATGAGAATTAGGCTCTATCAAACTATACTGAACTCATAGGATCCTGCAGTTTTCTGCCCCCTCCTCCTTTGAGGCTGGCAGTTTGGGACCAAGATGCTCCCATGAGCCTTTCAGCTCTGAAATCCTGGGACTTCTCAAAGCTTCGATTCAAGTTCAACTGGGAGAAAAGGAAAGCAGAAAGGTTTTTAAAGAAATGCTTTCCAACCTGAGCCAAACAACACCCTCTTCTCTTCTCAAAGAAACGGGCATGTGAGACACTGAAGGGCCACAGAAGCTGGTATGCTAGTGAGCAGCAGGGAGATGACATTTGTTCCAAGGGTCTGTCTTCCCCCTGAAACGTGGTCCCTGCTTCCAGCATGATTAGGAGATAAAACTGAGCATTCAAAGATGCAGGCAGAGCACCAGACATTTTGGAAGATGGAGATGATAAAGTATGATAAATGCCTTCATATTTCGTTAACAATATTAGCAAGAGAAATATGATCACAACGATGGTATGAGAGAAAGCTGAGAGTTGACCTCTCCTGGGGGCTCAGAACGTGTTTATTTGCTCTCCAGAGTTTAGAACACATGCACGCACACACACACACACACACACACATACAAGCACTCACATGGATCAAGGGAAGAGCATATGCCCCTTGTTTTCAAAGTCTGTAGCTGGTTTTCTTGGCAGGAAGGAGCTGATTGTAAATATTTCTCTGTTGCACTGGCTGTGAGAAGTAAAAATACTCTTGAAGCCTCTAAACTAGGAAGCAGATGAAGCAGGGTGGCTTCCCCACCTGTTTCTGGCACTTTGGGGGCTCACTTGACTGTCATTGATGAGAGTCGATAGGCAAAATCTCACAATACAAGTTGCTGGTCCAGGTGGTGATGCTAGGCATGTGGCCTGCACAGGGCTATCTGCCCGCCTGGCGATTCTGAAAGGGAGTTACTGACTCATCTCTGACTACACAGATGAACTGTCATGGGTTTACAACATTCCCTTTGCAAGAAAGGTCTATTTACTGAGTCAGCTTAGGTGGCAACCCACTCCAGTATCCTTGCCTGGAGAATCCCACGGACAGAGGAGCTTGGCGGACTACAGTCCAGGGGGTGGCAAAGAGTCGGACTGAGCTACTAACACACACACTGCTAAGTCACTTCAGTCGTGTCCGACTCTGTGTGACCCCATAGACGGTAGCCCACCAGGCTCCTCCGTCCCTGGGATTCTCCAGGCAAGAACACCGGAGCGGGTTGCCATTTCCTTCTCCAGTGCATGAAAGTGAAAAGTGAAAGTGAAGTCGCTCAGTCGTGTCCGACTCGTAGCGACCACACGGACTGCAGCCTACCAGGCTCCCCTGCCCATGGGGTTTTCCAGGCAAGAGGACTGGAGTGGGGTGCCATTGCCTTCTCCAACACACAAACACTTGGGTGAAATAAAGTCCTTTTGCCTTTTCCTCCCCAGCTGACTTTAAACCAAGTGAAAGAGGTTTGGACCCCAACGACTGCAAGAAATGAGAAAACTGGCACCAAAGAAAAGGCTTTAAAAAGAAATGAGGTAAGAATCAGGGGGACAGACTCAGCTTTTGAGGTTGTATTTTTTACTCTAATTATAATGAGTTTCCCCAAACTGATTATACCTGACACCACAAATGGAATTGTGTTCTAATGAGGTAATTTGTACACATTTTTCACGTGACGCTCAAAGAGTACGTATTTTCTTCTCCAAGGGGAAGAAAGGCAATACTGGGTAGTGGAATATATTTTTTAAATTAATTAATTTATTTTTGGCTGAACTGTGTCTTCATTCTGCATGCGGGCTTTCTCTAGTTGCAGTGAGTGGGGGCTACTCTCTAGTTGCCATGCTCTGGCTTCTCATTGAGGTGGCTTCTCTTGTTGTGGAGCACAGGTTCTAGAATGCAGGGGCTTCAGTAGTTGTGGCTCACAGGCTTAGCTGCTTTGTAGCGTGTGGGATCTTCCTGGACCAGGGATCGAACCCATGTCCCCTGCGTTGGCAGGTGGATTCTTAACCACTGGACCACCAGGGAAGGCTCTGAATAAATTTTAATGTTGAAGGGTGTTTTGAGGAGTTTGCCAGTACATCTCAACAAGACCATCCAAAGCCAAGCATGCAGAACATGCATGCCTGGTCAGCCCCTGCAGACGCCTAACAAGCAGTGGGGTGCTGTTGGGAGTGTGGGGTACAGGTTCCCATTCTGGCTCTGCCATTAACTGAATGCGTGATCCTAGGCAAGTCTCTTTCCCACTCTGGGCCTCAGTTCGCTCTGTAAAATAAGAGGCTGATCCACAAGGGGCTACCACATCGTACCCGGGGGAGCCAGGTAGATAGGGAGCATGAGTTAAGTAGTTGGATGTTGAGTCACCAGTTTTGCAACAGAAAGCCCTCTTGGTCTGTCTTCTCTTACTCCTCTATTGCTAGACACTCAGATCCAAGAGATACTTTCGGAAAAAAAATTCAATGGTTCATTTGTGATGATAAATGGCAACTAATACCTGGCCTCGCCATTGGGAGACACTGAGAGTGGTGAGGACTGGGGGAAGCAGGAACATTCGCCTATTTAAAGATGCAGCCCCTTCCCTCTGCTCAAGCTGGTGTCTGCTACACGGGCTTAGTGCTCCCAGAAGTTTTGAACTTCTAGCAGCAGAGGGAACCCCTGATATTTATCAGAAATGTCTCCATTTAAATGTGAACAATTCATCAAAAATGAATACAGTACAGACCACATGAAACTCATCTGTGTACTAACAGGGTTGGGTCAGTGGGCTGCCAACTTGAGATCACTGAAATTCTGCTTCCAGTGCTGGTGGTCCACTGTCTAAATGACCCCCTAAGTCTGTGCTAAATGCGATGGACATCGATTTATCCCTTCTCTCTACACTAGAGCAAAGAAGCACTTGAAAAGCTTTAGAGTTGGTGTTGCTTAAACCAAGAGCAACCAACAAATTAAGTGACACAGGAGATTCAGGGATTGAATACTCAGTTCAACAGGAGGGAGTACTGTGTGCTGCTGAGAAAAGCAGACCTTTCAGGACTCAGCTGTGCCACCTTCTCCCGTGTGAGCTCATCGCTGGGGGCCTCAGTTTCCTCATCTGTACAGTGGGCTTAGTAGCACTCGACTCACAAAGCAGTCTTGAGGACGAGCTCACAAGGAGTTGTAACAGGCTTAGCTCGGTGCTCTCCTAACTCTGCCAGCTCTGCAGATGCTGTTGAGTTCTGCCTGGATCTAGAAAGTTTCATCCTCAAAGAAAAGTCTTCCTAAGCTCTACTCTTGCACTCTGCAGCTCCTCAGTTATATAACTGCATGCTTACTTACAGAGATTTCTGGAGCTGGGTTCCTAGCCTGTTAGCATTTTGTAGCCCCTGTGGCTCTCAGCAGATGTAAAATGATCTCAGCTGGTAAAATGAACCAATTTACAGACCCAGGGAGAACAGCCAGCAGAGATACTGTTCCCACTCTACTCGGGAGGTGCCTGAAGCTCCCTGATGAGAGGGCCAGACAGCCAGGAGGCCATTCTAATGGCACATGACCCGTCATGTAGCTTGTCTCCTATGATTCCAAGTTTCACCGTGTAGACATCTACTTTTACATCCCTTTGGCCCCAAATTTCTTAAAAGGATTAGTTTCTCATTCATAGTTTCTTAATTCATAGTTCATTCTAGCTAAGATGCTCACTCTGTTTTCTTTATATGACAAGCTATATTTATTAACATTCTAAGTTAATAAGAGATTTCACTTTCAAAAAAAGGATGAGAGAAGATTGCTACAAATCTTAGAGAGACTGTGGGTCCACAGGGCATCTATTGCCTAAACCACTCAACCGAACAGGAAAGACAGTTATTTATTCCTAATGAAATGACTGATAGAAGATCATTAGCCTCTGATGTAGCTATAGAACCAGAATCATAATTTCAAGGGGAAGTTTTGATAAAAATTATAGAACAGACTCAGTACCACAATGATTTTTTTTTAAATCTCTCCTTTCTAATCCAGCAGTAAAGAAATTGTTTCACTATGATGTAGGAATGAAGAGAATTCTCAAAATCTGGGAAATTTTCTAAATATCACACCAATGATACCTCTTGATACAATTACAAAGAAATTGTAATAAGATTTCTTTCATTACAATTGATATAATCCAAGGGTGTTGGGGAGGCAGGATTAAAAGTATTCATCCATGCAGTAAAGTTGCCTGTGATTCCAGGAACAGTCAGAATGCCCAACGGCCTCCGGTAGAATTACTTACTCCAGTACCATCAGTCATAAGAGTTAATAAGAATTGCTCTGCTGCTGAGGAGCTGAAAGCCATCTGCTGAGATCAAGGAGTCTGGATGGGTCCTAAGCACCTTGGGGAAGGCAGAGTTTGAGGCTGTTAAAGCCAAAACCATTCAACCACCTGATCCAGCGGAATGGCAAGAACCATTTTCACCCACTGGAGGGGACCAGGTAGCCAAGAAGACCCAGTGGCTGCAACACCAGAGATGTCAAATGAATTGAGACCCTACAGCAAGGCAAGGGTGGCATGGGGACGGAGCACAGGTGGGAACGCTCTTGTGCGCAGCTGGATGGATCCAGGTAGGTACACTGACCCCCCACCACCAACCTTCCACCTATGTGACCTAGGGTGAGGTGCTTAACTTCCGAAGCTCAGGCTTGTCATCTCTAAAATGGACAAGCCAACAGGTGTCCACAGAGCCACTGAAAGCACCAGTGATAGAGTGTCCAGGGCACACTGGCCAAAGAGTCCAGCACTCCTTAAGCCCTAAGTTAGAATCTCATCTCTTTCCCCTCCATCTGCTTCTTCTACTTATGCTCTTCCTCAAAATCATGCTGCATCCCTGCAGTGAATCTGAGAACATGGAAAAGGAAGTCAAGCAAACGCGCATAGAAAGCTGAAAGGACGTGAGTTCCGGGTTGGCTCCGTGGCCACACCACCAAGATGGTGTCTGTGTGTTGCCATTATATGCCCCACATCAAAAACCGGTGCTCGAGATGAGTGAATGAACAAATTAGTGACAAGAAGGATGGTATCAATACTGGACCAGATGGTGTGTACTCTTGGGGGCTCCAAGGAAACAGTGATGAGCCTCCCTTTTCTGCCCAACAAACTTCTCCTCCTCCCTGCAAGGCTTGGTTTACGTGACACTGCCTCAGAGGTCTTCCCCAGCTCCACCAGCAGGGGTAATGGGCTCTGAGTGCCTTCTGCACCTGCCTTCATAACACTTACCACCACTCCAGTCATGCATGCGACCGTCCAGCATCTCTCCCCCTTCCACTAGATTCTCAGCCTGCACTCACTAGAGGCTCCAGCAACCCACGTACTGAATGAATGGCTGAAGACCCGATAACCAGAGAAGGTTTCACAGAGAAGACAGGGATGCGCCCGGGGGAGGAGAAGGGCTAGAGTCAGGCTCCAACCGCACCGGGTCAGGATAATGTGTGGGAGGAAGGTGAGCTGGGCTTCCGCTGAATTCTTCCTCATCACACCCCTCCCTCCAGACATTCACAGAGAGTGTGTGTGTCTCTTTTAAATACACTCACATACACATACACACACACTTCCCTGCCCTCCTCCTATAAGAATGACCCCAGAGTTCTCCTGGAACCTTCATAGCAGGGGTTCCTCTGTTGTTCAGAGACTGGTAGCCACCTCCGAGATATCTGGGCTAGTTTCTGAGGAACAATGTAAAACATTGTACAAAAGGAAGCCATGAAATTCTAGGAGTCTGAAGGATGGGTGGGTGGAGTAGCAATTTCAGTGAATGAGAAAAGAAAGAAAGCAGAAACTGTCTACTCGAGCAGGTACCAGGAGTGTTCCATCAGAAGGAGGACAAGCCCATCAGGCACGGAGAGCCCCCCTCTGTCAGACTCTGCACTAGAAGCTTCCATAACTTGGCTTCGCCGCATCCCCAGAAAAACACAATGACATAGCTATCGGGCTGTTACATGGATGAGAAATGGAGGCTCAGGTCAAATTACCTACTGAAGGTTAATGCAGTCCTTAAGAAGCTGTGAATTAAGTAACTAGCCTCCCATTAAAATAAATAAATTAATTTGCAAAAAAAATAAGAAAAGAAACTGTGAATTATTTCTAAACAGAGCAAAAAAATCGCATATTTTCTTGGCACGGTTGTACTTACAGCACTTCTAGCTGCCTATTTGTTTTATACTCCCTGTAGGCATGTGACGATCAAGGTCAGTGTTCAAGCCTTAGAACCCAGCACACTGCCTGGGAGGAGAAGTCAGCGACACGTGGTGACTCACAAACATAACTTCACTCGAACAAGTACTCTGGCAAGAGGCCAAGCTGCTTAGGGAAAGAAAGACATACATGGCCACGAAAGGTCGTGTCCTCCACCCACTGTTTCAGGCAGCGTGATTCTGCAGCTACCTGTGCCAGAAGAAGATTTCCACCTCATGATGGAAAGGATCGCACCGCCTTGTTCGAGAATGAGCCATGGGGAAAGAAGGGGAAAGCTCGCAATTAGTCTGAAAGCAAACGTCAGAGGCAGGAAGTGCAAACAGAGAAAAGCAGACTGTAAACTCCTTGCATAACCTCAGCTTGCATCCCCAAAGAGGATTTTGCTCTGGAAAAAAAAACGAAAAAAGAATCAACTCAGACACAATGCACAAAATGTGCAGAGGAAACACGAGGGGTAGGGAAGAAACTGACTTTGGGAGAAGAAGGTGGCGGTCCTTTTGTCAAGCTGCAGAGGTACCAATCCTGGGAAGGGAAGAAGCTCAGCAGAGGAGGATTCAGTTCAGTTCAGTC
Organism: Ovis aries; assembly: GCF_016772045.2. Lineage (NCBI taxonomy): Eukaryota > Metazoa > Chordata > Mammalia > Artiodactyla > Bovidae > Ovis > Ovis aries. Next base: position 40,145,338 of record NC_056075.1, on the reverse strand, counting down.
GCTCAGTCGTGTCCGACTCTTTGTGACCCCATGAATCGCAGCACGCCAGTCCTCCCTGTCCATCACCATCTCCCGGAGTTCACTCAGACTTATGTCCATCGAGTCCGTGATGCCATCCAGCCATCTCATCCTCGGTCGTCCCTTTCTCCTCCTGCCCCCAATCTCTCCCAGCATCAGAGTCTTTTCCAATGAGTCAACTCTTCGCATGAGGTGGCCTAAGTACTGGAGCTTCAGCTTTAGCATCATTCCTTCCAAAGAAATCCCAGGGTTGATCTCCTTCAGAATGGACTGGTTGGATCTCCTTGCAGTCCAAGGGACCCTCAAGAGTCTTTTCCAATACCACAGTTCAAACACATCAATTCTTCGGCACTCAGCCTTCTTCACAGTCCAACTCTCACATCCATACATGACCACAGGGAAAACCATAGCCTTGACTAGACGGACCTTTGTTGGCAAAGTAATGTCTCTGCTTTTGAATATACTATCTAGGTTGGTCATAGCTTTTCTTCCAAGGAGTAAGCATCTTTTAATTTCATGGCTGCAGTCACCATCTGCAGTGATTTTGGAGCCCCCCAAAATAAAGTCTGACACTGTTTCCACTGTTTCCCCATCTATTTCCCATGAAGTGATGGGACTAGATGCCATGATCTTCGTTTTCTGAATGCTGAGTTTTAAGCCAACTTTTTCACTTTCCTCTTTCACTTTCATCAAGAGGCTTTTTAGCTCCTCTTCACTTTCTGCCATAAGGGTGGTGTCATCTGCATATCTGAGGTTATTGAGATTTCTCCCGTCAGTCTTGATTCCAGCTTGTGTTTCTTCCAGTCCAGCATTCCTCATGATGTACTCTGCATATAAGTTAAATAAGCAGGGTGACAATATACAGTCTTGACATACTCCTTTTCCTATTTGAAACCAGGCTGTTGTTCCATGTCCAGTTCTAACTGTTGCTTCCTGACTTGCATACAGATTTCTCAACAGACAGGTTAGGTGGTCTGGTATTCCCATCTCTCTCAGAATTTTCCACAGTTTATTGTGATCCACACAGTCAAAGGCTTTGGCATACTCAATAAAGCAGAAATAGATGTTTTTCTGGAACTCTCTTGCTTTTTCCATGATCCAGCAGATGTTGGCAATTTGATCTCTGGTTCCTCTGCCTTTTCTAAAACCAGCTTGAACATCAGGGAGTTCACAGTTCACATATTGCTGAAGTCTGGCTTGGAGAATTTTGAGCATTACTTTACTAGCATGTGAGATGAGTGCAATTGTGCGGTAGTTTGAGCATTCTTTGGCATTGCCTTTCTTTGGGATTGGAATGAAAACTGACCTTTTCCAGTCCTGTGGCCACTGCTGAGTTTTCCAAATTTGCTGGCATATTGAGTGCAGCACTTTCACAGCATCATCTTTCAGGATTTGAAATAGCTCAACCAGAATTCCATCACCTCCACTAGCTTTGTTCGTAGTGATGCTTTCTAAGGCCCATTTGACTTCACATTCCAAGATGTCTGGCTCTAGATGAGTGATCACATCATCATGATTATCTGGGTCATGAAGATCTTTTTTGTATGAGGAGGATTAAGGATTTCTAAATGACAGAAGTCACTTTGTCTCTCCCCCATCCACCCCTACAGCTTGATGAAAAATTCTTATTAGGAATCATAAATGTTACTCCTCACCCCAGAGACAGCTAAGTAAGAACAGGCACCAAGATGGAATGTGGTTTTGCATATCACACTCCCCTAATCTACCAAAGGTCTAAATCCCCAGGACAACTTTTGTTTTTTTCGGTCTTGATTATACACCACAATGACCTGAAACATGAATATGAGCATAAACCTTCAAAAGGGAGAGATTACCTTTTTCCATAACACTATTAGAGGAGCCGATAAAAGCTCGGGCAGGATTCAGATAAAGATAACATTTTAATGGAAAATCATTTTACTTTACTTCCGATGGATTGCCTTAGCAGAACATGAATTTGATGGTGAGATTTGAATAGTAATGTACACATTTGAAAAACAACTAAAAAGAAACAACTAAAGGTAGCCATTAATTTGCCCAAGGTACTCATCTGATTGGACTTCTCAGGTGGCGCTAGTGGTAAAGAACGCACCTGCCAATGCAGAAGGGTTCAGTCCCTGGGTTGGGAAGGTCCCCTGGAGGAGGGCATGGAAACCCACTCCAGTATTCTTGCCTGGGAACTCTCCATGGACAGAGGAGCCTGGTGGGCTACTGTTCATAAGGTCGCAAAGAGTCGGACATGACTGAAGCGACACAGCACACACACGCTCATCTGATTAGCCTCTTCCCAGGGTGTATGGTCTTCAGGAGAAACCCTGGAAGTTTCACTGACTGATCCTGCTCAGCTGTCTTCTCAAGATGTGGCCTCAATAGCATCTGCCTTTTGTGAAATGGTGTACCACCTGCAAGTGTGATTTGTCAGGGAGAACACCCTTCGAATGTGTCCCTGGCAGCCTTGATTGAGGCTTCCAGCCTTATTAGGAAGGGAATATGAGAAATAATAGAAATATAGCTCATGGCACAGAGCTCCTAAAATCCTTGAAAATCCCAAGGAATGACAAGAGCATACTGTCCCTCTCAAGTCGCTAAGTTGTGTCTGACTCTTCTGTGACCCCACAAACTGTAGCCAGCCAGGCTCCCCTGTCCATGGGATTCTCCAGGCCAGAATACTGGAGGGGGTTGCCATTCCCTTCCCCAGGGGCTCTTCTCAACCCAGCATTGGCATATGGGTTCTTCATCACTGAGCTACCAGGGAAGCCTGATAAGAGTATGAGGAGCATCTTTTGTTCTATTGTGGTGACTCTGGGTGGTCTCCAGGAGCAGGGCTGGTCCAGAAAGATCAAGCCATGATGAGAAGCTTAGAATTTTCATGTCCTATTCTCCAGAGAGGGGAGAGGGACTGTAAACAGAGTTCATGGTAGATCAGACCTGCATGATGAAGCCTCCACAAAAATCCCAAAGGTATGAGATTCAGAGAGCGAACAGGCTGGTGAACATATTCATATACCAGAAGAATGGCCTTGACTCCATGGGGACAGAATTTCCTGTGCCCAGGACCCTCCCAGACCTCACCTTATTATCTTTCTTCTCTGGCTGTTCATCTGCATCCTATATCATAGCCCTTAATAGACTGGTAAATGTCAGGAAGAGTTTCCCTGAGTTCTGTGCGCTGCTCTAGCAAATGAATCAAACTGGAGGAGGGGGTCGTGAGAACCTCATATCTGTAGCTGACCAACCTAGATGGCATATTCAAAAGCAGAGACATTACTTTGCCGACTAAGGTCCATCTAGTCAAGGCTATGGTTTTTCCTGTGGTCGTGTATGGATGTGAGAGTTGGACTATGAAGAAGGCTGAGCGCCAAAGAATTGATGCTTTTGAAATGTGGTGTTGGAGAAGACTCTTGAGAGTCCCTTGGACTGCAAGGAGATCCAACCAGTCCATTCTGAAGATCAGCCCTGGGAAGGAATGATGCTAAAGCTGAAACTCTAGTACTTTGGCCACCTCATGCGAAGAGTTGACTCATTGGAAAAGATTCTAATGCTGGGAGGGATTGGGGGCAGGAGGAGAAGGGGCTGACAGAGAATGAGATGGCTGGATGGCATCACTGAGTCGATGGACATAAGTCTGAGTGAACTCCGGGAGTTGGTGATGGACAGAGAGGCCTGGTGTGCTGTGATTCATGGGTCGCAAAGAGTCGGACACGACTGAGCGACTGAACTGAACTGAACTGAACTGAATTAGAAGTACAAATGACAACCTGGACCTTCGAAGGGCATCTTAAATAAGGGAAGTCTGGCAGGGATGAACCCTTTACCATGGGATTTGAGACTCTTCAGGCAGAGATGTTGGAAATGAGTGAAACTGTAGGACACCCTGCAGAGAGTGGCTTGGTGTGGAAACCCCTGCACCTCTGGTGTCAGAGGCACCATAAGTGTGATAGGCATGTGAGAGGAGAGGAAAAACATGGGAGGAAGACTGGGTTTAGCCACAGGCTATAAATGAGCTGGCATTAAGAGGATCTACTACCTCCGAGGTGTTCTGCTCAAATGCTGACCTCCAGGGTAGCTGGTGATGAGTGTTGGCCACACAGTCCAACCAAACCTTCCCAGTACTGTATCACTGGAAAAGGGGAAGGAGAATGGACTTTACCTTTCTGTCCTAAGTTAGGCTAGACCAGTGTTTGGTAACTGAAGAAAACCACAGCACCTGCCAGTTTTAGGACCAAAGGCCCAGGTGACTGGGTAGCTGATGTGTTGGCTTCCCAGGATTCTCCAACATCCCTGTCTCTCTGACAACAAACTCCCATCAACAAAGGCCAGCTCAGTTCATCGCTCACACCTCTAAGCAAACTGATCATAAACAGGACAAGAGCTTCATTTATTTGATGTATGCAAAGAATATCTCTCTCTGTTACTTCAAAAAAGATTTGTCTGATGTTCATATGAGAATTGTGGATTTTTTTTAAAGTCAGGATAGCCATTTAAATTTTGGAAAGCAAATATGTGGCAATTCATCTCCTGTGGTCTTGGCAGCAAAGAACTTTATGCACAAGCCAGCTTTGGACTCACAAACTTCCTTAAGGCAGAGTCCATGTAGTGACTTGCCCCACACCACAAGGTGAAATTCACCTTGGCTTCTTTTAAATCACTTCATCGAGGACTGCACAAAACAGAACAAAAATAGAACGCTTCTGGGTGTTAGAAGATCTGGCTCTAGGACAGCATGGGGTCGCCCTCAGCGGTCTCCTCTGTTCACCAAATGGGGAACATCACCCAGCTCTCAAAAGACATGATACTGGTGAAAATAATTAGGAAACGGAAATTCAACATACAAATGGAAGGTGTTAGTAAAGCCGAGGAAACGGGTAACTAGAAATACTAAAGCTGGTTTCAAGCCCAGACCTGACTGCTTCTAAGCCCAAGTTTAATCCTCTTTCTCAATACAGAAATAGCTGTAATTCTCAAACCCAGCACGTTATTTCCAGGTAAGTGGCAGACTATATATCCTGATGGAAATAATTACATGTTGGATGAAATATAAATCAAACAAAAAGCTTTTAAACCTATCATTGAGTTGACACCAAGAGAAGAATTAAGGAAATTAATCCTTAATTAAAGAATTAGTGGAAACAAGGTTTCCCCAAATGACAGGAAAAAAGAGGGTCTTAGATGCAAGGAAACAGCATAGCCAGATTGAGCCCTGAGTGTTTATGGAAACCTGCAGACAAAAGAGACAGAGTCTCAGGCCTACCCAAGGTGAATAACGTAACACAAGACCCCTGAATAAACATTAAATCCTAAAGTTCCAGAGCAAGTAAGAAAGGAAGCCTGATTTTCAGAAGAAAAGGTAAGGAAACTTGTCTGTCTCCATTTTTCTACTGTGTACAGAGATTCCATAAATATGACTTGTGTATATTTTTGCTGTCCCATTCTTGCTTCTCATACAGTGCCCAAAAACCCTAAGGGGAGAATTAATTTTGGATGTCCCTGGAATAAGTAGTGGTCTCTGGAGGAATTCATTTCAACTCAGACATCAAAATACTCCCCAAAATAAATTTCTAGGGGAAGTTAAAAGCCCAGTGCAAGAAAACTCAAAACACAAAATATTTCAGGGCATATATACGAAAAGCAGATTCACAACAACTTTAGATATTGTACGGCACAGACTATAAAATAATTATTTGCAATATGTTTAAGGAAAGTATAGGGAAGTATGAAAATGAGGACAAAGAAGAAGCATTAAAAATAATGAAGCAGATTTTTTTGAAGCCCAGTTAAAATTTCTATAAATAAAAAATGAGTCTGGAACTTAAACTAGGGTTAAATAATAACTAGACAGATTAAATGGTAAATGAGACAAAGCTGAATAAAGAATTAGTACATTGGAAGATAGATTCAGAATTTTTCTAGAGTCCAGTAGAAGAAGGAGGAGGAGAAGAAAGGAGAGAGAGAGTGAGAGAGAGAGATGAAAAATATGAAGAGAGGTTATGGTAAAAACATTCTAATAAATGTCTAACTAGAATTCCAAATTAGAGGAAAAGATAATTGAGAAAAAGGGGAAGAAGCAATATTTAAACAGCTAATGACAGAGGATATCTCAGCATGTAGAAAGATACAAACCTGAGCATTAGAAAGCCCAGTAAATCTCATACCAGATACACAAAGGGAATCCCACAACAAGACACACAGTGATACAACTTTATGACACACAAAGAAGCCAAGATGCTAAAAGCATCTCGAAAGGAAGAACAGAAGGGGCATCAATGACACATCTGATTTCAAACATGCCAAAAAAATTGAAGCTAGAAAACAGCAAAATAATATCTTCAAAACTCAGAGAGATAGTAACTGCTAATTAGAATTCCGTATTTAGTAAAGCTATCTTTCAAGAATGGGGTCAAACAAAGAAAATTTGGAAAAATCAAAACAGAGCATTTTCCACAAAAGATGTATCAAAGAAGGAAGTTTAAAGGATATATTTTTGGCAGAAAGTAGAAAAACTAAGATGGAAAAGAGGATGGTAGGTACCTGGCTTAACTATGCACAGGTTAGCGGTCTTGTTGGTGGGAGAGAAGAATTGGGCTAGAATTAAAACACCAACTGCTGCTGCTGCTAAGTCGCTTCAGTCGTGTCCGACTCTGTGCGATCCCATAGACGGCAGCTCACCAGGCTCCCCCGTCCCTGGGATTCTCCAGGCAAGAACACTGGAGTGGGTTGCCATTTCCTTCTCCAATGCATGAAAGTGAAAAGTGAAAGTGATGTTGCTCAGTTGTATTTGACTCTTAGCGACCCCATGGACTGCACCCTACCAGGCTCCTCTGTCCATGGGATTTTCCAAGCAAGAGTACTGGAGTGGGGTGCCATAGCCGTGTTAGAATGCGTTTATCACAGCTAAGACATTCAAAGTCTTTATGTTGCTCAGAAGAAGAAAACCAAAAATATTAATTAATTAATTTGAGATTTCATTACCTACATGTGTTAACCAAGAGTCTTGGTAGAACTCACAAACAGAAAGAGTAAAGTAATGGAATATGAAGATGAAAATGGTACAAGAAGTAAGGAGAATGCAGTATATAATGAATGATGTCAATAAGTCCTAATATATGAGTATTAACAACTATAATTGAAATTAGCTCCCTAGGTAAATGTTTAAAAAAATACATAGATAAAGCATAGAACACAATCAGTACAGGACAGAAAAAGATATAAGAAGCAGAATTTAATCAATCAGAAGTTTGTCTCAATAATAAAGTCAAACTGTAAAAAACAACACTAGAAATAAAAACGGACATGAACTTAATTATAAAGGTCGAAGAAGCAGTCGAAGGTATAATAAGAAGCAGGAAAATTCTAAACTATATTTACATATAACTTCAAAATATATATATCAAAAATGGGCAAAAAAAGAAAACCACAGAACTACAAGGTCTACAGTAAGAGTGGAATTTTTAATGCACATTAAAAAAATTAATATATATTAATACTTTGATTAATTGTATGAACAAAGCATTAATTAAGTAATCATAAACAGAATTTAGAGAGTATATGTTAAGATGTGAACAGCACAATTAACAAGCTTAGTCCAATGGACATATATACAGCTTTATTGCTAGCTATTTAAAAATTTACATTCTTTTTAACCATATGAAGCATTTATGAAAACTAAACATATGCTAAGCCACAAAACTAGCCTCAAGATCAAGAGTGATAATTTTTGTAGATCACATTATCTGACCACAATGTAATTAAACTATAAACCAGTTAAAAAATAGCAGCTCAATTCCAGAAAAATAAACGACCCAATCAAAAAATAGGCCAAAGAACTAAATAGACATTTCTCCAAAAAAGACATACAGATGGATAACAAACACTTGAAAAGATGCTCAACATCACTCATTATCAGAGAAATGCAAATCAAAACCACAATGAGGTACCATTTCATGCCAGTCAGAATGGCTGAGATCCAAAAGTCTACAAGCAATAAACACTGGCGAGGGTGTGGAGAAAAGGGAACCCTCTTACACTGTTGGTGGGAATGCAAACTAGTACAGCCACTATGGAGAACAGTGTGGAGATTCCTTTAAAAACTGGAAATAGAACTGCCTTATGACCCAGCAATCCCACTGCTGGGCATACACACTGAGGAAACCAGAATTGAAAGAGACAGGTGTACCTCAATGTTCATCGCAGCACTGTTTATAATAGCCAGGACATGGAAGCAACCTAGATGTCCATGAGCAGATGAATGGATAAGAAAGCTGTGGTATATATACACAATGGAGTATTACTCAGCCATTAAAAAGGATACATTTGAATCAGTTCTAATGAGGTGGATGAAACTGGAGCCTATTATATGGAGTGAAGTAACCCAGAAAGAAAAACACCAATACAGTATGCTAAGTCTCTTCAGTTGTGTCCGACTCTGTGTGACCCCAGAGACGGCAGCCCACCAGGCTCCCCCGTCCCTGGGATTCTCCAGGCAAGAACACTGGAGTGGGTTGCCATTTCCTTCTCCAATGCATGAAAGTAAAAGGTGAAAGTGACACTGCTCAGTCCTGTCCAACTCTTAGCGACCCCACGGACTGCAGCCCACCAGGCTCCTCCGTCCATGGGATTCCCCAGGCAAGACCACTGGAGTGGGGTGCCATTCTAAAGCATATATATGGAATTTAGAGAGATGATAGTGATAACCCTGTATGTGAGACAGCAAAAGAGACACAGATGTATAGAACAGTCTTTTGGACCCTGTGAGAGAGGGAGAGAGTGGGATGATTTGGGGGAATGTCATGGAAACATGTATAATATCATATAAGAAACAAATCGCCAGTCCAGGTTCAATACAGGATGCTTGCGGCTGGTGCACTGGGATGACCCGGAGGGATGGTACAGGAAGGGAGGTGGGAGGGGGGTTCAGGATGGGGAACACGTGTACGCCCATGGCTGATTCATGTTGATGTATGGCAAAACCAATACAATATTGTAAAGTAATTAGCCTCCAATTAAAATAAATAAATTGAAATTTTTTAATAAAAAATAGAACAAGAATAGACCATGCTTAGGATTTTTTTAAAGCTCTTCTAAACAACTTATAAGTCACAGAAGAAAAATTTAAATTAGAAAATTTTCAAAAGTAAGTTTAGTGAAAACAATATGGGGACTTCCCTGGTGGTCCAATGGTTAAGAATCTGCCTTGCAATGCAGGGGACATGGGTTCAATTCCTGGTTGGGAAACAAAGATCCCCCTGCCATGGAGCAACTAAGCCAAGTGCCTGCAACTACGGGAGCCCGCAAACCACAACTAGAGAGTACCACTACAGAAGACCCCGCAGGCTGCACTAAGACCCAAGGCAAGCACATTAATAAGAAGAACATTTGTAAAAAGCAACATGTGTTAAAATTTATAGAACGTAGCTAAAGAAACATTTATAGGAAAATGTATAGCCCAAATTGCTTAAGTTTAGAAAGGAAGAAAGGCTAGCATTATCAAGCAATGCATTTAAGTTAACTTAGTAAGTCCAAAATAGAACAGAATATACTTAAAGTTGACAGAGGGAAATAATAAAGATAACAGCAGAAATAATGAAAAATAAAACAAGTACATGGTAAAGAGGTTCAGAGCAAAAGTTGGCTCATTGAGGAGACTAATAGACTAACTCTGTCAAGACTAGCAAGAAAAAAGAGAGAGATAGAAGGCACATATATACAATACAGAAATGAACAATGCAGATAAAACCTGAAAACAAATGATATTTTAAAATACTATGTCAATACCTTTGAAAGTTCCTGTGAAAGAACTAAGTTCTAAAAACAAATTGAAGTTACCAAAAATTTCTCAAGAGAAAAATTTTAAGCCACAAAGAGTTTTATAACTTTAAGTAAATTGATGCAGTATTTTAAATCTAGAACCAAATACCTTATGGGCATATCTGCCAGACATCCCATCTTACACAACTCTTTACAGAGAATTAAAAATAAGGGAGCACTCATTTTAATGAAGCTTGTTAAGCGTGCTGTTCAAATCTTATATATTTTCCCATTTTTATTTGATTGGCTAGTCACTGAAATGAATATTAAAAATTTCCAATCATTTTGGGGAATTCTGTAAGTCTTATACATCCTTTTTGTACCTCCATCTGGCTTGATATCAGATTGATTATCTGATAACACTGACAACACTGATTATCAGACAAGTGTAGCGAAAGAAACGGGAATTACTGACCAACATCACTCAAATATATACATATATACATAGACATCATAAATGGAAAGTTATCAACCAAAGCTAGCAGTACATTAAAAGGAGAATACATCTTCATCAAAGTGTGTTAATTATAGAAATTAATACTGGTTTAATATTTTTAAAGTTACTCACCACATTAACACATTAGAGGGAAAGTAAACAACTTGTCAGATGTACCAAACTTAAAATTCATTCTTAGCAAACTAGAAATAAAAGGACCTTCATAAAGAATGTCTGCCAAAAAAAGTCATACTTAATGGTAAAACGTTTAAAGCATTCCTTTTGTATCAGTAATAAGACATGGATGCTTGCTATCCCCACTTCTAGAACCCTTACAGGGAGGTCGTAGCTAGTAAGTCACAAGATATGAAAACTAGGCAAAAAGCTTAAGAACTGGAAAGGAAAAAAAAAAAAACCTGTCATTTGTAGGTAATATGATTTTCTTTGTAGAAAATCTCAAATCATCTATGAGAAGAGATGAGAATTGCTAGGAGAGTTCAGCAAAATTTCTGCACTAAAAATCAATATGCCAAAGTCAACCATATTTTTGGACACTAAGAAAAAGTCAGATAGAAAATGTAACAAAGTATTAACAATATAAACCATAATATAAAGTACCTATGAATTACTGTAATAAATAATAGGTAAGACCTTTAAGGAAGAAGTATAAAATGACTAAAAGATATTATCACCTAAATTGACAAATATACCATACAGTTAGACAGGAAGATGCCATTTCTCCCCAAATTAAACCTGAGATTCAATAAAACAGCAATCAAAATCTCAATAAGGATTTTCATGAAACTTGCCCAGATGATTCTAAAATAGCTGTACAAGAACAAAGGGCTGAGAATAACCAAAATACTACTGAAAAGGAACAAAGTCAAAGAGGGCAAACAATCCTCTAGTTCCAATTGGAGAAGAATTGAATTCCCTTACACCGTTGAAATTAGGTGTGGTCAAGTGACTAGTTCTGTCAACGAAACATGAGTAGAACCTATACGTGTCACTTCTGGGAGGAGGCATTAACAGCTGACTCTCCACACTCTCTCCTCCCCTCTGGAAGCACATGTTGAGATGGTCACAGAGCTTCAGTCTGTCTGGGTCCTGAGTGGCTACAATTCTATGTGCAACATAAGCAGGAAACAACCATTTTTGGTTTTAAACCACTGAGATTTATATTCAAAGGTAGCCCACCTATGCTGACTAGCAGGGAGACTTGCCCTATTAAATCTCAAGTCTTCATAAAGCTGTAACAATAAAAACACTGCTACGTTGGTGCAAAAATAAGTAGACTGACGCATGGATCAGAATAGAGAGCTGATTAAAAGACCCTTCCTTGAGTGGACACAAGATATGCCAGAGGTTGTGTTGCAGATCAATAAATAGTTTGGGAAAGATAAGTCCACAGGGACAATAAAACTGGACCAATCCTGGACACTATTCACCATCAACAGCTCCAGATGGATTACAGACCTAAAAGAGACCAATGAAATGGAAGAGCAATTAGCATATGACACAGTCTTAGGAGTGGGAGGTAAGTCTAAAAAGCCACAAAAAGTACTAACCATAAAGGGAAAAACAGATGAAGCTGACTACACTTAATAATGAACATTTGTTTTTTCCAAATATGCAATAAATTCCAGATTGGATATTGGTTTGACCACATCTATAAAGGATATTGGTAGCAGATGGAGGAAATCTGAAGATGGTTTGCATACGCCATGTGATGAAAATTCACTGAAATGCAAAGATGGAAACTGTTGACTGAACTTGCATTTTGATCACACACACACACAAATGCAACTCAGTAGACTATGCACTGAGATGTTCAGGCTGATGACTTCTAGGCAGTAGAAATACAAAGTTCTTTTAAAAAAATTGTTTGCATCTCTGTATAGCCTAACTTGCTACAGTATGCATGTACTGCTTCTATGATAATAAAACAATTATTAAAATAAATGAATGAATAAGTAAATGAAACAATGAATACACAAACTGTGGGAGGCTAAAACCAACACATAAAGATAATGAAAAAGACAAGCACAGAGAGGGAAAAGATGTTTGCCTCACAAATAAACAACAAATAACTAATATGGAGAATTTGTTTACCCCTGTAAGTCAGTGATATAAAGGCAGACAACCTATTTGAAAAATCAGCAAAATACATGAAGAGTAATGTCATATAAAGAAGGACTCTAAATTGCATTAAATTTATGAGAAGATGGTCCAGCTCATTAGTCATCTATAAGAAACATATCACAACCCCTGGGAGCTACTGTCACACCCTCCAGATAGGCAAAAATTAAATTCTGATGATGCCAAGTCCTGGCAAGGCTGTGGGTGATGGGCGTCCTCATAACTTGCTGGCAAAAATATATATATGTAAAGTATGACATTATTTGTTAAAGCCACAGATGAGCAAATGCCCCAGAAATCTCATTGCCAGGAATACATCTGAGAATTATTTTTGCAGAAAAGAGTTTATAGCAACACTGTTCATAACTGGTCCAAACTGGAGATGAGCCAAATTTTCATTAACATTAAAATGATTTTTTAAAACTATGGTATCGCCATGTCTTGGAATACCATAAAGCAATGAACATGAATAAATTCCTGTTACATACATCAATAAACAGAAGAACCTCAAAAACAGTGGTGAGCAAAAGTAATGAATCACAAAAATACATTCTGTATGACTCCATCTAAGTTCAAAACCAGGCAAAACCAAGTAATATATTATTTAGGAGTGTGTGTGTGTGTGTGTTTGTAAAACTATCTAGAAAAGCAAATAAATTAGTTTTAAAGTTTCAAGACAATGGCTACAGTGTGAGTAAAAACAATAAGCCAGGAGGTATGGGCAGGGGCGGCGGGGGTTAGATAGGATTTCTAAGACTATAGTTAGAGTCTATATTTTAATTCCAGTGGTGGGTACACCAGGGTCTGTTTTTCATTACTACTTAACATTTCTTGATATTATTTAACAATGACAATAATATCTGTCTGTATTTGTGTGTGTGTGCTCAGTCATGTCCAACTCTATGTGATCCCATGGACTGCAGTCTGCCAGGCTCTTTGACCATGGAATTTTCCAGGCAAGAATACTGGAGTGGGTTGCCATTTCTTTCTCCAGGGACCTTCCTCATCCAGGGATTGAACCCACGTCTCTTGCATCTCCTGCATTGGCAAGCAGATTCTTTACCATTGTGCCACCTGGGAAGCCTTAATAATATTACATAATATTATATAGATATTAATTATTATAGATCATGTTTCATGTGTGATTTTGTACATGTCTTTCATGGTTAACTAAATTATCCCTATAAAACAACAGCAGGATATCAAGAAATGTATACAGTCCAGGAGGAAATGCAAAATTAAAACCAGTCACCAAACTGTAATAGTCGCTGTAACAGAGACTATAGAGCTATTCACTTGGTCATCAAGCAAGTCAGGCCGTTGAAAGAAGAACAAGTTCAAGTACCCAACTCTGGTCTCCTTTCTCTGTGAAGCTTGACTGTAAAAGCTCTGTGTTTCCAGGCAGGTGCTCTGCATGCCAAGGCTACATGTGCTGGCTCGAACAGCTTATGAGTGAACCTGAAGTCCTGGATTTGGTTTTAGGAGACGCCGAGTATCATGATCACGCAGGCTATAAATTGCATTTTTATGATGACAGTGATTGTTTAACCAGAAAACAGAAGCAATGCGCCTGAAGAAAAAACAACAAAGGAAGCCTAGCCAAACATCACCTCATTATTCAAGTGCAATGAACTCTGACTAATACTTAATTACAAGAGGCGCGTGGAGGCTCTGAGCAGAATAAGACATGGCACTCTCCCGAGGCACTTGATTGATTTCTCAGATTACAAAATTCAAGCCACTGAGAATTCTGAAAACATTGATTTAGCAAGAGTGAGCCCAGGGAACACTCAAGGCTTCTAATGGGAATAAATACAGAATAAATGAAACTGGCCAGGCTGCCTGTTACAGATCTTATACGAGAACGGATTTCAAACTTCGCTGATATTTTATTGTTCTAATGTAGCTGTTTCTTAAAGGGGAAAAGACAGACCTCCTCCCTTTTATTCCTGTTCAATGCAGCAAAGGCCTGCAACTCTGTGCCATCTGTTGTGATGTTCTGCATCGTTTTCATAGCTCAAAACTATGCTAAGCCAGGACTTGGATTATTTATTTTTCTTTGAAAAGTATTACCAAGGAAGCCTGCCCCACACATATGAACATAAAATAGTTTGGTTACCAAGTTTTCAAGGAAAGAAATAGCTTCTTCCTGCATGAATCATCAATGGGAGATTTCTTTACTAATATCTTAAATTAAATATCAGATAGATTGATAGTTGGGCAAAAGCATTAGTCGCTCAGTCGTGTCTGACTCTTAGCGTGGCGACCCCATGGACTGTAGCCCACCAGGCTCTTCTGTCCATGGAACTCTCCAGGAAAGAATACTGGAGTGGGTTGCCATGCCGTTCTCCAGATGGTTACGCAAAGTCACATCAAAATGCCTAGGTTTGAATCCTAGCTTCACTGCTTACCTGCTGTGACCTGGGGCAAGAGACTTAACTCTCTGGGTCTCACCTGCAAAATGGGATTAATAAGAATATCTGCCTCCTGAGATTTTCCTAAGGACTAAATAAAATAATGCATGTAAAACATTTGGTGTTTGTCCAGAATATAGTAAAAGCTCAACAAACAGCTGTATAAAGTCAGTAGGAAGACTCAATGCTTAGTTCAAGATGCTCTATAGGAGACTGAATTTTCTCTGAGTCCCCACTATTGCAAACAGCAAGCTTAAATTTTATCCTCATGTCCACACCATTTGACAGTCTGCTCATGCCATCTGAACACATCCTGCATTTATGAACAGAAGCTTGGGCCAGAAATAGTTCAACAGTTCCCGTATTCTCTGTGGTTACCCACATGAGAAAGAGAACGATTTCTCCCCAGGGCAAAAGAGCCCTTCCCCACGTGATCAAAAATTACTTCTAGGAATTTTTATAAAAGCAGGAGTAATAAGAAAGGTGCTTCAAGCCTGGTGGCAGGGAAATATCCTAGTTTGTCTTTTAATAAAGGCTTGGGGCTTTCCTGGTGGCTATAGTAAAGACTCTGCCTGCCAATGAGGGAGACATGGGTTTGATTCCTGGTCCGGAAGGATCCCACATGCTGGGGAGCAATTAAGTCCATGCACCACAACTTTTGAGCCCATGAGCCTAGAGCCTGTGCTTCACAACAGGAAAAGCCTCCGCAATGAGAAGCCCTGCAACTGGGGAGCAGCTCCTGCCTGATGCAACTAGAGGAAAGCCCACGCAGCAGTGAAGACCCAGCACAGCCAAAATAAATACATTTTTTTAAAAATATTTTTTTTTTTAAAGAAAGCCTTAAGGAAGCAGTGAGATTCTGGAAGTTAAAGACTGAAGTATCTTCTATTTGTTTCTGGAAATAGTCACAGAAGGGAGTGTTATTTCCTCACAGTGCTCACAACTTTCCTAAGGCAAGGACGGGAAAGGGCACCAGCCTGCAGAAACAACAGATCTGGGGATAACTACACCCTTAACTTGGTTCACAGGGCCAGTTAGTCATCTGCAAGAGTCCCTGCTTTACTGTCTTTACCACCTTAGAAGACCTTGAGGAGAGATGCTGTCTTATTCACCTTTGTAGCCTCAACACTTAATTTAGTGTCTGGAACCCAGGAGGCAATCAATAAATGTCTCCTGTGTGAATAAAGGAGAAGTCAATAGCCTGCTCAGGGTCTCTGCTGGAAGTGATAGTTATAGGACTCCAGATCCCATCCATCCATCTATCTATCCATCTATCCATCCATTCAGGCAAACAGGTACTAAGTTAGTCAGACCTCTCAAGTCCTGTGCTTTCTCTGCCTGCCACAGTGACACTCAGTGGGCCTTAATTTTAATGAGGCATTTTCCAAAGTCACACCTGAGAACTTTACCAAAGTGCTGTTTTGGAGTTTTGGTAGCTGGCTGAAAAAGCAACTAAAAAAGAACGGATGCCAACCTAACCAGGAGCCCTTGGTCTTATTTCTATCTGAAGTCTTCCTGGATGATTTGGGTAAGAGATTGAAAAGGGAGGTGCCAAATACAGCCCCTGTGATGTGAACTAGAAGTCAAAGTTCTTTCTATCCAAGCAGCTCCGCATGCCCTGGGTACAACGCAAAGACAATATAATATCTGATTCAAACACTAAGGAAAAAGTAGATTGGGGCCAGCTCACCATCTGGAAGTTTCTATATTATTCAAACCAGTCAATCCTAAATCAACCTTGAATATTCATTAGAAGAACTGATGCTAAAGCTCCAATACTTCGGGCGCCTGATTAGAAGAACCAACTCACTAGAAAAGACCCTGATGCTGAGAAAGATTGAAGGCAGGAGGAGAAGGGGATGACAGAGGATGAGATGGTTGCATGGCATCATTGACTCAATGGACATGAGTTTGAGCAAACTTTGGGAGATGGTGAAGGACTGGGAAACGTGGCATGCTGCAGTCCATGGGGTTGCAAAGAGTCAGACATGACTTAGCAACTGAATAGCAACATTTTACTCAGGTCAACTACAGTATGGAGTCAATTTTTTTTTTTTTTCAAACTAACTATGGGAGTAAAGGTTGGATTTGGGTTTTCCCTTTTCTTCTCTAGAGGCAAAGATCAACGCTTTGCTGCTGCTGCTGCTGCTAAGTCACTTCAGTCATGTCCGAATCTGCACTATTTGGATTCTATTTGGTTTTGGAGTCCTGGGTTTGTTTCTGCCTTTCTAGAACTAATCTCATTCCCTCCTGTCCCTCAGATTTGGTGCTCAGTGTAACTACCAGCCTCTGGAAGGTTATCAACATTCCCAACACTTCCAGAAGATAGGTTTGAGGGTCCTATGCTGCCCAGAGCGGGCAGGCAGAGCTGTCTGCTATGGATCTAGGGGTGTGTAGATGCTGGGGACAGCAAGCGGAATGGCCAAGTCTAGGTCACAGCTCAGTCCATTGCACTGGTCCTCTCAGACCTTTCTCTCTCCACCTCTGTGATTCTCAAGGAGTCTCACATCCTCATAGGCATGAGGAGGCCCCAGGTACACAGTATCCAGGTTACTGTCGAGGACAGGCACCTTTAATACCAGAAAGTTACTTAAGGCGAGTCCACTCAAAACCAAGAGCAAACTTTCATATTAAAGAGTGCAAAAAAGCTTTTATTAAGATTCAACTCAAAAAATTCAAACTCATAAAAATAAATTAATTTTATCTTATAGTTAATAAAATGTGAGTTATAATTGCAATTAAGCTAATTTTTAGAACAAAAGCAATCAAATTTCCATGGTTTTTTATGTGCGTGTGTTAGTCGCTCAGTCGTGTTCAAATCTTTGCAACCCCACAGACTGTACCCCACCAGGCTCCTCTGTCCATAGGATTCTCCAGGCAAGAATACTGAAGTGGCTTGCCATTCCCTTCTCCAGAGGATCTTCCCAACCCAGGGAATGAACCCTGGTCTTTTGCACTGCAGGCAGATTTTTTACCATTTGAGCCACAGGGAAGTCCCATTTTTTAATATAATTAAAATAAAAATTTGTCTTTAGTAGCTAAGTCGTGTCCAGCGCTTTGCAACCCCATGGACTGCAGGATGAGACTGCAGGACACCAGGCTTCTCTGTCCTGCAGCCATAAAATACAACACGTACCCCTCAAAATCACCAGGAGGATCTTTTTGAACAAAAATAGTAGTAGTATTCATTAATTTTTCTCAGCTACATCTCATAATTCGTTGACATTCATATCAGTCTCTTCTGAAGCAACTCTACTGGCCTCATTCTACTGCGTTTGCCTCCCTCCAGGTGTTAACTGGTTTCATTGTCTGACCTGGAAGGCTCTGCTGCGTCACTTTCACTGACATCATGAAAGCCTGCATCTTTCTCAAGACATGCAGTTTGACTCCATCATCCACTTGCAATGTGTTTGTGTTGTATTGTCATATTAAAACACCCACTAATCAGAACTGAGCAAGAAGGAGGAAAGAAAAGGAACAGATGTTTGAGAGCAGGTTAATCTGAGAGACGGTCAGTTCATTACTCTGCATTTCCTTCCACGGCATATTGACTTCACCTTTCCTGTGCAACTTCATAACCTTTGTAAAGAATCAGATAATAATGTGAATGCTGAGAACCCCAATGTCTGCACCCTTCTCAAATGCAGTGGAGCTTTGTCTACACCATATTAATTATCAGAAGAGAGTTTTGCAGGTGAGATCCCAGCTTCCTACACTGCAGCATTCAAAGACTTATTCCTGTATTGATTCCATCAGCTCCAGCTTTTGTCACTCAGCTCCTTGAAGAGATCTGGAAATCAACACAGCGATATGCCTTTCCAATCACTGATGCAAGCCTAAAGCTTTGAGGAAATGAAGCTCAGAGGTGAGAGCTGGTTGGTGTTTTGCAGTGCTAACATGGGTCATGGAATTGGTCAGTTGACTAACTTTCTTCTAAAAAAAAAAAAAAAAAAACAAGAAGGAAAAAGAAGCTGCAGCAGTCACTTGTTAATTCAGTGAAAAAAAAAAGAAAACCCAAACTGCTTTCCTGAGAACAAGCACAAAAGTATGTGCATTTGGAATGCAGGAAATGATAAAATTCCTAGACTTCCTAAGATACTCTCTGATAGTCAATGGTGATAGAATGCAGATAGAAAATGTGAAAAACCTACAATTAAACCAGATTTCAATTTTCTACTCAGAGAAGGGATGATAATGTATTGCCCTGGTTTGGGCTTCCTTGTTTCATCCATTAGATAAAGAAGCTGAAAGGTCACCTAACCTCTGTTATTGTTGTCCAGTTGCTTTATCATGTCTGACTCTTTCGTGACCCCATGGACTGTAGCTCACAAGGCTCCTTCTGTCCATGGGATTTCCCAAGCAAGAATACTGGAGTGGGTTGCCATTTCCTTCTCCAGGGGATCTTCCCGACCCAGGGATTTGAACTCAGGTCTCCTGCATTGGCAGGAGAATTCTTTACCAATGAGCCATGAGGGAAGTTCATCTAACTAGAGGCAGCCAGATATCCAAGTTTAGAGAAAGGTGACATTATTCCCTATGATAATGTAAGTTTTTGTCGATAAATAAGAATTTAGTCTGCCAGGATTTTGAAAAAATATGTAGGCTTCATGAGACATACACACACACACTCAAAACAATACTACCTGGCATGATAAGGTTGAGAGTTTTATAATGAAGCCATTATTTCAACAAATATTTATTCTGTTCCTCCTACGTATCAGGTCAAATATTAATGTTCAGGTCTGAGATAATGAGACAAACTTTGGTTCTTGGCCTTGTGGAACCTAGAAATAGAAATAATGACAAACTACAAAAAGTGTTAGGAAAGGAATAAGCAGGCTTTGGGGACAGTGTGGCTGATAAGGCCAAGGAGTGAGGCACCACTTTATGTAAATCAGAAAGATGAGAAGATGCCAGATACGCAGAGCATTAGAGAGGATCCAAGGTGGAAAATGGGCTTCCCTGGAGCCTCAGACAGTGAAGAATCTGCTTGCATTGCAGGAGACCTGGGTTCAATCCCTGAGTCAGAAAGATACCCTGGAGAAGGGAATGGCAACCCACTCCAGTATTCTTACCTGGAAAATTCCATGGACAGAGGAGCCTGGTGGGCAGACATGACTGAGCGACTAATACTCACAAGGTAGAAAACAGCAACGGCAGCCTCAGGGAGGGCGAGCTGGAAACAGTCAAGGAACTGTCGAGTCAGCAGGTTGGCATGGAGCACGGTTGAGATGAAGCTAGAGGATTAGGCAGGGGCTAGATTTTTACAAGGCTTTGTGGAACATGAAAATTGACTTGACTTTTATTCCAAGAGTTGAAATTTTATGCTAAGACTTTGAAAGAGAAGAGCAGCAGAAAATCAATTCGTTGCTATGTGAAAGACCAAGCAGTGAAATAAAAGAAGGAAGACAGAATAGGAGCCCACTGGTCTGGACAACCGTATCAGTGGACAACAACTGACCTCTGGTCATCTTGCTATGTCACAGTGTCATTTCAAATGCCACTTAAATGTAATCACAATCTACAACTTGCTTATTTTTCAAGTTAAAATAAATGCTATGTGAAAGTCCTCATCAATTACTAAGTTGTTCTTAAATAGCCTTGAGATTCACTAATAAATATGTAGACAGTATGCAAATTTTTCTTTTTGGTCTAGTTTTTTTTTGAAATTGAGCTTAAATTAATACACAGTGAAATGCACAGATCGTTAAGTCCTAAAAAGCACAGACATTCTTAGAAGCACTCCCCCAACCCCTGCTAAAGATAACATTTTAGCCTTTCCTAGTCAGCCCTACCCTTATCTACAGTCCCTCCCCGATCATAACAATCACTCTGATTTCTACTCCATGGACTAGTTTTGCCAGTTCTTGAACCTCATCTACACAGAATGCTACAGTATTTATTCTTTGGTGTCTGGCCCTCTCTTCCTATATGCTTTTGAGATTCATCTCTATTGCAACATGTATTTGTAACTTGTTCCATTTTGCTATCTATTCTCCTATTGAGAAACATTTGAACTGATTCCAGTGTAGGTCTCTTGGAGGAGAACAGGAATACAGAGGATGAGATAGTTGGATGGCATCACCGACTCAACAGACATGAGTTTGTGCAAACTCGTGAGATAGTGAAGGATAAGGAAGCCTGGCATGCCGCAGTCCATGGGGTCCCAAAGAGTAGGAAATGACTGAGCGACTAAACAACAACAAAAGAAATAAAACTGCTAGAAACATCTGCACAAGTCCTCTTATGAATATGTGTTTTTCTGTTGGGTAAAAACCTAGGAATAGACCTGCTGAATCATAGGGTAAGTATACGATTGATTTCATAAAAAAAGACTCCCAACTTACAAAGTCATTATATCAATTTCTACTTCCATAAACAGCATATGAGAGTCCCACTTGAATCTACATATATCAACATTTGATGTTGTCTGTCTTTTTCAATTTAGCCATTAGTAAATGGCTGTGAAGTGGTATCTTAATAGGGCTTTAATTTGTATTTCCCTAACGAACACTCATCTAACACCTTTTCATATGCTTACCAGCCGTTCATGTTCTCTTCCTTTATGCAGTCTCTGTTTAGGTCTCTTGCCTCCCTTTTTATTAGATTGTCTTTCTGGTGCTTACCTGTAGGAGCTCTTTATATGCTCTGGATGTGAACGCATAAGTCTTTTGTGAGATATATGGATTACAAGTATTTTATTTCAGTAGGTGACTTGCCCTGTTACTTTCATAATGATATCTTTTGCAAAGCAAAACTTTTAAATTTTGACGAAGTTCCATTTATCTTTTCTGTAATTGTTGGTGCTTTTATATTCCTTTTAAGAAGTCTCTGGGGCTTCCCTGTGGCTCAGTAGTAAAGAATCTACCTGCCAATGCAGGAGACACTGGTTCAATCCCTGGTCCAGGAAGATCCCTGGAGAAGGGAATGGCACCCCACTCCAGTATTCTTGCCTTGAATTCCCCATGGACAGAGGAGCCTGGCAGGCTTCAGTCCATGGGGTCACAAAGGAGTCAGACACAACCTAGTACTGAACAAGAAGAAGAAGCCTCTGACTGTCTCAAAGTACCAAAGACATTCTTCTACATTATCGTCTTGATTTAAGTCTTAGTATAGAATTTGTTTTGAATTATTACATATAGTGTGAAGTAGCTGTCAAGGTTAAATTTTTTCATGATTTTATTCAGGTTTTCTGGTCAATTGATTTTAAACTTTTACTTTTGCCAATGAAATGCCTTGGCACCTTTGTCAAAAAGTTTATTCCTATGTATTCATAAATTGATGCTACTGTAAATAGGACTTTTAAAATATGCATGTTCTATTATAATTGTTTCCTGTTATACAGAAATAAAACTGACTTTTATATTAACCTTTTATCCTATAACTTTCCAAAATTCAATTATTGATTCTAATATATTTTGTAGATTTCTTAGGATTTTCTAAATAAATAATCAAATTATTTTAATAAAATAAAAATTACTTCTCTGCCTATTACTTTTTTTTTGCCTAATTGTACTGCCCAGAACAACCATCACAATTTTTAATAGATACAGTTTTATATTTTTACATAGATAAAATAATAAAATGAAAAATTATAGCAAATGGACATCCCTTTATGATGTTACCAAACATAAAAGAAAAGCTTTTGATCATTAAGTATGAAGTTACTAGTAGATTTTTCACAGATGCCTTTCATCAAACTGAAGAAGTTCCATTTTATTTCTACTTTAATGAAAGAAGAGTTTTTGAAAATTATGGATGACTGTTATTTTTTCTATGTTTATTGGTAACATGATTTTTTCCTACATTTTGATAATTTAGTCAATAACAGTAATTTTTAATTTTTAAATCAACTTTGCATTCCTAGGATAAATTCCAATTCCTTTTTATTTACTACTGGACTTGACTTGAAATTTTATTAAAGAATTTTGTGTCTATGTTCATGAGAGATATTTGGCCTATAATTTTTCTTCCCTGCAATGTCTTTTTCAGATGCTATCAGAATTAGTCTATAAAGTTATCTGTATAGTCTTACAGAACCAGTTGGGACATGTTCCCTTCTTTTCCACCTTTTTTTTTTTTTTGAAGTTTTGTGTAAGATTGATATTACTTCTTCTTAAATGTTTGATGAAACATGCCAGTGAAACCATCTGAGCCTTGAGATTTCTTTCTACAGAAGCATTCAATCACAAATTCGATTCCTATTTCATCTTTAAATCAGTCTTAGTGAGCAGTGGTTTTCGAAGAATTTGACCATTCTACATACATTGTTGAATTTATTGGCATAAATTTTTCACAATACCCCCTTAATGTCTTTTTAATGTATTTAGAATCTATAGGAGTAGCTCATCCTTTTTTCCTGATATTGATAATGTGTTTGTTCTCTCTTTTTCTCTTGATTAGTCTTGCTGGAAGCTAATCAATTTTATTAACCTTAAAAATAACAATAAGGGCAAGTCCAATACCAGTTTCTCCCTCATGACTAGAACTAGAAATTCATTATCCAACAGTTGGCATCTATATCAATCCCCCAAGTATAATACCAACCATCTTGGACCATATGTACATATTATCCTTAAACTTGATAGAATGTAGCTAAAGCAAATTTTAAAATTAGCATATTTTAAAAGCTCAGTGATACAATCCTCACAGTAACATTATGAAATATTATTGCATCCATCTGAAAGATGAGAAAACCAAAGCTTAGAAAAATTAAGCAACTACCAAGGTCATGAAAACTAATTCGGATTCACAGTCATGTTCTTCTGATTCTAACACCCATGAACTTTCCACTCAACCATGAAGTTTCCATGAACAAATGATTCAGGATTATATTATCAACACTCGAGCAGCCTACCTTTAGAAAGGTATTGTCCTCATGAAACTGGCCTAAATGCAGCCGGAAAAAGGAAAGTAACAAGAAAAAATGTCCCTTGTTTTGTTTTTTTTTTCACAT
This sequence comes from Ovis aries, assembly GCF_016772045.2. NCBI lineage: Eukaryota > Metazoa > Chordata > Mammalia > Artiodactyla > Bovidae > Ovis > Ovis aries. The sequence continues at coordinate 40,121,571 of NC_056075.1, read as the reverse complement.
GGCCAAGAAGCATCACATAGCGCTGAATAAAATGTTACTGTTGATGAAAATTACAGAAAGCTATATTTTTGCCAAATCTACATGAATGTAGTTTTTTGGTTTTTTTGTTTTGTTTTTTTTTTAACTTATTGATGATCAATCATTTTCCTACTGGGTTTCTTCTCTAAATTGCCAATTGTTTATTTTTTAATAAAATTTTTAACCTTCACTTCAAAAATTATGATTGATGAGGCTGGGAAATGTCACTTACAAGATTATGCCATGCTATATTTAATAAAAAAAATCATGCCATTTCTGTTTATCTAATAATGGGTCCTCATAGAGCCATGCTTTCTCCTCCACCTTGACATTTATTTCCTTAGTCAAGAAATACTACAGTTCACAGAGATATACTGCAGCCATGAAATTAAAAGATGCTTGCTCCTTGGAAGAAAACTTATGACCAATGTGGACAACATATTAAAAGGCAAGAGACATTACTTTGCCAATAAAGGTCTGTCTAGTCAAAGCTATGGTTTTTCCAGTAGTCATGTATGGATGTGAGAGTTGGACTATAAAGAAAGCTGAGTGCCAAAGAACTGATGCTTTTGGAGAAGTGGTGGTGTTGGAGAAGACTCTTGAGAGTCCCTTGGACTGCAAGGAGATCCAACCAGTCCATCCTGAAGGAAATCAGTCCTGAATATTCATTGGAAGGACTGATGCTGAAGCTGAAACTCCAATACTTTGGCCACCTGATGCGAAGAACTGACTCATTTGAAAAGACCCTGATATTGGGAAAGATTGAAGGTGGGAGAAGAAAGGGATGACAGAGGAGGAGATGGTTGGATGGCATCGCCAACTTGATGGACATGAGTTTGAGTAAGCTCTGGGAGCTGGTGATGGACAGGGAGGCCTGGCATGTGCAGTCCATGGGTTTGCAGAGTTGGACACGACTGAGCGACTGAACTGAACAGAACAAAGATGTAGAGAACAGATTTGTGGTGGTTGGAAAGAGCTGGAGCCTGCTAACCACACTGGCAGCCACATAGGCAGGAGACTCTGTGCCAGGCAGCTGTGAGGGTGCCAAGGTCACCTGGGCTCCACCCCTCCTCTGCCTTTACCATCTACAGGTAAGGATTAGTTCAATTCAGTTCAGTCGCTCAGTCATGTCTGAATCTTTGCGATCCCATGGACTGCAGCACACCAGGCCTCTCTGTCCATCACCAACTCCCAGAGTTTACTCAAACTCATGTCCATCGAGTCAGTGATGCCAACAGGTAAGGGCAGTGCTTTCTGAACAGGAAAGACATACAGACTGCCTCTAGGGGAAGAAAAAGTCAATCCAAGTGAGTGTTACAGATGCATGGAAGAATTTTTGAAGACTCTGGAACATGAAGACATCATTTACCAACAATCAGGGTAGTCTAGCGGTGGTGGTAGTTTAGTTGCTAAGTCAGGTCCGTCTGACTCTTGCAACCCCAGAGACTGTAGCCCATCAGGCTCCTCTGTCCACAGGATTTCTCAGGCAAGTGTACTGGCGTGGGTTGCCATTTCCTTCTCCAGGGGATCTTCCCAACCCAGGGATCAAACCCATATCTCTTGCATTGCAGATTTATTCTTTACTGACTGAGCCACTGGGGAATCCAATCAGGGGTCTAACTGTTTGTAATGTTGGGGACGAGATAAAACATCGAGGACAGCCACATGGCAGTGAATTTTGTGGTTATTGTTACCATATGAAAGCTTTTACCAGTTAGTTTCTCAGCAGCAATTGAGGAAAAAAGGGCACATATGGGCTGGATGCATGAAAGAAACTAAATATACTTTTACAAAGTCATGAGGCTTAAACATTCCTGTATTGGGCCGAAGGCCTCCAAAGCACCTCTTCTCTCCTTGGGAAGGTGCCAGCTCCTCTGCAATGAACTTGCACTGCTAGCCTGTGCTACTGCAAATCCCATCTGTCATAAAGAGACTGAAGGAGGCTGAGTAACAACCAGTGGTTCCCAGGTTGACTCCGACTGGTTAGGACAACCATCCCAGCCCTACTCAGAGGCTTCCTTTGCATCTCAAGCGACTGCCTCCCTAAATCATGTTATTCACCTCAAGAACTGAGAACTGTGCTTCAGCTTTAGCCACCATCCAATAAGGAAAACAATGGGTGACTTGGCAGATAATGACTTCCAATCCCATGGTCTAAGCTCAGGCTATGTCTCTGGTGATTTGTACTTGGGCCCACGCTGGCTGACATTCTGGCTGATTGCACTCCAGTATCCCTGCTGCTGTGAACTTTCTAGATGTGGGTGCAATTGTTCACCAACCTTCTAGGAAATGAATCTCCAGCAGGCCTCCCACTTCTCAGCCTGCAGCCATCAGGCAAGCGTGCCATGCTGTGGGCATTGATTTGGCCTTGTCCAGAAGCCTGGCTCAAGGGAGGCTCTTTGAAACACACAATGGTTTTTAAGAAGGATCTAAGTGGCATGCCGTAATTCTTAAATACACAGGAGGCCATGATCAGAGAAATCTTTTTTTAACTTTTTACTTTTGTTTTAAAAAATTGTAGGACAGTGAGTTTCTGAAGGTATAGATCTGTTGTTTAGTTGCTCAGTCATGCCTGACTCTTTATGACCCCCACGGACTGTAGCCTGCCAGGCTCCTCTGGCCACAAAATTCCCAGGCAAGAATACTGGAGTGGGTTGCCATTTCCCTCTCCAGGGGATCTTCCTGACTCAGGGATCAAACTCACGTATCCTGTATTGCAGGTGGATTCTTTACCACTGAGTCACCTGGGAACCCCAGAAAGATCTGTACATAGAATCAAATTAATACTGTAGGTGTAGACAGGAGAACCACTGCAAGAGGAGTATGTTGACTGAATATGCTACACGAATCTCACAGCAAAACCCCTGCCCTGAAGGACATTATTAAGATGCAATAATCAAACACTCGTCTTTCAGTAGGCAACTCAACTGGATGCATCTATAGTCTGCTGTCATATAATGTAAGAAACAAACACATTTGAATCAACACACGTTGGCCAGATTCTGTTTTGTTTCGCTCTTGCTTCCCCATTGCTGCCAAAGGGGACAGAGACCAGTGTCTTCTGATCTTTCCCAGAGTCAGAGCTCAAGGGGGATTGGGCACTAAATCATCACATTTAATTTTCCCCACACCTTAAAAGGTAGGCATTACAAATCCCATTTTACAGATGAGTAAACTGAGGCAGAAACTCATGAAGCAATTTGCCCAAGAGCACATCACTGCAAAGTAATGGAGTGATGTCTGGAGACATCTGTCTGAATCTGAAAATAATTCTACTCTTTCTATCATAACTAATACTAAAGTGTTCTTAAGTATGAAATTATTTATGTAGAGAAATCTAATGATTACAAAAGCAAATTTATCATTTTTTACCCCATGATAGGTCTTAAAATGGCATTCTTTGGACAGTCAGCAATGCATAGTTACAAACATAAACAAATAAATAAATGCTCTAATTGAATAAGTGGTTAGACCAGAAATCCAACAGTCTTAAACTTATCTAAGTGCCCTGGCTCTCTTCTCCACAGGCACCAAGGTGATGGATGGGGATGCTTGGGGTTCTTCTGATGAGAATGTCCTCATGCACTCCTCCTTCCAAATTGTCCCAGACACCTCTGATTATGTAAGAGACACTACTTAATAATTATGCATTAGGTACTTTCCTTAGTTGTATATGTCAGGCTTGTAATTAAGTGTCTATTTGAGTAGTAATTTGTTTAATGTCCACAGCTGTCCATCAGGGCTGCCAAGAACGGTTGTTGAAAATGCTCACTGCCCAAGGGCTCCCACCTGGTGAAGCACACCTGCTCTCACTGATGATGCCCCGTACCCGGGACTGCATCTGCCGGGAGCAAGAGACGCCCTACCCTGATGGGCTTCAGCCACCATATGGCTCGCTGAGGCCGTGCTCTGGAAAGGCTGCAAGGACAGGAATGGTGTGTCTCCTCTCGCACCACAAGCAGACCTGGCACATAGTAGGTCTCCATGAAACACGGGTTGAATAAATGGCTAAATCACTAAAGAAATGCGCAAATGAATACTTTCTGAAATACTTACAGGGTATTTGGAATTCTACCTGAGATACTGTGACAAAGGCCAGATCATGAAATACGTGGCAGCATCCCACTTGTTCTTCTTTTTTGCTTTGTTCGGTCGCGTCATGCAGCATGTGGAATCTTAGTTCCCTGACCAGGGATCGAACCAGCACCCCCTGCTTCCCTGCATTGGAAGCACGGGATCTTAACCACTGAACCTCCACGGAAGTCCCTCTGGATTTTATAGCTAAATCCTAACAATAGGAGGAGACAAACCTCTGAACATAAGACCAAGTACTGAAGTGACACGGGTAGTTCTTCACTGGGCTCCCTGGCTCTACGCACTCAGCAAATGCAAGTCACTTTTCTTCTTTTCCAGAAGAGAATAATTTTGAAAGAAAGTAAATGGACTCTTGTCTTATTTGTAAGGTGTGGTAAAGAATATCCAGGCCAGAAACCTGAACATTTGATCAAAAGGCCATATTAGTGAAGGACAAAAATATGAGCCATATATATATATATATTTTTTTTAAGTTACTAATCACCATGGGATCTGAAGTCTGTCGAGTTTCGCCTAGCCTCTAGCTAGTAAATGAAACATAAGTAAAGCAATGGGTTTTTCCTCCCTTCTTCCCCTTCCTTCCTTGCTTTTGATGAAAAACTGTAGAGATTCTTATGGTCCGGAAAACTGAGGGAGATAATCCTATGAGAGAAAACCAATTAAAACTGAATCCATTTATTGGCAGAAATAAACACAAAGACACCCTCAAATAAATTTTAACTTCTAAATATGTTTGCTTACAAAAACAAGCGAAGACTCAGGAAGGCCAAAGCTCTGGAGTAAAGAAGCTCGTTGGTCTCTCCTCCCAGGAGTCCCCAGCTCCCAACCCCCAGGCCCCACTCCAGGCTTCCAGGCAGAAAGGACCCTCACCCACAGTGTCATCTTGGTCTCTGCAGGCATTATCAGGATTAACCAGCTCAGAGAGAGGATCTAGTCACAAAGCACCTACTGGGTGCTCAGCACAGTACAAGTGGCTTCACAGCCTTTATCCCTTTCAATACTCACCACATCTTTGGGAGGTTTTTTTTTTTTGTTTTTTTTTTTTTTACTTTAAGCAAAGCCTTGATTTTCAAGGCAAAAGTACATTTTTTTTTCCACTTTCTGTTCTTGGCATAAATTTCAATTATTTCCAGTAGAACCAAGACCTCCTGAACCCCTTTCAGTGTCATCTAAAGCTTGAATTTCCTCAATTTCTGGGTAAAATATCCATTCACAAATAAGTTGTGCAATTCGACCACCCTTTCTGACTTCAAACTTTTCTTTGCCAAAATTAAACAGAACAACACCAACATCTCTATCATCTTCGTCTAGGACACTCCTACCTCTATGAAATGTTTTGCCAAGTCAGAACATGGAGCTTCCCTCCCATAGCACCCAGAAGGAAAAGCTATCTGAATGTTGGTTTTCACAAGGACTTTTTCCATCGGTGGTATTGTGTAATCGTAGACCCTGTACAGATCATAGCCCGAGGAACACACAGACCCCGTGGTTGGGGCAGTGGTGTGTTCCCAGAGCTGGGCAAAGCAGAGCCTCATGCCTTCCTCCTCCACAGCCAGGCCCCACCTGCTTGGGGGAGATGACTTGAGCCTCTTGAGAGCTGGGCAAGGCAGGCAGAGCATCAGCACAAGAGGGAGCAGGGGAAACAGAGCCTTTGGGAGGTATTTTTAAACCCTCTTTCAAAACTGATGACAGCGGCTGAAAAAGTATTCCATCACTCAAAATGAGTTCTGAAACCTCATCTCAACTATATCCCTTCATCTCTTAAAAAGTGAAAGAGAAGACTGAAAAGTCAAGTGTTTGCCATGAAATGACATTGCTGCTTTGAAGGAGAGCTGACCACATTATTCTAACAGCTCGGGTCCCTTTCTTACTCTAGACAAATGAAGGCAGGGGAATTCTGAAAACTCAGTGTTGGTGGTGAATTTGGAGTCCTGAACATCATGAGAAACGCTGGGCTGGAAGAAGCACAAGCTGGAGTCAAGATTGCTGGGAGAAATATCAATAACCTCAGATATGCAGATGACACCACCCTTATGGCAGAAAGTGAAGAGGAGCTAAAAGCCTCTTGATGAAAGTGAAAGAGGAGAGCGAAAAAGTTGGCTTCAAGCTCAACATTCAGAAAACGAAGATCATGGCATCCGGTCCCATCACTTCATGGGAAATAGATGGGAAACAGTGTCAGACTTTATTTTTTGGCGCTCCAAAATCACTGCAGATGGTGACTGCAGCCATGAAATTAGAAGATGCTTACTCCTTGGAAGAAAAGTTATGACCAACCTAGATAGTATATTCAAAAGCAGAGACATTACTTTGCCGACTAAGGTCCATCTAGTCAAGGCTATGGTTTTTCCTGTGGTCATGTATAGATGTGAGAGTTGGACTGTGAAGAAGGCTGAGCACCGAAGAATTGATGCTTTTGAACTGTGGTGTTGGAGAAGACTCTTGAGAGTCCCTTGGACTGCAAGGAGATCCAACCAGTCCATTCTGAAGGAGATCAGCCCTGGGATTTCTTTGGAAAGAATGATGCTAAAGCTGAAGCTCCAGTACTTTGGCCGCCTCATGCGAAGAGTTGACTCACTGGAAAAGACTCTGATGCTGGGAGGGATTGGGGGCAGGAGAAGAAGGAGACGACCGAGGATGAGATGGCTGGATGGTATCACGGACATGATGGACGTGAGTCTGAGTGAACTCCGGGAGATGATGATGGACAGGGAGGCCTGGCGTGCTGCGATTCATGGGGTCGCAAAGAGTCGGACATGACTGAGCAACTGAACTGAACTGAACAGAACACACTTTTGGAGCATAAATGTAGCTTCAGTTGAGTCTTTATTCAATTAAGTTAACAGATCAATTAGCTCAATAAATATTTGGGGGCATCTATAGTGAGCCATTCACTGTGCAGGCCCTGGGAACATCTCAGTTCTCGAGATAATCAAGTCCCTGCTTTCATGGAGTGGACACAGATTTAAAAAAAAAAAAAACAGGTAAACAACCAGGATAATTACAGACTCAACTATGTGCTATGACAAGAATGCTGAGAAAAGTGTCAGAGTATTCAGAGTGGTTTTCCTGAACAAAGCCACCTTCAGGCTGAAATTCAAGAATAAGCAGGAGCTAGTCATGGTAATACCTTGGTCTGGGTGCCCTCAGGACAAGACACTGAGATGGATTCAAGTGCAAGTAGCTGCCTAGGAAGATGATCCCAGTTAACATTGGTGGAAAGTGAGACAAGGATGGGCCGGAAGCCGAGAAAGCATATGACATCAAATAAGTTATTCTGTGGGCAGCAAGAGCTCCATCCCACAGGGGAACTCTTGGAGACACTGTAAAATACACAATCAGACCTCTCCCACCTAAGGGGCAAGGGAGCTGGGGTATTTATACACCATCTCCTGGAAATCGCTAGCCGAGGGGTGCTCTAGGGAGCAGGATAAGCATTCATCCCCTATGTGCCCAGTCTGTCCTGAGCATAGACAGACAGGGTTCTGGCAGCCAGCAGAAGCCTCAGAGAGAGAAGCAAGTATTGGTAGTGGAAACTGACGTGCAGGACTAGTAAGTCCTAAAGAAATATGAGTGGGCTCTGATAGCATTTGAGAGCTGTGGGAGAAGGGTAAGTTCAAAGCCAAGGAAGAAACAAACAAGAGTCTCATGTTGAGGGGGCTGTCAAGAGTTGGGCTCTGAAGTCAAAAGTCTGGGTTAAAGTCAGATGATTTAGGTACAAATGCCAGTTTGGGGACATGTTGGCTGTGCGACATTGAGAAAAATGATTATCTTCTCTCAGCCTCAGTTTCCTCATCTGGATAAGAAAACTAACAAGCAAAACCAATATAATATTAAAAAAATGAGTTCTGACCTCAGAGGTATGTTGTGAAGACTCAAAGGGACAAGTCCTTTACAGCCACTAACACAATCCCTGACATGCTTGACATGATCAATAAATGATATCCTTTTGTATTATCATCAAAAGGATAGGGTTGCTGGAATGTAGGAAGTAGGGGTTTGGGGGAGGGGAGCAGGACATGAGGGGAAGAGGCAACAGGGGTCAGATCATGCAAGGTCTGAAGACTCTGGATTATCCCTGAGATGAGCTGAAAGTCACTGCAGAGTTTGAAGCTATAGAGTCACCTGATATCATCATTCTAGAATGTCCTACTTGTCAAAGGGCTCAGTGGGCTTGCCGAGCAGGAGACAAGGATTCGATCCCTGAGTCGGGAAGATTCCCTAAAAGCAAATGGCAACCCACTCCGTATTCTTGCCTGGGACATCCCACGGACAGAGGAGCCTGATGGACTACAGTCCATGGAGTTGCAAAGAGTTGGACACAACTTAGCAACTAAACAACAACTCTTCAAAGGCTTGAAATGCTTTATCTACTTCTGTATCCCAGTGCTAACTCTGCTGCTGGCATGAAAGGAAGGCGCTGTTTAGCAGTAATTAGGAGACTCCAGAGGCAGATGGGTGGAAAGAAGCATTGGCTTGAATCACCCAACAACTGCACACACTTGGCTGTGGAATGATCTGCTTCATTTGCCTTCAGCAGACTTAACTTCCTAATTAAGTTGGCTCCAGCCAACATTCAAATGACTTTGCATTTTCCAAGTAGATGCCAAAAGAGGCCAGAGAGATGGCCCCCAAAGCCAGTGGGAGAAATGAGGAAGCAGGTTTGGAATGAAATACATCCTGTGGAGACCCTCATGGGAGTAACTTATGTACATACATAAGTTCTAGCCAAAAGGGAAAAGAAACCACACTGGTTCTAACGATATGCGCACTAGATATGAATCTTTGAAAACACAAATAAATGACTTGGTGTGGTTCTAAAGCCAAAAGATAATGTTTCCATGGCAGGTGCCCAGCTGAGGCTGGGACTGGGACAGTTTCCAGAGAATGGGATTGTAGAACAGTATTATCTTATATTTATCTACCTTTATCCCTTCGTTCCTTCCATCTATCTATATCCCAGAAGATGTCCACTGCAGAAGACATGTGGTTATCTGAATTTTTATTTTTAGAACATATCTAAAATCACTGCAGATTTTGATTGCAGCCATGAAATTAAAAGACGCTTACTCCTTGGAAGGGAAGTTATGACCAACCTAGATACCATATTCAAAAGCAGAGACATTACTTTGCCAACAAATGTCTGTCTAGTCAAGGCTATGGTTTTTCCAGTAGTCATGTATGGATGTGAGAGTTAGACTGTGAAGAAAGCTGAGCACTGAAGAATTGATGCTTTTGAACTGTGGTGCTGGAGAAGACTCTTGAGAGTCCCTTGGACTGCAAGGAGATCCAACCAGTCCATTCTAAAGGGGATCAGTCCTGGGTGTTCTTTGGAAGGAATGATTCTAAAGCTGAAACTCCAATACTTTGGTCACCTCATGCAAAGAATTGACTCTTTGGAAAAGACTCTGATGCTGGGAGTGATTGTGAGGAGGAGGAGAAGGGGACGACAGAGGATGAGATGACTGCATGGCATCACCAACTCGATGCACATGAGTTTGAGTGAACTCTCGGAGTTGGTGATGGACAGGGAGGCCTGGCATGCTGCAATTCATGGGGTCGCAAAGAGTCGGACACGACTGAGCGACTGAACTGAACTGAACATCTTGAATGATCCCTGGGCCCAAATTTGGAAAACTGAATTAAAAGTCAATGATTTGAAACAGTGATAAAAGAAACACCCACACAAACTAGCTGACTATCCAACAATTATTCCTTTATAATCCAAGTCCATTCTACCATCATGGGCCAAGAACAAGCTCTCTGAGGAGTCTAGGGCCCTCACATCCACAAGAAGTCATTACATGCAATGGGAGAGAGAATGGAGAGTAGAGGACATTTCATAATGATTAAAGAAAGGGTCAGACAACAAGAATATACAGCAATCATAAATGTGTGAGTGCCAATAGAAAGCGCTCCGAAACACATGAAGCAAAACCAGCAAAACTAAAAGGAGAAACAGACAAAATCTATAATCATAGTGAACACTATCAAACTCTTAATTGATAACAATGAGACAAAGAAAAAGAATAGAAATCTCTGAATGACAACATCTTAATCAACACACATGGAATGCCACACCCCAAAAATTCAGAATATATTTTCGGGTGTGAATGAAATATCCACCAAGATAAAGAACATGCTAGGCAATAAAACAAATCTCCATAAATTTCAAAAGACTGAAATTTTCACAAGTATGTTTTCCAGTCACAATAAAACTAAGTTAACAATTCATTACATTAAAATAGCTGGGAAAGTCTCCAATATTTGGAAATTTAAAAATTCACTTCTGAATAACACATAGATCAAAGAAGAAATCACAGGGATAATAGAAAATATTTTGAACATAATAACAATAAAATACAATATAACAAATTTTGTGGGGTATAGCTAAAATAGAGACATTTATAGCTTTAAATGATGACATTAGAAAGGAAAAAAAATCTTTAAATAATTATATTTAAATTTCTAACTTAAGCTAGAAAAGTATGAGCAAATGAAGCACAAATTAAAAGCAAGGAAGCCATGAAGATAAGAACCAAAGTCAACAAAGCAGAAAAGACATAAAAATAGAAAAAATAAAGACAAAGCAGGTTTTTTGAAAAGTTTAATAAAATCAATAAACTGCGAGTAAGTTAATCAAAGAAAAAAAAGGATCAGAAACAAATTACTATATCAGAAGCGGGCCTAGTACCACCAATCTTAACAGACATGAAAAAGTCAATAAGGTAATATTATGAACACCTTTATGTTAACAAACTCAAAGGTATAGATAAATGTACAACTTACTTTAAAATCACAATTTATCAAAAGTGACATAACGGAGTTTCACTTCCACATGGGCATATGAGAAGCCCTAGAGATCCCACTTCCAAGCTAAACTGGAAAACATTACTAAAAATATAATCAAGTCTCTGGAAGTGATCCTAAGAGCATACAGCAAATTAAGAAATAGTCATTTAAGAAGACACTAAAACTCAGTAGGGACAGTGAAAATCTCTGGCATCGGAACCTTGATCCATTCTTGCTCCTTCCCTCCCAGTCTAGTGTGAAGGAAGGTCCATCCCAGATGGATACGGCCTAGAACACAGGGCTCCCCCTCCCTCTTCTCACAGCTCCTAGTCGAGGGCAATGGTATCCTGTTGGAAGAGACAGGCTGCTGGTATTCATCACCCTGAAGATCAGAAGCTACTGTGCTCCCGTCCTTCCAGTCCTCCTTCAAGTCCTAGGCATGAGCATCACTCAGAAGGAACCTGTCATTGTCCCTATCTTCAGCTCCAGAAACAAGGCTCGGGAAGACACATCTTAAAACAGAGAACTCTGGAGCTCTTCTCAAAGGAACTGATTTTATTTGAACATGGTCAAGTTCAAGCCTTAAGGGCACACTCAAAAACACTCGAGGTTGTGATGAAAAGCAATTAAGAGGAAAATGGGAGCTTCACTAGAGATATGAACTAAATAATACATGTTAACTCTTCTTTTCAAATTCTGCTGATTGAGTGTAATCCCAATTATAATGCCAGGAGACTTTCTTATGAAAATTCATAAACTGATTCCACAGCATATATTTTGGAAAAGTAAAGAACCTATAATTGCCAAAGTAACCTTGAGAAAAAAATAAAAAGAACAAAGATGAAAGACCCCAGCTGCCTGACTTCAACAGACCTACCATAAAGCTACAGTAATCAATACAGTGCGGTTCCAGAAAAAGAATAGGCGGACAGATTAATGACCACTATAGAGAGTACAGAAATAGAACCACACTTGTATGGTCTGTTAATTTCTACAAAGGCACTAAAGCTACTTGATGGTGAAAGGAAAAATTGTTTCAATAAATGATGCTAAAATGGATATACATGCAAAAAATAATAACTTTTAAACACTGTCTCACACAATGAACAAAAATCAACTTGGTTTTAAATATAAAACCAAAACCATAAAGCTTTTGAAGAAAACATATGAAGACAAGTTTATAACTGGAAGGTGGGAAAGATTTCTTACATAGAACGCAGAAAGCAATAACCACAAATGGAAAAAGTGACAAGTAAGATTTAATCAAAATTTAAAACTGCTCATCAACAGACACTATTAAGAAAATGAATAGGCAAGCCACTGATGGGAGAACATATTCACAAAATATTTATTTGACACAAGGCTTCTAAACAGAATATGAAGAAACATCACCAGTTAATCGCAAGTAGATAAAAATAATTAATGGAAAAAGGATTTGAACAGACACTGCACCAAGGAAGATATGAGAACAGCCAGTAGGCAAATGAAAATGTCAGTGACATCGTTAGTATTAGAGAAGTACAATGAGACACCGTACTCACCCACCAAAATGACTAAGCAGACTAAAAAGACCAGTAACAGCAAATGTTGGTAAAGACCCAGTGTACCTGAAATTTTCACACATTGCCAGGGGGAATGTAAACCAGCACAAGCATTTTGTGAAAATACCTGGCAGTTTCTTCAAAGGTTAAACATATTCTAATGTTTTTACGTTAGCAATATCACTCACAGATATTTAGCCAAGATAAACGTCAGCACAGTTCACTAAAAGAACTGCACACAAATGTTCATAGCAGCTTAATTCACAATTGAAATAACCAGAAAGACAAAAAACTGTGGAATATTCATTACAATGAAATACACTGCAGCAATAAAAAAATAACAAATTATGGATACTTATAACAATGTGGATGAACTTCAAGATATTATACGGAGCAAAAACTGCCAGACTCAAAAAGAATGCACTGCATTATTCCATTTAGATGAAGTTCTAAAGTAGGCAAAGCTAATCTAAAGTTTAAAAAAAAAAAACAACAACAGTGCAGTGGTTATTTCAAGAGAATGAAGATTGGAAATGAACATAAAGAACCTTCTGAGGTGACAGAAATACCTTAGATTGTGATAGGAATATGGGTTACATAATGAGTCCACTTCTCAAGACTGAAGGGCAATGACTTATGCATTTCAATGTAAATTTTACCTTAAAATGCTAAAATAATTTTTTAAAAGCTATACTACCATGTGTAAAATAGATAGCTAGTGGGAACCTGCTATGAAGCAAAAGGGGCTCAACTCTGTGCTCTGTGATGACCTAGATGGGAAGGGTGGGGCTGGGGGTGAGAGGGAGAGCCGAGAGGGAGGGGATATATGTATACATACAGCTGATTCAATTCCTTGTACAGCAGAGATGAACACAGCGTTGTAAAGCAGTTATGCTCCAATAAAAAGAACCTGTCAGCATTCTTCAGTGGTGGTAGGAAATGGGCAGAGAAAAACAGGAAGGAAGAAGGGCAGATTCTTGTACTTGGAGCATGTGGGGATTCATTAGCTCTGTTTTCTTTTATATGTCTGAATTTCTTTATAATAAAAAATTTAAAAAGAAAGACAGAAATAAAAAGGCATTAGGCTTTAATTACAACCTTTAATCTGACCGTGATATTTTTTTCATGGAAGTCAAATGATGAGCCAAGTCTTTGAGGGAGAGTATTTTAAATTAATTAAACAGTAACCATTTTAAAAAATACTCTATTTATCCAGACCAAGAACCTGAAGAGTGGATGAATTTAACATATGAAAGATCAATTTCTTCCATATATTTGCCTAATTGTCTGAGAATGGGGCTCTCAGCCCCATTGACATTTGCAGCTGGATCCTTCTTTGTCGTGAGGACTGTCCTCTTCACTGTAGGACATTTGGCGGCATCCCTGGCCTCCACAGAGGAGATGCCAGTAACACCCTCTACACATGCCCTTGTGACAACCACAAATGTCTCTGGACTTTGCTAATGTCCCCTAGTGGGCAAAATTGTCCAGTTGAGAACTACTGCGCAAGAATACTCATTCCCAACCAAGACCATATAGCCCTTATTGTTCAGTCGCCCAGTCATATCTGACTCTTTGAGACCCCATGGAGTGTAGCACGCTAGGCCTCCCTGCTCCTCACCATCTCCCAGAGTTTGTCCAAATTCATGTCCATTGCACTGGTGATGCCACTCAGCCATCTCATCTTCTGATGTCCTCTTCTCTTTCTGCCCTCAAACTTTCCCAGCATCAGGGGCTTTTCTAGTTAGTCAGCTGTTCACATCAGGTGACCAAAATACTTGAGTTTCAGCTTTAGCGTCAGTCCATCCAGTGAGTATTCAGGGTTGATTTCCCTTAAGATTGACTGGTTTGATCTCCCTGCTGTCCAGCAGACTCTCAGGGGTCTTCTCCAGCACCACAGTTTAAAGGAATCAATTCTTTGGAGCTCTGCCTTCTTTATGGTCCAGCTCTCACAACTATATACAACCACTGGGAAGATCACAGCCTTAACTATAGGGACCTTTGTCAGCTGAGTAATGTCTCTGCTTTTCAACACACTGTCTAGGTTTGTCATAGCTTTCCTGCCAAGAAGCAAACGTCTTCTGATTTCATGGCTGCAGTCACTGTCTGGAGTGATTTTGGAGCCCAAGAAGAGAAAATCCATCACTACTTCCACCTTTTCCCCTTCTATTTGCCATGCAGTAATGGGATCGGATGTCATGATCTTGACTTTTTCAATATTTAGTTTTAAGCTGGCTCTTTCACTCTCCCTCCCCCCTCCTCAAGAGGCTCTTTAGTTCCTCTTCACTTTCTGCCATTAGAGTGGTATCCCCTCAAGGGGACAAAAACTGATTCTTGGGGAGATGAGAAAATTCTAGATATTACAATTTTTTGTGGCCCTCCAAATGGCCATAATATTAATACAATATATCAGTGGAATTAATGCTTCATGGTAGAGAAGAGAAGTTGAGGTGGAAGCCTACAAAAATGAGGATGGGTGATAATGAAAAAAAAAAGATTGAAAAACGTCACCCCATAAAGAGGTCTGATTCTTTTTAAAGCCAACTATTTCCTCCAAGGATTTGGTATCCCCAAAGCAAGACTTTCCAGCATTCAGGGGGGTCTTCAGTTCAATGATGAAAAAGTTGCCAAATAAGCACAGTTGCTTCCCAGAACCTCTGAAACTGTCCTGGAAGTTTGAGATGAAAGATAATACAAATTTAGGGGAAAAAAGCTAGGAGAGGCTCTTGCCAAGTGTGATGATGTCCCATGACAGGACAATGAATTTGGAAGCTCTTGTTTGTCACTTAGAAGGTAAATCACACAAATCAAACTGACTTCAGATAAGTGACCACCAGTTTGTCCTGGCTGAACATGACCCAGTCAGCCCATGTCATTTTATACCATTTGAAGATGGTCTTTTTCAAGCTTCCCATCTAGCAGCAAAAACCCTGGACAGCAGTTTCATTTCATTAAATGATGCAAAACCAATGAATCTTGCATTTTCTTCTGCTCTTCTATTTCCTGTATCTTTATGCAAAAGTCTGTCTAACCACTCCAAAAACCAGCTGGTTTATAACATTAAATATTCATGCTCGATGGAGTTAAACCTGGCTGCTTAGCGTAGATGATATCTTATGATAATTTTTCAATCCATATTTACAAACCCTTTAGATTTGTTCCACAAAAGCAAACTCCCAGACACTCGGGCTACAGAGACCCTTTGGTGTATGCAGTTCACTCTCCAGGACTCTTGTCACTGAAGTAACACTGAGGTTATATGAGAATCTTCTAACATACGGTGCCCCCACACTGAGGCATCAGAACATTACCAAGGTATTCCTGAATTTAAAAGGATAAGGGAAGGAAGGAATGAAAGAGTGATGACTAATTTTGAGTGTCAGCTTGGCTAGGCCATAGCGCCCAGATGTTTGGTCAAACATTTGGTCTGGAAGTTGCTTTGAAGATATTTTTTAGATGTGACGAGTGTTCACTGTCAGTTGACTTTAAGTTAAGGAGCTTACCCTACATAATGTGGGTGGGCCTCATTCAATTAGTTGAAGGCCTTAGGAGCAAAGACTGAGGTTTCCCAAGTAAGAAATTCTACCTCAGGACTGCCACACAGGGATTTCCCTGCTGGTTCAGTGGTTAAGAATCAGCCTTCCAATGCAGGAGATGCAGGTTCAATCCCTGATCAGAGAACTAAGATCTCACATATCGCAGGGCAGCCACTGAGCCTGCGTGCTCTGGAGTCCCCACACCACAATTAGAGAGCCTGTATGCCGCAAGTAAGACCCAACACAGTCACAATAAATAAACAATAAAAAAAGAGACTGCAACCTTGAAATCCTAAATTTGCAACCTGCCAGTCCTTGCAATCTCGCGAGCCATTTCCTTAAAATAACTGTTCATCTCCCTCTGTGCATACGCACATCCTATTGCTTCCATTTCTCCTGAGAACCCTGACTATGCAAACAGGGAGACTAATTCTATCTTCAATGAAACGAAAAGCACCTCAACGCTACCTGACGATATACGAGGGTGGGAAGAAGCTGGCAGAGCGGATGCTGACTCAGAGAGGAAAGGCACATTGCTATGTGGTTCTGTGGATGATGATGCCCGTGGGAAGCCCTAATGCACCAGGAGGGGCCCTGCAAGGGTTGAAACTGGAGGCAGAGGTACTGCAGAAGGCAGGGGTCAGATGCGGGCTGGACAGGAAAGTCGGTGGAAGTCACCAGAGAGCAGCTGAACTCTCCAGGTCCCCACCTCATCCTCAGACCAGTAAACTGTCACCTCCTCAACTCTTGAAGAAGGTAGAAGGTTTAACCATCCAAGGCTCTGGGCTTGGAAAAAGCAGTCAAGTGGAGAAAAAGGCTAAACAATCAGGCTGAAAACAGGGGGGCTTAGGGAATGTCTGCAAGGTAACCTGTGAGAATGCAAGCCCCTGGGCTTGGCTTCCAGAATGCCAGGTTCATATACACCTGGCCAGAGGAGGAGGGGGAGGGGAGCTCCCGCCAGTGAACAGAATAGCCTCTAAGTAAAGGCCAGATGCTAGCACTCAGAGTCAACCAGTGAAACCCCAGCTCGCTTCCCACCCACTCTTCAGTGAAGCCCACTTAATGGGCTCTGTCCAGTTAGCTTCAGCACTCCCACCTTAAATAAGAACATCCAGCGGAAGATTGCCAGATATGTAAGGAAAGCTAGATACCAAAAAACATGCAGATCAAGAGAAGGCGAGGAGCAGGTGACGCCTGCAGTCAAAGAGAAAAGAGAGAGTGTACCCGTGAGAAAAAGAACCTGATGTTATTTTTTTTGTTAAATCAGAACTCAGGAAAGAGCTCTTGGAAATTAAAAATACAAAATTCATAATAAAATTCAATAGAAGGGTTGGTAAATAAAAATTTTAAACTCTCCTAGAGAGATGAACAAAAACACAAAGAGAAAGATAGTAGGAAATAAAATTAAAAGAAAAAATCAACCCAGGAGATTCAACACCTGCCTAACACAGGATCCAGAGAAAAGACACGGAATACAGAGGGATGGACACAAAGTTCCAGAGCAGAAAGACCTACTGAGAGACCAGAACAGTAAATATAAAGAAAAAAAAAATTCCGGAAGGCACATCATGGTGAAACTTCAGACGACCAGAGATAAAGCCTCCTAAGAAGTTCCAGAGAGAGAAAGAGAAAAGCAAGACAAAAGCAGGGAATGTCATAGGGTCTCTCTGAAGCACACGGTAAACTAGAATCCTGCACAGAACTGATTTTCAACCTAGAATTCTACACTCAGCTGGAGTGTAGCGTAAAGATACTTCAAACATAAATAACTCAAAACACCTGCTCATGTGTACTCCCCTGGGAAATGACAGAAGAAAGAGCTTTACCTCCAAAGGCTTTCCCTGTCCCTGCACTGGAATTCCCAGCTCCCCAAACCCAGAGCACTGTGTGAAAGTGCCTGGCATTTGCCCTGACCACAGACAGGACAGGGCCATTTCAGAGCACCTGTGCCCTCCTTAAGAGCAAGACTGTGCCTGCAAAACACTGAGTGCCCGAGATGAGTCTGGCAAATCGCCACCAGTCAGGTCTTGAAATTCGTCTGTCATTTAAAGAATGCATCCCATAAGCACTGATTATCCTTCACGACTTAGTGACTGAACACCGCCACCCGCCTGTAAATGCCTCCTTTTCATTCCATAGTGAAGCTCTTGAAAAATGAAACACCTGTGTGCACATTTCAAGTGCACTGGTCTTGCTTTACTAACGCCTTTTTCTTAGACCTTAGTTTCTGAGACCAGCATTAGGTACACAGCAAATTTTGAAAGGTACAGAGACTTCCTATAGATGCTAAGCCCCCTCCCACCCCGACCTTCACAGCGTCCCTCATTATCAACATCCTCCAACAGCTGTTACAACTGATGAACCTACACTGACACATCAGAATCACCCAAAGTCCACAGTTTGCATTAGGCTTCACTCTTGATGCTGTATAGTCTGTGGGTTTCGACAAATGCGTATACAATCACAAGCGTCCGCCACTATAGTGTCCTATAAAGCAGTCTCACTGTCCTAAAACTCCTCTGTGCTTGGCCTATTCTTCTGTCCCCCACCTGGAACCCTGAAGTAATGCTTTTTAATACTATTTGGAGTATGGGCAATATAACTGCAGTTTTGTGGGCCAGGTCTCTTTTGCAACTACCAGCTCTACCATTATAAAGTAAAAGCCTCCATACACGATATGTAAGTGATGGGCATCTCTGTGTTCCAATCAAACTTTATTTTCAAAAGCAGGCAGTGCACATGCTGTCATTAGCCAACCCCGGAATACAGCATCACTTTATTCATTCCCACCATTTTATAGAAAAAAAGTTTCTTGATACCTTGACTTGGTAATAATAAGGTGTTTTTTTTTCTTTTTCCAATTTTTCTCTCTGAAATCTATCCTCTTTCTGCAAGTTGAAACAATACCCAATCAAAAGCTGAGATAATGTGATGAAAGACAGTTCTCTTTTCAGAATACCCTTGCTTTGAAGCCACATCGCCTTTCTCCACTTTAAACCCCAAGCTTCTCAAAACTCTGAAGAAAATCACTCGCTCCTTGAAGCTGTGCCTCACAGAGCCAGTCCCCTAACATGGCTGCCACGGGACACACTGTGGGCTGGAAGCTTGTCACACAAGCCCTTCAGGGCAATGCTGTTTGACTGCTTGTGGTAAACTAAGGAAAAGATCTTTGGTTTCCAAAAGACATTAGTGTTTGTTCTTCTGTTCAAAGAAAACCAACTGTTCTGCAGGATGACATGTGGGCATCGACCACCTACCAGTCACCAACTATCTGTGAACAGGGCAGAAGCAAACCCATGTTTACCCAGAATGGGGAATTCGTTTCCAGAGATCCCTTGGTCCAGAACCCCTGGGTCCACTCAAGTGTAACCCACAAAAACGGATTTTATTGAAGGGAGAAAGAGCCTGTGTCTCAAAACGGGAGTCCATTGAGGTCACCCCTTCTGAGGTCCACCACCTCCTCTAGGGAGCAACGAGTCACATCAACCTCTAGGCGTCCTATCAGCTACAGTAAGAAATCCGGAAAGCAGCACTGATGGTTTTCGAAGTGGATACGGCAGCTGCCTGCAAGGCAATCACTGATCTGTCATAAAAAAGAGCAGAGGGAAATACTCACCGAAAGCCTAGAGGCTAGGGAGGATTCTGTCAGCCAAATAGTAAAAATCTGTAACATTTTAAGCACATCTTAAGCTGCTGCTGCTGCTGCTAAGTCGCTTCAGTCATTTCTGACTCTGTGCGACCCCATAGACAGCAGCCCACCAGGCTCCACCGTCCCTGGGATTCTCCAGGCAAGAATACTGGAGTGGGTTGCCATTTCCTTCTCCAATGCATGAAAGTGAAAACTGAACGTGAAGTCTTAAGCAAAAGATAGTAATAGCCTCTGTCAGAAAGCTTGTCGAGCACAGAAGGGACATCAGCCTCCCATTGGACAAGGCAGCTGGTGGGCAGACCCATCAGGAAATGCATTTGACAAGGTGCGGTGGGGGGTGCCTCTAAAAGAAACTTTTGAGGGTCCTGACCGCTACTCTTTGCAACCCAGCAGTCTCCTAGCTTGAGTCATTCACATGAGAGCTATTTCCTTCCCGAGTTTAGATGCAATGGTAGATACGAGACTGTGCTGCAGTCCTCAGATAACCATTTGAAAACCAGGATGAAAACTTCCCCAAAGGGTTTCACTTCTTACTGCTAATAACTTTTGAAGCCCCTTTAAAGCTCAGCACCAAATCTTTGGGAGACCAGAAACTGCAGAGAACTTGAGTGACCCCGCAAGGATACAGATGAAAAGCAGATGGAAGCCGGCCCCAGGTGAATACTATCCCAGGTACATCTAAAAAATGCCAGCCGGGGAATTCCTGATAACAAGGTGACAGGAAATCAATACAGCAGCACTTCCTCCAACTGGTACCTACACAACCTCCAAAATAGACTGACTTAAAGCATGACTTCAGAGAGGAAGAAGAAACTCAGAGAGGAAGTGATTATTCCAAACAGATGCTCGACCATAAATACCAGGAACAACTAGAGCCTAGAAGCACCGTGTACACTAAGCCTTCATACATGCTGTGCCCCTGGCCATATTAACCTCAGGAAGCATGTTCTGTCAATCTCCCCTCCCCCACCTCTAAGGCTCTAAAGCCAGACCTGCTCTGTTAACCAGGAAGTGTTCAGTCTAAGCCTCCTCCTTCTCTACTCAGGGCCGCTGTTAAGAGAGGCCTGGGACCTGGGACCTTTCGCAGCAGTGCGGTGATGCTTGCACCTGGACACACATCTCCTTGAGCAACAAAATACAAAGAAACTGTATGGGACTAAAAGTAACTGTGTACATATGCAGGTGGGGCAAATTCTGGACAAAAGATACAAAGAGACCAAGAAATCCAAAGGCCACTTTTGTGAAGCCTGGAGCACAGAGTGTTGGGAGCAAAAGCAGGGTCCTGCACGGGGTCTCCAGGAGTCAGCAACTTCACTTTTACTTTTCCCTTTCATGCATTGGAGGAGGAAATGGCAACCCATTCCAGTGTTCTTGCCTGGAGAATCCCAGGGACGGGGGAGCCTGAGGGGCTGCCGTCTATGGGGTCGCACAGAGTCGGACACGACAGAAGTGACTTAGCAGCAGCAGCAGCAGCACACGCCACAACCTGAGGGGTGGACAAAAATCTAAGCCACCCCTTCAGCCTGATCCCTGGACACACCCCTACCCCCACCCCATATAAGGAGCAGGCTTGCCCCCTGCTCAGGGATTAAGGGAAACCTGTTGCTTGTTCTTGCTCTCCTTTGCTGCAGTAGGGCCCCCAGTAAACTTGCCAGTTTCTTGTCTGGCCTCCAGTCATTTCCTATTGACTGGGGAAGGCCAATAAGCCTGATGGATAACACTGTGACAAATTATCACAAACCTGGGGGCTGAAAATGGAAGAAGTTTATTCTCTCCCAGTTCTGGAGACCAGAAGTCCCATATTAAGATGTTGGCAGGTCCACAGTCCCTCTGAAGGCTCTAGGGGAGACTCCTTCCTGCCTCGTCCAGCTTCTAGTGGCTCCAGGGTTCCTTGGCTTGTGACTGCTGCTGCTAAGTCGCTTCAGTCATGTCCGACTCTATGCAACCCCATAGATGGCAGCCCACCAGGCTTCCCTGTCCCTGGGATTCTCCAGGCAAGAACCCTGGAGTGGGTTGCCATTTCCTTCTCCAATGCATGAAAGTGAAAAGTGAAAGTGAAGTCGCTCAGTCGTGTCTGACTCTGTGCAACCCCATGTACTGTAGCCTACCAGGCTCCTCCACCCATGGGATTTTCCAAGCAAGAATACTGGAGTGGGGTGCCATTGCCTTCTCCTGGCTTGCAACTACATCGCTTCAATTCCTGCCTCCATCTTCACATGACCTCCTTCCTCATATCTCTAAGTCTCAAAATTCCTCTGCCTTTCTTTTATAAGGACATCTGTCATTGGATTTACAGTCCATCCTAAAGCCAGGATGAACTCATGTTGAGATCCTTAACTACATCTACAAACGCTTTTTTTTTTTTTTTTTTCCCAAATAAAGTCACATTCACTGGTCCTGTGGGCTAGGATCTAAACAAATTTTTTTTTGGTGTCATTATTCAACCCACTAAAGTCTCCAATAAACAAGGGGAGAAAAAGAGTTATTTATTTAAATGAACAGGGACTATGAATCAGTTCAGTCACTCAGTCATGTCCAGCTCTTTGCAACACAATGTAATGTAGCCTGCCAGGCTTCCCTGTCCATCACCAACTCCTGGAGCTTGCTCAAACTCATGTCCATTGAGTCAGTGATGCCATCCAACCATCTCATCCTCTGTCTTTCCCTTTTCCTCCTGCCTTCAATCTTTTCCAGCATCAGGGTCTTCTTCCAGTGAGTCAGTTCTTTGCATCAGGTGGCCCAAGTGTGAATACCTTGTTGTATTTGTTGTTTAACCACCAAAAGCCCAAGACACTATCACATTAGACATTGGCAGGAGGGTCAGCTAGTGTCCTTGAATAATCTGCTGAGTCTGTCTAAGCCTCGCTGTCCCTATACACACAGTGGGGACAACCAGACCTGGCAGGGCTGTGGCACAGGCTGATGGAGAGTCACTCAGAGTCCTAGGCACCCCGATATTGCTGACAAGCCCTAATCGCTAGTGACTCTGAGCAAAAATGGCCAACTACTACTCTGCAGGAAAGGCCATCCAGTCACTCCTTGATCCAGCCACTATCAGGGTGTGTATTAGCTACTTAGAAAAAAAGAAAAAGGATGAGGCTAACAGGCTTGACCAAAGTCAACAACGATCCAAACTGTGGGGAATCAAGGACTTCAAGTCATAAGAGCGGCCAGTCCTTTCCCAAGTGGTCACCTGGGGGCCTGGTTTCTCTCCAGGGATTTCAGAATCGCCAACCTAAATACAAAGCCTGCCACTGCCTATGGACTCCCCAGGACACGAGCTGTGGCTCATTTATCTCCATGTCCCCAGCACCTGTCACAATGTCTGGCACCTGGGTCACTCGGTAAACATTGATGGAATAATAGAAGGTGTTACCAGGACACTCTGACTTGGTTTATTTAAAGCATGATACCAAGCACTTGACATTCATGGAGTGGATTAACTAAGATAATGTACTGAAACATTTTAGCATGATGATGCTCCAGAAATGTCAGTGGTCACCATCACTTATTTTAACCCTCACTCCAACTAACAGTGGAGGCCTTATCATTCCCAGTCTACAAGCAGGAACGGAGGCACAGAGGTTAAGTCACAGTTCATATCTGCATAGCCAGGATTTGTCACACTTCAAAGACCTGCGTGCTGTCCACTACACCACACTGCACCTGGTTCACATTATTTAGTTTAAGGCTGGTCTCAGCTTGAAAGAAAATGAAAGTGAAGTCGCTCAGTCGTGTCTGGACTCCTTGTGACCCCATGGACTGTAGCCTACCAGGCTCCTCCATCCATGGGCTTTTCCAGGCAAGAATACTGGAGTGGGTTGCCATTTCCTTCTCCAGGGGATCTTCCCCACCCAGGGATTGAACCTGGGTCTCCCACATTGTAGGCAGATGCTTTATTGTCTGAGCCACCAGAGAAGTCCCAGCTTACATACCTATAATCAGACTATATATTAGGGGTGACGGGGTGTATGTACATGTATATATATACACACATATACTATATGTTGGTACAGTACACACACACACACACACACACACACACACACACACACACACACAAACCTTCATTGAAGGAGTAAACTAGAGAGAACACTGAGCTGAAAGGCATAAGGTCCCAGGGAACATGGTTAATTCCCTTGACTGTCAGGATCCTGAATGGATACTGCCAAAGGGTAAAGTGTCGCAAGTTTCACTCTGCTGCGTTGACAAGAGCCACACCTACAATGTTTTATAAACTCCAGAGTCTTGGTCTCAGGCTTATTTCTTCCCGGGGAATGTCTTGTTTCTGAGACAACAGCTCTACAGTGAAGAAAAGTGAACTACACTTGACATTCAAGTATCAGTACTTTTCCCTTCATCTAAATTCCCAAAAAGAGTGATCAGGAGACAAGACCTAGGAATCAGTCTCCCAACCAGGGAACTTACAGGAGGAATGGATGCTGGGGAAGCTTTTGCGGCCCTCGGACACCAGATCGGGGTCACCGGTGCAGTGCATTTCCGAGTTCATCACTCCATCTGGAAAGCAGCGGTAAAAGAAATCGGGGCGAGGTCTACAAAAGACACCATGGACAGTTTCAATATAAAACGCTGCCATCACAAACAAACCCCAGCTGACCCCGCCGACCCCTGCTGCTTCCCCAGTTCCTTCTTCTGCCATCAACACCGCAGCCCCCATCGGAAGACAGCGTGGGCTTAGGCAAAGCTCAGGCTTCAGGATCAGAAAGATCTGGGCTGGAACTCCCACTCTGCCACTTACTAGTTTTATGACTTATGTTGTCACATAGCCACCCTCAGTCTCCACATCTGTAAAAGCACCTACCCAAAAGTGAGGTACTGAGGGTCACATGAGATGACTTCCGGGAGCCACCTGAGCATAGCACTGGTGAAATAAAGACGGAGCGATAGCTCCATCGATGGCTCCAGTACTCGCAGGCTGCTACCAGGATCCAAGCCTCCAGGCTCCTCATGGCCCTGGATCTTGAATCTGACGGCCAACTGCCTACACTTCGTTACAGAGCAGGTTTCACTGAGAAGACCTGAAAACCCAGTTCCAAGCTTTGGCACAGTTACCAGGCCAGCTCTTGGTCCAGGTTGTGGGGGAAGGAAGTAGGGGACAAGCTGGCCCCGAGGCTGAGTCACCTGCCACAATCACGGCTAACATGTACTGAGTACTTACTGCATACCAGACCCAGCATTAAGTACCACCCATGGGTCACGTCGTACAATTCTTAAGACAACCCTGGGGCAGGTCCTGGAACTTCCTTCATTTCACATGTGTGAAAATGAAGGCTTAGAAAGATCACACTCCTGCCTAAGGTCACACACAGCCAGTAAGTGGCAAAGACAAGCTCTGAACCTCGGCAATTGGATTCCTGCACCTACACACCACACCCCACATGTGTCCACTTCACTCAAGCGTGGATTCTCACTGTGATGAGTGACGGTGGATTCTTCACATGAATTTAGCTAACTCTGCCAGATGCCTGCCATGGACAAGGCTTTCCTAACACTGTAAACACAGTCCCCCTTTTCTGCACATACTGGGTGATAGTTCATATGGTTCTCACTGTGAACTATAAGGGCTCATTGGTCCTCCAGCTCTGGGATCTGAGCCCAATAACAATCTATCAGTATCCATAACATATCAATTATCAATAATCTATCAGAACTGTTGGTGTGCTGTCTCTCCCCTACGTGTGTCTCTAAGTGTGGCTATTCACCTACTGAACCAGAGCCTCAGAGATGACCTGGGAGTCAGCATTTCATTGGGCCCTCAGCAACTCTAAGCACAGAAAGTCGGAAGGACAATGCAGCCCAAGGTCACTTGCTGACCAATCTATACCTATCTTCTGCCCCCTCGTTGCCTGACCAGGACTGCACACCAAGTACCTGATTGCTAAATACCGAGGTTCCGAGAGGGAAACCAACCTGTCCAAGGTCAACAGCTAGTCAGGGCCTAAGTCAGGTCTCGAACTCAGATCTTTTGACTGTTTTTCTCTACAGAGACCAGCTCGTTTCCAGAGCATTTGGGGGAGAAGGCTAGATAAACAGGAAATAGAAATCATCTCCTGGGAGGGTAAGAGAAATGTGTCAAGAGTCACAGCTCAAACACTAATCCATATCGTTTATCCCAGAGAGAATGAAAAATAAGCAAGATTATCTATTTCTCGGATGCCAAAACTGACAAGTGAGAGGGTGTCTGGTGAGGCCCTGGAATACCAGTGGGCTGGAAATGGAAACGGCTTTCTCAACTTTGGTCCCCAAGAAAGTATAGTCATTAGCTACTTCTTTACTATTGATGTCCTGCTTACTGAAATAGTGAGTTCATCATTCAAAGGAGAGGCGAGATCTGAGTTGAGGACAGAAACCCCAGAAGGACAACAATTTAAGGGAAAACCAGATGAGCTCCAATCCGTCCCATCCAGTTTCCTGCAGCCAAGGTTTCTACACTGCTGACCTTGAGACTCTAAGTCACTACTTGCTTCTTTTTGGAACTTACCTTCCCACTATCAATTTAATAGTGTTTGTGCAGACTCCATTCAAAGCAAGAGCCAAGGACACGGCTACAAAACAAAACCGACAAACAGAAAAATAACCAGCTGGCTCTCAAATCAAAATTGTCATCATTACCATCATCATCATCATTACTTTTCCATCATGCTATTTAATTTATGACCATAGAAATATGAACCAATGCTTTTTAAAAAGGAGGGAAGTTTGAGTGGCTAGAGTAAAACATAATTAGAACCGGACTTTGGAGACTGAAAGTTCATAAAATTCCAAGCCCCTATGACATGAAATTTATCTCTCCTCCTAGACTGAAATTTTCAGTATCACAGAGAAGCCCATGTATCATGTTCTGACCTGATAGAACAGATTTAATACTACAGCATGTAGAATTTCTTTTACTGGTAGCAAGAAATATAACATTTTATTTCCTTCTGGCAACTTTCTCAGACATAATTCTAATCAGAGCAGCTGCAGGAATCCCTCTGAATACAGGCATGCCCACTCAGGCATCACTTCCTTGTTGACCTGTCCCCTACTGATGGCTGTCCACTTGTTATCAAACAAATCACTATTTCTAAGAAGGTGAAGTGTCTCAATACCTCATTACTGGTGTTTGAAAATGTTTGCCCAGGCGGTTCTTTCTGCCACCTAAACCAGTAGGTACTTCTGGACGACATTCTTCAAAAATAGAGAGCCTGGGGAATTTCTCTAAGCATCTTGGAAGGACTTTGCTGGATGAAGCACAGATTGTCCAAAGGATACAGGTGAAATGAGTCATGGAGTTTTCCCTGCAAGGCCCCTGCATCTCTCTCTTGTGTTTATCAAGACTACACAAAAGGCAAGTCAATGCAATGGAAGGTCAAATGCTTTGCATAAGTAATAAAAACCTATCGATGTCCTGTTCCATTGCTTTGTTGAATAATAAAGCATGTGAGTTACCATTTCCCTTTGGCAAGTATTAACTGTTCAATACTAGCTGAGATTTATGTAAGGAAACAGGGGTAAAGGGCCACTTTCGGGAAGGAGCTGCCTGGAGCAGTTCATGATCATGGGGAGACAAATGTATTATTCTACAAACGGAAAGGACTGTGAACAGTCAACACAGTCACCAAGGGCACAGGCCACTGAGATAGGGACAAAAAACCCACCTGCTTGTATCAAGTCATGGGGAAGCAGAGAGAATGGGAGGGACCAGTTCAAATGAGCACCTCTGTCAAAAGGGAAACTAGTCCCCAAAGCAGAGGATGGACCACGTACAATAGCTGGAAAGGAGGGATGGGCCCCCCGGATGCAGAGCAGGCCATGAGTCAGCAGCACCAGACCACCATTAAAACACCCAGCATGCAACGGGGTGTGTAACCTGGAAGCAAGCATGGAGGAACTTGGAGAGATCTGCTGATTATACTCTGCATGCACAGACCCTTCCTTCCTAAAACGCTGGCTTCCCTTCTCTCTCACAAGCTTGGAGCACTGCTGAGAGGTTTTCTTTGCAGAGAGGAGGGAGAATTCCCTGGGCCATCACTGCTGCAGGATTCTCCCAAAGCTGTGACAATTAACAGGCTGTGAGATTGCCCTGAGATGACAGGGGTCTTTTCTTGTTAGGGCTGGCCCTGCACAGGCTCACTGCTGCGTTTTCCCAGCAGGGCTGAACTCCTCCTCCTCCTGGTCCTGGCAAGGCCTCTGCACAGAAAAGGTTTTCAGGAACAAGCATCACTAGCTGACCTCCCAGTGCCCTTGAGGAAGTTCAGAGACCACGACATCAATCCAGAACACCATACACGTTCGCAACCTCTGCCCCAGCTGGGTTTTCTATAGCGCACAGCAATTCTCTGAAAAGCTTCAAGTGGCTGAGCCAGAAAAGGTGTGGCTGTGATGGAAACACCAACAGCTAGTAGCTTGCCTCTCTGATCCAAAAGCCTGAAGGAGACAGGAGAGAGCGAGGATCTGGGTGGAAAGCGTCACAGCCTGCCGGAAGTAAAGTAAACCAATTACTATGTTCATCTGCACAGCACAACCTCCAGGGGACCCAGTCAGGGGACCTCTCACTGACACCACAGGGAAGGCTGGGCTGAGGGTAGAGGCATGAAAGGCTGGCCGAACAGGAAATGAACGACCCCAACCATGGGGGGCTGGCTTGTTGATTAACAGGGACCCAAGGCATCTGGTTCATAAGGGTTGCATCGACAGCATCCCACAGCACTGCAGGGTTGGGAGGAGTGTCAGAAAGACAAGCCAGACTGTGTTCTGATAAAGAAATGCAAAGCAGTGTGTCATGTGAGTTGGCCTGCAAGTGGCCTGTATTGAGGGCACTCCTGCTTACAACCCCTAGAGGATTAGAGGGCTTTTGTTGCTGCCACTTTTGTTGTTGGGAATTCAACATTGCAGTCCTTCCAAAACAGGGTTTGCTATTAACACCAACTTGGCCGTTCTACAGCCAAATCCCTGGGTGCAGCGAGCCTTACTTGCACACGAACAGATGCACAAAGCTGGCTGCTGTGGACATGCAGCTAAGGGGCGTTCTTAGGGTCCAGGTCTGCTGAAGACACCTGGGTAAAGAAGGGACCTCAGACCAAACCACCCTCACTGAGAAAGTCCTGAATTCCAGATAATGGAGGAAATGCTACACCTAGTTTTCTGTCCCTGGTTTTGAAAGATCACTCCCTCCAGCCCCTTCCAAGGCTTCCTAAAAGTGGCAACTTTTTTTTTTAATTGTGTACAAAGGGAGGTTCTTCATCATTTTTACAAGGCAGCCTCTCATTTATTTAGGCAAACAGAACATCCGATTAACTCCACCTTCTCTGTTAACATATAGGAGGCCAGGTATGGTGTACAATTGTGAAGTGTCATCCTAAGGGAGATTCAGCTGAGAATGAAAAGGTCTAGAGAAAGTAACTGTAAGCTCCTCAAGGCCATCACAATCTCCCAGCTCCAAAAGCAGCCAGTAAATTATAAGTGTAACCATGAAAGACAGTTCCTACCCACAGCCATATGTCTCAGGGCTCAGTGTCAGGGGAGCAGCTAGAATAACAAGTGAGGCAAAAAGATTTCCAGGTCATCTGAGAGGGGCTCCCCGTGGGACATTTGGGAACCACAGTGATATCTGTCCAAATGCTGACACAGCTGCTTGAGCCTCAAGAGGGAGGGCATCTACACCCTTCCTGGAAAGCCTGACCTTTCCACCACCTCAGCTGAAGAGGCAGAGACCATGTGGTGAGCAGCACCTCAAACCACAGGTGGGCAGCCGGGGGACACACGTGTGTTCAAGCAGAGCACCCACAGGCTGGCCACAGACCTGGGACTCTGCATCCAGGCTTGAGACTTGAGTCAAGTCCAGAGTCTCCGCCTTGGGAGTCTGGACCACAAGATGCGACACCTGGAGGTGGCGCTGGAGCTGAGCAGTCACGCAGGCGTGGGGCAGGGGCACCCGCCACTGCAGGCCCAAGCCTCATGCAGACCAAGATGCAGGCAGCAGAGACAGCGTCTTCACAGGAGACTGAGGCAGGGAATGAAGGAGAGGAAGGACGCATCAAGAGAAGAGGGGCCCTAAGGCGACAGGGCGCCTCCCCCCTCACGGCCTGGATCCCTATTCCATCCCCACGAGGGTTTCCCCTCTGATTCTTGAAGGTCTATACGATTGCTTGTTATAGTCCTATAACCAAACCTCTAATTTATTTGATCCAATTTGAGAGG
Source organism: Ovis aries (assembly GCF_016772045.2). NCBI lineage: Eukaryota > Metazoa > Chordata > Mammalia > Artiodactyla > Bovidae > Ovis > Ovis aries. The sequence continues at coordinate 40,091,737 of NC_056075.1, read as the reverse complement.
AATTCAGTTCTTTTCAACTACACAGCGCCTAACCAAAGCCTGGCTATGTAAGAAATGGTCCCGGTCCTTCCACTGCTCTGCACACCCTAGAACTCACACCCACCCTCCTTCCCTTACAAAGAACAGGGAAGACCGTAGTTTGCTACATTTTTCATTTCCTCAAAGTCCAGTAATTAACAAACACCATCTTTAGTGACGAATTCCATATTTCCAGATTTACTGCCTTAGTGAATGGTGAGCCTACACAACACACTGACAACACAGTGTGTGTGAGGGTTTGGATAACATCAAGGCGTCATGTCAGAAAATAAACCCAGTTCAGTTTTCTTGATGACCAAAAAGCTAAAACTCTGGCTTCCAGGGAGTTTATTTTGCTAAACAAGCCAAATAGTTTTACTTTCTCTTCATGCTGTCATTTACTTTGTCTTTTGATTAATATGCAGATCAGAAAAAAAAAAAGGATTTAACCCTGAAAATATCAAACTCCTGTCACATGCAGATATGGCTCAGCTTAGGGACAATTTATAAGCATCGTGTCATACTCAATGGCAAAGATTGCAGCATCCTTTACATAATAACAACTGATTAACTGCCGAAGTGTCCCCACAGTGGCAATGAGTTATGGAGCTTGTTTCCAATTGAGATTGAATTTTACATCTGCTTTTCCATATTTTTGCTTCTAGTCAGTGGTGACTGGTCAAGGAGTCTGTGGTTGATGTCTGAATGAATTGTCCCAAATTGGGGCCTATAAGCCACAAATGTGGGGTTGGACAGTCAGTGGTGACAAAGTTTCAGATTCACTCTGCCTTATAGCCAAGAGCTGTCCTTCCAGTTTGCCTAGGAAGCACAGAGCTCTGGTGAGGAGCCTGAAACACATTTTCAGCACAAGGGACAGCGGCGATGGGCTGGCCTGCAGACCAGCACTGGCTCTTTAAAAGGGCTAAACGTTTACCTTGTCTTGTGTCTACCAAGCTTAATTTGACCAAGAGAAAAATCAGTTGAGTGCAACTAAGATTTTCCAAATCTGGTAATCTAATCAAGTTCAGCCCCGTCCCCTAAAGCAGGAACTGGGAATACTCTACCTAGGAAGGCTTCCTTAATTTCAGTCTTGTCTGTCCGCCGGATAATTTTCACCACACAAATAACAGCCAGAGGTGTGAGGAAAGAAATTGCCTGGAAGAAATAACAAATAATCCCTTATGAAAGCAGTAGTTTTCTATCAGAGAACCAATTGATAATTAGTTCCAGTTAGCTTCCCAGGGACGGCAGAGCCTGGTGGGCTGCCATCTATGGGGTCGCACAGAGTCGGACACGACTGAAGTGACTTAGCAGCAGCAGCAGCAGCAGCTTCCTTTGAACTCACTAGCTGAATGATCTCACTGAACTCCTGACCTCCTACTAAGAAGGATTTATATCTATACTGAGAGATTCCACAGACTTGACAAATCGGAGGTCTGATTACGGATTATAATTGATTTTTAATTGCTGCGAGTCACGTTTAAAGTGGTGGCTTTTTAAACAGAAAAGAAGAGCCTATAATTACAGTGACATCTTTGCCAGTAACCCTCCTCCCATCCTCCCCTGTGGAGGGATGGAAGAACCCTTGGCTTCCCATCCCCAGCACTCTGGCAACATGGGAACATGTGGGATTTGCTGGGAGTCTATTGATTCATTCCCCTTTGGTATTCTTTGGTTGAATATTCCTTTCTGCCACAAAGCAGAGGTTAGTCCCTTCACATGAAGTCTCTCCTCTTCTCTTCTCCATACCCTTTCCTCCCCTAGACCAAAGCACTCAGGAGTACAGTATGCACTTAACGAATCAAGCTGGTGGGATTCAGAAGCAAACAGCTCTATCACTGAACCTTCTATGAGGCAGGAGCCATGTTTGGGTACCATCCAGTCCTAGGGTCTCTTAAATCCTCATGCAGGCTTTGTGACAATCTTTGCCAGGCTTGGGGACTATGTGATGTGCCTGAGGACATAGCTGGGAAGTAGCGAGATGGGCTCCAGAGGCCAGGTTTTCTGCCTCCCATATCTAGTGGTTACTCAGCATTCTATAATTAGTACTTTTTTTCCCTAACATTCCAATGATCAAAAAAAAGGTAGTGGATTGGCCAAAAAGCTCGTTCATTTGGGGGTTTCATTCTGTCTTACCAAACAAAGCTGAACGAACCTTTTGGCATACAATATTTGTGTTACATTCTTATGATTATAACGTCTCAGGATAACAATCAAACGGGATTAAATATCTCACAAATCTACAGCTGGGCTCACAGACGATGGTGGGAGGCATGGGCGTGGGAGATGGTAACTATTAAATGATAGTGTTCACAATTTGGGAAGTCTCCACACTAGTCAATGTTGCTTTCTGGAAAGGGGGCTTTCTAACAGGACTGAGGCATGGCTGAAAGATACTTTCCTTCATTAAAAAAAACACCAGAATTCCTCCAGAATGTACACAGTCTATCAAAATAATTGGAGATGTCCTGCAGATATGCAAGAACCAGACCGCTAGAGCTCAGAACATCTTAGGAACACCTCTTTGGGAGCAATATTCACAGACAGTTCATGAGACAGGAGAAACCCTTCTCCTTACAGGCTGGTTTCTTTGTGACCACAAATGGTAGTAACTAGCTTGATGAGCCTCCTTATTGGCCGTGGCCCTGAACAACTTAACATCAATAAGTCCTGTCGTCATGGAGGGTATTCAGAATAGTGGGGCCCAGGTTTCAGGGGAGCTGCACAAAAGGAGATTCAGAACTGGAGCAGAGGAGCAGAGGATTTACCCAGGGCAGCTGAAAAAGGCAACAGCAAGAGTTCCAGCAAGTCTGTGAGTCTACACCAGTGCTTGGGGGTCTCTTCACCTGCAGCATTTGATACAAGGCTGCATCCCTCAGACCCTCTTATAGGACAGGTCTGGAATCTACATTGTGTAACAAGCATCTCAAATGACTCTGGTGACTGAGAAACACTGCATCGGCTCTGATTCACACATTCAGTGTTTAGAGAGCGCTGGCTGAAGCTCAGCTTACCTAAGTCCAAAGATAAGCTTAAGGTCAAAGAAGTCCCGGGCTTTTGGTTTCCTCTCACTTTGGGCACTACAGACCAGCCATTGCCCTCAAAGAGGAGAGAGCAGCTCACTGAACAGTGAACAGTATTGCAGCAACCCCGCCAACAGTCAAACCATAAATACGAGAACAACAGTGAACTGAAGACGTGCTGTGTGCTGTGCTTAGCTGCTCAGTCACGTCTGACCCTTTGTGACCCCACAGACTGTAGCCCTCCAAGCTCCTCTCTCCATTCTGGTGGAAGTAATGATAGCTCTCCTCTTCTTGGGCCCTAAAATCACTGTGGATGGTGACTGCGGTCATGAAATCAGAAGATGTTTGCTTCTTGGCAGGAAAGCTGTGACAAACCTAGACAGTGTGTTGAAAAGCAGAGACATTACTCAGCCGACAAAGGTTCACATAGTCAAGGCTGTGGTCTTCCCAGTGGTCATGTACGGTTGTGAAAGTTGGACCGTAAAGAAGGTAGAATGCTGAAGAATTAATGTTTTTCGAACGGTGGTGCTGGAGAAGACTTCTGAGAGTCCCTTGGACAGCAAGGAGATCAAACCAGTCAATCTTAAGGGAAATCAACCCTGAATACTTGCTGGAAGGACTGATGCTGAAGCTGAAACTCCAGTATTTTGGTCACCTGATGTGAACAGCTGACTCATTGGAAAAGACCCTAATGCTGGGGAAGATTGAGAGCAGGACAAGAGGGTGTCAGAGGATGAGATGGCTGCATAGCATCACCGAAACAATGGATATGAACTTGGAAAACTCTGGGAGATGTGAGGGACAGGGAGGCCTGGCGTGCTGCAGTCCATGTGATCGCAAAGAGTTGGACATGACTTGGCAATTGAACAACAATAACATATACATAAACGCACACACACACGTATATATGTATGCTATCGGCTGCTTATCTGGTGGCTCAGATGGTAAAGAATCTGCCTGCAATGCAGGAGATCTGGGTTCAATCCCTGGGTCGGGAAGATTCCCTGGAGAAAGTAATGGCTACCCATTCCAGTATTTTTGCCTGGAGAATTCCATGGACAGATTAGCCTGGTGGTGTGAGTCCCTGGGGTATCAAAGAGTCAGATAAGACTGAGCAACTAAGTATCTTAGCACATACATGATATTAACATAAAAGGAAAGGAAAGTGAAGTCGTTCAGTCATGTCTGACTCTTTGTGACCCCATGAACTGTAGCCTACCAAGCTCCTCCATCCATGGGATTTTCCAGGCAAGGGTACAGAAGTGGGTAGCCACTTATTTCTCCAGGGGATCTTCACAACCCAGGGATTGAACCCAGGTCTCCCACATTGCAGGCAGACACTTTACCATCTGAGCCACCAGAGAAGCCCGCTATTAAGACAGATTTGGAACCCCAGAGAAAATATGATTTGGGGAGGCTTCCTCTCCAAGGTTCCAGAGGCTGCCTCCTGGGGATGACCTTGAGCTGGACTGTTCTGACCAAACAGGAGATGGGGCGCCATGCGGGAGCCCCATGGCTTCAACCAGGAGTGCAAGCTGGAGAATGCAAGGGCCATATCTTGTGCACCCACCAATGAAAGCAACACAAGGCAGGCCGTCCATCCCCAATCCAGACAATGGGTGACCCCTGGATGCTGATATAAGGCACTGTGTTGCCAGGATGCTTCTGAGAATCCACCAGGCATGACACCAGACACAAAGCTTGTCTCCAGGGAAGGGCATGAGTGGCCAAGAACTTTTAGCCACCAAGCGGATTGAAGCCGGGGCACCTGTTGTTAGGATGTTTTAGCCACAGAATAGCTTGTCACTGGGGGTTAGTCACATCAGACAAAACAATGGGCCCAAAGTGACTGAATTTTCAGCATCCAACAGGAAAGCATGTATGCTGCATGATGCTTCTAACAACTCAAGACACAAGGCCACCTGAGAAAGGCCCTGTGGTGGGCAAACAGTCACAGCCTGTCACTGAGCTGGGAGCGCAGACTTGTCAAAAGTGTCTGAAAACTCAACTACCACGAGCCAGCTTGGTCTCTTTTCCTTCCCTCCTCCCCACAAGCTGATTTTATTTTTATCTTCATTAGAAGCATCCTATTACAGAATAGAAGCTCCTGTTATTAAGTCAACACAGTACCAGTAATACGCTACGGAAGTGAATCTTCTGGACACATCATGGCCAGAGGAAAAAGACTGATCTTGGGCAAAGGATAGATCTCAGGCAGATTTTTTAAGTTAAGAATTTGGGAAACACCTCCTCTTCCCTCAGTTCCCTGAGTCTTGCCTGTCCTTCGAGGGTTTTTCTGTGGTGCTGAATGGTCTGACTTGTGTTCATGTCTCTGCCCCCACTAGACTAGAAACCATACCTAGTCAGCTCTGCACCTCCACTACCCACCACCGTGCTTGGCTCTAGGAAAGTGCTTCATAACTTTCTGTTGAATTAAGTAATAATTAACTAACTTGAAGTTGTCCACACTCTGCCTGTACCCCTGCCTCCCGCTGCCCCCTTCACCATGCAGTACTCCAAGCAAACTCCCATTCACGGGGCCCCACAGCCTGGCTCCCCTGTGTCTGCTCCTTGACACCTGCTCTTCTGTGTGTGACAGGCTGCGCTCACCACTTGTCCACCTCCCTTCAACCTCCAAGAAGGCGGCACGGCTGAATGGCTCCAAGAGTGTCTGCACTCTGATCGGCGGCGTTCAGACCCTGGTCCAGCCACTGACGGTTGTAAACCTGGGATAAGCTGCTTAATCTCATAACAGTTTCATTTTCTCCACTGAAATGATGGGATCACAAAAGTGCCAACCTCAAAGGATTCTGAGAGAATTCACTGAGATGCTATTCGTAAAGTGATGAGCACAGTTACTATATTCAAGAGATGCTAGCTGCTGTTGTGACTACTATAGTGATGAGAAGGAGGAGGACAATGATGAGGATGGGGATGAACGTCCCTAAAAGTGCGCCTGAGCCTCTGCTCCACTCTTTCTCAGATTCCACCTTGCTTCAGGGTACCATCGTCCTCACGAGCCTGCAGGGGTCAAGTCTGATTTGACTTCACATCACCTGCAATTCCTATGGCTTTCCTCACTCTGAAAGTGTTCTCTGGACAAAGACACTGCAGGCAACAACAGAGAGGATACTGAACAGCAATAACGAATACCAGCTGAGTAGTCTTCCTACACCAAAAGGCAGGCTTTCAAAGATGCGCTGATACACTCCACATGTTCAGAAAGGAAGCATGGCCTCATCTGAATAAGGAAGTGGCTGATAGCCTGGGAATATCCAGCAAATGTTAAAGTCAAGACCCAGTATGTGAGAAGAGAGTTCTCAGCCTTCCTCTCTGGTCCACAGGAGCCCAGGGCCATCAAGGGAAACAAGCTCTTGGAATCCCATGGTCCAACCACACCCAAGTTTCATGTTGACAGATACACTCACCTTAGCTGATGGTGCCAAAGACAGAGAAAATGCCAGGCAGTGGCTTCCAGGTGATGTCATTACCACTTACTCCTCACTTAATTCCCTAACCTTCTGATAATATTTTTGTAACATTCAACCAAGTAGCTCTTTTAAAACAGACATGCACACAAATAAGCATAACTCCAGAAACACTGATTTCGCAAAGAAACCTGGATTCACAACAGCTGCCTTTAAAAAACACTTTGGTTATTAGAAAGTTTGCCCTTGGAGTAAAACATTCTAAACAAAAGTAGAGGAGACCCCAGGATTCTTTATGTGTTAAGTAATGAAACTGGAGCTTTCTAAGGAAGCCAAGTGATTTTTTTAAAAAACATTGAAAATATGTTCTCTTATATATTCTTTTAGAAACACCATAAGGTTTGTAGAGATCAAAAGCAGACAAATGATATCTTATATTAAACTCTCAATAAAACCCAGGAGAACAAATCTAATTTATGTGGTGACAAAGCATTTCTCATCTTGCGTTGCGCATACTCTAAATGTCTCTACTGCTTTCCTTGTGTTATTATGGAGTCGCACTAAATCTTGCGACCGAATGAATGAAATTCATCAACAACTATTAACAAAACAAAAGGTTGAACTTATTTCATTAGGAGATTAGAGGGTATGCATCAGTGTTTGTGGCTGAATGCCCTTCTATTCTCTGAGAATCACAGCACTGAATAACTCCTTTACTGCCTCCTTTCCTCCACTGCCAACATGCAAATGTGCTCCATCCTATTTGTGTCTGCAGCCAGGATATTTGTGGCATTTGTATCTAGACTTCAAAACAATCCATTGTTCATAAATCTAGGACACAGCCACAGATTCATCACAACATCCCATATGAACAGGCATCTCCAAATTGGGTTTTACAACACACAAAATGTGAAATCTTTGAAAATGGGGATAAGTGATAAACAGAAGGTCCTCCTACTAAGACCATGGAGTAAGCTAGTGAGGCACATGCTCGTTACTTTATTTCTAGGGTTTATGGAAGATGTGAGTTGGAACAGAAACGGGAAGAAAAGTCTGATTTTAATACACAGATGTAAGGCAATGCCCAACTCACAAGAACCCTACATTATTCCATTTCCCTGATATTCACAAAAATCTGGTTTATTTTCCAGCAGGAAGGTAATTATGAAAAAGCAATAAAAATAAGTCTGTGATGTTCATGTATTGTTCTGGACATTTGAGGATGTCTACAGACACAAAGATCTTTTCCAATCATCTTTGAAACAATCATTGGTGATCTTTCCAATCACGGATGAACAAGATTTCCTCCCCAAATCAGAGGGATTTCTTTCAAAGTGCAAAAAATATCCTTCATGTGCTCTATAAAACTCTGGAACACACACTTGAGTTCCCAGAGACAGGACACATGATGGCTGGTCAATAGGCAAAAGCTTCAAGCTACAGCATTGCCCATCCAAAAGCTACATTCTTGTTCTGTAACAAGACCAAGCTTCAATATTTCCTCTGCCACAGAAAGGCCTTAAAGCAATTCTCCAGGAGCTGCTGAGCCTTAGCAAGGAGTCCTGACTGCAGGACTCCAGACTGCAGGGCAACCTCCTGGCTGAGAGCAGGGCTCAGAGCTGGCTGCTTGGGTGCAAATCTGGGCTCTCCCACTCTCTAGCTTGTGTGGCCTTGGGCAAGCTCTCTCATCTCTTTGGGATGCAGGTCTGCATCTGCAAAATTCAGACAATAATGACATCTTCCTCACTGGGAAACAGTTAGTTCAGTTCAGTCGCTCAATCGTGTCTGACTCTTTGCAACCGCATGTACTGCAGCACTCCAGGCCTCCCTGTCCGTCACCAACTTCAGGAGTTTACTCAAACTCATGTCCATTGAGTCAGTGATGCCATCCAACCATCTCATTCTCTGTTGTCCCTTTTCCTCCCACCCTCAATCAAGGTAGGTCTAAATGAGAAAATCCTTCCTAAGCTTTCAGCAAGCGACCAGCACATAGTAGTGTTAGCCACTCAGTCATGTCCCACTCTTTACGATGCCATGAGCTATAGCCCACCAGGCTCCTCCATCCATAGGATTCTGCAGGCCAGAGTACTGGAGTTGCCATTCCCTTTTCCAGGGGATCTTCTTGACCCAGGGAACAAACCTGGGGCTCCTGCTTTGCAGGTGGATTCTTTACCACCCGAGCCACCAGGAAAACCCGTAGTAGGGAAAGTGTAAAAGGCTGTAATCAACATGGAGTAGAATGAAGAGGTAAAATTAGTCCCAATATATCCACCAATTATTTGGGTGTTAGCCCATTTATCCTAGAATCAGAGGCGCTATCCAGAGTTGAGTCACACACAGTGGTCTCATCATTGGTTAACTGACCAGCCAAACCCAGAAAAGCGGTTAACAGAGCAGTCAGCGGTGTCTGAGGATGGCTAAACTGAGATCTGCTTTAAAAGACAATGGAACAGGCAACTTTGTTCACTAGTTGCTCATCTTATTCTACTCTAAGTATTTGGAAACAGTTCGGGTTTAGCTCAAGTAAGCAGGGCCCTTCTTTTCCAAAGCCTCGGGCAATTGCTTCTCACATGACCAAGCGGTGAACCCTCCTGATCTGGAACTGAATTTTAATTTGTTGGGCCATTCACCTCTGTTCTTCAGGCTGCTCGCCGTCATCAGCAGGGGATGGAAAAACAGAAGTGAAAACCCATGTGGCTCACACTCGGGTGAGGGGTCCCATCAACCATGAAATCAAGGGTACTTACAAACATGAGGCGGGTGGGGATGTTGTCTGACTGCACCAGGGGATTCTTATAGAGCCAGATCTCTTCTGGCTGGATGACTCTCTGGAAGGGATCCAAAAACTCTGTAAAACTGAAACAAAACAAAGAAAGAGGCGTGAGGGCTGAGCATTGGGGAGGAAGCAGCTTACGCAAGAGCTCAGAGTGGACAGACTGGTCCCTGGGGAGGGAAGGACAAGCTGCCCAGCTGATGGTTCGCAGGCAGCTCCAGCAGGGGAAAGATGGAAGAATCACCAGGACTGCAGGGCCTTTTGTCACCACCAGCCTGCTAGGACCAGTGGCGGGCATAAGAGAAGAGCTGAGAGGCGGACACACAAAGACCCTAAGAACTCGGGCATCCAAAGGGAACTGGGAGTTCAAGTCCAGAATGGTGGCTCGGACTGGGGCAAGGCCAGGCCAGCAGCCGTCTCTGGGGACAAAATGGACTTGAGTTGGAGCGAAGGGGATGGAGCAGCGGGCAGGACTAGAGCAAAGCACCCGCGGTGTTCCTCCTCCAGGTTACTCCAGATGGCGCCCCTCCACCATCACCACCACTAGGGGACAGAGCGAGAGAAAGAAGCTTCCAGAAAGGAGAAGGCTGGGACAGGAGAGACAGCAGAGGAGAGGAAAGAAGGAAGGAAGTGGGAGGGGGATGGGTGACTGCTGTTAAGGAACCAGAAAGCTCTAAGCCTCCACCTCCAGACCCCTCTCTCACCCTGGGAACCTGCAACACCCAGGTGGTTGAAAAGAATCACCACCAAGAGAAAACCTGCAGGGAAGAACAACAGTTTAGCCAGCTTTCAGCCCCTGGGCCCCCTCCCAGCTCTCCAGCCCAGTTCTCCAACTGGTGAATCCAGTTCAGAGTGGCTTTAGATGTGTCTGGGTGAGTCAGGGCTTGTGTGCCAGACTGAGGAATCTGGCTTTTGAACCAAGGAGGAATTTGGCAGAAAAGCATGGAATGAAATGAACAGTGGTGAAGACGGAGCATTGGAGCAGAACAGAGGAGGGAGGCAGAGACAGTGGGGAGGTGAGGGCAGCTGTCCCAACAAGAGATGCCTGCAGAGAGAAGCAAAAGGCAGGGCAGAAAGTGGGAGAACACGCACAGGCGGGGGCAAGGGTGATGGGCAGAGCTGAGTCCAAGGGCTCTGGCTTGGGTTTTCAGGAAATGGGGTACCATTGCCAAGATGAGAAGGAGGGAAGCTGGGGGATGGGAGTTGGAGGTCAACAGTCGTCTCATCTAGGAGACCAGCCAGGTGACTAACAGTCCCAGTTTGCCCAGGACTCTCATGGGCTTCCCTCATAGCTCAGTTGGTAAAGAATCCACCTGCAATGCAGGAGACCCCAGTTCGATTCCTTGAGAGGAAAGATCCCCTGGAGAAGAGAAAGACTACCCACTCCAGTATTCTGGCATAGAGAATTCCTTGGACTGTATAGTCCATGGGGTCGCAAAGAGTCAGACATGACAGCGATTTTCACTTTCACTGCTGGTTTTAGCACTATAAGTCCTATATCCCAGGAAAACCCCCAGTCTCAGAAAAAACCTAGATGGTGGGTCATCTTAAAGCCATTCCAGCCCTGAGACAGAGTCAGCAGTCTGAGGGTCTTGGTTTCTGCCCTAGATTTGGGGCTTTGCATGATCATTTGTCTGTATGCCCAGCTACACTGGGAGGGCAGGGAGGCTGGAGTCACTCTCTAGGGCTATGTCCTCAGAGTCCAGCAGGGTGGAACTCTCAGTGACTCTCCAGTGCCTGCAGAATCTACTGCTGTCTGTTCCAGACTTTGAACAGTTGCTACTGTTAAAAAAAAAAAAATAGCCTCTGTCTCATCAGCCTCACACTGAATTCTATCATGTCTATATCTAAACAAGACCTAAACTTCAATCTGTCTTTTGTGTCTCTATGTACACGTCCCTCCCTCTCTATGTCTCCCTCTGTTCCTTTCCTCCCCTCTCTCTCCCCACAACTGAGGCTTTTCACGTTGTAAAACTCTGTCCTTCTGTCCATGTATTTATGAAATTTCAAGAAGAAAGTGGTGCTGGCCCCTGACTGTTTCACTCAGCACTCAGCCCAGAACATACCTACTATAGGATCTTATTGCAATGCCCTGAGACCCCTGCATTGATGTGTAAAGTAATTTCTGCTCACAGCCCTCCAAGCCTCCTCCAAGACACAAGGGTTCATGCCATCTGGGTGCTGGGAAACCTGCTTTCTGCCCGAGCTCCACCATTAAGCTGCTCTGGCCTCAGAACAACCCACTTTTCACTGGGCCTCAATGTCCTCACCTGCAACCTGGTGCATGAGTGTGTGCATGCTAAGTCACTTCAGTCATGAGCGACTCTTTGCAACCCCATAGACTGCAGCCCACCAGGCTCCTCTGTCCATGGAATTTCCCAGCTAAGAATACTGGAGTGGGTTGCCATTCCCTTCTCCAGAGGATCTTCCCAATCCAGCGACTGAATCCTGTCTCTTACATCTCCTGCATTGACATGTGGGTTCTTTATCCCTAGTGCCACTTGGGAAGCCCCCTACAACATGGGAGGTTGGATTAGGTCAGAGGTGACAAATGAAGAAGGGTTAGAACCTTTGGAAACACCCTACCCCAGACCTATAGCCTTGGTATGGACTGGGCCTGGTACATGAATTTTAAAATATTCCCCAGGTGATTCTGAAGGGCCCAGCACTAAACAAGAAAATTCTTCAAGATTCCCAGCACCCTTGTCCACAAGAAGAGAAGACTTAGAAATTTAGCTCTCTACATTAACAATTCTTCCATCTGCTGAAGGACAGGCACTGGAGTCAGTCTCATCCATGTTCAAATCCCAGCCCCTGCTGTGTGGCTCTTAGTGAGTTCATTAACGTCTCTGAGCCTCAGTCCAGCCATCTGTAAAATGGGCACACCTTACAGAGTGGAAATAAAACTTAAATGAACGAATATAAAGTACCTAACAGAGCACACACAGAAATCAGCATTTTGTCGCTTTATCATTTTACTCTAGCCTCCAACTGCAAGTTTTTACTAGATAGTTTTCTAGTAAAAAAATGTTTTCTAGACAGTTTTCAGGCTTTTTGGAGGGGAGGGGCATGGTGGTGGGTGGATTTCATTTTGCAACAACCTACTCACTGCACTTGGGTATTTTAAAAGCATTTTAAATATAACTAAGTAAAAAGAATTGTATTTGCAAGTTATTTTAAAGAGTATGTTGGCATCCCTGGTGGCTCAGATGGTAAGAATCTGCCTGCTATGTGGGAGACCTGGGTTCGATCCCTGGGCCATGAAGTTCCCATGGAAGAGGGCATGGCAGCCCACTCCAGTTCTTGCCTGGAAAATTTCATGGACAGAGGAGCCTGGTGGGCTACAGTCCACAGGGTAACAGAAGAGTTAGACACGATGGCGTGACTAACACCTCAAGAATATACTTATGAAACCTAAAGCTTCCAGAATACTCCAGTTACTCTGGATGCATAACAAATTACCCCAAAACTTAATGTCTTAAACCGCTTGTTTTCTTTTGCTCATGATTTTGTGGATCAGGAAATTGAGACGGGTCCAGCTAGGCAGAGCTCACTTCATGTGGTCACAGCAGTTAGACATCAGCTGGGGCTGCATCACCTGAAGGCTTGACCAGGATGGACATCAGGATGGTCCATTACATGGGTGCTGGCTGTCAAACAGGAGCTCAGCTGGCAACCGCCACATGGAGCACTGCACACATCTCTCCAGCACGACAGAGTCAGCATAGTCAGAATTTTTCATGGCTGCTGGCTTCCTCTGGAATGCAGGTCTCAGGAGGTCCAGGCGGAAGCTGAATGGCTTTTCTGACCCAGCCTCCGAAGTCCTGTAGCATCACTGGGTGACAGAAGGTCAGCCCCGATTCAAAACAGGGGAACTGACTCCACCTCTTAGCAGTGGTGTGGCAGAGTCCCATTATAGAAAAGCAGGTAAGATGAGAGATAGGGCTTCAGCCACCTTTCAAATACAATCTGTCACCCGTAGGCTGTCATCGTTATAATGGTCTTGCAGCCCCTACTCTCAGAGACCCCAGAACTCTGATCCCCATTTCCTCTGCACACAGCTGGCCACAGGGCCAAGGAGCTGGCATGCCACTGAGCCCGGTCCTTCCTCATCTCATCTGTCGCCCAGGGGACACTATCCTCATGGCGATTTTTTAAAGCCTCGTGCACCCAGCCTATCACACGACTCCTCATCCCACCCTGAGTGGCTGCAGCCAGAACGCATCTGTCAAGGAAATCATATCCTCTGGGAGCAGCACACCAGGAAAGATAGATGTCCGTTCTCCCCGCACACCCGCCACTGGCGTCTGCCTCCGAGAATCCAGACAGCGAGACAGCTACACAGAGGACGTGAGTTTCAAAATGCAGACGGGAGCAGAGATGGGCATGCAGTAGAATGGAAAGTTACAGAAATGTGAAAGGGTGCCCCCAAGAGAGGGCATGCCAGGCCTGGAAACATCCTTCCAGGAACTCTTTGTAAAATGGGTTGGAAAGCAGGAAATGAAACCTTGCTTCCAGGGGAGGAATTCAGGCATAGGATCCGACTGTCTGCTCAGCAGGGCTCACTATGCACTGAGGACCTCCCCTCGGCCCCCCAGCAGCGTGAACGATCAGGGCTTCCCAAACAAGAATGCACCCAGAGACCTCTTGGGGACTGCTGATACAGCAGGTCCAGGCTTGGCATCTCCAGCAAGCTCCCTGAGGATGCTGATGCTGCTGGTCTGTGGACCAAACCTAGAGTCACAAGAGGCCACCATATCAGCACCACCTTGGATGGAGATGTTAAAAACACAGGAACTGGACTTCCCTGGTGGCTCGGTGGTAAGGAGTCCACCTGCCAAGCAGGAGGCATGGGTTTGATCCCTGGCCTGGGAATATCCTACATATCATGGAGCAACTAAGCCCATATGCTACAACTACTGAGCCAGCGCTTGACAGCCTGGGGACTGTAACTACTGAAGCCCACACACCCTAGAGCCGTCCTCTGCAAAAAGAGAGGCCACTGGGATGAGAAGCCCACTCACCATGCACCACAACTAGACAGTAGCCCCTGCTTGTCTCAACTACAGAAAAGCCCGTGTAGCAACTGACACCCAGCACAGCCAAAAAGAAATAAATTATGTTTTTAAAATGCAGAAACCTGGGCCCCAGCCCAGATCTGCTGACTCAGAATCTTCATTTTTCACAAGATTGCTGTGAGCGCTATAGTGGTACAGACAGAGTTCTTGGGGAAAGCCCATGCTTCCCAACTTCAGCCATTTAAGAACCAAGGTGGGGGGAGAAGAACCAAGGGGGCCAGTTTTGCTTGATCTGCTCTCCACTTGCACTGTGACTTTTCTTCAGACTTTGTAAACTGCAGTGAGTTTATTCTAGAAGAAACCTGTTGTCACTGCTGAGTTATGGGATTGGCATTCCTTTTATAAATCATTGGTAAATGTTAAAAGCAGGCTATTAAATTCTACCTTGATGTTTTTGCCTCTGGGCGGAGGCTGGCCTTCTCTGTGAGGTCAACAAGATCATTCCCTGCAAGATGGGAGGATAGAAGGAGAGGAGGCAGGATGCACAAGCCTTCTTCATGATACAGAGTCAGGTGGATCATGCCCACAGATAGCGGAAATTCGCTTTGTGAAGCCCCTACCATTATCTCCAGCACCACTTGCACCACAGAAGAGGCAGAAAAAAGATGAAAAGCAAAAATGATAACTCAAAAGCACAGCAATCGGAGGCCATTCACTACAGAAGAAATAGCCCCAAGAGTCTTAGGACCTCCTGCCAGCATCAGCATAATGACTTGACTATGTTGATGATCCCAGCATACCCCAGGCCAGTATAATGACCTATATATACCCTTGAATTTTCAGGAAAACGCTGAAGGAAGAGGAGCAACTCTTTGGCCACTGGGAGGTATGTAAACCCACTTTGCTTACTTTTATTTCCAATAAATATAATGCAAAGAAAAACATCTCAATGCCCAGAAAGGGTCTGACAGACCCACCAATGCAGAGTTCCTCATACTCTGAGGCTAAGAATCAAAACTATCCCCCCTGTGAATGGCCTTTCCCCATCACTGCAGAGACTCTTGAAGAAAGAGTCTTGGTGTGACAGTCGGTACCCCAATTCTGTGGCTAAATGTCCCATTTATCCATTTTAAATCCAGACAGGCTTAAGAGTGGAGGGGACTTCTAAGACTTCATCAGACTTAATGACCAAAAGTAAACAGAGAGGAAGAACAAGCGCTATGAGAGAAGGATGAATGTAAACCTAACAAGTCAGAAATATCACGTATTAATCATTTCAAAGAAAATATGTGAGTTAATGAGATCCCATAGGTGTGAAAGCAATGTTTTCTGCATTGGTACTGATCAACTCTGATTCAGCATCCAGGACCAGTCCAGTCTCAAACTAACTGACTTCTCCCCCCATCAAACGCAGTCACTGAATCGTAACTATTATCAAAAACATCATTGCCCTTAGCAGTGATTTGAAACTAAAATAAAATGAGTTTCCCTGGTGGTTCAGACGGTAAAGCATCTGTCTGCAGTGCAGGAGACCCAGGTTTGATCCCTGGGTTGGGAAGTTCCCCTGGAGAAGGAAATGGCAACCCGCTACAGTATTCTTGCCTGGAAAATCCCATGGATGGTGGAGCCTGGTAGGCTACCATTCATGGGGGTGCAAAGAGTTGGACACGACTGAGCAACTTCACTTTCACTTTCAAGCTATATAGGTCAACATGTTCTGATGTGAAAAGCATGAAGTTACTATTACAGGTGGTGGTGGTTGAGTCATTAAGTTGTGTCCAACTCTTGGGACCCATGGACTGTAGCCCGCCAGGCTCCTCTGTCCATAGGATTTTCCAGGCAAGAACACTGGAGTGGGTAGCCATTTCCTTCTCCAGGGGATCTTTCTGACCCAGGGATCGGGCCCAGGTCTCCTGCGCTGCAGGCAGAGTCTTTACCAACTGAGCTACCAGGGAAATAGGACATGAATAATTTTCTCTCCTGAAAATGAAAACTGTCCAAAGTCAGGCAACTTGCTGTGGGATTTTGATCCAAGACAAGCTCCTTCGAATTGGACACTTATCTTAGTCTAACCTTCTCTTAATTTCTCCCTGCAAAGTTTAGACAGTGTTGCTCATCTTCTTCTTAGTTCTCTGACGATACAGAAGAATTTGGCAGACTGACAATAAGAAAATTCAAAGGTGCTCTTCTAACTTTTTAGGGCCAGTGTTAGTCTCTCAGTCGTGGCCTGTTCACTGCAACCCCGTGGACTGTGCCCTGCCAGGCCCACTGCCCGTGGAACTCTCTAGGCAAGGATACTGGGGAGGGCAGCCGTTCCCTTCTCTACAGGATCTTCCCAACCCAGGGATCAAGCCTGGGTCTCCTGCATTGTAGGCAGGTTCTTTACCGCCTGAACCACGAGTCTATGCATAGCATAGATGCTTTAATCCTCCTTAGACCAGCTCTTATCTACATATCTCATACACACACAACCACAACCACACACACACACACACACACACACACACACACCAAACCAGAACTTAAGGGAGCAGAAGGCAAGCAGAAGCAAGCAAGTTTCTAAGATACAGGAAGGCCTTACCAAAACTAACTGAAATAGAAAAGAGGCAGAAGGAGATTGGATGTTGACACAGAGTGAAGAGCAGTCAGAAAGCTGATGGAGAGATAAAGCCAAGCAGACAAAAGCATCCTAGGGTTTCCCTTTTCCCCTCAGGTAGGGAACCAGTCACTGCTCCTCGCCTGATCACAGACACGTGGCCTGTCAGCCTGCCGTGGTCCCCTGAACCCTCACCCAGGAGAAAAGGACGCAATTCCAGTGTCTCACACTGTACCATGAGGGTCTTTCCAGGAAAATAAAAACATTTTAATGTTTTTTTAATTTATTTATCTTAATTAGAGGCTAATTACTTTATAATATTGTACTGGTCCATCAGGAGACAAATGGATAAGAAAGCCGTGGTACATATACACAATGGAATATTACTCAGCCATTAAAAAGAATACATTTGAATCAGTTCTAATGAGGTGGATGAAACATTTTTATGTTTTAATAAAAAAATATCAGCAGCAAATAAAA
The DNA here is from genome assembly GCF_016772045.2 of Ovis aries. Lineage (NCBI taxonomy): Eukaryota > Metazoa > Chordata > Mammalia > Artiodactyla > Bovidae > Ovis > Ovis aries. The sequence goes on along the minus strand of NC_056075.1, from coordinate 40,074,401 downwards.
ACATCACCTTGCCCATCAGAGGATGCCCAGACCAGGGCCAGCTAGGGTAGCATTTACAGTATGACAGATACATACCACACTCACACACGCTCACAAACACACCTACACATGCACAGACACACTCTCTCCTGTTGGCTAGTCCTGTTTTCACAGCTCACCTGCCCTTAAGCAGCCTAGGATACAGTCTGCTTACACAGGAAGGGGCACAGCAGGGGCAGGCAATCAACTTCCGCCTTTGCCTGTTATTTATTCATTCGACAAAAATTTACTGAGTGTCTGTGGTGTACCAGATACTGTCCTATGAACCCTGCTGTATGAAACACATATGATCACATTCTTGCAGAGACTATAGTCAAGGGATGCTAAGCTCCACCTGACTGGGAGATGAGATGTCAAGGCCTCTAGTTACAGGTATTAGAACTCTGACCACAAAGTCTCACCACCCCAGGGTGTGTATCTATTACTGTCCACTTGCTGAATGTGGCAAGAGATTCAGCCCAAAGCTGGGAACCCAGAGAAATGGCCAATCTTGACATCACAGCAGCAGGAACAACAAGTCCCTGAACAAGGGACTATGATGCTACTGTCCTCTAGGCCTTTTCTGACTCAAAGTTAAGTTCTCAAAACCCCAGGATCTCCCTATAATCTTCTAAGAGATTCCATAGATTTGTCAATGACATTTAACTCATGTTCCTTAATAGGCTTTTTCCAAGATAGGTTAATATTTCTGCCATATACTAGACTCAGAGGTCGACATCCTTTCCCCCAAACATAAATAACACAAGATTATACGGAAATATGAACTTAGACCTTTAAACTTGGTTCAAATCACTGATTTGGCATTTGCCAGCCGGGTGACTTGAGAAAAGTCACTTAACCTCTCTGAGATTTCCAGTCTCCTTCCTCGCTTCCCAGGATGGCCAGGGCAGGGCAGTGATAATACTACTGTCATTAGCAAGAAGAAATATTAGAATCTGGCACAGGGTCTGGGTCACCAAAGGGCTCAGTCAAAGCTGATTTGATTGGCTGCTGTTCTTGCAAATGTGGGCAAGAATGATGCTGATGGCTGACATGACCACTGGGTCTAAGAAGTCTTCCCTTCTCTGTTTCTGCCCAACCCGGGACAGTGAGGTTTCATATTGTGGGAAGGAGATGAGACAGGACAGATGAATGCCAACAACTACCAACCACATCCTTTAGCCATTCTTTGAGCAAACAATGGCCCAGAAAGTCACTTTTGAACCTTGCAAGATCCAAAGGAGGAAAAAACAAGACACATGATAAAGCTTTCCAGGAAAGAACAGAAAGCAGAGCATGTTTCTTAATTGCACTATTGACTTTTCCTCTCTAGTGAGCCTCGCTCAGGCAAGAGGGAAAACACTTACAAATGGTCAGCAGAATAGGCAGGCAGCTCCACTGGCAGGGAGGAGGTGTTTCAGATTTTCCATTAGTCCTGGGGACAGGCCATCGAGAGAACAAATTGATGGATTCTCTCTGTGAGGCAGTAAACCAGAGACCTGCCACCAGACAGGCTTTACCCTGGGTGGGGGAGCTTGGCCATCCCCATGACAAGTCTAACAAGTATAATAATGGTAACTAGTTATCACGTTTGGAGCTGTCTTGTGCCAAGTGCTTTATTTGGTGTTTTCCAACATTACTCTGTTTAACCTTCATAATAATCGTATGAGGCTGAAATTATTGTTATTCCCATTTTAGAGATGAGAGCAGTAAGGTTATAAGACATAGGATGCCTTGCCTAAATCTGCACAGTTCTATCTGTGCAGTCCACTGATGAAGTCCACTCTTCCATGTCCTTGGCACGTATTCTGGAATTCTAAGGAGATCCAGGAACATGCACGCATGCACACACACACACACACACACACACACACACACACACACACACACAGATCCCCACCAATGTAATGGCATCTGCAATTATTTTAATAAGAGATAAAATTTTCCACAATTAGAAATACAGCCTCACTCTTGGGAAACGCAGGATGTCGATCTCAGTGCGAACAACTGAGATCAAATCCTTGTAAGGAGCAATTTGCTGTTTGTTGTGGAAGAGAAAAAGAAGGAATAACACACCGGGAAGGAGGTAAAAAGAGAAATGGAAAAAGATGCTTCCACTTCCCTCCTCGCTGTCCTTCAGAAACGCAGGTTCCCTCGCAGCAGCTGACTCAATCAAAGCTACCTGCCCTTCACCTGGATGGAGGAGAATTGCATCCAGGAGGCCAGCCATCGACCAGGCAAGAAACAGCTCCTGGAGTCACCACCACCCTCTGGCGATGGTCCCCCTTGCTCCGTAATGAGCTCTCGATAAATGGAGAGCCTGGGGCTTCAGCAAGTGTAACTGCCCACCTGAGGCAGGGCCTGGATTCATGTCCCCCTTTCTCCACTCGAGATCTCATGTCCTTTTCAATCAAGTGGACACAGACCCCGGGGGGCAGCCTGGGTGAGCGTTTCAGTCACCCCTCCAGCTGCGGGACCTTAGTCAAGGCATTTCACCTCCGAGGCTTCAGTTTCCTCATCTATAAAGTGTTGATCGTGGCAGTACCTACCTCAGAGGGCTGGTATGACTGGTGAGGTTGTACCATAAGATGAACTGCTGGGGGTGGCGGTGCCTGCGTGGAGAGAGTGTACTGGAGGTGTACGCTGTACTGCAGCAAAAAACCAAAAACTAAGGTCCAATATCACATCCTCCCTTGACATCTGAAACCACAAAGGCTTCTCATGTCCTAACCACAAGTTCCCCTTCCACTCAGCTCCTTCAACCAAACAACCCCCCTTATCAAGGAGACCAGGTATAGTACCTGCCCATCCCTGAAGAGCAGGTCTCAGTCCCATGGACTGAAATGCCAGCCCATGGACTTATTCTAACAAGTCAACCACATCCTCCTGTGGGAACCAGGGGGCACTGGAGCCCCTTGATAGTACAAAGCCTGCCTCCCATTGCCCATGGTTTGCTGTGCCCCTGGTCAGCATCCCGCTTCCCTGGGCTGTGAGTCTGTTACTAATGAACTGCTTCAGTCTCATCTGTCCAGTGTTCACTGTCATGAACGGTCGGGATCCCTGTAACTTCAGGGCAGGAATCCCTCTCTGACCAAGGGGAAAAACAGGAGGTGATTAAAAGATGCACTCCTCCACTATTCTCTCCTAAATTATGACGGGATGGGATGGGGTGAGTGGTGCTGTGCTCAATTGCTCAGCCACGTCTGACCCTTTGTGATCCCATGAACAGAGGAGCCTGGCGGAGCTCCTGTAGCCCTCCAGGCTCCTCTGTCCATGGGGACTCTCCAGGCAAGAATAGTGGAGTGGGTTGCCACGCCCTCCTCCAGGGGATCCTCCCAACCCAGGGATCAAACCCAGGTCTCCCGCATTGTAGGTGGATTCTTTACCATCTGAGCCACCAGGGAAGCCCAAGAATACTGGAGTGGATAACCTACCTCTTCTCCAGGGGATCTTTGATTCCCAGGAATTGAACTGGGGTCTCCTGCATTGCAAGTGGATTCTTTACTGCTGAGCTACCAGGAAAGCCCAGGGGTGAGTGCTTGGACAGTGGAAATATGCGGGTCAAGTCTGGAGGTGTTCTCATCCATCTAGAGCCCAGGAAGAAAGACAGAGAACCAGGAACAGGCTGTACGGAAAAGGCAAAGCCACGGGCTCAAAGATGCTCCTCTACTCACACCGACTCTTCTTCAGCTTTTTTTTTTTTTTTTGTGGAAAAATGGCACTAACCTGCACACCCAACCTGCGGTCACCAATGCTAGGACCACAGACCCCTGCAGATCCCTGACATATGGTTATATGGAGTGCATGGCATCCCCATGAAGCATTCTTCCAAATGTGTATCAGTTCAGTTCAGTTCAGTCACTCAGTCATGTCCGACTCTTTGAGACCCCATGAATCACAGCATGCCAGGCCTCCCTGTCCATCACCAACTCCAGGAGTTCACTCAGACTCACGTCCATCGAGTCAGTGATGCCATCCAGCCATCTCATCCTCTGTCGTCCCCTTCTCCTCCTGCCCCCAAATGTATATACTCGGAACCTAATCAGGATTTTGGACTCAACTTCCAGCTTGTCAAACTACAGGGGCAGAGGAACAGACAAGTCCAGAAACAAAGTTGCAATATTCCACATTACAAGAATCTAAAGACATAGGGCAACCAAATGTAACCACTGTGCACTGACTGGATCTTGGGTCAAAAGGAAAGTTTTGTTTTGTTTTGTTTTGTTTTAACTATTAAAAAGAAACTTTGAGGATGACTCAGTAAATTTTGGAACTAGAGAATGAGCTGGATATGAGATCACTGTAAAGAAATATAATTTCCTCCAATAGAGGAGAAATGTAGAAGAATATTTTTGGGGAAGCAGCTTAAACATTTAGGGTGTTCAGGATCATGATTGTCAGCAGCTTGCTTTCAGATCAGAAAAGTGTATAAATAAACACATAAATACAGAGATAAAGCAAATAGGATAGAACACAAATTGCTTAATCTAGGTGGAGTATATGGTGAATCATTTTGGCTCTTTCCATTTTTCTGAATGCTTGACATTTTCTGGATGAACACTGGCACAGCGAGGTCCCAGTGCAGGACCCAGAGTGGAGGAAATAGCAGAGAAGGCAGTGTGGCCACAAAGGTGCAGCGGGGGCATCCAGAGCTGTGGGGCAAAAACCTATTTTCTACCCTTGCCACGTTTTAGCTATGACCTTGGGCTAGTGACATCTCCTCTCTGAGCCTTGCTGCCTCCTCTGGGAGTGGAAATAACCATGCCACCTGTCTGGAGGGCCGTGATGAGGAATGGATGTGAGGACTTAGCACGGACTCAGCATAAGGCCAGGCTGTTCTCTGCTCGGTTGTCATCTCCCCCCAGAAGTCATTTCGAATAGTGGAGGCATATTCAAAACCACTTCTGCTTCAGAGGAAAAGCGGAGCACATTCGGACACAACTGCGCTGGAGCACAGGCATAAACGGAAGCTTGTTTTGCAGAAGCATAATGTTCAGAAACCATATGGATCACCCCAGACGTCCAAACATTCAGAGCAATTATTTTCAAACATTTCTACAGAGGATGCCTTCCCTTTGGAAGGAGGCAACCGAAGACAGAAAATGCTTTCACGGCCTGCACCCAAACAGAAAACCCTGGCCTCCAAAAACTCAAGCTGCCAAAGCTAACGCATCCGGTCCAGTCGGGGCTTCATGACCCGGGGCCAACTGCTATATTCCCTTCTGCATCTGTAAAATGGGTAGAACACCCTGCTGGACATAGTGAGAATCTGGGATCAACATCAGGGTCCACAGGAAGCACTCAACAACTAGCAAGGCCACCCTAATCACTGAAAAATTCTAAATTCAAAAGTCATTCCTAAAATATCTGCACACCAAGTAACCCTGTGTGGACCTTATTTGGATCCTGATATGAAGAAATTAATGTTAATTTTATTGGGTGTTACAAAGGGCATTGTGGCTTGTGGGGGAGTGGGCAATTAGAGGGCTTGTTTTTGTTTCCATTCTCGCTGGTTAAAGTTACCTTTTGAAGTATTTAGATGTGATGTCATGCAATATTTGAAATTTGCTCTAAAATACTCCACAAAAAGACTAAACAAGGAGGACAGTGGTGGGAAACAATAAATAAAAGTGCTGATAACTGGAGGCAAGTGTTGTAAAATTCCACAACAAAAGGGATTTTGTTTTCGGTTTTTCCTAATGATTTCATTCACTGGCTATAAAGACACTTAACAAAATTAAGTATCTTATCAGCCAAAGCAGCTGATACCCTTGGAAAGTATTATTAGCTCTGATTGGATTTCAGTAAAGCGTGACAATGGGAAGGGTAATGAAAAAAATCAGAAAGAAGAAGACAGAGAAATGAAAAGAGGTTATCAGGTCATTCACAAAACGAACAGCCTTCAAAAGCCCACACACCTGGACCTACCTGGAAACCCTCAGGTTAAAGGTGCCCCAGAGTCTGGGGTGATGAGAAGCCCTCTCCCTGGCGCAGATGCTGCCTTGGCAAGTAGGTGCCTGATGAGTAGAGCAATGAGGAGCCTGTGGAAGTGAGCCCTGTGGTGGCGGGTGACTAGGGGCAGAGCCAGGCGGCTAAACTTGGGACTCGGGGAAACCTGGCTGCCAGGACTTCTTGGAGCCCAGACCCCACCCCAGCACAGGGCCCTCCTCTCCCAACAGCGCCAGCAACACTGAGCCCTCTAGGACTGAACACTCTCTGGGCCAGACATACTTCCCAGTGGGAAATGATGTTTGGTTCAGAGAACACTGTGCTGGATCTGACCCAGAAGCAAACAAAAGCCACTCCAACAACAACAACAACAACAAAAAACTAGCAAGAGAAGAGGGAGAAAAGTGTGCATTTCTTTGCTAAGAGACCTCAGTCTCCAATTAATCTTTGACACTGCAATGCCCAGTGAACCGTTCATTCCTAGATTAATTAGGAATCTTTAGGCACTTACCAGAGCTTCAAGTACTCTGGAACATTTTATATACCCATCCCCAGACCAGGTCACAGCAAGATCCTGGGACTCATCACTGAGCAAAGAACTGGGGCAGAAGAAATGCCCCTCACACTCAGGGCAAAACACAGTGAAGACAGTACTTAATTTGAAGACAGGCTTCTGAGCTATAATTTTAATTAACTACACCAACCAGAGAGCTCTTATTCCTCAAGAGGAGGCTGCGACATGTCTTTGCGATTGTTTTTCCCCCTTAGGATCTCATCTGATTTTCCCTGGTGTCAGCAGTGGCAAAGGACAGTACTAGGCCTTTCTTACCCCAGTCATTTGCAGAAATCTGCCAAGTTTTCACCTGGACTAAGCCCCTGACCTTTCTCTCCATGGCCTATTTTCCCCAGGGGAGGTATCAGGTCATGTTCTCCTAAAATGATCTTCAGTGGGGCTGGCAGGTGAGGGGAGGCTGATGAATGAGATGGAGAAGGCACCAATCTAAGGGCTCAGGGTTGGGGACAGCTGTGATCAGGTGAGAGGTTGACAGCAGGGCCCAGGTCAGAACAGAGAACAGGAATAGCCAGGTTTATGGGGTTTAAGCAGATCAGTCCTTCTTTTTGCCCCCAAAGTTTGTTGCTGATGGTAAGCATCACTAAGTGTTTTTGTGGCCATGTGCCCTGCAAACCCTGAGCTCCTCAGCACAGAGTCACATTGAGACACAGGCTTATGGATGTGGGCTTGACCTTGGACAACTGGAGACACGCCTATGCTGGTATCTGTGGCCCCAACAATGGCCAGTATCTAAATCAAGAACCAAGCCACGGTTGCCAGCTGGTATGACTGGGCTCTGTGGCTGGGATGTGGTTCAATCAAAATCTTCCTAAGAAGGGGATGAAGATAACCAGGTCATCATCACAGCTTCAGAGATACAGCAGCAGAAGGCAGAATGTAAGGGCCAGGGTGGGATGGCAGCTCCAAGAGGCACCCAGGATTCTCGTCTATATTTAATGAGAGCTGCATTCACAGATCTTAGAACAGTACCTGGTATGTAGTAGATGCCCCCAAAATATTTGCTGAGCAAAGGAAACCATCAACAAAACAAAAAGACAACCTACTGAAGGAGAGAAAATATTTGCCAATGAGATGAATGAGAGGCTAATATCCAAAATATACTAATAGCTCATATAACTCAATATTTTAAAAAATGACTAAAAATGGGTATAAGATCCAAGTAGATATTTTTGCAAAGAAGATATATCAACAGGATATGGTCAAAAGACATATGAAAAGATACTCAAAATCACTAATCATCAGAGAAATGAGAATCAAAACCACAATGAGATACTACCTCAAACCTGTCAGAAAGGCTATCATCAAAAAGTCTGCAAATAGCAAATCTTGGCAAGGATATGCAGAAAAGGGGGCTCTAGTATACTGTTGGTAGGACTGTAAGTTGGTGAAGCCACTATGAAAAACAGGATGGACCATCCTCAAAAAAACAAAACAAAACCAAAAGAACCAAAACAAAATAGAACTACCGTATGACCCAGCAGTTCCGCATCTGAATAACATCCAGAGAAAATGAAAGCAATCATTCAAAGAGATACATGAACCCCAATGTTCAGCTTAGCCAAGATATGGAAGCAACCTAAGTGTCCATCAACAAATGAATAGATAAAGAGAATGTGGCATACAATGGAATATTCCTTGGCCATCAAAAAGAATGTAATCTCACCATTTGCAACAATGTGGTTGGACCTAGAGGATATTATGCTTAGTAAAACAAGCCAAACAGAGAAAGACAAATATTGTATGTTATCACTTATACGTGGAATCTAAAAAAAGAAAACAAAAGAATATATAAAACTAAACAGAAAGAGGCTGATGGATATAGAGAACACACTAGTGGTTACCAATGGGAAGATGGAAGTGGGAGGGGCAGATGGGGTAGAGGATTAAGAGGCACAAACTATTGACATTATGTATAAAATAAATAAGCTACAAGGACATATTGTACAGCATAGGAAATATAGCCTTTATTTTGCAATAATTTTAAATAGAAGACCATCTACAAAAATATTGAATCACTGTGCTGTACACTGTAAACTAACGTAATATTATAAATCAACTATACCTCAATAAAAACAAGTAAATATTTGCTGACTTAACAAATAAGTCCAGCTGTTTCAATACAGATCAGTCCTCCACCGCATAGAATCTTAAGTCAGAGGCTGGCAGCTGGTCATCCTTAAGACTGAAAATTATTATTTTCTTTAATGTATGATTTGTAGCCAATATTTAAAGCCAGGAGGTGTCGCAACAAAGTCTGTATTTCTGGCTTCCACTGAAGAATTTGGTCTGGCAACCTGGGGCCTGCATCCCTGCAGGGCAACAGGGAGTTGGGGGAGCTGAGAAGTGCCCCGACTTTGGGCAAGCAGAGTTCTGTCCAGGGTCCTGCCCACCCATCTGTTTGTGACCCCCCATTCCAGCCGTGTGTGTGGCATCTGTGCTCCCCTCTCGTGGAGGGAAACCACTGGCAGGTTGCTGGTTAGTCTGAGAGTGGAGGGCATTTAAGCAACCCTAGGACCTCTTGAACCCACTCTATGAAGTCGGCTTCCCTGTAGACGATGAGACCCTCTTCAGGAAGCTGGGCTTTTCAGAGTGCTCATCTGCTGAGTGGTATATCAGGACTAACCAATCCATGGGACTTGCATATTTATCTGTTTCCCACCAGCACCACCAGCACCACCAATTCTGGGCTAAAAGGTCAGAGTACAGACCTTGCTCACCTCCTCATCTGTGCCAAGTGATAGACCACCCCAGTCCAGGACCACTGAGAACTGGCTGTGAGATGTCACAGGCTGCCTGAATGGTTTCTTCTTCCCTCGGTAAATGAGATGCTGTCTGCAGAGACATCCGGAGGAAGAAAGGGAGGAAGAGGAGAAGGGAGAAAATGAATTGAGGGAGGGAGGGAGGATCCATTGACCCTGTTCTCAGTGCTTCTTACCAGCCAGCAGCCTGCCAGGTGCATCTTACACCTTCTCTCGATCACTCCTCACAACTAGAAAAAGCAGACCCTGTTATCCCCATTTTCCAGAGAGAGAAACTGAGGCCAGAGAGACTTCTTGACCTACCCAAGGTCATTCAGCCAACCTGGAACCCAAACCCAGATCTTCTAACCATAATCCTGGGCTCTTTCCATGGCCCCCACCTTGGAAACACGGGCACGTACATGGGGCCACAGGTGGGCTATAGAGGACAACTCAGCTCAGTAGAGGGAGCAGTGGGAGGACCTAGGGCCTGACTAGGTGGTACATACACAGCCTGGCACTAGTGAGCAGCTTGCTGGACTAGGAAGCAAAAGAGTTGCCAGCTCTGACTCCACCAGTGATGACTCTCTAACTGTAGGAAAGTTACTTGCCCTTCAATGTTGTTACTTCTTAACAGGTAAGATGGAAATGCCCTCACTTATTCATCCATTCACTTGCAGTACAGCAAGGCAGTTAAATGGAAAGCACAGATTTTGAAAGGGGTCTGGCCTTGGCCTAGTCACTTTACTGTTCCGTGCCTCGTGTGCAAAGGGACTACTATAAACGAGGTGACTGGCACTGAGTAATCGAAGCAGGGGCAATACTCATCATCCACTCTTCCAACAAGCATCGATATCGCATCCTTTGAGTGGGCATTGCGAACCCTGGGTTTCTGGGGCACGTCCTCCTGTTCTCCCATCCCTCTCCCTGCTCATATGCTCTTTCCCAAGTGCCTCTCCTTCTGTCTAGGCCGTTCATGAATAATGTTGGCCCTTCAAGACCAAGGCCATCAGGCAGTAGGGACCACACTGGCTCGCACAGCCAAGCTCACCCCTGACTTCTTGTCTTCCCAAATTGAGATCTCCATCCCTGAGTTCTCACTCTCCCTCCTGGACTGAATCTCTAGTTGCTTATGACCTGACAGCCATGGGTTTCCTTTTGGCTTTGGGAGCAAGTCCTAAACAGGCAGTAGCCACCAACACTGGGAACCAGAATACCTGATCTTGGCTTAGCTGTTAAATAAACTCCAGTAAAGGTTTTCCTCATTTTTTTTCAGTAAGGAACTGGACCTTCAGAGTTTCCTGTCTCAGTTCAGTTCAGTTCAGTCGCTCATCATGTCTGACTTTTTGTGACCCCATAGCCTGCAGCACGCCAGGCCTCCCTGTCCATCACCAACTCCTGGAGTTTACTCAAACTCATGTCCATTGAGTTGGTGATGCCATCCAACCATCTCATCCTCTGTTGTCCCCTTCTCCCACCTTCAATCTTTCCCAGCATCAGGGTCTTTTCAAATGAGACAGCTCTTTGTATCAGGTGGCCAAAGTATTGGAGTTTCAGCTTCAGCATCAGTCCTTCCAATGAATATTCAGGACTGATTTCCTTTCGGATGGACTGGTTGGATCTCCTTGCAGACCAAGGAACTCTCAAGAATTTTCTGTCTAAAATGCTGCAAATCCTTCCCCCTTCCAAACAATGGGGATTTTAACAATTATGTAATACCTACCTTACAGCTGTGCGATTATTCACTTATCATATTATTTCATTCAGAGGTTACCATACCCTACAAGGTAATTTTTGCCTATTAAGAAACTGAGTTTGGGAAATGCAAATTAAAACCACACTGAAATATCACCTTACACCTATCAGAATGGACATCGTCAAAAAGATAAGAGAGGACAAGTGTTGGCGAGGATGTGACAAAAAGAAAATCCCTGGGAACTGCTGATGGGAACGCAAATTGGTGCAACTACTATGGATAACAGTATGGAAGTTCCTCAAAAAATTAACAGTAGGACCATGATATGAACCTGCAATCTCACTTCTGGATATTTATCCAAAGGAAATGAAAACAGAATATCAAAAAGATATCTGTACTCTCATGTTTAGCGCAGGAGGATAAAGGCAAGATATGAAACAACCCTCATCTGTTGGTGAACAGACAAAGAAGATGTGGTCTGTACATACAATGGAATATTATTCAAACATAAGAAGGACATCCTGCCATTTGCAACAACATGATGGACCTTGAGGACATTACGCTAAGTGAGAAGAGTCAAACAGAGAAAGACAAATGGCTGTATGATCTCACTTACGTGCAGAATCCGAAAAAGCCAATCATAAGAACAAAGACTAGAATGTGGTGACCAGAGGCCAAGGAGGTGAGTGAAAGCAGGTGATGCTGGTTGAAGGGTGTGTTCAGCGTGTGTGCAAGTTCAATCACCCAGTCATGTCTGACTCTGTGCAGCCCACCAGGCTTCTGTGTCCATGGAATTTTTCAGGCAAGAATATTGCAGTAGTTAGCCACTTTCTTCTCCAGGGGATCTTCCCAACCCAGAGATCAAATCTGCGTTTCCTGAGTCTGCTGCATTGGGCAGGTGGATTCTCTATTGCCAGGTGGCTCAGTGGTAAAGAATCTGCTTGCCAAGCAGAGACACAGGTTTGATCCCAGGGTCAGGAAGATCCCCTGGAGGCGGAAATGGCAACCCACTCAAGTATTTTTGCCTGAAGAATCCCATGGACAGAGGAGCCTGGAGGGCTACAGTCCATGGGGTTGTGAAGAGTCAGACATGGCTGAGTGAGCACCAGCCACCCAGGAAACCTGGTCAAAGGGCACAGACTTCCAACTACTAAGAGGAGTAACTGCCGGGGCTCCAGCTTACAGCAGAGTGCTGACAGTTAATAATACTGTACTGTATGGATGGTCTTGATCCCTGTCTCCTGTACAATGTCATGAACCTCCATCCATAGTTCATCAGGCACTCTGTCTATCAGATCTAGTCCCTTAAATCTATTTCTCACTTCCACTATATAATCATAAGGGATTTGATGTAGGTCATACCTGAATGGCCTAGTGGTTTTCCCTACTTTCTTCAATTTAAGTCTGAATTTGGCAATAAGGAGTTCATGCTCTGAGCCACAGTCAGCTCCCGGTCTTGTTTTTGCTGACTGCGTAGAGCTTCTCCATCTTTGGCTGCAAAGAATATAATCAATCTGATTTCAGTGTTGACCATCTGGTGATGTCCATGTGTAGAGTCTTCTCCTGTGTTGTTGGAAGAGGGTGTTTGCTATGACCAGTGCGTTCTCTTGGCAAAACTCTATTAGCCTTTGCCCTGCTTCATTCCTTACGCCAAGGCCAAATTTGCCTGTTACTCCAGGTGTTTCTTGACTTCCTACTTTTGCATTCCAGTCCCCTATAATGGAAAGGACATCTTTTTGGGGTGTTAGTTGTAACAATAGACTGTGGAAAATTCTGAAAGAGATGGGAATACCAGACCACCTAGCCTGCCTCTTGAGAAACCTATATGCAGGTCAGGAAGCAACAGTTAGAACTGGACATGGAACAACAGACTAGCTCCAAACAGGAAAAGGAGTACGTCAAGGCTGTATATTGTCACCCTGCTTATTTAACTTATATGCACAGTACATCATGAGAAACGCTGGGCTGGAAGAAGCACAAGCTGGAGTCAAGATTGCTGGGAGAAATATCAATAACCTCAGATATGCAGATGATACCACCCTTATGGCAGGAAGTGAAGAGGAACTAAAAAGCCTCTTGATGAAAGTGAAAGAGGAGAGTGAAAAAGTTGGCTTAAAGCTCAACATTCAGAAAACGAAGATCATGACATCCAGTCCCATCACTTCATGGGAAATAGATGGGAAAACAATGGAAACAGTGTCAGACTTTATTTTGGGGGGCTCCAAAATCACTGCAGATGGTGATTGCAGCCATGAAATTAAAAAATGCTTACTCCTTGGAAGGAAAGTTATGACCAACCTAGATAGTATATTCAAAAGCAGAGACATTGCTTTGCCAACAAAGGTCCGTCTAGTCAAGGTTATGGTTTTTCCAGTGGTCATGTATGGATGTGAGAGTTGGACTGTGAAGAAAGCTGAGTGCTGAAAAATTGATGCTTTTGAACTGTGGTGTTGGAGAAGACTCTTGAGGGTCCCTTGGACTGCAAGGAGATCCAACCAGTCCATCCTAAAGGAGATCAGTCCTGAGTGTTCTTTGGAAGGACTGATGCTAAAGCTGAAACTCCAGTACTTTGGCCACCTCGTGTGAAGAGTTGACTCATTGGAAAAGACTCTGATGCTGGGAGGATTAGGGGCAGGAGGAGAAGGGGACGACAGAGGATGAGATGGCTGGATGGCATCACCAACTCGATGGACGTGAGTTTGAGTGAACTCTGGGAGCTGGTGATGGACAAGGGAGGCCTGGAGTGCTGCGATTCACGGGGTCGCAGAGTCAAACACGACTGAGCGACTGAACTGAACTGAACTGATATACTTGAAATTTGCCAAGAGAGTAGTCTGAAATGTTTTCACCAGAAATAAAGAAATATTAATTACGGGATGTAATGCAGGTATTAGCTAATGCTAATCACTACCCAATATATAAGTGTATCAAATCAACACATTGTATACAATGTTACATGTCAATTATCTGAGTCAATTGCCTGGGGGCTCAGATGCCTGCAATGCAGGAGACCTGGGTTTGACTGCTGGGTGGGAAGATCCCCTGGAGAAGGGAATAGCTACCCATTCCAGTATTCTTGTCTGGAGGATCCCAAGGACGGAGCCGCCTGGTGAGTTATAGTCCATGGAGTCACAGAGTCAAACACAACTGAGCAGCTATCACTTTCATATGTCAATTGTGTCTCAGTAAGCTGAACAGGAAACAACCTGAGTTTAAAGGTCAAGTAGTGTTGGGAAAAGGAGGCTGTAAGTATGTAGCTAAATAAACCAACTGATGCTTCTCACCTAAAATGACTTCCCGAAGTTTCTTTAACTTTTTATCAATGGTATCATGTGTCTTCAAATGAATCAGCATCCAGCACAACTGGCAATATCACTAACCATCATGGCAACCTTGCAATATGCCGACAGTGAGTCTGCATCACTATACGGCCAATCAGCAGAAGAGCGGGTACCTTCCCCCCTGTACATGTAACATGACAATACAACTCCCTGGCTATCAGTGAAATATAAAAACATCCAAAGCAGAAGAATTGTCCTCACCATCCTCAACCTGTTGGCCAACGGCTAGACTTATGAGAACAACTTCCCCAGAATCTGTAGTCATTACTGGAAGGTCTTAACTGGCTTTCAGGATTTTGCACAGCCTTGCAAATTTGGATAATCAGGTTTGGGAAAGTGTGTAATCAAGCTGATTTATCCACAATTATCTCCCCCTATGATCCTCCTTGTTACCCCATACTGCAATTACTTGCACAGAAAATGTTTATGTACTGGAGACACACAGGAGAAGGCAGCAAGTCCCTTCTGAATACTAGAGTAAGTCAGGGGCTCAGCTCTGGCCAAAGAGCCCGGGCCCCTACAGGAGACGGTTCTGAGAAGGCAGACCTCAAGATGGGGAGGATGTATAGAAGTAAATGCCCAGTGAGCCCTCACTTACACTTGCTTGGAAACTCACAATTACTTCCTCCAAGAGAAGACTCTCTCTCATCCAGTCAAGGAGTGACCAACTGGGCACTGTCCAACACAAGCTGAAAAGCAACAGTGAAAAATGACGCTTCCGTCAAAACTTGTTACTGGCTGTGATGCTTGAACTCCCATCCTCTTCCCTCTGTTAATAGTAATTTCATACAATAATATTATTTATAACATCTGGCACTCACAAACCACACACTCTTCTGGGCACTTTGAATGCACTATATGTCTTCTTTCAAACTTCACAACCCCTGTGGAGTATTATTACTAGTATCCCATTTTACAGATGGTCAAATTGAGGCTCTCAGAGGCCACACAGCCTTAGTGCTGCCAGATCTCAGAGCCTGTCCTCATGCTCACCAAGTGGTCTTGCCTCATCAAGGGAAGGGTGGAGACAGATGGGCCATGTTTGCATCAAAGCATCAGCTGATCTTTTAAAAAAATTACTAGCTTCTTATTTTTTAAAATTTATTATTTTCAATTGTAGGATAACTGCTTTACAATGTTGTGTTGGTTTGTGCCACACATCAACACAAATCAGCCATAGGTAAACATATGTCCCCTCCCTCTTGAAGCTCCTCCCCACCTCCTACCCCATCCCACCCGTCTAGGTTGTCGCAGAGTACCAGTTTGAGCTCCGTGAGTCATAAATCAAATTCCCACTGGCTTATCTATTCTACATAGGGTAATGTATATGTTTCCAACCTACCCTTTCAATTCATCCTACCCTTTCTTTCCCCTACTGTGGCCGCAAATCTGTTCTCTATTGCTGCCCTGTAAATAGGTTCATCAATACCATCTTTCTAGATTCCATACATATGCATTAATATATGATATTCATTTTTCTCTTTCTGACTTACTTCACTCTGTACAGTAGGTTCTAGGTCCATCCACCTCATTAGAACTGATGGACATCAAGGTTGCCTCCATGTCTTAGCTATTGCAAATAGTGCTGCAATGAACATGGGGGTACCTATGTCTCTTGCAATTATGGTTTCCTCAAGGTATATGCCCAGTAGTCATATGGCAGTTTTATTCCTAGCTTTTTAAGGAATCTCCACACTGTTCTCCACAGTGGCTGTATCAATTCACATTCCCACCAATAGTGCAAGAGGGTTCCCTTTTCTCCACACCCTCCCCAGCATTTATTGTTTGTAGACGTTTTGATGATGGCCATTCTGATCAGTGTCAGGTAATGTCTCATTCATGTCTCTAATAATGAGCGATGTTGAGCATCTTTTTATGTGTTTATTAGCCATCTGCATATCTTCTGTCAGCTGACCTTTTAAAGGAGCATTTGGCATAGATGTAGAAAACAAACTTAGGGTTACCAGAGGGGAAGAGAGGGAGGGGAAAATTGGGACATACGCACTGCTATATATAACCCAGGAACTAATAAGGACTCACTGTAGAGCACAGGGAACTCCCCTCAGTATTCTGTACTGGCCTATATGGAAAGAAATCTGAAAAAAATAGTGGATATATGCATACGCATTGCAGATGCACCTCGCTGTGCAGCAGAAACCAACACAGTTTAGTTTTACAAAATAGCTGTAAATCAACCATACGCCAATAAATGTTGTTGTTGTTTTTTTTTAATAAAGGAGCATTTGGGAAGAAGCAAGAAAAAGTGTGAAAAACTGAAAGTCACTCACAGATGGAAGCTGGTGGGATCATTCTGGTTTGAGGCCATCAATAGCACCAGCTGGATCTGTGGAGGGCTTGAGCAGTCCTGAGATGGAGGCCCTGGTCTTGTGACCTTTCTCCATTTGTAAAATGCTGGAGTGTAATACCAAGTAATACCACTGAATGACTCTTCGGGTTGGGAGGCTTCTAATAGGAGAACAGAGCAAAGCAAGAAGGCCTGGGGGTACTGATTCTCAATCCCTGCTGCATAGGACACTCACTCCGGGAACTTCTGAAAATCTCACTGCCCGTGCCCTGCCCCAGACCAATTAAATCAGACTCTGGGCATCCAGAGTGGGGTACCCCTGCTCTGGGGCCTCTATACAAAGACCGGCAGGCAGGAGGCAGCTCGGAAGGTCAACGGCCACATCTCTTCATCCTTTCAGCTCTTTTATAGTCTTTTACTCTTTCGTTTGGCTTTTCTCTTTGATTTGTCTTTACCTCACTTATTTCCTTGCAGAATGAATCAATAATGGTCCTTGAAAAAATGTTACAAGGAAGCCACAGTATCCAGCATCAAAAAAAAAGAATATGTGCATGTTTTGAGTTCTGCCCGTGAATTCTTCTCCTTTATAAGGACGTCCCTTCGGAAGGAGGCCCCATTAGCTAGGCGCTGAGCAGGCAGGCCATGCTCTCTCTCCGTCAGTGTCACCTGTTTGTGGCTGAGAGTGGCCTGGCTTGGCAGCCAGTCCCTAAGCCTTGGAGGCATTTCCCAGTGGGTAGCATCAAGACTAGAGTTTGGATCTAGGCAAGAGAATCAAAGAGGCCATTCCACCCCTAATTCCAAGGTGCAGCTCTTGATCCAGTGCAGAGGTTAGCAAAAGTTTGTTCAGCCTGAAGGCAGTGCCCAGCACTGGGATCCAGAGGGAATAAGGTACGGCCCCTGCCCTCAGGGAGCTCACAGTCCAGCAGGGAGGCCCGTGGGCTTAAAAACCAACCATAGAGAAGTCCCTGGTGGTCCAGGCGTTAGGGCTCTGTGTATCCGTGGCAGGGGGCCGTGGGCATGGGTTCAGTCCCAGGTTAGGGAACCAAGATCCCACAAGCTACAAGGCACAGCCAAAAAAAAAAAAAAGACAATGACAATAGTATTAGGTTCCTTTCACCAACGTAACAAATAACGACGTTTATTAGTTTTAAACAACACATGTTCCAGAGGTCAAAAGTCTGATGCAGATCTCACCAAGTGAAGATCAAAGTACTAGGCGGGACTGCATTCCTTTCTAGAAGCTCTAACCGAAAATTCACTTCCTTTCCACCTTCTGGAAACTGCCTGCCTTCCTTGCACAGGGGTCCTTCATCTTCAAAGCCAGCAACAGTAGGTCCAGTCCTGTCCACAGGAAATATTTCCGCCTGATCCTCTGATTCCCTTTCTACTTTTAAGGACTCATGGAATGAGACAGATCCTAGCCAGATCATCCAGGATAATCTCCCATTCTCAAGGCTGACTGATTAGCAACCTTAATTACACCTGCACACTTAATTCTCTTTGGTGTGTAAAGTAACATACAATTTCCAGGGGCTGAGATGGGGACACCTCTGGGGGAATATTACCCTGCCACACACTGGTGGTGATAACACACCGGTAGGTGAAGGAGTTTCCTGGGCTCTCCCCTTTTTGTTGCTGATGCTGTTATTTACACAACACACAAACACAGGAGAGAAAGAGAGACATGATGAAAATCCCCCACACGGTAACATATTTATATCTGCTCAGGCACTATGACATCACACTTAAATTTCCCCTGTGGCACTTTCATGCAAATATTTGCTCACTGTTTCTGGGGCCCACCAGGCTGGAAGCACCATGAGAGCACAGCTCACTGTCTGTCTCTCCTTCTTCGTCCCGGGGCCAGGGCACTGCCAGGCCCCTGCTAGTGACCACAGCGGACGGTGACCAAGGACCCACGCTGCGCCCAGCACATTCTGAGTGCCTCTACATGCACTAACTCACTCAGGCCTCGTGAGATCCCTCAGAGCATGGGCTTATTAAGCTCCACTGTCTGCACAAGAGCAAACCACTTCACCTGCCTCTCTCAAAGCCACCTCACAGCCCTGGAAAGGGTCACTTGGCACTCTCACCCACCCCTGCTAATGGAGGCCAGGGTTAACTCTGTGTCCTGTCCTCGAACACGAATTTCTAATGTATTCCAATTCCAACCTAGATAAATACTCTTCCCACAGAGCTTCCACAGGGATGAGGCTGAAAGCTGGACAGGGAGTGCCCCACAGGGCAGAGGAGGGAGCAGAGCTCTGCTCCTGGCCAGTGCTGTGGACACCTGTAGGAATTAATAGTCAGCTGTCTGTTGCTCCAGCTAAACCAAGAGAAAATCACCATGGGAAAAGAATAAAAGCAAAATATAGCAATGCAGCGTAAGGGGCTGATCAGTTGGGGTTGTCATGCCCTGCTCAGCTAAGGAAAAACAGTGTGGACCTTGGAACGCCGAGTCAGTGCAAGTTCAGAACACGCTTGTGCACACCCTAAGATGTTTTCCCAAGGCATATGTGGGTCTATGACCTCCAGCCCTTGTACAGGATAGCCCTTGTACAAGAAAATAGCAAAGATAGTTTAAAGTAATCAATAAAACGAGAGACATGACCGGGGACACAGGAAGCTGACTTCATCGCAGCAAAACAGATGCTTTCTGCATGCCGAGGCACTAAATAAAAGTGACGTGGCTTCGAGGAACAGGGCTCTTGACCCAAGAGGTCTTGAGTCCCCTGGTCCCATCTTGAAAACTTTAATTCTATCTCTAGTTTCTTTTTCCCAAACTGTGCATCAACCCCTTTCGATCCCTACCTGCTGCGCTGGCTGCAGCAGGCACCCCTGCTGGACTCGAGCCCCCTAAGCAGGGCGTGGACACAGGGAACCAGGAGGGTGACTCTGCAGAGCAGAGGGAGGGTGGAGTCTCCACCAGCTCAGCCTGCTGGGAGGTGCAAGGACTTTAGAATCGTGTGGATATAGGTGAGAATCTGGGCTCACTACCCAGAGCTAAGGTTCTAAGTGTGTCCTCTCCCCACCCTACCTCCCAGCGGAGAAGCAGGACTTCTCGACAGTGGGGACCCGCGCAGATGCACAAGGCAGCTGGACCCAGGGCCTGGAATTGAATGCCCAGTCAATCCATGCACCATCCTCTCACTCCATTCTGACCACGCTGGCCTCCTGAGGCTCCTTGAACTTGCCAAGCAGGCCTGACTCGGGAATTGTGTCTAGGTTTTCCCTCTACGGGAGCGCTCTTCCCCAGCACCTGCCTGGCTCCCGCCTCACTTCCTTCAGTTTCTGCTCAGTAACATCTGTCTGCCAGGTTTCCTCAAACACATTGACGTGAAATAGCAACACCGTGTCCCAAATCAGCTGTCTCTTTCCTCCTCACCCATATAGCTTTTCTACTTTTTGTCACCCTCCAATTGACTATTTTTACCTGTGTACTTACTAATCTGGTACTTCTCACCCAGTTAGGATTTAAGCTGCATGAGGGCAAGGTCTCTGTTTTGGTCATCGATACAACATCAGGGTCTGCCTGACGTCTAACAAGTGCTAAGAAGAATTTGTTGAGGAGTAAACAATCCTTCTCTATAATTTCAGAGAAGAAAAACCATGTACCTATTTACTGATATGCCCTCAAACAAATGGTCTGTCATCATCTTTCTGGCTACAGAAGAGAGTTATAGAAAACTCCTTGAGAAGATACACATACACACACACAACACACACACACAATACACACACACACACACCAGACAACTGACAAGGCCAAGGACAGTCAGGATGACAAAGGGAAGCAGAGCCTGGATACAGAACATCCCCTGGGCAGCATGAGGCCAGCAGAGTTCAGCAATTTCTTTCTGCCCCTTCCCTCTGCCCTGATACCTGTTAGGCAGGGAAAGTTCTACGCACCACACACACACAGTGTGGACGTATTAAGTCCATTTTGTTTTCCTGGATACGCTCAGCTTATCTGGACAACAGATTTCTAACCACTTCAACCATGAGCAATGCAGCCAAGAATCTGATGGCAGATGGGGTCACAAGCCATCTTTTGCCAGGGGCCCCCTGGATCAGGCGCTTTACAAAACTGGAGGCTAACTCTACATTTCACAGCTCAGAGAGGTCAAGGGACTGGACTGGGGACCCACAGCCAGCAAGTGGCAGTGGACGCTCAAACCCAGGACTGTCTGGCTTCTGGATCTGTGAGGTCTTCCATCGCCCTGCTATGCCTCAAGGCCCACAGAAGCCAATATCTACTCGTTAATGCAGCTGAATGAGCCCGTGAAGGATTGACACACTGATGGAGGAGGCGGGGAGGGGCTCTAGGAAGCCGGCCCAACTCTGAGGCCACTGAGTTTCTACACTTCGTTGATTCTGGAGGAGATGCTGCTTAGCCTTCAGACAGCAGATTCCCAGCATCAGAGGCCCTTAGCATGGGAACAGGCTTTGGTGATCTGCTGCTTACTAGCTGGGTGGCTTGACACAACGTCTTGGAGTCTCATCTGCTCAATGGATATAGAGGAGCATCAAACCCCACAGGGAGGCCGTGAGGACTTAGTTACACAAAGTGCCCAACACCCGGGGAGGCCCTGGAAGGGTTAACTATTGTGATGGTTGTTATTATCATTAGCTTTCAGTTTCTACACTTGCCATTTAAAAACCCTCTCCCCGATTCAGTAGTCACAGTCAGTGAGTGGCTCCTAGCAAGTCAGTGATTGCACGTGCTTGGACAGCTCCAAGCTGTATTCACGCTCTGGCATTCAAGAAACAAAGACCTTGAATCCCTGCCATTCCCTGCACTGCCCTGGAACCTCTGAGATGGTTCACACCCTCCTTTCTTGGAGGCTCACACCTGGGCATGGTCTAGCTGCTGCTGCTGCTGCTGCTGCTAAGTCACTTCAGTCGTGTCCGACCCTATGTGACCCCATAGACAGCAGCCCGCCAGGCTCCCCCATCCCTGGGATTCTCCAGGCAAGAACACTGGAGTGGGTTGCGATTTCCTTCTCCAATGCATGAAAGTAAAAAGTGAAAGTGAAGTCGCTCAGTTGTGTCCAACTCTTTGCGACCCCATGGACTGCAGCACACCAGGCCTCCCTGTCCATCACCAGCTCCCAGAGTTTACTTAAACTCGTGTCCATTGAGTCAGTGATGCCATCCAACCATCTCATCCTCTACTGTCCCCTTCTCCTCCTGCCTTCAATCCTTCCCAGAATCAGGGTCTTTTCCAATGAGTCAATTCTTCGCATCAGGTGGCCAAAGGATTGGAGTTTCAGCTTGAGCATCAGTCCTTCCAATGAATATTCAGGACTGATCTCCTTTAGGATGGACTGGTTGGATCTCCTTGCTGTCCATGGGACTCTCAAGAGTCTTCTCCAACACCACAGTTCAAAAGCACTGTTCAGAATGGAGCATCCAGGGAGCAGATACAGTCCCTGCCTTCCAGGAGCCCTGGCTCCAAAGAGGAAGATGGACAGTCAGCCAGCCAGCCACACGGTTTGGGCAGACCACACTGGGGAAGCCATGGTGCTGTCTGAGCGCCCAGGAGAGCATAACTCACTCCATCTTGCCAGCTCAGGGAAGGTTCCTCAGAGAAGGAGCCCAGCTGGGGTCTGAACACCATGTGAGTTGGGTGAGGCTGTGGGGAGATGGACAATGAAGAGAAGAGAAGTTCTGCGGGAAGGAATTTCTATGAGGCAGTTTGCCATCCTTAGATCTGGAGGCCGTACTGCTCTTAACAGTATATAAGACATCCTTATTTTTTTTAAACATTGCATCTAGGAAACCCATAGGCCTTACAAGGTCTTCACTACCCAAATGGCCTTCAAATCAGGCCCCTCCCATCGCTGGCAGCTGCAGCCGACTCTGTTGAAGTAAGATGCAGGACTTCACACGTAATCCTGTTAGGGCTTACCTTGTTAGTTTCAGACCCATCATTCCTGCCAAGATTTTTATGAATCTTGATTCTATTATCCTACGTATTAGCCTTCCATCTTGGTTTTGTGTTATTCGCAAATTTGATAAGCCTGCTTTTTCTGTGTCCTTATCCAAGTTGCTGATAAAAACCTTGGACAGAGGAAGCTAGATTCAGAGTCCAGAGGCATGGCCCTTGAGAGCATCCCCCAGCCACATCCCAGATGCATAGCCACTACCAGTATTCTCTAGATACGCTAGTTGTTCAACATCTAACTACTATGTTAGCCATGCTTCCCCTGTACTCAAGGGAAAGACAGCCTCAGTAACAAGAATTGCAATACTCTGCTCATTTAGAACTCAACTATCAACACTATCCTCCTATAGGAGTAATGTTAGTTGCTCAGTCATGTCCGACTCTTTGCAACCCCATGGACTGTACCCCACCACGCTCCTCTGTCCATGGGATTCTCCAGGCAAGGATACTGGAGTGGGTTGCCATTCCCTTCTCCAATACTCCTATAAGAACAACAACAAAAGAAGTCAAAAAAGCCTCTGGGCACACAGAATATTCAAGAACTTAAACACAGCAGAGCTATTCAGACCCTCAAGCTAAACCTATTCATTCTTATTTTATACACAATGTTAATAAGGTAGCTTTCTCCTTTCAAAGCTTTGGCAGACTAGCAGCTGCAAATCAGAAGTAGAAACATAACTTGGGTAACTGTCTATAACTTTTCAATAAGAGAGAAAAATTTAGTCGAAAGAAACAAACCACAATAATTATAAACCCAAGTCAGGGCTTGGGAAAGGGGCCTTACCCCTCAGTACACCAAATGGAATCATGGCATCACTTGAGTTCCACTGGTGACCAGCAGTGTGTTAAGAGATGCTTGGCATCCTTTGTTTTAGAATAAAAATAACAATTTTAATGCATGATGATAAAAGTGTCATTGACATTATGGGTAAACATATGTTCATTCAGCAGATTTATCCTGCACACCAAGATACACAAGTATAGTGGAAATGGTTGACTGGTTGAAAGGCACTGCCAAACAGCAGTGACCCCCCAACAGGCAAGGCCTGTGCACTCACAGAGCTTACAATCTGCCAAGTGAGTCGCCACTAAACAGGGATGGCAATAAATAATGGACAACATCATTTCAGATTAAAATGAGTGCTATTAAAAAAACAGAAGGGGTTGATATGATACTGTGATAGGATAGGGCGTGAGACATTGAACAGAATGTTCAGTGAGGATTTCTCCAGCAGGAGACAGTTGAGCAGGAATGGTAAGGAGAACCAACAGATGACACTGCAAGGAGCAATGTTAATTGGTACAACCTTTCTGGACGGCAAGCTAATGAAAGTAGAGGGGAAAAAATGCTTTGACCCAAGAATCCCTCCTCCAAGAATTGAGTCTATGAATCTAATCAGAGATGTGTATGCCAAGGTATGAACCATAAACCCTGTTCAACACAGGGGTGTCTCTAGTTATAACTCAGTCGCTAGTCGTGTCCGACTCTTTGTGACCCCATGGACTTCCCTGTCCATCACCACCCTCTGGAGGTTGCTCAAACTCATGTCCATCGAGTTGGTAATGCCATCCAACTATCTCATCCTCTGTTGTCCCCTTCTCTTCCTGCCTTCAATCTTTCCCAGCATCAGGGTCTTTTCCAGTGAGTCAACTCTTCACATCAGGTAGCCAAAGTATTGGAGTTTCAGCTTCAGCATCAGTCCTTCCAATGAATATTCAGGACTGATTTCCTTGAGGATTGACTGGTTGGATCTCCTTGCAGTCCAAGGGACTCCAGAGTCTTGTCCAACACCACAGCTCAAAAGCATCAATTCTTCGGTGCTCAGCTTTCTTTATAGTCCAGCTCTCTCTTTATAGTCTTTTAATTTCATGGCTGCAGTCACCATCTGCAGTGATTCTGGAGCCCAAAAAAACAAAGTCCCTCACTGTTTCCATTGTTTCCCCATCTATTTGCCATGAAGTGAAGGAGATCCAACCAGTCCATTCTGAAGGAGATCAGCCCTGGGTGTTCTTTGGAAGGAATGATGCTAAAGCTGAAGCTGCAGTACTTTGGCCACCTCATGCGAAGAGTTGACTCACTGGAAAAGACTTTGATGCTGGGAGGGATCAGGGGCAGGAGGAGAAAGGGAAGACAGAGGATGAGATGGCTGGATGGCATCACTGACTCGATGGACGTGAGTCTGAGTGAACTGCTAGAGTTGGTGATGGACAGGGAGGCCTGGTGTGCTGCGATTCATGGGGTCGCAAAGAGTCGGACATGACTGAGTGACTGAACTGAACTGAACTGATGGGACTGGATGCCATGATCTTAGTTTTTTGAATGTTGAGTTTTAAGCTAACTTTTTCATCTCGTCTTTCACTTTTATCAAGAGGCTCTTTAGTTCTTCTTCACTTTCTGCCATAAGGATGGTGTCATCTGCATATCTGAGGTTATTGATATTTCTCCCAGCAATCTTGATTCCAGCTTGTGCTTCATCCAGCCTGGCATTTCACGTGATGTACCCTGAATATAAGTTAAATAAGCAGGGTGACAATATACAGCCTTGACGTCCTCCTTTCCCAAATTGGAACCAATCTGTTGTTCCATGGCTGGTTCTAACTGTTGCTTCTGGACCTCCATACAGATTTCTTAGGAGGCAGGTCGGGTGGTCTGGTATTCCCATCTCTTGAAGAATTTTTCACAGTTTGTTGTGATCCAGATAGTCAAAGGCTTTGGTGTAATCAATAAAGGAGAAGTAGATGTTTTTCTGGAACTCTCTTGCTTTTTTGATGATCCAACAGATGTTGGCAATTTGATCTCTGGTTCCTGTGTCTACATCAGCTAAAAACCAGAGACACACCGCTAATGTCCAGCTCCAGTCTGTTGACTGTATTAGATTATTTGCCTAATTTAATGGATTGCGTTACAGCTGTAGGAGAGGAAAAAAACAACATTCCCTCTACCATTCTGAATTCTTGGCTGGGACTCCTATAACAGAAGAAAAAGAATTTACAAGAAAAATAAAGAACCAGAAGTTTATTAACATGGATATCTTGTGTATACATGGGGGATATCCAGGGCAAAATGAGGAACTCTAAGCAGTGGCTCAGAACTCCAGTTTATATAGCACCCCCAAGAAAGAACAATGATTTAGTAAGAAATGACAGGACAAATGAAAGATGTTTTAGGTTTCCAAGGACAGCAAACCATGGGGAGCTTAATACATAGAAGAAAACATAGCCCAGTTGGTATAAAATCTGCCTGCAATGCAGGAGACCCCAGTTTGTTTCCTGGGTCAGGAAGATCCTCTGGAGAAGGGATAGGCTACCCACTCCCATATCCTTGGGCTTCTTTTGTGACTCAGACAGTAAAGAATCCGGCCACAATGCAGGAGACCTGGGTTTGATCCCTGGGTTGGGAAGATCCCCTGGAGCAGGGAAAGGCTACCCACTCCAGTATTCTGGCCTGGAGAACTCCATGGACTGTATAGTCCATGGGGTCACAAAGAGTCAGACATGACGGAGCAACCTTCACTTTCACTTTCAAAGGTCTCAGTCCTTCCTGGTGCGGACAGGTGGATGGATACCCTTGAAAGTTCATCCTCTGCTTTTAGGAAAATAGGGAGAGGGCAGGAAGCCCTTCCTGCATCTGCTTCCTCTCAGCTGCCCTCAACCCCAAATAATCTTCATGCCAGAGTGGTATATTTGGGGGCAGCAGATTCTGCCATCACTCACAGCTTTTAAAAAAGCAATTTGGGGAAGAATATTTATTGGTATAGAAAGATGTTGAGGGTCTGATGCAAAATAAAAAAGGCAGCCTACACAATTTTATTTCAGACAAGACATACCTTCTCTGCAGAAAAAGTATCATG
Source organism: Ovis aries (assembly GCF_016772045.2). Classification (NCBI taxonomy): domain Eukaryota; kingdom Metazoa; phylum Chordata; class Mammalia; order Artiodactyla; family Bovidae; genus Ovis; species Ovis aries. Next base: position 40,047,982 of record NC_056075.1, on the reverse strand, counting down.
TATCATGGTATGAGTAGGGGGGAGGGAATGGAAAAAGACTAAAAGAATGCAAAACCAAAATGTTAACTCTGGCTTTCTCTGGGTGGTAGGATCATAAATAATTCCTTTTTCTTTCAATTTTTTTCCTCTTTCTATTGAGCTTTCTGCACTGAGCCTGTATTTGTTTCGTAATTTTAAAAAATCATTAAAGTAAAATGAAAGAATTCTAACAAAGATGACTTGTTTAAAAGCTGAGGTCCCAGAAGAGGTAAACCTCAGGTCAGAGGTAATGCAAACAGACGAAGTAGCTAACCCCCAAGAAGGGATGGGAAGTAACTGATCGCAGAGCCTGCACCTGGGGAAATGGGTGTGATCCCACCAAGGACTCCTTACCAGAAGGTTGTCTGGACAGTTATGGGTGTGGGCCTTGTTGGGGGGCGGGGGGTGGGGCGGAGATGGAGGCCTGGCAAAGCCTGGTGTTTATCTGGATATTTAATCAAACACACACGTGGCCACACTACCCCACTGCCACTTTGCCACCTCCCTGCCTGCTCCCACCCTGCATGGTCTCTAAATGATAGAGCCCGAGGAGGGCAGCCCAGGGGTCTGCCAGGCTCCCCAGGAAGCTGAGAGGGTTGCAAACCCACAGGACATCTCCATGCAGCTCCTGGCCCTCTGCGCACTGCGTTTCTTCCTGGGGAGGAAACGTTGTCTTCCCTTAGTGACACGTGTCCTCCCACAACTGTTCCTCCCAGCTTCTCTGCATATCTGAGGACAAGCCTTGGCTTCTGACTTCCTGTCTGCAGGCCCGGGAGGCCCTGGTTGGAAGAGCTCTTCCTCTAGAAGGTGATAAAGTGACCGGAAGTCACCTCACCACAGTTATATCATTCACTCCACATTTCCTGAGCATCTACTATGCGCCAGCCACATATCAGGGGCGGGACAGAGAGTGGTGAACACAAAAGTCCAGACTGCTCTTCTTGAGAAGCTTGTAGTCAAATGAGGAAATGCTTTCAAACCCAAGGCCACACAGGAAGTTGTGCCAGGACTTCTTTATATCTGACATTGATTTGTACCTAGGACGTGACTCCGCTCAGTGTGAAATTGAACCCTACTCGGTCCAGGGTGAGCCCTGCTTCCTGATTTCCTGACATAAGCAAGGAGTTGTGATTTCCAGCACAACCAGCAGAAAAACCCAGAGTGATTTTCAAAACATCTCAGATACAAGCGAATGAAACTGACAAGAGGGACCCTTCTTTCCTGAGCACGACCTTCACAAAGTTCTTTTCCCTTCTTTTTTTTACAAACTTGAAACAATTAAATTGAATCCAAAAATTATTCAACTTCAGATTCTCTAAGGAGTTAAAAGAAAACCCTCCGGCAATAATTCTGAGCGCTGACACAGAAGTAAGGAGATTTAAAACAAACAAAAAAACCCCCACTATATTGCTGGATTAATTCAAAGCAGGCAACTCACATTCTTGAGAAGGAAATGAAAACCACGATTCACGCTTTCGGCATAAAGTACACAGATAATTAATCAAGCTTCATCGGATGCTTTTTATGTTTGCTGTTCCGAGGTAGGCACTGTTTTCCAACAATGCCTGCTGGCATCCAGGGAGAGGTTCCACTTGGTCAAGAAAGAAACAATGATCACAGTGAAGAGAGACACATAATTCTTATAAACAAATGGCTCTCACAGGCAAGATAAGGTCAGGGTGACAAGAAGACCACCAGAGAAAGGCACAGAAAAAGAGGCTGTTCTGAAGACAGGGCAAGAAGAAGGGTAGGAAAATCTCTAGATGAGTGCTTGTGAGCATGATAGTAATGGGGATTGACACATATACACTATTGATACTGTGTATAAAACTGGTGTTCCGCAGTCCATGGGGTGATAAAGAGTCGGACACGACTAAGTGACTGAACAACAACATAAACCAGACAACCGATGGGAAGCCTGTTGTGTAGCACAGAGTGCTCTACTTAATGTACTGTGTGACCTGAACGGCAGGGAAATCCAAAAGGGGGAGTATCTACGTATATGTAGGACTGATTCATTTTGCTGTACATACAGCAGAAGCTAACACACATTGTAAAGCAACTATACTACAGTAAAAAATAAATTAATAAAAAATACATTACACCAGGGCTTCCCTGGTGGCTCAGCTGGTAAAGAATCTGCCTGCAGTGCAGGAGACCTGGGTTCGCTTCCTGGGTTGGGAAGATCCCCTGCAGGAAGGAAAGGCTACCCAACTCCAGTATTCTAGCCTGGAGAATTCCATGGACTATACAGTCCATGAAGTTGCAAAGAGTTGGACACGACTGAGCAACTTTCGCTTTCACATTTAAGCAAGATAAAAATAACAGCTTACATTTGTGCTCCCTACGTGCTAGGCATCACTCGGCCAGTATTCATCCCCTGACAGGGTCCAGCAGGTACTACTTCTATCCCCATTTTACAGGTCGGTAAACTGAGGAAGGAGAGGTTAAAGTAACCTAAGCTGAGGTGGAGGCAGCAGTGGATGCCAAGCAGCCTGGCTCCAGATTCTGGGACCTCAGTGCTAGACTAGGGTACATCTGACTATAGATTTGTCGTGCCCAAGATCCCACCAGACATAGCAGGCAGCAGGCCATCATGCCGGTGGTAGTTTAGTCACTAAGCCATTTCCGACTCTGTGTGACCCCATGGACTGTAGCCCACCAGGCTCTGTCCGTGGAATTTCCAGGCAAGAATACTGAGTGGGGAGCCATTTCCTTTTCCAACGGACCATCCTGACCCAGGGATTGAACTGGGGTCTGCAGGCGGATTCTTTACCAACTGAGCCACCAGGGAATCATGTGGGTGACTCGGAACAAAGCTAACCCCCCACCGAAGTGCAGCCGCAGAACAATGGGAACAGAGAGTGATCAGAGCCAGGCAGGCCTGGACTCCAATTCTTCCTCTACCACCTATGAGCAGACAACCACAGATAGATCACACTCCTCCCCACACTTCAGCACCTCCGCCCCCTGTAGGGTGAAAAAAAATCACAGCACTCACATCATGTTGTATGGATGAGCTGAGCTAATTGCCCCCAAAGCACAGAGTAAGCACTTAAAAAGAAAGAAGCTGCTATTTCTCGTGGCAAAGCAACTCCAAGGACAGTCCCTGGGGCTGGAGGGGCAGCCGCAAGGTCTACCTAGGGAAGGGCACGACTGGCCCCAGGCAAAGCTGTTCCCTGGTGTCCTCTACGCTACTTTATCACCCTGCTCTGAGCACTGTCGTTTTTCCCCCGAAGGCCCTGACCCCACTGCAACCCCCTAACTCCTGGAAAGTCCTCTTGCACTGGTAAGTCCCCAGACCAGAAAGACTGGCCTGGCTGTAACCCAACATACAGAGTCTCTGCTGTCCACTTGCCATGTGACTGGGGCTGGCATGTGGCATCCTTCATCTCTGCGCCCTGGGCCCGGCACAGTGGGACTCAACCCAAGCACAGGTCAGGCTGCAGAAGTGAAGGAATGGAGGGGATTTCAACGGTATCTTGAGTGAGGGCAGTGGCTCCCTGCCCTTAAACGTCATCTACTGCTCACAGGACAAGGCAACTGGGCCAAATAGAGCAATGCATCATCAGCTGCAGACACTCTGCGCAACGAACGCACACTCCGAGTGTGACACGTGGTGCCCCTCAGTTTCTAAAGCTGGACTTTGGAGAGAAAACACCTCCAGACACACCCACCCCAGAACTTCAGGGTGCATCCCTTGTCCTGACACTTAGAACACAATCCACAGGAAGCCTCAGGTCAGGTTGACCCCCGGGAGTGGACACCACCCTCAGGCATGGCTGGCTCGTCACCTCACCTTCTCTCGGCCTGGAGACACCCCTCTGCTGCGTCCTGTGGAAGTGTGACAAGCACACGGGAGGGAAGTGTCAGGACTTCTTTTTTTCCCAGCTTGATGGAGATACAGTAGACCTCACGTATGTTTAAGATGTACAGTGTGCTAGTCTGATAAGCGTGTGTTGCAAAACGCTCACTGCGGTAGTGCTAACACTTGCATCATGTCACATAACCACCATTTCTTGTATACAGAGTAGTTACGATCAATTTTCAAATATATAATAGAGTATCGTTAACCATCATCACCATGCTGTACATTAGATCCCCAGAATTTATTCATCTTATAACTGGAAGTGGTTGGGGGGGGGCGGGGGCGGGACAAGATGTTGGACCAAGGACTTCCTTTTGAGCAAGAGTGTGTGTGTGTGTGTGTGTTTAGTTTATTTATTTATTTTAATTGGAGACTAATTATAATACTGTAGTGGTTTTTGCCATACGTTGACATGAATCAGCCATGAAAAGCAGCTCCCCAGCTAGCTCCCCACACAGGCTATCAAGAAAGGCAACTGCATTCACATAATCCCAATAGGATGGGGAAAAGAGGAGCCCAAACGCAAAAGGGCAGGACCTATGCCGGATCAGAAGCAGAGGAGGTGACATCTGAGCAGCCCCTGGGGCCAAGAGTCAAGAGATTGGGGGTCTAGGTTTGCCTCCGCCGCTGAACAAGGAGGATGTGATTGAGGCCCCCTGTTAAAGACAGGAAAAAAAAAAAAAAAACCTAGAGGGGAAGACAGATGAGACAAGCCCTCGAGACTCTCCCAGGTCAGACACAGGGTAAGATATAATTCACTCTGTGGTGCCTTCTGGTAAAATGTCAGAGTTCCATTTGCTCAGTGTACGTCAATCCCCTTCATGTCCATGACTTCACTGAGGATGTCAGGGTCATTTAATTACCAGAAAGCCTCACCACCAGACCCTTCTCTCCCCTCTCTACCTAAATCTGATGCATACTGTTCCATCACATTAAACACTCAATTTAAATGTTTCACTGAAGTCACTTTCATCTCACTTATTAACAGTCTGACGCTGGGTGAGTTCTTAAACCTTTCTAAGCTTTGGATTTCTCATCCAAAAATATAAAGAATTATAAAACTCCTACCTCATAGGATTGAAGATTTAAAGGGTAAATTGCCTTGGTGCACTGCCTGGAATACAGTGAGCGCTCAATAAATATTAACTATTACCATCATCATCACCCCTGGAGCCAAGCAACCCCAATCTGCTCCTTTTAGGGAACAATGAGAGGATATTTTGCATCTGGAAAAATATCAAAGCATAAGTATCTCTGTTTCTTGTGTTTTTCCATAAATAAGGTATTCATATTTTTTATATCTAATTTAATATGTTCTCATTACATGGCTAAAGACATTTTCACTTGCCTACAAGACTGAATTAAAACCCAATACATCCAGAAAACCAAGTATTTCTATCATTTAAAAAAAAAAGACTTTTTTGTGGGACTTTTTTGTAACTTCATCGTCAGTATTATATACATTTAGGGTTAGTATATTTAAACAAGATACCACAGAAAAGCAAATTTGGAGCTAAGTCTTGGAAAATAGGTAGGATTTTAGATTAGCAAAGAAAAGACCACTTATTTGATGACTCAGAAAACTATAAAAATATTCACAAGTGGAAGAATCAATTTTTAATATAATATTAATATAAAATATAAACACTGTATCAAAGAAAACTTTGAAAAATGTTTTTGAAAGGGACATCTAGTTCAAGAAGACCAATTGAACCTGCACGTTTTGTCTTTCTTCCCTCTCGGAAGTCCACTCAAAAGAATGAAAAACATAAAATCCATATCCAGGCTGCAGAGCCTCAAGGGGTACCAATTAGCAAGGCAGAAGACAAAAAAAAAATTATGGAAGACACAAAGCATATGGGGAGAAAATACTGGATAATACAAGAAAGGAGACGCATCCCTGTTAAGGAGTTTAGACAGAGAGTGGGAATCCAAAATTCCATGTACAAATTTCCTTCGAATTATTGGCAAACTCAGAAATACCAACATGCAGGAGAAGAGTACAAATTACAACAATGGAAAGTAACAGCCACATGGAGAAGGAAATGGCAACTTACTCCAGTATTCTTGCCTGGGAAATCTCATGGACAGAGGAGCCTGGCAGACTACAGTCATTGTCTCAGGCAAAACTGGTTGTTTAAGAAGCCTATAAACATTGGCCTTTGGCCACAGAAGAACTAAGCTTGCTACCTTAGGTTTATTAAGATTTGCCCCATAAAAACTTAAATTTAATTGAAAATACCTATGCAAGGCAATGCCAAAGAATGCTCAAACTATCGCACAATTGCACTCATCTCACATGCTAGTAAAGTAATGCTCAAAATTCTCCAAGCCAGGCTTCAGCAATACGTGAACCGTGAACTCCCTGATGTTCACGCTGGTTTTAGAAAAGGCAGAGGAACCAGAGATCAAATTGCCAACATCCGCTGGATCATGGAAAAAGCAACAGAGTTCCAGAATACATCTATTTCTGCTTAATTGATTATGCCAAAGCCTTTGACTGTGTGGATCACAATAAACTGTGGAAAATTCTGAAAGAGATGGGAATACCAGACCACCTGACCTGCCTCTTCAGAAATCTGTATGCAGGTCAGGAAGCAACAGTTAGAACTGGACATGGAACAACAGACTGGTTCCAAATAGGAAAAGGAGTACATCAAGGCTGTATATTGTCACCCTGCTTATTTAACTTATATGCAGGGTACAGCATGAGAAATGCTGGACTGGAAGAAACACAAGTTGGAATCAAGATTGCCAGGAGAAATATTAATAACCTCAGATATGCAGATGACACCACCCTTATGGCAGAAAGTGAAGAGGAACTAAAAAGTCTCTTGATGAAAGTGAAAGAGGAGAGTGAAAAAGTTGGCTTAAAGCTTAACATTCAGAAAACGAAGATCATGGCATCTGGTCGCATCACTTCATGGGAAATAGATGGGGAAACAATGGAAACAGTGTCAGACTTTATTTTTGGGGGCTCCAAAATCAGATGGTGACTGCAGCCATGAAATTAAAAGACACTCCTTGGAAGAAAAGTTATGACCAACCTAGATAGTATATTCAAAAGCAGAGACATTACTTTGCCGACCAAGGTCCGCCTAGTCAAGGCTATGGTTTTTCCTGTGGTCATGTATGGATGTGAGAGTTGGACTGTGAAGAAGGCTGAGCACCGAAGAATTGATGCTTTTGATCTGTGGTGTTGGAGAAGACTCCTGAGAGTCACTTGGACTGCAAGGAGATCCAACCAGTCCATTCTGAAGGAGATCAACCCTGGGAATTCTTTGGAAGGACTGATGCTAAAGCTGAAGCTCCAGTACTTTGGCCACCTCATGAGAAGAGTTGACTCATCGGAAAAGACTCTGATGCTGGGAGGGATTGGGGGCAGGAGGAGAAGGGGACGACCCAGGATAAGATGGCAGGATGGCATCACGGACTCGATGGACATGAATCTGAGTGAACTCCGGGAGCTGGTGATGGACTGGGAGGCCTGGTGTGCTGAGATTCATGGGGTCGCAAAGAGTCAGACACAACTGAGCGACTGAACTGAACTGAACTGATGCGGTATTTATTTTAGCAACTGTAGTTTGGGGTTTAACTAAGTTTTCAAATTTTCTGTGGTTGTGGAAAATAGTATTTGGCAACTGGCTGTAGCAACAATACTTCCTAGTGGTATTATTTGGGTATACCTGTTAGTGACCACATTTCTAGGCATAGAATATTCAGAAATCTCAATTTGGGCAGTTTTAATTAGCTAAACTGTAAATATAGTTGGGAATGTGTATTCTTCTTCTGCAAAATATATAATTGCTTAAATAATAAGGAAATGCCACCATCTCCATTAAACATTTGGTCTTATCAAGTCCTCTCTCTCACAGTGTGGACAATCATGAGTTTCTGTGGTCATTTGACATTATTAATATATGTGTTTGTACTAGAAACACACACACACACACACACAGAGTAACAGCCATAGTCTAAAGAGTGAAGGACAGACTTCAGCAGCCAGGAGATAGAGTTTGGAGCTGAAACGTCCCCAAGTTACAGTTTCAACTGAAACCTCAAAAGGCTCAAACCACAGGAGTAAGAAACACATCCTAGAACTTAAGGACACACCCTAGTATCTAAAGCAAAACCAACACAGACTTATCCAAACACAGCCTAGAACCAAGGCTTCAAGGATTAAGGAGACTCCACAGTAAATTAACTGCCTACAAGCTTAAAACTCAACATTTTTCAGAGGAAAGTTAAAAGTCAAGTGTCTCATAATATCCAACATACAATTAAAAATTATAACACAAGCAAAGAAATAGGAAAACATGATCCATAATTCAGAGAGAAAAAAAACAAAACCATGGATCATCCTAACAATGGAAAGAGCAGAAAAGGACTTTCTACTGTAAAATATGTACAGTTCCAGGGAAAGATGAAAAGAATAGGTGAACCAGTGGAAAACATCACAAAGAAACTAAAACTCTATAAAAAAGAATCAAAAGGAAATTAGCAATATATAACTGGAAAAAAAAAAGCATTTGAAATAAAACATCTGATGCATGGGCTTACCAAAACAAAATAGATACAGCAGAATAAAGAATCAGTGAATTTGAAGAAAAATCAATAGCTATTATCTTAAACTAAGTCACAGAGAGGAAATTTTCCAAAAAAAGAAAAAGAAAAACCGAAAGAACTACCCAAGACCTGAGGAATAATAATAATAATAATAAACTGTCTGATATATATATAACTGAAGAACCAGAGGAAGAGGAGAGACAGACAGACTGGGGTTAAAGAAATATTTTTAAAAATAATGTCTTGAGAATAACTAATTGATGAAAGACATCAAACCATCGCTCCAAAAATCTCTATAAACCTAAGCAGCAAAAATACAAACATGCCACTTCTCTGAGTTTGGCCTGCTCCCTTGTCTTAGGAGTGTGCTATCTACTGTCTTTCTAATAAAATATCTGTCTACTTGAGCTGTAAAAAACAAAAAACAAATGAGACCAAACAAGACACATCATAGACAAATTGCTGACAACCAAAAATGAAAATAAAGTTTTAAAATCAGGCAACTGGAAAACACACAGCATTCAGAAGAGCAAGAGTAAGAGTGACAGCTGACTTCTCATCAAAACATTAAAATCCTCAGGACGATCCAAAGCCGTCTCTAAAGCACAGAAAGAAAATCATCGATCTGAAATTCTATAATAAACAAAAACGTCTTTCCAAAGTTAAGGCGAAATAAAGACAAATCCAATAAGGCAAAAGCCAAACGAATCCATTCATTCCTGGCAAACCTGCCCTACAAGACATGCTAAAGGCAGCTATCTAGGCTGAAGGGATAGCATCCTAAAGGGAAAATCAGATATGCAAGAAGTAATAAAGAGTACTAGACATGGTAGATGTGTGGGTAAACATACATTGAAATTTTACTTTCTGTAAAAATGTATTAACTGCTAAGACAGAATAATGTAAATGTTTTATGGGGCTTACATGCAAAAGTGAAATCTAAGACAAAGGCATAAGAAAAACATGTCTTTTAAAGATTCTTACATTGTACGTAAAGTGGTATAATATTGACTTAACAATGACAAGTAAAAAATGCATATTATAATGTATAGAAAATCATATGAATTTTTTAAAGAGGTATAATTAAAATACAATAAAGGAGATAAAGTGGAATACTAACAAGTATTTGATTAGCCTAAAAGAAGACAGAAAAAGAGAAACAAGAATAGATGAAAAAAATAAAAATCAAATAAGAAGGTGGTAGGCTTCAACCCAGCCATACCCATTGCATTAACTGTAAATGGCTTAACCATTCCAACTGAATGGCAGAGACTGGTCAGACTGGATAAAATTAAAAGGCACAACTAAAAGCTGTTTATAAGAGTCATAGTTTTATACATTAAACATAAAAATACAGATAGGTTGAAAATAAAAAGACTGAAAAGTACATTCTGTGCAGACATTAATCTCAAGAAAGATAATGCAGCTACATATTAAAAGTAAATAAAGTAGAATTTAAGATAAAGAACATTAAAACAAAGATTGAAACTTCATGCTGATAAGATGTTCAATTTCATCAGAATGAAAGATAATTTAAGAATAGTACCTAGAAATGGACATAGTAATTTCAGTTACAAATCTCTAAAGGAAAAAAGGGGAGGTAGCAAAGAAAACTTGAACTATTCACCAAAGCAAGAAACAAAAAGGGGGGGTGGGGAACACAAAAATGAGCACCACTTAAAGAAAACAGAATAAGTTGGCAGCAATACAAAATAAATATTAGTTGTCTCAAAACATGTGAAAGCTTTAATTACCCCAGTTTGACATAGGGAGCATATCTTCACATTTAAAAGAACAAATTTAAAAGAGTGAAAATATGAGGATTTGAACAGCACAGCTAACCTGCTTTAATATATTTACAGCTTTATATCTACCAAACAGAAACTATTCATTATGTTCAAACCATGTAAATTTATAAAAACTTATACTGTAGGTAAATTTTAAAATTGACTATGTATGTGACCATACAGAGAATCATAACAAAAATTTTTTAAAAAAACTAGAAACCACACAAGTCACAGTCTCTGATCTCAACTCAATGAAACTATTTTAGCACTGTAGTGGTTGTTCAGGTGTTAAGTCATGTCCAACTCTTTGTGACCCCAGGGACCCTGCAGGCTCCTCTGTCCATGAGGTTCTCCAAGCAAGAATTCTGGAGTGGGTTGCCATTTCCTTCTCCGAAGACTACAATTATCTCCATATTTAAGGCTAAGAAGCTGAAACACAGAGAGATAAAACAAACCACCCAAGGTCACATAATTAGTAAACAGCAGATTAGTGTTTTGAGCCCCAGAAATCCTGGTTCTGGATCCTGCCATCTAAACCTTCTCAGGAAGAAGGGGCCATTTCCCTTCAGATATCTCAACAAACTATAAAGTTACAATAATTGAAATGTTATATTGAGCCACAACCAAGCAAACAAATAATCACAATAGAATTCACTTGCAATCTACGGACATACGGAAGTTTGTTACGTGATAAAGAAGTCACTGAGAAAACAATGCCTATTTTGTAACTGACAAACCACATGTAAGAAAAATGTTAAATCCTCCACTTCACTCCATAAGTTTAAAAAATTCTCATACAGAATTAAAATTAAATTAAATCTCATACAGAATTAAAATTCTCGTAAAGAATTAAAATCAAAGAAGGAAAGTATAATACAATACAGAAAATGTTTCTAGGCAATACAGAAAAATGCTTCTGTTTTAACTGACAAAGTGAAACTGAAAATGAAATTCGCTCAGTCGGGTCCGACTCGTAGCGACCCCACAGGCTATACACTCCATGGAATTCTCTAGGCCAGAAAACCAGAGTGTGTAGCCTTTCCTTTCTCCAGAGGATCTTCCCAACCCAGGGACTGAACCTAGGTATCCCCAATTGCAGGCAGATTCTTTACCAGCTGAGCCACCTTTCTAAATAGGACAGAAACTCTGAAACCACAAAGGAAAAGACGGATAGATTTAACTATATCATTGAATTATGCACAATAATAGAAAGTGCAAAGAAACTTAAAAGTCAATCATACAGGTATAAAAGTTTTGCAACTTATGAAATAAAAGGTCAATAGCTATTAAGAATAAAACACTCCTACATATCAGGAAGATAGATGTGAAGATCCAATAAAAGCATGATTAAGGAAAATGGCAGATATTTTAGTTAAAAATACAAATTTCCAATACACGAGTGAAAAGATGCAAACGATATATTCCCGCTCATGTATAAATATAAAATGTTAATAACATCCAGCATTGGCAAAGATGTTAAAAAAAAAAAACAACAACAGATACCTCTGAACTATTGGTAGAATGTAAGTAGGTATAGCCATTTGGGTAGCAATTTGGTAATACCCAGGAGAGGGCACTGGCAACTCACTCCACTACTCTTGCCTGGAAAATCCCATGGGAGGAGGAACTGGTAGGCTGCAGTCCATGGGGTCGCTAAGAGTCAGACACAACTGAGCAACTTCACTTTCACTTTTCACTTTTTCATGCATTGGAGCAGGAAATGGCAACCCACTCCAGTGTTCTTGCCTGGAGAATCCCAGGGACGGAGGAGCCTGGTGGGCTGCCGTCTATGGGGTCGTACAGAGTTGGACACAACTGAAGCGACTTAGCAGCAGCAGCAGCAGCAGAGCAGCAGGGCTCCCTTGATAACTCAGTTGGTAAAGATTCCCCCTGCAATGTGGGAGACCTGGGTTCGATCCCTGGGTTGGGAAAATCCCCTGGAGAAGGGAAAAGCTACCCACTCTAGTATTCTGGCCTAGAGAATTCCATGGACAGCCCATGGGGTCACAAAGAGTCAGACACCACTAAGCGACTTCCACCTTTACTTTTGGTAGTACCCATCAGAATTTAAAATACATGTGACCTTTGGCCCAGAGATTTCACTTATTGGGTTTATCACAGCAGTAATTTAATAGGTACATCACAATATATGCACAACTGCAATGTTGTCTATTATAACAAAAGATGAAAATACTCTTAAAATTCTGTGAATAGGTTAATACAACAGAACACTACACAGCCAGCAAAAGGAATCAAGTAGATCTATAAAGATAGAAAATATCTCCAAGGTACATTAAGTTACAAAAATTAAGCTATAGATAAAATGTATTTTCTTTTTTATTATATAAATATTTGTTTAAAAGTTTAACTTTAAAAAGGGAAGGGAACGGAATTGGCAGAAGTGCAGGAGTTCTGGGAAACTTACACCTTTCGTATTGTTTTAATTTTTAAAATAATGTTCAAGTGAAGGGGAACATTCATTCTCATCATATTCATTTTTTGTAATCTTTTCTAACATTTGTCCCAATCAGACCTATTTCCAATAGTCTGGAAATATATATATTTTTTGTGTAGTGTTTTCCTTAACAATTACTTCATAAAATTTTACCTTGTTCATGATTTTCAAAAAGGTTACATTAATAGCTGTATAGTATTTCTTTATATTCATAACTTCTACAACTTTTCTTCAAACGTTGACCATTTGAAATTTTTCTGACTATCTGAACTTTAATTTATTTTTATTTGACAAGTGTCTTTGCTTGGCATGGAACACAGCAATGAACATCTTTATACATGAAGCTTTTGTAACCTTTTATATCACTGTTTCAACATATTTTTTAAAGCATTCTAAGTCAAAGAACAGGAATAATTTTTATGGCTGTCTATGCACTGCGATGTTACTCTTCAAAAGGCTTATGTCCATTTATAATTCCACGTATAGCATCTGATCATATCTGTTTTACCATGCTTTCACACATTCTGTGTGTTAATCCTTACTTTCCGATTTTCCTTTAAACATTTTACTTGACATGAAATATAGTAAGGTTGATTTTTGACACATTCCTACTTCAGATATTTAAAGCAATCAGAAAAGAATCATCCAGTGCCCTGTCTATGGATATTTCATTAGCTTCTTTTTTCCCCTATAACAGAAAACATCTAAGTCAGTTTCTAATTATGTATAAAAGTAATAAATGTTTACTGTAAAATAATTACACAATAAATGGTATAATGAAAAAAAGCAAATATTATATAATCCCATCAGCCTAAAATAACCACCATTAAGATTTCGTTGTTTATCTTTATAGCTATTTTCTTACAGGCATAGATACAAATTGATTTTATTCTATTACCACATTACAGTAGCTTTATACACACTTACATAACCTGCTTTTTATCACTTAACAACAGTTTATGGATATCCTCCAAGCTAACAAATGGTTATCTACATTATGTACAAAACTAAGTTCAATGGCTACACTTGTTCATCGGAGCCCATAAAAAGCTTGTTCTAATCTATATACATGAAGAAAGCTGAGTGCCAAAGAATTGATGCTTTTGAACTGTGGTGCTGGAGAAGACTCTTGAGAGTCCCTTGGACTGCAAGGAGATCCAGTCAGTCCATTCTGAAGGAGATCAGTCCTGGGTGTTCTTTGGAAGGACTGATGCTAAAGCTCTGAAACTCCAGTACTTTGGCCACCTCATGTGAAGAGTTGACTCATTGGAAAAGACTCTGATGCTGGGGGCAGGAGGAGAAGGGGATGACGGAGGATGAGATGGCTGGATGGCATCACCAACTCGATGGATGTGAGTTAGAGTGAACTCCGGGAGTTGGTGATGGACAAGGAGGCCTGGCGTGCTGCGATTCATGGGGTTGCAAAGAGTCGGACATGACCAAGTGACTGAACTGAACTGAACTGAAAACTCTGTAACTTAGGACAACAGTATCACCTCCTAGAGTAAAGCATTGAAAAGATTAGGCCATCTAAGGGTGTGACAAACGCCTAGTATGAACATGGCACATGGTTAGTATTAAAACTTGCTTCCTGTAACCAAGATGGAGAGACAGGTCGATTAAAGGACACCCACACATACACACAGGCAGTCTCCTGCATTGCAGACTGATTCTTTACCATCTGAGCCACCAGGGAAGCCCCATACATGCATATAAGCCTTGCCTTTTTCTCAACGACTTCTTGGACAATTATTCAGAATGCCATCCTCAGACTTTCCAGATACCAGTTCCAGGTTCATTTCTGCTGTGGCACTGGCTGCTGCACTCATTATTAGTATTACATTGCAACACCGTTCTTGTTGTTCAGTTGTTCAGTCCTGTCTGACTCTTTGTGACCCCGTGGAGTGCAGCACACCAGGCTTTCTTGTCCTTCACCATCTCCCGGAGTTTGTACAAACTCATATCCATTGACTCACTGATGCTATCTAACTATCTCATCCTCTTCCACCCCCTTCTCCTCCCACCCTCAATCTTTCCCAGCATCAGGGTCTTTTCCAATGAGTCATTTCTTTGCGTCAGGTGGACATTGTATCGGAGCTTCAGCTTCAGCTTCAGCTTCAGCATCAGTCCTTCCCGAGAATATTCAGGGTTGATTTCCTTTAGGATTGACTGGTTTGATCTCCCTGTTTGTGACATTAGGTATCTTTTATTTACCTCTATCTCGACCTCCCCCTTTTCATACTGTTCATGGAAGAAAAGCTATGACCAACCTAGATAGCATATTAAAAAGCAGAGACACTACCTTGCCAACAAAAGTCCATCTAGTCAAAGCTATGGTTTTTCCAGTAGTCATGTGTGGACGTGACAGTTGGACCATAAAGAAAGGTGAGCACTGAAGAATGGATACTTTTGAACCGTGGTGTTGAAGAAGACTCGAGAGTCCCTTGGACTGCAAGGAGATCCATCCAGTCAATCATAAAGGAAATCAGTCCTGAATATTCATTGGAAGGACTGATGCTGAAGCTGAGACTCCAATACTTTGGCTACCTGATGTGAAGAACTAACTCATTGGAAAAGACCCTGATTCTGGGAAAGATCAAAGGCAGGAGGAGAAGGGGACGACAGAAGTTGAGATGGTTGGATGGCATCACCGACTCGATGGACATGAGTTTGAGCAAGTTTGGGGAGTTGGTGATGGACAGGGAAGGCTGGTGTGCTGCAGTCCATGGAGTCGCAAAGAGTTGGATACAGCTGAGAGACTGAACTGATTTTCGACCTCCCCGCTGGAGGGAAGAGAGGCGGAGGAAGGAAAGGAGCCTGGCTTTAACACTTACCATGTGTCACGACATTAATTCCCTTCACCTTTAAGCCTCCTCGGCAGTGATATCTTGTCCCCACTTTACAGATGAGGAAGCCGGGACACATCTCTCTCATCAGCAGTCAGGATACAGCTCCAATGCCCACGAGCAGACTTTGGCGCCATGCTGTTCCCCTTCTGCAGAGTGGGGACCCAGCCTCTGCGCATCCTCCTGTCATTCACCACGTGCTTTACACAAAGTCACTGATCAACGGATGGAGATTAAAGCAGCATACAGCCTAGTGCTCTCTCTCAGAATCTGGGCCAGACGAAAAGAAGCCAAATCCTCTTTAAAAATCTCAGATGAGTTACTGAGCATTTCCACCCCTCATATATAGCCCACGGGAATTACAGATATGTTCATTAAAAACAACAGCAGCATTATGCTTAATAGCCAAAAATAATAAATAATCCAAATATCCATAAATGATATCCATATAATGAGTAAACAAAAAGGTACCATCATGCCATGACAATGAGAATTAACAAACTAACACTATGCATAACACAGATAAGCCTCCAAAGCATGCCCAAGCAAAAAGCCCCCAAAAGCTACAGAAAACAGTATACACAGTGCTTGATGCCATTTACACAAAGCTCAAAAACGCTGTTAGAAGTTAGAATGATGAGACCCTCAGGGTGGCAGAAGGGGCTGTGAGGGTGGAGGGTGCTCTGTACAGTCATGAATCATGCTCTTTTCTTTGTGGATATTATTTTTAGTTTGGACTGAGATGAAATTCCTGAGTCTGTAGGTCAAAACAGTCAAATATCAGCAATTCCACATGGTTCAAACCGATACTTCAATACAAACACGTTTTAAAAACCCTCTGGTAAAGGAGAAAGATATGTCTAGTGCTGATCGGCAGACTGTTGCCTTTCTGCAAACCAACCTAGATGCTCCTGCAGCTTCTGACCCCGTTTCTCACTGCTTTGTCTTCAGTGGACACAGAATAGCAACTCGTCCCTCACCTCGACGGGACAATTTTTCACAGTCACGTATTAAAAGACTGTGATGAAGCAGTCCTTGGGCTCTACAGCCCCAGCCCCTCCTGGCTTCTTGCTCATCCATCCCGGGCACTGCCAAGTCCTGTACTAATTTACTTCCTCACGGTGAACCAGGGTTTCTAATTCATCCGCAGAACACCAAGATTATATTTTTTAAAGAAACAATATTACTGAGACAATTTCGTATTTAAAAACACTATCACAGAAAAATAGAGATATGGAGCTTTTACGAGCCTTGTGTGGGTCATAAAAGGTATAATCTTTATAACTAATTGAGATAACTTTATCCCAAAGCTATAAAACTAATGATCTCTTTTTGTGGCGTTGTAAGCATTTATCTCCCTGTGGGAAAACATCACCAATTCTCAGAATTCTGGGTACAGCCAACTCATTCTACAGTGGCAAATAATATTTCAAATGGAAGGATGCTCCATTTATCAGAAGACAGAGCAGATGCCCTCCTGGGTGGGGGAGAAGCGCTGGGTATACTTGGTCCATCATGCAGAGACTGGTGGGTGCAAGGGGTGTCTGATTGAAGAATTGTCTGCAGCAGGCTTCTGGCAGAACTCTGTGTGACAAGCGCAGATTCAAAAGTCAATGATGGGAACACAGCATTTTCCTTACATATTAGCGGACACTGATAACACTTCTGATTCAGAGTCCTAGAATCGCTGCTGTAAAAGGCTGGTGATTTGTCTCTGCTGAGAAGCAACAGGGCTGAGACACCATCAGAGAGACAGCACCCCACGCTTTAATGGGGGTACAGCTCACTGAATGAACTCATGGCAATTTATGTACCTCACTTTAGGGGGCTAAAAGCAATTGTTTGAAATATAAAGGAGTTAATTATTTTACAGAAATATTGTAGTAAATCATTTGCAATAAGAGTATCATTAGCTACCTATGGCATTTTCCTTAGCATGTACCTTATGGATTCATCTCAATAAAAGGATAATAAAGATCATATCACCATTTGTTGGGGCTCTCTCGTTTAATACTCACAAGTCTTACATCCGAGGATGCTGTTGATGGAGAATAGATGGAGAAAGATGGACTGAACTAGGATAAACACTTTGCTAAAAGGTTCACACAGCTAAGTGACAAAACCAGGATTCAAACCCCAGTAACCCAACGCCAAGGGCCTTAACTGTGACCACTATACTACCCTGCCAGGTTTTGACACTACATATAGACAACAGGGATTCACAAGAGTAGGGAGCAGACACCTAGTTATCAGTGTATGTACTGTAGGCACTTACAGCACCGTATTTAAGAAAATCCAGTGAAGTAGGAACTAACCCATTTCACTCATGAAGAAACTGAGGTGTTAGGCAATTTGCTAGTTGGTAGCAGAGTCAAAATCCCATCCTAACCCTGATCCATCTAGCTCCAAAGCCCATGGTTTGTCATTTACACTTTGCCTCAAACAACCCTTTGTTTCTAGAGAGTGAGCAAAATTATTACAGGTGTATTAGATAGAATAGATTTCTGCTACAGTAGCTAAAGTGAAAGTCAATCAGTAGTGTCTGACTCTTTACAATCCCATGGATTATACAGTCCATGGAATTCTCCAGGCCAGAATACCGGAGTGGATAGCCTTTCCCTTCTCCAGGGGATCTTCCCAACCCAGGGATCGAACCCAGGTCACCTACACTGCAGGAGGACTCTTTACCAGCTGAGCTACCTCAGTCCCCAAGTCACAGTTAATGATAAAAAGCTTCCTCCTGTCCCACAAGTGCACCTCCAGCAGAGCTGGCATCTGGCAGCTTTGCCACCTCAACACAGAGCTCCATGCTTGCCGCCAATAGAGAAGGACAAGGACAGGCCACCAGAGGGGCCTGATGCTGCCTCAACCTGAAGGTGACCCCTGTCACTCTGCCCGTGTTCCCCACGGCCCCACCTAAATGCAGGGATTTGGGAATGGTTGTCTCACATGTAGCCAAGGGAGAAAATAACCAGAGGCGACCCTAGACCACAAGAGGGTCTCAAGCCACTGAAACTGCACGTCAGCAGTTCCCAAATGTGTAAGAAGGATCGCCTGATGAAAATGCAACACTCCACGGGTTGATGGGAGTGTTGATCCACTCCAGGGTTGGGCTCCACTCCAAAGGCTGATCCAGTCAGGCCTGAACTGGGGCCCAGGTAATTCAGGGGCAGGTGGTCAGCAGGCTGCCCTTTAGGAAGCCTTGCTCTGAATGGATGCCGAACACTCAGGGGTCTGTAAACACGATCTTTGCAAACCAAGGGCCAGCTGGTGAGCTCTCCTGAGCACCAACCATGCAAGGCCCAGCTGAAAGAGCAGGGAAAGCAAAGAAGACAGAGATGTGGATTCCTACACAGAAGGCAGAACAAACCTCAGGCTCCCCAAAAGCACAGAGGAGCCCAGCAACGGAGGCGCACATGGCCACCGACAGAAGGACCGGGGCCTAGGTGCCGAGGGAGCTACTGCACCCTCCACGGTGGGCACGTGTCTGTTCATGGTGCTTTTTTGTTTCAAACTTCCCAGGGCTCCCCAGGGACGTTCCGCACAGGGGAATATCCAAGCTTCACACAGGGCCCTAAGACGTCCTCATGCTAGGCTCATTTCCTGACCTTCCTACAACCCAACTCCACAACCTCGAAACCCACACTTTGTATTGAGGCCACACGTGGCGAGCTTAGTTAGTGTTAGTCACTCATTCATGTCCTACTCTTTGCAGTCCACCAGGCTCCTCCATCCATGGGATTCTCCAGGCAAGAATACTGGAGTAGGTTGCCATTCCCTTCTCCAGGGAATCCTCCCAACCCAGGGATCAAACCTGGATTGATCCCTGTAGGCTGATTCTTTACTGTCTGAGCCAATTCCACCCAAAATGTGCCTCCAGGCTTTGGCTCCAGGACCTTGTCTGTAGGAATGTTCTCGGGCCCAGGGTTTCTGCACCTTCCATGCCCTGCTCGAGACTCAGGTGAGAGATGCCAGCTCTAAGCAACCTTCCTTGGCACCTGTCTCTTCCTTGTCATTCCTCCCAGGGCTAATTAATTCCTCCTTCTAAGTAAGACCAAGCAGTCTGCTCCAAACACCATAGCTCACCCCAACCTCGAGTCTTAAATCAGACTCCTCGGGGTAATAAAGAAAGATCTATTCGCTACTGCCAATATTCCAAAAATCCACCTCACAGCCAGGGCCCTCGAGCAAGTCACCTGGATAGGCTAAAGCGCCAAGTTACTCTGTGTCTGTTTGGAATTACACAAACTGAAGTTTACTAATGAAAGAAAAAAAAAAATAACCACTATAACTGCAGGCACCTACAAGATGCCAAACATGCATCTATAGACTGGATGGATAATAAAAGAGAAATGTTTGGAGGCAAAACTTTCAAAACCAGTGATTGCAAAGTGAGGGGCGGGGGCGGGAATAACAAAACGCAGTGTGTCGTGTGCCTACTCTGCCAGATGCATGCTCCTTGGAGGCCCCCTGGTCTTCCTCACCCAAGCATCCCTGCCACCTGCTCAGGCCTCCAGCATAGGTAGTGCTGAAGGAGAGAGGCTGAGTTGATCTGAGGTGAAGCAAACACCATTGCCTGGCATCCTGAGCACACCCCTAGCTTCTGGAGGGACATCCCAGACAGGGACCCTCCAGGAGCCACAGGGAGGGAGAGAAAGAGGATGGAGGGATGTGGGGAGAAAAAGAGGTTGAGGACCCCAGACTCACAAATGAAGTAGGCAGCTCGTCTGCGCCATCCCCCACCCACCCCGTTAGCATTTCAGGTCATCATCATATTTCCAGGGTCCTTTCTGCAGCGCTATAAATAAAGGCTTCTCCCATTTAACTGATGCCCCAGAGGGGAACGGCCAACAACGGCAAGAGAAAACAGCGCTAGTCCTTTAATGTTTTTACCGGCAACTTTCTCACCACGTCATGCTCTCTGGGGTCCAGAGACATAAGGAAGACCCTTAAAATCTGTAACAAGCCCAACTCCTCCTCTTGGGGAAGGTGAACCACAGCTGGCCCCCTCCACCACTGAGATGTCAGAGTCTGGTTTTAGAACTAGAGGGACATTAGTCCAGACCGTGCTTCTCTAAATATAAAGGATCTTTAGAGGAGGGATGGCTTCTAAGAGGTGGTCACTTTGGTTCCAGTCTGGAAGCCTGGAACTGGACATAGTTCGTCTCAGCAGCTTTGGGAAGGGAAGACAACTGCCTGAAACCATGTTATACCTCCTGTTGGCTGAGTACCTGCAGACAAGTTACTTAGCCTTTCTAAATTGGTCTCCTTATTTGTAAAGTTGGAAAAATTAAGAGAATCCCTTCAAGTAAAATCAGGCTTAAAGGAGAAATCACATGGAGTCCCTTTGGTGGACAGCGAGCCCTCAACAGACCACTGCTGGCTGTTTGTTTTGTTTTGTTTTGTTTTGGTTTTTTCCTGAAGCTGTACAGCGAGGTGACCGAGAGCTGGAGCACTGAGATTTAGATGTCAGCGCCCTTACCAGCTCTGTGGCGGCAGTTCCTCAATCTGTGTTTCAGATCCTTAATCCATGATTAGAAATGTCAGCACACCTGCCTCATCGGGTGCGTATAATGGTTAAATAGTATATGCGGTTGTCTTTATTAGTGTCTGGCACATAGGAAGCCCTGAATAAATGGTAGTTACTGGAGTGGCCAAGGTGGAAAAGTAGAAGTAGTGTACCACTAGTGGTACACACACGTGGGTTACACACACGGGGGTTGCACACACGGGGGTTACACACACGGGGGTTGCAGGGCCACTGACCGGCCACCTTGCTTCCACCTCCACTCACTCAGCAACATCCAGTGATGGCTTTCACAGGTGCAGGAACACTCACAGTATCCCTGCTGGCATCTCAGGTGATGGCAGAATGGAGGAAGCCTGTGGGTACTCCTTCTCTCTGCTTTTCCCATAGCCTTTGCCATGCCATACTAAATCACTTCAGTCGTGTCTGACTCCTTGTGACCCTATGGACTGTAGCCCACCAGGCTCCTCTGTCCGTAGGGTTATCTAGGCAAGAATACTGGAGTGGGTTGCCAGGCCCTCCTGCAGGGGATCTTCGTGACCCAGGGATTGAACCTACATCTCGTGCATTGGCAGGCGAGTTCTTCACCACTAGGGTCACCTGAGAAGCCCCCCCATGGGACCCTTGAGGAAGAGCAAAGCCCACAAGTCTCAGAATACTAAATTCAGCCTCAAAGCTGCACACCGTACTTTGATGTTTCCTAAACACTGATTCCTCAAACCAATTTATTTCCTGGTAAGTTAAACTTTACATACCAGCCCTAATGGGCATTACTTGTTACTAATTTTCTCCTCAGTGATTGAGCTTCTCAGGCAGGACCAAGCATTTCTCAGGTGCTCTCTGGAGAATGGTCCATGAAAAGCATCCTGTTGGAATCCTGAATCATCAAGCCTCAATGCTAAACCTGGTCTGGAGGCAGAGAACCGGCTCCTTAAGAGAACAAGGGAAACCTTGTTTCCTAGTCTATCCCCACTACCCATGGATCCACAAATGCATTGCATTAGCACTAACCTCACACCTCTAGGGGGGCTTCCCCGGTGGCTCAGCCATAAAGAATCCACCTCCCAATGTCAGGAGATGCAGGTTTGGGTTGCGAAGAACCCCCTGGAGAAGGAAATGGCAACCCACTCCAGTATTCTTGCCTGAGAAATCCCATGGACAGAGAAGCCTGGCGGGCTACAGTCCACAGGGTCACAAAAGAGTCAGACATGACTTTGGGCACCAGGAAGTGGGGTTCTAGTTTCATGCAGAGCAAATCTGCTCAGAGAACAGGTGCAGCTACAGGTGATGCGCCCCAGAGGCACAAGTCTGCAAAGAAATAAAGTATCCCCCAGCAAAAGATTATTCCCTCATCCTCAGAAATGAGGCAGATACATCAAGAAGAACCAAACAGTGTCATCTAGGTTGGACCCCACAGCAGAGAAATGGATTCGGCTTGTCCAGAGGAACTTTATAAACCTACGAGGATGAAGCTCTCCTACTGAGACCACCACCTTCATGACTAGAGGTGGGTTCAAGCCACTGAAGCTTGCCATCAGACCAGTACTAGTGAAAGGGAGAATAAAACTCCCCTCACCCCCGAAAGCCAGCCTCTGTCATCTCGCCAGAAGCTCGTCTAAGAAAACAAAGGGTCATCTGTATCTCGCGCTCCACACCAGTCCTTCCGGAAGGCGGTATCTGCCTGATGATAACAGCATCTGAGCATCCGAGATTCCCACCCAGGGAGTCAGCATAGATACCTAAGCTGGTCTTTGCAGGTAAAAGAGCCACAAGTTAATATGGCTCACTGCTAATATTTCCAATTTGGTACAAAACCAGGGAGTCATCCAAAAACTGCCATCAGCACCCAAGATTTTGGGTGATAACAGATCCACTCTGGGTGATAGTAAATCCCCCATTAAGTAATTAATACAAAGGGGAAGCTGGAGAAAAAAAAAATAAACTGCCTGATTTTTACATAACATCTTTAGAGGAAGCAAGAAGCACATAAAATGATAATTATCAAATTTCCAAATCCACTGCGTGGACCATTCATTACGTATTTGTAAACATCGCATAAATGTTTGGTGGGGGAGGGGGGAGATATTTGAAGGAGTGTTTGAAAATAATACAAATATTTACATATCATTGGATCCTTTATTTTAATTTGATGATTGCCAGTGGCAAACAAAACTAGCAGCCAAAGAGCCTACCTCACTTTATTTCAACATTACTCACACGAACATTCACCCAACAAATGGTAAATTTTGCTGTGCACTGAACACTATTTTATCGTTTCTATCACACAATACTTTAATGGGGTTCAGCCTAACTGCCAATTGGAAGCTGTCCCCATCTGACTGCAAGGCAAGTACTAGCTTGAATGTATATTCCAAAGGTAGAAACATAGACTGAGAGGAGGGAAAAGTGTTTTCTGTTTTTTTCTAAAGTGCCTCAGGAACCACCCGAGTTCTTCTTCTTCCCACTGAATAACACTAGTGTTTAGTCAGAAGCTAGGAGAGGGGGTTTTCTACATCTGGGGGAAGCTCATGGATATTTTCTAGCAGTATGAATAAACACGCTGGATGAATTTAGTCCCTGGTAAAGAAAAACATGCCAGAAAGGGCATTTCTTTGCACGTGTATACCCTGGGTGAAGGAAACCCAAGTCATCTCACAGCCTCCCACCCGCCACCGAGGACTCCGGATTCGGGGTAGAAATCCAGAGAGAGGCCTCCTGTTTGGAATGGCTCAATGGGCTTAAAAAAAATGCAAATCCAGAAAGTTCATGCAACTTAAATATTTAAAATGTGTCTGAAAACAGCCCTGGGCAGAGGAGGAGAGAGAACCTGAACCCCTAATGGAGGGACAAGTGTAGACACGGGCGCCTAGGTGACAGGAGATGACAGAAGGCTAGGAATGGGTCTGAAGGGATGTTCTGGGCTTGAATCTGAAGGGCAGAGACGCGACAGATTGCTGCTGCTCGGGCGCGGGGGAAGCTGGCGGGGGGCTGGCGGCGGGTCCCCGGGAGTACAGTGGGGCTCATGCGTCTCTGAAAAAAAACCCACTGCCAGATCCCCCTCCTCTTGCCAAGCACCCGCCGCTCAGGGCCCCCGGGGCATCTCGCTGCTGCCCTAAGTGGACATGGACTCCTCACAGAGCTCTAGGCATATGGAGCCCACATCCCGGGCTGCCGGCCCTCCGACTTCTTAGCCGCCTCAGCAACAGTTTTCCAGCCGGAGAAGTACCGCAAATGCCTCCGGGAAAAACGCTCACCAGGCCGCCCCGGGCGCCAAAGCCAGGGGAGCGAAGGGAGACCCAGCCCGGCCCTGGGTACCGCGAGGATCCAGGAAGGATGCAACCAGGAGCAGAGACTGCAAACGTCGGGCTCCGAAGATCACACACAGGGAGAAACTTCCCCAGGGTGCCAACGAGGGTGCGCGTCTGCGTCCCCGTGAGCATCCAGAATCCCAGGCAGGTGGTGCAGGGCCGGGGAAAGGCGCCGGCCAGGGGACCTGGCGCGTTGAGGGTGATGGGAGCCGGCTCAGTCTCGCGCGCCGGGGTCCCTTCGTGCGCAGAGTCCCAGGAAGGGAGCCAGAAGGGTCTCTCTAGGTCCCCTAAGACGCATCCCTGGGCGGGGAAGGGGCCCTCCAATCCAGGCCCCGGCGGGACGCAAACAAACTTGGGGTGCCCAGACGCTCGGTCCGTGGGTCCCCGAGTCCTCGCGCCCCGACACCGCGGCGCGCCACTACTTACACGAAGACCCCGAAAAGCAGGGCTCGGACCCCGATCTCGATGGCCAGTTCTCGCATGGTGTGGCCGGAGCGGCTCCCGCGGCGGCGGCGGCGGCGGCTGGTGCTCTCGGCGGCTCTCGCAGCCTGGCCGGTGCCGGCTCGCCAGACCCGGGGCGGCGAGCGAGGCGCGCTCCAGGCCGCGGGCGGGGGCGGGAGGCGGGCGCCGGGAGGGGCGGGCAGGGCTCAGCCCAAATCTCCCGCCCGAGGCTCCGGGGATCGGGGACGCCGCATCTACAGCCCCCGACGCTCCCAGCCCCGCGGCCCCTGCGCCGAGCGGGAGGGCGCCTCGGGGACTCCCGGGTCCCCCGCGCCCGGCACCGCCTCCGCGCCCTGGGCCCGCCGCGCCCTGCGCTCGCGCCTGGGCGAGGGGAAGCCCGGGGAAGCCCGGACGCTGCCGCCTCCCCTGCGCGCTCCCCGGCTCCCCCGCCAGTGGGCGGCCCCTGGGCTCGGCGCCCGAGCAGCGCGCTCGCTGGGTCTCTGCCTGCGGCCCCTCTGCGTCTCGACTCTCGCTGCTCCCGGGGCTCTGGCTCCTTGGCACAGGCACTCACGTTGGCAGGTAGTAGCCGAGCGCTTTGAGGATTCTCTCGGGCTCCAGACAGCCCTGGCACCCGCTGTTCGTGGCGGGCAGCGCTCCTTCCTATCTATTCTCTGCCCCCTTCCTACATTTTTCTAACCTGGATTTTTTTTTTCTTTTTTTCCTAAGAAGTTACCCGAGATTACTTTCAAGCTTTGCTTTGCCCCCGGAAGAGCCGGCCAGATTCCAGGGTTCTGGCACAGACTGAGGGCAAAGGGGAACCTGGCTCTTCGCCAACCATCAGCGTCAGGCCAAAGGAAACCGCCCTCACCCCCACCCCGCGCAGCCCCCAAGCAGCTCCGGACTGTGCTGTGAAACGTAAAAGAGAGAGAGAGAGACTGGCCCCTACCCCAGCAGGTGGGCAGGGTCCCTCTTTGCTGACTCAGCATCGTCATCAGCACCTAAGGCAGCAAGGGCTGCTGGGAGGACCACGAGCCTCATCCAAAGGGTTCAGAGTCAAAGGCCAGAGCCTCCCCGGTGACCCGAGGGTCAGGACGTCAAACCAGAGCCCACGCAGGGGTTAGGTTTGCTTTCCCATCACCTGTCAAGATTATGTTTCTCAGAATTTGAACTTTCTATTTTTATTAATTTAAAACAAATGGGCATTCAAGATGCAAAACTCGTATTAACCATAACCACCAGGTTGTCTCTGGGGACCCCAGATCTCTCCTGGGTTTAGAGATCGGGGGAGATGGCAGTTACTGGGAATGAGAAGCCAGAGGGCAGCCTTGGACAAGAGGGCAGGTAGGAAGAAGGAAGACCTTAGAAGGAGAGCTTAGGCATCAGCAAAGGGCAAACTGACTCTACCTCAGAAGGAACCCATGACAGATCAAGATTCCAGAGCCGAGACATCTCAAAGACTAGGGAGAGAAAGGCAGACAGATGAGGAACAGTCCTGGCCGTGTGGAAGGGAGTCCCTCTTGGAAGCCCCAGAGGCAGGCGCGCATCTAGTTAGCCTGCCACTGTACACGTGATGCCTGGCACACTGTGCTTGGTAAGTATTCTGTGAATGAATGAATGATTATGTATATCACGCATGTGGAGTGTCAGGTATGGGTAGAGTAATGAGGACTTGGAGGAAGGAGGTGTGGGTCTGTTTCCTCTGTTCCCCGAGCCTTGCAACTACCCTGAACACACTGGACTGAGTTGGGGTGTGGGAGAGTCCACAGTCAACCCAGTGAATGCTAGGAACCCAGATCCAAGAGGATCTGGTCAGGTGGCCAGATTCCAGATTACTAACAAGAGCCAGTGATATTAATACATCACTTACCTATGAGCATCGACTGAGCACAGTTATGTGTTGGCTGCAAGGACTCATAATCTAAATCTGCCCTCAAGCAGACAGACAGACAAGGAACCGTAAAGAAACATTAAAGAACTTGGCAAAGCAGTACCAATCAGTCCCAAAGGAGTGCTTCTGAAAACTGGATCACTCTGAGATCAGAGGTTGGAGTCCTCCCTTCAGTCTGGGGTGGTCAGAGCACAAAGCCTTGTTGAGGAGAGTTGGTTCTTAAAAGGCCAAGGAAATTCCAAGTGAGGGCAAGACCATAAATAGTTGAAGGGAGAAGAGGTGGAAGGGGTCTGGAGGGCAGAGTGGATTGACCTCTCTGGCAATCAGAAGGGTGGACCAAGGTTAAGTTCATGGTCAAGACCTAACTGTGTTGGTGCTGCCCACCAGGGACTGTTACCAAGATCACAGATTTAGAGTCTTTGTGCCTCATGTTCCTGATCATTGCTTGCTTGTATGAGAGATGATGCCTAGAGAAGGAGTTTGAAAGGGCATGTGACCACACTACTATCATCGTTAAAAAGGGACTGTGAAACACACAGCTCTAAAGAGCTGCCCAGGTAACCCCCTCTTTTGATGCCTTGAATTGATTCTATGCTCTCCCCTCAATGTGGTCATCGTGTTTGGATCAGAAATCCTGCTCTCGATGAAGAATTCACCCTTGAGGGAGCCTGTACCCTCTCCAAACAGCTCTGTCGAAATCTCTCCCCTATAGGGAATTACACTGTAACATATAATGACGGATTAGTCCTACTTCACCTGCTCCCATCCTAGGCCTGCCAGCTGCACAGAACTGATTCCATTAGAACTTCTGTGGCGCAAGGAACAGACGGCTCAAGCCAAATTCATTTTAAAGAAGAAGGAGAACTGTAAAGTTCAGAAGATCAGGCTTCAGACACAGCTGGATTCAGCATCCAAGCAATGTCACCAGGACTTGATTCTTTCTACCTCTCCACTCTGTCTGCGTTTGTATCGGCAGTCTTGAGTTCCTGGTAGCTCCAAGGTGATTGCAAGAATTCCAGCTTTCCATGCTCTCAGGATCAAATCTGATGGGAAAGACCTCTACCTTGAAGCCAGCAGCCCCAACGAAAGTGTCACTGAAGGTCACTGGCCCTGCCCAGCCCTGAACCAGTCACCATGGTCTGGGAATTATGATTGGATTGATTGTCTCAGGCCTGGGCCACACATTTCATCCCTAAGCTGGGAATGGAACCTTCACCCACAGCTTCTGAACTGAGAATGGGAAAAGACCCACAAATGATGCTTTGGAGGAGGAAAAATGTTTCATGTAGAGCAAACGAACATGGACCCGGATACCCCCTTCCATGCCATAACCATGCAGATTGAAGAATGCTAGCGTGCTTCCCTGAGTTCTTGGCCAGCCCCTCCATCTTTAAGTAGTAGAAGAGTTACATATGGTAAGGCTGCCTTGCCTTTGCTCTGCCAGGCAGACTGGCAGAACTGCCTTTACACAAAGCGGTGATGTCACCCAGGGGCTCCTGCTCAGCGGCACGGGCTCCTCCTTCTCCACTCCCGCTGGTAACTCTGTCATCTGCTCTAATCATCTCCCTTCTCATTCACCAAAGCCAGCTGTCAAGGGAAAGCTCTAGCCTTCTTCATTACATGGTGGCTCAGATGGTAAGGAGTCTGCCTGCAATGCAGGAGATCCAGTTTCAATCACTGGGTTGGGAAGATCCCCTGGAGAACGGAATGGCAACCCACTCCAGTATTCTTGCCTGGAGAATCCCATGGACAGAGAAGCCTGAGGACTAAAGTCCATGGGGCTGCAAAAAGTCAGACACAACTGAGCAATTCACACTTTCACTTTCTTCATTACATATCCTGGATCAGGATATTCCATGGGCTCACTCTCTCACACACACAGAAGCTCTGATTATTTAAGGCGGGTCCCTCTTGCAGGGCAGTTCCCAGAAATGGCCTGAAGATGGCATCCTCTGTGTCCCAAATCGCCCACAATGGGAGGCCACTGCCCTGCGCGCAGGCGGCGGCTCCAGCAACTGTCCAGCTGTGCCCATGTGTTCAGTCACTCAGTCCGACTCTTTGCAACCCCAGAGATTGTGCAGCCCACCAGGCTCCTCTGTCCATGGGATTTCCCAGGCAAAAATACTGGAGTGGGTTGCCATTTCCTCCTCCAGGGGATCTTTACCACCCAGGGATCAAACCTGAGTCTCCTGTGTATCCTGCATTGGCAGGAGGATTTTTTTTTTTTTTTAACCACTGGCAGTACCAGGGAAGCCCCATCTAGCTGTGTACATGTGCCAAATAGTAGAGCCCTTCAAACTGCCCTGATGCTATTGCAGCAATGAGTCGACAAGGGAGTGAAGTAAAGCAGGTTAGATAAAGCCGTCCAGCCAGGTGCCCAACTTGACGGCTCCAGCTGGGTCTTCAGAAGACCCCCATGGAATGTGATGAGTTCTCCCATGAAAGAAGCATGGATCAGAGGTTCTAGCAGTCTCAGAAACATTCTATCATAAGAAATGAAATAAACATGCCAATTCCTCACCGAGATAAAATGAGCACCATAACTGTCAAGTGTGAGGCTGACCTTTGAAAAATCACTGCAGGACACAAACTCCCTTTGAGTTCAGCTTCCTTCGGTGCCTCTGTGGCTGCACACCTTTACAAACTGCCACTTGGGGAAGAAGCTCTCATGTTTCATACTGAGCCTATGGGCATGCCAAGGAAATCACCCTTGTCCCTCCATAGTCATGCCTCTGTTGTTGGACTATTTTTTAAATCCCCAGATGGTGTCCAGTAGGGTGATCCCATATTGATCAGATTTGGGCCTGTTTCTAAGAACCAACCACCACTTTCAGACAACACAAATCTGCAACAATTTCTTATCATTTCCAAAAGTTATACACTGTGTCTCAAGGACTCCTACCTAGCTGCTCTAAGAGTGTGTCCTGGAAAAGGGTAGCCAACCATAGCGAACCTTCCCTATAGAGACCCACACATCCAGGCTTTCCACTGTGGTTGCCTGGTATGAACTTGCTGATGTGCAGAGATTGAAGAGGAATTTCAGAAGAGGTCATCAAGTTCAACTTGTTCCATAAATATCCTCCACAAGGGTCTCAATAAATATCCATCTGCTTGAACACCTCCGGGGATGAGGAACTCATTCACTGCTCATGCCATCCCTGGAGAGATCTATTGTCCTTGATGTCTGAGTAGAAAGAGACTTGCCTATAGCCTACATCCAGTTGTGCTTTGAGGGCCACACAGAATATATTTAATGCCTATTCTTCTACATTATGGCCCTTTAATTATTCCTCAACTGACAACAGAGATAGAGAGATGGAGATGAGACTGGAGGGAGGGAGGCAGAGAGAGAGAGAGGAAGAGAGAGTAGGTCTTTTCCTAAACAAGTTAAATATTCTCAGCTCTTTCACCTTCTGGTAGTAATATTTATTAGACCTCTGAGGATACAGAACTGCGGACCCAACACTGAAGTGCATTAAACCAAATTCCACATAATAAAAGGGAATTTTTCTACTTCCTGGAAGGAGATAAAGTACGCTGAAAGTGACTTAATGCATTCCTGTCTTCAGAGCAGCTGTTAGGCCATCAGAGGAGAAAACATATGAACTGATGAAGACTTCAGGAGAAAATGTTCAGTCCTTAGAAAGCTTTAAGTTAGAAGCTTTTTTATTTTTTAAGCAGGATTTTGTCTCTTGTTTTCAAATTTATCGTGTGAAAAGTCTGAGTATCACTACCTTTGTGTACGTGCTAGGTCACTTCCACTGTCTGACTCTTTGCGGCCCTATGGAGCCCGCCAGGCTCCTCTGTCCATGGGATTCTCCAGGCAAGAATACTGGAGTGGGAGTGGGTTGCCATGCCCTCCTCCAGGGGATCTTCCCAACCTAGGGATCCAACCACCATCTTATTGGCAGGCAGATTTTTTACCGCTAGCACCACCTGGGAAGCCCTACCTTTACGTTGCCCCAAAAGAAATCTTTATGCAGGAACCAATAGGATTCTCACTAATATTCCTAATTAGAATCCTGGAACATTAGTGCAAGGGAAAGTGAAACATGAAAGTCGCTCATTTGTGCCTGACTCTTTGCAACCCCATGGACTATACAGTCTATGGAATTCTCCAGGCCAGAATACTGGAGTGGGTAGCCTTTCTCTTCTCCAGGGGATCTTCCCAACCCAGGGATCGAACCCCGATCTGCATTGCAGGCGGATTCTTTACCAGCTCAGCCACAAGGGAAGCCCACCAACTGCAAG
Source organism: Ovis aries (assembly GCF_016772045.2). NCBI lineage: Eukaryota > Metazoa > Chordata > Mammalia > Artiodactyla > Bovidae > Ovis > Ovis aries. The sequence goes on along the minus strand of NC_056075.1, from coordinate 40,017,027 downwards.
GGAAGAAAATTCAAAATTAAGAAGCCTTTGTTCTTAGGGTGCAGCTATCTCTGCTCCTTCACTTGTGGGGGGTTCAAGGCCTTGCCAGGACCCCCACCCCCACCCCAGGGTGTCAGGGACACAGCCAGGAGCAGGACCCAAGTCCCTCATTCACAGTCCCATGCTCTTGAAAGACACTCAGTTGCAGCCTGGCTGGCATCTGATTGTGATCGTGGTTTGTGGCTCCCTGATGGCTAATGATGTTGAGCATCTTTTCATGTGAGTTTTGGCCATTCTTTCATCTTTTCGTGTGAAGTATCTCTGTGTGTCTGTTGCCCATTTTAAAATTGGATTTTTGGTTTTTATTATTGATTTGAAGGAATTTTTAATATTTATCTCAACCCCAGTTCCTTCTTAGATGTACATATTACAAACATCTCCTGCCTCTGCCTTAACTGTTTCTTTACAGTTCTTTTTGAAGAGCACACACTTTTAATTTTGATGAAATCCAATTTATCAGTTTCCTCTTTTACACTTGTTCCTTTTGTGTGTGAAGAAATCTTTGCCCTTTCTGTATCTGTGAATATTTCCCTTTGTATTTTCCTCTAGAAAATAGAGGAAATAGGCTTTTACATGTAGATCTATGTTATGTCTCAAATTAATTTTTGCATGCGGTATAAAGTCGGGGCTGAGGGACTTCCCCGGTGGTTCAGTGACTGAGAGTCTGCCTTACAATGCAGGGGACGTGAGTTCAGTCCCTGGTCGAGGAACTAAGATCCCACATGCCATGGAGCAACAAGAGAAGCCTGCTTATTGCAACAAAGACCCAATGCAGCCAAATTACAAAAACAAAATAATATAAAGTAGGGGCTCTCAGCCAAATAAAAAATAAAGTAGGGGCTGAGATTCTTTTATTCATAAGGATATTCGTTACTCCAGCATTGCTTGTAAAGAATACAATCTTTTTTAGCTGAATTGCCCTGATGCCTTTGTCAAAAGCTGACCACTGTATGGGTCTCCTCAATTCTTTTAATTCTCTCCACCCATCTCTTTGGGGTCCAGCTCTATACTAGCCAATATCAAGGGATTTGTACCAATGTTCATTACAGCTTTATGCATGATAACCGAATATTAGAAACAACCCAAATATTTATTAACATAAACACAGATAATAGACAAACGGTAGCATATTAATACAATGAAATACTGTGTGTATGTGTGTGTGTTAAGTCGCTGCAGTTCAGTTCATTTCAGTCGCTCAGTCGTGTCCGACTCTTTGCGACCTCATGAATTGCAGCACGCCAGGCCTCCCTGTCCATCACCAACTCCCAGAGTTCACCCAAACTCATGTCCATCGAGTCAGTGATGCCATCCAGCCATCTTATCCTCTGTCGTCCCCTTCTCCTGCCCCCAATCCCTCCCAGCATCAGAGTCTTTTCCAGTGAGTCAACTCTTCACATGAGGTGGCCAAAGTATTGGAGTTTCAGCTTTAGTATCAGTCCTTCCAAAGAACACCCAGGACTGACTGATCTCCCTTAGGATGGACTGGTTGGATCTCCTTGCAGTCCAAGGGACTCTCAAGAGTCTTCTCCAACTCCACAGTTCAAAAGCATCAATTCTTCGGCACTCAGCTTTCTTCACAGTCCAACTCTCACATCCATACGTGACCACTGGAAAAATCATAGCCTTGACTAGACGGACCTTTGTTGGCAAAGTAATGTCTCTGCAGTCGTGTCCAACTCTTTGTGACCCTGTAGGCTGTAGACCCCAGGCTCCTCTGTCTGTGGAATTCTCCAGGCAAGAATACTGGAGTGGGTTGCCATTCCCTCCTCCAGCGGATCTTCCCAACCCAGGGATCAAACCCACGTCTCTTATGTCTCCTGCATTGGCAGGCAGGTTCTTTACCTCTAGCACCACCTGGAAAGCCCACAATGAAATACATTCAGTGACAAGAAGGAATGAGCTACTGATACCTGCAAACACAAGAATAAACCTGAAAAGCATATTTTGAGCAAAAGAGACCAGACATCAAAGAGAGCATATCATAGGATTCTATTTATATGAGCTTCTAGAACAGGCAAACTGGGCTGTGGCAGTAGAGAGCAAAAGGGTAGTTACCTCTGGGCAGAGTTGAGAAGGTGACCCAGCAGAACTTCCTGAGGTGTTAGAAATATTCTATGCTTAGCTGAGGTGCTGGTTACATGGGTACATGCGGGCTTGATCCTGGGTGGGGAAGATCCCCTGGAGGAGGGCATGGCAACCCACTCCAGTATTCTTGCCTGAGGAATCCCATGGACAGAGAAGCCTGGTGGGCTATAGCCCAGAGGGTCGCAAAGAGTTGAACACGAATGAAATGACTTAGCATGCATGTCCTTATCCAGTTGTATATTTTATATCTGTATATTTAATCGTGTACAGGTTATATATTAACTTCTTTTAAAAGAGGAAGAACACAGGGGAAGAATTAGGTCACAGGATGTGGAGGAAATTCTCAGTGGGATACCTCCAAGAAAACAATGCCAACTCCTCAGTTTGTTCAAGTATTGTGAGTGCCACATGGTCAGACACACTCAGCAAAACTGCTGTGCTTTCAGAAACTCAAGAAGAAAGATCTCTTCTGGGGAATCTGGAAGCTGCCCAAAGGCTCCTTGTGAGGAGGCATTCAGGTAACAGTGAAGATTGTTTCCCTGGCCACTGACCTGAGCAGCAAACTCTACTCCAGCCCGTTCTTCCAGGTCAACTCTTCATTTGTTTGCAAAATTTTAGCCTTCATTAGCCGGAAACCTTCTTCCTGGGATCTTCTCATGCTGGGCACCTCCGTGCCTTCACTTGGCTCCCCACCTGCATTCTTGTCCATCAGGAAACCAGGCTGTCCGGTTGGTCCTTCCTCTTCAGCGCCAATTCTTCGCTTATGTGTGCATGCCACTACAGGCATGCTCAGTCGTGTCTGACTCTTTGTGACCCCATGGACTGTAGCCCCCCAGGCTCCTCTGTCCATGGGGATTCTCCAGGCAAGAATACTGGCATGGGTTGCCATTTCCTCCTCCAGGGGATCTTCCTGACCCAGGAATGGAACCCACATCTCCTGACTCCTGTGTCTTCTGCACTGCAGGTGTACTTGGTATCATTTGAGCCATTGAGGAGTGCTGCAAAAATATCTACCGACGAGAAGAAAAATGTTCTCTTTAATGAACAGATTCTTCCAGGTCCTAACTGCTGTCCTGGCAATGAAGTCGGACGCAGGGCTGGGCTGGGGAGCACATGCCTTCACTGGATAACTGAGTTAAGTCCAGCCTCTTCCCCCCAAAACAGTGACCCTGGCTAAAGGCTATTATTTCACCGTTACAACTTCATTTGTGTAGCCAGGAAATCGTTCCTCTTCAAAGATCCCCTTTTAAAGTAGACATTCTCCCAAGCAATTAATAATGATGTCTTCTTTTTCACATGTCAACTTGCTGGTTACACCACCATTCCCATGCATCATCTTCTTGATCCTCACCACAAGATCACGTGGAAGAAGAGGTATTATTAGTGTTAATATTATGATCTCCACCTCTTTTTTTGGAAGAGAGAGCCCATGGTTATGTGTTCACCCAGACCACCTAAATGGTCCAGAGCAGAGCAGAACTAAGGGGGTGAATCTTCCAGTAACAGGCTCCATGTCCTTTCCAGGGTGCCAAGGCCCCCAGTCCTCAGTATCTAAGTGAGGACTGATGGGCTGCTGGGAGAGCAGAAAGAGAACACAGGACCGGTGCCTGGGGAAGGCAGGAAGATGGCAGGCGGCAGGATGCTGGGGAGTGAGCAGAGGGGTGATAGGAAGGAAGGGGTGACGAGGTCCGCCTTCTCCGGCTCCATTGTTTGGCATGTTCACCCTCATGTGTGCAAGCTCAGCTGCTCACTTGTGTCTGACTCTTTGCAATGCCACTGACTGTAGTCCACCAGGCTCCTCTGCCCAGTGGATTTTCTAAGCAAGAATACTGCAGTGGTTTACCATTTCCTCCCCCAGGGGATCTTCCTGACCCGGGGATTAGACTCGTGTCTCCTGCATCTTCTCTACTGGCAGGCAGATTCTTTACTACTGAACCACCTAGAAAGCCCATATCCATCCCCAGAGAACCTTAAATACCCCAGGAATTCGGAACATGCAAATAGATGGAACTACTTCTCTGAGTCTTCCAGGCCAACAGTTGAATAAATTATGATTCATCTAGTAGCAATTGATAGAAAACCTAACTCAAATTGACCTGGACAATAATCAGAGGGAAACTCTGGGTTCAGGAACAGCTTGATCCAGGTTCAAAACAGTGTCATGAAGACTCAGTATCTTTTGCACATCACTCAATATAGCTTCTCTGTGGTCTTCATACTCACCTCTACTCTCTCCTTGTTAGGCAGCTCCATCTTATAGCCGCTTAGGTTCAAGTTCAGCAGAGAAAAAAAAGTGTGTGTGTGTGTGTGTGTGTGTTTATTTGTTTTCCAATAGCTCTTGCAAAAGTCCTGAGATTTGCTCTGATTAGACCAGTTTGGGTCATGTGTCTAACGACCATGGACCCATGGTGGCAGGGAACTGTGCTAATTGGGATAACTCTGGGTCATAAACCCATCCCTTTAACCCAAGAGGATCAAGAGTAGAAATGGGACAGAACCTTGAGCTAAAGTTGGTTACTGTTACCAAAGAAAGGTGAACGGATATGGAAAAAGCACATTTCACCTTCTCACCACACAACACAACGCCCACCACATAGATCTCACTAGAAGGTAACCACCAAGAGAACTGAGTTGTTTCCACGTTCAGTGCTATGGCCCTTAGAAAATTACCTGGCACAGAGTACAACAGGTACTCAGTAAATAGTGACGTTTATCATACAAATAAGTGAATGAGTGAAACACTAGCTTTCAGAGGAGCTGCTAATACGGTATCACATGGTTTGTTTTGTTTATCGCTTTCTTGGCCCAAACTAAACTTTCAGGAAAAAAACTGGATGCACAGCCACCTCCAGCAGCTATGCCTGTTCATGTTACATCCATCCATCTGAAAGTCCATTTGCCACTTGAGCTTAAATCAGACAATATATGTCATCTTCTAACATGGTGCAAGCGACACTGATATACTGACTTGTATTAAAACTACATCTTGGAGCCTAAAGAAATCTTTCCACCCTTTATTCTTCCTAAAAGAGATTAAGGAGGATCTACTGTAAGGAGACAATGTGTTTATAGCAACAATGGACAGACACGCACACATGTTGGCACAACAGCCCCACACAGCCCTGCCAGGGAAACAGCACAGGCTTCTGAATTTCCCAAAGCTATTGCCCTGTAGACATTGTCTTTGCAGTCAAGGAACCGGGAGCAAAGGTTGTGTTATCTGAATTGCGACTCACCAACTTCTCCAAATGTTACTCCCGAGTAGAGTTCTCTGGGGCTGCCCTGGTGGCTCAGCGGTAAAGAATCCGCCTGCCAATGCAGGAGGTGCAGGTTTGATCCCTGGCTAGAGAAGACCCCGTGGAGAAGGAAAATGACAACCCACTCCAGTATTCTTGCCTGGGAAATCCCATGGATAGAGGAGCCTGGCAGGCTACAGCCCATGGGATCACAAAGAGTCAGACACAGCTTAGCGACTAAACAACAATGGAGTTCTCTAATCATAATGTATGTATAACACTGGGACCACAAGAACATGAAAAACCCATACTGTTTGTAAAGTCTGGAATTTATTTTATTTTTCTGAGAAGAGTGTCCATGATTTTTATCTGTTTCTCAGACAGCATCACAGGAAAAAAAAAAAAAAGTCAAGAACATCTGCTTTAGTGATTATCAGATCAAATCACCTATGAGTCCAATAAGTTTTGATCAGCAGCAACTGCAGCCTTGTGCCCCAGAAGCATTAAACAACTTTTTTATTTTTAATGATTCCAATTGAATAACAAAGATTCCTTCCCATGGTCAGACTTGGAATCAGGTCCATCTGAGCATCTAACCTAAGTCAACCAAAACACCCAAGCTATATTTGAATAGGTTGAGGGCCCCTGATCATGAGGAAAGAGGAGTGAAGTGGCCTGGGGTAGAGTTGCAGGTCCACCCAGAAAGTGATGGAAATGTTAGTTGCTCCTTCTCCAACTCTTTGTGACCCCATGGACCGTAGACCAGGCTCCTCTGTCCATGGGATTTCCCAGGCAAGAATACTAGAGTGTGTTGCCATTTCCTTCCCCAGGGGATCTTCCCACCCCAGGGGTGGAACCCAGGTCTCCTGCATTGCAGGCAGATTCTTTACCATCTGAGTCACCAGGGAAGCCCAAGGTGGGTCCATCCAGGTGTCCCTAAAGGCTGACATTTCAAAACCATCCATAATGAAGGTTCTCTTCCCAAAAGGAAGACCCACCTTCTCAGAACAGCTGTCCTCAGGGCTTTGTCCTGTATCATCCACACTTTCTTCCCTAACCTTCTCCATTAAGACCTTAGAGGCATTTAAGCAAGATTCCCAAGACTGGGTCAGCACAAGGATGATCAGTGCAGAAAAACCAAAGAACCAGCATTTGATGGCCAGTTACCAATGAGCACTTTCAGGAAATCTCTTGAGTTGGAAATAGTGGAGGTCCACTGTTTTTCTTGTTGTTGTTCAGTCGCCCAGTTGGGTCCAACTCTTTGCAACCCAATGGACTACAGCACGCCATGCTGCTTTTCTGTCCAGCATCAATTTGTCCTGGGCAGCTAACGAATAGTCCCTCATTTTCTTCTGGGAACAACTGGGGTGTAAAAACCTAAAGCTAAGATCCAGCAGTATGTGTTGTGTGGACATCTGGTGAGACCAGGAGGGCCTCAAATGGCCTAGCTTCTCATTTCCCTCCCTGCTCTGCCGTTGTGCATAGGCCCCCTAGGCAACGATCTCCTTGTCACATGGGAACCAGGCATAGTTTCTGCTTATCCCAAGGGCCAGGTTTCTGGCCTGCAAAACTGTTCAAACAGGCCCATCACATCTTTCCGTGGAAACCAGGGTTCACCCCTCTTGCCCATGCGATTTCTGAGTGCAACCCTCACGTGGCCCTGTGTGCCATGCTGCATCCTCCTTTCTGGGACTGGGCTGCATGTGACTAATCACTGTCTCATCTGTCCAGTGTCATAGGTCATGTGACCTATGTTGGCCATCCTTATAACCCCAGGTCAGGAAACCCTCCCTGGCCAAAGAGGGGAACAGGAGGTGATTAAGACAATCCCCACACTCATATCTTGTGCCCCAAGGCTGACCTCACCCTAGCCTCAAAGATGTGACTTTGACTCAGACCTGGCCAATCAGAGAACACATTCTTCCAGCCACAGTGATTGGTCAGGGCTGGACACGTGACCTGGTTAGAAGCAATGAGATTCAATGCAACATCCCCTATTGCTGAGAAAGGTATTTTTCTTCTTCTTTCACTGTAGACTTTGGAGGAGATGGGATGGGAGCTGGTACCTTTTCACCACAAAGATACTGAGAATTAAACTAGCATGGAAGAGAGAAGGGATAAGGTTTAGAGAGCTCAGGCCCCATTGACATTGTAAGGGGCCCTGGGAGAAGTTATGCCTAAAGCTACTAATACTTAGACTTTTGAGTTCTCTAAGCCACAGCATTCTTGGTTTTGGTTGAGACAGTTTGCTTGGGATTTTTGTTGTTGTTGTTGGAGATATTTGCCAAATATCTACCATGTTCCATGCACTGGTAAGGGATATGTGTGGGACACAGAGGTATAGGGGCCATAGAGGATTATTGAGCAAGATCAACATCCACAAAGCAAAAAGCTAATGAGTAAGGACTGCATTCCATGGCACTGATGCGGGCAGGGATCATTGAGAGTGACTATTCTGTCCGTCTGTCAGTTGCAGAATAAAATTCCATTTCAGAATGACTCCCTCTCTCATAGGCTCTAGTGATCCACGTGCATGACCAGGAGCTGTCAGCAGCAGACAGGAGGAGAAAGTGATGTCACCAGAACAAAGCTGGCCCCTTCCCACTTTACCGGAAGCTCATCTCCGTATTCAATTCACGGGTCTGTTGTATAACTTTCCAGGACACAAGATATTCTGACACCTGAATAATAAGTGATATTCACAAGATGTTTTCCCCTTCTCCATGCCAAGGGCGCTGACGAGAATGGTGCCACACCTCCCCTCTTCCCAGCCTTTGTCCAGGTAGTAAGGTGATGGTCCTCCCTCCCTTTTGAGTTCATCATCAGTAGAGCTAGACAACCACAGTGCCCTCAAGCTACACAGAGAGAAAGCAAAATAGAGATGCCAACAGCCCAGAATACTTTCTTCGGTTTTGTCCTGGTGAGTTGAAGCAGAAAGTTAATACTAGGCTCAGTGGTCCCACCAGGCAGGACGGTCAGACAACCCTGTAATCACTGAGAGCATCTCCAGAGCAGGGGCCCCTGGACGGGGGGATGGGCAGATGAGTGGTTCAACCATTCACTAAGAGAAACACCCCACAGGGGATGGGCCTGCACTAGCAACAACCACCCTGAGGGGTTTTTTTTAATTGCAAACACAGTTCCAAAGTTCTACTGGTAATAGATAAAAATTTAGAAAAGTTGGATCTCTGTGGGTGACAGGTGCGATATATTCTACCCATTGAATGACTTGTTGTAAAAGTAGGGAACATGACTGTACATGATTCTTCGCCAATTTTTACTGAGTCCTACCAACACTGTGAAGATAAAAAGATACCTTCTTCCAAGAGGAAGTGAAGGGAAGGGAAAGTCACTCAGTTGTGTCCGAGTCTTTGGGACCCCATGGACTATATAGTCCGTGGAATTCTCCAGGCCAGAATACTGGAGTGGGTAGCCTTTATCTTTTCCAAGGGATCTTCCCAACCCAGGGATCATTGCAGGCAAAAGTCCCTTTTTTTCAGGCCTGCCTCATCCATGCCATTAGGAACAGTTACCACATTTGGGGAATGAATGAGGCACAGCTTGTTAAGCCCATCAGAGAACCCTTTGGAGCTGGAAGATAGATGTGAACCCCAGCTCTTCCTCTCTTTCACTGTGTGATCTTGAGCAATGACTTCAGCTCTCAGTGATTCTTTCCCTGTAAAAAGGAGATGGTAATTACATCTGCCTCACAGAGCATTTGCGGTGCCCAGGGAGATAAAGCATGTGAGCACTGTGTACCACGCGTGGGACATGGCCAGTGCTGGGAAGACAAATCTGCAGGTATGTAGACTGGAAGAGGGAGGGGCCAGGAGTTTTGCAGGCTAAACACCAGAATATGGTGGTTTTGAACCTGGCTCTGCTTCAAGGCACTGTAATCAAACAGGTGCTGTTTTAAAATATATTTTAAGCACCTTAAAAACTGTAATAAAAAAAGAACACACACCTACTGGGGTGACATACTAAATCTTAACATATCCAAGATTGCTAGAGTGTGAACTGGAGCAGCTGCAAGAACATATCTTCCATCTCTGTGTTGGCCTGACCTTCATAGGAAGGTGGCACCGATTAGGCACCAATGCACTCTGGTGAATTGTTTAAAAAAAAATCCAGCTTCTGCGCATTTCTTTGCCTCTAATGCACAAACGAGGACACCACTGCCTGCCTGGGGTTGGCCCTTGTCACCTCAAAACAGTTAGCTGTGCCACCACAGGTGAACATGGGGGCATTCACACCGCACACCCACGATGCAGCCATCTCATCAAGGTAACCCTGTGCTGGGCCAGGGGAAGTATTGCCTTTCTCAAAGGGTTCTGCTACTTCTTGCTCGGTCTCCAGAATGGAAAATGGTTTCAATCTGGGATGCTTCTCAGGTGAAGCCTGAAACAGGCTCCCACACACAGAGGGCCAGGAGAGACGGAGGAAGAGGCAGACCCTCCAGATGGGCTGTCGTTGTTTAGTCCCTAAGTTGTGTCTGACTCTTTTGCAACCCCATGGACTGTAGCCCACCAGGCTCCTCTGTCCATGGGACGTCCCAGGCAAGAATACTAGAGTGGGTTGCCATTTCCTGCTCCATGGGGATCTTCCCAACCCAGGGATCAAGCTCACGTCTCCTGCTTAGCAGGCAAGTTCTTTACCACTAAGCCCCCAGGGAGGCCAGATGGGTAGGTGGCAGGTTTAATAAGCACATGAGCTTACGAGGCTTGTCTTGGGTGGTCAGTTCAGTTCAGTCGCTCAGTCGTATCCAACTCTTTGCAACCCCATGGACTGCAGCATGCCAGGCTTCCCTGTCCATCACCAACTCCAGGAGCTTGCTCAAACTCACGTCCATTGTGTTGGTGATGCCATCCAACCATCTCATTCTCTGTTGTCCCCTTCTCCTCCCACCTTTGATCTCTTCTGGCATCAGAGTCTTTTCCAATGAGTCAGATCTTTGCATCAGGTGGACAAAGTATTGGAGTTTCAGCTTCAGCATCAGTCCTTCCAATGAATATTCAGGACTGATTTCCTTTAGAATGGACTGGTTGGATCTCCTTGCAGTCCAAGGGACTCTCAAGAGTCTTCTCCATATCGCACAAGATGAGTTTATCTCTACACACACTCGTCAGTCTTAAAAGTTTGTGCAGAGGCCTTAACAGGGTTCAGTCACATACACTGTCCAGATGGCCCCAACGATGCATGACTTGCAAGGCTGTGACCTTGAAAACAGCCCCCATTGTGAGAACAGTGGGCAGAAGACCGAGTCCAAAGACAGGGCAGGGGTGAGGAGCCCAATTCCAATCCAAGTCAACAAGAGTCTCTTCCTCTTGATGACCCCTCCCTCATCAAGTGCTTGTTAGACCTTGTTGGTGATTAGACCTTGTCAATCTGAAAATAATCACTACCCATTTCTCATGCTTTCGGGAGTTGAACTGAAGAATGCATGCTGTGATTGCAAGGTGAGATCTTAAAAGCCCATTGATAATGTGTACTACCATGATAATGTTGACTACCAGGTGTAAAACAGACAGCAAGAAGCTGCTGTAGGGAGCTCAGCTCGGTGTCCTATGATGACCTAGAGGGGTGGGATGGGAAGAGTGGCAGGGAGGCTCAAGAGGGAGGAGATGTATGTATACATATGACTGATCATGATGCTGAACCGCAGAAACTAACACATTGTAAAGCAATTATATTCCAATTTTTAAGGTCCAAAAAATAAAATAAAATGCCAAACCTGGAAGGCAAAAAAAAAAAACATTGTTAGATTTGTAACTTTGTGCCTGGGTGAAAAGGGCTTCCCAGGTGCCTCAGGGGTAAAGAACCTCCCTGACACTGCAGGAAACACAGGTTCGATTTCTGGGTCAGGAAGATCCTTTGTGCCTTTCCTTCACAAAGAAGGATATGGCAACCTACTCCAGTATTCTTGCCTGAGAAATCCCACAGACAGAGGAGCCCGGCAGGCTGCAGTCCATGGGGTCACAAGAGAGTCAGACGCAACTTAGCATCAAAACAACAAAGCCCTGTGTGAAAACAGAGTCTTTTTCTCTCCCATGCAAACCAACCAGACCAAAGTAAATGGGGTAACAACGCTTAGTCTTGGCTCCTCTAGAGTCTGGCCCTGAGACAAGGGTCCAAGTCCTTGCAACTTATTTAGGAACTGATCCCTCTGCCTGCCCCCAGCAAGAAGCCCTGTGGGAACGTGAGAAATTGAGACTGGGAAGGGATCAAGCAGGTGGCCATTATGGTCCACCAAAACTCAGTTCCACCGGGGAGCTCAGCAGAGAGCATCTCAGGGTCACCCCACCCTCACCCCAACCCCAGAGCCAGGGTTCTTATCCACCAATTACTGTCAGTCTTGCGGAGCTGAGGGGCACTTCTGGGCATTTTCATCCTCCTCTGAGCTCCGGCCAAGCACATGACAATGACCCCCAGCCAAAAGTTGCAGGTGTTTGCAGCTAGAAGCCAGGGTCCCTCCTACTCAAGAAGTGGTGAATGCTGAGGGCTGTAGGTGAGGTGCGAACAGTATCGTGCACCCCCTCCTCTTTCCACCAACTTTGATAACAGCTCAGGGTGCCAGGCACCTTGTCTATGACACCTTGTGTGATCCTCACACCCACCCCATGAAGAAGATACTATTCCTGTGCCCATTTTAAAGATGAGTAAACTGAGTCTTGGAGAGATTAAAGAGCTAGCTCATGATACCATCGGTCAATACAATCAACTATAGCACTCGAACCTGGAGCTGTCTGACTTCAGACTCTTTGCCCCTTATCATGCCACCAAGTTTCAGTCTCATTCATTCTCATGTATGATGTTAACTAGTTGGTTACTCTGACTTCTATTCCATAGCAGACTAGAAACAGAAAATGCCAGGTAGACACATGGCTGCTGCATGCCAGCACTCAGGGATAATGGATCAATCTCACTGTAGGAAATAACTCAGCCCAATGACAAACACCCACTGCAAATAATCATATAAAGCTTAAATGATGTCCTGCTGCTGCTAAGTCGCTTCCGTCATGTCTGACTCTATGCGACCCCATAGACAGCTGCCCACAAGGCTCCCCCGTCCCTGGGATTCTCCAGGCAAGAACACTGGAGTGGGTTACCATTTCCTTTTCCAATGCATGAAAGTGAAAAGTGAAAGTGAAGTCACTCAGTCGTGTCCAACTCTTAGCGACCACATGGACTGCAGCCCACCAGGCTCCTCCATCCATAGAATTTTCCAGGCAAGAGTACTGGAGTGGGGTGCCATTGCCTTCTCGGTAAATGATGTGCAGTACCTCCCAAACAGAACCTATGGATGCCATGAGGTTTCTGAAAGACTTCCAATAAGAATCACAAACCAGGTCCAGGTTTGTGCTTTGAAAGAGTCTAACGATCTGATTATCCGTGCCCTGGCAGAGTTGGGTTCCCCATTGCAGAATTTCTAAGCCAATGTAATGAGTCCAGAAAAGAGAGAAAAAAAGGGCTGAAGGCCCAAGGGGATCATTTCAGGAGGAAGGAGGTGCAGCCTTGTGGGTAGGTGGGGTTAGCAAGGCCACACTCAGGAGGAGGGGGCTGCAAGGGCGTGGCAGCATCTCAGCTGACAGCTCAGGACACCCCTGCGGGAACAGGACCCAAACCAGTTTTCCGGAGAGGCTGCAAGACCAGATTAAATTAAGGGGGAGCTGCATGAAGAGAAAGCACCTCCATTTATCTTCAAAGCCCTTTGCAAAAACTGAATCTGAAAACAGTCCGACCTCCTAGGAAGCACGGCATGGGAGGGCTTCTGCCAGCCAGTTTTAAAGGAAGAGTGAGATGGAGGCAGCCTGACAGGGCCAGAACCAAGGAAGAGGCTAGAGCCAAGGAAGACGCATCCTTTAAAGCAGTGCTCTGGTCTGACCACCCACCGCTGCTCCCAAGAGGGCTACAACTTTGAAAACCTCCTTCAAAGGGAATAGGCTGCAGACCATTCCCTTCAGTCACAGCCTCGGAAATAGACATCTGTCACACCAAGATTCTCACCTAACTGTTCGCTCCTTGTTCATTAGGGAGGGGGCGGTTCCTACAAGCTGCTGCCTCTGTGGTTCTGGTCATGGTGCCTAGGGACTCTTAAATCCACATTATAAACCTGTCAGACAATTAATAGCGGCACCTGCCTCTCAGGCTTCCCTGGTGGCTCAGATGGTAAGGAATCTGCTGGCAATGCAGAAGACCTAGGTGTGATCTCTGGGTCGGGAAGGTCCCTTAAAGAAAGGGATGGCTACCCACTCCAGTATTCTTGCCTGGAGAATCCCATGGACAGAGGAGCCTGGGGGGCTATAGCCTATGGGGTTGCAAAGACTCAGACATGACTGAGTGACTAACACACACACACACACACACACACACACACACACACACACACACACAAACCTGCCTCTCACCTGACATCAAACGAAATTCACCAGAAGTTCTCTTCTTCTCTGCCCTGGTTTAACCAACTCTGCAATGACACACTGGAGACAACGCAAAGGCAACACACAGGCCAGGAGCAACATTTAACACAAAAGTTTGATGCTGACAATGTTCTCATCTTCCGTCCCACCCTCATCATTATTTTCTGTGATTTCCAATCACCTGGTGAAATTTTTCAGTTGCATTCATTTAAAAAGAACGCTGCCCAAAAGATTTATGAAGCATGTCCTTGTGGGAGAAAATGTGAGAACTTGATGGACTGCAGTAGTAAACGCAGCCTCCAGAGGAACTGTGAAGAGCTTGGCCAGTGATTCCAGGGTCTCAGCCATTCACTCAGTGCATCTCAAGCTGATCGTCACTCAGGCAGCAGGAGCCACGCCCGTTCTGGAGTATCAGAGCAGACTTGGCAGGGAAAGGTGGGAAAGGGTCGTTGCTTTTTATCATTAAAATCCCCTGCTGGAGGACTTGGGCACCGAGGTTTATAGCAGCATTATTCACAATAGCCAAAAGATGGAAGCGATCCAAGCGTCCACAGATAGAGGAATGGATAAACAACGTATGATTAAACATAAAATGGAATTTTATTCAGCCTTTGGAAGAAGGAAATGCTGACAGCTGCTACAACGTGGATGAATCTTGAGGACATTATGCAAAGTGGAATAAGCCAACATAAGAAGATAAGCATTATATGATTCCGCTTATAATAAGAGGGGCCTAGAGGAGTCAAGTTTATGGAGATGTTACCAAGTCCAAGCTCATTCTGCTTGCCACGCTCTAGGCCAGTGAATCCAAGAGGAGGTGCTAAGGCAAGGAATACGCCTTTATTTGGAAAGCCAGCGGACTGAGAAGATGGCAGACCAGTGTCTCAAAATAACCATCCTGCCGAGGTTTGGATGCCAGGTTATTTTATGGATCAGAGATGGGGGAGGTGAAGAAACAGTAAAAAGGACATTTAATCTTGCTAATATCTCCTAGAATCCTCCCCTAGGGGGTTGTGTTGATTTCTTTTTTCCTGCAATCTACAGGTGGACAGGCTTATGAACAAAGACACTTTAGTTTAAGGGTCAGAGAGCGCTTAGTTGCTCAGTCACGTCCGATTCTTTGCGACCTCATGGACTGTAGCCCCCCAGGCTCCTCTGTCCATGGGGATGCTCCAGGCAAGAATACTGGAGTGGGTTGCCATGCTCTCCTCCAGGGGATCTTCCCAACCCAGGGATTGAATCCAGGTCTCCTGTATTGCAGGTGGACTCTTTACCATCTGAGCCAACATGGAAGGGTCAGGGAGAAGGGGCAGGATTCTCTGAGGCAGGACGTTATGTATGATTATAATGACAAAAGCGGCAGAAAGCAAGTCAAAGAAACAGTTTCACCGTGGAGTCAGAATTGACTTCTCCCTGCAACAGAGAAGACAGTAGCATGGTCTGGGAGTGGGGAGGAGAATGGTATGTTAGGATTTAATGGGCATGGAGTTTCAGCTTGGGAGGATGAAAACTTTCTGTAGATGGTTGGTGCTGATGGTCAATAAACAATGAGAGCACACTGAATGCCACGAAACTGGTAGATTTTATGTTATTTCTCTTTAACCACAGTGATTAAAAAAAAAAAAATCCCTTGCTGGAAGAATTTCCCATCGTGTTGTTTTTCCATCAACCAAAGAACCGTGCAGAGCAATGTTTCACGCCATCCCACAAAATCCATGTTGCTTGCCATTTTTATCTCATTTCCATTCTCATCTTCATTTTCTCTTCATTTTGTCTGTGCCTGACAAGGTGTTCTCTTTTTAGAAACTGACTTCTTCTAAGTTGGAAGTACCATGGAGTACACTTTTTACTGGATATAACAAATAAACAAAAAACAGAAAAAAAAAACAAAAAACCTCACTGGGTTGTAGTATCCTAACACTAACATTCCAGCCTTCCTATTTCAAAAGTTTGTCACAGAGACTCGAATTGGGTTACACTTTTTAACACAGCATGGTAAAAGCTCTGATTTCTTTTGGGCTGAAGATTTTAGGCACACATAACTTTCTGCTTAATGACCTCAGAGCAATTTATCTAATTTTTCATAATATGCAAGGAATGAAAAGGTCAAATGGAGAAAATGACTTAATGTTTTTGAAGCTCTCTGCACTTCATAAATTCATCATTTAATGCCATCACACATATCTATCTGGCAGCACTTTTTTCACTTTCTTCCTTTCAAAGGGGACTTGGTGCCAGCAAAAAAAAAAAAATTACACAGAAAATTCTAAAACAATAAAGACAGAGTAACATCCCCCTTTAAAAAGACAGAAGTAGAATTTCCAAAAGTAGGTTCCATGAACTGTCTGTATTAGAATCACAAATGTGCTGATTAAAGATGTTGATGCCCCACTGAGTCAGAATCTCTAGGGTGCTGGCCCTGGACCCACTTTTTAGAATATTTCACAAGGTCCCAGGGAACTAATGGAAAGCTGGACTGAGGCAAGATGGTGGACAAGACACAGCTGGATTTATTCAGAAGGGCTGCACGTCAAAAGGCTGGCTAGGGAGAGCAGACACGCGAGCCCAGGGCCTCACCGACTTGAGGCCCAATGCAGGTGCCTCTCCAACATGCCTCGTGGCCCCAGCCCTCCACGCCCAGCATCTTCAGACAGCCCCGCTGGTTGACTTCGAGTGGACAGCAGACACTGCGCTCTCAGCACCCTTACTTAATAAGCACAGAAATGTAATGGCCAGTCTGGGCAGGAGCCTCAACTGCTCTCCTTCACCCTCCCTGACTGGCCTCACCTCTGTGGGCACTGCCCTGACCAGAACTGCTGCCAGGCTGCACCCTATTCAACCAGAGCCCCTTTCCAGGCCTGCCAGAGTGGGGGGACCAGGGTGAGCAGATGAATCTTGGTCTTAAGTACTCAGCCTCAGCCATTGCTTGTGGCCACCTGGGACCTGTGCTGTCTGGGCTGGGAGGGGCAGGGCAGTCAGTTTCCAGCACGCCCTCTCTTCCCTTTAACTGCTTTAAGACAGGGGTCCCCAGCCTCCCGGATCTAATGCCTGATGATCTGAGGAGGCGCTGATGTGATAATAATACAGTGCACAATAAGTGTAATGTGCTTGAATCATTCCGAAATCATCCCCACCCCTACCCCCAGCCGATGGAAAATTTTTCTCCTAGGAAACCCATTCCTTGCGCCAAAAAGGTTTGGGACCGCAACTTTAAGACAGTACTTTTCATAGCTCTGTGAATTATTTACTCATTTATTTCTAAGTACTTATGTAGCACTTTCTATGTTCCAGAAAACTTCTAAGTGCTTTATAAATATTAACTCATTCAATTCTTATAAAAACATTGAAGGAGAGACTCTTTGTGTTCAGTCGTGTCTGACTCTTTGTGACCCCGTGGACCATAGACTGTAGCTTGCTAGTTACTCCTCTTTCCATGGAATTTTCCAGGCGAGAATACTGGAGTGGGTTGCCATTCCTTCTCCAGGATCTTCCTGATCCAGGGATCGAACCTGCATCTCTCGCGTCTCCTGCATTAGCAGGCGGATTCTTTACCACTAGCACACGCTGGGAAGCCCTAGAGACTCCTCACCCTCATTTGAAACCGGGACACCCGGAGCACAGAGAAGTTCAGAACTTTGCCCGTGGTCGTCAACTGGCAGAACCGATTCAAGCCAAGATGGTCTATCTTCACAATCTGTACCCAGCAGTTTAAACAGGGTATATATGAATTAAAGGCAAAGTAAAGCACATCAATAAAGACACAGAGGGTATTAAATTCTGGTTACTGTTCCCTATCCTGAGGCTTTGTTGAAAGAGGAAATTAAAGAGCATCTTTGAGAGGTGTTAAAGAAAAAGGCACAGAATTGAAACCTCCTCACTGGTATTGCTGGAACTGAACAAGAACTGAAAAATAAGCAAGTTTCTCATTCTGTGCGCCAGTGCTACTTAAGGCCACCAAGGGCACAACTGAGGGCATCTTTTAGGGAAACAGCCTGCTGATAAATCATTGCTTTGTACTTAGCCCACCTTTCTAGTTTCTTTTCTTACAGCTTAAACCTCTTCTTCATATCTATGCATGCTGTGGATTTACTGAAAAGATCTTATCTTTTCTGGTGCAAACTGACATCTTAGCCCGAGTCACACGTCACCACATTGAGCCTAAGTCGACAACACCTTTATAGTTGAATATCTCCAGTTAACACACAGCATCAGCTGGATTAGGAGAGGAGTTCTCCACACGTGATACCTGACCAGCAGGAGCAGCACCACCCAAGAACATGTTAGGACGAATTCTCTGTCCCACCCCAGAGCTACTGAATCAAAAACTGGGGACTAGAGCCCTAACAGTTCTCTGAATTTAAGAAACTAGTCTAGAAAAAAATAACCAAATACCATGCATACACTAATAAAAAATAATGTCAATTTCTTACTATGAGTTAGGTTTCTAAGAGTTTGTCTGGTATTAAATACTGGTTCTACATGGTACTGCTTCTACGGTTTTAGGCCATTTACGTCTGTAAATCTCAATTTTCTGTAAGATGGGAATAAGAAGACTTGATGTTACCTGGATTAAATGGATAATATGCATCCAGAATGCTGATAGCACACAGAACTTGACAAATACTCAAGATATGTTTGTGCTAGTATCTATCAGTTTGGTCGTCTTTATGGGTGCAACAGCTTGTGTTAAGGAATATTTTAACACGAGAAGGATTTGTGTTATGGGTGGAAATTCCCAGAGAATACCCAGGCAGAGGTTGTAGACAGATTCCACTTTGTTCAAAATATGTGCCTGACCTAGAGGGGGTGGGACTTGGATGGGGGGTGGGAGAGAAGCTCCAGAGGGAGGAGATATATAGATAGATAGATAGACACTGAGAACCGAGCCACACTGTTGTATAGCAGAAACCAACACAACACTCTAAAGCAGTTATTTTCCAACTTAAAAAAAAAAAGCTATGAGCCTGTCTGGCCAAACTCTTTCCCCACTGGCCTATTAACCTAGAGCATCAGCATCCCTGAGTTTCAAGATCCCTAGAATGCAGAGATGGCCCTTTCAATAGACCCTGCCAGCCAGACTCTTCTCCCCAGGAAGTATGTGAAGTCGGTGGCTGGGAGAGGGGATGGGGTTCAAGGAGGACCCGATAAACAGGGATGGGGGATGAGGAGGAAGATGGGACCATCCTGGGCAGAGCCCAGGCCCCCGGTCTTCCCCTCTGCCACCCCTCAGGCCTCTGTCCTCCTGTGGCCTCCGTGGCCAGCCTTGAAAACGTGCTGCTCGCCTATCTCTGGACATAGGCCTTTCCCACAAACCCTCCCACACAGGCTGGAATTTTCCAACCCAACCCGTACTAAATCCAAAGGCAAGAAGAGATGGGGGAAAGAAAATGAGCATGAAGAAATCGGGGAAAACTAACACAAAGCCCAGACCGCCAGTGGTGCTCACCACGGACTGGGATCTGACCCTACAACAGCCGCGCCACACGTTTCTGTGAACTGATTTTTCTCGTTGAACTGGAATCACAGGGTAATCCCAAGGGAAGCGCTACCAGCCAAGGAGAGCCCTCAGTTGGTTCACAGGCTCTCTCGTTCTTGTACCTGGATTCCTAACCCTAACCTACCTCTCTTCATTCTTCCCACTTGGTCCTTTGGGCTAAGCTGGCTTTGTGGGAAAGAATCCACCTGCCAGTGCAGGAGATGCAGGAGGCCCCAGTTCAGTCCCTGGGTCGGGAAGATGTCCTGTGGAAGGAAATGGCTACCCACCCTGGCATTCTTGCCTGGAAAATCCCAAGGACAGAGGACCCTGGCAGGCTACAGTCCCCGGGGTCACAAAGAGTAGGACACGACTGAGCGTGCACACACACACACCCAAAAGCAAGGGAGGTTATGACATTTGCTGACTGGCAACAGATAAGTTCAGCAAGTTAGGTCACAAGGGGGTTGAACCACAGCTGAGGATAAGAAAGAGTCCATCAGATGGAAGAATAATAACCACACAGCTGAGCACCTAGGAAGTGCCAGGAACTATGCTGAACTTGTTACATCCACCCTCTCAGGAAAGCCTCCTAACAAATCAACAAAGGCAATAATAATAGCTATTGCGATCGATTTAATTCTTATTATAACTGTATAAGCTATAGATCATTACTGTGCCTATTTTTAAGATGAGGAATTTGAGACACCAGACAATTAAACGCTGGACCCGAAGTCACATGGAGTAAATTTAGCAGAGGCTGGAGCTGAACCCAGGGGCCGACCAGAAAATCCACCGTCCCCAGCACTACGAAAGGGGACAGCAGTCGTCCAGGGAGAGCAGGAGTGGCATTGGCCGGAAGGTTCGCTGAGTGCTGGGAAAGTGCGCTCACTTTAGCTTCAGGAAATGATTTGCATGAGATGAAAAAAAAATAATAATAATGTGGAAACTGGGCCCACAGGGCATTCAGGAAAAGAAAATTCGGTCTCCAAGGAAAACAAAAGAATTGAGAATGAAGAGGGTGACCTGCTTGCTCTCTCAATAGCTATATCCATCAAGGGTTTCAGTAAAGAGAAGAAACAAAGTTCTTAATAGCAATTCTTTGGATGGATTTTATAACATCAACAGAAAAGACAAAGAACCAGACAAGCGAGATCCAAGCAACAAGAAATACACTCTGGCCACGCTGCAAAGAACAGTCGGTTAGGGCCCTCCCTGGGCCTTCTGCTGTGCCCTGCCCCCAATCCAGCCGCCCTTGGCTCTGAGCCACCTCTCAGCCCCCTCCACTGGCGTGGCATATTCTCAGCTGGGGGCATTGGGATGGCTGAGGGTGGACCAGGGACAAACCCTCGTTCAGCTTCTAGGATCTCCAGAGTCAAGATTCACACCACACAGGATGCCCTTCCTTTTCCTCCCAAATCCACGCCACCCGCTACAGTTGCGGAGGCTGACTTGAACTGACGCACAATGTGCCAGGTCAACAGAGATCCTGAAGACCAGCAAGCCTGGAATAAAAACAGTTGGCGAGGGATCTAACACAGGGGCAAACTCACATCCCTCCTTGAGTAGATGTATCAGTTTTAATGACTGAGACGCTAAAGCCTTCTTCCTGAGTACCAGCGTCACCAGCCTTGTGAAAAGGTTCCCTCGACTCAGGAGGGTTTAAGACTTGAGGTCCCAGTGCCTCCTGACCGTGCAGTGGCTGAGGATGATGACCAAGTGCTCCTGGAGCCAGTGGGCTGGAAACTTCTCCCCCGAAGGTCCCCTTGGACCCACCATTCTCTGTGTGACCGATGCTCAGAGGAACGGCAGCAGGAAAGTGTCCTCTGGAGGGGCAAGTTCATGGCCATGTGCTGACCTCCTATTAACCGAAGGATGCACCATGACCCTGGAATTTTTTTCATCTGTGCAAAGGCTGGCCCTGTATCCAGTTCTTCAGCCTCTGCTTGTGCTGACCTGGAAATCTCAGCGTGAACTCCCCTGCACAGTGATAAGCCTTCCCAGCTCCCAGAGCTCCCTTTGTGGGAGATCCCTCTTTT
Organism: Ovis aries; assembly: GCF_016772045.2. Lineage (NCBI taxonomy): Eukaryota > Metazoa > Chordata > Mammalia > Artiodactyla > Bovidae > Ovis > Ovis aries. The sequence goes on along the minus strand of NC_056075.1, from coordinate 39,995,735 downwards.
TGCTTAGTTCCAGCTTGAAACGGCAGGGTCAGACAGCTAATCATAAGCAGAACTCATTCATGCATGAACACTCCACAGCCTAGCAGATCTGGCCGTCGAAATCAAGACACAAACATGCCTCTGGTGGGGAGAGAACGATCACCACCACGAATGGAACCAAACAGCTGGCTGAGGATGACAGCGAAAGAAAACGCTCAACGGGGACATTTAATTTCAAAGGAAAAACCTCCAGAAGATGACAAATGCAATCCTTGGCTTGAACCATCTGCAGTTGAATAGCTCCCCGTGAGCAACACGTTGAAACATTTATAGAATTAAGATGCTAAAAAATTAATGTTTACTTATTACAGAAGTGCTTATAATTGTCTGACGCTCGTCCATCATCAAATAACAGTTTCAAACATTCCAGCGAAACTGTCAAAAGAGAACAAGGAAGATTTATTAGAGGAAAAGTTTGTGAGCTGCGAGCCCTCTTGTGGCCACAAAGTGCAGTGCAGCCTGTGTCTCCATCCCTACCCCCAGCCTTCAAGTCCTGGAGGAGGTGGAGTTGGGGGTTAGAGTGTTGAATTTGAGGCCTGACTCCTTCACCAGACCAAGACCTCTGATTCAAAAAGACTGCTGGACAGCAAGAAAATGCTCTTCCTTCCTTGTGGTATCATCAAAGACATCAGGACAGGGCACAAAGCTCCCCACACCTCCACTGTTGTTCATAAACTGTGCTGTATCCACAAACATTCACCGACCATTAGGGTTACATTGATACACAACATCATTTACCTAGAAAGAAAACACCACTGAAACTGAGGCTCCAGGAGACGATGTGACTTGCCTGAGGTCTCTTATTCTTCCAACCTGATCTTACATGTCACCTCTTCCTGATTTGAAATGGTCACCTGCCTTTAAATGTCTTCCTTGACCCTTCTGTATAAAGTCACACCAGCACCACCCACACCCCCTACTGTCAAACACAGTCCACCCTCTTTGCCTCCATTTCCAAAAATGGTCACATGTTGGCTATATGCCCCTCCCACTAGAGTGGAGATGCCAGTGGGTCCAGAACCGTCTCATTCACCTATACTCCAGGAAGTATCCATGGAACCGTGAGTGACGTGATCAGTAAGGCACGTGGCTGAAACACAAGCACAGACCCGTTGACTCCAGACTCCCTGAAGAAGCACAGCGCTTGTTGGCTTGGTGTCAGCTCCTGGACACCCCGCTGGGCTCAGCCTGCAGACCCCAGTGTGTGAGGTTAACTCTGCCCTTTGCCATGCAAACTCATTCCTCCTCCTTTACCCTCCATCTCAGATTGGAGGCACCACTCTCCACCCAGCTGTACAAGCAAAACATCAGAAGGTCAGCTTGCCTCCACTGCATGTGAACAGCTCCTTCATCTCCCCCCCCCCCCCCGCCACATCACCAACCCCAAGTCCCACTAATTCTATTAATACCTCCTAAAGGGTCCCTTGTGGCTCAGCTGGTAAAGAATCTGCCTGCTATGTGGGAGACCTGGGTTCAGTGCCTGGGTTGGGAAGATGCCCTGGAGAAGGAAAAGGAATCCACTCCAGTATGCTGGCCTGGAGAATTCCAAGGACTGTATAGGCCATGGGATCGCAAAGAGTCAGACACGCGGAGCGACTTTCACTTTCATTGAAAGAGTCGGACATGACTAAGCGACTGAACTGACCTGAATGCACTCGCCTGGATGTGCCACTGCTCTCTGTTCCAGCCATGCTCCCTTGCCCAGGTCATCATCATGAATCATTTGCATCAGGGCAGAAGCTTGTCAGCTGTCCTTCCAGCTCTGGGCTGCTGTCCTGGCTGCAGCCAGAGGGTGGTTGCAGAATCGAGCTGCCTTGTCACTTAGGACCCTCCAGGGCTCCTTGTGGCTTTTTGGAGAAAGTCCAAAAGGGTTCATATGACCCCTTTGGCTCCTGCCGCTTCCCTGTCCTCTGCCCCCTGCCCCTAGCTCCAGCCCCCAGCTCCAGCCTTGCCGACATTCCTCCGGAGAGTTCCTTACAGCCCGCTACTACACCACACCCTTTCAGGGACATTATCTTGCTAAACTCTCACAGTACCTCTGCAAGGGAGATATTACTGTTCCCCTTTTCAAAGTGAAGCAGCTCAAAGAGGCCAAAGTGACTTGCCTGGAGTCATCAGGCCTCTTGGTTTGAGATTCACTGTACTTTCCTATTCCCCATCCTCATTACTGTCATTGACAGTGTTTGTTAAACACCTACTGTATACAGGACAACATGCAAGATAAACTCCAGGGCACTCTTTTGAGCAAGGCATAAAGCAGCCTTGCTCACACACAGCTACCCAGGCACTCCCTAGAGATCACCTGATCCTTGCACATTGAATCTCCAGCCTCTAGAACAGGGTCCAACACACAACAGGTGCTCAGTAAATCCTTGTCAGGTGAACAGTGTCCATTCTCTTTCCCCTTTCAGAGAACATTGTTCGTGCTGTTTCTAGAGCCTTCTGTCTTGTAGAAGACAAAGCCCAAGAAAAAAGGAGCTGGGACTTCCCTGGTGGTCCAGTGGCTAAGACTCCATGATCCCAATCCAAGGGGCCTCGGGTTGATTCCTGGTTAAGGAACTAGATCCCAGATGCTGCATGCCCCAACTAAGACCTGGCACAATCAAATAAAATAATTTTTTAAAAAAAGAAAATACGAGCTTTACTCCTTTTCTTCTCTGGCTCCTCAGGTTCCTATAGGTCTAGAAAAGATTTTTTTCATGTCTCCAGATATAACATGAATTCTGCCATCACACAGGCCTCTCACCCCCATTGGCAAGTCCCATGACGATGTGAATAAAAACTGTGTTTAAGATACTGGAAAATGTCAGCCATTCACGGATTTGGTCCTGAGGCAATATGGCAGGGGTTACGGGTGTGACCTGTATTGGAGTTGGAATATAGAGCTGAGCTCTTGTGAAGCCACAGTAAAGCAATGACTCAGGAAGACAGAGGTAGCCCCCCATGGGAGAAATGTTCCAGGCAGCTGCTCATCAAGTTATAGGAGTAGTCCGTTTATACTAGTTGCCATAGCAACCCTGCCCTTCAAATTCAGAAAGTTTCATGAACAAGATTACTCTGGTGTTAAAGATTTCATGAAAAAAAAACAAAAACTGGCCAACTTAGTCCCAGGGGGTAGGTGTACTTTCTTTGGAGGACTTCTCCCCTCAAACCAACTACAATATAAAAGGACTCTGAAGGCTGGTAGTCGGCTGGTGCAAATATAATTGCGGTTTTGAACTGTGAATTTTAAATCATTCTAACTAAGTTCAAATACATCTTCATTCATCAAACTAGGGACCATTATAATCAACACATTTTGGCCAATGAAAAATATGTTTACTTATTCCTGTAGCATAAAACTCCGGGATTTGACCAACCCTTGGAAAGCATTTTTCTCATCCTGCTAGATGTGGAAGCAATTTCCCTGCAAAAGGTTGTCAAGATGCTTGAAGAAGTGGTAGTCGGTGGGTGAGAGGTCAGGTGAATATGGAGGATGAGGCGAAACTTGGGAGCCCAATTCTTTCAGCTATTGAAGCGTTGGTTGTGCGATGTGTGATTGGGCATTTTCATGCAGAAGACTTAGGCCCTTTCTGTTGACCAGTGCTGGCTAAGGGCATTGCAGTTTTCAGTGAATCTCACCAATTTGCTGAGCATACTTCTCAGATGTAATGGTTTCAACAGGATTCAGAAAGCTGAGCGGATCAGACAGGGAGCAGACCACCAAACAGTGACCAGGATCTATGTTTTGTGCAAGTTTGGCTTTGGGAAGTGCTTTGGAGCCTCTTCTCAGCCCAACCAATGAGCTGGTCATTGCCAGTTGTCATATAAAAGTCACTTTTCATCACACGTCACAATCCGATTGAGAAATGGTTAGTAGTTGCATAGAATGAGAGAAAATGATGCTTCAGAACGACAGACTTTTGGGGTTTTAGATCAACTCAGGAGGAACCCACTTCTCAGACTTTTTCACCTTTCCAATTTGCTTCAAATGCCAAATGACCTAGAATGATCAATGTGGAGTTCTTCAGCAACCTCTCACGTAGTTGTAAGAGGATCAGCTCCAATGATGACTCTCAACTGGTCACCATTACCTTCTGATGGCTGGCCACTGTGTTCCACATCTTCAAGGTTTTCGTCTCCTTTGCAAAACTTCTTGAACTCCCACTGCTCTGTACATTCATTAGCAGTTCCTGGGCCAAATGCATTGTTGATGTGGTGAGTTGTCTCTGATGCTTTATGACGCATTTTGGACTCATAAGAAAACTGCTCAAATTTGCTTTTTGTCTAGCATCATTTCCATAGTGTCAAATAAATATAAAGTAGGCAGCAAGTAATTAAGTCATTAGCCAAAAGAAGCAAGAAATGCACATTAAAATAATGTATAACATAACCACATTTATTAAGAATGTATTCCAATATCAAACAGTAAGTTTCAACAATGCAAACACAGCAATTACATTTGCACCGACCTAATAACTCTGAATAGGAAAGCAATACAAACTGCTTTATTTTTCATTCCACTAGTTAAGGATTTGTGAAAATCAAAAACAATTACCCTGGCATGTAGCTGGTTCAAATACTGTATGCTGAACATATGAGTGAACAAAGGAATATTTTAAAGTACTGACTTGATTAAAATAAAATATCATCATTTACATTATAAAAATATTTTAATGTTTACAATTTAAAATTTATTTATCTTATAAATAAACATAGGTGTAATATAGATTATAAATATGTTAAAACTGCCTGGAAAAACTGCCTGGCTCTGAAGGTTGCATTTTCGAATGCACTATAATTTATGATTAGAACATAAACACTGACTAACAGGCAAAGCTTGGGATTTGGGCCTAGGATCATAGTCTACTAGGAAGCTAGTTTTCTCATTTGAGGTAGTCATGATAAGAAATAAGAGAGTATATGCTTAAAAAGGGGCTTCCCAGGTGGCCCTAGTGGTAAAGAACCTGCCTGCCAATACAAGATATAAGAGATGTGGGTTTAATCCCTAGGTCAGGAAGATCCCCTGGAGGAGGGCATGGCAACCTCCAGTATTCTTGCCTGGAGAATCCCCTGGACAAAGAAGCCTAGCAGGGCTATAGTCCATGGGGTCGCAAAGAGTCGGACACAACTGAAGCAGCTTAGTGCGCGCGCGCACACACACACACACACACACACACACACACACACACGTATATGCTTTAAAACAGCTTGGAAAACCTAATGTGCTAAACCGATGCTAACAGTTTTTTGTTTACTCACATCACACCAGGCTCAGATTCTTGGATTTCTGCAAACTTGGATCCTACTCCTCTTTTATATGGTTGTAAATATTACTTTTCTTCTGCCTTGGGCAGCCACATCCAACCAGAGGGTTAGACCAGCATGCAGTCTGCAGAGCGGGTATGTTTGCGGGCGCCTGGCTGCATGCATCTGTCCACGGGTGAACACGGTTGGGACCCAGTCACACTGAGCGGAAACCGCTGGCCATCCTGGACAGGAAGCAGACGCCTGGGCGCTGAACTCTGAGCATTCACTCACTTTGTTTTCCGACAAACTCACAGTTGGAAATGGGAGGCTCCCATGACAACCCTTCCAGGCTTGTCTGGATGAAACGGCCGTTATCGCCTTTTCTGGGCACGTGACCCACAAACATTCCTTCTTCGGTTTCTTGGCAGGTGACCGTACCCAGGTGCCATTCGGGAGCTAAGGGGCCTTCAAATCACATCCAGACAGGGCTCTCTACCCACGTCTCCCACTCACCAACTGACCACGCCACCCGCTTCTTCTCTGGAGGCTGGAGGGAATGAAAATGGGCAGACGGTACCTGGAGCAAAAGGAGGCCTCTAAGCCATTCATATCATCCTTTCCTTTCCTCACCCATTGATCCATTCATCACGGATACACTTTTTTTATGAAGCTGTTGGATACCAACCCAGTGATAGGCCCCACGGTAGGCAGTGGGATCCTGTAGTGAACGGGACCTGACCTCTCCCCTTTGCCCTCCATTCTCCCATCACATAAGCTCTGCTCTTACACACCATGTTCCCGCCCCAGGATGTCTGCACTTGCTATTTCCTCTGCCTAAAATGTTCTTCCCCCAACTCTTCCTAGAGCTCACGCCTCCCTTATTTATCTGGCCTCAGTTCACAAGTCACCTTTCCAGAGAGGCCTCCTCTGATCACACTACATAAAAGAAATCTCCCTTCCCCATCACCCTGCATTTATTTTCGCTATAACCGATGTGAAATGATTCAATTTTTTTTGACAGTTTTGTCTTCTTCTCTGCTGGATCCCCAGACCCAACACACTGATTAGCTCATAATAAGATGCAATAGATAAAAGTTATTTAGCACTCACTGAATGCCAGTTGGCCTTCCCTGGTGGCTCAGTGGTAAAGAACCCAGCTGCCAATGCGGGAGTCATGTGTTTGATCCCCAGGTTGGGAAAATTCCCTGGAGAAGGCAATGGCAACCACTGCAGTATGCCAGTTGCCATCTAGGGTATTTTATACACTCTCCCAATTAATCATTCCTACAAGCTGATGCACTGGATATTAATAGAGGGTTAGGGAAGTTATGTACCTTAGTCATATAGTTAGTAAGAAGCAAGGTTGTTTTTTGAACCTAGGACATTTAAGTCCAGTGCCTGGGCTGCTAATCCCTACACAAGACAGTCACTGAATCCAACACCCAGTGTTTTGAATAAATGAATAAATATAAGAATGAATGAAAGAATGAATCTAAGACAAGCATTAAACAACTATTTGACAGCTACATAAGTGCAAAGAAATGTGTTACTATGATGTGAGTTTTTGATAGAGAAATCAAACCTAGTTAGTACCTCCGGGGAGACCAGCCAAGGGAAGTGACACTTAGACAGCCTGGCGTGTGGACAGCAGGTGGTGAGAGAAGAGGGTCATTCATCAGGTAATCTGCGGGTGACAGCTGAGCACAGGCGCCAGGCCTCAGCTTCAGAATAACATCCGTTTTAATGGTGTGGAGAAGCAGGCAGGGCGTGGATCAAGTAGGAGCGAAAGCTGGTTACGTTTTTTGGAAGGCAGTTTGCAGAATCCATGCTATCTATAATCAGTTTGCAGACTTTAAAAGATACCCACTTTTCAACCCAACAATTTCACTTTAACTAGCTAACCTACTGATACACTTGCCTATCTGTAAAGAGGAGTATGTATAAGGAGGGTAAACACTGAAATAGCCCCAAACTGAATAATGAAAACCAAATACTTATCAACAAATAACACCATACTGTGGGGAATATTCTAGAACAAGTTCTTAAATGATTTTATCAGCAATTCTATCAAGACACAGTAGCACTTTAAGATCTACAAGACATAGTGCCAAGTGAAAAAAAGGCAAGTAACATTTCACTATGTAAAAAATGATCCTATTTATATTTTTTTCTACAGAGAAATTGAAGCTATATGTGCGTGGACACAATGCACACACATACACACAGAGATGTAAATGCGTGTTTTGAAATGTTAGCAATGCTTTGAAAAACCATTCAGCAAAATCTTATCTGTGATTTCCTGGGAGGAAAAAGGAAGAGAAAAAAAGACTCTGACTTAAAAAAGTAAAGAATCTACAATGTTTGAATATTTATAATGAAAATGTAGGCATATATTACTGTGATTTTTAAAAATCTCATATTGAAATAAAAAGATTAAAAGCCAGCACTGTAAACAGAAATCCCCCTGAGAGTATCCCACAGAGCTCCACAGCGGCCCCATCCAGCTGAAACCCTCCCAGCCACACAATTGGATCTGGACCATCTTCCTAGAGTTTCCTGCTGGTCCTGATTTGCTTCCTTGGGGCTTCCCTTGTGGCTCAGCTGGTAAAGAATCTGCCTGCAATTCAGGAAACCTGAGTTCGATCTCAGGGTTGGGAAGATCCCCTGGAGAAGGGAAAGGCTACCCACTCCAGTATTCTGGCCTGGAGAATTCCACGGACTGTATAGTCCATGGGATCGCAGAGTCGGACATGACTTGAGCGACTTTCACTTTGGCCGGAAGAAGGCTCACTTGTGTCAGCGGTTCTTGGATTCCGATCCCTGGCTAATGCCTGACTCAGCATTTGAGCTTCATCCAGGGTTCAGGACACCTGTCTATCCACCATTCAACTGTGGCCCTGATTGGTACCAATCTGTGTAGTTTCACTTTGTTCATCCTCAGGGTTCTGTACCCTCATGGAGAAGCAAAGTAAAATGCCCTCCTCTGTTCCTTTGTCTCACAGATGAAAAGACACTCACTTTTAGCATTACCTGGTGATTAAGGTTAAGATCAAGTTTTCCACTGGAATTTCCCTTTTCTCTGCTGTGTTGCTGAATTCTCCATGTGGTTTCTGTTCTCTTTCCAGGATTCTGAAATTGAGTACCTCAACATACTGGCAGGCGAAATCACTCTTGGTTGAATCTTTAGTTGCATTAATAAAATAATGTCTTGATGATCTGGGATGTTTGGGGAAAGTAGTGACTACTCCGAGACCTTGCCTTCTTAGGGTTTCCAGTCCAGTTTAGGAGACTGTCTCATAAGCACATAATCTCAACACTGGTGAGTGGTAAAAATAGTCAGACTCATAAGAAGCTATGAGTACAAACATTAGGGGTTCTTAGCTTAGCTAGAAAATTCTGGGACAGCTTCTTGGAGTAGACAGATGGGTGAGTAAGAGTATCTTGGCAGAGAGAGAAGCAGCAGCAGAGGGAAAATCATGAGTGAGCACATGGAGATTTGAAATGAACAGATTGACACTGTGCGAAGATTAGCAGTGATTGATGTGGCTGTGGCAGGAGATGGCACAGGAGAGGCAGGCAGGGCCCAGGCAACAGAAGGCCTAGAATCCAACTCATACCATTTCCACTTGCATCAGAATATGCCAACTGGCATTTCAGTAGTGACCTCCAAATGACTATGATTTTAGCACCTTTATACTGATGCTTTTGAACTGTGGTGTTGGAGAAGACTCCTGAGAGTCGCTTGGACTGCAAGGAAATCCAACCAGTCCATTCTAAAGGAGATCAGCCCTGGGTGTTCTTTGGAAGGAATGATGCTAAAGCTGAAACTCCAGTACTTTGGCCACCTCATGCGAAGAGTTGACTCACTGGAAAAGACTGATGCTGGGAAGGATTGGGGGCAGGAGGAGAAGGGGACGACCGAGGATGAGATGGCTGGATGGCATCACCGACTCAATGGACATGAATTTAAATAAAATCCGGGATTTGGTGATGGACAGGGAGGCCTGGCATGCTGCAGTCCATGGGGTTGCAAAGAGTTGCACATGACTGAGCGATTGAATTGATACCGAGTCCATATTATGCTCAAATGGATTGGGGAAGGGAAGAGGTCAGCTTTGTTAAATATTGGTGAAAATCATATTTGACATTTTTTCCTAAAATAAAATGGTCCATTTTTAGAAAGTTCTAGATAATGAGCACCAGGGCAATTGCTTTTCAGGGCCAGCCTCTCACATACTGATGGCTTACAATCATAAGGAGGTAAATACAGAGCTTGGGGATGGTGCTAGTCTCAGGATGTACTCTAAAGGATTCCTCTTCATCCTAATGAATCTTGTGTTTGGAAGGTGTTTATGAAGAGGTGATTTGTCTCTCTCTTTAAGGGAGAGCAACCAGATGTTCCCTTGATATTAGGATTTTGTGATGCAGCCTGGATACCAGCATTGTAGCATACTAGGGGTACTGATGTGGTATCCACTTGCCACGATGATTTCAAACGCCACACAGCCAGGTTTGAATACCAGGTGATTCGGTGTACTACAGCTGCCCCTTGGCATCTGGGGATTGGTTCCCTGACCCCCACAGATACCAAAATCCACAGACACTCAAGTTCCTCATATAAACTTGTGTAGTATTTGCGTATAAACTATATTCTCCCATATACTTTGAATCTTCTCTAAGCAGACTTATACAATACAATGTAAATAGTTGTAAATACAATATAAACGCTATATAAGTAGTGTTTGCATGCAACAAATCCAAGTTTTGCCTTTTGGAATTTTCCAAAATTTTCAAGTATTTTCAATCTGTGTTTGGTCGAATCTGAGGATGCAGAACCTGCAGATATGGAGGGCCAACTGTGCTAGATTCAAACAGACATTCTAAATTATATTTAGTAGTGCTTTTTGATACAAAAAAAGAATAAGAAAAAATAACCTACTGTTCTATCACTGATAAATTTACCCTATCATCTCAATTTACTTTTACTTTATTTCCAAGCTTATTGAGATATAATTTATACACAGCAAAATTTAGCCTTTTGAGGGTACAGTTCAGTGAATTCGGACAAGACCACATAACCATGACCCCAGTTGGGATACAGAGCATGTACCCACAGAAGTTCCTTCATGCCTTTTTGTGGGTGCCTTTCCCACCCTTGATCCCTGAAAATCACTAACCCAATTTCTGCTCCTACACTTTTGCCTCAATTATTAAGAAATAATTTAAGAATAAAGTAAGAAATTTCAAATGTTAAAGTTAATTTAAGAAGTAATTTCTTCTTTTTTGTGAAAATTCTGGAGTTGGAAGAAGTAGAATCCTATTTTGTCAGTTACTTTTCCTTTATTGCATGGTGGTTAAAAAATGTAGTCTTAGACTTTTGACATAATGGAATTTACTGAGATTTTCTCCATAATTATTGCATGGTCAATTTTTCTAAGTATGAAACCACTACTTGAAATAAGAGTGGTCTCCATCAGTTGATATGCCAACGTGTATTAGAATGACCGGATTAATTTTAATTATGGCTTGGGTACTCAGTCGGGTCTGACTCTTTGCAACCCCAAGGACTATAGCTGACCTGGCTCCTCTGCCCATGGAATTCTCCAGGCAAGAATACTGGAATGGGTTGCCATTTCCTTCTTCAGGGGATCTTCCTGACCCAGGGATTGAACCCGAGTCTCCTGCAATGTAGACTGACTCTTTACCTTCTGAGCCACCAGGGAAGACCTATGGTGGCTCAGTGGTAGGAAATCTGCCTGCAATACAGGAGACCCAGGTTCAGTCCCTAGGTGGGGAAGATTCCCTGGAGGAGGAAATGGCAACCTACTCCAGTATTCTTGCCTGGGAAAATCCCATGGACAGAGGAGTCTGGGGGGCTACAGTCCATGGGGTCACAAAGAGTCGAACTTGACTGAGTGACTGAGCACTGAGCACAGTTCAGTCCATAGCATCAATTTTAACTCTTAGGTCTTTAAAAATTCTTAAATATATATTTTTTACTATTTCACCTAATTCTTAAGCATGACTGCAGGTGCTGTTGCTAAGTCACTTTAATCGTGTCTGACTCTTTGCAACCCCATGGACTATAGTGCACCAGGCTCTTTTGTCCATGGGATTCTTCAGGCAAGAATACTGGAGTGGGTTGACGTGCCCTCCTCCAGGGGATCTTCCTGACCCAGGGATCAAAGCTATATCTCCTGCATTGTAGGCAGTTTCTTTACCATTGAGCTACAGGAGAAGCCCAAGCAAGACTAATATATCAAAATAAACAATGACTCCAATGCAGTAAAAGCTTATTTCTCACTCTCATAAAATATTCTGGTCACAAGCGGTTCTCCTGAAGGCAGTGGTTCAAAGACCCAGCTCTTTCTTCCTTGAGGCTCCTCCATGTCCCAAGGCCCTATCATTGCCTTGGGGGAAGAGAGAGCAGAGTGAGTTTCTTAAAAGTCTTAGCCTAGAAATATCTTACATCAGATTGGCTGGAATTTAGTCACGTGGCCTTATCTAGCTGCAAAGGAATCTGGGAAATCCAAAGTTGTGTACTTGGGACGAAAAGCACACAGACTCTGACGAGCAGCTAGCAACCCCTGAGCCAGCTCTGTGTGCTAATGGGAGTGAGTTAAGATCTCTTTAATGTTTCTGTGTATTCGTCACTGTATTTCCTGCCTTTTTTTGCTGTACCAGGTCTCAGGTGCAGTTGGGGAGATCGAGTTCCCTGACCAGGGATCGAACTTGGGCCCACTGCATTGGAAATACAGAGTCCTAACCACTGAACCACAAGGGAAGGCACTCCTTGCCCTTTACTCTTTACATAATTTGATGCTTTGCTGTTTGGTACATGTATCTTTTTCAGTCTCTAAGTCATGTCCAACTCTCCACAACCCCATGGACTGCAGCACACCAGGTTCCTCTGTCCTCTACTATCTCCCAGAGTTTGCTCAAATTCATGTGTTAATAGTGGCTTAAACAACACAAAGGTATACAGCTCTAGGGATCTGAAGATTCACTGGATTAACATCAATGTGTTGGCAGGGCTGTACTTTTCCTGCAGGCTCCAGGGGAGAATCTGCTTCCTTGCCTTCGTTGCCTCCAGAGACTACCCGTATTCCTTGGTTTGTGGCCCTCTTCCATCTTCCAAGACAGGAATTCCATCGCTGCAGGCCCAGCTTCCATCATCATATCTCATCCTCTGACACCACTCCCTTCCTCTTTCACGTGTGAGGCCCCTCGTGATAGCATTGGGTCCATGTGGATAATTCAGGATAATCTCCCCATCTCAAAATCTTTCACGGAAATTCATTTATCAAGCCCCCTTAGTCATGGTCACATATTTACAAGCTTCAGGAATTGTACACGGACATCTTTGGGGGAACCATTATTCTGCCCACCCACAAAATCTGAAGCTCCATATAGGTGATCATCATGGTCTCGTTGTGGATAATATCTTTTATCACCGTAAAGTGCCACTTTTGCCTTGTTTCAGTTCTTGGCCTTGAATTCAACCTTGTGCGACATCAGCACAGTTTGTTAATAGCTGCTTGACGTGTCTTTGTCAAGCCTTTTGCTTTTAACCTTATTGAATCACTTTTTTTGAATGTCTTTCGTTCAAAACTTGAGTTTTTATAAACTTGAGCCTGAAGTTTTCTTTTTTTAGGGAATGAGTTTGACTCTCTTATAGTCACTGCTGTTGTTTTGCCTCATTCTGTCACCTTCTTTTGTGTGTGTGCTCCTTTTTAAGTTTTCAGTTAAACTGAAAACTTTTGCTATATGGGTTATCTTTTTGTTATATGAGTTGTCTTTCCTCAATCTTATTTAGAGTACTTGCTTTTTCTTCTGCTATTTTCAAAGTTTTGTTTATCTGATTTTAGTTATTTAAGTGGTTATAATTATACATTTTTAAGTAAGCTTGAACCTCTTCATTAGTTTACCAATATTTGACACATCCTTTGAATCCTCTCCATGAATAAAAACATTCATCGTAAACTTCTTCTCATGCATCTACACAAACACAGCCCTAATTTTCACTTACAATATTATTATTCTTTTTTCTTCCAGTTTTATTGAGATATAAGTGACACACACAACTGCATTAAGTTTAAGGTGTAAGCACAGTGATTTGACTTATACACATCATGAAATGATTATCACAATAAGTTTAGCGAACATTCATCATCTCATACAGACCCAAAACCAACATAGAAAAAAAAAATTTTTCCTTATGATGAGAACTCTTAGGAATTATTCTCTTAACATTCATATATAACCTACAGCAGCATTAATTATGTTTATCAAGTTGTACATTTATCTCAACTACTTATTTATCTCATAACCGGGAGTTTGTACCTTTTGACTGCCTTCATCCAATCATCCAATCCCCCCCTCCTCTCATGCCTTGCCTCTAATAGCTGCATATCTGATTTCTTCTTCTGAGTTTTTTTGTTTGTTTGTTTCTAAAGTAAAACTGACCTACAAGACTGTTAGCCCCAGTTACACAACAGAGTGATGCTATATTTCTATACATTTCAAAATGATCACCAGGATAAGTCTAGCACAACTTGTCACCATACAAAGATACTACAGTTACTGACTATATCCCTCACACTGTACGTTCCATTCCGACGACTCATTCATTTTGCAACTGGAAGTTTGTACCTCTTAATCTCCATCACTTGTCGCTTTCATTATTCTTATTGCTGTCATTGCCACAGGATTGAGCACCCTTTAAGGATTTATGACGGTTGCCATCTACAGTTATGATATGCAGGTCTGCTCCTTTCCTGATAACCTCAAGCTCAGTGCTCACCCAACTCTTTCGCTGCTGTCCCCGCTAATCTGTTTCTGCCCAACCTCCACCTCCAGTGTGTCTGGCTTTGCCCCCTTAGATATCTGAAGAACTCTTTCGTTCCTTTGGCACTGTATTATCTTTATTGGGGTATGTCTTAGTATCGACCACTCTATATCTCTTTTATTTGGGGCAGTAAAAAAGACAGTGATCAATACTGCCTTTTGATCAGGAGAGGCTTCATTTCAGGCAGAACACGAATTTTTCCCCCAATAAATCTTCAAATAATGCTTTTGTTCATTTATTGGATTCTCTGCTGGATCATTTCCGTCCGATATATTTGTTTATACTCTCTGTATGCGTATGATCACCTCAGCTTTGCATTCTCTTTGTTGTTGTTGAGTCTCTTATTTGATTTTACCTATTATTTTGTTGGTTTTCTTGGCTATGTAACACAGCTTGTGGGATCTCAGTTTCCAGACCAGGGATTGAACCCTCGCCTTTGACACTTGAAAGCACAGAGTCCTAACCACTGGGCCTCTGAAGAGTTCCCAATTCTCTTATTTGTTTTCTTTGTTTTGTATTCTTTCTTGAAGGTTTATTACTATTTTAAGTTCCTGATGAACGAACGCATTGCCCTAAGGAAATGATTCAGGGTAACCGGCCCTCCCGGCTCCACTCTCCTGGGGCACTTTTGATGATTCTGCCAGTGCCCATTTAAACATCCACAATTCCAGAACCAAGGTTACAGGTTCACAGTCTCAGCTTCTTTACTGTTCTGTTATGGGAAGGCTTTTCTCCCAGAAAACCAGAATGATAACTATCTGCTTCCCCCTCCTCCACATAGGATGCCCCCAAGGAAAAGGGGTCACTGCATGGTTCCCGGGAACAATTTCCACGTCTTACAAATGACAGGGTAACGTGGTGTAGGGGCTTCCCGGGTGGCGCAGTGGTAAAGAATCTGCTGCCAAAGCAAGAGATGTGGGATCGATCCCTGGGTCTGGAAGATTCCCTGGAGGAGGAAATGGCAAGCTCCTCCAGTATTCTTGCCTGGAAAAGTCCATGGACAGAGAAGCTTGGCAGGCTACAGTCCACGGGGTCACAAAAGAGTCAGACACAAAAGAGCACACACACAAAGATGTTTTAAAGACTCTGAACATTGCCACCTAAAACTCTTCCGTGTGTGACTTTCCAGAGAGACTCAGAGAGAAACGTTACAACATTTTAGAGAGATTTGGCATTTGCTGCCACAAGAGAATTCATAAAGTGAATTAATTATTTAGCTATTTTCTGTAAAGCAGCCTAGAAATACCTTTGGGGCATCTGTGTTTAATTCTGCTAAAGGATGAGCAGTCTGCCTAATTTCTCCCTTTCATATTTTACTAACATTTTTCCTCCTCTATTTACTCCATTAAAGTCTACAACAGCATAAAGGATGAAAGAATGCGTTCAGTTGTTTTAAAATGCTAATTTCATCAAGCCTGTGGTGGCTGTTCAAGGTGATTTCTCCTTTAAGGAGGAGATGGCTTGGTAAATTTCTGACTCTCCATGTAAACTGTTCAGTGTTCAGTTCACAGCCTCACTAATTTATGTGTTAATTTGATCAAGAGTAGTTTACATTGCAAACCACAAAACCTGCATTTCCTTCATTGTTGTTGACAACAGAGAATCCACTTCATGTATGTAAATCGGGCATTTACTCCTCTCTGAAAGGCAAAGTGCAGTGATCAGAGGTGATGGAAACCATGAGTTAGCAGAAATTCCGTGCTCACAGAAGCTATGAGGAAGTAGAATAGAATAATAGAATAGAAAGACACTCAGAGTAGTAACAAAAATAGGCAGAAAGTGTTATTGCCCTGTGGGTTGAACTTCAGAAATGGGAACACTAAACGGTCACCTTGAGTGGGGGATTAATAATGTGACCTTGAGAATGACATTGAAATCCAAATGGTGTCCCAGTCTCCCTAAGAGGCTCAGCTCCACCACTGATTTATCTTTCTAATTAGGCAGTATATTTATAAGCATCCCCATTATTGGGGGCAATCTGAATGGTCCTGCAAAGTACGATTCAAGCCAAAGTCATGGTCCCATGAGGAGACCAGATGGCAGGTGTGGCTGGATGAAGGCAAACCAACCAGCGCTCCGGCTTCAGTCTCCAAGTCATGTCTGACACTTGCGACCCCGTGGATTGTAACCTGCCAGGCTTCTCCATCCATGGGATTCTCCAGGCAAGAATACTGGAATGGGTTGCCATTTTCTGCTCCAGGGGAGCTTCCTGTAACCCAGGAATCGAACCCAGGTCTCCTTCATTGCAGGCAGATTCTTTACCAACTGAGCTACGACAGAAGCCCCAAAACTAACCAACGTCGGTGAGAAAAAAACACTCCAATGTAAGGAAGAAAGGACAGCCTGTGTCCATAGATAAAGGAGGGCATATATGAGTGGTCATGCTAGAGAACAGTCTTTATCACTCATTCAACAAGTAGCATCAGGCACGGGACTGGCAGGACCACATACGTGAACACAAAGACTGTGCAAAGCCGCAGCCCCACCTCGCAACAGAGCAATGAGAGTACTTAGTCCCTGCCCCTGCGGAGCTCACATCTGAATAGGGCTCACAGGGAACTGTTTGCTGAACTGCATCACAGGACGGGTGGGGAGCTGGAGCGCTTATCCTCTCACTCCTGCCGTCTACTGACCAAGGGCTGCTCTGCTCTTCCACGTCATCTCCACGCCTACAGCCAATGAACAAACAGCCTTGGACAGACAATCAGGAGGCTACTGGTGGGTTAGAGAGCTGTTCCCTGTGGCCTCCAGGCCAGGCTGGGCTAAGAGGAATGGGAGGGACACCCACAGCCCCTGTTATGACCACAGGTCACTTTCCAGAAGGGCTGGGCTGCCACGCAAGTGGAAGTGGCTGTCTTAAGAGCGTAGCATGTGCTCTTCCGTGGTCACCAATGGGAGGGAAAAGAACACAGAGGAGTCGGGCTGGCAGATGGCAGAGGACGGCAAGGTCTCACCTATTTTCCCAGTGACAGGAGAACAGAGATCATCAGCCAACAGAGCGGACAGGGAACGATGCTCGAGGCTGGAAGAAAGCTCAAGTGTGAAATGGCCATCACAAAGTGTAGGGAGGTGCGCCTACTGAGAAATAGCGTGGGGTGGGATGGTGCTGAGCGCCCTTCCGAGATCAGAAACCACCATTCCAGTTATATCCCTTCTTCCAGCGACACTCGGGCGGCAGCAAACAGCTTGTCTGGTTTAATTAGGGCTGGGACATTGTCAGGTGTGTGTGTGAAGGGGCGAGGGGACCCGAGAGCTAAGTGTTAAGCTTTGGCATCAGGAGGAACCCAGGTTTGAGGGGGTGAGGCTAAAATGTAGACACTTTGGGTGTCCTCTTTACCAGTAAGTTTACCAAATCACAAATGTGAAATTAAACACATGAGTGAACTTTTTTAGAATCAGAAAATAAGAAATTTTAAAACTCAATGCTTACTGCAGACATCATAACATCCAAAAAAATTACATGCTTTTTAATTAGCTGTCTAATACAACTTTGTATTACTTCCTTTCCTGCCCTCTTTTGCCTATTCATGTGACAATAATCTTAGAGAACAGAAACATAATTCAGTCTTTCCTCTAGCAAGGTTGATGGATATCTGGTTTTCTTTTTTTCTTATTGATAGTTGCAGAAATAAAACATATGACTTCACCCAGATATAATTACTGTGTGTAATACTGATACAGGTTTTATGCTGCTGCTGCTAAGTTGCTTCAGTCGTGTCCAACTCTGCAAGACCCCATATACGGCAGCCCACCAGGCTCCCCCGTCCCTGGGATCCTCCAGGCAAGAACAATGGAGTGGGTTGCCATTTCCTTCTCCAATGCATGCAAGTGAAAAGTGAAAGTGAAGTCGCTCAGTCGTGTCTGACTCTTCACGACCCCATGGGCTGCAGCCCACCAGGCTCCTCCATCCATGGGATTTTCCAGGCAAGAGTACTGGAGTGGGCCGCCAGTGCCTTCTCCAGGTTTTATGCTACCGGTATGGAAAAACTGGTAGATTCCATTATACATCACGCCCATCAAAAAAGAGCGGATTTAGAAGTATAAATGTTGCATCACTGAGGATATTCTTTCCTCCAAGGTATCTGTGAGGAATTTCCGCACACCACCTTCTGGGTCCACACGTTTTGAAGCTTGGTTCTCCCTCATTACCCAGACACTTCCTGAGCTGAGCTCTATTAAAAAAAAAGTGAAGTTGCTCAGTCGTGTCCAACTCTTTGCGACCCCATGGACACCAGGCTCCTCCGTCCATGTGATTTCCTAGGCAACAGTACTGGAGTGGGTTGCCGTTTCCTTCTCCAGGGAACTTCCCGACCCGGGGATCGAACCCAGGTCTCCCACATTGTAGACAGACTCTTTCTGTCTGAGCCACCACTTATAGGACCTGCTCAAATCACAATATGACCCTGGCCTCTGACCCCTTATGTCCTGATGACGGATGGATCAGCATAAAAGGCAGTAGGATTATTCTGGAAGTGAGGTTCCAGAGGACAGCTAGTGCTGTTCTTACTATACTCGACTTCCCCTTAGCCACAAACTGAAAACTGCCTCTGGACAATCCAACCCCACCCAACAAGAAGGCATATGCAACGCAGTGGACGTGTGAATAGAAAGACCCAGGGATTTTCAACCTATTGTGGTTTAAATAGCTCATTTTTGCAAATTTTGCAATCGCACGTGAACTTATGACCTTTGAGGGCCTCTCTCAGGGTCGTAGGAAGATCTCCTACGAATGGGCACCTCCAGGACCCAGATATCACTAGCTACACAAATACCTCTTAAAGGCATAACTGTAATAAAGGGTCTTCTTACTTCTAAGCTAGATGAGAAGTTGGATGTAGAAACACAGCAAGATAAATGTTATCAATAGAAGGTGTGGATCCTGTTGAAAAGTGCTGAGGTGGGTGGTTCTGGAGTCAATGCACCAAAAATACAGGTTGAAGTAGGTCTCAGGCTGAGATGCCTGAATCCAAGATCTTGGATTTTATGACATTTCAACAGAAATAAGAATTAAAGTAGGACCACTGGGCTTACACAGGATGGAGGCAATGATAGTTGGACACAAAAAAAGCCAGGCGTTGCATGGATTCCAGGGCCACACTGTCCCATATGGTGGCTACTAGCCACATTTGATTACTCACATATAACTCAACTAAAAACTCATTTCAAGGGCCCAATACCCATACCAGGTGAGCATATACCCATATCTGTCTATTACATTGAAAAGTGCAGATATATTGACAGAACAGTCCTGTGATAGAACATTCTATTGGACAATATACTCTAGAAGACACTGAAATTAGTAAGAATTATAACCAAAGTGTTGGGGTATAAAAAATTGAGCCACACTGCTTGAGTTCAAATCCTGGCTCCATCAAGGACTAGCAATGTATCACTTTGGATACATTACTTAGCCTGTCTGTGCCTTAGTTTCCTCATCTTTAAAATGGGTATTATCATAATGCTTACCTTAGATGGTTGTTGTGAAGATAAGTTAATATAGCAAATGCTTAGGATAGTACCTGGCACATAGGAAATACTACTCAAGTGTTAGCTATGCTTCAGTTCAGTTCAGTTCAGTTGCTCAGTAGTGTCCAATTCTTTGTGACCCCATGAATTGCAGGACGCCAGGCCTCCCTGTCCATCACCAACTCCCAGAGTTCACTCAAACTCATGTCCATCGAGTCGGTGATGCCATCCAGCCATCTCATCCTCTGTTGTCCCCTTCTCCTCCTGCCCCCAATCCCTCCCAGCATCAGAGTCTTTTCCAATGAGTCAACTCTTTGCATGAGGTGGCCAAAGTACTGGAGTTTCAGCTTTAGCATCATTCCTTCCAAAAGAACACCCAGGGCTGATCTCCTTTAGAATGGACTGGTTGGATTTCTTTGCAGTCCAAGCGACTCTCAGGAGTCTTCTCCAACACCACAGTTCAAAAGCATCAATTCTTCGGCACTCAGCTTTCTTATTATGTGCTAAAAATCCTCACTGAATGAGGGAGTATAAAAGGAGGGGAACAGGATCAGAAGATGACTGCCACATTGAGGGGCAGCAATGAGACAGTCTGAGGGTGGTGCTGGAATTTTGAAGAGAGGAGGGCAGAGTCTGCACTGGGAGCCAGCAAGGCACCTAACCCTTCTCTGGGCTCCAAGAAATGTGGCTGGAAACGATATCATATTGTAGAGGGTATGAGAGGGCTATAGAGGAAACCAACCATTCAGGGCACAGCTTCATTTCTGCTGATAGGAGAAGGTGGAAGATCTACTCAGGTGGGAGAAGAGGTCGATGTTGGATGGAATTTTGCTGACAGTAACCCCAGTGTCGCAAATGGCCCAAGACACAAGCTGGGGAGGCAGGCGTGTTGGAGAACTAGATCAAATGACAAAGCCTTGCCTGGAGAAGTATCACAGTGGCCACGTCCCATGGGAAGTCACACTTCCAGTGCGACTGAGGCACAGCAGAGTGGAAGGCACGAAGGTGTGAAGAGGCTGAGGGTCTGCTGGGAGCAGGTGGGGACCCCATGGTCATCATAGCTTCCTCTGCGGGTCGCTTTGGCAATTTACAATGTATGCTGGACAGTGTCACAGCCAGAGGTGCAGAGCTCTGGGTGACTTAGTGTCAAAAATCAGGTAAACCTTCTGTTTTAACCCACCTCCCCCCTACATTACTCCATCCATCCATATCCCCCGCCAATCTGTCCACTCACCCATCAAGTCACCCACAAATCCATCCACCCATCTATGCATCCAACTGCCCACCCATCTGCCAACTCCCCACCCATATACCTAATCTCTGGCTACCCTTATAAGCACCTGATAAATGAAAGGCTTAGCATTTCATTTAGACGACTGAAGCCTTTTCATGCTTTTTCATTTCCAATTGCATTTTCTCCATTTCTCTTTATCACGACGGATTTTATGCAGGTAAATCCCTTGTCTCGTTTATAATTTCAGCTTCAAGACCACAGTTCAAGCCATTCTTCTCCCCACAGAGGCCCCTTCTCCTCCACGCTATTTGCACTGCTTGGGCATGACTAATTAACTTCTCTAATCGTCATAAGCCTCCTCCCAACACTGTCAGCATCAGGCAAGAGCAAGTTGACAGCATTTGTGTCATTTCCTAAAATTTAATAAGGAAACAATAGCTTTGGATTTATAAGTTTTCTGACAGTACAGACATTTGCCCAAGGAGAGATGGATAAATAAAATCCAGTTCATCAACTGGAAAGAAGTGCATAAATAGAGGAAAGGATTGTTGAAAATATATGTTGAGCCTGAGCTCTCTCCAGCATAGTGTTTGGAGGACGGATGATAAGAGCTGACATTTATCAGCTCTTACTAAGGGCCAGGTTCTCTGTCTGCATTGTTTTATTTAATTATCACTGCATGAAGGATAAATTTAGCTGTTATCCCATTTTGCAAATAGGGAAACTGAGGCATTGCTCAGTGTCACAGTCAACCATAGGCAGCTAGGATGTCTGCCTCTAGAGCCCATGTTCTCACTCTGTTCTACTACACGGAGGGTTGAGGCTTAACTGGAGACCAGGTATACAGTGGAAATAGCATAGCAGAGCCTGGGGGTCAAGGGCTTCAGGCCCTTAACCCTCCTTACTGCCAATATCTCAATGGGTGACCTTGGGTGAGTTTATGAAAACTCTGGTTTTCATAAAATGAAAAGGCTGAGTTGATGATCTCCCAGAGCTGTTCCAGCCCCAAAATCTGGAAGATCTACATTACTACATCACTGGCTATGGAATTTATTTACAACATTAAAGTCAAAGCTGCTGAAAAGTTACCCAAGCAGCCAGAATTAACCAGAGCAAGGACTTCAGGTGGAAATATCAATACACCAACCTTAAAACACAGTCTTGGCAATTCTGTGTTCAGGGAAGGCACCAGAGATGATCCCACCATTGGAAACTGTGAGTCCACTGCCCGTGGATGCCTGGAGAATCTGCAAAACCCAGCTTTACAGAGAACAGCTTACATGGAGGCACACAACCCATCCCTAGCACAGGCAAGATGCTGAGTAGACTCCTCCATTCAAAAATCTGCTGTGTACCGCCTACCATTTTGGAAAAGACCCTGATGCTGGAAAATATTGAGGGCAGGAAGAGAAGGGGACAACAGAGGACAAGATGGCTGGATGGCATCACCGACTCAACGGACCTGAGTTTGAGCAAATTCCAGGAGATGGTGAAGGACAGGGAAGCCTGGAGTGCTGCAGTCCATGGGGTTGCAAAGAGTCGGACACGACTGAATAAGTGAACAATAACCACCACCACCTACCACGTGCCCAAGTGCTGAAGACACCAGGTGACTAGATCAGAGACAGGCCACAGAGACCCAGCCTGGGGAGCTGGAACACGCCCTGCATGGGAGCATATTCAAAAGGTTTGAGGGCCCAGATGGGGGCCAGTAATCCACATTCTCCCCAGTCTCACTGGCTTCATTCAGTCCCTCAGACTCGCCCAGCCCCTTCCTTCCACTTCCCCAGGTTCTGAAATGTTCTTCCCCTGCTCTGGGGACAGCAGGCTCCCTCTCATGCTCCAAGGGACAGATTACAAGTCACCTCCTCAAAGAGCCCCCCTTTCACTCCTCACCTATGAGCTCCTTTACCGTTCTCCATCCCAGCATATAGTTAGATATGTTTTTAAATTTTACTGGAGTGGAGTTGCTTTACAATGTTGACTTAGTTTCTACTGTACAGCAAAGTGAATCAGCTATATGTATACATATACCCCCCTTTTATTTGGATTTCCTTCCAACTTAGGTCCCCACCAAGCACTGAGTAGAGTTCTCTGAGCTATACAGTAGGCCCCCATTAGTTATCTGTTCTATGCATGCACGCTCAGTTGCTCAGTCATGTTCAACTCTCTGCGACTCTATGGACTGTAGCCCACCAGGCTCCTCAGTCCATGGGATTCTCCAGGCAAGAATACTGGAGTGGGTTGCCATTTCCCCCTCCATGGCATCTGGTCCCATCACTTCATGGGAAATAGATGGGAAACAGTGGAAACAGTGTCAGACTTTATTTTTTGGCGCTCCAAAATCACTGCAGATGGTGACTGCAGCCATGAAATTAAAAGACGCTTACTCCTTGGAAGGAAAGTTATAACCAACCTAGATAGTATATTGAAAAGCAGAGACATTACTTTGCCAACAAAGGTCTCTCTAGTCAAGGCTATGTTTTTTCCAGTGGTCATGTACGGATGTGAGAGTTGGACTGTGAAGAAAGCTGAGCACCGAAGAATTGATGCTTTTGAACTGTGGTGTTGGAGAAGATTCTTGAGATTCCCTTGGGCTGCAAGGAAATCCAACCAGTCTATTCTGAAGGAGATCAGCCCTGGGTGTTCTTTGGAAGGAATGATGCTAAAGCTGAAACTCCCGTACTTTGGCCACCTCACGCGAATAGTTGACTCACTGGAAAAGACTCTGATGCTGGGAGGGATTGGGGGCAGGAGGAGAAGGGGACGACAGAGGATGAGATGGCTGGATGGCATCACTGACTCGATGGACGTGAGTCTGAGTGAACTGCGAGAGTTGGTGATGGACAGGGAGGCTTGGTGTGCTGCGATTCATGGAGTCACAGACAGTTGGACGCGACTGAGCAACTGGACTGAACTGAACTGATAGGGCCACTGAGTTCTCATCACAGACAAGATCCTCTTTCGAGAGCACAGCTCTGGCAAGGGAAGCAGCAAGGCCTGGTTCACAGGTGCGTCTCCCGGCCCTCTCGTCAGCCCCTGTTCTCCAGCACCTTCTTCCCATCTCATCCTGACTGCACTCTTAGGCAGTGGTCCCCACCCTTTTTGGCACTAGGGATTGTTTTCACGGAAGATAATTTTTCCATGGACGGGCAGGGCATTAGATGGGGGGTAGGGTGGATGGTTATGGGATGATTCAAGAGTATTCCATTAAGTATTCCATAAATAAAGCACACAAGAAAGTGTACTCTCTGATTATCCCATCAGCTCCAGCTCAGACCGTTGGGCATCAGATCCCGGAGGTGGGGACCCCTGCTCTTACGGTGGGGTGATGCAGCTGAGGACTTCCTCTGAGCTGCCGAGCGCCACAGAACTGGTTCTGTGTCAAATTCCTATCTCCCCCCAAGTGCTGATGCCAAGTCTGTTGCCTCTGCTTTAGGCGTTTGCATAGAAAGTGTACCCAGGAGCTTCTAGTGTTGAGAGGGGAGATTAACCAATGCTAACGACAAGGATGGCACGTTACATCCAGATCAACCTCCAATGCACCCATCACAGGGCTGGTGCCACAGGGCAGACACCAGAGGAATTAGTGATGATGAGGCCCCTCCTTGTCGCGTAGAACTGGAAAAGTGATCATTTCTTTGAGCTTATATGTTTCCTCAAATGAAAATTAGCAAGCACCTCTTTCCTAACAGAAAAAGCTCCCGCAGCCAAGCATCAGCTGCAATGTGGGTTTTCGGTGATGCCAGCTCTGTTATTAATCATCCTAATGGAAGCAGCTCATGGAACTGAGAGGCTGGATCCTCTAGGAGGATCTTGCTAGAACTAACTTCACAGTGAGGTTGCAGGGAAGTGACAGCATGAACCCGCAGAGATTTACTGTGTGCTTTGAAAGACACCTGACTGAGTACAATGTAGAGTTTCTGTTTAATTAACAAAATGTCTTTCTTCCAGCTTTGAAATCTACTGTTGAAAAATTTGATTCAGTTCCCACCCAGTAACACCTCAATGTCTACCTGGTAACACCTCAATTTCTAAAATGATCAATCCTCCTCTGAAGGGAAGGACCTCTAAACTTTTGAATCAATGAGAAACTTCTTAGTAATCACATATTCCAATAAAACCCCTCCCTTCTACTTATGGAGTGGTGTCTGTTTGTGCCTCTTGGGGCCACTTGACAGGGTGAAACACTCAAAAAGCTTCAGGGAACATCCACTCTAACAGCTGTCCTACACAAATGACAACCAGACTCCTTGAATTTCTAGACAAAGATGGAATTTCTTTCCTGGCAGGTTGTGATATACATTCGCAAACAACTCCTTGAATTAAATAGCTTAGATCCAAGGAGCTGGTGGGCTACCATCCGTGGGACTGCAAAACAGTTGGACATGACTTAGCAACTAAACAAGAAGAAGAAGAAGAAAGCAGGGAGGGGACATCAGGGCCCCACTCCATTGTCACCACTCTCACGGGTTAGATGGAATGATGACTGCACCTCACAGAGGCTCATGCAAACACTTGCACTGAATCTCTGCCAAGTCCAAACCCATCTAGGAGCGTGGTATGCTTCTTCCAGGAAACTTGACTCTGCTAACATCGGTGATTTGCAGGCATAAAACATACAACAGATGATTGTTCAAAGGCATACTAGTTATCTCTCACTCTCTCAGGCAAGGTACCTCAGTAAATGCATGGCGCCTTTTTATCTATTATTGAAACAACGATATAAAACAAAGGCATGAATACTTCTATCATTTGGCCTAGGAAGTGAAGTGGACTGGAGCTCCAGGCTACTGGGCTTGGCTCACTCCAAGATGTAACTGCAGCAGTCAGCCTGCATGGGATCCTGCCATGTGATCCCGGGGATGACCAGGCACCCCAGGCCCAGTGAGGCCAGAGGCTCTGCAGGGCTTGTCCCCCACCCGACCCTGGGCTCAGGACTACTTTGCAGAAGACTGGCCTGTAAATGTGAGAAAGAGAATCCAAGGGAACTTCCCCCAGCTGCCCTGCTCCCAACTCACATCATCTTTATTTTAATAAAGATAGCCATGCATAGAAAGGGGAAAGAGGACCTCAAACTATACAGAGAAAGGTTTAAATTTTTTTTAAAAAGGGCCATGTGCAACGACTCACAGACTTAGAGAATGAATTTATGGTTGCTGGGGAAGAAGGAGGGGAAGAGGTGGGAGGTTTGGGATGGGACATGTACACACTGCTATACTTAAAATGGGTAACAAACAAGGACCTACTGCACAGCACAGGGCACTCTACCCCGTGTTATGTGGCAGCCTGGATGGAAGCGGAGTTTGGGCAAGAATGGAGATACATGTATATGCATGGCTGAGTCCCTTGGCTGTCCACTTGAAACCACCACAACACTGTTGATTGGCTACACTCCAACATAAAATAAAGTTTAAACTGAAAACAGAAGGAAAAAAGGACCATTTGCTCTCCCCCCACTTCCAGTCCTCGACAAAGGCAACCACTATCAACATTTCTTGCACATCCTTCCAGTAAGATATTAGTACACATAACTACATATATTTGCATATGCTTTTAAAATATTTGATTGAGGTTATATTTATAAAGATAAATATATATGGATCACACCTGGGGTTCCTGGATTGCAGCAGATTCTTTACTGTCTGAGCTCCCAGGGAAACCCTTATATAGAGAAATGTAGACATATAAAAATCTAAGTATTTATATATAAATCTATATATATGCTATTCTTGACTTTTTCCTTAATGTATTAAAGATAATTTCATATTACATGCATGTATTTTTATTTTTTATGTTTTGTTTTCCTTTCTTATTGCAGTCAAGTACACAGGACATAAACATTACCATCTTAAGAGCACAATTCAGTGGCATTACACACATTTGCAACACTGAATGTGTAACCATGTGCAACCATCACCACTATCCATTTCCGAAAGTTTTCAGTATCCCAAAATGAAATTCTTTACCCATTAAACAATAACCTCCTCTCTCCCCTAAGGCCCTGGTAATCTTTTATGAATTTGTCTATTTTAGATGCCTTATGCAAATGAAATCATACAATCTTTGTCCTTTTGTGTTTGGCTTATTTCACTCAGCATAATGTTTCTGAGGTTCATCCATGTTATAATGTGTCAGGATTCCATTCATCTTAACGGCTGAGTAATATTCCATTGTATGGATAGACAATATTTTGTTTATCCATTCACTTGTGATGGACACTTGGATTGCTTCTGCCTTTTGCCTATGTACAAGTATTGTTGCTTAAATTTCTTGGTGCCTATACGCTGAAGTGGAGGTGCTAGATCCTATGGTAAGTGTGTGTATAACATTTTTAAATTTTTATTTATTTTTTAATTGAAGGATAATTGCTTTACAGAATTTCATGGTTTTCTGTCGAACCTCAACATTGTGTATAACTTTCTGAGGAACTACCAAACCATTATCTATAGTGGCTACATAATTTTATATATCCGCCATAAATACGTAAAGATTCCACCCTCCTACATTGTTAGTGGGACTGTAAACTGATGCAGCCACCATGGAAAACATTATGGAGTCTCCCTGTGTGCGTCTCCCCGCGTGCGTCTCCCTATGTGTCTCCGTGTGTGTGTCTCCTTGTGTGTGTCTCCTTGTGTGTGTGTGTCTCTGTCCAAATCTCCATCTTCTTGCACCAGTCATAGTGGATTAGGATCCTCTCTAATGCCCTCATCCCAACTTGATTACATCTGCTGAGACTCTATTTCTAAAAAGAGCACATTCATAGGTACAGGAGGTTAGTCAACATGTTTTGGGGGAGACATGATTCAGCCCATAACAGGTGTCTAAATCCAGAAACCGCCTCCCAAATCTCACCTTTCCAATGCATTCCTCGCTTTGTCACTTGAGCAATTTTCCCCCTAAATTATAAGACTGTCTTCCCATGCTCTCAGAAACCTGTTGCAGCTCCAGCCATCTGCGGGCTCAAACCCAAACCCCTTAGCAGAGAAGGGCCTCCACTACCCAGCCCTGTCTAATTTCTGCCTCTTCCCTCACTACTTCCTGTCCACGTGCTCTGCATCCCAGGAGCTCGCAGTCATCTGCCCTTCCCCTAACATAGCCTGCACTTTGACTTCCTTCTATGCCCCAAATGTCCTTCCATCATCCCCTCTACCTCCTGAACTGTTACTCATCCTTCAAGTCCCAGAGGTTAAACTGAGGAGTATAAAAAATATAGTAATTTGGGGCTTCTCTGGTGGTTTGGTGATTAAGAATCAGCCTTGCAGTGCAGGGGACACTAGTTCGATCCCTGGTCCAGGAAGAGCCCCCGTGCTGCAGGGTACCCAGGCCTGTGCAATCGACTACTGAGCGCATGCTCTGGAGCCCGCGAGCCACAACTGCTGAGCCCACGTGCAGCAACTGCTGAAGCCCAAATTCCCTAGAGCCCGTGCTCTGCAATGGGAGAGGCCACTGCAATGAGAGGCCCATAGTGAGATACCACAATCAGGGAGAGAGAGAAGCCCCTCACTCGCTGCAACTAAAGAAAGCCTGTGCTCAGTAACAAAGACCCAGTGCAGTCAAAGATAAATGCATATATATTATATACATGTCCATATGGTAATTTGGTAATGCTAATTGAGAAGTCTGAGAACTTGTTCCCAGACGAACTTGCGGCACAAAATTCAGGAGTAGCTTCTTCCTTGTGTGGAGGGGAACTGCAGGGCACATACAAGCCAGACCCAAACAGCACTGCAAGGAAGAATTCACAGTTTTGCACAGCCTATCTCCACCCCATGCCCCTTGTCTACCTGGTTTTATTTCTGTGCTTTCCATCTCAGTGAATGGCTCCACTGTCCATCCTGTAGACAAGTGAGGAACTTCAGTGTCACCCTTCACCCTTAAGCTCTCCATCGCCTCCCAGGTGGCGCTAGTGGTATAAAGAATCTGCCTGCAATGCAGGAGACACAGGAGACGTGGGTTCAATCCCTGGGTTGGGAAGATCCCCTGGAGTAGGAAATGGCAACCCACTCCAGTATTCTTGCCTGGAGAATTCCACGAACAGAAGAGCCTGGCGGGCTACAGTCCATGGGGTTGCAAAGCATCAGATACGACTAAGCACATACGCACCTCTATTACTAAATTCAAAATTATATCCTGTGGTTTTTATCTTCTGAACTGCACTCAAAGGTCCAGGTATTTCTACCACCATTTCAGTCTAATTTTCCATCATCTATCACTGGTTACTTAACTGCTCTGCCATTTCCACTCCTGCCCTCCCGCACTGCAGCTGAGAGAGCCTTCAAAATGGAAAGCAAATCATGTATATCACACACACACACACACACACACACACACACACACACACACCTGTTCTTAAAACCTTTAAACACGTTCCCATTGTACTAAGATCAAAAAATAAAAACAAAACAGGAATTCCCAGCAATGCCTACCAGGCTCTACATAGCTCACATAAATGCCTCCTCTTCAGACCCATACTGACTTGTTCACCCCACCCTCATTCAGTGCCACACTGGCCTTTTCTCGCTTCCTGGAACATGCTCCCTCATACCTCAGACTCTTTATTCTTGCTGTTTCATCTCTCTGGAATGCTCTCTTCTTGCCTTGAACTAGGTTCAAATCAGATCTCCGGTTTATCAGATCTCCATTGAAGCATCACTTTCTCAGTACATCCCTATCCTTCCCGAATAAGTTGGATTTCCCTTTATAGCCTCTCCATTACTGTGATGCTCTTATTTTTTTTTGCACAAACTATAAATAGTTTCTGTGTTAGTGTTTCATTGTTTATCTGATGCATGATTCTTACTATACTATACTATATATACTGTACTATACTATATACCATTCTACACTATACTATACTATACTAAAGTCCATAGGGCAGGCACTGAGCTTCTGTCTTATCACGTAGATCCTAGGTAACAGGGGTACAGGAAATATTTGCTGAATGGATGAATGATTAATTATAAATGAAGAACTGAACTCCTCGAGCCATTATTCTTGCCCCAGTGCCCACATGATTGAAATTCGTGCACCGAAGAACAGGGAGGACCATTTTCCCTGGGAAATAAAGGAAAATGTTACGGATCACTCAAGTTGTCATAAAATAATCTCAGTAGGCAACCACTGCCCCTGCAAGGACAGTGAGTGAAAAAACCACATGGGCCTGCCCCCGAGTAGACACGAGTGGGAAATGCTTCCCAAACAAGTTAGATGAAACTGTTCGGTGAGGTTATTTGCACGGATTCATTCATTGGAACACTGCAGGGATGTCTTCCAAGAATCATGATTTCCATTCCAGCACAGGTAGTGTTTCTTCTGAAGAAAATGCCAAACAGGCTTGGCTGCCTCTCCAGGTACCTGGTTGAAGACAGACAAAGTGATGCCCACAAAATAGAAAAGGACCTCCTTTTTCCTCATTCGCTCTGCCAAATGAGCATACAGCCTTTTCACTAAAGCTCAAGTAATTCGGGCAGAAGTAAAAAGAAGGGGTGGTAGCAATGATAATGAGAATAATGCTGAGGCATGAGGCTACCATTTACTGAGCTCTCTTTATGGGTCAGGCTCAGTGCAAAACACCCTCCAGGTATAATCTCATTTAATTCTTAGAGACACTATTTTCTTCTGATTGCCTGAGGAATGAGTGGTTCAAAGAGTTTAAATGACTTGGCTAAAACCCACATCAAGGAAATCATAGCCCAGCATGGAGCCCAGAGCCTCAGACTAGAGTTCTATGACTTCAGTAGCATGTGTATTATAGACTGAGTAAATCACCTACCTACTGCCCCACCTCTCCCACCATCTAGCTCAGTTAGTCCTACAGTGAAATTAGTTAATAGAACCCATATCTGAATGATAATTGTGTGCCTAGAAATATGGTTAATCCTCACAACAGCCCTCCAGAATATTGCTATTTTCCAATTTTACAAATAAAGAAATGGAGACCTGGGGGAAGGTAATAATATGCCTACAGACACACAGTTAGTAAGTCCCCAGCCTGGTAGTTGAACCCAAGATTCTGACTCTGAAGCTTCTGTTCATTTGATTCCCTCTCTTTTATAACACACCCCGCTTCTGCTTGTAGCCAATATCTCTCTGAGTTCCAAGAAGAGGTTTCCAGGAACACCTCCAAAAAAGAGATTAGTGAAGTGAGACCCAAATTAATGGAGAAACTGCTGCCTAGTTTTTTTAGAACCAGCCTGTTTTCTTTGCATTCATGGCAGGTGCTGACTGTAACAATTACTCTGCTCTATTTCCAGGGACTCGGAAAACATGCAAATATCCAGTCAGAGATCACTTAGCAAAACAAAGACTTTGTATTAAAATCACAGGTCTGATTTAAATTGATTCTCTGTGATCTATCTGTCTATTTGGGGAGATCAGAAACTGTAACAGGATCTTCCCCACAAAGCTGCTTTTTCTGCTCCCTTTGCAAGCTTATCTCATGACACAACCTGGAAAAATGAGCTGAAATTACTCCTGCTGAGAGGCTGAAACCGCCCTCCAGATTTCTAAAATACCTTCCCTCTGAAGTTCTAGAAAGATGTCAGGTTTGCAGATCTTTGTCCCCAGACACCTCAGAGCCGGAGGAAGCCTCAGAATGATGGCTATTTGGGCAGGTCGAATTACATCTGCTGAGAAAGGAAAGCTGCCAAAATACAATTGAGAAATTCCATCAGTGGTTCCCTGACAAAAGATCTCTTCCATTATGACTTCAATTATTCTTTCAGAATTTCTGATTAAAGTATAATCACTTTCGCATGAGTCCATAGGAGATAGGATTCTGGAAAAGAAATGACTCTTTTTGCATAGAAATAAAAGTTACAGAGTTTTAAAAGATACAAGAGAGAGTTAGTGATACGGTATTTGGGCAGGACCTCAGTGTGTAAAATCCTTATACTGTCTGATGCACCGCACCCCAAAACACACCTCGTGATCAAGAAGAGGGCTCATGTGTCCACTGCAAGAAACTCCATGAGGGCAGGAATCATGGCCTCAAGTGGAGGCTGGCATTTAATAAATGTCCGTAAGCATTTATGGAATGACCAAATAAGTGGCAACAACCCAAATATCCATCAATAGGGAATGCTGAAATACATTAAGGCAGAGCAAGACCTTGGAACAAAGGTCAACTATGAAATACATGCCACAGTGAAAAGAATAAAAACACTGGAAGAGTGAGTGTGAGTGTGTATGTGTGTGTATCTGTTCGTGGGCATAGCTAAGGGTCTGGAGAAATACACATCAAGCTGTTACCAATATTATATTCAGGGATTGGAGAGAAAAGAGGGTTGAGAGACTGAAAGCTTTCCACTATTTATACTGGCCTGTTGGGTGTCAGTTTTTAGCCATCACTCTGTATTATGTTTGTGATTAAAAAGCATATCAACAATACAAAAACTGAAATCTGTTGCCTGTTGACTTATCGACTGAGATCTCAGCTGCACAAGCTTCCAAGTTCCCAGCTCCCTGAAACTGCAGCATCCCTTGGCATTGATCTTTCTCCCTGGTGCTCCGGGAGCTCCAGGTTTGAACATCAGCAGGGCTTGGCTGCCAGCCCAGGACAAGGGTGATTCGTGGGCAAGGACGGAGGCTTACAAAACACAAGCCTGAGCCCTGGTCAGTCACTTTGCAAGAAGCATCAGAAATCAATTTATCCACCTGATT
Source organism: Ovis aries (assembly GCF_016772045.2). NCBI lineage: Eukaryota > Metazoa > Chordata > Mammalia > Artiodactyla > Bovidae > Ovis > Ovis aries. The sequence continues at coordinate 39,963,255 of NC_056075.1, read as the reverse complement.
TACCTGTAAAAACTCGTGTAGATAACCTGTCACTGGGATTTTGAGATGAAGCTCTGGGGTGAGTGACCCTAACCAAAAATTCAAGAGTTGAACATATTCGATCCATTGGGGAGGGGTTTCTGTAAGAAATGCTTATTCATGTGGGAGGCCCTGGCAGCAAAGTGTAGCCAGGGCTGTGACGGGTGTCAGGGCAATAACAGGTAGGGTAGCTTCCACTGCCTTTCCCTTCTTTCCTCTGTTATCAGCCCTCCAAACCCTTCAAAGGACTTCACTGCCCCCTATTCCCAGGGTTCACACCACTCTGCTCCTTGCTCTTCGGTGACCTCCAAATCACCTCGCGTTCTTCTCTTCATTCCACAGTAGGCTCTGGTATAAAATACTAGTTGGTTACCTCCTAACTATTTAAAATAAGCACTCCTGCTGCTGCTGCTAAGTCGCTTCAGTCGTGTCTGACTCTGTGCGACCCCATAGACGGCAGCCCACTAGGCTCCTCTGTCTCTGGGATTCTCCAGGCAAGAACACTGGAGTGGGTTGCCATTTCCTTCTCCAATGCATGAAAGTGAAAAGCAAAAGTGAAGTCGCTCAGTTGTGCCCGACTCTTAGTGACCCCATGGACTGCAGCCCACCAGGCTCCTCCATCCATGGGATTTTCCAGGCAAGAGTACTGGAGTGGGGTGCCATTGCCTTCTCCAAAATAAGCAATACAGCCCTCCTTTTGTCTATTTAAAGAAGTCTACTGCCAGTTATGAGGGGAAAATAGGGCATTATAAAACTATGTGCTTAGAGGAATTACAAAACCATTAAGCAGTGGTTCCAACTTTGGTACTTCTGCTCTAGATGCTTCCAAAAGGCCCTCTCCCTAAAGACTCCTAACACTGATATGTGTTCACATAAAATGCTTCATGTACATTTAAATTTTTTCACATGCAATATAGATTAGTCAAATCAATGGAATATTTTTTAAAATCTACCAATGTAGAAAGCTAAAATAGTACTGACAGTCCAATTAACTGCATTCCAGTAAACAGAAGGAATCCGAAAAGAGCAGAAAATGAGTGGAGAGACCAAGAGGGGGAAAAAAAGTATGCAGCTTTTTATGCCTAAAATTAAGTTCAAATGTTTTAGAAAATATTCTAATTAAATATTAATTTTATCATCCATGAGTGCATATTGGAAATATAGCTCATTGGCTTTCCCTTAGAAGCCCCCTAATCTGCATTTAATATTTAGACATTGTAGAAAAAAGAGACAATAAAATTCTTCCGTCATTAGGGGCTTCTCAGGAGGTGCCGTTGGTAAAGAATCCGCCTGCCAACGCAGAAGACGCGAGACGCAGGTTCGATCTCTGTGTCACGAAGATCCCCTGGAGGAGGAAAGGGCAATCCACTCCAGTATTCTTGCCTGAAAAATTCCATGGACAGAGGAGCCTGGTGGGTTACAGTCCATGGATCTCAAAGAATCAGACAGGACTGAGCAACTGGGCACACATTCTGTCATCACATAAAACACAAAACATGACATATAGGCCAAATGAGTAGCCGAGTGGAAGATGCTATCAATGGCGGATGGAAGAGCTTGACACAGAAGTAGTCCAGGGCAATCTCTAGACACCAGAGACGGAGGAAGTATCCCAAGGTCCTTCCTGTCTGCATTCCCTACGGCATCTCCTGCAGCACAGGCTAACAGCAGAGCTGTCCAGGGAGGAGAAGCGGAGTCAGGATGCAGCCCTAAATCAGATTTGGGGTAGAGGATGCAAGAAGGGATGAGGCCATGCAGGGACCATGGTCTTAAACCTGGCCAGATTCCCTGGTGGCTCAGACAGTAAAGCGCCTGTCTACAATGCGGGAGACCTGGGTTTGGTCCCTGGGTTGGGAAGATTCCCTGGAGAAGGAAATGGCAATCCACTCCAGTACTATTGCCTGGAAAATCCCAAGGACAGAGGAGCCTGGTAGGCTACAGTCCATGGGGTCGCAAAGAGTCGGACACGACTGAGCGACTTCACTTTCACTTTCACTTTCTTTCTGGACTTAAGAACCCAGAAGGGATAGGACACCATGGGTATCTGATGGCCTCCTTTCCTTCCTGCAGAGTTTCTTTGATTTGCAAATGGCAGGCCCACTCTAGCTAGATAGGAGCATACCTGCTACTCCGTGTGCTCAGCAAGTCTGACTCTTTGCAACCCCATGGGCTGTAGCCCACCAAGTTTCTCTGTCCATAATATTTCCCAGACAAGGATGCTGGAGAGGGTTGCCATTTCCTACTACAGAGGATCTTCCCGACCCAGGGATTGAACCTGAGTCTCTCATGTCTCCTTCCTTGGCAGGTGAGTTCTTTACCACTAGCGCCAGCTGGGAATCCCTAGGAGGAGGATGAAAGGGAATTCTTGGAAGGATTCTGGAGCATCTCATGGGCTGCGGTATAGCAGAGGAGCCTGGGGTCTTCCTTCTACATTTCTACATTCATACAATGTGGGTCCTGCTAAAATGCAATGCGACTCTGATGTTTACCATCTGAGGTTGGCACAGCCTCCATGGGTCAAGGGCTCAGTCCCCAGCAAGACCACCCTCAGACACCAGCCACAAGCTCTGGGGTCCCAGGCCACCTGCATTCCTGGACAACTGGCTACAAATTCAGAAGTTTCTTATGAACCATTAAGGTTGAATAATTCATTAGAATAATACATAGAACTCAGGGAAAAAACTATGCTCACAACTGCAGTTTTATTTTAAAGGACTAACCAAATGAAAAGACATACAGGGCAAGGTCAGGAAAGGACTCCAATGCAGAGCTTTTGTGTCCTTCCCTAGGTGGTACTAGTGGTAAGGAACCCACCTGTCAATGCAGGAGACCTAAGAGATGTGGTTTCAATCCCTGGATTGGGAAGATCCCATGGAGAAGGGAATGGCAACCCACTCCAGTATTCCTGCCTGGAGAATCCCAAGGACAGAGGAGCCCGGCAGACTACAGTCCATGGGGTTGCAAAGAGCTGAACACGACTGTAGTGACTTAGCACACACATCCCCTGAGGACAGGGCACACCATCCTCCCCAAACATCTGTGTTCATCAACCAGAAAACTCATCCAGTCTGGGCGTCCAGAGTCTTTGTTGGGGTTACATTTGACAGAAGTGATTGGCTGAATTATCAGCCATGTGATTGAACTTGATCTCCAGCCCACCTGTCCAGAGTCACCTGGCCCAATGCCCAACCTCCTAATTACATGGTTGAGGTTTCAGGTGTGACCAATCCCATCTGCAGTCATTTGACCATAAACTCAGGTGTGGTCCAGTTGGCCACCGTGAATAATGAAGATATTCTTGCCACTTGAGATCTCCTAGGAGGGTAGAAGCTCCCTCCCAGGAACTGGGCATGCATGCTAAGTCCTTTCAGTCATGTCCAACTCTGTGCGACCCTATGGACTCTAGCCCGCCAGGCTCCTCTGTCCATGAGATTCTCCAGGCAAGAATACTGGAGTGGGTTGCCATGCCCTCCTCTAGCAGATCTTCCCAACTGGGGGATCGATCCTGCATCTCTTACAGGTCCTGCATTGGCAGGCAGATTCTTTACCGCTAGTGCCATCTGGGGACAGAGGCCAAATTCTCTATTACATAACATCTCCCCATGCCCTGCCTCTGGTTCTGCATTTTTTTTCTCAAGAGAACAAATCTTATTGGGCCAGCATGGGCCTAGAATTCACTGTTAGTTTAATAAACCAGAGACCAAAGACGCAGGAACAAAACTGCTAGGGTAAAATGGGACAAGGGAGGTTTGAGAGAGAAAGGGCAGGCAAACCCCCTCTCTTTATGAGTATCTACTAAACTCTGATTAATAGCACCAAGTCAAGCATCCAGCAGTCTGAAATCAAGATTCTAGCCTTAGTATTCCCTAGAAAAAAAGGGTAGTTTTTATATTATTAATGGAAGAATTAAATATATCCTTAGAACCCTGTCAGAGTTGAAATAAGCATTATAAAACCTGTCAGAAGTGTGATAGAGAAGGCTAGAACTTTGTATGAGACAATGTATTTCATTAAAATGAAGACATTTTCTTCAAATAATTGAAACCTTCTTCGATATTGCTACAGCAGTAGCAAGAATGTATTGTGTGAAATTCCGAAATTATATTTGGTCCTCAACTTTATAAAATAACTTCAGAAATTTTATATTAAGGAAACACCCATTACTCTGAAGAATCTAAATTCAAAAGCAGCTAAGGATGAAGGGAAAAGATTACCTGTTTGAACTCTTGAAACAAATTTGGGGTGAATTTATAATAAAGAAAGCTGAAATGGTGAGATGGCATTGTCCTGCCTGAATGCACAGAGATATTAATACCATACGAGGATGGAGAAATCTCATGAAAGTGCTAGCATCTCAAGACAGAAGGTTCTTTTTGCTCCAGCTCTTGTCAATCACAGAAACATATGCGTGGTCAGCCCATGAAGTGAGTGGATAAGGAAGCAGTATTTCCCTTTCAGAGACAACTGGACACAGCACACCTGGATGCTCAGAATCTCATTATGTTTATGACACACTTTCCTTTTCCAAGTCGTCAAGTCCGCTTGGAAGTAAAGATTGATGATATCCATGTGCGATCGCCTGAGCTCCTAGATTTTTGCACTGGTTTATCCAACCTTGACCTGGGCAGCCACTATCAACCTTAGCAAACAAATGGGATTTGGGCAGCCTCCTTCTCAATACGGTAGTCACAGAAGACCATCTGTGTTTTCCCCCTCATTCTAATTTTGAGGAATATGTGTTTTCCCCCTCATTCTAATTTTGAGGAATAAGTACCAGGTTTCTCTTCTTACAAGTCCAGAGGCTTGTTGGCTGGTCAAGAGGTTGGCCAGGTGGGAAAGCTAAGGAGGGAGGACCAGGGCAGATAAGAAGCAGGGGTGGCAGTAAGGCAGTTTCTCATTTGGCCTCAGGCAGCATTGCACAGTGGGTGGGATTTACCTTCAAAGGGATACAGTCACATCACCTTTTCCTTTCTGCAAGCAGGCTGGTTCTAACCTGTGCATACACATAGAAAGTCAAATACATGTTGGGGAAAAGCAAAGCAGTTGCAGAAAGCCAGGAGGTTGGTGGGTTCTGCCATTGGTCAGATCCTCAATTGTGTTGTATCTTTCTCTCTCTCTCTCTCTCTTTTTTTTTTTTTTTTTTTTTGCCACACCACGCAGTTTGCAGGATCTCAGTGCCCCAACCACAGGCTGAACCCAGGTCATGGCAGTGAAAGCTCCAAGTTCTAACCACCAGACCACCGGGGAGCTCCCACACCGCTGATCCCACAGCTTCTGGAGATGCAGTTGCCAGTTTTCTCACAGTATCCATCCATCCCAGAAGGCGAGAGCTTCCTGGGCGTGCTCTATTAGGGATTCCCTTCACATACGTATTTCACAGGCTCCTGGTCATCTTCACAATGGAAAAGTTAAAAAAAAAAAAAAACTAGCCCCATCTGGCTATTTTGAACACTTACCTTTTAAAACATTTTACAAGAAATGGTATTTTAAAATAGTACTCAGCAAGATTAAAATCTCACAATCTCATTATTCAAATTTTTACAAATATGCCAACAAAGCATTACCTTGCTCCAAGTGGCTCAAAGAGCCGTTACAAGTGGGTCTTGTTCTTTTAACCTTCCTGTAAGTATATTTCTATTACTGCTGAAAACTACGTCAATGTTATAATAGTTCTATACTGCCAGCTAATGTGATGTATTGTGAAGCATGAAGGACTGAGTAATTTCCAGACTATGGGACGCAAATCTATTCTTAATGGGCACCTGAGTGTGTATCTATGTATTACCTCACAATAAATCACAGGAATGACCCAGAAGTCTTTAAGCACATATTTGAAAACTCCTAACAGCTCCAGAAGCCTCAATAAATCTCACTGTATAAATTAATATGTAATGTTTCATTTGACTTACACAAGACAAATGTGTTTTAAATGCCTACAGGGGGAGGGGAAATCTAAGTATGTCACCTTTGAGTTCATTTGTCAAAAGGAGGAAGGGAAAAAAGAAAGATGTGCCAAATTACTGAAAAATCTATTGACTTAATTTTGCTTCTCATAAATTAGATATTTTATACAAAAAAAAAAAAGGAGACCATACTTTGAGGAGAAAATGTGAGTTAAGCATCGAGATAACTTAATTAATATCTGTTTGAAATATTTATATTATTATACTCAATCTGATGTGGAATGGCTTGAATCACTTGCATAAAATCCCATCAACTGTCCTTTGAGCGTCTTTATCATTCTGTGTTCTAGGAGGGCTCCATTCTTGGCAAAACCAGTGGCAGCCATAAAATTTTGGTGCTTTCTTAACTCTCTATCCAGAAAGGTCTAGATTGTTTTTTTCTTTCTTGGAAAGAACCAAACTGATCCTGCTGATTGAAAACTAGCAATTGTCCTGCAGAAATTGCCTGTAATTAACTGCAGCTCATTAGTTGTAAATAGCCTTTTTCAGTGCTGTGGATTCCTGCCCACTCTCTGGGTTTTGTTCCTCCGCAGGCCAGGACGCTAGAGAGGCAAGTCTCCTCCACCCCTTGTGCACAGCTGCATAAGAACCTCAGCTTAGTTTTTGAATGGTTTCCACTGACTCCTCTTCTTTGACCCTCCACCCTCCTCCACCCTGCACTGTGTCCTGAAGCTCCCCAGGGACAGTGCCCCCTGGACTTGGTTAGTTCCACCATGAGAGGCACTGCCAGGAAATAGAGGGAGGAGGGAAAATGAGGCTGGTGTATCTACGCCCCTTGATATATTCTTGGCCTCTGTAGTTTGGCCAGGTCCCTGTCCCAAAGGCCATGGCTCCCATTGGGAGGCTTTCTCCTCCAGCTTCAGTTCCTCCTTCTGGGTTCAAGCAATTGTCCCCCTCAAGCCAAGGGGTGACAGAAACATCCCAGGGTCCTGCATTATCCTGTGGGGTTTTCTCTTAACCCTGCCCACACCTTTGTAAACAGCCTCCATGATAGTTAACTTTGTGTCAACTTGACTGGGTCATGAGATGCCCAAATATCTGATTATCTACTAATAACATTATTTCTGTGTGTCTGCTACAGTTCCAGAAGAGATTAGCATTTGAATTGGTGGACTGAGTAAAGCAGATTGATCACCCCAATGTAGATGGGCATCACCCACTGAGTGACTGAATAGAACAAGAAGACAGAGGAAGGCTGGCTTTGCCCTCCTTCTGCCTGACGACACAGCTGAGACATCAGGCTTCTCCTGTCCTCACTGCTCCTGGCTCTCAGGAGATCTGGATCAGAAGCTACATCATCAGCTTCCTAGCTCTCAGGCCTTCAACCTATACCACCAGCCTTCCTGAGCCTCCAGCTTGCAGGTGGCAGATTGCGGACCTTCTCAGCCTCCATAATCACATGAGTCAATACCTTAGAATGTATGTGTGTATGTGTGTGTGTGTGTGTGTGTGTGTGTGTGTGTGTGCGCGCGTGCACTAAGTTGCCTCAGTCGTGTCTGAATCTGCAACACCATGGACTGCAGCCCACCAGGCTCCTCTTGCCAAGGGATCTCCCAGGCAAGAATACTGGAGTGGGTGGCCATTTCCTACTCCAGGGGATCTTCCTGGCCCAGGGACTGAACCTGCATCTCTGGTGTCTCCTGCATAGACAGGCTGATGTTTTACCACTGCGCTGCCTGGGAAGCCAGTACCTTAGCATAATGGGACTTCGTTTGGAAATAGGGTCTTTGCAGATATAATTAGTTAAGATGAGGTCACACTGGGTGAGGGTGGACCCTAATCTAATGACTGGCATTCTTAGAAGAAGGGAAAACACAGACACACACACAGAGAAGATGGCCACGTGAAGATGGAGGCAGAAACTGGAGGGTCACAGCTGTCAGCCAAGGAAGGCCAAGGACTGCTGGCAACCAGAAGCTAGGATGAGACTAACAAGGATCCTTCCCCAGAGCCTGCAGAGGAATCATGGCCTTGTTGACACCTTGAACTTGAAATTCTAGACATCAGAACTTGAGAGAATAAATGTCTGTCGTTTTGAGCCACCTGGTTTGTGGCACCTTGTTCTGGAAGTCCTTGAAAATGAAAATGGAGGTGAGCGTTCTCCCACCACAGGCGCTTGTGGGCATCTCTTAGGACTTGATTATATCTCTCTGTGAGACTGTCCACACCTCAGCCATTTTAGCATGTGTCCCAGATTGGTAACTGCTGTGTCTTCTAGATGACCATTTCTCTGCGCCTGTGTCTCCCCAAGAGTTTCCATCTTTCTCTTTCTTCACTCCCAGTCTCTCATGCCTCCCTTTTCTCCACCCATGATCCTTTCCCCACTTCCTAGGAGAGGACAAACATGGGTCACAAGAGTCCCATTAAGGAGAAGCCACCATGCCCGGGCATGCCCCATTCCCTGAGGCCGCAGACAGCAGCTCTGGTCGAGAGTTACCACCCATGTCACATTGTGGCTGCAGCCACAAGCCCTCCCCCCTACCCCCCCGCAACATGTTAGCCAAACAAAGATTGTGACACCTTGAGATGACATCTATTTTTCTCTAAGTTGTCTTCTTTCCCTGTTGAAGCAGGTGATAGGAATGTGCCCGAGTGGAACGCAACTAGCCTGAACCTTCTTGGATTTTGTGCTCCCAAATCCTGAGCCCGCCAAGCTGGGCAGAGCTTGAGGAAGTGGCAGAGAGCTCCAGAGAAGCAGGGTGACACAGTGAGGGTCCTCCCGCTGAAGAAGAGGTTTCCTGAGATGAAGAAGAGAGTGGCAGGGATCTGGCACCCGCCCCTAGAGAGATAGTCAGACCAGTGGGGAAGAAGGGGCCCTGAGGGAGATGGTCAGTGGCAGCGAACGCCCCAGCCTCCCCCCAACTCCACGCCCCAAGCACAGAGCAGAACAAGCCTTGATCTGAACAGTGACCTGGTCAGCAGAGGAACTGGTGTGGCTGGAGACCCTTCCCCTTCCAGGCTCTGGTCACAACCCTGGGAGTGGAAGGAGTCCCTAAATGACCGGATGGGATTCCCCCTGCCTCGTAGTGAGAGGACTTTGGGTTTAGCTTTGAATAAAAAATTAAAGTGTTATTTCTTATACACTTGACTTTATGGCCTAAGCAGCACTGTCTGCATCTTCATTTCAATGAGGATTGAGGGTTTGAAGGACAGGTAAACCCTGCAGGTAAAGTAACAGGAAGCCAACATGTCTTCTTCTAAATATATGCATGGCAGGAATGTGGGCATACGCTGAACAGAGGACATGTTCTAGAATGTTCCTAGGGGCACTCTCCTTAACAGCCCCTAATCAGAAACTTCGCAAGGCCTACTGCGAGCATCAATAAACTGTGATGTGTGCACTCCACGCCACAGTGCCCACCATGAGGATGAGCAGTTTACAGCTACACGCAAGGTAGACAAGCCGCAGGCGCAAACTGCTGACTGAAAAACAGCTGTGATTCTACTCAAGCAAACTGTAAAAACAAGCAAACGCATTTACACTGTTGGAAGACAGGGGCGTGTCTGTCCTTGCACAGAGGAAGGGCCTAGAAGCGGACTTCAAGGATGATGAGAGTTTACAAGAATGCCCTGAGCTGAACTCTCATGATCCGAGCATTTTCTATATGTATATTACCCTTCAGCACACCAAAAATATCAAGGTAAGAAGAGGGTTTCTGATAACGTGAACAAAGATAAAGATGGAAACAGAGATACACTGGAACAACGGGAGGCAGACAGGGATAGGAGGGGACCAGCACTCACGGACACCCCCCCTCCCCAAAAGCTTGTAGTGCATGGCTATCGTACATGCGTGCTTAGTTGCTTCACTCAAGTCTGACTCTTTATGACTCCAAGGACTGTGGCCCAACAGGCTCCTCTGTCCATGGGATTCTCCAGGCAAGAATACTGAAGTGGATTGTCATGCCGTCCTCCAGGGGATCTTCCTGACCCAGAGATCAAACCCATGTTTCTTATGTCACCTGTATTGGCAGGCGGGTTCTTTACCACTAATGCCACCATCGCTGGGATACTAAATATACTGGCTTGGGGTGGGAGGTTTGAGGGTGAAAGTACGCCATCTGAAAATATGTTGTCTGGATTGGAATTCTACTTGCAAAGAAAGGTTGTCGCGAAACTGGCAAGCCACCAATGTCGCTGCCAGGCTTCCCTTTCCTCTGAACAATGGTGCTAAAAGTTCTGACTTTTTTAATGAGCAGAGCTGTGCAAACTCTCATAAATACCCAGCACATGAGAGAAGGATTTCTATATCCAGAGACAGACATTTGCACTGGTTCATTCCCGAGTGCAGTAAAATATAAAACTTGCAGTGTTTCTTGGAGGGGAAAATGATGCTCATTCATAAGTCATAGAAATTTAACGACTGTTATAAATTGCTAAATAATTTTTTTCAAAAACCACAATATTGCTAGAATTGTGTAGAGGCACAGAAAACTGTGCTCAGGATAATTCCATTTTGGAAAGCTAGGTCATACCTCCCACTCCTGATGAACTAATTCAGCATCTGACCCAACCCCACGTGTGGCACAAACAATCTTCAGACTTCTTAACAAAGGCCTCCAACATGGGTTTTTCTGATAACCAGAGAAATGTTATTTTAGCTGGGCACCTACAAGCCTCTGGAGGATAGGGTCATGAATTATTCATTGCTGGTGTTACTGTACATCAAAAGAGTATATATTTGGACACAACCCTCATTACTTCTCAAGCATTTTTTCCACTTGATTTATTCTTCTCCCTTCTGTGAATGCATGTTCATAATCTACATTACCAGTCCTCTAATGGTGCCATGTCAGATCCAAATGTCACCTCATTATTTCTGACACGCACAGAACCCACAACAGTAAAAGCCAATTATAGACTAGAAAAATCCCAGAAGATCTCGCTGCTACCACAGCTAATAAGCTTTGGCATCATGAAGCTTGGAGAGAGCCCCACATGGTGGGCATCTGTGCACACCCATCCTGGGCCCTTCCATTGACAGGAGCAGGGAGATCTAGTGTGATAGACCTGGCTATTGGGAAACCAATCTGTACACCCTGGCAAGAAGCCATGGAATTCACCAGCAGCAGCTTGATGACCAAACTGTTGTGTTTCACTCTGACACATGAATCAGTTTCATTGACTGAATCAACCTGGCTGAGCTGGGACCATGTTTATGGATTTGGTGGAGAGCTGGCCAGACGTGAGATTTGTCTATGACCTACATTGTTGAGGGGAGGCAGCACCATAACTTTTGGAAGGTTGTCATGGTTACACACGGAGAAGGCAATGGCACCCCACTCGGGTACTCTTGCCTGGAAACTCCCATGGATGGAGGAGCCTGGTAGGCTGCAGTCCATGTGGTCGCTGAGTCAGACATGACTGAGCGACTTCTCTTTCACTTTTCACTTTCATGCATTGGAGAAGGAAATGGCAACCCACTCCAGTGTTTTTGCCTGGAGAATCCCAGGGATGGTGGAGCCCAGCGGGATGCCGTATGTGGGGTCACACAGAGTCGGACACGACTGAAGCGACTTAGCAGCAGCAGCAGCAGCAACATGATTACACATGGGGAAAAGAGATGTTGAGGAGCAGGTAGATGTCAGCTTGTCCTCGCTCTCCCCTCAAAGTGCATCCAGCTCTTTTCAGATGCCACCCTGCTGGCCAGCAGTCCAGGCCCTCCCCAGGCAGAGACAACAGACTTCTCCCCCAGCCTCCAGGTGGTCCCTCTCCAGCACAGGAACCTAAGTGGCAGTTTCTCAGAGGTCCCCCGCAAACTCTGACCTTTCCACTGAGGTTAGTACTTCTGGAGGACCAGTTAATGACTCTTCTCTGACCTTCCAACTCTCCTTTCTGGATTCTCCTTCCAGCTTGAAGGACTGGCCTGGCTTCAAGGGGTCTTAAAGGACCCCTGATCAATGCAGGCAACCAGTGGAACTTCATCCCTTCTGCAAATATTTACCTAGAATCTCCCATGAGCCAAGCACTAGGGATCCCACAGGGAAAAGACAGCCAATCCCTGTCCTCCTGAGCCTGCACACCTAGGAAGAGGATGTAACCTGCTTACAAGGTCACAGGCTCTGAGCTAAGTGCTTTACATGAAGGATTTCATTTCATCTTCATAAGCACAAATTTATAACATCGGTAGGATTATTGCTTCCATTTACAGACAAGGAAACTGAGGCTCACTGAGATCAAGGAACCTGGGTGCCACCAATTCCAGGAAATTCTGATCCATTCCATTATTTAGTCTCCTTGTGCAGGAAGACACCTCCCACCCCAACTCAGGAAAAATGAAAGCCCAGGCAAGGTCCCAGACAGGATGAGATGGTTGGATGGCATCACCAACTCGATGGACATGAGTCTGAGTAAACTCCAAGATTTGGCGATGGACAGGGAAGCCTGGCATACTGCAGTCCACGGGGTTGCAACAAGTCAGACATGACTGAGTGACTGAATTGAACTAAAGGCAAGATCCCAGGGCATGAGGCATACACAGCAAGAACAAGCCGACACCTGAGTAAACCTCTTGTCCATGGCCAGAGCATTTAAGTGACTCCAATTGAGGAAAACGTTAATGCTGGAACCAAGCTATTGTAGCATCTGAAAGAGGTCACTGGAGGACAGTGACCACAGGGGGCAGGCCAGCTCCTGACCAGAGACACATCCCGACAGGGAAGCAGGCCCAGATCTACGGAGACTGTTTACTTTTTTAATGCACAGAGATATTAAGCTACAAATCAAGCTCAAAATATATTACTTGACTTTTTCTCTGTTAATAAATGAGTAGTAGTGAGTTCAAAAATAATTACAAAAACCATATGATATCACTTATATACGGAATCTAAAATATGACACAAATGGACACATGTATAAACCAGAAACAGACACAGATGCACAGAACCGACTTGTGGTTGCCAAGGGTGAGAGGGGCTAGAGGAGGAAAGGATTGGAAGCTTGGGACTAGCAGATGCAACCCAGTATATGAAATGGATAAACAAGGTTCTCCATATAGCACAGGGAACTACATTCAGTATTCTGTGATAAACCATATGGAAAAATATATGACAACGAATATATAGGTATACCTGAGTCATCTTGCTATACAGCAGAAATAGCACAATGTTTTAAATCAACTATACGTCAATACACTTTTTAAAGAAATAATTGCAAGAAAACCAATACAGTATTGTAAAGTAAAATAAAGTAAAAATTAAAATTTGCAAAAAAAAAAAAAAAGAATACCCAGCTCTTAATGATAGTTTTCTCTGAGCTGGGGAGAGGAGTGATGATTTCAGAGAATCTCCCTTAGCAAGCCAGACATTTCATAATATGCAAATGTTTAACAGTGACTATATACACTTCCATAAGCAGAAAATAAACAAACGAGGCTGCTAGTTAGGCCAAGAGTTTATGTTGCAGTACCAGTGCTACAATTAAATGATGCTTTCCAGGAAGCACCACCTAAACCCAGATGGGGTCTTCCCAGGTGGCTCAATGGTAAGAATCTGCCTGCCAAGGCAGAAGACTCGGGTCTGATCCCTGGATCAGAAAAATCCCCTGGAATAGGAAATGGCAACCCGCTCCAGTATTCTTTCCTGGGAAATCCCATGGACACAGGGCCTGGTGGGCTACAGTTCATGAGATCACGAAGAGTTGGACATGACTTAGCAACTAAACAATAACAACAGTCTAGATGGAGCCTGAGGCCCAGACCATGCCTTCTTCACTTCCTGTCCCCTCCCTCTGTCTCCATATACATTCAAAGAACAGTGCTGAAATACCAACTACTCCCTGGTAATGAAGTCCAAGTTCACCTATGAACAATCTTGCTTTATACCTCTTTCCCAATTCAAATCAAGGGCAAACCATTCATCATTCCAGCCGAGCCCAGAAAACTGCATACACTGATCTTCTGAATTTTATCACCTGCTCTTCAAGGAATACTGAGCCCTTATGACTTGACAGTGATTTCATTACAATTTAAGAATATCATATCTAACACTTTTTGTGATCCTGTCACTAAATAATCAGTAATACTTATTATTGAAACAGATGTGCTAATGAAATGGACAGGTTTGAATTTGTCAATATTCTTCTTGGGTTGATTTTACCTTTTTATGCCTAAGAAAATAATGCAAAAACTGAACTGAAACTTTGCAAAGAGACAATTTTTCTTCTTTGACAGTATCAGTAAGAGCCAAGAGTCTAACCATATAGATTTACCTCATGAAAATTAGTCTTTCTGAAGTCAGTAAGAAATTTCAGTTCTCAGGAATTCCCAGTTCCATTGTGTAGTTTGGAGTGGCAACAAAACAAGGACAGACTTCAATAATAATTTCATCCATAACACAACACTGTAAATCAACTATACTCCAAGAAAAAGTAATTAAACAATAACATCATCTTTTAGGGAATGAAAGTGTTCAAAAGGCACAAAACTGTGGCCTGGCACACTTGACTATCTGTCTTCCCAGCCACCGGACATTTGCGTCTCTCTTGTCCTCTGTCCTCCAACCCCCCAACTCAGCACCTCCACTCATCATCAACCCTGGGGATTCCACTCTAGGAACCATTATAGAACCGTCACTCCCCTTGGGCAGAATCAACCAGCAAATGCTCCCCAATCCAGAAGCTTCATAGTTCGCATGCTCTGTACCTCTATTGTTGAGAGCTCCTTGTAGCCAGGAACTATTTCTATTGCCTTTGACCCCTGTGTCTAGTCTGGCACCCAGTCCAGAGCAAACACTCAATACTCAACAATAACAAACAAACGTGACAGTAACTTGGATTCAATGTCCAGACTTACCACTACTGGCTGCTTCACACTGAAGGGTCATCGATTTCTCTGGAGCACTGTCTCCTCATCTGTGACACACACACACAAACCGTGATCATCACACTACATGACTTAGATATGCAGGAAGAGCCAGGGCTATAATGAATGAGAAACCAGTTTGTAAGGCATAAACTAAAGCACAAGGTGAATTCTATTCCAGATCCCCACATCCAGGCACATGGCAAGGGACTGGGGAAGCACAGGAGAAATAAACTCAGGGCCGGCAATACCTCCTACAGCGACCCTGGGCACCAGGACTCTGGAGCAAGGAGTTAGAGAGGGAGAAGCAGAGGAGGGACCTTTGTTCTCAGCTGGATCCAGGGATGCAGACTCCCTTTCCACAGTGTGGCGATGTAAGCAGAATGCAGGCAGGGTGGGAAACCCCTGTGCCCTGTGCCCTGTCCCCTCCAAGGGAAAGAAGTAATGGAGGCCAGGCGGGGAGGGGGCGGGGGAAGTGCTCTGTGGCCAGAGGGCCCTTGGCAAGAGTGTCCCTGTTGATGCCAGGCATGTGCAACCTGAGTATGAAGGGATTATAGCAAGGAAACACACCTCAGAAAGATGTGAAAGATGACAGCAATGCTGGGGCTGGGTACATGACCTTCTGGAGTCTGTACCCACCAGGAAATGGACTGCTCAGACAAAGATCTAGCTGAGCAGGTGCAGCTGCCCTCCAGGTACAACCACAGGAGGGGTTTCATGTAAATAACCTTTACCTTTGGCAAAAAGGAGGTCACCAAGTTTCCTCTGCTTCCTGTTGATTTTCTTCCTGTTCACTGAACTCCCTACTATGCATGCTGGGAACCAGTACGCACGTGCACAGGAGGCTAAGGGTACCATGGTAATGACCCCTCGCACCTGTAGAGTGTTCTGAAATTTAAAGAATGATCTCACACACAGCCAATTTGAGCCTGATAATAAATAACCTTCCCATTTCATAGATGTGGAAAGTGAAGTTCAGGATGAAGTGCCTTGCCTAGAATTCCTAAAGCTAGGACTCCAGCCCTTCTGCCCCACAATATCTCTACCGTGCAGCCTTGAGAGATGCAGGTTTGATTCTTGAGTCTGGAAGATCCACTGGAGGAGGAAATGGCAACACTCTGCAGTACTCTTACCTGGAAAAATCCAGTTCTCATTCCAAAGTCAACATTTGGATTGGCCTGTCCTACCTTGCCCCTTGGCCAACCTTGTACCAGCCAGACATTTTAACTGAGCAGCTCCTGGGAGGCCCTGCAAGACTCTGAGAAGTGCCTGTGACACTTGCTTTCTGGGAGACACAAAATATGGTCAACTTTCAGGAGGAGGAAGCTCATTGTGATCAAGGCCTTTGTATGAATAGGGCTTCCCTGGTTGCTCAGATGGTAAAGAATTTGCCTGTCAATGCAGGAGACCCAGGTTTCAATCCCTGGGTTGGGAAGATTCCCTAGAGAAGGGAAAGGCTCAGTTCAGTTCACTTGCTCAGTCATGTCCGACTCTTTGCGACCCCATGAATCGCAGCACGCCAGGCCTCCCTGTCCATCACCATCTCCCTGAGTTCACTCAGACTCACGTCCATCAAGTCCATGATACCATCCAGCCATCTCATCCTCGGTCGTCTTCTTCTCCTCCTGCCCCCAATCCCTCCCAGCATCAGTCTTTTCCAGTGAGTCAACTCTTCGCATGAGGTGGCCAAAGTACTGGAGCTTCAGCTTTAGCATCATTCCTTCCAAAGAAATCCCAGGGTTGATCTCCTTTAGAATGGATTGGTTGGATCTCCTTGCAGTCCAAGGGACTCTCAAGAGTCTTCTCCAACACCACAGTTCAAAAGTATCAATTCTTCAGCACTCAGCCTTCTTCACAGCCCAACTCTCACATCCATACATGACCACAGGAAAAACCGTAGCCTTGACTAGACGGACCTTAGTCGGCAAAGTAATGTCTCTGCTTTTGAATATACTATCTAGGTTGGTCATAACTTTTCTTCCAAGGAGTAAGCGTCTTTTAATTTCATGGCTGCAGTCACCATCTGCAGTGATTTTGGAGCCCAGAAAAATAAAGTCTGACACTGTTCCTACTGTTTCCCCATCTATTTCCCATGAAGTGATGGGACCAGATGCCATGATCTTCGTTTTCTGAATGTTGAGCTTTAAGCCAACTTTTTCACTCTCCTCTTTCACTTGCATCAAGAGGCTTTTGAGTTCCTCTTCACTTTCTGCCATAAGGGTGGTGTCATCTGCATATCTGAGGTGATTGATATTTCTCCCGGCAATCTTGATTCCAGCTTGTGTTTCTTCCAGTCCAGCGTTTCTCATGATGGACTCTGCATATAAGTTAAATAAGCAGGGTGACAATATACAGCCTTGATGTACTCCTTTTCCTATTTGGAACCAGTCTGTTGTTCCATGTCCAGTTCTAACTGTTGCTTCCTGGCCTGCATACAGGTTTCTCAAGAGGCAGGTTAGGTGGTCTGGTATTCCCATATCTTTCAGAATTTTCCAGTTTATTGTGATCCACACAGTCAAAGGCTTTGGTATTCTTGCCTGGAGAATCCCATGGACAGAGGAGCCTGGTGGGCTACAGTACGTGGGGTCCCAAAGAGTCGGACATGACTGAGCATAAACTAAAGCCTACATTATGAGACTATTCACTGCTCAATTCTAAGCAAGTCTGAAATCTATCTAAAGGAAAGAAGAAGCATAGTTTTCCAATCTTAATTCTAAATTCTTTCCAGTTTATTCAAGCTCAAGTAAAGAATTCACTTACATTTATTAACACAAAGCTCTTATAAAATTTGAAATTTTAATAGACTGCCTGTAAGATCTCAACTGCCTTAGGCTTTTTCCCAGGTGGTCTCTCAGTGTGTGTGTGTGTGTGTGTGTGTGTGTGTAGGGGTGCATGTGTGTGCACACATGTGTGTATTATACGCTGGGTATTTTATTGGAAAGCTAAGAATAAATTTAAAAAGTCAGAAACTATGTTTTCTTCAACAGGAAGATTCCTATTTCAAATTACCATAATGCGTTCTATTTTTTCTTATTCGGAAGCTGCCTTAGGAAATTGTATCTTAATACCCCCACAGAATTATCAACAGATCTACTTTGAGTTAATTTTCTAGAACATTTCCATCCCATTTTCCAGTTTTCCCCCTCTATTTACTACATTCAACCAAAAAGCAACAAACATACATTTTATAGACTTAATTATCCCTGAAGCTAAAAGTAATCTGAACACTTGTCCAATGGAAAGGCTAAAATTCCAAAAGCAATGATGAGTAAGCAGATGGCTGCTTACAGGGAAACACGAACAAAAATAATGCAGCCTTCTTTATACATCTTTCTGGGCAAAATAACTCCAGGTTCTTTACCACATTATTAAAGTTATAAACTAATCCACCTTGAGGGCTTGGCAAAGACATAACAACCACAGACAGAGAGGAGAGTGGGGGAAGGAATGAAATGAGGGTGAAGAAAAGGGAAGTTAGCAGAGGAGCTGGTGGGAGGCACATGGCAGGATTCTCAAGTACATCCTCCTATTGCGTCCAGTAGGAGCCAACTCCACTGAGTTTATCCTAAGTTCTTCCTCCTAATGTCTAATAAGGCTGGATAGTAGGCAAAGCAACATTCAGTTTGAGAATGGGAATGCCCTTGGCTGACATTAGGTATGAGAGGTCTCCCTACCGATTTCTTTTTCTGATTTCTAGGCTGTACTAAGCCAATCTGCTGCTTTGACATGACCCTGCATCCTTCTGGTTAATGGTCATCAGGAATGCAGCTTCCCCGTGTAAGAACTGTAAAGTCACTGGGAATAATAGCAATTGTACACATTAGGTGCCGATAGAGAAGTAGGAGACAGATGAGCCCCTGGGCTAGACAGCTGGTGTTTGTCAAGTGGAGTCAAACTGAAGCTTTGTTCCCACCCAGACACTCCAAGGACAAAGCTAGTGGCAAAAATGAGCTGTGATTAAGTTAAAAGATAAGATGACTTCTACTGAAGTCAAGGAAAACTTCCCTATCTTCACAAGTGCCAGAAGAATCCTTGGGGGTCAAAACCGGAGGGGGTGCTACCCATAATAAGTGTGGGCACGCACCCACAGGCCTCTGCAGTGGGATCTATCTTTACAAAATGTTGAACACACATCTTGGGGAGGGTCCTAGGACCAACCAGTCAGGTGTGATTTAAAAAAAAGATAATTGGCCAAAGTTAAACAAAGACCCAAGAGGACTGTCCTATATAAAGGATTTAAATAATCACTTTACCATGCTCTTCCTCATTGGGTGAGGGGGGACCACACCCTTTCTCTCCGTGTATATATTTCTGCCTTGCTTCTGTCTTAAGCAAATTGTTTCTCTGTGTACTTTCCCATATATGATGCTGTGTCTCTAATAATAAACGTTGTAGCTGTATTTATAGTTTTTGACTCCTTGAAACATTCTTACTTTCAAATGGAAGGAAAAAACAGGGCTACTTTGCTTCTGGGCTTCCCTAGTGGCTCAGATGGTAAAGAATCTTGCTGCAATGCAGGAGACCTGGGTTTGAGCCCTGGGTCAGGAAAATCCCCTGGAAAAGGGAATGGCAACCCACGCCAGTATTCTTGCCTGGAGAATCCCATGGGCAGAGGAGCCTGGCAGGCTACAGCCCATTGAGTCGCAAAGAGTGGGACACGACTGAGCCACTAACACACACTTTGCTTCTAGCCTCTAGTCCCTGGTGGTCTAGCAGCTAGAATCTCTGGTTTAATCCAGGCTCAGTTCACTTCAGTTCAGCTCAGTCGCTCAGTCGTGTCCGACTCTTTGGGACCCCATGAATCACAGCACGCCAGGCCTCCCTGTCCATCACCAACCCCCAGAGTTCACTCAGACTCATGTCCATCGAGTCTGTGATGCCATCCAGCCATCTCATCCTCTGTCGTCCCCTTCTCCTGCCCCCAATCCCTCCCAGCATCTGAGTCTTTTCCAATGAGTCAACACTTCGCATGAGGTGGCCAAAGTACTGGAGCTTCAGCTTTAGCATCATTCCTTCCAAAGAAATCCCAGGGCTGATCTCCTTTAGAATGGACTGGTTGGATCTCCTTGCAGTCCAAGGGACTCTCAAGAGTCTTCTCCAACACCACAGTTCAAAAGCATCAATTCTTCGGCGCTCAGCCTTCTTCACAGTCCAACTCTCACATCCATACATGACCACAGGAAAAACTATAGCCTTGACCAGATGGACCTTAGTTGGCAAAGTAATGTCTCTGCTTTTGAATATGCTACCTAGGTTGGTCATAACTTTTCTTCCAAGGAGTAAGCGTCTTTTAATTTCATGGCTGCAGTCACCATCTGCAGTGATTTTGGAGCCCAAAAAAATAAAGTCTTGACATTGTTTCCACTGTTTCTCCATCTAGTTCCCATGGAGTGATGGGACCAGATGCCATGATCTTCATTTTCTGAATGTTGAGCTTTAAGCCAACTTTTTCACTCTCCTCTTTTACTTTCATCAAGAGGCTCTTTAGTTCCTCTTCACTTTCTGCCATAAGGGTGGTGTCATCTGCATATCTGAGGTGATTGATATTTCTCCTGGCAATCTTGATTCCAGCTTGTGTTTCTTCCAGTCCAGCGTTTCTCATGATGTACTCTGCATATAAGTTAAATAAGCAGGGTGACAATATACAGGCTACCCAGGTTCAATTTCTGGGCAGGAAACTAAGATCTCTCTTCAGAAGACTGCTCTCCCTCCAAGATCAATATGATGTGGAAGAGGAGGGCTCAGCAAAGTGAGACATACTCTGTTCTTTGCAAATGGCAGGCACTTGAGTATTTGCAAGTTATCTTGTTCCCCTCTTTTAAATGAACCACTGGTTACACCACTAAATTCTAGATAGTGCAGAATCTACTCATTATTCTTAGAATACAACAGGTTGCCGACGTTAGACTTACCACTTAACAATGTTTATTTAGATACTCAGTTCTTTACAATTTTTGAAACATTTAGGAAATTTCCAGGGTATAGGGGAAAAAGACTGTTATTTCATATAATCTATATTTTAGCCATTAAATTTTATGCTCCACTTTCAAGATTTCTGGAAAAATTATCTAAAACTAACCATATACTAAGACAAGAAAAAAAAATCTCAGCCTAGAGCCAAGATACCAGTAATCCCAGCCTAGATCTGTGCCTTTAGCAAGTCATCTCTGCTTCTTGAGCTCCACGTCTCCATAAGCAAAAGCTGATGTTTGGTTGATTCTGGGTTATAAATAAGCGTCACCCTAAATAAATCAAGCTTTGAATTGTACTGAAAGGATGCTGCAGCCAACCCTGGTGGGAATAAGTGCAGAGTTCAATTAACAATGTCCAAAGTCAAGGACAACAAAAACCTCAAGTGGTGCAGGAGCACTGCCCTGGAGATGACTGCTCAGGTCTCTCCAAGGTCTAAAACCTATGCAGAATATGATCTCTGACATACCCTTTAATGTCATTTTCTCCAGAAACCCTGTCTAGGGACAATGCCTTAGGGAGCACAGAATGGGGCAAGGGGTATAAGTCTTAGAAGAGATAGCAAGTTGACTCTGGCCACAAGAAATTCCAAGAGAGAAACTCCAGAGATGGGGCCAAGTGAGCATGGCCCTTATAGGGAATCAGACTATGCAACCCCAAAGTTCACCATTTTGGTGTAAGGATTTTTGAGTTTAGACTATTGAGAAAAAGCAAATGCCAAAAAAGCTCTCCACCCAACCCACATTTGTCTAAAAGCAGACTGACTTTTAATCACCAGAGAGAACTCTAGTCCAGCCCAAGATGGCACCTAGACGAACCTACATAACAGACCTCACCAAAATAATCCTTTTCTCTAAGTTCACCCGGCACATCTGTCTTCCCACAGTCTGCTGCCCTTGGAAGCGTAAGCCCTTTTCCTGTGCCTTGTCACCTCTCTATAAGCGTACTGTTCTTTGCCCAGATCCTAACTATATAAGCCCAAGTTCTAGTCACACCTCTGAGTTATTCAGTGCTGGGTTTCTCCCAGGTATATGCATACTGCGTGTGCTATAAGCTCTGATTTTCTCTTGTTAATCTGTCTTTTTTCAGTTTAGTTTCTAGGGCCTCAGACAGAGAATATAGGAAGTTGGAAAGAAAAGGTTTCTTTTTCCTTCTCTAGGCTTCCCAGTGGAGAAGGCAATGGCACCCCACTCCAGTACTCTTGCCTGGAAAATCCCATGGATGGAGGAGCCTGGTAGGCTGTAGTCCATGGGGTCGCTAAGAGTCGGACACAAATGAGCGACTTCACTTTCACTTTCATGCTTTGGAGAAGGAAATGACAACCCACTCCAGTGTTCTTGCCTGGAGAATCCCAGGAATGGGGGGACCTGGTGGGCTGCCGTTTCTGGGGTCGCACAGAGTCAGACACGACTGAAGCGACTTAGCAGCAGCAGCAGCAGCAGGCTTCCCAGAACAGGCACCCTGTTCAGGATCAAGACCTCTGTTTCCTTCATAAGAAGTTGTGCCCCCATCCCACACCTGGGCCCAGCTGTTTGTTGGGCCCCGCCCCAGACTGACTGAATTCGGATCTTTGGGCGTGGGGCCCAAAAAGCTGTGGTCCAATAAGCCCGATAGATTCTGGTCCACCCTCACCGCTGAGGGGCGCTGTTTTAAGGAACTCCAGGCTTGCTGGCTCCTCCCCCTTGACCTGATTGGAGGATCCCAAGATACAACAAAGACTCCAAAACTTTGGTTTCCTATTGGTTACAAAGTTAGCAGCACTGGCTGGGTCCTCCTGGGTCTCTCTGTCCTTCATTCCTTGATTCTGAATTGCGTAACTGTGCACCCAGTAAAGCAACTTCTTAGTGAGTCACACATCTCTTAAGTGAGCAGAAAACCTTCTTTAGTATTTTGCCACACTGGAAACAGACACAGAGCAGTAAAGGGCATCCGTAAACTTCACCTGAGAAGCTTTATAAAAATAGAGATGCCAAGTCCCATCCCCAGAGAGTCTAATCTCGTTTATTTGGGTGAGTCTCAGGAATCTGCAGTTTGAACCAGTTCCTCGGGGTCCTGGGAAGCAGGTGGTAGAGGGGCCACTCTCGGGAAAACCCATCACTTCGTGATCCATCATGTGGAAACGCGAGAAGCAACACGTCCCTGCAATCCCTGAAATGAGCTGATTTGTTTCCAATGACATCCATCAAACATGTTAATGTCACGAATTAATGACTTCTAAGCAATTTGTACGCCTTCTCAGTGGCTCAGCAGTAAAGAATCTGCCTGCCAACGCAGGAGATAAGGGTTCAATCCTGGGGTTGGGAAGATCCCTTGAAGGAGGAAGTGGAAACCCACTCCAGTAATTTTGCTGGAAAACCCCATGGACAGAGGAGCCTGGGGGGCCACAGTCCACGGAGTCACAAAGAGTTAGAGGCGACTGAGTGACTCAGCGTGTGTGCATGTGTGTGTGCGCACACACACACACACACACACACACACACAAGTAATATGTGTAAGTGGCTGCCCATGTGATCAATCTTAATTCGCAAACACTGCTGAGTGCCTGTGCAGGGTCATAATGTGCCCAAACCCACACATAAGTCTCTCAAATGGAAGTTAAGCAGATATGTAAGACTCTAGTGGGGACAACTCAACACTTCAAGGGGTAACATTCGGTTAACAGGATTGAAGCTGAAAAATCAACTGGACCATCAGGAGAGCATGGTGAGAGTCATGCCTGATTTCAAACCCAGTGCAGGGACCTGGGAGAGAAAGCCTCTTCTCTCTGAGGCAGGTGTGAGTGAACCTAGAGACCCTCTCGAGGCTTGTGGGGTGGTGGAACTAAAAGAATTCCTCTCCCCTGACCTCAGGCAAAGTGCTCACACACCCACCATGTCAAATGTCGGGAATGTCTGTTACTCTGGAAGACAGAACCCAGACATTTCAGAGGTCACGTGTTGCCTATCCAACATCCCTTCTTCAGGAGAACAATCCTTTCTCTTCTGATAAAACTAGATTTGGGAGCATCACTTTTTTGGCCCCACTTGTGAGCCCTGGGAGCTTGTGGGCAGCTTGCTAGCTGCCATGATGATGGGAGAGAAGGTATGAAAGCAGCTGCCGAGGGTGTGGTCAGCACAGCTGGCTGCATGCTGAATGGTGCTCCCTCAACAGGCTCTGTTCCAGGTGCTGAGCTTCTCAAAGCCCGTCCGTCCCCACTGTCTTCAGACATACAAGCCAAAAGCAGTTACAAAGTACAATACTACTTCCCATGGCTGTCATCGCTCCTGCTCCCCCCACTGTGGCCCCATGTGACTTCTGGCTGACTTGCTCCCTCTCACCCTGCAGCCATGACATTGCCTCCACGCAGGTTCCCCTTCCTGCATAAATGAAGCGCTCTGTTCCTCCTCTTACACTGACTTAGTGTTTTCTTGCACTGTGGTGTTGTTTTTCAGTGACTAAGTCGTGTCTGACTCTTTGCAATCCCATGGGCTGGAGCCAGCCAGAGTCCTCTGTCTATGGGATTTCCCAGGCAAGAATACTGCAGTGGGTTGCCATTTCCTTCTCCAGGGGATCCTCCTGACCCAAGGATCGAACCTGCATCTCCTGCGTCTCTTGCATTAGCAAGTGGATTCTTTACCACCATGCCACCAGAGAAGTTCTCTTGCACTATAATCAGCTCTTTACTGTCTCTCACAGTTGGTCCACAGCTCCTACACAGCAGGGACCGCCTTTTATTTACTTCTAAATCTATTCCCTCCTCTTCTTCCCAGAGTCTGAGTTCAGCTCAGTCACTCAGTCATGTCCGACTCTTCGCAACTCCACGGACTGCAGCACACCAGGCTTCCCTGTCCATCACCAACTCCCAGAGCTTGCTCAAACTCACGTCCATCGAGTCAGTGATGCCATTCAACCATCTCATCCTCTGTCATCCCTTCTCCCCCCATCTTCAATCTTTCCCAGCATCAGAGTCTTTTCTAGTGAGTTAGTTCTTCGCATCAGGTGGCCAAAGCATTGGAGTTTCAGCTTCAGCATCAGCCCATCCAATGAATATTCAGGACTGATTTCCTTTAGGATGGACTGGTTGGATCAAAGTAATGTCTCTGCTTTTAAATATGCTGTCTAGGTTGGTCATAACTTTTCTTCCAAGGAGCAAGCGGCTTTTAATTTCATGGCTGCATTCACCATCTGCAGTGATTTTGGAGCCCTCCAAAATAAAGTCTGTCACTGTTTGCACTGTTTCCCCATCTATTTGCCATGAAGTGATGGGACCAGATGCCATGATCTTAGGTTTTTGAATATTGTTTTAAGCCAGCTAGTTCACTC
Source organism: Ovis aries (assembly GCF_016772045.2). Taxonomy (NCBI): domain Eukaryota; kingdom Metazoa; phylum Chordata; class Mammalia; order Artiodactyla; family Bovidae; genus Ovis; species Ovis aries. Next base: position 39,938,202 of record NC_056075.1, on the reverse strand, counting down.
TCCTCTTTCACCTTCATCAAGAGACTCTTTAGTTCCTCTTTGCTTTCTGCCCTAAGAGTGGTGTCATCTGCATATCTGAGGTTATTGGTATTTCTCCCAGCAATCTGGATTCCAGCTTGTGCTTCATCCAGCCTGGCATTTCGCATGATGTAACCTGCATATAAGTTAAATAAGCAGGGTGACAATATACAGCCTTGACATACTCCTTTCCTGATTTGGAACCAGTCTGTTGTTCCATGTCCAGTTCTAACTGTTGCTTCTTGACCTACACACAGATTTCTCAGGAGGCAGGTCAGGTGGTCTAGAATTCCCATCTCTTTAAGAATTTTCCACAGTTTGTTGTGATCCACACAGAGTCTAGCATAATGCTTACACACAGGAGGTACATAATGCATGCACATTACATATAAACAAACAAAATCTCAAATGAATATGGGAATTATGCACGGACTGCAGGATTTGAGCTTCTGGATTCTGAGGACATTTAAACAAGGCTGCCCAGGCAAGTAGGGGAAGACACTCCCACATAGAAATTAGATCCATAGTGGGTACACAGTAGGAATAAAATAAATGCATGCTCTTCATCACAAAGGCACTGAATTTTCTGCAAAACTTTTATGTCTGCAAAGAGCTTCTGGGAGAGGGAGAGGAGTGAGTTTTCCACTTACTATTTTTCACTCAAAGTTATGGCTCCTCCAGTAGTCATGTACTGATGCGAGAGTTGGACCGTAAAGAAGGCTGAGCATCAAACAATTGATGCTTTCAAACCGTGGTGCTGGAGAAGACTCTTAAAAGTCCCTTGGACAAGAAGGACATCAAAGCAGTCAATCCTAAAGGAAATCAATCCTAAATATTCATTGGAAGGACTGATGCTGAAGCTGAAGCTCCAGTACTTTGGCCACCTGATTCGAAGAGCTGACTCATTGGAAAAGACCCTGCTGCTGGAAAAGATTGAAGGCAAAAGAAGAGAGTGACAGAGGATGAGACGGTTGGATGGCATCACTGACTCTTTGGACATGAGTCTGAGCAAACTCCAGGAGCCAGTGAAGGATAGGGAAGCCTGGCGTGCTGCAGTCCATGGTTTCACAAAGAGTCAGACATGACTGAGAGACAACAATATTTCTCACTCACATCCATCTCCAAGAAGAGAATGGGAAGCTAACCTCTAGATAATTAAATATGCTAACCCAGGAGAAAGGGACAACAGAGGATGAGATGCTTGGATGGCATCACTGACTCAGTGGACATGAGTTTGAGCAAGCTCCAGGAGATGGTGAAGGACAGGGAAGTCCAGTGTGCTGCAGTCCATGAGGTTGCAAAGAGTCCATGGGACATCACTGAGCTACTGAACAACACCAACCCAGCCTTGGTGGGTAACATTTGTTCATTTTCTTCATTGTTTTGTGTAAGTTCTCCTTTGAAGGTTGGTGTGATTTGAGGACCCCCTGCTACAGAAGTCAAGCATCAAAGGCCACTTGCCTGCCCCCACTGTCCCTGAGGCAGTGGAGGGTGACTTCAGCTCAGCCACTCAGATGCCCCATCCTAAACCTGTGACTCAGGAGTGAGGAGATCAGAAAAGGAGAGGGAGGCATAGCCTCTGATCTGTTGGTGACTGCAGCTGCATCTCAAATCCAGGGGCAGCAAACCGTGTCCTGGGTCTCAGGGTCAGGGGGAATCAAGGGATTCTAAGCAGATTGGAACTGCGGGTGACCAGTGGTTCTGGCTGCCAACTGCCCTTGCTGCAGGCCATAACCCAAATAAAGGTTCCCTGTCTCCCCCTTTTGCTTCCTGGTCTCCTTCCCATGCATTCTTTTTCTGCTGAAATCAAGCAGGATTGGTTTCTGCTTAGTCGGAACCCCATCTGGTGCAGCGCTCAAGAACTGTTGGGATAATATTGTTGGGACTGGGGAGTTAACTAAAGACATTCTTTTTTTTCTCCTCTGGAGTTAGGAACTAAGTGAGAAATAGAATCCGCAGGCAGAGATCAAAATGTCAGGTCTACTCCATTCTGTTACTGTAAGTGCTGGGCTGGATGGCATGGCTTTCCAGTGCAACCATGACGAGGCTCCAATCCCTTTATTCTAGAAATAAACTGGCTGCCCAGGCACACACAGAATTCAGCAATCGTTTGCTTTTTCCACAGTGGGGACCCCTCACCACGAAGAGAAAGCCAAGGACAGATAGAACATACCCTCTTTGCAAGCAGACTAATCCTATTAATAAGAAGTGCATGATCAACCTCCCAATTCAGGGCCGCATGAGCCCCTCCTCCTCCTCCTCTGAGAAGAGGTGGTAGTGGGGGTGGGGTGGGTCCATGACCTCCTGACCCTTCCTCCAGACAGTCTGGAGTTCCTCATCTGAAAACAAAGGAAATGGATAAATGGAGACCCTCACTGACTGTGATTAACACATTCATTCAAAATATGGGCTTCCCGGGTGGCTCAGGTAAAGAATTTGCCTGCAGAGCAGGAGACCCGGGTTCGATCCCCAGGTTGGGAAGATCCCCTGGAGAAGGAAATGGCAACCCGCTCCAGTATTCTTGCCTGAAGAATCCCATGGACAGGGGAGCCTGGCAGGCTGAAGTCCATGGGGCTGCACGACTGAGCAACTAACACTACTTACTAAGATGTCATCTGGACAGATCACTTCTGGCAAGAGATTTTTTTGTTAGAAGGGTAGAAAATTTAAAACTATCACTGTGATACTGTGACATAATAAATATACATTTGGTCTTCACCCCTGGTTCTTGACACAGAGCTCCTAAAACCCTTGGAATTTACCAAGTGACAGGGGTAATAGGAACGTCTTCTGATAACTTCAGGGAGGGGTCTAGCTGCCAGAGGTACCAGCCATGTGATTGGTGGGATGGCACTTCCAGCTTCACCTTTTGACCTCCAGAGGGAAAAGGGGCTGGAGACTGAGTTAATAATTACTAGTAGTCGGTAACTTAGTCAATCGTGCTGACATAATGGAAACTCCATAGATACCAAAGGAAAGGGGTTCAGAGAGCTTCTAGGGTAGTTGAATGCATCCGTGTCACAAGAGGATGTAGGGGCCTCTTTACAGTCTGGGCAAACTCCAAATTGTGGGGACAGGAGTTGTTGCATTGGGACCCCTCTGAACCTTACACTCTGGACCTCTTCATCTGGTTGTTCATTTGTATCCACTATATATTCCTTATAACAATCTGATAACAGTAAATAAAATATTTCCCTGAGTTTTATGAGCTGTTACAGTGAATTACTGAACCTGAGGAGAAGGTCATGAGAACTCCTGATATAGTCATGTCAGACAAGGTGTGAGTTACCTTGTTAGTTAGTTAGTTAGTGTTAGTCACTCAGTTGTGTCCGAGTCTCTGTGACCCCATGGACTGTAGCCCTCCAGGCTCCTCTGTCCATGGAATTCTCCAGGCAAGAATACTGGAGTGCGTTGTTATGCCCTGCTCCAGGGGATCTTCCTGACCCAGGGATCAAACCTGGTCTCCTAGACTGCAGGTAAATTCTTTACTATCTGAGCTACCAAGGAAACCCATGGGTCACCAGGGGACCCACTATTTGCAATTGGCATCTGAGTCTAATGGGACTCAGCCCTTAACCTATGGGGTCTACAGAGCAGTTAATGCCAGAGTTGAATTCAACTGTACGATACCCAGATGGTGTCCTCAGAGGATTGCCTGGTGTGGAAAACCCACACATTTCAACATTTGATGTCAGAAGTGTCGTGAGTAGAAACAATTTTCATTCAATGCCTCATAACACAGAACTCAAAACCCCGGGCAGAACTCAAAACTCTTGGCTTTCTATCTATTTCCATTTGAAAAAAAACTGACCATGCCATATTTCTCTTAAATATATGCACAGAAAATTTAAGAGCTGCCTAAATCACATTACCATTAGAAATGGCTGTCCTGGATTTCTTTATCAGAAAATAGACTTCAAAAAAAAAAAAAGGAATTTCAAATTTGGATCGCTGAAGAAAAAGGAGAATATGAAATTTCATTGTGTTATCTCAACTACTTTCCTCCCTAATAAAACTCTTCTTCAGAATTCCATTCATATTTTAATATTTGGGTTTAAATTAATGTAAACTAATTTAAGTGTGAATCAAATGAGGTGACTGAAAATTCAGATTCAGATCAAGAAATCTACAAGAAAGATGGACACTGTCTGGTGTATGGAAAGCCAACTGAGACGGTATAACCAGAGAGACAACACTAAAGAGCAGGGTATGTGCAAATGTACATACATGTGTGGCATCATCAGTGGACGTGAGTCTGAGCAAGCTCCAGGAGATGGCGAAGGACAGGGAAGCCTGGAGCGCTGCATCCATGGGGTCGCAGAGAGCAGGATGTGACTGAGCGAGTGAACGGCAATGTATAAGAACATATACACAGATTTATTCTTCTTAACTGGATTTTGTGATTGTGAGACTTGGCAAGTTTGAAATTCATAGGAACAGCAGGCTAGGAACTCAGGCAGGATACTAGCCTTGAAGCAGAATTTCTTCTCCAGGAAATCTCAATTTTTGCTCTTAGGACCTTCAACTGATTGGGTAGGGCCCACCTCACTACCTCCCTGACTTAAAGTCAGCTGACTGTGGATGTTAATGATGTTTACAGAAACACCTCCACAGCAACACTTAGACTAAGTACTATATTCTGGCCAAGTAGACATGTAAAATTAACTATCATCACAGGCTTAGCAGAACTCAGTAATTCATTTCAAACATTCCCCCCCATGCCATATCCAGCCAAGTGAATTATTTGGCAAGGTACATAGATCATAAAAATGAATTTGATTAACCATGCCCTCAATTTCATTCATTTTTACCAATATACTTGTAACTTTACATGTATGCAAGTGTATATACATATATGTGTGTACATATAGACATACACAAATACATATATATGACCCAGGCATCCATTTACACACACACACACACACACACACACACACACACACACATTGATGCTCGCAAGCGTGTTTGCTCCATACAGCATGACAACTATAGTTAATAGTACTGTATTGCATATTTGAAAATTGCTAAGAGAGAGTAGGTCTTAAAATTTCTCATCACAAAAAAATTCTTTTTGTAACTATGATTGGGGATGGGTGTGAACTAGGCTTATTGTGATGATCTTTCACATTATGTACAAATATCGAATCATTACATTGTACACCTGGAACTAACACAATGTTGTATGTCCATTACACCTCAGTAAAAAATGTGTTTGCTGCAAAACTCTTTTCCCGCTCATTTCCTCCCCAAACTGGCTATATTTTAAGTGAACATTTTAAATTACTTTTCTATGGATGATGCTTTTGAGTTCATTACATCTCACTTTTTCTTTGTTATAATGATGATATTTAACTTGCATTTTCATTTCAAACAATTATGTAGTTGTTCAGAGCCTAGAAAATTAATCGGCTCCCTGACTGACCCTCAGCCATCAATGACTTTGCTATATTGAGATGCAAAAAGAGGGACACTCTGCTGTTTCACATCTAAGCTGTGACTATAGTGCCCCAGGATACTCAGTGCGATTTTAATCTCTTATTTAATTACCTTGGCAAATATGACTTAAAATAAAAACAGTGCACAAGAAAGTCAGTTCCTGCTTCTCCATGATAAACACAGGTCAGACTGTAATTATGCATTATTACTAAAATCAAAGCACAGTGAGACTTAATAATTTCTGGTATTTGGGGAGGGTTTGTTTGTAGAGTGAAAAAATCTCAGTGAAACTCCCTGCTTAACCAGTCTTCATCTATTTGTTTTCTCCAGACTTTATTATGATCATTCTGCTAGATAATGCCTGGGATAAGCCATAACTCAGGGTGATTTAATTAGTTTTAATAATAACACCTGCCCATGCTCGGTCCTTTTGGAGATTCATTGCAACATTAGGGCATAAATTGGCAAATGTCTACAATAGGGAATGCCTGGTTATAACTCTCAACTCTGGAATCTCATAAAATCAAAGAAATATCACCAGCCTCTTCCGTCTTAAGGTTCCAATGCCTTATTCTCCCGCTACCTCCTGCCAGGTGATGAATGACACTTTCTCTGGGTCCAGCTGATGATACTCAACAAACTGACATTGTCTCAGAAACAAACTTCCCTGTTTTCTCCCCAAAACATGTTTCTCTCCTCTGAATTGGTATTTGCATAGGTCCTTTTCACTAGTATAAGATGTGTTCTAGTACAGACACAGCCTAACTCTGTTTGCCTCTGAGCTGTTTTGAAGAAAACCCAATAGCTTGTCTGCCTCAAGCACTCAAGAATGAACATGTAATTCTTTTTGGTTCATCAAGCAATGGTTCAGATATTCAGAAGTTTTGTTTAACAATTCAGTTATTTTATTTATTTCCACTTGATCTGGAAAGTAACTAATGAGAGCCTATTGCAAAGCCAATATTTTGAAAGATTTACCAGTTTAAATAACATTTTTTCTATGGTTTTAAGGAATTAACTAACCAAAGAATGAATCTAAAAACAGAATGGTTCCAGAAAACCTTAAGATAAGTATATATTATTCTAACCAGGACAAACTATTTCCTGGTTTTGCTCAAAGGTGTTACATTTGTTTTATGTTTAGCCCCTCTACCCCAGAGAGATACATCAGTAAATCAAAAGAAGCAAAATATCAGAAAGTCAGTTTTATGACAGACTCAAAAGACAATGTAACTTCCAAATATTTATTCACAAAATTTTAAGACTTTTTCAGGTTGGTCAGAGTTGCACGTTTACAATCTTTTTTTTTTTTTTTTTTCCATTTCACTTTAGTAACTCATGAGCTGTCCACATTCCTGGAATCCTTAGAGACACATAAAAAGTTCTTCATTTGTAGCTATCAATATATCAGTATGAAAATCATCTGAACAATAATCTACGTTTTCTAGAACAGTCTCCTGTATAATACTTGGGGATAAGATACAGAGATAATATTTACAAATAATTGTGCTGCGCTAAGTTGCTTCAGTCATGTCTGACTCTTTGCGACCCTATGAACTGTGGCCCACCTGACTCCTCTGTCCATGGGATTCTCCAGGCAAGAATACTGGAGTGGGTTTCATGACCTCCTCCAGGGGATCCTCCTGACCCAGGAATCGAACCCGAGTCTCTTACCTCTCCTGCATTGGCAGGTGGGTTCTTTACTACTAGCGCCACATGTTCAGTTCAGTTCAGTCACTCAGTCGTGTTTGACTCTTTGCGACCCCATGAATCACAGCACGCCACGCCTCCCTCTCCATCACCAACTTCCAGAGTTCACTCAGACTCACGTCCATCGAGTCAGTGATGCCATCCAGCCATCTCATCCTCTGTCGTCCCTTTCTCCTCCTGCCCCCAATCTTTCCCAGCATCAGGGTCTTTTCCAATGAGTCAGCTCTTCACATCAGGTGGCCAAAGTATTGGAGTTTCAGCTTTAGCATCAGTCCTTCCAAAGAACACCCAGGACTGATCTCCTTTCGGATGGACTGGTTGGATCTCCTTGCAGTCCAAGGGACTCTCAAGAGTCTTCTCCAACACCACAGTTCAAAAACATCAATTCTTTGGCATTCAGCTTTCTTTATAGTCCAACTCTCACATCCATACATGACCACTGGAAAAACCATAGCCTTGGCTAGACAGACCTTTGTTGGCAAAGTAATGTCTCTGCTTTTGAATATGCTATCTAGATTGGTCATAACTTTTCTTCCAAGGGGTAAATGTCTTTTAATTTCATGGCTGCAATCACCATCTGCAGTGATTTTGGAGCCCAGAAAAATAAAGTCTGACACTGTTTCCCCGTCTATTTGCCACGAAGTGATGGGACCGGATGCCATGATCTTCATTTTCTGAATGCTGAGCTTTAAGCCAACTTTTTCACTCTCTTCTTTCACTTTCATCAAGAGGCTTTTGAGTTCCTCTTCACTTTCTGCCATAAGGGTGGTGTCATCTGCATATCTGAGGTTATTGATATTTCTCCCGGCAATCTTGATTCCAGCTTGTGCTTCCTCCAGCCCAGCATTTCTCATGATGTGCTCCGCATATAAGTTAAATAAGCACAGTGACGATATGCAGCCTTGACGTACTCCTTTTCCTATTTGGAACCAGCACCACATGGGAAGCCCCCATTTACAAATAGCTGGTAATTTTCAACAGTTGACTTGTTGTGTCCAGCTCTTTATGACCCCATGGACTGCAGCACGCCAGGCTCCTCTGTCCTCCAGTATCTCCTGGAGTTTGCTCAAATTCACGTCCATTGAGTCAGTGATGTTACCTAACCATCTCATCTTCTGCAGACACAGCTAAACACAAATATTGTGTATCACAATGATTTTTGCTGAAAGATTCCAGCAAAGAAACACAGCTAGTGGTGGGGAACCTCATACAAGTTTGAGTGGCTGGGGTTGACCATTCTTTAGGCATACATAGAAATGTTCACCAAAAAATGGGTAGTTGGTATCCTCCTAAAAAACCATGAAAGATCAAAAGGAATGCATTGAAAGCATCATTAAAAACCGGAGGAAAGAAGAGAAGGAAGGGAGTGAGAGAGGAGGAGAAAAGTATAAGAGCATCTTTTGTGTGGTCATGGGAGGAAATCTAATTTACGTTTTGCATTTTTGAAAATAAAATTCAGGATAATATTTAGCAAGGGGAAAACATTTCTTAATAAAAGGAAATAAAGAATGAAAATCCCATGCCTGCCTCAGAACAAGCAGCTACTTCTTTAAGTCTCAGGCTTCAAGGACCCAAGTGTCAAGTTGGAGTCTTGCTTTCTGCCTCTAGAGGTTAACAGAGAAGAGAAAATAAAAATGAAAATTAAAAAGGCACCAGTAAAGGAAAGGGCCACCCCACAAGAATCAAATCCAATCAAAGAAAAGCTGAAAGCTTCCAGAACACCAATTCAAAGTTTCTATTTAAAATAAAATTAGATTAGGACTATCTTGGAGAGCAAGATCAGTCAATCCTAAAGGATATCAACCCTGAATATTCATTGGAAGGACTGATGCTGAGTGACATGACTGAACAGCAATGACTAAATACAGATTTCCAATGAGCTTATCTGATATATGTTAAAGAAGTGTCAAAGGTTAGTAAATCTGGCTGTTTTCATCCCTCCCCTCCACTTCCCCAACAGACCTCCAGCTCCCCTTCCATCTTCCAGTAACTACTTCCCAAGCCTCCTGCCTCAGGGCCTTCTAGATGCCTCTCCTCCACCTGCCAATCTGACCATCTGATCATCTGATCACATCATTGCCCAGTGGAAATCCTCACTGCCATCTCAGCAGCCTCAACATCTACACCAAGTTCCTGGTATTGGGGTACATCTCTCCAACAGGTACTGAGTGTTAACTCTTAGTCCCACAGGAAGCTGAAGAATAAACACAGCACATCTTCCTGAAGCTGTAATTTCACTTAAAAATTAAGGAGGGAAAAATTCATTATTAATGTGTATATACCATGAAGCTGGGCTTTCCAGCTGATGCCAGTGGTAAAGAATCCGCCTGCCAATGCAGGAGACACGGGTTCGATCCCTGGATCAGGAAGATCCCCTGGAGAAGGAAATGGCAATCCACTATAGTATTTTTGCCTGGAGAGTTCCATGGAGAGAGGAGTCTGGCGGGCTACAGTCCATGGGGTCACAAAGAGCTGGACACGACTGAGCTACTAACATATATGACATACATTCCTTCCCGGTGGACCTCCCTCCCACCCCCTGATCCCACCCCACTAGCTCATCACGGAACACCGCGCTGAGCTCCCTGAGCCGCAGAGCAGCCTCCCGCTAGCTGTCTTTTTTGCACATGATACTTGTCATTCTTGATCTATCTCCTGCCCACCTCCCTCAGTTTCATTTCTCACTCGCCCACCCTAGTCCTTTATCCACTGATAACACTGGAGTTAACTGTAGCTTTTCAGATCAGAGCTGTTCTCTCATACCTCTATGCTTTCCAGGTCCTTTTGTCTCTGCCTGACATGTCCTTCTTTAACTTGCTAACTTGACAAACAATTTCCCTGATGATAAAGTGGCTTCTCATTGTGCCTTCACCTCAAGAGAAAACATTCTGGCCATACGATTGATTTGCCTGACACCCCTTCACAATGACGCTTCTCAGTGTAACTTCATAAAGACTCTGCTTTTGTAGATGAGCCTTTGTGTGCCTGGTCAATATGAGTCACCCTGACAGGCAGTCACTCCAGGAGGCTGCCCATACAAGGGATTTTCATTCACACAGCTGATGCCCATGGGCTCCATCTGGTGAGAAGCAGCAGATATCCTGTGAGCCATGTTGAAACAGCCGGCCCAGTAACCTTCCTTCCCTGGGCAACGAACCATCCCAATATCATTCTTTTGGCCAGGCTAGAGCCCCAGTTCAGAGAAGGCACTGGCACCCCACTCCAGTACTCTTGCCTGGAGAATCCCATGGACGGAGGAGCCTGGTGGGCTGCAGTCCATGGGGTCGCTCAGAGTCAGACACGACTGAGCAATTTCACTTTCACTTTTCACTTTCATGCACTGGAGAAGGAAATGGCAACCCACTCCAGTGTTCTTGCCTGGAGAATCCCAGGGATGGCAGAGCCTGGTGGGCTGCTGTCTATGGGGTCGCACAGAGTCGGACACGACTGAAGTGACTTGGCGGCAGCAGAGCCCCAGTTTCCCATGAATATCAAGGAAAATCCCAACAACTGAATTATCTGATGAGCGAGGCAGCTCCAATTCAAAACTAATAACAGAGATTTCATCATACTACAGATCAATGAGAGAAGGGCAATGCCTGTCTGTGGACTTTCACTCTCTCACTCAGCATAGAGCTCTGAGCACTGAGTGTGTGTCAGGCAGTGTGTGTGTGTGTGTGTGTGTGTTTAATAAAGCAAACACAATTTATACCCTCACTGTGGCTTATTCAATCTAACACCTTGACCTCTCCAATGAAGAACCATATTTCCTAAACAATTTTTTTTTTCACCAAGCCGCCTCCAATTGCAAACTCAAACAGGGCAAAAAATATACGAGAAGCAAGTACATCAGACTTTGAGCAAGAATCCTGACAATTCATTGTTTCAGGCAACTGGCAGAAACAGTGACAACTTCCCAGCCTCCGCCCATCCTGGTCAGGCACACCATTTCTAAAGCTCCATCACTGTAATACACGATGCTGGAGTAACGCTGAATACAAATGGCCTGCTGTGAGCAATGATCTTCAACTTGACTCATGTCTAGCCTGAGTCATCTGCTGCAGTTTGCTTTATGAAGCAGTGAAATGTCTGAGGATGTCCCCTTGCTTTTAGAGTGAATTTTTAACGCATCTTCAGAAAGGAAGCCTTTGTCAGCTCTGTTTATATTCTTGACCACTTTGGAGAGGAGAGAAACGGCAGCTACAGAAGCACATAACTCAAGGTAAAAAGATCCAAAGGGGGAAGATAAAACTCAGGGATGAGGTTCTGCTTTTTGCAGGTGATCAAGACAGATTTGACGCCTCTGCCCAAACACAGCGATCGCCAAGTGCAACAGTGATCCCAAGCTTGCATCAGAGTTAATAGCCTAAGCTACGTATTTTCAGTCCCACCTGAGTAAGCAAAAGTAATAAATGGTGATTATCATGAAGACATTATGCTTAGAGCTTAGTCTCTTGTCTACACTGCATCTGCTTCAAGAAGAATGAATATTAAAAATAAATCCTCAGTCTTATTAGTAATCATAGACATGCAAATTAACACGAAGAGATGTCATTTTTCACCTGTCAAACTAGCAAAGATTTTTAAACTGCTATTATCCAGTGTTGACAAGGGGGTAGAGAAGCAAGCACTCTGACATTCTGTTGGAGGGAGTGTAAATTGGTTCCGTTTTTTGGAATACAATGTACCAAGATGCATTATAAACGTAAATTTTTGTATATGCATGAAGCTTGGGAGTTTTTTCCAGCTGAAAAAAAGTAACCTAATTCCTAACGATTTGACCAGTAAGGAAACTTATATTCTCACAAATCAGGGGTGGCTGTAAGAGCTTCCGGGCTGGCCAATCCAGAAGCTCTTGCACGTCGTCACAGCCCCAGGTTTTTCCCATCTTTCTGCTCTGCCAGCGTTGCTCTGCTGGTTCCTGTCCTCACCATCACAGGAGGGCTCCTGGCAGCCCACTTTCACACACCAACATCCAAAAGCAACAAACAAACAAAACCCTACCTCTTAAAAAAATTTTTTTCACTTATTTGGCCGTGCCACATCTTGGTTGTGGGCACACAGGATTTAAATCGTTGTGATTGCGGGGTCTGCTTCCCTGACTAGATTCAACCCGGGCCCCCTGCCCTGGGAGTGCGGAGTCTTAGCCACTGGACCACCAGGGAAGTCCCCAAACCCTACCTCTTTTTCAGTCTCTTTGACATGGAGGAAGTCTTCTCTGGGAGCTAGAGTAGACTTATCCCCTGTACCATTTCACTGGCCTGATTTAGTGATTCCCAAAAGCAGCAGCACCTGGGAACTTTTGAGAAATGCTGTTTCTCAGCCCACACTGGACCTACTGAAAGTGAAATTTGCGGGTGAGGCCGACTCTCTTGCTCTAGTTTGAGAACCACTGATCTAAACCAGCCGACTTCACAAGGAGGATGGAATGACCGGGTTTGGTTTCAGACTTTTCATGGTCCATTCCCTTAGGCTGGGGATTGCCTCTCCTGAGCAAATGGTCTTACCTCACTGACCTCCATTCTACTTGTCCACTTGCGTGATGAGCCCTTACATGCGACTTTCTATAGAATTAGGATGTTTCTCAGTTGTGAGAACAGAAAATCTAACCCAAAATGTCTTTACCAATGAGGAGGTTTATTGATTCACATCCTAACAAGTGTTACACATCAGGGTTAAGGACCTACTGTGTAGCACAGGGAACTCTGCTCAATATTCTGTAACAACCGAATTGGGAAAAGAATTTGAAAAAAGAATAGATACAAGTATAAACATAAATGAAACACTTTATTGTACACCTGAAACTAAACAACATTGCTGATCAACTATACTGCAATATAAAATAAAAAGTTAAAAAATTAAAAAACTAGTAAAAGGATTAAATGAGATGTTTGCCTCTATAAACTAAAGACAAACTTCTTCCTTTTTACATTTCTCTCTCTCTCTTTATGGGGGATGGAGGAAGGAGTGATTTGCTGTGCTGGCTTTAGAATATATCCACAAATTTTCTGATATTCCTCCATTCAAAAAGCAAAGCTCAATTCTACTCCTCTTGAGTGTGGGCCATGCAGTGACTCACCTCTAACGGATGGAATGTGGTGGAAATCGTTGTGTGTGACTTTAATACAAGGTCACAAATATCCCTTGCTCCTTTTCTCTCATGGATCACTTGTTCTAGGGGGAAACTGATGACCACACTATGATTATTAAAGCATCCAGGGGAGCAGTCTGCAAAGAAGGAATTCAGGCCCTCTGCCCACAGGCTGGAAGTGCATCCTCTGGCCCCAGTCAAACCTTCAGATGACCACTAATATCTTGACTACAGCATATGACTCATGAGACACCTTGAGCCATAACCATCCTGCTAAGCTGCTCAATGAAATGAAATGCAAGTCACTCAGTTGGGTCTGACTCTTCATGACCCCATGGACTATGCAGTCCGTGGAATTCTCCAGCCCAGGATACTGGAGCATGTAGAGTAGCTTTTCCCTTCTCCAGAGGATCTTCCCCCTTCTCCAGGGGATCTTCCCAAACCAGGGACTGAACGCAGGTCTCCCACACTGCAGACGGATTTTTTACCAGCTGAGCCACCAGGGAAGATGACTGAGTGACTGAACTGAACTGAAGTTGCTCAATGATTCTCCACACAAAGAAACTATGAAATGAAGTTTGGGTGTTTTTAAGTTTGAGGGCAATTTACTGTAGAGTCTAATCAAAACCCCTAGTAGAATGGCTTGGATGTCTGGAGGCCCAGTGACTTCAGTTTTACTTTGCAACTTTTTCTTCTCCCCAGGATGAACGTGAGTCCCCAGCAGGGGTGGATTGGGAGTAACCTAACACTTGTTTTCTTCCTACACTTAGGTCCTGTTACTAGTTCTGGTCCATTATATGGCAAGCACCTTCCTTTCTTGTGCTGATTACCCTTCTTTCAGATATCCTGGCATCTCCCCCTGAATCTAATTTCTTCAGCCTCTTCTTGGTCTGTGCCACTTTTCTGCATTCTAGCAGAGACCTGCTGGAAAGAAACTGCATCTCTTCCTATAGCAGTGAGTCTAGTAGTAGAAATTTCTAGTCATGCCTCAAGGGTGAAGGAAAAGTTGGAGGCATTTTTGATTCAGGGAAAACTTGTGGGTAAACTCCAAATTCCACCTCAGAGGAAGTGTAGGGACACGTGCCGAGACAGCAGCATTTTCTGGACATTTAAAGCAAATCGACATAATCTTTCCAGTCAACAAGACAATTCTTGTGACTTAACTAAGGCTATGCTTCTGTTCTGTCCCAGAGTACAGGTGGCTGATGACTCCAGGCCTGTGTCTCTAGAAAGTACCTGTAGAAGCTCCCCAGCCCAGTAGGATCAAAGGTACACGGGGAAACGGTGCAGGCCTGTGTGGTGCTTCCGCACGGCACACGCATACATGCCAAGCTGCTTGAGCCATGTCCGACTCTTTGCAACCCTATGGACGGCAGCCTGCCAGCCTCCTGGTCTATCCATGGGGTTCTCCAGGCAAGACTGCTTCTTGCTGACCCAGGGATCTAGCCTGCATCTGTTACATCTCCTGCACTGGCACGTGAGTTCTTACCACTAGAGCCACCTGGGAAGCCCTACACACTGCACAGAAGCCTGTAAACAAGCCCCACGAGGCACCTAACTTTGGCCAACTGTAGCTATTTTGTATGATTTACATGCAGTAAAATGTAAGCGTTCGATTCAGTGATTTTTGACAGTTGCGTACCCCCGTGAAACCACCACCAGACAAGATGCAGACCACTTCAGCACCTCAGAAAATCCTCTCTGGCCCCTTTCCATGAACCCCCTCCCCCAGAACTCATGCTTTTGAGTTTCTACCATCATCAAGAATTTTGTCCAGAGCTACTGCTTTTGAAAGAGTGAGGTTAAAAAAAAAAAAAGAGAGAATAAATGAAATCTGTCATTTGAGAGCTCTAAACAAGCCATTTCTGTCTGGCAGGAGGAAGAGGCTTCAATAGTCCATTTGAGGAGATTGTTCCATTTTCCTAGGAAAACCAGCCAAATGCACTTCTTAGTGATGCAAATACAGAAACTTCTGAATTGGCAATGTGATTGGAAATGTGATTCTGAGGAGCTAACACTGCATTGGGAGGGAGAATGTTAAAGGTCTCTGTGTTGGAGGCAGGGCTGTAGATTTTAAGTGTCAAGGACAGAGGAGGAGTTCCAAAGACTTTTCAAGCTCTCTGGAAGGGAGTTAAGGGCTGAGGGCAAAAAGTAGATGGGATCTTTATCATGAGAGACGCTGTGATACTATGGGCTCAGACAAGGGCCCAACATCCCCAGCAAGTGTGGCTATATGAATGGTACCGTTTTTTCATCATATTTCCTAAATAATGTGTTGTTGACATCTGAGGAAGCCCTTGATATTTGTACATTTATTTCATGTCTGATCACCTCATTGAGTGAATTGTCTTAATGGTTCTGGTAGCTTTATAATTTAACAGGGTTTTCTAGAGGATGTCTAGATAATATCTTCTGAAAAGAATACTTTTATTTTTTCCTTTCTAATTGCTATCTTGGTTTTTCCCTGCCTTATCACTTTGTTGTTGTTGTTCAGTTGCTAAGTCATGTCCGACTCTTTGCAACACCATAGACTGCAGCACGCCTGGCTTCCCTGTCCTTCACCATCTCCTGAAGCTTGCTCAAACTCTCATGTCCATTGAGTTGGTGATGCCATCCAACCATCTCATCCTCTGTCACCCCCTTCTCCTCCTGCCTTCAATCTTTTCCAGAATCAAGGTCTTTTCCAGTGAGTCAGCTCTTTGCATCACGTGGCCAAATGTATTAGAGCTTTAGCTTCAACATTAAGCCTTCTAATGAATATTCAGGGTTGATTTCCTTTAGGATTGACTGGCTTGACCTCTTGAAATCCAAGGGACACTCAAGAGTCTTCTCTAACACCACAATTCGAAAGCATCAGTCCTTTGGCACTCAGCCTTATCACTTTGGCCATTATTAAATTATTCTAATATTCTTTAGCATAAAGATGCATTCGTGTGTGCATGCTCAGTTGTTCAGTTGTGTCTGACTCTTTGACACCCCATCGACTATAGTCTGCCAGGCTCCTCTGTCCATAAAATTCTCCAGGAAAGAATACTAGAGTAGGTTGCCATTTCCTTCTCCAGAGGACCTTCCTGACCCAGAAATCGAGCCCGTGTCTCCTGCATTGGTAGGCAGGTTCTTTACCACTGAGTCACCTGGGAAGCCCAGATAAAGATATTGGTGTTGATTTTTTGACCAATTTGAAAATGATGGATTTGGGAATAGAGCAGCTTTAATCTGAGTAAAGAGAAGCCACATCAGGAGTTCAGGTGTGATTTGATAATAATGACTGGTGGGCAGTGATAAAACAGAAAGAAGGGACATATATGAAAGATAGTTTAGATTTTAAAAAAGGTTGGGTTGTGATAAGAGAAGGAAAAATCAGTGTAGGCCATGGCTCCTAATACTGTGGTTCCATTGACAATAAAACATATGAGTGAAAGTCATTCAGCTGTATCCAACTTTTTGGGACCCCATGGACTGCAGACTTCCAGGCTCCTCTGTCTGTAGAATTCTCTAGGCCAGAATACTGGAGTGAGTAGCCTTTCCCTTCTCCAGGGGACGGTCCCAACCCAGAAATCAAACCCAGGGATCAAAGCTGGTAAAGAACGAATTCTTTACCAGCTGAGCCACAAGGGAAAGCCCAAGAATACTGGAGTAGGTAGCCTATCCCTTCTCCAGTAGATCTTCCTGACCCAAGAATCGAACCAGGGTTTCCTGCATTGCAGGCAGATTCTTTACCAACTGAGCTCTCATGGAAACCCAAAATATACAAAAAGAGCTCTATTTTGAATCAACTCTGGTATCCGTCATAACTTACTCATCTTTAAAGAGGTGAGAAGGAAATTAAGGATGTATTTTGGCTTGTGCAAACTTACAACTAAGAATTTAAGACAATTTAGCATATAGCTTCTTTCCCTACTGTATATTCACAGTACCACTCTTAACCTACCAACAAGCAAAATATGTTATAAGAATGAATACTTTATTTTGACTTTTCCAGTTTGAAAAGAAATCTTTCTTTTCCTTTTGTATTTCAAACACATAGAATTACAGTGATGTGGTCAATATATTCACCTCAAGTCAGTTTATGCCATATTCGCATTAAGAGTTCACAAAGAACCTCATTTTATCATTAACATTTCAAAATTTTATTTATTTGGCTCTTTCACCCAACTCCTAATTCTATTTCTATCCCACTATATTATACTCTTGTTATCTAATACACAGCTGCCTTGTATGGCTTTATTTATACCTACAGGCATTTTGGGGACTTCCCAGGTGGCTCAGTGCTAAAGAATCCGCCTCAATGCAGGAGATGCAAGTTCGATCCCTGGGTCAGGAAGATCCCCTGGAGAAGGAAATGGCAACCCACTCCAGCATTCTTGCCTGGAGCATCCCATGGACAGAGGAGCCTGGCGGGCTACAGTCCATGGGGGTCACAGAAGAGCAGGACACAACTTAGCGAGTAAACAACAACAACAGAGGCCTTCTTGGCTGTACTTTACTAGCGTGGATTATTCTTGTTCTACAAACAGTATTGCACTGGGCATATCATTAGGTCTTTTTACTTTTTTCATTCAGTATTATACGGTTGAGATTTATTGATGTTAATATATATAAAGAGTATTAAGATTAAAAATAAAATGAATACCAGTGATCCATCACCTGCTGGTACCATAGAAACAAGGTGCCCTCTGATCCAACCAAACTTCCTCACCAATAGGTAACTGAATCCCAAATCTGCGCTTATTATTTCCTTTCTTTTCTTTATTTGTTTTGCCATGTATATTATGGAAGCTTCCCTGGTGGCCCAGACAGTAAAGAATCTGCCTGTAATGCAAGAGACCTGAGTTCAATCCCTGGGTCAGAAAGATTCTCTGGAGAAGGGAATGCCAATCCACTCCAGTATTCTTGCCTGGAGAATTCCATGGACAGAGGAGCCTGGAAGTCTACAGTCCACAGGGGTCTCAAAGAGTCAGACACAATTGATCAAAGAACATTTTCACTCTCATATATATTATGCACTCCAAAATAATACATTATGTAGTTTTTACATGATTTTCAACTTTGCATAAGTGGGATTATATGTATTCTTTTTCCATTTTTATTGTATATTGGAGCATACTTGATTTACAATGTTGTATTAGCTTCAGATACACAGCAAAATGATTTAGTTATACATATACGTATATCCATTCTTTTTCAGATTCTTTCCCCATATAGGTTATCGCAGAGAATTATATACTCTTATGCAACTTTTTAAAATTCAACATTATGTATGTGAGATTCATTCCTGCAGATGGTCGTAATTGTTGTGATAACATTTTCATAGCCGTGCATCGATGTTCATCCATTTTCCATCCTCAGACATTTGGGTTGTTTGCATGTTTTTACTATCACAAAGCTGGTATGAACATCCTTAAGCATATGTGCAGAAGCATCTCTATGCCACAAAGTGGAGTTGCAAGGTTAGGAGTACATACATCTTCCACTTCAATAGATTCCAAATTATGTCCAAAGTGGTTGCAGCAATTGGCATGCCAACTAGCAAAGAGCTGACTCACTTGAAAAGACCCTGATGCTGGGGAAAATTGAGGGCAGGAGGAGAAGAGGATGACAGAGGATGAGATGTTTGGATGGCAGGAGGAGAAGGGGATGACAGAGGATGAGATGGTTGGATGGCATCACTGACTCAATGGACATGGGTTTGGGTGGACTCTGGGAGTTGGTGATGGACAGGGAGGCCTGGTATGCTGCAGTTCATGGGGTGGCCAAGAGTCAGACATGACTGAGTAATTGAACTGAACTGAACTGAACCAGCAGAGAATCAGTATTCCAGTGGCACCAAGCTTCTCAAAGTTTCAATAGTGTCAGAGTTAAACATGTGCCAATGGTGTAGCTATAAAATATGGCTTTCATTTTCATTGCTAACCAATGAACTCGACAAGTTTTTTATGTTTATTCAGCATTTGGTGACATGACCGGTCGATGCTTTTATCTTTTTTTCTGTTGGATTTTTTGTTGGGCTTGACTAGTACACAGATGTGTACTTGAATATGATATTCCTTTTAACACATCACATTTATCAGTTCCTCTTATTGCTGCCTGTTTAGTTCATTTCCAACACTTCTTTATTAATGCTGCACTAAACATCCTAGTCCAAGTCTCTTTAGGAGGTAAGAGATGTCCCTTGAAGTGGAACGGCTGGGTCTTAGAGTGAGTGCATATTCAGGCTCCCTAAAGGCTGATGACTTGCTCTCCCAAACAGCAATACCAATGAACTGTCCTTCTACAAGAGGCTGAAGTTTCCCCTTCATTCTCCTACACGTTTGCCTGTACCTGGTATTATCCACAAGGCAACTTTAGGTATATACTGTCTCATGGAGTTTGTAAATAATCCTGGAAGGTAGAAAATTTTTTAAAACACAGCAGCATTTTTCTAGTACTTTACAATTTGCAAAGTCTTTTCACTTGCATTGTCTACCCCATCTTATGCTCACGTTCTGTCACTCATTTCTTGAAAGTCATGCTCAAAGAGCTATGTATTTCATTCTCACTTTCACATAAACACAAGGGTCTTGCCCAGGTCAAGTATAACCCAAAATATTTCCCAAACCCTGTTCAGTCATGAGCTGTTCTTTATCCCATACCCTAGGGAAGCATAGAAAACCAGAGTCTATTCTCTGTCACAGGGATCATCAAAAAGGAAAATGTAGTCCTGTTATCTTCTCCCCATAGACCCTGCCTCCTCCCAAAGCCACAGGAGGTAGAGGGCTCCTCACATATGAGAAGGAGTATGGATACTGGTCAGCCAAACACAAGGACAAGTTGTCCAGCAAAGAGATTATAAATAGGTCAGTTAAGGACACAGTGTTCCAGTCTTTTCTCCCTAAACATAATCTTTCTCTCCTTTCCTTCATCCAGTGTCTGGCGACAGGTTTGGGATAAAGAATGAGACACAGTATCATAATCACTCAAGCATTCCTACCAATGGAAGCTCACTCGTGAGCTGCTTGTTTTTCAAGAGCTTCGTGGCTGTGTTCCTTATGTTGGCAATATGTCATCCTAATGATTTTATTTTAACAGTAATGAATTATGACTCGGTTCCCTCAGTAAGGCATATGGCATCTCATTTCAATCCCAAGTGAATCGGTGTTGTAGTAATGAATACCAACTTCATCAATAACATTAGAGAATAAAAAATGGTGTTCTCTAAGCCATTGTCTTTCTTTTCTGTAATCTTTGCATACCATCATTTTGACTAATTATCGCTAGATTTAGCTTCCTTTTAATTTACAAAACACTCGTGCATGTCTGCCTGAATTATAACTGCTACATTCCGATTTCATTAGGTTTGGAGCACCTGTGTGGGGCTTTTTCACCCAATAAACTCGACTGTTTCTAACTGAGACAACCTGGGTTCAGGAAAGTGAAGTCCTTTGGTCAGGGTCCTAACGATGAAGCCAGGATTTTATCACTGGGTTTAAACCTCAAAATCTAGAGCCTTTTCTACTAAGTCATTCCCCCACTCTGTAGAGTTCTTTCAGTTGTTTTTTTAAGCTTCACATATACAACTCCGGAATTTTAATTTAATTTTCTTTATAATCTTGAAGAAATTTGGATGGTATCCCACTTTATGAAATTGGAGTCCCTGTAGAGTAAAAATCCAAGCCTTAACGGTATCTTGCTACATTCCTCAGAAGATGCATATTAGATGCTATCAAACTCAACCAGCTTCTGCTCTCTAAAAGGCGAGGTGGAGAGATTTCTACTACCAATCAGTTGCCTTGACAGTTATTTTCATTCCCTTTCCCTGTGAGAATCAATACCAATAAATATGAGGTTCTGGATTTCTAGCTACACAGCTTTAGATGTATAGACTCATGCTTTCAAATATCGTAGGAATCTGTCTGGAATGGGTGAGGATATCCTACATTTTCAGGTTTCAAATTTCAACCTTCTGATAGGTATTTGGCTTTCAGAGCTGTATTATAAACCCAAGGAATTTTGACCCAGATTCAGCTAAGCCTACAAAAGATCAGAACTTTATAAGAACATGATGAATCATTTAAGATAAAGAGTCTGGGGATAAACATACTTAGATATCATAAAATTGTCACTAGAAAATTGTGTTCTCAATTTTCTTTTCTGACCCTTGTGCCTGTGCGGTATGGTTTAGTCACTGAGTTGTGTCCGACTCTTGCAACCCCATGGACTGTAGCCCGCCAGGCTCCTCTGTCCGTGGAATTCTCCAGGCAAGAATACTTGAGTAGGTTGCCATTTCCTCCCCCAGGGGATCTTCCTGACCCAGGAATCAAACCCAGGTCTCCTGCATTGCAGGGTGGTTCTCTCCTGACTGAGCTACAAGGGGAGCCTGACCCTTGTGTCTGTATGATCACTATTCCCTCTGACTGAGAAGCAGCTTTACTCGTCCCTCCTCATCATAGCTCCATCCGCCTGTAAAGCTCCTGGGTCAGAGCTGAATCCTTGTGACTGAAACCTTTCAGACACCCATGCCAGTTCCTTGTGATAGTTCCTCCCTGTACCCACAGCTCCGTGAACATGCATGCAATCACTCATCCACCCAGCAAATATTCACTGCAGGTCTACCATGTGACTCACTGGAAAAGACCCTGATTCTGGGAAAGACTGTTGGCAGGAGGAGAAGGGGGCAACAGAGGATGAAATGGTTGGATGGCATCATCGACTCAATGGACCCCTTTGCTCAATGCGTTTGTGCAAACTAGGAGACAGTGAAGGACAGGGAAGCCTGGCGCACTGCAGTCCATGAGATCGCAAACAGTTGGACACAACTGAGCAACTGAACAATGACGACTGCCATGTGCCAGGGGCTACCCTCGGCTCTGAGGTACATCCAGGAACCAACAGGCAAAAATCTTGCCCTGCAGAGACTGCACTATAACTGCAGACCACAAACAAGAAAACACACAAATGAGACAGAGTGCCCTGGACAGTGATGAATGCCTCGGGGAAAGGCGAAGCAGGGAAGGAGGGGTGCAGAGCACGGGCGTGAGGAGGAGGCTTCTGACCTAGAATAGAGCATCAGGGTAGACCTCATTGAGCAGATGACAGAGTTGAGGGAGCATAGGAAGTTACCAATGTCAGGGAGGAGCATTCCAGGCTGAGGGCCAGATAGTAACAAGCACTTAGGGCAGGAGACCCCGTCGGCTGGAGCAAAGTGATGAACAAGACACAGTATTCACAGAGGCCATGGGGATCAAGCTGTGGCAGCCCAGTTGGTCATTCTGAGGATGTTGGGATTTTGCAACAAGAGAAGTGGGGAGACATTAGAGGATTCTGAGCAGAGAGGATCGGATTCTGAATATCTTATCAGGACTTCCTATTGGACAGATTATGAAATATGATCAAGGATGGCCCCAGGGTACACCCCACCATGACAACCCTCATTGCACTCAGTCATACATGTTTAACTACATGTCTTTGTCCCTCACTGGATGTGACTTGCTTGGGACAGAAGCTGTCTCTGGATTCCCAGTGTCCAGCTTAGGGCAGGATACATAGGCAAGAAACATGCATTGAGTCTCGTAGTCAAAATGAGTGTGTCAGCCGTGAATTTTATTAGTGAACTGAGACAGGCTTTTGATATCACTCGGGAAGACAAGTCAGAGACTGGGAAAGCATCTCCATCCAGACTCTCCTCTCAGGATAGACAGTTTCCAGACATCATCATCATTGCTCTTCCAGGGGTGGATGTGAGAAATGCTGGCTACTCAAGTCCTCTTTACACAAGGATATGGTGGCAGATGGAATGAACTTCTATATCTGCTGAGACCTGGGGCAGACATCTGTCTACTCAGAGTGTTACCGTCAGAATTATTTAGAGCGAGGGGATTTCCCCCGAGGCTAGTTTCAGCCGAGAAACTGGCTGCACAGGACTTGATGAGGACTCCAGAAGGCTTTAATGCTGGGTGGGCACAGCACCCGTTGCCCATTGGACTGCCAGGAGATGGCCCTCCCTGGCAGCCTCGTTCTCCTGAACGCAGAGGTGTCAGGATGAATTACAGCTCCTTCTGGATGCCAAACACACCCTCACCCTGCGCTGTTTTGTCTGCTGAAGATCCCTTCGCTGTCTCTGAGGACAGAGAGAAGAAGCACTGCAGCTGGAGTCAGCACAGGTAAAGCGTGGAGTGAACGTGAGCCTGGCCCTGGAGTGACATAAAGTGCTCTTCTTTGTCCTGCCCGCCTCCATTACTGGCTAAAAGGAAGGCCCACAGTCGGGACTGGTTTATCCAACAAGGAAAGGCACCAGCAAAGCAGGGAGAGAGAGGGGAGATTTCAAAATCCAGCAAGAAGCCATTGAAATTTCAGCATGCACGCAAACTTCATGTCATTTTGAAAAATAAACTATTTTAAGGTTTAATGGTAGTCTTACTCTGAATTGCATACGCCGATGGTGTGGGGAGCTATTCAGTCTAATCTGTTCCCATCAACACACCTGGAGGGCTTCTCAAAGCTCCAGTTTAGGCATAAGAAATAAACCTGCTTCCTCTGATTTGAACAGGCAAGCTCCATTATGTGACAAATTCTATGAGACTTTTAAAGACCAAGGAGAGCGTAGGGCTTGTGAGCATCAGGAAGAGGGTGTGTGGTCACTTACCAGGTGACCACAATGCTATTCCATCAGGCTCTGGGGAACATGTCTGTAGACCAGCTGCCATCACGTGTATCTGAGCTGCACAGCGATAGCTGTCACCTTCCTCACGGTGTTCATGCAGTCTGTGCACAGTGGGCCAGGACCCCCACTGGCCCTGGGGAGGGAAGGTATTCCTGCCCGCAGTGGAACTAACACATGGTATTATGTAGATAGCTCTTGTGTTGTCTGACTGTCGCTATATTGCATTACATTTATTCCTCTCTTTTAACCAGGGATGGAAACATGTAGCACTCTGCCATCTTCCTGCCCACTCCCCATGACAGACGTTATATGTGATCACAGTGCTTTTCCCACTGACCCCGGAGTAGACCTCAACATTTTCTCAACACACAGTCCAGGCAGCCACTACCAACTGTTAACCAAATGGTGATGGCATGTGACATGAAGCCTTCTTTCATCCTAATTCTGATAGTCAGCTTTTTGAAGAGCAGGGACCCTGTCTTCTGCATTTTCTGTATTTTTGTACTTACCCCCTGTCTCAGATACAGAAAGCAATCTAGAGTAATCTTCCCTTCTAGAACTTTCATATGCATTCATCAACCTTTCCCCATGCATGTGGGAGTGTTAAGTGTTAGTCGCTCAGTTGTGTCCAACTCTTTGTGATCCCATGGACAGTAGCCTGCCAGGCTCCTCTGTCCATGGGGTTTTCTGGGCAAGAATACTGGAGTGGGTTGCCATTCCCCTCACCAGGGAATCGTCCCAACCCAGGGATCGAACCTGGGTTTCCTGCATTGCAGACAAATTCTTTACCATCTGAGCCACCACAGAAGCATGTGGGAACACAGAAACAAATCTGGCTTAGTCTCCAACCTCCAGAGCCTTACAGTCATTTAACACTTTTGAGACCAACTCTGATGAAGCATATATTATAGCATTGATTCCAAAGAAATTTTGCGGGTCAGTCTGAAAGGTCAAAGAGGTAGCCCCAGAAACTAGGTTAGTTAATTGCAAGATGCTATATTTAACAAATAACAATTAAAATGTCCTTGCTCCTTGGCGAATTGCCTTCCAGAAGCAAAACTGTCAGACGTCCTGGCGCCCTGTGATAAAATGACTTTGGGATGGCATATATCACCGCTAAGCCATTCCCTTCACATTTATTTTCCTCATTACCATTGTTAAGAAATTGAACAGGAAAACCTTCTGCAACTGAGATAATGACTTTCTCTGAATCCTTTACACCAGTTGTAAGGGGCTACCCAATTTGACATTCCAATTTGTTTTCATTTCTCTTTTAACCACCCCAAATAGGAGCTAAGTTGTAATTTTTTAAAAAACTTTTGTGAGCCTCATTAATAACAGGGCTGATCCGCACATTTGAGTTGGCAACTGTTATTCCCATCAGGGCAGAAGCTACAGCTCTCAGAACACCCGATTACACTGGCTAATGAGGCCCATTAATCAGTGCTCGTAGCTTTGGGGAACACCACTGAACGGTCTGTTGACCGCTGGAGCAGGCTGCATAGTCACTGTCATATTTTATGTGTCACATTTCTAGCAAAGTTAGCTGTGGTTAAGGTCTTCACTCCCTGATAGCTCAGTTGGTAGAGACTCCGCCTGCAATGTAGGAGATTGATTCCCCAGTTTGATTCCTGGACCCTGAGGATTTGCTGGAAAAGGAAAGGCTACCCACACCAATATTCCTGGGCTTTCCTTGTGGCTTAGCTTGTAAAGAATCCACCTGCAATGTGGGAAACCAGGGTTCCATCCCTGGTTTTAGAAGATCCCCTGGAGAAGGGAAAGTCTACCCACCGCAGTATTCTGGCATGTATAACAGTCCATGGAGTAGCAGAGTCCGACACAACTGAGCGACTTTCACTTTCAGGGTCTTCACTCAGGTTTTACTAATTGTCAGTTCAGTTCAGTTCAGTTGTGTCTGACTCTTTGAGACCCCAAGGACTGCAGGATGCCAGGTTTACCTATCCATCACCAACTCCCAATACTCAAACTCACGTCCATCAAGTTAGTGATGCCATCCAACCATCTCATCCTCTGTCATCCCCTTCCCCTCTAGCCTTCAATCCTTCCCAGCATCAGGGTCTTTTTAAATGAGTTAGTTCTTCCAATCAGGTGGCCAAAGTATCAGAGTTTCAGCTTCAGCAGCAGTCCTTCTAATGAATATTCAGGACTGATCTCATTTAGGATTGACTGGTTGGATCATGGCATCTGGTCCCATCACTTCATGACAAATAGATGCGGAAGCAAAGGAAAGAGTGTCAGACTATTTTGGGGGAGGGTCCAAAATCACTGCAGATGGTGACTGCAGCCACAAAATTAAAAGACACTTGCTCCTTGGAAGAAAGCTGTGACCAACCTAAACAGCATATTAAAAAGCAGAGACATTACTTTGCTAACAAAAGTCCGTCTAGTCAAAGCTATGGTTTTTTCCAGTAGTCATATATGGATGTGAGAGTTTGACTATAAATAAAGCTGAACACCAAAGAACTGATGCTTTTGAACTGTGATGTTGAAGACTTTTGAGAGTCCCTTGGACAGCAAGTAGATCCAACCAGTCCATCCTAAAGGAAATCAGTCCTGAATATTCATTGGAAGGACTGCTGCTGAAGCTGAAACTCCATTACTGTGTCCATTTGATTGGAAGAACTGATTCATTGCGAAAAAAAAAAAAAAAAAAAAACTGATGCTGGGAAAGATTGAAGGTGGGAGGAGAAGGGGATGACAGAGGATGAGATGGTTGGATGGCATCACCGACTTGGTGGATATGAGTTAGAGCAAGCTCCGGGAGTTGGCGATGGACAGGGAGGCCTGGTGTGCTGCAGTCTATGGGGCTGCAAAGAGTCAGACACAAATGAGCAACTGAACTGAACTAACTGATTGGATCTCCTTGCAGTCCAAGGGACTCTCAAGAGTCTTTTCCAACACCACAGTTCAAAAGCATCAATACTTCAGTGCTTAGCTTTCTTAATAGTCCAACTCTCACATCCATACATGACTACTGGAAAAACCATAGCTTTGACTAGATGGACCTTTGTCAGCAAAGTAATGTTTTTGCTTTTTAATATGCTGTCCAGGTTGGTTATAGCTTTTCTTCCAAGGAGCAAGTGTCTTTTAATTTCATGGCTACAGTCACTATCTGCAGTAATTTTGGAGCCCAATAAAATTCACTGTTTCCACTGTTTCCCCATCTATTTCCCATGAAGTGATGGGACTGGATGCCATAATCTTCATTTTCTGAATGTTGGGTCTTAAGCCAACTTTTTCACTCTCCTCTTTCACTTTCAAGAGGCTCTTTAGTTCTTCTTTGCTTTCTGCCATAAGGGTGGTGTCATCTGCATATCTGAGGTTATTGATATTTCTCCTGGCAATCTTGATTCCAGCTTGTGTTTCATCCAACCCGGCATTTCTCATGATGTACTCTGCATAGAAGTTAAATAAGCAGGGTGGCAATAGACAGCCTTGTCATACTCCTTTCCTGATTTGGAACCAGTCTGTTGTTCCATGTCCAGTTCTAACTGTTGCTTCCTGACCTGCATACAGATTTCTCAGGAGGCCGGTCAGGTGGTCTGGTATTCCCATCTCTTTCAGAATTTTCCACAGTTTGTTGTGATCCACACAGACAAAGGCTTTGACGTAGTTAATAAAGCAAAAGCAGATGTTTTTCTGGAACTCTCTTGCTTTTTTGATGATCCAAGGGATGTTGACAATTTGATTTCTGGTTCCTCTGCCTTTTCTAAATCCAGTTTGAACATCTGGAAGTTCACGGGTCACGTATTGCTGAAGCCTGGCTTGGAGAATTTTGAGCGTTACTTTACTAGCGTGTGAGATGAGTGCAATTGTGCTGTAGTTTGACAATTCTTTGGGATTGGAATGAAAACTGACATTTTCCAGTCCTGTGGCCACTGTTGAGTTTTCCAAATTTGCTGACATATTGAGTGCAGCACTTTCACAACATTATCTTTTTAGCTCAATTGGAACTCCATCACCTCCACTAACTTTGTTCGTAGTGATGCTTTCTAAGGCCCACTTGACTTCACCTCCCAGGATGTCTGGTATCACACCATTATGATTATCTGGGTCGTGAAGACCTTTTTATAGTTCTTCTGTGTATTCTTGCCATCTCTTCTTAATATCTTCTGTTTCTGTTAGGTCCAGACCATTTCTGTCCTTTACTGTGCTCGTCTTTGCGTGAAATGTTCTCTTGTTATCTTAATTTTCTTGAAGAGATCTCTAGTTTTTCCCATTATATTGTTTTCCTCTATTTCTAGAGAAATATCAAGAAAGGACAATTTCAGGAGGGATCAGCAACTGCAGAATCAGGTGGTCTGCAAAACAGGTCCCACCTCTGGTACCAATGGCCAGCCTTTGCCAAGCACTCACATGTCCTAATTCCCCGCATCTCTGAATATTACTTTATTTGGAAAAGTCTTTGCATATTTAATATATGCATATACATCATTGCATATATAATTAATAATTTGGGGATGAAGAAATCATTCTGGACTATCTGATGGGTCCTAAATTCAATGATGTGTCCTTATAAGAGACACACCGGAAAGAAAGAGAAGATGGCATGAAGATAGATTCTGTGATTGGAGTAACTCAGCTACTAGCCAAAGAATGTCAAGGATTGCTGGAAGACACCAGGAGCTTGGAGAGTGGCATGAAATGGATTTCCCCTTAGAGGCACCAGAAGAACCAGTGTGCTGACACCTTAATTTCAGACTTCTGGCCTCCAGAACTGTGCAGGAATACATTAGTATTGTTTTGAGTGATTCGGTTTGTGGCAATTTGCCACAGAAGCCACAAGAAACTAATATATCAATGAATGAAGAAAAATCTTTTGCAAACATGCAACACTCGTTCAAAGAAAAACTTTAAAAACTAGGACTATAAGGAAAAGGTAACTTACAGATGTAGTAAATATATTAGAAACACATATCAACGTAAGATTAATATCCAAAATGTGGAAAGAATTGCAAATCAGTAAGGAAAAGATCAAAATCCTAATGGGAAAAAAGGTACGAAACATGAACAGACAACTCATGGAAGAGGAAACTCATTCAGTCTCACCTGTAATCAAGAAAATGCAAACTGAAATACTAATGAGATTCTATTTCACACTCATCAAATTGGCTGTAAGCTTAAAATGAAAATCTCAGTGTTGGCAAGTGTGGAGAAAAATTAACTCAGCAGACCTGATTGTTCACATTTGGTACATTCTCAGGGGGGCCTGCTTGTATGACTAGCCCCAGGCTAGCTCCTGAGAACTGACCTGTTGGTTATTGGATTATTTCTTATGCTACTAACCGATAAGGGCACTTTATATATTTTAACCATGTTGTACCAACTTGTTTATATAATTTCTGTAAACACTGATTTATGGTGAACAGATACTTCCTTCTGCAGGAGTTTCAGTAACCATGTCTAATCACAAAGGCAATATGTGGGACTTCCCTGGTGGTCTAGTAGTTAAGATTTCATCTTCCAGTGCCGGGGATGCAGGTTCAGTCCTGGTCTGGAAGCTAAGATCTTATGTGCCAGCTCAGTTCAGTTCAGTTCAGTCGCTCAGTCGTGTCCGACTCTTTGCGACCCCACAAATCGCAGCATGCCAGGCCTCCCTGATCATCACCATCTCCCAGAGTTCACTCAGACTCACGTCCATTAAGTCAGTGATGCCATCCAGCCATCTCATCCTCTGTCGTCCCCTTCTCCTCCTGCTCCCAATCCCTCCCAGCATCAAAGTCTTTTCCAATGAGTCAACTCTTCGCATGAGGTGGCCAAAGTACTGGAGTTTCAGCTTTAGCATCATTCTTTCCAAATAAATCCCAGGGTTGATCTCCTTCAGAATGGACTGGTTGGATCTCCTTGCCATCCAAGGGACTCTCAAGAGTCTTCTCCAACACCACAGTTCAAAAGCATCAATTCTTCGGCGCTCAGCCTTCTTCACAGTCCAACTCTCACATCCACACATGACCGCAGGAAAAACCATAGCCTTGACTAGACGGACCTTAGTCGGCAAAGTAATGTCTCTGCTTTTGAATATGCTATCTAGGTTGGTCATAACTTTTCTTCCAAGAAGTAAGCGTCTTTTAATTTCATGGGACCGGATGCCATGATCTTCGTTTTCTGAATGTTGAGTTTTAAGCCAACTTTTTCACTCTCCTCTTTCACTTTCATCAAGAGGCTTTTGAGTTCCTCTTCACTTTCTGCTATAAGGGTGGTGTCATCTGCATATCTGAGGTTATTGATATTTCTCCCGGCAGTCTTGATTCCAGGTTGTGTTTCTTCTAGTCCAGCATTTCTCAGGATGTACTGTGCATATAAGTTAAATAAGCAGGGTGACAACATACAGCCTTGATGTACTCCTTTTCCTATTTGGAAACAGTTTGTTGTTCCATGTCCAGTTCTAACTGTTACTTCCTGACCTGCATACAGATTTCTGAAGAGGCAGGTCAGGTGGTCTGTATTCCCATCTCTTTCAGAATTTTCCACAGTTTATTGTGATCCACACAGACAAAGGCTTTGGCATAGTCAATAAAGCAGGAATAGATATTTTTCTGGAACTCTCTTGCTTTTTCCATGATCCAGCGGATGTTGGCAATTT
This sequence comes from Ovis aries, assembly GCF_016772045.2. NCBI lineage: Eukaryota > Metazoa > Chordata > Mammalia > Artiodactyla > Bovidae > Ovis > Ovis aries. Next base: position 39,907,701 of record NC_056075.1, on the reverse strand, counting down.
GATCTCTGGTTCCTCTGCCTTTTCTAAAACCAGCTTGAACATCAGGGAGTTCACGGTTCACGTATTGCTGAAGCCTGGCTTGGAGAATTTTCAGCATTACTTTACTAGCATGTGAGATGAGTGTCATTGTGCGGTAGTCTGAGCATTCTTTGGCATTGCCTTTCTTTGGGATTGGAATGAAAACTGACATTTTCCAGTCCTGTGGCCACTGTTGAGTTTTCCAAATTTGCTGACATATTAAGTGCAACACTTTCACAGCATCATCTTTCAGGATTTGAAACAGCTCAACTGGAATTCCATCACCTCCACTAGCTTTGTTCTAAGGCCCACTTGACTTCACTTTCCAAGATGTCTGGCTCTAGATTAGTGATCACATCATCATGATTATCTGGATTGCAAAGATCTTTTTTGACCAGTTCTTCCATGTATTCTTGCCACCTCTTCTTAATATCTTCTGCTTCTGTTAGGTCCATACCATTTCTGTCCTTTATCGAGCCCATCTTTGCATGAAATGTTCCCTTGGTATCTCTAATTTTCTTGAAGAGATCTCTACTCTTTCCCATTCTGTTGTTTTCCTCTATTTCTTTGCATTGATCACTGAAGAAGGCTTTCTTATCTCTTCTTGCTATTCTTTGGAACTCTGCATTCAGATGCTTATATCTTTCCTTTTCTTCTTTGCTTTTTGCCTCTCTTCTTTTCACAGCTATTTGTAAGGCCTCCCCAGACAGCCATTTTGCTTGTTTGCATTTCTTTTCCATGGGGATGGTCTTGATCCCTGTCTTCTGTACAATGTCACGAACCTCAGTCCATAGTTCATCAGGCAGTCTATCTATCAGATCTAGGCCCTTAAATCTATTTCTCACTTCCGCTGTATAATCATAAGGGATTTGATTTAGGTCATACCTGAATGGTCTAGCGGTTTTCCCTACTTTCTTCAATTTGAGTCTGAATTTGGCAATAAGGAGTTCATGATCTGAGCCACAGTCAGCTCCTGGTCTTGTTTTTGTTGACTGTATAGAGCTTCTCCATCTTTGGCTGCAAAGAATATAATCAATCTGATTTCGGTGTTGACCATCTGGTGATGTCCATGTGTAGTCTTCTCTTGTGTTGTTGGAAGAGGGTGTTTGCTATGACCAGTGCATTTTCTTGGCAAAACTCTATTAGTCTTTGCCCTGCTTCATTCCGCATTCCAAGGCCAAATTTGCCTGTTACTCCAGGTATTTCTTGACTTCCTACTTTTGCATTCCAGTCCCCTATAATGAAAAGGACATCTTTTTTGCGTGTCAGTTCTAAAAGGTCTTGTAGGTCTTCATAAAACTGTTCAACTTCAGCTTCGTGACTCATGGCCAAAAAAACAAATACATAAAACAGAAGCAAAACTGTAACAATACTTTAATACTGTAAATTCAATAAAGACTTTAAAAATGGCCCATATCAAAAAAATCTTTTAAAAAAAGGCAATATGTGCCTGTATAACCAGGCTTTATTAAAATCTCCAGATCCTTAAGCTCCAATAAACTTTCCCTGGACATACAACACTTCACACGTGTTCCTACAATTAACTGCCAAAGGAAGAAAGATCTCCTGTACAACTCCATCAGGTAGAATTTCTGGAAGTTCACACCTGGTCTTCCCAGACTTGGGCACAAGTGTCCTTTTCCTTTATTGATCCTGCTTTGCATTTATTCACTGTAATAAATCATAGCCGTGAGTGAAAACTATTTCTGAGGTTTTTGAGTCCTTCTAAGAAATCAATGAACCAAGGAGTAGTCTTGGGATCCCTGAAAGAATGAGCATGAGAAAGAATGAGAAAGTGGAGAGATAGGACCTACACACATCGCTGGTATGTCATCCTGGAAGGCAACTGGATCAGGCAGGGAAGGTTTACATGTACACACACTAAGTCTAGCCATTTCATACCTATGTTCCCAATGGAGAAAACCTCTCTCTCAATGTCACGTACAAAAATGTTCAATGCAGCATTGTTTCTTTCTTTCTTCGTTTTTTAAGTCTTCATTGAGCTTGTTTCGATATTGCTTCTGTCCCAGCCAGGGATTGAAACTTCATCCCCTGCACTGGGAGGCAAAGTCATAGCTACTGGACTGCCAGGAAAGACCCCTGCATCATTTTTCCTATAAGTGAAAAACTGGACACAATTTCAAAATTCACTGATAGGGAGATGGAAAAATAAGCGATCATGACAAAGCGTTTCAAATGAATGAATAACAGCTACATTGACGTTGATAAATCTCAAAAACAAAATGTTATACAACAGAAGGAAGCTGAAGATATATATGCATAGTAGGGAATCACACAACTTTTAAAAACATGTAAGGTTAATATTTAAAGCATGAGAATGACACTCACCAATTCATGACAGAAGTTATTCTTTAAAGAAAAGAAGAGAAGTGAAATGAGGGAGGGGCAGAAACGGGGGTTTTACATAGACCTGCAATGCTTTATTTCTTACATCAAACTGAAATTTGAACTCCAGTTCCCAAGCCTGGCTACAAACTTTACTAGGTGTCATTTCTTTTCACTCAGGTGTTAATTAAAATCCAGGCAAATTAACTTAATCCCATCTGCTGTAGATCACGCAGAGTTCAGAATTAAATTTAAACAAAATGCTTAATTTACTATAAAAATTTAGTTGCTTGTGAGAACTCAGAATGTAATTAAATGTTGTAAATAGCAACTAAAGTCCCACATTAATGACAAAGATCTTATATATAGATTGACTTCAGGACACAATAAAACTCAACTGATGGAACAGCTGCTAAGTCTCCTGAGCTACAGAGTATCTCGATCATTTAAAATATTGAAGAAAAGTAAAATCAATATAAAGGTCTCAAGACTTGTAACTTGGTCAACTGAATATAAATTAGGAGGAGCTCTTAATTAAACAATTTGTATGCACTGATAGGCTCATTTCATCTTTTAGGAAACATAGCTGGTTTCAGTTTGTCATCGAAACATCACAAGACAGAAACAACTTTTTTTGTATTTAAAGATGAAAAGTCAAAGAAGGAGGATAAGTATCAAACACTTGAGTTCTCAAAAGGAAGCACACAGGAGATGTAAGACATATATGGTAATGATGTTATATAATTTTAACTAAAAATGTAGAGAGTGGGAGTTCGACCAGTTTTGTTTTAAAGTTTTTCTTAATTAAAATGAGCCAGAAATTACAAGAAATTGTTTTCGTGTGTTTCATAAATGTACTTGCAGTTCAACTGCACAAATATTTTATAAGGATTTACTTATAAGAGGAGCGTTGTTCTGGGTTCTGCAGAGAAGAGAAATTCCTTTGTTATGATAATAGCGAAAAACACTACTATTGCTACTCTACTGGATTCCTCTCCACGGGCCAGGAACTCTGTTAGAAGATATGCATAATTAGAAGGAAAGTGAAATACGGGTGTGTGGACACAAAGCCTGAAGAACATAAATAATAGTAAAGAAACTCGCTAAGACCACGGAGCAAAAATGGAGAGACATGTTCAGAGAAAGAATTGTAAAGTTTGAGATACTTGAGTAGAAATGTTCTCAGAGGCTCTAAGGTTGACAGAGTACCAATCTTCTATTTTTGCTGAGACAAAGTTGATGGCTGAAAACAACACAGATCTGTTGTCTTGCAGTACTGTGGATCAAAAGTCCAACATGGGTCTTACCGGGCTAAAAGTCAAGGAATGCAGGGCTGGGTTCCTTCCAGCTCCAGGGGGAAGTCTATTGATATTTCCTTGCCTTTTCCAGTTTCTGGAGGCCACTTACACTCTTCATGTCCCCTTCTTGCATCTTCACAGTCAGCAATAGCAAACTGAATCCTCCCCACACAGGTGACTCTGACCTCCCTTGCTGCTTCCATCGTGCACCCCTGAGGACCCTTGTCAAAATGCTGGGTTCACGCACATAATCCAGAATAATCTCCCTATCTGAAAGGCAGTGATTAGCCACTCTGATTTCATCTGCTGCCCTAATTCCCCTTTGCTATGTAATGTAATGTAATACGACGCAATGCAATGTATGTAATGTCCCGTCGCTTTATGGTAAATAGAAGGGGAAAGAGTCGAGGCAGTGAGAGAGCTTATTTTCTCAGGCTCCAAAATCTGTCCATCTCACTTGTCTACACCGCAGGCTGCTAGTGAAGTTACAGACCAAAGGAGAAATGTCTTTCATTCCCTTATGGATCCTGATAAGAAACTGAACGGGGCATAGTCAACACCATGCTGGACTCTGAGCCCCGTGAAGTCTGAGGATTCAAGTATGTCTCCCTCAACCCTGTCTCCACAGCACCGTGTGGATCTGGCCCATAGAAGTGGTCGATAAACATTTATGCTAACTAGACAGAGTGCTAAGTGCTGCAGTCTATGAGAATGAGTAAGATATTCAGCTGACCTAGTAGGAGTTTATACCAACATGTTTTCTAAGATGTTAATAACATTTCTGTCTGCTCAAGATGGAAGTCTCCTAAAAGCTAACAAGGAGACAATCAATAACAAGGACTATCACAAACGCATTTATCTCTGAAAAGCAAAAGCAAATTCTTCTCCAAAGCTTAAATGGCAGCTAAAGTGTTTTCTCTACTTTCATAAAAAGTAATCAAATGTCAGCCTTGTAAATATTTATGATCCTCAGCAGTCATATTTGAACATCAATTATCTCAAGATCCTTCAAGTGCTTTTTGACAGAAATCTTATATTCTTTGCATTCCCTGTACACAGAAAAACATGCCTTTGGAATATTTTCTAGGATAAGGTCACAAAGGTAACTAAATATGATGGTGCAGACCCACCCAGAGCTTTATATATTCTGGGCACTGCGTGTGTAAAGGTTAGAAGCAAATGAGCTTCACTGGCGAGGAGGCCACTGTGACTCTTACTCATCATTAAATGTTATCTGGTTTACAGTATTTTCACTTCTCAGATGCATTTCCAGATATAACACGGGAAAAAAATGAGAGAAGGGCCCAAGAAGTCATGATAATTATGTATGTGTGCTGTGCTCAGTCGTGCCCGACTCCTTGTGACCACATGGACTGTAGCCCACCGGGTTTCTCTGTCCATGGAATTCTCCAGGCTAGAATACTGGTGCGGGCTGCCATTTCCTATTCCAGGGGATCTTCCTGACCCAGGGGTCGAACCTGTGTCTCTTATGTCTCCTGCATTGGCAGGCAGATTCTTTACCGCTCTGCCACCCAGGAAGCCCATCAATAATGATAATGCTTGTTAAATGTTCCATCCAGGCAGGGGTGTGGCTGCATGCTGTGGTTAGGTTTAAGATCTTTTGCCAGTAACTACCTGTGACTTTAAAAAAGTTGTCTGGGCCTCAGTTCCTTCAATAGCAGTATATATCTTATATATAAGGATTATATGAATATCAAGCATTGTTGTGTCCTGTGTACTTAGTCACTCAGTCGTGTCCGACTCTGCGACACCATGGACTATATAGCCCGCCAGGCTCCTCTGTCCATGGGGATTCTCCAGGCAAGTATACTGAAGTGGATTGCCATGCCCTCCTCCAGGGAATCTTCCCAACCCAGGGATCAAACCCAGCTCTCCCGCATTGCCGGTGGATTCTTGACAGTCTGAGCCACCAGGGCACTGTTGACACATTATTAATCATCCATTTAAGAAATGAAACTATTGCTGGATTTCTGATACACCATTCCACTCTAAAACATAATGGTTTCGTCAACTTGATAAGGGACATAAAAGAATCACAAGAAAAAAATGGACATATTTTATTCAGTTGCTCAAGAATAAGTCCCAAACTCTCTGAAACCATGAGTCTCAAGTGCCTCATTCCACCAATACTCTGCCCAGAACAAAAATGCCTTGGTATTACTTAAATTCCAGTTTTTCACCATTTTTCTCTACTCTGGTAGAAAAATAAAGAGAAAAGGGAAAAATGGAGGCATCATAAAAGCAATCCATGAAGTCTGTTTGAGAATCAGCCAGATTATATAAGTCTGTCAGACTTCAAAATACTGCAGTCACTTACCAGGATTTTTTTGCCAGGAATGGCCAAGTGGAATATCAAGTTATTCAGTTATAATAATACCTAATTGATATGAAATTGTCAGAAGATAAGGATTTCTGCTTACTGAATTTTCCAGAAAACTGATGCAGAAAGATGAAAACTTTTACTTTTAAGCTTGAAGGATCTAACACTTTCTAAAATAGATAACCTACTTCCCCAGCTGCTTATACTGAGGATAATAAACCCAATTAAACCTTTTTTGGGATTCAGGTTCAGCATCACTGAATATCCATCCATGAAACTGCTGACTTATCACATCACAATATCCAGCCTGATACGGACAGGCCCTAGCTTCCCCAGCATTTCCCAGTCTGCCTTGCAGCCAGAGCCTGAACATGCAACCCAAATTCGGCCAATGGGACTTTGTGGAGGACTTCAGGGAAGGAGCAGGAAAGGTTGGTCTTTTGTTCTTTTGCTTGATTTATTTTGGTTTGGTATGGTTTTGTGTCCAAATTAACAGAGATGAGAAGGAAATAATAATCTCTTCTCTTTAGGACAGAGCTGTGTCCACTGTGGAGGGAACCACGACACCATGAAGATCACAGATACCTGGCCCTTGGAAGCACCACAAGCTACTGAATTAGATAGCTAGCCTTCCTTGGTGGCTCAGATGGTAAAGAATCTGCCTGCAGTGAGGGCGACCAGGTCTGATCTCTTGGTTGGGAAGATTCCCTCAAGAAGCAAATGGCAACCGACTCCAGTATTCTTGCCTGGAGAATTCCATGAACAGAGGAGGCTGGCAGGCTACAGTCCATGAGGTTGCAAAAAGTTGGACACACTGAGCAATAACATTTTCACTTTCAAGACCCCCACCTCTCCCTACTCTGGATTTCTGGATAAGTGAGAAAATGAGAGTCCTCTTATGAAGTCGACACAGGTCAGGGAGACTTCTCTTGCATCTGAAGCACTTAGCTTATAGGTAAGGTCTCCAGGAAAACGCAAATTAGAGTTCAGAACCAGCCTCTTGCAGAACAGCTGACCCAGTGGCCCTTCTGAGTGTGTAGCTGCAAGAGTGGATATTCAAGGTGGTCTTTTTTCAGACTGAGAAGTAGGAAAGAGTGTGTTTGCAGGTTGATCTGGAACAAAAAAAGACTGCCAGCTATCTCTCCAGCAAATATGAGTTTATTCAGGATCAGCAGAGAATTGCAACTTGGGGTTGGCCACCAGGGTGAGCCCAACCTGCAAGTCCCTATACAGCAAGGGCAGGAGAGAAAGAGAACTGTTTTATGGAGGGGACAAGGAAGTTGGGATATACAGTCCACAAACAGTCTAAACCTTTTCATTGGCTGAGTCCTTGTCAGGAAGGAAGAGGAGGCTTTCCGCTTCCTGTTGGGCTCTGCTATCTTCAGAGGGCATGAGAGCTCCCCGTTCTGGCCTCCCAACTGGATTTTTTGAGGTTCCTGTATTTTTTTTTTTAATTTCTTCATTTTAATTGGAGGCTAATTACTTTACAATATTGTAGTGGTTTTGCCATACATTGACATGAATCAGCCATGGGTGTACATTTTTAACACAGGTGTGTGCTCAGAGGCTTCTGGGTCACAAAAGCGATTGACAGGCAGATAACAGTGTGGCCTGCTGTCCAGGTAACAAGACATGGGATAACATGTAGCCCATGAAAAGCACGGGCTCAGGGCTCCAGCTGATCCCCAGCTCCACTGTATGGTCACCTGTGACATAAGCCCCATGCCCCTTCCTTAAGTGGGAGATAGCAGTGCCCTCCTCACGGTGATGCTGGCAAGACTGGAGGGTGGATTTCACTGGGTCTCTCACATGGATTCTACAATGCATCACAATTTTAGAGATGTAGAACTGGGGGCAGGGGGAAGGAGGAAACTCTCTTTGGTGAATCATGGTGAACTGAAATGAGCTCAATCGTGTCCAACTCTTTTTGACCCCTTGGACTATACATAGTCCATTGAATTCTCTAGGCCAGTACACTGGAGTGGGTAGTCTTTCCCTTCTCCTGCGGATCTTCCCAACCCAGGGATCAAACCCAGGTCTCCCCACATTGCAGGCGGATTCTTTACCAGTTGAGCCACCAGGGAAGCCCAAGAATACTGGAATGGGTAGCCTATCAGTGAGTTTACATATGTAAAGTGTATGGTACGAACAGTGAGTCACGGAATGTTTGCTGTGGTCCTCAGAGCCAGAGGAAGGGATTTCCCCAGCCCCACTTGGGACCCAGCAGAGATGGTCCTCTGGGGACCAGTGGTTTGGGCAGCATTGAAAGGGAGGACCTGGCTTGGAGACCATCAGACCTATAGAGGGAAATACCCACACTTTGTGGGAATGATCCTGGGGAAAGTGGGAAAGCCTTGGGGCTAGGCAGCTGCGAGAGGCGGGACATAGCAGAGCTCAGAGAAGACAGGGGCAGGGGTCAGAGACCCTGCTGCTCACACAGCTTCATGTGTGTGCACACACGTTTTCATGGCCTTTTGAGGGGGCTAGCTCCACCTGCCCCCACATGCGATGTCCCCCAAACAAGCTATGTGTTTGAGCTCAAGCGGGGCCTTATGGCCATTCTTGGACTCCCCCCTCACTGCGCTCAGCACTCCTTCCTACTCCAATTGCCTCCTTTCAATCATCCAAGTCTAGGAGACCAGAAAACTGAATGTTATCAACTTACTTGAAAGGCTCTTCTGTGATCCAAAAAAAAAAAAAAAAGGTGTAGTCATTCCATCCCTCCTTCCAGTCTCTCAACAGATAATTTTGAGCACCAACTTGTGCTAGACACTGTCCAGACACTGGTAATGCAAAGGGACCAAGAAACACCAAGCTCCTGCTCTGATGGGATTTACATTTTAAAGGGAGGCAGACATAACAACATCTAATTAAAGTATATGAATAAGATCATGTTGGTGACTGTAACCTCATCATCTCTCTGCTCACTACTGCCAGCAACACCACCCTAACAAATTCATGCCACTGGGAATAGTGCTATTAAATCCATCCTGAACAATGACATGCAGAGCCTTCTCTGAGTTTTGAAAAAAATGTCCTTCTTTTGAGATCAAAAGAAAGGAAAAAAAATTAAAGATCGTTAGACATAGTTCAGGGAAACTACAAATCAGTGCATTAAGATAAGCTGATCATTGAACTGTGCTCCTAATAGAATCATGAAACAAACCCAATTTTTTGAAATATTGCACAGAAGAATTCTTGGAGAGCCACCTCAAGTGAACCACCTTAATAGTGCCTGCTTCTCCTGGCCTTGGACTGTGGGGAGCTGATTTTGTGTCACTTTAGTTAGCCAGTGGACACCTTGAGGCTGGTGTTGGATCCTGTCCTGTTTAAGTAAGTCTTCTTTTTAGCCTAACACTTGCATTTATTCAATAAATATTTATGGAAAGCACTCTGCTAAGCCCCAGGCATCCTTAATAAATACTTCCTGAGTTGAATTCAGAACACTCCCTAGTGGAAATAAAGTGATGTAAACTGATGGAGGGAGGGAGAGAAAGATGGATGGAGGGATGAAGGGAAAGAGGGAGGCAGGGAAGACGTGAGAGAAATGGACTTGCTCTTTGTTTATAATGAGAAAGAAAAAAATAGAAAAGTCTTCTGGGGAAGGCTATCCATTCTCATCTCTACACCTGAAGAAGACTGAGATGAAATAGATAATGGAGAAACCCACCTCGTAAGATGCATTAGACAGGATCTGGACTTGGAAAAGACCCTGATGCTGGGGAAAGCTGAAGGCAGGAGAAGGGGATGACAGAGGATGAGATGGTTGGATGGCATCACCAACTCAATGGACATGAGTTTGAGCAAGCTCCGGGAGTTGGTGAAGGACAGGGAAGTCTGGTATGCTGCATTCCAGAGGGTCACAAAGAGTTGGACATGACTGAGCAACTGAACTGAGGCAGGATCATGGGATTTTGGAGTCTCATCCAACTCTAGGCTACAATGTTCCACTGAGGGAGGAAGGACAGAAAGAACAAGTCTCAGGGAGAGACTTCAGTCTGGATGACCCTGGGGGCCAGGCAGCCCTGGGCCTCTGGTGCCCATTTACTGCTCTTCCTCTGGTCCTTTCATACGGATCGAACATCCCACTCTGGGGTCACGCGTTTCTTTTGTTTATGCTCTGGCCGCTCTACTCAGCATAGGTTTCATGCTTCTGTGACCAGGTGCTCGCGGCAGTGAACTCAGCGCTGTACTAGGCACATGCCGCCAGCCAGTAGGAATTTGTTGAATGAATGAAGATGCGAATCATTTTAAGTACTTAATCTTCCTAAGCCTCAGATTTGTCATTTGTAACATAGGAATTATGGTCATTTTCACTTCCCAAGGGCCAATATAAGGTCAAATGAGTAAAAGTATTTCAAATGCTTAACACATAAAAACATATTCAATAGAGGATGGATATCAGGTTGTAACAAATATCATTGTCATTGACATCATTATCCACACAAGAGCAAATTTATTCAAATAATAAAGAAAAAGAAAAGCTAGAACAGAATTATAGAGGGGAACCACATAATAAGGAGACATTTGTCGGCGGAGGGTGGGGGGGCTTCCCTGGGGGCTCAGGGGTAAAGAACCCACCTGCCAAGGCAAGAAACACAGATTCGATCTCTGATGGGGAAAGATCCCACAGGCCAAAGTGTACCTAAGCCTGGGCTCCACAGCTATTGTGCTCACATGCTGCGATTAGTGAAGCCTGCGCGCCCTAGAGCCGGTGCTCCGCAACAAAAGAAGCCCCCGCACTGAGAAGCCCAGACACCGCAGCTAGGGAGCGGCCCCATGCAAGGAAACTAGAGAGGAGCCCACTCAGCAGCAAAGACCCAGTGCAGACAAAAAAAAAAAAAAAGAGAGAGAGAGAGAGAGATTAAAAAAAGAGAGAGACATTTGGGAAAATGCTTAGTGAGATGGGAGGCCTATCAGATTAAGATGAAGGCACAGCGGTGGGGGGAGGGGGACTTCCCTTCACGGAAGAAGAGGCCAGGTGCTAACCAGGTGTCAGAAGGAAGAGAGCCTCAGACAACGCTCACAGCCCACTCGCTTCCATAGCATCTCCAGCGGCACAGGAAGACGTCAGCAGTGGCTACACTGTCAGGGAAACCAAGCCAGCCTTTCCCTGCCGGACACAAGCAAGCTTCGCTTCTTCACATCAAATGTCAGAATTCTCCTCTGAATCACCCACTTTGCCATCTCAAAGCTGTATTCTCAGTTCCCGTCAAATGCATATTCTCTCTTGACTTTTCCTCAGCTTTTACCCCAGAACCAACCAACAGTTCCATCAGGGCTTGAGAGGATATCGTTCAACCCATAGTCTGCGAGGTCCCAACCACAGACACCCAGATCCTGGTCATAATTCACGCTTCCCTGCAGCTTGTTTGTTTCTTGTCAAACTGTTCGAACTGCGCCTCGTACTGGAAAAACATCTGATCGAGCACATTACCTGGGTGGCCCCTGGTTTACAAAAACTGAAACAATTTCATGATCAGACTCCACCGTGAAGCTGAGATGGGAGAAGAGTCATTTCCTCACTGTAGACTCCTGCACGCATTTGTCTTTTAACTCCAGAACTGTCTGAAACATCTCTCTGTGACATATTGAAGTTAAAAAAAAAAAAGAATTTTTGTTTTATTTCCTTAGTCCAAGGATCAACGAATTGCCTGTAAATGGCCAGGTGGTAAATATTTAAGGTGTTATGTGCCAGATGGTGCTTGCCACAACTCAACTTTGCTATTGTCACCAAAGACAAAACACAAATGGAAAGAGATGATTGTATTGCAATAAAACTTTATTGACAAAACAAGCAGTGACAGCATACAGCCTGGGTTTTCCAGTCCCTGCTCTCTAGTTTGCCCCACATTTAGAGAGCCAGAAAATCAATGGGCTCTTATGTCCTGAAAAAACAAAAAAGAAACCTGTTCTCAAGGCAACTAGTTCATGTGCTACCAAGTAAAGTATAATCACCCCACCAGTTACAGTTCCTGCTGTTTTGTTGCTTGTTTTGATCAATTATTCCCAGTACTTGATTCCACAGGAGCACAAAATAGACAGCAGAACCTCTTTGTCACATGTTTCTCTTACATAGAACCTGACACATAAAGCCAAGGAAACAGAGGAGGGGGCTTCTCCAAGGGGGCTACATCTTTTCTGATTTGGATAGATTCTTGAATATTTGGAGATGCCCTGTGGCATCCCTGCAGAGTGTGATAAACACTGGTGAAGAGCTCAGAGGCTGGGGCTCTGAGTTGGAGACCTGAGCTCTAGTCCAGGCTCTATCCAATTTCTTTGGAAACTGCAGAGATATGAGATGATGAAAGGCAGCACCCCAGAGAGACAGAAGTTGACCTTGGCCCCGATGCCAGCTCCTGGCTTGGGCCCTTGAAGATGCCTAGCTGGCCTTCAGTAGTCTGGGCCCAGTATTCTTCCAATAAATTTCATTTTTATTTTTGCTCGTTAGTTTGGCTGGATGTCTGTTCTTTACAACCAAACAATCCCTAAACAAATTATCAGCAGAATTAGATCTAATGACATTTCAATTCTGTCTAGCTTATGCTAAAAGAGACATCAAATGGGCCACCTGAGTTCGGGGATGTGATCGAATCTTCAGATTCTTAGATTAATTAAATAATTAAGTCTCCCGTAAGACAACACTCCAATATGTGGGAAGATGACTTGGGCTTTTATTTATTTTCCTATAGCTGTTTACAGTTCCATTTCTAGAATAGAATCAGAGAATATTCAGTGCAAAGTTAACCTAGTGATTCAAAATCAAGAGTGTGATTCATGAGACAAGATTAAAATAATGAACACTCCAGCCAAGCTATATAAAGAGTAAAGGTGCAGGGTTAAGTGTGTCTGACTACCTACAAGGTGTAAACAACTGAGTAATGATGTTTGGGGGATGGTAGTAAAGTGTGTTAGGTAAGAAGAGGGGAAGGCTTGGTAAAATGTCCTGAATGTTGTTAATTCCATTGAAGATAGAATTATCCCTCTGCAGAAATTTGCAGAATTATCTTCAGAATTACCTGTGTGATTTCTGAGATTGGTCTAGATAAGGCAGAACAATATGTGAGTTGCTTTTTTCCATCTTAATACTTATTAATCTTTATTAATGCATCTAATTAAAAGAAATACAATTCCTTTCAAATGTCCTCTAATGCAGACTTTTCACAGATATTATTTCAACAATGTGTCCTTTTCTCTCCATCCTGAGCCCAGGTTACTGTGGTCAGAAAACGTTTTCCTGCAGGTCCTTCTCCAAGGAAGTGGGTAACAGGCAGCCTTTGGTTTGTTAGATCTAAGAGACTGTGACCCTCCTCGGAATGTGAAGGTTCTGGAGCCCTCTTAGTTCCATGATGCTTATTTGTCTACACCTTACTTCTTTCTATTTCTCTGACTCCAAATGTCTCGGGATAGGGTTTCCAGGATGATATACCCTCCTGTAAGGTCAACCACAGAGAATCTTCATGGTCATCAGGCCTTGAGTTTCCCTTGAAGACTGTGTAGTGATCTGACATGGCTCAGCCTCCAACACAACATGAGAACAGAGCCATAAGCATCCAGGTGGCAGCACCAAACCTAAGTTGAGAAGCCCTGTTTTTAAAGAATTCATCCCTTGAGCTTATGTGCAGCCCTCCAGAGAAAAGAAGGACCAAGTACCTCTTTGGCTTAGATTCAAGAACCAAAGGCTACAGTGTGAGACGGGTGGAAATGAAGTGACTGGCCTCCAGGTTTCTGAAATCTGGACTCCTTGCTAGCAATGAGGCCAATGGATCATTTGACTTCAAGTTTCCTCATCTAGGGCATAGGAACTGCTGCTGTTCAGCCACTAAGTCGTGGCCAGCTCTTTGAGACCCCATGGACTGCAGCACACCAGGCTCCTCTGTCCTCCACTAACTCCCAGAGTTTGTTCAAACTCATGTCCATTGAGTCAGTGATGCTATCTAACCATCTCATTCTCTGTCGTCCCTTTCTCATCCTGCCTTCAATCTTTCCCAGCTTCAGCATCTTTTCCAATGAGTTGGCTCTTCACATTAGGTACCAAAGCATTGGAGCTTCAACTTCAGTCCTTCCAGTGAATACTCAGATCCAGCACCATAATTTGAAAGCATCAATTCTTCGGCACTTAGCCTTCTTTGTGGTCCAACTCTCACATCTGTCCATGACTACTGGAAAACTATAGCTTTGATGATATGGACTTTTGTCAGCAAAGTGATGTCTCTGCTTTTTAATACACTGTCTAGGTTTAGCATATCTTTCCTTCCAAGGAGCAAGTGTCTTTTAATTTCATGGTACAGGACTAGCCAGGAGTAAAACACCAGGGCCCAAGCACCAAATCCAGCTGCCACCAGTTTTTGTAAATAAAGTTTTATTGGAACACAGCCACACCACTTATTTGCATACTGTCTGTAGCTTCTTTTGTGCTGCAATGGCAGAGCTGAGTAGTTGCAACATAGCATGCCTTACCAACCCTAAAAGAAGAACCAACCCTGTCTGGTTCTTCATGGAAAAAGTTAGCCAACCCCTGAACTAATTACTCTTTCTGACATCTTCCAAACTCTCTGCCTCTTCCCCATGTTGCCACACACTAGGAAAGTGTTTCTGATGTGTGTGTACACATATATGAGAGACCTATCTCACTCTTGACAATTATAGATAATAGGCTGGGGTACAGTCTGAGAGACATCCCATGGGCATGCTTAGCCAACCAAGAAGAGGAAGATTCTAGGTGTACAGAGCCAAGTTCGCAGTTTCTGATGGGCTTAATGAGAGAATGGGCTTCCACGTTGGCTCAGTGGTAGGGAATCCTCCTGCCAATGCAAGAGAGGCAGGTTTGATCCTTGGGTAGGGAAGATCCCCTGTAGGAGGAAATGACAACCCACTCCAGTATCTGGCCTGGAGAATCCCATGGACTGAGGAGCCGAGTGGGCTATAGTCTATGAGGTCACAAAAGAGTACGGCATGACTTAGGGACTAAATAATAACAAAAGAGAGAATGAATCTGTGTCTTTCCTCCAATAATGCACAGCCTTCCCAGTAATACTGAACAGGGTTCTCTTTGCCTCAAGTATCAAGAAGCCAGCCTATGGTCACCATGCTGCTGCTGCTGCTGCTAAGTCGCTTCAGTTGTGTCCGACTCTGTGCGACCCCATAGATGGCAGCCCGCCAGGCTCCCCCATCCCTGGGATTCTCCAGGCAAGAACACTGGAGTGGGTTGCCATTTCCTTCTCCAATGCATGAAAGTGAAAAGTGAAAGTGAAGTCACTGAGTCGTGTCCAACTCTCAGCGATCCCATGGACTGCAGCCATATCTCTACACAAACTCAACACTGAAACCACACTGTAAACAATCTTTCTCGTACTTTTGCTCAGAAAGAGATTTGGCCAGTTCTATGTTTATAGGATAGCTGCGTTTAAATTTCAGCTACACAGGAATTGCAGATTTCTGGGTTTTTTTTTCCCAGCTAACACTATACACAAAGAACAGCCAGCCACTGGATGGGCAGCCAGTTTCCATTAAACTTTCCCAACGATATAACAGGACTGCTTCTTATTCAACCTACCCTTGTACATTGGGTGTTAGGAGATGATTTTCACAGAGAAATCCAGTTCCCAGAAGAAGAAAGACAAGACAGCAGGCGCTGTCACCGCTGTTTCTGGTAGTGGCAAAATTATGAGCTGACAGCCTCTGCCAGCTGGTACTTTTCTGATATGGGTCACTTGTCATCTTGACAGGAAGACTGGAAAGGAATTGAATGATAGTTTTAATCCATGCAATAGAAAACATATATGTATCAAAAATCAGTGTCTGCAATTATGAAGCTATTTTAAAAAGCCATTAATCCCTAAAACCCTCCATCTGTCATGAAACAGGCCTCATTTAGGTACTTAACAAAATTACAGAAAGAGGTTCTGATTCCACCGTTTGCAGTTCCCTGGTGGCCTCCTCCTTCTGCTCAATTGCATTCAGCCAACAACTTGAAGCTTACACCCTGCCAGTCAAGTAAACTTCAGTGGAAAGGGAGCTTTCTCTCCCAACGTCTATGTACCCATTCAGGGAAGAATCTGAATGGTCCGACTTGGGTCATGTGACCTATCCTTCACCTACCAGCCTTTTCATGAAAGATTCCTATTTAGCCAGCCTGGGTCAAATACTCACTCCTATGGCAGAGATTAGGGATCTTGACTGATACTCGCCAGGACTAAAGAAATAGGGCTGGGTCTCCAAAGAATGAGAAAAGTCCTCTAAAAGGCCAAAGTTGTAACCACCATGCCCCATCAAGCCAGCCTTCAAACATGGTTTCCAAAGGCAGCAGCAAGGATGGAAGGGAAGTTCATATTGTTCTAATTTTTAAAAGGTGGCCAGTTCACCACACCAGCAGACGTGAATGCTGCGTGCATCCTCAGTCGCTAAGTCGTGCGCAACTCTTTGAGACCCCGTGAACTGCAGCCCATCAGGCTCCTCTGTGCATGGATTTCTCAGGCAATCATACTAGAGTGGGTTGCCATTTCCTACTCCAGGGGAATCTTCCTGACCCAGGAATCAAACCTTCAACTCCTGCATTGGCAGGCAGATTCTTTACCACTGTGCTATCCGGGATGCCTAAAAGCACCACACAGAGGATAACAGTTCTGTAGCAATGTTGTAAAGTAGCTAACAAAGTATTCATTGTTTGGTGTAGTCAAAGTTATTTGACCAGGCAGATTTAAGTTCTTAGTAACCACACTAAATGTAGATTAGGGATTTTCTTTTTAATACTATGTTCACTGATATATCTGGATTCTCTATTATTCTTCCTTCTTTCTCCTGCCACTTTGATCACCCATTTTCCTCTTCATAACAAAAATACTTCTCCAAAAGCTATACTGTATTCAAATGTTTGAGAAATAACAGGTCACCTTTCCTGAATTTAACCTTCTGGAAAAGTAACTTTTGTTGTTGGCTGACATTCACTTTGTAAAGGGTTTGTGTATAAACAAGTTTATATGATCTGAAGATCTCTTTATGGGTTATCAGCAAGAATCTTTGGGATGGTCTATAAGTCATTCTGAAACCTACAGAAATTTAAGGTGAAGGCATGGCTTTGGCCCCAGGCTCCTACCATGAGAGGAAGCTGGCACACAGCCACTGGCTTCTAACACCTGTGTTCTTGGCGGTCTTTATCCCTGATCACAGAGAGAGCATCTTTAGGACTAGGGCTGCATGCCCAGAGCATGATCACTCAGAGGTCTCTAATAGCCTTTCTCCCACACTAACTTGTTAATATTCTCCCATCTTGGTTCCTCAAACAATCACAGATTTCATTTAAGCCCAACTCCTTCAAAGTGGGAAGGGAATCTTTTCTCAAGACTGACTTGATTCAACTATGCCTTATGTTTTTATTCCCACTTTACTTTACTATCGCAAATACAGTATTTTAGCATTAAGCACATGGGTAACTTGGGGAAACACAGTGTTCCTATGCAAAAACCTGAGCTGGATTTAGACTTCATGGTTTGGGAGAAAAATATTCTCATTCCAAAGTGACTTGAAAATGCAAAGGCTTTGTGATAAGCACATTGCTTCCTAAAAGACTAAAATATTCTCTGCTACACCCAAAGTTTCCAAATATATGTGAATAAAATATGGTGATTACTCATGGGAAATATCCTCCAATGTTGTCTAAATAAGAACAGCTGTCCAGAAGCCCTTTGAGGTTATGTGAGTCCACAGGATCTCTAGCTATTAGATTCTGTAGGGCCTCCCAGGCCACTTCTGATGAGCCCCACAAGCTTCAGCTCTGAGGGTGTGTGGTACCTAGTCTTTGGGAGGCACTATGGAAAACATTATTTCTAGCTTAATCCAAGCTTCAATTTGCCTTGTCAGGAGCAAACAAAATGCTGCAAATTCTTAACCAACTACTTTAAATGATGTTTCTACCATGCAAGCTTGGACTCCTGCGTTTTATTTTAGGCTATTTCCCATACTGCTTTGCTGTGCTCAGTCGTGTCCTACTCTTTGCAGCCCCCACGGATCATGGCCTGCCAGGCCTCTCCACCCATGGAATTTCCCAGGCAAGAATATTGGAGTGGCTTGTCATTTCCTCTTCCAGGAGATCTTCCTGACTCAGGGATCAAACCCCATCTCCTGCATCTCCTGTAACGGCAGGTGGATTCTTTACCACTGAGCCACCTGGAAAGCCCTCATAAGGAGGGCACCTTTGCTCTTTTTCCTAATGTTCACCTGCCACCTAGGCTGAGACTGCCTTGCGGTTCTTGGATTCTCTCTTATCTACCTGGATTCCTGATGATCTGCACAGTCTGACCCTGACTCCCCCATGCCCCTAGTACCAGCCTACATGTGGCACTTGCCACATCACAGAATGAGCCTTTCCAAGTGAAAATCTCATTGTGCCATTTCCTGCTTGGTATTTTTCAGTAAGATAAAGACTAAAACCCTGTTCTTGGGGTGCATCTTCCAGCAACACTCACTGGACCCACAGAGCCTAAACTTACAGACCTCTCTCCATCCCCACCTCCAAATCTCTTCTCCTTGTTAATTCCTATTCTTCCTACGAATTTCAGCTAACTCCTCTCTTCCTCAAGAAAGTAACCCCTGACCTACCAATGAGCCATTCCTCCATTATAATTTCCAACAGTGTTACAGGTCTACCCTTCCATAACCCGGGTCACAATTACAGTATTGGACACACTGTACGATGATTTTATTAGTGCTGATAAATTACACTAGACTGTGAATTCCTTGAGGGCAGTTACTCTGCCTTTTCTGCACCTCCAGCACTGCTTACAGGTTGGCCCTCAACAGGTATTTGCTCAATGAGTGGCTGAATGAATCTAGTAACCCAGGCGCAAGGTGAACTGATTCACACTATAAAATAACAATATTCACTTTCTCATTTTTCACTGAACATTTTTGTCTCTCTCAGGAAACCTCCTTCCTGGGTCTCAGAGATCAAAGGGCTGAGGGAGCACCTTCCAGTCCTGATGCTCAGAGAGACACAATTCCTAATAAATTTTGATCATGATTTCTTTCTGGCTTCCCTGGTGGCTCAGCAGTGAAGAGTCTGTCTGAATGCAGGAGCCACAGGAGGATGTGGGTTCAATCCCTGGGTTGGGAAGATCCCCTGGAGAAGGGAATGGCAACTCTCTCCAGTATTCTTGCCTGGAGAATGCCATGAACAGAGGAGCCTGGCAGGCTACAGTCTACGAGGTCGCAAAGAGTCGGACACGACTGAAGTAACTTAGCATGCACACATGATTTCTTTTAACTATTTTTTGATATCACGTTAAATTGATCAAATCCTCATGGTTTTGATGTTGGGCACTGTTTCGGTTGTTCCTGGTGTTCCTGTGATGGTTCCCTGTCTGCCTCTGCAGCTAAATGGATTTACAAAGCACATCCTCCTTGAAGCTTGAGATTAACGTACATGAAATTGGGCTGATGGGATTACTGATGAATAACAGAGTACAATCAAATCAAAGTGGGCATTCCACATGAGCGTAAACACATTGAGGATTTGGAGAAAGCGATGCTGGCTTCATTTATGCCTCTCTTACCTTGAAGCTGACAATGGGACTTTCATTCATTTAATTTGATCACTGTCGAGAAATAATAGAACTCGCTATAAGTCTTAAACCATATAGATTTCAGGAAAACATTCTCTGTTCTGCACTGACCGCAAATCAGACTCTGCAGAGGCCATGACTTTCCAATCCCGCAAGCTCCCAAGCCCCTTCTCCTGGGTCTCATGAGTTCATCTAGTTCTGATAGTTGTCAGGATTGGGGCTTGGGTTTAAATTAACTTCCTCCTGTTGGTATTTGTGTTTATTTTTTCCTCTCTTTATCACAAGGGATTAGATTATGAGCTTCAAGCAATCTCTCGTTTTGCTCTAATACCACTGGTAGACATTGTTCCACAGGAAGGAGAAGCAGAATGGGGTGGAAGAGAGGTTTCCCAAACAGAAGGAGTGAAGAATCACTTTGCATTGTCTGACCTCCCCACAGCCTGCTTCTCTGGTCTGAAGTTGGGGTAGAGAGAAAAGAAAGAGCAGATATAAGCTTCTCATACTTCTCGCTTCTCCCAGAAACATCCTAAGGAGTCCCAAATCCCATAAAACTCTACGTAAAACCAAAGCTTCTGTCTATAACCCACCATTGAAATGAAGAAGTTAACATGTCTCAGAGTCCTGTCTTATCATATATGGCAGCATTCTATTAGCCTTAGTCCCTAGGTCACATTCATTTCTGACCTCTCAATGTTCCTCTTTGATACTCACGGCTTTTACAGCTGTCTCACCTGATCCTTAACATACTGTGAAGTAAGCAGGACAGGGTTTATCATCTCCATCTCAGAGACACATACACTCAGCTCAGTTCAGTCTCTCAGTTGTGTCCGACTCTTTGTGACCCCATGGACTGTAGCAGGCCAGGCTTCCCTGTCTATCACCAATGCCCGGAGCTTACTCAAACTCATGTCTATCAAGTTGGTGATTCCAGCCATCTCATCCTCTGTCATCTCCTTCTCCTCCCACCTTCGATCTTTCCCAGCATCAGGGTCTTTTCCAATGAGTCAGGTCTTCACATCAGGGGGCCAAAGTATTAGAGTTTCAGCTTCAGCATCAGTCCTTCCAATGAATATTCAGGACTGATTTCCTTTAGGATGGACTGGTTGGATCTCCTTGCTGTCCAAGGGACTCTCAAGAGTCTTCTCCAGCACCACAGTTCAAAAGCATCAATTCTTCGGTGCTCAGCTTTCTCTATAGACACTGTAACAGATATCTGCTCTTTCTGCATGCCCAGCCTCCCTCCTTCTCTTCTTCTAACATCGGCAGCTCCCTTTCCCTTAGGAGACACCTCTTGCCACATCACATTTTATTTTGATGAAGCTTTGATCAAAGGATTCTGTTCCAGCTGCCACTACCTCCTATATTGCTACCACCTTCTGAAGCTGAAAGAGTCACGGCAAAGAAAAGCCAATGAGACTCTCTGTCTCCTGGAAATGTGAATCAAAGAGAACTTTCAGGCTGTTGGAACTGAGGGACCGCCCACAATGTCTGATGCCCAGATCCCTGGAGTGATACAGTTACTCAAACTCTCCTTTCTTCCCTTACCCTCCAAACAAATCCTTTTCACCCTTAACTTAATCACAGTTGGTTTCTGCCACTTGCAACTAACTGAAGCACTCAGCAACGAGTTTGCAATTTGCCCAAGCTCTCAGACTTGAACACAGACCTCTTAACTCAATCTTTGTGCGATGGCACAGAACATGTCGTAAGTAATACTAATACCTTAACCAACACAGAGAAGATGGTAAGGCTGACACAACTGAAGATAAATTTCATTCATTATCTAGGGTGGTGAGTCTCAACCAAGAAGCAGTTTTACCCCTCTACACCCCCAAGGATAAGTGGCAATGCCACGAAACATTTTGGTTGTCACAACTGATAGCGGACAGAGGCCAGGGATGCTGGTAAATGTCCAATAATGCACAGGAAAGCCCCCCGCCAAATCCCATTCACCACCACCCCCAAATAGTTAGTTGCCCAAAAATGTCAGTAGTACCAAGATTTAGAAGACTTAATCTGGAGAAAATGGAGTTATTTAGCATACCAGTCAGGATAACACCAGGTAATGGCAAAAGGCGGGGGGGAGGGGTGGGGGGAATCCAAGTTTTCAGTAGCCTAACACTTAACTCATCAAAAGTTGCAACTTGCTGTTGCAAAGTCTGTAGGTAAAAGTCTCCTTTCTGTAATGACTTGCATCCAGACCACGCCATCATGTGACACAGCCACTTCAGCACATAGTTACCAGATTGATAAGGCAGGGGGTGCAAGAACTGGCAGACTGCATGTCAGGTTCCAAACGCTCATGATCCATTGGCCAGAACACGAAACCTAAGTGCCAGGGGCTGGGATACACAGGGTGGGTTGGGGACAATGCAATGGATACTGAACAGTAAACAATGCTGTTACACAGCCCGCAGAGCTCGGTGCCATGAAACTGTATTAGATACAGAAATCTATTTGCACAATTCATAACTAAGGGACATGGCCAGGACCTGCGCAGGGCCTTACTTGGTTATCTCCTGCAAATTAGGTTGTTTTGCTTTTTGCCTTTTTAACCTCGAAGAATTAATTTGCTGTAGCAGCCCTGACTGCCACCAATAATTCTCAGCTCTAAATAAGTGCCGTTAAGGCCTGATTTGCTTTATGGTGATCAGGCTATGAACTTTGGTAAACAGACCATAGCCAACTAAATTCCATTGATTTAAAGGACATTTCCTTCCAAGAACAAAGTCACATAAATGAAATTGCATCTATATGTAACACAGAGCATTTATAAGTAAGACCAATATATTTTCATAGCACCATCACTTCATGGCAAATAGATGGGGAAACAATGGAAACAGTGGCTGACTTTATTTTTCTGGGCTCCAAAATCACTGCAGATGGTGATTGCAGCCATGAAATTAAAAGATGCTTACACCTTGGAAGGAAAGTTATGACCAACAAAGACAGCATATTCAAAAGCAGAGACATTACTTTGCCAACAAAGGTCCGTCTAGTCAAGGCTATGGTTCTTCCAGTGGTCATGTATGGATGTGAGAGTTGGACTATAAAGAAAGCTGAGCACCAAAGAATTGATGTTTTTGAACTGTGGTGTTGGAGAAGACTCTTGAGAGTCCCTTGGACTGCAAGGAGATCTAGCCAGTCCATCCTAAAGGAGATCAGTCCTGGGTGTTCATTGGAAGAACTGATGTTGAAGCTGAAACTCCAATACTTGGGCCACCTCATGCGAAGAGCTGACTCATTGGAAAAGACCCTGATGCTGGGAAAGATTGAGGGCAGGAGGAGAAGGGGACGACAGAGGATGAGATAGTTGGATGGCATCATCGACTCTATGGACATGGGTTTGGGTGGACTCTGGGAGTTGGTGATGGACAGGGAGGCCTGGCGAGCTGTGGTTCATGGGGTCGCAAAGAGTCAGACATGACTGAGTGATTGAACTGAACTGAACTGAATATATTTTCATTGCAAATAATGTCGGACTCAATTTATGCAGAGATGTCATCTTGCAGTTAAAAATCTTTAAATATGCATGAGATACAGCATCTCAGTCATCTGGGGCAGTGTTTCTTAATCATGGATAGAGTCACTCCAGCAGCCTTTTCCAAAAATCAAAGTCTGGGCTGATCCTTCAAATTTCTAATTCAACAGAGGTATTCTCATTAAGATTATTGTGGTTGCAAGTAAAGAATCTGATTGTGGCTACTTGAAAAACGAAAGGGGAAAGCAGCAACCCAGCCTGGAAGGATACTAGGAAATTAATAGAACTTGGGCTTGGGAGCCACAGAGCTGGAGCATGGCTGGCCACGTAGCAACCAGGGTTCAAGGTCCTTCTGCGAGCTTCAAGGTGCTCACCGTCATCCCCAGCCCCTGTTTGTAAATCTACACATAAGTTTACTTCTCCCAGGAGTTGCTGGACTAACCTGGCTGAGGAGGGTATCTCCACCCCTGGATAAATCAGTTCCGATGGGGGAAATGGGAAATCTTCCATGAGACTCTACAAGCCTGAGCAAGTTACTCGACTTCTTCATGCCTCAGTTTCTTCTTCTGTGAAGTGAACCTGATGGAGCGTGTGTCCTAGAGGAGCTATTATGCACACATCTTGCAGTTCCAATCAGTGTCTAATACTGTTGGGATTTAGAGGTGTGTTATTTGGAATTAGGATTGGGTGCTTTAATTAGTAGATTTCCTGGGTACTTATAATGGGTAAACAATATGAAGCCTTTTCCTTGCACTGCCTCATTTAATTTTCAGAAGAGATCTACAGGCTGAGACCTCCTGTGTCTGATACCTTGCCTGGAAAATAGCAAGTGCTACAAAATGGCAAGTGAATGGGTGAATGAATGAATGAATGAAATGAATGGTGGTGTCACAGCCAAGCATTTCAGTTAAGATTGCAGCTGGTGATCTGCATAGGTGGTGACCCCACCTCTTCCACGCAGACCCCAGACCCTATACCTGCCCAGCACCTGCTGGTCAGGGGAGTGCCAGGCATGGATAAGGTATGGGGTCTGCACTGGAGGAGGCTCATTCTCCACTGCTCATGCAGCCAGCACTCCAGTTGGTGTCCCCTATAAATGGCCCCTCTCTAACATTCGCCCTCATTTCTCACAAATGCATTCATTACATATGAAAGTACAGGAGTGCCAGTTTTCTTGAAGAGTTTGTGTGTGTGGCACAGGCTCCAAAAGCAGGCAATCTGGCTCCACCTGGGATTCTTTATACTTACTCTCTGTGTGACTCAGAGATAATTACTTTCTTTCTCTGAGCCTGTTTTGCAATGTGCAAAAGGGAGGAAAGATAAACAATGCAGCATTTGTAGTATAGTTATACGAACAGTGCATGGTAAAAGCAGTACAATTCCTGGCACATAGGGTTCAGTCAATGATTAGCCAAAATTATAACAGTACTTAATAATCATTACTAAGGATGATACTACAGTGGGTCAAGGAAACAGATGAAAGTAAACTAATCTCAAAACAATCCCAAAGAAAGGCAATGCCAAAGAAAGTTCAAACTACCACACAATTGCACTCATCTCACACGCTAGTAAAGTAATGCTCAAAATTCTCCAAGTCAGGCTTCAACAGTATGTGAACTGTGAACTTCTAGGTGTTCAAGCTGGATTTGAAAAGGCAGAGGAACCAGAGATCAAATTTCCAACGTCTGTTGGATCATCGAAAAAGCAAGAAAATTCTAGCAAAAATCTACTTCTGCTTAATTGACTATGCCAAAGCCTTTGACTGTGTGGATCACAATAAACTGTAGAAAATTCTTCAAGAGATGGGAATACCAGACCACCTGGCCTGCCTCCTGAGAACTCTGTATGCAGGTCAAGAAGCAAGAGTTAGAAGTGGACATGGAACAACAGACTGGTTCCAAATCAGGAAAGGACTATGTCAAGGCTGTACATTGTCACCCTGCTTATTTAACTTCTATGCAGAGTACATCATGAGAAATGCTGGACTGCATGAAGCACAAGCTGGAATCAAGATTGCTGGGAGAAATATCAATAACCTCAGATACGCAGATGACACCACCCTTATTGCAGAAAGCAAAGAAGAACTAAAGAGCCTCCTGATGAATGTGAAAGAGGAGAGTGAAAAAGTTAGCTTAAAGCTCAACATTCAGAAAACTAAGATCATGGCATCCGGTCTCATCACTTCATGGCAAATAGAAGGGGAAACAATGGAAACAGTGACAGACTTTACTTGTTGTGGCTCCAAAATCACTGCAGATAGTGACTGCAGCCAGGAAATTAAAAGACACTTCCTTGGAAGAAAAGCTATGACCAACCTAGACAGCATATTAAAAAGCAGAGACGTTACTTTGCCGACAAAGATCCATCTAGTCAAAGCTATGGTTTTTCCAGTCATCACATATAGATGTGAGAACTGGATTATAAATAAAGCTGACTTACTTCACTCTGTATAATAGGCTCCAGTTTCATCCACCTCCTTAGAACTGATTCAAATGTATTCTTTTTAATGGCTGAGTAATACTCCATTGTGTATACCTGTGGCAGATTCATGTTGATGTATGGCAAAACCAATACAATATTGTAAAGTAATTAACCTCCAATTAAAATAAATAAATTTATATTTTTAAAAAATTTAAGTGAAAAAAAATAAAAAAGAAAGAAAGCTGAGCGCCAAAGAATTGATCCTTTTGAACTGTGGTGTTGGAGAAGACTCTTGAGAGTCCCTTGGACTGCAGGGAGATCAAACCAGTCAATCCTCAAGGAAATCAGTCCTGAATATTCATTGGAAGGACGGATGCTGAAGCTGAAACTCCAATACTTTGGCCATCTAATGCGAAGAACTGACTCATTGGAAAAGACCCTGATGCTGGGGAAGATTGAAGGCTGGAGGAGAAGGGGACGAGAGAGGATGAGATGGTTGGATGGCATCACCGATTCAATGGACATGAGTTTGAATAACTTCCAGAAGTTGGTGATGGACAGGAAAGCCTGGCATGCTGCATTTCATGGGCTTGCAAAGAAAGAGTCAGACATGACTGAGCAACTAAACTGAAAGCAATCATTTATTTTTAAAGCAATTTGTTTGCTTGATGCTTGCTTTCCTTGTGTGTATGTTTAGCTGCTCAGTCATGTCTGACTTGTTGCAGTCCCATGGACTATAGGCCACCAGGCTCCTCTGTCCATGGGATTTCCCAGGCAAGAATACTGAACAGGTTGCCATTTCCTACTCCTAGGGATCTTCCCCACCCAAAGATTGAACCCACATCTCCCGCATTGGCAGGCACATTGTTTACCACTAAGCCACCTGGGAAGACCTGCTTTCCTTGAGGTTTGCTGTAACACAAGGATTCTGGAAAGAGGGGGGCCTGGGTTTGAATCCAGATTCACCACTCAATAGCTCTGTGATCTTGGGCAAAAGTTTAACTTCTTTGTACTTCAATTTCCTCATCTGTGAGATACAATCCTATTAGTACTTAACTCATAGGACTGTGGTAGGGATTAAATTAATAAGTATTTATAAAACAGAACAATACCCAGTTCATAGTAAGTACTATTTGTTTATTAAATAAATGAAACAGAATGCAGGGGCAGTTTCTGATCAGCTGGCATTAATACACCCAGGTAGTTGGCTTCCAGACTTGACGTCTTGATAAGGACACCAGTTAAACAAGGTTTATTCCATTTTATTTCTGGGCTCAGCATTTGATCATTCTTCAAATCTGGATTTCAGAAGACAGTTAATGCTCATGTTCATCCAGGTCTACTCAACTTGAAGGGAGGTGAGATCATGTGGTTTCCTGTGAATAAATATATCTTGAAATGCTTTGATCATTGGGGTTCAGCTATTTCTTGGCCTCAGTACAAAAGAAGTGACACCTACTTCTAGTTTATTTGAGGTGGTGAAATCTTTAGGCACAGATGACAAAAGGGCTCTGGGAGCCAGCAGATGGTACCTGGTAAACAGCCTCTTCAAGATGAGCAACATCTGGAAAAGGAAGGTGAAATGCCCCCAAGTGAGTTGTTTTGCATATGAATAGCTGCATCTCTGATCAAGTTTCCCTGAGGCTTACCTGAAGGAAGACTTGTAAAGCTTTCTGTTCAGGAGATGCTGAAGAGCAAAAAAAATCCAGAGAATACTATCTTTCACTGTGGTTTTCTTTTTTAAGATTTACTGTGGCAAAAAGAAAAGAAAAGAAAGAAAGAAACACAACATAAAATTTATTGTCCTAACCACTTTCCACTGCACAGTTCAGTAGTGCTAAGGTATCCGTGCCGTGTTTTAAAACAGATTCAGAACTTTTTATATTGCAAAGCTGAAAGTCTCAACCATTAAACAATGACAGTCCTTTTTCCCTCCTCCCTACCGCCCTGGCCCCTGGCAACCATCATTTTACTTTCTGCTTCTATGAATTTAACTACTTTAGATAACTCATATAAATGGAATCATGTGGTACTTGCCTTTTTGTAACAAATTATTTCACCTGTATAATGTCCCCAAGATTCATCCATTTTGTAGCATATGACAGTATTTCTTTCCTTCTTTGATGCTAAAAAATATTTTGCTTGCATATACCATATTTTGTTTATCCATTCATCTATGCCAAACAGGATTCCACCTCTTCACGATTGCAAAATACTGCTACTACAAATATTGGTGTACAAACACCTGAGACCCTGCTTTCAATTCTTTTGATATATACCAAGAATTAGGATTGCTGGATCATAAGGTAGTTTTATTTTTAATTTTTTAAGGAAACTCCATACTGTTTTCACAGTGGCTGGACTACTATACATTACCACCAACAGTGCACAAGGGTTCCAATTTCTCCACAGCCTTACCAGAGCAGTTATTTTTTGTTTGTTTGTTTTATAGTAGCCATCCTAATGGTGTAAGATGATAACCCATGTGGTTTTGATTTGTCTTACTCTGATAATTACTGATGTTGAACATGTTTTCATATGCCTATTGGCCATTTGTATATAATCTTTGGAGAAACGTCTATTCCATTTTAAAACCATCTTTTAATTGGGTTATTTGGTTTTTTGTTGTTGTCAAGTTGCAGGAGTGCTTTATATATTCTGGATATTAACCCTTTATCAGAAACATGGTTTGCAAATATTTTCTCCTACTCCATCGGTTTAACTTATATTTAACTTATATGCAAAGTCCATCATGAGAAACACTGGAGTGGAAGAAACACAAGCTGGAATCAAGATTGCTGGGAGAAATATCAATCACCTCAGATATGCAGATGACACCACCCTTATGGCAGAAAGTGAAGAAGAACTCAAAAGCCTCTTGATGAAAGTGAAAGAGGAGAGGGAAAAAGTTGGCTTAAAGCTCAACATTCAGAAAACAAAGATCATGACATCCGGTCCCATCACTTCATGGGAAATAGATAGGGAAACAGTGGAAACAGTGTCAGACTTTATTTTGGGGGCTCCAAAATCACTGCAGATGGTGACTGCAGCCAGGAAATTAAAAGACGCTTACTCCTTGGAAGAAAAGTTATGACCAACCTAGATAATATATTCAAAAGCAGAAACATTACTTTGCTGACTAAGGTCCATCTAGTCAAGGCTATGTTTTTTCCAGTGGTCATGTGTGGATGTGAGAGTTGGACTGTGAAGAAGGCTGAGCGCCGAAGAATTGATGCTTTTGAACTGTGGTGTTGGAGAAGACTCTTGAGAGTCCTTTGGACTGCAAGGAGATCCAATCAGTCCATTCTGAAGATCAGCCCTGGGATTTCTTTGGAAGGAGTGATGCTAAAGCTGAAACTCCAGTACTTTGGCCACCTCATGCGAAGAGTTGACTCATTAGAAAAGACTCTGATGCTGGGAGGGATTGGGGGCAGGAGGAGAAGGGGATGACCAAAGATGAGATGGCTGGATGGCATCACTGACTCGATGGACGTGAGTCTGAGTGAGCTCCGGGAGATGGACAGGGAGGCCTGGCGTGCTGTGATTCATGGGGTGGCAAAGAGTCGGACACGACTGAGTGACTGAACTGAACTGAACTGAACTCCATCAGTTTCCTTTTCACTCTGTTGATTGCATCCTTTAATGTACAAAGGTTTTTAAGTTTGATGTAGCCCCCTTTCCCATTTTCAGCTTTTGTTGCCTGTGTTGGTGGTCATCCAAGAAATCACCCAAGTGCAATGTCATGGAGCCTCTCCCTACATTGTCTCCTAGGAGTTTTAGGTCTTACATGTGGGTCTTTATTTCACTCGTTAATTTTTGTATATGGTGTAAGACAAAGGTCATTTCCTTCTTTTGCTTTAGGAAATCCAGGTTTCTCGGCACCATGTGTTGAAGTTTCTTTCTCCTGCGTTTGACTCTCCTTATTAAGAGAGGAGATCAGTAAGGCTTCTAGAGCTCTCCTAACAGATGCAAGGAGGCCCAACCAGCCGAGGAAGACAAGAGCTTAATTCACACACAGCTCTCCCTCTGAGCCTCTGTTTCACAGTCACTGTTGGCCTTGCACTTGCAGTCACGGTCCTGACTTCACTTTAAATCACTGTTCTCAGTTCTACCTTCTCACTATGGGGAATCAGCTTTGCTCCATTTGTTTCTCAATGACTTCTGAAACAATCCTCCACTCGATCCATAATCCAGAGAAGTCAGTTTCCTTTGCCAAAACTTAACTGACCAGGTTTCATTTCATCTTCTTGGTACTTACTAATCATAATTCAGATATTTTTCCTTTTCCTAATGTGTGGGAGACACCAGCAAAATACGTGTGATAGTCCTTTTTAAAATTCTATTTGCTTGCTTAAATTCTCTCTCCTGGTGAAAACTATCTCTGGAAACTTAATGTTTAATCATTTCATCTCATTTCTTGAAAGGTTAGTGATATCTTAACTCAGTTAAGCTCATAGAGTATAAAACCAATCCTTGTCAACTGGGCATCCACACATGTCTTTTAACCATGCATGCATAATGTGCTAAGTTGCTTCAGCTGTGTCTGACTCTGTGTGACCCCATGGAATGTAGCCCACCAGGCTCCTCTGTCCTTGGGATTCTCCAGGCAAGAATACTGGAGTGGGCTGCCATTCCCTTCTCCAGGGGATCTTCCCAGCCCAGGGATTGAACCCATGTCTCTTATGTTTCCTACACTGGCAGGCAGGTTCTTTACCACTAGTGCCACCTGGGAAGCCCTTTTAAGCATACTTAACTTACAAATAAAGACGACAGCAAAACCATGCATTCTACCTCACACCATGCACTTCTCGTATTTATACCTTGAACAACTGAAAGCACACTCCCAAAAAGAGGATACGGAGCACCTTTATCTGTCTCTGAGTCATGTTAATTCTTCTTCTAGCTGAGTCACATTCCCCTTTTGATGTCCTGTAACTTAAATACTGAGATATAAAATTAACTGTTGTTAATACATGTTACATAAAATGATGGGGGAATGGGAAGAGGGGATAGAAAATAATTAAATACACAAATATAAAATATATATACATACATAACATATAAAATATATATATATCAAAATAAAGAAAAAATACTTATAACTGCTACAGCGTCTGCAACTTCTTTCATGACTGATAAGAGCTTGTAAAATTTTCCTCTTTGACTGTCTACTCTACATGCCTTTGACCTTCAGCAAGCATGTCAGGGAGTCATGATTCCTTGCCTGGGGAGGTGACCCAAATCTTTGATTCTAAAGAGTCTAGACTACTGAAAGTCCTGGCTGAATTATATCACTAGGGTGTTCCACTGACTTCTTTTTTCCTTTAAACTTTTTATTTTGTATTGGGGTCTATCTGATTAACAATCCTGTGACAGTTTCAGGTGAGCAGCAAAGGGACTCAGCCATACATATACATGTATCCATTCTTCCCCAAACTCCCCTCCCATCCAGGCTGCCACATGACATTGAGCAGAGTTCCCTGTGCTGTACAATAGGTCCTTGTTGGTTATTTATTTTAAATATAGCACCGTGTACAGGCAACCATAAGTTCATTCTCTAAGTCTATGAGTCCCTTTCTGTTTTATAAATTCATTTGTATCATTTCTTTTTAGATTCCACATATAAGGGATGTCATACAATATTTCCCCTCTGTCAAACTTACTTCATTCAGTCTAACAATCTTTAGGTCCATCCATTGTTGAAAATGGCAGTCTTTCCTTCTTTTTAGATTTTCCATTGACTTTTACCACAGGACAGGGTAGTGCTAAGATGTTCTGGGAGGTTCTCCTCTTTATCTCTTATGCATAGAAGAAATCCTTATATGTCAGGATCTCTGATTTCAGTCAGTACAGAACTCCTTTGTCTGGAGAGGCTGGTTAGCAGCCTCCATTTCCCATTTAACTGAAACACTGCTGACTCCTGGTGGAAGCATTTGTCCCTTGGGAACTAAGGTCTCTAGACCAGTAGACCCAAAGTCTCAGAGATGGAAAGCAAATTCATTCTTGGGTCACTAGGGGTAATACTGAGAGGAGCCAGTTCCATATTCACCCTTTGATCCCCAGACCCATGAACATTATGGGGAAAACAGCACTATACATAGCCTCTTAATTCAGAGCATATTATCTCAGCCCTGGGCTTCCCTGGTGGCTTAGACAATGAAGATTCTGCCTGCAATGCAGGAAACATGCATTTGATCCCTAGGTCAGGAAGATCCCCTGGAGAAGGGAATGGCAACCCATTCCAGTATTCTTGCCTAGAGAATTTCATAGACAGAGGAGCCTGGCAGGCCACAGTCCATGGGGTTGCAAAGAGTCAGACATGATTAAGCGACTAATGCTAACTAACTAATCTCAGTTTTACAAGATGGTCTCACCCAACTGGCACTGTAAATGGATCTTCAAAAAGGCATTTCAGGACTTGCCAGGTGGTCCAGAGTTGGGAGTCCACCTGCCAAAGCAGGGGACGCTGATTCGATCCCTGGTCCAGGAAGATCCACATGCCAAGGGGCAACTAAGGTTGTGGACCATAACTACTAAAGACCATGCTCTAGAGCACATGCCCCAGAACAAGAGAAGCCACCACAATGAGAAGCCCATGCACTGAAGCCAGAGAGGAGCCCTCACTCACCACGGTTAGTGAAAGCCTTTCTGCAGCCAAAATAAATAAATAAATAAAATTGAAAAGAATCACCAGACTTTGAAATTTTCTTTTTATAAAATGGCAATTCAGTGTCTTATCAGATCAGCTTTTTCTAGATGATGTGGCCACAGTCAAACCAGTGAATTCCATGAACATGAATCTGCTGACACACTTTATTTGCTCAAGCCCAGTCTCATATATGCTTCTTACACTGGATGACGAGATGCTGCTGTGCACACTCAACCTTACGGCTTAGTGGGCAAGGCCCAGTTCATGAGAGGTGGTTCAGGTCACATGGCCTTTGAGGGCCTGTCGTCAAGCATTGGTGTTGTCCAGTAGCTTCCACTCGTGCCTCAGACAGTAAAGAATCTGCCTGCAATGCAGGAGACCTGGGCTGGATACCTGGGTTGAGAAGATCCCCTGGAGAAGGAAATGGCAACCCACTCCAGTATTCTTGCCTGGATAAATCCATGGACAGAGAAGCCTGGTGGGCTAAAGTCCATAGGGTTGCAAAGGGTTGGATGACTAACTCACTTTCAGTACCACCTGTAGACACCTGAAATAAAGAACCACTTTCCTTAAGTTGCCAGTGCGCTTAGAAACAACCAACCAAATCCATTAAATTCCATATTTTCACTAACATATTCTGTGGCAGCAACTACTTGGTCACCTAGAAACCTATAGGAGCAAGGGAAGAAGTCTATAGAAGGCTGCAGACTTTGAATCTATGACGGGTCTGAAGTCCCTATAGGGTGGCAGGGATGGAAGTCGGGAAGAAAAGCCAGGCATGAGGAGGGAGAGATCAAGGATGCAAGGAACCCTGTGGAGATGATCTGAACACACATGGACAAACTGGACCCCACAACACAATCAGAATGTGTGTGTCTTTCGTCGCACTAACCTTGAGGATGTGGTGACTGGCACAAGAATCTGGCATCCTTCTTTCACAGAGGTGCACAAACACCTGCCCTGGGACCTGGAAAAGCTGGTGAGGAGGTCTGAGGGGAGCAGGAGGAGCTGGGGGCTCATCTGCAGTCTTGTGACAACAAGGAGGCCAGCAACAAGGTGAGGGGCCACCAGATGCTCCCTACAGTGACCTTCAGAGGGCAAAGGCCACCCCTTCACTTCTGCTTCTAACATCCAGTCCAAAATCCTCTTATAGCCAACCCTAACACAGAACCAGAGACAGCAAGGAATCCTTGGAAACAATTCCACATGGCTTGACTTGACATAGAGGCAACACGGGGAAGCAAATCCTGTGCGTGCATGCATTCTAAGTCGCTTCAGTCGTGTCTGACCCTTTGCGACCCCATGGACTGTAGCCCGTCAGGCTCCTCTGTCCATGGGATTCTCCAAGCAAGAATTCTGCAGCAGATTGCTCTGCTGTCCTCCAGGGGAGCTTCCCGACCCAGGAATTGAACCCAAATCTCTTATGTCTCCTGCATTGGCAGGTGGGTTCCTAACCATTAGCGCCACCTTGGGAAGCCCATGCAAATCATAGGCTGCTAGAAATCTCTGGGAACCATTTCCCAGGAATAAATTTCCCTCTCTATGTCTCTGTTCTTCTTTGATCCTCATAGTCATTGGACAACAATTATTATGTTTGATTACTGTGACCATCATCACAGCTAATATTTATTGCACATTTACTATGTGATGGATACTAGTCAACTACATTGCATCCCTAATTCACTTATTCTCGCAATCATCCTATGGGGTGGGTCCTATTTCACAGTGAGGGAACTAAAGCCAAAGAGAGATGAAAGAGCTTCTCAAGATCATACAGAGAGTAAGAGGCAGGGCAGGTATCTGAACAAAGTCAGTATGATTCCAGTGCCCTTTTTCTTAACTGCTAAGCTATAACATTCCTAACTTCAAACAGGATCCAAATAGTAATAAAGATCTTAACACAAATGAAAAGCATAGAATTTCTCTATGAATTTGGTTTTGAAGAAAAAGGAACACTTTAAAGAATATTGATAATCACAAAAATCACATTACTCATACTTAATCCAGGAGGTACCATAACTTGCTTTAAATTCCCAGATGGGTCTAAGATGACAGCACTAGTTTTGAAAAACATTATGACATAAAAGAATAAATTTGTATTCGAGTCATGTAGGATATGAGAGCAACACTAAATCGGATGAGGTATTATAAAAACAAGGCAAGAGAAATGTATATTTACACACGCTGCCACTCACTTCTTTAGCTAATATTTGGAAAGAGCAGTGTGGGCAAGTGACTGTGGGCATAAAAGACACTGAAGCCTGGCTAGGGTGTTGAGCCTACAAGGGAAGATAAAGCAACAAGGGAAGGCGCGTGGCATCACCCCTGCTAGAAGCCAGAATGCAAGGTAGACCTGGCAGTCAAAGAGAAGGAGAAATCCAGGCTAACAGGAGTTTGGTGAAAGAAGAGAGAAATGCCACCCTAGTTTGGTTTCCTTTCTCTTCGCTTCTGGTATTGCATGGAAATCTAGGGAAAACAATGCCCAGGGAGTCATGAGACTGGGATCCCATTTTCCTGTTCCTCCCACTAGCTCCCTGGGGGATCTACTTTCATCCTTCTCTAGGTCTCAGTATTATTATCTGTAGAATGGGGTAAGTGTGGTCCTAACAATTCTCTTCTAAAGTTCTAACAATCGAGCATTCTACAACACTAGACTTTTTTATACGAAAGGGAACGGTCCTAACCGCCCCTCAGGAAGCACACTCTTGATGCTAAACAGTGTTGCTGAGGATGCTGCCACGTCTGTGTTCTGACTGATTTTTATTCTATCACTTTTGTTTGTTTGTTTGTTTGTTTTTTCCATGTCAGTAATAGATTCTACCGGATCCGCCATTACTCTGCCATTTTCCCTCAAGGCCACCAGACGGCTAAAATCACAAGTCCATTTGAATCCCAGGACA
The DNA here is from genome assembly GCF_016772045.2 of Ovis aries. Classification (NCBI taxonomy): domain Eukaryota; kingdom Metazoa; phylum Chordata; class Mammalia; order Artiodactyla; family Bovidae; genus Ovis; species Ovis aries. Next base: position 39,872,688 of record NC_056075.1, on the reverse strand, counting down.
GAATCAAAAGAATCTGTTCCCTGACCCAGTCCTGGAAACAGAGCACCATCCTCAGTGGGAGCCAGTAGCCCCAAACTAGCAGTGACGGGATCCTTCCTACAAACAGGCTCATTTCACCCAGAAAGGAGCTGCCAGCAAAGTGTTCTCAAGATCAGAGTGAAAACTGCAGACCAAATAAAATGAAAGTGACTGTGATTCTTAAAACATTTTTAGGACTGAATTAACAGCAAATTAACTGAAAGTAATCTGAGTAGAAAAGCCGATACGTTGAGCTTTACATTGCCAAAAGAAGCAAGGTGTGTGTGTGTCTGTGTGTGTGTGTGTGGTGGTGGGGGGGGGGGGGCGGTATTAAGTGTGTGTTTTCTGCAGAGATTTTAAGATGGGGGCTTCCCAGGTAGCTTAGTGGTAAAGAATCCCCCTGCGAATGCAGAAGATGCAGGAGACTCGGGTTCAGTCTCTGGGTTAGGAAGATCTCCTGGAGGAAGAAATGGAAACCCACTCCAGCATTCTTGCCTGGATAATCCCATGGACAGAGGAGCCTGGCGGGTTACAGTCCATGGGGTCGCAAAGAATTAGACACGGCTGAGCAACTGCATGTGCCCATGCGTGCACACATCCATGTTCTGTGGCTCCCATGTTAATGGCCCCCATTAACTGATCCCAGTCACTATAACAAGCATCTTGCATGCATTTTCTCATCTAAACTTCACATTAAGCTCATGTGGGTGTTATTTCTGGCCCATTCCACAGATGAGGAAACAGTCTCAGGCAGGAGAAACGTGTGTCCAAACCACCTGGCTAAGGGAAGAGTTGGGATTTGAATCCAAGCCTAACTCCAGACACCTCTATCCTTCTGTCCACTAACACTGGCCTTTCTCTTCTTCCTTTCTTTTTCTCCTTTTTTAACAGAATTAACCTTTGCCTTAACTTGAGTATTTGTGCCACTAGATATTGGCCTTGCTCAGGTTGGAAGGGTGTGTTGAGATACCTGTTATGCATGTTGAATGTGGATGAATGGGGTGCACGCAATAACATTTACTGAATAAATAACAGCGTGCCTGGTTCTGTGCTAGGCAGGAGCTGGAAGCACAGAAACTCAAACATAAAACAAAGAGGCCACTGCTGCACTAGAGACGTGTGTGGAAACTTCAGGATGATCTGGATGACCAAGCACTAAGTTGTGCTTGGGTGAACTGCTGAGTCTCCTCAGAGAAAGCGCTCTTCCAAATGAGCCTCAAAGCACGATGGGAGCTCACTACTGAAGGAAAGCAGAGGGAACGTGCATTTTAGGTAAAACCTTAGGAAATAAAGGAAAGTCTAAGCATACCAGATTTGGCTTCCCTTCCTCCTGTGAGTCTGAAAGCCACCGTCCCATGGCTGGTGTTGGGACTGCTTCGGTTTGCTTTAATAAGCCAGACGGACACCCAGTCTGCTCCTCTGCGGTGTGAAGCGAACTGGCAATACTGAGGTAAGGAGCCTCTGGCCTTGCGGGGCCGTGAAATGAACTGAGCATGGCTTTTCTATTGGCCTGCGGTGACTCAAATATACTCAGTCCCAAACATGTGGGTCAGCCATCTTGTGTTCTTTGAGGGCCAAGAAGAAAGGGGTCAGTGAGCATTTAACATGTTCATTGGAATTATAGCACAGCCAATCATATTTGGAACTCAGAAGAAGCTTTCTGTTCCAGATATGGCTGCTCAAAAACAAAAAAAGCAAAGGGGAAAAAAAGAGGAATAAAAAAGAAGCTTGGAAGTGAACCAGCAGGAGGAAATTGAGGAAGTCATTGCGTGCCTGCTCAGTCTTGTCCGACTCTGTCAGTTTCCGGGCAAGAATACTGGAGGGGGTTGCCGTTTCTTCCTCCAGGGGACCGTCCCCACCCAGGGATGGAACCCATGTCTCCTGTATCTCTTGCATCGTCAGGCAGATTCTTTACAGCTGATCCACCAGGGAAGCCCTTGAGGAAGTCACGGCCTAAACTAAAGAATCCTCCATGGTTCACGGACTGCCTTTACCTGTATTTACACATAGCCTTGTAGAGGAGGCTTTGAAAATCTGGAATTGTACTTAAAGATAAACTTGACTATCAAAAAAAAAAAAAAAAAAAGACTATATGGAAACAAAACGAAAGTCAGGCCTCAGAGTCAACAGGACTGAGCCATAAGGTACAGTCAGAATCACTGCACTATAATCTTTGGCAGCAGGTTATGAAGCTGATGTAGCCTTCTATAAACTTCTTCTTCCTTTCATTTCTTATGTTCATTTCTTATGTCCCCAAGTCATCTGCAGAATTTTCAAAAACTTTCCTGATCTGTCCATTGAGAGTTCTTGGCCCATTTTGTCAAGTTTTACCTCTTGCTTTAAACTCTTTTCGTTTACATATGAACGGAAAGTGTTTAGTCATGGCCAACATAAGTGAAAAGCTTGAAACCCTGACACAACAAATTCATAATTAAGGCTTTCTGTTGACCTCATCTCTCAGAGTGCCCAGCAACCCCTTACTTCTCTCTTTCTTTTTTTTTTAACAATGATTTTGTTCCAAAAATATTGCTATTCATTTTTCTTTTTTTTTAAAGTAAATCAGATCTTAAGCTATAGATGGGAATTTTTCTACTTAGGGAAAATCTTTGCTAAAATATTTTATAAACTAAACAAAATGTTCTATAAATGTTTGTCTCTGTAAAAATTCACTTTTAAATTGTATTTTAAGCATACTGAAAAATTAGAATACCACTCTCTCTAAACACTTAAAGTTTTGCATAAGCATGTCATATACATTCATTGATGATTATCATTAATCTCAAACCTTACAAAGAACTTCATTTCCTCAAAATCAATGCTCCTTTGAATGGATACCTGTATATGCATGGCTGAGTCCTTTCACTGTCCACCGGAAACTACCACAATATTGTTAATAATCTATAGTGCAATATAAAATTGAAAGTTTAATTTTTTTAAAAAAAAAAATCAATGCTCCCTTACAAACCCAGCAAAATAATACATGCTTCCAAAGTTCTAGGAGAATCAGAAAGTGGAGGCAGGAGATCTCGAACTTGGAGGGGTTTCCTTGATCAACTGGTGACAGGAAGATTTCTGAAGGCCCTTCTGAAATTCAAGCCAACTATAATTTTATCTACCTCAGAGACAATTTCTCAAGGTAGTTAAATTTTCAAATGAAATTCCCTTTCTTCCCCCAAAGTATACTTACTGAAAACAGCACAGAGAGAGAAGGCCACGCACACAGATGAGCAGAAATGAATCGGAATTACCAGGGGAGCTCTTGGCGAAGATACAGAATGTGTGGCCATTATTATTTTATGAAGAAACTGTAAGAAGTAACCAGAGATGGTACCCAGAAGCTCTTCCTGAAGACTATTATAAAGGGAGACACCAAGCCCAGCAAAGTTAAGAATTATATGAAGTTTACCTAGTTCTTTTGTTCTTCACTCACCACTATTATTCTTTCCCACTTTCTTTGGGAACCAGTGTCTTGTGTTTCTGCCCGGAGTTCCCCAGAAGGAGCCATTTAGACAAACCATTCGTGGTATTAAACTCTCTGGTGACACAGAACTACCTTGCCCTCCTCCCCACAGCCCATCAAAGCTTCTTCTTGTTCAGCTGTCCAAAGCATTCTGTCTGGAGCAGCATCACCAAGAGTGTGGTCCTGAATTGAGAGATTAACACTGAAATACACACATCACCGTGTGTAAAACAGATAGCTAACGGGAAACTGCTGTATAACACAAGGAGCTCAGCTTGTTGCTCTGTGACAACCTGAAGAAGTAGGATGGGGTGGGAGCTGGGAAGGAGGTTCAAGAGGGAAGACACATATGCATACCCATGGCTGGTTCAGGCTGATGTACGAGAGAAACCAACACAACACTACAAAGAGATTATCCTCCAATTAAGACTAAACAAATTATTTTGAAAAGAGTATTGTCCTCAAAACAGCAGCATTAGCATCACCTTGGAGTTTTTTTAGAAATGCAAATTCTTGAGGTAATGAAATAGGTCCCTCAAAGTGATCTGCACTCCTCGGTCACTGTAGATTATTCACAACAGTCGAGTCGTGGAAACAACCCACAAATCTGCGGATGGATAAATGGATAAAGAAACTGTGGTTAAATAAACAATGGTGTATCACTCAACCTTAAAAAAGAAGATCATGCCATTTGCAATGACAAGGATGAATCTGGAGGACAGCAGGCTAAGTGAAATAAGATAAAACCCTGCATGTCCTCTCTTACATGTGGAATCTATAAAAGTCAAATACACAGAAACAGAGAGTAGGATGGTGGTTAACAAGGGCAGGGGTTTGGGGAAATAAGGAGATGCTAAAGTGTACAAAGTTGAAGTTCTGTGGGCTGAGTGAATCCAGGGATCTAAAGGCAGCATGACCACTATAGTTAATAATTGTTTTTGAAAATTTCAATAGAGCTGTATTTTTAGGGCTCCACACAATTTAAGTAACAAAATTAGTAATTCCCAGTAAAGTGGAACAGAAAGCAAAAGAAAACCATTCCTCAACACTGTAGGTCATTTTTTAATACTGTGTGAGTGAGTATAGGTTTGTCCTTCAGTATACATCAGGGGTTGGTTTCAGGAGCCCCAGTTCAGTTCACTTCAGTTCAGTCGGTCAGTCATGTCCAACTCTTTGCAACCCCATGAATTGCAGCACACAAGGCTTCCCTGTCCATTGCCAACTCCCAGAGTTTACCCAAACTCATGTCCATCAAGTCAGTGATGCCATCAGCCATCTCATCCTCTGTCGTCCCCTTCTCCTCCTGCCCCCAATCCCTCCCAGCATCAGTGTCTTTTCCAGTGAGTCAACTCTTCGCATGAGGTAGCCAAAGTATTGGAGTTTCAGCTTCAGCCTCAGTCCTTCCAATGAACATCCAGGACTGATCTCCTTTAGGATGGACTGGTTGGATCTCCTTGCAGTCCAAGGGACTCTCAAGAGTCTTCTCCAACACCAAAGTTCAAAAACATCACTTCTTTGGCACTCAGCTTTCTTAAAAGTCCAACTCTCACATCCATACATGACCACTGGAAAAACCATAGCCTTGACTAGACGGACCCTTGTAGGCAAAGTAATGTCTCTGCTTTTGAATATGCTATCTAGGTTGGTCATAACTTTTCTTCCAAGGAGTAAACGTCTTTTAATTTCATGGCTGCAGTCACCATCTGCAGTGATTTTGGAGCCCAGAAAAATAAAATCTGACACTGTTTCCACTGTTTCCCCATCTATTTCCCATGAAGTGATGGGACCAGATGCCATGATCTTCGTTTTCTGAATGTTGAGCTTTAAGCCAACTTTTTCCCTCTCCTCTTTCACTTTCATCAAGAGGCTTTTGAGTTCTTCTTCACTTTCTGCCATAAGGGTGGTGTTATCTGCATATCTGAGGTTATTGATATTTCTCTTGGCAATCTTGATTCCAGCTTGTGCTTCTTCCAGCCCAGCGTTTCTCATGATGTACTCTGCATATAAGTTAAATAAGCAGGGCGACAACATGTAGCCTTGATGTACTCCTTTTCCTATTTGGAACCAGTTTGTTGTTCCATATCCAGCTCTAACTATTGCTTCCTGACCTGCATATTGGTTTCTCAAGAGGCAGGTCAGGTGGTCTGTAGTCCCATCTCTCTCAGAATTTTCCACAGTTTCTTGTGCTCCATACAGTCAAAGGCTTTGGCATAGTCAATAAAGCAGAAATAGATGTTTTCTGAAACTCTCTTGCTTTTTCTGTGATCCAGTGGATGTTGGCAATTTGATCTCTGGTTCCTCTGCTTTTTCTAAAACCAGCTTGAACATCAGGAAGTTCACGGTTCACATATTGCTGAAGCCTGGCTTGGAGAATTTTGAGCATTACTTTACTAGCGTGTGAGATAAGTGCAATTGTGTGGTAGTTTGAGCATTCTTTGGCATTGCCTTTCTTTGGGATTATAATGAAAACTGACCTTTTCCAGTCCTGTGGCCACTGCTGAGTTTTTCAAATTTGCTGGCATATTGAGTGCAACACTTTCACAGCATCATCTTTCAGGATTTGAAAGAGCTCAACTGGAATTCCATCGCCTCCACTAGCTTTATTCATAGTGATGCTTTCTAAGGCCCACTTGACTTCACATTCCAGGATGTCTGGCTCTAGGTGAGTGATCATACCATCGTGATTATCTTGGTCATGAAGATATTTTTTTGTACAGTTCTTCTGTGTATTCTTACCACCTCTTCTTAATATGGCACTGTTTTAATAAGCTTTTCATGTGGTTCTCACATTAAAGTTTAAAGATGACTGACTTAGAGAGGGGCTTCCCTGATAGCTCAGTTGGTAAAGAATCCACCTGCAATGCAGGAGACTCCAGCTTGATTCCTGGATTGGGAACATCCGATCTGAAGGGATAGGCTACCCACTCCAGTATTCTTGGGTTTCACTTGTGACTCAGCTGGTAAAGAATCCATCTGCAATGTGGGAGACCTGGGTTCAATCCCTGGGTTAGGAAGATCCTCTGGAGAAGGGAAAGGCTATCCACTCCAGTATTCTGGCCTGGAGAATTCCATGGACTGTATAGTCCATGGGGTCACAAAGAGTTGGACATGACTGAGAGACTTTCACTTTCAGGCTTCCCTGATAGCTCAGTTGGTAAAGATTCTGCCTGCAATGCAGGAGACCCCAGTCCTATTCCTAGCTCAGGAAGATCCACTGGAGAAGAGATAGGCTACCCACGCCAGATTTCTTGGGCTTCCCTTGTGACTCAGCTGGTAAAGAATTAGAGAAACCATCAGAGAGAAAATTCCAGCAGTGGAGGAGATGGGAAGAGCTGAAGCTCTCCCTCCATGAGCCTTCCCAATGAAGAGCTTCTGGTCCAAAGGACTTCCACCAACCAACTGTAAGCTGAACATGAACACAAAACACCCAAAATGGAAACATTGGGCAGTGGTCTAACATCTTATTGAATTATTTCCCTACACTTTGTATGTGAAGATTCAAAATTAATGACTCAAGGATATTGGGAATGAACAGTACATCTCACTTAATTCTCTGTGTCTCCAGAGAGAGGTTAATTGGGACCAATAAATTGGAAGAGATTACTTAACGAGTTGATTAATGTTCTGAGAAAGAAGGGGCCCCAACTGGACATATTCTGCTGATTTCTAAAAAAGAGGATTTAATTAAAATCAATTGCTTAACCCTACTGTAAACTGCAAGATCAATCTCTGCTGTGGGGAGTCTCATCAGTGTGCAAGAAGGAGGAAATGAGACCACAGTCAGGACGACTGCAGAGAGATTCAGTATTTGCCAAAAGACTATTTATCACCTGCAGGAATGTCAGTGCATAGGAGGAAAAATCAAATATCAATTTCAGCCAAGAATAGATTTTCCTGTAAGTGGGAAAGAGGAACACCCAGCCCCGAGTCATCCAGAGTTAAGTAAATTATTCTCCTGGGTTAAATTGCTGTCAGGCTATACTCTATAACACGAACATTTGCTGTGCCTTTTCAACAATGTGCACACACCTCCGTGTGTGTCTGTGGAAATAGATGAGTGGGCTGGCATTGTTGAGTTTAGATCAGTACAGTGAAAGCATCATTATCCAGCAGCAGACTCTTGGCATTGCAGACTGCGCAGGGGCTTTCTTTGCAGGACCCAGGTCCGTACCCCACACTCCTACTCCCTGCACCACGGCCTCGGGCCACCTCCCACCCTCCCAGTCAAGGCCCAGAAGCGCCAGTCCTCCAGTTCCAGGGCCTTGTTCAGGTCCACCCTGCTTCCCCAGGCTTCAGTTGCTCCTGCTCCAGCTCTGAGAGAATTCTGCCTGGTAGAGAAACTGAGCTACATCTGAGAAGTGAGGAAGCCAGGAGACCTGCACAGGCAGACTAATCAAGGTGAAGAACGTGGGAGCTTCAAAGCTATTAACAGACCTAGGCAGGCCTGCGTTGGTGTGGGAAGCCAAAGAACGCCCCCCACCCGCCCAGAGATGCCCATATCCTAGCCTCAGAACCTGTGACTACATTAGCTATGGCAAAGGGGATTAAGGCTGCTGATGCAGTGAGGTTTGCTGACTTGGAGGTTAACCTGGATTATCTGAGTGGGAGCCATCTAATCACATGAGTCTTTAAAAGTGGAAGGAGAGAGAGAGAAAAATGCAAGGTGGGCAGGTCATGACCCACTGCTGCTGGTGCTGAAGTTGGTAGAAGGGGAGTGTGGAGAAGATTCTAGAAGCCAGAAAGGGAAGGAAATGGATTCTCCCCAGAGCCTTTGAAATGGAGGCAGCCCTGCTGACCCCTTGATCTTGGCCCAGTGAGACCCACAGGGGCTTTCTGACCTACATAACTGTGAGCTACTAAATGTGTGTTGCTAAGCCATTTGCTGTGTGGTCATTTGTGACAGTAGTGATAGGACACTCACACAGTCAGCAAGGGCTGAGGGTCAGCCTCTTGACCTCAGAGCACTCTGTGGGCCTTGCAGGATCTGCTGCAGATGGTGTCTCAGGGTTGGGTGGGCATAGTCAGTGCCTGTGCAGTGGGAGAAGTGGGCAGGAAGCCAGAAAGTAAAAAGACGGGTGGTTTCTAACCATTAATTTACCCCTGAAGTTTCACAAATGCGAAAATGGTGGAAATTCAAAGAAATAAGGTGAGCACCCATATTATGAATTGTATAAAACAGATTTACTTTGCGTCTTTTAGAAAATGAAGCTGCGTACATTTGACTGACTGTTTAGAACAGTCCTGACAAAGCCATGGGCTTCCCTTGTGGTTCAGCTGGTAAAGAATCCACCCACAATGCGAGGGACCTGGGTTTGATCCCTGGATTGGGAAGATGCCCTGGAGAAGGGAAAGGCTGCCCACTCCAGTATTCTGGCCTGGAGAATTCAGTCCATGGGGTCACAAAGAGTTGGACATGACTGAGCGGCTTTCACTTTTATTGACAAAGCCATCTTATTTTCAGAGAATGTCGCAAAATGTCATGGGGCTAGTGAAATTGTTTTTAATGTCAAAAGAAAAAAATGGAGTCTGGTATTTAATATTTAACAAACTCCTTATTTTGTTAGAAACATTTTGACTTTAATAACTAATTATATGTCCTTCAGTATCTAATATATATAGTATTCAAATTTTTTAGATTTGTGTAAAGCCACACTTAGTCACCTTCCTGCATGATGGAATAAATACAGACTCTTTAAAAGGGGCAGATGCTGTATTGGAAGATGTAAATAATATAGACGGGTGATTTTTAGTGGACTTTAATAGAATAAACTCAAGCCTTCTCCACCACATTCCATCCCCATCAGCCCCTGGTGAAAAGGAGATTTTGTTAGGCCATGTGTTTGGCCTCCAAGGTCAATGCCACACTTCCCTGGTTAACAGCCTCGCCTCTCACTCATCTGAGCTGGAGGGTGTGTGTGCTCTGCCTACACTGCAGCCAGGCCATGTCAGTTTTGGGTCAAACATGGGGACCAAACAGGGCTCTCTTGCCATTTCATTCTCTCTGGGTACCAGTCCCCCTGGAGTGGGTAGCAATGTCAGGCTGGCTTTCCTCTGTGTGGCCAAACACATCTTACCAGGGAGCTCTGCACTGGGTCTTGGGTCCAAAGGCCAGTTAACAATCAGGTATTATCAGGGTATATTAATCAGAGTTCTCTAGAAAAACAGAACCAATCTATACATACTTGAAATTTTAATATAGGAATTGGTTCACAGGGTCACAGACACCAGCAAGTCCCATGATCTGCCATCTGCAGACTGGAGAACCAGGAAGGCTGGAGGTACCATTCAGTTCAAGGCTGAAGGCCTGAGACCCAGGAGCCCAGATGCCCAAGGCCAGGAGAGGATGCAGAGTGAACTCGCCCTCCCCTCACTCCGTGTCCTATGGGCCCTCAGTAGACCGGATGACGCACATTGGAGAAGACCACCTGCTTTACCCGCTCCACCGATTCGAATGCTCATTTCTTCCAGAAACACCCTCCCAGACACGCCCCAGAAGTGTTGTACAGCTATCTGGGCATCCCTTAGACCAGTCAAGCTGACCCATAAACTTGCCTGGAATTGTGCTCCAATACCCCTGGAAGTTAATCCAACCAGTCGATCCTAAAGGAGATCAGTCCTGGGTGTTCATTGGAAGGACTGATGTTGAAGCTGAAACTCCAATATTTTGGCCACCTGATGCAAACAGCTGACTCATCTGAAAAGACCCTGATGCTGGGAAAGATTGAGGGCAAGAGGAGAAGGGGACGACAGAAGATGAGATAGTTGGATGGCATCACTGACTCAATGGACATGAGTCCAGGAGTTGGTGATGGACAGGGAGGCCTGGCATGCTACAGTTCATGGGGTTGCAAAGAGTCGGACACGACTGAGCGACTGAACTGAACTGAACTGAACCCCTGGAAGTCACGGGAAAGGGAACAGTGGACAGGAAGGTAAAGACTGACTCAGGGGAGTCCTGAGATGACAACCAGCTGCCAGAAGCCTTCCAACCTGCACCTCAAACTGTAATATCCAAAAAAGAGGGAAACGGGAAAGATGCGAGGAGAGAAAAAGAAGAGACAAAGGGGAAGAGAAAGAGGGAAGTCTCTTTCTTATGCCCACCATGGGAGTCTCACACAGTCTGAACTGCCTTCCAGACCCACTGGAGGACACCCAGAACTGCCCCTTGAAGCGTCAGAGTCAGGGTGCACACACACACGAAAAGGAGGAGATGCCTGGGGACTGCTTGCCAGCACCTTTTCCTTTTTAACTATTTCCTCAAAGAGCTTTTGAAACATCAGTAAATCCAGCTGAAAGCTCAACATGGCAGTATGCGGGCAATGTAAAAAACCCTGTGCCCAGAATTTTAACGTGTATTTTCCCTAAGTGAATGAGCACCAGGAAGTGAGCTTTTTTTTTTTTGGAGACACTGAAGTTCTCCGCTGGAGTGAAGTCATGGGCTATCAGCCCTGCTCTGTGCTCTGGAATATTGATTTGCTGGAAAACTGCAGCTTTCAAAGTGAAACTCTGGATTTAAGCAGGTAATGGGAAGCACAACTAATATATTCCGAGGCTTTGCAATACAGTTTAAAGATGCATCACACCTATTAGATGGTGCGTGATCAAGTATCAGTCAATTCTGCAAAACTCCTAGAAGTGAAGAGGGGCAGGGGGGATTTTATGATTTGTCACACTGTGAGTACAACTCAGATCTATGTGTGTGTGTCTTCAGGGCTCGGGGTGTTTGTTAAGGACTGTTCGTTTCCATGTGTAAAAGTCTTACCTCATGTCAGAAAGTTCACCTAAATGTCTAACCACAACCTTCACAAATGCGGGCTTCCCTAATAGCTCAGTTGGTAAAGAATCCGCCTGCAATGCAGGAGACCCCGTTTCGATTCCTGGGTTGCGAAGATCCCCTGGAGCAGGGAAAGGCTACCCACTCCAGTAATTCCATGGACTGTATAGTCCATGGGGTCGCAAAGAGTCAGACGTAACTGAGTGACTTTCACTTCACTTCACACCTCACCAAGCCCATAGCAGACTTCTGCTGCATTTCAGTAGAGGTAAGCATTTATTATCATTGATTACTTGTCTTTTAATTTGACATTTAATATTGCTCCTTGTCTCCGAGGCATCCTAAGACATACATTTGTTTCCTTTTCACTCTAAGTTAACACTATGCCTTTCTTCCGAGATCATCATTTTTAATCTCCTTTAAACACTTCATAAAAGCAAACAGCCATCTTTAGCCTTTCTGCCTAAAGTATTTCTGATAGCAATTGCAGATTGTCATGTAGTTGAACTTCGCTCCTCAACAATATCAGTCTTAGTAAGGCTTGCAGTCCTTGGGGCCCAGAACCTCATCTTTTTATACATTCTGCAAAGTGTCTTGTGAACTTAGAGCCTCAATGAATTACATACAGCCACAGTGGTGATCACTTTCCAACTCCACCCTTGGGACTGAGGTCATCTATATTTTACGGGCATCTCTTTTAACTAGGTCCATTAATTTTGCAGTAAGCATTCTAAGTGTAAATCAGCTCCTTTATGGCAAGATCTACCAATTTTTCAGAGTCTGTCTTTTTCACAAAGGTGCCAACAGGACCAACTAATAGCATCCTTAAGAAAGACAAGGGTTGGAGGTTTTCATGCAGGAGCTGGAAAGACTTGGTGGATCACCCTCTATGCAACAGTGACCTTTACCTGGGCTCCAGAGCCTGGGAGGTGGAACTCAAGCTAGAAGAGTGTAGTGGAGTTCCTGAAGAGCAGGCTACCTGGAGGACATCTTCCTGTGGGCAGCATGGGCTGATGCCCCCCATGGAACACTTCTATTTGACCAGAGTTTAGCCTGGGCAGACACCCAGCAGGTAGAAGGTGGGAACCTTAAGGGTCCCAGCAGAGGACCCTGGAGCTCAGTTCTTGGATATGGATGAACTGACCCCAGATCTGGAGCTGGGGCCTCCTGATCTTGGGTCACTCTTCCAAATCCTGAGCACTTCATCAAAGTCAACTTCCCTGCCTTAAGCTTACCTTCAGAGTCCTAATGAGACACTCCTGGCTCAACAGTCAGATAACTTCTTGCCTCTGCTGAGCCTCCATATGCCACCTGTGTAGACAGGTAATAGCACCAGCCTCATCAGGACATTAGGACCATGATAGCAACACACAGAGAATGCACAGCGCAGACGCGCCCAACACGGGTGACTTGAGGATGGACTGGTTGGATCTCCTTGCAGTCCAAGGGATTCTCTAGAGTCTTCTCCAACACCACAGTTCAAAGGCATCAATTCTTCGGTGCTCAGCTTTCTTTATAGTCAAACTCTCACATCCATACATGACTACTGGGAAAACCATAGCTTTGACTAGACAGACCTATGTTGGCAAAGTAATGTCTCTGCTTTTTAATATGCTCTCTAGGTTGGTCATAGCTTTTCTTCCAAGGAGCAAGCGGCTTTTAATTTCATGGCTGCAATCACCATCTGCAATGATTTTGGAGCCCCTAAAAAATAAAGTCTCTCACTGTTCCACTGTTTCCCCATCTATTTGCCATGAAGCAATGGGACCAGATGCCATGATCTTAGTTTTCTGAATGTTGAGTTTTTAAGCAAACTTTTGGCTTTAAGTTTAAGTGGCCTTAAAACTCAATTACTGGGCTGCTCAACGCCTATTCATAGCCTGCCCAACACATGCATAGCTTCTCTGTCAATGTTTGAAGGAAAGGAAGAGAGGTGAGATGAGGAAAGAGAGGGACAAAGGAAGGGACAAGAAGACAAGTGGTACACTGGCCGACAAGAGGCCACAGAGATCAGTTACCCAATCAGCAGATCTCGGGGTGGGGGGGTGGTGAAGCACAGGGTTTGGAGACGGCAAAGCCAGGGAAACAACAGTTGTCATCACTGGGGGTCTTGAGACCTTGGCCAGTCCCACTGAGGTGGGTCCTACTGACAGATCTCAACAAACCTAAGTCCCAGATGATCCAGGGTGGTCAAGAGAGCTCTACTCCCCTAGGCCCACTTATCCACATATTGGCCATCCAGCAGAAGGGCTCTCACGGTGGAGGACAGGAGTAGAACCAGGATTGGACAGATCCTTGACTCAGTACATAGGCTTGACTTTCACCCCCAGAACTTACATCGAGTTCTCATCAGTTGGCCCTTCAACCAGGGATTCAACATCCTTCTGGCCCATTTTGACCTCATTTTGATATGAAAACACCTAGGCAGAGAAAACAAAATCTGGATGGGCATCTTCAGTCCTGTACTTCATAACTAACCATGAAGCAATTACATAGTCATGATATTATACAGAAAACCAGTGTGCCAACTTTGTGAGCAGCAGTAAATTTTGTTTTCCTTCTAGAAAATGCATTTTCTGCTGCCTAGTAGTAAACTTAATACCTATGCAGCACTGTAGCTTTTAGAGATTCAGTCTGCATACATTTATACTCCCATGGAACTCACAACCTGGAAGGGGAGAGAGAAATGTAAAGAATATATTAATAAATTATCAGTGTGATAACACAGGGTCTATCCCATAGCAGGTACTCAATTAAAAATTAGCTGCAGATGAATGAATGAATGGGTGCTATAGCAAAGGTGGAATAGAGGGTCCAGTGGGGGAAACAGGAAAAGGCACAATTCATACTGGAAAGGAAAAGTTACGTCATAGAAGGCAAGTAAGATGCACCTGGTTGCTATTTTAGGAGTTTGGTACATGAGGTTCTAATTATTAAAGTGCTGATTGGAAAAAACTTGGATTTTTGAAAAAAGCTTAAAGAAGAAGACAAGATGCATCAACAATTTAGGCAGCAAATGAAATGTGAGTAGATGTGGAAGAAGTGGCTGAGCAGGGATGGAAATGAAGGCAGTAAGGAAATTGGCTGGGGCTGAGCTAGTGGATGGAGGGAAGGTGTAGGGGTTGTTCCCAGAATGAATGAGAAACTCAGTTGGCTGTTCCATGGAGCCTCTAATCAAAGGTATATTGTTGAGACTTCAAAAATACCCAGGATTTCTGACTGATTCTTCAGAGAGAAAGAGGGGGTAAAGAGATACTCATGATTGATACTGCCCAACTCTAGTCCTGAAGAGTGCGTGTTGGCCTGGAGAGTGTGTGGAGGGCAATGGTAGGCAGAAAAATGTCCCTTCCCCTCCACCCACCAAAGATTTCTATGTTCTGATTCCAGGAGCCTGTGAATATGTTATCTACATAGTTAGAGGGACTTAGCAGATGTGAGTAAATTGAGAATTTTAAGATGGGGAGATTATTCTGGATTATCCCGGTGGACCCAACCTAACCACAGGGTCCTTATCACGAAAAGGAGAGAGGCAGGAGAGTCAGAAGGGTATGTGACAATCAGTTCAGTTCAGTTCAGTCGCTCAGTCGTGTCAGACTCTTTGCGACCCCATGGACTGCAGCACGCCAGGCCTCCCTGTCCATCACCAACTCCCGGTGTCTACCCAAACTCATGTCCATTGAGTCGGTGATGCCATCCAGCCATCTCATCCTCTGTCATCCCCTTCTCCTCCTGCCCTCAATCTTTCCCAGCAGCAAGGTCTTTTCAAATGTGACAATAGAAGACAGCCTTCAGAGAAAGGTCTGAAGATGTTATGCAACTATCTTTGAAGACGGTGGAAGGGGCCGTGAACCAAGGAATGCCAGCAGCCCCTAGAAGCTTGGAAAGGGAAGAGATTCTCCCCAAGAACCTCCAGACAGGAATCAGCCCCAGTGACACCTTGACCTACCCCAGTGAGACCCACACAAGACTGAGAATTACAAGGTGAGAATTTATCAGGTTGTTTCAAGCTTGTAAGTTTGTGGCAATTCACCACAGCAGCCATGGGAAACCAACGCAGCATGCCTTTGTTTTATAAGATGATCCCCACATTACCAGACACACTGCATCCTTGGGGGTTTGGGGAGTGCCCCACAGCCATGTGACAGTCAGAAACACCCGCACGTTTTCAAACATCCACTGTGGATGAGGGAGCACCTAGCCCATTTAAATACAACTGCCCGGAGAACGGAAGAGGCAAATCGTTCTTTTCTGCCTCAATCCCTCAAGCTTTCATCATGCCTGCCATTTCCTCTCACTCAGTGCCAATCCACCAGATTAAAAGGCTTCTAAAACATCCTGAAATTGAGTGAACTGAGGCTTGGTAACAAAGGTGGAAGCATGGACATGTAAAGAGAAACATTCATCCATTTGATTTACTTATGCACACTCCCTCTGTCTGTTTCTGTGTGTATTTTCAACAAAGCGCAAAGATACTGCTTACGAGAGGGCTTGCAGCAAGTGGAGAGGGGGCAGCTGAAATGCGAGCAGCTCTGTGTCCCCTGATTAATGGAGAAAAGGCGGTTGGGCTCCTTGATTGATGACACACAATCCCTATCAGCTTGCCTCCAGCAGCAAGCATGGCTGCCTAACAGTCTCAGAATCCAGAAGGCAAAAGGATTTTCATTCTGGGCATAGAAAAACTGGAAAAACAGCAGACCAAGCTGGAATCCGCTCTTGCATGGTCTGCTAGATGAAATGATGCCTTGTCAGTTTTCACTTTGTTTTTCCTCCCAGGTCTGCACGCCAGAGCAGGGGGATGGCTGATTTCCCCTGAAAAAGCCTGCCATTTGAGCATCCCTCCAGGTGGCGCTAGTGGTAAAGAACCCGCCTGCTAATGCAGGAGACCTAAGGAGATGCAGGTTTGATCCCTGAGTTGGGAAGATCCCCTGGAGGAGGAAATGGCAACCCACTCCAGTGTTCTTGCCTGAAGAATCCCATGGACAGAAGATACTGGCAGGCTACAGTCTCTGGGGTCGCAAAGAATCAGACAGGACTGAAGCTGCTTAGCACGCACACATTTGATAATACCAAAGGCCAGAGCAGTGAGGTGAAGAGTTTTAGGCAGCTAAGCCCTGTCTTAGTTGCAAGAAAAGAGTTTCACTGATCACCCCATTATTTCCCATTAGCCTAAGAACAGTGCCTTTTTCTCCCTCAGAGAGAAGATTTACATAGATAGATAGCTGTTTCTGAAACCCATAAAAGGAACAGGAATTCAAAGACGCTTTTCTGTCTTTAGCTAACATTCACTGCATGCTTCTTTGAATTATTTATTATTGAAATTATGCCACCAGCAGAATCAAATCATCTCTGTGAAGGGAAGTTTATCTCTGTTAATGGAAGTTTTAGTAAGCTGGTATATGGGTTAGGATCACCACTCCCATTTTTACCCTAATTATTTTTTCCTTAACATCCATACATCCCCATGGTTTGTGCTATAAAAAAAGCAAAATCAGACTGATTATGTAAAGTTGCTGACATATTTTAATGCTCAAGGCTCAAATTTTGTTATTAAATGTTAAATGCTTTTTCTCAGCTTCAAGAGAATTTCCCACTATGTTATTTTATTAATCTTCTTCAAGGGGAATGCCATCACCCAAGACATACAAACACTATTTTTTAAATTTGGGAAAACTTATTCTTAAGTTTCCAGAAAAAGTCATTGCTAAGTTCTCACTGGGATCCTGAGGTTGCCCTCCACGCTTCTCTCCATCATGCCCTCCCGAGCAGGACTTGTGTTCATGCACACACCACACAGAGCTGAATTTCTCTGGGCCTTCCACCTTTTCTGCCTCCATCTTTGATCAGAATCATGAGATCAGGAAAAGTATACAAAAGAGAAAATCTATCCTACAGCAATTCTTTCCACATCCAAAGATCTGACTTTGGAAGAAGAGAGTCTTTGTGAAAATGAATCCATGAGGCTGAGGCACAGAAAATACCATAAGGTTATGAATGCTCTATAATTAGTAAGCTGTGTGACCTCAGGCAAATGGGCTACCCTCTTTGTGTCACAATTTTCTTATCCGAAAAATGTGAATAGTCGTAGTATCCACTTCATAGGGTTGTTGTGAGAATTGAATGAGTGAATACTTGAGCACAGTCAACAGAGGAGAGGATGTAACAGATGGATACACCAACAATGCATAGTTTAGGGGTTTTTTTAGTAGTTAAGACTGTAGCAGGCTTCAGAGATCAATCAGCCACTCAACAGCGACTGATTAAACACCTAGGAAGAGGCAGGCTCTGGGCTTATCGCCACAGATATGATTATAAATGGTCCAGCTTGATTCTTACTCTCACAGAGTCCTCAGCCATCCCCAGAAGCATGGGGTCTCCGTGTAACTGACATGGTCAACTGACAAGTCACCATTCTCTTGATGTAGAGTGAGCTGTCGGCTCAATTATCAGTGGGAAAAAAACCACAAGAGTAACAATATGATGGAGCCCTTACAAACTTTAAAAAGTCCACCATTTCTTTTAAATAGTTCACCTTCTCCTCTATAGCAGTCATTTTTCTCTGGTACCAGGATCAAAATTTGATCACAATGTACCCAAGTTAAATAATCTTAAGTGATATATTACTATCATTTCTACAAATTCAGCACAAATGGTATCCTATTCAAGACATCATCTCAAGTACTGCAATTTCTAAAAAGGAAAAGTACAAACAGCCTTCATGTGACCCTTTGGGATCAGGCTTAAATGAACTGACATCTCCCGCTCCGATGTCTGTGTTAAATGCTCCTTCAGCCAACCCCCTCTAAACCTATCATCACAGGATGCTTCTTCTGGAACAAATCAGGATTAGAGTGGCAGAGGAAGCACAATGTCTAAACCAGGCTCTAGAAGCTGGTCTTATTTTCCGCTGACAAGAATTCACCGCTAAAAGAGAATCCTGTTTACAATTTGTTTACTGAACTCTTAGGAACCAATCCAGCACTGCAGAGATTCCAAAGGGAATGGCTACGGGAAGAAGGGTAACTTGTCATTTTCTGCAAACAAAGCTTCAAGGCACATTTGCAGTCTTGTTTCTGAGCAGAAGCGAGAAGGCTTAATTTCAAAATGTGGTGCAATTATTAAGTGGTTTCACTTAAAGAAACCAGCCTCCTGGGCCCTTGCATTTCAGTTCACTACACCAATCTCCCACTGAGTCAAAAGCATATTTCATAACAATTATCCCTCTGGTTTCCAAATGTCTGCTAATAATAATAAAAAGAACTAATTATTGAGTAGTTACTATAATGCAGACAAATTCTTATTGAAATATAATTGACACGCACCATTGTGTCAATTTAAGGAGTCAACATGTTGATTTGATACATTTATATGTTGCAATGTGATTGCCATTGTAGTATTAGCTAATGTCTTTATCACATCACATAACCATTACTTTTGTGGAAAGAATAATTAAGACTTAGTCTCTTAGCAAATTTGATTTGTGTAATGCAATATTGTGTCTATAATCACTATACTATGCATTAAATCTCCAAAATTTATCTCCTACTTGCAAGTTTATACCCTTAAACAACAGCTCTACTATTCCTCCACCCCCAAAGTCCTTGATAACCACCATTCGACTCTGTTTTTGTTTTTAAAGTTTGGCTTTTCAGATTCCGCGTGTAAGTTTTGACTCATATATACCCCTATGAAAACAACACCATGATCAACATAATGGATGTGTCCATCATACACTCAAAAGTTTCCCGTACTCTTTTATAATCCTCTCTCATCCTCTGCCCTAACTCCCAACCTCCCCCCATCCCCATCGCCCACAACCTGTCACTGCTGTCAGTCTAGTCACCCATGTCATTAGTTCGCATCGTCTCAAGTTTTATATAAATTGAATCATACTGTATTGTACTATTTGTTTTCTTTTTTGGCCTGGTTTCTATCACTCAGTCTAATTATTTTGAGATCCATCCATACCATTGCATGCATCAACAATTCATCAGTTTTACTATTGACTTCTACTGCATTACAAAATTACTCTGACGGCTGCGTGGTGCTGGAGTGACTTTGAGGAGATACCCCACATCCAAGGGCAAAGGAGAAGTCCCAGCAAGATGGTAGGAGGGGTGAAGTCACATTCAGAATCAAACCCCATACCCGCCAGAGATGCTCAGAGGGCTCAAACGTACCTTGTTCGCACAAGGACCCAGAGACCCCACAGAGACTGAGACAGAATTGTGTCTGAGTGTCTCCTGTGGAGGTGCGGGTCAGCAGTGGGCTGCCACAGGGGCAGGGGCTTTGGGTACACAGGACTGGGTATGGCTGGGCACAGCAGACGTGGGTATGGCATAACCCTCTTGGAGGAGGTTGCCATTAACCCCACCATAGAACTGCTAGAACTTACACAGGACTGGGGAAACAGACTCTTGGAGGGCACGAACAGACCCTCGTGTGCACCAGGACCCAGGAGAAAGGAGCAGTGACCCCACAAGAAACTGACAGAGACTTGCACGGGTCCAGCACTCTCTGGTGGAGGTGTGGGTCGGCGGTGGCTTGCTGCAGGGCTGGGGGCTCTGAGAGCAGCAGTGCGTGCACGGGACCTTTTGAAGCAGCTCGCCATTATCTTCATTACCTCCACCATAGTCTGGCAGGTAAACAACAGGGAGGGAACACAGCCCCCTCCATCAACAGAAAATTGGATTAAAGATTTACTGAGCATGGCCCCCAGAGAAGGCAATGGCACCCCACTCCAGTACTTTTGCCTGGAAAATCCCATGGAGGGGCCTGGTGGGCTGCAGTCCATGGGGTCGCTAGAGTCGGGCATGACTGAGCAACTTTACTTTCACTTTTCACTTTCATGCATTGGAAAAGGAAATGGCAACCCACTCCAGCGTTCTTGCCTGGAGAATCCCAGGGACGGCGGAGCCTGGCGGGCTGCCATCTATGGGGTCACACAGAGTCGGACACGACTGAAGCGACTTAGCAGCAGCAGAGCATGGCCCTGCCCATCAGAACAAGACTCAGTTTCCCCCTCAGTCAGTC
This sequence comes from Ovis aries, assembly GCF_016772045.2. NCBI lineage: Eukaryota > Metazoa > Chordata > Mammalia > Artiodactyla > Bovidae > Ovis > Ovis aries. The sequence continues at coordinate 39,852,406 of NC_056075.1, read as the reverse complement.
TTTCCCATCAGGAAGCTTCCATAAGCCTCTTACCCTTCAACATCAGAGAGCAGACAGACCGAAAAACACAGTCACAGAAAACTAACCAATCTGATCACATGGACCACAGCCTTGTCTAACTCAACGAAACTATGAGCCATGCCGTATAGGGCCACCCAAGATGGACGAGTCATGGTGGAGATTTCTGATAAAATGTGGTCCACTGGAGAAGGGAATGGCAAACCACTTCAGTATTCATGCCTTGAGAACCCCATGACCAGTATGAAAAGCCAAAAAAAAAAAAAAAAAGATGGGATACTGAAAGATGAACTCCACAGGCTGGTAGGTGCCCAATACGCTACTGGAGATCAGTGGAGAAATAACTCCAGAAAGAATGAAGAAAGGGAGCCAAAGCAAAAACAACACCCAGTTCTGAATGTGACTGGTGATAGAAGCAAGGTCCAATGCTGTAAAGAGCAATATTGCATAGGAACCTGGAATGCTAGGTCCATGAATCAAGGCAAATTTGAAGCAGTCAAACAGGAGATGGCAAGAGTGAACATCAACATTTTAGGAATCAGCGAACTAAAATGGACTGGCATGGGTGAATTTAACTCAGATGACCATTATATATTACTGTGGGCAAGAATCCCTTAGAAGAAATGGAGTAGCCCTCACAGTCAACAAAAGAGTCTGAAATGCAGTACTTGGATGCAACCCCCAAAAATGACAGAATGATCTTTGTTTGTTTCCAAGGCAAACCATTCAATATCACAGTAATCCAAGTCTTGCCCTGACCAATAATTTTGAAGAAGCTGAAGTTGAATGGTTCTATGAAGACCTACAAGACCTTTTAGAACTAACACCCAAAAGAGATGTCCTTTTTATTATAGGGGACTGGAATGCAAAAGTAGGAAGTCAAGAGATACCTGGAGTAACAGATACATTTGGCCTTGAAGTACAGAATGAAGCAGGGCAAAGGCTAACAGAGTTAGGCCAAGAGAATGCCTGGTCATAGCAAACACCCTCTTCCAACAACAGAAGAGAAGGCTCTACACATGGACATCACCAGATGGTCAACACCGTAATCAGATTGACTATATTCTTTGCAGCCAAAGATGGATAAGCTGTATACAGTCAGCAAAAGCAAGATCAGGAGCCGACTGTGGCTCAGATCATGAACTCCTTTTTCCCAAATTCAGGCTTAAATTGAAGAAAGTAGGGAAAACCACTAGATCATTCAGGTATGGCCTAAATCAAATCCCTTATGATTATACAGTGGAAGTGACAAATAGATTCAAGGGGTTAGATCTGACAGACAGAGTGCCTGAAGAACTATGAACAGAGGTTTGTGACATTGTACAGGAGGTTGTGATTGAGACCATACTCAAGAAAAAGAAATGCAAAAAGGCAAAATAGTTGTCTGAGGAGGCCTTACAAATAGCTGTAAAAAGAAGAGAAGTGAAAAGCAAAGGAGAAAAGGAAGGATATACCCATTTGAATGCTGAGTTCAAAAGAAAAGCAAGGAGAGATAAGAAAGCCTTCATCAGTGATCAGTGCAAAGAAATAGAGGAAAACAATAGAATGGGAAAGACTAGAGATCTCTTCAAGAAAATTAGAGATACCAAGGGAACATTTCATGCAAAGATGGTCACAATAAAGAACAGAAATGGTATGGACCTAATAGAAGCAGAAGATATTAAGAAGAGGTGGCAAGAATACACATAAGAACTGTACAAAAAGATCTTCATGACCCAGATAATCACGATGATGTGACCACCCACCTACAGCCAGACATCCTGGAATGTGAAGTCAGGTGGGCCTTAGGAAGCATCATTAAGAACAAAGCTAGTGGAGGTGATGGAATTCTAGCTGAGCTATTTCAAATCTTAAAAGATGATGCTGTGAAAGTGCTGCACTCAATATGCCAGCAAATTTGGAAAACTCAGCAGTGGCAAAAAGACAGGAAAAGATCAGTTTTCACTCCAATCCCAAAGAAAGGCAATGCCAAAGAATGCTCAAACTACTGCACAATTGCACTCATCTCACACGCTAGCAAAGCAATGCTCAAAATTCTCCAAGCCAGGCTTCAACAGTATGTGAACCATGAACTGCCAGATGTTCAAGCTGGATTTAGAAAAGGCAGAGGTACCAGAGATCAAATTTCCAACATCTGTTGTATCATCAAAAAAGCAAGAGAGTGCCAGAAAAACATCTACTTCTGCTTTATTAACTATGCCAAAGCCTGTGACTGTGTGAATCATAACAAACTGTGGAAAATACTTTAAAAGATGGGGATACCAGACCACCTGACCAGCCTCATGAGAAATCTGTATACAGTTCAGGAAGCAACAGCTAGAAATGGACATGGAAAAACAGACTGGTTCCAAATAGGGAAAGGAGTACATCACGGCTGTATATTGTCACTCTGCTTATTTAACTTATACACAGAGTACATCATGAGAAATGCTGGGCTGCATGAAGCACAAGCTGGAATCAAGATTGCCAGGAGAAATATCAATAACCTCAGATAGGCAGATGACACTACCCTTATGGAAGAGAGCGAAGAAGAACTAAAGAGCCTCTTGATGAAAGTGAAAGACGAGAGTGCAAAAGTTGGTTTAAAGCTCAACATTCAGAAAACTAAGATCATGGCATCTGGTCCCATCACTTCCTAGCAAATAGGTGGGGAAACAGTGAGAGACTTTATTTTGGGGGGCTCCAAAAACACTGCAGATGGTGACTGCAGCCATGAGATTAAAAGACACTTGTTCCTTGGAAGAAAAGTTATGACCAACCTAGCCAGCATATTCAAAAGCAGAGACATTACTTTGCCAACAAAGGTCCATCTAGTCAAAGCTATGGTTTTTCCAGTTGTCGTGTATGGATGTGAGAATTGGACTATAAAGAAAGCTGAGTGCTGAAGAATTGATGCTTTTGAACTGTGGTGTTGTAGAAGACTCTTGAGAGTCCCTTGGACTGCAAGGAGATTCAGCTAGTCCATCCCAAAGGAAATCAGTCCTGAATATTCATTGGAAGGATTGCTGCTGAAGCTGAAACTCCAATACTTCGGCCACCTGATGTAAAGAACTGACTCATTGGAAAAGACCCTGATGCTGGGAAAGATTGAAGGCAGGAGGAGAAGGGGACAACAGAGGATGAGATGGTTGGATGGCATCACCAACTCGATGGACATGAGTTTGAGTAAACTCTGGGAGTTAGTGATGGACAGCGAGGCCTGGCATGCTGCATTCCATGGGGTCGCAAAGAGTCCAATACAACTGAGCGACTGACGTGAACTGACTGAGCATTAAAAAAATAAACCACAGGGAACTTCCCAGGTGGAGCTGGTGGTAAAGAATACACCTGCCAGTGCAGGAGATGCAAGAGACTCAGGTTCGATCCTGGGTCAGGAAGATCCCCTGGAGGAAGAAATGGCAACCTATGCCAGTATTCTTGCCTGGAAAATTCCATGGACAGAGGAGCTTGGCAGGCGATGGAGTCATAAAGAGTCAGACACAATTGAGCACACACACAAGTTCATTCATTTACCTATTGATATACACTGGGACTCCAAACTTGGGTGTCACAAATAAAGTCGCTATAAATACTATGTACAACTATTTGCACAGACATGTGCTTTCATTGCTCTTGGGTAAATGCCTCCATGAGAGGTGGCTGGGTCACAAGTGTGCAATTAACTTTTAAGAAACTGTCCAACTATTTTTCAAAGTGGTTTTACCACGTATAGACACTGATATGTTGTATTTGCATTTTCATTCAGTTCAGAGTACTTGCCCGTGTGGTTACTATTTTTGACACTCTTCATTACTTTGTGTAGATCCCGATTTTCCTCTGGTATCAGTTTCCTTCTGCCCACTGGACTTCCTGCAGCATTTCTTGTAGTGCATGTCTACTGCTGATGAATTCTTTCATCTATCTCAAAAACTCATCACTTGCATTTCCGAAGAATAGTTTCACCGGGTGTATTCTAGACTAAAGGGTTTTCTCGCAGTAGTCTTAAGATGCTGCTTTACTGCCTTCTGGTTTATATCATTTCCAACAAGAAATCTGCTATCATCCTCATCTTTGTTCCTCTGTATGTCGTAAGTATACTCCTTCACAGGAATAACTTTAAAATACTAGTTAAAATTACAAAATACTATGTTTCTCTTATGTTCATAAAGATTTAAAGAAGTGATAGCATCTAGTTGCAAGTATACACTCACTATATGCCACTATTAGTGATAGTATAAACTGGTACACTTTTTTGCACAATAATTGTATACAATCTACTAAAATCAAAATGTCTGAACTTTTTCACAGTTTTTCTACTAAGATATTTTTTGTCTAGAGATATTCTCAACTACTGGTGCAAGTGCTCAAGAATGGTACAGCAGCATCATCTAAACTCAAAATTTCAAAATACAAATGATTATAAATAGAAAATTTAAAAGATATATATGTTTGTACATCAATGAAATGTATCCAATAAAACAAATGAATAACATTTATTTGCATAAAAATATGTGTTAGTAAAGACACTTCTTCACTTCACTTCAAATACACTTTTGAGTATAAATGGCAAGAAATACAATTAAAACTAGGTTGAGGTAAAAAAAGAGAAGTTATCAATTCTTACAACCCAAGAAAAAGAAATGGGACTGAGCAATCTGACTGTAATGAAAGAACAACCAGAAAGAAAATAGGAAGAAAAGTTGAACAGCTGCAACCAAACTATATCTAAGAGATTATCTCTGAGGTTTGGGACTATGCAGAACTCCCACTTCCTCCTTTACACATTTCTCTAGGGTTTCCACTTTCATAATGTAAGTAGAAAAAATCATATATTTCAAGACAAAACTTCACAGAAACCCAAAATCTCCTCATCAGGTTCTGAGTATGATTGTTTTCATATTTGCAATAAGACATTCTTGAAAATGTTTAATTTTAATAATGTTCCAATCTAGAGGAAAACATGGAAATATTCTCTTTAAATTCTTTTGGAGTCTGGAATTCTTAAATATACTAGCTTGACAACTCAAAGCAGTGCCCCCCTTTATGCAAAATATTTAAAAGCATACGTATTTGCCAAACTGCCTCTGGAGAATTTAAGCCAACAACAGTCCCTGCCCCATGTTCTGAATGCCTCAACAACACTATAGACAAGAAGGAGTATGGGCCCTCTTCCTCCCCACCTACCCACTCACAGAGCAGGACATTTCCAATAGAACCTTTGAGCAAAATAATGAGTCCTCCCCAAGACCATGCTAGACACCCAGCACGTAAGTAGGAACAGAGCCTCTAGCAGAGCAATGCCCACACGACTGTTCCATCCCCCCCTTACACCTTCCCAGGAGATAATCCAGAACTTGACATTTTAAATTATACCACATAACCCAAGCAAATGGAAATGGTGCCAAGTTTCTTCAAGCCACTCAAGTGAATATGTGAACAGCAGTCTCTGAGATTTCTGGGGTTTACCACTGTTGTTCAGTCACTAAGTCATGTCCGTATGCAATCCTTTTCAATCCCATGGACTGCAGCACACCAGGCTTCCCTATCCTTCAGCATCTCCTGGAGTTTACTCAAATTCATGTCCATGGAGTCAATGATGCCATACAAGCATCTCCTCTGTTGCCCCCTTCACCTCTGACCTCAGTCTTTCCCACCATCAGGGTCTTTTCCACTGAGTCAGCTCTTCATATCAGGGAGCCAAAGTACTGGAGCTTCAGCTTCAGTGTAAGTTCTTCCAATGAATATTCAGGGTTGATTTCATTTAGGATTCACTGGTTTGATCTCCCTGCTGTCCAAGGGACTCTCAAGAGTTTTCTCCAGCAGCACAATTCGAAAGCACCAATTCTTCAGCACTCAACCTTCTTTGTGGTCCAACTCTCACACCCATACATGATTAGTGGAAAAACCATAGCTTTGAGTATATGCACTTTTGTCAGCAAAGTGACACCTCTTTTGAATACGTTGTCTAGGTTTGTCACAACTTTCCTTCCCAGGAGTAAGCATCTTTTAATTTCCATGTGGAGCGACATCGATTAGAGAAATATTCTCAGCCTTTCTCTTGGGCTGTCGTTGTTTAGTTGCTAAGTCATGCCCAATTCTTTTGTGATCCCATGAACTGTAGCCTGCCAGGCTCCTCTACCCATGGAATTCTCCAGGCAAGAATACTGGAGTGGATTGCCATGCCCTCCTCCAGGGGATCTTTCTAACCCAGGGATCGAACCCGCTCTCCTGCAGCTCCTGCATTGCAAGTGGATTCTTTACCATTGAGCCACCAGGGAATCCCTCAAAAATGTACCAAGTACCACGCGAACATTCTGGGGAAATAAAAGCAAAGAAGACACCATCTCTGTTCTCAAGAGGCTCAATACAGTGGGAAAGGCATTACCTGTAATTACAGGTCATTACAATACAAAATTATATATGCCGCAGTAAGACTAAGTATGGGCTTCCCTGGTAGATCAGCTGGTAAAGAATCCGCCTGCAGTGTAGGAGACCCTGTTTCGATTCCTGGCTTGGAAAGATCCTCTGGAGAAAGGATAGGCTACCTACTCCAATATTCTTGCCGGAGAATCCCCCATGGACAGAGGAGCCTGGCAGGCTACAGTCCATGGGGTCTCAAAGAGTCGGACATGACTGAGCGACTAAGCAAGAATAAGTATACATGCTAAGAGGCACATAACCTACAACAGCAGAGGTCTGGTTCTGTTTCAGAAGGAATCATACTTAAAATGACAGTTACAAGATAAACCCTGTCTAATCAAGGCTTCCCTGAAAATTCTATGGTTATACTGCTTCCTACGGCAGCACCACAACTGGCTAGAGCTAAGCCTTCACAAACAAGGCAACCCAAAGCTTTGCTTATTCCCTGGAAACATCCAGATCTGTCTCACTCCTGATTTGCAGGGGAGTTTCTTGAGTCTGCAGTGCAGATGTGGAAATCCATCAGTTTCCCCAAAGACACTGTGCATAACAGCTGTGATGAAAGGGCCCTCATAGTACGAAACAGGCACCGCTTATCATCTTCTCTCTACTATCAAAATAATTGCACAGTGCACAGCCTCATTATTAAAAACTGGCCACCACCACGGAAAACATGTTGGAAAACACCTGCACTGGCAAAGCAGAGATGAGTTGACCCAATTATGTCCTCCATCTCTAATTCTGGACGGAATATCAAGAGTGGCTGAAAAGAACATATTGGCAAGAAATGCAGATAATTCAGCTTGAGGCGGGGGGAGTTGCCCACAGAGCTCTATTGGGTGAAACTTTAAAGTTATCATCTAATTCCACTTTTACGCCCCCTTTATTCCCCATGAAAAATGCCAGGGGTGAAAACATGTCATCCAAAGCCCTTCATTGCCACGCCCCCTCCACCATTTTTCTCTCACATCTGATTTGAAATTTTTTAAAATTCTGATCTAGAGTTCTTTGAAGGATAATGATGAGAACAAGACCCTGCCAAGCACGCAGGATGGGGATGCAGTGAGCTATGACTGGAACAGATGGCTCAAACAGAAGCCACCAATTCAACGTGACAGCCCAAGATTAAACTGCTCCCTTTAAGTCTTCAGCAGTTTTGTGGCCCAATCCTTATCAACTTCTCCAGGAACACAAAGGGATTTGAGTCTACAGAAGTGCCAACAGGGCACTTTTCAAATAAAATATGGATTTGAACAAGATTTGAACTAGAAGAGGTTCATCTGCTATATTCATTCCCAAATCTAGTAGCACAAAGACTCACTCCAGAGTTTGGAAAAATTCCTATAAATTTCAAACACAGAGAAATGCAGTATATCTAAATAACAAGTATCCAGGGTACATCATTTATGCATTTTTGTCATTTTTCCAGATTTTAACTGGATCTTTTTACATAAAAAGTCACTACAGATACATTTCAACTATGTTTTGCTCTCCTCCCAGTCTCATTATCCAAAGATAACTAGTCTCTTAAAGATAATATGTTCCCTTCCCATAAGCATTTTTAGAGTCTTAGTATATAATGTGTGTCCTCCCTGGTGGCTCAGATGGTAAAGCATCTGTCTGCAATGCAGGAGACCCAGGTTCAATCCCTGGGTCGGGAAGATCCCCTGGAGAAGGAAATGGCAGCCCACTCCAGCAATCTTGCCTGGAAAATCCCATGGACAGAGGAGCCTGGTAGGCTACAGTCCATGGGGTCGCAAAGAGTCGGACACGACTGAGCGACTTCACTTTCACTTTCACTCTCCATAAACAACACACTGTGTTGTTTTCTGTTTTAAAATATACACAAATGATACATTACTGTACCTATTCTGTAACCGGAATTTTTTTACTCAACATTTTAGATGTGTCCACCCTGATACATGAAGACGCATTTCATTTTCACTGCCACAGTTGTATTTTTGATGTATTTCTTTTAAGCCACATCTTTTTTTTTTTCCACTTTATGTCCTTTTGTCTCTGAATGAAGAATTTTAATCTATTAACGTTTGTTGTGAATACTAACATAATTAACCTACACCACTCTCTTATTTTGTGTTTTTTATTTACCATGGGTTTTGGGTTTGTTTGTTTTTTTTGTATAAGAATACGGTTTTGCATTTTATTCCTTCTTCTTCCCATATACTGGTTTAGAAGTCATGCTATCTTTATTCTTTTAGTAAGTACTCTAAATTTTTTAATGAACATTTAATTCAACAGATTTAGAGTTAGTAAGTAACAACCCTGTTCACATTTAATATAAAGGTAGGATGTTTTAACTGCAAACACCCAAGCCCGTTCTTCTTATTTGTTGCTAATATCTGCCATTAGATTACTCTTATTTTATTTTTTTTTTTTTATTTATTTTTTTTTTTGGTGGGAATGTAAATTTTTTTTTTTTTAATTTTAAAATCTTTAATTCTTACATGCATTCCCAAACATGAACCCCCCTCCCACCTCCCTTCCCATAACATCTTTCTGGGTCATCCCCATGCACCAGCCCCAAGCATGCTGCATCCTGCGTCAGACATAGACTGGCGATTCAATTCACATGATAGTATACATGTTAGAATGCCATTCTCCCAAATCATCCCACCCTCTCCCTCTCCCTCTGAGTCCAAAAGTCCGTTATACACATCTGTGTCTCTTTCCCTGTCTTGCATACAGGGTCGTCATTGCCATCTTCCTAAATTCCATATATATGTGTTAGTATACTGTATTGGTGTTTTTCTTTCTGGCTTACTTCACTCTGTATAATCGGCTCCAGTTTCATCCATCTCAACAGAACTGATTCAAATGAATTCTTTTTAACGGCTGAGTAATACTCCATTGTGTATATGTACCACAGCTTTCTTATCCATTCATCTGCTGATGGACATCTAGGTTGTTTCCATGTCCTGGCTATTATAAACAGTGCTGCGATGAACATTGGGGTACATGTGTCTCTTTCAATTCTGGTTTCCTCGGTGTGTATGCCCAGAAGTGGGATTGCTGGGTCATAAGGTAGTTCTATTTGCAATTTTTAAGGAATCTCCACACTGTTCTCCATAGTGGCTGTACTAGTTTGCATTCCCACCAACAGTGTAGGAGGGTTCCCTTTTCTCCACACCCTCTCCAGCATTTATTGCTTGCAGATTTTTGGATCGCAGCCATTCTGACTGGTGTGAAGTGGTACCTCATTGTGGTTTTGATTTGCATTTCTCTAATAATGAGTGATGTTGAGCATCTTTTCATGTGTTTGTTAGCCATCCGTATGTCTTCTTTGGAGAAATGTCTATTTAGTTCTTTGGCCCATTTTTTTATTGGGTCGTTTATTTTTCTTGAATTGAGCTGCATAAGTTGCTTGTATATTTTTGAGATTAGTTGTTTGTCAGTTGCTTCATTTGCTATTATTTTCTCCCATTCAGAAGGCTGTCTTTTCACCTTGCTTATATTTTCCTTTGTTGTGCAGAAGCTTTTAATTTTAATTAGATCCCATTTGTTTATTTTTGCTTTTATTTCCAGAATTCTGGGAGGTGGATCATAGAGGATCCTGCTCTGATTTATGTCTGAGAGTGTTTTGCCTATGTTCTCCTCTAGGAGTTTTATAGTTTCTGATCTTACATTTAGATCTTTAATCCATTTTGAGTTTATTTTTGTGTGCGGTGTTAGAAAGTGATCTAGTTTCATTCTTTTACAAGTGGTTGACCAGTTTTCCCAGCACCACTTGTTAAAGAGATTGTCTTTACTCCATTGTATATTCTTGCCTCCTTTGTCAAAGATAAGGTGTCCATATGTGTGTGGATTTATCTCTGGGCTTTCTATTTTGTTCCATTGATCTATATGTCTGTCTTTGTGCCAGTACCATACTGTCTTGATGACTGTGGCTTTGTAGTAGAGCCTGAAGTCAGGCAAGTTGATTCCTCCAGTTCCATTCTTCTTTCTCAAGATTGCTTTGGCTATTCGAGGTTTTTGTATTTCCATACAAATCTTGAAATGATTTGTTCTAGTTCTGTGAAAAATGTGGCTGGTAGCTTGATAGGGATTGCATTGAATTTGTAAATTGCTTTGGGTAGTATACTCATTTTCACTATATTGATTCTTCCAATCCATGAACATGGTATATTTCTCCATCTATTAGTGTCCTCTTTGATTTCTTTCATCAGTGTTTTATAGTTTTCTATATATAGGTCTTTAGTTTCTTTAGGTAGATATATTCCTAAGTATTTTATTCTTTTCGTTGCAATGGTGAATGGAATTGTTTCCTTAATTTCTTTTTCTACTTTCTCATTATTCGTGTATAGGAATGCAAGGGATTTCTGTGTGTTGATTTTATATCCTGCAACTTTACTATATTCATTGATTAGCTCTAGTAATTTTCTGGTGGAGTCTTTAGGGTTTTCCATGTAGAGGATCATGTCATCTGCAAACAGTGAGAGTTTTACTTCTTCTTTTCCAATTTGGATTCCTTTTATTTCTTTTTCTGCTCTGATTGCTGTGGCCAAAACTTCCAGAACTATGTTGAATAGTAGCGGTGAAAGTGGACACCCTTGTCTTGTTCCTGACTTTAGGGAAATGCTTTCAATTTTTCACCATTGAGGATAATGTTTGCTGTGGGTTTGTCATAGATAGCTTTTATTATGTTGAGATATGTTCCTTCTATTCCTGCTTTCTGGAGAGTTTTTATCATAAATGGATGTTGAATTTTGTCAAAGGCCTTCTCTGCATCTATTGAGATAATCATATGGTTTTATTTTTCAATTTGTTAATGTGGTGAATTACATTGATTGATTTGCGGATATTGAAGAATCCTTGCATCCCTGGGATAAAGCCCACTTGGTCATGGTGTATGATCTTTTTAATGTGTTGTTGGATTCCTGATTGCTAGAATTTTGTTGAGGATTTTTGCATCTATGTTCATCAGAGATATTGGCCTGTAGTTTTCTTTTTTGTGACATCTTTGTCAGGTTTTGGTATTAGGGTGATGGTGGCCTCATAGAATGAGTTTGGAAGTTTACCTTCCTCTGCAATTTTCTGGAAGAGTTTGAGTAGGATAGGTGTTAGCTCTTCTCGAAATTTTTGGTAGAATTCAGCTGTGAAGCCATCTGGACCTGGGCTTTTGTTTGCTGGAAGATTTCTGATTACAGTATCAATTTCCGTGCTTGTGATGGGTCTGTTAAGATTTTCGATTTCTTCCTGGTTCAGTTTTGGAAAATTGTACTTTTCTAAGAATTTGTCCATTTCTTCCACGTTGTCCATTTTATTGGCATACAACTGCTGATAGTAGTCTCTTATGATCCTTTGTATTTCTGTGTTGTCTGTTGTGATCTCTCCATTTTCATTTCTAATTTTATTGATTTGATTTTTCTCTCTTTGCTTCTTGATGAGTCTGGCTAATGGTTTGTCAATTTTATTTATCCTTTCAAAGAACCAGCTTTTGGCTTTGTTGATTTTTGCTATGGTCTCTTTTGTTTCTTTTGCATTTATTTCTGCCCTAATTTTTATGATTTCTTTCCTTCTACTCACTCTGGGGTTCTCCAACTCTTCCTTTTCTAGTTGCTTTAGTTGTAGAGTTAGGTTATTTATTTGACTTTTTCTTGTTTCTTGAGGTATGCCTGTATTGCTATGAACTTTCCTCTTAGCACTGCTTTTATAGTGTCCCACAGGTTTTGGGTTGTTGTGTTTTCATTTTCATTAGTTTCTATGCATATTTTGATTTCTTTTTGATTTCTTCTGTGATTTGTTGGTTATTCAGAAGTGTGTTGTTCAACCTCCATATGTTGGAATTTTTAATAGTTTTTCTCCTGTAATTGAGATCTAATCTTAATGCATTGTGGTCAGAAAAGATGCTTGGAATGATTTCGATTTTTTGAATTTATCAAGTTTAGATTTATGGCCCAGGATGTGATCTATCCTGGAGAAGGTTCCATGAGCACTTGAAAAAAGGTGAAATTCGTTGTTTTGGGGTGAAATGTCCTATAGATATCAATTAGGTCTAACTGATCTAATGTATCGTTTAAAGTTTGCGTTTCTTTGTTAATTTTCTGTTTAGTTGATCTGTCCATAGGTGTGAGTGGGGTATTAAGGTCTCCCACTATTATTGTGTTATTGTTGATTTCCCCTTTCATACTTGTTAGCATTTGTCTTACATATTGTGGTGCTCCTATATTGGGTGCATATATATTTATAATTGTTATATCTTCTTCTTGGATTGTTCCTTTGATCATTATGTAGTGGCCTTCTTTGTCTCTTTTCACAGCCTTTGTTTTAAAGTCTATTTTATCGGATATGAGTATTGCCACTCCTGCTTTCTTTTGGTCTCTATTCGCGTGGTATATCTTTTTCCAGTCCTTCACTTTCAGTCTGTATGTGTCCCTTGTTTTGAGGTGGGTCTCTTGTAAGCAGCATATAGAGGGTCTTGTTTTTGTATCCATTCTGCCAGTCTTTGTCTTTTTGGTTGGGGCGTTCAACCCATTTACGTTTAAGGTAATTATTGATAAGTATGATCCCGTTGCCATTTACTTTATTGTTTTGGGTTCGGGTTTATACACCCTTTCGTGTTTCCTGTCTAGAGGATATCCTTTAGAATTTGTTGGAGAGCTGGTTTGGTGGTGCTGAATTCTCTCAGCTTTTGCTTGTCTGTAAAGCTTTTGATTTCTCCTTCGTATTTGAATGAGATCCTTGCTGGGTACAGTAATCTGGGCTGTAGGTTATTGTCTTTCATCACTTTAAGTATGTCTTGCCATTCCCTCCTGGCCTGAAGAGTTTCTATTGACAGATCAGCTGTTATCCTTATGGGAATCCCCTTGTGTGTTATTTGTTGTTTTTCCTTGCTGCTTTTAATATTTGTTCTTTGTGTTTGATCTTTGTTAATTTGATTAATATGTGTCTTGGGGTGTTTCGCCTTGGGTTTATCCTATTTGGGACTCTCTGTGTTTCTTGGACTTGGGTGATTATTTCCTTCCCCATTTTAGGAAGTTTTCAACTATTATCTCCTCAAGGATTTTCTCATGATCTTTCTTTCTGTCTTCTTCTTCTGGGACTCCTATAATTCGAATGTTGGAGCGTTTCATATTGTCCTGGAGGTCTCTGAGATTGTCCTCGTTTCTTTTAATTCGTTTTTCTTGTTTCCTCTCTGATTCATTTATTTCTACCATTCTATCTTCTATTTCACTAATCCTATCTTCTGCCTCTGTTATTCTACTATTTGTTGCCTCCAGAGTGTTTCTGATCTCATTTATTGTGTTATTCATTATATTTTGACTCTTTTTATTTCTTCTAGGTCCTTGTTAAACCTTTCTTGCATCTTCTCGATCCTTGTCTCTAGGCTATTTATCTGTGTTTCCATTTTGATTTCAAGATTTTGGATCATTTTCACTATCAATATTCGGAATTCCTTCTCCGGTAGATTCCCTACTTCTTCCTCTTTTGTTTTGATTTGGTGGGCAACTCTCCTGTTCCTTTACCTGCTGAGTATTCCTCTGTCTCTTCATCTTGGTTATATTGCTGCGTTTGGGGTGGCCTTTTTATATTCTGATAATTTGTGGAGTTCTCTTTATTATGGAGCTTCCTCACTTTGGGTGGGGTTCTATCAGTGGCTTGTCAAGGTTTCCTGGTTAGGGAGGCTTGTGTTGGAGTTTTGGTGGGTGGAGCTGGGTTTCTTCTCTCTGGAGTGCAGTGGAGTGACCCGTAATGGGTTATGAGACATCAAAGGTATTGGGATAATTTTGAGCTGCCTGTATATTGAGGCTCAGGGGAGTGTTCCTGTGTTGCTGGAGAATTTGCGTGGTATGTCTTGTTTTGGAACTTGTTGGCCTTTGGGTGGAGCTTGGTTTCAGTGTAGGTATGAAGGCTTTTGATGAGCTCCTATTGCTTAATGTTCCCTGAATTCAAGAGTTCTCTAATGTTTTCAGGCTTTGGGTTTAAGCTTCCTGCTTCTGGTTTTCAGTTTTATTTTCACAGTGGCCTCTAGACGTCTCCATCTATACAGCACCGATGATAAAACATCTAGGTTAAAGATGAAAAGTTTCTCCACCTTGAGGGACACTCAGAGAGGTTCACTGAGTTACAAGGAGAAGAGAAGATGGAGGGGGTAGTTAGAGGTAACTGGAATGAGATGTGGTGAGATCAAGAGAGGAGAGAGCAAGCTAGCCAGTAGTCACTTCCTTATGTGCGCTCTATAGTCTGGACCGCTCAGAGGTATTTACAGAGTTATACGGGGAAGAGGAGAGAGAGGAAGTAGACAGAGGTGACCAGGAGGATAAGAGAGAGGAATGAGTAGGAGAGAGACAAATCCTGCCAATAACCAGTTCCTTAGGTGTTCTCTACCGTCTGGAACACACAGAGATTCACAGAGTTGGATAGAGAAGAGATGGGGGAGAAAAGAGACAGAGGCCACCTGCTGGAGAGAAAGGAGAGGCCAGAGGAGGAGAGAGTGGACAAGCCAGTAATCTCGCTCTCAGGTAAACTTGGGTAGTGAAGTTTGGGTTTTTAAATGTACAAAATTGACAACAAAGATTAAAAATCTGGAGTAGAGGTTGGATTTTCAAAGATACAATATTAAAGAAAAGCAGAAGGAAAAAGGAAGAAAGAAAAAAAAAGAATTATTAAAAAACAAACAAACAAAAAAAAAACAAAACAAAACACCAACAACCATCCAAAGAGTATATATGGTGTTTGCCTTAAAAAAAAAAAAAGTCTTTTTTTAAAAAAAAATAGTAATACTAGGTTATAGAAATAAAAATTAGAGGAGAAATAGAAGATTTAACAATTTAAAAAAAGCTCGGAAAAAAAAGAAAAAAAAAGCAAAAGGCAAAAAAAAAAAAAAAAGAATGGTTTTAAAAATATTAAAAAATTAAAAATATATCTGGCTCTTCTCTGATGTTATGGGCCGTGTGGGCTCACTTCCAAGGTGGTTCCCTCTGTTTAACTTCTTCTGTTTGCTGGTTTTTAGGCTCACTAGTTCAGTCGCGCTGTGGGGAGGGGGGATGCTGATTTTGAAGACAATGGTCTGCTTTTCTGGTTGCCTGATGTCCTCTACCAGCCTACAGAAGTTGTTTTGCGGAGTTTGCTCGGCGTTGAAATGTTCTTTTGAGGAATTTGTGAGGGAGAACGTGATCTTCCCGTCCTATTCCTCCGCCATCTTTTCCTGTCTCTAGATTACTCTTATTTTAAAATCCCCACAAATTGGTCTTTTCTAAGTCAACTCATGTTTAGATTTGCCAGCATCCTTATCAGTTTCCCCATTTACTGCTCCGTACATCCTTCTCTTTCCATCGGCACTGTGCTTCAGCAACGTGTATGTCATGCATTGGCTTCAGAAGAGTTTATGAGCAGCAAACTCTCTCAGTCTTTGTACGCCTATGGGTATCTTTATTTCATCATCTCTCTCGCATTGTAATTTGAATATAAAATTCTAGGTTGGGCTCTGTTTTCATCATCAGGAATGATGGATGGCTGTCATCCTCTTGTCTCCTGGCATCTTATTGCTGACAAGAACCTCACTATTATTAGTTTACTGTCATTCCTTGCAGATAATCTATATTTTATCTCTAGTAGCTTTTATGACTGTGGTTTTGATATTCACGTTCTGCCATTTCACTATGTCGATGTCTGCTTGTGTTCATTTTTTAAATTTTTTCTGCTAGAGATTCAACACATACCTTCCATCTCTGCTTCATGTCTTATGATTTCTCTTTCATACATCTCTTTATCTCTCTGCACTACATCCTGGGTAATTTCCTCAGCTCTTTATCCACCTAAGTAAGTCTCTTTTCAGCTGTGTCTAACCTGCATTTAGAGTCATCATTTGAGAAACTTTTCCCCCTGCCGCGGCTTTATGTTACTTTCTATCCTCTACTTGGTTCTTTTTTAATTCTATTCATTTATCATACTGTTCTAACTTTGTCTCTGAGGTTTCTAGCTCTACTTTTACCTTTTTAGATATCTGATTGTGCTAGCATCTCTAGTTCTTGTGGTGTGAATTCTCCAGCATGATAATTCTCCTTCATGGTGCTTTCTTATGTGAGATTTTTATTTTTTAAATAGGAAGCCTATCGATGGTGACATCATTTTCCATGAGTATCCCAAAGCTCTGGGCAGTGTCCATTTTCTCACAGATGCTTCTTTTCCCTTCTACCACCCCAAACAGAGGCCCACTCTTCTTGCCACTTCCCCATACAAGTGAATGGAATTTCTCATGGCTCCCAGCATTTTACTGACTGCTTTATTTTTCATGGGCCTGAGACCTTGTCTCCTATGCTTTAGTAAGTGTTAAAACCCCACCCTAAAACTCCACCCTTAGTCAGGAGCTTTTAAAAATTCTTAAGCTCTATTTTAGACCTTCTGAAACAAAACTCTGAATGTGGGACCCAGAAATCTATTTATCATGTTCCCCAGGTCCAGTTACCCTAGTTATTTATGGAGCCAGGATAAGAAGCTGTATTTCCTAAAAGAATGTTAGTGGCAGAAAATACTGGGGAGCAATTTAATACATCCATGAAACATAACTCTCTCAGTCTACAGAAGAAGAGTAAAGTATGGTTTAACAGTCCACTAATTACAACTAATGGACTAAAAGCATGCACTACAGGCTATCACTTTCCTGGGTGATGGTCCTTTATACAGAAGTTTTCCATTTACCCATTCCAGTATTCTTGGCCTTCCCCAGTGGCTCAGCTGGTAAAGAATCCACCTGCAATCCCAGAGACCTGAGTTCGATCCCTGGGTTGGGAAGATCCCCTGGAGAAGGGAACGGCTACCCACTCCAGTATTCTGGCCTGGAGAATTCCACAGATTGTGTATAGTCCATGGGGTCGCAGAGAGTTGGACACGACTAAGCAACTTTCACTTTCCACTTACCTGTGTGGACTCCAACTGCTCCATTTTGCCAGTTTTTTCACAGAATAATGCTATAATCCTCTAAATAATTACCAGCAAGAATCCCCTTGACACAAAAAGGAAATATTTTCTTAGATTGCTACATGAAAAAAATAATTACCTTCAACGTCTACTTTTGCCTTTTATCTGGGTATCCATGTTGTCTCCATGGCTAGTTATCTAACTTTGGTTTCTAAATGCCTTATCCACAGGTTTAATTATAATTTCACCTTCTACAACAAAGTTTACTACCATGACTTCACCTGAAGGCCTCAAGGCAAGGAGGAGTATTTAAGGAGAAAAACAGAAGGCAAGCATGGCTGGGGTCCTAGAGCAAGGAGCTAGGCAACCACAGATGAGTCAGGAAAGGGGCAGAGGTATGTCTAAGTAGGAGATTTTAGGCCTAGAGCAGGTCACAGGGGGCAGGGCTGACCTACTGCCATGTATTCCAGTCCTTAGTATGTGTGATGCCTAAGAAATAATGTCTCAGTAAATGTTTGCCAAAGAATTAATAATCCACGAACACATACAAAATTGACTTTGAGTTCAAAGCCATGAAAGCAAGGCTGAATTATTACCTCAGTTTCAGAAAAATCAATTCTCGAAAACAAATAATACAGAAACTTATTCATATACTCATTTAACAAATATTTGTAACGCTACCACTCTGGACAAGGTATTGCAAGGTGTGACACGGCTATCAAAATCCATCACCGATGGCACAGAGACATTTTTCTGGAATCCAACAAGTCCCTTTCATTTTATTTCACTTTTTTCAGTTAAATTTAAGCAAACTGAAATGTCATAGTTTTTCAAATAAAAAGCAAATATACTATGACCCCATTTTCCCAAGCTATTTTGTCCATGTGTTGACACCTATGATGTCCATCAGATATTAATGAAAGTTGGTTATCTCTAGGTGGTGAGATTTTTTAATGATTTATTAGCTTTCCTCTTTGTATTTTTCTGTATTATCTGACTTTTTAATTCAATGAGTTTCTTTAATGTTTATAAAACAATGAAGTCACATTATTCTTATTTTATTTTAATTTTTTATTCTGTATTGGGGTATAGCTGACTAACAATGTTGTGACAGTTTCAAGTGAACAGCAAAGAGACTCAGCCATACGTATACATGTATCCATTCTCCCCCAAATTCCCCTCCCATCCAGGCTGCCAGATAACATTGAGCAGAGTTGTATGTGCTAAACAGTAGGTCCTCATTGGTTATCCATTTTAAAATAGCAGTGTGTACACGTCCATCCCAAACTTCCTAACTATCCTTTCCCCCCATCCTTCCCCCTGGCAACTATAAGTTCATTCTCTAATAAGTCTGTGAGCCTCTTTCTGTCTTGTAAGTAAATTCATTTGTATCATTTCTTTTTGGATTCCCCACATAAGGAATGTCATACGATATTTCTCCTTCTCTGCCTGACTCACTTCACTCAGTGTGACAATCTCTAGGTCCATCCGTGTTGCTGCAAGTGGCATTACTTCACTCTTTTTGATGGCTGAGTAATATTACACTGTGTGCATGCACCACACCTTGTTTATCCATTCCTCTGTTGATGGACATTTAGGTTGCCTCCATGTCTTGGCTATTGTGAATAGAGCTGCAGTGAACAACTGGGGTCATGTATCCTTTCGGATCATTTTTTTCTCCAGATATATGCCCAGGAGTAGGATTACAGGGTTATATGGTAGCTCAGTTTTTAGTTTTTTAAGGTACCTCCTTAATAAGGTTTGTGACATTGTACAGGAGACAGGGTACAAGACCATCCCCATGGAAAAGAAATGCAAACAAGCAAAATGGCTGTCTAGGGAGGCCTTACAAATAGCTGTGAAAAGAAGAGAAGCAAAAAGCAAAGGAGAAAAGGAAAAATATAAGCATCTGAATGTAGAGTTCCAAAGACTAGCAAGAAGAGATTAAAAAAAGCCTTCTTCAGCAATCAATGCAAACAAATAGAGGAAAAGAACAGAATGGGAAAGACTAGAGATCTCTTCAAGAAAATTGGAGATACCAAGGGAACATTTCATGCAAAGATGGGCTCAATAAAGGACAGAAATGGTATGGACCTAACAGAAGCAGAAGATATTAAGAAGAGGTGGCAAGAATACACGGAAGAACTGTACAAAAAAGATCTTCATGACCCAGATAATCACGATGGTGTGATCACTCATCTAGAGCCAGACATCCTGGAATGTGAAGTCAAGTGGGCCTTAGAAAGCATCACTATGAACAAAGCTAGTGGAGGTGACAGAATTCCAGTTGAGCTATTTCAAATCCTGAAAGATGATGCTGTGAAAGTGCTGCACTCAATATGCCAGCAAATTTGGAAAACTCAGCAGTGGCCACAGGACTGGAAAAGGTCAGTTTTCATTCCAATCCCAAAGAAAGGCAATGCCAAAGAATGCTCAAACTACCCCACAATTGCACTCTTCTCACACGCTAGTAAAGTAATGCTCAAAATTCTCCAAGCCAGGCTTCAGCAATACGTGAACCGTGAACTTCCTGATGTTCAAGCTGGTTTTAGAAAAGGCAGAGGAACCAGAGATCAAATTGCCAACATCCACTGGATCATGGAAAAGGCAAGAAAGTTCCAGAAAAACATCTATTTCTGCTTTATTGACTATGCCAAAACCTTTGACTGTGTGGATCACAAGAAACTGTGGAAAATTCTGAGAGAGATGGGAATACCAGACCACCTGACCTGCCTCTTGAGAAATCTGTATGCAGGTCAGGAAGAAACAGTTAGAACTGAACATGGAACAACAGACTGGTTCCAAATAGGAAAAGGAGTACATCAAGGCTGTATATTGTCACCCTGCTTATTTAACTTATATGCAGAGTCCATCATGAGAAACACTGGACTGGAAGAAACGCAAGCTGGAATCAAGATTGCCGGGAGAAGTATCAATAACCTGAGATATGCAGATGATACCACCCTTATGGCAGAAAGTGAAGAGGAACTCAAAAGCCTCTTGATGACAGTGAAAGAGGAGAGTGAAAAAGTTGGCTTAAAGCTCAACATTCAGAAAACAAAGATCATGGCATCTGGTCCCATCACTTCATGGGAAATAGATGGGGAAACAGTAGAAACAGTGTCAGACTTTTTTTTTTTTTTTTTTTTGGCTCCAAAATCACTGCAGATGGTGACTGCAGCCATGAAATTAAAAGACGCTTACTCCTTGGAAGGAAAGCTGTGATCAACCTAGATAGCATATTCAAAAGCAGAAACATTACTTTGCTGACTAAGGTCCGTCTAGTCAAGGCTATGGTTTTTCCTGTGGTCATGTATGGATGTGAGAGTTGGACTATGAAGAAGGCTGAGTGCCAAAGAATTGATGCTTTTGAACTGTGGTGTTGGAGAAGACTCTTGAGAGTCCCTTGGACTGCAAGGAGATCCAATCAGTCCATTCTGAAGGAGATCAGCCCTGGGGTTTCTTTGGAAGGACTGATGCTAAAGCTGAAATCCCAGTACTTTGGCTACCTCATGCGAAGAGTTGACTCATTGGAAAAGACTTTGATGCTGGGAGGGATTGGGGGCAGGAGGAGAAGGGGACGACAGAGGATGAGATGGCTGATGGCATCACTGACTCGATGGACGTGAATCTTAGTGAAACCCAGGAGTTGGTGATGGACAGGAAAGCCTGGCGTGCTGTGATTCATGGGGTCGCAAAGAGTCAGACACAACTGAGCGACTGAACTGAACTGAAGGTACTTCCATACTGTTCTCCACAGTGGCTGCACCAATTTACATTCTGATCAACCATGTAAGAAGGCTCCCTTCTCTCCACATCCTCTATGGCATTTATTGTTTGTGAATTTTTTGATGATAGCCATTCTGACTGGTAAAAGTCGCATTATTTTAAATCACTGAAGAATAACGGATTCTACCTCCTCTGTAGTTCCCACAATCCCTGATTACAGAGGTGAGAACCTCACATGGAAACACATACACCCCTGGGGCCCCTGCCACATTCTTGGGCTCCTTCTGTTTCAGGAACATAATTTGAAACATGCTGAATCTGAAGCAGTGACAATTAGTCATATGCCTGCCTTTCACAGGAAGACAGTGTGGGGATGAACAGGTCAATCTCTGGCTGATTTTCTGCAATAATTCTCTTCTTTATCAGAGAATTTATGAGATGTACTATTGGAACAAGGAGCATGCAACCTCATATGAAGTGCCTCACATTTTCTATCACAGATTCTATCATGCTGCAGACAAAAGAAAATCCCCATATTCACATTTCTATTTCAGTTCTACTTTTCTCTTTTTAAAATCATTAATTTTTTCCCTTACAACATCAGCTGTGCAATAAGATATGCTGTATTCAACAACCACCTGTGAAGCACCTAAACGATTTCAGAAACTGTGAAATATAGGGAAATCAAAGATAAACGGGGCAGGGCTGCATCCAATAAGTTTACAGTCAGGAGTCAAAATTTTCTGCGATTGAAAATATCACTAAACATTGTTACTACACTGCCGATTAAAGATTAGAAAATTCTAGAAAGTGATTCTAGATGCTATCGCAACTATCATCTTAGAAGTAATGAATGTGTAAAAGGGGATTTGATTAGGTGTTTGGCCTTAAAAGAAAAAAAAAAAGATATAGAAGTGTGGTATGATAAAGATTACCAAAAGAACTACAACAATTTATGAATGACAGAAATCCAAGATGCTCACTCTGAAATTCTCTTTGCTGACAAGCACATTAGTCACTGGGCGAGAGAAGGGAGCAGTGTTCTGGTTTAAGATATACTTTTTGGATGACTATGATTTGTGGAAAATCCATCTGCCAAATTTACTCTTTCTTGAGTAGTTTTTTTTCTTACATTCTTTCAGGAGATTCAGATATAACCACTCTGCTTTAGCAGCAAAACTGAAATCAGTTTGGCCCCAGTCTGCAAGTGGTGAAACATGAACTCACTGCAATTCGAGAGGCAGATGTCTGAGAGTAAATGCTACCCGCCAACTGTCAACTCCCCTAAAAGAGATAAAATAAAAACCAATACAAAATAAGTCATGGAGAAACTTTCAGACCGAATGTGTCCACCCCAGCCTACATCTCACAGCTGGAAATGGGCCCATAAAAAGTACGCGGAGGGAGGCGAGGTACCCAAAATTTGGCCTCTTCTACACCTACTAGGTGGCTTCCCTGGTGGCTCAGATGGAAGAATCTGAGACAAAAGAAAATCCCCATATTCACATTTCTATTTCAGTTCTACTTTTCTCTTTTTAAAATCATTAATTTTTTCCCTTACAACATCAGCTGTGCAATAAGATATGCTGTATTCAACAACCACCTGTGAAGCACCTAAACGATTTCAGAAACTGTGAAATATAGGGAAATCAAAGATAAACAGGGCAGGGCTGCACCCAGGCAGAATCTAAGAATCTGCCTGCCAATGCAAGAGACATAAGAGACGTGGGTTCAATCCCTGGGTCGGGAAGATCCCCTGGAGGAGGGCGTGGCAACCCACTCCAGTATTCTTGCCTGGAGAATCCCTGTGAACAGAGGAGCCTGGTGGGCTACAGTTGCAAAGAGTCAGACATGACTGAAGCATCTTAGCATGCACACACACTCAACTACTAGAGATATTTAATTTCACCTGTCCTGTAGAGACACATAATATAAGCTGTATGTCTCTCCACTGTACAAATCTCTCCAATGTGCTTTATGAAATCCCAAAGTGTCTTACTACAGAAAAAAGAAATCCATGGTGGCATTGGAGAGCTCTAACAAGCTTTCAAAATTTGAGCCCCCACAAAATTATCCTTTAAAACCTTCAGAGAAAACCAATTCATTTATTTAAAAGAGTCTCAAGCCACTCTTTCTCAACAACCTTGATTCATTAGAAGAATTAAAACTTATTAAGACAGAATAATCAGCTTTCCACAAACACACCCTGAGGATTTGAGAGAATAACCATTCTAACATCCCATTAATGTTTATTCACTAGTTTATGGTAATTTTATAAAGTGAATATTTAACACAGTAAGAAAATATTCTTTACCATGTCAAAACTATAATCCTTTATGGTTTCACATACATGAAAAAAAGAATCAACTTTTCTTGATAAAAACTTGAACACAATGTAATTTCTCTTCCAGAGATACATATCGTGAACAGTCATTATTATTGCATGTCCCTGTTTCAACTCTTCCTTGAAAAAATAACAACAATAAATCTTGTAATTAAGAGAAAAATGTTCCATTGATTTTGAGAAATTTGATTTCAGATATATGGAGTATTTTAACCGGATTAAAGAGAATTGGCATCTCAACTTTGCAAGGATCCCCTTTCATCAGAGGCCCTTAAGTCAGCAACCCTCTCAGAGCTGGGAGACCCCCCAGGGCATTGCTTAGCAGAAGTCAGAGAGTAAGAATCCCAGGGAGTACACACCAAAGCCCCAACACAGTCCTCAGTTCTCAAGGATAAAAATCCAGTCCCTGCTCCCAATCACTGCCTGTTTTTACAGGTTCAATTGTCCTATCTGAGACCCTGGAATGCTCAGGAAAGAAAGATGGTCAGACTTTTTCTTAAATGACATGGTAAGAAACTTCATTTCTATCCTCCTCCCTCAGACCCAAAGGAAAAGGTGCGGACTCAGACTTATTTCCTAAAAACCCATCAAAGGATTTGACCTACAAAATACTAAATCGGAGAGAACGTATCTGAAGCTATCCAAAGCAAGCCTTTAGTTTCCCTCCTCCAAAAAGTTCCATACAGTGAGAAGAAGAGAACAGGGCCAGTTACTTACAAAGAAAAGGAGAGAAAAATTAATCACTTAGAGGAAAAATTTACCCAGGTATCCAGTTCCTCTATGGAAAGAGCCTGACTTAAAGCCCCTCATTCAGTCATTCAATGCTCCTTGAAGTGAAGTGAAGTTGCTCCATCTCTTTGTGATCCCATGGACTGTAGCCTACCAGGCTCCTCCATCCATGGAATTTTCCAGGCAAGAGTACTAGAGTGGGTTGCCATTTCCTTCTCCAGGGGATCTTCCCAACCCAGGGACTGAACCCAGATCTTCCTCATTGCAGGCAAACGCTTTACCGTCTGAGCTACCGGAGAAGACCTTGACATCCACTCTATGCCAGTCACTGCACTGGACCCCAGAAAGCATGAGACAGGCCTGTCTGCAAAGAGCCCACAGTCTCAGAGGAGGGTCAAACTAGCAAACAAATCACAGGACAATGTGATACGGGCCCAGGAGTGGAGAGCAGAAAACCAGGGATGATGATTGCAACCTGAGATGCCAGAAACTCATGGGCTGGGATGTGAAAATAGCTCATTAGGCAAAGAAGTGAGGGAAAGGGGTTTCCATGGAGTGGAGGGGCCGTACCTCACATAGGCAGCACAAGGGCAGAACAATCAGCAGCCCAGCGGAGAGAGGAACGCAGGCTCTGAATCCATCCAATAAGCCACTATTGGTTTATGATCCCGGACAGGTTTCGACGAATCATCTAGAGCCACCACCACGTTACATCTATGTGAGAAGTTCAGACAAACTTCCAGACTCAGTTGTCGGCACCTCTGCCTGCATGTTAGCCTCAACACAGAAGCGTGAAAATAAGAAGCTATGCTTGGGTCCCCCTCCAAACCAGTTATACCGAAACCTCCAGCTTCAGGGTCTGGTGCAAACATCAGCAATTTTTAAAGCATTCCCATCACTTCTTGGCCTTTTGGCTAAAGTCAAGTGTAAAACGTCCCAACTGGTTCCCATGTGGTATGAACCTCAGAAGTCACTGTAAAAAGAAGTTAATTTTTAAGATCTAGTCCCAAGGGTTATCACGAAGGTTAAGTGAAATAATAAATGTCAGGAGGTTTAAAGATGACAACGGATTATGTGGTGGGGGTCACATATAGAAATGAGGCTGGAAATAGGCCAGAACCAGACCCTTGTGACAGCTAAATCATACGCATCCTTCCTTTGTGCTAGGCATGAGCTCTTCACACATGTAACACAGGCAGTTTGGCTCTGCAGACCAGGCTCTTTCACCCCCTCTCTCTACTGCAAGAGAAGAGAAGGACTGATTCAGAGGTAAAGGCTTTAGGTGTACTGTGTGGGTACTGATGAACCACATTATCAGGGAGTAATAATCAGAACTATATTATTTAAATTCATTCTGACTTTAGTGTAGACAATAGTTTGAAAGAGAAAGAGACAGAGGCAGGGAAATTACTCTATTCCATACACAGAAGACAGAGATTGGATGGATCGATCAGAGGAGAAAAACAGCCCAGAGACTCAGAGCCTGAAAGAAAACAAAAAGGCACCACAGGCTGGTAGATTTTCTGATATGGCCTCTGAGACTTCATTAAGACATAAATGTGTTCTGCAACACAAATACAGTCCATTTTGACCTCTTACCTCTTGTGCAATTTCAGTCTGCAACATTAATATCACCTGAGCAAGAGAGTTCCAGAAAAACATCTATTTCTGCTTTACTGACTATGCCAAAGCCTTTGACTGTGTGGATCACACTAAACCTTGGAAAATTCTGAGAAAGATGGGAATACCAGACCACCTGACCTGCCTCTTGAGAAACCTATATGCAGGTCAGGAAGCAACAGTTAGAACTGAACATGGAACAACAGACTGGTTTCAAATAGGAAAAGGAGTATGTCAAGGCTGTATATTGTCACCCTGCTTATTTAACTTATATTCAGAGTACATCATGAGAAACGCTGGGCTGGAAGAAACACAAGCTGGAATCAAGATTGCCGGGAGAAATATCAATCACCTCAGATATGCAGATGACACCACCCTCATGGCAGAAAGTGAAGAGGAACTCAAAAGCCTCTTGATGAAAGTGAAAGAGGAGAGTGAAAAAGTTGGCTTAAAGCTCAACATTCAGAAAACAAAGATCATGGCAACTGGTCCCATCACTTCAAGGGAAATAGACGGGGAAACAGCGGGAACAGTGTCAGACTTTATTTTTTGTGGCTCCAGAATCACTGCAGATGGTGACTGCAGCCATGAAATTAAAAGATGCTTACTCCTTGGAAGAAAAGTTATGACCAACCTAGGCAGCATATTCAAAAGCAGAGACATTACATTGCCAACAAAGGTCTGTCTAGTCAAGGCTATGGTTTTCCTGTGGTCATGTATGGATGTGAGAGCTGGACTGTGAAGACAGCTGAGCACCAAAGAATTGATGCTTTTAACTGTGGTGTTGGAGAAGAGTCTTGAGAGTCCCCTGGACTGCAAGGAGATCCAACCAGTCCATCCTAAAGGAGATCGGTCCTGGGTGTTCATTGGAAGGACTGATGCTGAAGCTGAAACTCCAATACTTGGCCACCTCATGCGAAGAATTGACTTATTGGAAAAGACCCTGATGCAGGGAGGGATTGGGGGCAGGAGGAGAAGGGGACGACTGAGGATGAGATGGCTGGCTGGCATCACTGACTCAATGGACGTGAGTTTGGATGAACTCTGGGAGTTGGTGATGGACAGGGATGCCTGGTGTGCTGTGATACATGGGGTCACAAAGAGTCAGGCACGAATGAGCGACTGAACTGAACTGAACTGAAACACTTTTAATCATGTCTCTAGAAGTTTATGAAGAATACACTTAGCATGTTTTTATCATCTTTCAAGAAGTTTGTCTCTTCAAAGGGCTTTTTAAATGCTCTTATCGTCACCTGCCCAGAGTTTGATTTAATAATTTCCTTTATGGCAGAGTCTCTTTAATGAGCAATTCAGATTTAAACTATTTTTCATTACTGATATATTCATGATGTTACTGTTGTCTGACTCCAGCAGCACATATTCTTATACCACAAGGTAGGTGTTATTCCTGTTTTACAGACAACAGCTAAGCTGGTTTTCCTTCAGCGTTTCCTTCATAGTTACAGAAAGAATGAACTACTCAAGTACCAACTATTTGTAATCATCTCTAGCACTTCAGAATTATTAACTCCAGAGAATAAATGTGACAGCTCAGTCTTTTCCATCCCTTAAATTCACTCTATTTATTAGGTAAAATAGCTAGTCTATTTATACCTAGGGAAAAAAGGCCAGGCCATGGTTTAACTAATTCCTTGTACTTAGAAATATACTAAATATGAAATCTGGGACATTTCCCAATTTTTATTGTAAAATACTCGGAACAAAAGTTACCATCTTAATGATATAAGCATATAGTTCAGTGGTGTTAAATACATTTAAAATGTTGTGCAACCATTACCCCTGTCCATCTCCATAACTCTTCATCTTGTAAAATTAAGACTATGAACCCTTAAACAGTAACTTCCCATCCCCTCTCCCATGGCAACTACCATTCCACCTTCTGTCTCTGTGATTTCGATTACTCTAAGAGTCTCACATAAGTGGAATCATAGAAGAGTTGTCTTTTCATGAATGGCTTGTTTCACTCAGCATAAGGTCCCCAAGGTTCAACCATGTGTTAGTATGTGTCAGCATTTCCTTTCTTTTTTTTTTAAATTTTATTTTTACTTTATTTTACTTTACAATACTGTATTGGCTTTGCCATACTTTGACATGAATCCACCACGGGTGTATACGAGCTCCCATCCTGCTGTGTGTATACATCCATATATATATATATATATATATGAAGAACAGAATCATTGGAAAAGATCCTGATGCTGGGAAAGATTGAAGGCAGGAGGAGAAGGGGACGATGGAGAATGAGATGGTTGGATGGCATCACTGACTCAATGGATATCAGTTTGAGCAAACTCCAGGAGATGGTGCAGGACAGGGAAGCCTGGGGTGCTACAGTCCATGAGGTGGCAAAGAGTCGGGCATGACTGAGTAACTGAACAACAAACCTGATATTTTTGTAGGTCAAAAGTAGACATGCCGGCAGTCTCCCATGGTTCACTTTAATACAACATTATATTGGTGTGATACCCGTCAGGATTGCTAGTACTTTAGACTAACTCTTGTTCTTCCTTGCACACTGCAGGTACCATCTGGTGGACAACAATGGATCATGGGAACAGCTTCTGAGTCCCTGGTTTTGGGGACAGGGGTAAAATGCAGCCCTACAGTAAGAGTTTAAGAGAGGCAGGGTCTCAGTTTTCCCAGTTTGGGCTCCTGAACTGATTAGACCTGTGTGTCTTTAAGCTCCCCAAGAGTAAACCATCTCCTTCCTTGGCTCTTGCCACACATGACCAGCCTTTGCCTTGCCCTGTGTTGCTGGCTTGTACGTCTCACTGCCTGATCCTCACCTACCCTCTGTGCCCTTGGATGGCAGTACATCTTTCCCACAGGAGGGTCCCACCCGCGAACTACCATTGCAGGCTGGGTAGATAAATGCTTTAAAATAAATTGGATCAATGATAAATCCAAGATAGAATTTTCACTCCTATACCAAGTCTACTCTCCAATGACTAAGAGAAATATTTTTTTAACTCCTAAGTCACAAAGTTCTATCAGAAATGAAGGATGAAAATACTGAGTAAAGAATAAAGCACTTGACAAATACTAATGGCTATTATTTCTATCGTGTCCATGACAACGAAACAGAAAGATCTTGAGCCTACCTTTCCAACTATGCTCCAAAGTCAAGGTCAGAGGAACAAATACAATCTAACTGCATATCACTGGGATACATTGTAATATAGCAATCCTTCCCATGGAATTACCATATGGCAATTAGGTGGATCTTTATTCTCCAACATATAGAGAGCAACAGTGAACACATAAATACACATGAGCTATATGTACTTTTTTGCCTGGAGAGTCCCAGGGACGGGGGAGCCTGGTGGGCTGCCATCTATGGGGTTGCACAGAGTCGGACACGACTGGAGCGACTCAGCAGCAGCAGCAGCAGCAGCATATGTACTTTTTTTTTTTAATTTATTTATTTATTTTTATTTATTTTTTTTTAAAATTTTAAAATCTTTAATTCTTACATGCATTCCCAAACATGAACCCCCCTCCCACCTCCCTCCCCATAACATCTTTCTGGGTCATCCCCATGCACCAGCCCCAAGCATGCTGCATCCTGCGTCAGACATAGACTGGCGATTCAATTCACATGATAGTATACATGTTAGAATGGCATTCTCCCAAATCATCCCACCCTCTCCCTCTCCCTCTGAGTCCAAAAGTCCGTTATACACATCTGTGTCTCTTTCCCTGTCTTGCATACAGGGTCGTCATTGCCATCTTCCTAAATTCCATATATATGTGTTAGTATACTGTATTGGTGTTTTTCTTTCTGGCTTACTTCACTCTGTATAATCGGCTCCAGTTTCATCCATCTCAACAGAACTGATTCAAATGTATTCTTTTTAACGGCTGAGTAATACTCCATTGTGTATATGTACCACAGCTTTCTTATCCATTCATCTGCTGATGGACATCTAGGTTGTTTCCATGTCCTGGCTATTATAAACAGTGCTGCGATGAACATTGGGGTACATGTGTCTCTTTCAATTCTGGTTTCCTCGGTGTGTATGCCCAGAAGTGGGATTGCTGGGTCATAAGGTAGTTCTATTTGCAATTTTTAAGGAATCTCCACACTGTTCTCCATAGTGGCTGTACTAGTTTGCATTCCCACCAACAGTGTAGGAGGGTTCCCTTTTCTCCACACCCTCTCCAGCATTTATTGCTTGCAGATTTTTGGATCGCAGCCATTCTGACTGGTGTGAAGTGGTACCTCATTGTGGTTTTGATTTGCATTTCTCTAATAATGAGTGATGTTGAGCATCTTTTCATGTGTTTGTTAGCCATCTGTATGTCTTCTTTGGAGAAATGTCTATTTAGTTCTTTGGCCCATTTTTTGATTGGGTCGTTTATTTTTCTGGAGTTGAGCTGCATAAGTTGCTTGTATATTTTGAGATTAGTTGTTTGTCAGTTGCTTCATTTGCTATTATTTTCTCCCATTCAGAAGGCTGTCTTTTCACCTTGCTTATATTTTCCTTTGTTGTGCAGAAGCTTTTAATTTTAATTAGATCCCATTTGTTTATTTTTGCTTTTATTTCCAGAATTCTGGGAGGTGGATCATAGAGGATCCTGCTCTGATTTATGTCTGAGAGTGTTTTGCCTATGTTCTCCTCTAGGAGTTTTATAGTTTCTGATCTTACATTTAGATCTTTAATCCATTTTGAGTTTATTTTTGTGTGCGGTGTTAGAAAGTGATCTAGTTTCATTCTTTTACAAGTGGTTGACCAGTTTTCCCAGCACCACTTGTTAAAGAGATTGTCTTTACTCCATTGTATATTCTTGCCTCCTTTGTCAAAGATAAGGTGTCCATATGTGTGTGGATTTATCTCTGGGCTTTCTATTTTGTTCCATTGATCTATATGTCTGTCTTTGTGCCAGTACCATACTGTCTTGATGACTGTGGCTTTGTAGTAGAGCCTGAAGTCAGGCAAGTTGATTCCTCCAGTTCCATTCTTCTTTCTCAAGATTGCTTTGGCTATTCGAGGTTTTTGTATTTCCACACAAATCTTGAAATTATTTGTTCTAGTTCTGTGAAAAATGTGGCTGGTAGCTTGATAGGGATTGCATTGAATTTGTAAATTGCTTTGGGTAGTATACTCATTTTCACTATATTGATTCTTCCAATCCATGAACATGGTATATTTCTCCATCTATTAGTGTCCTCTTTGATTTCTTTCATCAGTGTTTTATAGTTTTCTATATATAGGTCTTTAGTTTCTTTAGGAAGATATATTCCTAAGTATTTTATTCTTTTCGTTGCAATGGTGAATGGAATTGTTTCCTTAATTTCTTTTTCTACTTTCTCATTATTAGTGTATAGGAATGCAAGGGATTTCTGTGTGTTGATTTTATATCCTGCAACTTTACTATATTCATTGATGAGCTCTAGTAATTTTCTGGTGGAGTCTTTAGGGTTTTCCATGTAGAGGATCATGTCATCTGCAAACAGTGAGAGTTTTACTTCTTCTTTTCCAATTTGGATTCCTTTTATTTCTTTTTCTGCTCTGATTGCTGAGGCCAAAACTTCCAGAACTATGTTGAATAGTAGCGGTGAAAGTGGACACCCTTGTCTTGTTCCTGACTTTAGGGGAAATGCTTTCAATTTTTCACCGTTGAGGATAATGTTTGCTGTGGGTTTGTCATAGATAGCTTTTATTATGTTGAGGTATGTTCCTTCTATTCCTGCTTTCTGGAGAGTTTTTATCATAAACGGGTGTTGAATTTTGTCAAAGGCCTTCTCTGCATCTATTGAGATAATCATATGGTTTTTATTTTTCAATTTGTTAATGTGGTGAATTACATTGATTGATTTGCGGATATTGAAGAATCCTTGCATCCCTGGGATAAAGCCCACTTGGTCATGGTGTATGATCTTTTAATGTGTTGTTGGATTCTGATTGCTAGAATTTTGTTGAGGATTTTTGCATCTATGTTCATCAGAGATATTGGCCTGTAGTTTTCTTTTTTGTGACATCTTTGTCAGGTTTTGGTATTAGGGTGATGGTGGCCTCATAGAATGAGTCTGGAAGTTTACCTTCCTCTGCAATTTTCTGGAAGAGTTTGAGTAGGATAGGTGTTAGCTCTTCTCGAAATTTTTGGTAGAATTCAGCTGTGAAGCCATCTGGACCTGGGCTTTTGTTTGCTGGAAGATTTCTGATTACAGTATCAATTTCCGTGCTTGTGATGGGTCTGTTAAGATTTTCGATTTCTTCCTGGTTCAGTTTTGGAAAATTGTACTTTTCTAAGAATTTGTCCATTTCTTCCACGTTGTCCATTTTATTGGCATACAACTGCTGATAGTAGTCTCTTATGATCCTTTGTATTTCTGTGTTGTCTGTTGTGATCTCTCCATTTTCATTTCTAATTTTATTGATTTGATTTTTCTCTCTTTGCTTCTTGATGAGTCTGGCTAATGGTTTGTCAATTTTATTTATCCTTTCAAAGAACCAGCTTTTGGCTTTGTTGATTTTTGCTATGGTCTCTTTTGTTTCTTTTGCATTTATTTCTGCCCTAATTTTTAAGATTTCTTTCCTTCTACTAACTCTGGGGTTCTCCAACTCTTCCTTTTCTAGTTGCTTTAGTTGTAGAGTTAGGTTATTTATTTGACTTTTTTTCTTGTTTCTTGAGGTATGCCTGTATTGCTATGAACTTTCCTCTTAGCACTGCTTTTATAGTGTCCCACAGGTTTTGGGTTGTTGTGTTTTCATTTTCATTAGTTTCTATGCATATTTTGATTTCTTTTTGATTTCTTCTGTGATTTGTTGGTTATTCAGAAGTGTGTTGTTCAACCTCCATATGTTGGAATTTTTAATAGTTTTTCTCCTGTAATTGAGATCTAATCTTAATGCATTGTGGTCAGAAAAGATGCTTGGAATGATTTCGATTTTTTTGAATTTATCAAGTTTAGATTTATGGCCCAGGATGTGATCTATCCTGGAGAAGGTTCCATGAGCACTTGAAAAAAAGGTGAAATTTGTTGTTTTGGGGTGAAATGTCCTATAGATATCAATTAGGTCTAACTGATCTAATGTATCATTTAAAGTTTGCGTTTCTTTGTTAATTTTCTGTTTAGTTGATCTGTCCATAGGTGTGAGTGGGGTATTAAAGTCTCCCACTATTATTGTGTTATTGTTGATTTCCCCTTTCATACTTGTTAGCATTTGTCTTACATATTGTGGTGCTCCTATATTGGGTGCATATATATTTATAATTGTTATATCTTCTTCTTGGATTGTTCCTTTGATCATTATGTAGTGGCCTTCTTTGTCTCTTTTCACAGCCTTTGTTTTAAAGTCTATTTTATCAGACATGAGTATTGCCACTCCTGCTTTCTTTTGGTCTCTATTCGCGTGGTATATCTTTTTCCAGCCCTTCACTTTCAGTCTGTATGTGTCCCTTGTTTTGAGGTGGGTCTCTTGTAAGCAGCATATAGAGGGGTCTTGTTTTGTATCCATTCTGCCAGTCTTTGTCTTTTGGTTGGGGCGTTCAACCCATTTACGTTTAAGGTAATTATTGATAAGTATGATCCCGTTGCCATTTACTTTATTGTTTTGGGTTCGGGTTTATATGCCCTTTTCGTGTTTCCTGTCTAGAGGATATCCTTTAGAATTTGTTGGAGAGCTGGTTTGGTGGTGCTGAATTCTCTCAGCTTTTGCTTGTCTGTAAAGCTTTTGATTTCTCCTTCGTGTTTGAATGAGATCCTTGCTGGGTACAGTAATCTGGGCTGTAGGTTATTGTCTTTCATCACTTTAAGTATGTCTTGCCATTCCCTCCTGGCCTGAAGAGTTTCTATTGACAGATCAGCTGTTATCCTTATGGGAATCCCCTTGTGTGTTATTTGTTGCTTTTCCCTTGCTGCTTTTAATATTTGTTCTTTGTGTTTGATCTTTGTTAATTTGATTAATATGTGTCTTGGGGTGTTTTGCCTTGGGTTTATCCTATTTGGGACTCTCTGTGTTTCTTGGACTTGGGTGATTATTTCCTTCCCCATTTTGGGGAAGTTTTCAACTATTATCTCCTCAAGGATTTTCTCATGATCTTTCTTTCTGTCTTCTTCTTCTGGGACTCCTATAATTCGAATGTTGGAGCGTTTCATATTGTCCTGGAGGTCTCTGAGATTGTCCTCGTTTCTTTTAATTCGTTTTTCTTGTTTCCTCTCTGATTCATTTATTTCTACCATTCTATCTTCTATTTCACTAATCCTATCTTCTGCCTCCGTTATTCTACTATTTGTTGCCTCCAGAGTGTTTCTGATCTCATTTATTGTGTTATTCATTATATTTTGACTCTTTTTATTTCTTCTAGGTCCTTGTTAAACCTTTCTTGCATCTTCTCAATCCTTGTCTCTAGGCTATTTATCTGTGTTTCCATTTTGATTTCAAGATTTTGGATCATTTTCACTATCAATATTCGGAATTCCTTCTCCGGTAGATTCCTACTTCTTCCTCTTTTGTTTGGTTTGGTGAGCAACTCTCCTGTTCCTTTACCTGCTGAGTATTCCTCTGTCTCTTCATCTTGGTTATATTGCTGCGTTTGGGGTGGCCTTTTTATATTCTGATAATTTGTGGAGTTCTCTTTATTATGGAGCTTCCTCACTTTGGGTGGGGTTCTATCAGTGGCTTGTCAAGGTTTCCTGGTTAGGGAGGCTTGTGTTGGAGTTTTGGTGGGTGGAGCTGGGTTTCTTCTCTCTGGAGTGCAGTGGAGTGACCCGTAATGGGTTATGAGACATCAAAGGTTTTGGGATAATTTTGAGCTACCTGTATATTGAGGCTCAGGGGAGTGTTCCTGTGTTGCTGAAGAATTTGGGTGGTATGTCTTGTTTTGGAACTTGTTGGCCCTTGGGTGGAGCTTGGTTTCAGTGTAGGTATGAAGGCATTTGATGAGCTCCTATTGCTTAATGTTCCCTGAATTCAAGAGTTCTCTAATGTTTTCAGGCTTTGGGTTTAAGCTTCCTGCTTCTGGTTTTCAGTTTTATTTTTACAGTAGCCTCTAGACTTCTCCATCTATACAGCACTGATGATAAAACATCTAGGTTAAAGATGAAAAGTTTCTCCACATTGAGGGACACTCAGAGAGGTTCACTGAGTTACAAGGAGAAGAGAAGATGGAGGGGGTAGTTAGAGGTAACTGGAATGAGATGCGGTGAGATCAAGAGAGGAGAGAGCAAGCTAGCCAGTAGTCACTTCCTTATGTGCGCTCTATAGTCTGGACCGCTCAGAGGTATTTACAGAGTTATACGGGGAAGAGGAGAGGGAGGAAGTAGACAGAGGTGACCAGGAGGATAAGAGAGAGGAATGAGTAGGAGAGAGACAAATCCTGCCAGTAACCAGTTCCTTAGGTGTTCTCTACCGTCTGGAACACACAGAGATTCACAGAGTTGGATAGAGAAGAGATGGGGGAGAAAAGAGACAGAGGCCACCTGGTGGAGAAAAAGGAGAGGCCAGAGGAGGAGAGAGTGGTCAAGCCAGTAATCTCGCTCTCAGGTAAACTTGGGTAGTGAAGTTTGGGTTTTTAAACGTACAAAATTGACAACAAAAACCTAAGAGCAAAGATTAAAAATCTGTTTTTGAAGACAATGGTCTGCTTTTCTGGTTGCCTGATGTCCTCTGCCAGCCTACAGAAGTTGTTTTGTGGAGTTTGCTCGGCGTTGAAATGTTCTTTTGAGGAATTTGTGAGGGAGAACGTGATCTTCCCGTCCTATTCCTCCGCCATCTTTCCCTCCCTCAGCATATGTACTTTTTATGTATGTATGTCTCTATATGATTAAAAGTTCTTAGAAGCAAAAGAGTAAATACTTGAAAGTAGGCCCCTGTGAGGAGAAAAAAGGAAGAAAACTAGAGAAGAGAATTTTTATACGTTTCTTCAAAAATTTGTAAGAGAAAAAGAGATGAAAAACCATGGATTAAAACAGACAAGAGACATACCAATTTACTGCAACATGCAGACCCTATTAGACCCTGATTTTAACAAAATTTTTAAGCATGAGATAATGGGAAATCCATTCACTGGATATTTGTTGATAAGGAATTATTGTTAATCTGGGGAGATATGATAATGGATTGGAGTTATAAACACTTATCTTTTAGAGACACATTGAAATATTTACATATGAAGTGGTATTTGCTATCAAATAATGTGATGGCAGGTATAGATAAAACAAGATAACCTGATAATTGCTCAAGGCGGGTGACACTACAGATTATAATATTTTTCTATTTGTGTATGCTTGAAGCCTTCTGCAATAAAATTCCCAGTTGGCACTAGCGGTAAAAAACCCACTTGCCGATGCAGGAGAAGTGAGAGGCGTGGGTTCGATCCCTGGGTTGGGAAGATCCAGGAGGAGGAGGAGGACGGGGTAACCCACTTCAAGATTCTTGCCTGGAAAATTCTATGGACAGAGGAGCCTGGGGGTCCGTAGGGTCATAAAGAGTCAGACACAACAGCAGCAACTTAGCATTCACACACAATAAAATGTCACAAAAATCTTTCTTAAAAAAGTACCTGGGCTTGCCACCTTCCTGATTGTGTGACTGAAGCAAACTATCTAACCTCTGTACGTTTCTGTCCCTTTTCCTAATAAGTGAGGATAATGTGGCCTGGTCAAGGGTAAACTTTCAAGAAGCTTGGACCTCACCACACTGTTTGACAGGCCCTCACCAAAGGGCAGTAGTAGCTGTTTTATAGCTATTTGTCATCTCTATTTGAATGCATCAGAGGAAACTCAAACCTAACATGTCTGAAAATGAATCATCAAATAGGAAGGATGGACAGATGGAAAGAAGGAAGGAAGGGAGAAAAGGATCCATGTCACCATTCTGGTCTGTGTTCTGATAGTTTCTTCCTTGTAGCTGGGCTTTTTCACAACCACTGCCAGAAATACTTCATCTCTGATTTCAGTTGCTCAAAGTTCAGACTTCAAGTACAAAGTCATTATGAACTAATTTTTCTCTAGCTTTAGCATCCCCACTTGAAGCATCTCTACAACTACTGAATCTGTTCATGGGAGCTTTGTAAAACACGTGCTTCTCATTGAAACCAGCTTCTCTGTCTGACGAAAGACCTGTTCTCTGGATCCTTGGTCTTTGGCAGGAGTGACCATCCAAATTAGATATAACCCCAACAAAAGAATTTGTGGACTCAATAATGCCCGTAGTTTGATCACATTGTTTGATCATGACCAGGGGTGCAGCAACCTATGCTTTTACCATTAACTATTTCATGCCCAACTTGATAAGATCCAAATTAGGTGTGTAATGACCCTATCAGAGATCTCCCCCACTCAGGAGCCATGTAATAATCAAAAAACAGGGAGAAGGAAACATCCCAAGAAACTGTTTTCTCCATAACATCTCTGAAATCTGAGCAATTTAACAAGACTAAGCATATTGCATCAAAATGTGGTCTCCTGATGGATTTCATACTAGTGCGATTCATGGGGTCGCAAAGAGACGACTGAGTGACTGAACTGAACTGAACTGAATTGAATAATTCCTTCATCACTGTTCAGTAATGGGCACCTTTCCATGTCCTCGGGAATAAATAACATGCTTCTCGTGTGTGTAAATTTGTTTCAGACCCATTAGCTCCTTGGCCAGTGAATGTATTTATTTCTAAATAGATACAGACACAGTAATTTTGCTGCACCATTAACTCCTGGAGGAACCTAAGGGTTGTGTCTTTCCATAATATACTTTTGTTCTTTTTCGATGGCACGTGTATCCAACAGCCCATATCTTGTATTTACTCAGCACTCAGTTCTCCTGGGTGAGGTTTTTATGGCTAAGGAAAGCATCAGAATTATGGAATTATCACACATGAGAGCTAGAAAAGATGCTAAAAATCTAGTTCACTGCTGTTGTTTTGCATATGGAAAAGTGGGGTGCAGAAAGCTGGAGGGTCTTGCCACACCAGTAAGTGGTCACTGATAAAATCGGGGCTAAGGTCACACCTTTGGAGTCTTCGTTCAGGGCTCTTTGGACTTCAACCACTGAAAACAAATTATTCCCTGATCTTTAGAAAGTGGAGTCTCTTTTTCAGACCATTTAGGTGCCAGATAATGGTTTATGAGAACACATGAAGCAGTGAGACCGTTCTCAAAAGCCCACACCACAGCTCCATTTACATAGAGAGAACAGCTCAGTACGGGGACAGATGTCCCCAGAGGATCTATTCTGTTCCTGCTGACCTCTGTAAAGCCAGGACCTTTCAGAGAATCTATGCGAAATCCTGACAGGAGCAAGCAAGAAAGCCCCTGAGAGGAGCTCAAACCAGAATACTGGGCTGACATGCCAATAGACACGTGCTCTACAACTGAAAGCATGGAAAAGCTTGACACTGCAAACACATGAGCATCGCTTTATTTACACACTTATAACTTCCACCTGAAAGCAGGTCCCCAGTCTGGGGACCTGGGTCCCCCTCCCCTGGGAGACCCCTGTCCATCACCACTTGACCGTGTCTCTCTGTCACTTATTCAAATTCCCGAAGAATTCCCTTTTCTCAGCCACCAGTGTTGCCTCCTCCTGGGTCGGGGCACCCTTGGTCCAGTCAACTGTGGCTGCTGGGTGGCGTCCTGAGACAAGCCCATCTGCCCAGGTCTGTGGGGGCTGAGGGTTCCTGCACACGCCACCCCAAAAGCATCATCTGGTCTGCACCTGAAGCGCTCTCCTGGGGGCTTTCTCTGGCTGCCTCACACAGGTCAGGTGTGCTGGGGAGCTGATGCCCCCTCAAAACTCTCAACCAATGACTAATGGGAGCTGGTAAGTAACTCAGCTCAGGGCTCTGTGCAGATAATGACATGGGGTCAGAACTGCCCAGTAGAATCAAGTCCAGATGCTCATGGCATCAGCCTGCTTAACAGCACACATCTCTCTTCCACGTCTCTTTCCACTCTCTTACAGACTCCTAGGATCCTTAACTAGGCTAGTCTATCCTACGATACACCTATAAAACTATTGTCTCTTTTAAACACCAATTATACATTTCATTTGCAAGAACCATCTAGATACATTTGTGCAGTGGGAGGTACCGCAGCCCACCACAACCTGTTAGACCTTGCAAGCTTTTTAATAAACAAGCCTAAAGCATAATTCCACTTTAATTGCATCAAGGAAAGTGTGACTTTTGCCCAACTCTGGAAAGCTCCTAAGTGGCTTGTTTATTAAACAGGCACCACTGAAATATTTGCACTCATTTTTATCAACTCTAATAGGCAGGTAATGATCTTTTAACTTCCCAGCTCAAAATACCATAAGGCAAATTTTCCCAAAGATGCAGAGGACAGGTGAAGGCTTCCTTTCACCCATGTGCTACTGAGTAATAAAACTGGCGGGACAATTTAAGGTCCATCATCCTAGAGTGTACGTGCTGAAGACTGAACAGTGGGTGTAATGGAAAACAGACTGAAAGCTGGAAAGAAAAGTTCCGTGGGGTCATGTCATAGTTTTAATTCTTTATTTTTAAAAATTGACATAAGCTAAATGAGAAACTAAATTAAACCTACCCCGTCTTCCATTTCATCTTCACATGGACACATTTAAGGATATTGGGAGGACATATAATGAGGAAGGCTCACTGGTATATATATACCCTGGACTCTTCCAAGGAATGAGATTCCTGGGCTTATTAAGTAGCATAGATGGAATAAGAAGCAACATCATATACATAAGAGTTAACAGCCAAGTTTGAATCTGGCACCATTAGCAGCAGCTTCTACTGTCTCATCTAGAAAATGGAGACTTAAGGTAGCATCTGAGGGACTTGCCTGGTGGTCCAGAGGCTAAGCTTCCACACTCCCAATGCAGTGGGGCCTGGGGTTTGATTCCTGGTCAGGGAACTGGGTCCCAGAAGCCACAACTAAGGGTTCACACACCTCAGTTAAAGGGCCCTGCACGCTACAACAAAGATCAAAGATCCCTCGTGCCACAACTAAGACCCAGCGCAGCCAAATAAATAAATAAGTTTTTAAAAAAAAAGTAGTGCCAGAGTCACAGGGTTATTGTGAAGACAACAAGATAATGGCATGTGCAGTCCAGGCATATGGTAAGCGCTCAGGAATTATTAGCAAAAGGGACGGAAACTTCTGCACGATAAGCAAGGAGGGAAGAACTCATTCCTCAGGCTTCCTTCTCATCTTCACTCCCTGTGCATTTAATGCTGCTCAGGGGTCTCATTTATGCTCCCATGAACTTCAGGACTGAGCACCTACTGAAGTTGACCCTAGTCATACACGATGGCTGGGCTTCCCTTATAGCTCAGTTGGTAAAGCGTCTGCCTGCAATGCAGACCTGGGTTTGACCCCTGGGTCAGGAAGATCTCCTGGAGAAAGAAATGGTAACCCACTCCAGTATTCTTGCCTGGAGAATCCCATGGACAGAGGAGCCTGGCAGGTTACAGTCCATGGGGTCGCGTGAGCCGGACACAACTGAGCGACTAAGCACAGAGATACATCCACTATGGCAGCAAGGTCACTCCTAAGTATATCCCCAAGCAGGTACAGATGTTCACCAAAAGACACGCGCAAGAATGTGCACAGCAGCACTTTTGTAATATCCCCAAACTGGAAACCACCCAAAGAGTAAAATGGACAGTACCCAGCCATCAACAATAAAAGAGACAGACTGACTACTTCATTAACAGCAAGATGGTAAAAAAAATTGTGCTGTACTCACCAGTGGATGACTAGCCCGTGGTGAGAATGAACAAACCACAGCCACCTCAATGCAGGTGAATCTCACACGCACACCACTGACAAGAGGAGCCAGACAACCAAGAATGCCCAGGGCATAGCCGTGTTTGCATGCTATACAAAACCAGGCCAAACTGTTCTAATCTGCACCACCAAGACTCAGGAGGGAGGTTCCTATTGGCGGATAGTCACTGGAAGGGACTGAAAGAGTCACTTTTGGTGATGGTAATATATTTGAGCAGGGTGCTCAAGAAAGGGTGATACACTTAGAAAAAAAACTGAGCTGGACATTTAGAATGTGTGCTCTTACCTGTAAGTATGTGATACTTTAGTAAAAAGTTCAACAAGAAATGGACTGCATCCCTTGGGCTCAGGAGCTGTGCCCTCCCAAAGTGTAGCTGACTTCTGCACAGATATAGTAATGCCAGTAGAACATCACCAGGGACCTGGGTGATGCTAGTATACTGGCTGTCTAACCGCTGCCGACAGCTGGTCCTCACTGTTGACCATTCTACAGCTAAAATCTGAGTCTAACTAGACACAACTGTATGAATACACTGTGGCCAGGACACTGGTCTCTAGACCAGGACTAGGGATACTTAGGGTTAATCTCTTAGCCAAGACCCAAGTCCTCTCACTTTCCCATTGTCCTCCACATGTGTGGTCCAAGGGACAACACAGATCATTCCAAATCATTGGTTTAAGAGACACTGTGTCCTACAGAGCCCCAGGCATATGGTGTATGAGTCATTTTATTTGGGTAAGATGGAAACAGCAGTGAGGCATCCCATACAGAAGACTAGATTTGAGATCTTCTGTAACAACAAACGTATATATGTATAGCTTTTAATAGATGAAGTTACATAGAGTTATATATATTTTATATCTAGACATATACAGGCGTATCTCCTTTCATTGCACTTTTCCTTCACTGTGCTTTGCAAACCCTTTTTCTTTTTTTAAATCAAAGGTCTGTGGCAAACCCCCAGGTGGCTCAGTGGTAAAAGAATCCTCCTGCAAAGGCAGTAGACACAGGAGATGCCAGTTCAATCCCTGGGTTGGGAAGATCTCCTGGAGGAGGAAATGGCAACCCACTCCACTATTCTTGCCCAGAGAATCCCATGGACAGAGGGGCCTGGCGGGCTACAGTCCATGGGGTCACAGAGAGTCAGACACGGCTGAGCCGATGAGCATGCACATGGTCAGATGATGGTTAGCATGCTTTAGAAATAAAATATTTTAAAATCATGGTATGCATACTGTTTTCTTAGATGGATCACTACTGCACAGACTACCATATAGTGTAAACATAACTTCTATATGACCTGGAAAACCAAAGTATTGATATGACTCACTTTATTGTGATATTTGCTTTATCATGATGGTCTGGAACTGAACTCACACTATCTCTGAGGTATGCCTACATTGTTTTAAATACTTCTTTCTACATAAATGGATTTTCAATTTGAAATTGTTCATGGCCTCAGGAAATCAGTTTTTTGAAAGTCCTTTTGTGACACTAAAAAAAAAATCGTTCTGATAACAGGCAATTCTTAGTACTTCCAAATATACCTAATACTTTTGTATCAGTCATTTGCTCAGTGACTGTGTATGTGTGTTGTGTTAGTCGCTCAGTCATGTCTGACTCTTTGCAACCCCATGGGCTGTAGCCCACCAGGCTCCTCTGTCCATGGAATTCTCCAGGCAAAAATACTGGAGTGGGTAGCCATTCCCTTCTCCAGCGAACCTTCCCAACCCAGGGATTGAACCCAGGTCTCCTGCTCAGTGATAACATTTATTTAAATGGTCATGCAGACTTTCATGGAAAACATACTGAATCCTGTCATTTTTTCCCCAAAAAAAATCTGTGATCCCCCAAAATTCTTTCAGAGCAAGTGAAAATCCCTTGGCATCCCAAAGTTTCTAGAGTTCAGTTTCCATCCGTCATCAAAGAATGTAGGCAGTCACCAAAAAGCCAGAAGCTGCACAAGCCTGAAGCCTTAGGAGGGAGCCCAGCCGTGCAGACTCTGTGACTTCAGCCCAGCGACACCAATTTCAGAGCTCTGGCCTCCCAGAACTTGGCAGGGCCTCCATGGGAAAACAAATTCCTGCTGTTGTAAGCCATCAAGCCTGTCATAATTTGTCACAGCAGTGATAAGAAACTAACATACAACCCAAGACTGTATTTGTTTTCCTTTTGTTCTCTGTCCATGATGCCAACTTGCTGAATTTAAGTCAATTATTAGTTTCAAAAAAATAAATCAAGTAGAGCAGTTGAGAAGAAAAGGTCTTATTTTATTGGATTCCTAAGCACAGACTTCCCTGATGGCTCAGACGGTAAAGAATCTGCCTGCAATGCAGGAGACATGGGTTCGATCCCTGGGTTGGGAAGGTTCCCTGGAGAAGGACATGGCAACCCACTCCAGTATTCTTGACTGAAGAATTCCATGGACAGAGAAGCCTGGGCTACAGTACATGGGGTCCAGAAAAGAGTGGGATGCAACTGAGCACCTGATCAACAACAGCAAAGCACAGACTATGGAGAGAAGGGCCATACTAGGGGCTTGAGACTGAGCCTTGTGACCTTGCATCAGTCACTCTCTGAGTCACTTTCCCATTTGTAAAATGAATAAATAACCTCTGAGGTGATGATTCTATAAATCTTCATAGCTTTTGACTTAATGTCACCTCCCTAAGTGCCACCTCCACTAGGAAGCCCGCTCTGATTCACCTCTCTTCTCTATACTCCAGGGTCTCTTGAAACACATCATTTTGGTATTTATTGCACTGTGCTATAGTGATTTGTCTCCATACCATCTTCCCCACTAGACATGTATTACTGGAGGGCAGGAGTCACATTTTGCTCATCTCTCCAGTGCCCAACTGAATAATGAATGAGCAAGGAAACTCATTAGTTTCCTTGAGTTGTTATGAAGTATTAATAATGACTTATCATTCTACACAGATGACTGATGAAAATGTCCCAGGATAGGGCTGTGCATGAGATTCCTGAAGCCCAAGCAGCTCCCTCATGGGAGCCATTCATTGACTAAGTTCTGGCACCCAGACTGCATTTTATGAGAGTTTTATGTGCTTTCATCAGTGTAGACCTGACTTGTTTGATCTATTGAATGAGCTTCAGTCATAATTCAAAAGCCAGCTTTGGTAACTTATATGCTTGAATTTTATAATTATGCTCAATATTTACTGATACATACTTCAATTACTGATACATACATACAAATTTTAAATTGCTCCTAGAGATTCTTTCTTCTCCTGGCTCATTAAGGTTTTAGAAAGACTTTTCCTAAAAATCTTGCCATTTATATCCATAACTCCCATCTCTATGGGTATAAATTCAATGATAATACTCAAAAAATTTTGTACAGGGAAGAATTTTTCCTGGGGCCTGGCTTATTCTCTCCCTTCTGCTGGTTTTGGTCTCTTCTTTGGATGGAAGTGAAGGGTTCATCATGTCAGTAGATGCCTGAGTTGCCCTACAGTCTCAAGTAGACTTGCCCTAGTCCAGTGAACAAATTCAACCTGCTGAGATTTTGACTGAAGCATTCCCATCTTTGGCTGAATCTCAATATAATTTATAGACTTGTCTAAGGCCAGTCATCAGCATCATAGCTGACACCAAGCACATTCATTCATTCATGCTCCTGCTCAGTCACGTACAACTCCTTGCACCCCCATGGACTACAGCTGCCAGCCTCCTCTGTCTGTGGGAATTTCAAGGCAAGAATACTGCAGGGGGCTGCCATTCGATTGCCCAGGGGATCTTCCCAACATAGGGATTGAACCTGCGTCTCCTGCATTGACAGGTGGGTTTTTTACCACTGTGCCACTTGGGGAGTCCACTGAGCACAGAAGCCATTTATAACAAGACTTATGGAGTCTGATTTGGATTTCTAAAATAATCACTCAAATCCAGACTTCTCTATGAAAATCTATAAGTGTCTAATAAAATTAAATTTGTAAAGTTATCTGGTGTTATTTTACTAATCAAAAGCACCACAGGTACGTTCTTATTCATCTCAGAAAGTAAAGATCAACCTGGAAAGTAAGGCTAAGAGTAGACTCAAAGGCCTGATGGAGAC
The DNA here is from genome assembly GCF_016772045.2 of Ovis aries. Classification (NCBI taxonomy): domain Eukaryota; kingdom Metazoa; phylum Chordata; class Mammalia; order Artiodactyla; family Bovidae; genus Ovis; species Ovis aries. The sequence goes on along the minus strand of NC_056075.1, from coordinate 39,807,870 downwards.
GAGATTTACCCAGCCTTATCTCTTCTGAGACAAAGACCATGTGCACTTTCAATCAGGATGAACCCAGGGCCCTCTCCTCCTGCCTGCAGTAATATTGCTAAAGATGCTGAGCCTTGGAATTGCTTCTCATTTGCAGATGGCAATTTTCATATGGTAAGCCAATTTACAAATGGTAACCATCTAAATGTAAAACTTCCTTAAGTAAATGGATTATCAGACATAAATATATAGTCCTCTAGATGACCACCTGATGTGAAGAGCCAACTCACTGGAAAAAGACCCTGTTGCTGGGAAAGATTGAGGGCAGAAGAAGGTGGTGTCAGAGGATGACTTGGTTAGACAGCATCACTGACTCAGTGGACGCGAATCTGAGAAAACTCCTGGGAGATAGTGGAGGACAGAGAGCCTGGAGCACTGCAGTTCACGGGGTTTGCAGCACATGCAGTCCACCTCGCAAAGAGTCGGACAGGACTTGAACAACAACGACAAATATCCAGTTTTCCAAATGTCTCTGTAGCAGTTCAAAGGACTCTGCTGCCACAAGTCCAAAATTCTTTGATACCATTTCATTTAACCTGGGGATTCCCAGATGGTGCTAATAGTAAGAACCCACCTGCCAGTGCAGGAGAGACATAAGAGATCTGGGTTCGATCCCTGGGTCCAGAAGATCCCCTGGAGAAGGAAATAGCAACCCACTCCAGTATTCTTGCCTGGAGAATCCCATGGACAGAGGAACCTGGAGGACTATAATCCACGGGGTTGCAAAGAGTCAGACACAACAGAAGCGACTTGGCACACAGGCACGCATTTTACCTCATACCGTTAAATATATTTTCTGCAGTTACCAATCCCTTTTTACTTTTAATCTATATCTCTACCATTGACTTTCAAATTTTGCCTTTTAGAGCCCAGGCATTTTGTAATTCTGACTTAAATGCTTTCAAGGTTAATATACTTTTCCTAATTCACAAAAGAGATAACAAAATCAGGCACAATTTCCCCAACTTTATATTTTCATTTGAAACTATCAGAAGTGCTACTGCTTAAAGGATAGCAAATTATTGAATTAGTAATAAACAAATATTGAGAGAAACAATGTTTCAATCAAATGATTAAAAATCACTGTGATGCAGAGAACATTTTAATTCAACCTAATTTGTATAGCACACCAAAAAAGAGTGAGGTGCTGTGGATGACACAAAGCTGAAACACTATTTCTGCTGTCAACGTGAATGTTCTATGAAACGTGTCAGGAAAATAGACAGCTGTGTAAAAGGGTATCCACGGAAAACTCTAGCATGGATGAACAACACTCTTTCTCCTCTCAGGTGATCAGGAGGCTGGTAGACTGTGGCTGAATAGGACAGAACGCACAGGAATAGGAAAGGACAGGAGCTGGAAAGAGGAGGTAGGGAAAGGACTTTCTAGCTAGCCTGAAGAAAGAGGAGACAGCTTAAGGAAAGAAACAGATAGCACCATGCCTTCATGGAAAAGCAGAAAGCAAACTGTTCCTCAAAGTGGAAGACTAGGGTACAGATATAGTTAGAGATACAAGCAGAGGTCAGGGAATGAATCAGGACCTTGGATGCCAAGCTGAAGAGTCTAGGTAGTTCCCTTGAGGCAACTGGAAGACAACAGAGATGGCTGAGCGTGGGAAGATGTGAAAGATTAATGTCTCTGTGTCGTGCAAAATGGGGGACTGGGGCGGGGGAGGGGAGTAACTGATGGATGACCAGTAAAAGTTACTGAAATAGATCAGGCATAAGCCAGGCTGGTGAAGGCGGGAATAGCAAGGAAGGAGGAAGGTAAGAGCTGTTGAAGAGAATGTTTTGGTTCAGAGGCTAACTGAATAGGGAGGACAGAGACAGAACACACTCTATTTTTACATCCAAATAACTGGGATCATTAATCAAAACACCACAAATTCAAGGAGAATAAATATGATGGCTGCTGATTTTAGATGAAAAATGTCCAGGATTAAAAGAACCACACTTATTCAGAGCTTGCCACAGGTCAGCTCATGGAACTGTCATGGAAGCTCCATGAGACAGGTATATTATTCCTGTTTTACAAACCAGAGAACTGAGGCCAGTGCCTTGCGGGGAGTGAGTGACAGAGTTGAGACCTGAACCCAGACCATGGTTTTGCATTGAACTTTCAAGTTTCCAAGAGGAGACTGGTGATGTGGGGCAGAGACCTGGAAGAATAATCAGAGCTGGAGACCGAAATTTGGGAGTAATAGCAGCAGCCCAGGACGAGAGGGCAGAGAGTGGAGGTGGAAGCCAGGGGCCGAGCTCTGACTGGCCCTTTGTCTTGGTTTCCATTGCAGATCTGAAATCAATAGGAGTGGCTAACAGGATTCTGTGATAAACGACCTAAATTCAGAAGCTGACTCTGAGAAATAAAGAGGCCGTGTCTTTGTCTTCTTCCCATTCCATGCACTTGTCACTTTCTCTGTTCTTTTCACAACGCCAGAGATCTGTACCACAACCATCAGAGATTCAATCAGCCGAGGATAGTCAGGAAAGAGAAATTATGCAGTAATGTGAAGTTAAATGGTTAATGTAAAGGGCATATTAACTATAAAAGGGATTAGACTCACAAGAGACCAGCTAATAAGAAGTGAAAAGGACTTTAAAGAGCATAGGACTAGCAGATACAGAAAGAAGCCACTACCTCTAGAATTGAGATAGATTATCCCCTAGCTCAGGTTTCCCTGTTGGCTCAGAAGGTAAAGAATCAGCCTCCTGAAATGCAGGAGATCCAAGTTTGATCCCTGGGGCAGGAAGATCCCTTGGAGAAAGATAAGGCAATCCCCTCCAGCATTCTTGCCTGGAGAATTCCATGTACAGAGGAGCCTGGAAGGCTACAGTCCATGGGGTCACAAGGAGTCAGACACGACTGAAGTGACTAAACAACAACAGATATCAAGCCTGGATAACCATCTTCAGACTGCTTTTCTGTAAAATAAAACTAAATCCTTAGTCTATAACCTGGAGCTAAATACAGTTTCTAACTCAAAAGGTACGGGACTACTTAGCTTTCAAATATGTAAAACAAAATCTGACAGAGGAAAACAACTAGCAAGTCAACAATCAGTGATAGATTTTAATACATCTGTTTCTAAAATCAAGTGACTTTAAACATTAGAATTAAAATGCAGAAATTATCAGTCTGGATAAAAAGCATACCCCCAACTACATGCTATTAGGAATGGAATTTAAGTTTTAAAAATGCAAACAGGTAGAAAATAACGAGATGGGAAAGTATATGCCATGCTAACAGGGAGTATAAGAATCAGCAAAAATAGGCAAGGAATATTACAGAGAAATGAGAATCATTTCATAATGACAAGGTAGCCAATTCCTCAAGACATAATCCTAAATGTGACATACCTAATAACAGAGCTTCAAAACACATGCAGCAAAAATTGACAGAGCTAAAGGGAGAAACAAATCCACAATCATCGTTGGAGATTTTGTCATTCCCCTCTCAGTAACTGATGGAAAAAATGGACAGAAAATCACTAAGGATATAAAGACTTGAATAACACCAGCTAACAACTCGATCTCGCTGACATTTCTAGAACATCCCACCTGACAACTGTAGAATACACAATCTTTTCAACTGCACGTAAAATAGTCACTGAGTTAGACCCTTATCCAAGACCCAAACCAGCTGATGAAGCAAGTAAAAATCAGAAATAATTTTGAAGACTTTACACAATTAACAAGTAAGATCCCTGCTTACATGGCACACATCTCAGAAAACAGAGATAAAAACATTCTTTTCAAATCACATGAAGTGAAGTGAAGTGAAAGTTGTTCAGTCATATCCGATTCTTTGCAACCCCATGGACTATACAGTCCATGAAATTCTCCAGGCCAGAATACTGGAATGGGTAGTCTTTCCCTTCTCTGGGGTATCTTCCCAAGCCAGGGATTGAAGCCAGGTCTCCCGAATTGCAGGCAGATTCTTTACCAGCTGAGTCACAAGGGAAGCCCCTCAAACCACATGAGTCAGTACCAAAAACTGTGTGTACCTGACTGTAGCAGGTAGCCTCCAGTATGGTCCCCAGTGGTCTTCACCTCCCAGTAATCTCACCCTACGTGGTCCGCTCCCATCAAGTACAGACTGGACTTAGTGATCCGCTTCTGATGAATAGAATTAAGATGTGATGGCTATAACTCAGAGACGAGGTCATAAAAGGCTGTCTGGGGTTGCTATCACTCTCTCTCTACACTCCTTCTAGGAGAAGCCAGCTGCTACATGATGAAATCCACCTGGTGAGGAACTGAGGCCTTCTGCCAACAGTCATGTGAGTGAACCATGAAAGCTGCTCTCCAACCCCCATCAAATCTTCAGGTGCCTGGAGTCCTACCAACAGCCTCTCAAAACCTCATGACAGATCCTGAGACAGAACCACCCAGGTAAGCTGCTTCTAGATTCCTGACCCTCAGAAACTCTGAGATAATAAATGTTTGTTGTTCTAAACTACTAATTTTGGGGGTAATTTGTCACCAAACAATAGATAATATCTAAGCTATTAGGAAAAAACTTTCCAAACCGAAATGTATACAATCTACTTTGCCTGACCAGAAAGCAATACAATTAAATATTAATGATAAATCTTTCTTAAAAATAAACTGTTTTAAATAATTCTTGGATAAGAAGGCTGTCAAACTGAAATTATCAACTATTTAGAGATGAATGAAAATGAAAACACTACATATTAACACCCATGGGATGTAGTCAAATATACTAAGAAATAGTTTTAGCTCACAAGTCTAGTATTTATTAGAAACCAGGAAAAGACTAATGGGAAATGAACTAAACACCTGACTCAAGCAACTCGATGGAAAAAAAAATAAAATAAAATAATACACTCCAAAGAGTAAAAAAGGGTTAGTAATAAAAGTTAGAATGCTTTAAATGATAGGCTTAGTCAAAACCAACATTCTTTGACTAATAAAAGAGAAGAACTTTTGGCATTTCTAATTTCTAACTGGTAAAAAAAAGGGAGAGAAGATGTAAATAAACATTAGAAGTGCAAAAAAGAACATAACTTGAATCTCCTTATCTGGAGCTATTTTCTTAAAGACTGCATTTGATTATATGCCCTAAACTGGAATATCCAATTCAAATTAAAATATTCTAATACAGTCCAATAGAACTTTTGCAAGGATGGAAATATTTTGTATCTTCACTGTCAAATATGTTGGCATTGGCCATACATTGATACAACCCTAGAGCAATTGATACATCATCACTGCAACTAACTGAATTTTTAAATATTACTTCATTTGAATAAACTTAATCACATATGGCTGGTGACAACTGTAATAGATAACACACTTCTAGAAAAAAATTATAAAAGTTAAGAAGTAGAAAAATTTACTTAGTTTGAACACTATGAAGGAATTTAAAAGTGCAGTCAAAAATATACTTTAAAGAAGTTTATTAGGTGAGTTCTACTAAACATTCATAAATAATGTTACAAATCTGCAAAGTATAGAAAGATCTCAAAATCTCAATTATTTCTTCAAAGTTAACTCTGAAACCAAATTCCAATAAGGAAGTGTAGAGAGGAGCTTTCCTGGTGGTTCAGTGGTTGATGACTCTGTGCTTCCACTGCAGGGAAACAGCTTCAATCCCTGGTCCAGGAACTAAGATCCCATATGCCACAGAGTGCAGCCAGAATTTTTTAATAAATAAATAAACAAGTACAATTTCAGTTCAGTTCAGTTCAGTTGCTCAGCCGCGTCTGACTCTTTGTGACCCCATGAATCACAGCACACCAGGCCTCCCTGTCCATCACCAACTCACAGGGTTTACCCAAACTCATGTCCATCGCATCGATGATGCCATCCAGCCATCTCATCCTCAGGTGGCCAAAGTAGTGGAGTTTCAGCTTCAGCATCAGTCCTTCCAAACAACACCCAGGGCTGATCTCCTTTAGGATGGACTGGTTGGATCTCCTTGCAGTCCAAGGGACTCTCAAGAGTCTTCTCAAACACCACAGTTCAAAAGCATCAATTCTCCAGTGCTCAGCTTTCTTCACAGTCCAACTCTCACATCCATACATGACTACTGGAAAAACCATAGCGTTGACTAGATGGACCTTTGTTGGCAAAGTAATGTCTCTGCTTTTGAATATGCTGTCTAGGTTGGTCATAACTTTCCTTCCAAGGAGTAAGCGTCTTTTAATTTCATGGCTGTAGTCACCATCTGCAGTGATTTTGGAACCCAGAAAAATAAAGTCAGCCACTGTTTCCACTGTTTTTCCATCTATCTGTCATGAAGTGATGGGACCAGATGCCATGATCTTCGTTTTCTGAATGTTGAGCTTTAAGCCAACTTTTTCACTCTCTTCTTTCACTTTCATCAAGAGGCTCTTTAGTTCTTCTTCACTTTCTGCCATAAGGGTGGTAGCATCTGCATATCTGAGGTTATTGATATTTCTCCCAGCAATCTTGATTCCAGCTTGTGCTTCCTCCAGTCCAGCGTTTCTCATGATGTACTCTGCATATAAGTTAAATAAGCAGGGTGACAATATACAGACTTGACATACTCCTTTTCCTATTTGGAACCAGTCTCATGGTGGAGAGGTCTGACAGAATGTGGCCCACTGGAGAAGGGAAGGCAAAACACTTCAGTATTCTTGCCTTGAGAACCCCATGAACAGTATGAACAGTAAGAAAAATACAGTTTATCTTCTCACTAATGCTCAAGCTCTGTTGCTGATTGACAAGAGGCTATGCTCATTACAGTGACTCAAGGGCCTAGGCTGGCTTTGTATGTTGCTGGTCAGGAAGTCAGAGGTAGAAAGAAATAGCCCTGGATATGTTGCCTTAACAATAAAATTCTTGGCCCAGAATTGTGACATTAGTTTCACTTCCAACTCATTGACCCAAACTAACAACATGGCTGGACCCAACTCCAAAGAATCTAAGACCCCCATAAGCTGTGCCTCATGGCCAGGAAAAAAAAAAAAAAAAACCCTTGGAGAAAATCTAATTAAATCAGCAATCAGAGAAAGACACCCACCTTTGGCCATACTAGTCAGTATCATACTTGAAGTCCTTGCCAATACAAGAAGAATTAAGGGGTGAAACAATATTAGTATTGGAAGAAAGAACAGATGTTATAATGAAGAAAATGTGTTCATCAACTTAGAAAATCCAATGAAATCAACTAACATGAGAGTTAATTACAAGCGTTACAACTAAAGGACACTTCCGAAGAAAGTGGCCGTATCCAAGGCCAATGGAATCATAGAAAGATAATTCAGAATTATAGTGGGCTTCCCCAGTAGTCCAGTAGTTCAGAGTCTGCCTTGCAATGAAGAGGACAACAGTTTATCTGGGAAGATTCCTCATGCCTCGGAGCAACGAAGCCCATGTACCACAACTCCTGAAGCCTACAGTCTTGAGCCCATGCTCTGCGACAGGAGCAGCCACCATGCTGGCAGGCCCACGCACCGCAGCTAGAAAGCAGCCCTCACAGCAGCAAAGACCCAGCACGCCCAAAATAACAAGAAAGAAAGAGAGAAAGTTATTTTAACAGAGAAAGAAATTCCGGAGAAAGATTTCATTCTTAGAAGCAAATCAAATGATCAGATATCTAGGAATAAATTTATCAGGAAATATATAAAACAAAAGTGATTAAACTAGAATTTTTTTTTACTAGAGAAAAGAATTACAATGATCCTGAATGAGAAGATTTAATACTGTTAAGATTTTAGTTTAAAAGCAATCATCTATACACTCAAAGTAATTCCAATCAAAATCCCAATAATTAATTACATCAAGCTAATACTAAAATTCACATCTAAATATCCAGAATTTCTAAGAAAATAGCTTTTAAAAGCAATTTCCTTACCAAATGTACTAATAAAGTTATGGGAAATGTTATGCCCAAGTTGCGAAATCTCCCAATGACCACCAGGGAGCCAATATCCGATGCAAAAGCAAGAGAGTTTTTATTACCAAGCTCGAGCTGGGGCTCCCACCGTTACTGACACAGCGGCTATAGGGAGGAGCCCCGGGTTTTGGATTACATTGCTTATACAGGGAGTATACATGGAAAAAAAGGATTTCTAGGTAGGGCAATGTCTGATTGGTCACTTTCTTTCGAAGGGTTTGGGGTTGGTTCTTGATTGGTCCCTATTGTCTAGGTAGACCACAAGTTCCTGAGCGTTAAGTCAGGAGATTTTGGTCTGGGGTCCGATTGGCTCGTGGGGCGGTGTGGTGAGGTCAGGGGATTTCCAAAGGTTCTGGGATTTCCAAAGGCTCTTTTCCCGGAACCTTACAAAATGGAGTTTTTCTGTTAACAAAATGGAGTAGCTTAGATTCTTCAGAAATACAACTGTGTAATTCTAGGACAGCAATAAACAAATATACAAGGGAATCAAACCAGTCAATCCTAAAGGAAATCAACCCTGAATATTCACTGGAAGGACTGATGCTGAAGCTCCAATACTTTGGTCACCTAATTCGAACAGCCAACTCATTGGAAAAGACCCTAACGCTGGGAAAGGTTAAAGACAAAAGGTAAAGTGGGCAAGAGAGGATGAGATGGTTGGATAGCAACACTGACTCAATGGACATGAGTTTGAGCAAACTCCGGGAGGTAGTGATGGACAGAGGAGCCTGGCATACTGCAGTTCACGGGGTCACAAAGAGTCAGATATGACTTATCAACTAAATGACAGCAACAAGTAAGGAAATTAAATAGAAGATCAGAAGTAGATCCATTTCATATCAGACATAGTTGGCTCTTCATATCAATGGGGATGAAACAGACAATTCAGTAACTGTCACTGGAGAAATCTAATATCCATCTGTGAAAAAATTAAAATATATCTAACCCCCACTACCTAAGCACAAAATTCAGATGTATTATAAAAACAGTAGCCAAAACTCTAGACCACTGCTTTTATGACCTTGGCAGTGTAAAGAAACATACAAATCCCAGAAACTATAAATGAAAAAACCAGCTTATTTGCTCACATAGAAACTTAAAACTTGACAAAAGATTCTATAAGCATCATTATAATAATAGAAAACATAACTGCAAAGAATTAAAATTTATAAAACATAAATATATAAAATATATAATATATAAAGCATTTCTCTAAGTCAAGAAAAAGACAAACAATAAATATCTAAGTCACAGGAAGAAATAAAACTGATATACTTTGGAATGATATCTTACAACTATCATAAATTAAATATACATTAAGAATACAAGAAGAAGACCCAATCTTGCAACATTTCTGCTTTTTTTAAAAATTTTTGTGGAGATGTGTGTGGGTGTGTGTGAATAAGGATAGTGAGATAGATATTCTCAAGTTTGGAAGGGCAAGTTGGCAAAAGCATTATACTCCTGCACCCATTTTTACCTCTAATAATCCATCATGCTGGAATATTTTAAAATCTCTTTTATGATTTATATTAAGATAATTTTCTAAATTTTACTTGGAATAATGAGAAATCTGACTAGAAATAGTCAACTGAAACAAATATTATAACTAGCAGAAATGTAAGCACATGGAAATGTCCATAACAAAATGAAAAGCATGATATCAAATTACATAATAAAAGCTATAGTAACAGTGTGAGTGGTACTGTTAACATTTGTTGACCATTTACTAAGCCCTTACTATCTACTAACTTATTTCATTTACACAATCCCTGTGTGAAGTAAATACTACTTTTTTACCCGTGAAGATAAACTGACGCCTCAAAGGTTTGGATGGATTCACTTATGTAAGGTAACTAGGTGGTGTCTGCAAACACCTTAAGTGTTCTGAGTTTGGTTAATGAAGGTTTTCAAGTTGAGATTCTAATACTGCCACCTCACCCAGCCCCTACCAACTCAGGGCAATCTAGGATCCTTGCCAAAGCTGAGAAGCAAAGGATAAACCAACAGAGAAGGTCAAAGTTCTGCCTGCCTTCCCAGAGGAAGACAACATCTCTGGCTTGATGACCTGGGAAATAACAGGTAGAAATTCCTCTGCCCACCTTCAGCTCACCTGAGACATGAAAGGCATCTCAAGACTGAAGTGGACGCATGAACTCGGCAAGTGACTGGCATGAACACCTACCTGGGTTCTCATCTCCTGAAAATACCACCAGGCCACTGTCGCTGACCCTAGATAAAGTAGAATAGTGGGGGTTAGAAAAGCTGTAGAAGAGTCTCCCACCCCTCAGGGTGATCTCCCAACCATAGTCTCCATCCTTAAGGAAGCGCAGCACTCACAGCTCTGCCCTCACCTTCCCAACTCACTCCAGAAGGAAGCCTGGAATTCTTTTTTTTTTTTAATTTATTTATTTTAATTGGAGGCTAATTACTTTATAATATTGTATTGGTTTTGCCATACATCAACATGAATCCGCCACAAGTGTACGCGTGTTCCCAATCCTGAACCCCTCTACCACCTCACTCCCCGTACCATCCCTCTGGGTCATCCCAGTGCACCAGCCCCGAGCATCCTATATCATCCATGGAACCTGGACTGGCGATTCTTTTCACATATGATATACACGTTTCAATGCCATTCTCCCAAATCATCCCACCATCTCCCTCTCCCACAGAGTCCAAACGACTGTTCTGCACATCTGTGTCTCTTTTGCTGTCTCGCATACAGGGTTGTCATTAACATCTTTCTAAATTCCATATATATGTGTTAGTATACTGTATTGGTGTTTTTCTTTCTGGCTTACTTCACTCTATAATTGGCTCCAGTTTCATCCACCTCATTAGAACTGATTCAAATGTATTCTTTTTAATGGCTGAGTAATACTCCATTGTGTATATGCACCACAGATTTCTTATCCATTCATCTGCTGATGGACATCTAGGTTGTTTCCATGTCCTGGCTATTATAAACAGTGCTGCGATGAACATTGGGGTACATGTGTCTCTTTCAATTCTGGTTTCCTCGGTGTGTATGCCCAGCAGTGGGATTGCTGGGTCATAAGGCAGTTCTATTTCCAGTTTTTTAAGGAATCTCCACACTGTTCTCCATAGTGGCTGTACTAGTTTGCATTCCCACCAACAGTGTAAGAGGGTTCCCTTTTCTCCACACCCTCTCCAGCATTTATTGCTTGTAGACTTTTGGATCGCAGCCATTCTGACTGGTGTGAAATTGTACCTCATTGTGGTTTTGATTTGCATTTTTCTGATAATGAGTGATGTTGAGCATATTTTCATGTGTTTGTTAGCCATCTGTATGTCTTCTTTGGAGAAATGTCTATTTAGTTCTTTGGCCCATTTTTTGATTGGGTCATTTATTTTTCTGGAATTGAGCCGCAGGAGTTGCTTGTATATTTTTGAGATTAGTTGTTTGTCAGTTGCCTCATTTGCTATAATTTTCTCCCATTCAGAAGGCTGTCTTTTCACCTTGCTTATAGTTTCCTTTGTTGTGCAAAAACTTTTAATTTTAATTAGGTCCCATTCGTTTATTTTTGCTTTTATTTCCAGTATTCTGGGAGGTGGGTCAAAGAGGATCCTGCTGTGATTTATGTCGGAGAGTGTTTTGCCTATCTTTTCCTCTAGGAGTTTTATAGTTTCTGGTCTTACGTTTAGATCTTTAATCCATTTTGAGTTTATTTTTGTGTATGGTGTTAGAAAGTGCTCTAGTTTCATTCTTTTACAAGTGGTTGACCAGTTTTCCCAGCATGACTTGTTAAAGAGATTGTCTTTAATCCATTGTATATTCTTGTCTCCTTTGTCGAAGATAAGGTGTCCATAGGTGTGTGGATTTATCTCTGGGCTTTCTATTTTGTTCCACTGATCTATATTTCTGTCTTTGGGAAGCACAGAATTCTGAAACTTGATTATCACTCAAAGAAATATTTGCATAAGATAAAAAAAAAATTTTTTTAAAGGAATGGCCCTGGAGCAAACAGTGCATTGCACAAAGGAATTATTCAATGGTAGTCTTTCCAGCATCAGTGGGGGAATACTTGAGACAGAGTTCTTCCCAGACTCTGTCCCCCACCTGCCAATACGGGCTGTTGCTGATACAGCTGATCCACGTGGCAAACAGCTCAATAAGCAATCAGCTCTGTCTTTTCACGTCATGGAGAAGGTAACCAATCTCCCCACAAGTATAATATATTTGATCATTAAAATCTCTAGAAGTCCTCATGGAAAAATTAAAGAGTATGAGAATAGAAACCTGAAAATATGATGGGTGGCCTCAGACCAGCCCTGAAAGCACAGCTGCAAGAAAGGTGCTGATGTAGTTGATGAAAACTTTAGACGCTTTAAGACTTTCCGGAAGCACAGGTCAAAGGCTGGTGCTATATTCGGACCTGTAAAGGAACAACTTCAAGCTCCTTAAGGGGCCATTTCAAGCTCATATCAGAGTGGCACTAAAGCACTGTGTGTTCCATGGCTGCTACCAATGGATGACTTGACCAGCTGGACGTCTGCAACATCTCAGACAGCTCGGGTACAGACCCTGGAGATAAATGGTAGAAGGACACTGAGCTTATTAACTACAGCCACAAAGCAGTTTTAATTAGAAAGTAAAACAGGCAATTGATGTTAAAACTCAAGATCCCCTGGCAGGAGAGCATTAATGAGGCTGGGAGAGAGAAGGGACAGAGCAGTGACTGAGAAGGAAAAATACATGCAAAGCTCCTGGCAGAGAAACTAAAACAAGGCCAGTGTAGGCAGAAGAGAGCAAGATGGGGAAAGCAAGGAAGAGCTGGACCAGCCCAGGCTGGAGGGGTGGCCAGGGCCTGGATGCCACAGGCCCTTCAAGACATGATAAGAAGTTGAGATTGTGTTCTATGTGCTTTGGAAAGCCATGAAAGCAGGGAGGGTATGAACTGATCCATGTGTTTTAATGATCAGCGGCTGGGTAGAGAATGGATGGGGAGGGGCAAGAATACACTTGGGGGGATCACTTAGGTGGCTACTGGGTGGTATATATCAACCTCCGGGCCACAGAACAGTACCTCCTGTCAGATCAGTGTTAGAAATAAAGTGCACAGTAAATGTAATATGCTTGAATCATCCCAAAACCATCACCCCAGTTCATGGAAAAATCATCTTCCATGAAATCAATCCCTGGTGCCAAAAAGTTTGGGGACCCCTGGTCTAGATGGAAGATGGTAGTGGCCTGTGATGAAGGCAGCAGTGGAGCTAAAGGGAAGGAGCCAATCTGAGGACTTGTTGATGGACTGGATGCAAGTGGCAAGGAGAGAGCAGTGTTAAGAGTAAGAAGGGGAGACAGTAGGAAGAACAGGGTTGGAGCTGAAGATCAAGAGTTCAGCCTTGGACATGTTGCTGAGATGGCATCTAGGCTGCTATAAAGCAGGCAACATATACTCTGGGAGGCAGTTAGAGGCCGCAGTGTCCCACTCCCACCCCAAAAGACTTTTCCAGCAGGCACTGTGGTTTGAATTCTCAGCACTGGCCTCCTTTCATTGGGGAATTTGGGGTTTGCAGGAGGGCACTACCGCACATCATATTACATGCTGCACATGGACGTCACATTACAGCCCCAGATCAGCAAGCTCACTGCTGAGGAGGCTGTGAACCGGGAGGAGGGGGGAAGGTGCAGGTCGGGACATTTCTGATGATGAGACAAGCCCAGGGCAGGCCCTGGGAGGTGGCTAGAGAGGGAGGCAACTCAGGAGGAGACTGCCAGTTAGGGCCTGCCTGAAAGATCAGTACCAAACCACCTTCTGTTCAGCCCAGATCCCTGACTGCAGAGACAAAGATGTCAATTAAAGAGAAGCACCTGAGATTCCTGTGAGGTGCCTGTCATCAGGCAGAGGCACAGGAACACTGGCTTAGGCAGAATCAATTTCCACTGTCTGCCAGGAAGGGACATGCGTGCGCTCCCCCTGAAGATGCCCTGGGGCTGATCAGAGAAAGTCAGCGTGAGTGGCACAGGCCTCAGCACACAAATGTGTCTGGTTGGGCATCGATGTTTTTATTATAGTTCTCAAGAATTACTCCTGACCCTCTCCTCTGTCAGAAGACATGGGCATGCCATCTCCTGCAGAAACTTCCTTCCTTTCAGCCCAGTGCAGACTTAGGAGTCAGACCGCACGGTTTTGTAGCCCAGCTTTGCCATCTACTGTGCAACCTCAGGCAGGTCACTTAACCTCTCTGTGCCTCACATGTCTCAGCTGCAAAATGAACACGGCAATAGTAGAGGGGAGCGCCCTCCTGGGATAGCACCGTGAGGAGCTCTGCAGACCCACCTCTCAACGAAACAAGCCTAACTTGTGAAATCTACTTGAAAACAGAACAACTATTTAAAGTCTCTGAAAACTGTCCTAAAGGCACGTAGCCAATGAAACACTTCTTCGAGAAAATCTACTACAACTTGCTAAGACACTGAGAATCTGTGGCACCTGAGTCGCAACCCCTGCCCTCCTGCCCACCCAGCTCAGCCCCCTCCCCCCTCATCTACTCTGGGCAGCTGGGGCCAAGGAGAGAGCTTCCTCTCCCCCCAGTTCCTAAACAAGGGGTACAAGGCACTGGGAGGAGCAGGCTGCCGGCGTTTCTCATGCTTCCAAATCCAATGACTGTGTGTTAAGTCACTTCAGTCATGTCCAACCCTTTGCGTCTCCATGGACTATAGCCCTCCAGGCTCCTCTGTTTGTGGGATTCTCCAGGCAAGAGCACTGGAGTGGGATGCCATCTCCTCCTCCAGATCTTCCTGACCCAGGGATCGAACCCACATCTCTTAAGTCTCCTGCTTTGCAGGTGGGTTCTTTACCATTAGTGCCATCTGGGAAGAGGCTAAATTCCTGGTGAGTTCAGTCAAGAGATCAGGGCTCCTTTCTTCTGTGCATCTCCCATTCATCGGATAGATGCTCTAACCCGGGGTCATCAAACCAAGAACACTGGGGTCCCAACTGCCCCTGCCCCCTCCTCACTCAGAGGGCAGAGGCTTCACACGTTGAAAGAGGCAAGCTGAGAAGACCAGTGGTTACTGCCCCCCCCCACCCCCCAGTGCAGAAGCAGTGCTCAGAGTTTTCTGGGGGAAGAAGCAATCCCCAAACGAAATGATCCCATTTGAAATGGAGTGTGGGAAAGTTCAAGCCCAAGAGTGCTCTTGGAAACAATGGGGATTTTGATTATAAGAAAATGAGAAGAGACTAGCAGCCTCTTGTACTCAACTGTAGCAAACTAAACCACCTGCCAGCTAGCTCATCAGAAAGGACCAAGAGTTACGAAGAGCCCTGCTGCTGCTGCTGCTGCTGCTAAGTCGCTTCAGTCATGTCTGACTCTGTGCCACCGCATAGACAGCAGCCCACCAGGCTCCCCCGTCCCTGGGATTCTCCAGGCAAGAACACTGGAGTGGGTTGCCATTTCCTTCTCCAATGCATGAAAGTGAAAAGTGAAAGTGAAGTCGCTCATTCATGTCTGACTCTTAGCGACCCCACGGCCTGCAGCCCACGAGGCTCCTCCGTCCGTGGGATTTTCCAGACAAGAGTACTGGAGTGGGTTGCCATTGCCTTCTCCACAAAGAGCCCTACTGAGTTCAAAATAAACCCCAAAGACTGGCCTCAGAAACTGCCTCTGCCTTCCACGTGTAAAACAGATAGCTAGTGGGAAGCTGCTGTATAGCACAGGGAACTCAGCTCGGAGCTCTGTGATGACCTAGATGGGTGGGATAGGAGGATGAAGGTCCAAGAGGGAGGGGATATATGTATACATATAGCTGATTCACCTTGTTGTACAGCAGAAACTAAAACAACTTTGGAAAGCAATTATACTCTAATAAAATAGGAAAAAAAAAAACTACCCCTGCCCTAATAAAATTGAATGAGAGGTAGAGTAATTGACACCCCAGGACACTGGAATTGAGCAATCAGCCAGCAAATGATGGAGACTAACATCTGGGTATGATACCAAACAAGGCAAGCATCTTGACAGAGATGAGGAGGAAACACAAAGAGACAGCCACCCCCATCTCACCCCCCACCCGCCAAAGCCACTCTCATCCCTGAGTGATGGCTGTGCACACACCCGTCACTCTGGAACTCAATCATTTCACTTTCTCTCTGTGGATAAAGGAGGTCAGTAATTAAAATGAGTCCTGCAGAGATTAAGAATAATTCTATGTCACCACATTCATGGAATTATGCTCAAATTATACAATGTTTGGTAAAGTACTTTGCCAACTACAAAATACACCATATGTGTTGATTAGCATTATTCTATACTTTATAGGGCAATTAATATAAGGTAGTAATTAAGATGACAAATTCAAGGGTGAAGCATGGAGGTTCAAAGCCATCACCTCTTTATTTGGGGAGTTACCTAGCTTCTCTGAGATGCAGTGACCTCATAGATGAAATATGTCAGGTACATCACAGACAACACACTTCTAAAGCTCTAACACATCGCCTAGTACCCAGCCAGTGACAACCAATGAAAGTTGTTATCATGAACATAAACTAGCACTAATATCTGACTAGGTTGCTTTAGAAGCAGAATTTACTGGGACCCCAGAGCCAAATCTAAAAATAGAAATTTGACACTAATTTATTAACTTGTTAGAAACAAGATCTAAAGAGAGATGGCCCAGCCGCTTTTTAAAAATTCGGTCATTGATCTGTTAGTCGTTGCTGATACAGTTCCATATTCCCAGGAAGGTTCCACTTTATAAAGATAGTTCTAGAGTGCATCAGAAGGGTATTTGTTGGTGGTGGATAGTGATGTCCATTGTAGTGCTTTTGACTGACATTAGAGAGACTTTCAACAGTTTCTCAAAGGCACAAAAGATTATTCTTTCGTCCTTCAACTTCTCTTTAATAGAGATCATGAGAACATTATTTAGCTGGAGCCGTGTTGCTTCTGGCAGAAACATGGGGTGTCCTTTTTGAGTTCATACCTTAGGTAAGTCCCTGTCTGACCACTTTGTTCTCCAGATGAAAAGGTGACCCAGTCTCCATAGAAGAAATGATCTGCTGGCTTCAACCAATTCAAGAGGAAAGCAACATAGCTTTGTTACATTAATATTCTTTTTTAAGCAAGCTGCCCTAGGGGTTTTCTTTGATTACATCCTCTGAAATGGATTTACTTTCTAAATGTTGACCTTTACCAGGTATCTTGTAGACAATAAATCATCTCCCAGCAGTCCCGTATTTACCAAGATATACTACCTACTATGTGTGCATTGATTTCTTTAAGCCACAAACTCGCCCAACTTTATCTACTGAAAATATCCCCAGCAAAATAATGCTTCATTCTTTTCCCACCTCCAAATCCTACAGTACACAAATATACAATGAAATTTTTATGCAGCATAGGAGGGGTTGGAGTGGATCTGACTTTTGGTATAAAATAGTTTCTTTAGTTCTTATTGTTAAGTAGCTTTTCCCAAGAAATGTGCTAAATTTATTGAAATGCCGAGTACCTTCATACTCAAATGATATTTACATTTCGCAAGCATACAGATCACTGTCCTCTGCTCTTTCAGCTAAAAGTTCGAGCACTGGGTCAATGCTCTGGCTCAAATTCCTTGCCCTCCCCAGTGCCATGCTCAAGTTGAGGCCTCCATCATGTCTTGCCTGGACTGAGGCAGCAGCTTCCTACTGCCACCTAAGGCCCCCTAAGCTGCACACACTTAGAACTCTTATCCTGGATGAGAGAGGGGACTATAACATTTTCAGGAATTTTGTAAGCTAAATTCTAAACAGCCATTATTTAAAAGCCAAGTTAGGGGCTTCCCTGGTGGCTCAGTGGTAAAGAATCTGCCTGCCAATGCAGGAGACACGGGTTCAATTTCTGATCCAGGAAGATCCCACAGGCTGCAGAGCAGCTAAGCCCGTGAACCACAGCTATTGAGGCTGTGCACTAGAGCCTGCGAGCTGCAGCTACCAAAGCCTGCGCACCCCAGATCCCCCGGTCCACAGCAAGAGAAGCCACCACAAGGAGAAGCCTGTGCATTGCAGCTAGAGAGCAGCCCCACTCTCTGCAGCTAGAAGAAAGCCGAGAAGCAACAAAGACCCAGTACTGCCAGAAAGACTTCCCTGGTGGCTCAGACAGTAAAGCATCTACCTCCAATGCGGGAGACCTGGGTTTGATCCCTGGGTCGGGACGATCCCCTGGAGAAGGAAATGGCAACCCACTCCAGTATTCTTGCCTGGAAAATCCCATCGACAGAGGAACCTGGTAGGCTACAGTCCATGAGGTCACAAAGAGTCAGACAGGACTGAGTGACTTCACTTTCATAGCCAAAAATATATAAATAAATGTATTTTTTAAAAACCAAGTTACATAAATTTACAACTAAATTACAAAAGAAAAAAGCAATGACTTCCAAAACCTCATCACTTTCTAATTATTTTACTCTCCTTTACAATCATCTCTGCTCTTGGGATTGCATCAGCCCAGAGAAAATGCTCTAGAAGGGAGTGCGTTTCTTCCTGCCTCCACCTTAGGGATGAGACCGAGCAGGATCCTGTGGGGCTCCTGGACACAAAAGTTTTTCTATGTCCCCTATTTCTTGTTTGTAGGAAACAGGCTTCATTCAGCCTCCATGACCTTTCCTGAGTTCCAAAGGGCAGATGCAAACAGCTGCTAATCAGAGAAGGAAGGGGATGTAGAGACAAGGGAGGACAAGTCAAGAAACAGCACCGCAGGCTCGAGGCAGAGTCCTTGTTCCCCCTCAAGGCATATACATCACAAGATCTTCGAGCTCTTGCGCAGAACGTAAACTCCCACCAAATGGGAGATGTTAACTACTTGCTGAGGCACTCCATTCCAGAGAGAAGGCCACAATTTCACAATCTCTAGAACCACAGGAGCCCATCATGAGACCACGTGATGGCAGGTGCTGTCTAGACTGAAGAAATGCAGGCCCTGCACGCACCCTAATCCTTATCAGCAACCCCACCCCTTGACTATAAGGCTCCTCACAAATCCCCTCCAGGTTGGGACACCGTTTTGAGGGCACTAGGCAGCTATGGACCCCTTTGCCTAGCAAAGCAATACAGCTGTTCTTTTCTACTTCATCCAAGCTCTGTCTCTGAGATTCAGTTTGGTGCCAAGCGTACAGAGCCTGATGTTCAGTATCAGGGACAGCATGTTGAGAGCTTGCAATCGGCCAGGTGGGAATTAGTACACCACAGAAATTAGTAAAATGACACATATTTTAGCTTCCCATCACCCTCACCAGAAAAGGTTTTGAACATTTAGGTATACAGCACTGGCTCTCACTTACCTCCAGTGCAGAGCCATCAGACAGGAGACCCCACATCCTCCTCACAGCAGGCATAGCTCCTGGAGACAGTGATGGGCTTGGGGAAAGTCATATAATCCAAACAGGGCCAACTGGAGATCTCTGGAGAGGAGTTCAATGTGAATAACGGCAGAATAATGACTTCTCTCTCTTTGAGATTGCAACCTGGGGGTACATTTAAGCCTGGAGCTGCTGGGGAATCTTCATGTGGAGAGAATCTGTCTGAAAAACAAAAGCCACACAAAAGGAAACCAGAATCAGAGAGTAAAAGAGATTGGGGTGGGGGAGAGGGGGAAGGGAGTCAGTTGTGACATCATTTGAGCACCTTGATCCAGCTGTACCTGAAATTAGAATAATTCCTGGAGTTTTCAGATCCATGAGTGAAAAAATTCCTTCGGGGCTTGACAAACTTCAAGTACTTTGCTTCTATTCTTTGTAACTTAAAATTTTCTGAGCTACGTAGTTTTCTTAGTAGAATTTAAGCAGACCATTGGGCTCTGGTTTAAGTTTTGTTCTTATTGAGCAAATATTGTCAGCCTCCTGCCAGGAGGGAAAGGGACAGAGCAGAGCAAACAGCAGAGCTGACCTCCTGCCAGACAAATGCAACCGAAGAGCACATCATTAAAGCAAAGGCTCTGAGTATGCCTCAAGGGAGACTCTATTTTCAATATCCAGGGACACAAAATGCAAAGTCAAATGCATCCTAAGCACTAAGACCTCTGGATCAGAACCACCCCCACCACCCCCAGAGTTTCAGATGAAGTAGGTCTGGGATGGGGCAGATGAATATGAATTTCTCTCAAGTTCCCAGATGATGCTGGTACACCTGGCCCAGTGACCATACTTTGGAAACCATCCTTTGTGCATTAGAAATCTAAACACAGAGGTGAGAGACACACGTTTAAGGGTGAGGCTAGTCTCCAGATTCTGTCCTTCCTTCTCAGGTCCCAATATGCAGGGTGGGCCCCCAACGGCCATGTTTTCTGCCACTGGACTCTACCACTGTTAATCAGAGTTGGTCAAAGTTATACCAATTTAATGGTTTTCCCCAGTCACTTGAACTTAGGAGAGAGAGACTAGAAGTCATCATAGTAAAGTTTCAAAAGATCTGCCTAGGAAGCTGATCCTGCTGCTGAGGCATCTTTGTGAGTTAAGAACAGAGGCTCTGTAATCAGCCTGCCTAGCTCACTGGCAAAGAGGAGGTGATAATAATAAGACCAACCTCATGGGGTTGCTATGAAAATTAACTAAGATGCAGTTTTGGCCCAGAGCCTGGCACATAGGGAATGCTCAGTAAATACCAGCCACTATTACCCCAGTTGTCAACATTCCATCATGGAGCTGACGGGACTCCTGCTCTTCCTTCAGTTCTGTGAGCTATCACAGCAGCCTTCCAATATATTCCTTTCTCTTAAGTTATTCAAAGTGGGTTCCTGTGGCTTGCAATCAAAGGAGCTTAAGTAAAATACAATTATAGAGAAAAGCTTGGACTTGCCTACACTGGTTTAGCATCATCAGCCAGCAGGTACCAACCAGCCCAGGAAATCACTTCGCCCTCGTAATACAGCCCAGCCTTCATTCAACAAGCATTCAGGTGGCACTTAAATGACCAGCACCATACCAGACACTGTTGGGAAACACAGTCCCTGCACAAGTTTCTGGCCTCAGAAGAAATCAAGGCTTGCACACAACTAACTGAGATGCAGTGCCGGAAGCCAGGTGGCCATCAGAAGGTAGTAATAAAGGTGCAATGTCATCGCTCCCACTCAGGACCAGGGAGCCCCAGGAACCTCCATGGGAACATGGGGAGCAGGTATAAACTCAGACAGCAGAGGTTACCCCACCCAGAAGGCTACAGAGTCGGGATATTGATACCCAAAAGCCCATCAGTCACTGGCAAGGCTGCTCCCAAGGGCATTAACTCTCCAGAACTTTCCACCTGTTCTGTGGGTAACAAAGCAAGCTCGGGGCAAGAGAAATCCCCCCAGCAAAGAAACCCAGGTGCTGCCAGTTAGGAGTCAGGCTGTGTGTGCTAAAGTGGCAAAGCTGGGGGCATCAGTGGGGCACCAACAGCATCTTCCAGGCAGAGTGTGTATGAAGATGGAAGAATGAGCAGGAGCAACAGGAAAAAGGAGTAATTTCTGGGGTGGAGCTTCTGAGCTACTTTTCCTATAACATGCCTTGTTGCACTCTTGGACTTCCAAAAAAATTCATGTTCCCAAATAAAGGATATTCTACAAATACATGACCAGCACTCCTCAAACCTATTAAAGTTTTCAGAAACAAGGAAAGTCTGAGAAACTATCAAAGACAAGAAGAGTCTAAGGAGATATTATAGCCAACCATAATGTGGTGTCCTAGATCCCTTCCTGGAACAGAAAAGGGAAAGAAAAAAAAAAAAAAGAACTACAGAAATCTGAATAAAGAATGGTTGAGTAATAATGTATCAATATTGATTCATTCATTGTGACAAACATACTACGCTAATGTAAGATGTTAACAACAGGAAAAACTGGGTCTAGGGATACATAGGAAGTCTTTGTACTATCTTAGAAATTTTCCTATAAATCTAAAATTGCTTTAAAGTGAAAAGTTTATTTTAAAAATGGAAGCACACCTCCTCCTTCACAGGGCTGTTGAAAGGCTCAAAGGGATGTCTTATAGGAAGTAAGTGATATACCCAATGCTCTCAGTAAATATTAGCTTGTTTAAGAAGCCACAAGATAACTGAAAGTTTCAAGAATAAATTCTGGTTTAATGCGAGCTCAATTGGTCTTCCCACTCTATCTTTTCTTTTTTTTAAATGCATAAATAATTAGGTGAATTTATTTTATTTTATTTTTTTACTTTACACCCCAACCAAAAGACAAAGACTGGCTGAATGGATACAAAAACAAGACCCCTATATATGTAGTCTACAAGAGACCCACCTCAAAACAAGGGACACATACAGACTGAAAGTGAAGGGCTGGAAAAGATATTCCATGCAAATAAAGACCAAAAGAAAGCAGGAGTAGCTATACTCATATCAGACAAAATAGACTTTAAAACAAAGGCTGTGAAAAGAGACAAAGAAGGCCACTACATAATGATCAAAGGATCAATCCAAGAAGAAGATATAACAATTATAAATATATATGCACCCAACATAGGAGCACCGCAATATCTTTTCTTTATACTTATTTATTTCCACATGATTCCATTTCTTTCACCAAATTCACTATTTAACCAGTCTAAGCTCCAATACTGTAGCCACCTGATGCAAAGAGTTGACTCACTGGGAAAGACCCTGCTGCTTGGAAAGATTGAAGGCAGGAGGAGAAGGGGATGACAGAGGATGAAATGGATGGATGGCATCACTGACTCAATGAACATGAGTTTGAGCAAATTCCAGGAGATGGTGAAGGACAGGGAAGCCTGCCATGCTGCAGTCCATAGGGTTGTAAAGAGCTGAACAAAACCGAGCAACTGAACAACAGATACCACCATCCATTTTTTAAGTAAATTCACAGAAGTCTCCCTAACACTAAGTAATAATAAAAATTGAAAAATGAATAAGTAAACAAGTTAGGTTCCTTTCACTTGTTGAAACAAAAGCAAGTCACACAGTGTGACTAACTCATACCTCCAGCCCAAACTGCCTCATAATCGTGTTTAGGAATAATTCAGGGTCATTCACAGACATGGAGCAAAGAGCCTCCCAAATGCCCAAGGCCAGTCAGATACCAGAACCAGGCCACATTTTATTTACCAGCAGCGATGAGCTGCTTGTCCTCTTAAACCCACAGGGAGCCTGACCAGAAACAAGTCAGCTGGGAGAAGGGCTACGGCTACAACACCTCCAGCCCAGGCGTGTACTGGGCCTGTGGGGACAAGCCAGGTGATAAACGAAATCTTTGCACAGATCCACCATGGGGCAAGTGTAGGAGAGAAAGCCCATCAGTGCTTTCAATGGGCTTTCTGATGGGCTTACATGAATGTCACAGGTAAAGTTACATGAATGCCTGAGAAGACAGAGCGATGGCCCAGGACCCCCAGCTCAGAGCACTGATTTGAGGATATCATTTCTCTGTGGAGTGGGCAGACAGCATTGAGCCCAGAGCCACTCAGGAGAAAGGGAAAAGCCATCTGCTGATTCAGTTCAGTTCAGTCGCTCAGCCATGTCCGACTCTGCAATCTCATGGACTGCAGCACACCAGGCCTCCCTGTCCATCACCAACACTCAGAGTCTACTCAAACCCATGTCCATTGAGTAGGTGATGCCATTCAACCATCCCATCCTCTGTCATCCCCTTCTCCTCCCACCTTCAATCTTTCCCTGCATCAGGGTCTTTTCCAATGAGTCAGTTCTTTGCATCAGGCGGCCAAAGTATTGGAGTTTCAGCTTCAGCATCAGTCCTTCCAATGAATATTCAGGAATGATTTACTTTAGGATGGACTGGTTGGATCTCCTTTCAGTCCAAGGGACTTTGAAGAGTCTTCTCCAACACCACAGTTCAAAAGCATCAATTTTTCAGCGCTCAGTTTTCTTTATACTCCAACTCTCACACCCATACATGACTATTGGAAAAAACCATAGTCTTGACTAGACAGACCTTTGTTGGTAAAGCAATATCTCTGCTTTTTAATATGCTATCTAGGTTGATCATAACTTTCCTTCCAAGGAGTAAATGTCTTTTAATTTCACAGCTGTAATCACCATCTGCAGTGATTTTCAGTTCAGTTCAGTTTCTCAGTCGTGTCCAACTCTTTGCGACCCCACGAATCACAGCACGCCAGGCCTCCCTGTCCATCACCAACTCCCAGAGTTCACTCAGACTCGTGTCCATCGAGTCAGTGATGCCATCCAGCCATCTCATCCTCGGTCGTCCCCTTCTCCTCCTGCCCCCAATCCCTCCCAGCATCAGAGTCTTTCCCAGTGAGTCAACTCTTCCCATAAGGTGGCCAAAGTACTGGAGTTTCAGCTTTAGCATCAATCCTTCCAAAGAAATCCCAGGGCTGATCTCCTTCAGAATGGACTGGTTGGATCTCCTTGCAGTCCAAGGGACTCTTAAGAGTCTTCTCAAACACCACAGTTCAAAAGCATCAATTCTTTGGCACTCAGCCTTCTTCACAGTCCAACTCTCACATCCATACATGACCACTGGAAAAACCATAGCCTTGACTAGACAGACCTTAGTCGGCAAAGTAATGTCTCTGCTTTCGAACACGCTACCTAGGTTGGTCATAACTTTTCTTCCAAGGAGTAAGCGTCTTTTAATTTCATGGCTGCAATCACCATCTGCAGTGATTTTGGAGCCCCAAAAATTAAAGTCTGACACTGTTTCCACTGTTTCCCCATCTATTTCCCATGAAGTGATGGGACCGGATGCCATGATCTTCATTTTCTGAATGTTGAGCTTTAAGCCAACTTTTTCGCTCTCCTCTTTCACTTTCATCAAGAGGCTTTTTAGTTCCTCTTCACTTTCTGCCATAAGGGTGGTGTCATCTGCACATCTGAGGTGATTGATATTGATATTTCTCCCAGCAATCTTGATTCCAGCTTGTGTTTCTTCCAGTCCAGCGTTTCTCATGATGTACTCTGCATATAAGTTAAATAAGCAGGGTGACAATATACAGCCTTGATGTACTCCTTTTCCTATTTGGAACCAGTCTGTTGTTCCATGTCCAGTTCTAACTGTTGCTTCCTGACCTGCATACAGATTTCTCAAGAGGCAGTGATTTTGGAGCCCCTAAAAATAGTCTGTCACTGTTTCCACTGTTTCCCCATCTATTTGCCATGAAGCGATGGGACCAGATGCCATGATCTTAGTTTTCTGAATGTTGAGTTTTAAGCCAACTTTTCCACTCTTCTCGTTCACTTTTATCCAGAGGCTCTTCAGTTTCTCATTTTCTGCCATAAGGGTGGTGTCATCTGCATATCTGAGGTTATTGATATTTCTCCCAGCAATCTTGATTCCAGTTGTGCTTCATCCAGCCCAGCATTTCACATGATGTACTCTGCATATACGTTAAATAAGCAGGGTGACAATATACAGCCTTGAAGCACTCCTTTCCTGATTTGGAACCAGTCTGTTGTTCCATGTCCACTTCTAACTGTTGCTTCTTGACCAGCATACAAATTTCTCAAGAGGCAGGTTAGGTGGTCTGGTAGTCCCATCTCTTTCAGAATTTTCCACAGTTTATTGTGATCCACACAGTCAAAGGCATTGGCATAGTCAATAAAGCAGAAGTTGATGTTTTTCTGGAACTCTCTTGCTATTTCGATGATCCAGCAGATGTTGGCAATTTGATCTTTGGTTCCTCTGCCTTTTCTAAAACCAGCTTGAACATCTGGAATTTCAAGGTTCACATACTGCTGAAGCCTGGCTCAGAGAATTTTGAGCATCACTTTACTAGCATGTGCTGCTGCTGCTGCTGCTGCTGCTGCTGCTGCTAAGTCACTTCAGTCGTGTCTGACTCTGTGTGACACCACAGACGGCAGCCCAGCAGGCCCCGCTGTCCCTGGGATTCTTCAGGCAAGAACACTGGAGTGGGGTGCCATTGCCTTCTCCGACTAGTGTGTGAGATGAGTGCAATTGTGTGGCAGTTTGAGCATTCTTTGGCATTGCCTTTCTTTGGGATTGGAATGAATACTGACCTTTTCCAGTCCTGCAGCCACTGCTAAGATTCCCAAATTTGCTGACATATTGAGTGCAGCACTTTCACAGCATCACCTTTTAGGATTTGAAATAGCTCAACTGGAATTCTATCACCTCCACTAGCTTTGTTCGAAGTGATGCTTCCTAAGGCCCATTTGACTTTGCATTCCAGGATGTCTGGCTCTAGGTGAGTGATCACACCATCGTGATTATCTGGGTCATGAAGATCTTTTTGTATAGTTCTGTGTATTCTTGCCACCTCTTCTTAATATCATCTACTTCTGTTAGGACCATACCATTTCTGTCCTTTATCGAGCCCATCTTTGCATGAAATGTTCCCTTGGTATCTCTAATTTTCTGAAGAGCTTTCTATTCTTTCCCATTCTGTTTTTTCCCTTATTTCTTTGTATTGACCACTGAGGAAGGCTTTCTTATCACTCTTTGCTATTCTTTGGGACTCTGCATTCAAATGGGTATATCTTTCCCTTTCTCCTTTGCTTTTCATTTCTCTTCTTTTCCCAGCTATTTGTAAGGCCTCCTCAGACAACAGTTTGCCTTGGAAATGAACAGAGATCATTCTGTCATTTTTGAGACTGCATCCAAGTACTGCATTTTGGACTCTTTTGTTGACCGTGAGGGCTACTCCATTTCTTCTAAGGGATTCTTGCCCACAGTAGTAGATATGATGGTCATTTGAGTTAAATTCACCCATTCCAGTCCATTTTAGTTCACTGATTCCTGAAAATGTCGTCGTTCATTCTTGCCATCTCCTGTTTGACCACTTCCAATTTGCCTTGATTCATGAACCTAACATTGCAGGTTCCTGTGCAATATTGCTCTTTACAGCATCAGACTTTACGTCCATCACCAGTCATATCCACAACTGGGTGTTGTCTGCTGATTACATTAATGTATTTCTTAGGACTGCCTTGCAAAATCATATTATCAGTAGAGATTTATGGCTTGTTTTTTATAAAGGCTTTCTCCCCAGGACACTTGGTTCTACCTTACTGCTTCTAAAAAGTGAAGTGTGCCTTGTCTTTTACCGGCTGAGGACTACAGGAGCCCACAAAAGACAAGTTAGATCCCTAATCCCTGCCCACCCCTGCGTGCTAAAGCAGACTGGGGTTACAATTCTGGGTCATTCAGTGGCTTTGAACTCCTGTTAGGGTTCTGGGGAAGCGGGGGCAATGGGGACACGGGAGGAGGGGTGCAGAGGAGGAGGTGAGTGGTCCGAAGCTGCTCAGGCAGGCAGGCCCCTCATTCAAGAGCTCTGAGCTGAGTTTAGACGGCTGGGCACCTGCCATCTCTGCCTGTCCTGGAGCTCTGAGGGTGGCATGGGACAGCCTGCGGTGCTGTCCAGAGGAGCCTGGCACCTCAGTGACCATCTCCCAGCCAGAAAGATCCAGACCGTGGACTCAGCACTTCTGCAGCATTTCCCTCACGAGCACGTAATTAAAAGAGACAATAAGTCAGAAGAGGAAAGACTATATAGTTAAATACTGAGTTGACCAATAAGTTCACCTGACTGAAGTTCAAAGACCAAAGCTCAAAGACCAAAATGAACTTTTTGGCCAACCCAATACATTACAACTTTAAACGTCTCTATGAAAAAAGAGACTATAAATATAGCTAGAAAGCAAGCCACAGCTAAAGATAATTGCAACTTATTTCACTGACAAACGATCAATACCTATTGCTTATAGATGGTGATTGGTAAGGATAAAGATTTTACCCTTAAAAAATTTTTATCCTTTATAAAATCTTTATCCTTACAAATCCTTACAAATCCTTACAAATCAATGATTTAAACACACCCACTCACACAACCCAGAAGTACCAAAAAATACATGAAGTGATGCTCAGGCCCTTTAATACTCAAGCGGTCAGCAAATGATATCAGGAGGTAGAGGGTGGTTGAGAACTTGTGTGGGCTAAGCCCCAGAAATAATAAAAACAGACTGAGTAGGAGACACGCCCCCTCTCATGCTTATGTATAATCTCAGGAAGTGTGGGAAGGAAGAGCCTCCCTACTCCCCCCAGATACCTCTTCAAGCATATAATGAGATTTTCTTTCTTTTAAACAGAAAAAAAATCTGACCAGCCATGGTGCATGATCAGTCCCTTCAGTCGTTTCCGACTCTTTGCAACCGCAAGGACTGCATCCCAGGGATTGAACCCAGGTCTCTATCCTGCATTAATAGGTAGGTTCTTTACCACTAGTGCCACATGGGAAGCCTGAAGCAGCCGTGGTAAAATATAATATTTAAGAAACTTGTGTGGTGGCACATGTATGTTACTTTCTGAATTTTTTCTTTTTTGCATGCTTGAAACATTTTACAATTTTTATAGAGCTCATAAATGATGAAAAATGAATGAAATGATGACATTAAAAACAAGGATGGAGTCAGAAGAGGACACCAGGGTGCAAAAACAATTCCCTTGGGGCACAGACCTGGGTAGCAGTGGGAGGAGTCAGCCTCCCCTCCCCACTCCAGCGGCCCTGTACCTTGCTTCATTCCCTGGGTTATTCATGACCTTGTAAGGGGGCCTTTCTCCTGCCCAGTCTGGGGCCAGTTTGGGGACCCACAACTCATGTTCCAACTACACTGACTCTGACAACAGGCCAGAAAAGTTTAAACTTTTGAGTATTAATGTGTCACCTTCACATTAATCAAGTCCTGATGTTAATAAGCATATTCATTACTTATGATAAATGCGGACACTTGGAAAGGGCATAACCTAAGTCATTATCATTCATTACAGACTGCCCTCCAGAAACAAGACTTTCATTTAAATTTCCTGAGGTTGGGTTTGCCTCCATTTCTGATATTTAAAAAAAGAAAAAATTCACTGTGAATACAAATCAGCTCAGGTTGAGTTAAAGGTAATTCTATTACTTTCCAAAATGTCAAAGATTTGTGCTTTTGTATCCCATGAGATACCTGATCACAGAAATGTGCATTTCTTTGTGATGGAAATTAAGTGCAAGTAGCAAGAACCTATAATTTTAGGCTTGAGGTTGACTCCACTGGGCGAAAATATTTATTTTTCCTTTGCTCTTTCTATTGGGTTCACATAATGAATTAAATGCAGGGCTCTCTTTCTTGATTATTGCTTTAGAAAGAAACTGTCATGCCTCATTACTCATTTTCAAAAAGAGATGATAGCATGTTTTATTATAGGATTCTTATGTATTGCTAATGTCTAGAAAACTCAGCAGATTAATCCTCTCTATACAAGGAGAAATGATTGAGTGAACTGGATATCTATAAAAGTCCATCAGTTGTGACCTGAAAACTTTATAGAAGAGGGCACACAAGGACCCAAAAAGAAATATATAAATCTGACATCAGAGACATAAAATTATACCCAGAGGTTTATCTGAGATTGATCGAAGAACCATAGTGTTCAATAGGTAATTTTTTAATACTAAGTGCTATAAATTACTTACAGAAGGTGGAAGACATGGAAAAAATAGCTAAAAATATACTCTGAGATATATACGGCACTTTAAATTTTAAAAGCTGAATTTTTTATAGCTTCTGAGCACACACAAAAGCCAGACTTACACAAAATTTCAGATGTAAGTTTTGATGAGTCTCTGATAAAATATGACATCAGTGTCACAGGACAAGTTCTAAACCTCAGGAAACTTCAGTAGGACACTGGACAGCTTTTCGTTTGCCCAGCATGCTATTCTAACTCCCCCTTGAGAGAAGTCCATCCATGGGGTTCAAGTAAAGTGAACGCTTACTTGCATAAGATACTGGGTATCACACACTTGGCCGTCCAACTCTCATCTCCAACCTTCCCCACCCTGCCCTGAGCCCTGGGAAGCTGACTAGTCTCGCCTGTGTTAACAGCTCCCGGGCACTGTGGCTTCCAGTTGGCCAGGCCCCACAGGAGTCATTAGTAGGAGAAAAAAGGCAGGAGGAAAGTGAAGCCGAAGAGTTTATTCTCCACCAGGTGCCACAACCAAAGTCCTCATCTCCTATCAGGAGGTGCTCCCAGCTTCCAAAAAGTGCCCTCTCCTTGCTCTGCAGGCATAGGGACAAGGACAGAAGCCTGGGGTACTATGTCATCCCTTGCTGGCTTCCCTACACCCTGCCCTATACCACCACAAATGATCCATTGATAAGCCATCCATTTCCTGCCAGATCCCTGGCTAACATCCTTGATCCTCCCCTTCCAGCTTCACCAGCAGGCTAAGCCCTGGAAGTTCTAGATCAAGATCATCCAAACAGTTGGGGCTCCTAGTAAAGAGACAGACTCTCTCTTGACTGCTGTAAGAAGCAATAAACAGGTTTGGGTCACATTTTGGAAGAAAACTCTAATAAGAAAGTATAGGAATGGTACCTTATTGTGGTTTTGATTTGCATTTGATAATGAGTGATGTTGAGTATCTTTTTATGTGTTTTTTAGCCATCCGTATGTCTTCTTTGGAGAAATGTCTATTTAGTTCTTTGGCCCATTTTTTGATTGGGTCATTTATTTTTCTGGAATTGAGCTGCAGGAGTTGCTTGTATATTTTTGAGATTAGTTGTTTGTCAGTTGCCTCATTTGCTATTATTTTCTCCCATTCAGAAGGCTGTCTTTTCACCTTGCTTATAGTTTCCTTTGTTGTGCAAAAGCTTTTAATTTTAATTAGATCCCATTTGTTTATTTTTGCTTTTATTTCCAGTATTCTGGGAGGTGGATCATAGAGGATCCTGCTGTGATTTATGTCTGAGAGTGTTTTGCCTATGTTCTCCTCTAGGAGTTTTATAGTTTCTGTTCTTACATTTAGATCTTTAATCCATTTTGAGTCTATTTTTGTGTATGGTGTTAGAAAGTGATCTAGTTTCATTCTTTTACAAGTGGTTGACCAGTTTTCCCAGCACCACTTGTTAAAGAAATTGTCTTTAATCCATTGTATATTCTTGCCTCCTTTGTTAAAGATAAGGTGTCCATAGGTGTGTGGATTTGTCTCTGGGCTTTCTATTTTGTTCCATTGATCTATATTTCTCTCTTTGTGCCAGTACCATACTGTCTTGATGACTGTGGCTTTGTAGTAGAGCCTGAAGTCAGGCAGGTTGATTCCTCCAGTTCCATTCTTCTTCCTCAAGATTGCTTTGGCTATTCAAGGTTTTTTGTATTTCCATTCAAATCTTGAAATTATTTGTTCTAGTTCTGTGAAAAATACCATTGGTAGCTTGATAGGGATTGCATTGAATCTGTAGATTGCTTTGGGTAGTATACTCATTTGCACTATATTGATTCTTCCAGTCCATGAACATGGTATATTTCTCCATCTATCAGTATCCGCTTTGATTTCTTTCATCAGTGTTTTATAATTTTCTATATATAGGTCTTTAGTTTCTTTTGGTAGGTATATTCCTAAGTATTTTATTCTTTTCATTGCAATGGTGAATGGAATTGTTTCCTTAATTTTTTTTCTACTTTCTCATTATTAGTGTATAGGAATGCAAGGGATTTCTGTGTGTTGATTTTATATCCTGCAACTTTACTATATTCATTGATTAGCTCTAGTAATTTTCTGGTGGAGTCTTTAGGGTTTTCTATGTAGAGGATCATGTCATCTGCAAACAGTGAGAGTTTTACTTCTTCTTTTCCAATTTGGATTCCTTTTATTTCTTTTTCTGCTCTAATTGCCATGGCCAAAACTTCCAGAACTATGTTGAATAGTAGCGGTGAAAGTGGGCACCCTTGTCTTGTTCCTGACTTTAGGGGGAGTGCTTTTAATTTTTCACCATTGAGGATGTTTGCTGTGGGTTTGTCATATATAGCTTTTATTATGTTGAGGTATGTTCCTTCTAGTCTTGCTTTCTGGAGAGTTTTTATCATAAATGGATGTTGAATTTTGTCAAAGGCCTTCTCTGCATCTATTGAGATAACCACATGGCTTTTATTTTTCAATTTGTTAATGAGGTACCATTTCACACCAGTCAGAATGGCAGCGATACAAAAGACTACAAGCAATAAATGCTGAAAAGGGTGTGGAGAAAAGGGAACCCTCCTACACTGTTGGTGGGAATGCAAACTAGTACAGCCACTATGGAGAACACTGTGGAGATTCCTTAAAAAAACTGGAAATAGAACTGCCTTATGACCCAGCAATCCCACTGCTGGGCATACACACTGAGGAAACCAGAATTGAAAGAGACACATGTACCCCAGTGTTCATCGCAGCACTGTTTATGATAGCCAGGACATGGAAACAACCTAGATGTCCATCAGCAGATGAATGGATAAGAAATCTGTGGTACATATACACAATGGAGTATTACTCAGCCATTAAAAAGAATACATTTGAATCAGTTCTAATGAGATGGATGAAACTGGAGCAGATTATACAGAGTGAAGTAAGCCAGAAAGAAAAACATCAATACAGTATACTAATACATATATATGGAATTTAGAAAGATGGTAATGATAACCCTCTATGTGAGACAGCAAAAGAGACACAGATGTATAGAACGGACTTTTAGACTCTGGGGGAGAGGGAGAGGGTGGGACGATTTGGGAGAATGGCATTGAAACATGTATACTATCAGGTAAGAAACGAATCACCAGTCTATGTTCGATACAGGATACAGGATGCTTGGGGCTGGTGCACGGGGATGATCCAGAGAGATGATATGGGATAGGAGGTGGGAGCGGGGTTCAGGATTGGGAACTCATGTACACCCGTGGCTAATTCATGTCAATATATGGCAAAACCAATACAGTATTGTAAATCAAAATAAAGTAAAAATAAAAATTAAAAAAAAGTATAGGAAGATTAAGAAGACAAAACTAGAATCAGAAGGACTAGTTTTTGTTTTGTTTTGTTTTTTCCACGGCTACAGGCCAAGTCGGCTTCTTTGGTAGCTCAGATGAGAATCTGCCTGTAAGGGTTGGGAAGACCCCCTGGAGAAGGGAATTGCTACCCATTCCAGTAGTCTTACCTGGAGAATTCCATGGACAGAGGAGCCTAGAGGGCTATAACAGTTCATGGGGTCACAAAGAGTCAGACACAACTGAATCACTAACACTTTCACACAGGCTCAGTACTATGCTACAGGCCTTCCCTGGTGGCTCAGATGGTAAAGAATCCACCTGCAATGTGGGAGACCTGGACTCAATCCCTCGGTTGGGAAGACTCCCTGGAGAATGGAATGGCTACCCACTCCAGTATTCTTGCCTGGAGAATATCCAGGGACAAGAGGAGCCTGGCGGGCTACAGACCCTGGGGTCACAAAGAGTCAGACACAACTGTGCAGTTTTCACTTTCAAGTACTATGCTAGGTATTAAGAAGGTCTTAAGAAGGTAACACAAGCAAAAACAGTGGAGTCAAGAGTCTAAAGAACTAATTGACTCCTAGTGAAGTCACTCAGTTATGTCCGACTCTTTGCGACCCCATGGACTGTAGCCTACCAGGTTCCACCATTCATGAGATTTTCCAGGCAAGAGTACCAGAGTGGGTTGCCATTTCCTTCTCCAGGAGATCTTCCCAACCCAGGGATTGAGCCCAGGTCTCCCACATTGTAGGCAGATGCTTTACCATCTGAGCCATGGGGAATGGACTTCATTGGGGGGCATTAATACCATTCGCAAAGTCATCCCAGATTTAAATGTCCAATGCAGAAGTTTCTGGTTTATTTATCTCAGGTCATATTTAGATATACCAGAATAACCCAGTTTTGGAGGTACAGTTCTACTGAGGTCATTCCAGCAATGATGCACTGTCTGATTTAATCTTCATGACAGCTGGAGAAGGAAGGTTTTGTTATTATCCCAATTTTACAGAAGGGGACACATTTTTAATGAGTACATACAATATTTTCTTTTATTATTTGTACTTACCATCAAACCATGGTATAATAAAGCACGGCCCACTAGGGTTTTAGTAAGACGTGTGCACTTAGCTTTGATCAGAGAAGCTTTCCCTACAGCTGCTTCTCATCAGACAGGATAGGAACTACCTGGCTTGTCACCAGAAGGCAAACAACAACATGTGATTTGGAGTGTCTCACTTTACTCAGATGTCCAGTGGTTAAGAGTGAAGATGTAGACTATTGACAGAGAAGGAACTAGGTCCAATTAGGAAGAAGAGGGAGATGTTTCCAACACAAGCCTTGCAAATAATGCAAGAACTTAGGACATTGGCCTGGGAGAGATGTCATAACTACAGGCAACTGCTCACCACTGACATCTCTGCACTGGAATCTTGGGGTGCCTGAAAGGCACAAAACAGGGTACCAGGAAATATGAAAAACTGGTTGTTCGGATTAAATTGGGTAGTTACCGAATAGTCAATAAGTGGCCCTAATGGGCATGCACATGTGCACACTCGTGCCTCCCAGAGGAAATAAGTCAGAACCCAAGTGAGCAAAATGAAGTTGGGCAACAGCCCAGGGCAATGGGTGTGAAATAGCAAAGGCACATGTAATCAGAAACGGGCAGGAAGGCGATGGTGACAGTTCCCCATGGGCTTCAGGAGTAAGACAAAATACTTGGAGAGCCAGTGTGGGTCACCAGCACGGAGGAGGGCAACACTTTTAAAGAAATCCATCATGGTCCAAAAATCTCTTACTTCCTAGGACATGGCTGACCTAGATCTGCAGACAGATAGACCTGCTGAAGTGAGGAGTCTGGGAGATTTAAAGCATGGCCTTACACTAAGATTACTTTGCATTTACTGCCCCCTTCTTGATCCCAGGGACACTTCAATCCTTTCCCCTCTCTCCCTCAGCACTATACTCCATTATTCACACTAGCTATCTACAGTGACCTGTTTAACTGAGTAAGTATTCAGCACCTTACTTCTCTACCTGCCAGGTGTTCACAGTTTAGATCACATTTTTAGCCTGAAGAAGGTTTTCATTATGATCTACCTGAAATAACTAGCAGTTCAGTTCAGTTCAGTTCAGTTGCTCAGTCATGTCCGACTCTTTGCAATCCCATGAATCGCAGCATGCCAGGCCTCCCTATCCATCACCAACTCCCGGAGTTCACTCAGACTCATGTCCATCGAGTTAGTGATGCCATCCAGCCATCTCATCCTTGGTCGTCCCCTTCTCCTCCTGCCGCAATCCCTCCCAGCATCAGGGTCTTTTCCTATGAGTCAACTCGTCACATGAGGTGGCCAAAGTACTGGAGTTTCAGCTTTATCATCAGTCCTTCTAAAGAAATACCAGGGTTGATCTCCTTCAGAATGGACTGGTTAGATCTCCTTGCAGTCCAAGGGACTCTCAAGAGTCTTCTCAAACACCACAGTTCAAAAGCATCAATTCTCCAGCGCTCAGCTTTCTTCACAGTCCAACTCTCACATCCATACATGACTACTGGAAAAACCATAGCCTTGACTAGACGGACCTTAGTCGGCAAAGTAATGTCTCTGCTTTTGAATATGCTATCTAGGTTGGTCATAACTTTTCTTCCAAGGAGTAAGTGTCTTTTAATTTCATGGCTGCAATCACCATCTGCAGTGATTTTGGAGCCCCAAAATATAAAGTCTGATACTGTTTCCACTGTTTCCCCATCTATTTCCCATGAAGTGATGGGACCGGATGCCATGATCTTCATTTTCTGAATGTTGAGCTTTAAGCCAACTTTTTCGCTCTCCTCTTTCACTTTCATCAAGAGGCTTTTTAGCTCCTCTTCACTTTCTGCCATAAGGGTGGTGTCATCTGCATATCTGAGGTGATTGATATTTCTCCCCGCAGTCTTGATTCCAGCTTGTGTTTCTTCCAGTCCAGCATTTCTCATGATGTACTCTGCATATAAGTTAAATAAGCTGGGTGACAATATACAGCCTTGACGTACTCCTTTCCTGATTTGGAACCAGTCTGTTGTTCCATGTCCAGTTCTAACTGTTGCTTCCTGACCTGCATACAGATTTCTCAGGAGGCACGTCAGGTGGTCTGGTATTCCCATCTCTTTCAGAATTTTCCACAGTTTATTGTGATCCACACAGTCAAAGGCTTTGGCATAGTCAATAAAGCAGAAATTGATGTTTTTCTGGAACTCTCTTACTTTTTCCATGATCCAGTGGATGTTGGCAATTTGATCTCTGGTTCCTCTGCCTTTTCTAAAACCAGCTTGAACATCTGGACGTTCACAGTTCACGTATTGCTGAAGCCTGGTTTGGAGAATTTTGAGCATTACTTTACTAACGTGTGAGATGAGTGCAATTGTGCGGTAGTTTGAGCATTCTTTGGCATTGCCTTTCTTTGGATTGGAATGAAAACTGACCTTTTCCAGTCCTGTGGCCACTGCTGAGTTTTCCAAATTTGCTGGCAT
Source organism: Ovis aries (assembly GCF_016772045.2). Classification (NCBI taxonomy): domain Eukaryota; kingdom Metazoa; phylum Chordata; class Mammalia; order Artiodactyla; family Bovidae; genus Ovis; species Ovis aries. The sequence continues at coordinate 39,771,713 of NC_056075.1, read as the reverse complement.
ATTAAGTGCAGCACTTTCACAGCATCATCTTTCAGGATTTGAAATAGCTCAACTGGAATTCCATGACCTCCACTAGCTTTGTTTGTAGTGATGCTTTCTAAGGCCCACTTGACTTCACATTCCAGGATGTCTGGCTCTAGATGAGTGATCACACCATCGTGATTATCTGGGTCATGAAGATCTTTTTGCACAGTTCTTCTGTGTATTCTTGCCACCTCTTCTTAATATCTTCTGCTTCTGTTAGGTCCATACCATTTCTGCCCTTTATCAAGCCCATCTTTGCATGAAATGTTCCCTTGGTATCTCCAATTTTCTTGAAGAGATCTCTAGTCTTTCCCATTCTGTTCTTTTCCTCTATTTCTTTGTGTTGATCGCTGAAGAAGGCTTTCTTATCTCTTCTTGCTATTCTTTGGAACTCTGCATTCAGATGCTTATATCTTTCCTTTTCTCCTTTGTTTTTCGCCTCTCTTCTTTCACAGCTACTGTAGTTACCATTGCCAATTACCAGGCAATGAAAATTCAGCACCAAGAGAGGCTTACAAAAGAAAAGTTCCTCTAAAAATTAAGCTGAAATCAAAACACTACTTTTTTTTTTTGCAGTAAAATGTTTAATAGTCAATAAATATTAACCCTCACAAGTACGTATTTTCATTCTGAAACAAGTTACATTAACAGTCAGAAAGCACGTGATGGATAACATACATCAACATGATTCTCAGACTGGTAAATGCAACCCCACCCCAAAAAATGAATATCCCACATCCATTCTTTAGACCATCAAAAAGATGTTGTGATGGCTAATTTTCTGTGTCAACCTCACTGGCCATGGGGTGTTCAGGTTAAACAATATTTCTGGGTGAGTTTGTGAAGGTATTTCCAGATGAGACCAGAGACCATATTGCCAACATCTGCTGGATCATAGAAAAAGCAAGAGAGTTCCAGAAAAATATCTACTTCTGTTTTTGACTACGTCAAAGCCTTTGACTGTGTAGATCACAACAAACTGTGGAAAATACTTAGAGAGATGAGAATACCAGACCATCTCACCTGCCTCCTAGAAACTTGTATGCAGGTCAAGAAGCAACAGTTAGAACTAGACATGGAACAACAGACTGGTTTCAAATTGGGAAAGGAGTACTTCAAGGCTGTATATTGTCACTCTGTTTATTTAACATATTTATTTATGCATAGTACAGCATGTGAAATGCCAGGTTGGATGAAGCACAAGCTGGAATCAAGATTGCCAGGAGAAATATCAATCATCTCAGATATGCAGATGACACCACCCTTATGGCAGAAAATGAAGAGAAACTGAAGAGCCTCTGGATAAAAGTGAAAGAGGAGAGTGAAAAGTTGGCTTAAAACTCAGCATTCAAAAAACAAAGATTATGGCATCCAGTCCCATCACTTCATGGCAAATAGATGGGGAAACAGTGGAAACAGTGGCTGACTTTATTTTCTTGGGCTCCAAAATCACTACAGATGGTGACTGCAGCCATGAAAGTGAAAGACGCTTGCTCCTTGGAAGAAAAGCTATGACCAACCTAGACAGCATATTAAAAAGCAGAGACATTACTTTGCCAACAAAAGCCCGTCTAGTCAAAGCTATGGTTTTTCTAGTGGTCATGTATGGATGTGAGAGTTGGACTATAGAGAGAGCTGAGCACCAAAGAATTGATGCCTTTGAACTGTGGTGTTGGAGAAGACTCTTGAGAGTCCCTTGGACTGCAAGGAAATCAAACCAGTCAATCCTAAAGGAAATCAGTCCTGAATATTCATTGGAAGGACTGATGCTGAAGCTGAAGCTGAAGCTCCAATACTCTGGCCACCTGATGAGAAGAACTGACTCCTTGGAAAAGACCATGATGGTGGGAAAGATTGAATGCAGGCAGAGGAGGGGACGACAGAGGATGAAATGGTTGGATGGCATCACCGACTCAAACAGACATGAGTTTGAGCAAGCTTCAGGAGATGGTGAAGGACAGGGAAGCCTGGAGTGCTGCAGTCCATGGGGTTGCAAAGATTTAGACACGACTGAGTGACTGAACAACAACAACTTCATTTTTAAGAAAAATACCCAACTGCAGTCTCTGGAATGTAAACAGGAATAAAATGAAATAGGTCCTGCCTATCACAATGTCCAGAATTCTCCATAAACCCACTCTGCTGTGGTTGCCAAACTCCTGTTCTTTGTCAACCCCAAGTCAGACACGAGGCCAGAAAGCCTTCAGGCAACACACACACAGATAGACCACTAGCAGCCAGGTAAACTGAAGACATGGTGAAAATTATTGATTTTATAGATGCAAATATTAGGAAACTTAAAAGTTATGCCTAGCGTGAGGGAAGGAACTTCAAACAATTGCATTTAGATTTATTATTTAAAAAGTAGACAAAACAGGGTCCATATATAGTAAAAATCAATAAATAAATCCAATACATGTTAATCTCCAGACTGCAATTGAGATTATTTTTCAAATAAGAATTCCATTGAGGACTTCCCTCATGGTCCAGAGGCTAAGAATCCACCGACTGATGCAGGAGACATGGGTTTCATCTCTGGTCCAGGAAGATCCCACATGCCACAGGACAACTCAACCCATGTACCACAACTCAGCCTGCGCTCTAGAGCCTGGGAGCCACGAGAATCACGCTGTGCAATGAAGAGTTCCTCGCAACTAAAGAGAGCTCAAGCATAGTAAGAAGACCCAGCGCAGCCATAAATAAATAATTTTTTTAATAAAAAGAATTTCATTGCTAGGGTACCTACTAAGAGATATGTAAGGGAATCTATAAAACAATACCACCACAAACCTGTTCAATTGCAAGGTGATAGTAATTCTCTGAGCTAATACAAAAGCTACAGATATAATTCCAAGCTGTACACAGTAATGAAACACCATGAAATAAAATGACTGCTTGTTTCTCGTACACTTTTTCAGAATGTGTTTGGCCATCTGCCCCCAGTATCCTTGATGTCACTGGAAAAATAGGACAACAGCCAATGAAAGTCACAACCATCGCTGGTTTCCTAGTGCAGCAGAATGAGTTTCCAAGGGTCTTCCCTGGGAATGGAGTAATTAGCTCTGCGATCCAGAACTTACGGCTACTCCAGGCTCGATTATAAACCTCTTTGGCTGAAACTACGAACACTGTAATATTATCTTCAGGCATCTCGGGGACCTGGAGACTTCATAAAATGAGAGCTCTTCAGAGGTCAAGTGCAGCATAAATCTCCTTAAGCTTGCAGCACTTGTTCCAAAATGTAAGCTATTATAAATAATCCATGGAAAACTGACCCACGTGCTCAAATGACATTTGTTGAGGATTTAAACGTCTTTGCCATTGTAATTCAAGGAGAGTCTCAGTATAGTCAGACAAAATGCACACGTCAGAGACAGGAAGAACAAGAGTGATAGCTCTAGAAGATTGAAAAGAAAAAATTGATCATGCATTTAGAGAAGGCTGATCAACGTATTCTCCTCTCCTCTATGCTGGATGAAATCTTGCAGGAAGTAGCTTGAAAAGGACCCCTGATGACATGCTGCATGCTAAGTTGCTCCAATCATGTCCAACTCTTTGCAATCCCATGGACTGTAGCCCACCAGGCTCCTCTGTCCATGGGATTCTCTAGGCAAGAATACTGGAGTGGGTTGCGATGCTCTCCTCCAGGGGATCTTCCTGACCCAGGGATCAAACCCACGTCTCTTATGCCTCCTGCATGGCAGGGGGGTTCTTTACCACTAGTGCCACCTGGGAAGCCTGATGACATGTTACACTTCAAGAAAACATCATTGGCACTCTTAATATATGCAGCTGCTGTTTCTTTAGACCTTGGCTTCCCTGAGCCCTCCTTACCATATTTCAACTTATGTTCAAGTCACCACTGACCATTCTCCATGTCCTACTCTAGCTTTTAAAATATTCATTAGCTTTCGAGTGAGGAGATTCTATTGGGTCTGTTCTCTGTGCTGAGAGAGATATTTTATATTCAGATATTTTATATTAGGACAACGTTCTTTCAAAGCTGGTTGGTGTAAGTATTATACTCTTGACTGATGTAGCTCTAAGCTTCTGTATTTTGTTTGCCTGGCCTGACAGTTTAATTGTCAGCTCTTCTTCCAAATGCAACTGATCAGAGCTTCTCACTCGAGGATTCCATAATTGGTTAGGATATACCTCAGTAATTTTAACTACCTGCCTTACCTCCTGTTGTAGAAAAACTCATAAACTGCTCAGGAGCTCTAAACAGTCCCGTATTCACCCTGCTGCCTCCTTTACTATACGGATAAACAGCATCGCTCCACTCCGTTTAACTCCCATCATTGACACATCTTGAGATTTACGCTCTAGGTAGCGCCCTTATCTCCCACTTCACACGCACGGCCTGCTTAATGGCGAGCTGAGCTTTCTACCCGGAGTTATTAAGTGACTTGTTTACCTTCACACTTCTGAAGAAATGATCCAGTATTTTGCTCAGGTGACAATCGCATCCCAAGAAACTGCTTTTTTTCCCCCTTTGAATGTGGAACGTTTCTCTTCTCATTGAATTTAGACTATTATCAGCGGAATACCAACAAAGTTTAGAGTGAGATGTTTAAGAGATATGGAAAGCATCCAGAAGAAAGTAATGAAAATAAATAAAGGTTGCAAAACAAAACTGATAAAAAAGATAAGCGAACTGATACAAAATGTCTGAGGATGAATCCGGTATGCTACCTGGTTCATCAGTGCAAAAATGTTGTGTGCTCATAAACATGCATTTACATAAATCACTTAGTGTCTGTTCAGAGGTCTCTCTGTCCCAGGTCTGTAACACTGTTGTCATCAATCTTAAAGAAGGATTGACATATGCACACTACCATATATAAAATATGATAATCAATAAAGACCTACTGTATAGTACAGGAAATTCTACCCAATATTCTGTAATGACCTATAGTGAATAGTAAAGTCGCTCAGTCGTGTCCAACTCTTTGCGACCCCATGGACTGTATGTAGCCTACCAGGCTTCTCCATCCATGGGATTCTCCAGGCAAGAATACTGGAGTGGGTTACCATTTGCTTCTCCAGCGGATCTTCCCGACCCGGGGATCAAACCCAGGTCTCCCACATTGGAGGCAGACGCTTTAACCTCTGAGCCACCAGGGAAGCTCTGTAATGACCTATACAGGAAAATAATTTTTGAAAGAGTGGATATATTACATGCATAACTGATTCAGTTTGCTGTGCAGCAGTAACTTGCACAACATCATAAATTAACCATACCCCAATAAATGTTTGTTTGTTTGTTTTAATTTAAATTTATTTAATTGGTGGCTAATTACTTTACAATTGTATTGGTTTTGCCATACTTTAAAAATATGTTTTAAAAATCTTAAAGATGAAGTGGATTCCCCTGAGATTATAGGAGTGTACCAACTGGGTTGGAGCACTTTTGTGGCAATGATTGTTACTCTCGAGAGTAGTAATAATTATTTTATAATTTTTAAATTTTTCATAATTTATTTAATATTTTTAAATGTTACAAATTTAACATTCTAAATTTATAAGTAAATAATTATAAGTTATGTCAAGTACACTATCAATAATAATTACATTTTAGAATTAAAAGATGATATGGTGTCATTTTTTGCAAATATTTTCTCCTTGCATGACTAGTTTTCCATTTTCTTGATAGTATCTTTCTAAAAGTATATATTTTAATTTTGATGAAGTCAGTTTATCATTTTTTTCTTTGTATTTATGTTCTTTTGGAATTGGTTGTTTATACTAAGATTGTAAATATAGATATTATATAGATATTATATATATAGATATTATATAATATATAATATAGGTATTGATATAGTATTTGTTTTCTAATATCCATTATATGGATTATATATATTATATATTATTTATTTTATATTTATGATATATTATTTATAATTGCAAAAATAAGATACTTATGAGTGAAGAGGAACTAAAAAGCCTGTTGATGAAAGTAAAAGAGGAGAGTGAAAAAGTTGGCTTAAAGCTCAACATTCAGAAAGCTAAGATCATGGCATCTGGTCCCATCACTTCATGGCAAAGAGATGGGGAAAGATGGGGAAAGAGTGGAAACAGTGTCAGACTTTTGGGGGGGGCTCCAAAATCACTGCAGATGGTAACTGCAGCCATGAAATTAAAGGACACTTACTCCATGGAAGGAAAGTTATGATCAACCTAGATGGCGTATTGAAAAGCAGAGACATTACTTTGCCAACAAAGGTCCGTCTAGTCAAGGCTATGATTTTTCCTGTGGTCATGTATAGATGTAAGAGTTGGACTGTGAAGAAAGCTGAGCACCGAAGAATTGATGCTTTTGAACTGTGGTGTTGGAGAAGACTCTTGAGAGTCCCTTGGACTGCAAGGAGATCCAACCAGTCCATCCTAAAGGAGACCAGTCCTGGGTGTTCATTGGAAGGACTGATGCTAAAGCTGAAACTCCAATACTTGGGCCACCTCATGCAAAGAGTTTGACTCATTGGAAAAGACCCTGATGCTGGGAGGGATTGGGGGCAGGAGGAGAAGGGGATGACAGAGGCTGAGATGGCTGGATGGCATCACCAACTCGATGCACATGAGTTTAAGTGAACTCCGGAAGTTGGTGATGGACAGGGAGGCCTGGCATGCTGCGATTCATGGGGTTGCAAAGAGTAGGACACGACTGAGCAACTGAACTGAAGTGAACTGATAACATATTTTATTCTTATAAAGCCAAAATTATTTTTGTACAAGTTTATGTCTCAAATTAACTGCGCCCAATTATTAAGATAAATGAATATAAAAATGCAAATTCATGTGCCAATATGCATGAATACAAGCCTCTAAAAATGTATGATTGTTTTTCATTGCTTTAGGTGTTAGGGTGTTGCCTTGTCAGATTAACACTGCTGCAGAATTTAAATTCTAAGCTTCATTAAAAGTATACTCAAGTGATTGTTCACCTTTAGCTCACAGTTTAGAAAAAAGCATTATGATCAAATACTGCTGTTGCACAAAAAAATACACACAAAACACAACTATTGAACAAAACATCGCTCTTTAATAGCATCACCTTAAGTGCTGGGACTCAACTCAATGGAGCAAATTGTGTTTTAACAATAAAATAATAATGTTTGCCATCTTAGAATTGCCAAACATTTATGACTTTGAATGCATTTTACACATCTGAAATAATAATCATTATCCTTATTTTCTACACGATAACCTTCATTCCATGTTAAGTACTTTAAAATTCAAACTCTCTGCTGCCAATTACTGCACTTGTCTTTGGCAACATCAAGTCTAGAAGCCAAGAAAAATATATTTGAAGGACTCAGCCAGGTTTTAGGGATAGAAATGGAGGCTATAAATACATCTTTGCTTCCTCCACCAAAATACTACTTTCCTCTAAACTTCTTAACTTGAGAATTTCAGTTTTTAATGGCTTAGCAGGTCAGCTATAGCACTGTTGTGTGACTATGGCCCCACTACTGGGCAGAATACTTGGGTACTGTGACACACAGAGACTGAGGGAGGAAGCACAGATGAGGCAGCTGCATGCTTCGGAAAGAGTAGGGGCTCAGAGCCGAGAGCCTGAGTTTAATGAACTCACGTTACTACATTTACAAACATCTTACCTCCTGCCTCGTCTCCTCATCTGCAAGCTGAAGCTCACATCTACCTTGTACAGCTAGGTCAGGAAATCTATACAGCAAACATCACACATCTGGAAAACAGCTCCCCAATTTAATGTTAGTTCCCTCCTTCCAGCTCCCTGTCTTGAAAGGTCTTACAGCCATGGGGGAAGGAAAGATTATGATAGATCGAGAGAAAAATCTTCAGGTAAATCTCTACCTTTTATCAAAACATGTTCAGGCAATCTAACTACTTAAAGGTTTGAAATGAAGTCACTAAAAGTAACTAGAAAAAAATTTTTAAAAAAAATCAAGGCTGCAATCATTCTTGATTTAGAATGATCTTATCATTCTGGAATTAAGAAGTCTTTCCTAAAGCTGAATAGGAAGAGTAAAACTTAAAAAAAAAAAAATGTATACCATCGACACTGTAAAAATAAATATTGGGCTTACCATGTAGCTCAGCTGGTGAAGAAGTCACCTGCAATGCAGGAGACCCCAGTTAGATTCCTAGATTGGGAAGATCCACTGGAGAAGGGATAGGCTACCCACTCAAGTATTCTTGGGCTTCCCTGGTGGCTCAGCTGGTAAAGAATCCGACTGCAATGCAGGAGACCTGGGTTATTTCCACAGGCACAACTTTAAATTCTCAAAGTCAAACCACTACCATATTGTAATCAGCCTCCAATTAAAATAAATTAATTTTTAAAAATATAAAAAGCAAACTGGGAAAAAATATCTGCCCTACAAATGAGAAAGAGATAATTTAGTATATAAAATGCTCTACAAAAGCAATGATAAAAAGATGAGCACCTTTCAGGGAAAAAATGAGCAAAGAACAGGAAAGGTAATTCACTCAACATCCAACAAATATTTGAGCTCCTTCTTCTGTGTGTCAAGCACTCTTCCAGGAATGGAAGACAGAAAAGAAACAAAACAGATGAACATCTCAACCTGTATGAGCTGCTCTTCTAGTAAACACAGAAAAAATACAAGTGGGAAAACAAAAACCTAAGCAATTAAGGGAATGTAAATTATAATGACTTCCCACTTCTCTTGGCAAAGATTAAAATATTTTGTAGAGGGCAGTAGAATAAAATGTTTTAGAACCTTGAAAGATTGCACACTAATTTCCCAGAAATTCCTGTCCTAAGGAAATCTATAAAGATACAGGTCTAAGGACATACAATTTATAAAAAACTGAAAATAACCCAAACATTTACCCAGATGTTGATTTTATAAATTACAGTCCATACAATGAAATGCAATGCAAGCATTAAAAAATTCATAGCATTAACAAAGTATGTCCACAAAAAGCATGTGTCAAAAGCATGTATATTACATGGTACAATGTTTGTGTTTAAATATATGTGTGTAGATTCAGATATCTTTAAGCATAAAAAAGAATCTTGAATGATTATACATAAAAATATTAACAGCAGGGACTTCCCTGTTGGTCCAGTGGTTAGGAATCTGCCTACCAATGCAGAAGACACGGGTTCGATCCTCGGTCCAGGGAGATCTCACATGCCTCAGAGCAACAAAGCCCACTCGCAGCAACAACTGAGCCCACATGCCTAGTGCCGTGCTCTGCAACAAGAGAAGGCACAGCAATGAGAAGCCTGTCCGCCTCAATGAGAGAGTAGCCCCTGCTTGTCACAATTAGAAAAAGCCCGCACACAGAAATGAAGACTCAGTGTAGCCAATAAATAAATAAAATATTAAAAGCAGATATCTTTGGATGGAGAGCTGACAGGTGTTTTTATGATCCAAAAATTCTAAAACTATTTGCACTGGAATTTTTTTTAATTAAAAAAAATTTTTTAAGATGGACAACAGCCAACAGCACACACATTCCTGGAAGAACTACACTCAGAGAGTAAGAGTCCACTATGTAGTCTAAAGCACCAATACCCAGAGGTGCCATATCCCTCTCCTCTTTTCTGGCAAGCAAAAGATGCCTTTGCCATAACCAATTCATGGAAACACCACACTTTGGGGACAACAGAAGAGTCTGTGCTCTCAACAAGATTTCCAACTGGAAGAAAAAGATCCCCCAGAGAACCAGCCAGTCAAGTTAAGTGAATATATAGTACCTTTGAAAACAGCTCTCCACTCCTGGCCGTTAAATATTCACCACATGGACCATAAAGGCCCAAGTAATTGAAACTGGAATGGCTTTTTATCCATGGCACTCAATTTTTAATATATAAAATCCAGCTCTAAAACCCCATTTATGGAAATCTGTCACAACTAAATTACAAACCTCACAGTGGTCAGGGAGCATCTGTGCTCTCGGTCTCTTTAACCAGGAAGCAATAAAATTAATTATTTTTATTTCAAACTCACTTAATTTTCTGTCACCAGCAGTAACATTTATACCACATTCAGGAGTTCTTTCAGGGTTATCAGTGTTTCTGCCGAGGCTCTTCCCATTTCAATTTATCAACATAAAGCTCTTTTATCTCCAAAAATATGCATATCATATTCATAACTAAAGCATTTTTTTAAATGGCTCTTCTGACCCACCTCATTAACAGTGTAAAATTCACTGGTCAAATACATATCATTAGCCAGTGAACTACTATCCTTTTTGAAAAGCCATATATATACAAAGGATTTAATTCAAAGGTGAGGGTTTTTTTTTTTTTTTCTCCCAAAAAGGTGCTGCTGCCTTGCTTGGTAACATGCTTGATAGGTTGCTAGAAAGGAGAATTATTAGACAGCAGCAACATAAATAAAAAAGAGGGGAGGAAAGCAAGAGAGACGGCTTCCCCCTCATTTCCTCCCATCTGTACTATATGGTCTTTGCACTGCGTTCCACCGCACGCTTGGCTTCTGCGAGGAGGAGACACCTGCACGGAAAGTGGGAGGAGCTGGAGTTTCCCACTTCTCGCGAGCAAACTCGAGAATGGATTCTGCACAACCGACCAGGGTAAACTAAGCTGACACTGGAACGTGCCTGACATCCTCTTCACCAGCTCTCGCCTCAAAATTTGTTAACTCAGCGACACCTGGGGGAGGCAGATAGGAGCTGGGAGACCTGGTCTCTGGTCCAAGCTGGGCCATGTGTCCAAGGATGTGATCTTGTTCTGTGGGTGTCGGTTTCCTTATCTGTCAAAGGAGGGGACACGATCCAGATGCTAACTGGGATTTTTTTTTTTTCTACTTACAAATTGTGGCAAGCCCAAAGCTATGCCTAAGATCTCCACAAATTTTCGGAGTGGTGGGAATTTGGGGGTCATATTCCTGGGGTCACCTCTGGCTTGGAGCTTCTGCACCAGATCAGCCCTGATGGGGATTTCTGAAGGTACCTTCTGTAGTTCGGCTAACTGGCCAAGACTGAGAACCGTGGCATGGAAGAGTCAGCGCAGGCTTTCCTAGCTCTGACAGCAGAAGCTTGACTGATTCTTGATTTATTGAATTCATTGTTCAAAAAGATCTGGGAAAAGAAAGTTTGTCATAATGACCCAGATTAAAGACAGCTCTCTTGAAAGAAGATGAGCGAACAAGAAAAAGACCTTCCAAGCAGCATCAAATGCAGAAACAGAAGTGGCTGCCTTCATGTCACATAAGAGAGGCTCCATGAATTGGTCTGCCCAAGTGGTCTGCAGGACAAGACAGAGAAAATAAGCCTGGAAATGCCTTGGCTACTGCCCTGACCAGTCCCCCAGCTCAGACCATCCCAGTGGTTCCTCCTTTTCCTAGAATGACCCCAGGTTGCAAACAGTATTCTTGATTTCTCCCAGGTTTCCCTCTCCTGCCCAATATCATGCCCCTGATCCCATACAACTGTTATCTTCCAGAATCCCTCAGTGCTAAAACTTTGAAAAATCATGCTGGTCTCTAACTTATCACAAGGTCTTGAAAAGAGGAACAGCGCACATGGCATTACTGAGCTCACACGAAGATATGATCGTCTTCTGTCTTTTCTTGGGAAAACTCAGCACTAGGAACGGAACTGGCCCAAACTATCAGCTCACAAGGAAAATGTCCCACAAGGAACTAGTACTCTCAAAATAGGATGATCTGAGGAGAGCTTATTTACAAAGGTGCGACTTATGCAAACATGTGGCTAAGGCAACCAAAAGGGGTAGTGTAATAGCAACTTGAAAAGCAGAGACATTACTTTGCCAACAAAGGTCCACTAGTCAAGGCTATGGTTTTTCCAGTGGTCATGTATAGATGTGAGAGTTGGACAGTGAAGAAAGCTGAGCACCGAAAAATTGATGCTTTGGAACTGTGGTGTTAGGGAAGACTCTTGAGAGTCCCTTGGACTGCAAGGAGATCCAATCAGTCAAGGAGATCAGCCCTGGGTGTTCTTTGGAAGGAATGATGCTAAAGCTGAAACTCCAGTACTTTGGCCACCTCATGCGATGTGAGTTTGAGTGAACTCCGGGAGTTGGTGATAGATAGGGAGGCCTGGCATGCTGCAATTCATGGGGTCGCAAAGAGTCGAACATGACTGAGTGACTGAACTGAACTGAATGGCAACTGAGCTGAAGGACCAAGGAGAGGGAGCTGTAACTGGATATATGTGTATTTTATATATTCTAGCATATATAATATATGTACATAAAATTTTTATACTATATAAAAATGTTGTAATTATATTTATATCAATTTTATAAAGTTTCATTATGTAATATACAATTATTTTATAATATAATACATAATACACTGTTATATGTGCTATATATTCCTCCGTATTCACTATGTATATGTTTGTAGGGCTTCTCAGGTGGCTCAGTGATAAAGAATCCTGCCAATGCAGGACACATAGGAGACATAGGTTCAATCCCTGGGTCAGGAAGATCCCCTAGAGAAGGAAATGGCAACCCACTCCAATATTCTTGCCTGGAAAACTCCATGGACTGAGGAGCCTGGCAGGCTACAGTCCATGGCGTGGCAAAGGGTCAGACAAGACTGAGCATGCACACACACACACACACACACACACACACACACACACACACACACACAGTATACATGTATGTACAGGTACAAACATTCTTGCTCAAAACAGACTCACCTACTTAATGCTAACCTGGAAACCATGGTGGTATCTGATATTATCCATCACCAATACCTGAAGCAACAAATTTCATAATTTAGACATTTCACATGGATCAACCCCACCAAAGATTCAAACCTCAAATATAAATATTTTGGACATAAGAATGGATAGCATATTCTTTGTTAATCCTAAGTGACTGATCTGTGTACTGATTTCCTATTTATTATTTAAACACCAATATAAAATAATACAAAAACATATAGACTTCCTTGAAAACTGTGAGCAACATGACATCAGTAGTCACATCCTTTGATCAAGGTGAGTCAAGAATACCCTGATATAACCTTAAAAGTTATATCTTAAAAGTATGGGCAGACAGTAATTGCCTGCCCATACATTGTTAGAGCTGGGAGTTTGTTCAGATTAGCCGTATGTAAAGCCATCTGTGTATCACCCTTGTTGTTGTTGTTTAGTTGCCAAGTCGTGCCTGACTCTTTTGTGTAACACCCTTACTTGCTACCTAAATAAAGACTTTTGAGTTTTCATGATGATGCTGCTGAATTCACGGCTTTAAAAGACACTAATCGAAATATATCACTCTTCCTTGCCATTCTCTATTTACATTTAAACTACCTATAAAAGAGATAAAAATCCCATTTCCAGACCTAAACTTTCAACCTTCAGATCCAAATATTTAACTGCCTGCTAGAACTTTCCCCCCTTCCCTTTCCATTTTCCTTTCCACACAGGCTACAGTTGGTTCCTTATGTCTCTTCCACTCAACTGTAAGCTCCCCAAAGACAAGGAACTTCCCCCTACCATCATCACCCCAGCACCCTCCTGGGTGCAGCACATATAACAGAAATCTAACAAACATTTGTTCGATTAAACTTGATTCCTAAACTTTCCTTCTCCAAAGGAGAAAATGACCACAATATTGGATATGAACTATAACACAAGCTGCCTACTAGAAATCTCAAAGTGGACACAGCTCTGCAAAAAGAGAGGGTAGAGAAAAGAAAGTTAAAGCCAGTGCTTTCTTGGAAACAATTCCAGACTACTTCACCCAGAAATGGAAATCTAAGCATCTTTAAAAAGTGGAACCATTAAAAGAAAGAAAAGGCAAACCAGAGACTGGGAGAAAATACTTGCAATACACATATTTGATAAAGGACCAGTATCCAAAATTTACAAAGAACTTGTAAAATTCAACAATAAGAAAACACAAGTAAACAATTTAGAAATGGGCAAAAGATCTAGATATCTCACCAGAGAAGCTATACAGATGGCAAATAAGCATATAAAAAGATGTTCCACATTGTATGTCATTGGGGAAATGCAAATTAAAACAACAATGCAATTCAGCTACACAGCAATCAGAAAGACCGAAATCCAACACACTGACAACACCAAATGCTGACAAGGGTGTGGAGCAACAGGAACTCTCTCACCCACTACTGGTGGGAATGCAAAATGACACAGACAATTTGGAAGAGAGTTGGACAGTTCCTTACTCTTACCACACAATCCAACAGTCTTGCTCCTTGGTATTTATCCAAATAAGTTGAAAACATGTCCACACAAAAACTTGCACTCAAATGTTTGTAGCAGCCTAATTCATAATTGCCAATAATTGGTGCAACAAAGATGTCCTTCAATAGTTAATAGATAAGCTGTGATACACTGAATAATACCAGCGATAAAAGGAAATGAACTGTCAAGCCACAAAAAGACATGGAGGGACCTTAAAATGTATATTGCTAAGTTAAAAAGACAGATTGGAAAGCCTACATGTTATATGGTTCCAACTTTTAACTACATTCTGTTAAAAGCCAAACTATAGAGACAGTGGTTAACAGTTTAAGAGGAAGAAAGAGTGATGAATAGATGGAGCACAAAGGATTTTTAAGGCGGTGAAACTATGCTATATGATGCTGTAATAGTAGCTATGTGTCATTTTACATTCATCAAAACCATCAGAATTATAAAACAAAGAGTGAGTCCTGATGTAAAATTCAGACTTGAGCTAATAATAATATATCAATACTGGTTCACCAACTGTTATAATGTACCACATTAACACAAGAGGTTAGTAATAAGGGAAACTGGGGCATATGTGGGTAGTGCAGGAGAGCCTAATACAGGAACTCTGACCTTCAGCTCTAATTTTTCTATAAGTCTAAAACTTCTCTAAAAAATAAAGTTTATTCAATAATTTTTTTAAAGGAGTAGGACCAGAGACTGGGACTTCCCTGGTGGCTCAGATGCTAAAGCGTCTGTCTACAATGCAGGAGACCTGGGTTTGATCCCTGGGTCGGGAAGATTCTCTGGAGAAGGAAATGGCAACCCACTCCAGTACCCTTGCCTGGAAAATCCCATGGATGGAGGAATGTGGTAGACTACAGTCCATGGGGTTGCAAAGAGTCGGACACGACTGAGCAACTTCACTTTCACTTTCAGGACCAGAGAAGCTATGTTATCAAAGGCTGTCATCCACGGAGCTAGACTCTTCCCAATGTACCCGTACACACTCATGACCACATCACAGAGTTGGAGAAAAGTATTAGAAGGCCAGGTGGAAGGGAGTTACTTTAGGGTGTCCTTCTCTACCTTCAATAACTAAGCCCTCCTGGGAGGGGTCTCCCCAGAGCCAGGTGGGACTGAATGCCTTGAGTGAGCAGGATGGAGAATGAAATGGCTACTCATGTTGTGGCTAGAACTACCAGGGTAGGATACTTGGAAGACCTGTATCTATTCTAAGACAACGGCAACAAATTCAAGCCCTTTATTCCTCAGCGATTTTTTTTTTCTTTTTGGCTTTTCTAAGACATATGTGTGCATGTGTGTGTATGTATTTAATCGCTTCAGTCATGTCCAAATCTTTGTGACCCCATGGACGGCAGCTTGCCAGGCTCCTCTGTCATGGGATTCTCCAGGCAAGAGTACTGGAGAAGGTTGCCATTTCCTCCTCCAGGGGATCTTCCTGACCCAGGGATTGAATCTGCATCTCTTACAACTCCTGCATTGACAGGCAGGTTCTTTATCACCAGTGCCGCCTAGGTAGCCCTCTAATACACATAAGCCTTCCTTTTATTACTTACAATATGACTATTCCTTTTCCTGTTACCTAGAGAAAGAACTTTCTGGATTCCTCAAAACAGCAGCATACTGGTTAGGGATGTGGGCCCTGGAGACAAAGAAACTTGAGTATGGGGACTTACCTAGTGGTCCAGTGGCTAAGACTCCATGCTACCAAGGCAGGGGGCCTAGGTTAGATCCCTGGTCAGGGAACTAGATCCCACAAGCCACAGCTAAAGATCCTGCATGCTGGAACCAAGGGTCAGAGCAGTCAAATAAATAACTAAATAAACTTGAGTCTGAAACTAGAGCTCAGTAACTCTGCCATTTTCTCGTTGTGCAACCATGTAGAATTTACTTAACTACCTTGCCTGTAAGATGGATTCATCATGGTGCCTCCATCGGAGGAGGGAAATGAGATAATGCATGTAAAAAACTGAGTCCAATAACAGCTTAGAAGCAACCGCATAATAAGCAGAAGCTATTATATTTATTATTCCAAATCCTATATTTGTTCCCCAGTGCCATGAAGCCTCTCTGCAGCTGACAGATGGTAATGATTAATGCTGGAAAACAATCAAAGATATTATGGTCTCTGATGCTGTCACTTCTGTCTCACAGCAAATGAATCTCATCCTATGCTAACCCTTCAGTCCATCACTTCTAAGTTACCCCAAACTACACTTCTCAGATTCTATACTTCTATATAGTCCATATTCAAACCTCCATCTGGCAAAATCTATATCAAATCTGTCTTCCCACTTATACCTGGTAGTTGTTATTCAGTCATTAAGTCGTGTCCAACTCTTTGTGACCCCGTGGACTGCAGCACACCAGGCTTCCCTGTCCTTCAGCATCTCCTGGAGTTTGCTCAAACTCATGTCCATCGAGTCAGTTCAGCTCAGTTCAGTTCAGTTCAGTCAGTCAGTCGTGTCCGACTCTTTGCAACCCCATGAAACGCAGCATGCCAGGCCTCCCTGTCCATCACCAACTCCCAAAGTCTACCCAAACCCATGTCCATTGAGTCAATGATGCCATCCAACCATCTCATCCTCTGTCGTCCTCTTCTCCTCCTGCCCTCAATCTTTCCCAGCATCAGGGTCTTTTCCAATGAGTCAGCTCTTCACATCAGGTGGCCAAAGTATTGGAGTTTCAGCTTCAACATCAGTCCTTCCAATGAACAACCAGGACTGATTTCCTTTATTATGGACTGGTTGGATCTCCTTGCAGTCCAAGGGACTCTCAAGAGTCTTCTCCAACACCAGATTGAGTCAGTGATACTATCTATCCTCTGCCACCCTCTTTTCCTTTTGCCTACAATCTTTCCCAGCATCAGGGTCTTTTCCAATGAGTCAGTTCTTCACATCAGGTGGCCAAAGTACTGGAGCTTCAGCTTCAGCATCAGTCCTTCCAATGTCTATTCAGGGTGATTTCCTTTAGGATTTACTGGCTTGATCTCCTTGCTGTCCAAGGGACTTTCAAGGGTCTTCTCTAGCACTACAATTCAAAAGCATCAATTCTCTGGTGCTCAGCCTTCTTTATGGTCCACCTTTCACATCCGTACATGACTACAAGTCATAGCTTTGACTATATGGACTTTCATCAGCAAAATGATGTCTTTGCTTTTTCATACAATATCTAGGTTTGTCATAACTTTTCCTTTCAAGGAGCAAGCATCTTTTAATTTCCCTTATACCTTGTAGTAGCCACCTCAATCTATTTGAATAAAATCAGTAAATTTATATAATGTATAAAGTGCATCAATAAAAGACAACTACAATAACCCCCTCAAATGTTATGAGAAGTGTTTATCCCAAGCAAAATGACAGATAATTTTTTTTTTTGCAAAGGTAAGTTTGTTCTCAACTTGTCCCTTTTTGGGGGGCCCTCTCTCCCTCACCAGAGCCCTATCGAGGCTAGATCCCTTGGTGAGGTGGTAGCTGATAAATGTTTAAAATGCTGGACTTTCTGGAGATATCTGCTCATAAATAGGGCATTCTTAAGAACCAGAGGAGCCCTTGGATTTTAAGGAAATGATTAAGGATTTTAAGGAATCTAGCTCTTTAGCTCCTGCTTGGGAAAAATCTGGGACAAGAAAACTTTTCTGGTATTTTCTACATCCTGCCAACATGATTGTCTGTCTAAGGTCAATGTGTAAAATTTCACCAAAATGTCTTAAAAGCCCAAGCCACCATAGCTAGGTTCACAAAAATTTCATTCCAGAACCATAGCACTGAAAATCTTCCCAAGGTGTCATCAAATTAGTTCTATTTTGACCAAGATTTCTCCTGAGCTCTCTGGCTGCATGGCTGGTGAGTTGACTCCAGAAGGGCCATAGATATTTGATTAAGCCAACAGGTGCTGCAGATTTATCTGGGGACCACAAAAGCAATTAGAATAGCGGGGGAAGTCTGATTAACTTCATTATTGCTGGTGCTCAGCCAAGAAGAGAGTTGCCATACACAATATTAATGAAAAGCCGTTCCAGAACAGGAAAATGCAAATAATGTTTCAGCTGCTGATTTTCTGTCACCAACCCAGCAAAGCTGAGTAAAATAGCAAATCTTTCTCTGCCAGTCACTTCAACATGGCACAGTTGCCAGGCTAACCAAATGGAACTTACAGCCACGTTTTATTGTTGCCTGTCTTACTCATTAACAGTAGCAGGAGGACAATATTTCAAAATAATTACAGAAGTGAAAGGTAGTAATCAGCAGTACAAATTAGCTATTAAGTGACTCCAAAATTTCAAAGTGAGAAGATGACCTTTTCACTTCTTACCTGGCAGTGATAAATTGGGTTCTGATTTGAGAAGAAAAATAAAGCCCTCTAACACACTATGGATTTTCTTCACCTTCCAATGGGAATTGAGCCAAGTTAATTAAAAATATGGTAGAAAGCAGGAATTTCAGGATGTTCCTGGGTGGCTTTCTCACCTGCCTACCTGGAAGGGTCACCTTCCTCTTCAGCCCATCCTCAGCACCTTCCCTCATAGTTATGAGAAGTAAAAATGGGGACTCCTAGTGCATAGTATTTTATTTAATTACTGGATGACCTGGTAAACCTATGTTTGTCGTGACAACATTTCCCACTCTAATTAAAAATTATTGGCTGAAGATACACACGCTGAGTGTTCATTAATTCCTCTAACAAATAGTTTCACTTTACAGTAAGCATGGCATTGTAGTCCCAGTCTTGGATATTTTCCATCTAAAAATGTTGCCAAGTTATTCTTGCCATTTTACCTGCTGAGCAAACTACACAGATTCCACCATGAAGAGCTAACCAGACCACTCACCTCTATTAACCTGCAGTCATGCTAAGCACCTTCCATTGCTGCTTCTCTTGGAAAAGGTACCCTCGGCTCAAGAACTGTATATTTCTCTTATATGCTAAAGTCTCTTTTGTCACCGCAGTCTTGATGCGATTGCATCTAGGTTACTTCTTCACAAGTCAAAGTATGAAAACCTTTTTTCTGCACTTTATGGTGAGGCCGAAGATTTTGACATGAGAAGGCACAGTGCCATGGGGGCGGGGGGGAGGGCGGGGAGTTGGCACGGAGACAAAGGTAATGATCTCTTTGACACAAAGCAGCAGATGAACACAGTGATTCATGGTATACCCACGGGGCTTCCACCTGAGAGCACAACTCAGAATCACCAAACTGCAGAAGTAAAAAGGACCTCAGATGTAATTAAGCTTAAACCACCTTACTTATAAATGATGAGACAAAGACTATTAATGCATATATGTGGAATCTAGAAAAATGGTACAGATGAACCTATGTGCAGGGCAGGAATAGAGACACAGACGTAGAGGACAGACATATGGACATGGCAGTGGGGAAGGAGAGGGCAGGACAAATTGGGAGAGTAGGACTCATGTATATACACCACCATGTGTGAAACAGAGAGCTAGTGAGAAGTAGCCGCCCGCACTGGGAGCTCAGTGATGACCTAGAGGAGTGGGAGACGGTGGGGAAGGGAGGCCCAAGAGGGAGGGGATTTTGTATACATATAACTGACTCACTTCATTGTACAGCAGAAACCAACAAAACATTGTAAAGCAATTATACTCCAACTAAAAAAAAGACTCATAGTGAACAGGTTTTGCCCATCAGCACACAGCTACCTGGGGGCGAGCCAGCCTAGATCCCAGGTCATCGCCTGGTTCTGGGTCCAGTGCTTCTTGTGCCTACCTGCTGCTCTTTCAAAGGTTTCCCCCTCCCCAAGCTGGAGATCAAGTGCAAGTTTCATTATTTGCAGATGTCATATTTGCAAATTCTCCCACTTGCTAAAATGCATTTGGAACCCCAAAATCAATACCCGCAGCACCTTCACAATCACTCATGAACATGCACACAGAGCAGAAAAATGTTTGGGCCACCTGGCATGCCAGGCCATCTCAGCCAAGGTCTAACAAAGATACCCTCTGCCTCCTTGTTGCAGCTCTTACACTAAACAAATGTCCTTTATGTGGCCTATTTCATTCCACTTTTTTTATACTTTTGTGTTTTTGCTTGGTGATTTCACCGTTTAAACTGACACAGTGCTGAAGCACCGTCTAGCATTTCTAAGTGTAAGAAGGTTGTGAGGAGACACAGAGAAAACACACGTGTTAGACACGCTTCCTTCTGGGCATGAGTTATAATGCTGTTCACTGAATTCAGTATTACTTAATCCACAGTCTATATTAAATAAGATGCCATTAAACAGAAACATACATAAAACAAGGTTATGTATTAACTGGCTGACAAAGTTCTTCTGACCAGAGGTTTGCAGGAAGCTAACCATTCTGAAGGAGATCATCCCTGGGATTTCTTTGGAAGGAATGATGCTGAAGCTCAAACTCCAGTACTTTGGCCACCTCATGCGTAGAGTTGACTCACTGGAAAAGGCCGATGCTGGGAGGGATTGGGGGCAGGAGGAGAAGGGGACGACCAAGGACGAGATGGCTGGATGGCATCACCAACTCGATGGACGTGAGTCTGAGTGAACTCCGGGAGTTGGTGATGGACAGGGAGGCCTGGCGTGCTGCGATTCATGGGGTCGCAAAGAGTCAGACACAACTGAGTGACTGAACTGAACCCTGTACTTTCTCTCGCAGCAATGGCTCAGAATTTGCTCATTCAGTGTTCAAGGCAACTTTACAGACCGTAACTATCATGAACAGAGCTTCCCAGGTGGCGCTGGTGGTAAAGAGCCCTCCTGCCAGCGTAGGAGACATAAGAGATGCAGGTTCCATCCCTGGGTCGGGAAGATCCCCTGGAGGAGAGCATGGCAACCCACTCCAGTATTTTCCTGGACAGAAGAGCCCATGGACAGAAGATCCTGACAGGGCTACAAGCCCATAGGGTCCCAAAAAGTCAGACATGACTGAAGTGACTTAGCACGTATGCACGCACCATGAATAGTAAGAATCACCCATATATCTGAATAGGCCATCAGATGATGAGGGCTTCCCTGACAGCTCAGTTGGTAAAGAACCTGCCTGCAGTGCAAGAGACCCCAGTTTGATTCCTGGGTCGGCAAGATCCGCTGGAGAAGGGATAGGCTACCCACTCCTGTATTCTTGGGCTTCCTTGAAGGTTCAGCTGGTAAAGAATCTGCCTGCAATGTGGGGGATCTGGGTTTGATCCCTGGCTTGGGAAGATCCCCTGGAGAAGGGAAAGGCTACCCACTCCAGTGTTCTGGCCTGCAGAATTCCATGGGCCGTATAGTCCATTGGATCACAAAGAGTCGGATACGACTACGTGACTTTCACTTTCAGATGATGGCTCAAAAATGTTAAAACAATACAGGAAAGGTAGGACAATCCCAAGGTCATGGGCAGGTACATCTGGGAGATGAGGCAGACTCCCTGTGGGTGCCCACTCTTATCAGTAGTTCTTGGTTTATAAGCATTTATGGGGCAGAACCAGGTCCCTCAATTGAGCATTGTGTTCTAGCATCATGTACCTATTACTGAGCATGTGAGGTGCCTCTGTTAGGAAATGAGTGATCTATGATGATTCCTGAGAGCAGAGTAGCAAGCATAGAAATTCAAGAGAGCAAAATCGCAGCTGATGTGTACATTAGCCTCTCTGCCTCAGACACTCTCTCCCACAAAGGCTACTTCGATTCACTCCAGGCTTTCTTTTAGCTGAGTCTCCCATGACCCTGACAGCAGCTCTACTCTTTGATTCTTGCAAGAAAAGCAGATTGAGAAGCTGCCTCCTGGGAAGTCACAGTGAAAATTATGGTTTTAAAGAGCTCCATTGATGCTCAGCATTTAAGTGCACGTTTCCAAAACAATGTTAGACCCACACACCATGTTTGGAAGAACATATACCAACCATCAGCAATGGTTTTTTTATGGAGGACAGAATTACTAGGGACTTTCACTTTGTCCATTATTTATTTCTGCAATGTTTCAGTTCTTTGTGAAAAGCGTCTAT
The DNA here is from genome assembly GCF_016772045.2 of Ovis aries. NCBI lineage: Eukaryota > Metazoa > Chordata > Mammalia > Artiodactyla > Bovidae > Ovis > Ovis aries. Next base: position 39,749,539 of record NC_056075.1, on the reverse strand, counting down.
TACCTTTTGCTATGGATTGAATTATTTTCCCCCTTAAAAAATGTTGAACCTCTAACCTCCAGTGTGACTGCATTTTGAGATAGGACTAAGAGGAGGGGATAAAGGTTAATGGGTGTGATAAGGATGGAGCCTTAGTCCAGCAGGGCTGATGTCCTTATAAAAAGATGAACAGACCCCAGAACTCACTCTTTTTCTGCCATGTAAGGACACAGCAAGAAGCTGTCTGCAATAGGGAACTACATTCAATATCTTGTGATAACTCATAATAGAAAAGAAAATGAAAGACAATATATGTATAATGTATAACTGAACCACTTTGCTGTACAGGAGAAATTAACACAATATTGCAAAAATTAACTACATTTCAATAAAATTTTGTTTGAAAGATTCAAAAAAAAGAAGCTGTCTGCAAGCCAGGAAGTAAGTTCTCACCAAATCAACTGGCACCTTGATCATAAGACTTCGCGGCCTCCAGAACTGTAAGAAAATAAATGCGCTTTGTTTAAGCCACCCAGTCAGTGGAATTTTGTTATGACAGCTGGAGCTGATTAATACATCTTTGTAAGCAGGGGGAGAAAAGATACATTTAATAATTAAACACACAGGCATTTGCAGAGCTCAGACAAACACGCTCAGTGCTGACCCAGCTGAAGTTTTTGTTTTGTATTTAGCAAATGTGTGATCCCAATGAACTACTTGAAATATATCATTAAACATTGAAAGGTAGCATCTATACAGAAGTGAAAAGCCCCTGAGCTTGATCATTTCTGTTTTGCTTGACAGTGTTCTTCCCTAGGGCATATTTTGTGAAAATTGAACTCAAACATGTAATCAAATCAATTCCAAACAACTCACATAGTTTTCTGTGTATTCTATCACCCTTGAAGACATCCCACAGGCAGAATTTCAGTTCTACCATAGCCCACTCCAGTGGCCACTCTGGAAATCTCTGCAAAGACCATCAGCTGCCCTCCTCTTCCAACCAGGCTGGCATCTAAGTAAGGCCTGGGAACTTTGGAACCAGGCAGCAAACGCATACTTTTCAAAAGAAACCAATGCACCACACCCATTAAAATGACTACTATCAACAACTGGAAAATAACAAGTGTTAGCAAGGAGGTGGGGAAACTGGAACGCGTGTGCCCTGTTGATGGAAATGTGAAAATGGTGCAGTCACTGTGGACAGCAGTATGGCCGTGAAACCATGTACAAGCCTCTGGGTCCTCGTCTTTTGGAGTAAAATGCTGTCTTGGGAAGTGTGAAGACGTGGAAACAAATAGCTATTGGGCTACGGAACTGGTAGCGATTTAGACTATAATTCTGCCACATAACAGAATCACCAAACTCCAGTTTCCTGATAGATAGATAGATAGAGGCCTGACACACATTCCTAAGTTGTTTTTGCAGGAAGCAGACCCCTCTCTAGATGAAAACTGCTGATGGCAAGAACATAGACTCTAAACTAGTTGAAACCAGAAGGCTGATGATGCTTGAAACTTCACCTTGACGCCAACCAATCCAAGAAGTGTCCACAACCTGATCACGTCCTGCTCCTTGGACACTGTAAAGCCCCTCACTACCCCTTCCAGGGTGGGTCACATGGTCTTCAGGGCGTTAGCCCACTGTGGCCCCCTTTGCCTGGCAAAGCAATAACAGCCACTCTTTTCTACTTCGTCTAAAGCTCTGTTTCTATTCAGCACTGGTGAACAGAGGCTGAGTTTCAGCAACAGCAGTTACTTAAAAAATTAAAAATAGTGACAATGGGTAGCTCAGTGAGTGGGACATGTCAGGGTCACTGGGGATGGCACTCTCTGCCCACTCATTCCTGCTGGTGCTCATTTGTCTGTTCAGGGCCACAAACCACAGACCAGGGAATGGGGACCAGGAACTAGACCTAGCAACATTTTTCTCCAACATCCCTGGGCAAAGTACGCCTGCTGGGGAGAGGACAGATTGCTCCCTCTCAATGCTGGGCCAGTTCCTAGCATCAGTGGCTTCCAAGGTTCATGAGGCCACCCTCAGTCGGCTCAAATGTGCTGAGAAATTTTCACCATCATCTTGGGTCAATATCCCAACATTTATACATGCATGAAGAAAGTTTTATTTTGTTTTTTTTTTTTAACCCCTTGCTGCCACTGCAATGAAAGAACATCCACAAATGAAATGAGTAAACACAGGGTAATATTTAAAATAAAAAAATTAAAAATACAACTACCATATGATCCAGCAATCCTACTTCTGGGCATATGCATCCTAATGAATTGAAAGCCAGGTCTCACAGAGGTATTCGTACATCCAAATTTATGGCAGCATCATTCACAACAGTCAAGAGGTAGAGGCCACTCAAGTGTCTCTCAACAGGTGGATGGATAAGCAGAATATGGTCAGTACATTCAATGGAGTATCATCCAGCCTTTAAAAGGAAGAGAATCTGACACACGCTGCAACATGGATGAACCCTAAAGACTGGCTGGAATGGAGGAATGGAGGAATGGTAATAACTACCAGGGCTATGCAAGGGCTTCTGGGGAAACGATATTTCTTTGATTCTTGCCTTGGGTGCTGGTTACACAGGTGTGTTTACTTCAAGACAATTTTTCAAGCTTAGGAGACTGAGGATATGTAAATATGGGTATTATAATTCCATTAAAAGCTTTTTCAGAAATTCCCAAAGTGAATGCAAAACTTCAAGCTACAGCCACAGTGGATCAACTGACCAGAAGCCAGGAGGGATTGGGAGACAAAGCAGAATTTAGGCTTGGGAGATTCAGTCACTTCCAGATTTCCAAACAACTGGTACAGGTGCTTCTGAGCTGTAGAGCTGGACCCCACGTGCTCAGCCAGATGTTCTCAACCCTGGTGCATATCGGAATCCCCTGGGGAGCTTTAACAGTCACGGTGCCTGGGCCCTGCCCTTAAGGATTGTGGTGTAACTAGCCTGGGCAGCAGCCTTGGCATCAGATTTTCAAAGGCTCACGAGTGTTCTGTGAGCATCCAAAGCTGAGTACCACAGCTCCGGGGACCAAGTTAAATCCTTTACATCATTATCTCTAATCCCTCACTCTTCTACAGGATGATAAAATGAAGTTCTGAGAAACTGTCTTTTTCCGAGACCTCACAGCAAATAAAGAGCCAAGGTGGATTAAACGTCTGTCGGTCTACAAAGACCGCTACCTCTGTAACTTCATCTAGAGTTGTTCAAAGTCACGAGTTTTCTTATAAATGATTTGCAAACTTGCCATGTGTTTTTTTATCTGGCTCTTATCCTCGCCAGCTTCTTCATACTAGGAAAGAAAGTAAAAGTGGTAGTCGCTTAGTCATGTCCAACTCTTTGAGACCCCGTGGACTTTAGCCTCCCTCGTTCCTCTGTCCATGGGATTTCCCAGGCAAGAATACTGGAATGGGTAGCCATTCCCTTCTCCAAGGGATCTTCTCGACCCAGGGATTGAACCCAGGCCTCCTGCATTGAAGGCAGATTCTTTACCATCTGAGCCATCAGGGAAGCCCTCTTCATGTATATTCCCGCTTAAACTGGTGTCTTCTGAGAAAAGCCTTTCCTCTTCTCATAGTCCTCCACCCTCACACATTTAACCACCCCCAGCTATCATTTCTATCACAGTCAAAAATGGCCCAGCAATTCGTTTCTTTCCTTGTTTTGTTTCCTTCCCTACTAAATGGTAACCTCCAGGGGAGCGGGAATGCATCTGTTTTCCTCCCTAATGAATTCCCAACACTTAGCACAGTGCCTGACATTTCATAAGGACTAAACAACTCACCGCTGAATAATAAATGAACCACTCAATACCGAAGTGTGTCACTCGAAGCCTGTGGAAATGGGGCATCCCCTCCTCTCGTAGGCCCCCTAGAGGCCACTGAAGTGAATGCACCCCCTCCTATTGAACACTAGGAGGAGGGTCATCCACAGAGAATACAGAGGAGAAAATAGAAAAACAAGAGGCAGAGATGAAAACGCAGAGGTGGAGACAGCATCTCACCACAGGCAGCAAATCACACACGCAGCTCGCATCTGTCTCCAGACAATCTTGTTTATTCCCCACCTCGCTCAGTTTATCCTGGGGCTGCAGAAGAGACAGATGTTCCTGAAGCTCAACCCCAGCTCCTCGGGGTGGGGGGTGGGGGGAGGCCCTGGGAGTTCACCTGCAGCTGCGGGAAACATCACAGGAAGCATCTTTTGTAATCTGGCCCCCTGGGCGCTGGCTCCATTGTAAGCAGGCACAACTCAGAGGGATGAGGGGCTTAACCTTGCCACTGCCCCTCCCCTGGACAACCAAAGGGAGGGGAATCCAAGGACAAACGCCCCAGGCCCTGTCCTCTGCCAGGCTGATCTTTCAGAGGTCCTGCAGAGGGTCCTCGTGGGATTGAGACCCTGGCGCTCACCTAGGGTACCCATTCATTCCCACACTTAATGAGCTCATCTCCTTCCCTGCCTCACCTTCCCTACTTCCTCCCTTGTGCTTCCTGATATTAACTCCCGAATAAACCACCTGCACTCAGTGCTTGCTTCAGGATCTGCTTTAGGGGCCCCAAGTTAGGGCAGGCTGTTATTTCTACTGCACAGGTAAATAAGAGAAGGAGGGAAGAAGCAGAGTCTCACTTAGAGTGAGTTGGTTTCTTTGCATTTCCCACAAAAACTTAGGGATTTCCGCACTGCTTAGGGATGACCTCTCATGGAACTCTGGAGGCAACAGCAGGGCAGCCTTCACCTCAGAGCAAAGCAGGGAGTTCCTGACCTTCGATCCGAGTGCAGACAGGCCCCAGGGGCTGCAGAGATGCTGGGGTGGGCACGCTATGTTCTCAGGGACTTAACCTCTGCCTGGGAGGCATTGGCACAAATTGTCACTATTCCCATGTCCAGTCGGACAGCAAAAACTGACTGCAGACAAGCAGCCAGACTATGAGGAGTCCCCCTTCTGACGATGTCTGTGGCAGACACAGAGAACCCAACTGCATTCCCCTTCACTCTGAGAAGCTGGATCTGAGTGTCAATGCATAAGACCCCTCATGGGAATTTGTTGTCCTTCTAAGCACATCCATGTTCTGAAGTTCTTAGGGATCCTAGTTTAGTCCAAAGTAGAAATGTCTTCCCCTGTTCAGGGCAGAAACTGGTGTTCCCTGAGCAGTGTCTGTCCCATGAATATGTTCACTTGGGGGCTGGATGAGGATGATAAAATGAGATTTCCTATGAAAACAGGAACTCCTAGTTTTTCTTGAAAAAAAAAAAAAAAAAACAAAGGATCTGGCCAGCCTGGGCCCACACTCTCACCTGGGAAGTACTGGCCAGAACCAAACAGTGGCTGCCTTTTCTAAACAGGCCAAGTACAAGGGCAGTGGCAGGGGTGTGGCAGGGAGGACTGACTGGGAAACTGGGATTGACATAGATACACTATTGATACCATGTATAAAATAGACAGGGAGAAGGCAATGGCACCCCACTCCAGTACTTTTGCCTGGAAAATCCCATGGACGGAGGAGCCTGGTAGGCTGCAGTCCATGGGGTCGCTAAGAGTCAGACATGACTGAGTGACTTCACTTTCACTTTTCACTTTCATGCATTGGAGAAGGAAATGGCAACCCACTCCAGTGTTCTTGCCTGGAGAGTCCCAGGGACGGGGGAGCCTGGTGGGCTGCCATCTATGGGGTTGCACAGAGTCGGACACGACTGAAGTGACTTAGCAGTAGCATAAAATAGATAACTAATGAGAACAGACTGTATAGCTCAGGGAACTCTACTCAGCGCTCTGTGGGGACCTAAATGGGAAGGAAATCCAAAAAAGAGGGGCTACGTGTATACATATAGCTGGTTCACTTTGCTTTACAGTAGAAACTAACTCAGCATTGTCAAACAACTATACATGTGTACATGCCAAGTCACTTCAGTCATGTCCAACTCTGCAACCCCACGAGGCTCCTCTGCCCATAGGATTCTCCAGGCAAGCATACTGGAGTGGGTTGCCATTTCCTGTTCCAGGGGATAGTCCCAACCCTGGCGTCGAACCCCGAATCTCCTGCATTGGCAAGGGGATTCTTTATCACTGAGCCACCAGGAAAATCCTAAATACCTACTTTAGCTACGCTCTAAATAATAACATGCATGAAATCATGGTTTCGGAGTGCCAGTTTAATTTTCCTGTTAAACACTGAGATAAACATAAACCTTTTAAAATCTTTAAATGTCACTTATACCATCTCAAATTGTCTTGCCTAACATATTTGTTAGGGTAATGTCAACAATTATAATAAATAACCAAAAACATAGTGACTCCAACACAGTCGATGTTTATTTCTTGCTCTCGTGGCAGTCCTGGGCAGGTGAACTGAACAGCAGGACCAAGTTCCTCCACACAGCCCAGCTGTGCCCTCTTTAACACAAGGCTGCAGAGGTCACCCTATGAGTCACGTATGAGTCACGTCCACTCCAGCCAGCCTGTGGGAGAAAAGAACATAGGAGGGCATGCACGGTTGCCATGGCCAAGCCAGAAGGGGGTGCCCTTCATGTCCACTCAATTTCCTAGGCTAGATTCCAGCCCTGTGTTACACCTTCCAGAGAGGCTAGGAGAGAGGATATAGCTAAGTCACAGGAGAAAAAGAGAAAACTCTAAGCTGTGTTATGGCCAATTACATATACATCTATTCCTTACTAGTGTCTGGGCAGTCTGAAGTCAAGAAGAGACTTTACATCCCTGTACTCGCTCATGATTCCTGACAGTGTGGCTAAATAAGTATTCATTCCATGGTCAACAGAACAATCTTTTCAGGACAGCAACATTCCAGTAAACAGCAGGCAAGATGTTGTTCCAAACCATCTTGTTTAGTTACAAGAGCCGATTTAGTGGGAAACAGAAGGAACCATTAACACGAGAGAGCTCCATGTAAGACCAGATTCTATCTCATGGGGAAACTTAGTCTTTCTTAAACCAAAGCAGAATTAAGAGACACTGTCACCGATGATCTCCAGAAGCACAGAGGGGATGATGCTAGAGATCTTCTTCTTGGCATCAGGGGGGAAAAAGATCAAGAAAACCTCTGGAAGAATAGAAAAATGCTTCCACTTGGCAACAGAAAAGAACAGAGATGAATGGATTTAGAATATAAAAGGGACCTTCTAAAATCAACAAATTTCTTTTTGCACGATTAAAACTCAGTAGAAATGGCAGAGAAAGAGCAATTTTCTTGTAAATCACAAACTCTAGAAGGTGATGATGTATCACACTATCACATTTCAATGGTGTCCTGGGAAGAAGTCAGTGAAAATAATTTATAAAAAAGAAATTGAGGAGAGATAAAAGGAAATGAAGAAAGTGGAGAAAATCACTAAACCATTCAGGTATGACCTAAATCAAATCCCTTATGACTATACAGTGGAAGTGAGAAATAGATTTAAGGGACTAGATCTGATAGACAGAGTGCCTGATGAACTGTGGACTGAAGTTCATGACATTGTACAGGAGACAGGAATCAAGACCATCCCCAAGAAAAAGGAATGCCAAAAAGTAAAATGGCTGTCTGAGGAGGCCTTACAAATAGCTGTGAAAAGAAGAGAAGCAAAAAGCAAAGGAGAAAAGGAAAGATATATCCATTTGAATGCAGTTCCAAAGAACAGCAAGGAGAGAAAAGAAAGCCTTCCTCAGTGATCAATGCAAAGAAATAGAGGAAAACAATAGAATGGAAAAGACTAGCGATCTCTTCAAAACAATTAGAGCTACCAAGAGAACATTTTATGCAAAGATGGGCTCAATAAAGAACAGAAATGGTAGGGACCTAACAGAAGCAGAAGATATTAAGAAGAGGTGGCAAGAATACACAGAAGAACTGTACAAAAAAGATCTTCATGACCCAGATAATCATGATGGTGTGATCACTCACCTAGAGCCAGACATCCTGGAATGTGAAGTCAGGTGGGCCTTAGGAAGCATCACTATGAACAAAGCTAGTGGACATGATGGATTCCAGTTGAGCTGTTTCAAATCCTGAAAGATGATGCTCTGAAAGTGCTGCACTCAATATGCCAGCAAATTTGGAAAACTCAGCAGTGGCCACAGGACTGGAAAAGGTCAGTTTTCATTCCAATCCCAAAGAAAGGCAATGCCAAAGAATGCTCAACAATTGCACTCATCTCACACACTAGTAAAGTAATGCTCAAAATTCTCCAAGCCAGGCTTCAGCAGTAAGTGAACCGTGAACTTCCTGATGTTCAAGCTGGTTTTAGAAAAGGCAGAGGAACCAGAGATCAAGTTGCCAACATCCACTGGATCATGGAAAAGTAAGAGAGTTCCAGAAAAACATCTATTTCTGCTGTACTGACTATGCCAAAGCCTTTGACTGTATGGACCACAATAAACTGTGCAAAATTCTGAAAGAGAATGGAATACCAGACCACCTGACGTGCCTACTGAGAAATCTGTATGCAGGTCAGGAAGCAACAGTTAGAACTGGACATGGAATAACAGACTGGTTCCAAATAGGAAAAGGAGTACATCAAGGCTATATGTTGTCACCCTGCTTATTTAACTTATATGCAGAGTACATCATGAGAAACGCTGGGCTGGATGAAGCACAAGCTGGAATCAAAATTGCCAGGAGAAATATCAATAACCTGAGATATGCAGATGACACCACCCTTATGGCAGAAAGTGAAGAAGAACTAAAGAGCCTCCTGACGAAAGTGAAAGAGAAGAGTGGAAAAAGTTGGCTTAAAGCTCAACATTCAGAAAATGAAGATCATGGCATCCGGTCCCATCACTTCATGGCAAATAGATGGAGAAACAGTGGAAACAGTGTCAGACTTTACTTTTGGCGGGGGGGGGGGGGGGGGGGGGGGCGCCAAAATCACTGCAGATGGTGATTGCAGCCATGAAATTAAAAGACGCTTACTCCTCAGAAGAAAATTTATGACCAACCTAGACAGCATATTCAAAAGCAGAGACATTACTTTGCCAACAAAGGTCCGTCTAGTCAAGGCTATGGTTTTTCCAGTGGTCATGTATGGATGTGAGAGTTGGACTATAAAGAAAGCTGAGCACCGAAGAATTGATGCTTTTGAACTGTGGTGTTGTAGAAGACTCTTGAGAGTCCCTTGGACTGCAAGGAGATCCAAACAGTCCGTCCTAAAGGAGATCAGTCCTGGGTGTTCACTGGAAGGACTGATGTTGAAGCTGAAATTCCAATACTTTGGCCACCTGATGTGAAGGGCTGATTCACTGGAAAAGACTCTGATGCCGGGAAAGATTGAGGGCAGGAGGAGAAGAGGACGACAGAGGATGAGATGGTTGGATGGCATCACCGACACAATGGACATGGGTTTGGGTGGACTCTGGGAGTTGGTGATGGACAGGGAGGCCTGGAGTGCTGCAATTCATGGGGTTGCAAAGAGTCGGACACGACTGAGCAACTGAACTGAACAGAACTGAACTGAAAAGGAAATGAACACTCCCAAAGCAGACACTGTCAGCAGCGCTTTAAAGAGTCAATAATTATTGACAGTTCAGCACTTGCACAATGATAAATAGCTGGTGATACAGGCTTTATATAGCTGTGCTGGTGGCTCAGGTGGTAAAGAACCTGCCTGCAATGCAGGAGACCTAGGTTTGATCTCTGGGTTGAGAACATACACTGGAGAAGGATATGGCTCCCTGCTCCAGTATTCTTGCCTGGGAAATCCCATGGACAGAGGAGCCTGGCAGACTATAATCCATGGGGTTACAGAGAGTTGGACACAGCTGAGCAACTAACACACAGGCTTTATAAGCAAACGAGTATTTATAATATGAAAACATGCTATCAAATCATTTTCTGATGCAGACATGAGAGAGTATAGCTCTCGGACAAAGAACTGGGGTCTGTCCTCTGCACCAGGTGCATGGGAGAATGTATCAGTTTTCTATTCCTGCTGTAACAAATTACCACAAACGTGACTCAGAACAGCACAAAGTTGTCATCTTACAGTCCTGCATACACAGTCAAACACAGGTCTCCCATGACTGAGGCCAAATTGTCAGCAGGGTGCCTCCCCATCCGGGGACTCCAGAGAGAACCCACAACCTTTGTCTTTTCCAGTTTCCACAAGTGTCCACATTCCTTGTCTCATGACCCCACTCCTCTGTCTGCAAAGCCGGTGGCAGCAAGCTGAGTCCTCCAGCTGCCTTCTCGTCTCTGTGATTCCCTCCTGTGAGTCTCTCTCTCACTTTTAAGGTTTCCTGATTACACTGGCCCACCAGAGTAACTCAGGATTATCTCCCTGTTTTAAAGTCAAGCTGATTAGCAACCTAACTCCATTTGCAACCTTAATTCCCTCTGGCCATGTGTTATGGACTGAATGCATCCCCTCAAAATGCATAAGCTGAACACCTAACCCCTCACACTGTGATGGTGTTTGGAGTCAGGGCCTTTGGAAGGTGATTAGGTCATAAGGGTGGAGCCCTCGTGAATGGAATTAGTGCCCTGATAAGAAGAGGCTGAGCTTCCCTTGTAACTCAGTCAGTAAAGAATGTGCCTGCGATGCAGGAGACCTGGGGTCTATTCCTGGGTGGATTCTTGGAGAAGGAAATGGCAATCTATTCCAATATTCTTGCCTGGAAAATCCCATGGACAAAGGAGCCTGGCAGGCTACAGTCCATGGGGTCACAAGAGTCGGACACGACTTAGCTACTAACCTACCACCACCACCACCACCAAGAGGCTAGAGAGCTCTGTGGCCCTCCCCACTATAGAAGGATATCACAAAAAGTCAGTCATCTGGACCCAGAGGGATGGGATGGGGAGGGAGGTGGGAGGGAGGTTCAGGATGGGGAACAAATGTATACTCATGGCGAATTCAAGTCAGTGTATGGCAAAACCAATATAATATTGCAAAGTAAAATTAATTAATTAATCAATTTTTAAAAGGTCAGTCATCTGTGACCCTGAAGCAGGCCTTCTCTGGAACACAACCATGCTGACATACCCCAGTCTTAAACTGTGAGAAATGCTTGCTGGTTAAGCCACCCAGTGAACAGCATTTTTGTTATTGCAGCCTAAACTTCCCAAGAACCATGGAATTTAACATATTACAGGATACAGGGATTAAGACATGGGCATCTTTTAGGGGAGCCAGTATTCTGCCAACCATAGGGATTATGTTAAAGGAGCCACAAACCTTGCTTTTATGACGCCTATATGTAAGTAAAGGAAATGTTCCCCATTCCCCAATAATAACAGCCACGACCAGTTAATGAGCACCATGCTCTGTCCTGAGCAGCATATCTAGTAACCATGGGGTTAGAAAACTACAGCTCATTACCTGTTTTTGTAAATAAAGTTTTATTGGAACACAGGCACAACACTTGTTTATATACCATCTTTGGCTGTTTTCTCACTACAACAGTAGTTGTAACAGAATACATATGACCCACAAGCCTTAAATATTCACCATGGCCCTTCACAGGAGAAAAACTTGCCAAACCTATGTTATCAGCTCATTAAATAACATTTTGCAGTCAGTTGTCTTGTTATACCATCAGGTGGCCAAAGTATTGAAGCTTCAGCTTCAGCATCAGCATCAGCTTCAGCAACGAATATTCAGGGTTGACTCTCTGAAATAACCATACAATAAAGACCCAAATGCTGTCTCATAAGAATCCTGCTGCTGCTGCTGCTAAGTCGCTTCAGTCGTGTCCGACTCTGTGTGACCCCATAGATGGCAGCCCACTAGGCTCCTCTGTCCCCGGGATTCTCCAGGCAGGAATACTGGAGTGGGCTGCCATTTCCTTCTCCAATGCATGAAAGTGAAAAGTGAACGTGAATTCGCTCAATCGTGCCCGACTCTTAGCGACCCCAGGGACTGCAGCCTACCAGGCTCCTCCGTCCATGGGATTTTCCAGGCAAGAGTACTGGAGTGGGTTGCCATTGCCTTCTCCCATAAGAATCCTACATACGTATTATTGAGTTTCCCAGGTGGCACCACTGGTAAAGAATCTACCTGCCAATGCAGGAGACGTAAAAGATGCAGGTTCGATCCCTGGGTTGGGAAGATCCCTTGGAGGAGAAAAGGGCAACCCACTCCAGTATTCTTGCCTGAAAAATCTGATGGACAGAGGAGCCTGGCATGCTATAGTCCATGGGGTCACAAAACCATCAGACACAACTGAGCAACTTAGGACATAGGTAATATTGTCCTCATTTTAGAGATATAGAAACTGAGGCTTACAGTCCTACAGCTGATCATAGCAGAGATAAGGTTCAGGCCCAGGTCTGTCTGACTCCAGAATGTCTGCTCTCCTAACATGCAGTGATACACTGCATCACTCAAGGGGAACCACCCTTACAGGGTCAGAAACAAGGGAGGCTGCCTGGCCAGTTATGTGTGGGTTGGGATTTGAAGAATAAGTGAGATTTTGAGCTGCAGAGCTGAGGCTGAAGAATGGGGTATTCCAGGGAAATGGATAGCAAGAAAGAAATCTTGGAGGTAAAAAAAAAAAAGTCAGTATGTTTGGTGACTGGTGAGGAGGCTGGAGTTGAGAACTTCAACGAGAGCAGTGGAGGTTGGATTGAACTGATGGGAGAACCAAAGTATTTGGATCTTAAATGCCAAGTGATAAGATAGGACTTTATCTGAGGACAGAAGAGAATTTCAAGTTGGAGCTTATCTATCATCATCTATGAAAAGAGAAATAAGGTGATGGTGGAAGAAACGGAAGGAGAAGGAAAAAGGCACTTGGTTAAAGAAGAATCACAGGAGGGTCACAGGAAAGAAAAGGTCAAGGAAGACAAAGGCAGACAGGGATCTCTGAGCTGGACGCTAGGTGAAAAGGGCGATGCCATGGATAGAAAAGAGATGAGGGACTTTGCTGGTGGTCCAGTGGCTAAGACTTTCAGCTCCAAATGCAGGGAACACGGGTCAATCCCTGGGCAGGGAACTAAGATCCCACATGCCCCAGGACAGCTAAGACTGTACCCTGCAATTACTCAACCCACACACCACAACTAGAGAAGAGTCCACGCATCGCAACAGAAGATTCCACATGCCACAGTGAAGATCCTGTGTGCAACTATGACCCAGCACAGCCAAATCAGTCAGTCAATCAATCAATATTTTTAAAACTGGTTGTAGAGAGTAGCTGACAGTTATTTTGGCTTTGGTTCTGCTGTATGCGGGATTCTAGCATCATGCCCAGGCAGGTACACTAGCAGAAGCTGAAAATTCAGAAATAGAGTTCAAGGGACATCCTTGCATTAGACAGAGCACTAGGTGGAGAGGGCTGTGTGTGGAGGTCATGGCTGGAACTGTGGACCTGGACAAGGTCTCTGGGTGTCATTCTCTGTGAGATCTGCAAAGGTACACGGACTCTGCGGGTCCTCACCAGCAGCATCTTTGATCTCAGGAGTGGAGACTCCCAGCATAATAACATCTTTCAGGAGAGCCAAGACTCAGCATGTGCGCTCAGCCACATAGTCTCGTCTGACTCTTTGCAACCCCATGAACTGTAGCCCACCAGGCTCCTCTGTCCATGGGACTTTCCAGGCAAGAATACTGGAGTGGGTTGCCGTGCCTGCCTCCAGGGGATCTTCCTGATCCAGGGATTGACCCCAGGTCTCCAGCCTTTCCTGCACTGGCAGGTGGATTCCTTACCGCTGAGCTACCGGGGAAGCCCCCGCTTACTCAGAATCCTCAGTAAGTCCATGAGGCCTTGTGAGAGTAAAACCAACAGCTCCTCTTTCAGTGCTCCCTTCTCTGTGTCCCACCCAGGCCCCTGACTACCCCTTCCCCCACCAGAAGCACAGTTTAGTCCTCGCAATTGGCTGATGCGATTCTGGAATCAAATATATTCTCCACAGAGGATCGTTTTTCTGCACTAGCTCTTTTGTGCATATGGTAGATCAACGGCCCTGCTCAGACAGGATGATTCACTGATGGGTCTATGGCTGGATCATGAATTTTAAAGTTAGTAACAAAGTGTTTGGCATGTTTCACTTGTATCAACATGCATGGAAACTTGTCATCTCAGCCTATCCTTGTGAGACTCGGCCTGTAAGGGTGAATATGGGGATCATTCCAGTTTAGTAATAAATAATAAATAAACTGAGATGAAGAGTCTCTGTGTGGCTCCCCAAGGTGACCTTGTATTGTGTCCCTTCCTCGGTGGCAGAATTTCCAAGTCAGCTCCAAGGGTCAGTGAGAAGGACTAAGCACCTGAGTGCTGAGAGGAGGGTCAGGTGCTATCATGGGACTGCTGATGACAACAGGTGCTTCAGACTCTGCACTGCTCTTCCAATAAAGCTGTTTCTTAAAGAATAAGACCATAAAAATTCTACAAGGAAGATAACAGTCTGGCATTGATGGGCTTGCAAGCTATTCTCTGTTGCCTTGAATTTAGCAAGGATAAAGTTTTACACCAAATGCAAGATTCTGTATTTGTATTCCCTTGGGTTCTTTTTAAAAAATGTCCTTCATTTAGATTAGTAATAAGAACATATGTTCTAAATAATTCCCATGTGGACAACAGATCAGAAACAGCTAACTAACATAATAGCATGACAGTGACTTCAAAACATGCTGACTTGAGGAAAAAGACTTCAAAGGGAAACAAATGTTTTTCAAAGGAGATTCTGTTATATTCAAGCAGTTAGAAAGATTTATGAATCTAAGTGTCCTGCATTTAACAGATGACTTGTACGCCTTTAATGTCAACTAGCTCATCTCTACTTACCTCATGTTAGACAAAATTAAGTGAAAGGAGGTATAGAGTAAAATTCAGATGAAATAATGTGATGACTAAAGTGTGCAGGATGAGAGAACATGGATTTATCCATTCATGGGCCCAGTGATCACCGACATAATCCTCTAAATCAGAATAGAACAAGTGGGTCAGAGTATGATTTCAGCTTTCTAACGAAGTTGCCCAAAGATTAAGGGAGCTTCCTTTGGGCTTCCCTGGTGGCTCAGCAGTAAAGAATCTGCCTGCCAATGCAGGAGGCATGGGTTTAATCCCTGGCTCAGAAAGTTCCCCTGGAGAAGGAAATGGCAACCCATTCCAGTTTTCTTGCCTGGAACATCCCATGGACAGAGGAACCTGGCAGGCTGCAGTCCATGGGGTCACAAAGAGTTGGGCACGACTTAGCAACTAAACAACAACAACCTGGGGACTGGAAAATTCTCTCTCACTGCTAGTGTTCAGGCTCATCAAACTTTCTCTCAGTTCAGTTCAGTCACTCAGTCGTGTCCAACTCTTTGCGACCCCACGAATCACAGCATGCCAGGCCTCCCTCTCCATCACCAACTCCTGGAGTTCACTCAGACTCACGTCCATCGAGTCAGTGATGCCATCCAGCCATCTCATCCTTGGTCGTCCCCTTCTCCTTCTGCCCCCAATCCCTCCCAGCATCAGAGTCTTTTCCAATGAGTCAACTCTTCGCATGAGGTGGCCAAAGTAAGTTTCAGCTTTAGCATCATTCCTTCCAAAAGAAATCCCAGGGCTGATCTCCTTCAGAATGGACTGGTTGGATCTCCTTGCAGTCCAGGGGACTCTCAAGAGTCTTCTCCAACACCACAGTTTGAAAGCATCAATTCTTTGGTGCTCTGTCTTCTTCACAGTCCAACTCTCACATCCATACATGACCACAGGAAAAACCACAGCCTTGACTAGACAGACCTTAGTTGGCAAAGTAATGTCTCTGCTTTTGAATATGCTATCTAGGTTAGTCATAACTTTTCTTCCAAGGAGTAAGCGTCTTTTAATTTCATGGCTGCAATCACCATCTGCATTGGAGAGGCTTGCATCACAGACCTTCTCTGACTCTAGGAGAAAGGGATCCTAAATGGTGGCTCTCAAAATTATTTTGATCTATATATATATTCCACTTGTTGAGGAATCTCTGGCCCTCTGGGAATCTAGGGCTGTACTTTGAGAAAGGATGTAGCCATTCAACCAAGATGTGTTGAGGACATACTATCTTCCAGGTACCATTGTTCAAACTGTTGATTCAACAAATATTTACTGAAGGTTTGCTGTATGCCAGACATTGTACTTGGCCTTAGCAATATAGTGCTGTTCATGGGGATAAGACAAATACATGAGTAAGACACAAAGATTTTTAAGTATTATAAATAAATAAAATAGGGCAATGAGGATGGAAGCCAGTGATTAGGGGGGTTGGGGGGGGGGGCTCTTTTGGATTAAGAGCAGGCTTCCCTGAAATAGCTGTCTTGGGGTTAAGAGGTGAAATATGAGAAGAAGTGAACATCTGAAAAGCAGAAGCGAGAGGAAGAAAGAGCAAGTTCAAAGCTCTGAGGTAGGAACAAAAGAGGGTTGTAAGAAGACCAGGGTGGCCAGATATAAGGAGAATAAGATGAAGTGTGAGCAGGTATGGGAGTCAGGTTAGACGGATGTGCAGGTTGTAGTAAGGGGTGCAGACTCCATTCTAAGTTGGATGGGCAGCCAGGAGAAGATTCTAAGCAGAGGATCTCACTATCCCCTTCACTTGGGATTTCATGAAAAACTGTAGAGAGGCCTTGAACCTGAAAACAAGGAAGAGGGACACACC
This sequence comes from Ovis aries, assembly GCF_016772045.2. Lineage (NCBI taxonomy): Eukaryota > Metazoa > Chordata > Mammalia > Artiodactyla > Bovidae > Ovis > Ovis aries. The sequence continues at coordinate 39,733,003 of NC_056075.1, read as the reverse complement.
TAAAAACAGGGTGGAGAGAGGAGATCACCTCAACCCTGAGCAGAAAGGGTGGAAAGGTCTTGGGAAAGGGCTGGGAGAAGACAGCAGAGTGGCTGCCTCTTCAGGAAGGAAGAGTCGGCCCACGTGATCTTATTTGCAAAGCAAAAATAGAAACACAGAGGTGGAGAACGAACATGGATACCAAGGGTGAAAGTGGGAGGGGCGGGATGAGCTGGGAGATTGGGATCGACACATATGCACGACCGAGAATTACGCATAAAACAGACAACTAATGAGAACCGGCTGCACAGCGCAGGGAGCTCCACCCAGTGCTCTGCGGGGACCCAAGGGGAGCGAAAGCCAAACAAGAGGGGGTGTATGCATAGGTATAGCTGATTCACTTTGCTATACAGCAGAAACTAATACAACATTGTAAAGTAATTGTACTCCAGTAAAAAATTTTAATTAAAAAAAAAATTTTAAGAGAAAGTCTACAGACCTGAGTTCTGATTGAACACCCGAGGTGGCTCTGCATGAGGTGAAAACCTGGTTCGAGAAGGACATGATGATGCAGCTACTCCAAGAAGCCTGGGTCCAGAGTAGGGAAGAGAGTTTGGAAGAAGCAGCCAGCACTCTGGATGCTGTTTTAGCCCCCTTCTTGAGCCAGGCTCTGACCCAAATACCCTGGATTCTAACCCCCTCAGTTCCAAAGCTCCAGAGTCCCCTTCAGCCTCTTCTAGTTTCCTTTAATGGGGTCAGAATGGGGCTTCCTACATGGCTCAGTGGTAAAGAATCTGCCTGCCAAGGCACAGACATGGGTTTGATCCCAGGGTTTGGAAGGTCCCCTGGAGAAGGAGATGCAATCCGCTCCAGTATTCTTGCCTGGGAAATCCCATGGATAGAGGAGGCTGACAGGCTACAGTCCATGGGATCGCAGAGTTGGACACAACTGAAGCAACTGAGCATGCGCGCATGCAGTGGGGTCAGCATAGGAGATAAACCACTGCAGAGAGAAGTCGAAAGATGCCCCCACATTAGCACTGCTCCTTGGCTACCAAAAACACTTTTCCCAAAGGACAGAAGGAATGACAGTGACCCCCCAAAATAGCCATTTGCTCTTGATTTAATATCATAAAAGAATGCATGTCTCCACACCTGAACGAGAGCTGTCACAACCGCAGTGCTATAACTGGTTCATGGGTACAGCAGCACTTGACCCGTGAACCTCTTGCAGGACATGCAGCAGCGGAAGGAAGGCAGGCTATGCACTCAGATAGGCTTGGGTTTGAACACCAAACCTGAAAGCTCTTTGACCTTGGGCAAGTTACTCCACCTGGCTGAGCTCTGGGTTCATCTTCTTAAAAGGGGATAAAAACATCAGCTCTTAGAGCTGCCACATGGAGTGGATAATGTATGCAAACCCTGAGCATGGTACCAGGCACATATGCTGCTGCTGCTGCTAAGTCGCTTCAGTCATGTCTGACTCTGTGTGATCCCATACACACACCAGCTGTGATCCCCACCAGGCTCCCCCGTCCCTGGGATTCTCCAGGCAAGAACACTGGAGTGGGTTGCCATTTCCTTCTCCAATGCGTGAAAGTGAAAAGTGAAAGTGAAGTCGCTCAGTCGTGTCCAGCTCTTCGCGACCCCATGGACAGCTGCCTACCAGGCTCCTCCATCCATGGGATTTTCCAGGCAAGAGTACTGGGGTGCCAGTAGTGGGCTGCCATTGCCTCCTCCAACCAGGCACATATACTAGATCATTAAAGTTGCCTCCCTTTCTTCCAGCTGGGATCATTGGCAGTTCTTTGAGGTAGCCTGTTCTTTTCCTCTTTCTGTAGACATTTTGAGCTGAGCCACATAAAGGTGAAGGGCATAGACACCCTGGCACTGCTACACAAAACAAGGTTGAAAAATAATTTACTTTGTATGCCTAGCAGCCTGCCCAGCCCAGAGGGACTCCGGCAAGCGGTGATGGTCTTCGTTGTCTCCAGCACTGGCGCTTAAGGACTAATACAGAAGCAAGATGTCAGATCACCAAGAGCGCTTCTCCCCGCTGAAGACATCTTAAATGTGATCTGATAGTCAAGAAGCCCATCTCTAAGACCAAAACAGAACTTTCTTCATGGGAACAGGCCATTCTGAATTACACTACTGGCTTCCTTACTTTCTATTTCCCTCACTTCTTAGAACTCTCGAGAAATCTTCCAACCCCTTAATTTGGAAGCTGGAGGCCAGTTTATACAATCTGATCCAGGCAGAGGGAAGGCCACAGAGACTTTTTCCCATCACAAAATGGGGCTGCATTTTTTTTTTTCATAGAAGTCAGGCCGCCTCAGGCACTAGGCATATGACTTCATAACTCAGTTCGCTCCACTAGGCACTGGGGTTAACTGATTTGGAAAACAGCTCCTGACAGCCCCTGGGTTTTCCCTGTGTGGGTCCTGAGCAGGTAGGAACCATCAGACCCCTGTTGAGACCTCCAGTATTACCTGTCGATGCTGAACTAAATCACAGAGGAACAGGTTCAGCAGCTTCGCCTTTAAATAAAGCATCCAGTTAATAACAAACAACGGAAGAAGAAATTGCTGACCAAGTTTGCAATCACAAGAGAGGTACTTGTTCTGCTGCAAAATGAATGCTGGAAAAAGTGCATGAATTTTAAAAGCCAAGTGAAGCTAGTGTCTTGCACAATGGCACAGAAGGGAGTTCTTCCTGGATGGATCGAGTAAATGACAGGATCGTATCTCTTTGCAAAAGAAGGGAAGTGTCCATTTTATCACAGTCAAGTTATTTTTTTAATATTCATTTATTTCATGTTCTGTGAAGCTGTTATTGACTAGGCTTCAGTATGAGCATGGTAAAGATAAGGTTACAAATGTAACCTGGATTCAGTGCTGAATTTCATCTGGGTATCAATCCTGGGGGGTTTTCAGGCATAGCCCGGCTGCTCCTGGACTCAGTATACATCTGAGCTCCGGTACCTATTTCTTCAGGAAGAGGAACAGTGAGGAAGTAGGTGAACTATAATCTGGGGCTTTTGTTGAGCCTTCTGGAAAGTCGAGTTCAAGTGCTACCAAGGGGAATGATGGTTCTAACCCACAACAGCCCTCAGAGAATTTGTGGGTTATGAGAGCTCCCCTGGATGCCAACTACAGGGAATTCCTGTTACTTCTGTTGCTCCAGTATGACTGCCTCCTCCTTCTGGTACTAAATTCCCTTTCCTGTGAAGAACCAACCCCGATATAGCCCCTCCCAACCACCCTCATCAGGAAGTTGTCAAAGACTCATGCCAGACAATCAGTCTTCTCTGGGATTTTGCTGCTAGTGCTGTTTGGGAGGGGGAGTCACCATGCTAACAAAACAGGCTTCCCTTCTCTGGTGGCTCAGCAGTAAAGAATCAGCCTGCAGTACAGGAGGCCTATGTTCAATCCCTGGGTCAGAAAGATCCCCTGGAGCAGGGCATGGCAACCCACTCCAGTATTCTTGCCTGGAGAATCCCATGGACAGAGGAGCCTGGCGGGCTACAGTCTGTAGGGTTGCAAAGAGTCAGACACGACTGAAGCAACTGAGCGTGCACACACGCAAGCTAACAGGATATGAGTCTAGAGGCAGCGGGTGGCCATTTCACCCCTCACATGGAGGATCCAGTCTAAGAGGTGGGAGAATGGTTCGTGGCAGCATTATTTAAGCCTCTGGACCCAACCAGGCCTGAAGTCAGATGTACTCCTAGACATGCAAGTTTTGAGAACTAATATCTATCTTGTGTCCTCAAGCAACTTGAGTTCACCACTTACAACCAAAAATACAAAATTGATCATTAAACCATAGAACAGACCCTGGAAGAACTGTTGCAGGAAACTCTGAGTAGTATTTCCCACAGCAATTTGGGAAACCCTTGAGGATCTGTCTTTGGCCAAGTTTTTGTTCAACACCAAGTTGATGCTAAAGATTCCCAATGGGACACTTCTTGGAGCTGTTCCCTGGGCCTGGTGCTGAACAGAAACCTTCATGTGACCTGCATCTGAGCTCTAGAATAAGAAACGGGAGGTCCTATGGAAACAGCTGCTGGGATCACCAGCTCCCATGGGAAGCCTTCCAATTGGCTCTGCAGTGTTAGGGGAATTAAGAACCATTGACAGTAGCAAGAAGGTATGTCTGGCTAGTCCAAGGGAGCCTAGAGGCAAAGACGCTGGCAATAAGCAGAACCCTACAGTTAGCAACAATCTGGAAGCAAAAATCCAGGCACACCCAAGAACTGGAGTTAAGAGTTGTTGCATGTGAGAGAGAAGATTGAGAAAAGTAGGACTCTAATTGTAGAGAAAATGGAGTACTATAGTCAAAGGCCCTGCATTCAAGTCCCAATTCTCACATTTGTAAGACATCTGGCCTTAGGAAAGTAGCCATTCTCAGCCTCAAATTGAGGAAGTGGATGATAATTAAAATCAAAACAAAGGCCTGAATTGGTTTTTATCTCTACTATTAGAGTTCTGTACTTTCTGAATTGTGGTAGTTTGTATGTCTGTTTATATGCCTGCCCCACTCCCCGCTGTACTCATTTTCTTTATCCATTCTCCTTTTAACTCAGTACATGAAACTCAAAATTACATACATAACAAGTTAGTGAAATTAGGCAATGCATACCAGTTCACTTCAGTTCTATCACTCAGTCATGTCCAACTGTTTGCGACCCCATGAACCGCAGCACACCAGGCCTCCCTGTCCATCACCAACTCCCGGAGTCCCCAAACCCATGTCTATTGAGCTGGTGATGTCATCCAACCATCTCATCCTCTGTCGTCCCCTTCTCCTCCTGCCTTCAATCTTTCCCAGCATCAGGGTCTTTTTAAATGAGTCAGCTTTTCGTATCAGGTGGCCAAAGTAATGGAGCTTCCGCTTCAGCATTAGTCCTTCCAAAGAAAACCCAGGACTGATCTCCTTTAGATGGACTGGTTGGATCTCCTTGCAGTCCAAAGGACTCTTGAGAGTCTTCTCCAACACCACAGTTCAAAAGCATCAATTCTCCAGCGCTCAGCTTTCTTTATAGTCCAACTCTCACATCCATACATGACCACTGGAAAACTATAGCCTTGATTAGACAGACCATTGTTGTCAAAGTAATGTCTCTCCTTTTTAATATGCTGTCTAGATTGGTCATACTGTCCTTTCAAGGAGTAAGCGTCTTTTAATTTCATGGCTGCAGTTACCAGTTGCAGTAATTTTGGAGCCCAAAAAAATAAAGTCTGACACTGTTTCCACTGTTTCCCCATCTATTTGCTATGAAGTGATGGGACCAGATGCCATGATCTTAGTTTTCTGAATGTTGAGTTTTAAGCCTCTCTTTCACTTTCATCAAGAGGCTCTTTAGTTCTTCTTCACTTTCTGCCATAAGGGTGGTGTCATCTGCATATCTGAGGTTATTGATATTTCTCCCGGCAATCTTAATGCCAGCTTGGGCTTCTTCTTCTGCACACAGCATTATTATATAGAACTAGTGAGCAGAACAAAGCTAGTGGAGGTGACGGAATTCCAGTTCAGCTATTTCAAATCCTAAAAGATGATGCTGTGAAAGTGCTACACTCAATATGCCAGCAAATTTGGAAAACTAAGCAGTGGCCATAGGACTGGAAAAGGTCAGTTTTCATTCCAATCCCAAAGAAAGGCAATGCCAAAGAATGTTCAAACTACTGCACACTCATCTCACACACTAGCAAAGTAATGCTCAAAATACTCCAAGCCAGGCTTCAACAGTACATGAACCATGAACTCCCAGATGTTCAAGCTGGATTTAGAAAAGGCAGAGGAACCAGAGACCAAATTGCTAATATCCGTTAGATCATCGAAAAAGCAAGAGAGTTACAGAAAAAGCTCTACTTCTGCTTTATTGACTATGCCAAAGCCTTTGAGTGTGTGGATCACAACAAACTGTGGAAAATTCTTAACAAGACAGGAATACCAGACCACCGGACCTGCCTCCTGAGAACTCTGTATGTAGATCAAGAAGCAACAATTAGAACCGGACATGGAACAACAGACTGGTTCCAAATAGGGAAAGGGGTACGTCAAGGCTATATATTGTCACCCTGCTTATTTAACTTATATGTAGAATACATCATGAGAAACGCCAGGCTGGATGAAACACAAGCTGGAATCAAGATTGCCAGGTAAAATATCAATAACCTCAAATATGCAGATGACGCCACCCTTATGGCAGAAAGCGAAGAACTAAAGAGTCTCTTGATGAAAGTGAAAGAGGCAAGTGAAAAAGTTGGCTTAAAATTCAACATTCAGAAAACTAAGATCATGGCATCTGGTCCCATCACTTCATGGCAGATAGATGGGGAAACAGTGAGACACTTTATTTTGGAGGGTCCAAAATCACCGCAGATGGTGACTACAGCCATGAAATTAAAAGACACTTACTCCTTGGAAGAAAAGTTATGACCAACCTAGACAGCATATTAAAAAGCAGAGACATTACTTTGCCAACAAAGGTCCGCCTAGTCAAAGTTATGCTTTTTCCAACAGTCATGTATGGATGTTAGAGTTGGACTTTAAAGAAAGCTGAGCGATGAAGAATTGATGCTTTTGAACTGTGGTGTTGGAGAAGACTCTTGAGAGTCCCTTGGACTGCAAGGAGATCCAACCAGTCTATCCTAAAGGAATTCAGTCCTGAATATTCATTGGAAGGACTGACGCTGAAGCTGAAACTAGAATACTTTGGCCACCTGATGTGAAGACCTGACTCACTAGAAAAGACCCTGATGCTGGGAAGGCAGGAGGAGAAGGGGACAAAAGAGGATGACATGGTTGGATGGCATCACTGATGTGATGGACGTGACTTTGAGTAAGCCCTGGGAGTTGGTGTTGGACAGGGAACTGGTGGGCTGCAGTCCATGTGGTCGCAAAGAGTCAGACATGATTGAGCAACTGAACTCAAAATCAGAGACGAGGACAGGAACTAAATTGCTGGACCTGAATATGCCAGGAAGGATCAAACAGGGGAGGAAAAGAGTCCTGGACCCTGGCCTAAGTAACTTAATGCTGTATCCCAAGACACAGAAAGCAAAGCCTTCCTGAGTAGGTCCCATATTTATTCCCTTCTTTAGAGGCAACATGATTCAAATCCTCAGTAGGAGGCATCTCATAATAATGAACCACCAGCAATGCTCAGAGTCCGCTGGAAGGAAACAGCTATTAGAAATACCTGAGAACAGATTAAGGCCCAGATGTCTCTGCTGTCCCAGTACTTGTGATCATTGAAGGAGACAGAGGTTAAGTTCCCACTGGGAACAGTTTATACTTTTATACATTCTTTGCTTAGAATAATGCATCTGTATCTTTTTTCAAAGTCTGAAAAGTGTTACCTAAGATGCTGTAGGTGGCCACTGGAATCAATTTCAGAGATAAGCAATAACACACACTTTAGGTTCTCAGTCAGGGAAAGAGGATTATAAGACGTGGAAACCACTAAATAGTCCTGCTTGAGACATGGACCACACTTTCTAGTTTTAGTAATATAAGTTCAAAACTATATGCTTCCAAAGGTTAAAAGCGACTATATTTCACAAAAGATCCAGGCATTTTATGTTACCTTCCATCCTGTTTCCAAAATTATATCCATCCAAAGTATTGAAGCAAATCAACAGCTTTTTATATCTCAAAAGTTTTTCTCATAATTTTTCCTCCAGTTCTATTATACGTAGAAGTTCATGATCCTCAGATGCCAAAAGGATTGTAATTGATGCGCTAAACTGGTATCACATCTCAAACATAGATGACTGTCCTTGGTATTTTTCTATTTCCTACTCATATAATGATATATTCATAAAGCACATCTGGGGACAAAAATTATGGTTTCTTTTAAGACAAAGAATCTACTCATTGTTTCTTCTTTTATAAAGCTCAAATCACTTTCTAAAGATAACCCTGAGATTATATTCAGTTGACCATGAGCATTAATCAATGTCTTATTTGCTCAAATAAAAATACTATTATTCTTGGCCAAAGATAGTGATACGAGTTATACAGCAGAGTTAGTAAATGAATCCATAAAGTTAGAAATATAAAAAGAAAATGGGGACAGCAAAACTGTCTCAGCCTGTTTTGAAGACCTGTGAAGACTGTAAAATTAAAATACACAGGGTTGGGAATTGCCTGGCAGTCCAGCAGTTAGGACTTGGTACCTTCACTGCCATGCCCCAGGTTCAATCCATGGTCAGGGAACTAAGATCCTACAAGCCACACAGTACAGTAAAACAGAACCGAATAAAATAAATACACAGGGAAGTGGCTGGAATGATTCATGCAGCAATGGTTTAGAATTAGAGACATCAGTATGAATGCATATTTAGCTTAATATAGATACAGACAGAAATACTTGTAGATACCTGGGTTGGTATACACAAAACTATATCCTTGTTCTGCCAGCTGAGCGGGCCTGGAAGCAATGACACCTAAGTAGCAGTGAACACACCTAAGAGTCTTGGTTTCTAATATCATTCTCAAAAAAAAAAAAAAAGAAGAAGAAGAATCAGGGCTCCCTGGATAAATGACTGACTCTCAAGCTTGGAGCAAGAAATATATAAGATGATCCTGAAGTATCTTATTGTGCCAGAAAGTAAGAAAGTGCTTTAAAAAATGAAAGAAAGAAAACCACAGTGATGAGATTATACCGAAGGGACCCAGAAATCAACTAAAAGAGCTTCCAATGGCTAGAGATGGAACAATTTGAGCACAAAAAGTACTGGGTTATAGTCAAAGGATAAATAAATATCCATGAGTCTATTCTCACATATAAATAAATAAATAAATGCTTCAATAACTATGCCTGCCCTCCAGAAATGTATTTTAATAGGTCTGAAGTGAAACCTAAGCCTAAGTTTTGCTTTACTTTTAATTCCATGAGTTATTCTAATTTGCATCCAGGCAGATAACCATTGGAATAGATGACTCTTGAGGTTCCATCCAGTCCTCAAATTCTGCCATCTTTAATTTTCTTTAGTAGGAACCTTCAAGCCAAATGTTTAATAGGAACTCATCTTACCAGAATGACATTTATATACTTGCATTTTTTAATCTAATGCTGGAATACCAGACCACCTGACCTGCCTCTTGAGAAACCTGCATGCAGGTGAGGAAGCAACTGTTAGAACTGGACATGGAAAAACAGACTGGTTCCAAATTGGGAAAGGAATATGTCAAGGCTGTATATTGTCACCCTGCTTATTTAACTTCTATGCAGAGTACAACATGAGAAATGCCAGGCTGGATGAAGCACAAGCTGGAATCAAGATTGCTGGGAGAAATATCAATAACCTCAGATTTGCAGATGACACCACCCTTATGGCAGAAAGTGAAGAAGAACTAAAAAGCCTCCTGACGAAAGTGAAAGAGAAGAGTGGAAAAAGTTGGCTTAAAGCTCAACATTCAGAAAACTAAGATCATGGCATCCAGTCCCATCACTTCATAGCAAATAGATGGGGAAACAGTGGAAACAGTGTCAGACTTTATTTTTCTGGGCTCCAAAATCACTGCAAATGGTGACTGCAGCCATGAGATTAAAAGACATTTACTCCTTGGAAGGAAAGTTATGACCAACCTAGACAGCATATTAAAAAGCAGAGACATTACTTTGCCAACAAAGGTCCATCTAGTCAAGGCTATGGTTTTTCCAGTGGTCATGTATGGATGTGAGAGTTGGACTAAAGAAAGCTGAGTGCCGAAGAATTGATGCTTTTGAACTGTGGTGTTGGAGAAGACTCTTGAGAGTCCTTTGGACTGCAAGGAGATCCAACCAGTCCATCCTGAAGGAGATCAGTCCTGGGTGTTCATTGGAAGGACTGATGTTGAAGCTGAAACTCCAAAACTTTGGCCACCTGATGCGAAGAGCTGACTCATTTGAGAAGACCCTGATCCTGGGAAAGATTGAGGGCAGGAGGAGAAGGGGACGACAGAGGATGAGATGGTTGGATGGCATCACCAACTAAATGGACATGGGTTTGGGTGGACTCCGGGAGTTGGTGATGGACAGGGAGGCCTGATGTGCTGCGGTTCATGGGGTCGCAAAGGGTCAGACATGAGTGACTGAACTGAACTGAACATAATAAATTACCCAAAAACTTTTCCTTGAATTTGTCTAACTTTTTGGTCCTCAAACCTTTTCAACTCAAAAGTACTGAGGACTCCAAAGACCTTTTGCTTATGCGGCTTATATTCACTGATATTTAGTGCATTATAGATCAAAACAGAGATATTTTGTAAATATTTACTTGATTTAAAATAACAGTAAAAAATCCATTACATGTTAGCAGAAATAATATATGCTTAAATGAAAGTAACTATATTTTACAAAGCAACATAATTAGGGAGAAGAGTGGCATTGTTTTTCACTTTTGCAAACTTCTTTAATTACTGACTTAAAAGAAAACACCAGGTTCTACTACCTGTGTCTGAATTCAACCTGTAGCAATATGTTGCTTTCATTAAAAAAAAATCTAATCTCACACAAATAATTAGAAAGAGGAGAAATATTATAATAGTCCTTTCATGTCCCCGTGGATTTCTTTCTTGATACCACGTCAAACTTGACAGCTGATAGTTTCTTAAAAGTTAACTGCAAAGTGTAATCTGATATCATATCAATGACCTTTTCACATTCTGCTATATTAAAATTAATTGATCTGTACTACAGTTGAATGGATATTTTGTCTATACATGATTTTGCCATTTCATGCTTTGGTGATTTGGAAAATATTAGTTCCCAGAGTAATATGGATATTACAAATGTTACCATATTTAATCATAAAATATCAAAATTACATTTAACATCTTCCCTGATCCCATCAGAAAAGTGTTAAAGTATGGGGAAACTGGTAAGATCATGAGAGATACAAGTTTTCCCAACTTTCACCTTTTGCTTGAAAACTGAAATTTTATCACTGATAGAAAATCCGGTCAGATGTTTTCCTTTAAGAAACAAACTCCCGGCGGCGCGGCGACCTCGGACGGCGGGCCGCGTCGGCCGGGCATGGCGGCGTGGAGCCCGGCCGCGGCAGTGCCTCTGCTTCGCGGAACCCGCCGGCTTCCTCTTCTCCACTGGGCCCAGCGCATGTTTGCCTCACAGACCGAGGGGGAGCTCAAAGTGACCCAGATTCTCAGAGAAAAGTTTCCTCGAGCTACAGCTATCAAAGTCACTGACATTTCAGGAGGCTGTGGGGCAATGTATGAAATTAAAATTGAGTCAGAAGAATTTAAAGAGAAGAGAACTGTCCAGCAGCACCAGATGGTGAATCAGGCACTAAAAGAAGAAATCAAAGGTATGCATGGATTGCGGATATTTACCTCTGTCCCCAAACACTGACCATACTCTGGCTGCGTTGATGCTGCTGCTAAAACTTTGGATGAATCTTACTACCACCGTTCTTTCCTCAGCATATGACAAAAAAAATGATCTATTTTGTTCATAGACATTTCCATATTGTAATTATAGAAGAATATGGTATCTATTTAGATATTAAATTAAAGGCAACGGATAAGTAAAAAATTTTTTCATTACAAAATATGTACTGAATCCTGCTGTGTGCCTAGGCAACATTCTTAACGTGGGGATAATGTAATTAATAGAAGCAGACCAAGAAAGACTGTATGAAATTTTTGAAGGGTCATGAGTTATGCTTTTAGTTCCTTTATTTCAGAAACATGTCCTTTTATTCCAAAAAAAAAAAAAAAAAGAAACAAACTCCCATGGTTCATTTTTGAGCAAATATGTACCAAATGCCCAAGTCTAAAAAGCTGGTTTTCCCCATCTGTTATTTCTTTCAATTAAAAATGGTGTTTCCTGAATGCAGAAGCTCAGCTCACAACTCCAGCAACCAGGCACAGGATTCCTCCTGGGACAACCATCCTACTTTGATAGAACAGCTGAAGGGTGCTCCTCCCATTTCATCAATCTGGGCGCTGGACTTTGTTCAGTGTTCCACCTATATCATAAAGTCTTTTGCCCTTAGGAATTCTGAGGCCATAGTTCGTTCTTCAGTTAGTTCTTAAATCATACAGACTGTGTACATTCTTTTGTCTAAATCACCCACAATAAGCATATATAGGAGAATTTTAAGAGGCTTCTCAAAATAAAGCCTTTCTCAGTACATTATATCTGTTGTTTTCATATACGAAGTAGAGCTTTTATTAAAGTTGTAGTGTTTGTATCATCAAGGAGAAATAAGCGTTCTTCTGATGATGATCCCAAAATTACTGTGAACATGGGACAGGCCTCAGAATAACGAGAAATTCCTAGCGTTTCAGTGGCTTCAGTAAACCAAGGCAAATACAATTTATACCTTCTCTAGCCTTCTACAATTTACCGCATGCCTTCAAGTTTGCCTCTTACAATGTAGCCTGCATTCCGGTATGACATAACATGGCACTAGTGGCAAAGAATCTGCCTGCCAGTGCAGGAGACACAAAAGACGCAGGTTCGATCCCTGCATTGGGAAGATCCCCTGGAGAAGGAAATGGCAATCCATTCCAGTACTCTTGCCTGGAAAATTCCATGGACAGAGGAGACCGGCAGACTACAGTCCATGAGGCCGCAAAGAGTCGGACACGACTGGGTGACTGAGCAGACACACACGTACACATAGAAGTACTCCGTTAACAGCCAAAATATATAAAGAACTGATACAACTCAACAGCAACAGATTTTTAATGCGCAGAAGAGCTAAGTAGACTTTTTTTTTTTTCTGAAGAAGACATACAGATACCAGCAGGCACATGAAAAGATGCTCAACATCACTAATTATCAGGAAAATGTAAAGCAAAACCACAATAAGATATCATGGTATGCCCATTAGAATAGCTATTATCAACATGGATGGGCCGTGAGGGTGTTATGCTAAGTGAACTAAGTCAGACAGAGGAAAACAAATACAGGATGATTTCACTCATATGTGGAACACAAATGGGTAAATAAACAAATAAGTAATCAAATAAAAACAGAGAGCAGACGCAGAAAACAGAGTGATGTTTACCGGAGGTGAAAGGGGTTGGGGGAGCACAAAATGGGTAAAGGGGGTCAAGTTTCTGGGGACTAAACTTTTGGTGACGAGCACACTGTACTGTGTTCTGAAGTCAAAATAGAATGTTAGACACACGAAACTTGTTGTTCAATGGCTCAGCCGTGTCCATTTGCAACCCCATAGACTGCAACACGCCAGACTTCCCTGGCTTACATAATGAAACTTACATAATTTTACAAACCAATAGAACTATTTTCCTTCTTCTGTACTTACTGCCAGTCAATGTGCATGTCCTTTTACCTTTCAGACAACTTTACCATTTCCTTCTGGGGAACTGAATTCTAAGGCAGTGGAGGACAGAGAGAGTTAGCGGTAACTATATTAACAAGAAAGCTGATGGCTTTTTTCATATCTATAGACAATTTCTCCTGGAAGTTCAGAGGAAGGAGAGGAAATTGGGGGGTGCTAATGTTTCTCTCGCATGATACCATGTTTGAGTTTTTATTTATTTGGTAATATGGAACACTGTTTCTTCTAATGGCCCTCTGCTTGCAAATATTTACAGAGATCTTTATTCATAGACTTTCAGTCCTATTTTTGTCCTTATTTCAAAGGTCAGTTGTTTTGCCTTGAGATCTAGAAATCTATTTTCATTTCCAGCTTATTTACTCTCTATATATTTTAAATTGGCAATTTTCCATTCCAATTTACTTATTTATGACTAAAACCTCTATTTCAGGTCTAAATCTACTTACAAAAAGATAGGACAAGGCTCCCTTCTCTCAAGCAGCTAGGACTAGCCAGAATACTGCTTAAAAGTTTCCGAGGGTCTATTTTCTAAGTCTCCTATTGATTCATCTTCATTTTGTTGGCAATTTTGAATCTTTGTCCAATCTTCTCTTTGGGAAAGACTTCCAAAATAGCTTAATGGAATACACTATCTTTCTTGCCCTCTCAAGGCGATTATTAAATTATGGACCACTGGGCTGTTTAAACTCTCTCTGTCTTTCTCATTCTGTGCTTTTAACCATCTTCCCCCATCTGAAGGGGCTAGCAATCAAATGAGCTAGTTGGTACAGATTTGATAGTCCAGAACAATAAATATCTAATAAAATCTCAAGCTCTGCAGTAAATTTCTGTCCATCTCACTGAGGTTTAAATTTTTTTTAACTAGTGTCCTTTACTCAATTCTAGACCACTGGCTTAAATTCAGCTTCCATGCTGCAATCTTTCACTGTAGATATTTATAGTGTGATAATAAAGGCATATCCTTTTATTAAGAAAATCCTGAAGAAAGGACAATTCATTTAGGAGGTCAGAGGAAGGAACAGAAGGAAGAGAAGAGCTGTAAAGCGGGTGATGAAGACAACACAGAGATGGGAGAGGCAAGAAGAGTGGGTTCCATGTGGCCTGAATGATAGTGAACTAGAGTGTTTTTTGAGAGAAAATACCTTAGAGTCAGCATTTTGTTCTGTGGGTTCCTTGGCTTAACAGTTTTAAAGAAGCTGGCACTGAACCTTTGAATGTTATTATTTCCTAATTTTTCGAGAATTCTTCTTTAGTGTGTTAATTTTGACATGTCCAAAGTTTTCCCAAATGGGCACTGTTATTCTAAATCAAAATACATTTGCCACCTACCAAGGTGAGTGCAAAAGTGAGGACCACAGAGCAACTTCTTGTAGGAAAGAGCTCTTGAGGAGAGTGAAACACTGACGCAGACTAGCTAGAAAGAGATCACGCAGTAGAATCCCAGATAATTACTGACTCCACCCATGAGTGAAACAACACAACCTCCGGTTGACTTGACAGTGTCTTTATGAGGATTCTGAAGGGGATACAAGGCTAAGTATTACTATAACCCATCAAGTCTGCATGAATTGGCCACAGATGAAACAGATGTCCAACCAATTGTCTTCTAGGTGGGTTTGGATTGAACAGGAAATTTCTGGAGCCTGCACCTACACCTATTCTCTGTGGAGTACTTCTTCATGTATTCAACAGGCACAGGGCAATCCAGGAAGTAACAAAAACACCATAGACATTACTGTACAAATAGTCAAACAATTGCAAAAGCAAAGTGATCTGTGGAATTCTCCAGTAGGTTAATGGCAAAAATATTTACCAAGCAGTACAACTGCAAACCAAAACCTCTAATGATTATATACATATACTTAAAAAAAAAAATTTGTGTGCCTACAAACCAAAAGTTCTAATTTCCTTAAAATAATTTTGTTAAATAAATTCTAAAATACAAAGCACAGAATATGAAAATAAACTCAGCAGCCAAAGTCACTGAAATGAGCCAGAGATGGTTTGGTTACAAACCCTGGGATAATAAAATAAGCAACAAGAACACTAAAATCTGTTGGAAGCCAGCTCATTGTAGAGACAGACTTACCTGGCAGCAAAGACAAACGACAAATAATATTTTTACCAAGTTGCCCAATAGACATGTCCTAGGCCCAAGGAACCCATGCAATGCTACAAGTGAAAGCCTTATAAATTATTTTGGTGGAACATGTGAAAGGATGAGACTCATCACTTAAAATATGAATCCAAAATGCTGAATTTAGCACCTGCTTAAATAAGGGGGAGGTCCCACAAAACTTCATTGAGCAAAGCCAACTGCTATCTACAAGATTTAGGGGGAAAGGCAGGAGGGAGTGGGAAGATGTCAGCCTTAGAAATGTTTCTGTGCTAGCTGCAAAAACAATGGAAACAGTAACAGACTTTATTTTCTTGGGGTCCAAAATGACTGCAGATGGTGACTGCAGCCATGAAATTAAAAGACGCTTGCTCCTTGGAAGAAAAGCTATGACAAACCGAGACAGCATACTAAAAATGGAGATATTACGTTGCCTACAAAAGGTCCATCTAGTCAAAACTATGGTTTTACCAGTGGTCATGTATGGATGTGAGAGTTGGACTGTGAAGAAAGCTGAGTACTGAAGAATTGATGCTTTTGAACTGTGGTGTTGGAGAAGACTCTTGAGAGTCCCTTGGACTGCAAGGAGATCCAACCAGTCCATCTTAAAGATCAGTCCTGAATATTCATTGGAAGGACTGATGCTGAAACTGAGGCTCCAATACTTGGGCCACCTGATGTGAAGAACCAACTCATTAGAAAAGACCCTGACGCTGGAAAAGATTGAAGGCAGGGAGACAAGGGGACGACAGAGAATGAGATGGTTGGATGGCATCACCAACTCAATGCACATGAATTTGAGCAAGCTCCAGGAGTTGGTGATGGAAAGGGAAGCCTGGCATGCTGTAGTCCATGTGGTCACAAAGAGTCAGACACGACTGAGCGACTGAACTGACTGAAGAGTATGCTCACTGGAGCAGGTCTACTGCCAGTTGACTAATTTTCATTACATAATATTATCCCTGACTGGCTGGCTTTCAGAGTTCTGCTCACTGAAGCAGGCTGTCATTGACTGACCTGAAGTCAGTTCAGGTGTTTACTGGTTGAAAGTGAAAGTGTTAGTCACTCAGTGGTGTCCTACTCCTTGAGAACCCATGGACTGTAGCCTTTCAGGTTCCTCTGAAAATGGAATTCTCCAGGCAAGAACACTGGAGTGGGTGGCCATTCCCTTCTCCAGGGGATCTTCCCATTCCAGGGATCAAACTCTGGTCTCCTGCATTGCAGACAGATGTTTTTTACCATCTGAGCCACCAGGGGAGTCCCATTTACTGGTGCAGTTCAGTTCAGTTCAGTCACTCAGTTGTGTTCAACTCTTTGCAGCCCCATGGACTGCAGCACACCAGGCTTCCCTGTCCATCATCAACTCCTGGAGCTTACTCAAACTCATGTCCATGCGTCAGTGATGCCATCCAACCATCTCATGCTCTGTCGTCCCCTTTTCCTCCCGCCTTCAATCGTTGCCGGCATCAGAGTCTTTTCAAATGAGTCAGTTCTTCGCATCAGGTGGCCAAAGTATTGGAGTTTCAGCTTCAGCATCAGTCCTCCCAGTGAATATTCAGGAATTATTTCCTTTAAAATGGACTGGGTGGATCTCCTGACCATCCAAGGGACCCTCAAGAGTCTTCTCCAACACCACAGTTCAAAAGCATCAATTCTTCTGCGCTCAGCTTTCTTTATAGTCTAACTCCCACATCCACACATGACTACTCGAAAAACCATGGCTTTGACTAAATCTAATTAAAGGGTTATTTCCCTTTAATTCTTTGTGGACTTTTCTTGGCAAAGTAATGTCTCTGCTTTTCAATATCCTCTCTAGGTTGGTCATAACTTTTCTTCCAAGGAGCAAGCATCTTTTAATTTCATAGCTTCAGTCACCATCTCCAGTGACTTTGGAGCCCAAAAAATAAAGTCAGCCACTGTTTCCACTGTTTCCCCATCTATTTGCCATGAAGTGATGGGACCAAATGCCATGATCTTAGTTTTCTGAATGTTGAGCTTTAAGCCAACTTTTTCACTCTCCTCTTTCATCAAGAGGCTTTTTAGTTTTTCTTCACTTTCTGCCATAAGGGTGGTGTCATCTGCGTATCTGAGGTTATTGATATTTCTCCCAGCAATCTTGATTCCAGCTTGTGCTTCATCCAGCCCAGCATTTCGCATGATGTACTCTGCATATAAGTTAAATAAACAGGGTGACAATATACAACCTTGATGTACTCCTTTCCTGATTTGGAACCAGTCTGTTGTTCCATGTCCAGTTCTAACTGTTGCTTCTTGACCTGCATACAGATTTCTCAGGAGGCAGGTCAGGTGGTCTGGTATTCCCAACTCTTAAGAATTTTCCACAGTTTGTTGTGATCCACACAGTCAAAGGCTCTTACTAGTTACCAACCTATAAAACATCTGTCTCTTTTTAAGGGTATGAAGAGTTTTCATTCTCGATCTCTTCCATAACCTCTTGGTTAGGTTCACAAAGAATTAAAGGGAAATAACATTATAAACTCAGATTATACCATCTCTTCGCCTGTGTCTGTGACTGTACATTATTTCCAAAGGAAATGGTACAGACCTGGCCACATTTGTTTCCTATAGAAGCAGGCTGTTTGCTTTATTATTCCTATGATCTCCAGATTCCAGATTGATTAATAATTTCCCTTTGCTTTTTTACTATGGTCCTGTGCACAACTGATGATAAAATAGGTAGCTTTTGTTTTCCAGATTCAACCTTTTAGTTCATTTTTCAAAGGAAAAGTTTGTAACCTTTTCAGGCCCCCTGGACTCCTGCTGCTCATCTTCACTTCTTATAAGTCATTGTGAGCACCTCTACATTTTGGAGCTGAGCCAATGAATATACGAGTCAATCAGTTCTGCTAATGTGAACACGCCCAACTTTTCAAAATGGGCATTTGCTGGATGGGACGTGTGTAGGCTGCATTGTTTCCAAAGCCAAGGGCATTGTAGAGACATTAAGTACTTAAATAATTCAGAGGTAAGAGTAACACTGTGCCCTAGGGAATCGGGAAAGCCTTCACAGAGGAGATGGACTTGATCTGGCTCTAAAAAATCCATTAGTATTTTAATAGGCAGAGAGGAGGACATATTCAACATGGATGACAGAGCACTCTAAGAGTCAAGACAGAAAATGTTTTATATATTTAAAGATAACGTGCAAAAAGTTGTAAGAGACCATTCAGTTCAGTTCAGTTCAGTTCAGTTGCTCAGTCGTGTCAGACTCTTTGTGACCCCACAGCATGCCAGGCCTCCCTGTCCATCACCAACTACCGGAGTTCACTCAGATTCATGTCCATTGAGTCAGTGATGCCATCCAGCCATCTCATCCTCTGTCATCCCCTTCTCCTCCTGCCCCCAATCCCTCCCAGCATCAGAGTCTTTTCCAATGAGTCAACTCTTCTCATGAGATGGCCAAAGTACTGGAGTTTCAGCTTTAGCATCATTCCTTCCAAAGAAATCCCAGGGCTGATCTCCTTCAGAATAGCTACAACCAAATGAGATGGCCAAGCTATGAATGCATACCAAACTAAATTTTAACTCCAGTTAATGACCAGCCATTTGGAGGAGAAAAGATACCCACGGCTGCTCTCCTCACTGGCTGAGCAACAGGAAGAGGATAAACCCTACAAGGGTGGGAGTGAAGAGGACCCAACCAAACCTCAAATGAACTTCTAATGGGCGCGTGTGAACTGCAAGGACAGATGGGGACTCCAGGAGTCCTGACCCCAGAGCAGGCTTGCTTCTCCCAGCCCATTCTTTTCCACAGGTCCTCACAGAGTGCTCAGGGCTGCAAACTGCCACTGGGGACCAACCAGAAATGAGAGATATTTCTCCCAAGGCACAGAGAGCCTCCTCCTGCAACAGGGCCAAGTCTGAAAAGGTGGGAAGAAGAGCAGGCTAGCTGAGAGGAAGCAATTCCTTTGAGGAAGACACATAGGGCTCTTAGCTGGAAAGAGCTGAGAGAAACCTCCCGAGAGCATTCTGGAAAGCAGAGAAATCTCCTGAGGTACAAAATGCATAGGGGAGGATTAGAGAACAAAGGAGACTATCTAGAAATCCAAAAGGTGAGGCATAGACTGCAAAGAGAGCACTCCTACCACTAGGAAAGCAGTCAGTTCAGCCATAACACCAGTCAATCCTAAAGGAAATCAACCTTGAGCATTCACTGGAAGCTGAAACTCCAATACTTCGGCCAACTGATGCAAAGGCTAACTCACTGGAAAAGAGCCTGATGCTGGGAAATATTGAGGGCAAGAGGAGAAGAGGACAAATAACAAAGTCCAAAGAAACCAGACAGACAACATAAAAACAGTTTTAAGCTTTTTGTCATCTTTTGCTTATTGTTTTTCTTCCCTTTAACTTAGGTCGGCTTCTTTATTTTGTATATTTGAAGATTTTAAAAAGCAAACATTTCTAACAAGCCAAGGCGAATTATGTACGCTAGACCCAAATTATCTAACTGTGATGTTGGAGAAGACTCTTGAGAGTCCCTTGGACTGCAAGGAGATCCAACCAGTCCATCCTAAAGGAAATCAGTCCTATATAGTCATTAGAAGGACTGATGCTGAAGCTGAGAGTCCAATACTTTGGCCACCTGATTCGAAGAACTGACTCACTGGAAAAGACTCTGATGCTGGGAAAGACTGAAGGCAGGAGGAGAAGAGGACGACAGAGCATGAGATGTTTGGATGGCATCACCAACACGATGGACATGAGTTTGAGTAAGCTCCGGGAGTTGGTGATGGACAGGGAAGCCTGGTGTGCTGCAGTCCATGGGGTCGCACAAAGTCAGACATGACTGAGTGACTGAACTGAACTGATCTGACAAGTTATAAATTTTTACAAGTTTCAGAATAAAAATATTTAGACAATAACACCTCTATATCTAAGTTCCTGTAATGAAACAAAGACATGCCCAATCCCTACACTCTGTAGCTGACATTTACAAGGAATTGATGACTTATGTTTTAACACATAAAGTAGCTCTTAACTTTTATTGAAAACTCTTGTTAATTCTTTACATGATACATTGGCAGTCACTTTACCAGTAGTTATCATTCCAACCAACTCTTAAATACATAAGTGTATTACCATATGCAAATACTTCCTCTGTTTCATTAATGACTAACATGCAAAAATAAAAGTTTTCCACTTGATTGTATTTGTTAATCAAGGATAAGTTAGAGAACAAGATGGTCAACCTTTGTCCTGGTTTTCAGAGGAGAAAATCATGACTTAAGCAGTAAATTCACTGAATATGCCAAAGCTCAATTAACTGACACCATTACGTGAAGATCAAGCTTTACTTCATTAAACTCCAACTTACTGATGGTAATATTTCCAGCCTATGATTCTCGTGTCTTCCTCGCCTGAAGGCCTTTGGAGGTTTTAAAAGTACCAACCCCACGCTGATTAGTCAGATTTTTCATTCACAATTCATAAAGATAGGTTATATTTAACTTTACACATTTCTTTGCATCTGCTATTCCTAAAAGAGATTTTGTTTTCTATCCATCCTAAGAAAAAGCCTGAGGAAAAGCGTGACACAAACACATACAAAAAAAAAAAATAAAACCTCCTTACGAGACCAATGGAGAAGGAAGCGGCAACCCACTCCAGTATTCTTGCCTGGAGAATCCCAGGGATGTAGGAGCCTGGTGGGCTGCCCTCCATGGGGTCACACAGAGCCAGACATGGCTGGAGCGACTTAGCAGCAGCAGCAGCAAGAGACCAAACTGGGACTTCCTGCCAGTCCAGAGGTTAACATTCTGTGGTCTCAACACAGGGGCACAGGTTCGATCCCTAGTCAGGGAACTAAGATCCTGCAAGCTGCAAGGCTGAGCCAAATAAATAAATAAATATAAAGGCGAAGAAAAGAGACCAAATTAGCCTTATTTTATGAATTACAATATAGAAGCAATTTCCCCAATAATTTGATAATTATAATTGGAAGGAAGTAGGAAGAAAAACTTTAAATATCTCAAAAAATAAGTTCTCAAAATAATTTACAGAACCAAAATAATTTCACCAACCATTCCCAGACTTACTAGCACTGTGAAATGTCTTTTATTATTCTGTTTTGTTTCATGCCCTACATCAGACCTCTCCTCTCATTTGCCTTCACAAATGCAACCCTGGCAGCCACTTGCTTAGAAAACACTTCCTCTCTGGCTGTAGATGGGGCTTCCCTGGTGGCACCCAGTGGTAAGGAACCCTCCTGCCAATGCAGGAGGTGCTGGAGACACGGGTTCAATCCCTGGGTAGGGAGGATCCTGCAGGGGGACATGACAACCCACTCCAGTATCCTTGCCTGGAAAATCCCCATGGACAGAGGAGCTCTCTGGAGAGCTACAGTTCATGAGATCACAGAGAGTCAGACACGACTAAGTGACTTAGCACGCATGCTGGCTGTAGATACTCTCATTCTGATGGCTTCCATGGATGACTGTCAGCATTCTCTCTACCGGAGAGAATGGGGAAGGTAATAGCCTCCAAACCATTTTCCCCTACTGCCTGTCCCCCTGGGCTGCCACTTAATAAGAATATCACACGCAGAATGCAGTGACATAAATTTTCCTTGGACATTAGGAAACTGAAGCTTACGCAGGGAATCCCAGAGGCTCTCTGAAATGACCCAGGAGTGGAATGGGGGAAAAGGAAGGAGGAGCTTACAGAGAGACAGACGATACAGAGACTGAGATAGAGAGAACCAGACCGCAGAGGAAAGAGAGTGGTCAATCTCATGAAAACCAGACTCCCAGGGGACTTCCCTGATGGTTCAGTAGCTAAGACTTTGTGCTCCCAATGCAGGAGTGCCCAGGATCGATCCCTGGCCCAGGAACTAGGTCCCGCGTGCTGCCGCCAAGAGTTCATATGCAGCAACTAAAGATCTTGCATGACCCAAGTAAATAAATAAAATATTTTAAAAAATCAGACCACCTAAGTATTCTGAAATCTAAACTACAGGATAACATATGCTTAGGTGAAGAGATGTTTACTTACATTTTTTTCCATTTCCAGATGTTTACCTAGTGTCCATATTTCATGAAAACTATAATCTAACATACTTTTAAGGGAGGGCTTTGCTGAGTTATCAGTGGCCAAATATCAAAACTTCCTCCTCCTCCTCTCAACAGGCAACCTTCACCAACATTTCATGTTTTATTCTATCCAGGAAAGAGAAGGGGAGGGTACCACTCAAGAGGGTCCACACGCCAACTAGAACTTTCCTGACTTCCGCAAGCCCCGGGAGACTAACTGCCCCACAGTCTCCACCTCACTCGGCTTGAGACCCATCAGTTTGCCCCAGGGCTTGCTAGTCTTCCTTATCCTTCATTTCCCTTCCCCTCAGTGAATAATCCTGCAGCTATGATTGACGGAAGATTCTTTCTTGGTTCCAGACTTTCCAAGGATGGAGAGTGCGGGGAGCAACAGAGAAAAGCAGAGAACCCATGAGTGTAGCTGGCAACAGACCAGTCCCGAGGATAGCGTCACATACAGAATCTCCTATTGCCATACCACTTCTTCAGCTAAGAATCTGGCTAGGAGACTTCCCTGGCGGTACGATGGATGGGAATCCACCTGCCAAAGCAGGAGACCCGTGTTTGATCTCTGCTCTGGGAACAGCCCATGTGCCACAGAGCAACTAAGCCCATGCGTCACAACTACGACTAAGCCCAAGTGCCCCAGAGCCCGTGCTCCCCAACAAGGGACGCCGTGCTGCTGCAACTAGATAAAGCTCATGCACAGCGACGAAGGCTCAGCGCAAGCAAAAACTAAAATAACAATAATCTAGCTAGGTCGGTTGACACTCAGAGTGCTGAAGATGGATCTTATAAAATGAGGGGGTTAAACCAAAGCTGTAATATTTTGACAGCCTAGAATGCTGTTCTCTCCATGTCCTACAGCCCCAAGTTTGGCATTTGCCAAATTTAACAAATAAAAACATGGAACAGCCAGTTAAATTAGACCTGCAGGTAAATGATAATTATTTTTAGTGTAAATATATCCCATGCAATACTTGGGATATACTTAGAAAATTCTTTATTGTTGATGTGAAAATTTGCCTGGGAGTCCTACATTTTATCTGGAAACCATAAATTAGTGGATAAATCATAAATAATCATTCATATAGGCCACCACTTACTGTGCACTGACCTGACTAGGACCTCAGGTATGTAAGACTTATCTTATTTGATGCTAATAGCATGGGGTTGCAAAGAGTCGGACACGACTGAGCAACTGAACTGAACTGAACTGAATAGCCTTATGAAGGAGGTAAATACAGAGGCTTCTAGAAGTGAAGCACTGAGCTGGAGAGCAGTGAAGGCGAGGATAGAAGTCCAGGTCTGGATGACTACATGCAATTTATAGGCTATTATTTACAAATTATTGCAATGGTGAAAATGCATCCATTTTTGAATAATATGCGCAGAACTCTACTTGTCTTTGAGAAGGAACCTTTTGAATCCAGAGGTGAGAGACAGCATTATTTTTCACTGCTTTTATCTGTACCGTTTGTATTTTTTTTAAACAATCTACATGCATAACGTACATAATTATTTTCATTTAAGTAAAATTAACCCCCAAAGATTGTTACAATATACAACTTTGATAAATAAACCTTTATCAACCTTGGTATTTTTTCAATAGTAGTAGCAATACTTATTATTACAAATATTTTGACTTTACGTCTTTTTCGTTGGAGGTAGATTCCTACTTCAGAGCAGTTCTTAGTTGCTCGCAGACTATTAACACAGTCTCATTCTGCCATTCAAGAACCCTTGCCAACCCGTGGCTGATTCATGTCGATATATGGCAAAACCACCACAATACTGTAAAATAATTATCCTCCAATTAAAACTAATTAATTTAAAAAAAGAACCCTAGCCAGTTACATAAGGAGGAAATGCCCGTGGAGCCCGAGATGTAGGGTTTCCCAGGAGCTCCACTGCCTGTGTTTCTCCCTAAGGCAGTAAGCAGATCTTGCCTGGAAGAATAAGTTACCCCAGGGAGTGTGCCAAGGCAAAAGCAGGAAGCCCCTCCCCTGCAACCCAGACCCACTGGGCAGAGCCTTTGATCTTCCACTACTGACTCAAGGGGCTCCCGTTAGTGGTGCCAAATGTCAGATGTCACATCCCCCCAGTCCTAATGGCCACAGTACCCAGTGGATTCAGCTCTACATTTTTAAAGAGGAAAAGATACGTCCATGAAAAAGGAAAGTCATAGTGACAAAGTTTTCTCCTAAGTGGACTTCAGTCCCTCATTGCTAGTTTTCTCAGACATACATTTCTGTAGTTGGAGAAGAAATACTCACTTTTTTGAAAATTCTCTGCTTGTAACCCTTGCCTCCTAATTGGTAAGGGTTGAATTGAATTGAACTCTTCAATTGAAAAGAATTAAAGTCTCACTTCACTTCTTAAAAACCAGGTTGTCAAGATTGCGAGGGGCCATGGATAAAGGGAAATGAGCATGCTTTAAGGCATTTAGGTAGGTGTTCCTTGGAGCATAGTCTGTGATGCCTTTGCATCCGCCTCACACAATTAGCAGCTACTGCTCCTGCCCGCACAGGCGGGAGGCAGGCTCTCATTGCTCCAGGCACTTGCAAACACCAGCCACAGAGGAGGCACCACAAGCGAGCTTCCATCAGAGTTAATTGATAAAAATTAAATCCCATTAATAAAAAAGGGAATATTCAATGCCCACCAAAGTACCAAATGGCAAAATGACAGTAAGCTCTTCATGTACATCAGAGTTTAGAATACAAAGTGTGCAGGGGAGAAAAAGGGAGAAAGTTAGTGCCTTCTCCAAGGACAATGGAAATTGTGTGAAAAGCAGAGATATATGGACCAGACTGTTCTCCATTAACATCCAAGCCAGTCTCACAATGTCAGAAGCGCCATTCAGGTAGCAGGAGACCTGGTTTCTCTCCCAGCTCTGCCATTGCCTCCCTGGAAGTACTGGGATTGAGTGAGTGAGTGAGTAAAGTAGCTCAGTCGTGTCCGACTCTTTGCGACCCCGTGGACTATAGCCCACCAGGCTCCTCTGTCCATGGAATTCTCCAGGCAAGAGTACTGGAGTGGGTTGCCATTTCCTTCTCCAGGAGATGTTCCCGACCCAGGGATCGAGATTGAGTAGAGGAAAGGAACTCATAGTGTGTTAGTCGCTCAGTCGTGTATGCCTCTTTGTGACCCCATGGACTGTAGCCTGCCCGGTTCCTCTGCCTATGGGATTTCCCAGGCAAGAATACTGGAGTGGGTTGCCATTTCCTTCTCCAGGGGATCTTCCTGACCCAGGGATGGAGCATGGCTCTCTTGCACTGCAAGCAGATTCTTTACCATCTGAGCCATCAGGGATATGTAAATTTGTGGTTCTCCCAAGTCCAGTCCTCCTCATCCTGCTTTATGCTTTTCATAGGATTTTCCATCAGCCAGCATATTACATGTTCACTTGTAACCTGTCTCTCCAGGCACTGTTAAGCCCCAGCAGAATAAAAGCTTTCTTTAGCTTTCTTCAGAATCCCCAACTGCTAGCACACAGTGGTGGTGGTTTAGTCGCTAAGTTGTGTCCGACTCTTGCGATCCCATGGACTGTAGCCTGCCAGGCTCCTCTGTCCAAGGAATTCTCCAGGTGAGAATACTGGAGTGGATTGCCATTTCCTTCTCCAGAGGATCTTCCCGACCCAGGAGTGGAACCTGGGTCTTCTGCATTGCAGGCAAATTCTTTACCAACTGAGCTATCAGGGAAGCCCACACAGTAGGTCATCCATAATGCATGCTGAATGAACGGACTCATCCTTTCACTCACTGAGCACTCATCAGGCACCTGGGGATTCTGCTGATGGATTTGCATGCTGCTTATTTAACTTATATGCAGAGTACATCATGAGAAACGCTGGACTGGAAGAAGCACAAGCTGGAATCAAGATTGCCTGGAGAAATATTAATCACCTCAGATATGCAGATGACACCACCCTTATGGCAGAAAGTGAAGAGGAACTAAAAAACCTCTTGATGAAAGTGAAAGAGGAGAGTGAAAAAGTTGGCTTAAAGCTCAATATTCAGAAAACGAAGATCATGGCATCTGGTCCCATCACTTCATGGGAAATAGATGGGGAAACAGTGGAAACAGTGTCAGACTTTATCTTTTGGGGCTCCAAAATCACTGCAGATGGTGACTGTAGCCATGAAATTAAAAGACGCTTACTCCTTGGAAGAAAAGTTATGACCAACCTAGATAGCATATTCCAAAGCAGAGACATTACTTTGCCAACAAAGATCCGTTTAGTCAAGGCTATGGTTTTTCCATTGGTCATGTATGGATGCGAGAGTTGGACTGTGAATAAAGCTGAGTGCCAAAGAATTGATGCTTTTGAACTGTGGTGTTGGAGAAGACTCTTAAGAGTCCCTTGGACTGCAAGGAGATCCAATCAGTCCATTCTGAAGGAGATCAACCCTGGGATTTCTTTGGAAGGAAAGATGCTAAAGCTGAAACTCCAATACTTTGGCCACCTCATGCGAAGAGTTCACTCATTGGAAAAGACTCTGATGCTGGGAGGAATTGGGGCCAGGAGGAGAAGGGGACGGCAGAGGATGAGATGGCTGGATGGCATCACTGACTCGATGGACGTGAGTCTGAGTGAACTCCAGGAGATGGTGATGGACAGGGAGGCCTGGTGTGCTGCAATTCATGGGGTCGCAAAGAGTCGGACACGACTGAGTGATTAAACTGAACTGAACTGATGAATAAATAAACAGAATATGTTATATTTATACAATAGAATATTTTTCAGCCATAAAAAAGAAAGATGTGCTGATCTACGCTACAACACGGATGAACTCTGAGAACATTATGCAAAGTGAAAGAAGCCAGATACCGAAAGCCAGATACTGTGCGCTCCATTGAAAATGAATGGTTCAGAATAAGCAAATTCATATAGACACAATTAGTGGTTCCAGGGGTTGGGCAGCAAGGGGCTTGTGAGAACGGGAGGTGATAGCTGAAGATGATATAGGATTTCTTTTTAAGCTGATGAAAATGTTCTAAAATCGATGGTGGTAATAGTTTCATACCTCTATGAACAGACTAAAAGTTATTGAATTTACATTTTAAATGAATGAGTTGTATAACATGTGAATTAGATATCAATAAAGCTATTATAAAAATAATACTAAAGCTGACCTCATCACCTCACCAAAATCCATACTTCTGCTTTTATTTCTACCTCACCTCCCATTAAATTGCCTTTTCTAGGAAAAACATACTAATAGAAACATGTGTAAGAATGGCTGAGTCCCTTTGCTGTTCACTACCACAGCTGAAACTACCACAATATTGTTAATCGGCTATACCCCAGTGGAAAATGTTTTTGGAGTTTAAATAAAAAAATTGTAAATAAGAAATACTAATGACCACATAGTTCTTCAAACTATGTTTTTCTAGTTATTATTTATAAGGTGGTTTTAGTATTTTAAAGTTTTCATTGAATTTGTTACAATATTTCTTTTGCTTTATGTTTTGGTTTTTTGACCACGAGACATGGAATCTCAGCTCCCTGACCAGGGATCAAACTTGCACCCCCTGCATTGGAAGGCGAAGTCTTAACCACTGGGCCTCCAGGGAAGTCCACCTCCTATTTTTCTATATCAATCCTCATGAATTATGAGGTGGGCCCACATGGGGTTCATTGCTTCAGATGAGTCCCTGAGCTCTCACCATCGGGAGCTGGACTAACCTCTTCCATGGAAGGATAAAGTGTTCATACCTGTGTTCATTGTCACAGAAAGAAATGCACAATATGAGATGCAATGTCCTTGGAAATTCAGGGTTTCCTAGCCAGAGAAGACATAATTTTAGCAAGCAGAAAGTTTACTTTAATTTTTAACCCACTTGGCAAGGAAGTGATGAGATATTGTCAATTGTCACATGGCCAGCTAAATTTTCAAAAGCAGTAACATAAAACTATCATATCTGTTATTTTTAAAAATGCAGAGTGATTCTTAAAACTTAAGCCCCTGCTAGACTTTCCTATTCTCTGCCATCTTCAGTCCCTCCACAATATTTTTAAATATCTATCCAGGTTCCAGACAATCTAGAATAACAACTTTGCCTCACCTCTTTTCCTTGGAGAAGGCAATGGCACCCCACTCCAGTACTTTTGCCTGGAAAATCCCATGGATGGAGGAGCTTGGTGGGCTGCAGTCCATGGGATTGCTAAGAGTTGGACATGACTGGGTGACTTCACTTTCACTTTTCACTTTCACGCACTGGAGAAGGAAATGGCAACCCACTCCAGTGTTCTTGCCTGGAGAATCCCAGGGACGGCGGAGCCTGGTGAGCTGCCGTCTATGGGGTTGCACAGAGTCAGACACGACTGAAGTGACTTAGCACCACCAGCAGCAGCAGCTGAGCACGATTTACAGACGTGGGTTGACTTTGTCTCTCCCTAAAAGGACAAGAAGAGGCCCCATCAGAGCCCCAAGCACTCTGAACCCCCAGAAAGGATCTCCGGGTCAAAACACTAAGAGCAGCAGGCTTGCATCCCATTAAACAATAGCTCTGGGAGTCTCCTTGGAAAGGCAAAGGAAGGAAATGTTGCCCAATAGAAACATAGACTTATACCAAGAGTATTCAGCTCTGCTGACTTGCAGAAAGGCACAGTCTCTAGGATCAAAAGAAAAAAAGCTATTTTATTTTTGTCCTATTTTGAAGGGAAAAAAATAACTTATTTCCTTTTACCAAAGGAATTGAAAGTAATTACGCATAAAAATGTCGGGGAAATATCAGCTCTGAAAGATTCCCACTGCTCACATGGTAGGATCGAAACAATAGATCAGGTCACACTAGGGCTGTGGAGTTCCAGAACACAGCAATTGTGCCTTAGCACAAGCATTCTGAGGACTCACTGTGTGCTCTGCTCTGGGCTGGGGACTGGAGACCCTGTGCATGCGTGCTCCGTCACTTCAGTCATGTTCAACTCTTGGTGACCTCATGGACTGTACCCACCAGGCTGCTCTGTCCACGAAATTCTCCCTACAAGGACCCTGGGGTGGGTTGCCATTTCCTCCCTCAGGGGATCTTCCCCACTCAGGGATTGAACCTGCATCTCCTGTGTCTCCTGCACTGGCAGGCAGGTTCTTTACCACTGAACCACCTGGGAAGCCTACTGGAGACCCCTGCACGTCAAGAACTCCAACTGCTCCATTCACATTCATGCCAGTGCTAAACTGGTTCAGGATGTATCTATGACATGGCAGGAGAGCAGGGTTTCTCAGCCTCACCATTACTGACACCTTGGGCTGGATCATTCTCTGTTACGAGGGGCTGCCCTGTGAACTGGAGGATGTTTAACAACAACGCTGGCCCTACCCTCTAGGCGCCAGCAGCACCTTCCGGAGGGCAAGTGGGGCTCCATCAAGTTGCTTCTGGCTGATTTGAAGAGAGAACAGCAAAGAAAATACATTATGCTGAAGAGCCAGGGGAAAGTTGATTTTAACAAGCTACTGAGGGTGGTTTGGGCAGGTGTCTTGTTGCTAAGAGCATCTAAGTAACGCAAAGTCTAATCAGCCCAGCTTCCACTCAGTGAGAGTCTGGAGCCAGAAAGACAGGGACTTTTTCCATCTGTGGGACTTGGGCTAGAGAACTTATTAAGCTTTCCTCTAATTCCAGGACTTCCCTGGTGGCTCAGACAGTAAAGCGTCCGCCTACAATGTGGGAGACCTGGGTTCGCCATCCCTGGGTCAGGAAGATCTCTTGGAGAAGGAAATGGCAACCCACTCCAGTATTCTTGCCTGGAAAATCCCATGGACAGAGGAGCCCGGTAGGCTACAGTCCATGGGGTCACAAAGAGTTGAACACGACTGAGTGACTTCACTTCACCCAAAGGAAACGCATAAGGAGCGAGGTTAAGTACTGGGTTGGATGGCATCACTGATGCAATGGACATGAGTTTGAGTAGGCTCTGGGAGTTGGTGATGGACAGGGAAGCCTGGCGTGCTGCCGTCCACGGGGTCACAAAGAGTCGGAAAATGACTGAGCAACTGAACTGAAGTAGTGGCTCTGCTTTTCCCAAAACGGCCTCCCAGAGCCAGGGAGAGGGGCTGAACAAACTGTCCATGCACAAAGGCACACTGTATTAGAAGGGCGGTTTAATTCATTCTTACGAACACTCAAGAGATCCACATCTCCGATCTCCAGGGTAGTGAAACAAGGAGGCGAATGATAACAGCCTAATTTAGCCAGCTCAGTGAATAAATAATCATTGCAAATGAAGCAGTCATACCAGGTAATTAAATTAATTTGTCTCGCAGACATGATTCACCAACTCTCCACTGACAAGAGTTGCCTTCTTAGAGGTTAACTTTTACTCTTGGATCTTCTTTGGATGTTGAGATTAGTTCTCAGCTTCTTGTTCTCAGGTAGCCAAAATGAATATTTATTTCTCCAGTGATTAACCATTCACCAAATATCAGAGCTCCTAAGATATGTTGGGCTTAGAAACATGATTAAAAAAAAAAAAAGACCCAGGTCCTTATCCTCATGCAATAGCATGGCTAGCAAAAGAGACTGATGCTAAATAACCACAAAGGTGTTGGGTGCAGTGATGTAAAAAAACAGGCCGCTATGGGTTCAGTCTTTGGAGAATAACTTCCTTTTCTTTTAAAACAGAAACATAGGACCTCATGTTCATTGGCTGGACCTCTGCTGAGAGGGGGTTCAACAGTTCATGGCAGATAATCCATTCCAGGAGAGTAAGAGGGTCACTCAGAAACGGTATGAAGAACTATAGACTAAATGTCCATCCTTCATCCTGTGTTGCCAGACCCACCAGGTCCAACAGGTAAAATGTGGAGACCAGTACCGTCCTATTTCTTCACACCTTCCCACTGACTCTTTGAATATTCGCGTTAAAATTGTAACTGCTTTAAAGTTGAGGAGTGGGAAGGAGGAGAGAAGAATCAGGAATGAAGGTTATTTCTATAAATTATAGTTTTAATATTATTCCTATACAGCATCTCAAAGATCTAACTTACAGGAAGATCAGGACAAAATTAAAAGAAAAATGACCTCTTGAAATAATCATCTTTTTAAAAAAAATTTTTTTTTAAGACCTAAGGCTCAAGAATGCCATACTTAGATTTTTCCATGGCCTGGAAAAAAAGGCACACTCAACTAACCACAAAATGTGAGCCTCTGAAAAAGTCAGTGCTACTGATTGCCAGGCTGACAATTACAAGACACAATGTTTTCCAGGGTGTGAGTCCCTGAACATGTGTGTCTACTCATCAATGCTATGCTTTATATCAAAGACTACTTTCATAAGACAAGGCACTCAGTATCCTTTATCAAACTGACAATTACTTGTAATATACCAATATACTTATGGTATATTTTTTGCAGCTGTGAAGGCTATTTGGGTTGAAAATTCAGGATTTAAAGCATGCTGATCCAGGAAACAGACATTATGAACAGTGGTATATAGCCAGCTCTATGTCCTAAGGTGTCAGGAACAGTTGGTCTAAACTTACTGGTCAGCGAGGAGAAGATAATTCATTTTTAGGGGGTACATTAACCCAGTTTAGACACCATGCAATGCTGGGAAAATAATTCTCCAGTACATTAAACAGTCTCCTGGATCTACTCAAGTGCACTTTTTCACATTTAGGATATCATATTGCCCATTTTTGTCATTGCAATATGCCAGCCAGGTTTTTTAAATGACATTATGAAAATGGAAAGCATTTTTAAAGGGAAATATCAAAAATACCTCTCCAGGGGGACTTAACAACGCTTCTCACCACTTTAAGTCTGGCTGAAACTAAACTCTGAAACACAGCTCTCCGAGGATGGCCCCCTGAGGCCTCCCAAACCCCAATTCAGAAACTCAGTGTGTACATCACTCTCCCAGGTCTTTCAGTAGCACAGGAGGGCCTTCACACATTAATTCTCTCTCTCTGTCTCTCTTCCAGAAATTTTCTCCATCTCTAGCTTCCCAGGTGGCACAACTGGTAAAGAATCCACCTGCCAATGCAGGGACATGGATTTGATCCCCGAGTCAGGAAGACCCCCTGGAGGAGGGCATGGCAACCCACTCCAGTACTCTTGCCTAGGGAATCCTACAGACCGAGGAGCCTGGTGGGCTCCAGTCCGGAGCATCTCAAAGAGTCAGACACAGCTGAGCACGGAGCTTTTAAAATCTTTCCTGCTGCTGCCTGGCTTTCTACTACTGCACACTCCTGTCCTTCCTATTATTAATTCATTTTCTACCCCCATGGGGCTCTGACCATGACCTCTAGCATGCTCTCTGGGCCCTTTCTCTATGCCCTCCCTAGTTCACTCACCCAGCCTCGCCTCTTCCCTAGAGACCCAATGACAGTTCTTCTCGCTGTCTCTCTAGCCTTTAAACTATGCAAGCCCAGCTCACTGCCTTCCCTCCAAACAGCACCGCCAGGCTTCCCGGCATCTGCCTCGCCATCCTGCCGGACACAAAGCACAAGGGCCCACTTGGTCTTGGCTTCTCCCCTGAGATCCTTCTCCCAGCGCACCGATCATAGCGTCCCCTCCCTTCTACTCCCACCGCCCTTACACCAGCTGCCCTAGGCCACTGTGACCCCAGCCTGGTCTCCTTTTCTTAACGGGTCTTCTTGTCATTCTCTCTAAGCCATCTCTGAATGGCTGCACTTAAAACTAGAGGGCCAACCCAAAGGGTAAGCCAGGATGGCGGCTGCATTGTGTGAGATATTTTGAACTCGGGACTGCAAAATACCCCTTAGATACTCTCCATGAGCCCCCATTACCTACTGAATAAACTACCCCCTCTTGCCCTCAGAATTCAAGAACCTCCAAAATAAAGACACCAGTATCCCAGGCTTACCTCACATTATTCCCCTACTTTAAACTCTAGACTATATTACAAAATGGAATATTATAAAATGAAATGTTCAGTCCCTGCTTTTACCTGAGTACGCCTTCCTGAGTTTTCCTTTGCATAGGCTCCTTCTGGGCTAGGGCCACCCCACCATCATCCCCACCTCTTGCAAGTTCACACACTCCTCC
Organism: Ovis aries; assembly: GCF_016772045.2. Lineage (NCBI taxonomy): Eukaryota > Metazoa > Chordata > Mammalia > Artiodactyla > Bovidae > Ovis > Ovis aries. The sequence goes on along the minus strand of NC_056075.1, from coordinate 39,699,520 downwards.
AGGCTCAGTTGCAAGTGCTCTCATCCATGAAGCCATCCCTGATCCTCCATCATGATGTGAGTGCCTTGAATCTCATGCACCTTTTCTCTGGACTGAAGGCTTCTGTGTTTCCATCTTTCAGTCCCTCCTAGACAATCACCTCCTTGAGCATGTCTTGGTCTCCCTCTCTCCTGCAGTATTTTCCTTGGGTTAAAGAGTTCAGTAAGCACTGTTCCATGGATACAAGGTTCATTCACAGGGGTTCTCTGGGACCAAAAATTCATAGAAAGCATTCATATTTCCTAAGAGACTAGATCTCATCACACACACACACACAAACAGTAACTTTGTGAGCAGATGGACACGTGAACTCACTGGACTTCAATGACCACAACGTCTGTGTCCATCAAAACATCGAGTTGCACACCTTAAATACATATAGTAATAATTTTTACTTGTCAGCCATAACTTAACAAAACTAAAAAAATAATGGTGACTCTTAGCTACCAAAATCCTGGCTCTTCATCTTTACAGCCTCACCACACCCCCACCCCCGCAGACGGCTGCATCTCCAACAGAATCCCACCTCTGGGACCAGCCAAGCTTCAGGAGAAGGGTTATCTGGGTCATAGCCCCTGGTCACACCCCAAAGCCAAAGCTACTTCAAGGTCACTCAGGTTCCAGCAGCCCCAGGGTCCCAAACTCTTTTTCCCAAATAAATAAAGGAAGGAAAACAGGGCAGGAGAGATGGAGGGAGGGAGAAGAAAGGAAGGGAGGGAGGAGGGAGGGAGGCAGAAGGAAGAAAAAGGAAGAAGGAAGGAAGGAGGAAGAGAGAAAGGAAAGAGGAGCTTCCTGGAGTCTGACTCTGCACGCCTGATTCCCTGCGCCCACCTGGAACATCTGATTCTCTTGTATTTGTCACAAATTCCTCCTCAGCCTTCAAGACCCAGCTCAAATATGACCATCTCTAAAGCACGGCCCATTCTTGTTCCAGGTCCTCTGGGTTAAAAGTCAGAGGTACGGCTAAAAATCCTCTACAGTATTTCTAGCTCTAAATTCTGCGAGCGCGTGAACTAATCCACTTCCCGAGCACGTGAGCCAAGGTCATAAACACCCACTGACCGCTGTGCTGTCCCCTGACCTGAACATGCTATTCTCCTCTGAGATCACAGGGGAAGGCAGGCAGCCGGGGCCCCCAGGCAAGGGCGGGGGGCTTCTAAAGAAGCCAGCCTAGCCTCTGATGGGCTCTCCCCCTTCCCTGGAGGCACCAACCTAGGTGCCGAGGGGGCAGAGGAAGGCAGGTTCCTGCAGAGCCTCAGTCCAGGCTGCGGCCACCCTGGAGGAAATGGTGCTGCAGTCAGGCTTAGCAGTCGAGGGCAGAAAACTCGTGCTTTGCTTTCCACTGAGGTGGTGCCAGACAGAGTGGCAGGCAGAGGCAGGGGCCTGAGGCCACCCTACAAATCGACCCTAGACCCATTTTCACTGCCCCCGTCACTTCTCTGCCCACCCATCACCCAGATGTCCCCATGCCACCTGTCAAGACGACCTCTTTCAGGAACTTTGCTGGTGGCCCTGGCTGAGCCCCAGCAGGCACCCAGATCAGATGGCATTTACAACTGACTGTTTTTCTGTCTCCACAGAGACTCAACTGGTTTTCTGGAAACACTACAGACTTTATGAGTCAATTCTGTGGGTGGCAGGTTGTTGTGGTTCAGCGGCTCAGTTGTGTCCGACTGTTTGTGACCTCATGGACTGCAGTACGCCAGACTTTCTTGTCCTTTGCTATCTCCCAGAGCTTGCTCAAACTCAGCTCTGTTGAGTCAGTGATGCCGTCCAACCATCTCACCCTCTGTTGCTCCCTCCTCCTGCCCTCAATCTTTCCCAGTATCAGGGTCTTTTCCAATGAGTCGGCTCTTCATGGGCTTCCCAGGTGGGGTTAGTGATAGAGAACCCGCCTGCTAATGCATGAGAAAACTCCAGTTTGATCCCTAGGTTGGGAAGATCCCTGGAGGAGGAAATGGCAACCCACTCCACTATTTTTGCTTGGAGAATCCCATGGAAAGAGGAGCCTGGCAGGTTGCTCAATCCATAGGGTCAAAAAGAGTCGAACACGACTGAAGCGACTTAGCACGCATCAGGTGGCCAAAGTATTGGAGCTTCAGCCTCAGCATCAGTCCTTCCATTGAATATTCAAGGTTGGTTCCCTTAAGGATTCACTGGTTTGATCTCCTTGCTGTCCACAGGATTCTCAAGAGTCTTCTCCAGGACCACAATTTGAAAGCATCAGTTCTTTGGTACTCAGCCTTCTTTAGGGTCCAACTCTCACATTGGAAAAACCATAGCAAAGTGATGTGTCTGCTTTTTAATATGCTCTTTAGGTTTGTCATAGCTTTTCTTCAGAAAACGGTATCTTTTGCCATAATTTTCTGAGACAAGAACTTGTATTTGTGCTTCCTCTCAGGTAAAAGCAGATGGGAGTTGTAGGCTGCTGTTCCATTTACTAATTTTCTCATGTTCTTTCCACAGCCTGTCATCCAAAGCCAGAGCCACTCAGGACCCCTTGCAAGAGCCCTGGGGTCCTGGGGGGATAGGGGGAGGGATCTAAAACAGAGGGCGAGGCAGCAGGACTAGAGGCACCTGTCACCTGCCCTTCCCCAGGTCTGGCCTCCAGCCCTGTGGTGTGGAGCCAGCGTCCCTGCCTGCCACTGGAGCACAAAGACCCTGGATGTCTGCCCTTGGCAGGAGCCTCAGTTTCCCCAGAGTACTGTGCTTGTGGGGGGTCTGACCCCACCATGTCTGAAGAAGAAACAAATGCTGTTTGCCAATCTCCCCCACCCCTCCCAACATACACACAGAAAGAATTCCCCACCGTGGAACATGTGTGACCTCACTTACCAAAAAAATTAAAGGCACTGCCTCTGCCCTCAAGGTTAAAGACTAATTTGGGCGGAATAGTGAATACTGTAACAATTCTCAAATAAAGGAGTCTCAAAGGTAAAATTCTTAAAAAAGGAAAACTTACAAATTCCTGGGGAAAATTCAGAGTATCACAAGGACAAATACATAAAATTCCACTCCACAATTCAGTGAGGCTACTTCTAGGTTGATGATACTCTAGAGTGTTTAAAATCACATTAAAAGGAGTCATACTTAGAAGCTAGCTACTCGATGTAATTTCAATTAATATGAAGGTTTAAAAGGGGTCGATCACGTGAGGCACTTCTTCGAGAAGGCTCAGGAGACGGCAGAGCAAGACACAGTCACAAAGACCAACCAGAATGAAGTCAGCTCCAACAATACTGGAAACGTGCTTTTCGTTGATGATAAATGGCCTCTCCTGTTATGAGACCTGGGCTGGTGGGCAGCTTTTCTAGGGCCACCAAAAGCCAAGCCCTTGGGAAAGAAAACCTTCACCAATGGTTAATGTGGGATCATGAAAGAAGCTTCATGATGGCTTCCAAAGGAAGGACTGGCCACCAATTAACTACGTATGTTGAGACTAAAGCATTTATTGTGTTAGGAAAAGCAGCCATTCAGCATCTGTCAGTTCTTACATTTGCCTATATTCAGAAATCCAACTATCTCCAGCACACTTGCTTATTAGCCTCACAGTTTTACACCTAAGCACCTCTTCGTTACGGTGTCCATCACAGACTTCAAGCTGGTGTTCCTAGCTGTGCAGTGTGTGCACTGGTTCCCTCTGAGCTGCCTCTGGCCCTGGAGGTTGGGGAAACCACTGGGAAGCCATCCTGAGCTGCCAAGATAAGAGCAGATGCGCCCCCAGGCCTTGGCTCTAATGCCCTTCCCTGAGTTAGCTCAGTGTTCGGGTCTCAAGTCTACTCAAAATATAAATCCTACTTCCCTTCCCCTCGGATCTAATTCCAAAAGCCAACCAATCAAGCCTCGAACTGCTTTGGCTTTTTCTGCTTTGAACTCATTTTCTGTGATCTTATACACAGAATATGGAAATCAAGGATAATGCCTGTAATAATCATAATGGCATGGCTTGGGAGCAGTTAAAGAGATTCAAGGAATTTGTCTTAATATAACAAAATTTTGCTTGGAAGTGTGCAAATACACACGCACACACAACATACATCCTACAGACTCTGATGTCTTAGCTGCAAATAGACTAGCAGTCTGGGAGCTTCTGGGTTTCTGCTGAAACTCACCTGGTTTTCCGGTGCCAAGGTGTGTACACACCTCCACTGAGTTACAAAGGACAAGTATTTGGCTCACTATTCCATGTTTATCTAGATGCTTTTGAATTGGGAGTTTAAAAGCAATTTAATTGCATTAATTAGGCTTCACAGCAATGCTGCAGTATCGTCTGTATTTTTCTGAAGCCAGAACAAAAGAAAGTTGTACCCTGAGACCATTCGTCAGGTCCCCGAAGCAAAATAATTTCATCTAAAATTTAAACTAAGTCAGAAAACCATTTCAAAAAGATCACAAACCCCTAAATCACTGAGAAGACATAAAAAAAGAGAAGTGAAGAAAAATAAAAGGAAAAAAGTAAACTCTGTCCTCAGAAGTCATATCTCCAAACACAAGGCATTTTTATTTGATAATATTGCTTACATTTTTAGAATATTCTTTAAAACAGCTATCTGAATTCCTAGATGATAATAAGATTCTTTTGAGGCTGACAGCAGGAATTCAACTCATAAACCCAATACACAGCCAGAGCCACATCTGCTTTTATGTTTTAAGCATAAAAGTATTTTTAATATCTACTCTGAATGCATTATCAACTTGGCAATGGAGAGGAATACTCATAGACTCAAAGACTTCCAAAGTGAATTCAATCCCATCATATGAGCTCAAAAATCGCAAAAGAGTTTTTGTTTCATTATTTCAGCTCTTTGAGTTTTGTATGTTGGGTTTCAGAAATGGGTGAAATCCATGGCAAGAATGAATTAGAAAATTAATTTGCAGGGTATCTTTCTCTTGTTATGAAAAGGTTTTTTTCCCCCTCCTAAAGACATGACATACTAACTGTTCATTTCAAGCAAATTTAATTGCAACATCTTAACCAAGTAGTCTATAACTCTGCTGCCCAGATCATAGCTATAAACTTGAAAGGGCCCCCTACATGCCGACTAGTAGCTCTTGAGCTGAGCACCATTTCAGAGCCTTCAGCAGTGTGTTCTGCCTCGCCCTCGGACTCTCGTCAGTTCATCTGCTAGTCCTTGCTTACATCCAAGTTGGTCATTGTATATATGTGCATCCCACAGAGTACTTGCCAGGGAAATGCAACGGAAAAAACTTTCCTCCTCCCATCCTCCCTTTCTGGAACTTGGCCCACTTAGAATATTGCTTCCTGATCCTTCCAATAAGCTAAAACCCCAGAGGCACGTAACAATTAAAAGAAGAGGCCAGAGGTGTTCATTTGGAACATGTACATCACATATAAAATCTAACTGTTCTTTTTCATGATTGCCATATTGCTAATATCGCCCAACTAGAAATGGAAAACTGCCACATAATTTAATCTGCACAAGATTCTTACCTTTATGCAACAAGAAGAGAATAAATTAAGAAGTTTTGATTTCTGCTTTTTTCCTCCCCTAAAAGAAGTTAAAACTTTAAAGCCATTAAGAGATTTCAAGTTCACATTGAATTCCGCTGGGCTAAGAGATACTGGAGATCACGAGTAGGCATTCACATATCCGTTACAGAGACATTCAGGCAGGATCAAATTAGGTTGTTTGGTTTTCATGGCCCCCACAGGGTTTTGTTCTGTTTAGCATCATCAGGCAAGGAACTTATTATAACTAACTCGTCAAGTTCAGTCTATTGTCAAAATATTATTCCCGTAAGGTCTCAATACTAGCCAGGCAGCCTCCCCAGCATCTTAGCCAAGTAAAAGACTGGGAGCCCACCCCACCTCTCTCCCCCAGTATATTCCTTTTAAGAAGCCCTAGCCATGTGTACGGATGGATATGTTCTGGATGGACACCGCTTGAATTGGACAAGCCTGCACACCCTCTAACTTTGTAGATCAACATCAATAAAAAACTAAGAATGGCATTCAATAAAGTATTTGCCGTGTGTGCTACGCAGTTATCCTCTCTTTTTTTTCCCAACAACCCTACAAGGTTGACACCATTGTTTTCTCTACTTCACAGATGAGGAAATGAAGGCCCAGAGAAGTTAGATAAGTTGCCCACGGTCACACAGCAAGTAAGGAAAGAGCAGATCCATGGTACAGACCTAGGCCTCTTTGACTCCGAAGCCTTGCTCTTCCCTCTACTCTGCCTCTTGTGGTTCCTGATGTGCCCACCCATGTCCCCCACCTGTCCTTGTTCCCCCTGCACTGGCCTCATGACCTTCAGAGTTCTGAAAGCTACCTAGGTTCTCCCCAGCTACAACCCAGATTCCACGGCCCACTGGGCTCCTGGGTATCCCAGCCTGATCTAGACCCCAGAATATCCCATCCTGTGTACTTGCTCATAACAGTCTCTATGGTTCATCCAAGACTCTGGAAGCTTCATCATTATATAACATCCTGAAAAGGACAAATAGGTTTGTCCCAATCTTTTTAGAAACAGAAGCTCCAAAGGATGAAGTCAGTTCCACCGCAGGTCAAGCAGCTTATTTAGCGGTGATTCTTCAATTTGATCCCAGGAGTTGCATTGTTTTCCCCAGAGTTGATCTCTGATAAATGGGTGCTGATTAACTTACAGTGACCCCATTCTCCCCACCGCAACTTTTTCCATTTGTAGTGATTTTCATTTCAGAAAAAAAAAATTTAATTCTCAAAAAATGATTCACTCAGCTGTCATAACAAGCACCCTTCAAACTCCAGTGACTTAACCCAACAAGAGTTAAGTTCTCACTCATGCCAAGACCACTCTGGGTCCAGATGACTTCCCAAGGAAGCTGTCCACCATACAGTGGCTCAGCCTCTGCATTGACCATCAACAATGACCAATCATCATTGACCTCCATCAGCCCATTCTTCCCCAGATGCTACACGGGGGTTGGAATTAATGGAAAGTGAGCACTGATGCTCACAACTGATGCTTCCACCCAGAGGTAACACACTTACTGTCACCCAGAGTCTGTTGGCCACAGAAAGCCACAGAGCCATGCCCATCTTCAAGAAAGCAGAGAAATACAATCCTTCTGTTTGAACAAAGGAGCAAAGAAACCAGATGTCAGGAAAGCAGGAATATCTACCACAAACAATGGAAAAAGAAAGATTTGAGAGGCAACATGATTTAAGTAACAAGGTCACACAGTTAAAAAGTGGCAGAGTCAGGACCCAGCCCGGGTTTACATCTCTAAAATCTGAGTCCTTAACTAACACTTAAGTCTCAAGAGAAGTACAGCCACTTCATAAGACACAATTATTTTTGCATGAACAATAAGCACCTATTGCTTGTTGGTTGATCCCACTCACCTGTCGAGAATTTGCTCAACAGACAGCGATGGAGGCTGGCCTTGGTCGGGAGGACTCAGATGACTTGACTCTGTTCCACAACTCTGTCACCCTCCAGCAGGCTAGTTTGGGCATTTTTCATTGCAAAAGCAGAAGCACAAGACCAAGCAGGACCAAAGCAAGTTGCATGGCTGAGTCCAGAGTCAGGAAGTGGGAAAGGAGGGCACTGAAATATTATACAGCAAAGAGAATGAAGAATTAGTCCAAGTCTATGCAAGCTCTTTCTGTAAAAGTTCAGTTCACTTACTCAATCATGTCCGACTCTTTGTGACCCCGTGGACTGCAGCACGCCAGGCCTCCCTGTCCATCACCAACTCCTGCAGCCTACCCAAACTCATGTCTTTTAATTCGGTGATGCCATCCAACCATCTCATCCTCTGTCGTCCCCTTCTCCTCCTGCCCTCAATCTTTCCCAGCATCAGAGTCTTTTCCAGTGAGTCAGCCCTTTGCATCAGGTGGCCAAAGTATTGGAGCTTCAGCTTCAACATCAGTCCTTCCAATGAACACTCAGGACTGATCTCCTTTAGGATGGACTGGTTGGATCTCTTTGCAGTCCAAGGGACTCTCAAGAGTCTTCTCCAACACCACAGTTCAAAAGCATCAATTCTTCAGTGCTCAGCTTTCTTTATAGTCCAACTCTCACATCCATACATGACCACTGGCAAAACCATAGCCTTGACTAGAACTATGGTAAATACTTTTGGCTTCTTGGGCCATACTCAGCTCTGTGATTATAGCATGAAAGAAGCCATACATCCTAAGTAAACTGATGGGTGTGGCCAAGTTCCAGTACAACTGTATTTAGAAAAAGAGGAAGCAGGCCAGATTTGCTCCAAGGCCGGAGTCTGCCAACTTCTGAATTAAAGCCATCACTGCGATCTTCCACCTAGGCTTCCAGTCCTAGTTCTAGAACTATCTGGTCATATGGTCTTGACAGCATCACTTTTTCTCTAGCCTGACAATTTTTCCATTTACAAAGTGAGGGAGGTTGAAGTAATTCTCTAGAACTATAAAACTCTTATGTTCACAGTTCACATTATATCATCCTATAAATCAGATGGTGTGTTCTGAAGTCTAACTGAAGAGATTATTCTCAATCTATTAATTGAGTATGTATCTATTTTTGTCCTTAATATTATTGTTCACCTGCATAGGCTAAAATTCTATGATTTTACTTGTACTAGAGTTGCCATGCAAAAGACACTGTGGTATAATCTCAGCCCCATGAAAGTCAAATAGATTTTTTTCCATCCACCCAAGAGGAAGTCAGTCAGACATATGGAAGGGAAAATAAACTGACACTTTTAATTACAAATAGGTAATGAGCGACTTCCCTTTCACATTTCAGTTTCATGCATTGGAGAAGGAAATGGCAACCCACTCCAGTGTTCTTGTCTGGAGAATCCCAGGGACGGGGGAGCCTGGTGGGCTGCCGTCTATGGGGTCACACAGAGTCGGACACGACTGAAGTGACTTAGCAGCAGCAGCAGCAGCAAAGCTTTATTGATTGCAAGAATAAAAAATAAAATACTGGAGAATCAACCCTCAGTGATATCAGTGAAGGTTAAACAGAAACACAGAATCAATTGATCCACAAGGATAAGCTCTAGTGAGGGACACTATGAACAGGAAGCAGGGAACACAGTGTTTAACTGAAAGTTGCTCTGTTTATCATAGTTTCCTTTCTTGATACCTCAACCGCATGTACTTCAGCATGCTGCAGCATTGCGGGAGGATGTTTTTGCTCTTATCCCTCTATTAATCTTCACTGCCAGGCTATTGCCAGAGTTACAAATAAGAATATTCATGTCAATAGCAGGCTGCTAAGGGGAAAGCACATGTAAAATACTCTGTAACTGTCCATAAAATCAGAGCAACACACAGAGCTTTGCAGACATCTGACTTCTGAAGCTTTCTATCAGTGATTCTCAACTGGGCGAGGGAGAAGGGGAGCCATTGGCAGCCTTTGGAGATATTTTCATTGTCCCAGTTGGGGAAGCATTACCGGCATCTAGCCTGCAAAGGCCACGATGATGCTAAAACTCCTACAATATACAAGACAGACACACACGGCAAAACAAACAAACAAACAAACAAACAAGACAATCCAGTCTAATGTGGGAAGCCTGGCATGTTCCAGTCCATGGGGTCGCAAAGAGTTGGACATCACTTAGTGATTGAACAGCAATGTATTAACAGTGTCAAGGTTGAGAAATTCACTTTTCATATACAAAAAAAAAAAAAGAACTCCAGCTGAGACAAGACAGCAACTTTTCAAATCACTGGGAATTCCAAATCATGATCATACATCCCACAAAAGCAGCATGCATCTCAAACTACCCCCGAGTGACTTTACTTTGTAACCTACCAACGTTCCAAGCCAGGTACTTGGTATCAGAAGATTCTGCAGAACTGCTCGAGAAAAATACCTTTCCAAAAGGCAGGTCACAAATTCCAAAACCTGTCCCAGAAATGATAAATGGCTCAAAATACTGAAAAAAACATTGGGACTAATATATAATTTTTAAATATAAGAAGTGCCTTTATTACTGCATTATATAAAATAGTCTTTTTAAAATCTACATCATCAAAAGTGGTGTGGATATTTTCTAATCAAAGAACATGATATGTGGCAGAAGAGTTTTCACCCTGTTTGAATCATGTGTTGAATTTCATCCTGTTTGAAAAAAAGCAACATCAGCTTTTTTTCTCCAGATCAGGATACTGGAGTGGGTAGCCTTTCCCATCTCCAGGGGATCTTCCCTACCCAGGGATCGAACCCAGGTCTCCCACATTGCAGGCAGATTCTTTACCAGCTGAGCCACAAGGGATGCCCAAGAATACTGGACTGGGTGGCCTATTCCTTCTCCAGCAGATCTTCCCGACCCAGGAATCGAACCAGGGTCTCCCGCATTGCAGGTGGATTCTTTACCAACTGAGCTATGAGGGAAGCCCCAAGTGTATCTCCAACAGGATATAATTTATCAGTAGGTCAAAGAGCTGGAAAATTAGTATCTGTTTAGCTAAACACATCGCATCTGTTGGCAAACCTGTCCAAATAATTTGACATTGTTGCTTCCAATCTATGTAGACAGAGAGCATTTACCATATGGATTATTTCTAGAACCCACAGGCTTGTCTGCTATGCACTGCATAGAAACATGTGTGGACTTGCACACGTGCGCATGCTTTATAGGAATCCTTCAGCATGCTTTGCATCAATCGGCTGTTTGCTTTTAAGTGAATAGAGTACAGCATTGCTTCTGCAATTTCCGTCAAGTTCTGTTTCCCTTACATTATCCCTCCGCCTTGCCTGCCATTCGTGTCATTTCCACTTCAATCCATTCCTAAACAACCGAGAAAATAGATTTTCTGCAAAAGTAGGGAAGACTGTTTAGGATTATGTTCCAGGGCCTGACAGACAGGTCCTGCCTATGCACCCTAGCCCCGCATTAATCCACCTTTACTGCAGTCGAGCTCTCTACTCCTGGCTTCAGGGGCCTCCCCAAGCAAAAGCATGTGTGATGAAGTCCATAACTGGGGTGTCAGGTTGACCCCTGTTCCAAACCCACTTTGACCATTTTCTGGCTGTGATCTTGGGCAAGTAGCATAACTGCTTCGATCCTCAGCCCCCTACATGAAAACACAGGCAAAACTGCCTGCCTCCAGGGGCTGCTATGAGGATGAGAAGAGGTCATGCTTTTAAGGTAGCAAGCGCAGGGTGTGGTACACAGTCCTTCATAAACATCAGGTGTCCTTATTACATTAAAGGACCCTGCAAGCTAATCCATCAAGGCCACTTTGAGCCTGCAATTCAGACCTAACTCCCTACTCAGGGCAAGGACAATCACATGAGACAAACACATTCTCCCCTCAGATTGATCAGTGTTCCTGGTGAATGTAAGGTTCCTTCTTCCTTGTGAAAGAATTTGGACGTGAAGCAAGAAGGTTAAGAAAGCAAAGTGAGAGTTTATTTAAGCAAGAATATTCCCCAGGGTTCAGTGGTAAAGAATCCCCCTGCAATGCAGGAGATGCAGGCTCAATCTCTGGGTGGGGAAGATCCCCTAGAGGAGGAAACAGCTACCCACTCCAGTATTCTTGCCTGGAGAATCCCATGGACAGAGGAGCCTGGTGGGCTACAGTCCATGGGGTCACAAAGAGTCAAACAGGACAGAAGCGATGGAGTGCAAGAGCACACCCTCAGAGGGAGAGCAGGCAGACAGGTGAGGAGCTGCTGCCCAGGTTTCTTTGGCAAGCCGGTGATGGGGACCATACAAAGGAAGGGGTGGAATAGTCACTGGGGAAGGAGGAGCCTGGGGGTCATACTCCCTGGTTCTCATCCCGGCTCCATTTTTGCGAGGGGAGAAGCGGATGTGTGTGGGTCTTCAGTCTCAGTCGTGTCTGACCCTTTGCAACCCCATGGACTGTAGTCCACCAGGCTCCTCTCCCTCTCTGTCCACCAGGAGGAAGGATTTTGTCCTTATTTAGCTTAGATCAGAAGGGTCATGGCATCGGTACATGATGGGTACTTCTTATTTGTAAGATTAATCTTATTGTAATGAGAGCATAATGAGCAAAGGTTACATTTGGACACAGAACATTCCCATCTTTCCTCACCTTTCTTTGTCTGCTTCCAGGACACTCATCACCCAAAATGTGTGGCTTCCTGTCCGTCTGGAGGTTCCTGCTTTCCTTTGTCTGTCTATAGACGCCCACTGTTTACAAGATTCATGGTTTCCTGCCACCTGGCCCCTGCCCCTGCTTCTCTGCTCATACCTAGCTACCTGCCTGCTGGGACAATGTGTCACCAAGGAAACACACTGGCAAGGGTGAAAGAGCAGGAGAACAGGCAGGGCTGTTGCGTGGTGCAGAGCCAGAATTGCAGAGATCAGAGACCAGGGAGTTCAGCTGGAAATTTCAGGGAAGTTAACACATCAGAAGCGATCAGCTCAGGGTCCGGTTGGAACAGGTACATGGAAACACAGGCCATAGTTATTATCACTGTCATCCACTGCAGGGGGTGATGGGACCTATGCCTCCTGCATCCCTGCATCACTTTGCCAACAAAGGTCCATCTAGTCAAAGCTATGGTTTTTCCAGGAGTCATGTACAGATGTGAGAGTTGGACCAAAAAGAAGGCTGAGTGCCAAAGAACTGATGCTTTTGAACTGTGGTGTTGGAGAAGACTCTTGAGAGTCCTTTGGACAGTAAGGAGATCAAAGAAGTCCATTCTAAAGGAAATCAACCCTGAATATTCATTGGAAGGACTGATGCTGAAGTTGAAACGCCAATACTTCGGCCACCTGATGCAAAGAAATTCACTGGAAAAGATCCTGATGTTGGGAAAGACTGAAGACAGGAGGAGAAGGGGGCAACAAAGGATGAGATGGTTAGATGGCATCCCTGACGCACTCAATGGACATTCTTTTGAGCAAACTCTGGGAAGTGAAGGACAGGGAGGCCTGATGTGCTGCAGTTTGTGGAGTCGCAAAGAGTTAGACACAACTGAGCAACTGAACAACGACAGCCTTGACGTCACCGATTCCCACCCCTGATTGAAGGACAGGAGCTCCTGCAGAAAATCTCACTCCACTGCTATTTTGTGGGCTTGCTTGGGGCCTTTTTCATCATTCCTTGTTTTCCTCTCTGTATTGCTTGCTCTCTCTCCTTCTTGGCTTTTGGTTCAGTGTGGGAGTTATTTGATTTATTATTTGCTAAACAGGCAAAGCAATTTTTTTCCTTGTTAAATTTCATAATTTTGCCAGCGCTGGCAAGAGTGTTCACAAATACCATAAATCGTCTCCACGAAGTCTTTAAATCCATTCAGACGGTTGCAGGATTATGCATCATCTAGCAAAAATACATTGGCTCTGTGGTGTTTTACCCTTTTTATTTAAACTTGACTTGTTTCTTATTTGTTTTGGTTTTTTCTAAACAAAAACCTTAACACTAAAGAAATGAAGCTGACAGCACAGAGTTCCCTAGGCATTAGGGCTCCCTTATGAAATTCAGAAAACAGCAGTCATCAGCCCAGGGATGCGAGCTGCACAGAAAAGGGGTCCACAGTTATCTGTCCCGTTATCAACATTTCCCATTGCCAAGGACTTACCTAGGTCAGCCTGGGTAACGTATTTAGTCTACTGGGCATTCTGGAAGAAATACATTAGAGCTGGGGGAAAAAAAAAAAAAAAAACGTAAAGATGACCTGTTCAAACTAACGTTTAACAGGCAGGAAATTGAGGCTATGAGGAAGAAGTGACCTAAAGTTGGAGGCAACCAAGATGTCCTTCAGCCACGCCCCAGATCATGGGGTTGGGCACAGCGTCTCTGCACATGGCATCCTGTGAGCAAATGCAAAAAAGCACAAAGGGAAAGGAAGAGAAAGGTCTGCCCCCAGTCTGATCTGAAGATGTGAGCGGCAGAAGCTAAAGGATCAACACCACTACACATCAAAAACATGAGACAAGGCAGAGGAATAGAAGGACGTGAGCGCACCCCTTCTTAGAGAAACACCACAATCCCAACTAACTGTTGAACAACCACCACCAAGATGTCATTCAGTTCGTAAGGAGAGAGATTTCCCACAGTACATTCAGACAATGGAATACTGCTCAGTGCTAAAAAGAAATGAGCTATCAATCCATGAAAAGATATGGAGGAAACTTAAGTGCATACTACTAAGTGGAAAGAGCCAGCCTGAAAAGCATAGATATTATATCATTTCCGTATGCAGTTATACATCAATTCTGGAAAAGGTAAAACTATAGAGTTAATAAAAAGATAAGGGGTTGCCAGAGTTTAGGGGAGAGGGAGGGATGGATACACAAAACACATAGGATTTTTAGGGCAGTGAAAATACTCTTGTGATATTACAATTATGGAAACATGTACATTTATCCAAGCCAGTAGACTGTGCAACACCAAGAGTGAAACTTAACGTAAACTGTGGAATTTGGGTGATAATTATATGTCAATGTAGGATCTTCAATTATAACAAATTTACACTCTGATGGGGGATGTTGACAATGGAAGAGGCTATGCACATGTGGGGACAGGAGACAAATGAGAAAGCTCTCTTCCTTCTGTTCAATATTGCTAAGAATGGAAAACTGTTCTTAATTTAAAAATAGAGCCTTAAAAAAAAAACCTACACTGTACACTGCTATGTATTGGGTTGGCCAAAATGTTGGTAACATCTTAAAGTAAAACCCAATATATCTACTTATTGGTGACCAATACAACACTGCTTGTGGCTCCCTAGGCTTCCGTGGTAGCTCAGACGGTAAAGAATCTGCCTGCAATACAGGAGACCTGGGTTCAATCCTCAGGTTGGGAAGATCCCCTGGAGAAGAGCATGAGAACTCACTCCAGTATTCTTGCCTGGAGAATCCCACGGACAGATTCGGACACGACTAAGCGAATAACACTTTCAGGGGGAAAAAACCCCACAGACTGCAGCCCAGAAGGCTCCTCTGTCCATGGTATTCTTCAGGCAAGAATACTGGACTGGCTTGCCATGCCCTTCTCCAGGGGATCTTCCTGACCCAGGGATCAAACCCTTGTCTCTTCCATCTCCTGCATTGGCAGGTGGGTTCTTTACCACTGGCGCCACCTGGGAAGCCTAGCTTCCATATCTACAGACTTTGCCCCTAATCTAATTTCTTCTCAGTTAGCCTATCAGCTCCTTGAACCAAAGGTTCTCTAAAAATAAATGAATTCCATGTGGTGAGAGCTTGCTTTTCCCTTCTGACATCCCTGGGGCCTGGAATGCTGGTAAGAGTAAGTTAAAAAGAGTTTTTCTAGACTCTCCAAGACCTTCCTTTCCTCAACCTCACCCACATCCCAAGTATCACTCTGTGCCCAGACTTCATATGGTTTTCATTCTAGCAAGTCTCACCTGATCTCTTTCATGCAACTGACAAGAGGCTGGGTACTAGAACTGATTTCATGCACTAGACCCTGTTTACGCACCTCTCCAGATCTTTCCACCCACCTCTCTCTCTCTCCCCCCCGCCGACCCCTGCTCTCTAGAGCCTTTCTAGGGAGGGTTCATGCCGTTTTCTTTGCTATACAGCACAGCTGCCTTTGCATGCTTGCTCGCTCAGTCATGTCCAACTCTGCAATCTCATGGACGTTAGCCTGCCAGGCTCCTCTGTCCATGGGATTTTCTCAGCTAGAATACAGGAGTGAGTTGCCATTTCCTCCTCTAGGGGATCTTCCCAACCCAGGGATCGAACCTGTATCTACTGGGTCACCTGCACTGCAGGCGGACTCCTTATGGCCGAGCCACAGGGGAAGCCCCTGCCACCACGTTTGATGCCATCAATTAGGAGCCCCTCCTGCAGCACGACTGACACATTTGCCAGACCACATCACAGAAGCTCTGTCTCTCCCAGCACCTCCCTGGACCGGTCAGGAAACAGAGCACCGAAATGCAGGATTGTTAACACCCAACAGCCAAGAAACGAAGGAGCCAACTGGTAAACGCCTCCCACCTCTTGCCCCCCTTCCTCCAGCCTCCCCACCCCACTCTGGATGGTTCTGAGTTGCTGGGGTTCTGTGCCTCTGCTCCAGTGATGTCCTGCACTGCTGTATGCCTTACAAACTCTGACCCACTCTGGCAAACACCAGCTTGTATTTACTGTCACTGGCTGCCTCTCTCAACTCTCTTTTTCCCCTTGATATTTCACCACTCTCCACTTTCAAACCAAGCTTTCTCTGTAAATGGCCAGACAGTAAACGTTTCACCTTCTACAGGCCACATGGTCTCTATCACAACGACTCAGGTTCACCCTCGCAGCCTGAAAGCAGGGGGCAATGCAATTTGTTAATGAGTGGGTGTGACTGGTCAATAAAATGTTATTTATGGATGCTGATGTTTGAATTTCATGTTAATATGCACATGTCACAAAATTCTTTTTTCATCTTTTTCAGCCATTTAAAAATGGAAAAACCATTCTTAGCTCATGGATCATATAACACAGGCAATAAGGGGATGCATCTGGCCCATAGTTTGATAACCCTGCTTGAAGTCACTGAGCTGTCAGGTTTCTTAATTCACAGATTATACAAACCAGGTGACACTGGCCAAAGTTTGCCAGCCCCCCGGCTTTAGCCCATAAGCTCTGCTTTGGGCCTGTTTTCTAGAGCTCTTAGGCTAAGGCACCACAGTCATAATCCTTAATTTTTTAAATAATAAATGAAAATTTTTTTTTCTTAAGAATGTTCTGTACTGACTCAGGAGCCTGAGTTACTAGACATATAGCTCCATCGAGAATCCTGCCAGATCCTGAAAAGCAAACACCATAAGATATCATTATCTATGGAATCTAAAATATGACACAAATTAACAAATCTGTGAAAAAGAAAGAAACTCACAGACATAGAGAACTGACTTGTGGTTGCCAAGGGCAGGTAGGGGAGGGAAGAACTTGAGTTTGGGATTAGAAGATACAAGCTATTATACCTAAGATGGATAAACAACAAGGTCCTACTGTATAGCGCAGGGAGCTACATTCAACACCCTATGACATGTGTATCCCAATGTTCATCGCAGCACTGTTTACAATAGCCAGGACATGGAAGCAACCTAGATGTCAATCAGCAGACGAATGGATAAGAAAGCTGTGGTACATGTACACAATGGAATATTACTCAGCCATTAAAAAGAATGCATTTGAATCCATTCTAATGAGGTGGATGAAACTGGAGCCTATTATACAGAGTGAAGTAAGTCAGAAAGAAAAACAGCAATAGAGTATATGGAATTTAGAAAGACAGTAAGTTCAGTTCAGTTCAGTCGCTCAGTCGTGTCCGACTCTTTGCGACCCAATGGATCGCAGCACACCAGGCCTCCCTGTCCATCACCAACTCCTGGAGCTCACTCAGACTCACGTCCATCAAGTCCGTGATGCCATCCAGCCCTCTCATCCTGGGTCGTCCCCTTCTCCTCCTGCCCCCAATCCCTCCCAGCATCAGAGTCTTTTCCAGTGAGTCAACTCTTCGCATGAGGAGTTCAAAGTACTGGAGCTTCAGCTTTAGCATCATTCCTTCCAAAGAAATCCCAGGGTTGATCTCCTTCAGAATGGACTGGTTGGATCTCCTTGCAGATAGACAAGACAGTAAGGATGACCCTATATGTGAGACAGCAAAAGAGACACAGATGTAAAAACAGACTTTTGGACTCTGTGGGAGAAGACGAGAGTGGGATGATTTGAGAGAGTAACACTGAAATATATATATTATCATATGTGAAATAGATCACCAGTCCAGGTTTGATGCATGAGACAGGATGCTCAGGGCTGGTGCACTGGGATGACCCTGAGGGATAAGATGGGGAGAGAGGTGGGAGGACGGGGAACACACGTATATCCATGGCTGATTCATGTCAACGTATGGCAAAAACCACTACAATATTGTAAAGTAATTAGCCTCTAATTAAAATAAATTAATTAATTTTTAAAAAGATCCTGTGATAAACCACAATGGAAAAGAATATGCAAACAAATATATATATATATACAATTATACATATATATGTATAATTGAATCACCTTCCTGTATAGCAGAAATTATTACAACACTGTAAATCAATTATATGTCAATAAAATTTTTTTTAAAAATCCCCTTCCTCCTTCCCACAGTCATCTTTATCCCTGAAGCTCAGGGATCTGGGAGACTGGATCCTCTGAGGAGCTTGGAGCTCTAGGGCTTCTCTTGTGAGTGTCAAACACCACCTTCCATTTCATTTTGCTTCCCTTGGGCATAATTCTTTACTCCCCTTAAGGTCAAGGAGCATCAGTTAAATTTTTTTTTTTACTAATACTGTCTACACAATGACTATTTATTGCTCACTAAACATATGTTGAGGCTTCATCAGAGCAGGTGTAAGAAGACAGATTTCAGGCTGCTCTGGTGGCTCAATGGTAAAGAATCCACCTGCCGATGTAGCAGACACGGGCTGGACCCCTGGTCCAGGAAGATCCCACATGCCTCAGAGCAACTAAGCCCATGCACCACAACCACCGAGCCTGTGCTCTAGGGCTTGGGAACCACAGCTAATGAGGCCACGTGCCACAGCTACTGAAACCCACACACCCTCGGGCCTGCGCCCTGCAACAAGAGCAGCCACCATAGTAAGAAGCCGTGTACAGCAACCAGAGAGTGACCCCCACTCAACACAACGAGGGAAAGACCCATGCAGCAGTGAAGATCCAGCACAGCCAAAAATAAATAACAATTAAAAAAAAGAAGAAGACACCCCTTAAGGTCCAGAAAAGGCAATGGCACCCCACTCCAGTACTCTTGCCTAGAGAATCTCAGGGACGGGGGAGCCTGGTGGGCTACCATCTATGGGGTCACACAGAGTTGGACACGACTGAAGTGACTTAGCAGCAGCAGCAGCAACCCCTTAAGGTCAAGGAACATCAATTAAATTTTTTTATCCCCCACTAATACCATCTACACAATGAATATTTATTGCTCACTAAACATATGTTGATTCTTCATCAGAGTAGGTGTAAGAAGATAGATTTCAGGCTACCCTGGTGGCTCAATAGTAAAAAATAGTAAAGTAAATAGTAAATAATAGTAAAAAAAGAAAGAAAAAAAAGATTTTATGATGGGGTTGGATTTCCTAATCAGGGCTGCCTGAGGAGAGAGTAGGATGCCTTCAGGAGAAGTGAGTTGCTCATCATGTTAGGTAATCAAGAAGAATCTCTAAGACCACTTGGCAAGGATGCTAAGGCTTCAAGAATTTATACTTCAGGGACTTCCGTGGTGGTTCCACAGTTAAGACTCCAAGCTCCCAGTGCAGAGGGCCCAGGTTTGGTCCCTAATTGGGGAACTAGAGACCAGATGCTACAGCTAAAGATCCCACACACCAAACTAAGACCTGGTGCAGCCAAGTAAAAAATAAATGTTAATAAATATTAAAAAATAGAATTTATATTCAGGTAGAAGGCTGGACTTCAGTCCAGCCCCAAGAGTCTGTGATTCCCCAAGTGGGCAAAGGAGAGCCAATTGTCTGAGACACAAGAGAAAGAGAGAGAAAACTAACAGCTGCCCATTCACTGTGCCGAGTGCTTTACAAATGAATAGTATCAAAAATAATAATGACCAACAAGTATTGAACTTATGATGCATGCCAAGTACTGCGCAGCACTAATCCAAGCCCACACAGCCAGAAAACAAAACAAGGACTGAACTCCAGTCCGACTGACCCCAAAGGCCAGGAGGTATCTTTCTCCTCAAGTGGGAGGTTAGGTCACACCATGAAGTCCTAGTATGTTTTGACAGGACTGTGTTGTCTGACCACTTAAAAAGTGACATTAATGATCATGTCCTTGACTAAATTAAGGTCCATTGTGATGTCTCTTCTCTTGAGAAGGAACATATCAGAGGATCAATCTGCTCCTCGACTTAAAAAATAAAATTGCAGAGAATCACAAATGTTATGGAACAAGGACTCTCCCCAGGGAACCAGGAATAGCAACCAACCGCATCACAACCCATCACCAATTAAGGATGCTTAAATGGCAGCTTGTATCTCAGAGGGACGCCGCAAGCAGGAACCACGGCATTCCATCAGGCCTGAAAACAAGTACTTCGTCGTGATCCTGATGTATAATTTACGTGAGCATAAAATGTGTCTCCTCTCTTTTTAAAAACAGACAAGCGCCAGCACAGAGCCCCAGCTGTGCCCCTCGGCCCCTCCACAGAGAAAAACTATTCCTGTCACGGGCTAGCTTTTGTTTTGACCTGGAGCACATCTGAAAACGTGCCCACGGCAGCCACTCTGAGCTTCCCTTCAATCTGTCCCTCAAATGAAGCAACTACTTAACACCCGCACCTGTTCCCATTCCGAAATGCCCTCCCAGCTCCTCCTTCAAAACTCAGGGAGTCCTCCCAGAGAGGCCTCTTCCTCACCTTTACCATACGTCCCCCCCATACCTGTGTGGCACATAGTTTTGAATTCATTATCATGATGCTTGGAAAGAATTAAAAACAGTGTTCTTAAGTTATGTTTGCCCCCCACAAGCAGGCTGTAAACCTGAAGAGAGGAACCAGTCTATTATGTACGTGGGAAGAGACAGAGAACATTATTTATCTGAAGGTCAGACTGGCAGGGGTGGTGGGAGCCGATTCTCATGAGAAAGATGAAGAGAGAAAAACCCTGTTTCCAAGGGCCAGTGGTCAATGGAAAGTTGCTGTATGAAGACCTTAGCTACATAACAAACCAGCACAGAATCAAATGGCTTAGAATCACCGCCTCAGGCATTACCTCTCACAGTTCTGTGCATTTACCAGACTCCACCTGGCGGCTCTTACCTACGTCTCTAGTTGTTGCTGTCGTTCAGCCACAAAGTCGTGTTCAACTCTGCCACCTCACAGGCAGTAGCAGCCAGACTCCTCTGTCCTTCACTATGTCCCAGAGTTTGCTCAAATTCATGTCCGTTAAGTCGGTAATGCTCTCTAACTGTCTCATCCTCTGCCACCCCCTTCTCCTTTTGCCTTTAATCTTTCCCAACATCAGGGTCTTTTCCAAGGAGTCAGCTCTTCGCATCAGGTGGCCAACGTATTGGAGCTTCCAGCTTCAGTCCTTCCCATGAACATTCAGGGTTGATTTCCTTTAGGACTGACTGGTTTGATCTCCTTGCAGTCCAAGAGACTCTCAACAGTCTTCTCCAGCACCATTCCGGGTGCACTCAGATCCTGGCTGGGGTCAGCTGAAGAAGGGTCCACTGGGACAGATGTCCAGATGATGGCCTTATGCCCACCGCTGGTGGTCATCCAGACGGGCACATGCGTCTCTGCACCCAGCCTGCCTGGGCATCTCCAGAGCATTTTGGGATACCACTGGTGTCCTTAAACCCTGCTCCAGAGGGTTAAAGAAATTGGTGACTACCCAACTCTTGATCCTGTCTTCCAGGAGAACAAACAGGAAGGCAGCTTGTGGGAATCAACTTCGTTTGTAACAGGACAAAAGTGGCTGAAACCGGCTGGAGCCAAGACCATTGATCAGAGTCTGCGCAGAAGAGACTTGCTCGCGGGTGGGGCAGCCTTCTGACGTCACAGCTCAGATTTCCACCGGGAGTTTCATACCAGCTCTGGGTAAATGGGCGCGCGCAACCCAGGAAGCACCTGCGTGTAAGAACCCGTCGCTTGCCTTAAACTTTGTAAACAACCATGTTTACAACCTCATCTTTCTACTGGGGATACAGATTTGAGCCGTGCCTCCTGTCTCCTTGTCTCAATGAAGCTTTTCCCTTTCTCAAAAGCAGGTACCAGAGCATAGGCTGCTGTGCATGTTGGGCAGCAAGCCCTTTGCTCCATAATCACCTTCGTTTCCCAGAGCTGCTGTAACAAATTGCCACAAGTGGCGTGGCTTAAGCAACAGAATGTCATTCTGTAAGTTCTTTAAGAGAAGACTTCCTTGCCTCTCTGTAACTTGTGGTGCGGACAGTCCCCAAAAGGGTGGGGACCCCTCAATGGGTCCTTTGCCCTGAGTTACAAATGCCAGTCGAGCAACATCAGGTTGGTATAGCAGAGCAGAAACTTTATTCATTGATCAAGCATGGAGAAGGGAGGGTTCTTGCTCTAAAAACACCTTCTCCCCAGAGGAAAGGGAAGGTGGGAATATTAAGGGGTCGGAGAAGATGTGACATCAGGGCTCTAGGAAAGGGGCAGAGGTTTCCAGAGGCAGTGGGAGCATGCATAGTCTTCCATGCTTTTTTGCGCGTGGAATTGTGCCTAGCAGAGTACAGATCCCTGCCTTGGGCAGAGAGCTTAGCATAGCAAGGAAGCAAATAAAACTTCCAGACAAGTCCAGATCTCATCTGTGCAGGTACATTCCTGTGGTCAAGTCTGAGCCCAATCAGGGCAGTGGACCACTGCAGAGCTCTCAAAGCATAGCTGCAAAACATCTCTGTCAAATACCAGGTATTTTTGAAACAAACAGAAGTAAATGAAGGATGGGATCTTTCAGCTCTCAGGGGCTGAGAGCAATCCTCAGGTCCCTTGGCCTACAGCTGCCTCACTCCAGTCTCACCTCCAACTCCACGTGGCCTTCTCTCTGTGTCCTGTCCTCTTACAAGGGTACCAGTGGATTTAGGACCCAGTCTAACTAAATCGAGCATGATGTCATCTAGATACCCATAACAAATCATATCTGTGAAGACAGTATTGCCAAGTAATTTCTGGGTGGACATGAGTTTTTAAGGGACATTGTTTAACCTCTACAGCTGGTTTCCCTCAAAATTAGATTTTTCATGAAGACAAGGCAGAAGCTGCAAGGCTTTCTCTGACCCAGCCTCAGAGCAATCAGCAACATGACTGTTGATTATTAGTGTCTTACAAGGTGAGCTCTGATTTGAGAATGGGCCACACAAGATACAGTATTAGAAGCATGGTCCCTTGGGATCATACTTGGAGACCAGCATCTATAAGAACCTGTCTCCTGAGAAACTGTATGTGGGTCAAGAAGCAACAGTTAGAACCAGACATGGAACAACAGGCTGGTTCCCAATTGGGAAAGCAGTACGACAAGGGTGTGTATTGTCACCCTGCTTATTTAATTTCTATGCAAAGTTAAATCGAAGTACATCATGCAAAGTGCAGGGCTGAATGAAGCACAAGCTGGAATTAAGATTGCCAGGAGAAATATCAACAACCTCAGATATGCAGATGATAACACTCTAATGGCAGAAACCAAAGAGGAACTAAAGAGCCTGTTGATGAAAGTGAAAGAGGAGAGTGAAAAAGTTGGCTTAAACCTCGACATTCAAAAAACTAAGATCATAGCATCTAGGCCCATCACTTCGCGGCAAATAGAAGGGGAAAAGTGAAAGTGACGGATTTTATTTTCTTGGGGTCCAAAATCGCTGCAGATGATGACTGCAACCATGAACTTAAAAGATGCTTGCTCCTTGGAAGGAAAGCTATGACAAACCTAGATAGCATATTGAAAAGCAGAGACATCAGGCAACAAAGGTCTGTATAATTAAAGCTACGGATGGTTTTTCCAGCAGTCATATATAGATGTGAGAGTTGGACCATAAAGAAGGCTGAGAGCCAAGGAATTGATGCTTTCAAACTGTGGTGCTGGAGAAGACTCGAGAGTCCTTTGGACAGCAAGGAGATCAAACCAGTTAATCCTAAAGGAAATCAATCCTCAGTATTCATTGAAAGGACTGTTGCTAAAGCTCCAATTCTCTGTCCACCTGATGTGAAGAGTCAACTCTGAAAATACACTGATGCTGGGAAAGATTGAAGGCAAATGGAGAAGAGGAGGCAGCAGAGGATGAGTGGTTAGATAGCATCACCGACTCAATGGACATGAAACTCTGGGAGACGGTGAAGACAGGGGAGCCTGGCACGCTGCAGTCCTTGCAGTCACAAAGAGTCAGACATGACTTAGCAACCAAACAACAATCTATGAGAAGGACCAGGGACCAGGGGAAGTGAACAGGAGGGGCAGGACACAGAGGGGAGAGAAGACATTCTTAGGACTGCCATGGTGGGACAAGGGAAGCAAGGCATGCACTTGATTTCCAGGAAAGGTCTGGACAAGACAGAGAAGACTTTCAGGAGCCACCATCTGGCAGAAGAGAAAAATTGTGCATGACAGAGATCTCTACAGAGGACTTTTAAGATGTTTCACTGCACATCAAGACTCTTCCCTGCCTTTTGACATTTCTCAAGAGACAGGGTAAAGATATAAATTGCCTCCATTTGTGTTTTTCTGCCTGGCTGTTATTTCTCACACGTGATTTTCTGCAGGCCAAGATCACAAGATGAACCCAAGATTTCATCGTTTTTATATAAGCGACATACCTCTAACCCTCTCAGTAAAGCCAGCACAGGGCTCTGTCCGTGGAGTGTAATCAACAAATAATGACCAGGTTTAAAGTATTTACAAGTTTAATTTGGAGACTGTACATTTGAAAGGTGAAACCAGGATTTCTGTTGAATAGGAATATGTGCACGCACTTGCAAAAGAGTATCAACTGACTTTTTCAGCTCGTCCTCACTGTAACAGGTTTCCACATGGGTGTTGTTGGATGTTTACAGCCCGAGGGTCATGAAAGGTGATGTTCGGTGAACTGCCTTTCCAGGAAAGTTTGGCTGGAAGGTTCATTTTATTGAACAATATGCCTGACCGTCTTCAGATAACAAAAGATTCAGAGGATGTAGGCAGTGTCCCCTCACAGGCTGCAAAAAATACTCCGCATGATAAGCCCAATAATTCTTCCAGCTCAGGAAATGTTTAGAGGGTGACTAGAATGCCAGGGACGAGTGGGGATATTATAGCTGCAGGCTTTCCAGCTCTGGGGGACTTAGTTAATCAGAGAAATTAAGGGCTCAGATCACTAAGATGATGTTTAGACCCCCAACCAACAAAACAAACCAGTCATGGGAGGAAGTTTATGGAAATACTTCCTATTTCAACATAGTTGATGTAATCTGGGTGCAAAAGACTAGGAACTGACCGGAAATGAGACTTCTCTGCTCACAACCTGTCTGTTTTTATCCTGTGTTGTTGTTTTTTTCTTGTCATTGTTGTTGTTAATATTTGTTGAAGACTTACTATGCTATGTGTTTGACATACATAATCTCATTTAATCCTTACAACACTCGTATGAAACTGGTACTAAGGAAAAGAAGATGTACTGGGCTGGAAATTTGGGTGGAAGTGGATGGAATAGTCCCTGCTCAAAAAGACTGTCTTGCAGTGAAAGAATGCATAAAGAATGGTCTACATATTGTCTGGATGTTTAAAACCAAGACTGTAGTTTGAGTTTTAAGAAATTGAGCCAAGAGCTCAAAGAGGGCTTAAACACAAGTTTAAATGAATTTATGTTAAACTTACATGTATCCAGACCCACTTGTGAGTGTAACTGTTCTTACTCCTACAGTCTCAGTGTAATGGAAGACTTTCTGTGTGTTAATGACATTAACATTCAGTGGAGGGAGATACCACTTCACACCCACTGAGATGGCTAAATCCAAAAAAGGCAGACATTAACAAGTAATGAGGTCATAAATTGGTGAAGCCACTTTGGAAAATAGTCTGGATGTTCCTCAAAATATCAACTATACAGTAACCATATAACAACATTCAGAAAACTAAGATCGTGGCATCCAGTCCCATCACTTCATGGCAAATAGATGGGGAAACAGTGGCAGACTTTATTTTGGAAGGCTCCCAAATCACTGCAGATGGTGACTGCAGCCATGAAATTAAAAGATGCTTACTCCTTGGAAGAAAAGTTATGACCAACCTAGACAGCATATTAAAAAGCAGAGACGTTACTTTACCAACAGAGGTCCGTCTAGTCAAGGCTATGGTTTTTCCAGTGGTCATGTATGGATGTGAGAGTTGGACTGTGAAGAAAGCTGAGCACCAAAGAATTGATGCTTTTGAGCTGTGGTGTTGGAGAAGACTCTTGAGAGTCCGTTGGACTGCAGAGGTCCAACCAGTCCATCCTAAAGGAGATCAGTCCTGAGTGTTCATTGGAAAGACTGATGTTGAAGTTGAAACTGCAATGCTTTGGCCACCTGATGGGAAGAACTGACTCATTGAAAAAGACCCTGATGCTGGGAAATATTGAAGGCAGGAGGAGAAGGGGACAACAGAGGATGAGACGGTTGAATGATATCACCAACTCAATGGACATGAGTTTGGATAAGCTCCGAGAGTTGGTGATGGACCGGGAGGCCTGGTGTGCTGCAGTCCATGGGGTCACAGAGAGTCAGACATGACTGAGTGACTGAACTGAACTGAACTGAACCATATAACCATCAATTCCACTCTAAGATATGTACTCAACAGAAATGAAAACATATATCCACACTAAGAACTGCTCATAAATATTCATACCAATGTTATTTGTAATAGCCAAAAGGTGGAAACAACCCAAATACCCACCAACTGATTTATGGATGAACAACATGGAGTGTATCTATACAATGCAATCTTATTCAGTAATTTTAAAAAAAAAATGAAGTACTGATACACACTATGACATGATCACCTGTGAAGATATTATAAGTGAAAGAAGCCAGTCACAATGATGACGCATTATATGATTCCACTTATATGAAATGTCCAAAGTAGGAAAATTCATGGAGACAGAAATTAGATTAGTGGTTCCCAGCAGAGAGGGAAGTGGGCAGTGACTATTACTAGGTATAAGATTTCTTCGGGGTGGTAATGAAGATGTTCTGAAGATTGTCTTATGATAGTTGTACAGCTCTGTGAATATACCGAAAACCATTGAATTGCATATTTTAAAAGAGTGAACATATAGTGACTTCCCTGGTGATTCAGTGGTTAAAAATCTACCTGCCAATACAGGGGACATAGGTTCAATCCCTGGTGTGGGAAGATTCCACATCTCTTGGTGCAACTAAGCCCCCACACTGCAACTACTGAGCCCCTCCTCTGCAACTATTGAAGCCAACGTGCCCTAGAGCCCACGCTCCACAACAAGAGAAGCCACCTCAATGAGAAGCCAGTGCACTGCAGAGAAGACCCAGCACAGCCAAAAATAAATAAAGAAATAAAATTTTTTTAAACATATCTTTGTAAAAGAAAAAATGAGAGAACATGTAGTATATAAACTATATCTCAATAGAACTTATTAAAAAAAGAGAGAGAAAAGAAAAATTTCTTTTTAATATGTAGTTTTAAAATGCCACTTTGGAAAGGCTGAGGACAAGAATGGATTCAGGTTTGTAAGCCTTGCATGTATACAATTTGGGGAACCTTCTTCAACAAACATAATTTTATAAATAGCAATGTGCTGTGCTATGCTTATTCTCTCAGTCACAGCCGACTCTTTGTGACCCCATGGTCTGTAGCCCACCAGGCTCCTCTATCCATGGGATTTCCCTGGCAAGAATACTGGAGTGGGTTGCCATGCACTCCTCTAGGGGATCTTCCCAATCCAGGGATTGAACTCAGGTCTCCCACACTGCAGGCAGATTCTTTACCAGCTGAGTCACCGGGGAAGCCCAAGAATACTGGAATGGGTAAACTATCCCTTTTCCAGTGTATCTTCCCAACCCAGGAATCAAACTGGGGTCTCCCGCATTGCAGCCAGCTTCTTTAGCAGCTGAGCTACTAGGGAAGCCCACAAATGCCAATATGTTGTACAATAATTCGAGGATAGTTAACAGAACAGTATGTGCTCAGTTGTGCCCTACTCTTTGTGACCCCACGGACTGTAGCCAACCTGGCTCCTCTGTCCTTGGAATTTTTCAGGCAAGAATACTGGAGCAGGGTGCCATTTCCTATCCAGGGGATCTTCCCAACCCAGGGACCTAACCTGTGTCTCTTGGGTCTCCTGCATTACAGGCAGATTCTTTACCACTGCGCTACCTGGGAAGCCTCCAATAATACAGTACTATAACTTAAAATTTTGTTAAGGGGTAGAGTTCATTTCTGGAGAAGGCAATGGCACCCCACTCAGTACTCTTGCCTGGAAAATCCCATGGACGGAGGAGCCTGGTAGGCTGCAGTCCATGGTGTTGCTAAGAGTCGGATACAACTGAGCGACTTCACTTTCACTTTTCATGCATTGGAGAAGGAAATGGCAACCCACTCCAGTGTTCTTGCCTGGAGAATCTCAGGGACAGCGGAGCCTGGTGGGCTGCCACCTAGGGGGTCGCACAGAGTCGGACACGACTGAAGTGACTTAGCAGCAGCAGTAGCAGAGTTCATGTCATGTTTTGTTGTTGTTGTTGTTGTTGTTGTTTACCACAATTTAAAAATGCAAACACAAATTTCAGTGCAAACTGGATAATTAGGATGAGAAAAGAAACGACAAATTTAAAAATAAATTTTAATAGAAAATTAAAGAGTAAAAGCTGGAAACCATCTACAACCAATTTCTAAAACCACACTTTATTAACTAACGGCCTGTCATCTGTATACAATCCTACTTTCCAACATCGCTGGCTGCATAATCTTTGTTCACGTTTCCATGAGACAATGATGTCAATCAATTTCTACAGGGAGAGCAGAAAGCACTCAGTCTTTCCTCTAGCATAATTGATACAAATTGCTTTTTATAATATACATATCCCAATTTCCCCCCTGCTCAAAACAAGTGTCCTGCCTTCCAAGGACATCCTCCCCCTGAGATGAGGGGCAGTTTTTATCTTCTCTTTGAACTCAACATCACCCCCGGCACTTGAACTTTCCAACACCAGCCAGGCGAAGCTGGGGAAGATACGCTGAAACCAGCACTCCCATCCTGCCCAGAGGAGTGAAAACAAACTCACTTGTTCTTGGAACACAATTTGACAACAGATAGTAGAGATCCCTCTAAATTCCACCTTTGGGAATTCCCCCTAAGGAAATTACTGCAATGCACAAGAGCAATGTAAATGTCTGATATACGCAAATAATAAAAAACTTTATTATCTGATCATGTGTTGGTACCTTTTAAAAGGGTGATAAAAATAATATAATAATATGAAAATTATAACACATATAATATTGTATAATTATAATAAGTCATGGGGTGATACAAAATTTTGTACACAGTATGCCTAGAACCAGGCAGGTGGTGCAGTGGTAAAGAATCCACCTGCCAGTGCAGAAGACAAGAAGGCTCAGGTTCAGTCCCTGGGTTGGGAAGATTCCCTGGAGAAGTAAATGGCGACCCTCTCCAGTATTCTTGCCTGGGAAATCCCATGGACAGAGGAGCCTGGTGGGCTATAGTCCGGTTTTATGACCATGGGGTCACAAAGAGTCGGACATGACTGAGCTCAGCACAGAACATGCCTAAAACTAAATTTGGTTTCAATCTTGTGCATAAAGAAAAAGAAAAAAAAAAAGATTAGAAGGAAATGCATCAAAATTCTAAAATGATTGTGTTGGGAAGGCTTAAGCAAATTTTCCTTATCTCATATAAATTTCATAGTGAAAATATGGTTGCCTAATACTCCTGTCCACTCCCTGACTCAGCCCATAGAATTAATGGTCCTAAATATTAGCAAAGCAGCTGGCTCCTTAGAGAGGGCCGCTATAATAAATAAATGTAAAGTATGGTTATGAGTTTATTTTTGAAGTGCTTTCAGCAAAATCACTTGTTTACACATAGCAACATTCTGGCGGTGGGGGCGGGGAAATCAATGCAGTTAAATAACTTCACCTCTGAAACTGCCCCACACATAGTGTGTAGCTTTGTCCTGCGACTGGAACCTCCATTCAGCAAATCCTAGACACACTATTAGAGAGTCAATGTAGGTCATGCCATCTGCTGTATGCTCTCCAGACTTGAAAATCAGAATAACTCAACAAGAAGCCCTCAAAGCTGCCAAGAGCTGTCAGAGGTGTGCGTTATTATAGTAACAATCTGGCGGCGGCAGTGGAGCAGACAGGAGTTTGTTGCTATATTCAGGGCATAGGACTTGCTGGACCAGAACTAATGGGGGGAGGAAGGAGAGGATGAAAATGCAAGCAACACTGGCAATGGGTAACTTACAACTTGGATAATCATAAGGAAAATGTCTGCACTTAAGGTGGTGGTCCAGTCATCTTTTAAATACCTCAACATTGCTGTAGAGAGAGAATTCCATGTAAGTCCCATTCACATTGGACTTTACACCATGGGCTTACCATCAGAAATAGTCCTGTGATTTGAAGGAAGTGAGAGACACACGGAGGAAGCTGATTCCACCAGCTCATGGTAGCCTTCCTGCATCAATGCATGCAAACCAGAAGCAGAGCTAAGCCTTGACTGCAGAGCACAGTGGAAAGAGCCCCAGGCTTTGGAATTGGGAAGACTTTCCTGGTAGCTCAGCTGGTGAGGAATCCGCCTGCAATATGGGAGACCTGGATTCGATCCTTGAGTTGAGAAGATCCCCTGGAGAAAGGAACGGCTACCCACTCCAGTATTCTTGCCTGGAGAATTCCATAGACAGAGGAGCCTGGCAGGCTACAGTCCATGGGGTTGCAAAGAGTAAGACACAACTTTCACTCACTCACTTGGGTTCAAATCCACTTGCTAGTTGTGTTACATTGACAGGATGCTTAACCACCTCCAGCCTCAATTTTAGCATCAGTAAAATGGGAATTAAAATTCCTGCTTTACAGGATTTTTAGAAGAATCAAAAATGCCATTTGTAAACATAAACGATACCACATGACCCAGCAATTCCACTGACAAATATCTACCCACACAAAGACTTGTATATGAATGTTTATAGGAGTATTACTCAGGATAGCCAAAAAGCTGAAAGAGAGGAGCTTGGAGATTGTTTATATTGTGGAATCACAAATATAGCACGCCTCAGATAGCTGCCTTTTGTTCTTTTATGAGAAAGGAAAATAAACCCTGTGTGTTTAAAAAAAAATTGTCAAAAAGTAGAAACAATCTGTCCATCACCTGTTGAACAATCCGGGTCAGGAAGATCCCCTGGAGAAAGGATTGGCTACCTTCTCCAGTATTCTTGCCTGGGAAATTTCATGGACAGAGGAGCCTGGTGGGCTACAGTCCATGGGGTCACAAAGAGCCGGACACGACTGAGCAGGCATGCATCTTAAGGCTGTTATTTAAAACAGAAATGCTCTATTTAAAACACCTGCTGCTCCTGCTAAGTCACTTTAGTCGTGTCTGACTTTGTGCAACCCCATAGACGACAGCCCACCAGGCGAAACACCTAGCATAATCCAAAAGTCTACAAGCAATAAAGGCTGGAGAGAGTGTGGAGAAAAGGGAACCCTCCTACACTGTTGGTGGGAATGCAAACTAGTACAGCCACTATGGAGAACAGTGTGGAGATTCCTTTAAAAACTGGAAATAGAACTGCCTTATGACCCAGCAATCCCACTGCTGGGCATACACACTGAGGAAACCGGAGTTGAAAGAGACATGTGTACCCAAATGTTCATCGCAGCACTGTTTATAATAGCCAGGACATGGAAGCAACCTAGATGTCCATCAGCAGATGAATGGATAAGAAATCTGTGGTACATATACACAATGGAGTATTACTCAGCCATTAAAAAGAATATATTTGAATCAGTTCTAATGAGGTGGATGAAACTGTAGCCTATTATAGAGTGAAGTAAGCCAGAAAGAAAAACACCAATATAGTATACTAATGCATATATATGGAATTTAGAAAGATGGTAATGATAACCCTGTATGCGAGACACTAAAAGAGACACAGATGTATAGAACAGTCTTTTAGACTCTGTGGGAGAGGGAGAGGGTGGAATGATTTTGGAGAATGGCATTGAAACATGTATAATATCATATATGAAACGAATCGCCAGTCCAGGTTCGATGCAGGATACTGGATGTTTGGGGCTGGTGTACTGGGATGACCTAGAGAGATGGTACAGGGAGGGAGGTGGGAGGGGGGTTCAGGATGGGGAACATGTGTACACCCGTGGTGGATTCATGTTGATGTATGGCAAAAACAATACAATATTGTAAAGTAATTAGCCTCCAGTTAAAATAAATTTATACTGAAAAAAAATGCCTAGCATAGTGCCAGGTAACCAATAGGTCATGGTTATTATAAGATCTGTCATTCGATTACAATTTAACTGGCTTCTCCCCCTTCTAGAAAATTTCCTTAGTACACTGTGTGTTTCCTACTCAGAAGGTAGTATTAGAAGCAGAAGTGCAATCCTTGAAGAGACTCTGCATCTCATCAATCCTTTCTGCAGATGGGAAAACTAAGGCCAAGGAGACTGATGGTTCTTACCTGAGGAAGGTGGATTAACCCGTACACTCCCAGCAAAGCAAGGCAAGTACAAAGGCACAAAGCTCCTGCTCCCAGGAGTGCACCTTCATGAATTGCTTCTGCCTGAGTTCTTGGCCCAGGATCAGCTTCTGAAAGGGCACGCCCATAGATAACAACCATAATTATCATCAGGCTAAAGGCTGGCATCTACTGGGGGTGGTTGTGCTCTCCTGGACGGTCCCTTAGTTGACATTTTCTTTCTCAGTAAGAATTTGGTAAACAATCAGACACAATGGGGCTCAGAGTTTCTTCATACAGTAAACACTGAGGCCTGGATCACACACACCCTCTGCACACACGGGACCCTTGGTGGAAAAAAAGGACAAATCCCAGATGAGGCAGTGGCTTCTGATGGGTTGAAATTTGAAAGGCTATTCTGTCCCTGAAACACCCTCTAACCAAGTCTGAATCTGAAAATTCCACACTAGGGATGCATTCATTTGGGTAGAAGCATTGCCTTTCCATTCAGAAAACTAAGATCATGGCATCCAGTCCCATCACTTCATGGCAGATAGATGGGGAAACAGTGGAAACACTGACAGATTTTATTTTCTTGGCCTCCAAAATCATTGTGGATGGTGATTGCAGCCATGAAATTAAAAGACGCTTACTCCTTGGAAGGAAAGTTATGATCAACCTAGACAGCATATTCAAAAACAGAGACATTATTTTGCCAACAAAGGTCTGTCTAGTCAAGGCTATGGTTTTTCCTGTGGTCATGTATGGATGTGAGAGTTGAACTATAAAGAAAGCTGAGCACCGAGGAATTGATGTTTTTGAACTGTGGTGTTGGAGAAGATTCTTGAGAGTCCCTTGGACTGCAAGGAGATCTAACCAGTCCATTCTAAAGGAGATCAGTCCTGGGTGTTCATTGGAAGGACTGATGTTGAAGCTGAAACTCCAATACTTTGGTCACCTGATGCGAAGAACTGACTCATTGGAAAAGACCCTGATGCTGGGAAAGATTGAAGCAGGAGGAGAAGGGGATGACAGAGGATGAGATGGTTGGATGGCATCACTAACTCAATGGACATGAATTTGAGCGAGCTCCAGGAGTTGGTGACGGACAGGGAAGCCTGGTGTCCATAGGGTCCCAAAGAGTCGGACACGACTGAGTGACGTAACTGAACTGAGGAGCCAAAGATAACATATCCTCTTTTAATTTTAAATCATACACTTTTATAGCCATCAGGAAACCTAGATATCATCTAGTACAATGGTTTTCTAAGGTATGTTGGCAACTGACTTTTCACATAAATGCTGAAAAAGACAGTCAATGTTAGTCACTCAGGCACGTCCCACTCTTTGAAACCCCATGAACGGTAGCCCCCCAGGCTCCTCTATCCATGGGATTTCCCAGGCAAGAATACTGGAGTGGGTAGCCATTCCCTTCTCCAGAGGATCTTCCCAACCCAGGGATCGAACCACCCATGTCTCTTGCATTGCGGGCAGTTTCTTTACCATCTGAGCCACCAGGGACCTAATATTTAAAACAAGTAGAGGGGAAGTTGCTCTAATACCAGCAACGGGAGGTGCCATACTCTGCCCACCTGCTCCCCACTGGGCAGCCCCTTGGTGTGTCCAAGAATGCGAGACTCCTCCACACCAACTGGAAACTGCCACCCCACGCTGTCGTGTGATTGAAAATGGTACCTATTAACATTAATTACTTGGTCTAAAGAACAGCTACCAGGTGTTGAGCATGAATACGCAATGAAGTCCCAGCAGTGTACAAAGTAACCACCTTACAAGGATTTCTCATTTAATTCTCACAATAAACTGCTCTGGTGTCGGTACCATTATTATTCCCATTTTATCACTTCAGTGGCACACAGGTTAAATAACAGCTAATCTGAGTTGGAGGCAGGATATGAATGCCGGCTATCTGACTCCAAGCCAGCCATCATATTTCTCCTAACTCATTCTTTCCATCCTGCAGATGCAGGCCGAGCACAGGAGGTGGGCTCTGTGCAGTCAGAAGGTTGATATCTGCAGAGCTGGATGCAGGATCAGGGTGCGACTCCCACTTCAGGGTCCTCCCATGGGGTTCCTTCATCTAAGGGATCAAGTAAAAAGTCTTCATGAAGAAGCCTCAGTCTGGGGATACTATAGTGATCCAGTGGTTAGGACTCCACGCTTCCTCTGCAGGGGGTAGAGGTTCAACCCCTGGTCCAGGAACTGAGATCCTGCAAGTTGTGCGGAGTGGCCAAAAAAACCCCAGTCTTTGGCATGGTTCCCTCAGTCCTTAGCCCTGCCAGCCCTCCAGTCTCGCTTCAGTCTCACCAGTGCTCGTCCCGCTCATGCTCCTGGACTTTAGGAGTTCCATGAGCTTTAGGACCAGGTCCTAAAAATGCCCCACTCCCTCAGCCACTCCCTTCCCTCAGGTTGTCCCCAGAGAAGGGACAGACCCCCCAGGGGATGTCCTTCCCCTGCCCTAATTAACTCATACTGAACTTTCAAGGTTTAGTTAGGGCATCTCCCTTGTATGATTCCTAGGGAAACCCCAGACACTTGCCGGACCTCTCCACACACCCCGGCCCACCTAGCTCATCCTTTCTCCTCACTCCCCTCTACACGGAAGCACCTTTACTCATGGGCACAGCAGCCTCTCTCTCTCCAACTAAAACCTTCAAGAATGAGTCCCACCTTTACCTGTCTTTGTTCCCTAACCCAAGAACAGGGCCAGAACTTAGGTGTGCTCCAATAGAATAGGAATGAATGAGCAAATGACCCTTGAGATAACACAAAAATAACTGGCTATCAAGTCCATTTTGAGGCCCTCTATATTTTTCTTTAAGTAAAAAGTTCACTCGAAAGTTAAAAATTGTTTAAGGAAAAAAAGTCACCTCAAATGGAATGATTAAATATATACTTTTGTCCATGGACTGCATACCCTTTTATGGGCATGCAGTTCCACTCAGTTAACACACACGAGACTTCCTATAGCTTGTCTGATCTTCACTCTCTTCAGGGACAAGCACAGTCACACATCCACTCTTGAGCCCCAACCCCCATCTCTACCAAGTGGTGCCCAAATCTCTCCTCACACCCGCTGGGGACCAAGAAGCCACAGTCTTTCCAAGGCAGTTCATTCTGATCTAACTCCTAAAATAAATCATAGCAAACAAGAGACAGGGATCCTGTATTGAACTGTAATCTGCTTCCTTGTAATTCTTCCCCAGTAGTCCCCTATACCCCTCAGTTCAGTTCAGTTCAGTTGCTCAGTCGTGTCCGACTGTGTGCGACCCCATGAATCACAGCACACCAGGCCTCCCTGTCCATCACCAACTCCTGGAGTTCACTCAGACTCAGGTCCATCGAGTCACTGATGCCATCCAGCCATCTCATCCTCTGTCGTCCCCTTCTCCCTCCCCCAATCCCTCCCAGCATCATAGTCTTTTCCAATGAGTCGACTCTTTGCATGAGGTGGCCAAAGTACTGGAGTTTCAGCTTTAGCATCATTCCTTCCAAAGAAATCTCCTTCAGAATGGACTGGTTGGATCTCCTTGCAGTCCAAGGGACTCTCAAGAGTCTTCCCCAACACCACAGTTTGAAAGCATCATTCTTCGGTGCTCAGCTTTCTTCACAGTCCAGCTCTCACATCCATACATGACCACAGGAAAAACCATAGCCTTGACTAGATGGACCTTTGTTGGCAAAGTAATGTCTCTACTTTTGAATATGCTATCTAGGTTGGTCATAACTTTTCTTCCAAGGAGTAACTGTCTTTTAATTTCATGGCTGCAGTCACCATCTGCAGTGATTTTGGAGCCCAAAAAAATAAAGTCTGCCACTGTTTCCCCATCTATTTCCCATGAAGTGATGGGACCAGATGCCATGACCTTCATTTTCTGAATGTTGAGCTTTAAGCCAACTTTTTCACTCTCCTCTTTCACTTTCATCAAGAGGCTTTTTAGTTCCTGTTCACTTTCTGCCATAAAGGTGGTGTCATCTGCACATCTGAGGTTATTGATATTTCTCCCAGCAGTCTTGATTCCAGCTTGTGTTTCTTCCAGTCCAGCGTTTCTCATGATGTACTCTGCATATAAGTTAAATAAGCAGGGTGACAATATACAGCCTTGACGTACTCCTTTTCCTATTTGGAACCAGTCTGTTGTTCCATGTCCAGTTCTAACTGTTGCTTCCTGGCCTGCATATAGGTTTCTCAAGAGGCAGGTCAAGTGCTCTGGTATTCCCATCTCTTTCAGAATTTTCCACAGTTTATTGTGATCCACACAGTCAAAGACTTTGGCATAGTCAATAAAGCAGAAATAGATGTTTTTCTGGAACTCTCTTGCTTTTCCATGATCCAGCAGATGTTGGCAATTTGATCTCTGGTTCCTCTGCCTTTTCTAAAACCAGCTTGAACATCAGGAAGTTCACGGTTCACATATTGCTAAAGCCTGGCTTGGAGAATTTTGAGCATCACTTTACTAGCATGTGAGATGAGTGCAATTGTGTGGTAGTTTGAACATTTTTTGGCATTGCCTTTCTTTGGGATTGGAATGAAAACTGACCTTTTCCAGTCCTGTGGCCACTGCTGAGTTTTCCAAATTTGCTGGCATATTGAGTGCAGCACTTTCACAGCATCATCTTTCAGGATTTGAAATAGCTCAACTGGAATTCCATCACCTCCACTAGCTTTGTTTGTAGTGATGCTTTCTAAGGTCCACTCAGATCTAGCCTAATCCCTTTTCCAGAAGACAGCCCCTCAGAATCCTCTCAAGTCCCATCTGAGTCTTTGGATTAAATATCGCCATCTCTGCCAACAGTCTCAACTGCCTTCTCAGCACCTGTGTGGTTTCCCAACAACTCCCAAGTGTCATAGACTTGCTATTGGTGCACCCAGGATTCTATTAGCTCTTTTGGTAGCTATAGCTCAGCAGTCCGTCACAGAGCTCGTGGTCAACCACCTCCTCTGAGTCTTTTCCATTCATGTTGCTGCTAAACCATGTCCCTCTCGTTCTAAATGGAGCAGCTGCATTCACGGACCTACTTTCTTTCTGTAATTGCAGGAGAGACTGCTACCTGTTGGCCAAAATCCATTTCCTCTATTTCTCAGGCACACAGCTAGATTACACTTCCCAGACTCTCTCGCAGCTAGGTGTTGCCACGTGACTTAGTTGTAGCCAATATATTATGAACACAAGATGTTTAAGAAACAAGGGTGACATCAGAATAACCAAATCATTAATGAAAAAATGTTTCTTTTTTTAGAGGAATTCTGGCTAACAAATGAGCAAGAAAGACAGAACATCACCATATACAAACCTTTACATAATCATCAATAGTCAAAACACCATCAATAGTCAAAACACCATATACAAACCTTTACATAACCATCAATAGTCAAAACCACAAGTCCCCGGGAGTAAGCTTGTCCCAAAAATCTGGACCAGAGAAACAAATGTGGCCCTAAATCCATTATTGTTGAAGCTGAATGATGAGTATTGGGGTGAACTTTAGTATCTCCCTCGTTTTTTGTATGTTTGAATTATTCTGTAATAAAAAATAAAGTTAAAATAAACATACTCTTCTCCTCCTCCTGGAGGCATGTCTAGAGGAGGATGTTAATGAGACTTTCAGGGGTGGAAGAAGCCACAAGATGGAAGGAGCCTGCCATTAGCTAACCACAGACATCATCTCAGACTGTTATGTGAACAAGAAGTAAACATCTGTTGTGTATGTAACATTATAATATTCTAGGTTTATTTGTTTCCACAACCTACTCTACACATATAATATGGACAGAAATACTTTGGTCTTGGTCCACAGCTTAACTAATGTGATCTTTCCAAAATCATTCTTTTTCTCAAATTATGTTCCCTTCTTTTGCTATTTTTCCTTTCTAGCATTTAGGCTTTGAAATGAAAATGCCAAGTATAGCATTTCTAAATGTTAGACAATGCCCTGTAGCCACCACTAGACACCTTCTACAGGGAGACCAAGTCAATAAATCAATATCCTTTGAGTAGTGATTCTGTTATGAAACCATCTCATTATACAAACCCCTGACACAATATTCTGTTCTATCCGGTGATTATTACGTACCTGTCAGATGCCTTGTTAAACTCTAACTAGGTAATTGACAGTTGAGTCTACTAACTTAGAAAAAAGGAAATAAGATCAGATTTGATTTATTCTTAGTAAATCCACACTAACTCTATTGATCATTTTCAGTTTTAAGTGGTCACAAGTAATTCCCTTAATAATTTATTGTGGAATTTTGTCTGGTTTCAACTGTTAAGCTCACCATTCTCTAATTTATAGTGAGAAAAGACATTCCTTTTTGAAAAGTCATTTCCTTTTCAAAAATCAAAACTATTTTGGTAGGGTTCCAACCTCTAACACTGCAGTTCCTCAAATCCACTCTAGGTGGTTGGGTATTTCCACTTGCAGATCCCCTGGAAAATATTTTCTTTCCCTCAAGATACTTGAAATCATTTAGAGAAATTCAGGCTCTTAACTCTAGTTCCCTTTTTATTTATTTTTTTGGGCTCCAAAATCACTGCAGATGGTGACTGCAGCCATGAAATTAAAAGACGGTTACTCCTTGGGAGAAAAGTTATGACCAACCTAGATAACATATTCAAAAGCAGAGACATTACTTTGCCGACTAAGGTCCGTCTAGTCAAGGCTGTGGTTTTTCTTGTGGTCATGTATGGATGTGAGAGTTGGACTGTGAAGAAAGCTGAGCACCGAAGAATTGATGCTTTCAAACTGTGGTGTTGGAGAAGACTCTTGAGAGTCCCTTGGACTGCAAGGAGATCCAACCAATCCATTCTGAAGGAGATCAGCCCTGGGATTTCTTTGGAAGGAATGATGCTAAAGCTGAAACTCCAGTACTTTGGCCACCTCATGCGAAGAGTTGACTCATTGGAAAAGACTCTGATGCTGGGAGGGATTGGGGGCAGGAGGAGAACGGGATGACCGAGGATGAGATGGCTGGATGGCATCACTGACTCAATGGACGGGAGTCTGAGTGAACTCCGGGAGTTGGTGATGGACAGGGAGGCCTGGCGTGCTGTGATTCATGGGGTTGCAAAGAGTCGGACATGACTGAGCAACTGAACTGAACTAAACTGATTCTACCACTGATTCTGAGAATCTCTTCCGTAAGACAGAAGAGATGCAAAATAAGAGCAAAGCCATTCTACTTCATCTGTGTCACTTATGTTCACCACGTGCATCTCTCAGAACAGTTAGTTGTTCCTTCTGGAAAGAAGTGGTAGGTTCCTGTTGCCTTGAGTCCTTCCAGCTCCATTCTGTGTCCCAGCTCATTACCCATAGCTTCTTGGGGAATGCGTACAAGAGACACACTGACACTTTCACACTCTTTATCACCAACAAGGGCTGCACCATAATGTTTGTATCTGACCTCATTCCCCAGGTCCTGGGTGAGCAATGTACCAACGTCAGAGTAATGCCTTCAATGTCAGGCCAAGGCTAGCAGACAGTGTGACATCTATGCTTGTCTCTCAGTCCTCAGGCCCTACTAACCCAGCAGCATTAGATCAAAGAGACTAAAAGAATAATGAACAAGAATGACTCACAAAAGAGAGGGTGATGTGTCAGAATTTTACTTGAAATTCTTTCAGTCCTCCCACCTAAATCTCTTCTTCCTAGTATCATGGTGCATGCATGCCTCTGAGGGTTCCCTTTCAGTTTAGGGTCACACCAAAGAGCTGGACCTGAAGGAGAGACAGTCCTCAAGCATCCCAGAGCATAGTGGATGACTTTGTTGTTGTTCTTTAGTCACTCAGTCGTGTCTGACTCTTTGTGACCCCAGGCACTGCAGCACTCCGGGCTTCCCTGTCCTTCACCATCTCCCAGAGTTTGCTCAGACTCATGCCCATTGAGTCGATGAAGCCATCCAATCATCTCATCCTCTGTATATGACTAACACTATCCTTGAACCCAAGTTATCTTGGCCATTCTTGCTCTGCATATCACTAGAGAACCCTTGGCATTTTTGTTTCAAAACAAAACAAAAGGGACTGACATTTCTGCTTCAACTCTCAAATCGCTCTCAACTTTGATCTTTCTGACATCATTGAAAAGGCTGAGAAAGAACTACTTGCTTTTCAGAACTCAAAAACTACCCTCAAGGGCACCAAAGGCTCACATCTTGTTCTCAAGGTTGCCACCACTGGCGTTTCGCCATCTCATCTCTCCTCAGCACTAGGATATGAAGAACAACCTGCTGTTTCTCGGTCTGGACTTGGGGAGGACAACCTCCATCCAGACCAGCAAAGCCCCTGTTAGACATTCTGCTTCCGGATGAGTCCCCAAGCAGGATGTTAAGCCAAATGGTTAACCCTGAATCATGACCAATATATCTCTGGGCCATTAGGAGAATTTGCATCTATTTGTTCCATATAGCCCAACAGAATCTTTGCCTGAAAACACTTTGACTCCTTAATTATTTTATCCTCACTTGGATGGTCCTAAATGACTCTTCCCACCAGCCCTGCAGATTTTTGATAAGGGTTATATTTTATTTGTACTTCCCCAGTGACTCAGTGGTGAAGAACCTGTCTGCTGCAGTCCATGGGGTCGAGAAGAGTCAGACACGACTGAGCAACTTCACTTTCATTTTCATGCATTGGAGAAGGAAATGGCAACCCACTCCAGTGTTCTTGCCTGGAGAATCCCAGGGATGGGGGAGCCTGGTGGGCTGCCGTCTATGGGGTCACACAGAGTTGGACGCTACTTAGCAGCAGCAGCAGCTAATGCAGAAAACATAAAAGACTCGGATTCAATCCCTGGGTCAGGAAGATCCCCTGGAAAAGGGAATGGCAACCCACTCCAATATTCTTGGAGAAATCCCAAGGACAGAGGAGACTGGTGGCTACAGTCCATAGGGTCGCAAAGAGTCATGCACAACCGAAGCAATTTAGCATGCATGCACACTAGCCTCAGCTTCTATTGTTTTTTTCTAAGCAAGCCTTTATTGGGGTTCCTGCAGCAGCAGCAAGGGAATAAGAATAAACAACAGGTTCCTTTCCCTGTCCCCTGCTCCCCAAGGGGGAGCAAGCTTGTTCCCTATATGGGGTGAGGATAGGGATGTGTCCATGGGTTGGGCCAGAAGTGTGGTTTAGACAGTTTGCTACCACTTAGGTATTGTGTGCAGGGGGCATGCTCAGTACACGGCGTTTGCTCCCAACACTCTTCGTTTTTCTCTAGGCTCCTACTTTTTGGTCTTTCTGTATCTTTTGGGTCCAGAATTTGCCCCAGCTGCACTGTGTGCCCCTGCACACAGTCATTTTTAGTCCCTTACAGTTTCTTTGTGTTTTCTTGCCCTAGGAGAGGCATGACCAAGCGCAAGCATTGCCATACTGCAGCAGGGGTGAAGCTGGGGAATGACCCAGCTTCACTCTTAACAAGTCTGTTTCCTTAAATAAGAGCTGGCTCCCCTTGTATAGCCATAGTTTCTAACATTCCAGAATAAAATGCTATTGCTCACTCATGAGCTTGTACAATGAGATCATTCAGATAATTCGATAGACAACAAGGCGGTGGACAAGATCCACTTATTTGTCCAGCAAGACCTTCGAGTGTGCCACCTGTGAAATAAGACTTCCTAGACTGAAGTCTGACCCTGTTACTTCTGACTCTTGAACCTCAGTTTCCCTATCTGTAAAATGTGTCCACAAATTGCACTTCCACCTAAAGCTGATGTTGGATTAAATGATATAACCCACATCAGTACTTAGCACGATGCCTGGCACATCAGAAGAGCTCTGTGAACATCATTATCATTATGAATTCAAGGGGATTTGAAGACTGTCCACTGGTTCATAGGAGATACGAATCCAGACTTCATTGGAATGGTCCACGTCAGTCTTAAATTTAGAATAAATGACTTCACAGGCTTTGTCCCTCCCATTATTTGCTGCAATCAGCCAAACCTAGCTCAGAACTAAAAGCAGCTATCATCTGAAGCAAAGAAATGAAACTTTTAGCAAAAAAAAAAAAAAAAAACAAGCAAATTCAATGAAATCTTAGCAAATTAGTCTTTTGGGTCTCTCATTTACACTCTATCTTGTAAATTCCTGGAATTTGTAGATTCACTACTTTTTAATCAGAATTTAATTAGCACCTTGCACACAATAAGCACTCAGTGATTGGGAATATATATGAAAAAATTATGTCACCAGTCACCCAGGTACCGGGGAAACCCAATCCTCATTCTTATTCATTAAAGCCCAATTCTCCAAGGACTTGTCTGAGAGCCATTGGCAGAGAGATTCCTCAGAGCTTTAATTAAAGAGCCCCTTGCCCTCCTATCCACTACTTCTCATCCTCCCTTCCCTCGTCATATTCAGTTTCCATCTTCTCTGAGAGATTCCTATCTTGGAAAATAGAGAATTGCTTTTAACAAGAATAATCTAGGGACTTCCCTGGCAGTCCAGTGGATGGGAATCCACCTGTCAATGCAGGGGGCACAGGTTCAGTCCCTGGTCTGGAAAGATTCCACATACCTTGGGGCAACTAAGCCAACAGGCCACACCTACTGAGCCTGTGTGCTGCAAATTCTGAAGGCTAGAGCCCACGCTCCACAACAAGAGACGCCACCACAATGAGAAGCCCTCGAGCTGCAACCAAGAGTAGCCCTTGCTCACCACAACAAGAGAAAGCCTGTGCGCAGCAACAAAGACCCAGTGCAACCAAAAATAAAGCAAATAAATAAATAATTTTTTAAAAGGATAATCTAGAGAAATGACTGGATGTGAGTTTTATCTCTACAGGAGCATGCTAAGAATATGTACTTTGGGGATAATTATTTTTACCCCTCCTACATCAGGATGTGGCCTGTACCCCTCACACCAGGCATTGTTCCTGCAAGCTCAGATCACAGTCTTCTGCTACAATCTCATAAAGATTTCATTCCAAACAAGCTCTAGTCTTACCCAATACGTTTACCGAGTTGCTCTCCTACCAAGGAAAGCACCCTCTCCAAACATACTGGTGAGAAAGAGAATCGAAGGCCTTTTCAGTTTACGCTTATAAATATAATATTAGAAAAATCTCACATCCCCAAATCCTGGGAACCTGTGGCTGCTGTTAGACAATTCAGCCACATCAGTGGAAGTCTGGCATGTCAGAAGCTCAAGGGCATTCTGTTATTCAATGCGGCTTCTTAAACAGCAAAGTCTTACTTACTGATAGATAGGGAACCAACAGCAAATTAAAAGAGGTTAAGTTCAGTAGCAAATGGTCATCCAATTATTTCAGAGCAGTAAATAAGGATAGGGAATGTCAAGGCTCCCCAAACATTCAGAATTGAACTGCGAAATCTAAACAGATATTTGAATGTTGCCTTAGAGAAAGACAACCTGCTGGAATAAGGAAAGCAAGTGAAATATTGGTCTAATAGACAAATATCTGCCCTAGCATGAATGGACTTGCCACTCCTGAGGAGTGACGAGATCAGAAGACACAAGACCATTTGCTTTGCAGAGCAGAAATAGAGACACAGACATAGAGAACAGACCTAACAACACTAAGAGGGGATACACGGGGCAGGATGGATCGGGAGATTGGCACTGACACATATACACTACCACATATAAAATCCATAACTAATGAGAACAGGCTGTATAGCACAGGGAATTCTACTCAACGCTCTGTGGTGACCTAAATGGGAAGGGAATCCAAAAACGAGGTAATAAGTGTAGACATGTGGTGGATTTGCTTTGTTGTATAGCTTTGGCCACCTCATGCAAAGAGTTGATTTATTGGAAAAGACTCTGATGCTGGGAGGAATTGGGGGCAGGAGGAGAAGGGGATGACAGAGGATGAGATGGCTGGATGGCATCACTGACTCGATGGACATGAGTCTAAGTGAACTCCAGGAGTTGGTGATGGACAGGGAGGCCTGGCATGCTACGATTCATGGGGTCGCAAAGAGTCAGACACGACTGAGCGACTGAACTGAACTGAACTGAACTGATAGCAGAAACTA
The DNA here is from genome assembly GCF_016772045.2 of Ovis aries. Lineage (NCBI taxonomy): Eukaryota > Metazoa > Chordata > Mammalia > Artiodactyla > Bovidae > Ovis > Ovis aries. Next base: position 39,655,358 of record NC_056075.1, on the reverse strand, counting down.
TACAACATTTTGCAAACAAAGGTCCTTCTAGTCAAGGTGATGGCTTTTCCAGAAGTCATGTATGGATGTGAGAGTTGGACTATAAAGAAAGCTGAGTGCCGAAGAACTGATGCTTTTGAACTGTGGTGTTGCAGAAGACTCTTGAGAGTCCCTTGGACAGCAAGGAGATCCAACCAGTCCATCCTAAAGGGAATTAGTCCTGAATATTCATTGGAAGGACTGATGCTGAGCTGAAGCTCCAATACTTTGGCCATCTGATGCAAAAGGCTGACTCATTGGAAAAGATCCTGATGCTGGGAAAGATTGAGAGCCAAAGGAGAAGAGGGCAGCAGAGGATGCAATGGTTGACAGCATCACCGATTCATTGGACATGAACTTGGGCAAATTCTGGAAGCTAGTGAGTCCTGGCATTCTGCAGTCCATGGGTCTCAAAGAGTCAGATACAACTGATTGACTGAACAACCATGTATGTACGTATGTGTCTATCTACGTGTAGTGGAATATACCCTATGTGATGCAGTTCTACAGCCTAGACATGCATCCAGGTACTACTCTAGACTCCTAAAACCCTTCATGTGTTATCTTGTTATTTTTATCATTTTACTTAGCTCACTGTCAACATCTACTGTAAACACACCTGTGAAAGCCTCCCTGCACATGTCACAGTGACTGGTTCCCAACTAGAGATGACTAAGGGCTTCCTGAAATGGATCATATCCTAGTGGGTGCCATGTGTTTTGCACTCTGAAACTATTGAATAGTCATCCTTGGTAAAAGAGAAAAATGATATTGCAGGGTAATGAGGGGAAAGAGTGGCATATTTAGCAAAACACATTTGAAAGTTGAGAAATAATGAGAGATGCCTAAAGCACTAGTCTGGACATGAAATATTTAGACAGTAGCATCTCAGACCCTACCATCTTACAACATCTGAAGCATTATTTTGCCTACTGGCATCTCCTGCTATAGGATTATAAAGCAAGTCATGATTAGGCATTCTTCAAAAGTTTGAGACAGAAAAGCTGACTAATAAGGACAGATCATATTTAATTAAGAATGGTTCTGGACTGGCCTCCTGAAATTGGTGCCCAAAGCAAGTGGTGGCTGTTGCCTTCCTGTTGTTGTACTTAGCTCGCTGAGCTGCTGTGACCTGCCACTGTCTGACTATTATTGCTGTCTATTATTATTGCTCTGAGCCCAGGCATTCCTGGAGGGCAGGGACACCTGGCAAAGTGCTGAGCACGTGGCTGGCATTCAATGAATATCCATTCTGTGATGCTTTTTACTCACCAGACTTCTGACACCAAATAAATGGGCTTTTTGTTTTTTCATAATATGATACAACTTGATGTCATCAATCTGCTTTCTAACATGAAATGGTCATATAATTCTTTTTCTTCCATTGTGTAATTACACATTCAATTTCTCATTGATCCAAGATTTAGAAGAGGGAGTTTCAGTTTCCAAGTTCCTGCATTTTTGTGTTGTTTTGTGTGATTAGAGTTTACACTTTGGCTATCTATTGTTGGGTTTATGTAGTATTTGCTCTGGGGTCAGTTGGAATTGGGATTTGAGTTCCCTGAATGTACCAGCTATTAGTATAAAGTCATGACTTTCCCACAACTACAACTCCCTCCTCAGGCTCACTAATTTTCTAGAATGGCTCACAGAACTCACACATGGTCTTTGCTTACTAGTGAAAGTGAAAGTGCTAGTCATATCCAACTCTTTGTGATTCCGTGGACTGTAGCCCACCAGGCTCCTCTGTCCATGGGATTCTCCAGGCAAGAATACTGGAGTGGGTAGCCATTTCCTTCTCCAGGGGATCCTCTCAACCCACAGCTGGAACCCAGGTCTCCTAGATTGCAGGCAGATTCTGTATCATCTGAGCCACCAGGGGAGTTTACTATTACTGGTTTATTATGAAGGCTACAACTCAGAAACAACCAGATCCTATGGGAGAGATGCAGAGGGCAAGGTATGGTGGCAGGGGAGCTTCCACGCCTTCTCTGGGTGCATTACCCTTCTGGGACCTCAAAGTGTTCACCAGCCCAGAAGCGGCCCCCCAAGTCCAACAGCTTAGGGGGTTTTAAAGAGGCTCCATTACCTGGGCACAATCAATGAAATCATTCCCTATCAGAGACTGACTCAATCTCAAGACCTCCCAAGAGGTCAAAGGTTGGGATGAAAGTCAAATTTTTAAAGGGAACCCTCCTACACTATTGGTGGGAATGTAAATTGGTATGGCTACCATGGAGAACCCTGTGGAGGTTCCTTAAAAATCTAAAAACAGAGCTCCCATGTGATCCAGCGATCCCATTCCCGAGTATATACCCAGAGAAAACCATAATCCTAAGGGATCCATGCACCCCAGTGTTCTTTGCAGTGCTATTTACAATAGCCAAGACATGGAGACTACCTAAATGTTCACAGAGAGATGGATAAAGGAGACGTGATGTACAGTGGAATGTTAATCAGACACAGAAAATGAAACAATGCCATTTGCAACAACATGGATGGACCTAGAGATTATCATACTGAGTGAAGGAAGTCAGACAAGGACACATATCCTATGATACCTCTCGTGTGGAATCTAACTTGTGAAAAGATATCAACGAAAGCAGGAGCAGACTTGCAGATATCGAAAATAAACTTACAGTTACCAAAAGGAAACATGGAGGTGGGGAAACAAATAGGGATGTTCATTCCAAACTTGAACGCACACACACTCCTATATTTAAGACAGATGACTGACGGGAACCTGCTGTGTAGCACAGGGAACTCTACGCAATACTCTGTGATTATCTATATGAGAAAATAACCCAGAAAAGAATGAATATTTGTATAATTGAATCACTTGCCTATACACTTGAAATTAACACAACGTTATAAATAGACCATACTCCAATAATTTTTTTTTAAGTTCCAAATTTCTAATCACATCTTGGTCTTTCTGGAGACCAGCCCTCATCCTGACACTGTCTAAGGGCCCCCCACCACCAGTCATCTCATCAGCATACGGAAGATCCTCTTCCCTCTCTGGAGATTACAAGGTTTTAGAAACTCTTGTGTCCAGATTCAAGGACTATAATCCAAGACCAGAACTAAAACAGACAATGCTCCTATCAGATTTCCATGGTGGTCTGGTGGTTAAGACTCTGAGCTGCCAATGCAGGAGGTATGGGTTCAAGCCCTCGTTGGGGAACTAAGATTCCACATGCTTCCCAGTGCAGCTGAAAGATTAAAATATAAAATAAAGCCATCCCCATTTAAAAAAAAAAAAACTCTTTAAAAAAAAATGCTCCTATCACCCCTACCATTCGGGAAATCAAAAGGTTTTAAGAGCTCTGTGCCATGAACCAGGGACAAAAAACAAATAATATTTATTATTATACTATAATATCAGATTTGAGGATGTCACCTGTTTCCCCAAGCTCCAGGTAACCATTTTCTGTACAGACAGGATAGTGCAAGGGTAAAAAGCAAGAACTCAGCCTCTGAATGCCTAGTTTCCTGATCCATAAAATAGGAATAAAATAGCACCTAATTCATAGCATTTCTGAGATTTAAAGTATGTGTGCATGGTATAGGGAGGGAGGTGGGAGGGGGGTTCATGTTTGGGAACTCATGTACACCCGTGGTGGATTCATGTCAATGTATGGCAAAACCAATACAGTATTGTAAAGTAAAATAAAGTAAAAAAATAAATAAATAAATTATGTGCACAGCTTATGGAATCCTGCCTGGCATAGACGGCCATTAAATGCTTCTTCTATTACTGTGACAATATGAGACTATCTTTTCACTGTGAAACTTTGAACAGCCCAGAACCCAGAAGCTTATTTAATAAAATGTTAAGTGGGAAAAAAGCAGGTTACAGAAGAGTATGTATGGAATGATCCCACTTATGTAAGGAAAAAAAAAAAAAAAGTGTCGATACACTGAGGTCACCTAGAACATGGCTTCCAGGAAGGACGGGGAGACAGAACAGGAGAGAGAAAAAGCGAGAGTAGGAACAAAGTCGAACAGTCACTGCTTGGCTCACTTCGCTACTGTGTTGTTTGAATCGTTTCAGTGGGAATATAATCACACCCCATTTATAGATTAAAAAATAATAATTAGGGACTTGCATAGTCGTCCTGTGGCTAAGACTCCACACCCCCAATGCAGGGGGCCCAGGTTCAATCCCTCATCAGGGAACTAGATCCCACATGTCTCAACTAAGACCCTGTGCAGCCAAATAAATAAATATATTCATAAATAGATAAAATAATAATCAGGCAAGAAATTTCACAAATTGACCCTAAGATATCACGCTCAGCAGGGAGGTGCTACTCAAAACTCCTGAACGTATCAGCATCCAACCATTTGACCAAACGTCTAACATGACTGCTGCATGGTGAGTCTCATCTCACCCAGAGCTTCTCACCCTCAGCATGTCGACCTTTGGGGCCAGCTCATCCTTTGTTGTGGGGACTGTCCTGTGTACCGTACGGCACCTGGCAGTACCCTGGCCTCTACCATTTAGATGCCAATGGGACCTCCCCGCTTTTGACAAACATCCCCAGAAGTTGCCAAATGTCCCATAGGGGAAGAAATCACCCTGATGGAGAACTACTGTTTGCTCATTTTATGAAAATGAGCCAGTGCTTGCCACCTGTTTTTTTTATAAGGGACTATCAGCTTTACAAGTCTTGCTATAAGGCAAAGCAAACAGAAATCTGGGGCCAGGAGAAAAGCAGTGAATGCGAGAAGCTGGACTGTGGTTCCCTCCTAGTACAGAGAGGACAGCCTACGGAACATTATCCATTCCCCCAGGAAATACTGTCTCTCCTAACACTGTAAAGGGCTTCCCCAGTAACTCAGTTGGTAAAGAATCCATCTGCAATGGAAACCTGGGTCAAGAAGATGCCCTAGAGGAGGAAATAGTAACCCACTCCAGTACTCTTGCCTGGAGAATTCCATGGACAGAGAAGCCTAGCAGGCTACTCTAGTCCATGGAGTCACAGAGTCAGACCTGACTTAGTAACTAAACCACCACCACCCAAGACTGCAAAACATTTGGTTTGCAAAATAACCCTTCCCCACATCTGCTTCTGCTCCCCTCTAGTCTCGTGAGAAAATGTCACGTCCTTCCCTTGGGCCCAGTGCAATGATGAGGGCAGTCTACATTTATATCATCTGTTCTGCCAGAAAAGGATGTGAAGAGTGAAACCATATGCTTTTGTGGCACTTTTGAGAAACCATCAAAAATCAGGAGCACCAAAAGATCTCGTCTTTGGGAAAGGCTTGTAGAACCGGAAAGGCTAAACCGAGAAATTCCTACATTTGAGAAGTCAGATTATTCATTCTGTTTTGGCCTCTCCTCTTTCTTCCTCTCACTCCCCCTCACTCTCCCTCACTAAGAGGAAGTGAGCTAAGGTGGGGACTCCAGGCAGGAAGCAATAGAAAATTCCAGAGGCAAGAATTCTGACCCAAGATGGGGTCCCTGCAGAGGAGAGACTGACCTGCGGGTGGAAGCTGCCCTAGACTTGGAAACTAAGCCGAAGAGAAACTGTTTTGCTCTCTTTATTCCTGTGCAGTTTGAATCTTTTGCAGAAGAAATACAGGCATGTCTCACTTATAGATTTTTTTAAAATACTAAGACAAATAAATTACAAATCTGACCACAAAATATCATGCTAACCAGGGCTGCCTGACTTTGAACTCTCCAAAGTTCAGGTCTTCTAGGTGTGACCTTGGGCAGAGTTCTTAGGCTCCCACGGTCTCGGTTTCCTCGTTTATGAAATGGAGGTGATGGCTCTACCTGCTCTATTGACCTATCGGGTAGTTCCCAGAAGCTGCAGAGACAACGCTGGTGCTGGCAAGAGACACTGCAGGGAAATAAACAAGCTGTCGTGGCCCTGGCCCCAGGACTCATCCCCTGTAATCATCACAGATCTAAGAACCCCTAAGGAATGAAACAGTAGGAGAAACAGGAAGACTTTGTTGGAACAGGAGCTAAGATTTCACAGATGAAATATTGTGTCTCCAACATGACAGCCTATTTCCAACTCCGCTACTTTCAGATACAGCATGGCAACCACCCATGTCAGAATGGGAAGCAAACGGAGTGGGGAGACCTTTCAGAGGACAAAACTGGGCCATCACCTCATCCTTCTATTTTGAGGGGCCAGGCAGCCTTGTATCCTCATTTTTCATTCCAAAGAGACTGTAACAGGATCCTTAAATTACCCTGTCAAACCTCAAAAATCCTAAATGTATAACCCAGGTGGGAGAAGCATGTATCAGTAATGTATGTGCCACCTTTTCCCCCTTATAGCTTTATTTCCCAGGTATTACTGTTGCATTCAAGGTGCAGAAGCAAGGTTATCTAACGGAGGTAGCCTAACACGATGAGCTAACTGGAAGATGCAGAGACCACATCTGGTCATCCAAGCCTACCTGCTACTCCAGCAGAGGATGGAGGAATGGCTCACACCAAGAGAAGGAAAGTGTTTCTAGATCTGCCTGCTGAGTTAGCTTCCAAAGGATAGACCCTTACCTTTTGGGAATAAGAAATTGAGACTATGATCTGACCAGATACTAGACCAATAAGTATTACCACTGCTCTTACCACCCATTAAGGTTAACTATGCGCCAGGCATTGAGCTAAAAGCTTTCATACATATTATGTGGTCTTCCCTCAACAAACAAGCAAATGAGGACTCAGGAGCCAAGGGACTGGCCCAAAGTAACACCATCTGTGAGTGACAGAGCCAGAATTTAAATACGGGTCTGTCCAAAGCTTTAACCTTAACTACAACATACTGCCTTCAAGCTGCCAAGCACTGTCTCTCCCCAGCAAATCAGCTGTAGACCATATGTTATATGATAATAAAGTCACAAAGCCCACCTCTATGTGGCTCCCAGTCCAGTTGGTGTTCATTTTCCTCTGCTAATTCCCTGTCCTGACTCTTCTAAACTCTACTTAGGAGGGTCAAGGTGGGGGCTGTAGACTGGAATATCCTCCATTTGGTGTACCAAATATATAATTAACCCAAAAGTTAAATTTATTTCCTGTTTTAAAATCTAAGCATGTTATAAGGAAATCAAGAATAATTTCTTTGAAATGCTGAATGATGAAGACAAATTCCTAGCAAAACAATTCAAGAAACCTAGGGGAGTGTTTACAATGAAGGATGCTAACTGAACTTTCTGTGGTGATCATCTCACAATATATACAAATATCAAATCATTATGTTGTATACCTGAAACTAACATAATCTTCTAGGTCAACTATACTGCTTAATCACTCAGTTGTGTCTGACTCTCTGCAACCCCATGGACTATAACCTGCCGGGCTCCTCTGCCCATGGAATTTTCCCAGGCAAGAATACTGGAGTGGGTTGCCATTTCCTTCTCCAGGGGATCTTCCCAACCCAGGGACTGAACTCACATCTCCTGCATGTCCTGCATTGGCAGGCAGATTCTTTACCATTAGGGCCACCTGGGAAGCCAAGGTCAATTATGTCTCGATTTTAAAATTAATTAATTTTTTAAAAAGAAAGTAAGAAAGTAAGAAATATCAGAAATGAGGTAAAATAATGGGCAATTAAAACCATCAATGAAAATAACTATATGTGCCAATAAATTTGAATATCAAGATGAAATTGGTGGCTGTTAGATGTAAATTACCGAAATAAACTCGGGAAAAGATAGAAGAATTGACGGGGGCATTGGGGAGGGTTGTGAAACATCCGCCACTGCAACAGGAACCAGGCCCAGATGGTTTTGCCCATAAAGTGTATCTGTCCTTCAGAGAACAGCTAGTTCCTGTGATGCCTGAATCATGACTTGCAGGGGTTTCCCCAGTGGCTCGGGGCTAAAGAATCTGCCTGCAACGCAGCAGCCACAGGAGCCACCAGTTTGATCCGTGGGTCAGAAAGAGACTTTGGAGAGGGCATGGCAACCCACTTCAGTGCTCTTGCCTGGAGAATCCCCATGGACAGAGGATTCTGGCAGGCTACAGTCCATAGGGTCACAAAGAATCAGACATGACTGAAGTGACTTAGCACGCATGCACAAAAGAAGAGGAAAAACCTTTCCAAATCGTTTGGGAAGTAGACATAAACCTGATTCAAAGTATAAGTTTTTAAAATACAAAGAAATTACTGACCTATATTACTAGCAATATGAGCTACAAAACCGTACATAATGTATTAACAAATTGAATCTAAAAAAATATTTTTAAAGCACAGTGACCAATTTGGGTTCATTACAGAATTTTATGACTTAATATCCTACATTGGTTTATCATTCAGTTCAGTTCAGTTCAGTTCAGTCGCTCAGTCATGTCTGACTCTTTGAGACCCCATGAATCACAGCACACCAGGTCTCCCTGTCCATCACCAACTCCTGGAGTTCACTCAAATCATGTCCATGGAGTCGGTGATGCCATCCAGCCATCTTATCCTCGGTCATCCCCTTCTCCTGCCCCCAATCCCTCCCAGCATCATGGTCTTTTCCAATGAGTCAACTCTTCGCATGAGGTGGCCAAAGTACTGGAGCTTCAGCTTTAGCATCAGTCCTTCCAAAAGAACACCCAGGGCTGATCTCCTTCAGAATGGACTGGTTGGATCTCCTTGCAGTCCAAGGGACTCTCAAGAATCTTCTCCAACACCACAGTTCAAAAGCATCAATTCCTCGGCACTCAGCCTTCTTCACAGTCCAACTCTCACATCCATACATGACCACAGGAAAAACCATAACCTTGACTAGATGGACCTTTGTTGGCAAAGTAATATCTCTGCTTTTGAATAAGCTATCTAGGTTGGTCATAACTTTCCTTCCAAGGAGTAACCGTCTTTTAATTTCATGGCTGCAATCACCATCTGCAGTGATTTTGGAGCCCAAAAAAAATAAAGTCTGACACTGTTTCCACTGTTTCCCCATCTATTTGCCATGAAGTGATGGGACCAGATGCCATGATCTTCGTTTTCTGAATGTTGAGCTTTAAGCCAACTTTTTCACTCTCCTCTTTCACTTTCATCAAGAGGCTTTTTACATTAGGAAATCTATTAATGTAACTTATTATGTCAGTAGATTAAAGAAAAAAAATTCTATTTTGATAGGTTCCAGAAAAGCATTACATAAAAATTCTAAGTAATTGAAAAGAGAAAATGAAACTTACCTAGAGAATCTGAACAATCTATTTACACAAAGTCTCTAAGAAGCTGGATAAAAACTGGAATCCCAATCCAGTCCATTGCTCTTCCCCATGCATTTTGCTGCTTTTACCAGGGATTTGAAATGCCAACAAAATTATTCAAAATGCCCTTTGATTGAGGGAAAATAACTTGCAAATGCCACGGTGACTAGAATAATGCGCGATTGTTTTCTTATATACCCTAAACTGTCTTTGTGGACAGGCTCCCAGGGGCAGTATAAATGTACTGCGTCTTCTATCACACTAAATTGCATGCAGTTAGTGCTTTCCAGAGTCGTTGCGCCTCTTCTGCTTTCGAGGGCTAAGATGAGGATCTCTCTTAGTAAATGTCACATTGCACTTGAAAATATGTTTGTTATTTCCAAGTATCTTTTGATATTGATTTCTGACATAATTCAACAGTGTTAAGAGAACAGACTCTGTATGATTTCAATACCTGTAGACCATGAAATCTTTGAACCTTGTTTTATATCCCTGGATATGTTCAAGTGCCTCCTAGTTTATAGTCTATGGGAACTTGAATAGAATTGTATCCTACTCTTGTGTGAAAATTATATAAATCTTAATTATCTTGAATTGGTTCACAGTGCTTGTCAGGTCTTCTATATCTTTTTATTTCTCTGTATATGCATTGTATTAACTTTTGAGAGTTTGTTATTGAAACTCCAAGTAAAAATTTTAATTTACCTACTTAAAAAAATTGTAATATATAGTGACACTATATGCAACCCTGTTCTGTATTTTCCAAGTTTCCTGTAAATGAGTTATCATACTTCCATAATTTAAAAAAATAAAAGTTAAAAAAAAGCCAGATGCCGGGCATGATATATAGAATGACCTCTTACCTAAATTACAGAGATAATTGTGTGTGTATGTATAATTAAAGAGATGACTGGATATTCATTGATATATTAATGGTATATTATAAAAGTATATATTATATATATAAAAGTATAACATACTTTTTTCTATAATGCTTGAATTTTCTCAATATGCATGCAACTAATTTTAGAAAAATATTTATATGCAAAGATAAAAATGATTATAACTTGAAAAAAATAGTCATTATGCCATTTCTAAAACAATAAAATCTGCTGACCATGATGCCTGATCTGCAGCACATCTCATCTGTAAGCTCCCCAATGTGTCGGTTTAAATCTGTATATGGTATTGAAATTACAATGAAAAATTTCTAAATGCAAAATTATCCACATTCAACCATTTGGAGAAGATCCTTTATTAAATTTATTTCTAGCATCAGTAAAGTCATGTGTGCAAAGTCTCACCCATTTTCAAGGGAAAAGATATTCACCCCTGGTTCATAAGGCTGGCCACATGGCCCTCCAGTCTTGCATTTATGATAGCCTGAGAATTACAGAATGGAAACTGCCGAATCTCTACTGAAGCCCTACTAAGATGGGGGCCAGAGAGATGCAGATCACTCAGGGTCTCAGATGTGATAAACAGTTAGAGGCAATTTCACAAGTCAGCTCTAGAAAGAATAATAAATCCAGGAAGAGATCAGCTGTAACACAAGCAGGAGATTACTCCCAAGCTGCAAAAACAAAATCCAAATATTTTCCCACCTTCACCTTTATGAAAGACTGCTGATAATTTGAAAAGAAAAACACTGCAGTTTCTGAAAATTTAAATCCCAGACTTTCTGCTGACCATGAAATCGAAAGTGTTAGTCATTCAGTCATGTCCGACTCTTTGGGACACCGTGGACTGTAGCCTGCCAGGCTCCTCTGTCCATGGAATTCTCCAGGCAGGAGTACTGGAGTGAGTTTCCATTCCCTTCTCCAGAGGATCTTCCTGACCCAGGGATCAAACCTAGGTGTCCTGCATTGCAGGCAGATTCTTTATCATCTAAGCCACCAACGAACACTCCCCAGAAAAGTAAAATATGCATCAGAGGCAGATTAAAAATCAGGACTTTAATCTAGACCTACCATTCTCTTTGCAGGAAAAGGAGAAGAGCATCTTTCCCTACATGCAATTGTTCAAAGGGTGCAATCTTTACATACACGTTGAACAGCTGTTGATTTAGCTTCTTTATTTCTGAGGTTCATGTTAAGAATGCCCCAAATTTCCCGTGAGGAACTGTACCTCTTCAATTCTGAGCTGTGTGATTTAGGCGAAATTGACACATACACACCACCACCATCCCCCGCTTTAGCAATACAGCTGGATCACCGGGAGGGACTAAGGAAACCACTAGCTGCCACTGTCTTCATTCTGCTCGAGGAAACCACACACTTTCTACAGGGAGGTCCTCTGTGTTGGAGGAACCACCCCCACCCAACCATGAAACAGAGCAGGACCCTGTGGGACCCGCCCAGGTACACATTCTTGCTATGTCCCTTGTTTCTTGTTTGTAGGAAAGAGGCTTCAGCCTCCTAGATCTTCCCTGAGTTCTAAGGGTATATTATTTTTTTCTTAAACTGATATTTTGTCCCAGTTAAGTTATATCCAGTTACTGGACTAAATAACCCAGGAATAGCCTGGCACTATTACTTTTCTCATTATTCTGTACATCCCTTGAGGAGAAACCAGAACCCCGCCTAGTGTTCCTGCATTCCCTCACTCCTCTAATTAGTACTAAAATAACTGTTTGAATCTGCCCTTTGGAACTCAGGGAAGGTCTAGGAGGCTGAAACCTTTTTCCTACAAGCAAGAAATGGAAGATATGGAAAGGCTTTCATGTCCAGGGAGGCTCCCACAGGGTCCTGCTCACTTTCAATTTCCCCTTCTCTTTGATATTCCTCAATCTTGAGGAAAACATGTGCTGGACAAGAAAGGGAATACAATTTTGGATAGAGAGGTTAATCATAAACTCAGCAGAGGAACTCAGTTTCAGAGGGACTCAGTTTCACTCCCTGATCTCAACTCAGGAAGAGCCGGATGTGGAGAAAGGAGAACACTATACTTTCTGAGTGGACTAAGTTTCCAGCCCCATGACACGACAGGTCCCTGGAGCCACAGGGTGGAGGGGAGGTAAGAGCTTAAATCAACTATAAAGTTCTACCCAGGACGAGACAAGCTGAAAGGAAGTAAAGTTAAGGAATCTGCCCAAGATTTTATTAAAGGGCAGGAAAGAAGAAACTGACAAGGTATGGCTAGAGGCAATGATGGAAAGAAATAAAGACAATTTCTTGTTTATATCCCCACCGATTTTGACAGGTTACAGATTTTTTATTTGAACAATAAAACCACAATAGCACAGGAGAGCAAGAAAGGCCATCTAAAGGTAATAAATTTTTTAAGCCCAGAAAGATAGCAGATAGAGTTAGAGCAGTAAAAATCAGAACTGAGAACATCTACCCACAAGAGTCCTGAGTCTTAGAAAATTTCAAAGTGGAGAAGAGAAAAACCAAGCAGGAATTGGTGGGGTTGGGGTGGGGATGGGGGACACGACCAGGGAGATTTATCAAAGAACTGCATTCAGGGTACTTCCCAGGTGGTCCAGGGGGTAAGATTCCTCACTCCCAGTGCAGGGAGCCCCTGGTCTGATCCCTGGTCAGGGAACCAGATTCCACATGCCTGCCACAACAAAGACCCCACAAGTCTCGACTGAGACCCAGGGCAGGTGAAATAAATAAATACTTTTAAAAAAAAAAAACCTGCATTCAGAATTACAAGGACAGAATACAGATCAGTGCTCGCCTGGAGCTCTAGAGGAGGGTGGGGCCTGATCTCAAAGAGGCACAAGGGAACTTTTCGGAGTGATGAAAATGTTCTATATCTTAATGGGAATGGTAGTTATGTAGCAAAATAGAAGGTACGCTTCAAATGGGTACTTTCTATTATATGGGAACTATAACTTAGGTATAAATACATGAAGATCAATCAAATGAGAAAAGCAAAGACTGTTCATTCAGAGCTTGTAGCCATCATTACTTGCATTTGGCAGAAACTCAAAAAACAGGCAAATGTGTGGGAAAGCTTTATAGTGGAGAGAAGGCTTCAGGTGTGCCCTGACTGGTGGCTTTTGCACAGAGAAGAAAAATGCTTACCATGGAGGCTGTTACCCCACTGATGCTTGCTAAGAGAACCGACCAAGAGTCTGTTGGAAGTTAAAGAGTCAGCAGAGTTAGAGCTTCCTCCGACAGAAATGGGTTTGGATGATAAAAACCTGTAAGCATGGGAAGGAAATGGCTCAGAACTGAGTGAGAAGGAATTTGGGGTAAGAATTCAAAAGGCAGATGGAATTGTACTATTTGAAGTGAGGTCTGCAGACCATTGCTTCCCAAGTGGCTCAGTGGTAAAGAATCCATCTGCCAATGCAGAGACCCAAGAGACACAGGTTTGATCCCTGGGTTGGGAAGATCCCCTAGGGAAGGAAACGGCAACTCACTCCAATATTCTTGCCTGGGAAATGCCATGGATGGAGGAGCCTGGCAGGCTACAGTCTGTGGGGTCGCAAAGAGATGGACACAACTGAGAGATTGAACAAACACAACAACTACACACCATCCACGTATCACCTGGGAACTCATTAGCAATACAAATTCTCAAGCTGCACCCCAGACCAACTGCATCTGTGTGGTAAGGCCAGGAATCTGTGATTTAACAAGCCCTCTAGGTGACTCTTATCCACACTGAAATTTAAGTATCAGTGTAGAGAACAGTCATGTTTTCCTGACATTTCTCCATGGGAGGGAGCCGAAATACACCCTTATGAAATAGAGTCGAGGAAGGTTCAAGAGGAGCCTACAAAGCAGATAACTGTGTGGCTGGACACTTGGACCCAGAAGTCACTTTGATAAAGAAAATCTGTGAGCATCACAATTCCAAAGGGTCAGCTGCACTGAGATGCTTGCAGCCCTTCCAAAGTCGGTCATGTCCGACTCTGCAACCCCATAGACTGCAGCACGCCAGGCTTCCCTGTCCTTCACTGTCTCCCAGAGTTTGCTCACACTCATGTCCATTGAATTGGTGATGCCATCCAACCATTTCATCCTCTGTCGTCCCCTTCTCCTCTTGCCTTCAATCTTTCTGAGCATCAGGGTATTTTCCAGTGAATCGGCTCTTTGCATCAGGTGTCCAAAGTATTGGAGCTTCAGCTTCAGTATCAGTCCTTCCAATGAGTATTCAGTGTTGCTTCCCTTTAGGATTGACTGGTTTGATCTCCTTGCTGTCCAAGGGACTCTCAAGAGTCTTCTCCAGCACCACAATTCAAAAGCATCAGTTCTTTGGTGCTCAGTCCTCCTTATGATCTCATATCTATACATGACTACTAGCAAAACCATACGTTTAACTATACAGATCTTTTTACCAAGGCGTAACCACTCCTGGAAAAGATCAGACTACAGAGACTTGTGTGCCAGGACAGAGAATGAATCAAGGTCTGTTAGCTTCCAGAATGAGTCACATTGCCCAATAGCCCTAAGATGCCCTTTGCTGTCTCTAACAGGCAACAAACTAGGTTTCTACCTGGTGTAACACTCTGATCTCTGAAACCAACATTAGGATACAAACCAAGGCTCTAACTATAAGTCAACTCAATGGTATTTATGAAAAATTAAGGTGCAGTGTTTTATAAATGTTAAACCACTATCTGGCTGGAACCACTATTTTAACAGCTCTCTTTGTTCTCAAGTGTAGGTTTTCTTTGGCACCCAGTTTATTAGGAAAGATAGCCAGGATCAGGGAAATTTTGATGACAATGATCTTCTCTCACACTGAAGACACTCTTAATCAATGAGCTGACAACATAATGGACTGCTCATTAGATCTGTCAAGAATAAGTCCCAGCCAATGAGGGGGCTCTTCCTGAGCCTGAAATCAAGAAAACCACAGAGGAAGATGTGAAAAAAAGCCGAGCAGTTTCAGCAGATTCTCTTATAAAAGAATTATCTGGGTGATGTGCTCGATATGATATTTCACGGAAGACTATCAGCAAAATTGCAAGCATAACAAATTTCATTTAAGCTTCTTTTATACAAAGAAAAAGAACAAATTTGGTGTTTTGATAAGGTAGCCTAAAAGAATACATTCAAATCACATATATGTTTTAAAGAGGAAGCATCAGTAAATTATTGCTGAGTAAACAAACCATCCCAAAACTCAGTGGCTGAAACAATAACAGCTATTATTTGCTTACACACCTAGGGGTTGGGGGAATGACTAGTCTAGTCTGTGCTTAACTGAGATGGTTCTGCTCCACGTGTGTCTCTCAGGCTCCCTGGACCAGTCTCCCAGTCCAGGCACAGTCTTCCAAGATTAAGTGGAAACCCAAGATCACTCGGCCTAGGCACAGACTTGGCACCTTCACTTCTGCCTCATTCTCTTGGCCAAACCAAAGCACATAGCTAAACGCAGTGTCCAAGGGTAGGGAAATGTGTTGCACTTTCAAGGAAGAAGTCAAGGTCACAAGGCAAAGGGCATGGATACAGGTGAGGCAAGAGTTGGGATCAAGTGGGAATTCCCTGACGGTCCAGTGGTTAGGACTCCACACTCACCGCAGAGGGCATGAGTTCCATCCTTGGTCAAGAAACTAAGATCCCACAAGCAGCACAGACAAAAAATAAAATAAAAAGAGTTGGGGTCAGTAATGCAATCTACCCTAGGGAAAAGCACATTTTTCTCATCAGGCATATTAGCTGAAATTTCCCCCTAGGATTGTACATGGTACCTTGATTTTTTTTTAATTATGAAACTATTAATTTAAGGTGACAGGAATGCACATGGCTCTGAACTGCCTTTTTAGTCTCATCTCCACGAATTCCCAGGTTTGCACAAATCTTCCACTGGAACCCAAATGGCCAAAGTACTGTTTCCACATATACCCTATAATTCTACATCTTCTTGCCTTGGAGCAGTGGTTCTTACAGTGTGGCCCATTAGATATATGTAGCAAGTTGTCTTTATCCATTCCTCTGTCAGCAGACATTTAGGTTGCTTCCATGTCTTGGCTATTGTAAATAGTGTGCAGTGAACATTGGGGCTCATGTATCTCTTTGGATTATGGTTTTCTCTGGATATATGACCAGGAATAGGATTGCTGGATCATACGGTAGTACTATTTTTAGTTTTTTTTTTTTTTAAGGAATCTCCATATTGTTCTCCTGGAGAAGGAAATGGCAACCCACTCCAGTATTCTTGCCTGGAGAATCCCATGGACAGAGGAGCCTGGTGGGCTACGGTCCATGAGGTGTCAAAGAGTTGGACATGACTGAAGCAACTTAGCAGCAGCAGCATATTGTTCTCCGTAGTGTCTGTACCAATTTCCACCAACAGTACAGGAGGTTTCCCTTTTCTGTACACCCTCTGTAGCATTTATTGTTTGTAGAATTTTTGATGATGGACATTCTGACCAATGTAAATTTTTTAGTTTCGACTCAGTGTAGCTCTGATTTGCATTTCTCAAACTCTCTAATAAGATTGGAGTTCTGAAGGAGAACTGAGACCTCAGGTCATTATGGTCAACAAGCTCAGTCTAATTCCCATGCGCCTGTCAGAGAAATGTGAGGCAGAGATATTTATGAGATTCAAGTCTCTTTGAGGACATTGTCTCCTGGTCTTACACCTCCTTTCAATCAGATTTACAAAAGGCAGCAAGCCTCAGTCAGTTCAGTTCATCAGTCATGTCCGACTTGTTGCAACCCCATGCACTGCAGCATGCCAGGCTTCCCTGTCCATTAGCAACTCCCAGATCTTACTCAAACTCATGTCCATCGGGTCAGTGATGCCATCCAACCATCTCATCCTCTATCATCCCCTTCTCCTCCTGCCCTCAATCTTTCCCAGAATCAGGGTATTTTCCAATGAGTCAGTTCTTCGCATCAGGTGGCCAAAGTATTGGAGCCTCAGCTTCAACATCAGTCCTTCCAGTGAATATTCAACACTGATTTCCTTTAGGATGGACTGGTTGGATCTCTTTGCAGTCCAAGGGACTCTCAAGAGTCTTCTCCAACACCACAGTTCAAAAGCGCTCAGCTTTCTTTACGGTCCGGCTCTCACATCCATACACAACTACAGGAAAAAGCATAGCTTTGACTAGACAGGCCTTTGTCAGTAGAGTAATGTCTCTGCTTTTTAATATGCAGTCTAGGCTGGTCATAGCTTTTCTTCCAAGGAGCAAGCATCATTTAATTTCATGGCTGCAGTCACCATCTGCAGTGATTTCGGAGCCCAAGAAAATAAAGTCTCTCACTGTTTCCATTATTTCCCCATCTATTTGCCATGAAGTGATGGGACCAGATGCCATGATCTGGTCCTATCACTGCCATTCATTTTTTGAATGTCAAATTTTAAGCCAAATTTTCACTCTCCTCTTTCACTCTCACTAGGCAGCAAGCCTAGTCCTCAATATAAGAAGGGGGTCACTCTGGACATTCAGCTGTCATATGAGTGCCATAGAGGACATAGTAATTCTCAACACAAGCATGAATGAAAAGTTCAATTATCCCAGGTAAAATAATCCCCATCCAGGAAAGATAAAGGTCTAGAGCTTTCTGAGCTGATTCCCAGGCCACTGATGCTGTTCACCTTGATCACCTTGTACTGTTAGCTAATTTGGCTTCTTTGTGAATGCCCCAGAGTTTCAAGATAAATAGATGATGACTCATCGAAAGCAGCAAGGAAAATTAAAATGCCTCTAATTATAAAGGAATTTGAATTTGCTGCACCTAAGAATTTAGAGACTAAACTCTTGTTTAAAATCATTACAGAGATAAGATTTGTGAATTTAACCACAATTACTTTCACTCCATTCTAAAGAAATGCTCATTGTAAAGGTAGTTTCTGTAAAGAAATCATTACATGTTGGGGAAAAGGGTTTAATCACTATGCGCTTGAAGACAAAAGATTCATTTGCTGGCAGATAATACAGGTGCCAGAACTGAATTTCTAGGGAACAACATAATTCTACTTTTTAAAATGTTCATCATGGCTGTTCTGTGGAAATGTTTACACCTTTCTAAAGAATGTCCAGACACTTGGAATTGAAAGTACCAGAAAAGGAGACGGTAATCTGCTTTCCATTTCAAAGGATACAGGCTGAGGTGACAATGTCAAATCTTATGTGAGCCCTGTGCTCCCAGAAAGCAGTGATGGTTGAGAAATCCCACCCCCGACCCTGTGTTCTGGAAAAGGCCTGATTACAAAAATCCATGCTTCTTTAGCATATTTCAAAATACATCCCACCTCTACCCTTCATTCATGACTCCCCTATTTTATAAAACCCCAGTTTTCCTCCCTCTTCTTACCCTCATTACTGAATGTTGTCCCTATTGCAATATCCTGGATGAAACCACCTCAGTTGTCCAGGGAACTTTGTCCTTGAGAAAAGAGGGAAAATCTCTCTACCCAACTGAAAATCACTGAGTATGTTGTTAAGTCTGTGTTTACCAGGCACCAGATTGGGGTTTTATTAAATAGGGGAGTCATGGAGATGTTAATACAAAGCTGAAGGTTATATTCCATGAGTCATCTCAATGGTCTATCTAGACCTAACTCTGAACCAACACATTTACGATCACTTTCCAACTAGATGTTTAGCTGTGGGTATAGGCTTCCCTGGTGGCACTAGTGGTAAAGAATTCACCTGCCAATGTAGAAGACTCAAGAGCCGGGTTCAAACCCTGAATCAGGAAGATACCCTAGAGAAGGAAATGGCAACTCACTCCAGTATTGTTGCGTGGAAAATTCCATGGTCAGAGGAGCCTGGCAGGCTACAGCCACAGGGTCACAAAGAGTCAGACACAACTGAACAAACACACACACACACACACACACACACACACACACACACGCACACACAACCCATTAGAAAGCTCAGCTCTTGGTTCTTCTAAGATTGGAGTGGAGCATTCCCTGGTCTTATTAGACTAACCAAAGACAAAAGTCCTTCCAGTTAATGCCCTCTCTGGTGTGGACACCTGCCACCTCCTGGCCGATTTGCTCACTGCACACCACACCTGCTCAAGTTCGCTCCAAATCAAGGGTTGCCAAGGCTCCCTGGCAACCATGTGACCATCTAACCTCCCCCTGCTAGGCCCTGCTGATGTCTGGTTAGTGTGAAGGACAGAATTCTCAGAACAATTAAGGTGATGATTCTATTCAAGCTACTGTTATAAGGAAGATGTCCACTAATGAGAAGCATCTCAGAGGAAAGGATGGAGGCCTGGGGTTTTCTAGAGGCAGGGAGGCAACAGAATCATCGCCTATTTTCATGGGAGTCATGGGAGGAAGTGCGGAGATGGCTCTTGCCACGGGATATGCAAGAGTGGAGCGGTCACCTACAGTTACCCCCTTCTCAGAACCCAAAAGGCTGGGAGATTTCTCAATCAGCACTGCTCTATGGAAGCCCAGGGCTCAGACACAATTCACCACCATCACTGAGTCTCCACCATCTCACCAAAAGCTAAGCCCCAACTCTGTCAAGCACCCTTGCAGGTCACCATGTGCCAAAGCAAAAACAATTATTTTAAAAACAAAAACTGCCAACCTTCAGACAGCAATGCTACGTTTTTGTTACCAAAAAGGGTCTGCTGCCCAGTGTGCTTAGTAGTCAACACTATGGCCCTGGCTTTTGAGAAAAGAGAAGGCTTTATTGCAAGGTGGACCAGAAAGGAGATGGGAGGTGTAGGTTGATTTTCTCACCTGATCTGGGGTTCGGTCAAACTTTTGGGAGTTAGGGTGGGAGGGTGGTCTGGGGAAACGCTGGTGGGCAGGTTATGATGACAGGGCTTTGGAGCTGGCCACCTGTGTGAAAGGTTCAGGGCGAGATCAGGATGAGAGGTCAGGGCAAGGTCAGGCATGTCGGGACATGTCCCGGCAGAGGGCACTGCAGACAAGCCCCGGAGACGGGCCGGCAACCAAGCCGACCAATCAGAAGCCGACACGGAGCCCTCACCGTCCAATCAGGAGCTGACACGGAACCCTTGGACACCAATCACCGCTGAGCCCGCGTTTTCTTCCTTATATGGGAGGCCCGCCCGGACTATAAAACCCTTCCCCACCCTCGCAGACTCCGCAGACTCCCTTCATCCCGCAGACTCCCTTTACCCCGCAGACTCCCTTTGCTTCGCAGACCCCCCTCGCTTCCCTGCTTCCCCGGCCCCGGGAGTTCTGCCCGAGAGCGACCGCCCAATAAAAGGCCCTGATCAACAGTCCATAGGGGTGGCTCCTTCTTCCCACGGCGTTTCTTACACTGTGGTCAGTGTGGAAAAGGGGTTCAACACCAGATCTTCTTGGACGACAGACCCTTCGCTCCTCAAAGGGATCCAGGTTCAGGCTCCAGTGAAGTCCTGGTCCTTTGGTTCCTCTGTGGGGAGAAACTTCTAGGTATTAATTAAGGGCAAAATTTTCTCCTCTGCACCTGGTTTGGCTGCGTGACTTGTGGTTTTCTTCTGTTGTCCCTGAAAAGTAACTGAGTATCTTGTTAGAAACAGGATAGAGCCAATCTGGGGTGGTTCTGCAGTTACTTTGGTTGGGGGGGGTGCACCATTGGAGTTTGGCTAATTAATTGGCCACCCTGAGAATAGTTTTTCAGCAAACTGGCTTTCAGAAAGTGGAACCTCTTCCACACAATGCTCCCTAGGATTGCATAGTCACTGGTGTTTTTGTCTCTCTTCTGAAGCAAATGCTGAAGTCCTTGTGGGTCCTGACTACCTTTGCCAGACCCCAACCCCCCCATGCTTACTCCAGAGCCAGAGAGCCCTCAATAAATGCCAGCTGAGTTAAAATATTCTTTGATATAAATCGACCACTTATTCATCAAGCAGAATCACTTTCAAATAGTTTCCAGCTCTGAAAATCTCCAATCCATCCATGTATTCGAACCTTACATCCTGGGAGGAGATACCACCCAGAGGGCTGTTGATCCTCCCAGGTTTCCTTGGCTCCCCACCCGTGGTCCTGAGATGGTCCACACTGGGCGTCAGAGCAATACTCACATATCACAGCAAAGGCGGAAAATAGAAGAAAAACAAAATCCACAGCGAAAGTGAGAGTGGAGGCTCTACAGCTTTCCGAGTGGTGTGATTGATCAGCAAAGCCCCATGTATAAGACCCAGAGTTTAGGCATCTGTGTTTCCTTAGGACAGGATGAGAACTCCCAAGGCATTGTAACATCACCCTCCAAGTACCATCTCTAGGAAAATGTCACACCACGTGGAAAGAAAGAGGCTGCCAGTAACCACAGTGGGCTTGGATGGGAGAGGCCGAGAGCTCCAGCATCACACAGTCATGGAAAAGATTCAATTGCAGAGGAAATTGGAAGGAAGCCAAGCCAGCCACAGAAAGCACCAGAGTCCCTCAGTCTGCAAGGAGGTCAAACCAGTTCCTAAAAGAAATCAACCCTGAATTGGAAGGACTGATGCTGAAGCTGAAGCTCTAATACTTTGGCTACCTGATGTAAAGAGTCAACTCATTAGAAAAGCACCTGATGCTGGGAAAGGCTGAAGGCAAAAGGTAAAGGGGGTGACAGAGGATGAGATGTTTAGATAGCATCATCAATCCAATGGACATGAATCTGATAGTGAAGGACAGGGAAGCCTGGCATGTGCAGTTCATGGGGTCACAAAGAGTTGGACGTGACTCAGCAACTGAACAACGGTCAATACAAGCATGGTCCCTCTAGCCACCCCACCGTAAGCAGAGCCCAAAGGCAAACATAGCACATGTCATTAGATAAGACCATAGGGAAAAATAAGAAATTCTGAGATAGGCCCAAATTATTTTTGTAACCACACAGGCTATAAGGGTTATTGTCTTTACTCCTCAGTCAGGAGAACTCCTAATATAACACCATCGGATTCCACCTTATAACATTTGTGAGATGGAATACACCAACAGGTGAGGGCTGGACCGAATTGAATACTAAAACTGTGACCCACAATCTCTGCAGTAACCTGCCCAGTTACTGCTCAGTAACCTGCTCAGTTAGGACTGGGTCAGTGATCACCAGCTTCCAAGTCAGGACCAACCAGAGAAAGCTGGAGGAAATCAGAAGACACCAGGACTTCCCAGATGATCCAGTGGCTAAGACTCCACGCTACCAACGCAGCGGGCCAGGGTTCGATCCCTGTCTGAGCAACTAGATCCCACATACCACAACAAAGAGTTCACATGGCATAACTAAAAATCCCGCATGCTTCAAGTAAGACCTGGCACAGCCAAATAAATATTTATTTCAAAAAAAAAAAAAAAGAATATGCCACCCTAAAATACTCCACTCTGTCACAATGATTATTTTGAGTTGGAGACAAATGAGAATCAACAGATCCAGAAAGAAACCTTCCCAGACTTTCTCGTATCTGACAAAAAGCAGGAACTTTTGAGAACTTGAGAATGCCATAAATCCCCTCTGCCAAGGAAGCTCCACCGCCATGAAGAAGACAGAAAGTTGGTGCCAAGATTTACCTGCTCGTATAGCCCATTACCTTCCATTAGTTCCCCCATATGTTTACCTTCCCACAGCTGATTCCTTTAGAAGCCTAAAACCCTTCTCCTTTGTCTTGTTGCTTCTCCTCAGATCTATTGTTTCTTTTTGAAGATGCGATATAAGCCCAAGTTCAGACCACTCTGAGTTTCTCATCACTGAAGCTTCTCCCACACGATAATAAAGGGATGGTACGGGGAGGGAGGTGGCGGGGGGGGGGGGGGGGCGGTGTGGTTCAGGATGGGGAACACGTGTACACCCGTGGCGGATTCATGTCGATGTATGGCAAAACCAGTACAATATTGTAAAGTAATTAGCCTCCAATTAAAATAAATAAATTTATATTAAAAATAAATTTTTAAATAAACTGTTTCTGTCTTGTTAATTCATCTTTTGTTAGTCTAATTTACAGGAGGCCAATCTGGAAATCTAAGTTGGATTAAAGGAAAAACATTTTTATCCTCCCCTACCAAGCTTCTCAAACCAATTACTTAAGATGTTTACTTTTAGTTAGCCCATGTCCAGCTTCTCCCAGGCCAATGATCCTGCAGTCAAAACACACTGAAAACCTTCTCCCTTTCTTTACTGTAAAACTCTCCTGTTCCCCTGCCTGCCTTGGAGTCTCAGCCAGACACAAAGATGGAGGCTGACTTCTTGCCTGCAGCAAGCTTTGTAGAAGTAGCCTTTGTTCTCATTTGAGTGATCTTCTTTATTTCTGGCTTTCCCTCGTGGCTCAGCTGGTCAAGAACTCGCCTGCCAATGCAGGAGACTCAAGAGATGAGGGTTTGATCTCTGGGTCAGGAAGATTCCCTGGAGTAGGAAATGGCAACCCACTCCAGTATTCTTGCCTGGAGAATCTTCTGGACAGAGGAACCTGACAGGCTACAGTCCATGGGATCACGTAAGAGTCAGACATGACTTAGCAACTAAACAACAACAACAGTTGTAACCAGGAAGGGTTAATTTTAAATATACACTGGATCTGTTCTGTGACGTGAACCCTTTTTTGTTATTATAAGCATACATAATGGCCTGCTCAGAGAGATAACCTGAGCTGCCCACCTGTGAAGAACTGTGTAAGAAAGTAAGACTAGCACATTCCCCTGCCTGAGGCTTGCCTATCCAGGGAACATTTGCAAGGATTGAATAGTTCTTTTGCTTTGTTTTCCTCACCTCCCCGCCATCTCTGATCCATAAAAGAACCTGGCAACCAGGTCTAAAAGAACCTGGCAACCAGGTCCTGACAAGACGGTCATTTTGAGGCGCTAGCCTGCCATCTTCTTGGGCAGCTGGCTCCCCGATTAAAGTCTCTTCCTTGCCTCTACCCCTCATCTCATGGATTCATTGGCCTGTTGTGCGGAGAGCAGAGCGAGCATGGACTCAGTAACACAACAATTTCAATAGTATATGTGAACTTTGACCTGCATAGCTCCACCCCTACACCATCTTAAAGCTGCTGTGAATGGAGGAAGGGGGCCAAATGCTAAGGGATGCAGAAAGCTCTAAAAGTTGGAAAAGGTGCTGCAACTAAAGCACAGCCAAATAAATAAATATAAATAAATTAAGAAAATAAAAGAAAGTCGAACTTTGACATGGCTAGGAGACATCTCTCCCTCTAGCCCTTTACAAATACCTAGCTGTGCAAAAGTCACATTTCTTGAGTTACTTTTACACCACCACTAGCAGCTGATTGTGAAATAAAGTTTTCGTTGCTTCCCCTAAGTTAAAATGAGTAGAGGGACTTCCCTGGTGGTCCAGGGACTAAGACTTTGCACTCCCAATACAGGAGGCCCAGGTTTGATCCCTGGTCAGGGAACCAGATGCCATATGCTGCAACTAAGACCTGGCACAGCCAGATAAACAAATATTGTTTTAAAAAAGGAGAGAGCGGGGACGGGAAGCAGAACTGGGCTCACCCACCAATGAAGGGCCAGGAACTGACCATGACTCAAACGCGTGCCCCAGTGTACTTGTTTATCTGAGTCATTAACAGATCTTATTTTGTAGGGTCATTGAGAGGTCTAAGTGAGTTTATACAGGTCGAGAGCTTAGGTGAGTGCCTAGCACATTCCAGTGCTCTGTTACGATTGCTATTTCAGAGTACAGGCTTGTTAGCCTAACTTGGACTTTAGTCATTGTCATAAAGACCTCAGCGAAAGCATTCCTCTGAGTTCTGCAGACTTGCACACTTGGGCAAGATGGGCTCTACTGGGCAGGTAGCATTCTCTCAGGGGAATCCTTCTCTGGTTTTGCCGAGTATGAACACAAGTCTCTTGAATTCATCTCAACTTGACTTGATTCTCTCTAGGCATGCTCCATGTCACACTAACAACTGGGAAGGGAAAGCATGGATGGTCTGTCTCTGGGTGGCTGAGTCAAAAGTGGGACCTGCTTTTGACACCGGGGGATTGGGAAAAGAAAAGTATTCTGAGCAGAGTAAGAAAAGAAAGCATTCCGTGTGTGTCCTGGAGTTGCATGTTCGTATCTGTAACACTTGTCATTATGGGTTGAATTGTGTCCTCACTCCAAAAGTTCAAAAGCTGGATTCTTAACCCCCAAGACTTCAGAATGTGATCTGATTAGGGTCTTTGCGGATGTACTTAGTGAAGATGAGGTCATACTGGAGTAGGGTGGGCCCCTAATCCCACAGGACTAGTGCCCTTTTAAAGGGGAAATTTGGACTTAGGTCTGCACACAGGGAGGATCCCCTGTGAAGACTGGGGTTATGCAGCCACAAACAAAGGAAGGACTAGAAATTCAGAGAGAGGTCTGGGGCAGACCCTTCCCCAAACCGGCAGAGGTGCATGGCTGTGCCATCACCTTGACTTCAGACTGTCAGTCTCCAAAAAGATGATGTATTTCTGTTGTCCTGAGCCAAGTTTGCAGCGCTTTGTTGTGGCAGCTCTAGGAAACAAATACATGTGTAGAAAACTTGTGTTGTTGTTGTTCAGTCGCTAAATTGTGTCTGACTCTTTGTGATACCATGGACTGTGTCGAACCAGGCTCCTCTGTCCTCCACTGCCTCCCGGAGTCTGCTCAAACTCATGTCCATTGAGCCAGTGATGCTGTCTAACTATCTCGTCCCCTTCTCCTCCTGCCCTCAATCTTTTCCGGTCTTTTCCAACGAGTTGGCTCTTGCAGTAGGTGACCTGTCAAAGTACTGGAGCTTCTGCTTCAGCTTCCAATATTCATTGGAACAACATATTTCTTCCAATGAATATTCAGAGTCGAGAAAAGCTAGGTTGCTGCAAAAAGAATCTGCCTGCAGTGTCATAATGTACTGTCTGAGGCCCTGTTCCACTCAGAGGGTGAGAATTAATAAAAACATGAAATTAAACTTGTCACCAGCCTTTAATAACCACTCCATAAAGCAGGACTTCTCGCTCCTATAAATTGTTGATGGGAGTGTGCCCTGATGCAGTCTTGTTGAAGGGCAGTTAGATAGTATCTATCAATAACACGCACATCCTTTTGACACAGAAATTTCATGCACAGGACTTGATTCTATACACATACTTGCATTAATTGCAAAGATCTATGCACATAGATATTCAACGTAGCATTTGTTGATAATAGCCAAAACATGGGAGAAAAACTCTAGGTCCTTTAGTAATTATGACACACCCACACAGAATAATATGCAGTGGATAGGCATTCCCAGAACAATCTCTATGCTAATGTTTAAACTCCCCAGGCCTAATTGTTAAGATGGCGAAAAAATGTAGATCAATAAGTATAGCATGTAATAATTCACGTTTTTAAAAAACGAGAATTTCCTGGTGGTCCAGTGGTTAGGACTCTGCACTTTCACTGCCAAGGACCAGGGTCCAGTCCTTGATCAGGAAGCTAAGATCCTGCAAGCCTTGGTGTGATCCAAAAAATAAAAAGAGCAACAAGACGTTAAAGATGGTGGGGGAGGGAAGGGCAGAGGTGTGACCATAGAGTGCAACACAACCCCATCTTTGTGGTGATGGAGCAGTTCCGCATCTTGACCAGGGTGGTGGTTAAAGAAACCTACACAAGGGGTCAAATGCCGCTGAATCACACTGTACCAATGTTAATTGCCTGGCTTTGCTATAGGGGTGTAGGGTGGAAATTTTTTTTCTTTTTCCCCTCTAGGTTCTTTGACTAATCTAATAACTGAATATATGTCAGATTAACAGGAGAAAAACAAAATTAATTTTGTGTATATGGGATCGCCATAAAAATTCAAGACTCAAAGTGGCCGAAGCAGCGAACTTTTGTATCTTTTAGACAAAAAAACAATACATTTGTGGAGAGCTGACAAGACAAAGGGGTGTGAGTTTGGAGTAGCAAATTAGTGAAGAAGTAACAAGCTTTGTGCAAACAGCTTTCTCAGTCCTAAATTCCAGTCTCTGGTGCTAAGGATGCCGCTTACCCTCTTGGTACCTTTCACGGGGAGATGGATTTCCTGTTTCCAGGGGAACTAAGGAGGTCAGAGCAACCTTCTTGCACCAGCTGTTTTCCTAAGTAACTTTAATTCAAAGTAATCAATATGATCAATATGCCAGAGTGGGCATATTTTGCAGAGGCATATTCTACTCCCCATCAGGAGAAACTGGATTAGGGTACAGGAGACATCTCTGCACTGTCTCTGCAACTTTCTATGAATCGAATGATTTCAAAATTTTTCAAAATTTGTAAATAAAATAAACAAAAAATCATGTAGGACATTAGAAAAATAATAAAACTATAAACACATGTATGTATATGTATAAAGATATGAATGTCTATCAGTGCACAGGAAACTGAAAACATGGCCATCTATTGGTGGTATTCCTTAATTCTGGGGGAGGAATGGAGAGAATAAGGCATTTTACTCTATAATTCTGTCAACTTTAGTATTGATAGAATATTTTAAAGTTACTTTTTCCCCAAAAAATACGTCTTCCAAAGGGCCCTTTATTTACCCATCTTTGAGGAAGAGCACTAAATTTTGTCTTTCATTCTAGAATTTAAAATAAAGCAAGTCAAGGGACTTCCCTGGTGGTCCAATGGCTAAGACCCCATGCTCCCAATGCAGGGGGTCCAGGTTCCATCCCTGGTCAGGGAACTAGATCCCACATGCTGCAACTAAAGATCCCATATGCCACAGTTAAGACCTGGCACAGCCAAACAAACATTTTTTAAAAAATAAGTAAAAGCAAGTTAATAAAAGGAGGGAACATCTGAAATTGAAAACCATCACTTCACACAGCAGCTCTCCAGAGTTCAGTGAACAGTGGGGCTTTTGTCAGTCCCACAGAGAGGGGGTTCAGTGCAAAAGAGAAGGAAATAGACAGAGGTGCCCCAGCCCATCAGCAACACACAGGCCTCTCCTAGGGCATCTGTGATCATGAACTGCTCCCAGCTAAAGCTTCCTTGGGCATTATACTAACTGAGAAGAAGAGGTTTGTTAAAACAAAATTACGCTAGAATCAAGAACGTGGAGAACTTATTCCAATCTACTTCCAAGAAATTGTTCGGAGGCAATCCTGAAACCAGCTGCTTACAGAGAAGAGACGTTCTCTCTTTGCAAGACAATCTATAGAGCCAGATTTGGGTTATTACAACTCAGGGATATACTGTTTCCCTTATCAGGACCTCAACACTTAGTGTTGGTAAGAATTTCCCTTTGGAGAAGTAGATTTTTTTCTGGAAGAATGATAGATTCTCATAGGTGCTCCCACAGTACCACTCTTTTTATTTTCACTTGTTCCCTAATGACTTGATACTTTATGGAGGGCTGAAAACCCTCAGAACAATTCCAACTACCAAACCAAAAGATGGCATTCACTGTATAAACAGGGCATTGTCACAAACAAGGGGTCGAAACAGACAACTGACCACACTAGACAAGGACTACCCAAAGAACTGAACATCAGCCTTTCCAAAATCTGCCTTTTTCTCTAATCATTAAAATAATTTATTGAGCACCAACTGGCTTATGCCACATTGATCACCAAGATATGACCCTTGCCCTCATAATTTCTTTTAACTGAGATCTAATTCACACAGCATAAAAATCACTCTGCTGCCTCCTGCTTTTAAGTATAACTGTTATACTAGCCAGGGCCTCCCTGATGGCTCAGATGGTAAAGAATCCGCTTGCAATTCGGGAGACCTGGGTTCGATCCCTGGGTTGGGAAGATCTGCTGAAGGAGGGCATGGCAACCCACTCCAGTATTCTTGCCTGGAGAATCCCTATGGAGAGAGGAGCACGGCAGGCTACAGTTGATAGGGTCACAAAGAGTCAGACACGACTGAGCGACTAAGCCCACACAAATTATACTAACCAACTGGAACTCATTGAGTTCCCTAACAGCATACTTTGCAACCGAGCCACGTTAAAGATGACACAAACAAGTACGATGCTTCAAGTTCAAAAAGCTCAGACAACCAAGACCATGTTGTGCGCTGACCAGGTCCCTTCCAGCAGGCCGCCACTGCCTCTGAGCCCCATCTCACACCTTCTCCCACCGTTCCCAGGTCCAGCTGCCTCCCCACCTCAGTGCTTTCCCCACCAAGCCCTTCCTGCCTCAGTCCAGGCTCCTGTCATGGCTTCTTCCTAAAGGCTCTTCTCCCAGACCTTTGTAAGGTCAGGGTCTTGTTCAGGTCACAGTCTAAAAGCTCCCTCCTCAGAAGGTCTTTCTCCCCTCACCTCATGTGGTGATCTCCCCTCACCTCTTCTTACCCTGTCCAAGCCCTTAGCACAGCTTGTCATTATTTTTTTTTATTTATTCATTCATTTACTTCAATGCTCTCCATCTTCCATCCAGCAGATACCAAACTCCAGGAAGGCAAGGAATTCACCTCTATTATTAATACTTAGTACAATGTAGGGTGAGCCAAAGCCTTTGACTGTGTGGATCACAATAAACTGTGGAAAATTCTCAAAGAGATGGGAATACAGACCACCTGACCTGCCTCTTGAGAAACCTATATGCAGGTCAGGAAGCAACAGTTAGAACTGGACATGGAACAACAGACTGGTTACAAACAGGAAAAGGAGTACATCAAGGCTGTATATTGTCACCCTGCTTATTTAACTGATATGTAGAGTCCATGAGAAACGCTGGGCTGGAAGAAGCACAAGCTGGAATCAAGATTGCCGGGAGAAATATCAATAACCTCAGATATGGAGATGACACCACCCTTATGGCAGAAAGTGGTGGTGGT
Organism: Ovis aries; assembly: GCF_016772045.2. Lineage (NCBI taxonomy): Eukaryota > Metazoa > Chordata > Mammalia > Artiodactyla > Bovidae > Ovis > Ovis aries. The sequence continues at coordinate 39,625,581 of NC_056075.1, read as the reverse complement.
GGTTTTGTCACTAAGTTGTGTCCAACTCTTTAGACCCCATGGACTGTAGCCTGCCAGGCTCCTCTGTCCATGGGATTCTCCAGGCAAGAATACTAGAGTGGGTTGCCATTTCCTTCTCCAGGGGATCTTCCCGACTCAGGAATCAAACCCGGGTCTCCAAGGCAGAAAGTGAAGAGGAACTAAAAGCCTCTTGATGAAAGTGAAAGAGGAGAGTGAAAAAGTTGGCTTAAAGCTCAACATTCAGAAAACGAAGATCATGGCATCTGGTCCCATCACTTCATGGCAAATAGATGGGGAAACAGTGGAAACAGTGTCAGACTTTATTTTTCTGGGCTCCAAAATCACTGCAGATGGTGATTGCAGCCATGAAATTAAAAGACGCTTACTCCTGTGAAGGAAAATTATGACCAACCTAGATGGCATATTCAAAAGCAGAGACATTACTTTGCCAACAAAGGCCCATCTAGTCAAGGCTATGGTTTTTCCAGTGGTCATGTATGGATGTGAGAGTTGGACTGTGAAGAAAGCTGAGCACCAAAGAATTGATGCTTTTGAACTGTGGTGTTGGAGAAGACTCTTGAGAGTCCCTTGGACTGCAAGGAGATCCAACCAGTCCATTCTGAAGGAGATCAGTCCTGGGTATTCTTTGGAAGGAATGATGCTAAAGCTGAAACTCCAGTACTTTGGCCACCTCATGCGAAGAGTTGACTCATTGGAAAAGACTCTGATGCTGGGAGGGATTGGGGGCAGGAAAAGGGGACGACTGAGGATAAGACGGCTGGATGGCATCACCGACTGGATGGACGTGAGTTTGAGTGAACTCCGGGAGTTGGTGATGGATAGGGAAGCCTGGTGTGCTGCAATTCATGGGGTCGCAAAGAGTCGGACACGACTGAGCGACTGAACTGAGCTGAACAGTATAGGACCTCAACAATGCACACAATGCATGAATCTGCTTTAAGGTTTTCCTAGCTAAGACTAGGATTTCCCCAATGGCTCAGCAGTAAAGAATTCACCTTCAACACAGGAGACATGGGAGACGCGTGTTCAATCCCTGGGACAGGAAGATCCCCTGGAGGAGGGCATGCAACCCACTCCAGCGTTCCTGCCAGGAAATCCCATGCATAGAGGAACTTGGCAAGCTACAGTCCATAGCATTGCAAAGAGACAGACACGACTGAAGCGACTGAGCACAGCTAAAACTGACATAAAACTCTGGGGCTTTAGGGACTTTCCTTATGGTTCAGGGGCTAAGGCTTTGCACTCCCCATGCAGGGGGCCCGGGTTCAATCCCTGGTCAGGGAACTAGAACCCACATGCCAGAGCTACAACCCGGCATGGCCAAATAAATAAATAAAAATAACTATTAAAAAAAAAGACTTTGGGGATCTCATCAGCCATTATCCACAGGTTAGAACAAATCCTGAATTGCTCTCTAAGGAAAAATCTGGCCCTGCCAACAGGTACTTTTGTGACCCACCTCCGTGGGCAGGCAGACCAGCCTCAGCACAGGCACGTCCTGGTCAGACTCCCAATTTTCTTAAGAGGATGCCCGTCTCATCTCCACTGCAAGGAACTGGCCCTTGAAGGATGATTTTGTCTGTTCTACTTGTCAGAGAACAGACCATCAGTACTCAGTACTAGCCTATACTTAGCAACCTGAACTTAATTGCAAAAAGTAATATTGATGAAAAACTGCTTAGAGAACACCCCACCCACTCTTTCCTTCAGTTTTAAAGGCAACCTTTTAAGTCAGCCAGATCTTTGGAAAGAATAACTGAACCATTTTTGCTTCCCATATACAAGTTTTTACTAAGCTTTATTTTTTCACTATTTTTGACCACATTGAAAGACACTATGAAAAACAACCCTGGGAAGCTCATCATTATATATTATTATATATTCCATATGGGTGTTTTTGAGGATATTATTTGCTACATCACACTGGGACTACTATTGAAGACCCACAGGAGAAATATCTCTGCTCCAGTAACAAAAATAGCTGCACTTCTCCAAACCACGGGTTTGCTTTTAATCTTTTACATGTCATGAGTCTTATTTATTCCCAAGCGTTAGGGGCTGAGAAGCTCAGCCACACACTTGGGATCATAACAAGGGCACGTTATGTGCAAACCTTACCTTGGGCTTCATCGGGTCTTTCATATCCTTATTTTCCTTTGACCTCAATTTTTTTACTTATCATTTCTTTTTTCAGTCTTGTTAAACTAAATGTATTGTTATAGAGATTCTAATATCTTTCCTGGGATAATGCAGGGCATCTACATTTAAAAAGTTAAGATTTTGGCAGGTTGCTACCATGTTACACAAAAACAGTGATATGGGGGCCCATTTGGGTAGCCTGACTTAAAATGCAGACCTCATAGCATTCCTGGGTTTGGTTATGAGGTTCCAGAGTCACCCCCAGTGGGGCTGAGTTTTCCTTCTGTTGCATAAGAGATGTTCCATGATGTCAGGAGCATAGAAAGCACACAGTGGCTTCCCACATGAGGACCAAGTCAACACCGTCCTTGGGGTCCTCACCACCCCCATGCCATACTGTTCCATGCACGAGAGGGAAGTACACCACACGCTGAGGTATGCCCTGCACCCCAGGACCTCAGTAGTTCCTATAGCTTCCACTAGTAGCCACGCCCTCTACAGGGCTAAGTCCTTGAATCCGAACCTGGGCAAATCTGCAAGGTGGGAGCCTTGCTGTCCTCCTCAATTCAGGTTCTCCCTCAGCTCAGACACAACAATCTCTCCTCCACCACTTCCAGTCCATAGCCCTCTGCCCACCCCATGCCCAGACATGTCTGAACGCCAGGTTCAGCTCAGTGTATACACACACACATACGCACACACACACAGATGCACATACTTCTGAAACTTAAGTAAAGAGAAAGAACCAAGGGAAAGGGTTATAGGATATTTCGATCAGAAGGGTCAAGAGGAAGGAGATCCATGCACTGAAAATGAAGAGAATAAATATAATAACTTGAATTACTTTTATGAGCCTTAGAAAGGACAATAAGTTCTTCTCTTCAAATGCCAACAAAAACATTCCAGCCTCTACTGGTATTCTTTGCAGCAAAATTTCTTCCTAGAAAAAAAAAAATTCCAGCCTCTATTTAAAAAACGTAGCCAAATCATAATTTCATATGGTCTCATTCCTTGTCTAATCGGTTTCTGCCCCGATCACCCTTGAGGGATTGCCCTCTTCTGTCCATCCATAGACCTGCAGAGGCAACGGTCACGTTCATACAGAAAGACCTCCCTCCAATTCCCTGACCACAGACCGAAAGCCTCTACATCAGGGATTTGGCATGAAGACCAAGCGAGGCCACCTAGCCTTACTAGGGTGGGTGTAGGGAGTTGGAAATCGCAGAAGCTATTGGCAGCAGCTTCCTACGCACTCAGTTCCTGGCTCTAGTCTTTGTTGAGACCCAGTTAAGTCGCTGTTCTTGGGTCCTGCCATAGACCCCAAGGTCTTCAGAAGGCTGAAGAATTCTATCTGCTGAAACAATTTTCATTATTTGCCGCTAAAAGAGTATTAATTAGAAGACATCTAATAAGTCAAAGATGATTGTTAGAGGACCTTGAAAGGAAAAGAGCAAAGGATAATAAATCAACAATACATGATAGATGGGTGGATTGATAAACAGATGACAAATAAACCAAATCTGCATCTAGAAGGAAGCAGAGATGCTGGAGGACTATGGGCACAGAATTCTCCTGCAAAACTAGTAATATCAAGATGACAAAAAGGGGAAGTTACCCTAAGAAAGGAAACCGGCCCTTGACAAGTGCCTTGGGAACATACAGAAACACCCCACTGTCTCAGGAGTGGCCTCCCTTACTGACAGCTCAAAATGCATGCATGCTAAGTCGCTTCAGTCGTGTCTGACTCTTTGTGACCCCATGGACTGTAGCCCATCAGGCTCCTCTGTTCATGGGATTCTCCAGGCAAGAATACTGGAGTGGGTTGCCATACCCTTCTCCAGGGAATCTTCCCAACCCAGGGACTGAGCCCATATCTCATGTCTCCTGCACTGGCGGGCAGGGTTCGTTACCACTAGCCACACCTAGGAAGCCCTACAGCTCAAAAGCTCCCAGATCTCTCAGCTGACAGCTGTCTTCCTGGGAGGAGCCCGAGATGACACAGCAGATGGGAAGATGCTTCGCAAAGCAGCAATGTTGAGAGAAACCAACACTTATTTATCATCACCTCGTTTTCTTATTGAACACGTAGAAGGACAAGGAGAGAAAGGGAAATTATGAAAGAGAATCGATTTTCAAAAATTGAAGCAAAAAATTAACAGCACCCAGAATCTTGACCTCATGGTTCCCGTGTGGAAAGCTTTTCTGTGATTTCCTATTACCCACAGATGGAGTCCAAGACGTGAAGACATGCGGTCCCTGCCACTTGGTGCACATCCTCTGTCATCCCCCTGGCCTTCCCCCAGGCACCAGCGGCACCAAATCCTCAAGTTCACCTGCTCACCGCGATGGCCCTCAGCCCTGTTCCCAGGGGTCCACCTCCAGCGCATCTCCCTCCTTGGTGACGTGGGGTTTTTTGTCTCCCTCTCCCTCTCTTTGAATCACTTTGGTCTTTTCACTTCAAGTTCCTCAACAATCAACTTTGCCTCTTCAGATGACTCTTCTTTGTCCTGTCAATTTCTCTCGAATTTATTGCTTCTTTGTCTAAAAAGCATAAAAGCTGCTTGCTATGGCCACTTCTTAGGTCATACTTCTTTAAGACTTCCCTGTGCAAGAACTAAAATTAGTTTCTTTTTCTGTTAACCTGTCTGGTTTAGGTGTACCAACTCTCTACTCCCAGTGTGTTCTGCACAAAGTCAGACCATGAGCTCACTGAGAAGAGAGACTCGGCCCCCTCAAGCCAGTGCTTTGTGTGGCTGGTCTTAGAAACTCCATAGATGTTTGTTGGACATCTGTGTGAATTGTCAAAAAGGTAAATTCCTGCTGGTAACCTATGTAATTGTTATTAGCCATTGTCAACCATATATATTTTTTTTAATTTCTGATCATTGTCAGCTATGTTTTTTTAATTTCATTTAAATTTTTTAAAATGTTCTTGCCCATGAAATTCTATTTCTCAGCAGTCAACTTCAGTCAATTTCACCCATATTCATCATGCTTAGAATCTCTGGCACCCCTTCTTCCAGCAAAGGAGGTTTTTCCTTTTGAATTTGCAATTGCTCCATTTATCAACATTATGTTGCTCTGAAATATGAAGCTGCACTCATTATCATGGTCTCGATGTTACCTGGTGACATGAACGCTTAATTCTAAACTGTCTCATATATTTCGGATGGATTTTTTTTTTCTCAAAGAACTGAACTTGAGTGACATAGTTGGCATTTATTTAAATAACAATAATATGGACCTTTGACTGCACCCTTAAGTAGCTAGGCCTGGGCTGAGCATTTTATGTATACCATCTCATTTAAACCTCACATTAACCCTTAGGAATTACTGCCACCTTACAGATGAGATTGATATTTAGAGACGTTAAGTAACTTGTTCAATGTGATGCAGATGCTAAGTGGTAGAACCCAGAACCAAAGGTGTCAGATTCAAAATCACCCACAGTCCCTCTCAGTGGGTGCCTAAGAAAAAGACGGACTGAGAATGGTGTGATCAGGACCCAAAAGGATGGTAAGAAAATTGACTAAAAACAAGGGGCTACATTTCATTACGTTCCCATGCACCTTTTTCATTGTTCTAAGAATATTTGTGCTCTCTTGTTACCTGTCATAAAACTGGAAACTGGAACCTGAGGCTAGGAGTGAATGGAAGAGCATTATTCCTTGCTTCTCCACTGGAATTTGACATGAGTCTATATATCTAAGACCACATTAGGAATCTCCTGAAAGCAATAATGTTGCAAACCAGATTACCAGCAGCAAAGCCAGTCACCTTGGGGTTCGTGAGGTCTGTATTCTCTGAGTCTAGGATGTAAACTATAAATCACCAAGACTTGAGAAGATAATGAACAGCCCATGGGGGCTCCCTCTGGAGGCAGACAGAGGCACTGTTCTATGCAACCCCACTTGGGCTTCCTGTGGCCACATCCCTAAAAATTACATTGATGCTCTAACAAATGGCCAGTGAAGATTCTCTTCTGATTAACTGACACAGAGTGGTTTAAAAAAAAAAAATCTGAATCTGAGCATACAATCTGCTTGACTGGTTCTTATTAAGGTGAATTTCTCCACTGGGTCAGAAAAGGAAAAGTTTTATAAGTGCTGAGTCCAGGTATTTTAAATGAATCAAAAGAGTGTATCAAATTTTGATGGTGGAAAATAGGTCAGCTCTTATCTTTTTGTTTTTTCAAGGGAAAGGTTTCAGTGGTAAGGTCTTGAAATAAGCCCCGCCCCCAAAAAGTCTTGCCATTGGAGGACTTAAAACTGAAGTCTAGGGATTCTTCCATCTTTGACTTCTTATCGGTATAAGCGAATAGGAGGAAATGTAGTTTCTTTGTAGAATTTCACTGTGGGTTGTTTCAGGGAAGCTGACTTGATAAAAATCTATTGAAAAGTCTACTGAATAAAGACAAATGTTTTGTGGCAGGCAAGTATACATATGAAAAGAAATGTTTTTCTACTTAATTATGGATGATTTTTTTAAATGGTAACTATGAAACAAGGCTTCCCTGGTGGCTCAGAGGGTAAAGCAACTGCCTGCAATGCAGGAGACTCAGGTTTGATCCCCGGGCAAGGATGATCTGCTGGAGAAGGGAAGGGCTACCCACTTCAGTATTTTTGCCTGGGAAATCCCAGGGACAGAAGAGCCTGGCGGGCTACAGTCCATAGGGTCTGAGCAACTAACACTTTCACTTTTCATGAAGCAAGGCAGGGTTGGAAATATTGCTAATCAGTGTATGTTACGCCTGTCTAATCAATCTTGAGGACCAAAGTGAGTCAGGGCAGAGCCATTCCAGTCTTCATCACAGACTAGCCAATTGCCAGGAACACGTTTCTCTTTCCCTGTCCTACAGAACTATTGGTACTCCCTTGCTGTGTGTACCATGGAGTGACTCTTCCTCAAAGAATCCTGCCATCATGTAAGTCGCCACATTAGTGCCCTATGCATCTAATTCCAAAACAAAGCATTCAGCCAAAGGTAAGAACAACCCAAATCTCCATGAACAGATGAACGGACCAACCAAACGTGGCAGATCCATACAACAGAATATTATTCAACCGTAAAAATTGAATGGAGTTTTAATACATGCTGCTATGTGGATAAACTTCTAATCAAATATTAGAATAAACATTATTCTAAGTGAAATAAGCCACAAAAATGCCGCATAGTAATATGATTTCATTTATATGAATATAGAGTAGAAAAATCCACAGAGAGAAAATGCAGAGGGCTGCTGCCAAGATCTAGGGAGAGAGGGGAATAGAAAGCAGCTACTTAATGTGTCTAGTATTTCCTTGTGAGTGATGAAAATGTTTGGAATAAGACACTGAATATACTAAATGCCACTGAATTTTTCACTTTAAAATGGTCAATTTTATGTCCTGTGACTTTCACTTCAATCAAAAAGAACTTTGCAATAAAACAAAGATTTTACTTTATGTCTTTTAAAGATGTCATATGGAAATTTTAATACAAAAGTAAGAGGACAGTGTGATAAATGCTTCTAATAAAACCAAAATTATGAGAGCAGGCCTCTCATCCTCCACAGCACTCAAAAGTATAGCATAAAATCTTCTGGAAGGGTCATAATCTTCTGAGGCAATATGAATTTAATCAAAGAACTATGCATTTAGTGGAGCAGGAAAACTATCAGCCACAATATTCTACTTTTCAATATTTTTTGCAAAAAAAAAAAAAACCTTCAAATGGCAACACCTCCAAGAAAGTTCTTTCTTTTGCTATGTCTGTCTCTTGTTGAGCCAGCTGAGGGTGGGAGATCAAAGCTGTCCCCCCACTTTAGATGGCTCCTAGGCTTCTTTCAAGCACTGGGCACCATGGCGCTCACAAGCTTATTTTAAGTCATAAACCTGCCTCTGTACTCAGGGTCCAAGCTCACCACAGAGAGAAACCTGAGTTTTAACTAAATTAGGGAATCTGAGAACCCTGGAAAGTTCACTTTGTGCTGTTTCAAGCTTCATAAGATTTGCTTTATAGCATGCCCACACAAAACTCTAAGTTCTATACAAGTGCATCAGTTATGAATCCCAGGCTACTCATCTCATCTCTTACCTCCCCACCAAGTAATACGCTGCAGTGTGAAATACTTGACTTGTAAAATGATCTATCAGGACTCTAAAATAACTCTGCTGACCATGATCAGAATGGCATCTAATTGACTTAAGCATGTTCAAAGCCAACTCAATGGATGAAAGAGTGGGTATGTTTTCTAGTGGAAACACTTTCTATATTCCCACATAGAATGATCTGGGAGCATTATTAGAACTTGCAGCCTTTCATCATACACACTCTTCCCAAGTCAAACATTTGCACAGGACAGTGGCTGGAAAACAGACATATCTGAGAACACATGCAAAGTAATCCATAAGCAATTATGCAATGTTGGAAGCAGGAATGCAACCTGAAAACTACACTTGGGCAGCATCTTCACTTAGAAATCCCTAGATTTTGGGGGGGAGGCAATCTAATTGATCAGCTTTGATAGGGAAACACATGTGATTATTCTAAAGACTCCTTTACCTTGGGGCCTATTTTCAGCAGACTCAGGCACAGATTTCACTACAATACACGCACTCCGAGCTGTTTGGGATTTCTGACCAAATCTCCTACTGTTATGTTCCTTGAGAAGCAGGAAGGAAATAAACCCCCAAAAAATTCATACATCAAATTGATAACTAGAATATCCGTAACCAAAACAAGCCCTAAAGACTGGCTACCACTATATTTGTCTTCCTCCGCTCACCCTGGAATATTCTGCCCATCTCTGCGGGGGGAAGAAATCCATCAAAATAATAAGATACTGACAGTCCATCTCTACTTACCTCCAGCCATGAACACAGCGTTCTTCTCTTTAAATATCTCCATTCACATCAAGGAACAGGAGAAAGACAGAACTTTGCATTTAGATGCTTAAACAGAGATGGACAATCTGAGTTTATAAACACTCCAGAATTTCTTACAATATGTTGTATTTAATTGCAAAACCTAAAGAGACAGTCAAATGTTTCCTTGGGCTCTTAGAGAGACCCCTGATTCAGAAAAGCTCCAGACTTTTTATTTTAAAAGGTTCCCAGGAGAGGGCTTCCCTGATGGCTCAGTGATAAAGAATCCACCTGGCCAAGGCAGGAGACACAAGTTGGATCCTGATCCAAGAAGATCACACATGTGCCAAAGCAGCTAAGCCTGCGCGCCACAACTATTGAGCCTGTGTCCTAGAGCCAGGGAACTGCAACTACTGAAGCCTGAGCGCCTAGAGCCTGAGCTCCACAGTAAGAGAAGCCACTGCAATGAGAGGCCAGCGCATCGCAGCTAGAAAGTGGCCTCCGCTCAGCGCACCTAGAGAAAAGCCTTCGTGGCAATGAAGACCCAGCACAGCCAAAAATAAATAAATATTTTTTTCAAAAAGGTTCCCATGAGAAACTGAATGACTGAGCAGAATCTAATTTAATTCAACCCAAGTTGCCACCATCTTCACCATTTTTAGAATTTCATTCCATTTGACCAAATTTTGTTATGCCTACGATGTGTCAGAACGGAGGGTAGGGCAGAGAGCCACCATAAAATCTGAAAGCAAGCCCCAGAAAAAATAGGCAAACACTGTACAAGAGAACCCACAGTGGGAAGAAACCACGCCGGGAAATTTTTACAAAGACAATGCCTGCTCAGGCTGACCTGGCCCGCCTGAGACTTGACTTCAGATGGATTTTAGCTGGAATAAACCTCTTAAACCCTTCATCTCTCCTAAGTTTAAACTAGTGTTAGAGAGAAAGCCATAGGGTCAAAATGGCATCACTTGTGCTAAAGTCCATGATACCAAACTTACACCAAACACCTGATTTAATTGCAGTTTCAAACTTCCCCAGAAACATACTCTTAATTAACCCTTCTGGAATGTTCCAGACGGCACCAGTGAGGTAGTCTGTCATGTAGGGGCCTTCCATCCCTCCCCTCACCCAGCAGAAGAGGCCATCTGTTCCATAAAATCCTTACCATTTCCCTCCTCCTCCCCTCAGAAAAGATGTCCTGGCCTAAAAACAATCTTTGCTCTTCTTCTGCTAATAGCTCCCTTGTCCCACCCTTCTCCCTATAAAAACCTCCCATTCTGTACATCCCTCTCCGAGTGTCCTCCTAGAGGCTCGATGGAACCCTACCCAGTTCATCAGTCACTCAATGAAGCCAATTAGACCTTCAAACTTACTCGCTTGGATTCTGTTTTTAACATGTCACAGATAGATGTAGCATTGTGAGAAGGTTAGAAGTTAAATTCACATCACATGTATGCAGATACTCACAAAACTAAATTCAGTCATTAGCGTATGCTGCTGCTGCTGCTAAGTTGCTTCAGTCATGTCCGACTCTGTGCGACCCCATAGATGGCAGCCCACCAGGCTCCCCCGTCCCTGGGATTCTCCAGGCAAGAACACTGGAGTGGGTTGCCATTTCCTTCTCCAATGCATGAAAGTGAAAAGTGAAAGTGAAGTCGCTCAGTTGTGTCCAACTCTTTGAGACCCCATGGACCGCAGCCTACCAGGCTCCTCCACCCATGGGATTTTCCAGGCAAGAGTACTGGAGTGGGGTGCCATTGCCTTCTCTTTCATTAATGTATGGTGGTCCCCAAGACTCTAGTCCCACATACAGCTTTTTGACAAGCTACTACTGATTCATCTCATGTGATCCCAAGCAGTACCAATTCTGTTCTCCAGAATCTGCTCTGGCTAGCTTCTGTTTTATCCATTCAAACCCAGAAAACATGAGTCAGATTGACATGGGCATTGTTTCTAAGATCACGTTTCACTGCGGAGAACTCAGGTCCCCCTCCTCAGCAGGTAGGTCCCACCGAGATCCCTTCCATCCCCAATCCCAGTGTATTTCTCTCATTCGCTGCTGAGAGACTGTCTAGGCTTAGAGATGCTCAAGTTCACACAGAAAGTATCAGAGCTGGACGGGGACCCCAGCAGAGCTGCAGCTGCAAAACACACACTCCTAGCCCGACGCCATCCTAGCAAGCTATTGGCCTATTTTACAGTTAGGAAAACAAAGCTATGTATCTGTCTATAAATGACTTAGTCACTCACAGAGGCCAGTTCTTTCCATTCCTGTTAGTCACAACAGTGAGTCAACCCCAAGGCAAAATTTCCAGATAAGCCCCAGGCAAGATGGTAAGCCTGGCCACTTGCAGTTTTTCTCCCCTCCACCCCATCTGGTCCCTCTTACCTTTCGTCTTCTTTCGCGCCCCCTACCCCTTAACCAGTCACCAGAAGCCCATTCCTTAAGCAGATCCTCTGAGCTCTGAAAACTGTCGCAGCCCCTGGTGTGTCCTGACTGGGGCTCCATGGGGCACACTCTGTGTCACTTCACACCTTTTCCCTCCCTCTCCCCAAGTAAAACGTGTGCACAGCTTCGCCATAGCCTTGGAGACCACGCCTTCAGATTTGTTTCCCAGTGACGAGCAGTGTCTGTCTGTCCTTACATTCCTGAAGGCACTACTGATGCTGCCAGGCCAGGCGCTGGGGGCTGACACCAGCCAAGCAGGGCGATGAACACCCTCCGTGCATCTCAGCCACTGTCTTCAACCTTGTTCCTGCCAGCTTCTCCTCTACCAAATTCCACACAAACCCCGAGGAAGCTGTTAACGAATGGAGAACTGCTCAGAGAGCAGCAGCCACAGGCCAGGGAAACCGTGGAGCTGGAGGACTTCCAAAGGGGACGGGCTCCCAGTGGGTACCTGGAGAGGGGACATTTCAGGGCCAGCATAGGGGCAGGGCCAGGGCCTCAGCTGCCTGGCAGGCCAGGGCTCTGGCACTGTTGGCAGGCACATGGCTGAGTCTAGCATCTTGTCAGGACAGCTTCTTAGCCAGAAACGTAGGCGGCAAAAATTAACCATAATCCATGTCGGTTTCCACTCTCAACACCAGGCTCTTTCAAAGGCTCCCTGCAAAGGTAGCCGTGTTTCCCCTGCTCCCAGTAACAAGCTGTTCAAAAGCCCCCTGCCAGTTAACTATGTTCCCACCGGGGCTGTGTACTCCCCGAGAGGCTGCGGGCAATGGCCAAGATTAAAGTGAGGTGTTGAAACCCAGTCCCCTCAAAGCTGAGTTTATGTCTAAACTCCCTGTCTAAAATTTTGTTCCCTTTCTTGTCCTCTCTGATCTCAGCCCTGAGCTTATTGAACCTAATCCACCAGACAGACGACTAAAATTGCTCTTGTCCATCCCACCATTATTGAACTAAAACTGCTGTTGTCGATAACATCCTTAATGTGCTAAAATTGCTGTTGTAGATACCACCTTTAACCACAAACTCAGGCTGCTTCTCCAGACCAAGATGAATTAACAGACCCCAAGCCATAGACCACCTGGCCAGAGAGTCATAAACCACAGGCAACCTGACTTCAAAACCCCAATTAAGGAAAGTCATAGAAATGTCACATGATTGATCCTGGTCTCTTTCTTCTTTCCCTTTTTAAGGAAAAAAAAAAAAAAAATCCTAACTCAAAGACCAAGTTGGAGTGGATCTGAGGCTTGTCGCCCACTCCCTTGCTTGGTGTGCGGCAATAAATCCTGACTTTGCTGCAGACTTACTTTGTGGCTGTCGGAGTCTGGCTTTTTGGGCTGCAAATGCACAAGCCCTTTTGGTTACAGCGTTAGCATCAACCCTGTGTCTTAGCAGCTGGGGATGAGGCTGCCTGCATTCAAGTTCAGCTCTGGCGCCATCTGCTGGCCGTTCTGTGCATCGTCTCGTCTCTGTACCAGTAAATGGGATGATTGTTAACAGCAGTACCCTAGTGGGACTGAGGGGCGGTTGGATGAGTTCAGTGCTTAACAGCGGCTCCTATCAGAGCAAGTACTAGAGAAAAGATTTGCTATTTCTATCTTTTCCAGTTTCTTCTCGCAAACTTTGTGCCAACTGTGTCCATCCAGTCACAAGACAGAACTACATTTTGCTTAAAGGCACGCAGATAAGAATGAGGTATTCTCATGCAAACAATTCACTGATTCCAAAGAGAAAGTACAGTTTATTCACAGATACGCAAGGCCGAGATGAAATAGCATGATTTATCAGATCTCTAAGATTCTTGGGACTTCCCTGGTGGTCCAGCGGCTAAGACTTCACGCTGCCAGTGCAGGGGGCCTGGGTTCAATCCCTGGTCAAGGAACTAAATCCCACATGACACCACTAAGACCCAGTACAGTCAAATAAAATAAATAAATAATTTTTAATAAAAAAAATTAGATTCTTAGCCTTGGTTGCCATTTTCAGACAAAATCCAAAATTCTAGTTTTGTTAATGTGAGGAACATTCATTTCATTGGTCCTCCTCAAGATAAGTTGTGTCCATACTTTAAAGAAATCTATATAAGCATCAACCTTTTCTAACATATTAATAAATGGAGAAAGAGCAACAAAACTGAGGACAAGGAACAGTAACTGTACACTTGGTAACCCCCTGTTACGGGTGAATTATGTTCCCCTGCCAAATTCATATTTCAAGCCCTAATCCCAGTATTTCAGAATGCAACCTTACTTAGAGTCACTGCACAGCAGTGCACAGGGTTGCAATGGTCCCACCACACAAGCACTGAATTCCCTACCACCCGCGTGAGTGCTTGAAGAGGATGGGGGAGCCATGAAGAGTTTGGTCGTGGCCCAAGAGGGATCTGCACGTAAGCAGCAGCAGCTGGCCATAACTGAGGGAGCCAGAGGTGGCCGAGGCGGCAGATGCAACGTGATGAGGAGCCTGGCAGGGAGGGAGGAGGCTCCTGCCAGCGTGCTATGCCCACGACAGTTGAAGCTGAATCCAGCCTCACCTCCACACCCCGGCACCGAATTAAGTCTCAGAGTTTTGGGGTGAAGTTAGAAGAGAATAGCTTTATTGCTTTGCCAGCAAAGCAGGCTCCAGCGGGTTAACGACCTCAAAACTGCCTGTCCCCAGACCTAGAGAACAGGCTTATGGACACAGCAGAGGGGTGGGGGGTGGTCGGGAAGGTTGGGATGTCTGGAGAGAATAACATGGAAACATACATTACCATATGTAAAATAGCCAACATGAATTTAGGGATTTGCTGCATGACTCAGGAAACTCAAACCGGGACTCTAACAAACTAGCGGGCTGGGATGGGAAGGGAGGTTCAAGAGGGAGCTATACTTACGGCTGATTCATGTTGACATTTGGCAGAAACCAACAGAATACTGTAAAGCAATTATCCTTCAATTAAAAATAAATAACTTAAAAAAACCTGAATGGCCCTACTTGGAAAGCAGAAACGTAAGAAGCGTCAGAGACTTAATGATGCCACCAAAGGAAGCCCTGTGTCTGCATCTCTTGTTATGTAAGATAAGAAGCTCCTTAATATTGAAGCTCTCGCTGTTTGCAGCCGAAAGTGTTCAGCAGGTTCGCCATGAAGCTCGCCTCCTGCGTGCCAAATGCCACTTGATGGCAGAAAGCTTTTGGGGATACTGCATTGTGACCTCTGCACTCTCGCAACAAATCAGACAACTGGACAAGACACTCATGTTATTACAGCACTCATCCTTGGAAAAGCACGTTGTTCTATGCTGTTCCTTTGTTCTTAGGATCTCAAGAAAAGTTTTCTTTTGTAAATTCATACGAAAATGATAGTGGGTCAGAATAAGCCTGCAGGAGGGTGTTGAGTCCTGCCCCAAGGCCACAGAAGCAGAGTCGAGAACCCAGGTCACCTCTAAAGCTGACTGACCCCTTTGTAACCTTGCCAAAAGCCCCCTGATCATCACTAACAACCTTCCTGACTCCTAATTAAGTAAAGATGCCCACTCCGGTAAATACCCTATAGAGTCCCAACCAGTCACTTAACACCTAACTTCTAGCCGAAATTTGCTTTGTCCTGAAGCTATAAACATTGGCTATTAACCCATGAAAATGGTCAGCTTTCCCTGGTCTGTCAGGAGGTTGGCCCACTGCATTTGCAGGGCTCACTCTATCTCTGTTCTTTGTCCTTAATAAACTCACTCCCTTTTGAAATGCTCTGGGTCTGGAACTTCTTTTCCAACCCGTGCTTGGACTGCATCAACAGAGGGAAAGAAAAATAAATGAAGTCAGAGCTTGAACCCACCTCTGTGGTGATCCAGAGCAAGTGGGCATCTCTACACGACCTGGAAGACAGGAGCTGTCCCTGCCCACACACATCACTACTTGTCAAGTAAACGCAGGCGCATTGGAGCGAACTTGGCTAAGCCCTCGCTTTCTGGGAGACAGCGTTCCCATTTTAGGGTAGTTTCTCACAAAATCCTAGAACCTCTTTAAATTGTATTATTTTAGGGTCCTTAGGCTGAGAATGACTGAAAAATTATCTCAAATATGTCTCATGGCTCATGTGAGAAAGCCAAGGAAATCAGAATAGGGATATAATAACCTGAATGTCATCAGGACTGTCTTTTCTCTCTGCTTTTCTCTGCTCATGGGCTCCACCCTCTCAGGCAACCTTCTCCACAAGGCTGGACTCATGAGGGCCAGCAGCTCAGCCACGATTATCTCAAGCAGAGAGCAAGAACGGGGACTCCCTGGTGGTCCAGTGGTTAAGAATCTACCTTCCAATGCAGGGGACGTGGGTTCCATCCCCAGTGGGGGAACTAAGATCCCATATGCCATGGGGCAGCTAAGCCCGTGTGACCCTATGCAGCCAAGTAAATAAATAGATAAATATTTATTAAAAAGAAGAAGAAAGGAAGGAAGAGAGGAGAAAAAAAGGATGTTCCCCAAAGCTTCAATGGGAGACTCCAACTGGCCCAGTTTGGGTACAGTGATTATCATTGAACCACTCACCATGGAGAAGAAGGTGTGGTGGGTTGAATTCTGTCCCCAAAAGACAGATTCAAGTCCTCATTCCTGACATCATGAGAATCTGACCTTGTTTGGAAACAGGGTCTTTGCAGATGTAATTAAGTTAAGAAGAGGTCACACTGGATCCGAGCAGTGCCCTTATAAGATGAGGGAAATTTGGACACGGACATACACACACAGGGAGAATGCCATGTGATGCCAGAGGCTGAAATTAGACAGACGCATCTGCAGACCAAGGCATGTCAAGATCACCAGCAGCTCCCGAAAGCTGTGGCTTCCCAGGTGGTGCAGTGGTAAAGAATCTGCCTGCAAATGCAGGAGGCGTGAGAGACAC
This sequence comes from Ovis aries, assembly GCF_016772045.2. NCBI lineage: Eukaryota > Metazoa > Chordata > Mammalia > Artiodactyla > Bovidae > Ovis > Ovis aries. Next base: position 39,609,251 of record NC_056075.1, on the reverse strand, counting down.
GGGTTCTGTCCGTGGATCAGGAAGATCCCCCGGAGAAGGAAATGGCAGTTCACTCTAGGATTCTTGCCTGAGAAATCCCATGGACAGGCTACGGTCCATGGGGTCACAAAGGGTCGGACAAGATTGAGCACACACACACACACACAAACACACACACACACAAATACACACACGAGAAGGTGCAAGAGGTGAGGAGCACATTCCCTCTCAAAGCCTCCCAGAGGTGCCACCCTTGACAACATCTTGATTTTTGACTTCTAACAGTGTTACGGTAAGCCACCTGCTCTGTGATGTTTTGTTATAGTAGTCCTAGAAACTCATACAGACACGTAGGACCCAGGTTGACCAGGTGCCTATAGCAGGGGTCAGGAATTTGGGGTATTATGAAGAACAGCCCCCAATACACAGTTGGAAGGGAGAAAGGGCTGTACCCCAAAGAAGGGGGAGGTGCTCCATTAACAGAAAGTGAAAGTGTTAATCAGTCAGTCGTGTCCAATTCTTTGTGACCCAGTGGACTATAGCCCACCAGGTTCCTCTGTCCATGGAATTCTGCGGGCAAAAATACTGGAGTGGGTGGCCATTCCCATCTCCAGGGGATCTTCCCAACCCAGGGATCAAATTCTATCTCATCTCCTGCATTGCAGGCAGATGCTTTATCATCTGCGCCACGAGGGAAACCTCACTTAACATAGGAAGAGGGTGAAGGGGCTGGGCAGACAAGTACATTAACATATGCTGTCATCAGCTTTGGCTGGATTTCTTGCAGGTGAAGAGAATGCAGAAAATGTTTATTCCCTCTTCCAAAGACAGTACACATTCTTTGTTCCAAAGTCAAGAATTTACCAGCCCGTGCAATTTGAACAGTTTTATTCTTTAAATGAGGATTGAAATAATCTGATTTGCTTTGACACTCAGGGAGTTCATGGATTCATGCAGTCATGCAATTCTGCTGTAAGAAATGTTTCATTAATTACACCAAGGCATATAAAAGATTAAAAGTTAAGTTCCCATGATGTACATATTCTGTTTCAGTTACCTATCAGCTTTAACCTTTTATTTCAGCCATAAAATTCAAATTATGTATCAAATAAAATAAAGATCCATTCCAATGAATTAAAATTAGCTGTCCTTTTAACATGCTCTTAAACTATTTTTAATTGATAACTTTCTGTTATTAAATGGTCAGTTCAAAGATGGAAAAGCATTACTTATAAAGAGTAATCTTCAAGCGGACACTCTCAGATGGTCTTATGCTTAAAGATTCTATTTCAAGGCAAGCTCCGCTGTAGTTAGAATTCTAACGAACCCCACAGAATCCTTTAACAGCCTAGGTGGCAAGGAATGTTCTCCACCACCAGGATCACTTTTTTTTTTCTTTCAATTCCATTGCAATTTCTCTCAAAAAAATTATTTTTATAATTGGAGGATTATTGCTTTACAGTGTTGTATTGGTTTCTGCCATACAACGCATATGAGCATAATTATATATATCCCCTCCCTTGTGAGCCTCCCTCCTCACTCCCATCCCACTCCTCTAGGTCATCAAGGCTCACTTTCAAAGTGCAAAGCTTGCAAGTCAAAGTTAAAGGTAAGGAAATTAGCCATGTGAATATGCATTCAAAGCAGCCAACAAGCACAGAATCTACTGAGACCTCACTCATGGTAGCTAATGTGCCACGTGTCAGGGGCTGCTATGTGCAATTTGTGGGTATCAGTGAATTCTCATGACACCTGAGAAGTGAGTACTATTATTCCCCATTTTACAGAAGTAAACTGAGAAACAAAGCTTTACATGACTTGCCCAGATCACTTCACTAATGAGCACCAAGACTCTAAACCAAACGGGCCCCAGAGGCCAGGACCCTCATCTGTCCAGGAGAAGTGGCCTTACCTCCTGCCTTCAAGGGGCTCGCAAGATCTTCGAAGGGATAAAACCCGTCCACGTGAAATCAGAGACCTTGATTAAATCACTGCAGTGCTTGATGGCATAGGGTGCAGTGGTTTACACAGAAATCATTCCTGCCGATCAGTGAGGTGTCTGACAACCACCACAGTGGTCAGGGAAGGTGGGAAAGGAGGTGACTGAGGCTGAAAGGACAGACTGAACTGGGTGTAGGGGGAGCAGGATTTGGGCGCTCGCAGCCCAGAGAGAGTCACAACTTGTCTCTTCTTTGTCACAGAACAGAGTTATCTCTTTCATGTAGCACAGGCCAGAAGTCGCAAGTCACCAGGAAACAGGACAAAACCATCCAGAGGAAAAGCTGCAAACCCTTGCAACAGGGTCACAGACTCATCCGGGTTTTCCTGAACTTCCCTGGTTTCTGCCGAAGTCCTGAGTTCCAGAGACCCTGTGCCCTGGGCAAACGAGGATGGCAAGTCAAATTCTAATCAGAGAAAGACAGCTTTGTAAAAAGAACCCGTTTAAAACAAAGCCTACGCCATGCACTCTTTACACTAGGTAAGGAAACCCCTCAAAAGATTAAAACCGTGGAATCTGAGCTCCTCTGGTCCCTGCTACACAGAGGCTGTGGAATCTTAGAATGGTCACCTCACCACGCTGAGCCCAGCTTCCTCACCTGCAAAATTTAAGGTTTGAAGTTGGGTGAGCTTCAAGGTCAAATTCAATGCTAATAACCAGCCTGAAATTCTTTTCTTTTTTTTTGGCCACACAGCACGTGAGATCTAGTTCCCTGACCAGGGATCAAACCTGCACCCCCTGCACTGAAAGAGCAGAGTCTAACCACTGGACTGCCAGGAAAGTCCCAGCCTGATATTCTTGAGTTAACATCAGTGCTGGGGAGAGCGCCCTGGCCATAAACATACACACACACAAGCACACCCTATACAAACCTATGCACATCGATACACAGTTTTCTTACTTAGGGGGAGCATCTCATGCTGTACATTATTTTTCATCTGAGATACGAATTCATTGGAAATGCTAAGATAAATTAAGGTTTTTTTCTTCACCACGATTCTTTCAGAGTTTTAACATTTCCTAATTTTACTTAGCCAGTCTTAATCAACTTCACAAACAATGATGGGGGGAAATGCTCACAGAATAAACTGGCTGATAACAATCAGAAGCTAGTTTTTGTGAATGGTAGCCCTTATCTCCCAGACTGCGCACCTCCGGAATGCAAGATTCGATAGGACTTAGACAAACAATGATGGGAACCCTGCTCCAGAGAACACAGCCCCTGGTGACTGTGCCACCACAGAGTTGCCACGTGAAGCAAGGAGTAGAATTTGTGTAACAGCTTGATTGCTGGAGGAATGCAGTGCAGGGCAGTTCAACAAAAATCTATTAGCACATAGGCCAAAAGGAGGTGCAGCTCAGCAAATCCAACCGAAGTATAAGCGACTCACTTTCAATAAGTGGAGCAAAATGGCTGTGAACACTCCATTCTCCATGTTGATGTTGGGGAAGGGGGCAGCCGACGCTCGGGTAACTTGCCAAACAGTAAATCACGCAACCCACCCACCAGTCCTATGTGCCCTGAGCGACACTCTTGCTCTGTGTTTCCCGCTGGAACCAGGGCCAGCTTGGTTAATCAAGTCTTTGTCTCCTGAAACCATATGCTCTGGGGAATAGACTCAGACTATGAACACTGATGCCCTTCTGACCTGACTCAGCTTTGTGCTTGGCTTGAGTTCCACCTGCGTCTCTGGAAGGCAGGTAGCAAATAAATGCACAATTATGTTGTCTTATCTGCTGAAACTAGGATGCATCTCAGGTAAGGGTCACACTGTCAATCATAAGACAGAAGAATTGGATCCTGGGCATCTGGTATAAAATCAATAAATATTTCTTCTTTCCATATCAGCAAGAGGGATATCCTGTCTTCACTTTATAAGAACTAGTCCTACAGAGAGATTACAACTTGACCCCCAGCATGCCATCTCTGATGGGCAGCAAGCATTAACTTCCTGCCATTCTATATCTCCAAGTTCAGTGTCTGTCTAAGGTCAGATTTATTTTGTTGTTGCTATTGTTATGGAGTAGGAAATAGCAACCTACTCCAGTATTTTTACCTGGAAAATACCACGGACAGAGGAGCCTGGCAGCTACAGTCCATGGGGTCACAAAGAGTCAAACACAACTGATCAACTGTGTGCGTGTGTGCACGCGCCCGCACGCGCACACACACACACACACACACACACAAGAAGGTTAATGCCACAAAATTTACAAATAAAAGAAATCAAAAAAATTTTACGGTTTGGGTTAGGCAAATATTTAAGACAGACACAGAAAACACAACTGATTTTTTAATGTTTTAAAATTAATAAATTGGACTGCATCAATATTTAAATCTTCTGCTTCAAAAACCACTTTTTATCGTTAAGACAATAAAAAGACAAGCTGCAGGCTGGAAGAAAATATTTACAAAACTTATATTTACCCAAAATATATAAAATAATTCTTACAACTCAATAAGAATAAAACAAATGGTCAAAAATTTTGAATAGACACTTCATCAAAGAAGATATATGAATGGGAAATAAGCACAATTATCATCAGGGAAACACAAATTAAAATCACAATGGAATACCACACACACCCCCTAAATAGCTAAAATTAGAAAGATTGACACTAACAAGTGTTGATAAAGATGGGGAGCAACTTGAACTCTTACAAGTTGATGGTGGGGGTATAAAATGATACAAGTCAGCTTCTTATAAAGGTAATGTACAGATACTATAAGAACCAGCAATTCCAATCCTAGCTGCTCACTCAAAGGAAATGAATGCATATTTCCACACAAAACATGCATGCAGATGTTCAAAGTAGCTTTATTCATGACCGCCCCAAACTGAAAACATCCAAATAACCATGAATAGGTGAACAGAGCAACAGATTTTGATATACCTATACAAAAGACCACTACTTAGCAATAAAAACGAACACACTACTAATACACACAATATAGATGAATCTGAAGACTATTATATAGAATGAAAGAAGCCAGGCACAAAATACAGATATCCTGGGTGATTTCATATACGTTAAATTCTAGAGAATGCAATCAAGTCTAGAGTGATGGGAACAGGTCAGTAATTGCCTGGGGCCTGAAGTGGAGACAGGTTGACAATCAGGGCACAAGGAAGTGGGATGTGGTGGAAATGCTCTGTCTTGATTTTGTTGGTGGTTATTTGTATACATTTATCAAGTTCACCACAATTAAAACTGGTGCACTTTATTTTAATGAATTTATCTCAAGAAAGTTGCCTTTTTAATAAAAAGGGAGGGACAGGAATTGCCTAGAAGAGACATTAGCAGACACACTGGCAACAAATCGAAGCATTCTTTCCAAGATGATCAGAGAACTGAGAGGAAATTTCTAAAAAGTAACCTTTCATGATTTCAGTCAATGGTTTTAAATGTCTAAATTCAACTCTGAGGATACAGTGAAAAACACTGCCCTTTATAATTTCAACAATCTCTAGAAAGCATTTTCCTTAAACCCATTTTGGTTCAGATTTTAATTATCGGCTAAGGATTTAGCAGGAATTGGTTGGCAATCATCTGAAAGGATAAGCTCTATAGAAGCAGAGCAGAAGAGAGGAAAAGGCTATGGCTTCACCAAAAGATTCAGGAGAACATCCCCAGGAGCTGTGGCAAGGAGGCGAGTGAAGAAGCTGCAGGGAGAAAGAGAAAAGGCAGAAGAGTCCATCCTCTCAGATGCCCAGCCACTTGGTCAAGCTCCAGGAGCTATCCCTGTGTTTTCCCATGGGTCAACCTGGGCAGTTTGGGGTGAAGCAAGGAACTTGGGAAATGAGTGGCCCACAGTAAGTAGTCCTGGTGGCTTAAGACAATGTGTACTCTCAGACCCACCTCTGTCATGTACGAGACTTCAGGTTGAAAGTTCAGGTGGAGAGTCTTGTTCTTTAACCTGAAAACTCAGAGCTTTCAGGCTGCTAAATGTATTTTATCCTCTTACTCATACAAACACACTTTCATAATGACAAAACCTAAAACACGTATAAAGTTAGGTCTGGGTGTTTTGTTTTGTTTTGGCCACACTGCAAGCAGCGTGTGGGGGTCTTACTCCCCAATTAGGGATGGAACACACATCCTCTGCAGTGGAAGCACAGTCTCAATCACTGGACTCCCAGGGAAGTCCCAAAGTTACGCTTGCGTGTGCCTAAAGGTTGGCAAAATGTCAAACACAACTAAATGTATTATTTCCCTAATCAGGATGTTCAATTAATGCTCTAACATTGAGAAGTCAGAAAGATATGTGTTATTATTAATTACCTTTATTTCATAAATTGTTTCTTAACTTCATTTTGGGGAAATCATAATTATATTTCTACAATTTTCACATAATTTCTGTGCTATTGATAGCAGTGACCTAAATGATTAAATAATCAGAATGTAATAATATTCCAATGTACAAAATTGGAATACTTTTTATTGAAAATACAAGTTAAAAGAAAACAATAAAATGTTTAAATTGAAATTATTTTATGCTTTTAAAATAGGGGGTTTTTTCTAACATATTCCAAAGTGTTGGGGGGAGGCATAGGGTATATATGGGCAAAAATAAAATTTTTAATCAATGAAGATAAAAATTTTAAATCAAAAGTACTTAAAACTAAGGTCACTTAATTTTTTGAAAATGTAATCAAGGCATATTAAATATATATTATAGAAGTAAAACTATTCATAATTTTAGCATTCAATTTCCATGCAGGTACCTATATAAAAAAATAGACATCATGCTTCATTGGTTGCCCTGGAGAAGGGGATGGCAACCCACTCCAGTGTTCTTGCCTGGAGAATCCCATGGACAGAGGAGCCTGGTGGGTTACAGTCTGTGGGGTCACAAAAAGTCGGACACGACTGAGTGACTAACATACATTCAGTGGTTTAAAAATAATATGCAGTGCTTCGAGCTTCCCTGGTGGCTCAGATGGTAAGGAATCTGCCTGCAATGCAGGAGGCCCGGGTTCAATCACAGGTTAGGGAAGATTCCGTGGAGAAAGGAATGGCAGCCCACTTCAGTATTCTTGCCTGGAGAATTCCATGGATGGAGAAGCCTAGCAGGCTACAGTCCATAGGGTCTCAGAAGTTGGACATGACTGAGCAACTAACACTTTCCCTTTTTCTCCATGCATTGTTTTAATATTGCAGAATATTCTCCAGCTGCCATGTGTAACAACTGCAAATACCATGCTAATTTACAATATCCCTGGAACCAAGGATTGGAACACAAAGAGAAGAAAATGAATGTTGGCACTACTGGGAAGCAATAAGTCTTTAGGCAAGAATCTATTGTAAGTTAATTAATGATAAATTAATTAAATTGTCTCTTCTTTACCTCAGTGCTCTGCTGCTCAAACCCTTATGTAATAAAGCAGCTCCCACACAGGCAGCAGCACAAGCTTCACCCTTCCTGGCATTTGGGGGCAGCTGCCTTTGTTCAAGGGCAAAAGACCTGCAGAATCTTTTCCCTAGGACCTGAATGGAGCTCTTCACAAAAGCAGATGCCTGGGTTTTTAATTAGCATTAAATCATACCGTTCCTAAGTGACAAAGCTGCCCATGTGTTCTCTAAGGTGCAGGACTCTCTAAAACACAGAGGTCAGGGCAAGATCCCCTCTGCCCATATCCAAGGGCAGCCCTGCTTATAATATTTGTCTTAAAATTTTAGTCAGTATATCTGCTTTTAAGATCTATTAAATTCCTTTTTAATTATACCAGTAATGTGAACATATTTCCTTATTGCAGAAGTATTAACGCATTAAAGATCTGGCTACCGCCCAATTCATCCATCCACCCCACCCCACTGTTAACAACTACAACTTCAGTACAAGTCATTCTAAATGCATTACATCATAGTAGCAGTTAACATTTTTCACATATTTACACTGTGTAATATATTTGCACACATTTACATTGTTCTAGGAATTTTATGTCCATCATCTTTTTTTAATCCTCATAACAACTTCATGAGACAGCTACTTTCAGTTCAGTTCAGCTCAGTCGTTCAGCCATGTCTGACTCTTTGGGACCCCATGGACTGCAGCATGCCAGGCTTCCTTGTCCATCACCAACTGCCAGAGCTTGCTCAAACTCATGTCCATCAAGTCGGTGATGTCATCCAACCATCTCGTTCTCTGTTGTCCCCTTCTCCTGCCTTCAATCTTTCCCAGCATCACGGTCTTTTCAAATGAATCAGTTCTTCCCATCAGGTGGCCAAATTATTGGAGCTTCAGCATCAGTCTTTCCAGTGAATATTCAGGACTGATTTCCTTTAGGATGGACTGGTTGGATCCCCTGCTGCCCAAAGGACTCTCAAGAGTCTTCTCCAACACCACAGTTCAAAAGCATCAATTCTTCAGTGCTCAGCTTTCTTTATGGTCCAAATCTCAATCCATACGTGACTACCGGAAAAACCATAGCTTTGACTATACAGACATTTGTCAGTAAAGTAATATCTCAGCTTTTTAATATGCTGTCAGGTAGGTCATAGCTTTTCTTCCAAGGAGCAAGCATCTCTTAATGTCATGGCTGCAGTCACCATCTGCAGTGATTTTGGAGCCCAAGAAAATAAAGTCTGTCACTGTTTCCATTGTTTCCCCATCTATTTACCATAAAGTGATGGGACCAGATGTCATGATCTTGGTTTTCTGAATGTTGTTTTAAGCCAGCTTTTTCACTCTCCTCTTTCACTTTCATCAAGAGGCTCTTTAGTTCCTCTTTGCCTTCTGCCCTAAGAGTAGTGTCATCTGCATATCTGAGGTTATTGATATTTCTCCCAACAATTTGGATTCCAGCTTGTACTTCATTGAGCCCAGCATTTTGCATGATGTACTCTGCATATAAGTTAAATAAGCAGGGTAACAATATACAGCCTTGATGTACTCCTTTTTCTGTTTGGAACCAGTCTATTGTTCCATGTCCAGTTCTAACTGTTGCTTCTTGACCTGTATTCAGATTTCTCATGGGGCAGATCAGGTGGTCTGGTATCCCCATCTCTTTAAGAATTTTCCACAGTTTGTTGTGATACACACAGTCAAAGGCTTCGGCATAATCAATAAAGCAGAAGTAGATGTTTTTCTGGAATTCTCTTGCCTTTTCTATGATCCAATGGATGTTGGCAATTTGATCTCTGCTTCCTCCGCCTTTACTAAATCCAACTTGAACATCTGGAAGGTCTCAGTTCACATACTGTTGAAGCCTGGCTTGGAGAATTTTGAGCATTACTTTGCTAGCGTGTGAGATGACTGCAATTGTGTGGTAGTTTGAGCATTCTTTGGCATTGCCTTTCTTTGGGATTGGAATGAAAACTGACCTTTTCCAGTCCTGTGGCCACTGCTGAGTTTTCCAAATTTGCTGGCATATTGAGTGCAGCACTTTCACAGCATTATCTTTTAGGATTTGAAATAGCTCAACTGGAATTCCATCACCTCCACTAGCTTTGTTCGTGGTGATGCTTCTTAAGACCCACTTGACTTCACATTCCAGGATGTCTGGCTCTAGGTGAGTGATCACACCATCATGGTTATCTGGGACATTGAGATCTTTTTTGTATAGTTCTTCTGTGACAGCTACTTTACATCCATGTATTCTTGTATTTACTTATAGAGGATCTGTAACAGTGTGTGTGTGTGTGTGTGTGTGTGTGTGTGTGTGTGTGTGTGTGATGCTTAAGGCTTAGTCCTGAAACCTATTTTGTTGTCTTAACCTCAGAAGGGACTTCCCTGGTAGACCAGTGGTTAAGACTCAGTGCTCCCAATGCAGGGGTATGGGTTCGATCCCTGGTCAGAGAATAAAGATCCCACATGCTACACGGTGTGGCCAAAAAATACTGATAATATTAAGAAGGCAAAATACATCTTGGAGACTTACTCATGCAAGGACATTTAGATCATACTTTCTTTCATAATAGCAAAAGGTAAATGTTAGTGACACTTGCTTTGTGAGGAAACACAAGTTTTCTAAAGATCTTCAGAATGTCCCATTTACTGAGATTTCTAATTTTTCATTTTCTAATTAGCTTCAGCTTCTGAGATCCACAGGCAATTAGCCACCAGGTGGAAGGTTAACAGCACAGCTGGCCAAGGTAAAAATTTCCCTGTGAAAATGTCCAATTTGCTGGGCATCATCTTTCTCCCACCAGACAACTCTCTAAATGAAAGAGCAAAAGTCCCACCAGGCTATTTCTGGATGATTTTCTAATAAACACATAGAATTATTCTACACAGGATCTAGTAAATACAAAGGAGCAAAAATTAAAACATCCATACAATTATTCCTTAATTAAAGAAGCTCTTCTTACACTGGACTAAATCACCAGTCTCCTCAGTCCTCTCCCAGAGCCAGCATCCGGGGACCACCAGCAATTCTCTGGTGTCTTCTGAACTGTCCAAAGCGCCCCTGTGAGCCACAAAACCCTCTTTCTTTGCCCTACACCCACTTCCTTATCCACTCCCCAAATAGGTAAATCGCTTCATAAGTGTAGCTTTCAACTTGGTGTTGGGAGAAATCCAATGTATTTCACGCTAAAAGTGAGTGCCTGATACTTCCCCTTTCAGAACTGTCTCAAGATGACTTGGTTTTTTGTTTGCTTTGCTTTTTTAATTCTCATTGGAATATAGTTGATTTACAATCCTGTTAGTTTCAGGGATACAGCAAAGTGAATCAGTTATACATATACCATTCACTTTTAGATTCTTTCCCCATATAGGTAAGCATAGCTTATTTTAATCCAGAGCCTCAATTTGTGAATTGAGATTCATTTAGGGAGACATTTAGGCACAGAGAGAAGGCCCAAAAACTTCTTCCTGTTTATTGTTGTCAGTAGGAAAGATTAGCTCATTAATATTTAGGAGTCATCAAACAAGTTGGGCCAGAGAGAGGTACAGAGTGGAGCTCAGCACAAATAAACAAATAAAATGAACATCATGAACTAATCAAGGCTGCTGCGACCATAAACCTGCAGACAAGAGATGAAAAGAGAAATGGGGCACAATACCCAGAGATTTAATCAACATGGATGTTTTTATCCTTTCTTCTTTGCAATAGCAAAGTAGAAATCAACCCCTTTATAAATCAAGGGTTTGGTCTTTAGCACTCTAGAACTTTTCTCTTTCTTCATGAAAAGAAGTACCAGGATAATTTTTCTATCACTTATTTGTCTCCAGGTTCTTGTTGGGAGAGTCTCCCGTTGTCATCAAGAGTCAGTTAGGAAAAGAAAATTCCTGAACACCCAGCCATGCAGGTCCTGTCTGGCAATTCTCCATGGTTTTAAGGCTCTCTCACCCTTATGCATGGTCGGGAGGGGAAATTTCCTCTTCTACTCCTCTTGAGTTCTTGTGGCTGCACTAATAATAAAATTGACACAAGGCTGATTGATGGGAGAAAAGAGAAACTAATTCTAATTTGGGCACATGGAGGTCTTACAGAAATGGGGGCTAAGAAGTAGTCAAAGCAGGCAACTTTTATACTTTTTAGACAAAGAAGCAATAAATGTGTAAGGAATTTGACAGGACTAAGAAACTTAGGATTTGGAAGCTTAATGAGTGACCAGTCTAAACAGAATTGTACTACCTGGGGTAGTACATTAGAAGAATCACTACCTAGCTGGACAAGTTGGTGAACTTCAGTAGGGCTCTGTGATAGAAAGACCAGGAAGGAGGTGACTCAACAATACGCCAGGTTTCTTCCAACTCTAAAAATTCTGCGATTCTACATGTAGCCCTACCTAAACAGCTAGAATCAAAATATTCTTCCAGGGACTTCCCTGGCATCCAGTGGTTAAGAATCCACCTGCCAATGCAGAGGACATGGGTTCAGTCCCTGGTCCAGGAAAATCCCACCTGCGATGGAGCAACTAAGCCCATGCATGGCAACTACTGAAGTCCCAGCACCCTAGAGCCTGTGCTCCACAATAAGAGAAGCCACTGCAATGAGAAGCCCGTGCATCACAACTGGAGGGTAACCCCTGCCCGCTGCAGCCAGAGAACACCTGCACACAGCAATGAAGGCCGAGCACAGACAACAATTACATAATTAATTAGTTAATTAATTAACTGCAGCCCATGAAATTAAAAGACACTTGCTCCTTGGAAGAAAAGCTATGACAAACCTAGACAGCATATTAAAAAGCAGAGACATTACTTTACCAAGAAAGAGACGTCTAGTCAAAGCTATGGTTTTCCAGTACTCATGTATGGATGTGAAAGTTGGACTATAGAGAAAGCTGAGCCCGAAGAATGGATGCTTTTGAACTGTGATGTTGGAGAAGACTCTTGAGAGTCCCTTGGACTGCAAGGAGATCCAACCAATTCATCCTAAAGGAAATCAGTCCTGAAAATTCATTGGAAGGACTGATGCTGAAGCTGAAACTCCAATACTTTGGCCACCTGATTCAAAGAACTGACTCATTGGAAAAGTCCCTGATGCTGGGAAAGACTGAAGGTGGGAGGAGAAGGGGATAACAGAGGATGAGATGGTTGGATAGCATCACCGAAGCGATGGAAATGAGTTTGAGTAGTCTCCAGGTGTTGGTGATAAACAGGGAAGCCTGGCATGCTACAGTCCATGGGGTCGCAAAGAGTTGGACATGACTGAGTGGCTGAACTGAATTAATTAAAGAAAAAAAATCCTCTTTCAAGTAAAAATATATGACATACTTAACTGCAAAATGTTTGATATCTTACAAACTTTTTAAAGAATGAAATTGTATCCTATTCAGGTGATGCTAAAGATAATGGAAACCAAAACCTCATTTTCAAGTGCCATAACCTAGAGTTCCCCTAAAAGACTCCCAGGAAAAATGCAGAAGTACTTCTTCTCATTATACCGACCATCATCCTGAAGTCTTACACATACAGTTTGGAATATTTGCCTTCAAGAATCCCAAGCTAATTTATATTACTTTTTAAAGTACCTTTCTTTGTGCCAAGTCACAGTGAAAAATAGTGAAAATAAATGCCTTTAAAACTTTACAGAACTTAAGTGTTTCTAAGAAGAGCCTCACCTTCAGCCCATTCTGTCCAAAAGTACAGTACATTTCATAGTAAGTATTGCTTCACAGTGGGATTTGCCAAGCATTTATTTTAAGTAAGCTCTTTTGTGGCATGATAAATGAAATTTTATATATAAACCACTATCTTTAGGCAACTTTTCAGAAACATTAAACAATAATGTGTGCGTATGTGCACACTAAGTCGCTTCAGTCATATCCAGCTCTTTGCAACTCTATGCACTGTAACCCACCAGGCTCCTCTGTTCATGGGGTTCTTCAGGCAAAAATATTGGAGTGGATTGCCATGCCCTCCTCCAGGGGATCTTCCCGACCCAGGGATCAAACCTGTGCCTCCTGCAGCTGCTACATTGCAGGCGGATTCTTTACCACTGAACCACTGGGGAAGCCCCAAACTGTAACAGCTAGTATTTGTTTGATGCTTCATTTGGTAACAGCCTATATCCCTGGTGTGTTTTGGCTTATTAATCTTAAGAAGAACCTCCCAAGCTAGGTACTATTTTTCCCCACTTTACCCGTGAAAAAAGTAGGTTCATGGTGGTTGAGTAAATTTGAGTTCACACACACAAAAAATATAGAGTCAGGAATCCAGAGTCTGCAGTATTATATAAAATAAGGTGCCTACAACAACAGAACCTAAGATACAGCAGGTGGTAAATCGGAAGCTAAGGTCAACAACTGACTGAACATTCTCTCCAGGCTCCCTGTGATGTTAAATCATTGGGATTATCTATCTTGATCTTTGAGATCTACCTTAATCAGATTGAAATCTTAAAGTTAAAAGATAGTATCACCCTGGGACCTCCTTGGTGGTCCAATGGTTAGGAATCTGCCTTGCAATGCAAGGGAAGCAGGTTTGATGCCTTGTCGGGGAACTAAGATCCCACATGTCAGGGCAACCAAGCCAGAGTGCAGCAACCGCTGAACTCACACTCCCACCAACAGGTCCCACAGGCTGCAACTGAGACCCGACGCAGCCAAACATTGAGACAGATGAACAGCATCAGCCTTGGGAGGTGGGAGGGGGGCTCATGGTTGGGAACATATGTACACCCGTGGTGGATTCATGTCAATGTATGGCAAAACCAATACAGTATTGTAAAGTAAAATAAAGTAAAAAAAAAACAAACAAACAAACAAAAAAAAAAACAGCATCAGCCTGCTAGAGCCAGGGAGACTCCATTAATTCACAGTTTCTCATGCTGTGGTCATTTCCATACCATGTGTATGCTTTTTGCCATATTCATGAATCACTCAAACTATTATTTACTTAATGCGTGTGCGCATGCTTGCTAAATCACTTCAGTCGTGTCCGACTCTTTGGGACCCTGTGGACTGTCGGCCATCGGGCTCCTTACTTTCATTTAAATCATCTACTTTATTTCAAAGAGTTATACAATATCTGAATTGATTGGTTTGGTGTTCTAGCTGTATTTTTTTAAACTACTTTAAATATATAGCCACCTAAACTTTAAAAACCATTTGTATATCTAAGATTATTTCTTGCTATATTTTTGGCAATATACATCACAATAGGAACATGCTGCGATTGAAAACCTGAGGCTTCTGGAACTATGATAGAGATAAAAGATAGCAACAGCAAGGGCATTATCGGCTGCTGACAGGAACCTTGTACTTAGAGAAGGTCTTTACCAATAGACACAAGTGCAAGTATAAATTCAACACATCCATCTGTGACTTTGAAACCCTGATCAACTGTCATGAAGAACTGTGAAGAAATAGATATGGTTCCAGGGAATAGTTTTTGTGATCCTCTAAGATATGATTTGCCCTTACATTAAACATAACACTGCATAGCTTTTAGAATTAGATCTTATTAAGCTCTACCCCCCCCCATTAGAATTTTTTTCTAATTGTCAGATATTTGAGTTGACTTTGGAAGGGAAACTTCTCATTGTTTTATAAAGGACAGGATTTCAAGGTCTTCACCATTCTGGGAACTAAGTTACTGACACGTGGCGCCTCTGTGCTTCTGTAAAAAGAAATTCCCATAAAAGAAATGGATTTTATCATAGCGTTTCATCCCAGTGACAGGAACATATAGGCATGAAGCCAGCAAATATGTCCAAATTCCATTCACTCATTTTTCCTCCCCTCCTTACAGAATCAGGCTTATTCTTACATCTTAGAGTCTTGAGAGCTGATTAATCCCTCAGAAGAAAAAGGTGATGAGCCAGAAAAATAGATGAATCAGTAGTTAGTATTGACAGCTTTGAGACCACAATACATTTCCTGTGGACCCTGCAGGCAGTTTTAGAATGTACTGAGGAAGCAGGAGAAAGACATATGGGGTGGGGAGCAGGTACTAGGGAAAGCATCTGACGTTTTTTCTCTATTACTGTCACCCTTATTTCATGTAGAAAAAGGAGCTTTAGACTCTAACAATGGAGAAAGGAACTATACAACCTTGTAATTTTGTCACATACACTACCATTTTACTCTGTTCAAACAGATAAATAGCATCATAACACTCAAATCACGTAGGCTTGAATTTATGTTAGAGAGGTAAGCATGCCCACTGATATTTCCATAAGAAGTTTAATTCCATTTGGCCTCTCTTTACAAAACCACAGGATTTGTTCCTTAAACAAAATGTCTTTAGCATACATTAAAAGCATCTTCAAAAGAGTCACCTTTTGAAGTCAGCCCACGAGCCCTCTTAAAGAGTAAACTAAAGGGTGTTTAAAATAACTACTCATCTTATTGGCCTATAAATCACATGAGATAGGCAAGATAAGAACTTTGGGAAAACAATGTAACTCGATGGGGAGGTAGGAATATAGTCCTACAGAGCCATGATGTCAAATTAGCCCACAGATGTGGGTTTCTCCACCTGCCTAGAGTTTTGGAAAATTCAGTTAAATAGCTGCATTTAACAACTGGGAGAGCACACGGAAAGGTGTGGGTTTCCAGCTATACTACCCTCCAGAAGGTCAGAGAGAGGAAGACAGGGGAAGAAGAGGGGGCGAGGGGGGGGTTGTTAAGTCCAGCTGATGACAGAATTAAGAGAGCGCTGGGAAGTCCCAAGTTCTCCTGTCAGGAGCCGAACCAGCGTTAATATTGCCAAGACCCTTCTTAGGAGATGGGTAACGTCCATAAGCAACACGTTGCAGGAGAGATGAGACGGGTCAACTTCTTCATGCTTCCAGACACCACCAAAACTTTTCAGACACGTTAGAAGCCAACTCAGAAGCTATCTTTCCAGAGTTTCTGGGAGGTCGTTCGAGTACAAGTTTGGAATACATATGAATGCTGCTGCTGCTAAGTCGCTTCAGTTGTGTCTGACTCTGTGCGACCCCATAGACAGCAGCCCACCAGACTCCTCTGTCCATGGGATTCTCCAGGCAAGAAGACTGGAGTGGGTTGCCATTTCCTTCTCCCGTACATATGAAGGTGCAACAACAAATGTTGAGACATAACATAGCTTTCATTTCTTTAAATCAACTTAAATACAGGTAGCATCTGCGAAGCCAACAACAGTCACCACCCAGAGGCTCACTGTGACAGGGTGGAATTAATGAGCCTGATGCCCTGAACAGGGAGGATGGAGGTGGGGGACCCACCCTTGCTCCCAGGTCCTCCAGACATCCCTGTGAGATGTTCCTTGTCCCAGAAAGGGAAGTGGACTGTTGCTCTCATCCAGTGAGCTGGAAACCATCCCATCCATGTTCAGTGGCCAGTCCCGTGGAGAGCCCTTATGGGCTGTGGTTCAGAAGGGTGCTAGCCAGCTACTGAACCAGTGGCCTCAGTAGGTTCAGCAGAGTGAGCTCATTAATTGAGCCAACCAGGCACCAGAACAGGGAACTGGAAGAAGATATTGGAAATCTATGGCCAAGTGACTATAAGAAAGAATAGATAAGTAAATAAAATAATTTGCAGGGAGTACGTGTATGAAGAACATACCTAGAAGGATGCACACCAGATATCCACACTGACCTTCCATGAGGTGGTTGGGGAGACCGTCAGCTCTGCTCGAGTTTTCTACAGCAAGTCTGCATTGTTGTCATAATTATTAAAAGTTTCTAAATAAAATATTTATAAAACATCAAGTATATGATATTTATATAATATATGCTAGATGTAGGGATATGTGCACAGATAAAAGCTTATCTCTGGGTGGTGGCATGGTGGGTGATTGTTTTCTTCTTTATAATTGTCTGTATCCTCCAACTTTTCTACTTCTATTGTCTGGGAAAAATAAGAAACATTAACAATAAGTTCAAAGGTACATTTTGTATCTTAAATCATCTCTGAGTTAGATCCTCTCACTGCTACAAATTCTCATTAAAACAGAAAGTGCCCATTTGTCTCCCCTTGCCCCACTCCAGTGATTTTCCAATCTTGTGTCCCCCTGTAACATGTCATCACTCACAGCTATCTGCCTCGTGACATCTGCTGACAGGGCCAATGAGTGACAACTTTCAAACAGAAGCCCCGCATCAAGACTGGCTCAGAAGAAAACATTTAAAGGCATCTGAATCCTGGCCGTCATCGGGCTCTGTTCCTAGTCCCAAATGCCCACAGCTGCTGTGTTCAGATCATGACTCAAAGCATCAGTCCTACCAAAGATGACTACAGAGCAACAGGTGAAGAGCAAATCCTCCCCCGGATGAGTCCTATTTGAGGGGTTATTGGAGTTTCAGATGGCTTTATCTAGAGTAGATTCTTGGTAAAGAGTATGTGATAAGCTTGTGCTAGATAATATGTAAATGATAAGCATACGATAAGCTGAAACTCCCAATACTTTGGCCACTTGACACGAAGAGCTGAGTCATTGGAAAAGACCCTGATGCTGGGAAAGACTGAGGGCAGGAGGAGAAGGGGACGGCAGAAGATAAGATGGTTGGATGGCATCACCGCCTCAATAGACATGAGCAAACTCTGGGAGATAGTGAAGAACAGGGAAGCCTTGTGTGCTACAGTCCATGGGGTCGCAAAGAGTCAGACACAACTGAGTAACTGAAAAACGAAAGATAATATGGCTGACCCATCCACTACCCTCATTCATGAAACCTGTTCCTAGGCTTGTCCTAAATCCTATAAACTTCTGACACATGCTCTTGGTGTAAAACATGGCTGAAGGGTTCTTGGGGAAATGCTCCCCAAACTCTTTAACATAGAAAAATTCATACATGCTAAGGCCTAATAACAGAGTATTAAAGTAAATATATACCAAATAACAGGAACATACAATCACAATAGCTTCTGTACAAAAGGACTCAGTGAATGTGTCTCATCACTGGCAAATCCCATGGACGGAGGAGCCTGGTGGGCTGCAGTCCATGGGGTCGCTGGGAGTCAGACACGACTGAGCAACTTCACTTTCACTTTTCACTTTCATGCATTGGAGAAGGAAATGGCAACCCACTCCAGTGTTCTTGCCTGGAGAATCCCAGAGACAGCAGAGCCTGGTGGGCTGCCGTATATGGGGTCGTACAGAGTCGGACACGACTGAAGTGACTTAGCAGCAGCAGCACATTAAGGATGTGGGACACAAAGGAAGGATGGAAACACACACGCACTCACTCCAAGCAAAGAAAGGCAGCTGGATGGCCCTGTGATGCAGGAATCGTGCCCTTTGGCCCCATACTCCCTCTACCCACAGTCTCTTTGGATCATAGAAAGTGGGCTGCATTCATGTCCCAGGGCCTGTGGCCAGGTCATGTCCAGACGATGGAGACAACAAATTATTTGCATCTAAGTGCAAAGGGTACAGTCCAAATTTTAAAAAATCTAAAGAGCAGTGCTATCTAACAGAAGCGATTCCCCATCTTGTGCCCTACTCATCTATTCTCTTACCCTGGAGCTGGAAAAGGAAGGCAGAGAGGTGAAGAGGAAGGGAGGGGCCCAAAAAAAGCCTGGCTTTAGGCTCTGCTCCCAGAAAAGAAGGTGTTGAAGGCTGCTGGCAGAGACTCAGATGGATTAGAAAGCCCAGAGTGGAAAGAACCAAGCCTCACCTGTCCCACCTGGAGCCCTGGGCATCTTCTGCTTGGTCCCTTGTGCCTCAAAGCCTAGGAAATAACCACACACGGAGAGCAGCAAGAATGGTCGGGAACTGAGAGGGTCCTCACAGTCCCCACAACCCTTCCAGAGGTCCAGAAAGGCAAGAGAAAGAGAACCGTGCTTTCAAAGAGCCTCCGAAATGAGTGGTCAACTCAGAGCCCTCTTCCCTATGATTTCAATGCTTCCTATGACACAACAAGATTGGGAGACACCATGGTAAGAGTTCTCCCGTTCCAGCTGAAAGAGGGTTTTATCCCTAGTGATTGAGAGTTGACCAGGTCCTGGAAGATCCAGGGAAGATCCCAAGGGACCACTACAGGGTCTGAGGTTATTAATACTTTGCTTGGGCACCTTCTGGGACAGTCAGAGGCTGTCACAGGGGCAGGAGATCTACTGACACTCACAGGTAGGCAGGAACCTCCAGGAGAGCCAAGCTCACCATCCCACCATTCCTGCCTGGCCCGCTGGCCCTGCTACTGGCACTTCAGCCAGACAGGGACTGAACAGGAACCCTGAGGGTGTGTACAGTAGGTTCCAGGCCAACTGAGAGACTGTGGACAGGTAGGTTACCTTCTCTGAACCTCAATTTTCTTGACCATCGGAAGGGACACAGTCTCCCCCTGGGGCCTTGGTGAACCACATAGAAGGGCTCAATAAGTGGCAACTACTATTTCCCACCCTGGACACCAGCTGGAATTCTCTGTATCTTTGCCACAAAATCCTTACAAAGATCATCAATGTAGCAGAGTGTTTGGCCAAACACTATTTCACTTATGCCCATGGCTTCCTCTCTCGTCTTTACTGAAAAAATCTCCACACACTTGCCTTAGAAGTACATAGGAAATGTATGAGGAAATATTTTTTAGAGACTTACTTCGAAAGGTGCTTAATAATGTTGATCTTACTGCTTACCAGGCATTTTGTAGGTGTTTTACAGACATAATCTTATGACCCTAAAGGGTCCTCATGTTATAAATGAGGACAAGAAGGTAAGTATTATCACCTGCGTTTTACATGCATGTAAACTGAGGCCATTAAATCGCAGGAAGTTGTCATTAAAAACAACAACAATCATAGGCAGTATTCATTAAATATTTATTATATGCCAGATACTGTTTTCTTTATATACAAATTAAATAGATATATAAATATACTTGTGTGCCTGGCACATACTAAGCATTAAATGTGTGTTAAAAACTTAATATTATCAGGAGATTTCACTTAATCTCCTCAACACTCCTCAACCACTCGTAAGAGGTGGGTACTCTTATCCCAGGGAAATCAGGACACAGAGAGGTAAACCAAATCGCCATGATCTCATGGGTCCTGAGGGGTGGAACAGAGATTTGAACCCACAGAGCCAGATCTCAGCTATCACAATCTTTTGCTCACAGCTGGGAAATAGTAAAGATAGAATCTGAACCCCAACATCTGTCCAATCCCACATCTCCTGGACATCTCGATAATTTGCAAGGGTCAGAATCCATTTACCGAGAGAGAGCTCGGTCAGCCTCTTTGTTCCACATGCAAGCTGAGTGCACCCTGACCCCTCCCTCTCCCCAGGTCCTCTGGAATGTCTGTTCGCCTTGCCCAAATCTGAAGGTGGCAACTTTGTGCCAGACAGACAAGCAAGGTAAGGCAGGCAGTTAAGGTACCATGAATAACAATATCCATGGCCAACCCTAGAGTAATGCTGCTCTCCAAAATTCAGACATCCGTGGGACTTTCCTGGTGGTCCAGTGGCTAAGACTCCAAGCTCCCAATGAAGGGGGCCAGGGTTCAATCCCTGGCAGGGAACTAGATCCCATGTGCCACACCTAAGACCCAGTGCAGCCAAATCATAATAAATAAAATTATTTTAAAAAAACTTAAAAATTCAGACATCCTAATATCTAAACCACACTTAATTTGCTCTCCTAATGGGTGGTGTGACCTCTCCCTCCTCCAAACTCTCAGAGCATTTATTGAACTCTCTGATGGAATTTCTCTCATCCTGGTATACATTATGGTTATTTAAAAACTTCTCAACCGTTGTGGGCTTCCCTGGTGGCTCAGATGGTAAAGAATCTGCCTGCAATGCAGGAGACCAAGGTTCAATCCCTGGGTCAGGAACTTCCCCTGGAGCACAGAATGGCTACCCAAGTCAATATTCTTGCCTGGAGAATTCCATGAAAGAGGAGGCTGGCGGACTACATACAGTCCATGGGGTTGCCAAAAGTCAACCCTTCTAGAGTTAAATGCCCTGAGAACTGTATGGTTAAAAAAAAAATCTGGCCGCTGTGTAAGAAACATCTCCAAATAACAATGGCTTTAAAGAGATGGGAGTTCGTTTCTCTCTTGTGTAATGCTGCAGGAGCAGTGTGGGGGCTGGAGGGCCACTCTGCTCCACTGTGGCATGCAGGGATCCAGGCACCTGCCATCTGTGACTCTCCATCCTCAAGAGTGTTGCCTTTACCTGTCTCCAATAGCTCTACATCTTGTCTACACTCCAACCAGTAAGAAGGGGGAACTGTGGCAAGGAGAAGAGAAGTCCCTCCCTTCCAAAGGCAGAACCAAGTTAAAAGTTCTTTCATTATCATGACTCAAGGAGCTCAAATCCAGTGCTCTGTGACAACCTAGAGGGGTGGGATGGGGTGGGAGGGAACCTCCAGAAGGAGGGGACATATGTATATCCATGGCTGATGCATTTTGATATATGGCAAAAACCAACACAATACTGTAAAGCATTTTTTATCTTCCAATTAAAAATAACTTTTTGAAAAAGCTCTTTCCCTGGCAAAGAAAGGGAGAGCCTGCAGGGAAAGAAAATGAACATTGCAAGGGACCATGTCTTAGGAAATACATTCAAAACAATGTTGTGTGCGTGCAGACCACATTTTCTCATCCATCAAATACATGTAAAATGCCACCATATGTCAGACACTGAGCTAACCCCTGGGAGTCCAACGCAAGGCATTTACAAGCAATGGGTGAATAAATGAATGAGCCCTTTTATGGAAGAGCAATCTGGAGGAAAGACCATGAAAATTTCATGAGGGCAAATAATTTAAAATATGGACACAAGTAATTTCTTCCCACAGTAGGTCATAGATAAAAACAGACATATTTAAAGCTGAATTTTCCATGACTTGCTGAAAAATATGGAAAATCAATTATAAAGAAAGTGAACAAATAGACCTGATTTATTGGGCTATGCTGCCACTAGCAAAATATATTACAGAGTCTCAATCCTGAATTTTTATTTTAATGACTTTTTCGGTGTTTTGCTCTGAAGCACATTTTTGCTTTTTCCCTATAGAAAATATACAACAACAACAACAAAATGGTCACTCACTGCATTTAGATAAATATACAGGTCTAAAACCAAATTCTTTCTGTGTCTTCTATAAGATGAACATTCAAGGAGTTTATCCTGGGAAAGGAATCAAAACTTTGACTCCAATTTATTATTATTTCTAATAATAATAATATATATATATATAGGCTTTAATAATAATGTCCGTTGGGCTGCCACTGGAAGGCATTATCATTTTCAGCCACAGACATCACCAACTTGGCTTATCTCATTTCCCAAATTCCATTAAGATAGAACTTCCCGGATGGTGCCATCAACCCTCCACCTCTCCACACCATGAAAAAGTCCAACAAATGATTTGCACTTAGCATTTTAACCAAAATGCGAGTAGTAATATGAATAGTCATTAAAGAGTGAAATCTTAAAATGCAAATGTAAAAGAGATGGATGAAAATTCTGAAGTGGATTAAAATGAAGCTGTATTTAGTTAGAATAAAGTTTTCTGTGCTCAGGCTTTAGGTTTCAAAGAGGTAGAGGTGAGCCTTAGGAATCTGTATTTTCTTCCCTAGTGTTGTTAACTTGTGATGTTTTTCTCCACATACATTGCTCCTGAGAACCTGACTTCATTTCTCCTTCCTCTCCTTGGCACCTAGACACACCCTACTTATTCAGTGTGCTGGTTCTAGGAGGGCAGCCACTGTGCCCATTCTAGCATCTTCCTTCCAACTGCATTAGGCTTGACTGAAAGGAACAGCTCATAAGCATTAAATAAAAGCTACTCATCTGCAGGGAGCAGAGTCCTGTGTCTTTGACTTTTGCGGTCCTCATCTTCTGTGACTTAATTGCATGCTTATTTATTCTGCTAGGGTAGTAAAGCATTTGGTAGTGTGTGTGGCAAACAGTTATTATTTATTTAGGACTTCCTATAAGAAGGCACAATCCTAAGTCCTCTGAGGACTACGGAGACTCATTCATTTACTTAAAATGCTTATGGGGCTTCCCTGGTGGCTCAGTGGTAAAGAATCCACCTACCAAGGCAGCAGATATGGGTTCGGTCCCTGAGCAGGAGGATCCTACATGCCAGGCTGCAGAGCAACTGAACCATGTGCCACAACTACCGAGCCTGCGCTCTAGAGCCCTGGAGCCACACTACCGAGCCCACCCGCCGCAAGCACTGAAGCCTGACGGCCCTAGAGCCCCTGCTCCGCAATAGGAGAAGCTACTGCAGGGAGAGGCCTGTGCACTGCATCCAGGGGGTCGCCTCTCTCTCTGCAACCAGAGAAAAGCCCATGCAGCAACAAAGACCCCACCCAGGCAGAAGGAAAAATAAGTAAGCAAGATTGTTTTCCAGAAATGCTTATGGGACTTCCCTGGTGGTCCAGGGGTTAAGACTCTGTGCTCCCAAATGCAGGGGGCATGGGTTTGAGCCCTGATCAGGGAACTAAGATCCCACATGCTGCGGGATGTGGCCAAAAATTTAAAAGATTAATAATGCACCAGTATCAGTTTATTAATTGTAACAAATGAATCATACCAGTGTAAGATGCTAATAATAATGGGAACTGAGTGCTGGGTATAAGGGAACACTACACCATCTTCTCAGTTTTTCTGAGATCTCCTAGATGCTCTCCCCAGAGTGATGCTTTTCAGCAGCTG
Source organism: Ovis aries (assembly GCF_016772045.2). NCBI lineage: Eukaryota > Metazoa > Chordata > Mammalia > Artiodactyla > Bovidae > Ovis > Ovis aries. The sequence goes on along the minus strand of NC_056075.1, from coordinate 39,585,276 downwards.
CCCCTGCCCCACCTTGGCAGAAAATGGGCGGTTTATTCATTTGAATGGGTATAAAAAGATGGGGGCACCAGCCCTAGTTGAGGGACAGAGTAAAATACTGAAAATAAGACTGATCTACATATTAATGTTGAAACACTCAGCTCTCCTCCCTGACTCAGAACCCAGGGGAAACCAGGCTTCTAACCCCAAGAAGGAGAATTTAAAATTCTTTTCTGGCCAATTCAAATGAAAAGGCAAAAAAACTGTTAGGAGAGAGGGAGGAATCCCCAGTGAAATGGTCCTTCCACCCATGGTGAGGCTCTCTATCAACAAGCCCAGTCCCACAGGGGTTCTCAGTGTCTCAAGCTTAAAAATAATTATCAGATATTTGAGTAAAATCCTTAACATGAAAGACACCAAAAATAGTAAAAAGCAATTTAGAAGAAGTAGACACTCTAAGAACAAAAGCTTCAAAGCCACATTTAATATTCTCAGAGCAGTAAGAGAATAGTTTATCTCCATGAAATTAGAACAGAATGCTATAAAAATGGGCCTTCCCTGGTGGCTCAGCTGGTAAAGAATCCTCCTGCAATGCAGGAGACCTGGGTTCAGTCCCTGGGTTGGGAAGATCCCCTGTAGAAGGAAAAGGCTACCCACTCTAGTATTCTGGCCTGGAGAATTCCATGGACTGTATAGTCCATGGGGTCGTAAACACTCAGGCATTGACTGAGTGACTTTCACTTTCCTTGAGCACAAAGAAGAAAAAAGTAGAAAAAGAAGAAAAAAGGGGGGCTCTTGGGAGTTAAAATTTTCAGCAGCCAAAATGAAAAACTCAGAAAACAAAACTCCAAAGGGATGAAAAATATTAGAGAAAGAAGAATAGTAGACCAGTCCAGGAGGTAGAATAATAGCAGACCAGGCCACTCACATAAGAGGGACACTCCCAGGAGAGAACGGAAAAACCGAAGGGAAGAAAATTAACTTGTTTCAAGAACATTCTTCAGAATTTAAAGGATGAGTCAGCAGGTTGGAAAGACAACTGACAGTGGATGCACATAGACCCAGACACAGAATCGTGACTTTCTGGACTATGAGAGACATGGTCTAGCCAAACATAATAGTTCCATGCCCTCCTTGCCAATGATGGCTCAGGCCAGGGCATGCAGTGCAATGCTAGCCACTGAGACATGAAGGGAAGTATGCATTAGCTTTCCAGGAAAGGTCTCTCAATAACTTACATAGATGCAGGAAGAAAGACTCCCTTTTGAAGCTTCTGGATGTTTGGAACTGCCCTAGCCATCTCTGAACCACAGCCTAAGAGGACATACATTTAGTAAGTAGAAGAGCTAGGTCTCAAGTCTGCCTCCAAATTCCATGTTCTATTTTTTTTAAATAAATGGTACTGCATTATTATTAGCCAAGCGGCATGTGGGAATCTTAGTTCCCCTACCAAGGATTGAACCCATGCCCCTTGCAGTGGAAACGTGGAGTCTCAACCACTGGACCACCAAGGAAATCCCAAATCCCATGTTCCCATGTGCTTAGCTCACTGTCTACACTGAAAGACTATCCACAGATAACAGCCTGAGGGAAAAATCATATCTCCTATTATATCACAATTGTTTATATATCAAGTGCCTCTATTTAGCTCATGGTACTTTTCTAGAACCTTTACTTGAATTTGTTTACTTAGTACTAGAAAGTAACTCTAGATCATAAATCCTCAAATATCAATAACCCGGAAGTTCTAGTAACAGCAATTATCACTTTAACCTACAACTCATTCAAAATGTCATCTAATAGACAAGTATAATAAGAAGATTTTTTCACTTTCAAGTTCATTTATTTTCATGCCAGATAGCAGATTCAGATATTAAGTCTCTGGCTGGTTTAGTAACAGTACTAAACAGGCCAAAGTCATGAATTTGAACTCCAGGGAAAGCAGTTTCATTATCTTCACCACTGACATCAATCAGGAGTTTTTCAAACAATGAAGTGTGACTCTAAAACAAGAGGTGAGCTTTATCATGCGACAAAAAATAAAATGAGGTGGTCAAATTGGGGGTGAGGGGTCATCCTAGCCCTGCAAAAAAAAGCCAGTAGTTAGAAAGCATCTTTAGCAACAAAGGGAAGCTATTGTGCTTTATGCCTCAGTCTCGCTGAAGGAAATGATGTTAACCGCCTCCTATGGAGTGATGACATCCGTAAACTGACACCTCTACCCAGGTCACCCTTCTAGATGCCAAGCCTTCATAGCCAGCCACAACTCTACAGATCCTCCTGAAGGTACCGTGGCTATCTCAGCCTCAACATAGTGAAAATGGACCTGGACTTTCTCCTTTCTGTCTTGGATGGCACCACCACGCAACAAGTTGGGAGACAAACCTTAGAAGCCATTCACAACCGCTCCTTGCCCCCAGCAAAGGTCTGCACATCCTTCCTTCTCTGTCAGTGTTTCTTCACTTTGACCCTCTCTTTGGCATCCCAGTCTAGGCATCTCTTTCCTGTTCTATTTCAGTGGGCTTCTAAGTAGTCATTCTTTTTCTAGTATCTCCTCTCTCCAATCTCCACAGTTACTAGAGTTATACTAAAAGGCAAGTCTGACGAGAGGAAGCAAGGAGGAAAGTGGAGAGGTGAGTGTGTGGTCCATCAGGCAGGCGACATGGGTGTGTGTGAAAGTTTTAACACAGGGGAGTGACATAAACTTAAAAACCTTTTTTTTTTTTTTTTGCTATCAAATGGACATAGGGTCTCATTACTATTTCAATTTGCGTTTTTCTGACTGATGTTGAGCATCTCTTTGGATATGCGTCATTCATTCAGGCTTCCTCTTCTGTAACTTGCCCATTCATCTGATTTCCCTTTTAATTCTTTTTCCTAATTTATTTCCCTTTTCCTGTACTGAGTTTTAGATGCCTTCCCTACATTCCAGAAGTTAATTGCTTTCCAGTCATAGATGTTGTACATGCATATTACCAGCTGTCATCTACTTACTTTGATGATATCTGCCTATTAATAGCAGCCAAAAAAGTCTGCTTTAAAACATTCGAGTCTATTGTTTTCTTTAGCGTATACACTTTGAGCATCCTATTAAGAAATCTCCACCACTCAAGATCATAAAGAATTAGCTACATTTTGTTTCTATAACATAGCACTTTATCTTTACAGTCAGGTCTTTAATCCACCAGGAGTTTATTTTTGTATATAGTAGAGATGAGAATCCAACTTTATCTCCAGATAACAACCCAAGATTATTTACCAAATAATCCATCTTTTCCCTAGCTCTATAAAATACCAAAATCCCATTTATACAGGGTCTATTCCTAGATGTTTTTCTGTTCAATTGGGCCTGGTTTTATGTCTGGGTCTGTAATATATATTAATATCTGGTAGTGTTAGTCATCTTTCTTTGCTCCTTTTTATCCCTAAAATATCTCAGCTATTCTTAAAGTTTTATTCATCTATCTAATTTGCAGAATCAGTTTACTAAGTCCTCTCAAAATACTCTTGGAATTTTATTTGTAATCACATTGAATTTACAAATTAAGTGAAATTAATAGTTTTATAATGTTATCTTATCCACAGCTCTTCATTCATTTACATTTTATTTTATATTGTCTAATAGAGTTTCAAACTTTTCTTCTTAAAGATCTCGAGGCTTTTTATTATGTTAATTCCTAGAAAATGTAAAGGTTTGTGGAGCTTCTCTTTTAATTGTTTTTGTTTTCATTTTATAATGAGTTATTTTTAGAGTAAGAAGATGCTATTAATATTGATTTTGTACCCAATTTCTTTCAAATTCACTGAGATTTTCCTTGTGCTATGGTACATAAATCAGTGTGTGCTTATTGTGTGTGTGCTCAAAAGATTGTATATTCTGTTACTTAAATTCATCTCCATTAATCTGGATTAACCAATCATGTTATTAAACTCTTCTATATCCTTGGTAATTTTTTCTGCATATCAGCTTTTGAGCATATGTTAAAATCTCCAACTATAACTCTTGATTTATATACCTCTTATTTTAATTCTTGATGTACTCCTTTTCCTATTTGGAACCAGTCTGTTGTTCCATGTCCAGTTCTAGCTATTGCTTCTTGACCTGCATACAGGTATCTCAAGAGGCAGGTCAGGTGGTCTGGTATTCCTATCTCTTTCAGAATTTTCCATAGTTTATTGTGATCCACACAGTCAAAGGTTTTGGCATAGTCAATAAAGCAGAAATCAATGTTTTTCTGGAACTCTCTTGCTTTTTCAATGATCCAGCGGATGTTAGCAATTTGATCTCTGGTTCCCCTGCCTTTTCTAAAATCAGCTTGAACGTCTGGAAGTTCACGGTTCACATATCACTGAAGCCTGGCTTGGAGAATTTTGAGCATTACTTTACTAGCGTGTGAGACGAGTGCAATTGTGCAGTAGTTTGAGCATTCTTTGGCATTGCCTTTCTTTGGATTGGAATGAAAACTGATCTTTTCCAGTCCTGTGGCCACTGCTGAGATTTCCAAAGTTGCTGGCATATTGAGTCCAGCACTTTCACAGTATCATCTTTCAGGATTTAAAATAGCTCAACTGGAATTCCATAACCTCCACGAGCTTTGTTCATAGATGCTTTCTAAGGCCCACTTGACTTCACATTCCAGGATGTCTGGCTCTAGGTGAGTGATCACACTATCGTGATTATCTTGGTTGTGAAGATCTTTTTTGTACAGTTCTTCTGTGTATTCTTGCCACCTCTTCTTAATATCTTCTGCTTCTGTTAGGTCCATGAGAAATGCTGGGCTGGAAGAAACATAAGCAGGAATCAAGGCTGCTGGGAGAAATATCAATAACCTCAGATATGCAGATGACACCACCCTTATGGCAGAAAGTGAAGAGGAATTAAAAAGCCTCTTGATGAAAATGAAAGAGGAGAGTGAAAAGTGGGCTTAAAACTCAACATTCAGAAAACTAAGATCATGGCATCTGGTCCCATCACTTCATGGCAAACAGATGGGGAAATAGTAGCTTTATTTTTGGGGGCTCCAAAATCACTCCAGATGGTGATTGCAGCCATGAAATTAAAAGATGCTTACTCCTTGGAAGGAAAGTTATGACCAACCTAGATGGCATATTAAAAAGCAGAGACATAACTTTGCCAACAAAGGTCCGTCTAGTCAAGGCTATGGTTTTTCCAGTGGTCATGTATGGATGTGAGAGTTGGACTGTGAAGAAAGCTGAGCACCAAAGAATTGATGCTTTTGAACTGTGGTGTTGGAGAAGACTCCTGCGAGTCCCTTGGACTGCAAGGAGATCCAACCAGCCCATTCTAAAGGAGATCAGTCCCGGGTGTTCATTGGAAGGACTAATGCTAAAGCTGAAACTCCAGTATTTTGGCCACCTCATGCGAAGAGTTGACTCGTTGGAAAAGACTCTGATTATGGGAGGGATTGGGGGCAGGAGAAGGGGATGACGGAGGATGAGATGGCTGGATGGCATCACCAACTCAATAGACGTGAATTTGGGTGAACTCCGGGAGTTGGTGATAGACAGGAAGGGTTGGCGTGCTGCAATTCATGGGGTCGCAAACAGTCAGACACGACTGAGCGATTGAACTGAACTGAACATCTTAATTCTACTGTATTTTGCTTTATATATTTCAAGGGTATGGTATTAGGGGCATATGTCTATAATCATTAGATCTTCTTGGTTTATTGTGCCTTTCTTCAGCATGGAACACTTTATCTTTGATGCTTTTCCATAAAATCATTTTGTTTGATACTAAAATTGCTTCTTGAGCTTTGGTTGCCTTGTGTTTCTCTTTTCATCTCTTTCTTTTCAGTGCTTCTGTGTCCTTTTGTTTCAAGTGTAAATTGGCAGATAATACGTCACTGGATCTCAGGATTCTCTCATCCCAGAATCTCTGACTGTGGCAGTCATTCCTCTTTCACAGGACTCTTGCTTCTCAGAGGTCTCGTTTTTAAAATTATTTAAACCTTTTGTTTTAGGTTGGGTGTAGCCAATTAACAATGCTGTTTCAGGTGCACAGCAAAGCAACCCAGCCATACATATACATGTATCCATTTTCCCTCAAACTCTGCTCCCTTCTAGGCTGCCGCATGACACTGAGCAGAGTTCCATGTTCGATACAGTAGGTCCTTGTTGGTTATCCATTTTAGATAGAGCAATGTGTACATGTCTATCCCAAACTCCCTAACTATCCCTTACCCATTCTTCCCCGCCCCAAACCATAAGTTCATTCTTTAAGTCTGTGAGTCTGTTCCTGTTTTGTAAATGAGTTCATTAGTATCAATTAAATTCATTTGTATCATTTCTTTTTAGATTCCACATATAAAGGATAGCATAGGATACTTCTCTTTCTCTGACTTTCTTCACTCAGTATGACAATCTCTAGCTCCATCCTTGTTACTTACTGCAAATGGCATTATTTCATTCTTTTTAATGGCTGAGTAATATCCATTGCATACATGTACCACAGCTTCTTTATCCATTCCTGTCAGTGGACATTTAGGTGGCTTCTCCTCAAAAGTCTCTTAAGTGTTCTTCTGCATTCACCTTTATTCCCTTAAGACTAACTATTCCTTGGCTAGTGATGGCTCTCTGGTAGGGGGAATAAGCCCTACATTGTGCTTCTCCAGGTGAGTTGGAGATACAGACACAGAAAGTCCCAACTGGGGCTTTCCAAACTCAAGCAACTCCTGCCTGGTCACCCTGCAGGGAGAGCAGTGATAGGCGCTCTGGACACATGACAGTGGGCACTCAGTCAATCAGCATGTTCATCTGCCTGCTAACTTATGAGCTGATTGAGATTTCAGAGTTTCAAACAACCCAAGTTCAGATCCAGCCATATAAATCAAAGGTTTGCTAACTGCCCTGGTTCACCAGGGTGATGTAAGACAGCGAGAAAGCCCAAGTATAACCAGTCCCAGTCCGCCATGGGTTTGGCTTCAGCTTCCTACCTTGAACCCATCTCTCCCCTTTCTCCCAAGAGTTTAGGGTCAGCTGTAGAGGGAGGTCTTGAGCACCAACCCCTCCCTAACTCCTCTCAGTATCTTCAGGGTCAGATTCAGAAGTTGTTGGTTTCCTTGACCAGAAAATAAATTCTCAATAGCCCGTAACAGAGATATGTTTTTTTCTTGCAAGATATTGTGCAACTGTTTGTTGCCTGTAAATCAACTCAATTTAGATATTTAGCCTCTCCCATGGTCAGGCTGGAGAAGGCGAAGGCACCCCACTCCAGTACTCTTGCTTGGAAAATCCCACGGACAGAAGAGCCTGGTAGGCTGCAGTCCATGGGGTCGCTTAGAGTCAGACACGACTGAGCGACTTCACTTTCACTTTTCAGTTTCATGCACTGGAGAAGGAAATGGCAACCCACTCCCATGTTTTTGCCTGGAGAATCCCAGGGATGGGGAGCCTGGTGGGCTGCCGTCTATGCGGTCACACCGAGTCGGACATGACTGAAGCAACTTAGCAGCAGCAGCAGCATGGTCAGGCTGGTGGGAAAATACAAACTCTATCTCTCTTGATTTTCAAAAAATGATCTATTCACAAGGTTTTGGAATAAAAAATATATCTAAGTAGTGATACTGTGAAAATCTTCCCATCCCCAAATATAACCACTGATAATGGTTTGTCATCATTCCAGGGTTTCATTATATAAGCAAGAGTGTGTATATATATATATATATATATATATATATATACAGAAACAAGGGTAAGAATGTATTATACATATAAATACACAACACAGTCTTAATGCTCACTTTTTCTGCAAAGGACAGCATACTCTACAATCTAACCAGCATTTCACCTATGTTATTTCACTTAACTATCTGGGAGATCTTTCTCTACAAAAAGGTCGAGCATCTTTTTTACAGCACTACAATCTCACACGGTGTGGAGAAGTGTGATTTATCTAAGCATTTCCCACTGATAGACATCGATGTTGTTTATAGTCTCTGCCATTACAAACAATGCTGCATTTAATAATACAGAGCATTTAAATGAAGGTGGGAGGGAGGGGAAAAAACAGCCACGGCATTTCATATTGTGAGTCTTCCCAGTACTCTCTTTCTCCTGCTGCTGCTGCTTCCTGCTGCATTTTTATTTTCCTGGAAGCCACACGTGAATGCTTGATTGCAGCTTCTGCATCGTACAGGGTCATTTTAGCTGTGGGAATTACACAATAAAATAGAAAAATGTACATTTGTGAGTAGCAACAGCAGCAGCAAATCCTGCATTTGTCCAGTGCTTTCTGCAGCCACAAGTGCTGAGATAGCAAGCTGGTGGGGGCTTTGAAAGCTAGACACACAATGACAGTCAGCTGAAGACCTCTCCTTTCTGCCACGGCAGCCTAAGATGCCCAGGGTTTGCTGGTCAGGCTGTTCTTCCAAGGGCTACAGAAACCAAAGGCAGCACACATGAATTTTATCCTTAATGTGCTCTAGCTTTCAAAAACCCACTGAAATATATACATCAAAGAATTGAAAGCAAGGACTCAAAGTGCTATTTGTTCACCTACAATCAAAGCAGAAGTATTCACAATAACCAAGGTGTGGACAACCCCAGTGTTTACTGACAGATGGATGCATAAACAAGACATAGTATGTACATATTAATACACTGGGATGTTTTTCAACTTTAAAAAGGTAGGATAGTCTGACAAATGCTACAATATGGATGAACCTTGAAGACATTAAAGTGTTAGTTGTTCAGTGATGGTCAATTCTTCGTGACCCCAGGGACTGCAGCCTTCCAGGCTCCTCCGTCCATGGAATTCTCCAGGCAAGAATACTGGAGTGGGTAGCCATTCCTTTCTCCAGGGTATCTTCCCCACCCAGGGATTGAAACTAGGTCTCCTGCATTGCAGGCAGATTCTTTACCATCTGAGCTACCAGGGAAGCCTGGACATTATGTTCAATGAAATAAGCCAGACACAAAAGGACAAATAATGTATGTTTCTGCTTACATGAGGTACCTAGAGTCATCAAATTCATAGACACAGAAAGCAGAACAGTGGCTGCCAGCATTTGGAAGGGAGAGGCAAGTTACTGCTGATGGGTATGGAGTTTCAGTTTTGCATGATGAAAAGAGTTCTGGAGATGGATGAAGCTGATGGTTGCACAACAATGTAAAAATATTTCATGAGACAGTACTACACTTAAAATGGTTAATATGGTACATTTTATGTTACGTGAATTTTGCCACAATTTTTTAAGCATGTAAAGAGTAAAAAACAACAAACTATTAGTAGCCTATTGATTGATGTCGGTCTTTCTGTATCAGCAACTGTAAGTACAGCCTTTTCTGATCAAATCATTTCTCCATGATCCTTATTCCCACAATCAGTGAAAGGAGTCATGAAGAAAAGATCTTATCATGAGGATGGTGGAAGTGAGACTGCAAGTTAATGTTAATCAAGCCCCCACTGAGCTGGGCACTAAGCTCAGCTTCTTTATCTCATTCGGTCCTTATGAAAGCTCTTCCACACAGTCTTCATTTCGCAGATGAGAAAACCGATGTTCAGTAAATACGAAAGAAAAACAACTGAAAATTATTAGTACTCCTCAGAGTGAAGAGTTAGGCAACTGACATGAGATTATGAATAATAATCAATACTTGCCCATGTACTAACAATATCCAACTTGAAATTGTTTTTAAAAAATCATCACATCCACAGCAGCAAAAATTACCAAATACTGAGGAAACATTGTAACGAAATATAAATAAGAGAGGAACTAGGACAAGGGGATAGAGTGAAAGCTTCACTTTTTACCTGGTGCAACAGACTGAACATGTAGGCTTCCCCCAAGTCCATATGTTAAAATCATAACCTCCAACTTTGCCAACAAAGGTCCATCTATTCAAGGCCATGGTTTTTCCAGTGATCATGTATGGATGTGAGAGTTAGACTGTAAAGAAAGCTGAGCACCAAAGAATTGACTCTTTTGAATTGTGGTGTTAGAGAAGACTCTTGAGAGTCCCTTGGACTGCAAAGAGATCCAACCAGTCCATCCTAAAGGAGATTGGTCCTGGGTGTTCATGGGAAGGACTGATGTTGAAGCTGAAATTCCAATACTTTGGCCACCTGATGCAAACAGCTGATTCATTTGAAAAGACTCTGAGGCTGGGAAAGATTGAGGGCAGGAGGAGAAGGGGACGATAGAGGATGAAATGGTTGGATGGCATCACCGACTCAATGGACATGAGCTTGGGTGGACTCCGGGAGCTGGTGATGGACAGGGAGGCCTGGCATGCTGTGCTACATGGGGTTGCAAAGAGTCGGACACGACTGAGAGACTGAACTGAACTGAACTGAATGTGATGATGTTAGGAGGTGGAGCCTTTAGAAGGTAATTAGGTCACAAGGGTGGAACCCTCACAAAAGGGATTAGTACCCTTATGAAAAAGACCTCAGGGAGCTCCTTCACCCCTTCTGACATGTGAGGACACAGAGAGAAGACAGCCATCTGCAAATCAGGAAAGTGGGCTCTCACAAGATACTGAATCTACTGACACCTTCATCTTGGACTTCTCAGCTTCTAAAACTGTGAGAAATAAATTTCTGCTGTTTATAATACACACAGTCCGTGGTAGTTTGTATAGCAGTCCAACAGGCTAAGATATCTCATATTACTTCTGTATAATTTTATATTCATGGGACTTCCTTGGTGATCCAGTGGTAATGACTCCGTGTTTCCTCTGTAGGGGATATGTGTTCAATCCCTGATTGGTGAACTAAGATCCCACAGGGCATGATCTTTTGCAGTGAAGCCAAAAATAATAGTAATTTTATATTGTATTAACATGAAATTTCTGCCTAGTGAAAAAAAATAAATGATGCCCTGGGCCTAAAGTAAAGACCTCTCCAGGTAGCTGTGAAGACCAGATGAGATGCAGCACAGTGATGGCTTCTCCCGGTGCCCAGTACAATAAGTGCTCTCTGGATGGAGATTTCTCTTAATTCTGTGAATGGAGAGCCAAATATCAGACAAGTTGATGCTGATAGTGGTTAGAAATACTCTTTGAGTGAGATTTATTTTAACTTCCAATTTTATGCAACAATTTTTTGTATAACTATGTATTTATGTAAAGAAAAGGAACACAATGAGAATAAAATATTTTGCAGTATAATAATTACAGAAAATGTGTATGAGTTCATCAGTTCAGTTCAGTCGCTCAGTCGGGTCCGACTCTTTGCGACCCCATGAACTGCAGCATGCCAGGCCTCCCTGTCCATCACCAACTCCCGAAGTCCACCCAAACCCATGTCACCGAGTTGGTGATGCCATCCAACCTTCTTATCCTGTCGTTCCCTTCTCCTCCTGCCCTCAATCTTTCCCAGCATCAGGGTCTTTTCCAATGAGTCAGCTCTTCGCATGAGGTGGCCAAAGTACTGGAGTTTCAGCTTCAACATCATTCCTTTCAATGAATACCCAGGACTGATCTCCTTTAGGATGGACTGGTTGGATCTCCTTGCAGTCCAAGGGACTCGCAAGAGTCTTCTCCAACACCGCAGTTCAAAAGCATCAATTCTTCGGCCCTCAGCTTTTTCTATAGTACAACTCTCACATCCATACATGACCACTGGAAAACTATAGCCTTGACTAGACGGACCTTTGTTGGCAATGTCTCTGCTTTTTTGATATGCTGTCTAAGTTGGTCATAACTTTCCTTCCAAGGAGTAAGCGTCTTTTAATTTCATGGCTGCAATCACCACCTGCAGTGATTTTGGAGTCCAGAAAAATAAAGTCAGCTACTGTTTCCACTGTTTCCCCATCTATTTCCCATGAAGTGATGGGACCAGATACCACGATCTTCATTTTCTGAATGTTGAGCTTTAAGCCAACTTTTTCACTCTCCTCTTTCACTTTCATCAAGAGGCTCTTTAGTTCTTCTTCACTTCCTGCCATAAGGGTGGTGTCATCTGCATATCTGAGCTTATTGATATTTCTCCCAGCAATCTTGATTCCAGCTTGTGCTTCTTCCAGCCCAGCGTTTCTCATGATGTACTCTGCATATAAGTTAAATAAGCAGGGTGACAATATACAGCCTTGACATACTCCTTTTCCTATTTGGAACCAGTCTGTTGTTCCATGTCCAGTTCTAACTGTTACTTCCTGACCTGCATACAGATTTCTCAAGAGGCAGGTCAGGTGGTCTGTATTCCCATCTCTTTCAGAACTTTCCACACTTTATTGTGATCCACACAGTCAAAGGCTTTGGCATAGTCAATAAAGCAGAAATAGATGTTTTTCTGGAACTCTCTTGCTTTTTTGATGATCCAGCAGATGTTAGCAATTTGATCTCTGGTTCCTCTGCCTTTTCTAAAACCAGCTTGAATATCTGGAAGTTCACAGTTCACGTATTGCTGAAGCCTGGCTTGGAGAATTTTGAGCATTACTTTACTAATGTGTTAGATGAGTGCAATTGTGCAGTAGTTTGAGCATTCTTTGGCATTGCCTTTCTTTGGATTGGAATGAAAACTGACCTTTTCCAGTCCTGTGGCCACTGCTGAGATTTCCAAATTTGCTGGCATAGAGTGCAGCACTTTCACAGCATCATCTTTCAGGATTTGAAATAGCTCAACTGGAATTCCATCACCTCCACTAGCTTTGTTCATAGTGATGCTTCCTAAGGCCCACTTGACTTCACATTCCAGGATTCTGGCTCTAAGTGACTGATCACACCATCGTGGTCATCTGGGTTGTGAAGATCTTTTGTACAGTTCTGTGTATTCTTGCCACCTCTTCTTACTATCTTCTGCTTCTGTTAGGTCCATACCATTTCTGTCCTTTATTGAGCCCATCTTTGCATGAAATGTTCACTTGGTAGCTCTAATTTTCTTGAAGAGATCTCTAGTCTTTCCCATTCTATTGTTTTCCTCTATTTCTTTGCATTGATCACTGAGGAAGGCGTTCTTATCGCTCCTTGCTATTCTTTGGAGCTCTGCATTCAAATGGGTATATCTTGCCTTTTCTCCTTTGATTTTCACTTCTCTTCTTTTCACAGCGATTTGTAACGCTTCCTCAGACAGCCATTTTGCTTTTTTGCATTTCTTTTTCTTGGGGATGGTCTTGATTCCTGCCTCCTGTACAACATCACAAACCTCTATCCATAGTTCATCAGGTACTCTGATGAACTATCAGACATAGTCCCTTAAATCTATTTCTCACTTCCACTGTATAGTCATAAGGGATTTGATTTAAGTCATATCTGGTCTAGTGGTTTCCTCCACTTTCTTCAATTTCAGTCTGAATTTGGCAATAAGGAGTTCATGATCTGAGCCACAGTCAGCTCCCGGTGTTGTTTTTGCTGACTGTATAGAGCCCTCCATCTTTGGCTGCAAAGAATATAATTAATCTGATTTCAGTGTCGACCATCTGGTGATGTTCACATGTAGAGTCTTCTCTTGTGTTGTTGAAAGAGGATGTTTACTATGACCAGTGCATTCTCTTGGCAGAACTCTATTAGTCTTTGCCCTGCTTCATTCTGTACTCCAAGGCCAAATTTGCCTGTTACTCCAGGTGTTTCTTGACTCATATGCATATATTAAAATGCATCAGTCAAGGAGTTAACAGCAGTTAGAAGGCAACTGAATCAGGGTACAGGATCCAAACTAATGGAATTGTTATTAAAGAATTTTATGATAAAGAAAATGGTATATTTTATGCATCTTTTTTTTTTTTTTTAAGGCAGAAACAGGAACCAAATTTAAATTGGGTCAGGGTAGTAAGAGTGGCAATGTTTAACACTCTAGGTGGTTTATTTGATCTTATCAGGATCTGATTTCTCTGGTTCTTCAGAAACTTTTCTAACTCCTTTCGAATGTTCACTTCTTTTGAAAGGTGAAGTTCACCAACTCTTGTACATACTTAAGGAGATTAATTTTTAAGCTCTCTCCTGTGATATAAAATGTATACCACCTCCTCTCCTTTCATGTTAGTTCCCACTGGGATGAGCCAGGCACAAAAATCTGAAGAAGCCTCAGCTATTATTAAGGAAGGAATATGTGGCTGCCAATCAGACTGAAGGCATGGGTTGAGGAGATTTAAAAATAAACTCATTCACTAATTCCATTAATTCCTGTATGTCAAAAATTTCACATCCATGAACTCATCTAATTCTCATAATGCCCCTAAAAAGTAAAAATAACCATTATCACTTTATTGTACATTTTGGGACTGAAAAGCTTCAAGAACTGAGATCACATAAGGAGTAAGTGGTGGAAACAAGATAGGAAGCCTGGGAATTCCCTGGTGGTCCAGGGGTTAGGACTCCACGCTTTCACTGCTGACCGGTTTCAATCCCTGGTCAGGGAACTAAGATCCCACAAGCTGAGAGGTACAGCCGAAGGAAAAAAAACTAGCAATGTGTTTCCAACCCCTCAGCGGGAGACCAGCCAGCGCACACCAGGGACTGAGCATGCTCCCCAGGGGCCACAGACAAAAGCACAAAAGCTCTGCGAGAGGGGAACTCCACCGCTGGGTGTGCAGAGCTCGTGCGAAGACAGAAAGCTGGTCCTTAGGAACTGTGCCCCCAAAGAGAGACGTGTCTGGTAAGAATTTAAAGGCAAAGCTCTGGAAGCAGTTGTGGAAATTCACAGCCACGGTGCTGCCACTGAGGTGAAGACATCCTGCCAAATAGCGACTGAAGAAGTGATTTTAAGCCACCTAGCATTTACTGGACTTCCCTGGTGGCTCAGACGGTAAAGCATCTGCCTACAATGTGGGAGACCTGGGTTCAATCCCTGAGTCGGGAAGATCTCCTGGAGAAGGAAATGGTAACCCACTCCAGTATTCTTGCCTGGAAAATCCCATGGATGGAGGAGCCTGGTAGGCTACAGTCCATGGGGTCGCAAAGAGTTGGACAGGACTGAGCAACTTCACTTTCACTTTTCAGCATTTTACCACCATGTGCCTTAGTGTGTGGTTTTCTTTGTGTCCAGACAAGGGTTTACAGTGTTTCTTGAAACCATTCACCAGTTTTGGAAAATCCTCATTATCTCTTCAAATAATGCTCTCTCTCTGTCCTCCTTGCTTTGTGGACCCCAATTATACATATTTAGATTTTCCATCATATTCCATATATCTCTTACACTCTTTCCTGTGCTTTCTATCTTTTTCCTCTGTGAGTTTCAGTCTATTTCTTTATAACCTTCTTACCAATCCACTATTCGTCTCTTCAATTATGTCCTACCTGGTATGAAATTCACTACTGAATTCTTATCTTCCATTACTACAGCGCTCAGTTCTAGAATTTCCATTCAGTTATATATGTGTGTGTGTATATATATATTTATTTATTTATTTAGAACTATATATATATAGTTTATATATATATTTAGAACTATATACATATCTAGTTCTCTAAAACTGTTAGTCACTCAGTCATGTCCAACTCTTTGCGACCCCATGGACTGTAGCCCACCAGGCTCCTCTGTCAATGGAATTCTCCAGGCAAGAATACTGGAGTGGGCAGCCATTCTCTTCTCCAGGGAATCTGCCCAACCCTGGGATTGAACCTGAATCCCAGATTCTTTACTATCTGAGCCCCCAGGGAAGCCCAGTTCTCTGAAAGAAGTCTCCAAATTGTCATCCTATTTCTTGACAATATTAATGGCTGTTATTTTAAATCTGTGTCTAAGAAACTCCAGTGTCCGGATGTATTATAGGTCTGTCTTGGTTTGTTGTTGTGTTTTGTTTTGTTTGGTTTTTTTTTTTTTTTTTTTTGGCTTTTAGTCATATAGATTAGTTATCATGTATGAAAAACTATACAGTAAATTTGAAGCTCTGTTGCTGCTGCTGCTGCTGCTGCTAAGTTGCGTCAGTCGTGTCCAACTCTGTGTGACCCCATAGATGGCAGCCCACCAGGCTCCCCTGTCCCTGGGATTCTCCAGGCAAGAACACTGGAGTGGGTTGTCATTTCCTTCTCCAGTGCATGAAAGTGACAAGTGAAAGTGAAGTCGCTCAGTCATGTCCAACTCTTTGCGACCCCATGGACTGTAGCCTACCAGGCTCCTCCATCCATGGGATTCTCCAGGCTAGAGTACTGGAGTGGGGTGCCATGGCCTATTTGAAGCTGGAGATGATGTTATCTTCCTTCCCCAAAAAATGTGTTTTGCCTCTTGCAGGCAGTTTGGAGAGGAGTAAACCACTTTACAATCGAGGATTAAGCCAATGTGAATCTGGGCCATAGTCCTTGTGAGGGCTGCTCTACTTCTATTTCATCCTTGTCTGAAGGAATAGATTGTTAGAAGTCCCAGTTGAAATGGTGGGGGTATTTTTCAGAATCCATTGTACCTCACTTCTTTGGTAGGTCTCTGCTACCTTCAAACACTTTTTCCGTATATTTTCTAGTTGTTTTTAGTGGGAGGGTTGGTGTACAATCAGCTAGTCCACCATCACTGAAAGTGGAAGTCTCCCTCGTGGCATCACAACTGAAAAACATTATGAGTTGGATGATAAAAATTGGGTGGGGGAAAAAAGCTAAAAAGGAACAAGAATATTCTGGAAGATACTATTGCTTGGTGAGAGACAACATTAGGTGGGTTACTCTGCTCCCCTTCTCTCCTTCTCATATACATAATTTGGATTTAAGGCTTTTAGAATGTAAATAGAGAGTCTGAACACATTTGTGAGGAAACAATACACTAAAGCCAACAATTACATGTTCTGAAATTAAAGTTTCATGTTCAAAGTCAAATTTCATTTTTTAACTCTTTATTTTATATTGGAGTATAGTTGATTAGGGTCTTCCCTGGTAGCTCAGCTGGTAAAGAATCCACCTGCAATGCAGGAGACCCTGGTTCGATTCCTGGGTCAGGAAGATCCCCTGGAGAAGGAATGGGCTACCCACTGCAGTATTCTTGGGCTTCCTTGGTGGCTCAGATGGTAAAGAATCCACCTGCAGCTTGGGAGACCTGGGTTAGGAGGAGGGCATGGCAACCCACTCCAGTATTCTTATCTGGAGAATCCCAGGGACAAAGAAGCCTGGCAGGCTACAGTCTATGGGGTCGCAAAGAGGTGGACTAGACTAACTGACTAAGCACAGCACAGCACGTAGTTGATTAACCATGTGGTGGGTTTCAGGCGTACACCAGAGTGATTCAGTGATACACATACATTTATCTTATTTTTCAAATTCAACAACTACAAAAAACCTCAAATAGCCAAATTTCATTTTAAAATGAGTAAATAAGTGAAATGAACAAATACTACAAAAGAGATTTAAAAGACTGCTAACATTAGCTACATAAGTCAGATCAAGTTCTAAAGTAAGATGTATGTCCCAAATGAAAACAAATGACTGCAATACAGATCATATACACAGCACAAACAAGACAACTCAAAACTTCCTGAACTAGGAAGCCTTTCCAGAAGATTCTGAAGGATCAGAAACTGGATCATTAGGCTTACAAGATCATATACTTAAGTGGCATCCACTGGTAAAACCAGTTTGCAGTTTAGAAACAATTTACCCCCTTTGGCTTAAAGAAAAAAAAAAAGGTCAATGTGTTCTAACAGAGGAATGCCTTCTAGAATTCATATTTCCCATCACTGTTTCTTTTTTTTTTTAAATTTAGCTTTTTAGCAGAATTATTTTTGGCCTGAAAAAAATAGAACCACCACTTTACTAGGTAGCTAAGTGACTGAGTTAAATCTACTTGAAACATACAGGTTGGGAGATACCAAAACTACCATTCAAGGAAACATAATCTTGAAGGTGATTTTAAGGTTGAAAAGAGGCTGTACAAAGACTCGAATAAAATCAAGGGAACAAAGTCATATTTCTTTAGCAACTTCCTATATCATTTGACCTCTGAGAAATCTTACACCTGTTCAGGGATTGAATTTAAAATCTAATTCACATGTTCACGAAGCTTTCTCTGAAAGGAGGTTCATCAAAAGGTTCATCACCAGGGGCTTCCCTGGTAGCTCAGTGCTAAAAGAATCTGCCTGCCATTGCAGGAGACACAGTGTTCGATCCCTGATCCAGAAAGATCCCACATGCCTCGGGGCAACTAAGCCTGTGAGCCACAACTACTGAGTCTGTGCTCTAGAGCTGGGAGGCACAACTGCTGAAGCCCACGAGTCCTAGAGCCTGTGCTCTGCCACAGGAGAAGCCACGGCAATAAGGAGCTCAAGCACCGCAGCTAGACAAAAGCCCTCGCAGTAACAAAGACCCGGCATAGCCAAAATTAAATGATTCATTTTTTTTAAACAGTAAAAAAAAGAAGTTGATCTATCCGATCACCCTCTATGATGTATGTATGGTGTATCTATCTATACACACACACACATGCATATGTATATGGAAAACTGAAAACAACAAAAAATAAGTGAAAATACAAATCGATTTGACTTTATAGAAGATTGTTCCCGTAACAGAAAAAATTCAAGAAGCAGTAAATGAAAAAGGGAAGTTCCAAATATTATAATGTGACCCCATTTTACTCAGGAAAAATGCAAAATGATGAGAGCAGAATATGTGTGATTGTTATTTTCTCATTTATGCTTCTCTGCGTTTTCCAAATTTTCAGTCCAACACAATGCCAAGAGCTATTTCATGTTTATAAATTTCAAGGCCCATGAGAATTGCTGTACTGATAAATAATGTATTTCCACACAGAAACAAAATGATGCCACGGACAAAGGACTGGACTTTGAGGGAGAAGACTTGTGTTCAAGTCCCAGGTTCACGGCTCACTCCTCCGAGTCATTCAGACAAGTCACAGCGCCTCTGGGAATTTCAGTTCTCTCATCTAATTAAAGATGGAGATACTCATCCCCAGCATGTCTCCCTCCCTTAATTAGTGCAAATATCAAATGCAAAAAGTTCACGAAAGTCTTCTGCCAAGAGGAAAGTGAGGTTCAGCAAAAGGAGTAATGGTAACTATTAAAGCTGCTTGTAAAGTTTTTTTAATGCATCTGACTCAAGTTTATAAAGTTTTAAGACTGTGTTTTGCATCAGGAAAAAAAAAAATATCCATCATCACCACCACACATGTTCCCTCATGTGGGACAAATGTGGGATCCTGACAAAGCACCAAAGCAGGAGTGTTGGACAGGTAGGTAGTATCTACCCAGAGGGAGAAAAAAACAAAATGTTTTCACAAGTCACTAGTGAAGAAACAGCTGTCCCAGGTCCCCAGTGGTACATTATCAACAGTTACATGAGGCAGAAAAAAACAAGGGAAGGATACTGCGGGAGATACAGCCACATGTGAAGAATAGGAGAATTTTTTTTCAGATGATAACACACTCCTCTCTCTTCCAAATCCACTAAAGAAAGAATATTGGTCAGCAACCTCTAAGACTTTGTCCAAACATTGGAGGAAAACTAAACGCTTGAATTTTCATCTCATTTTTTTAAAAATTTTTTTCTCTACTCTGACCACAATGCCACCAGTTACTTATAATGTGATCTTGGAGGTCACTCCATATTGCTGATCTCAGTTTCCTTATCTATAAAATGGGCCGGTGCCATTCTGAGGCCACAAATGCCAGAGTTACATAAAAAGGACACAACTGAACTCGGGCTCAGGAGATTGCAACGCTGGTCTTGTCACTATCTGTGACCCTGACCAGGCCCCCTCCCCTTTCTGATCTTCAGATTGCCAAGGCCTTGTTAGGAGTCCTGTGCCCCCAGCTTCAGCCACAGTTCAAGCTCTGCACATCCACTGATCTCCCAGACTGGGCTATTTCTAGCTAGCGTCATCTGTGCTAGGATAGCGACCCTGTCTGACAAGCTGACCTTGTACAGATAGTGCTGCCAGCCTTCCTGGCAGTGATACAACTGGGCTGTTCTTGTAGTTACAAAAATACAGACTTATGTCGAACTGTCCATGGGCTCTTATTCTCCAATAAGACTCTTCGTGGTCAAAACTACAAATTTGTGAATTCCAAGTTTTCTTCCCACGTCTCCTCCAACTTCTTCCCACACTGACCATGCAATTTTGTTTAAACTACCCTGAACATTTGCTTCCAGACTTTTACTCTGTAACTCTCCCAGGATGAACAATCCAGGATACATAAATCTTTGTCCATTTTTTTAAAGACTCTGTTTCTCAGAGTGAAATTACTGGGTTAAAAGGTACAGAGCATTTTAAGGCTCTTGATACATATTACACCAAATTGTCTTCTGGAAAAGAAGTATCAGTTGATATTTCTGCCAGCAATGGGTGAGCTTTCATGACAATCTTTTTTTTAAATTTGGAATTATGAGCAGTTAAAAAAACAAGTCCCTTCTTTTACATTTTAATTTGTATTTTTAAGGTAAGTAATGAGGATGAATATTTTATTTCAAGTGTATGAGTCTGTTTTAGTGACTTACCTGTTCATGACCTTTTCAGATATTTTAACTTGCTAAAAATTCATCAAAGAACAATCTGTAATTTCTTCCACAGGTAAAAAGGATGGGACAGTTAATTCCAGACAAAAGTTAAAACTGTGAAATTGATTAATGTGAAATGAACATTTTAGCCAAATATTGTTAACACACACATTGTTTATAGAAATTAAAGCATATATACTCTTATTTTTGTGAAATGTTTTCTTGACTTAAAGCAGTTTTAAGAAAAACTGATCTTCTCTACTTCGCCATACTAAATATGTCTTATGAAAAACGGTATCTTTTCTTTAGATGTGACACTCTTTAAATGAAATAAAATTCAAAAGCAAAAAAATAAAACTGAACACTTCAAAGTTGGTGGGGATCTGCACTTTGCAAAGCTAAACAACAGCTATAAAATAAAAACTTCTTTAAATATTCATTTCCCTTTGGGGCCTGGCAAATGGGAATTTAGTTCCAGCTAACTGCACACATTCACTCTTGCAATTCAAGAAAGTTCTTCCCAGAACTTTAAGATATGCCACGAGGAGACTTCATGCTCCTCTTTCAGCTCCAAAGAAAGTGATGACAGACGTGACTCTACAATCCAGCCAGCAGACTGGGTTTAATTCTCTGCAGATAAGCAGCACATGTTCAACTATCGATGCCCAAGGATTCAGAAACCTTCATCTTTACAGATTTCATCTGGAGGGGACTGAGACTCAGATTCGCCCATTCAAAACTCATCATGTACGATCGAGGTAAACTCTAATTTTCAGTTGGCAAAATATTGTCATTTTCTAGAGAATAAAACTCCACAGGCCCCAGGCAATAAGAAGTAATGATAGAGAGAGATAATCACACACAGACATCCGAAGACCACAGCCTGAGTAGACTCAGGTGTTGACAAAACTGACTGGGAAAAGAGAAAAAAAAAGTGGAGGCATTGAGGGCTTGATCCTAAAATTTGTTGAAAAATGAAAAGTGGCATCAGAAAATGAATTTTAACGGTAGTTCAGTGAAAGGTACTTGAGCTAAAAGAAATAAAACACAGCCTCAAAAAATAAACAACTTTCTATTACAAGTGTATGTTTTTGAATGATAAGACTGAAGAGTTGCCCTACCGAATGCTGAATAAAATAAACTCCCTCCCTCTCACACCCATGACCTACCTAAAGAATTTCTAATGAAAATGATAGAAACCTTCAAAACAGACAAGTTAAGAATTTCTGGATGGTATCCAGAAGTCTATCTAATAAAAGGTATCACAGATATTATTTAAAGAAACTAAGCATTTTGACCTGAGATGATACTTTGGGGAATACTTTGGGAAAAATCACAGTTTAAAGAGATGGGAATACCAGACTGCCTGAGCTGCCTCTTGAGAGATCTGTATGCAGGTCAAGAAGCAACAGTTAGAATTGGACATGGAACAACAGACTGGTTCCAATTCGGGAAAGGAGTACGTCAAGACTGTATATTTTCACCCAGCTTATTTAACTTCTATGCAGAGGGCAGCATGTGAAATGCCAGGCTGGATGAAGCACAAGCTAGAATCAAGATTGCTGGGAGAAATATCAATAACCTCAGATATGCAGATGACACCACCCTTATGGCAGGAAGTGAAGAAGAACTAAAAAGCCTCTTGATGAAGTGAAAGAGGAGAGTGAAAAAGTTGGCTTAAAACAACATTCAGAAAACTAAGATCATGGCATCCGGTCCCATCACTTCGTGGCAAATAGATGAGGAAACAATGGAAACAGAGACAGACTTTATTTTGGGGGGCTCCAAAATCACTGCAGATGGTAATTGCAGCCATGAAATTAAAAGACGCTTGCTCCTTGGAAGAAAAGTTATGACCAACCTAGATGGCATATTAAAAAGCAGAGACATTACTTTGCCAACAAAGGTCCATCTAGTCAAAGTTATGGTTTTTCCAGTAATCATGTATGGATGTGAGAGCTGGACTATAAAGAAAGCTAAGCACTGAAGAATTGATGCCTTTGAACTGTGGTGTTGGAGAAGACTCTTGAGAGTCCCTTGGACTGCAAGGAGATCCAACCAGTCCATCCTAAAGGAGATCAGTCCTGAATATGCATTGGAAGGACTGATGCTGAAACTGAAACTCCAATGCTTTGGCCACCTGATGCAAAGAACTGACTCACTGGAAAAGACTGATGCTGGGAGAGATCGAAGGTGGGAGGAGACGAGGACGACAGAGGATGAGACAGTTGGATGGCATCACTGACTCAACGGACATAAGTTTGGGTAAATTCCAGGAGCTGGTGATGGACAGGGAGGCCTGGCGTGCTGCAGTCCATGGGCACAACTCCCAGAGTCGGACACAACTGTGCGACTGGACTGAACTGAACTGATACGTTGAGTGGGGAGGGGATTTTATAATGTACCTTTTCACAGGAAAAGTTTTGTAATAAGATGCTTTTTTTTTTTATTAAATAGGGGGAACTGCTGCTGTGCTGCTAAGCCACTTCAGTCGTGTCCGACTGTGTGACTCCATAGACGGCAGCCCACCAGGCTCCCCCATCCCTTCGATTCTCCAGGCAAGAACACTGGAGTGGGTTGCCATTTCCTTCTCCAATGCATGAAAGTGAAAAGTGAAAGGGAAGTCGCTCAGTCGTGTCCAACTCTTCACGCCCCCATGGACTGTAGCCTACCAGGCTCCTCCATCCATGGGATTTTCCAGGCAAGAGTACTGGAGTGGGGTGCCATCGCCTTCTCCAAAATAGGGAGAACAGAAAACATTAAATCCAGTTCCTTAATATGAACTTTCAGCCTATAAAGGACACCTTACCAGGTAACTGTATGTTTAGAACCATGCACCTCCTTCCCTCGCCAGCCACTTGCTGAAATCTACACATGAAGCCTTCCTCTTACCTGATGGAGGCCCACGAGGGTCATGATGTAGCTGTGAGATGAGAAACTCACGTTCCCACTGTGTTTGGGAAGGGGTGCAGGTGGGAGACAGCGAGGCGGAGGCCGCCGCCCTCAGGGAAGAGAAGAAAGGTGCTCTAACGGCCTCTCTGTGCCCTCGGGCTTTGCCTCCCTCTCATGTGGAGGCTGAAATCCCGTACTAGTCATCCTGCCCTGTTGAACGATGCTCTTTGAGTTCAGACACCTGCGACCAAACCAGGGTAAAATGTCGATTCAACATCACCAAGCAGCACTGGGGAAGCAGCCCTATTTAGGAATTCTGGAGGGAAGAGGCTTTGCGGAGAAGGTGGGAGCCCAAGGCTCTGGTCTCCTGCAGAGGCCGGGAGGGGATGATAAAGGAAGAGCAAACTGGGAGAATGAATAGCCAGCTTGGTTCATGCTGTGGGAGCAGCAGGAAAGGCGGCAGAGAGGCTAGGGCAGCAGAGCGAGGAGGACAGGAAATTCTGAACCAGAGAAAGCCCCCAACAGGGAGAGGGGGAGGGCAGAGGATGCTGGAGGGTTGCACGGTGTCTCAGTGGCCTGGGCTAAAGGAAAGCCAGGGTGATGCCAGTGAGAATGGAGAACCAACGCCAAGGGAACATCTAAAACCTGGGACGGGTCACGGAGACATTCAGGTGGGCACACAAGCTAGGACACCTCTACACTCTTTTTTTAAGGACAAAAGACCATCTTTTTATTTCTCTTTTCAGTTCAAAAGGTAGTTAAACATTTAGGTCCTGTTCAGACCAATATTTGGGAATCTCTACTAACAAGAGGCTTTCACCCCGTGTTAAAAAGAAAAAGCACTCCAGGTGCAAACAACAAAGCAGATTATGATCCACATCTCCTAAAACTTCCCCTTTCCTTTCAAAGGATCCTTTGAAAATGCTTTTGCTTGTGGGAGGAAAAAAAACAAGCAGAGAGAGGTAGTGTTGTGACTGTCTAGGTGTTTCAAAAAGAGGCAATCTGCAAGCATCTCCCTATAGCAGAGATCTCCTGCTTGAGTCTTAAGTACACTTTATTCTTCCCTGCCAATAACTGTGTGGCCCTGGCGAGATGGCTAGCTTCTGTGAGCCTCAGTTCTCTCATCTGTAAAATGAAAGAATAAACCTACTCCCATGGGGTTTCTGTAAAGACACGAAAGAGTTTGCACAGTGCCTGAAACACAGTCCACACCCCAAAACACAAATTCCTCTCCCCAGTTCTAAGGAGTAACATTCAGAACTATTACAGCCTCCTTCACGTGAAGCTTCTCCAAGAGTGAGAAGTGCTCTCCAAAACAGTTTTTTACCTACCGACTAATAAACATTCCTTGGAAAGAGAAGCAAGGGGGTCTCCGGGTCTCGGAGATACAGCTGGGCACAGGTTCTGAGAGGCACAGGAAAAAAGGAATGCCTCTTGGTTGGTAGTGAGCACTTTCCAATATTCCAAACCACGCTTCTTTCAGCAAGAGTGAATGCCAGCAAGTGGCTTACAAAAAGAAAAAGCACCACTAGAAATGTTGTCTTTAAAACAATTTTAATGAAAACCATACTCAACACATTCAAACAGCTCTTATTGTGTTTCATACACAACTTACTCTCTTCCGGTCGCCCCGTTGTGTGATACCGTTTCCCCGCTCAGGTCTTTCCCCATCTTGAATGCACTTTCTTTCCCTGCTTGCCCCTGGCTGCCACTGCTCACTTGTCTTTTAGGTTACAGAGAGGCAGACCCTGGACCACCAGAGGCGAGGGCAGGGGTCCATCCATGGCAATTCATTACACCACTCTCCACACTCTGGAGTATATGAAAATCTCTACGATGAAACTTTTCAAAAGTCACTCTTTAATAGGTTAAGTGAAAGAAAAACACAGAGGGTCACCCCAGGTTCACCAATTCCACCTGTCCATGAACCTGAACTGCAGCTCAGCCCCTAGCAAATATGCAGCACTGCCCGCTGTCTCCAGGATGCATCCTTGCTAATCCCTGGCCTGTTCTGCAGGTCACTCTGAAGTTTCCTGTATTAAACATATACCGTGACTGCTTACTGTCACCAAGTGTGAATACTGTCTAAACGCGTTTCACGTGCTTTGAGACTTGCAAGAAGGAAGCATTAAATGAACAGGCTGCACTGTCTCACGAGCGCCCACTAGGGTTAACAACATGAAGTCACTCTCAGAGCTCTGTGGGGTCAATGCTGCATGCATGCCAAGTCACTTGTCGCATCTGACTCTGCGACCCCATGGGATGTACCCCGTCAGGCTCCTCTGTCCATGGGGCCAATAGGTTTGAGAAAATCTGCAGCAAAGTTGGTGTTTTAAAGCAGGAAAATAAAATATCAGGGAGAAAAAAAGAAGGCAGAATTTAGGAAGGAAAACGTGTTTTTTCGATCCTTATACCAAAAAGAGCTTAGAGAATCAGGGCACATAGAAGTTATTCTAAGGTGCTTTCCAAGAGTCCCACTGACCTGCATGAAGACAGACTCGTGAGCATTACCACCCCCACCCCTAGCCCCACCCCAACTGGCTCCACAATTCCTGTGTCCTCCCCAGTCACCTGCACCTCTAGGCCTGCACAGCTGCAGACACCTGGCGTCCCTGGAGGACGCTCAGCCCTCCCGGCATCGCTCAGAGACAAGAAACCTGGCCAAGTACAGCCCAGGGAGGACTACAAGTGGCACAAAGACGTGGGTCTTCCATGAATCTGAGTGCTCATGATAAAAAGAGCAACAGTAGTGGTAATCTTCTGAGTGCTTACTAAAGCCCAGAACCGCTATACTCTCTTTACTCATATTTTCGTTTAAGCTTCACAACTGTGAGGTTGAGGAATTTCATGGAAGAAGAAACTGACCAGAAACACTTTGCCAAGACCTTAGGAGAAAACGATCTTGCGTGGGTCCCACAGCTACAAGGTAGAGAGCTTGGACTCAACAGCAGGTGGGCACCTGCACTCTTTAACATACTGTGAAGATTCTGGTAAGCTCACTTTAGAGGTGAAATACCAGAAAAAGACTGATACCTGTTGGAAGTCTTATAGAAATAGCAAGGAGACAAGTCAACTGACGGTCCATCTGGTGCTTTGCAGGGAGACGGACAAGAGCAGAAATGCCATGTCAGCACCTCAGCTTGTTCAGTCGCTCAGCCATGTGACTCTTTGTGACCCCTACGAACTGCAGCATGCCAGGCTTCCTGTCCTTCACCATCTCCCAGAGCTTGCTCAAACTCATGTTCATGGAGTCGGTGATGTCTTCCAACCATCTTATCCTCTGTTGTCCCCTTCTCCTCCTGCCTTCAATCTTTCCCAGCATCAGAGTCTTTTCTAATGAATTGGCTCTTCGCATCAGGTGGCCAAAGTATTGAAGCCTCAGCTTCAGCATCAATCCTTCCAATGAACATTCAGGACTGATTTCCTTTAGGATTGACTGGTTTGGTCTCCTTGCAGTCCAAGGGACTCTCAAGCGTCTTCTCCAACACCACAGCTCAAAAGCATTAATTCTTTGGCGTTCACCCTTCTTTATGGTCCAACTCACATTCATACATGACTACTGGAAAAACCATAGCTTTGACTAGACAGACACTTTGTCAGCAAAGCAATGTCTCTTATTTATAATATGCTGCCTAGGTTTGTCATAACTCGTAACGGAACTAAATTCTATCAACTAGCCTTAGAGGACCTGCCCTGGGGAACTATTAATAACTCATACTAACCAGTGCCAAATTATTGTCACAATGAGAACCATTAACTTAGAGTAAAATCAGAGCATTCAGTGTCTGCAGCTCAAAGCACCCTCTTCCCAGATGGGAAGATCTACATGGAAAACAAGTCACCACGAGAATGCTGTTCAGTGAAATGAGGCTCAACACTTAAGGAAGTTAGATGCCTCAAGTCAACAACCTGAAACAACGGGAAAATAAATACCAAAATCAACGACTCTGGAATTTCCAGGACAGTCCTCATCTCCAGCACTCTATTTACAGTGCTGGGAGTCGCCATGTTGCACAGAGGATCACCCTCGCCAGGACAGCGCTGTCCACACTTTATGTCCTCATCTTCAAGGGTCTACATAAAGTACACCTTTCCAATAACATATTCAAGACTAACCTCAAAAATCAATATAATCTGTCAAGTTTTCTTTTATCAATACTATAGCCACACTCTGGTTTTGAGAAACATCCGGATCTGGTGAAATCACAGAACACACAGGCCCATCAGACTTGGAAGATAACTTTCCTTTCACTACGGCCACGTTAACAAACCAGACCTAGGTTGTCCTTATCAGTTTTACAACTCTTTGACCTTCAATTTCAGACAGTGACGCTTTTTAACTTTAGTCCCAAACTCTGCATATGAAACAACTTCAGAATCACTAGAGACTTGACGTCCCTCATTGAAAGAAAGTGAGAGCATCAACCCAGAAATGGCAACCCACTCCAGCGTTCTTGCCTGGAGAATCCCAGGAACGGCGGGGCTTGGTGGGCTGCTGTCTATGGGGTCGCACAGAGTCGGACACGACTGAAGCAACTTAGCAGTAGCAGGAGGGTCCTAGGAGAGGACGAGCTGCTGGGGAAAAGGAGGAGGTCAAGCTTTACTCAACAGCTATACTCTCATCTAAAATGTTTAAATGGGGAGCTTTCCTGGTGGTCCAGGGCTTACCAATTCACCTTTGCAGTGCAGGAACACAGGTTCGATCCCTGGCCTGGGAAGATTCCACGTACCTCAGGGCAACTAAGCCCGTGGGCCGCAACCACTGAAGCCTGAGCACCTAGAGCCCATGCTCTGCAACAAGAGAAGTCACAACAATGAGAAGCCCTTGCACCGCAACCAGAGAAAGCCCAAGAGCGGCAACAAACGCCCATGCAGACAAAAATAATAAATATGTTAAAAAGAAAGAAAATTAAAGAAAATATGTAATTTGTAAAGGGTTTGGTCTGAACAGTCATTCTAAGGTCTCTTATTTAATTCTACTTCTGATTTTTTAAATTGTTTTATTCAACAAATATTTGGGACGTGCCTCACTTTGTGACAAGACTGTGCTAGGCAGGGTGGTTAAAACTGTCAACAATATGCTAATAAAGAGACTCTGCCCTCAGACCTACTTACTGTTTTGACTTTAGGTTTGTTTTTTTAAGAAACTGAAGAGGGATATAAATACATGCCCCCCAAATTCTACTTTATATCTTCTGAAGTGTTAAAATCACAAGCTTCCTAAAACTGCTCTGGTGTATGTTTCTACTATGGACACTAGTTCAAGCGTTTCTCCTCTGCTCAATGTTCAAAAAACACAGGCTGAATAATACAGACAAAACCAGCTTAAGTTGAAAAATCAAACTGGATTTTATTAAAATATACATAAATAACTCTTATTTATTTCATCAGTTGGGGAAGTTAGGAGGAAATTAAGTGAAAATAGCACTGGTGTCGAGAAATGAAGGCCAAAAGGGAGGGGGTGGAACCATACTCCAGCCCACATCCGCCACCAGCAGCCTGAGAAAGGCATTTAGTGTCGTGTCCTTGGATGCAGAATAAGGTGGTTGGAACATATGCTGTCTGGGGTCAGCTGCAGTTCAAAAACTCCACTGTCCTAATTCTATTATTAGGAGCAAATGCTATAGTTAGACATTAACCATAGAGCAGATGCTCACAATGAAAAGTAAATGAACACTGAACTCAAAGGAATACTTTTAAGGAAGACAAGAAAATTACAGAAGTTTTCTGCTTTAGAAAAATGCACTGATGTTACCGTTTTATTCACACTAATATCTATACACAAAAAATGTGTATCATATGTGGCCTTCAAAAAATTCTATGTTCCATGAGAGCTATGTAAACAGTGTCAAACGTTCCTACTGCATAACAAAAGCAGATCAGCATTCCCATGGAGTATTAGGAAAATATTCAGATGATCTGAAGTTACAGTAAAACAAAGTAAAACATCACAGAACAGTCTTTTCATGAAGTCGAGCTACAGTCTAGAAGTTCATACTTTCCAATACTTTGGTATAAGTGAAATTAATACAAGGCAAGAAAACCCAAAACCCAAAAAGATTCTACTGTGGTTCTCATATTAACTGCAACTTCAGCAATAAGGCGATTGCACAGCTACCATGGGTGACAAAATGGAGAAACTTCTTGCTTGCTCCCCGCTACCAGCGGAAGCGGCACTGGGAGAGCGTTCACAGGACTTCCGTGAAGCGAAGAGCATCTCACTTCCTCTCCCCACTCTCCGCCCAGCAACAGCCTGGAAGGCTCGAAGACCACAGCAGAGCTTGGAACAGAAGTGATTTTGGTTACTTCCGCTTAACAAATACAAATAACCCTGCATTAAAGCAGCCCGAACTGTAATTCACATTTTAAAAGTTGAACATAAATTTTTAAAAAACTGTATTATTGTAGTTTCTTGAGAAGTCTGTAGAACATACTACATTAATTTTAAAATGCAAGTTTAATAGACCACTGACAACAGCTTTTTAGGAAAAAGAAACAACCGTTTGCATGCAACAAATATTCTTCATTGATATCACATATTACTTTGACAACTGTACAATTAAACTGATCTGAGGAGTTTTAAACTGCATCATTTTAAACATTTCTTTTTCTCATCTACACAGTCCAAATGCGGTACTGATTTTTTTCACTGTCTTTTTGCTCCGCATGTTTTCTTTAAAATGAACCCCTACATCTGAGAATGAGAGCACAGGAACTGTCGATGAATCACTTTTCTGTCGGCCATCCCAGGAGCGGACTGGGAATGTCCTCCGAGGATTTTCTCGGCACTGTAATTTAGACGGGAAGCTTCTGTAAAGACAAGAGTCTTGAAAAGAAAAAAAGAGTCCTTGGTCATCTTTACAAACTTACAGACGTAACACGAAAACTCACTGTCATTCCTTTCTAAAATAAAAGAACACACGGTCAAGCGACAGCGAACACTGCAGACCGCCTGGAAGAACGTGGCCCAGGAACACCAAGTCCTCAGACAGGCCTTCTGGAGGGACAGGAGGGCATCAGGGAGTGCTCAGTGAGGTCAACCAGTGTCATGGTCTTCGTAACAAAATGAGTACAGAAAATAAAAGACAAGACCCAGAGTGAGTTATCTGTCAGGTTAATCTGAGGCTTTTTAAAGAGCGATTCTAAAGTTAAAGGACAGAAAAAAAATTCAGCAAGACTGTCGGTGTTTGAATGCACCATGTATAGAAGGACTGTTAATGTTTTAAATTATTTTATAGTGTCAGTATACTGTTAGGAACTAAGCTCTTGCCTAAGTTTTACAATCATGTATAAGAAGAAATAAAACAAGCACAGTGAACAAATCATGTGTAAGGTGAAAGGGTCTTAATTTTTCACAGCAGGTGATGCTGTCACAGTCCTAGAACTGCTATGGTTTGGATTTTGTTTGTTCTGCTTTGTTTTGTGCAGAAAGAATGTCAGGAGAATTTAAATCATTTCAAAATTCATTTGGAATAATAGCCAAGACCATGGTAGCCTAAGAAATTGGACTACCAGATATTAAAAACTTTCACTGAATCTAAGACAGCATCAATTGCAAGATGCAACATTGTTTTATGCATCATGCAAAGAAATATGCCCAGGGTGGGGAGTCTAAAAGGCATAGAGACCCTCACAAAAAGTGGGGATATCAAATCCCAAACAGCCTCAATGAGGGGTATAAAAATGTAATAATAAAATTAGTAATGCTTCCTCCAGAAAGAAAGCAAAGATGCTGCAGACCACTTCTCTGACAACAGGAAGGAGGGGAAATTCCCTGATATTGACCTGGTGCCTCCACCCCCACCAGCCTGCAGATTTCATAACCTGCGTGCACACTATCAGCACAGGCCAAGAAAATCTCAAGCAGAGAAGTTAGTTTCTAAGACTCAGACTTAACAGTGCCCCCCAGTGACTGGCAGAAGAAAACTCAAACCCTCTCAAGGAGAACTCAACTTTCATTAAGGCAACAGCTGCTTTTTAAGATGCATTCTAAATGTAAAGATGCTGAAATGCAAAAAAATATGTAACTTGAAATCAGTAAAATATGGTAGACAGATAAATAAGTCAATAGAAAAGATGTCAGAAAACCTAGAAAACAAATATTGGGTGTATGAATTTAAAAAAAGTCAACAGCACATGATAAAATCATCAAACCAACAACAAAAAGGTACATTATTCAATATATGGCACAGGCAAAAAGATTAAATATTTAAGAAAAAAGTTAAATTCGTCTCTATACCATATCTTTCAAAACTATAAAGTCAGGTGAAAAAACAAAACCATATAAAAACTAAAAGAAAATAAATGTAATTATCTAAATAATATTAAAAGACTAGCCTGCACATTTTTAAAACATGCTCCCTGATCCTACCCCCTCAAAATAAAAGGGTGTATTTATTTTTTAGAAGGCAAATGCCAAACTCAAAAAAAAAAAAGAAACTGTAATGACAAAATGTTAATTTAACTATCAAAACTATAAATCAATAAGAAGCAAAATTATCATACCTCCCACCTCCAGAAAAAAGCATAAAGGTCAAAAACAGGCAATTGACAAAAGAAGAAATGGCCAGTAAAAACACTAAACACGCTTAATTTCACTAGTAACAGAAATGCAGAATGAAACACTGATGTAACCACCTCTGGGCTTCCCAGGTGGCACCAGCAGTAAAGAGCCTGCCTGCCAATGAAGGAGACAGAGGAGACCCAGGTTTGATCCATGGGCGGGAAAGATCTCCTGGAGGAGGGCATGGCACCCCACTCCAGTATTTCTGCCTGGAGAGTACCATGAACAGAGGAGACTAGAGGGCTACAGTCCATAGGACTGCAAAGAGTCGGACATGAATGAAGTGACTTAGCATGTATGCCTAACAATTTCTAGCTATCAAATTAGTAAAACTTTAAAAAACAGTAATAACCAATATGGACAAGGGTAGAAAAAAACTAGCACTTATATTGACAGTAGCTACGAAACTTCTGCAACCCTTCTGAAATATAACTTCCCAATAAATACAGATCAAAAATCTTTTTAAAATGTGACAACGCTTAGATTTAACAATGCTTCTTCTGGGAATTTAGGCCAAGCAAACAGTCAGAGATGCACAAAAAGTACGTACAACTACATGTTAAGAATTATTTATAATAAAAATTGGAACATCATCTAAA
The DNA here is from genome assembly GCF_016772045.2 of Ovis aries. Taxonomy (NCBI): domain Eukaryota; kingdom Metazoa; phylum Chordata; class Mammalia; order Artiodactyla; family Bovidae; genus Ovis; species Ovis aries. The sequence goes on along the minus strand of NC_056075.1, from coordinate 39,552,909 downwards.
CACGCAACAATGGTAGATAAATTAAGGATTTTAATAAAAAGAACTATGAATGAAATACAACTCTTAAATATAATGCATCTCTGAAGCACTGTTCATACTAGTACACCTATATGCCCAACAGTAAGGAATGGTTAAAACAAATTGTGGTGTAACAATCAATGAAATACGACACAATCACTAAAAAGAATGAGGCAGCTCTTTTGTTCTGATATATATTCTGTCTGTCTGAGATGATCTTCTTTCCCCAGATATCCACCTGGCTCAGCTGCTCCAGTGACATTCTATCATTTGGGATGTCCCCTGCCATTTTATATACAACAGCAACTTGTTCCCATCTCAAAGGTATTCCCTCTCCCCCTTATCCTGCTGCTCTATTTTTAACCATGTGACTCACTTCCATTGTTTATTTACTGTTTATTTATTTACTAGAGGAAGGAAGATCCTTGAGGGCAGAGACTGTGTAGTCCAATGCTGTGACCCTCAGGGCCTAGGCACTTCGCAGGTAAGTAAGGTGCTCAGCAAATGATGGATAGATGCTGGGTGTGCGGGTGGGTGGGAGGATGAATGGATAGGTGGGTGGATGCGGGAAAATCACAAAGATACAAAGGTGAGAAGAGTGGGTACAGCTGGCGGTGGTCAGAGTGGGGTTCTCTGGCTTCTCTCCGAAGTGTGTGAGAGTAGGGTCACGGTCAAGGGCTGTGGGAAGCGTGAGGAGAGAGGAGCAAATTAACAGTCACCTCAGGGTGTGAGGAAGGGGATTGACCAGCTCAAGCGTGGCAGAGCTATACTGCAGGCTTGACTGCCCGCTAGGTGTTTGGTCATAGATTTGAAGCGCGTACGGTTAGCACAACTGCCTGACCTTTCTCTGGCCGTGTGCTGCTACTCGGGTGAGGTCCAGAGTAAGAGACAACTGGGCTTCCTAGGATTAAGGTTTTGCCAGGTGACTAAGAGAGGACGCGAAAGACATAGGGGTTAAGACTCTCCTCCCAACAAAGGGGGCCCAGCTTTGATCCCTGGTCGAGAACTAAGATCCTACATGCTGCAGGGTGCAGCCAAAAAAAGCCTCAGAATGAAGCCTTCAGAATTTATACACAAAATAAACTCACACAGTGAAGCTGAAGTCCAATCAATGCTGGGGCTGTTCTGGACTAATGTTCATTGTTCGATAAATTTCTTTAAGTAATAACAGAGCAGTATCTTCTGATTCCCTATTAAAAAGAAAAGCACATTTACTTAAGAGATAATGATAAATTAACCTCTGTGCATAAAGGTGGAAAGGCAGCTTTGGTTCTATTCAACTCTACCTAAGGAGGGCAAATGAAAACAAAGTTGTGTAATCTCAGGGCTATCCTTAAAAAATGGATAAAGACTGATCAGCACACCACAGCTGTGCTGCCGTTCTTCTTGGTGACACAGGATATATAAAAGGATGGCATTCAAAGTCCCTACCATTCCCACTCTGAAAGGCATCCCAGCAATATGTGCAAGTACCAAAGGACTTTGGTCAAACGCAGGTGACACGCTGCCATCTTGTGGATAACTAAGCTAATGGGAGAAAATACTGATTTTGAATATAAGGGTGTTCAAATTAATATTCCATAACAAATGCTAATTCAGCAAGACTCTCACGGAACTGCGGTATATGCTGGCACCTAAAGGCCACATGAACACTATCAAAGGTGAAAATACTTACCAATAGCATAAGTGACTCTGAAGAGCGAAAAGATATTCATTAAAACTCTCTATTGGCTTTTCTTGAAGAACGTAGTCAATTCGACGGCCTCCGTTCAACATTCCAACCTTTCCTAAGTAGTCCTCATCCTTGGAAAAATCTGGACTTTCAACAATCTTTTCTGCTAGAATTCAAACCATTTCAATATCAAAGTCAGTCACTTAATCATTATCCTTTGACTTTAGCTGACTTTCTGGGCTCAAGAGAAAATTGCTTGACACACGCAGCAGCCTGGGGAGCTACCAGGCTCACTTCCCATTCCTCCAAAGAGCCAGGGGGAGAGGGGCCGGCTGCCCGGGAGAGAGGAGAGCGAGCCAACCAGCTGACAGGAGTTTTGAAGAAAAGGGGTGAGAGAGCATTGTAGAGAGAAAGGAAATAGAATTAGAACCTGAAAGAATCAAAAACATCACGGCACAACGACTTGACACTGCACGTATAGTCTACAGTGACACAGTCAGACACAGAACCAGGAGAGCTTTGCTCACAGGGGGTCATTCAGATGCCTGAATACCAACTTAGTTCTCAACTCCGACATTCCATTCTGGCTTTATGAATCTCAACAAAATTTAAAGCCTGGGCTTCCCCGGTGGCTCAGTGGTAAAGAATCTTTCATGCCAGTGTAGGAGATGCAGGAGAAGCAGGCTCAATCCCTGGATCAGGAAGATCCCCTGGAGGAGGAAATGGCAACCCGCCCTAGTATTCTTGCCTGGAGAATCCCACGGACAGGAGCCTGATGGGCTACAGTCCATGGGGTTGCAAAGAGTTGGACATGACTTGGCAACTAAACAGCAGCGAAGTAAAACCTGCAACTATCAGCCCAAAACCTAGTTTAAAAAGAAAGGATGACATAGGTTTTGAAGTACAGTTTGTACAAACAGATTTTCCTTTATAGGAAGAGCCTCTACATTTCAACAAAAAGGACTATAATGGAAAAACATCATCAAATAATTCATGTGTTTGTTCACAAATAATTTTTGCACTGGAAAATGCCTTAACTGTCAAATTTACCTTCAACTACTTGCTTTTCTTCTTCTTCTTTGATCTGATTGGCTACCTTCTCCAATTCTTCTTGCAACTGAGTTGAAGAGGTATGAGCACGGGCAAACTCGTTTAATGTCTGCCAAGCACTTTTCAGAGAGCTAATGAAACCCTGCTTCAAATCAGATCCCATACGAGAGAGACTTTCTTTCAACTCTAAAGAGATTAAGACGACATAACAAGTTATTAGTTACTGGGTAAAATTCTGCACCACAAAAGTTAAAACACAAGTTACACTATTCTCAGACTGGATAAGACCTCTTACTCTTCTCTTAAATGTCAAATACATGGGAGTTTCTCAGCCAAGAACACGCAACATGTTAAAATGTTCTGTGAAAATAAATAAATAAATAAAATGTTCTGTGGAGTCTTACTCTATCATTTTTTTAATGACTAAACTTGATCCAGCCTAAACCTATATATTTCCTCTCTTCCAAAAAAAAAAAAAAAAACCAGAATGCAAATACCATAAAAAGGTATAAGCACAATTATGGGCCTTTTTTTAAAAGTCAAAAAATGGGCCCACAAGACTAAAAAGATGACTGTTCTTCTAATATGCATTGGCGAATGGTTTTGAGAATTTGAGATTCTGATATAATCACCATTTAAACTCCTAACTTAAAAATGAAGAAACTACTGCCCCTTTACTTTTTCTACTTGTGTCTAATAAATCATATTTTAATTCAAAATCTTAAGAATATCAAAGTATCAAATTTCTCATTTTAACTTCAAAAGTTAATTACGTTTGAAAAGCATGATGCAAGCTTAAAGAAAAAAAAAAGAACAAAAATTTTAAGAGGGCATGATCACTTCTCCTTTTAAACCTATGAATAAGAATAATACACCATTAATAGGCATAAAAGAAACCTAAACCCTACTTGGAATTATTATCAATCCATTTTGTTCAATAAAATTTATTTAAAAGAAAAAGTTTATTTATAGTTACCAAGGAAAAAACAGCTCACTTGACTGAGCGTCAAATTTATTTCTTGATAGTTTGGTCTTTAGTTCAAAAACAACTATGCTTCCCAATTCCAAAAACTTTTACCAAATTTTATCAAAATGTATGCATCTCACTTTATCACCAACTTCCCCCATTCCTCATTATATCAACAACTGTATCAATTATATCAACAAATATGAAATATTATCAAGAAGAAATCATCAAGAAGAAACTCTTTAATAACTTTACAGCTCCTCCAAATATTTAGTAAACAGGTTCTGAACATAGTAGGCACTTAAATAAGACCTTAGTGTTAAAACGCTCATAACTTATTACAAATGACAGGAAGAACCCAAATCATTAAATGACAGGTCACAAACTGACAGGAAGGAAATTAGTTTTATTAGTATTTTCTCTTTACCTAAATGAAGTCTTTTTCTGCCTTTGTGATGTGGAATGAGAACTGCCTTCAGGTCCAAATCTGGTACGATCATAGGTTCTAATCGATATGCCACTGGATCAAGCTATAAACAGAAGAATTAGAAATTTATGAAAAGCTGTTTTGAGTTATGTATCTTAGTTAAGTGAGAAAACAGATAACTAGCAAACCAGAGATTTTTATTTTTTTTTCCACACCTTATTCAAATACTGGTAATTATAAGATGACTTTTCAGTTTGTGGAGAAAATTACTTTGCAAACAAAACAAAAGAATCATTTCCTTGAACAAAGGCTTTCTGGTAGAAAAGTTTATTGCAAAGTATCAGACTGTATTTTTTAGGTCAGAGGGCTGAGTTGTACAAAATCAAAATCAGTTTTGATTCCCAAGAAATATGAATCTGAGACTCTATCAGGATAAAGAGGACTAGTGCTTTGTCTTCTTCAAAGCAGAAGTAAATGCAAGTCACTCACTGGGTGATAAATATTGAAGAATCCTTTGCAGGTAGGAAGCCTGTAGTTTTCATCTATCCTATCCACTCCTCGAATAGTGAGAAACATACCAATTGGAGATCCCAAGGCAAAGAAAATCTCTGGTTCAAAGTCTAAGGAGCTGTAAACAACAGAAACCTAGGAAGAATCAGAAAACAATGAAAGACAGTCATTTCAATGTCATGAAACACAAATATCAAAGGTTCAACTAAAACTTCACTTAAAAGCACCCCAATACAGACGATGCTCTGTAACGTACAGTTTACGATACTAATGATCACTGTCATGGACAGCTGCTGCTAGCACAGAAGAACCAAAAAATTTCCCTCTGAAATCTTTACCCACAATTACATCCTCTAACTAGACTTTCACTTATTGTATAAAGCATAAAATATACAGTGTACAGAAGTATCATCTCTATGTTAGTTATAAATGTGGTCAAAACTGCAGACTCTAGAATCAAACCGCCTGGGTTTGAGCCCTGACTCCACTCCTTACTGTGTGTCTTCAGGCAAGTTTCTCAATCTCTCTTGCCTCCACTTCAGTTTCCTCATCTATAAAATGGGAATCATAACAATGCCAAACTCATAATGTGGTTGAAAAACCACACTTAATAATCAAATCCACATAAGGTGCTTAGCATATTTTAAGCATCCAATGACTGTGACTTCTATTATAACTACCATCCTCATTCATTAGGCATGTTTCTCTCCATTAGAAAAATGATTTATCCCCAAAGAGCTCCTGTGTGGGGGAAGCTCACATGTAGCCTTTCAGCTCACAGAGAAGTGTTAGCATAAGAGAAAGCACCCACATTCAGACAGCTCTCTGTAGTTTACAAAGCTCTTTTGTTTGATACTCAGTGACAGAACTTCTGCCTCCATCATTTCAGTATCCTGAGAATGAAGAACAAGGAATGGCATAATCAAGAGCATGACAGAGGTCCACTGAGAGCAGAGGGCATGGCAGGAACCCTCATGCCCACATATCAGACGAAGACAGTGAAACCCAAGTAGGTGACGGCAGTTACTCAGGAGCACACGGTGAGGGGCAGAATGACGTCTAATCCCAAATTCAAAGCTCTTTCTACTAACTAGGCTGCCCTTCTAACAAAGTCTAGACTTCACATCCCCTGGTTTGCCCCTAAATTTGCAAATTCAATAGTTTCTGCTACTGATGGGGACCACAAAGGAGGTGCTTTCAAGATTATGCATCTTCCCTCAGTTTCAGAAAAAAATTAAGGTTAAAAAAATTATAAACTGGAAAAAATATTCACATGAAGGGGCCAACATCTAAAGAATTCTTTAGTACCAGTAAAGAGCAAAGCAGCCCAAGAGAAAAATAGGTACACTAGTACATCATTGAAAAAAAAGCATAAAAAACAGATGACAAAATATCTAACTTCTCTAGTGCTCAAAGAAATACAGTGAGATACAGTTAGCACAGAAATGGTATGGACCTAACAGAAGCAGAAGATATTAAGAAGAGGTGGCAAGAATACACGGAAGAACTATACAAAAAAGATCTTCAAGACCCAGATAATCATGATGATGTGATCACTAATCTAGAGGCAGAAATCTTGGAATGTGAAGTCAAGTGGGCCTTAGAAACCATCACTACGAACAAAGCTAGTGGAGGTGATGGAACTCCAGCTGAGCTCCTTCAAATCCTGAAAGATGATGCTGTGAAAGTGTTGCACTCAATTTGCTAGCAAATTTGGAAAACTCAGCAGTGGCCACAGGACTGGAAAAGGTCAGTTTTCATCCCAATCCCAAAGAAAGGCAATGCCAAAGAATGCTCAAATTACCGTACAATTGCACTCATCTCACATGCTAGTAAAGTAATGCTCAAAATTCTCCAAGCCAGGCTTAAGCAATACGTGAACCGTGAACTCCCTGATGTTCAAGCTGGTTTTAGAAAAGGCAGAGGAACCAGAGATCAAATTGCCAACATCCGCTGGATCATGGAAAAAGCAAGAGAGTTCCAGAAAAACATCTATTTCTGCTTTATTGACTATGCCAAAGCCTTTGACTGTGTGGATCACAAGAAACTGTGGAAAATTCTGAGAGAGATGGGAATACCAGACCACCTAACCTGCCTCTTGAGAAATCTGTATGCAGGTCAGGAAGCAACAGTTAGAACTGGACATGGAACAACAGACTGGTTCCAAATAGGAAAAGGAGTACGTCAAGGCTTTATATTGTCACCCTGTTTATTTAACTTATGTGCAGAGTACATCGTGACAAACGCTGGACTGGAAGAAACACAAGCTGGAATCAAGACTGCCGGGAGAAATATCAATAACCTCAGATATGCAGATGACACTACCCTTATGGCAGAAAGTGAAGAGGAGCTAAAAAGCCTCTTGATGAAAGTGAAAGAGGAGAGCGAAAAAGTTGGCTTAAAGCTCAACATTCAGAAAACTAAGATCATGGCATCTGGTCGCATCACTTCATGGCAGATGGGGAAACAGTGGAAACAGTGTCAGACTTTATTTTTTTGGGCTCCAAAATCACTGCAGATGGTGATTGCAGCCATGAAATTAAAAGACGCTTACTCCTTGGAAGAAAAGTTGTGACCAACCTAGATAATATATTCAAAAGCAGAGACGTTACTTTGTCGACTAAGGTCCGTCTAGTCAAGGCTATGGTTTTTCCTGTGGTCATGTATGGATGTGAAATTTGGACTGTGAAGAAGGCTGAGCGCCGAAGAATTGATGTGTTTGAACTGTGGTGGTGGAGAAGACTCTTGAGAGTCCCTTGGACTGCAAGGAGATCCAACCAGTCCATTCTGAAGGAGATCAGCCCTGGGTGTTCTTTGGAAGGAATGATGCTAAAGCTGAAACTCCAGTACTTTGGCCACCTCATGCGAAGAGTTGACTCATTGGAAAAGATTCTGATGCTGGGAAGGATTGAGGGCAGGAGGAGAAGGGGACGACAGAGGATGAGATGGCTGGATGGCATCACGGACTCAATGGACGTGAGCCTGAGTGAACTCCGGGAGATGGTGATGAACAGGGAGGCCTGGCGTGCTGCCCAGGGAGGCCTGGCGTGCTGCAATTCATGAGGTCACAAAGAGTCGGACACGACTGAGCGACTGAACTGAACTGAACAGTTAGCACAGATATAAATAAAATACTAAAAAAAAAAATTAAAAACTCCTATTTGCATGTGAAAAAATTATTTCTTTAGAAGAAGTTATAAAAGTAAGAATATGACATTTTTAAACAAGAATGATTGATAGTACTAGCAAGGGAGAGGAGAGAGAGGCAGAGAAGCTGCCAGTGGGAGTACAAACTTTCCAGGGGCAAGTAGCGATAACTAGTAACATTCTTGTGTTCACAGCTTTTGGCCCAGCTATAAATACTTCCAGTTATATAACTGCAAGAAAGAATAAAAAATGTTCACAGAAAATTGGTTTAAAACTGTTTATCACTGGATTGCTTAATAGAGTGAAAAACTGCCTATAGGTCCAATATTATGGATTGAATGTGTTCCCCCAAAGAGAACTGTACCAGTACCTCAGGCTTTCTTTGGAAACAGAATCATTACAGCATTAAGGTGGGCCCTAAATCCAGTGACTGATGTCATTATGAAAAGGAGAAACCTGGACACAGAGACAGGGAAGTGACATGAACACAAAGGGAGTTGGCCACATCAAAGTGGAAGACTGGGGAGGGAGGCTGAAGCACGCTTAAACCAAAGGATGCTAACCAGCGCTGGCAAACCATCAGAAGGGCAAGAGGCAGGGAAGGGCGCCCCTACGGGGCTTCAGAGCGGAGCAAGGCCCTGCTGACACCTGAGTCATGGGCTTCCAGCCTCCAGAACTGTGCGACAGTAAGTTTATGGTGATTAAGACCACCCAGCTTGTGATCGTTTGTTATGGCCGCCTATTTAAAAAATGGGCTTTGTGTTGGATAATTCTCCCCACTGTAGGCTAATGTTTAAGTGTTCTGAGCATATTTAATGTTTAATGTTCTGATGCTGGGCAGGTTAAGTTAAGTGAAGTCGCTCAGTTGTGTCCAACTCTTTGCAACCCCATGGACTGTAGCCTATTAGGCTCCTCTGTCCTTTGGATTTTCCAGGCAGTAGTACTAGAGTGGATTGCCATTTCCTTCTCCAGCAGATCTTCCCGACCCAGGGATCGAACCCGGGTCTCCCACATTGTAGACAGACGCTTTACTGTCTGAGCCACCCGGGAAACAGGTTAGGTGTATTAAATGCATTTTTGACTTAGGGTATTTTCAGGTTATAATGGGTTAATCAGGACATAACCCCATCATAAGTCAAGGGAGACCTGTATAATGTTCTAGCACTTTCCATTTTTATTAAAACAGATATGTAAATATATGCTCAAGAGTCCAGAAGGCCTTGTTCAAACTGCTTATGGTAATTAGTCATGGTCAAGGAGATTATGAGATTTTTTTTCCCCCTCATCTTCTCCTTAATCAGTGCTTTCTGGCTTTCTAGCATGAATGAAGCATACTGTGGATTACCACAACAACCCTCTAGGTAACAAAGGAGATGGCATGTGACCTGGACTGGGCCAATCAAACCATGCCCCACTCCCCAGGCAATAAGAATTGGTCCAGAATGGACTTGAGACTCAAGTCAGGTCAAATAAAATCCTTCCTTAAAAGTTTCTTAACTGGACCTGTTAAGTAGATTCCTTTACCTCTGTGGTGATGAAGCTATGAAGAGGGGAGTCCAGACCACCAACACCCACAATTCCACGTTCACAGATGCCAACACTTCCAAGGAGAAGCAGGCAGTGAGAGTGTCCTGGTGATGGGGAGGGCCTGTTTCCACAAACCTACACTTCAGCCTTCATATGCAGCTAAGAAAATATCTGTCCTTTCTTATTTCCTAGAGTCTGTTCAAGTTTGCTCATATTTTAAGAAGACATTTTGGGGGACTTTCCTAGTGGCTTAGATGGTAAAGAACCCACCTGCAATGCGGGAGACCTGGGTTGGGAAGATCCCCTGGAGAAGGGAACAGCTACCTACTCCAGGACTCTGGCCTGGAGAATTCCATGGACAGAAGAGCCTGGCAGGCAACAGTCCATGGGGCCGAAAGAGGTCAGACACAACTGAGCAACTTTCACTTCACTTTGCAAGGATCCTTTGTTAAGGATCCACTTTGCAAGCCTTGCAATGTGGGGAACGCAGGTTTGATCCCTGATCGGGGAACTAAGATCCCACAGGCCGTGGGGCAACCGAGACTGCCAGTTGTTAACTACTGAGCTCGTTCGCTCTGGAGTAGGCAAGCCAATAAGTAAGTTAAAGAAATAAATAAAAATCCTTTTAAATGCAAACTTTATGCATGAATTAGGCTTAAAAGCTTGAATAGGCTGTATCAAACATCCAGCAATTTTCTGCCTTCTTTAAATCAGTCATGAACTCACTTAAAAGATTAGAACCATACAACTATAAATAAATTGAAAGTAACCTTCTTTAAGAAGATTTTAATACTTTTAAGCCACTGCGAAACAAGTTTATCATTAAATGCAGCATTATCAACTACTTGGTAAGTTTTTACAGAAACTATTTCCCTCGGGGAAGAACTATGAGTAATAAAAAAGTTTAAGCATACTCTGAAAATAATTTTCTATCACCACTTCTATTTCTAGTGGCTGAGACACTGAACGCTATAAAACCAAGGGGTGAAAAGATTTAAACAGAGACAATTTCAAAGGCGAGGTGATATGTTCAGTACAATTCAATCCCGTATTTCTAACATTATGAAAGCATACTGTTTTTATTAAGAGAAAATCAGTTTTCTCCATCCTCCCCCTAAAAATTTGTTGAATAAATATTTAAAGAATTTAAAGTCGCCCAAATAACCCAGGTAAGGGATTCCAACATGAACCACACAGCCTGAGTCAGTGTGTTGACTTGCCTGTCCGGTGCCAACTTCAAACGCCTCATAGTCAACACGCACAGAAGAGACAGACGCTCCAAGCGGGAGTCTCCTCTTGGACTCATTCGAGTCTAAGGGAGGAGAAGCCACATCTTTAGCTTTCTGAGCACCTTCCTCCTGTCCTTTTGCTGAAGTGGCCACCACTGCCTTCTTTTCCGATGTTGCTTTTTTCTCTTCCTATGAAATACCAAAATTTCATAATATAACTAAGGGGGAAAAGTTATCAGCTATCACTATGAAATATCCATATCAATACTGAGGAATGATTAGTAATTTCTTAGGCCTAAGAATGAAAGCATTGTGGTCAATTAGAGAAATGTCCTTTTAGAGACACATACTAAATATTCAAGGAAAAATATGCCATGATGCCTATAAGCTACTTTAAAATTCTTAAGAAAAAGAAAATTAAGAACAAAGAAAAATCTGGCGAAACAGCTACAATTAAATCTAAATATTATCTATTATTATACTCTGTGCCCTACACTTTTTATGTAATTTAAAATTTTAATAGAAGTTTTTTTTAAAATACCAACTTCTTCCTTTATGATCTCAACTTTAGCCTGATAATTTTAGAAGTTATGTAACTGTAAAATATATACTTTCTATAAAGAGGTGTAAACTTAAGAAATTTATTTCTCCAACATGTTTATATTCTTACGTCTATATGAAGCCACTGACAAGTTTTCCTCAAAAGCATTCTGTAAAGAACACATTGTGGTACATTCATACAGTGGAATAACTACTCGGAAATAAAAAGAAGTAAACTGCAAATAAAACTACAACTGCATGGATCTTAAAAACACTATTTTGAGTAAAAGAAGAAAGATACAAAAGAATTTTCAGTGTTGGTTCCATTTATATAAACTTCTAGAACAGGCAAAACTATTTGATAGTGATCAGATTCAGAAGAGGAGCTGTATGGCAGGAGGAGCTGATTAGAAAGAAGCATGAGAGAACCGAGTGACAAAAATGTTCAGTTTCTGGTTTTGACTGGTGATTACACAGGTGCAAAAATTGTCAAAACTTATTGAACAGAACGCTCAAGATCTATGCGTTTCATAAATAAGTCAGTAAAGAAAATCTTTGGGAGCATCAACAGAACAGGTGTATCACTATAGTAATGAGACAAAACCCGCCCATGTTAGTTTGTGATCGTGCCCCAGGACAGCGGCAACAATGTCAGGGGAATGTGAACGACCGTCACGGTGGATTTGCTGACTTCCCATGGGCACAGGTCTCAGTGGTCCTCACTCTCCAAGCTGTGAATGCCTGGGTAAGTCTCTGTTTGAACATTACTGACAGTGCCTAAACCCAACAGCTGGTCTAACTGCTCTTGTCCATCAGTGAATTCCAAATACTAGGAAACCTGGAAACAAGTCCAACTGGTTAATTCAAAAGATGATATAGCAAAAAGAAAGCTCTCCGCCAGCCATCTGGGAACTGATCCCACCATGAAGGTCTGGGTTGGCCTTGTTATCTCTGCCCTTTGGAGACACCACAGGATTAAGCCTAAAACACAAACTGAAAAATGTGACCAATGTTCTTCAGTTTAAATTTGCTTTCTTGCTTCAAAGTACCTCCCATTATAGTCATACAACATAACAATCTAAATTGCTAAGAGAACGGTCTAAATAGAGCCTAAACTGTCCTATGCAAACTGTTGTTTTGTTTCCCTCTTGGACAGAGGCAGTAGCTTGAAAACAAAGTGAACCAACATACACACACTTGACAATCAATATTCCCAGCACTAAGAATTATTTCTTTTCAAAGGAAAATGATTAAGACGGTTTATAAAAGGGAAGGAAAATTTCAGGTCACAAATATCTGATCTCCTTATTAAAAATAACAGGCAACTTTTCAGTTACAGAAAATCAACAGGAGGCACCATTTTATCTCATTATTGACCCAGCAGCACCTTGTTAATGATGAAAACCAGAGCGATCAGTGGTGACATGGCTGAGAAAGTGTCACGGTTCATTCAGAGGCAATTATTTTTGAATTTAAAAAATAAGATGACTTTATAGGTTTTCACCCCTTTCAAAACATTCTTATAAGTGCCATAAGTGATACAGCCAAGCTACTACAAGAGCCAAACCAAACTCCTTCTAGAGACTTTTCAAGAACTATAAACAGAACACTTTTCTTTTCTTCCTTTTACTGAAATATAAAATCAAGGGCAGATGCAGGGCCTGGAAATCAGGCTTCTCATTTTTTGCTTCTCTATTTCTACAGGCCTGTGCTTCACTGACGTGCACACGCAGACGCACGTGCTTACACGTGGAGAACCAAGGCTGCTGTCCAGTGTGGACACACCTGTGGTGTCCTGGCTTTGGAGTGACCACTTTGCTCACCAGAGATGCTGCCCCTCTACTCAGTCTTCATCATCACCTTCAGTCAACCATCACAAACGCTACCCTGTGTCTAACATGTGTTTTGAGTCGCACCCTTTTTTTCCATTTTCTATTATACCCCAACCATTTCTGAGTCACTGCATAATTACAGTGACTATGCTGAGATTCCCAACAGCCTCTAGCTTCACCCCCTTCCAACTCTACACCCACACTGTAACCAAGTGAACTCTAAAACACCAGCCCAGTCATGGAAGTGCCCTGACTGCTCTACTGACCCACAGCGGTGGCTCTCACGCCATGTCCCTTAGAACTGACCCAGTGGCTTTACACTGCTGCTAAAATGTGGCCCAGGTCTCTCTCTCTCTCTCCCCCTCACATACACACATATTAACGTAAAATTCAGGTTGATAATGATGTGCTCCATTAAGATTTGCTCCAACTTTTTCTTCCTTTAGTACTGCATATCAGCCAGTAGGCCCTAACCAATAGCAAAAGACAGAAAGTATTAATGGAAAAACCAGGAAGGAATCAATGTCTAAAAACTCATTTATTATTTATTATAAGCACATTTGCTCATGGTTGAAATTTTATAGGGACTTCCCTTATAGCTCAGTTGGTAAAGAATCCACCTGCAACGCAGAAGACCCTGGTGATGTGGCTTATAGCACACAGCTTTAAATTTTAACATTTCTGAAGTAAAAAATTTAAAATTTAGACTAAATAAATGATTTGGTGCTAAATCATAATTTGTGACAAGAATTAATAAGCAAGTCAGCATTTCATGGTGTTAGCTTAAAAAGCACCATGCCTTTCACAGCCATGAGAATACATTTGAGGACCAGCTGCCACTTCTGCCATTCGGGCCTTTGGGACCCTCTCCCCTACCCTATTCTCAGTCTCCTTGCTGTTTCCACTGCAGAAAAATACTTGCCCCCTCCTGGAAAGCCATTTCCCCTGACCCCACCCCTCCTTCAGGTTCATTCACCAACACCTGGGGGAAGTGTTCCCTCACCAGCCCGTCCCTTCTCCCACAGCCAGGCCTCATCTGGCTCTGACAGAGCTGTCAGGGGACCGATACTTTCTCTGTGGTCAGATCTCCCGCTCTAGCTAGACCACAGACCGAACAGTTGATCTCGAGGTCCCAAGGATCCAGCACATGCCTGATTCAAAAGATATACTCGGAAAATGCCAAACAACTCAACTGCTTAGCTAATCACAACAGCTCTGTCCTATGACTTTATAACCATATTACACATAAAGGGGCATGTTAAGTTCTTTCCAAAGTAAAGAACCACAGAAGTTTAAATGATGGAAGGGTCAATGAAGACCATGTTAATTAATGTACAATAAAAACAAAACACCTACTCTAAATGCTACCAACTTGTCTAAGTTTACAGAAAATCTCTGTATAGTTAACTCAATGAAAATTAAATAAAACAAGTCAGTTATTCCCAATTGTTTTACTTCTTCTTAAATGCTTTTTAGTTGTTGCTGTTATTGCTGTGTTTTGGATTGCTGACAATTTTTGCTTTTTGGTTATTATTTAACGAGATGTATGTGTGTGTTCTTTTTATCTCTTTAGATGGTGAGAAGGATTAGAAAGACAGAAAATGAGCTAATATTTATTGGATGATTAGCTATACGTGCATGGCTTCATCCACTCTGCAATCCTGTAAGGAAGGCATTATCACTCCCAATGTAGAAATAAAGGAAACCAAGGACCAGAAAAGTTAAGCAAATTGCTCAGGAATATATAGTTAATGAGTAGTTGAACTGGAAATTAGGGTCACCAGCTCATCTATTTGTCTAGGACTTATCCAATGTTGCACTGGGAAATACGCAAATACCAATTTAAAAACTGAAAGTCCTTTAACCTGAACCTTGATCATCCCCAGGAAAACCAGGAATTGAAATTTAATAAGAATTTAAACCCTATTCTGGTTGACTCCCACTTCTGGGCTTCCATCAAATCAATTATTGTTCCCTTGGGCAGGGAGCACAGTAACTGGCCTAACCATAATGGTATCAACAAAAATTTCCAAAATATAAACAAGCTAGTCAGAGTTAAGTTGTGTTTTCTTTTAGGAGCAGAAATGAACCTTACCAGTTTGACAGCTTTATGTTTTACAAAGTTAGCTATCTTCTTTCTGGGTCCAAGCGGTATCCCCATTTCCTTCAGATCATCCACTGTACACATAAGCTTTAAAAGAAAACAGACAAGCACATTAGTCAATCTAATGATACATGAAAGGAAACTGAAAAAAGGAAATTATGAAAAGAAACTGTATCATCTAAGGTAATTGAATATCCTAGTCAACTTAATTTTTTTACCCCCACCCTCAGTAATTTTTAATTATGAACTAATTTAGGTGGTAAAATCTGCAGCCTCCACATCTAAATCATTCTCTTAATTTTTAACACGCACGGCTGTTCAGTATCCGAAGTTATGTTAAGTGTAAAATAAAGTCTCCTCCCTCCACCCGCCCCAACCACCCAGTCCTCTGAGCAGACACTGCAGGCAACTTGCTCTCCGTCCAGAGATATCTTATGTGTACACGGCATCCCATGTTTTTCCATGTGTGTGACTTATACGCATCACCAACTCAATGGACATGAATTTGAGCAACTCTGGAAGATAGCGTAGGACAGGGAAGCCTGGCACGCTACAGTCCAAGGAATCACAAAAAGTAGGACATGACTTAGTGACTGAACAACAAACCTATACACAAACAGGTCTGAATTTCGGTCTTTTCATGTAACAAACCTTAGAGATTGTTCCACACCACTCCCTCTGGCACTGCCCCAGTCATTCAACAGCTGGGTTCGCCACTGTGTGCATGCACCATAAATGATTCCATGGGCACTCTACTAGTGGACACAGGTGTTCCTAAGGAGCTGCTATTACGAACAGTGCTACAGTGAGTATCCTCGGAAATACTCCTATGCGAGTATCTTTTCACAGGAAATACCCTTGGCAGTGAAATTGCTGGGCTAAGTGTATGCATTCTTTGTATTTTAAAAGATAGGACTTCCCTGGTGGCCTAGTGGCTGAGACTCCACGCTCGCAATGCAGGGTGCCCAAGTTTGATCCCTGGTCAGGGAACAAGATCCCACATACTGCAACTAAACCTGGTGCAGCCAAATAAATAAACATTTGAAAAATAATAAAAGACACTGTTGGACTGCTCTCTACAGAGGTTGTACCAATTTATGCTCTTACTCCAGTATGTATCAGTACCTATTTCCTGTTATCCCGGCCACACAGTGTATGAACATCAAACTCTTAATATTCTTGCCAAACTGACAGGTTAAAAAAAAAATCTCACTGCACTTGTAATTCATATTTTTCTTGAGTTTCCTGATAAGAAGTTGCTTATTTTCCATATACATCTGTTCACATCCTTTGCCTATTTTCCTATTGTGTGGGTGGTTTTTATGTAGTTAATTTATAGCAACTTTGAATAATAAGGAAATGAGTGCTCTGTCTACAAGTGTGCTCCAAATTGTATTCTTAACCTATCACTGGCCTTTAGATATTGCTTCTGGCATCCCCTACTACACAATTTCTTTTTCCTTATGGCTTGTGGGTTTTGTTTTACTTAGAAAAGTCTTCCCAGATTTTTTTTTTTTAAAGGTCTCCTGATTTTTTTCAGTTTTTTAAACATTTAAGTCTCTGCTTTCATTGTGATGTAAAAGGGTTTAAATCTTAATAATTTTCCATCTCATACACAGGAAAAACAGTTTCAGACAAAAATGAATCAAACTATCATCAGTACCAGAGATTCCATATCAATCTTTTCCTTTTCAAAAGTGCTAACATATTCAGAGAGACTAAGTGCTTCCAGAGTTTCTTGCAAAGTCAGGACTTCTTCATTTTCAACATCAAGGTCACAAGACTCATCCAACGTCAGCTTTGGCTCTTCGGGTATCTTTTTAAAAAAAAGTTGGGAGAACATTACAAAGTTCAGAAAAACTCCCATAAAACATCCTCTGATCTATGGAAAAATCTTAATTCTGTCCCATACATAAATCATAAGTTTTAGTAGTTATTCCAAATTTGAATATTCAGAAAATTACTGAAAGTACTAAATTTGTATGCTCTCATTTCCTTATAATAATTTATTTCACATTTTTTAAACAAATCATAAACATTCTATCACATTTAAATGTATAATCCATAAGGAAGACAAGTAAGAAACTCAAACAAGCTCTGTGGTTCCATCATACTTGTAAACCTCAAGGAGTTTTGTTACATAAAATCAGTTCAGATTTTGAAAAGCTCTTTGGCTCAAACTCTAAATCTAGATGTTAGTGGGCCATACCTGCTTTTCCTGAAAATGTGGTTGCTTCACAACTCCATTAGCAACAGCAAAAGGCACAGGAGACTTTGATAAGTTCAAATCTTTTTGATTAGACAGGATGTCAAACAATATTAAAGAGCCTTAAAAAAAAAAAGCATTTTGCTTTGTTGTTTTATAATGTATTAGGTGCTTCTATAACATTAATTAAATTCTCCTACTCTTATTGTTCAAAGTCCCAAGTGGAAGTCACGTAAAGTTAGATGCTCATCAAGATCTGATAATCAATATTCTTGAATAGCAGAATAAATTAAAATACAAAGCAGTCCTGCAGCTGCTAAGTCGCTTCAGTCGTGTCCGACTCTGTGCGACCCCATAGACAGCAGCCCACCAGGCTCCCCGTCCCTGGGATTCTCCAGGCAAGAACACTGGAGTGGGTTGCCATTTCCTTCTCCAGTGCATGAAAGTGAAAAGTGAAAGGGAAGTCGCTCAGTCATTTGACTCTTAGCGACCCCGTGGTTATTCCTAGGCAACCGGAAAGGTGAATAGCAAAAGGCAGAATGTAAACTCAAAGCATTCACTTCTACCCTTTATAAAACTGAAAATCTATAATTCTAGATCTCTAACGAACCATGTCACCCACACTGAAAACAGTGATGACTCAACAAAAACTGTACTTTAAACGAGGAAATTAAAAAGTTTCACCTAAGCTATGGCCAGCAACGGAGACCCCGCCTTTGAAGTCCGGGTTCCGACTCATGAAGAGTGCATACAGACGGTTTATCTCCAATCCCACTTTCTCCACAATCATCTGACAGTAGGTGGGGCTGTTGTAAAATAAAATGTCTAGCAAGGTCTCATTGGTAAAGTGACGAAATCGACCAATACTTGGTAAAGTGATTTTCTTAATATTCCTGTTTAGAAAGAAAAAAGTATACTTAGTAACCACCTTAAATATGAGTTTATGAATCCTGAAAATACACTGAGAAAAAAAAACTCACAGACTAATTATGAGTTGATTTCAGTCAGAGGTATTGTAAATAAACCAAGATAAACCAAAAACGTTATCAACTTGTGTCTATAACTATCCTGTGAATTTGTGGATTCTCTAAAGTTATCATATAAAATAAGGCCAAAACAAAGATCTTTACTTCATTTTTAAAGAGGAAAGCCTACCTTTTTCTTCCAATTTACTGGAAATCGGGATACTTGACAACAACTGTAGGTGGCAAAGGACAACAGAGAATGTGGCAAGAAACTAAGAAAGGAGTTTAAAAGAATGGAAATCTTTCCTGATTTGAGTTGGTCATATTTCAGGACACAGCACAGCATACTTTAGGAATACCCAGAGAGAAAGAAAACAGCCCCGTAACAGGGCCTCAGTTCAGTTCAGTTGCTCAGTTGTGT
Organism: Ovis aries; assembly: GCF_016772045.2. Lineage (NCBI taxonomy): Eukaryota > Metazoa > Chordata > Mammalia > Artiodactyla > Bovidae > Ovis > Ovis aries. The sequence continues at coordinate 39,534,294 of NC_056075.1, read as the reverse complement.
CCGACTCTTTGCAACCCCATGGACTACCGCATGCCAGGCCTCCCTGTCCATCACCAACTCCCGCAGTTTACTCAAACTCATGTCCACTGAGTCAGTGATGTCATCCAACCAGCTCATCCTCTGTACAGGGCCTCACATGATAAAATATTCGTAGGTTAGTTTTATTAAAACACGTGCCATGAAACATCATGACATTCACTAAAATCCAAGTATGTTATCAGCTCTGTGTCCCTAGAAATACTTCTTAAATCTGTGGTTCCCAACTGGAAGCAATCAAAAATGAGTGGAGGCCTTTTTAGTTGTCACAGTGCCTGTTAAGTGCTGCTGGCAGTTAGTGGCATTTAGACTAAGGATATTAAATGGCCTACAATACACACAACAGTCTTTCGTGACAACTGTCCTGCCAGAAGAGTCTCCACTGAGAAACAATCATCTAAACCAGTAGTTCTCAGCTAGGGGCAACTCTGCCACCAGGGCACCTCTGGCAGTGACTAGAGACATTTTTGGTTGTTAAATCAGAGGTTAGGTTGTGTTACTCTTATCTGGAGGGTAGAAGCCAAGGGTACTGTTCAACATGCTACAATGTACAGGACAGCCCCATGTCTGAAACACCATAGGAAAAAAAAAAAAAAAAGCTATAGGTAAGTATTTTAAAACCAGTTTAACTTTCTTAGATTCTCTTAAATATTTACAACAGAAATATACACACCACATACATACATACATACATACATACATACATACATAATTAGGCATGCACACATACAAAGTAGCATATAAGCTTAACAGTATTTAATAATATATAAGAGCAAATATATAATCAAAGCTTTCTAGTGTACTTGTTGAAGTCATAATAAACTACTTGATATGATAGTTTAAAATTTGAATCTAAGCTTAACTAATCTGAAAACCAAGTTATCAAAATTCACAAACCTGTCAACACCTGTAGCATCTCCACCCAAGGAACTGTGCCAGTGAACTGGAAGGAACTCCACTCTGCTTACTTTCCGATCATCTAAAGATTTCTTGAAATGTGTCTGCAGCAATTTTAGAGAAACCACCCTAAAATCATCCACTTAAAGAAAAAGAAAATCAGGGACGACAAAGGTACTTGATTAAATTTTGCTACCTTGGTAAGCAATCAGCCATCACCTCAATTATATCAGTATTTTTTGTAACACTAACTTTTCAAAGGAAAAAAATGACAAAATTTAGTTCAGAAAAGAAAAAAAAAACAATCTTTAAGAAGTTCTTCCATTATTTTACAGAAATAGATAAATGACTGAAAAATATTAGCTCAACTACCACTACTGGCAGGCAGAAATGCACTGTGGGTAGACCCAGGAATCAAATTAACCTGCTCCAGAACCTCCCAGACTGAGACACAGGAGAAGTTAACTCATACTCTGGGCCTCAGTTCCTTACCTAACAGTAAAGATGACAGTAACAGCACCTACACCTCAAGAGGTTATTATGAGGGTTAAATGATACAAAACATGCAAGATACTTGGCACATTCCAAATATTCAATAAATATGAACTATTACTACAAATAAAAAAATAAAATTCATAGCTTTTTATTTATGTAAAACAGGCAAATTCATAGTTCCTTTAAACAACTTCTCACAACTAATTCACCAAAAATCAGTTCAACGTGTAGGTGTTCCTAGTAGCTGAAAGTGTTCAGGTAGAGGGTGTCAGAAGGGCTAAATTATTTCCAAGATCCCTGCTCACTCTTCACAGTCTAGGATTTTATGAGTTACAAATGTCATAAGAGCAAAACAAGTACAAATTATTATTGCCCAGTGATCATTTCAATCTCTTCTGACAGTACATCAGCCAACAGTATACAGGTGGAAACACTTTAAAATAAAGGCTTAATGTTCTTCTAATAGTTTTCAAATCATTTCATGAAATAAAGTGACTAACACTTACCACATTCAATAATGCTTCTAAAGCGCAAGTCACACACAGGTCCAATGCCATGGACCATGAACACCAAATGGTCAACCTGAGGCATTTCTCCTGCAAAAGACAGACAGACATGCACACATCCATACATACAAACATACACAAGCTGGAGACTGGTTTAGGTTTTATTAAACAAGTAGCAATATTCAATATCACTTTTGTCATCACAAACTTGCCGGCTCAAAGTCCATCTTGGCATAAATCAGTGAACTAGACCAAGGAGTGGAGAAAGTAGCTCACTGGAGAAGATATGAGCCAATGACAACCATCAGTTTTGTACGTCTAGAGGCTCCATAACCTTGTCATTTCTCCAGAACTGCCCAGGGCACTAAGCCCCATGTGGAGAAGCAATCTGCCAATATAAAACTTACAATCTTTTTCAAAAATCCTTCTCTTTGTTAGATTTATACACACTATACTGAACATTTTCAAGCTAAATCCACTATTTCACTCTGATTATTTCATTTAGATTGTAGATTGATTCAGATTATTTAACCTGAATAATCATTCAGATTGTTTCATTTCATTCATTATTTCATTCAAATATGGCAGGTAATGCTAATAACTGTTTGCTTTTCTCATCATTTTAAAGTAGAAAAGTTTAAAAATGATCTTGATCCTAAACAAATTATACACACCATCAGGAATTTCATCAAGGTTATCATCAATTCCACGCTTTACAACCCTAGGCCTTGTCTGTCCATCTTGTGTCGTCCCCCATTCATCAGGCACTGAGGAAGGTTGGAACTGAACAATAACCTTCAAGATACAGAAAAGGATTATTATGACAGAGCTCACTACCAAATCCATTTCCACTATAGTTTATTTCAACACACAATAAACTACTTTATAGTATAGCTTATAAATTAAGTACTTACACTGCTCCTCCAAAATCAGTTTTCTAGCAGTCTTGCTGGTGTTCAGTAACCATTAAGATTAAGCAAGTCAATACCATTATTTCCAATGCTTGTTTTGAAAAATAGTACAACTAAATGAGAAGTAGTTTGTCTTGATTTAAAAATATAACAAACTTTCAGGTTTACATGTAAGAAATTAAAGAAAAGTTACCTGCAGTAGAGGAAATCTGTTTTATAAACACAAAATCCTCTAAATAACAAAGTGCAAATTCAATTTCAATGTCAAAAACGGACTTACCTACCACTTTTCAGGAAGACATACACTATTCTGTTAAGTCAACTGTATTAAATTTAGTCCAGTGTCATATGGAAAAATCTCAAACAACCTAATCTACCATCTAAAGGAATCAGAAAAGAAGAAAAAATGAAGTCCAAAGTCAGCAGAAGGAAAGAACTAATTAAGATGAGAGAGGAAATAAATAAAACAGAGACCAAAATAAGAAAGAACAATGAAACCAAGAGCTGGTTTTTTGAAAAAGAAACAAAATTGATGAACCGTTAAGCAGATTTACCAAGAAGAGGACACAACTAAACAAAATAAGAAATGAAAAAGGAGAAATAACCAAAATTCAACACCCATTCTGACAGAACTCTCATCAAAGTTGGTACAGAGAGAACATATCTCAACATAACAAAGGCCATTTATGAAAAAACCTACCACTAATATCATACTCAGTGGTGAAAAGCTGATAGTATTTCCTCCAAACTGGAAATAAGACAAAGATGCCCACTCCTGCCACCTCTATTTAACATAGTATTGGAAGTCTGGCCACAGCAATCAGATTAGAAAAAGAAACAAAAGGCATCCAAACTGGAAAGGAAGAAGTAAAACTATCACTATTTGCACATGACATGACACTGTAAACAGAAAATCCTAAAGTCTCCACCAAAAAACTATTAGAACTCGTAAATGAATTCAGTAAAATGGCAGAATACAAGAATTAATATACAGAACCCTGCTGCTTTTCTATACATTAATAATGAACTAAAAGAGGAAGAAAAAGAAAAAATTCTGCTTAAAATCTCTTCAAAAATAAAATACCTAGTAATAAACTTAAACCAAAAAACTTAAAAGGTCACAACAGTTCTAATTACACCAGCCAAGATATGGAAGTAATCCAAGTGTCCATCAACAGACAAGTGGATAAAGAAGATGTTGGACAGACACACAGATATAGAGAAATATACAGACACAATGGAATATTAGTCATAAAAAAGAATGAAATTCTTCCATCTCCAGCAACATGGATGGACCTAGAAAACGTGTAGTGAAATTAAGTCAGAAAAGACAAATACTATGTCACTTACCTGTGGACTCTAAAAAAGAAAACAAACTAATGTATGTAGGAAAACAGAAAGACTCATAGATTTAAAAAAACAAAAAAAACAAAGCAGTTTAACAACTAGGGAGAGGGAAAGGAGTAACACAAGATAGAGGTAGGGGATTAAGAGACACAATCTGCTACATACAAAATAGATAAGCTATAAGGATATATTGCACAGCACAAGGAGTTACAGACACTATCTTGTAATAACTTCCAATGGAGTATAATAATATATAAAATTACTGAGTCACAATGCCGTACACCTGAAACTAATATATTGTATAAAGCAACTACAATTAAAAAAGTAAAATGATAGTTCAACATCAATCTCTCCCTCCCCCCAATAAAAGAGAAAGAATGTATTTTTACTGTAAAGGTTGAAACAAACCACTCTCAAGGGCAAGCTAGGCAAACTATTGCCACACGTCAAACCTGGCCTACCACTCATTTTTATAAGCAAATGAAAATACTGAAATACTGTTTTAATTGAAATAGTTTGTTTTATTGAAAATAGCCATGCCCATTGGTTTACATACTGCCTAAATACCAATACACTTTCAGAGACTACATGGCCTACAAAGCCTTAAATATTTACTCTCGGACCCTTCACAGAAAATTCTGCTGACCTTGGGTGGAGTACAAAAACTTGTCAAGCTTAATTTCAACGATGAATACTAAGCTTTAGCTAATGTGCTACCACAAACAGAAACTTAGTGAGAGAAATTTAAATTTCATTTATTTTTCTATCATCCATGCAATGCACTTGTTATAAATATATCCCTACTATAGAATAAAAATGAACACTTATCAAACACATTCAGCAAAATAATAATTTTTTAAAACCTAAGCATTTTAATATCTTAATATCACTACCTTTGGATTGTGCATAACAATTGTCTCTCCACTCGGAAACTCTAATCTTCGGTGCCACTGATTTGTGGTTACAGCTTTCTTGTATTCAGCCTACAATGGAAACAATGTACAATCCAGTAAGACAAATCTGTGTCACATTAAGAGAAAGTGTGGAAGAAAATTATTAACAATGATAGTAATAAAAGTAACAATAATGGCAGATCTCATTTACTAAGTGGTTATCAAACTTAACATTTTACACATGGTACCTCATTTGATCAACTGCTTTTAATCAGCCCTAAATAACATTATCCCCATTACACAGAAGTGAAAACCAAAGTTTAGAGTTGTCTATTAACTTGTTATTGTTGTTCAGTTGCTAATCTGACTCTTCGCAGTCCTACAGACTGCAGCACACCAGGATGCCCTGTCCTTCACCATCTCCTAATTTGCTCATATTCATGTCAGCTGAGTCAGTGATGCTATCGAACCATCCCATCCTCTGCCTCCCCTTCTCCTTCTGCCTTTAATCTTTCCCAGCATCAGGATCTTTTCCAATGTGTCAGCACTTCACATCATGTGGCCAAAGTATTGAAGCTTCAGAATCAGTCTTTCCAATGAATATTCAGGGTTGATTTCCTTTAGGATTGACTGGTTTGATCTCCTTGCTGTCCAAGGGACTCTCAAGAGTCTTCTCCAGCATCACAATTTGAAAGCATCAAGTCTTCAGTGCTCAGCCTTCTTTATGGTCCAACTCTCACATTCATATATGACTACTAGAAAAATCATAGCTTTGACTAGACAGCCCTTTGTCGTCAGTGATATCTCTGCTTTTTAAGACACTGCCTAGGTCTGTCATAGCTTTCCTTCCAAGAAGCAACAGTATTTTAATTTCACAGCTACAGTCACCACCCACAGTGATTTTGGAACCCAAGAAAATAAAATCTGCCACTGCTTCCACTTTTTCCCCTTCTATTTGCCATTAAGTGATATGACCAGATGCCATGATCTTAGTTTACTGAATGCTGAGTTTTAAGCCAGCTTTTTCACTCTCTTTCACCCTCTTCAGGAGACTCTAGTTCTTCACTTTCTGCTGCCATTAAAGTGGTATCATCTGCATATCTGAGGCTGTTGATGTTTCTCCCAGCAATCTTGATTCCAGTTTGTGCTTCATCCAGGCCAGCATTGAGCATAATGTACTCTGTATATAAGTTAAATAAGCAGGGTGACAATATACAGCCTTGTTGTACTCCTTTCCCAATTCTGAACCAGTCCACTGTTCTATATCTGGTTCTAACTATTGCTTCTTGACCTAAACACAGGTTTCTTAGGAGACAGGTAGGGTGGTCTGGTATTCTCATTTCTTTAAGATTTTCCAGTTTGCTGTGATCCACACAGCAAAGGCTTTAGCAGAAGCAGATGTTTTTCTAGAATTCCCTTGCTTTCTCCATGATCCAACAAATGTTGGCAATTTGATCTCTGGTTCCTCTGCCTTTTCTATATCCGGCCTGTACATCTGAAAGTTCTCAGTTCACGTACTACTGAAGCCTAGCTTGAAGGATTTTGAGCACAACCTTACTAGCATGTAAAATGAGAATTGTATGGCAGCTTGAGCATTCTTTGGCATTGCCCTTCTTTGGGACTGAAGTGACATTTTCCAGTCCTGTGGCCACTGTTCACTTTTCCAAATTTGCTAATATATCTGATACAGCACTTAAACAGCATTACCTTTTTGGATTTCAAATAACTCAGCTGAAATTCCATCACCTCCACCAGCCTTATTCATAGTAATGCTTCCTAAGGCCTACCTGACTTCACACTCCAGGATGTCCGGCTCTAGGTGAGTGACCACACCATCATAAGTTATCCAGGTCATTAGACCTTTTTTTGTACAGTTCTTCTGTGTATTCTTGCCACCTCTTCTTAAAGGACCCCCTTCACAGATCACAGCCCTGTCCTGGCAAAGGGGCTTGCATAATTCAGTAAGGCATGTCATGCAAGGTCACCCAAGACAGATGAGTCAGAGTGAAGAGTTCTGACAAAACATGGCCCATGGGAACAGCAACCCATTCCAGGACTCTTGCCAGGAGATCCCCATGAATAGTATGAAAAGGCAAAAAGGGACAACAGACTGGTTTACTAACTTGTTTGTGGTGTGGTTTCACAAGTGTATGGATATGCCCAAGCTTTCTGAATCATATACATATCATAAATACGTATAGTTCACTGCCTGTCAATTATACTCCTAATGCGACCTGAAGCCCACTTGACTTCACACTACACGATGTGTGGCTCTAGGTGAGTAAACACACCATAGTGGTTCTCCACGTCAGCAAGATCTTTCTTGTATAGTTCTTCTCTATGTTCCTGCCACCTCTGTCACAATCTCTTCTGCTTCTGTTAGGTCTTTTTCATTTCTGCCCTTTATCATGCCCATGTATGCAGATAAATTAACATTTCAAATATTTAGATACTCAATTATTAAGAAAATTTTAACAATGAATTAACACTACTATGTAAAGCAACATTAACCACCAGTTTTAAGACGGTTAAAAAGTCTGACAACATCTATTCCTATTCTTATGTTTATTTTCATAAACGCTTTTACTGAATATTAATTTGAAAAACATCCATACGCTTGGCATGTATTAGTAGCAGCAGATCCAGCAGCCTAAGTTCTTTTGAAGGTTTGATACAATGTTATTATATTAGATCTGTAATGTTCCCCAAACAACACTGTATCTTCAGACACCAAGACCACAATTAGCACTTCAAAAAAGATGACATTACTTAAAAAGTAGTCTTCTCTGTGCATCGGATCAAGATGAGGTGTCCTGTAAATAAAGTCCGCTCCCCTGTGAGAGGTGTTACGTGAGGCTCCAATGTATAGAGGCTATGTGTTTTAAAGAAAGGCATAAAGGAACAAAGCCCACGTGCCTCTAGCTTCTCGCTGAACTCCTCGGTATAGGGAATGAATCTGCTGTCTGTGTCACCTTTGTAGAACCAAGTACAGCGTCTCACTTCGGCTGGCTCCTCGTCCCAGTACACGGCTTTCCGCATCCGGTCATAGAGGTAGACGTCGTAGCGCCCTCCATCAGTGCCAAGGACCACGCTCTCAGGGTCTGGCTGGACTAGGAAACAAAGCCCACATTTTAACTGAACAGTTACAAGGTAGATCTAAAAGTGATAAATAATGAATATGGCGATTGTCTAACACTAAAGACAAAAAACAAAGCTCATTTCTATTCAAAAACAGAATTTTAAGATTAATCTGTGCTGCTCAAAATGATGACTCTCTTAAGTGGAGAAGAAATAACCAGAGTAAAATATAAAAGCATCATGAAATAATTCCAATAACTGGTAGGCTTTTTCTCTATGTATCAAACCAGTAAATTCTCCATGAACATACTTCTAAAGAATAGGTGATTTTTAAGTCCTAAGATGAAATATCTTCAGGATAAACAAAAAAACCTATTTCTACAGTGAAACTTCTCAGAGTCTGAACCTCCTACTCCTGTGCACCACCTCAAGAGATGGATGTTCTTGCTCCAGGAAAAAAAAAAAGAGAGAGAGATGGATGTAGTTATAGCATTTTTAAAACTCTTATCTTAAGGAACAAGAGTTCCATAGAAAATGCTTTATAAATGCCATATGAAGTGAAAGTGAAAGTCACTCAGTCATGTCCCACTCTCTGTGACCCCATGGGCTATACAGTCCATGGAATTCTCCAGGCCAAAAATACTGGAGTAGGTAGCCTTTCCCTTCTCCAGGAGATCTTCCCAACCCAGGGATTGAACCCAGGTCTCCCGCATTGCCCTCTAGCTACAAAAAAAATAAAGGAAATAAGAAAACAGACACCTGGATTATATGAACTACTCTATTTCTTAGATTTAAAATACCTTTAAACAAAAACTTATTAAAATATGTCTTCAAATACCTTACTCAAATAACCCAGAACTTAAGAATACAGTGTATTATTAAAAGTATCATCACCTTAAGGTCAGAGGCTGGCGAGGTCTACAGGATTAAAGAAAATGACATTCATGAAAAGGAGGCCATGGATACTTACTCCTCATTCCACTCTTCCTCAAATCAGATACAAATGATGCAGGACCCACACTTACCTGAATTATAGATTTCTTCAAGATTCAAAGAGTCAAAAACACTGAAAGGCATCCATAGTTGTTTGTATTCTATCTCCTTGCAGTAAAACCAGTGGGGCTGGACAGGTTCATACTGGTTTTGAAGTAGAAAAGGAGGCGGTGCTTGCACAGGGGGTCCTGCAGGTCTGCCAGGTGCCTGCTGCTGGACTGGAGGGGGCAACCCTGCCTGCGCTGGAGGAGGGATCTGGGAGGGACAAAAGACAGGACCAAAGGAACAACTCTGTGTATGCTGCAAACCCAAACTGACATTAGTAATAATTATTCTTAATATTTCTCTAGACAGCTATTTAATAACTAAGCGCCAGAGCAATTTAAACTTTTTTAAAAATATAACAAAACCCCATGCCAGCTGGAAAGTGAACAGGGCTTTCTCACACTGATGGCAAAGTAAACTAATACCTTTATAGAAATCAATCCAGCAGTACACCTCCTGTCATTTATTTTATCTTTAAGACACGCATAATCCTCAAGAATTCTGTGGCAGTCCAGCGGTTTGGACTTGCTGCTGTCACTGCTAAGGGTCTGGAGTCATCCCTGGTTTGGGAACCAAGATCCCACAAGCCATGAGGCATGGCCAAAAATAAAATAAAATAAAAAATACTGCATATTCCTTGACCTACCTATTCCATTTCTAAGAATTCATCCTAAAGACCTAACTGTAAAAATTTACCTACAAGGATTTATAACAGACAATCACTGGATACAATCCAAAGACCTACCAGAAACCTGACTTGAAAAAATCATCTTTTACTCATATACTGGAATTCTCTAGAAAGATTAAAAATGTTTTAGAAAAAAATCTTAACATCTAAACTATGTGGACATAAAAAACATATATAATGCTTGTCGAGGAAAAACTATGTTTATCTAGAAAAAAGATAAGACAGACATAAAAACTAAAAACAAGGTTTTCTCGTGGCAATTTTTACTCATTTGGCTATTAGTCATTTCTCAAATCCTGTGCAGTAAAACTACTTTTAAAAGCAGAATACAATTTTTTTTTAATTTTATTAAAAAAATGATTTCAAAATACTCCACCAATGTTAAATTTACTGAGGTTGACTACTGTGGTCAAGCAAAAGAATATTCTTATTCTTAGGAATTATTAATACACACTAAAGTATCTAGGAGTAAAGAATCATAATGTATGTAAGTGAAAGTGAAAGTTGCTCAGTTGTATACAACTCTTTGCAACCCGATGGACTACCCAGTCCATGGAATTCTCCAGGCCAGTATACTGGAGTGGGTAGCTGTTCCCTTCTCCAGGGGATCTTCCCAACCCAGGAATCAAACCCAGGTCTCCTGCACTGCAGGTGGATTCTTCCCAGCTGAGCCACCCGGGAAGCTCTATAATGTATGTAACTGATCTGCAAATGTTTCCCCAAAAAACTGCAAATATACAGCGAGAGAAAGGAACGGGGGAGGAGAAGACTCTCCCACACATGTCAGTGTGCGTGTTCACGAAGGAGAGAACAAATGCTCATGACAGGGAACCTGGGTTAGAGTACTGGGGTGTTCTTTGTCCTATTTTTTATTTTTGCAATGATTTACTTAAAATTATTTAAACATTTTTAATCAGAACTCTTCAAAATTTCATCAGCAAACAAGTATACTTACATTACATGCTACCAATCTGCTGAAATCCACAGTTACCAAGAGTCTGTATACTGGTATGATTTAGATTAGATGGTAAAATGGAGCCCATTCTCTATTACCACTGACTACAGTACCACTATCCCTGCCACACTGGGTTCTTAACTCTTCCTTTCAATCATTTCCCTTTTTCTGATTCAGTTCACTTCCCTTTGGAAGTCAGCTGAATAATCAGTGGGGGGGGGGGGGGGGGAGGCAGGGGAAGCATAAAGGAATTTCATAATATTTACCCAAGGCAAAAGTTATTCCATCATCTGTCTGAGATAGTCTTGTCTAGATTCAAACTTTATAAATCTAAATAAATTATTGGAGTAATCAATTTTAGTCCCAGCAATTGAGCGTTTTGATCGGACAGTAGAATTTAAAAAAGAGAAGCTGATAATAGTTCCTTCAACTCTCACGTATCTCCAGTTGACATTTGTTACTGGTATCTTACATTAAATCTGGTAATACTGGCATACGGTTAATGCATTAAAATAAATTACCTCCATAAATAGAAAAATATAACCTAAGACATGAACCATTTAATGAGCTTTTAAAAGATTGTTTACTTCAAAACGTATAGCTTACCAAAAAAAAAAACCGTCTGAAAATAATTTGTCATCAAAGCACAGGTAAAAATGAGAGGGATTAGAATTACAGTGAATGATATAAAGATATAAAGCATGTCTTCATACCGGCGGCAAAGATCCTGGAGGCACCTGGTACATCTGAACGGGGGGTGCGGAGGGCGGAGGATGGGAGGGATGAGCTGGCGTCTGGCACTGCTGCAGCTGCGGTGGTGCGATGTAAGGATTAGCCCTGCTACTTATGGCCGTGTGGCGATACGGATTGTATCCTTGTTGGGGCGTTCCTTGTGGTGGGCTCCCAAAATTCAAAGGAGGGAGATTACTAGGCTGAGAAGGCAGGTAAGGATTTATTCCCATTTGTGAAGCAGGTGGAGCACCATATTGCGCCTTCGAAATGGATGATGAAAATGCATTCGACACATCTTGGGATCCAGTCGTAAAAGGCAGAGCCGTTGGGGGCTTGGAGTAGGCTGATTGTCCAGCTGATGCTGCTGCAGTTGTTAACGGGGACTGTCCAATATTCCCAAAAGGATCACTACTGCTTGATACCTGAGAGAAGTAACTAAATGTCTCTGGGGTAGATGTGTGAGCAGAAGTCTGCCCAAGGAAGCTGTCCTCCTCACCCACATCGGTGGAATCCTCTGCAAGGGAACAGGAGGGCACGTGGTTTAAAGAGATGCTGTCACTCTGTGGACAAGATGCTATATGGCAGGTCTAGCAATTATGCCTGATTTTGTTGTTCAAACTTACATTTCTGCCTTACAGACAATAATGAAAAACTTTTCTTTTTTCTTTGAAATGAAAAACTAGAAAATAACAGTAAGAAACAACAAAAGGAGGGAACCCTTGCACTCATTCGTAAGCTCACCTCCCAGAGACAAGCACTGTTAATGCCTTTAATATGTTGATACATACCTTTCCATACTCTCAAAATAAATAAAAATAGTTACCTACTATTTATTTGGTAGACATGCATAAATTATGTAGACATATTTACATAAAACCCTGGTTTCCTGCATTTCTGCAGATTCTTTACCATCTGAGCCACCAGGGAAGCCCATATTTGTATACAGGAGAATTTTTCAAAAAATGGAAACAAAATTTGTACCTACTAGTTTTAGATGTTATTTTGAATGATTTTTTTTCCCAGTAAGAAACAATTCAAACATTATTCCGCTACCCAAATACACAGAACTTTATTTATACAGTAACAACAAGAAGCTAAAGTACAGATATTAACTCTGTTGACAAGAAAAGGTGTGTCAGGGCTCTTACCTACAAAGCACTCATTATACAAGTGAACACAAGGTGCTGGCATTCCCGAGGCAAAGTAGGTCAACCATTCACTACCATCCCTAAAACCACACAGTATCACAACCAGGTAATCGTCATTAGAGAATGACAATCACTAGAAAAAAAAGTCATTTCTAACAAAGGGTAGGTCTCCTCACTTCCCTTTGCCAAACTTGATCTTCACTGTTGGTATTTTGGCACCAAACTATATTATTTTATTCTCTCTTTCGCTACCAAGTTGTAAAATAGTATTTTCCTTCTACACGGCCTAAAAAGTCGTCTAGTTTTCCTTAGAAACTCTTATGAGTCCTTAGCTTGGAACATCACCTTTCTCTTCCTAATCTTTTCTTTCTCCCATCTCAACCCCTTATCTTCAAATCTCTCTAATCTCCCACCACTGGAGGCACAGAGCAGATCGGAATGGTGGACCCCTTCCCAGCACACAGGCAGGCTGTGGTCCCTGTCCTTGAAACCTGCCAAAGTGTGACCTTTCAAGCTCCGAGCTCCTTCTTGACCTTTGCTGCTGAATGTGGCCTTCAGCTGTTAGGCTGCTCCCAGTTATATTTCACACATCAATTTAACTGAGATACTCCACTATTCAAAATACCCCTCTGAACTGTTTCTTTGTAATTAAAATATCACTTCCTGAGCAAGGACCCATTTCTGCTTTTATCATTCTACTTCTCTGATACATTTCCAGTTTCTATCCTCTCTCTCCATTCCCATGAACTTCACCTGGACTCAGACTGAAGTTCATCTCTTAACATCTGAAAGCAGGGGGAAAACCTCTGTGGTGTCCTTCATCCTTTAAAGCAACTTGGGATCAATCTGATACAAGAAACTTTTCTCTGATTAGCATCATTTACAAACAAAATACTGATCTCAACAAGCTGCCAGTCTCACCTCAGGGGCACTTTCTAATTACGTGTGGACACCTTTGGCATCAAGACCCGTATCTTCAATAAGCACCTGTATACTTGTGACACTCCCAACTCTGTCCCAAACTGAGACCGATCGTATGTGTCCCCGAACCCATTTCCCAGCTGCTTCCTCGGTACTCTTGGCAGGTTCAGACGCATACAGCTGAAGCTGAGTAAACCTCAACCATCATTTTAACTGTCCCCCTTCACGGGCTCCTTTTACAATCTCACTACCTCAACAGATGTCTACCAACATCCATCCAGACATGAAAACCAGAAACCTCCTGAGACTCCTCCCTCTCTTCCATTTAATCATTTAGATCTTCAATTAAAGAAGTAAGTACACAGTATCTATTATATGCCAGGTGGAGCTGTAGCTTGGAGCTGAAATTGAACAGATAAAGAGCTTGTACACTGGACAGTCTGGCCCTCAGTGAGTCACTAAGTCCCAACAATTTGACGGTGTAAAAGTCTCTTACTTCTGTTTCCTGCTCTTCACACCCTACGTGGCTGACCAGGGCGAGAGTGCCACTCGCTCCTGCCTGACTCACAGTGGCGTCCAGACTAGACACTTCTGCTACAGTCCGCTTTACTCTGGTACAACCTCAGAAAACTCTAGTCTTTCTGAAACGCATCTCTAATGTCACTGCCCTGTTTTAGAACCCGCTAAGGGCATCCGCACACCACACAGGATGTACTATGAACTCCTTAATGTGCTGTATGAGGCCCTTCATGACCTGGTTCCCCCACTAACCACTTGAGCCACTCCCCTGCATTCACTCTAGTCAAAAGGACCTGGTGGGGGGGTGGGGTGGGGAACTGGCCAAGAGGGAAAGAGTTGGCGGGGAGAGAGAATATGAGCACCTACCTCAAAATCCCACCAAATCTGCAGGTTTCTCTCACGCCTCCAGACTTTTACAAATACCTGTCTCCTCAGACTTCCTAATTTCTATGTATCCTTCAACACTCAGCTCAAGAACCACCTCCTCTGTAAAGTTCTGAAGGTCTAAGGGATGTCCACTCCCTGGTCAGCCAGCCTGACAGCCACAGCTCTCACAGCAGCCTATCAATCTCTCTTTCTAGCCATCACAAACCTGGACCACAACTACTTACACAGCTGGGAACAGCGTGTCTGTAAAAGTGTGCAGTCATTGGGGACAATGCTATCTGCTCCTCTCTGTCTCTCTGACGCCTGGAACAGGGCCTGGCAAACAAGCTGCTCAGTCCAGGTTTGCTGAGTGAATGAAACTGCTTCCTGTACGCCTCTTTCACTGACACTGATTCATTGCTGCTTCCAATGCCACCGGTTCTCCTTTTGTCTCTGGAAATTCACTGAATGGACTTCTAATGATCAAATCTTTGTTAAAGATAGAAAAATATTTGTTAAAGAATTTTAGTTCTAAAACTAATTTTCTTATTAAAAAATAAACCGTCTCCAAGAAACAATAGCTTTCAAGACACGTTAAGTTACACTGCTCTTGACAATGAAGATGTTAACCATTTACTGACAGTGACAAAATATTATAAAGGAACACGGGCATGAACCAAACATTTGTGAAGCAGAGGATGGTAGGAGAATCCCATGTAGAGCCGTATTTATTCCTGCAACCTCCAAAAGCATTCTGCTCCAGCCATGCTGGTCCTCCAGCAAAAATGGCAATGTGGAACCTTTCAGCCACACTATCAAAACAAGACAAACATATTCCTAACTCCCAACCTTTCATTCATTCAAGTCTCTATAGAAAACAATCTGCCTAGAGCATACCAAGATGTGTTCTAGGTATAAGCTCCTGCTCTCTCATGGGGCTTACATACTAGTGGGACAAGATAAACAAAGATGTGGACATGTCAGGTGGTAAGCACCAAGAAGAAACGTGACACCAGAGAAGGAGAACCATCCTGTACTGCTCCGGTTCGCCCTTTTTCACCTCTCCATGAAACTTTCCTTGGTCCTCCAAATAAGAATAAAGTATTCAAGAGAAAAATATTCACTATTTCCTGAGGAGCTATGTGCTGGGCACTAAACAAGATCCTAGAAATAAAAAGGTAAATAAGTCATAGCTGCAAACTTCACACAGCTCACAGTCCAAATAAACAGGCAGACACGCTAACTTTACAAACGTTTATGCAACAGGATGTGCCAGACGCTATATTCAGTGCTTCACAAAAATCAATTCAATTCTCATGACAGCCCCGGGGGGCTGTACATGTATGGAAAACGAAGCACAGAGAGGTGAAGCAACATGCCTGAGATCACACAGAAAGTTACTGCCAGGGCTAGGGTTGGAATACAGTCGGTGCTCCTAAACACCAGCTCTGGGTTATGCCGCATAATCATGAAAACGCAAGCTCCGCAGACACTAATAAAGATACGTACAAAGTGCTAAGATGAACACAAGAGTGGTACCTAAGAACAAGCAAGAGCTTCTAACAGAAAATGAGGCACGGCCTTGAAAGATGACTGTGTTCTATACCTCTGCTTTGCAAGTATTACGAGCCTATCCTAAGAGATAGTCTACTGTACCCGAGGAGAGGGAGGACTAATTTATTTTCCCTTCCCTGCAAGCACCTGGCTATGTTTAACAAAAACGTGAGGAATGCCAGTGCAGGAGTGGCCAGCACTTGAACAGTCCCTTTGACAAAGAGCTTGGCCCCCGCCCCCAAGACCCCAAAGTCCCGAAGCTACTCCAATCTGGCCACTAACTGCCCTGACAAGGTAGCAGAGGGCAGGATCAGGCAAAGGAAAACCTCTGGTCCGACCCTTCAACTCACGCCCCCCGCCCACACTTGCCCAACCGGATCTCCATCTCCTTACTACCTCCGGGCAAGAGCAGGGAGGCCGAGGCAGCGGCGGCTTGGGTGACTGGGATAAAGGGCACATTGAAGCTGAGTTCCGTGGCCGAGGAGGAGAAAAGTAAGTTAGTGCCCGACGAGGAGGCCGAGGCGGCGCCACCGCCACCGTTAGGTTTCCTCTCGGCCATGGCTGCGGCCCACCGTCCGTTACACGTCTACGGGCGGCCGGTGCGGAAACACCGGCCGGAAACTGAGCGCAGTCGGAGCCAACACACTTCCGCACTTGCGCACAAGGGCCGGAACTCCGGGCGGCCGCTCAGCTTCCCTTTGCCTTCGCCAACGGGGCCACCAGAAAGTAACATGGCGGCGCCGACCTCGCGCCCGGGTCCTAGCACGTGACAACCTCGACCACTGCCCGGGCGGGGCCGGAGAGGCTGGGGCTGGAGCGTGGGAGATGGGGTGCTGCTGTTTGTGAATAAAAGTACGAATCGACACTGCAAATCTCGGGTTGTGGGGGGCGCTCTGTGCTTCCATAAAGTACCCACAGGAGCGTTTAACTAGGTAAGATTTTGAGGAAGTGCGAAAGCCCGCACGTGTAGGTAACAGATTGCTAGCAGCAGACCAAAGGAGGACTTAGAGGTGTGTGGGCCATTTGTGGCCAAGATATAGACCAACCCACCGGCTCTTACCAAATATCCGCATCTTACCCATCCACACTTTCTGCACTGAACTGAATTCTTGTCATTGGTCCAGAAACTGAAATGGTAAAACTTACAGAAAATACACCAGAGGATTTCCCAATTGTTAGCTAATAATGTCTCGTGAATGCATGATCTGCGGAGAAACCCCTGTAGTTTTTATCTGCTGCTACTGTCTATTGGAGAATAAATTTTGGATGATTTTTGTTTTCACCAGAAGGGGCGGGGGGGAAGAAATGGTGAAAACTTTTGAAGATTTTAAGCCAAAAAGTAAAAAGAGGTAATTGATGTTTGGGTGTGTGACTTTTTAACAGCTTTCTATAGTGGTGGTGATGGTTTAGTGGCTAAGTCGTGTCCACCTCTTTACCCGTCCACAATAATCTAACTAGTTTAATCCTAAAATACACTGTGGATAATTTGGATATGATTATCTTTCATAGTTAGATTATGAAAGAAAAAAATAACATAACTTCTTGGAGGATAGGAGAAAGCTATAGGAGAAACCCCAAGAAAGCTTTGAAATAACGAAACTATCATGTCCCTCAGCTGTTCACACCAGTTCACTGGCTCAGTCATGTCCAACTCTTTGCAACCCCATGAACTGCAGCACACCAGGCTTCCCTGTCCATTACCAACTCCCAGAGCTTGCTCAAACTCATGTCCATTGACTTGGTGATGCCATCCAACCATCTCATCCTCTGTCCTCCCCTTCTCCTACCTTCAATCTTTGCCAGCATCAGAGTCTTTTTCCAATGAGTCAGTTCTTCGAAACAGGTGGCCAAAATATCGGAGCTTCGGCATCAGTCTTTCCAATGAATATTTAGGACTGATTTCCTTTAGATTGACTTGTTGGATCTCCTTGCAGTCCAAGGGACTCTCAAGAGTCTTCTCCAACAGTTCAAAAGCATCAATTCTTTGGCGCTCAGCTTTCTTTATGGTCCAACTCTCACATCCATACATGACTACTGGAAAAACCATAGCTTTGACTAGATGGACCTTTGTCGGGAAAGTAATGTCTGCTTTTTAACATAGTACTCGTTTATTACCTAATAACTATTTAGTATGCTTACTGTCAAAAGAAAAAAAACAAAAAGCTACGGAAAGCACTGAAGGGTGTCATGAGTTGCTGGTACATGTGACTAGGCCACCCAGGTTTGTTAATTGGCACTTATCTGCAGGAGGAATTAACTTTTCATATCTTTATGACAGGCAGTGGTACAAGCTAAAGCAAGGTACCCACCAGGCTTCCCAGGTGGCACTAATGGTAAAGAACCCACCTGCCAATGCAGAAGATGTAGGAGATGTGGGTTCGTCCCCGGGGGGGAAAGATCCCCAGGAGGTTGGCATGGCAACCCACTCCAGTATTCTTGCCTGAAGAATCCCATGGACAGAGGAGCCTGACGGGCTACAGTCCACAGGGTCGCAGAGTCAGACACGACTAAGTGACGTAGCATGCATGCTGGCACCCACCAGGCTGGGAGGAGCAGTCATGTCCTTGAGAATACAGTTCTGAGTGACAAAAGCTTTATATCTCAAAGGGGCAGAAAGATTTATAGTAGCTGACTTTCTAAAGTAACTACTTAAAGGAGGTTCAGGGGCCTCTATGCCTATCACCTGGTTTAGGTTGGAACTGTCAATTCTCCCTGCATTGTTGAGCTTTCTCATGCAGGCATTTTAAGGGGGACAGGGTTCATCCTGGGGACATGGCCTTAAGCTGTTAGTAGCCATGGTAGACTTTGGTCAAGGGGTCTTTGCCATTACTGTGAGTGCTCAAAGCAGTATACTAAACCCTGGAGATACCATGGTACATAAGATAGACACAGGACCTTTCCTTCTTGCAGCTTACAGTCAGGTCAGAAAGACAGACAACTAGACACACAATAACAATAAAGTGTGTTGAAAGTGATAATGTAAAATTTTCAAAAGTGTCTTATGTGGAGTATTGACACCATCAGGAGAGGGAGTTGTAACCTTTCTAGGGGAGGGATAGCAAGTATTTAGAACAATCAGACCATCAACAAAGGGTTTACCTTGTCTGGAGCTACATGAAAATCTTTCCTGAAGAAAACATATTTAAGTTGACACCTGAAAGTGAATGAGTAGAAGTTAACCAGAAAAGCTGGAGGAGAGGGGCTGGAGGATGTGGTAAGAGACAATTAACATAAAATTACAGTATGTAGGGATGCCTTAAGATGCCATATTTGAATGTAATAAAAGAAACCTGAGTTACAGCATGGCTGGAGCCCAGTGAACAAGTGGGAGGAAGCCTGGAGATAAGAATGAAAAGTAGATCAAGGCCAACTGATACACGGTCCTTACAAGTTAAAAACAAAAGGGACTGAAAGAAAGGTTTAAAGGCGGGTGGTGAAATAATATTTGTTCTGCAGAAAGTTCACTCTGACTTCAGTGTAATAAAATAGATAAGGAAAGAGCAAACCTGAGCATAGAAAGAACAGTTGGCAGTCTGCTGCAGTGGCCAGCTGAGCAATGATGGTGACTCAAAGGAGAGCAATTGCAGTTGGAGTGAACAGAAATAGGAGTGATTTCTGGGCAAAGATGTCAGACTGAGCAGCTGGATCTTCATTTTCTTCCTAAAACTCTGTTGAAAGCATAAACAGGTTTGTTTGATTTGTTGTTGTTGTTTGTTTTTTTAGACATACATCCATAAGGATGAGAATGTGGGAAGATTTGACAGCAACAAGATTTTATCAAAATAAAGGGCAAGTAGTAGATGATTTAGCAAACCAGTAATGGGGAGAGCTCAAAAGCAACATTATTTGCACCATAAGATCACCAAAAAGTTTAGGACCTGATAACCTCAGGCACCTCTGGAAGTGGCGGTCCAGTGGAAAACAGAGGTCCTGGAATTAGGAGGATTGGAGAAAACTTTTTAAACAGATCCCCTCCCCCGGCTCTGACCTCCACTCTAGACTACTGACCATCCCCCTTAAAGGAAAAAGACTGAGTTTTCCTTCTGGACAGGGTAAAACAGAAGAAAGATTAAGCAACTGTGTACATACTAAGTAATAAAACACTTCCACAACCCTAGACTGTAGTCCGCCAAGCTTCTCTGTCCATGGATTTCCCAGGCAAGAATATTGGAGTTGTCTGCCATTCCCTTCTCCAAGGGATCTTCCCCACCTGGGGATCAAACCTGGGCCTCCTGCATCGCAGGCAGATTCTTTACTGTCTGAGCCACCAGGGAAGCCCAAAATAGGAGGAAGATTGAGCAAATATGTACATACTGAGCAATAAAACACTCTCTTCCACAATTTTCTACTTAGCTCCCAAAACACTAGATGCCAGGTCTTCAATCTCTCGGCAGGAGATTAGCAGACTCTTCTTGGGGTCATGTGAAAAAACATCTAGAGATAATTAAGTCAGGGCTCCCCAGTAAGACAGCCCAGACAGCATGTGATCTGCTCAGTTGTTCAGTCGTATCCGGCTCTTTGCAATGCCATGGACTGTAGCCCACCAGGCTCTTCTGTCCATGGCATTTTCCAGGCAAGAATACTGGAGTGGGTTGCCATTTCCTCCTCCAGAGGATCTTCCAGAAACAGGGATCAAACCTGCATCTCCGGCATTGGCAGGCAGGTTCTTTACCACTGAGCCACCTGGGAAGCCCAGGCAGATCACCCCATAATTTAGCTCACAATCAGCTAGCCCAGAATTCCCCTGCCACTAGCCCAAATGTCTCTTCTTGGCCACTGATTCAGACATCTGGCCTCAACTCAGCTCAAAATGAACGCTAAGTGCTTGTGAGCCTCAGGTGGTTCCTGCACCTGCCCCCACTCTTAGTATTTGCTCCTGCAATCAGAGCTGCTGCTCCGGCTGTCCTGGGCACGCCAAGTGTGCCCAGGGGTGCGTCTGCATACCGGCAGCAGAAACAGGCTGCTGCTGAGCCTAATGTTGGGAAAGCCTGTTCCCAGATGTAAATAGAGAAACACCTACGAATCTCCGCTTACAATTTTTAATTCTACTACCCAGACCCTCTTGCTACATTCCTATTTCCATGAAATATTCGTATAAATATTTTTATACAAATTAATGCTTTTGAACTGTGGTATTGGAGAAAACTTTTGACAGTCCCTTGGACCACAAGGAGATCAAATCAGTCAATCCTAAAGTAAATCAGTTCCGAATATTCATTGGAAGGATGGATGCTGAAGCCGAAGCTCCAATACTTTGGCCACCTGAGGTGAAGAACTGACTCATTAGAAAAGACCCTGATGCTGGGAAAGAATGAAGGCAGGAGGAAAAGGGCACAACAGAGAATCAGATGGTTAGATGGCATCACCGACTCAATGGACATGAGTTTGAGCAAGCTCCGGGAGTTGGTAATGGACAGGGAAGCCTGGCGTGCTGCGGTCCATGGGGTCACAAAGAGTCAGACACGATTGAGCGACTGAACTAATTCATATAAAAATAAACTCATCTAGACAAAAACTAACCACCAGACTCATTTACCTGCTCTGAGCTCCCAAACACCTTTTTAGTCCCCACATTTTTTCGTTCAGGCATTCATTCAGCAAATTCTATTATGTGAACTTGCCCTTGTGCCAGACATGGGGGATACAAGAATGGCCAGACCAGCAGAGTCCTGACAGTTCACACCCTAGGGAGCAGCAGCCCTCTCTTCCACACTCACATCTACCTGTTGAGGCAGGTAAATAGGGAGGACGAGGCACAGGAGACTGGAGGGAAAGTGTGCTAATTTCTGATTCAGGGAACACAGAGCAACAGGCGGACAAAGTGGAACATAAAAATGGAGATACCCAGCAATTAGATAGATGGCTCTAAAACTGAAAGAAGTCCGGCATCAGCTCACATGTGACTGATTTGGAAATTGGGGGTAGTGGGCAAAGAGCCTCATGCCCTGTCGATGTCAGAAATGGCCATTCTTTTGGAGGAGGGTTTGTGTTGCTTTCTATACAAGGTGACATACTGGGTGTTAATTCAGGCTGACAGGCGTGATCAGAAGAAGCACAGGTGGGAGGCAGTCCCCACACTTTAAGTATATTTACCACATGATTGAGAAGAGCCATTAACCTGGAAGACAGTGATCCAGACATAACCCACAAAAGGAACAGGAAATGGTCATTTAGAAGAAATAACCCACACAGGAAGGCAGGGACTTTCAAAAAATCTATCAGTAATATCTTCAGAGGGATCTGCAACCAAGAAACAGGAACAGGGTACTGTTTGAGAAAGAAAAGAAATATTTAGGGAACAAACAAGAAAGTAAGTATAGGAAAATAAATACAAGAAATTTTCTCAAAAAGGAAAACAAAAAGACAAACAGATGGAAGCTAGGCGAGAAACCTAAGAAAATTAGAGTACCAAGCAAGAAAAACCAGTATTTGCATTTTAAGAGCTTTGCTAAAAAAGACAGAACATGCAGGGGAGGGAATCATCAAGAAGAAAAATTTATATCCAGAAATGAAGGATATAGGTTTCCAAATTAAAAGGGTTTAGTGGGACTTCCCTGGCAGTCCAGTGGTTCAGACTTCACATTCCAATGCAGGGGCTGCCAGTTCGATCTCTGGTCAGGAAGCTGAGATTCCCACATGCCTCATGGCCAAAAAATCAAAACATAAAACAGAAGCCATATTGCAATAAATCCGGGAAAGACTTCAAAAATGATCCGTTAAAAAGTAAATCTTTGGACTTCCCTGGTGGCACTGCTGTGCTCTGTTACTCAGTAATCCCCAACTCATTGTAACCCCATGGACTGTAGCCGGCCAGGCTCCTCTGTCCAAGGGATTCTCCAGGCAAGAATACTGGAGTGGGTTGCCATTTCCTTCTCCAGGGGATCATCACCCAGAGATTGAACTCGTGTTTCTTTCGTCTCCTGCATTGGCAAGCAGATTCTTTACCACTAACACCACCTGGGACAGAGTTCAATCTCTGGTCTGGGAAGCTTCCACAAGCCAAGAAGCAACAAAGCCATCACACTGCAACTTCTGAGCCCTCATGTTGCAACTACTGAAGGCCACGCCCCTAAAGTCCGTGAGCTGCAATGGAAAGTAGCCCCCACTCACCACAACTACAGAAAGCCTGTGCAAAGCAAGGAAGACCCAGCACAGCCAAAAATTTAAAAAAAAATTTGTAATTTTAAAAATAAAGGGGGGAGGGGGTGCGAGTGGTTCAGTATTCAGCACAATAGCTGAAAAAACACATCTGAGCACAGGAGACAAAGATCCATACAGATTCCGGAAGGATAAAAACAGGTCAGATGCAAAGAAATTCAGCTCCCAAAATATTTACCTCTCAAGCAGACTTTCTAAGAATATGATGGAGAGACTCTACCAAAAATAAAGGAATAAGGCTAAGTCTTCCTATATGGGCTGCAAGTAACAGGATATCTAACACAGGTGTACAGGGGAATTCAAGCACATTCCCACACAAAAAGACCCAAAAATGCAATGGTTCAAACAAATGTTCCTTTCTCACTCACACAAGAATACATATTGGTGACCACCTTTTGTCTTCAACATAGTGCTTCTGAGGCTGCCCCCCAAGGCAAGAAGAAGAGCTGAGCTCAGTTCAGAGACAAATGTCCCTTGTTGTTTTTCTGGCCAAACTGTGAGGTGTGTGGGATCTCAGTTCCCCAACCAGGATACAATCCATTACTGCTGCAGTGAAAGCACGGAGTTTTAACCACTGGACCGCCACAGAGTCCAAATGTCCCTTAACAGAAGTGAGACAGAAGTTAACACACATCACTTGTGGTCACTTTCCACTAGTGTGAACTTCGACAAAAGGCACTCCCTTTGGGTACAAGAAGAGCTGGGAAATAACGCTCCACACTTGGGTAGCCACAATTCTGGTGACTACAGTTCTATAACAATGGAGGAAGAAGGTTTTGGTGGGCAAATGACAATTGCCATGGCAGTCTCTCCCTCTGACCACCATTTACCAAGCCTTCTAGCTCAGATGGTAAAGCATCTGCCTGCAATGCAGGAGACCCAGGTTTGATTCCTGGGTTGGGAAGATCCCCTGGAGAAGGAAATGGCAATCCACTCCAGCACTCTTGCCTAGAAAATCCCATGAACGGAGGAGCCTGATAGGCTACAGTCCATGGGGTCGCAAAGAGTTGGACACACTGAGTAACTTCACTTTCACTTTCCAAATGGAACATACTCCTGCCCCAAGGGTGGCAACCAGCTGCCTTCAGCTTAAAAGTCCAGGATTTCTGGGCAGCTCAGCTTTTCCCAGTGATTCTGGATGTGGTTCCTCAGGAGCTGTGACTATGAGACACTCAGCTGATGGTTGTGGAGCAAGATAATGGAGACTTCCACTAGGAATCAAAGAAGAATGGAAAGCACAGTACTCTCTATTTCATAGAAATGATTGAGTCCTTCTAGACAAAAACTGAAAATACCCCTGCCCTGACTGTGGAGAATATTTGTGGTTAGCCCTGACTGTCCCCAACCCCCATCCACAGTCGTTACTGGCCCTGGCTTTGCCCTCTGGGGGGTTTCTCCTTGACCGTGGTCATCCAAGGCCATAAGTGAAGTGGCATTGAGAAGTACTAAGTACATCCTTGTTAGGGGCAGTACAGCTTTGGCAGTTTACTTCCTGTCGGTATGAGTTTGAAGCCTGAAACTTGCTTTCAGGCTTGAACAGTTACAGACTTTTTCAGGCCAGCCCCTAGTTTGCTGTTTCCAGTAAAGTAACTTCCGTGTCTGACCTGAGCTCTTTTTCCTCTGAGCGTAACAGTGGTTACTATGGCTTCCCTGATAACTCAGTTGGTAAAGCATCCACCTGCAATGCAGCAGACCCCAGTTCAATTCCTGTGTCAGGAAGATCCGCTGGAGAAGGGATAGGCTTCCCCACTCCAGTATTTTGGCCTAGAGAATTCTACAGACTGTATAGTCCATGGGGGTCAAAAAGAGTCGCTCACGACTGAGTGACTTTCAATGGTGGTTAACTTGAGGTCATTTAAAACCAAGCTACAATCTTGATCTGACCTTTGCTACAAAGCTAGATGCTTTAGTTTACCTGAGAAGTCTTAAAGGACTGATCCTTGAAAACACCTTTGAATAAATTCTCCTTGAGTTTGAATACCACATTGTTTTCTTTCAATCCAGGAAGGCCCCAATTTCTCCTGTGTTTACAGCTCTCCTGATCTTGTGGCTGTGCCCACCTGTGGTTACTAAGCATTAGAAATGTGGCTATTTGAATTGAGATGAACTATCAGTATATAATACACTCTGGATTTTGATGAATTAGATTTTAAAAAGATAATAGTCTTCACATGGATTATTTGTACAGATTACAATATTTTTATATGTTGGGTTAAACTGAAAGTAAAAGTCACTCAGTCGTGTCTGACTCTGTGACTCCATGGACTATACATCCATGGAATTCTGCAGGCCAGAATAATGGAATGGGTTCACTTCAGTTCAGTCAATCAGTCGTGTCCGACTCTGCGACCCCTGAATTGCAGCACGGCGGCCTCCCTGTGTATCACCAGCTCCCAGAGTTCACCCAAACTCATGTCCATCGAGTCGGTGATGCCATCCAACCATCTCATCCTCTACTGTCCCCTTCTCCTCCTGCCCCCAATCCTTCCCAGCATCAGGGTCTTTTCCAATGAGTCAACTCTTCGCATGAGGTGGCCAGCATATTGGAGTTTCAGCCTCAGCATCAGTCCTTCCAATGAACACCCAGGACTGGTCTTCTTTAGGACGGACTGGTTAGATCTCCTTGCAGTCCAAGGGATTCTTAAGAGTTTTCTCCACCACCACAGTTCAAAAGCATCAATTCTTCAGCACCCAGCTTTCTTCACAGTCCAACTCTCACATCCATACATGACCACTGGAAAAACTATAGCCTTGACTAGATGGATCTTTGTTGGCAAAGTAATATCTCTGCTTTTTAATATGCTATCTAGGTTGGTCATAACTTTTCTTCCAAGGAGTAAGTGTCTTTTAATTTCATGGCTGCAGTCACCATCTGCAGTGATTTTGGAGCCCAAAAAAATAAAGTCTGACACTGTTTCCACTGTTTCCCCATCTATTTCCCATGAAGTGATGGGACCAGATGCCATGATCTTTGTTTTCTGAATGTTGAGCTTTAAGCCAACTTTTTCACTCTCTCACTTTCATCAAGAGGCCTTTTAGTTCCTCTTCACTTCCTGCCATAAGGGTGGTGTCATCTGCATATCTGAGCTTATTGATATTTCTCCCAGCAATCTTGATTCCATCTTGTGCTTCTTCCAGCCCAGCGTTTCTCATGATGTACTCTGCATATAAGTTAAATAAGCAGGGTGACAATATACAGCCTTGACGTACTCCTTTTCCTATTTGGAACCAGTCTGTTGTTCCATGTCCTGTTCTAGCTGTTGCTTCCTGACCTGCATATAGGTTTCTCAAGAGGCAGGTCAGGTGGTCTGTATTCCCATCTCTTTCAGAACTTTCCACAGTTTCTTGTGATCCACACAGTCAAAGGCTTTGGCATAGTCAATAAAGCAGAAATAGATGTTTTTCTGGAACTCTCTTGCTTTTTCGATGATCCAGCAGATATTGGCAATTTGATCTCTGGTTCCTCTGCCTTTTCTAAAACCAGCTTGAACAATGGAGTGGGTAGCCTTTCCCTTCTCCAGGGGATCTTCCCAACCTAGGGATCAAACCCATGTCTCCCGCATTGCAGGCAGATTCTTTACCAACTGAGACACAAGGGAAAACCATATTGGGTTAAATATATTATTACAATTAGTGTTACCACTCTGTGCCAGAGCAATGTCTGTTCTTTTTCTCTCCATTGAAAGGACTGCTGCTGCTGCTGCTGCTGCTAAGTCACTTCAGTCATGTCTGACTGTGTGTGACCCCATAGATGGCAATCCACCAGGCTCCCCCATTCCTGGGATTCTCCAGGCAAGAATAGTGGAGTGGGTTGCCATTTCCTTCTCCAATGCATGAAAGTGAAAATTGAAAGTGAAGTTGCTCAGTCATGTCCAACTCCTAGCAACCCCATGGACTGCAGCCTACCAGGCTCCTCCGCCCACGGGATTTTCCAGGCAAGAGTACTGGAGTGGGGTGCCATTGCCTTCTCTGATTGAAAGGACTATTTATCCTTTTAAATGTATTCAGAAAGTCAGTTCATTTATTTTAAAAAGTGTTACTTGTTTCTTTTTACTTTTTAAAATTTAACTTTTAAATTACATAGGTGGTTTGCACAATATATCTGGGAGACTGAATACACAATGACCAGACTGCATTTAACAATAGAACTCTGACCCATATCCTCTGAGAGTAGAGCAATGGATTGCTAAGTGCCAACTTTCCTATTTGTTTCCCTCACTCCCCAGAAGATAGGGATGGTTAGAAATTCCTCCTTGGAAATTCCCTGGCGGTCCAGTGGTTAGCATCTGGCGCTTTCACTGCAGGGGCCTAGGTTCAATCCCCGATCAGGAAACTAAGATCCTGCAAGCCATACAGCATGGTCAAAAAATAAAGAAAATTACTCCTCCCTTTTGTTTTCTAAGAAAGGGCTAACTGTAAAGGAGGCTCTTGCACTTACCGAAATAAGACTAACCCCACCCTCAGTGACTCTTTTATAAAATCTCCAAGTTTAACTCTTTAAAATGTTCCTGAGGGAGGTCACTGGTGGTCCAGAGGTTAAAAATCTCCCTGCCATTGCAGGGGATGTGGGTTCATCCCTGGTCCTAGAAGATTCCACATGATGCCTTGGGGCAAGTAAGCCTGAGCGCCACAACTATTGAGCTCATGTACCCTAGAGCCTGTGCTCTGTAACAAGAGAAGTCACCCCCACAATGAGAAGCCTGCTCACCACAACTAGAGAGTAGTCCCCACTTCCTGCAACTAGAGAAACTTCGTGTACAGCAACACAGACCCAGTGCAAAAAAACCCAAAAAACAAAAAAAACCTTTCCTAAATGTGTGTTCTCTCTGTCGCCAACAGCCCAAATCAATGATCTTCTGCATTCCCTGGGGCATTTTGTCTTTCATCTATTGTCATCCACTATCCAAGCACTAAACTAGAGCCACATTATGCATTTCTCTTTGTTATGGTAGCACATCACTTCTGAAAGTAATTTGTCTTCTTTAGAGTAATGCTAGCAGCTGTAAAAAAATGCTATCTCAGAATGCAATGTTCATATGAAAATCTAGGCTGGCTTTAGCACAAGGTCATTCTAGACATCACCACCCCATCCATCAGGAAAGAACAAAGAACATATCCAAGGCCAAATTCTTAAGAAATTGAAGTGGAAGTTCTAGATACACTTTCCCTTGTGCTGCTTTGGTAAGTGAAAGTGAAGTCGCTCAGTCGTGTTCGACTCTTTGCGACCCGTGGACTGTAGCCCACCAAGCTCCACTGTCCATGGGATTCTCCAGGCAAGAATACTGGAGTGGGTTGCCTGCTTTGGTAAACCTAGTCATATATCCCTGCCTAGCATCAAAGAAGCCTGAGAAATGTAGTTCCTAGCCAGGCAACAAACTTCCCCTACACTCCATAGCTAGGAAATGCTAGGAAATGTTCTTCCCAGGACAACCTTTCCACAACCATGAAAGGAGAAAACATTTTTTTGAAGTCTCAATGAAAAGATGAATCCTAAAGAAGAGAATCTTTAGGATAATGGTGGTAGGAGACCCTAAGAAGACAGTTTTGCACCAGAAGTAGAGGGCAACAAACCAGATTAGAATAGGACAAAGGACTTTGGGAAAATAATGTATGAAAAATATCTGATGTGACTTCCCTGGGGAAGTGGTGAAGAATTCGCTTGCCAATGCAGGGGACATAGGTTTGATACCTGTTCCAGGAAGATTCCATATGCCACGGGGCAGCTAAGCCCACAATCACTGACCCTGCACACACTAGAGCCTGCGCTCTACCACAAGAGAAGCCACCACAATAAGCCCACCCACCTCAACGAGAGAGGAGCCCCCGCTTGCCACAATGAAGACCCAGAGCAGCCAAAATTATAATTAATTAATTAAAACATACTCAATGTGCCTATTTAGAAAGGAGATTTAGGCACTTAATGGAAAGTATGCATTATCCATTCAGCAACTATTTATTGCACATCTATGACGTCAGACACTGTTCTAGGTACTTGGGAACAATACAGCATAAAAATACCAAAATCACTGCTTCAAAGTTCTCATAATCTAGTGGAAATTTCAGTGCAGCTGAGGTTGAATTCATGCTAAGTATACAGAAAATAAGCAAATGTTTACAAGAAACTTTTACCCCATCCTGGAGGCAACGACATTCAATTCTTTCCGCTGATTGTTTCAGTATCTCTGTATTTTAAAATTAATATTATATTGTCACTTCTGAGTTTTCCTTTTTTTCTCCTTTGAATTGTGTGTTGACTTCCCAGGTTTAAGATGAGGTTTAAATCTTCTTTATCCTATCACATATATGAATCCTATACATCCTCATACCCTTAGCTTCCTAAAGTTAAATTATAATGTTGCTTAGATAAATATTCTAATTTAACATTATTATGCTGTTAAATACTCTTGAGAGCTTTGTCCTGACATAAATTGTGACTCTTAATTTTCTATTCAAGTTTTTGTTTTCCTTGCCTTAAGACTTGGAATAACTTTCCCTCACGCTTTTCACCTAGCTAACTCTTACTTATCTTTCAAGTCCCAGTGAAAAATGTCACATTTTCAGGAAACCCCTGAAGGATCCTTTCCCCAAAACCCTCCCTCACTAGACTAGATGGTGCTATTCAATCCTTTTATAGAACTTCACTTTTTCTTTCCTGGTACCTATCATGGTTGTAAATGGATAATTATTCAGTAATAAGTCTCTCACTGAACTGGACATAACATGAAGGCAGTGGGTCTTTGTTGCAGTCCAGGGGGGCTTCTCTTGTGGAACACAGGCTCTAGGGTGCGTGGGCTCAGTAGTTGTAGCCCACCAGCTTAGTTGCCCCTCAGCATGTGGAATTTTAGTTTCCCACGAAGGATCAACTTGGGTCCCCTGCATTGGAAAACAAATTCTTAACCATTGGACCATCACAGAAGTCCTTAATGCCTTTCTTAAAAATACAGACTTGAGAGTGGGGGAAGTGTGATTGCCAGCAGTGGGAAAAAAAATCTTGCCATAGAGAAATACTCTTATGGACCTTCCCTTGGCCTTTTAAGTTTTCATAACCACTCATTAGTAGTGTCAAAACATCTTGGGTGAAATTATTCACATTATTTCAGTAGGATCACAGTGTCTCTTAAAGTTAAATCTGAACAATTGTCTACAAATCACTGACTACAGAGGGAGAAACCAAAAGCTGAAGTGTTCTTAGCCACTGCTGAATTGGTGTCCAGCTGCAATTTCATATACAGCAAATTGAAATTATTATAATTTAAAAGATTGTATGTCACAAAGCTAAATAGGAGATTTCTCTATTCAATACCAGGAATCTCGAGCCCTTCTAAGCTAAATGAATGAATGAAAGTAGTAATGCCAACGATTTGAAACCGTTTTCTCAGCTCACCCAAACTCACAAGAGCCAGATGTATAGTATAATATGCCAATCACAGTCATCCCTTGGTATCAATTGCAGGGAATTGGTTCCAGGAACAGATATCTGAATGCCAGAGTTTCTTATGTAAAATGGTACGAAATAGTACAGACGACTCTGCGTGATCAGGTCTCCATAGCTTCAGTTTCCACATCCGGGTATTCAACCAGCCTTGCCCACCAGATTCAGAGGAATGTAATTAGTTCACAGTGACAGATACAAAATAAACCCTTTTGCCCTAAGGAGGGCTTGAGATCCGAGTTCAGTTCTCCAGCTCCTCACTTTTTAGGGAGTGGAGATGATCGCATTCGGATCATCCTTCTGTTAATACGCTGTACTTCAGGTTATGAGAGGGAGGGTTTTTTCCGATATATTTCAGATCTAGGGGCTGTTTCATTATAGAACTTGGATATTTTCCAAATTTCCTCATTCAAAGGTTACTATTAACCAGATCTTTTCTGTGTACAGATACCACTGTCTTGATCCAGTCGAGGGAAGACTTGATCCAGTGGAGGAAAGTCATTACAGGGGGTTTCTAGCACGGAACCAAACAAAAGAGTTGCCATTGGCCAAAAAAAAAAAAAAAAAAAAACCACTAAGAGGCGGGACGAGGTGGGCAGACACCAGAGGCAACGTTACCTTCTAATTTTGCCCAGAGATAACTTTGAGGTCTCTTTGCGCTTGTGCTCTTGGACTGTTGCGGTCTCCGACCTGCGCAAGGCCTCGCCACTATAAACAGATAAACCAGACATCGGGAGTTTCTCCTTTGGAGTCTGCAGAGGGACACCGAGCAATATGCAGCCCTCAAGTAACCACGCGGCATGCTCGCGAGGCCACCCCTGCCCTTCCCCTCGCCCGTCTCCAAGATGGCGACCGCCCTGCCGCCGCGGCCCCGCCCCGCCGAGCCCCACCCCCTCTCCCCGGAGCAAGGCCGCCCCGCCTCCCCGCCGCGGGGCCGCGCTGCGCGCTCCCGCCGCCCCTCCCCGCACGAGCTCCACCCAGGTCGCCGGCAGCGCGGTCGGCGGCGGCGGCGCCTATTTCCCGCCATTGTGCGAAGTGGAGGCTGGGGGCCCGCACGCGCCGCCTGCCCGTGGCCGGCAGCGCCTCACAGCCGCCGCCTCCGCCGCCGTTCCCTGAGGCGCGGGGAGGCCAGGCGGCCCGCGCCGCGAGGCTTTCCCTGCGTGGGAGGGCGCGGGCGAGGAGCGGCCGAGCCCCCGACGAGGAGCAGAGGCGCGCGGGACGCCCGGGCCGCGCCGGCTCCGGCCAGTCGGCGAGATGCCCTGTGGGGAGGATTGGCTCAGCCACCCGCTGGGCATCGTGCAGGGCTTCTTCGGTGAGTGGCGGCGCCCGGGGGGCGGGCGGGGTCCGGGCGGGCCGCCGAGTTCACCGAGCCCCCGGGGCCCGGACCCTGCCGCGCGGCGCCCAGGCGGGGCCGCCTCGAGGGCTCGAGCGGCCGAGACGGTCAGCCGGGCCTGCGCCGCCGGCGCTCGGCAACCCCCTCCCGCCCGGAGAGTCCGGGCCGCGGCTGCCCGGGCCCGGGCCGCAGGTGCCTCCCACCTGCCCGATTCGCGACTCCCGAGCCACCAAGGTTACGGCGCCAGGAGCCGGCTGCCGGCCGTGATTGACGGCCTCGCTTCCCCCTTCGTGGCCCCGCGGGCGGACCCTGAGCCCCGCGTGCGGCCGGACTCTGGGGTTGGGGGGTCCTCGAACCTTTCGGGAGGACCCGCAGAGATGTGCTGAAGGGAAAAGCACTTTGCCTATGGGAAGCCCGCAGGACATTTCAAAACTTCCGGTGTGTGGGGGGAGTGCTCGCGTGCTTGCTCGCTCGCTGCAGAAGTTGGCTGTAACTCCTGGGTTACACACATCCTCCTTTTTCGAGATAAGATTTCGTGTGATAACTTAGATTTTTTTCCGTTAGGACACCTTTAAAACATGTCTCGTCTCCCCATCTCCTCTTGGGCCAGAGCTAGCAAGAAATGGTGAACGAACTCAGATGCGTTCCTGCATAGAAAGAGCTTAGCATGTGGCAGGCAAGCTCAGGAAATTTCACTTGCAGTCATGGTTAATGACACTTTTCGGGTAGGGTACACAAAGAAAAATTTAGGTCTGGTTGCCGTTCACTAGGCATTTTGGCCCCACCCCGCATGTCTTTTGCACTCAGGAGTGGTGGAGGCAAACCCAACCGGGAATCAGTGTGTAAGATCAGAACACCTGACTTGTCAGGAGGTAACTTGAACTTGGAAAGTGGCCTTCCTCACTTAAGACCTTGTGGAATATTAGCGTGAACGCTTATTAAGAAGCTAAATAGTCCGCAGCAGCCAAAACGGATGGCAGAAAATGTATTTCTTGCAGGAAAGGCTCACTGAGCAACTCTATTCGTTTTCCTTGTGATTTGAACTTGTTCAGTTGTCTGGTTTCCCAGGCTGAAACTAGAGGCAGCATATTAGGAAAAGCCCTGGGTAGGCATCCAAATTGTAGCCAGTGAACACTGACAACCTATTAAAGGAGAAATTTCAAACTATGTACATAGTGTTTAAAAAAATTTTTTTTAATCCCTGTATATCCATCCAGGGCCCTTTTCAAAAAGGGGCATATGTCTCTCTACTAAATCCTGGTAATTGATGCTCATAATGAATACTAGAACCCATAATTGTTTTCCAAAATAATGGCCTTTAAATGTGGAGTGAAGATTAAATTGCACAGTAGGTTTAAGAGGGTGCAGACACAGAGACACTTTTTAGGGAAAATCATTCAAAAGTAAGTAAGTTTTGGTGCTTAATTGATGTTTAGAAAATTTAAGAGAAATATCCATGTCCTAGTCTGGCTGGATAAATGAGATGATTTTATATTTAGTATATATTTGAATGTATTTGTGTCAGATTTTGTCTCCTGCTTGTAGGACCCTAAGAGGCAAACAACTCATTATAGTATAGTAGGTGTAATTTGGATATAAAATGCTGGCTCTACAGTATTTTCTGAAGTTTGTGTTTTGTTGATGACCTGGACCTTGTTGATGTGTTTTTCCTCTAGAATGTCTTATTCTCATACAGATTGTGTCTTGCAGAGAAGAAACTAATCCTGTCTTACAGTCATGATGTTTTTGTAGAAGCTGCTTTGATATATAATGTATATTCTTGCTATATTTTCCTATCACTGTGAATATATGGGATTGGATAGCTTTATAACAACAACATTACAGGTATGTTTGTGTGAGAAGTGAGGTGTTAAACTTGTAGACTCTTTTTGGTCTAATAGGAAATTGTTGTAAATCCATTTTCGCCCAGAGAGAAAAGTATACTCATCTTTTGTGGTTTATGAGGCCTTTTGGCCCCACCCCTGCCCAGCTCTGGTGTCTCAGTGGTAAAGAATTCACCTGTGATGCAGGCGACCCTGGAGATGAAGGTTTGATCCTTGGGTCAGGAAGATCCCTTGGAGAAGGAAATGGCAACCCCACTCCAGTGTTCTTCCTGGCGAAATCCCATGGACTGAGAAGGCTGGCAGTCTGCAGTCCATAGGGTCACAAAGAGTCAGACACAACTGGGCAGGCACATTGCCCAGCTCTCAGACCTCATCACGGTATTCCCCCTCACACTGAACCTTCTTCCAGTTCTCTGATCTTAAACCACGCCACTAGGCTTTCTGCATAGGCTGTTTCCTTTGCCTGGTCAAGACTTCCTCTCCCACTTCTGTTTTCCTGGCTAAATCTTACTCTTCTTTGGGAACCTGAGTTGGGTAACTTCTGCTGCATGTAATTATAGGATCCTGTGAAGCCTGAAAATTAACTTGTAAAGCATGTTGTTGAAATCACTCGTTTCCTGGGTTCCTTGGCTATGTTTTAACCCTGGGGATTTTAGGATGTGTATCTGTTATTTGTCTAGAATATACCTGTACATCGAAAATGCTCCATGAGAGATTTTCTGGTGGTCCAGGGGTTAAGGCTTCGCAGTTGCAATGTACAGAACACAGGTTCAATGCCTGGTTAGGGGACCAAGATCCCGCATGCTCCTCAGCCAAAAAATAAAATAAGATTTTTTTAAAAAGAGTGCTCTGTGCATATTTGTTGAGCAGAGAAAAGACTGATTAATCAGTCAGAAATGGTGCAAACTAGGGTGGTTACTGTCACTACAAATCTTAACTAAAGACAGTCTTGGTGGACATTATATTGGTTCAGAGAATATGATCATACCAGGTATGAGTTACTTTCACATGCAAATTGTAATTCTTTTTTCTTGGTTCAAATAAGAAACTTTGAAATTCTCTTAGTGACCACAATCACAACTATATGAATCATAATTCATCTTTGTGAACCAGTGTGTATTTTGAATTTGTATCTGCCATATTACAATTGTTCACATGTAAGTTTTTCCCTGTAAGCTTTCATAAATGCTTTTTCTGTTTCCATTCCAGTTTCTAAAAGATTTTATATACAGAGCATTGAGGTCCATAGACTTAAGATTTAGAAATACTTTATTGAGCTCTGTGTGTGTGTGTGTTAATCGCTCAGTCGTGTCCGACTCTGCGACTTCATGGACTGTAGCCCGCTGGGCTCCTCTGTCCATGGGATTCTGGAGTAGGTTGCTGTTTGTTTCTCCAGGGCAACTTCCCAACCCAGGGACCAAACCCCAGTCTCCTGCATTGCAGGCGCATTCTTTACCATCTGAGCCACCGGGGAAGCTCATACTAAGCTCTGTTATGTGCATAGTGCCGATGGCTTGGTCCCCGCAGTGATTGTTCATTAGTAACCTGTGACAACTTGCTTCCCTTAGCAGAAGCAGGTGTTGTAAATGAGAAGAGAAAAAAAAAAGTTTTGTATACTTTTTTCTTTTAATCTTTTTTTTATTTTAAAAAAGGATTTTTTATTCACTTGAATTAATAACTGCTTTAATTTCAGAATAAGTAGGAATGCTTATCAACTCAGATTTCTTGATGTTCAGATTTTTGGTTGGGTCAAGATCATTAGTTGCAGTTATATTCAAGGCACTTTGGTCATATCTAACAGAACTAGAAATAGACTAGCTCTTAGAAGAAAAAGGTCACTGATGTGTGGAGGAGAGAAGGGAGTAGTATCTTATCACTAGGATTTTAGAGAATTTCAAGCAATAGTAAAATCATCTAAAAGTCTGTCTGCTTTTCTGTTGTCACCATGATTCTAATCCAATAAATAGTTCATTCCTTTTTGTCTGTACCCACCTTGGACCTTCCTGCCACCTGGCCCTTGTTCAGTCGCTCAGTCATGTCCAACTCTGCAACGCCATGGACTGCAGCACGCCAGGCTTCCCTGTCCATCACCAACTCCCAGAGCTTACTCAAACTCATGTCCATTAGTCAGTGATGCCATCCAATCATCTCATCCTCTGTTGTCCCCTTCTCCTCCCACCTTCAATCTTTCCCAGCATCAGGGTCTTTTCAAATGAGTCAGTTCTTCACATCAGGTGGCCAAAGTATTGGAGTTTCAGCTTCAGTGTTGTCCTTCCAGTGAATATTCAGGCCTCTGTTAGGCCATTGAAAAAAAAGTGATTTGTTTTAAGGCTATAGAACCCAAAGGCAGGGCAGGTGGTTTGGTAACCCAAGAGACTACTGAGTGAAATTGGAAAGCTGGCAGAAATCCAGCCAAGCAGGACATCTCAGTTTTCTCCCCTAGGCTATGTTCATTTCTGCACACAAACTTTACCTTTCTCTAGTTCCAACCCACTTGAGCTAGCATCTTTATTTTTTCCAAAAATATTTTTTTTGGCTATGCCCGGTCTCAGTTGCAGCATGCAGGACCTTCAGTATTTGTTGCGGCATGCAAGCCTTTAGCTGAGGCATGTGGGATCTAGTTCCCCGACCAGGGTCCAATCCTGGGCACCCTGTATGGGGAGGGCAGAGTCTTAGCAGATGAGCCACCAGAGAAGTTCCAGCATCTTTATCTTAATCCCAGATTTTAGTGTTAGAGGATCTGATTGGCCCAGCATGGAGTCAGTGGTTCACTCATGGGCCAGTCAGCCACTGCCAGAGCAGTGTTAATGGATGGTCATAACTACTGAGGCCCACACCTCACCACTGGGGGAAGTTCTCAGGGAAGAATGGATTGGAGAGCCATGGCAAAAGGCATGTATATATACACACATAGACACACACACACACGTATAGATATACACATGTGTATCGGAGAAGGCGATGGCATCCCACTCCAGTACTCTTGCCTGGAAAATCCCATGGGCAGAGGAGCCTGGTGGGCTGCAGTCCATGGCGTCGCTAAGAGTCGGACACGACTGAGCAAGTTCAGTTTCACTGTTCACTTTCATGCATTGGAGAAGGAAATGGCAACCCACTCCAGTGTTCTTGACTGGAGAATCCCAGGGACGGGGGAGCCTGGTGGGCTGCCGTCTATGGGGTCGCACAGAGTCGGACACGACGGAAGAGACTTAGCAGCAGCAGCAGGATACATGTGTATGTATATGAATTTTTAAATTATTGAGTAATAACTTGCATATGGTTAAAAAACAGTGTTACAGTATAAAATGAGTAAGCGTGTGCTGCTTTTCTCCCACTGAGGGTCCCACTTTAACTGTTTCCTTTTTTTTTTTTTTTGCATTGATATATAACATAAAATTCACCATTTAAAAATGTACAGTTCAGTGGTTTTTAGTTTATTCATTGTGAACGTGCAGCCATCAGCACATCGTTACTGTTACCCCAGAAAGAAGCCCCGTATATGTTAGCAGTCACTCTCGACTGCCCCATCCACCATCCTCTTAAAACCACTCATTGACTTCTGTCCGTGGTTTACCTCGTCTGGACATTTCATGTGAAGGGAGTCATGCAGCTTCTGGCCTCCTGTGTCTGGTTTCTTTAACATCGCATAATGCTGTCAAGGTTCATGCATGTTGTAGCGTGTGTCAGTGCTACCTTCCTTTCCACGACTGCAAACAGTACTCCATAGCATGAATATGCCGTGTGTTGTTTATCCATTTCTCCATAGGTGGACACTTGGCTGTTGTGAATAGTGCTGCTATAAATACGCATGGTTTTTGTGGGAAGACATGTTTTCAGTTCTCTTGGGAATATGCCTCTGTGTACGATTGCTGGGCCATATGGTAATTTCATGTTAGAACTTTTCCCCAAAGTATCTGCACCATTTTACATTTCCACCAGCAAAGTATGAGGGTTCCAATTTCTCCAGTCCACTTCAACCTCTTCTTAATAATAGCCATTCTAATCGGGGTCAAGTGATATCTCATTATGATTTCAATTTGCATTACTGTAATGTAATAGTATATTGTATCTGTTCATATGCATATAGGCCTTTTGTATATCTTATTTGGAGAAATGTCTTTTCAGATTCTTTTCAGATTTTTATTTTTTGACCACACCATGCAGCTGCTTCTCAAATCTTAGTTCCCTGACCAGGGATTGAACCCATGCCCTTGGCAGTGAAAGCCCAGAATCCTAACCACTGCACCTCCAGGGAATTCCCCTTTGCAGATTTTTTAATTGGGGTTTTGTCTTGTATTATTGCATTATAAGAGTTCTTTATATATTCTGTATATTAGACCCTTATCAGATACATGTTTTAGAAATATTTTCACCTGTTCTATAAATTGCCTTTTTGCTTTCTTGATAACATCTTCTGATGCAGATTTTTCATTTTGATGATGTCCAATTTATTTTTCCTTTAGTTGCTTATGCTTTTGGTACCATATTTAAGAAACTATTGTCTGATGCAAGGTCATAAAGATATATATCTGTGTTCTTTCTTAGAATTTTGTAGTTTTAGCTCCTTACATTTAGGTCTTGGATCCATTTTGAATTAATTTTTGTGGATGATGGTATGAAGTAGAGATTCAGATTCATTCTTTTGCATGTGCGCATCTAATCGTCACAGCACCTTGTGTGTGTGTGTTTTAACATTTGCCAGTTTATTTTGAAGGATCTCATAGAGTACGCAGATGAAAAGGAGCGTAGGGCAAGGTCTGGTAGGGTTGCTTGTGGACAGCTTTTGTCTGCATGGAACTTCACTGTGCTGCCTTTTCAGCATGTGGCTGCCTCCACCAGCCTGGAAGCTCCCCCAGTACTTTTTGTTGAAAAAGACTATTCTTTCCCCACTGATTCAGTTTGGCAGCTTTTTTTTTTTTTTCCTTTAAAAACTGTGTGTGTATATGTGTATGTATCAGTTGACCGTTGATGCATAGCGTTATTTCTGAACTCTCCGTCCCATTCGGTTGATCTGTATGTTTACCCTTCTGCCGGTACTATGTTGTCTTGATTACCGTAGCTTTGTAGCAAGTTTTAAAATGATGAAGCATGAGTCCTCCAACTTTGTCCTTGCTCTTTTTTTTTAAAGATTGTTTTGACTCTTCAGAATCCCTTGTATTTCCATATGAATTCAGAATCTGTCATTGCTGCCAAAAAGGCAGTTGGCATTATGGTGGGGATTGCATTGAATCTGTAGTGCATTTAATTCTTTGGGTAGTAGAGAATAGTAAAGATGTCAGATTCTAACGCCAAACTGCTTCTTAGCTACACGGCCGTACCCAGGGCATTTAGCTGTAATCATTTTTTAATACTTCCTTTAGAAAGAAATGGCAACCCACTCCAGTATTCTTGCCTGGAGAATCCCATGGACAGAGGAGCCTGGTGGGCTACAGTCCATGGGGTCGCAAAGAGTCGGACATGACTGAGCAACTTAATAACTTCTTTATACTACAAAATTATTTTCAGTAATAATCATGAAATGAAGCTATGTGCAGTGTTTAAGGTAATTACATATTTCAAATTCAATCTAGACATTGCTTCTATCAACTTCTTCCTCATCCCTGCTTATTTTGGAATTTTTTTTGTGGTTGTTGAGTTCTGTTATGACGACGTTGTTTCATGTTGGTACAGGTACCACACTTTAGATTTGAATAATCTTTATTAATTGTATAATTAATGAATTTTTTAAGCTCAACTATTTACTGAATAGTGTTTATACCTACTAAATAGTTTGAATTTTGGTCTTTTAGTCATAATTCAATATAATGATATTTTATATAAACAGTTTAATTATAAATGAATTTTGATAAAACTGAAACATCTATAAAAGACACAAACTAGAAATCTTTCCACTGATGTTACTAACTTTCCACTGATGTTCTTGATTCATTCTTTCCTGTAAAACAAATAGCTGTTTAAGAAAATGTGCTATGCTTAATTGCCCAGTCTGACTCTTTGAGACCCCATGGACTGTAGCCCACCATGCTCCTCTGTCCATGGGGATTGTCCAGGCAAGAATACTGGAGTGGGTTGCCATGCCCTTCTCCAGGGGATCTTCCTAACCCAGGGATCGAACCCAGGTCTTCCACATTGCAGGCAGATTCTTTACGGTCTGGGCCACCAGGGAAACTCATAAATACTGGAGTGGGTAGCCTATCCCTTCTTCAGGGGATCTTTGCAACCCAGGAATCAACCGGGGTCTCCTGCATTGCAGGTGGATTCTTTACCAGCTGAGCTACCAGGGAAGCAGGCCCTTAAGAAGAATATATTTCTATATTAAGATACGATTCAGATTCAGTAAAATGTTCACTTATGAGCAAAATTTGCACCCACTGTACCTCTCAATTCATACTACTTCACTGTTTAAAATATTAAACATAAAAAGCTGTTCAAGTTGTCCCATGGAAGATAGAATTGAAATAATTCAAGTTCTCCTTCATCTTTACAGTCACTGGGTTATTGTTCGTTTATTTAAAATCTTTCGTATACCTGTAGGACTCCAGAGTACCATAGGGCTTGGGGGATGCTCACTGCTCTAACCAAGTTTGGACTATTCCGTACCATTTAGAGGGCTTCCCAGGTGGCTCAGTAGTACAGAATCCGTCTGCCAGTGCAGGAAATGCAGGTTTTAAGCCCTCAATTGGGAAGGTCCCCTGGAGAAGGAAATGGCTACCCACTCCAGTATTCTTGTCTGAAAAATTTACGCAGGCAGAGAAGCCTGGCAGGCTACAGTCCCTGGTGTCGCAAAGGGTTAGCCATGACTGGGCATGCACACACGTACCTCTTAGAAATTCACTGTCCAGACAAATGCATGTGGCTGAGTCTGTTTTGGGAGCTAAGTATATAACAGAGGCTGAGATGGTTAGATAGCATCACCAGCTCAGTGTACATGAATTTTGAGCAAACTCTGGGAGATAGTGAAGGACAGAGGAGCCCGTCCATGGGGTCACAAAATGTAACAGAGGTTCTTCAAATAAACTTCTGTGCCAAATGAGATATTTATTAAAGGGTAAATAGTAAAAATGTAGTAATTGCAGCCCTATGGACTGTAGGCCCTCCAGGCTTCTCTGTCCGTGGAATTCTCCAGGCAAGAATACTGGAGTGAGCAGCCATTCCCATCTCCAGGGGATCTTCCCGACCCAGGGATCGAATTTGGGTCTCCTGCGTTGTGGGCAGATTCTTTACCATCTGAGCCACTGGGGAAGTCTGTATTAAAACCTCGCAGTAGTCAGCAGTTGTTCAGGATTTATACCAGCAGAAGGTTTTCAAAGGAAAAATAGTTGATCAATGACATTGTTTAGAATGGTTAATTCATAGTGATGGTAGAAGTGGAATGGATTTTAGTTGGTTTTATAATTTTTAGATTCTCTGCAGGAAAGCTATCTCCTATTGCTAGCACTTAGGCTAGACTACTCCTAACACTTCTGTAGTAGGTCACTGTTTGACCTCTCCTACTTCCTAACCTTGAGCGTGAACATGTCAATTAACTTTTCTTTACCTCAACTTTATCATCTGTAAAATGGGAATAACAAGAGAATCCCTTTTATTTTTGGCCATGTCCTCCTCCAGGGAATCTTCCTGGCTCAGGGATTGAACCTGCATCTCTGTGTCTCCTGCATTGGAAGGCAGGTTCTTTATCCCTAGTGCCACCTGGGAAGCCCCTGTATGAAACTGCGAAACTGTGTTCCAGAGTCGCTGTACTATTTTGAAAGAGCAGATACCATTAGAGATGTGAAAGAGTAATACAGACAGGGGAAGAGTAATACAGACAGGGAAGAGTAATACAGACAGGCGAAGAGTAATACAGACAGGGAAGAGTAATACAGACAGGGAAGAGTAATACAGGCGAAGAGTAATACAGACAGGGGAAGAGTAATACAGACAGGGAAGAGTAATACAGACAGGCAAAGAGTAATACAGACGACGAGTAATACAGACAGGCGAAGAGTAATACAGACAGGCGAAGAGTAATACAGACAGGGAATAGTAATACAGACAGGCGAAGAGTAATACAGATGACGAGTAATACAGACAGGGAATAGTGATACAGACAGGCGAAGAGTAATACAGACAGGGAAGAGTAATACTGACAGGCGAAGAGTAATACAGACAGGGAAAAAGTAATACAGACGCGTAAAGAGTAATACAGACAGGGAAAGAGTAATACGGGGAAGAGTAATACAGACAGGCGAACAGTAATACAGACAGGGAAAGAGTAATACAGACAGGTGAAGAGTAATACAGATAGGGGAAGAGTAATACAGACGGGAAGAGTAATACAGACAGGCAAAGAGTAATACAGGCGAAGAGTAATACAGACAGGTGAAGAGTAATACAGACAGGGAAGAGTAATACAGACAGGCAAAGAGTAATACGGGGAAGAGTAATACAGACGACGAGTAATACAGACAGGGAATAGTAATACAGACAGGCGAAGAGTAATATGGGGAAGAGTAATACAGACAGGTGAAGAGTAATACAGACAGGGGAAGAGTAATACAGACAGGGGAAGAGTAATACAGACAGGGGAAGAGTAATACAGACAGGCGAAGAGTAATACAGACAGGGAAGAGTAATACAGACAGGCGAAGAGTAATACAGACAGGGAAGAGTAATACGGGGAAGAGTAATACAGACAGGGAAGAGTAATACAGGGAAGAGTAATACAGGCGAAGAGTAATACAGACAGGCGAAGAGTAATACGGGGAAGAGTAATACAGACAGGGAAGAGTAATACAGGCAAAGAGTAATACGGGGAAGAGTAATACAGACAGGGGAAGAATAATACAGACAGGGAAGAGTAATACAGACAGGCAAAGAGTAATACAGACGACGAGTAATACAGACGGGGAATAGTAATACAGACAGGCGAAGAGTAATAGACAGGCGAAGGTAATACAGGCGAAGAGTAATACAGACAGGGAAAGAGTAATACAGACAGGTGAAGAGTAATACAGATAGGGGAAGAGTAATACAGACGGGAAGAGTAATACAGACAGGCGAAGAGTAATACAGACAGCTTTGTGGATATAAATTCAACAACTTGGATGAAATAGACCAGTTCTTTTAAAAATACACTATTAATTTCCTATTTCTGCTGTAATAAATTACCACAAATTTAATTGCTTAAAGCAACATAAATTTATTTTTTATTGTAATAGGGTTGGTTTGCAGTGTTGTGTTAATTTCTGTGTATAGGAAAGTGATTCAGTTATATGTATAATATACTTATATTGTTTTTAATATTCTTTTCCGTTATGATTTGTCACAGGATGCTGTATCTTTTTGAACTATAGTTTTGTCCCAGTATATGCCCAGGAGTGGGATTGCTGGTTCATGTGGCAACTCTAATTTTTAGGGTTTTTTTTGAAAAACCTCCAAACTGTTTTCCATAGTGGCTATACCAACTTAACATTCCCACCAACAGTGTAAGAGGGCTCCCTTTTCTCCACACCCTCTCCAGCGTTTGTTACACAGATGTATTATCTTACAGTTCTGGAGGCCAGAGTCTGATGTGGGTGTCACTGGGATAAAGTCAAGGGGTTCATAGGTCTGCCTTCCTTTCTGCAGCCTCTAGGGGATACTCTTGTTTCCTTGCCTTTTTCACTGCTTCTAGAGTTTGGCTGGAGAAGGCAATGGCACCCCACTCCAGTACTCTTGCCTGGAAAATCCCATGGATGGAGAAGCCTGGTAGGCTGCAGTCCATGGGGTCGCTGAGGGTCGGACACGACTGAGCGACTTCACTTTGACTCTTCACTTTCGGCATTGGAGAAGGAAATGGCAACCCACTCCAGTGTTCTTGCCTGGAGAATCCCAGGGACGGGGGAGCCTGGTGGGCTGCCGTCTCAGGGGTCGCACAGAGTCGGACACGACTGAAGTGACTTAGCAGCAGCAGCAGCAGAGTTTGGCTAATTTCTTGTGTTGTGGCCCCCTTCAGTCTTAAAAGTCAGCAACAGCAGGTCAAGTTCTTACATGTTCAGTTCAGTCGCTCAGTCCTGTCCGACTCTTTGCGACCCCATGAATCGCAGCACGCCAGGCTTCCCTGTCCATCACCAACTCCTGGAGTTCACTCAAACTCATGTCCATCGAGTCAGTGATGCCATCCAGCCATCTCATCCTCTGTCATCCCCTTCTCCTCCTGCCCCCAATCCCTCCCAGCATCAGGGTCTTTTCCAGTGAGTCAACTCTTTGCATGAGGTGGCCAAAGTATTGGAGTTTCAGCTTTAGCATCAGTCCTTCCAGTGAACACCCAGGACTGATCTCCTTTAGGATGGACTGGTTGGACTTTCTTGCAGTCCAAGGGACATATATCTTAGTTCTCCTCA
This sequence comes from Ovis aries, assembly GCF_016772045.2. Taxonomy (NCBI): domain Eukaryota; kingdom Metazoa; phylum Chordata; class Mammalia; order Artiodactyla; family Bovidae; genus Ovis; species Ovis aries. The sequence goes on along the minus strand of NC_056075.1, from coordinate 39,490,079 downwards.
AATCTATATATGCAGTATATAATCAAACTGAAACTTAAACATCAAAATATAATCTTATAAAAATTTCAGTAGTCGTTTTCAGATGTTCCTCAGAATTACTTAGAAATGTTTAGAATCTAGAATAATCAAGACAAACTTTAAAGCGAAGATGAAGAACGTCACTACCTAATTTTAAGACTTGCTGTCAGGCTATAGTGATTAAGACAATATGGTATTGGCATAAGGATAGACAACTCTTACCAGTTTAACAGAATACGGTAACGTAAAAACAGGAGTTGAGTTTGACAGTAGTACCACGGCAATTTACTTATTTTAAAAAATCTCATCTGTTGCTGCTGAGGGCCAGTGAGAAGACTTTCCCCAATTACAGCATCTATTTCTCATCAATGATGGACTCGGACCCATGCAAGTTTGCTAATTCTGTAGGAGGAAAGATTGACAGTGTATGAGTGAAGTTCCTTCTCCTTGACCATGGTTTTGTGGCATATGTTGAGTGAGTGGTTATTTTTTCGCATGTTTTCTCTTTGGTAATTGTGTGACAGTTAATTGTTACTCCGTTTGCCAAAGCAGTTTACCACTAGAAAGTCCTTTAAATAAGGCTGGAACAAATAGATATCTTTCTGGAAAAAAATGAGCCTTGATGTCTATGTCACACTAGAAACAAAAACATTAATTTGGTATATGATGGGTATTAAAAAGATTGACAAGATGAAGTATTGAGGCAGAGCACTGGATCTCTCATAGGCTGTCGGTGAGAGTGTAAAAGTGTGTCTGTCTTTTGTTCCTCAGTTGCTCTGACCACTTAAACTAGGGCAAGAGAGTGCAGGGGTGCCCACGTTCAGACGGCCAGGAATTCATGAGAAGGATGATAGTGATATGTATGTGCTCAACAGGATTCTTGGTTGCCCGTGGCCTAAGTCGATTCTGCTTAAACCAAGGAAGATGAACACGTTGTTTCAGGTAACAGTTCCTGAGTGGGCTAATGTCTGGCTCAACTACAGCCAAATACTTCAGAAATCAGCCTCTCTACTCCACTTTCCCCTGGGATGGCTTCGTTTTCAGACAGACCTCGGTCATTGTGGCCACAGGCAGCTGTAGGATTTGTTGGACCCAGCTGCTGAGCCTTATACCTGGGGTTGTCCTTGACTGAGGCCCCCCCTAACCTGATCATCAGAACTACTGTGAGGCCTCTGTCAGGTCCGCCCTGGGGCTGAGAGTGCGGGTGCTGTGGTTCCTCCTCAGGAGAGGCACTTGCTAGATAAAGGGGAAATGGGTGCTAGTCTTGCGAAACAGCCGATTTTTCTCAATGTTTTGTCTGTTTAATGTTTACTTCTCTGATTCCAGGAGCTGTGTCCCAGGCCCTTGTTAGAGCCTGGGAATGTAAAGGTGAATTGTTGATGAACAGAGAGTGGATCTGTAGCCTGGCATTGAAAACTCTGTGATGTGTTTGGTCTCATCTTCCTTTTGTTCGTTAGCTTTGTTCTTTTCCAGCCACTTTGTGCTCGTGTATTTGAATTTCCGGTATGTCCGTCCTTGTCTCTGGCTTACTATTACTGTTGCCTCCCCCAGAATGCCCTGTGTCTGCAATATGCCCACCCCTCATACCTCAACATGGTTCCATTATGCCTCTCTTCCCAGGCCTGGCTCAAACACCACCTCTTTCAGAAGCCCGCTCTGAAATATTTTGACTTTCATTATTTTCTTCTCTTTGCTTTTGCCTGCTATTCTGCCCATAGTTTATCTTAGCTCTCATGTGCTTGCATGCACCTCCAGGATATCTTCCCAAGCCAGGGATCGAACCCACGTCTCCGGCATTGGCAGGAGGATTCTTTACCACTGAGCCACCTGGGAAGCCCTGTCTTAGCTCTGCTGCTGCTGCTAAGTCACTTCAGTCGCGTCCGACTCTGTGTGACCCCATAGACAGCAGCCCATCAGGCTCCCCCGTCCTTGGGATTCTCCAGGCAAGCACACTGGAGTGGGTTGCCATTTCTTTCTCTAATGCATGAAGGTGAAAAGTGAAAGGGAAGTCACTCAGTCATGTCTGACTCTTCGCAACCCCATGGACTGCATGCAGCCTACCAGGCTTCTCCATCCATGGGATTTTCCAGGCAGGAGTACTGGAGTGGGGTGCCATCGCCTTCTCCTAACTTCCTTCAAGTCTAAGGATCCTGATAGCACCTGGCAGAGTGCTGGGCATAAAGTAGGCTTAATACATAATGGGTAGTTACTGTACTCCTGAGAATTTTGGAATTGTCTGCTTCAGTCCTTAAATTGTTCAGCAGTACCAGATGTTTTGTTAACATTTCATAACATGTAAGTTACTTCGCAGTAACTTGCTGCTTCCTAGTCACTCTTTAATGTAGTTTCATCGCCTGTGATGTGGTGTATTCAACCTTCTTACACAGATGCAGTCAGAATGGTGGTGTTGGTGGTCATGTCTGCTTGTAGGAAACATCCGTTTTGACTAGAAGCAGAAATACCCAGTCTAGTCCCCCCAGCCCCATTCAGTGATCCTTTGTCGGCATGCGTTTAGTAGAGCAGTGCTTCTCAAGTTTCAGTGTGCACCAGAATCACCTAGAGGGTATCTTAAAGCATGAACTGCTAGGCCTCACCTCCAGGGCTTCTCATTCAGTGGTTCTGGGATGGGCTCCCAGCTTTGCTAACAGCTGCTCAGGTGGTGCTAGTGCTGCCAGTCTGGGAAGCTGCACTTTGAGGACCAGTTTACTAGGAGTAGATTTAACCCTTGGGGGCTTTGCTCTAGCTCAGTTGGTAAAGAATCCATCTGCAATGCAAGAGACCCGGATTGAGAAGATGCCCTGGAGAAGGACATAGCAACCCACTCTGGTATTCTTGCCTGGGAAATCCCATGGATAGAGGAGCCTGGCGGCCTGCAGTCCATGGGGTTGCAAAGCGATGGACATGATGACTAACATACACACACAAGGATTTAACCCTCACTGCAGTCAGAATCACAGAAGGCACTTTCACCTCCACGAGTGCTTTTTAATAACTGTCGTTTGCTCAGTTAAGTGAAAGCATTAGGAATCTGCTACAGCAGGTGTTACCAGGATCTTATGAGTGTTTCTAACAGAACCAGCTGCATAACAAATAAAGACAAAATTCCTTTACACCACATTTCCATAGCACTTGTGTGATGTATATGGTACCCATGCATTGTTGGAAGTATTGACCAGCTCTGGTTCAGTTCAGTTCAGTCTCTGAGTCGTGTCCGACTCTTTGCAACCCCATGAATCGCAGCACACCAGGCCTCCCTGTCCATCACCAACTCCTGGAGTTTACTCAAACCCATGTCCATCAGTGATGCCATCCAGCCATCTCATCCTCTGTCATCCCCTTCTCCTCCTGCCCCCAATCCCTCCCAGCATCAGGGTCTTTCACATGAGGTGGCCAAAGTATTGGAGTTTCAGCTTTAGCATCAGTCCTTCCAATGAACACCCAGGACTGATCTCCTTTAGAATGGACTAGTTGGATCTCCTTGCAGTCCAAGGGACTTTCAAGAGTCTTCTCCAACACCACAGTTCAAAAGCATCAATTCTTCGGCCCTCAGCTTTCTTCACAGTCAAATTCTCACATCCATACATGACCACTGGAAAAACCATAGCCTTGACTAGACGGACCTTTGTTGGCAAAGGTCTGGTTAGGTAGTTCTAATTCATGAAAACATGCGTATATATATATTCCTGGTTGGTTTTTTTTTTTTTTTTTTTTTGATGATTCACTTTTTAGTCTTGGCCAGTTCCCATAGTTTTTCAAAAGCTGGTTTCTTATCCTTAATATGACATTAAAAACACCTTTTTCTTATTTTGCAATCATCGTTGCAAGAGGTAGAGGTGTGCTGAATCTTGGGAGCAGGGCAAGTTTCATGAAAATTACTTGTTTGGTCCTGAGGCATCTCCTGTAGATTGCTTACTAGAGGGGAGAGGGCGGAAGTGACTGCTGTGGAGAACTTGGCTGTCACTTTTACTGGGTGGTGAAAATTAACGTCATGCGTGGAGAGAAGATGAGCATCTCCTGTCTCAATGAAGCGCATACAACCGTTCCAGGACACCACATGCTTACGTAGCACTCTGACTGGTAACGCGTAACCGCAGTCCACGCATAAAGAAACATCAGACAGACCCAGTGAGGAACATGCTGTTTTTTTATAATGGGTTTGTATTCTTCATTATCAGTGTCGTAAAAGATAAAGATTGAGGAACTGTTCCGGAGTAGAAAAAGATTGAAAAGAAAAAATTGATAGCAGAAAGCAGGCTGCGATCCTAAACTGAATATGCACTGAAGTGGAAAAAATACAGGAGACAATAGTGATGGGTCGGGAGACTAGCTGGAATATGTGTGGTAGGCTTGGTAAAAAGAGTTTGGTATTGATTTCGAATTTCCTGAGATTGATAGCAAGTACCGTGGTTATGTAAGATAATCTCCTTATTCTTAGGAAACACACTGTACTATTTAAGTGAAAGTCGCTCAGTCGCGTCCGACTCTTTGCGGCCCCTTGGACTATACAGTCCATGGAATTCTCCAGGCCAGAATACTGGAGTTGGGTAGCCTTTCCCTTCTCCAGGGGATCTTCTCAACTCAGGGATCAAACCCAGGTCTCCTGCATTGCAGGCGGATTCTTTACCAGCTGAGCCACCAGGGAAGCCCAAGTACTATTTAAAGGTAAAAATAAATGATGTGTGTGTAATGTAAGCTCAAGTGAGAAAAATGTGGGAGAGGGAGAGAGAGCAAGCGAATAATAAAGTAAATGGGGGCAAGGGTACAGGTGTTCTTTGTAATTTTTATTGTGACTTTTTGGAAGTTTGAAATTATTCCCAAATAAAAAGTTAAAAACAGTAGAAGAAGAACATGCTCTGCTTTCCATTTCAGGGTGATTGTAAAAGTGTTTTAAATCTGTATTAAAATGTTTTCAAGCAGCAGAGTGCTTTTCAGGTGATGGTTCCTGTGCTGCTCTGTCTGGGGCCTCATCTCTCACTGTGGAAGAGCTCTTGGGAAACTGTTAGCACCTGAGAGCCCGCAGGGGCTCAGCCTCACCCCAACTGTCATATCAGCTTCTGGTGTCTTGTGCAGCGCTTCCAATAAGGCACCCTAAACTAATGTACCTTCAGCTTTGAAAAGTATATTTTTCTTTCAGCTCAAAATGGGGTTAATCCTGACTGGGAGAAGAAAGTAATAGACTATTTTAAGGAAAAGCTGAAGGAGAATAATGCTCCTAAATGGGTAAGCTTGTTATTGCTGTTTGCTGGGGGTGGGTGGGCGGGCAAGGGTTGGGCAGACTTCCAATTTCTCACAGTAGTGATCCACATATAACTTAAAAATATATAAATTAACGTGTACCGCCCTCTGCCTTAAGTGCATATGTATTAAAAGATTTTGGTCTCTTGCAATTTAAATTCAAGCAAATAAATGCTTCTGTACTGGCACCTGTAGGTGGCAGTAACTGACTGTGGGAAAAAAAAAAAGGGCAATTGTGAGAACTTTGATGATCTTTTATTACCTTCATTTTAAAGAATTACTTGTATGAGTTTAAGAGAATAGCTCAACAAAGCAAATGCCTTTCTGCTAAGTGGAAAGTGTTCTGAAGGAAAAGCATCCTTTGAGATTATAATCAAACGTCATCATACGAACTGAACTTGCAAGAATGCGGAAAGGACTTTTGTTCAGCAGTTGTGTTGTTGACCGTTGAAATCATTTGGCTCCTTGATAGGGCTTGATTTTGTATTGGGGGTGGGTAGGTGGGGAATGGCAGTTTGTCTGGATATACATGTGTATGTGCTTGTCTCTGCAAAACAGAGACTATTTTGACTTGTTTGTTTCCCTTTAAGGTACCATCACTGAATGAAGTTCCTCTTCATTATTTGAAACCTAACAGTTTTGTGAAGTTTCGTTGCATGGTTCAGGATATGTTTGACCCTGAATTTTACATGGGAGTTTATGAAACTGTTAACCGAAACACAAAAGCACGTGTATGTATTGCTTTTTTCATGAAACTTAGTGTTTACAATTAGTAGGATTAGCTTTGACCTTGTGTTGTCTGTGGCAGTTTTGATTCTGATATCTTAATATATTGTTTTGATCATAGGTTCTTCATTTTGGAAAATATAGAGATGTAGCAGAGTGTGGGGTATGTATACTTAAAATATATTAAAAACTTTTTAATGAGCTTTTTTTCCTGGGCAGGTAATATTATTTTCCTTTGGTTGATCATAAATTTACTTATCTTGTATATAAGTTCTAAGAAGTCATGTGAAATGTTTTGTTTATTTGCCTTTTACTTGAGTTTCTCTGATATGATTTTTTTTTGATCTTCTAAAAATGTCTTAGAAGGTGGAATATTGTAAATGACAAAGTTAATTCCTTTCTTTTCCTAATATCTATACACTTGCTTTTAAAAATTACTTAAGTTCTTTTAAAATTAAAAGTAGAAGAAAAATGAAAGAATATTATTTCAGGGCTTTGCATGCGCTTAATTTTTTATACCTTTTTTTCTTTCTTTTGGCCACGTGGCACAGCATTTGGGATCTTAGTTCCCTACACTGGTAGCATGGAGTCCTAACCCCTGAACTGCCAGGGAACCCCCTACATGTGCTTCATTAAATTTGATTAAATCCTGCCCTCTCTTCCTGGGAAGAAAAAAGTAAACCTAAGCCTTCTTTGATAAAAGGAAGTAATAGAAACTCTCCTACATATCAATAATGGGAAAGGGAAGAAGAAAGAAGGCAAAATCCTAGAATAAATATTCTAGCTCAGCAGGCTGATCTGTGTGGAAGAATGGCCCTAATTAGGAAGGTTTCTATAGAGAATGAAATATAACTTCCTATACTTTCTTAGAGTAATGGACTCGTGAAAGATGAATTCGTTTAATCTTTTGATGACCTCCAAGTCTCCCAGTGTCTTTTTTAAGGGCATTTCCATGACAGGGTAATACATTGTTGTGCTGAGTCTAATGAGTCAACTTTATAATCCTGCATTCCTGTTTATGGAGCCCTAAGTTACATTAAGCTGATAAATTAATACACAGTTTTTCTTCTAGTACACAGTAATGCAGTGTCTCTCTAACTCAGTAATCTCAACATCTGGAAATTGGAGAATAAAATGGATGAGGGTGTCCATCTGTGATACTCCCAAAGGCAAAGAGTTTGTGCTGTGTTTCTGAAGAGTCATAAGTAAGAACACCATACCAGGAAAAGGGTCTTTGGCCCTGGAAGGAAAGAAAGAAAAGCCGCTTTGCTTACACATACCATCTCAGACTCAATTGGTGTCTCTGGCTTTCTTTCTTTCTTTGTTTTTCTCTTATAAGATAGAATATAGATTCTGTTTACTTGTAAGGGATTTTTTTGTATGCTATAAAAGTAATATGAGTGTCTTGAAATAATTTCTTTTTTCAGTCTCATCTCAGAGCAACATCATAAGAAGTGTATCATTAAATTCCTATTGGCTAATGTTGATAGCATTCCTGTGAGAGAGACAGTGGGATTACCATGAGTGTTGTCTTTGAAAAAAGTTTAACAAAGTACTGTGTTTATTTTAGGGATTTAATTTTGTAGCCTAGGGTATTATGTATTTTGGATTTGAGGGAAGCTGCAGTATTAATTGGGCTTTCCTGGTGGCTTAGACAGTAAAGAATCCGCCTGCAGTGCAGGAGGCCTGCATTCGATCCTTAGGTCGGGAAGACCCTCTGGAGGAGGGCATGGCAGCCCACTCCAGTATTCTTGCCTGGAGAATTCCCATGGGGAGAGGAGCCTGGTGGGCTACAGTCCATGGGGTTGCAGAGTTGGACACACTGAGCAAGAGTTTGTGCTGTGTTGCTGAAGAGTTGTAAGAGTGAGCACCGTACCAGGAAAAGGGGACTTTGGCCCTGGAAGGAAAGAAAGAAACAAAACCCACCTTGCTTATACATACCATTTCAGGCTGCCCACCTTGCTTATACATACCGTCTCAAGCTGTACACACTGCATTGATGATTGCATTTGAAGTGATTTTATGTCAGTTTTCGTTTCAAAAATGATAGTTTAGATTTACTAGTCGCTTGTTAATTAACTCCATATGAAGTATTTACTGTGATTTTTATAAACAATCTGAAAACACAGTTGCTAATTTTTTTTAATAAATAAAATTTTGTGAACATCACAGCCTCAGCAAGAAGTTGATTTAAACTCTCCACGAACTACTACTTTGGAGAGACAGACATTCTACTGTGTTCCAGTGCCTGGAGAATCTATGTGGGTAAAAGAAATATCCTTTATCTGAACCTTGTTATGTGTTGAATGCTTCCTGATAATTTTCTTAATTGAAGAGATAACAATTCATTTTCTTTTTTTTCAAGCTTAGTCTTTTTACCTCAATGAAGTTAGCTGGAAAAAATAATTTTTTAATTCTTGTTTCTTTTTTTTTAATATATTGAGGTGTAGTTGGTTTACAATAGTGTATTAACTTCAGGTACAACATAATGATTCAAAAATTTTGGTAGATTTTACTTCGTTCATATTTATTATAAAATATTGCCTATATTTATGGTGCTATGCAGTATATCCTTGTAGCTTATTTTTTTGTATACATCAGTCTTCTTTTAAAAAAGTATTTTTATTTTAACCAAGCTACGAAAGTAGTAGTAAGCTACCAAAATAGAAGTAGTCTTTTATTAGTCATAGAGGTAGCATAATTTTAGGATATTCCCCATTTCATGGAAATCTTTCTTTAACCCTTCATTTAACGCCTATGTTAATGCCAACCAAGCTCGAGTCAGCCCTTCAACGTCTTACACCCCCAGCCGGCACAAGAGAAGCTATGAAGATGACGAAGATATGGATCTGCAGCCCAGTAAACAGAAAGACCAGCACGTGACTGCCAGACAAGCAGGTAGCGTGTGCCGTCCCGCTTTCCGGAGACTTCCGCCCTCCTGCCATGGATTCATGTTTAGAACTCATAGCTCTATCGTGTAGCTGTAGATCTAGGAGCTGGCAGTGATTTGGCCACTTTGCTTTCAGGTTTAGCAGAGTTACACACAGTTCTGAGAGTTTTGACGGCTGCGCTCTGGTCAGTCAGTCTGTGCTCCGTAACTGAGCGGTTAGGCTCACCTGGAGGAGGCTCAGTCTGTGCTCCGTAACCGAGCGGTTAGGCTCACCTGGAGGAGGCTCAGTCTGTGCTCCGTAACCGAGCGGTTAGGCTCACCTGGAGGAGGCTCAGTCTGTGCTCCGTAACCGAGCGGTTAGGCTCACCTGGAGGAGGCTCAGTCTGTGCTCCGTAACCGAGCGGTTAGGCTCACCTGGAGGAGGCTCAGTCTGTGCTCCATAACCGAGCGGTTAGGCTCACCTGGAGGAGGCTGCTCTGCTGTCACGTGTTCAGGGTCTCAAGTTGGGAAGCTAGAAAAGGGCTTTTGTGTTTCTTCCTATTTGTTTTTTATCTCAAACTTTAAGTAATATGAAAGCCTAGTAGTCTACCCTAAAAATGACTTACTTGTATCTGGAAACGTCCTTTCTTAATTTCTTTTTGCTCTAATTTAGTAAGACTGAGCACATTGGAGGAAAAACGTGAAGTTTTGGTACGCTGGATTACTTATACCTAAACTTTAAAGCAAATAACCCTTAGAATAGTCACAGTTCTGTTTGTTCTATTTAAGTAGGTTTGTAGTAGTTTATGTATTAAAATATTAATTAAAACGCAAGTAATTCTGATTATACAAGGAAACCAAAAGTTGAAATTTTCTAAGAGAATTTCAAAATTGGAATACATCATTATTGATTTGCCAGTCACAGTTTTTATGAGCAGTGAATTCCTTCATATGCCAGGTAGATAAGTTTGTCTTTATTTCTCCTTTTATGTCCTGTCACTTCTTAAAGGCAGAGGAAGTAAAACAAATGAGTTAATTTAATCTGAAGAGTGGGTTGAGAGAGCAAATATAGCAATCAGTGGTAGACAGAGATTTACTACTGAGTTTCATTTAACCATATATTATTCTACTGTATAAGTTCATATTACTGTATGTCTTTAAGCTAAGGCATATTTTAATATTTTTAAAATTGAAATGTTTTACACCAAATATATGTGAATATAATAATATTCTTTTTCTCTACTCCCAGATGTTTATTAAAATTAATAGTGCATCATAACAATAACCTAAATACATATTAGAATCCAGGGCATGTGGTAATTCTCTTCCTTAACATTTAAGCTGTCGATGCTTCTATTTCTTACCCATTTTGTTTGAATGTCATACTTCAGGGCTTTTGAATACATTTGAGAGCACTAGTTATGTAAAGTTTTACCTTGTTTGTGTCTTCCCTTGTGTTTCAAACAGTAAAGAATCTGCCTGCAATATGGGAAACCTGGGTTCAATACCTGGGTTGGGAAGATCCCCTGGAGAAGGGAATGGCAACCCACTCCAGTATCATTGCCAGGAGAATTCCACGGACAGAGGAGCCTTGAGGGCTACAGTTCATGGTGTCACAAAGAGTCAGACACAACTGAGAGACTACCATTTAGCCTTGTTTGTTGGTTTCTAGGCAATCTATCAGACTGTGTTGTGTATATATATGTATATATTAAGCTGTTTCGGAGATAAGTATAGATTCACATGCACTTACAAAAGAAAATAGTACAGAGAGATCCCCATATACCCTTGATGCAGTTTCAAGTGGGTCAACATCTTATATAATTATAACATCTTGTATAATTATAGTAGAATATCATAACCAGGAAATGGATATTGATATGGTCCATAGACGTTATTCAGAATTCACATTTTTACATGCGCTTACTTTTGTGCAGTTTCATCACATATGTAGATTCATGCGACCACTACCACAGTCGGAACACAGAACAATTCATCCCCTGGCTCTCTTACGTTGCCCTTTATAATCACATCTGCTTTTCTGCCTCCCTACTGGCAACGACTAATTTGTTCTTCATCCCTATAATTTTGTCATTTATGAATGTTATATAAATGGAATCATACAGTGTATAGACTTTATAGATTAGCTTTTTTCGTTCAGCATAATTTCCTTGAGGTCTGTCCAAATTGTCGTTTTTATCAGTATCTTATTCTTTTTATTGCTGAGCAGTATAGTGTGGCGTGGCAAGCTATATTTTAATTCTAACTAGTTACCAGTCCTAAATTGTAACAACTTTAGGGGTACAAGCTATCTTTAAATGATCTTTGAAGGCCCAACAATTAGTCTGACTCCTGGTACAGAGTGGAAGTTAATAGTTGTTTAGTAAATAAGTTTATTGCTGTGTGGTTTTATTCTGCTTAGTAAGTAGAAAGAAATATATTCTACCAGTGTTTTTGTTGTCTGTAGACCCATATACTCAATGGAGGGTCAAAGACGTTAAATAACCCTATTAAATATTAACTTTTAAAGTCACATCTAGGAGATTTGATGGGGGGGGGGCAGGAGTCTGCTGCCGTTCTATTGCAGGGGAAGGTGACCACACTTCCAGATCTTCTTTGTTACCTTTACAGGTCAAAAGGGCTTCTAATGTGTGTTACTTCCTTTAAAACGGAAACAACTTGAAGTTTGCAAGCTCAGAAATAAATCATTTCAGTCAAACTCAAAAGGCTGTTTAGGAATGTTCTTTATCTCCAGGAAGCCTTTGAAATGATGATGTGTAATGCTGTCCCTTTGAATTTAGGGAATGTTGGTGGTCTTCAATGGAGTGGCGAGCCAAAACGTTTAGAAACGGAAGCTTCTTCTGGACAGCAGCTGAGCTCCCTAAACTTCTCTTCTCCTTTTGATCTGAATTTTCCGTTGCCAGGAGAGAAGGGTCCTGCATGCCTCGTGAAAGTAAGAAAAGTCTTTGACGGCTCTGATGCTGACAAAGATGTGCTAAGTGTCTCAGAAATTAAAACAGAAAAGTCTTAGCATTTGTGTTAGCGAGTTTTCTCTTGCTGCTGTAACAAATTGCCACAAATTTAGGGGGCTTAAAATAACAAAATTTATCATCTTAGAGGCTTTACGCCAGAAGTCCAGTGTGAATCTCACTGGGGATAAAATGAAAGTGACTGCAAGACTGGTTCCTCTCTGAAGACTCCAGGGGGCAATCTCTCTTAGCCTTTTCCAGCTTCTAGAGGCTTGTGACCTCTTCCTGCATCTTCCAGCGCAGCAGTAATACAGCCAGCCCTCTGACCATTTTTTCATAGTCTCATCTCCCTCTGGCCGTAGGTAGGAAGGATTCTCTAATTTTAAGGACATGAGTAATTAGATCAAGCCCACTCATGCAGTCCAGAGTAATCTCCCCATCTTAAGGTCCTTTAATTTATATAAATCCCTTTTACATGTAACATATTCAAGGATTCCAGTGAGATGTGGATATGTGTATGGTGGGGAGGGGGTATTATTTTATCTACCACAGCATTGTCTTCATTTAAAAAAAATGAATATTTCAAATAGAGGTGAAACAGCATTTAAATTAATATCTATATTCTTCCTGTATCATTTCTAAGTTACTAATTTCTGCTTTATTTTCACCATTCTTTCTTTTCTTACCAATTAGATTTAAAATAAGGTAGAAGAAAATCTGTTAACAGTTCGTTCGCCTGTCTCGCTCATTCTGGTTTTTTAATCGTGAGCAGTGAACAAGTGATACAAGTTTCAGAAACAATCAGTGAGAATTTCCATTCTTAGTTGTTATGGCTCTAAGTTAAATGGCACCTCAGCTGTGCAGCACAGGAACCAGAATTAGCCCATTTTTCCTTCTGTGCTTCTTTTAGCTCTCACCAGTAAGAGGCTGTGACAGTTTCTAACGTCCATCTTGATAGACGGCTTTGAAGGTTTGGCTCTTTATTGTGAGAAGCCTCATGGCCATTTGAAGTCTGTGTCAGTCCTCCTAATACTGCATAGCTTGTGAAGTCCAAAGTTAGTAATACTCAGTTTTCCCCATCTCAGTGTAGTTAATAGATTTTGAGATAATTCATGTTTCTAGTTTTAGTTCATCCTTCGGGAAAAGCTTTTCTCTGAAGCAGTGGGAAAACAGACATTGGTCAGGAGTCCCGTGTTTTAGTTGTTATTTGCTAACCAGCAAAATGGCTTCAGGTAAGAGCCTTACCCGCCTTGGTCTCCATTTATCAAATAAAGGAGATGCTGTGAGGTTCATTTTCTGATTATTATTACTTCAAGGCTAATATCTTATGCACTTTTTGACGTCATTGAGCCCTAACTGTGATTTTGTGTGGCCTCTCGTTAGGTCTATGAAGACTGGGATTGTTTTAAAGTAAATGATGTTCTTGAGTTATATGGCATACTCTCCGTGGATCCTGTGCTAAGTATACTGAATAATGATGAAAGGTGAGTCTCTTTTGAAATAATTTCAAACTTTGAGAAAAGTTGGAGGATGGTTATATAAAGAACTCCCTTTTCCCTTCATTCAGATTTACAGGTTGTTAACACTTAGGCTCCATCTGATTTGTCATTTGTTTCTGCTTATCTTTATATACATACATTTTTATACATACGTAGTTTTTGGAAACACTTTAGAGTAAGTTGTGTATGTCATATCCTAAATCCTTGCTATGTCTGTATTTCATATATAATCCGAGTGTAGCTACAAAGTTTGGAAATTTGCCTTGAATACACAGTGCACTAACCATCGGCCACACTAACCATAAATTTCACCGAGTGTCTCAGTGCTGTTCTTTCTGAGTCTTCCTCTTGGTCCAGGATCCACAGGATCACTCATTGCGTTAACCTGGAGCAGTCTCCAGCTCTTAGTTGTCCTTCAAGGCCTTGATACTTTTCTTTTTTTCCTGTCCTTCAATGTATTGACACTTTTCTTGACACTATGAGAAAATTCACTTCTCATAGTACAGGGGCACCAAGGTTGAGACAGCAGCATTTAGCGAGGGCCTGTTTCCTGGCTTGCAGATGGCTGTCTCCTTGCTGTGTCCTCACATGGCAGAGCAGACTCTCGACCCTGAAGGGTACAGGCCAGCTACTCTGTAGGACGTCTGTCCGTTTGGGTTTATCTGATGTCTCCTTGTGATGAGATTCCAGCTATGCATTTTGGGCAGAAAACTACAAAGTGATATGTTCCTCTCAGTGCATCACGTCTGGAGGTACAGTGTCCACTTACTGGTGAAGTTCTTTTTGATCACTTTGTTACATTTGGTGCACACATGTACATACATACGCCTTTATCATGATATGACGTGTGTAGGTAGCCTGAAGTCTGTCATGTAACAGTTTACGAAGAGGAGGAGCATTTTTCTGTTCTCAGGAGAAGTCAGGTGGAACTGTCCTTGGCTTGAGTTCCCATGTCATTTTCAGAGACAGATGTTACTTTTATGTGTGTACAGCGGCCGCCTCTGAGCTGAAGCTCTGTCGTCTCTCGGCAGGGACGCCTCTTCGCTGCTGGACCCGATGGAGTGCACGGACACGGCTGAGGAACAGAGGGTGCACAGTCCTCCTGCCTCCTTAGTGCCAAGAATCCACGTGGTCCTAGCCCAGAAGCTGCAGCACATCAACCCCTTACTGCCTGCTTGCCTCAACAAAGAGGAGAGCAAGACCTGTAAGTGTAAGTGTGACGCCTCGTGGCCCAGAGCCTCACCCAGCGCGGGAGCTGAGTTTTGTGGAGCTGTTGCTCAGGTGCTCAGTGGTCAGGAAAAGTTCCTCCAGCGGTCACCATCGCTTTGCCCACTTTCCTTTGTGTTAATTCTCTTCATTAAAATGAGGCCCCTCCCAAAGGTATGCCGCTTGTCCTGTCTTGACAGTTGGCATCACTCACGGGCCAGTGCTTGACGTCCCTGCCAGTTGTCTGCTGACGTGCACTGCCTTGTTGCATAGTTACTTTGTAGCCAGAGGCGCGCGAGGGCCTGGCGTGTCTGCTGAATCTGGTCGCCCTTCTCTCTGCAGTTGTTTCCGGTTTCATGTCCGAATTGTCTCCAGTCAGAGCAGAGCTGCTTGGCTTCCTCACTCATGCCCTTCTGGGAGACAGCTTGGCCGCTGAGTACCTTATATTACATCTCATCTCTACAGTGTAAGTGCTGTGTTCCTGGGAGTTGGGTGTTTCGTTGAGAGGGACAAAGAAGAGGAAGGTTTCTGAGATCATTTGTTTTGTTTATTCGGCTTCATCACCAGATGGTTTTTATTTGTTCAGTGCAACAGCTGTTACGCCTAATCTCAGATATTCCTTTTTTCAGCTTTTCTCAGGGTCATGTGTAGCATTTTGATTGTATCTCCTTAAATGTAAGAGCTAAAACTAGGTATAGAACCTAGCTGATGAATGAAACAAGCTGTCTTGTCATTTTTGCAGTCTGTAAGTCCCCTATTTATACATCCTGAGGCTCTGTGTCTACAGTCTGTGAGGCCACTGGGTGCACATCTCACTTGTGCATGGATGTGAGCCCCTCTTCCTCTCACCTCGCTAGAGCTCTTTGTTTTCCGATTTCAAAGTAATGTGCGTGCCTTCAGTAAGCTACGGCATAAAGAAGAAAGCAGAAGCTGTCTGTAATCGCACCACTTAGGGATGGTATCAGTTAACAGACCTTGGTAGCTGATGATATCAGCTTTTTTTGTTTCCATGTGTATGCCTCCCTACTTGGGTCTCAGTTGTACTCTAAATAGATGATTAGCTTGCTTTTATCATTAATAAATATTAAACATTCTCCCATGGTAATTCTCCATGAGCCTTTTAATGGCTGTACAGTATATTTCATTATAGACAGTTGTACTTTTCCCCTAAATGTTAGGCTTCCCTAGTTTTTCTCTGTTTAAATAACTCTGTAGTAAACATGTTTGTCCTAATAAATCTTTCCTCAGGTAGGATTTGAGACAGTAGTACATAATGGCTGAATGCATAGATGCTGGAACCAAATTGGCTGTGTTCAAGTCCAGCTCTACCACTTCATGGCTGTATGAATGTCGGCATATTATTTAAAATGCCTCAGATTTCTCATCTGTAAAATGAAAATAATATTACCTACCTCAGAGTGCTTGGGAATTAAATGATAAAGTACTTAGAATAGTACCTGGCACGTGGTAGAAGAACAGTACCAGCACTAAGTATTGGCTGTGACTTTTGTTATTGTTTCTGTTTTTTAAAAAAGCTGATGAGAGTAATCTGCTTTATTTTTAATGACAGTATTAAGCTAATTTTTCTTTGTTTGCCTTTTGATGGAGATCAGGAAATCACCTGAGTGTCTTATTGGTTCATACCTTTTTTTTCCCCTAGATACACAAGAAGAGATGTTCTTCCACTAGGAAAATTTACGGTTAACTTGAGTGGTTGTCCACGGAATAGTACCTTCACGGAACACTTATATCGAATTATTCAACATCTGGTTCCAGCAGTAAGATCAATATAAACACGTGTTATAAACCTAAGTATACTTTAAAAGTCCATCTAATGGTCTTTCATTCAACCCAGATATTTAACTTTGAGGTTTTAATAGATCTCATTAAGGGGAAACAAAGCCTGCCCGGTTTCATAGTGTAAAATGTACTTAGCTCTAAACATTTCACTTTTCCTTTGTTGCCTTAGCGTGAATTTCTTTGAATAACAGTTAATACAACTGTAGTGATTCCTTTAGCATTGTACTCTCCTTTGATGCCAGTTCGTTTGTACAATTTGGTATCCTTTGTGTGCTTTAAAATTTTAAATGTCAATTAACTAAATTGTAGGAGCATAATTCTTTTTAGTTGAGGAAATAACTTTATCTCTGCTGCCCAAGTTTAATTCCTGTTTGAAAGTCAAGCTACCTTTATTTGCCAGAGCATCTGGAATGAAGTGTTTGTGTGGTGGTAAGATCTTAGGGGAATAGCTTCTGATTATTTGTGTGCCTGGCAATGCTGATCACACCTTACTTTGGAAATTTAAAAGATTGAAGTAGATCATTCGTTTAACCAGTGTTTATTCAGTGTCTTCTAGGCCCTTAAGAGACACAGCAATAGACCAGATAGACCAGCATTCCTCACTCTCCGTGACTTACTTTACACTCTTAAAAATCATTGAGGGCTCAAAGAGAAATTGTTTGTGTGGATTGTTTGTATCCTCAATTTACCATGTTAGAAATTAAAAACATACTAAGATAGTCATTGAAAACAAATCAATTATATACAAACATAAGTAAAATTGCGAAAATAGCTATTTTTTCCAAACAAAAAAAAATCAGTGATAAAAGTGGCATTGTTTTAAATTGTTGCCAGTCTCTGTAATGTCTGGATTAATAAACAGCTGGATTGGCTTATCTGTTCCTGCATTCAGTCTATCGTAACATGATGTTTGACTGAAGTATATGAAGGAAAGCTAGCCTCACACAGATGAAAACGTAGTTGGCGAAGGAAGGACTGTGTCAACAGCCTTTTCAGATAACTGTGGATGTTCTTTTTGGATGTTCTGATACTGAACGAAAAACTGTCCGTGTGGTATTTTCTTCAAAAAGAGTTTCGAGTGTGAAGTCTGAGATCTCATCAGTGAGCTTTTCGTGCTCTGCTGTCATAAACCCGTTGGTCTCTTGCACACTGAATGGATCCTTTATCCGGGATTTTGACCTCATGGGACCCCATAAACGGGTCTTAGCAAGCTTCTGGTGATATCTTTTTTTTTTAAGCCTCTGTGTATTTGAGATACATATACCAATATATAGTTGTCTATGATTTGTTTCTGGTTCACTAGTAAAATAAAAACTATTCTCCAGGAATACTGAACAGGATAGTTGAGAATAAACCAGCTCATAGAATCAGAGAAATTCTTACTTAGGATGTAGAAATTTTTGTTTCTGAGAGCTCCAGAAACCATGAGCCTACTCCCTTAAAAATTGATAAGATCTTTCTCTCCTTATAAAAGGTAGTGTTTAACTCCAAATACATATTTTCTTAAGAGTGAAACTTGCTAATTAGGAAATTCCTCTTTGCAGTCTTTTCGGCTACAGATGACTATAGAGAACATGAACCATTTGAAGTTCATTCCCCACAAAGACTATTCGGCCAATCGCTTGGTCAGCGGGCTCCTGCAGCTGCCCAGCAACACTTCACTTGTAATTGACGAGACTCTCCTGGAGCAGGGGCAGCTGGACACACCAGGTGTGTGCACCGACGTTTCCCCACCACCTCTAAGTCCCAGTGAGGCCAGGCTGGGTAATGGTTTCCTAAAAATATAACCGTGAACAAGGGCAGATTCACACTTCACAGATATTTAAGATAAAGGCTTGCTCTGTGAATTTAGGTAAAGCTTATATGGTAAACAAATAAGTTGTGTACATCAGCTGTGTTTTATGATGGTCTGAAAACTGTACCATGATACAAGTAACCTTTTTAAAGGTTGCAAGGCAGGAGGCTTTGCCTTTAGTCCTATATTATCTGAAAAGAAAAGTTGTAGAAAAGACCTAATAAAACATTTTTTTACCAACCAATGTGATTAAACTTTTTTCCCAAAGAATCAGAATATCTAGAAGATCAAATGGCTTGAACTGAATGTGATGAAACACGTTATGAAATAATGAGAAAGCAGACTGCTCTACCTTGCTCACATGAGAATGCAGAAGCCCCTTTGCTAGTAATCGGTTCAGGAGGTAAAGGTAGAAAGAGCAGGGTTAGACTGGGTAGAATTAAGGCAGAAATGATCAGAAAGTCATTAGAATTCAGTAACCTCATCTCTGTAAAAACCGTTTTGGTCCTGCCAGATTATTTTAGCCCTATGGACACATCACATACAAAGCAATCTTACTTTTTTGGGAATTATTTTCTGTCTAATTGCACACCCGATGCTTGATAGTAAATTTTGGGTGGGTGGGTAGGGAATCTTGGCTCCAGAGATATGTTTTATCTATCTGGACAAATATTGTCTGTGAACCCTCTTAGTTAATGGTCGTTTAGAAAATTGGACAGTGCCTCTCATATTTTTTAAAGCAGTAGAAATCTCATGTCTTATTATCAATGTCAGCAAAACTAATTTGGTTAAGTAATTAAAATCAAGTGACTGAAAAATTATTTTCCTGCTTTTGTAGGTGTTCATAATGTGACTGCCCTGAGCAACCTGATAACTTGGCAGAAGGTGGATTATGACTTCAGCTACCACCAGATGGAATTTCCCTGCAACATTAATGTTTTTATTACTTCAGAGGGGAGATCGCTCCTGCCGGTACGAAGGGTCATTTTGAAGTGGAGGGCAGTTACTGGAAAGAGATCTGGACTTTTGCTTTGTTTCTTGGCACTGCTTATTTTTAATAAGTTAAACTTGTTTTAAAATTATGGCTGCTGATTATTAATGAGGAAATTAAATATTTTGGTTCTCTGGAATGAACACCTCGTATCTATAAAGAAAATCACAAGGCAAGGAAAGAAAGCTGTTGGCAGCAGAAACCCCCACACGTGGGGAGAGAAAGTAGAAGCTCTCTGTAAATTGCCTGATTAACGTCCAGACCTTGGTTCTTGTTGCCTCTGTTCCACTGTCTTCTGCGAATCTTTTGTGAGAAATATTTGAGAGTTCCCTTTAGAATGTTTCTAATCAGCCTGGTTACTTCAATGCTTCACGGAAGAGCACCTTTACTTCTGAGTCTTTTAATGATGAGAAATACACCCAGTTGCTTGAAAGACGTCTAGTTGCTCTGTATAACATGCTCACCCGTGATGTATGAGGACTGCCTGTGAATGGGAACGAGGTGGCCCAGTGGTGAGTTTCTGTAGTGAAAGTGTCATTTGCTTTATGTGGTGTCTAGAAATCCAGTTTAGTAAGATACAGAGTACATATTCCATGATGAAGGAAACATCTGAAACATCGTAATTAGCCAGTTTGTAGAGATGCACACTCTTTCTATATGCTTACTGATACCACTGAGGAAACATAAGTAACCAAGAAAAGGCTAGCTTTGGTAATTATTGTTGGGTAGTTACAGTTCACATAAATTAATATTAAAAAGTGACCTCCCCCTAATAATAAATCATATTTCCTATTTCCCTCAGGGGTCTGATAGAGCTGAAGCATCCCCTAAAAATTTGGTTCAGGTTAGGAACTTGGAAAATGCTGTGCACTGTTCCTCTTTTTAGGCAGACTGCCAGATCCACTTGCAGCCACAGCTAATGCCACCAAACATGGAGGAGTACATGAACAGCCTTCTCTCAGCCGTGCTGCCCTCTGTGCTGAATAAATTCCGCATCTATCTGACCCTTTTGAGGTTCCTGGATTATAGCATCTCTGATGAAATAACCAAGGTGTGTTTAGCTTAAACCAAAGGATTTCTCTGTGTTGAATTGGAATAATCCATTTACATTCGCTGTAATTACCGATGAGGTAATTTTGCTATTTGTTTTCTGTGTTATATAATGTCTTTTGTTCCTCTGTTAATGTCTTTTGTTTGAAATAGATATTACTAACATACAACTTTAATTTTTTCTTCTATGACACAAATTTTTTTTCGTTAGTAGTTGCCTTGGGAGCTATATTAACATCTTAATTATGATAATCTGGAATTAATTTTAGGATTAATGCTGGTTTACTTATAATAGTATGCAGAAGCTTTGCTCCTTCATAATTCCATTTTTTCCTTTGTGCTTTATTATCATTCAGATTACATCTTTATATTGTATGTCTGTCAACACATTTATGATTATTGCTTTATGCAGTTGTCTTTAAAGACATTTATACTACCTTTTGTATTTACCCGTGTGGATACCCTTAGCAGTGATCTTCACAGGGATCCAAGTTACTTTCACTTCAGCCTGGAGAACTTTCTTATTTCTCAGGGTTATTCTGTAAGGGACATCTGCTTGTGACAAATTCTGAGTTTTTGCTTATCTGGGAATGTCTTAATTTCTCCTTAATTTTTGAAAGTCGACCCCTTTTTGCTTGGTGTGGAATTCTTAGTGCTTGGGTTTGTTCTTTCAGCACTGTGAGGAAGTCCTCCAGCTGCCTTTTGGACTTTGTGATAAGAAGTGAGTTTCCAGTGAGAGGATTCTTTGTACACTAGTGAGTCATTTTGCTCTTTCCTTTCGGGATTCTCTCTGGCTCTTGACAGTTGAGCTGTGGTGTGTCTAGATGCGGATCTCGGGGTTTATCCTGCTTGCAGTTTATTGGGTTTCTCGGATAAGCAGATTAAGGCACACTTTGGGGAAGTTTTCAAGACATTTGGTACGTTTTTGACCATTATTTAAGTTTCTTCCTACCCCTTTCTCCCTCCTCCCTGGCATTCCCAGGTGTGTATGTGGTATACTTGATGGGTCCCACAGGTCTTTGAGGCTCTGTTCAGATAATCTTGGTCAGCCTGTCCACAGATTTTCTGAATCTTCTGCCAGTTAAATTCTGCTGTTAAGCCTTTCAAGTGAATTTTTAATTAAAGGTGTATTTTCAACTTCAGAATATGTTTTAAGTAATTTCTCTTTATTGATATTTTCTATTTGATACCATTCTCTTGCTTTCAGTTCTTCATTCCTGTTTCCCTTCAGTTCTCTGAATATATTTAAAATAGCTGATTTCAGGTCTTTGTATAGTAACTCCAATGTTTAGGTTTCCTCAAGGACTTCTTATTTCCCATGAAGCGGGCCAGGCATTCTTGTTTCTTTGTAGGTCTTCCAGTTTTTGTGTTGGAAGCCTGGTGCTTTAAATAATATAATCTGGCACCTCTGCTCTGGCAGATTCTCCCCTGCCCTAGGGTTTGTTGTTCTTGTTGCTGTTTGTTGTTTAGTGACTTTTCTGAATTGATTTCTAAAAGTCTGTATTCTTAGTTGTGTGTGGGCACAGAAGTCTCCCTCAGTTAGTTCAGTGGTCAGTGATTGGAGATAAATTTAATTTCCTTAGATGCTTGCAAGTAGTCTCCCACTATAAGGCAAGGGACTCTGTGTCCATGGTGGGGCAAATCTTCAGCACTCAGCCATGCAGTTTACAACTCTGCCTTAGCATTTGCCTTCTGCTCGCACAGAGCCTCAAGGTTGTTGAGGAGTGAGAGCTTATGGCCTGCCTGCTCAGGCTCAGATCTCCTGAGCACGTGCACAGCCCTGCGCATGTGTGTGGCCTTGTAAATTCCTGGTGAATATATGGACATTTCATCCCTAGGATTTTCTTTTTAATGGTTTAGGTTAGCCTGCTGTATGCCCCATCTACTTATCCAGTCTGGGGCAGCTGAGGTGGTCGATAGATAATTGCTTCTGATTGTTTCTGATAAACACTCAGTGGGGAGTAGGGTCGGGGGAGACAAGCTGTTCACACTGAACAAGCTCCCAGTCAGGTAAAATAAAGATAGCAAGACAGTAAAGCAATTATTCTTCAATTAAAAAAAAAAAAGACAGCCTTGCGAATGTGTTGTTCTGAGGAACCACCAGGCAGTCAGGTAATGACAGTTCTCTGGGAATGGTGCTTTGACAGAGCTCCAGTCCCACCAGCCTCTCCAGTGGTTGTCAGACTATTTTCACGGCTGCTTGGCGATGGGGAAGGGAATAGGCCAAATTTAAATACCTCAAAGCACAATGTTCTTTTGTCTTTCTTGGAGAAAATGCTCCCCAGTTTGTTTCAGGGGTCTGGTTAACTTCCAGTATTAAAGGAGCTGATTGTGATAATTTTTGCCAGTGTTCTTGTTCTTCTTTAATGGTGGGGGAGTTTTCAGAGGTCCTGAGTTGGCCAATTTTGCTGACATTTCTCTTCCCTGTATTTAAAGGCATCATGTTTTGCGATGAGAATTGCTGGTTTGTATCTATCTGTCTGACCTCGAATGAGTCTTGAGTTTTGTTATTTTGTTTCCAGTACTCTCCTCAGTGGTATAATTTAGGTGTAAAGTTTGGTTTTGGTCCTTTTACCCATACTGTCTCATTTGTCCAAGGTGCAGGGCTGACTTCATTTTCACATTGGGGAAGGACCATCTTACTTTAGCTTGGTAAAGAATCCTTTTCCCTACAAAATGCAAATATAATTTCCTCATAAGGAATAACTTCAAAGTTCATTTACTGTTTTGATAAAGGCAGTTGAAGATGACTTTGTGGAGATGCGCAAGAATGATCCTCAGAGCATCACTGCCGACGATCTCCACCAGTTACTCATCGTAGCTCGGTGAGTCAGTCCCTGTCCACTGTTGCCTGTTCAGCGACTTGTGGCTAACTCTCCTTATTTAGGATAACTGAGGCAGACTTACAAAAATGGAAATGAACTGTTCCCTTCTAAAAACCCCTTTGTGAAATGGCTCACGGAGGGGGAATTACTTTTGTCCAGAGATCACTTCAGTGGACAAGGCATGCTCCTTGTTCTCCTCTCAAAGGGAAGAAAGTGAAAATATTAGTCACGCAGTTGTGTCCGACTCTTTGCAACCCTGTGGACTGTAGCCCGCCAGGCTCCTCTATCCATGGAATTCTCCAGTCAAGAATACTGGAGTGGGTAGCCACTCACTTCTCCAGAGGATCTTCCTGACCCCCGGATCGAACCCCAGTCTCCCGCACTGTAGGCAGATTCTTTACCATCTAGGCCACCAGGGAAGCCCCACTCAGAGGGAATCACCCTCCAAGTCTGACTCTGAAAGGATTCCTCTGTAGAAGTCTTAATTTGGCTGTTGAGCTGGGTAGCTACCAGATGGTCTTGTCTCCCACAACATTTTTTTAAAAACTTCTAAACCAATTTTTTTTTTAAGGCCTTTTTCTAGGTCTAGAGTCTAATTTGTTTCTGTATTGCAAACCAGGTTTCTGTCTCTCAGTGCCGGTCAGACAACGCTGTCAAGAGAACGATGGCTAAGAGCCAAGCAGCTGGAGTCTTTAAGAAGAGCCAGGCTTCAACAGCAGAAATGTGTCAATGGAAATGAACTTTAAAGGTCTGATATCTATAAAGAGTAATGGGCAAATTCTAGCCACATTATTGTAAAATTCAAATATCATTTATATCACATTGTTTTGTAGATAATTTATATCAAAGGAACTGATGACTTTTCCTGAAATCAAGCCTGGTAACATCTAAAGTTTATATAATATTCAGTAAGGGCTTTTACCTTACTGATTTTATGGAGCTTTTGAATTTTGTTTTATAATTATATAAATTAGTAACAATGTACAAAAATGTATTTGATATTAAAAATTTAATATTGATAATGTTGCTGATATACCATTTCCTTAGTTTCCTTAGCTTCAGCTAAGTCATAGGCCAGACTCTGTTGAAATAAGAAATGTGAGCATCATTTGAAGAAAACTGTTACAATTCCAAAGTCAAAGGAATTGTTCACTTCAGATTTTTGTCTCTCCAATGAACAGTGGGTCTGAATATGTATAGTGGTCCAAGTTTGGGGAATGGAGCATACTTGCCATTAATTCATATATGTAGTATCATTTCCCAGACATTGGACCACCTCTTTTTTCCATTTATTTAATAGTTGTTAACAACATGCAAAGCAAGTCTTTAAATGGCAGTGGTTCCCAGACTTTTGGGTTTCATGGACCAGTAATATTTCCACAAAAATTGTGGGGGATTGAGAGTTGCCAATTTATTTTGCCAAGTAATCTGAAAGAAGTCACTGTATTATCACCTTTTTTTCCCCCATAAAAGAACAGTCTCAGAACAAGAAGAGAGTCCTTTAAATGGAATAAATGTAGCTTTTTTGGAAGGAAAAAAAAACCCCCCGCTATATTGTCCTTATTTTTCTCATTTCACTCCAGTGCATTTGGGAACCACTGTTTATGGGATTCACTTAAAGGGAATGCTGCCTGTCCTGTGAAGCTGTTTTGCCCAAAGAGGAAGAGAATAAAATAATTTAACTTTTTAAAAAATGCCTTCTTCAGAAAAAAAATTAGTTTTTATTCTTTTCCTAATAAATGTCATTTAGTTGCTTTGATGATTACCTTGCATTTTGAACTTATGTTTATCCATTAGTTCCAGATGTATTAGATCAACTAACATTATCTGCTAGTCCAAGAATGCCCTGATAAAATTTATGTAGGTAGGTTATCACCAAAGTACAGCTTTAACAAATTTTTAAAGGAACAAAAATATTATCCTTAGCTAGAAAGCAAATTGATACAGCATAGTAGTATAACTGGCATCGAGAATCTTTGGAAAGGTTAGAACATTACTTTTTTACACTACCACTGGTTACATATAAAAATTAGTTTCTTCAGTCAGTAAGGTAGAAATGTTAGAGATCAGTTAAATGATTACTTAAATTTGGCATCCCCCTGGCCCCGAGGCCTAAACTAAGAAAACAGGGTCAGCCTTGAGAATGGAGCAATCTACTATGCCTCATGAACTGAAGTGGAAATTACTAGTTCTTTAACTTTTCCTAAACTCAAATCTATTTTTATAAACTAATGTAAATAATCTGTTTATACTTAGAATTCTAACTGGTTTTCATTTTTATAACTGGTAGACTAGACTTTCCTTTAACTTTTAGAAATAAAACAAAGGCTCAGCTGGATTTGTGAGAATAAACTTCAACAGAGTAGATTAGTTACTGTGTGTTTACTGTGCCAATGTGGATTGTAATTTACCAAAGAGAAGTACATAATTTGCCTGGTCTTACAGAAAAGTTCCCTTGAAAGGAAAACCCTCTTTCAAATAAATAAAACTTACCAAATTACTAGTACTTTGGGCTGTTTTTCATGAATTATGAGACTCACCCCATGTGATCTTCTGTGTGGAAAATCATTACCAGAGATAAACTTCAGTATGAGATGATACAGCATGGTGTCCCTCCTCTGAGGGCCCACTCAGGTAAGAGATTGGTACTCTGGGCTTCAGAAGTCCTTTTCTCCATGGGGACAATTTGGTGATCTAATGCAATAGTAACCCGATTTGAAATACTGGGAAAATGAATAGGCATCTGTATTACCCTCACTGGATTTAAACATCACCTCTTTCATTTTAGTTTTCAAAAATCTCTGTGGAATTAATTTCCTTGGAGCTTAAAATACATTTTTATCACCTGACCTTATTTTCTCTCATGTTGTAGGACACTTAATAGTTTCAAAAAAAGATGGTAAGGAGTACATGTTCAGTTTTGATGTTTAGTTTTTAAAATCATAACACTTTAAGAATGAAGTATTTGGAAAGGCTGGGACCAAGAGTTTCAGTTATAGCTAACTTACTAAGCTCTGCTTCTGAATTCTTCAGTCTGACTTAAATCCTTATCTTCAATGTTATTCAAGTAATTCTCATACACATTGTCACTTTAAATTATGACATTTTATTTTAAATAGTCACATCTGACACTTCAAAAAAAGATACCACTAATAAATAACAAAAGTGGAAATACTTATCAAAGTTATAGCAGACATAATGTTTAGCTGAGAATCACTTCAACAGAGTAAGGCTCTAAAGATAACAGGCAAACCAATACTTGTTTGGAATAAGATGTGCAACTTTCTTACTGTATGGGCTTACAGACAAGGCCCTGGTTCCACGTGGTCGACGTTACAGTCGTGCGTCAGGCTAAAATTTTCAGCAGTTTTGAGAGCCTATACAAGATACTATGGACTGCACCTTGCAAAGTTACAACTGGAAAACTTCTTTCAAGCTTTACTAGTATCCAATGTGTATATTTTTAACATTTCTGAAGAGAGAACAAAATTAATAGGTGCTGGTAATCACATTTGATATCTCAGGTTTCATGGCAGACAGGTCTTAATGCTCTTAGACTTTGGGGTGTAAAAGGTAGGTATATCTTAAATTTATTTAAGTAGAATTTGGGGAAAGTTAGGATCAAATGGGCATACATTCCTTGATTCCAGTGCCATTAGCCCTAACTCTGTAGGGAATGGTTAAGCCATCAAAAATTAAACCAATAGTTTTTACATTAAAATGTTTCTCCACACTAGTCACTAAACTAAGAATTTAACTTGTAGAGGTTAACACACAGAAATGAGCTGACAGAACAGTAACAATTATGAACAATGCTACTCATCTAAAGATCCATGTCCACTCTTTGAGTCTACTTCATACATTCTACTACCCACCCACCCCACTCCAAAAGTTTTCATATTATTATGTCCCAAAGTAATCTATTCCTGAATTACTTGTGAAGAGACAAACTGCTCTGTAGTGTATAAGCTACTTAGGTCCTATTCTAGGATGATGCACTTCCATTGTCCTAGCTCTCAAATTTGGAAATCTGCTCAGGTTCAGTCTTTTAAAACCTTTCCAAATTAACGTAATTAGAATTTGTGATCCCTAGATCTGTGTCACACACTCTGTGACACCTTTTTTTGAGGGGGTTAAATAAAAGCCACAGGATTCTATGTGACTAAAAACTAAATCTGAATTATTCGTGTCTGGCATTGTGTAAACATATTTTTAAGTTCATTTTGCTGGACTTCATTAACTACTTCAGGATCTGCAGGGCTCTTCTGAACCTTTGCCACTGCAAAGTTTATCCCCTGGGTTAACCCAGCCTGGGTAATGTTAGCAACCTGGACCATAGAACTTCGAATCTTTGCAAAAGGAGAGACTGCTCTGCTGCTACAGCTCTCTGAAGGAGAAGGAGTTACATGAAGCCCTCTCTCAAGTTCAAGCGTGCCAGATTCAGAGCCGGGGGTCTTCTGAGATACAACTGAATGCACTGGTTCAACTGACAAAAACTGTGGGCCTGCTTCAGGAAAAGACACGTCTAATTGACAAGGTCGAGAAGGTAGCTGTTCCGTCGATTCAAACTGAGTTTCTTCACTAGAAACTTGATTGGTCATTTGATTTCCTTCCTCACTAGCCTGCTGAGAAACAGGGCTGGTTTCTGATGGCTGGGTCATTTTGTTTTGTGCATCTTGAACAAATCTGTGGCAGTAAATATCCACAGGCTTAGCAAAGCCAGTCAATGTGTTTATGTTGTCAGCAGAAGGACTTTTCTTCAAAGAAGATTCGTGGCCTTTTCCAAGCCCACTGTCATGAGCAATAGTAACCTCTGAAGGAACATGAATGCTGATATCAGTGCTGCTAATAGACTGGGATCGACTGCCTAACCGAGGTGCTGAAGCAATAATACCACAACTAGCAAGAACATAGTCTATTGGCCCTACATTCTCTAAAGAGTTAGTTAGCTGCCTGTCTTCATCAGACTTGGAATTTGTAAGAAATTCATCAGAGTGATACGAGTCATTATCTGAAGAGATTTCCCCTTCTGACTCTGCCTGGGCTTTATTTTCCATCACACTTGTGTTTTCCATGGTTTCAAGACTACTATCTGATTTCCAAAGGTTTACTTTTAAGTTCGGTTTTAGGAAGTTAACTTTCATTTCAGGTTTTGTGAAGCTTCCTAGCTTTCGTAGATTGCCAATGTTTACATTGGATTTGGTCTGTTTCACTTTTTGATTTAGAGATGAAAATTTGCTCATTAAAAATTTTTTTCCCTGGGCCAGAGAGCCTTGGTTTTGAGATCTGATGCCAATGATGTCTTCATGAGGTTTACTGCTCTTCCTACAGATTAGAAAAGAAAAAAGTTAATTTCCCATGGAATCCAATATGACAGTTCCAATTATTAATGTAAGTGAAAACTCAAGTTGACCTCAATTCCTTGAAAGTAGCATACTGCTTAATGACAAATCTAGATAACTCCTTTGACTTGATGCTAGAGCATTAATGTCCAATACAAACATGTGGGCTAAATACAATTTTATATACAAAAATGTGTCATTTCAACACATAATTAGTATTAAGAGATGATTGATCAGATATCTTCATCTTTCTCAAACTTAAGTCTTTGAAACAACCAATGAACAAGTATTTTATATATAACAGGGCAGCAGAAGCCTTTGTTAAGTGACACTGATGAGTCACCTGCAGGCATTGAGAGGTAAGAGGTGCCACGCTATGTGACTTTAACCCCAGGTCCAGCAAGCAGGCCACAGACATCTCCTGAGTGAGCGGTCTTCTCTCTCAAGCCGCCCACATGGGGTATTGAAGAACCACCCCGGAGGAATACTACCTCCACAGTATCTTTATCCCACCTCCTGAAGCCCTTCACAGTAATTAGATGAGTTATGTTCTCTTGGACCAGACCTTTTGTCTTTACAACTCATCATCACTTGTGATGGCACGCTTCCTTCAACTGTTCTCCCTGGCATTCAGAGAGGAGGGGAGGCAGGGAAGCCTAATGGAAGCCTTAACCTCTGTTTTTGCATTATTCTGAGAATCTGTTTCCCCAAAAACCTCACACCCCAAAATTCGAACTATTCACATTTCAAAACAGCCATATGTGGTGACTCACTACAATCTGGGGGAGCACAGATCCACTACATCCACGATCTAAACCACCAGCAAAGGAGACACTGACTATAAATGGATATTTACAGCATTTTAACTAAAGCTGGTCTATACACATTGCACTTTGGTTGAATTCAGGCAGAGAAGAGGGGAAGGAGCTCCATTTCCTTATGCTTCCTGTGGGTTATCTGAATTTATTTGAGAAGACTTGGGACATTTAACATAAATAATTTGTGTTTTCTCCTTAGCCAGCCCTCCGGGTTGCTAAAAATGAGAAAAAAGGCAGTCCTATTTACCGCACATCTCAGTACACATGTTCAACACTTGGTCATACAGGATCACTGGTCATGAGAATATTTCATAAAAATTATGTTAAAAGAGTTATTGAATACAGTACTGCTTTTTTTAAAAGCTACTGAAATAATTATTTCTAACAGAAGACTGAAAATTTTTATCTAGATGACCAGATGGTCCTCCTTTCTAGTGGAATTTGGACTTTAAAACCTGCTTATTAGATGGAAAAACCCCAAATTTAAAATATAAAATAATTTATAGGCTTTCTTTTCCCAAATTAAACCTAGTGTTTAAAATATACTGGCTGGTTATTTTCTCTAAAACGTTATTTAAATTTGAATGCTCCCTCTCAGGAGTTTTAAAACATCATCACTTGTGGCCATAATTTAAACAAAATTATTACTTTTTGATCCATTATGATATGATCCTTCCCCCTCTAAATTAATCAACACAGTATTATAATGTGAATTCTCTTCTTTTTGCAGATACTTTAAAAGAAGTAAAACTTTAATTTTCTCTGTAGAATAAAGACACTTCTGTGCAAAGTGGTATACTTACCTCTCAAGCTTTTTCTCTATTATAGGTACATCTAATCCCATGGCTTGCTTGGTGATCTGCAGCATCTCCGCAATGCACTGAAGGGTATCTGAAACCCAAATGTAACTGCTTGCCACTTTAGCAAAAACATTTAAAAACTAGCAGTTCTAACTCAGAACTCAAAATGGGATTTTTAATCTTATAATAAAAGCTTGTTATAATTTACAAAAACATACTACTTCACTCCCCTAATTCAAAATGTTCTAAAATGTTAACAGAAAACTAAATGAACAACAAAAGAACCATATCAATTGGAATTAAAAGTTTATTCGGAAACTCTAATCTGTCCAAACACTGTGCCAGATGCTGAGACAACAGGCATGAACAAGACAGGCGTTGTTCCTATTACCCATGAGACGCGTATATAGTACGAAAAGCCATCACACTCAAATGCCCAAGCACACTGAGAATTCCCATAATATATTTCCTTGCCCAAACTATCTAATCAATTTGTGTCCCTGCACTGCCGGGAACAAAGTTGCTATTTCAAGATCTCAAATCACAAAGGTATTTTTCCTGATCACTCACTTGTATAATGGTATGTGCCTCCCGAGCTGCACTTGGGCTTATAAAAGCAGATAAGCTGTAACTGAATACTTTCACCTCTCTTACCTTTCCCATCCTCTTCTGGGTTGCGCATTACAGCTCTCAGTGTGTGGAAATAGCCACTTGCTTCTTTATATCTGTAGTGCAGTCGCATGCAGGAGAACTTTGGCTTACCAAAAAGAGTGGGTTCAGGACCTAACGACCCAAATGAATATATGTTAATCCTTCACATAACATTATTTTTCTTCTGTATCTTCAAAATACTGAGATTTTGATATTATCCAAAATACTTCAAAATATTGATTCATCAATCATTTAGCACTTTTTTTCATCTGAATAAGCACACACGCTTATGATGACTTGGTCTAATAAGACTATAAATAAAAATTCTTCCGTCTCAAATATTTAAACTTTCTAGACCCCAAGCTTAATCTTCACAGGACAAGTAATGAAAGAAACAATGACTATATCCACCACTCATCTCTAAAATATAGAATGGAATCTTAAGAAATGGACTACTTAGACTACTCCTTTCTGATTCCAGTAAGATGTTATTATACCAGTTGCTTAAATAACAACCCACTCTTGGAAGAAACAGTATTTGCTTTCTAGGACCTGGTTAATATCTTAAAAATTTACCTATTTCTATTTTTTCCAGGTCTTCAAGACTTAGTCGTTGATACTGGTTTACTTTGTCAACTTCATCATCATAACTAGACAAAGGGAAAGGGGGTAAGAAGAGGATTAAAATCAAAAGCATATTTGGCTGGTCAGCTGAGGCATAATAGCAAGAACCATTATGCAGGGAAAGTCTTCCACAACACAATACATTCTGGGGTAAAGAGTTAAATATTTTAAAAACTAGATGAAATTTTATATATATATATATAGTTCAATAGCTAAATGAAAATCAGTTTATAGATCTTACACTAAAGGAAATTACAAAGGAAAATTAAATTCAGTTTTACAAAAGCTCTTACAAAAACTAAACCAACAAGCCTAAAACTTAACCTAAAAGGAAAGCAAAACACATCCTGAAGCTACGTATTCCTGATTTGGCAGATAAATCTGATACCCAAAAATAAAAATGATCAATGCCAATAGGCACCTTTTGGCCAAGGACTGAAAAATGACAGTTCATACCAGACCAAAAAGAAAGTGACTGTGTATTTGAAAGAAATAATTCTGGTTAAGGCTATGAGGAAGTTCTTGCATTTATGCTAGTAGCATTGTTAACTGGGTGTCATTTCTAAGGCATAGACACTCGTAACTCATCATATCCTTATAATCAGAGAAGTGCATGTGTACACATGCACAATTATCTGCACACAGCTGTCTCACTCCTCATAGCAAAAAAGATAAGTATGTTAATGCCTAACAATGGGGAAACATTTAACTATGGTATCGTAATAAAAAATCATGGTATATGGTCAATTACAATAAAAATATGTAGAATACATCATAACATGAGATCTACAGGAGATACTATCAAATACTCGAACACTTATAAAAATACAGATTATAAATAACACTAAAATCACATCTTCAAATTGATAAAAGAGTGATGTAACAATTATGTAAGATAAAGGGGTTCAGTGAAATTTCTTGAAATATATAGCAAAACTAGATTCTTAACTTGTGTTACAGAATCTAAAAAGGATATTTACTCACATTAAAAGAGTAAAAGCTTTAAATCAATAAGCAACTTACTAGGCCACGTAGTATGCAGAGTTAGAAAGCAGTAACAGCACATCCACATCTCTGTGAGTAGCATCAATGAGGCTAAACAAACATGACACAAGGAATTAAATATTTTCATCTACATTTTTTCTATAGCAGATCCCCTTATGATAAAAGATTGGTGGGGGCTAGGGTGGGGAGAAAAAATCAAGTAATCAATGAGTCCTACTTCTGAAGTTAAATGTACACAGTCTATCCATTTGGAGATTAAAAGAAACAAAACCAAACCAGGAACATAGGAAGGTGGGGTAGGAGGAAAGGACTGGAGCTGAGGAGAAGCCAAGGAGAAGGGAGGGTTCAGGGAAAATAGGATAATGGCACATGGGGAGGAGAGGGAACTGCATGATGGTGGAGGGGGGTAAGGATTGTCAAGAAAGGAAAATAGCAGGCTGAGAAAAGAAATTACCTAGATCATCTCACATGACCTAATCTTCAAGTTACACTGCACGTTTACCGTATGTTTATACTCATGCAGAATGTATCCTTTGAAAGACTTACGTAAATATAACATTTATGTGCAAAAATGGAACCAAGCCCAAACTATTTTGCCTTTTTTAAACTACAGATTAATTTACACAGCTTTTAGAGAATGAGTAAACATTTCCTTATTCTAAGTCCACTTTGCTGTATTTTATCTCCACTCTAAAGTCAAATATCAGTGTAAGGGTTAGAAACCGAGTACTGATGAACCATTAAACCAAATACTTTTTTTAAAAAGGTCAACTTATGAAATCCAAAAATACTCAACAGGTAGCATGGGCAGAATCTGAACTCAACCTTTTAATCAAATATTCATCTACTATTAAAACAGCTTTCCAATCAAAAGATGAAAGTTAATCTGCACACTTACATTGGTTCTCAAAATTCCACTGATGGAGCAGATATTTCTATCTTAGAATAGAAATACCTTAGAATTTCACAGCTATTGGCAAAAACTGACCAAATGCTACTGAAAAACAAATGGAAAACAATAGGGGGAAAAATGACTAGTAGATGGAATTTAAGTAAAGTCACGTACATAATCTGCCTAAGAATGAGGTCATTGTTTAACAGGTACTGCAGAGAAAATTTCACCAAGATCTTAAATTGCAGTATTTTACATCAGGGGCATCTTGTTGCACCATAACTGGAACAATTTTAATCTAAAATAACAAACTGACCTCAATTTTCATCAAAAACATGCCTCCAAATACAACTAATTAGATTGAAGAAATCAGAACCCAATTAATACACAGATTGATCCAAAATACGAGCAATAACTAACCAACCAACCAACTGGAAAGAAAACCATCTATTCTACAATCTTGGCAGCCTCACCGAGATAACGTAGACGAACACCGTAACATACAATTTAGTTTTGCGCATTGGAGCTTACCTGCGCTCTTACAACTGTCGCTTGAGCCAAGCCATAAAAATTACGTCACGACACGTAGTTTAATATGAAAAAAATTTCTACACCTACTAAGTAGTGCTACTTTATCATAGCTTCTATTTTGACACGAATATTTACATTGGTCAAACACGATCTCAAGTCAAAAGCATTACGTCTAGAAAGAAAAAGCACTTGGCACGTCACAGGCAATGGAGAAAGAAGTTAGCCCTCCCCCCACCCGCAGTTTTACTTAAGTATAAGCTGCAGTGAATACTTAATTTCCCTCCCCACCACCCTCTGCCCCACTTAAACAGAAATAAACAAAACCTAACCCCCATTTAAAAAAAAAAAAAGACACACAGACGAAAGAAAACCCCTTTTGGTGCACCCCTGCCCTCGGCTGCAGCTCGGAGGGAAGGGCTGCGCTACTCGTTTTTCTCTTCCCGCCAGTCAGGCATGCCCTCCTTCCACACGATGAACACAAACACCGCCAGCACCACATGCAGCCCCACCACCGCGACAATGGTGGCGTAAAAGCCACTGTCATCGGGGGACATTAACAGGAGGCTTTGGAAGAGCAGCAATTTGCAGGAAAAATACAACCCCACAGGAACTTTAACCATCAGTCCTGCAAAAAGGAGAAAAATCTTGAAAGTGGTCGCCAGGCTGCCGCCTTCGGGCTTGGGCTCGGCCGCGTTGCCGGCGGCATTGCCTGTGGCATTCGCCTGCCGCTGAGCGGTTGGAGGAGGCCGGTGAGAGCGCGGCATCTGGTCGGTCAGTCAGTCCGTCAGTCCGTCCGTCAAGTAGTCGAAGCTCAGTCAGAGCCACCTGTGCCAGACCTCACGCCTGCAGCCACTGCGGCAACTGCAGCGCGGCCGCGCCAAGTCCCGCCCCCAAACACGGCGCACTTCCGCCGCCCACGCTCGCCGCGGTGCGCGCCCAGTGCGCAGGCGCAGCCCGTCCAGCACCGCCCACGTCCAGAGGAGGGTGCGGCCCCTGAGCCCAGAGGGAAGCTGAGGTAGGCTCCGGCCCCCGCCGGGGTCTGGGGAGAGTGCATGCAAAAACACCTTGCTGAAGAGCCGTCCCTCCTGCCCAGAGAGCCACTGGCGGGGGCCCGCGGCACGGTGACTAAGCGCCTCCCCGCACTGCCGCGCGCCTCGTGAGTCCACTAGTACGAGTACCAGTAGTCAGCTGCTCTCGGTGTAAGAAAAAGCGAGAACGAGTTGGACCAAATAAAGAGTGGGCAGATGCTGAAGGGCACCTGGACGGCCCCCCGATTTCCTGTCACATTAAATATTCCTCCTTCAGCCACAAGTGCACCACCCGGCGCTTATGGGCTGTCACTCGAGTCAGCTCTCCCTGCGGCAGCAGTGGCCACGGGACAACCAGGAGGTCTGATCTGTGTACGCCAGCGGCTGTCTGCGGGGAATTAACTGAGCTGTGCTCGGGGGTTTAACATAAAAAGGCCCGAGGGTGGGCTTCAGGTGGCTGGACAGTTCCAACTGGAGCCCTGGGAGATAAAGGAAAAGGGAAGGGCAGCCATTCTTGCTGCCTGCGCAGGACCAAGCATTTGTAAATGGCTTGCCGTAACTTTTTCTGCCATATGTTTAAAATTAAACAGGACCATAACTGCAGTGAAGTCAGTGAGGCGCTGGTTTCTGGCACAAAATTTATGGGGGTGCCAAAAAACCTGACATCAACGAAAGTTTTTAATGCAGTATTTTTAAAAAATCAAAATTAATGCAAACATACGATGATAAACAAAACATCCGACATTTCAAATAAAGATAGGATCCGACTCTGCAACCTGTCCAACACTGTCTCGCTTGCCTCACCCTAATCCCAGCTCCGTTCCTATAAAGTTTTATTGACAAAAACATGTGGCCCAACTCAACAACAACAAAACAACCCAGTTTTTTAAATGAGCAAAGGATTTGAATAGACATTTTTCTGAGGAAGACATACAAATATCCAACAAACCCAAGAAAAAATCTTCAACATCATTTGTCATGAGGGAAATGCAAATCAAAACCGCAATGTGACAGTACTTCACATCCACTAGGATGACTACAATAAAAAAAAAAAAAACCATGGGGGAAAAAAGGAAAAAAAAATAAGTGTGGGTGAGGACATGGAAAAACTGGAACCCTTCCACATTACTCGTGGAAATGTAAACTGGTGCAGCCAGCAAAGAAAATAGTTTGGTGGTGTCTTAAAAGTTAAGCATAGTAGCCTGGCCATCTCCTCTCCTAGGTGTATATCCCAAAGAAAAACAGGTGTTCAAACAAAAACTTGTTTATAAGTATTCACAATATCACTGTTTGCAACAGAAGAGCCAGAAGGTGGAAACATAAATGCCCAAAAGAAGAGTAAAAAAAGAAAACATGGTTTATCCATACAATGAAATACTATTCAGCCATGAAAAGTAATGAAGTTCTGCTACATGGCACAACACCCATGAACCATGAAACATTATGCTAAGTGAACGAAGCCAGTCACAAAGGCCACATATTGATGATTACGTTTATATGAAGTGTCCAGAATTCACATATCCAGAGAGATAAAAGTAGATTAGTGGTTGCTTAGGGGATGAGGGTTGGGATGGAGTACAAGGATTCTCTTTGTGGTGATAAAAATGTTCTAAAACTGACCAAAATGATGGTCTTACAATACTGAGCATATTCTAAAGACCACCCAATTATATACTTAAAATGGATGAAATGTATGCTATATGAATTACATCTCAATAAAGGTATTTTGGGGCTTTCTGGGTGGCAGCAGTGGTAAAGAACCCCCTGCCACTGCAGGAGACATAAGAGACACGAGTTCGATCCCTGGGTCAGGAAGATCCCCTGGAGGAGGGCATGGCAAGCCACCCTAGTATTCTTGCCTGGAGAATCCCATGGACAGAGGAGCCTGGCAAGCTACAGTCCACGGGGTCGCAGAGTCAGACATGACTGAAGCAACTTCACACACACACACGTTTTTAAAAAGTATACATGCAGCTGGAGGCAGACAGGTGCAAACTGCTGCACCCCCAAGCCTGAGGGACTGAGGCCACCACATGCTGTCCAGGATCTGAGCCTGCAAAGCCACTCCCAGAGCTACTCTTGCTGTCCTCAACTAGGGGCCACCTGTTCTGGGTCTACATCTCTGTCTCAGTAGACAGACTATTCAAAGGCTCTCTAGCAACCTCAGATAACCCAAGGGCAGGTTTCCAAACATCTCCCTTCAAGAGAAAAGGAAAACTATCCACCATCTAGAAAATCTTTAAGCCTTGCAAATGATAAATACCAGTAGCAAATTTAAAGAAATTTTAGCAGTAATAGAAAGGATGATAACCACGAAGTATCTCTCATAAGAAGGACAGTTCTTAAAGAACTGTCTAATCATGATGGCAATATAGGGACTTCCCTGGTGGTCTAGTGGTTACAAATCCACTTTGCACTATGGAGAATATGGGTTCGATCCCTGGTCAGGCAACTAAGCCCTCACTCTACAACTAGGGAGTCCACGTGCTACAACAAAAGCTCCCATGTGACATGAAGAACCCATGCGTGGCAACTAAAGCCTAAGGCAGCCTAATAAATATCCGACAACAACAACAAAAAAGATGGAGACATATAGTTAACTTTGGAAATTCAAATGGGCAGAAAACCTCATCTCTTTAAGAGTCCAAAAATTGCATCCATACATACAGTGAAAGTGAAAGTGAAGTCGCTCAGTCATGTCTGACTCTTTGCGACCCGTGGACTGTAGCCCACCAAACTCCTCCGTCCATGGGATTCTCCAGGCAAGACTATTGGAGTGGGTTGCCATTTCCTTCTCCAGGGGCTCTTCCCGACCCAGGGATTGAACCCAGGTCTCTCACATTTGAGGCAGACGCTTTAACCTCTGAGCCACAGTACTGACTATCAAAGCGAAATAATCCATGAACTTGAAGGCATGGAAGGACTCCTTATGAACCTACGGTCAGTATCATTTTTTATTCATTATCATATATGTAAATACTCCCTTGCATTCCATTGTTCTTGCAAGCTTGTTTTATGCCCCTTTTATTAAAAAACATACAAAATGTAAAAAAAAGATAAAATCTAAATAGACTCTTTTACTCTCAAAGCTTGGTTTAGAATTTTCTGAAGTATTTCTGATTCATAATATTGAAAATTATAATTTTAGATTTTAGCCTGAAAGCAAGCAATCTGGTGGATAAATTTGGATCCTGCCATTCAGCTGATATTTTAAAGAACCACTTGAAAGTGGATGGTTTTTCTTTTAAAAAGAATGTAGAGTATTAGTTGGCCTACTTATTTTATGAAAGACCAGGACCACTTAACAACCCATCAAAATAACGAGCATCATTAAACCTCCTGGTGCACGCGGTTCTGTGCATTAACACAATAAACCTAGCTTCTGGGGCATGAGCTGGGGCTGGGGACAGGGGAGGACCCATGAAACAAGCTTTGAATTGTAGTTTCACCATTTGGGTTTTTAAAAAATCAGATATTACATTATCCTATTTTACCTCATTACTGAGCTTTTTCGTGCCCCTTTAATTTTACAGCTGAAGTTGAGTGCCTTGTCAGCTTGCCTTAGTACCAGCCATGTATTTGACAACTGCCATGCACTTTGCATCCATGCCCACAGCCTTATGGACAACTGCTAGCAATAATTAGCACAGCTTAACATCCAAAATTTAAGCACATTAGTCACCAGGACACAACTCCAACTTACCTGGGGTCACAGTCAATAAGGGCCCAGCCACCATGGAACTTTTCATTTTCAGGCAGCAGTAACTTCATGTAACTCTGTAAGAGTTGGCTAATTAGTTCCTGGTGGCTTCTCTGATTTTCCTTATGCAAAGCTTCATGCTCTTTTTCCTTGGTAAATATGGAATAAAGATCTTCTGTCACTGGGATGCCTTGCATCAAATCTAGAGTAGAAAGTATTGATATCTATCATCATCTTAGTTTACTAATAGATTTTTCAAAAGCGAAAGTGAATACAAGACCTAAAACAATAAGATTCTCATTTTAAAAAACAGGCATAAATCTTTGTGACCTTGGACTAGGCATAGGGTTTTTTTTTTCATATGAAACTAAAGTCACAAGCAACAAAAAGACAAACTGGACACCATCAAAATTAGAAACTTTTGTGTTTCAAAAGAAAATGCCATGAAAGTTAAAAGGCAACCCACAGAGTAGAAGTGAATATTTAAAAATCATCTATAAGGGAACTGTATCCAAGAATATATAAAGAATTCCTGAAAGTGAAAGTTAGTTGCAGTCATGTCTGACTCTTTGCAATCCCAGGGACTGTAGCTCGTCAGGCTCCTCTGTCTATGGGATTCTCCAGGCAAGAAAACTGGAGTGGGTTGCCATTTTCTTCCCAACCCAGGGATCGAACCCAGG
Organism: Ovis aries; assembly: GCF_016772045.2. Taxonomy (NCBI): domain Eukaryota; kingdom Metazoa; phylum Chordata; class Mammalia; order Artiodactyla; family Bovidae; genus Ovis; species Ovis aries. The sequence continues at coordinate 39,451,025 of NC_056075.1, read as the reverse complement.
TCTCTTGCATTGCAGGCAGATTCTTTACCAACTGAGCTACTAGGAAAGCCTTACAACTCAATAATAAAAGAATTATTACTAATTATTATCAATAATAAAAGAATTCCTACAACTCAGTAATAAAAAGACAAATAAGCCAATTTTAAATTGAGCAAAGGAACTGAATAGACAAGTTAATGTCTTCCTGGTGTAGGATGCAGCTCAAGGCCTATTAACAAAATCATTGTAATCCCACTCCTTACACGCGTTTGGGACAGTAAGACTTCTGGGAGAGAATTGCCAACCACTGGCCTTTTATGGAGAAGCAGTGAGCCCAGACTGCTACTAGCCCGTCTCTCTCAAACTTGGAAGAGATTTAGCTTCAGGGTTAGGATGAAGCTGATATTTTTCATGGTCAAAATGAGAAAGGAACAGAATCTGGGTCCTCAGTGACGTAACTGAATTGCTAGAAAAAAATGTATCAATTTCTCCTTTAAAAAACTGTTAAAACCAATTTTCCTATCAGTACATACCATATCTGTGGCAAATGAACCAAACTTGATTACATCAGACTTCTCAAATTCCTAAATTGCCTATGTGTGGGTCCTACTATTTCATATATAATAAATAATTAGGTTAAAAAAATAGGATTTTAAAAATATTCCTAGAGACCATATGTCAAGCTATTATGTTTGGTTCTAGTCCAGAATACTCTACATTTACTTAAATCCTAAAAGGTACTACTTTCATGGAAATTAAAGTCACACTAAAAAAAAATATGCTGTGGCATGAATTCCACTGGGCAATTCACCCTCCATTTTTTCTCTTAAATAATGATAAGAATTGGTTAGGATAGTCTGATATCCTAACACCCTGTTAAATCATGCTTATAAGGAAGGATAGTGTATTTGTCCACAGCAAGAACACATGATAAACAGTAGACAAAGAAAGAAAATCATTTTGTTTTATCTCTCAGGCTTGAGTAATAGGAAAACAGAATATTGAGTTTTTACTTGATGAGGTTTTAGGGCACCATATTCCATAATCCAGGAGCCTCAACCTTGCCTTCTGTTACATGAATAACAAACTGACAAATATGTAAGGAAATGAGCAGTTTCTTTTGCCACTCCAGCCTAAAAAATCTGTCCAGATTCTAATCTTGTAAAAATTTGATTTATCGGGTAAGATGTTCAATGGAGAAACACAAGTGTATTATAAAACATATGGATTACGTTAATGAAGTTGGTTACTGTAAAATGTTAGTCACAGAAAGTATAACAAATTTTAAAGAAAGACAGTTGTGTTCCTTACCTATAACAGCTTGCCTGTAAGCATCCTTAAATCGATTCAGGTAATATCTATTTGCTGAGTTAACACCATCTTTCATAACTCCTGCTAACTTCCTTTCTCCTGTCCTTGTAAAGTCACCCTGTCAAGAAAAAAGTCACTTTGACAATTTATGCAAACACAAAAATGTTCTTGAAGTCAATGTGGGCTTTTGATACTGCAATTCTACAGGCTTTTACAATTTCCAAATAATGTAATTAAAATATCTACTAGTATTGGACTCAGATCCAAGCATGTCAAATAACTAAACACGCTATTGGTGTTATCCACCTTCACAGTTAGATGGTGCTTTAAGGTAAAGCCACTCTTGGCAGTCTGTAGAATGTCTAGAACTTATAGGTCAAAACTTATATATAACAAAACAAAAAGATTTTCAAGCCTTCAACTGGTATGATATTCAAAACACACAAATATCTGATGTGGAAAATGTAGACAGTTCCCTAGAGTGTATTACAACCGTATTTAACCTGTGTATGTGGTTGTGTGTATATACAGACAGAGCAAAGGTTTCCATACCTTGCTGCACATTACAATCCCTGTAGAATGATCCAATGAAGATTTAATTGTTTTGTTTCTCTTGGTTTTCACAACAAAGATGTCAGAGCAAGTCCCTAGAGAGGTAGGGAAAGCACAGTCTCTTTTTTCCCCCATCCCAACCCCACTATTTCCATTCAAGGCAATCTTAGAAATAGGCCCTGTCCTAAAATTGACAATTTAGGAAGAACATGTTGCCAATTAGTTAGGTCATTCACAGAAAATATTAATTTAGCAATAGGAATCTATTATGGAAAAGAGAGACATGAATGCTGCATCCAAAGAATTTTAATATCAAAGGAAAAAAGTATTCCTCTTTGTCCAGGTTTGTATAATTAAAAAGTACCCCTGCATAAGTTTAAGGTGTACAATATGATATTTTGTGTGTGTATATAGTATCGTTAATTATAGTCACCATGCTGTACTTTAGATCCCCAGAACTTATAAGTGAAAGTTTGTACTCTGACCAGTCTCTCCCCATTTACCCCATCCTCTGGTAACCATCAGTCGCAGTGTTTCTGTGAGTCTGACTTCTTAAAATTCCACACACAAGTGAGATCATGCATTCTGTTTATTTTGGCTGTGCTGCGTCTTCGCCGCTGTGCACAGGCTCCTCTTGTTGTAGAGCATGGGCTCTAGGGGCCAGTGTCAGTAGTTGACGCACTCGGGCTTAGATGCTTCATGGCCTGTGGGATTTTCCCGGACCAAGAATTGAACCCGTGTCCCCTGCACTGACTGGCAGGCAGATTCTTAACCACTGGACCACCAGGGAAGTTCAGAGATCCTGCATTACTGACTTGTCTTTCTGTTTGTCTGATTTCACTTTTTCACTTAACATAATACCCTCAAGATTCATCCATGTTGCTAAAAATGTCAGGATTTCCTTCTTTTAAATAAATAAACTATTTACTTATTTATTTTTGGCTGTGCTAGGTCTACACTGCTGTGTGCAGGCTTCCCGTTGCAGTGGCTTCTCTTGTTGTGGAGCATGGGCTCTAGGCACCTGGGCTTCGGTAGATGCGATTCACAGGCTCTACTGAGTGGGCTCTGGAGTTGTGGCAAACGGGCTTGGTTCCTCTTTGGCATGTGGGATCTTCTTGGACCAGGATCAAACTTGTATGCTTTGCACTGGCAAGCAGATTCCCTACCACTGGACCACCAGAGAAATCCCAGGACTTTCTTCCTTTTATGGCTGAATATTCCATTATATATATATATTTTGTATGGCTGCTTCCCTTGTCAACATATTCTTTAGCCATTCATTCAACATCAGATGCTTAGGTTCTTCCCGGATCTTGACTACTGTGAATAGTGCTACAATGAACACAAGAGTACAGGTATTTCTTCCAGATATTGATGTCATTTTCTCTGGATATATATTTATAAAATAGGGTTGCTGGATCGTATGGTAGTTCCGTTTTTAATGTTTTGAGGAATTTCCTTACCATTTCCCATAATGGCTATGCCAATTCACATTCCCATCAACAATGTACAGGGGTGAGCTTTTCTGCCAACCTTGTTATCTCTTGCCTTTTAGATAACAGCCATCCCAACAGGTGACAGCTCACTGTGGTTCTGATTTGCATTTCCCTGAGGATTACTGACATTGAGCACCTTTTTATGTACCTGCTGGCCATTTGTATATCTTCTTTGGAAAAATGTTCAAATCCTTTGCCCATTTTAAAATCAGTTTTGTTTTGTTTTGTTTTGGTTTTGCTATTGAGTGGCATTACTTCTTTACATATTTTGGATATTAACCCTTTCTCAGACATATGGTTTGCAAATATTTTCTCCCGTTCCATGAGTTGTCTTTTCATTCTGTTGATTACTTATTTCGCTATGCAAAACATTTTTTGTTTGATGTTGTCCCACTTGTTTATTTTTACTTTTCTTCTTGTGCTTTTGGTGTCAGTCAAAAAAATTATTGCTAAAACCAATGTCATGAAATGTTTCCCTATGTTTTCTTGAAGGAGTAAAGTTTCAGGTCTTATATTTAAGTCTTTAACCTATTTCAATTCAATTTTCATGAATGGTGTCCAGTTTAATTATTTTGCATGTAAATATTTTAGTTTCACAACACCATTTAGTGAAGAGACTATCATTTCCCTATTGACTATTCTTGACTCCCTTGTCAAATTATTAGTTGACTGTACACATGTGGGTTTATTTCTGGGCTCTTAGTTCTATTCCATTGGTCTTTGTGCCTGGTTTTATGCCAGTACCATACTATGTTGATTACTACAACTTTGCAATATAGTTTGAAATCAGAAGTAGGATGCATCCAGTTTTGTTCTTTCTCAAGATTGCTTTGGCTGTTAGGGGTCTCATGTGTTTCCAGATGAATTTTAGGGCTGTTTTTTCTATTCTAGTAGAAAATGCCAATGGAATTTTGATAGAGATTACACTGAATCTGAAGATGGCTTTGGGTAATATTTTAATACTAATTTTTCTAAGCCATAAACCTGTGCTATCTTCCACTTATTTGTTCTTTCAATTTCTTTTATCAATGTCTTAGTTTTTAGCATACAGATTTCTTACCTTCCTGTTTAAATTTTTTCCCTAGTATTTTACTATTTTTGATACTATTATAAATGGGATTGTTTTATTTCTTTTTTAGATAATCCCTATTAGTATATGCTGCTGCTGCTGCTGCTAAGTCACTTCAGTTGTGTCCGACTCTGTGTGACCCCATAGATGGCAGCCCACCAGGCTCCCCCATCCCTGGGATTCTCCAGGCAAGAACACTGGAGTGGGTTGCTATTTCCTCCTCCAATGCATGAAAGTGAAAAGTGAAAGTGAAGTCGCTCAGTCGTGTCCGACTAGTAGTGACCCCATGGACTGCAGCCTACCAGGCTCCTCTGTCCGTGGGATTTTCCAGGCAAGAGTACTGGAAAATTATATTAGTATATTTTTCTATATTAGTATATAGAAATAACCAATTTTCATAGGTTGATATTGTATCCTGCACCCTCACTGAATTAATTTATTAGTTCTAACAGTTTTCTGGTGGAGTCTTTAGGATTTTATTCAGGATTTGTTATGACAAATATTCTGGGGTGAACTATTTACCTTGAAGAAAAATAACTATACACCTAATTTAAACTAATTCAACCACTTCCTATTGCCAAGAGAGGGAGTATCTAGTAACCAGTGACTGTATTTTACATTTACATTAAATTCTGTGAAGATCAGCTTGGTAGGATCCTCAAAAGACTTTATGTAAAACAATCACATAAAGATAATAAAACATTTCTTCACCATTTACTGTGTGTCAGGGAACGATCTAAGATCTAACGTATTAGCTCATATAATCCCACACCACTTTTTTTGAAGTGGACCTAGAATTATTCCTGTTTTATAAATGAAGAGACAGGCACAGAGAATTTAAGTGACTTGCCCACAGTCACAGAGCTAGTAAGAGGCAGGGCTGGGATTCAAATTTAGAGGAGGCAAATTATACTAGGGATCCAAATCCCACCAACTGACACGTTTTATTTTGTCTGTATAAAGTTTTAAAAACCAACTATTACATATAAAATTCTAGATTTCCAAACTCTCTTGAAAACTGAGAGCTCTGGCAACCCTGGGCCTCTAGCCCCATTAGAAGTAGCAGAACAGCACCTTCCTGAGTGAGTCATCATATGCTCTTTCTCAGGTACACATTGCCCATCTCTCCTTTTAAGCTAATGAGTGACCAGTTCAAGTCACACAACTTGGCACCTGCAGGAATTTGGAAGTGTGACCCCTGCCTTACCCAAACATTCCAGAGTCAACTACGTAGACCTACCACCCACATGCTTTTCTCTCAAAAGCCAAGTTGGTTTTAAATCACACTCTGTGTCCCACAGAATGACCCACAGATGCTGGCTACAGATACTTACCTTCAGAGCAGCTGTCCCAGCATACTGTCTGCTAATGGAGTCACCATTGTTGGCCCACATTATCTGATAAATCCGATTGCATTTCACTGGTAATGGCTGCTCTGGGGGCATCACACCTAATTTTTTCAGCTAAAATGAATGCATTGGTAGATTAACTGCAGATAAGCCAGGAAATCATAGTATAAAACATATACTGCAGAGAAAAGGAAGCATACGCGTGTACAATTTAGGACCCTTCAAGAAATGTTTTCAGACTCTTTTAAAGTAAAGTACCACTTGAGAGACAGCTTCATGAACTGCTACATCTGAATAAATAGAATAAAACATTCATACCATCCTGGTGTCATTTTTAATGTATAGACTCATACTATTGTATCTTTCTTTTAAATGTGGCTATGAAGTGAAGCTAACTATCAAAAAAATCATTTGGATACAACAAAAACATTAATAGTAGCAGAGCAGTAAGTGCTCAGTGAAGATTAAGTCTAAGAGCTTCTTAAAATAAACGGTCTCATTTATTCCTCATAACAAGTCTATGCGATCAGTACCCTTTAGTACCCTCATTTTATGGATGAAATGAAAGAAGTTTGGAGAGGCTGGGTTCTTTGCATGGGGTCAACACCTAGTATGTGGTAGGGCCAGGGCTTCATCACCAAAGCCTAGCTGCTTCAGTGCAACAGTAGAAGACTTCCTCTAAGGACAGTCACAAGGTTCTATCAGGGAAACAAAACAAACCACCATGAGAGGAATATCAACCTTGGGAATTCATCACCCAGGTGTTGGAAGGATGAGAGATCTAATAGCAGACACAGAGGTGAGAGATGTAATAACTACAGGAAACAGATGCCACCAGGAGGGTTGGGGCACAAAGGGAAGAGGCTGGTTCTGTGATGCCAAGGACTCACAGCCCCAAAGAGGGTGCTGATGATGGGAATATAAGGCAGGTGAATAAACGTGTCCCTCTTCCCTCCTTCAGCCTCATAGTCTTCCTTGAAAGCCCCTACTGGCAGAGCCTGACATGGAAGCAGGTGGCCGAGCAGAGAGGTGGTGTGCAGACCCCATGCCCCAAGAACAGGCGGGAGGGTGTGTAGCTGAGAGAAAAAAGTAAATGACTACACAGTGCCACCCACTACATTATTAAATTTTGGGCCTCACGTTTTTAAAATGAGTACTTAAGAAAACGCCACCTGATTCAACTGATTTCTAGCAAAGGTTGTACTTCCCAGGTTTTAAAGCAACAAGGATGGTTGCATGCTGTAAATGTTCTATGGCAGGAAGATTTTAGCTACTTGTTTACAAGTGAAAAAATTGGAAATGAATATTTACAATCCAGTGGACTCCAAATTACCTGTTGTTCCATGACCACTCGTGCAATGGCAGCTTGGACCACATTGGTGCGATCCAGGCAGTCCATGCAATTAACTCGAAAAATCCCTTCTTGTTTACATATTATTCCAGCTTGATCAACCCTTTTCAAAAACAGTATGGAATTACTTTACAATAGGAAAAACTTAAAAGTTCTCAAAACCCACAATTCTTTACAGTATAACGATAACAACAGCAACACTGGTTATCTATTTGCTTGGAATATCATGTGGCAGGCATTACTGAGACCTTTGTAGACATTATTGTTAATTTATACAATAACCTGACTAGGAAGATATTACCCTCATTTTGAAATAAAAAGAAAAAACTGAGACGCAGAATGACTATCCTGAGTCACACAATTACTAGGCAGAGCTGACACAACCCCAGCTATTCTTATCTACACATTTAAAACCAGAAGGCACTTTAAAACAACATCCTGTTCCCTGCTTTTTGACTTCAAGCAGAAATGCATCTAAATGAGCTTGTACAGACTAATTCACTCTACCACCCAGGGTGGAATCATGAAGCTTGCCTCACTCATCTAATTCCTCTGGCCACCTGTGGCCTTAAAATCTAATCAAATGTTCTCTTCTGTTCTTTAAGCCAATTTCTCCTTCCAACTTCTCCCTCCTATAGTCTGAGAATCATCTTCTCCAGCAATTTTTAAATGTCTCAAAACTGAGACCAAATACCTCTAAGCCTTCCTTCCCATGTTAGGGACCAAGAAGAAATGTAGAGGACAAAGGATTAGAAGGAATTAAAGAACAGTAATAGAGCACTTTGCTCCATTTTGTCAGTCACCTGATACCTTCTTCCTGTTCAAAGCTAACAATGCCTAACGACTAATACTTTTGAAAAGGAGAATAGGAATCTGGAAGTGAAATAAGAAAAACAAAAAGTCTTTCCCAGCCTGCTATTATTTCAACACTTACTGGTACTAGACAAAAAACATATGATTTGACAGACCAAGAGTTTGTCAAACTGATTTCTTATGAAATACCTACCAACACCACTTCATGTCAAGAATAATGTCATGAATGGCATCTGTTAGTGTTTGGACATTCTCAAACTTCATTCCTCGGCTAAAATATATGCCAAAAGAAAGAAAAACATCTTTAAGAATATTTTTTAAGCTTAAGATATGATATCTAAGATAGCTTGGAAAAATTAAAATTATTACTGTAAATATGAGATTAATACTACTTTAAATTATATGGGAAATTATATAAATATTTACAAGTAATCTGCATTATGAAAGAAAATATGCTTAAGAATACACTGAAACAGATCACAGCCGCTGGAAGCTTCTTTCCCCACCAATGTTTTCAATACTTAGGTAAATAAACCAACACTAGAGCCAGGCTTATGACAAAAGAAATCTGCTTTCAGAATACACACAAGTTAAAATTACCATCAAAATGATCGTTGTTTTCCAGATAACTAGTGAACTTATCCCAAGGGAGAGCATTATTGCTAACGGAGTATGAAGACGAGCCAGCAGGACGAGTTTTAAGTAAGGGAATGCTATTATTCCTGCCAGGCTCAAACTCAAGCAGAAAGAAAAAGCTCCATTAATTAAGTGAAGGATAAAAGGAGAAAAAGGAACTCTAAGTCTTGAAGTCATTTTGGAACAAAAAGACTGAATATTTCAAGAAGAATTAACTTAAATTTTTAGGCAAAATAAAACCTATATGAAAATGGAACTAAGAAATGATCATCTTCTCCTTTCTAACAATGAGAACAAGATTTTCTTCCCAATAAAAAAGAGATGAAAAACTAAGGTCTCTGTGGCAGCTGCTGCTGCTAAGTCACTTCAGTAGTGTCCGACTCTGTGCGACCCCATAGACGGCAGCCTACCAGGCTCCTCTGTCCCTGGGATTCTCCAGGCAACAACACTAGAATGGGTTGCCATTTCCTTCTCCAATGCATGAGAGTGAAAAGTGAAAGTAAAGTTGCTCAGTCATGTCCAACTCTTCTCGAGCCCATGGACTGCAGCCCACCAGGCTCCTCCATCCATGGGATTTTCCAGGCAAGAGTACTGGAGTGGGGTGCCATTGCCTTCTCTGTGGCAGCAACTACTACAAATACTGGACCTGATCAAAACTCATCTCAGGAAGCCATCTTTTTTTTTCTCTTTCTTAAATTATGAAAGTATGATAATACATTTACAGGAGACTTGGAAAATACAGAACAAAGTTATACTATACATTACAATTCTTTTAAGTAGAGAAATTAAGATTTTTATTTGGAGTTTCAATATCAAACTCTCAAAAATTAATAGAGTGAATAGACAGAAAAGTAGAAGGATACAGTGGACCTGAAAAGCACTAGGAACCAATTCAACATAATTAAGATTTATACAATTTTTCAGGAAGCCATCTTACCAGTGCTCATGGAAATCAAATGAAACATAGGTGAGGTGTGAGTTGTTAAAGAGCAACACTTGTTTCAGGTAGGCATCACCAATTATTTTCTCTCTTCCTGCCTGGTCTACCAAATTAATAATAACCTGTGAGAGTGGGGAAAAAGAAAAAGTTCAGTTAATCAGATCTGAGACTCATGATTTTCACTGAATTTATTTAGAGTTATGTTTTAGAAATATTTTGTACCCAGACTTAGAAGTTAATCCACTCAAGCATCAGTTTTTTCCCTTATAAACTTAGATTTTCATTTGTTACACTTAGGTTTATGAGAATTTACATCAATGGCAAGAATAGTTTTACACATTATACATGTGCAATAACCTATTAGAATACAAGTCGAAAACAAGTTCCTTTATGATAGATATATTAAATCTCTAGAATAATTTTTAAAGAAATATACAAGACCTACATGTTAGACACTATGAAACGTTGCTGAAACACAGAAAACCTGAGTAAATGGAGAGAGACACCATGGTGCTGGATGGCAAGATTCAACATTGTAAAGATGTCAGGGATCCCCAGGTTAATCTACACACTCAACAATTCCAGTCAAAATTTGAACAGGACCTTTGTACAGACTTCACAAGTTAATTCTAAAGTTTTTCTGGGAAAGTGAATAATATGGGAAAATTTTTGAAAACCAATAAAGGACTTGTCCCACTGAAGAGCAAAACATACGTTAAATCTAGTGATTAAAACTATGGTATGAGTGCGGAAAAATGAACGACTCAACAGAACAAGACAGATGGCCAAGACAGACCTATGAACACTGAGGAATCTAAGCTACGATGATATCATTCTCAGAGAATATGGACTATACTATACACAGACTATACTGTAGATTCTATATATTACTATACTGTAATATACTATAGTTCAGTCACTCAGTCGTGTCTGGCTCTTTGCGACCCCATGAATGACAGCATGCCAGGCCTCCCTGTCCATCACCAACTCCCAGAGTTCACTCAAACTCATGTCCATCAAGTCGGTGATGCCATCCAACCATCCCATCTTCTGTCGTCCCCTTCTCCTCCTGCCCCCAATCCCTCCCAGCATTAGAGTCTTTTCCAATGAGTCAACTCTTCGCATGAGGTGGCCAAAGTACTGGAGTTTCAGCTTTAGCATCATTCCTTCCAAAGAAATCCCAGGGCTTATCTCCTTCAGAATGGACTGGTTGGATCTCCTTGCAGGCCAAGGGACTCTCAAGAGTCTTCTCCAACACCACAGTTCAAAAGCATCAATTCTTCAGCGCTCAGCTTTCTTCATAGCCCAACTTTCACATCCATACATGACTATTGGAAAACCATAGCCTTGACTAGACAGACCTTTGTTGGCAAAGTAATGTTTCTGCTTTTGAATATGCTATCTAGGTTGGTCATAACTTTCCTTCCAAGGAGTAAGCGTCTTTTAATTTCATGGCTACAATCACCATCTGCAGTGATTTTGGAGCCCCCAAAATAAAGTCTGACACTGTTCCATAGTGGCGTACTATAAATGATATTGGGATAACTGTCTGTTTACATGGCAGGGACTTAAGTTAGCCCCTTCACTATATATAAAAGAAATTCTAGATGCATTAATGATCTAGGTATTTTTCTTCAAGTTATAAAAAGACAAGAATAATGTTGGCATGATTTTTCCCATGCCAACATGGGAAAGTCACTGGACTTTCCAAGCATAATAAAAACCAGAGAGCATAAAGAAAAAGATGGACAGATGTGACAACATGAACATTTAAAACCTCTGTGTACAAATGACAGTATAAGCAAACATTAAGAAAAATAGAGGACTACCTAGGGGAATACACCTGCAATACAAAAACCATTAAAATAGAGTGCTATAAATTCAGTAAGAAAAATACAGGTAAAGGATTCAGAAGATATTCAGAAGAGAAAATAGACAAATAGGCAATATACATGAGATTTGCAACTTCGTTAATAACGATACGTAAATTTTAAAACAGAAAACCAGTTTTAGTCTACAGACAGGCAAAAACTGAATGCTAAATATGGACAACATGGTGAATATGTGGAGTAATGGGTACCAGCTCTCGCTGCTAAGAGTATAAACTGGAATGATCTTTTTGGAAGCAACTGAGTAGTGGGTATCAACCTAAAGTTAATCTAATGTGTGATCCCTTGGACTGCAAGGAGTTCAAACCAGTCAATCATAAAGGAAATCAGTCCTGAACATTCATTGGAAGGACTGATGCTGAAGCTGAAGCTCCAATACTCTGGCTGCCTGATACAAAGAACTGACTCATTGAAAAATACCCTGATGCTGGGAAAGATTGCAGACAGGAGAAGGGGACAACAGAGGATGAGATGGTTGGATGGCATTACCAACTTGATGTACATGAGTTTGAGCAAGCTCTGGGAGTTGGTGATGGACAGGGACACCTGGCGTGCTGCAGTCTATGAGGTCGTAAAGAGGTGGACACAACTGAGCAACTGAACTGAATGTGTGATCCAGCCATATCACTTCTAGAAATTCAGTCTATAAAGCACATACATATTTCAAAACGTGTAAAAGATTTTCTCTGGGGAATTTTAGAATAGCAAGCAGAAACTACATCCTAAAGGTCCACCAGCGGAGAACTCGTTGAATAATAGCCATCGGCTACTATGTGAAAATAGTTGCAGAACAGTGTATATGGTATAGCTTATAGCCTTCTTTTGACTTAAATTTCGAATGCATATATATGCACGTGTCAAGACGTTTCTTTGCTGCAAATAACAAATCCCTGACTCAAATCTCAGGACAGAAGTCTGTTCTGAACCTCAGAAGTCTGGAGGCTGCATGGTTCTGGAACTGCTTTACTCAGTAGTTACAATACCAGCTCTTTTGTTCTACCATCTTTCACATACTGATCAATCCTCAAACTAATGAACTAGCCTGGTTAAAGTTGCAGCAGTTACCAGTCAAACCCAGACACAACCACCACAGAGGGACTGTGGGTTCCTGCATTTCTTTTTATTAGAGTAGGAAATCTTGCCTGGAGCCTCCCAGCAGACTTCTCTTCACATTAGACCTCGTTGGTCAAAGTGCCAAAAACATACATTGGCCCACACCTATACCAACCACAGGCAAGAGCAACAATATTGACACCATGACAGTCAGACCAACCATAGGACCACCTCCCAGGACAATTACCCAAGGGATGAGGATGGGTAAAAGGATACCCTTGGGGTACCGTTAGAGAGGAACAGGTGACTGCTAATACCTACGCCCGTAAGATTCATGTGTACAAACAGGTCGTGAAAGTCAGCAGGAAGCAGGAAGCGTGATCAAGAGGTTATTTCTTCTACTTTCTTTACATTGGAGAAGGAAATGGCAACCCACTCCAGTACTCTTGCCTCCTCTCAGTATTACTTCAATTTTTATAACGATTAGGTGTTACCATTGTAAGTAGGTGATACTACTTATTGGCTCTGTTGAGCTTAGTCGTGTCTGACTCTTTTTAGCCCCATGGACTGTAGTCTGCCAAGCTCACTTGTCCATGGGATTTTCCAGGGAAGAATACTGGAGTATGTTGCCATTTCCTCCTCCAGGGGATTTTTTGGCACTTGATTCAGGGATCAAACCCGCAGCTCTTGTGTCTCCTGCATTGGCAGGCAGGTTCTTTACCACTAGAGCCACCTGCTGCTGCTGTTGCTAAGTCGCTTCAGTCGTGTCTGACTCTGTGCAACCCCATAGACAGCAGCCCACCAGGCTCCCCCGTCCCTGGGATTCTCCAGGCAAGAACACTGGAGTGGGTTGCTATTTCCTTCTCCAATGCATAACAGTGAAAAGTGAAAGTGAAGTCGCTCAGTCGTGTCTGACTCTTAGCCACCTCTGACAGAGGAGCCTGGTAGGCTGCAGTCCATGGGATTTTCCAGGCAAGAGTACTGAGTGGGGTGCCATCACCTTCTCCGAGAGCCACCTGGGAAGCCCACAATACTACTTCTAATCACATACTGCAAATACATGACATTTTTTTCAGATTGTAAAAAATTCAAATGTGGATAAAGGTCACATCCTTCCTGAGCACACCTAGTCCACAGCTTTCCCTGAAGGTAACTCCTGCTACAAGTTTGAAGTGTACCCTTTCAGGCCACCTAAGCACGTCCCTAAAAAAATGTGTATGCCATATGTAGGTGAGAACACACGTATATATGGAAGAGAACTGCATATGTATAAAGGCACAGTTTTGTTTTGTGGGATTTTTAAGTGGTAACATGCCATATGCTATTATATAGTTTTCCTCTCACTCCACTATATGATTTTAAGATATTTTCACATTAGTACACACAGATGCATCTCAGCATTTTTAACTATTTGTATTCAACACTTTAGATATGCTGTACTTTATCCACTGAATGCCTAATGAACAATTAGGGTTTTTTTAATGCTGCAATAAAGGAGGTTTATACATGCCTCCTGGATTGAACACGTTTCTCTCAAGGAGATTTAAGTTTTTTGTTTAATTTGTATTAGAGTTATGGCTGCTCCACATCCTTGGCAAAACTTGTATTTTCCATCTTTTTTATTTCAGTCATCCTAATGTGTGAGTGGTGGTTTTAGTTTGCATTTCCCCAATGATTAACAAAGTGGAGTACCTTGTCCTGTTTATTGTACTTGGACTGTCCTTTGTCATGAAGAATCTGCTTAAGTCTTTTGCCCATTTTCTTTGGGTGGTACACATCTTATGAATTTGAAGGCATTCTTAGTGTACTCTCGATATAAGCCCTTTGTCATATATGTCTTCTGCAACTTTCTGAATTGCCTTTCCATTCTCTTAATGGTGCTTTTTAATAGTCGAGAATTTCTTTATTTTAGTAAAGTCAAATTACCAATTTTTCATTATGGTTGGTACTTTTAAAATCTTATTTCATTTTAATGAATAATATACCACTTGTAGTGTTTTAATATTGAAAATATATAATTCAATAAAGTTTTAATAAAAATCAAAAATTTAGTAAAGTCTACTTATTACCGTTAGTTCTTTTAAAACCTTGTTTAAGATTCAAGGTCAAAAGATAGTCTAAATGCAATATTTTCCTTTAAAAGGCTTATTGTTTAACCTTTCATATTTAGATCCATATCTATTTAGAACTGATTTCTGTATATGGCATGCAGGGCCAAAAAGCAAATTACTATACTAACAGTATAAGCGTATTTTATTTTGATTGATAATACCACTCAAAAATGGCCACAGCAATTTATGCTCCTCCCAGAGAAGTGTTGCTGCTGTTCAGCTGCTAAATCTTATCCAACTCCTTGCAACTCCATGGACTGCAGCACTCCAGGCTTCCCTGTCCTTCTCTAGCTCTCGGCGTTTGCTCAAATTCACGTCCACCGAGATGGTGACGTCATCCAACCATCTCATCCTCTCTTGCCCCCTTCTCCTCTTGCCCTCGATCTTTCCCAGCATCAGGGACTTTTGCAATGAGTCAGCTCTTCACATCAGTTGGCCAAAGTACTGGAGCTTCAGCATCAGTCCTTCTAATGAATATTCAGGACTGATTTCCTTTAGGATTGATTGGTTTGATCTCCAGCAATGTGTGGCAGTTCTCATTTCCCCAGTTACCTGTCTTTATTTCTTCTTTTCACACTTTATATAATTTTTTCCAATGTGAGGATTTCCTTTTTATTTCCCTGCTGGGACTGTCTTTGGGACTGCAAAACATTTATATATTAATTTTGCAAGAACTGAAGTCTATTCGATATTGAGTCTTTCCGTCCAGGAACATGGTATTGTCTCTCCGTTTTCTTCTATGTTCTCCAGTAGACTTCCCCCCCAACAGCCCCCTCCCCTCATATATATGCTATCTTTTTTGTATGTTCAATAGATTTTAGGCTATTTCTTCCTATTGTGCTGTGGTTATAAAAACGCATCCCATGGCATTATACCATCAGACTGGTCACTGCTAATAGATAAGAGTCACTGATTATTTTATATTAAATCTATATGAAATCTGGTCATCTTATTGAAATTGTATTTCACCCAACAGTTCTCAAATGATTTTGGTTTATATGTTCACATATCTACATATTGACTGTATGAATACATAAGAAAGGTGTGCAGAGAAAAAAAGATACTGAAGGATATTTCTAATTGTTACCTCAAAGAGGTGGACCTGAAAGATGCCTTTCATATCTTACTTTAGATATATCTCAGATTGTGATAACTGATAGTAGACTAATCTCATCTAATAACAATCTAAAGTAGCTGACTCAATAATTGTTAAAGAATACTCTTAGCTTATGTGTTTCTTAACTTCATGACAAATGCCGTTTTACTTAATTATGAACCATATGTCATTATCTTCATGAAATTTAAACAGATGCACAACCATTTCTAAAAATATGAAGGAACACATTACTACAGATGAAATCCCACCTGTTTTTTGTAAATTTTCAGTTGTTCTTCGAAATGGGCACAGAAATAGGCAACCGTGTCCTTTTCACCTACGAAGAAGTGATACAAAATCTGTTTTTCCTTCCCATGTTTAAGACGGCGTCTAGTGTCTATTTCATCTTTATTCTTACTTTAAACATTGACAGCCCAAATGTAACTAAGATTGTCTAAAACTAGTATTTTTTAAAGGAAATGCTAAGCTGAAAATTTGATTTCTCTTTTTTCCCCAGTTAGACTAAACTGAAACATACTGAAGATGTCAACTATGAAACTATGGCATTTATCTATATATTCAACCAACTTGTCAGAAAACATTTCATGTAGTTTATAATAAATTAATAAAACCCCCTTAAAGCAAGGATATTAAAAATCAAAGTTTGCTGAAGTCTCACAAATATGAATTAACTTTTGAGTGAAAAACATTCTGTAAACAATTTTAAAATCAGCCCCTTTGAGTAATCTAATTAGATTAATATGATTTAGCTATTCCGGTTAAAATACTTGAAGAAATTAAATCCTTAATATTTCAAACAACAAACCTTTCACAGCAAATGTCTGAAAAGAGATTCTACCTATTCCATGAAGACACTGTCTTGTTAAGGTATTTCCTGCTCCTACACATACTGGCTATATTTACACTTTTCCAAAATTAAGCACTGTAATAAAGTATTCTTCAAAGAAACAACAAAATCTGTGAAATAAGCTATGCGATGCTCTACTTTGCAATTTTTTATTGTTAATTACTTGAATTGTCAGCAACCACTATTATTAATGCTTTTGAGATTATTATATCACTATTAAATCTCAGTGTACCAGCTACCGTCTTCAATGAACTATCTGGCAAAATAAATCCAAACCTACACAGTATCTAGGATTTTAAAAACATCTCCTCTGAAATCATCATTTGCAAACCAAATAACTGACAGGCTTACTTCTGTCCAGCCGAGGCCTTGGGTTATATCTATATCCAGCCTGGCTCCAGAAGACGGGCACAGAGCCTCGTGTCTGAATGAACGACAGGGTATGACTATGCACGTGAATTAACTGCTCAGTCTCCACGTAATTTGCAACATTTCCATTTTTATCCACTCCTCTTCGCTTATAACGCATTCCTAAAAAAAAATTAAAACAGCAAAAATTTTAAAAATTAGTCTGGTTTGGGGGAGAATGGATACATGTACATGGATGACCAAGCCCCTTCACTGTTCACCTGAAACCATCACAATATTGTTAACTGACTACAGCCCAATACCAGATAGAAAGTTTTTTAAAAAATTTGTGTCTTTCAGGATAGCCTTGGGGATCTAACATGCAACTGCTTGGCAGCACAGTATTAACTTACCCCAAATCATGCCTGTATTCACCAGTGTTTTTTAAAAGTTGAAGCTGAGATAATGCCTGTGAATTGAAAGAGGAGGGTTTTCCCAAAGGTGCTAGCTGTGATTTATTACAGTGATACAGGCTGTCAGTAGGAACAATGGTATTTAGAAGCACATCCCAAGTGGTTTTCTGCTCTTTTCCACAATATACCTCCTTTTCTTTCCCCTCTTGTTAACACTCTCCCATTCACTTCTCTCCAAAAAATTGGTCTCCAATTACACCACACTATTGAGAGTCACTGAGCACTTTGAAGCTGTTTTTCCAAATCCATTATTGCCATTAGCATTTCAATTCATCTGCAATGTTCCCTTCTCGCCTGGATCTGATTTGCACACTATTACAGCCCTCCACTTACCTGCTCTGTGTCTACTTCGGCGTGAAATGAGAGCCACTAGAAATCGTGGGTGAATGTCATCTACACAGGTGGACTCCTGAGGTGGGGTCTCTGGGCTGCTTTTCTCATCGTCAGATGACTCATTATAATTAACCACAAGCTCTTCAATCTGCACAAAACCTTGGATGATGGGGATGATCCAAAAGTCCACATCTCGTGTCTGAAAATAATATGAACACTATGTTATTTCTATTCTGCACAGCACTGCTACTTCCTCAAATCCAAGCAGTGGACATCACATACTTGCTAGTCCTTTATTAGAAGCAGAAAACTTCCATTCTTTAACCATATTTTCTGCTTACTGGAGAACACTGAGGAATGAAGGGAGGGAGGGGGCAGAGCCTTTCATTTCCTTTATGGTGGTCATTCAAGAAGAGCTGCCTGAGAGGGACCAGAGCTAGGAGCTGGGTGGCTGGGTACAAATTCAGGCTCCACAACTTACTCCCTCACTCAGAAGAATGACTTAACCTCTCCAGGCCTCCAGACATTCTGCTTTGTGAAATAAGACAACAACCTCATAAGGTTACTGTGAAGATTAAATGAGTAAAATCTAAAATGTCTGTCTGCTTATAATAAGGATTTAACAAATGTAGCTAGTATGGTTATTCCTGTTGGTATAAAAGAAGATATAGCTTAAAGGTTGCTTTTCAACTCACAATTGTATTAAGCCTTTAGTAAAACCATCTTTGATCACTTAGTTATGAAACACAAAGGTCTATTCTACTTTCTAGTTTAGACAAAGTCTTGCTTTGTGCCCAGCTAAAATCTAAGCAGTCAATGAACCAAAAAAAAATCATGTCCATAAATATTTTAAAAAGTCATCCAATGTAATTAGGTAAGTATTAAAGGCAAAGATCTCCTCTTAAGTCTTTGAGACTAAGAATACTCAGAAAATTTCTCAACTGACTGTATCCAGGGACAGTAAAGGATGAAAAGTGCTCCAGAGAAGTTGTTCTTTGTCCCTCTTTTTCCCCTGTCTCCATATCTGTATCTATGCTTGATACAGATCTCAGCATCAACTTCAAATCCACCCCCCCCTTTTTTTTTTTTTTAACAACCATATCTTCCAAGTCCCCTCACATTTCTGTTTTATGGAGCCTGTAGACAGGATCTCAGGAAGGTGATTAGAGTTGCAAACAGCGAGGCGAAGATCTATCCACATTCATTATTTTCATTACCATTCTCATTATTTTTAATTTTGTTCCAGCAATAAATGCAAATGAGGAAACAGGAACATTTAATAACTGGGATTCCCTAGTGGCTCAGATGGTAAAAGAGTCTGCCTGCAATGCAGGAGATCTAGGTTTGATCCCTGGGTCGTGAAGATCCTCTGGAGAAGGAAATGGCAACCCACTCCAGTATTTTCGCCTGGAAAATCCCATGGATGGAGGAACCTGGCAGGCTACAGTCCATGGGGTCGCAAAGAGTTGGACATGACTGAGCGACTTCACTTCACTATCTCACTAAAGGAAAACTGGGCTTCAACATTTCCAATGGGTAAAAACAAAATACCTTTTAGAGGAACTCTATGGACATTAGTTCCATAGCTTTAAATTATGAATGTCCTATGGGAACCTGCTAAAAAGATAAGTCTGTGGCCATATAGTTGAATTGTGAATCGCCTTAAAACAGTACCTTGGTTTTCCCGAGCTAAATGATTCCCATTCTACAGGGTAAAACATTATGTGAGTTTTTAAATTTCTTTTAATACACCTTAAAAATATTTGCTTAACAATTATAACTACCTTAGAATATTTCAGAAACAACTACTCACACCAATCTCAGTAAGGTCTTGTATCATATATTTATTCCAAAAAAATCGGTCATCAACCTGAAAAAGGTAGAAAACAAATAGGTCAGAAACATGTTGCTTCAGTTTTCCCACAGAGGCCAGACAGGGCCATAAATTGCTCTGGAGGCAAACCCTGCTCTGAGCTGTGAGGTGTACCTTTTGCCAGAGGGGACGGGGGTCCTCCCCAGAGCTTTGCCTCTGCACGGAATTGGTCAGGTCATAGGTCAAGCTATAGTAAAAGGATTCCGAGTCCATGAACATCTTCAGCAACTCCTCGAGTAATCTTCTCTCCAGCTTCTCCTTTTCTCTACTTTCCTTAACCTATAAGAAATGTATCTACTATTACTGCAGGAATTAAATGCAAGGCATTATGTGGATACCACTCAACTCCCTAGGAGAAAAGTGAAAAATAATCCCAAGGACATGCAGAGACAGTGCTTTAAGATGATGAGTAGTCTGAAAATAAGTTTCCTAGCAGGAAAGTCACCCCTCCATTTAAAACTAATCAAAGATGAATTCCAAGCCCATATCAGTCAAACTCTTACTTTCTTTTTATTAGGAGCAGACACATTGGATTTAATATGCGTAAAGGTCTTCAGTAGAAACTTTGAGTCATCAGGAGATGGTATAATCTTCTCTGGTTTGTTAATTCCAAAATGATGCTTCTTACAGAGCTACATAATTAGGAAGAGAAAGAGAATTCATTATTACTAATATCTGCTTGCTAAATGTTCTAGCATGAGTGCACAAGTGTAGCTACTGCTCAAGCATTGTGGTTAAAACCTCAAGAGCAAGTAAAATGACCAAGTAGTCCACTGATATTAGAAAACACAGCTGTGGTTTTAAGCATTAGAAAGCTACAGCAGAGCACAAGCAAAAAATACAGGGCAGGACACACTGGGGGCGTTATAGCAAGCTCTTATCTAATATAACTGAAGAATAAAATGCTCTGGTTGGGGTTCATTAATGCTTTACAAATTGGCATCTAAGATTTCCCGGATGGCTCAGTGGCAAAGAATCTGCCTGCCAATGCGGAGGCTCCTGGGTGGAGAAGATCCCCTAGAGGAGGGCATGGCAACCCGCTCCAGTATACTTGCCATGGATAATCCTATGGACAGGGGAGGCTGGTGGGCTACGGTCCATGGGGTTGCAGAGTTGGACATGACTGAAGAGAACTGAGCATGTACAGACACACAAGATTAAAATTAGTGCAATATACACATTTTCTATGCTCTAGGAACATTTCTTTACAGCAATCTGTGCTAAATATTAATGCTAGTTAGTGGAGTGTTTTGGGTGAGAAGATGCCAAGAGTCTGCTCTATTAGCAATCTTAAAATCTGGACATTTCAACTACTCTTTCCCCTTCTATCCTCACACACACACATTGGTAAAATAAAAACATACTCATTGGGTCCAGAGATTAAATTTGGAGAACCAAAAAGTTGGAGCTGCAGGAAATGAGCAGTCTAACCCACAAAGGCGAGGAAGAGGATGGAAAGGTTTAGGCAAGAGAAAGGCACAAAGGTTCTAGAGACGACCATCTGGCTAGAGTTGAGCATTTTACATATAATTTTATGTGACTCAGCACACAAACCAAACATTCTGAAGGGGACACATGGATTCTATTAACCATATGCAGACGAATGCCATTTTTTCAATACACTGGTTTTATTGCTGTGCTAAGTGGCAGAACCCTATTAGGAGGTAACATTTACTATATGCTTATTATTAGTAATGTCTTACTTACAAAATAACTATTACTAGGTAATAAACAGGATGAGAAAACAAGGAGAGCAAAAACTAGTCCAAGCTGGTTTTTTTTTTTCTTTAATTATTATTTATTTTTGGCTGTGCTGGTCTTCACTGCTGCATTGGTAGGCGGCGGGGGGCGGGCGCATTCTCCAGTTGCAGCGAGCTGGCCCTGCTCTCTAGCTGTGGTGCACAGGTTTCTCATTGTGGTGGCTTCTCTTGCTGCAGAGCTCATCCCAGGCTCATCCCAGACCAGGGACTGACCCTGTGCCCCCTGCACTGCAAAGCGAGTTCTTAACCACTGGGCCACCAGAGAAGTCCTAGTTCAAGTTTGATAGTAAGTTTTTTTTTTTTTTTAAAAAGGAAGGAGACTGTTTTGGTTTTATCAGATTGGAAGTGCAGACTGATAACTGAACCAAGAATTTACATGTAATGCAATCTTATGGGTTTTATGTCTTTTTAAAGCTCTGGCTATCAAACACTCAATTTACATGGGTTTTACAACACGACTACAACTTTACACTCCTCCTGGCCTACCAGAGGAAGACAAGGGAACCCAAGGGGAAGTTAAAAAAGATCTATAGTCATCCTGCTGAAACCCGAACTAACTTAAATTTTCTTCCAAGGGTTTCCTCGGTGGCTCAGAGGTAAAGAACCCACCTGCAATGCAGGTGCCACAGCAGATTCTGGTTTGATCCCTGGGTCAGGAAGAACCCCAGGAGGAGGAAATGGCAACCCACTCCAGTATTCTTGCCTGGAGAATCCCATGGACAGAGGAGCCTGGTGGGCTACAGTCTGTGGGGTCCCAGAGAGTCAAACACGACTGAAGCAACTTAGCACACACACAAGCAAAACTAACCAGATCATGACGTGATGGGGAAGGAGAGAGAATCAAGCATATGGATGTTGCTCCAGCAGTTCTCCCTGTGGCCTTCTTTCTGCCTGATCACTCGACCAGCACAGAAACACAGATATTTCTCTCCTCCAACATCTTCCTGTGCCAGCTAGGATCCTACTTCTTTACAACCTTCACTGCCTCCAATTCCTCTCCTCCTGTTCTCTCCCTAGCCCACGGCAGCTTGGCTTTGGCCCCTACCACTCCACCTTAACCTATCTTCAGTGTGACTCATGTGGTCTCCTTGGCTAAATGCAATGTGGATTCCTGGTCCCCATCTTAACTGCTCAGTAGCATCTGACACAGTTCCTCTGTCCCTCATCCTCTCTGATACACTGTCTCATCTGACTTCCACTGGCATTCTTTACCTCTTTTACTGGTTCCTTCCCAACCATTTCACTTCCTAACATCTTGGCACCTCCAGGTTCAGTCCTATCTGCATTCACTTTCTCAGTGATTTCGTCCAGTCTCCTGGCTTCAAATACCATCGACATACCAATCCTTCTCTCTCAATGGTATATTTCTAGCCCCGCTCTCCTCCCAAATTCTAGAACCACAAACGCCAACATTTCCACTCAGATTTCTATCAGGCACCTCACACTCAACACATCCCAAACTAGACCCTCATCTTCCCTCCCTGCCTTCATCTCCTGTGGCTCTCTTCCCTTTGCTTACTCCGCTCCGCCCACATCAGCTACCTGCTGCTCCCCACACGTCAGGGCTACTTCCACCTCGGGGCCTTTGTTCTGGCTGTCATCCTCTTCCCAAATGTTCAGTTGCTCAGTCGTGTCCAACTTCTTGCAACTCCGTGCACTGGCAGCATGCCAGGTTTCCCTGTCCTTCACCATCTCCCAGAGTTTGCTCAAACTCATGTCCAATAAGTCAGTGATGCCCTCCAGATATCTCCTAAGATATCTCACCATAATCTCCGCCCCTGGCACTCCACCCACCACTCTTATTGCACTCAATTTTTATTTCCCATAGCATTGATTACTTTTCAACATAAGACATAACATAATCATGACAGAGGATGAGATGGCTGGATGGCATCACTGACTCAATGGACATGAATCTGAGTGAACCCCGGGAGTTGGTGATGGACAGGGAGGCCTGGCGTGCTGCAATTCATGGGGTCGCAAAGAGTCGACACGACTGAGCAACTGAACTGAACTGAATCGTGTTAATGTTTACTGCCTGCCCCACGTTCACCAGAGACCTTTGCTTTTTGACTCATATCTCCAGGGGCACTAGCAGTACCTGGTACAGGAGGTCACACACACACACAAAAAAAAACACCTTTGTTAAATGAATGAATGGGCTCTGATGTTACAAATGTGAAGTGGTAACCTCCAGATTCACATAGGTCATAAGAGTAGTCTTGGGAAACCATCACTTCCCTTCTTCCATGAATACACCTCACACCCCTCAACATTGGTTAGCACAGAATTCCTGGGACAGCCAAGAAGCTCTGTTAGTCCCCTGTTGCTGCTGCACTTTCTTTTTTTAAAAAAATCCGAAAACATGCCTCAAACCTAGTTATAAGTTATTACAACTTTAATATTCCAACAGAATATTATGCACCTGTCAGATACAGTTATTCCTTAAGAGCATTCAAGCCAGCAAGATTTTCCCCCAGGAATACATCAAAGATGATTCTAAATATCTAGCTATTCTAAAGTAATCTTGTAGCAGCACACCTAGCCTGCACCCACACTCTCCTCATTTGCAAAAGAACGGGAGTTGTTTTTCTCTGCAAGGCTATCTGCCCAGTGTCTCCCCTTAAGGATTGGGACCTTGTCCTGTCATTCATCCCCCTTTACTCTATTGCAAACTCCTCTACTAGCCCCTTTCCTACCACCTTTTAACACTACTGAAGTTTACTGAATCTTTTTTTTTTTTAATCATTCCTCAACCCTGAAATCTCTATGCCATAGTCCTTGGAACTGTGAGGATGCTAGTCTGACTTGGGGAGATCAAGGAGTGATGGCCCAGTGAAATTCCCGAGGCAGAGTAAAACAAGGACCCTCCCCCCCCCAACTCTGAAAAGGACAAATCAAAGAACGTGGCAATAATGATCACTTCCTGCTGTCTCTTCCTCTGGTCCCCATGAAACCCATCTCTCTGGGCTCTTACCAGACCTCTGACTGTCCCTTCTCTGTCTAGCATCTCTATCTCTAAACATGATGGTGGTTCCTGACATTCCATCCTTAGCTCTCTGCCCATCCTTCACGCTCTGCTGAGAAAATTTCATCCTCTATCCTCTGGAGAAGGGAATGGCAACCGACTCCAGTATTCTTGCATGGAGAATCCCATGGACAGAGAAGCCTGGTGAGCTTCTCTGAGCTATAGTCCGTGAGGTCGCAAAGAGTCAGACACGACTGAATGACTAACACACACATCCTCATTTTAATTACTACTGTGTTTAACTCCACATTTCTAACTCTACTCTTTTGCTCTGAACTCATGACCCCAAAATACAACATCTGCCCACTATTGACACTAGTCTCTCAAGTTCAGCATCTCCAAAACTGACCAACGTCTATTTCACAAATCTTGTTCCTTCTCTGGTATGCCCTGTCTCAGGCAATACCACCAACTGTACCACTTAAGCAAGAAACCTTCGAGTCATCTTCCGTTACTCTCCCTGATAAAGTCTCTTCTATCAACCCCAACTATTTCGTGCTGATTGCTACTGTGATAATTCAGACCATATCTTTTGCCTAAACCACTGCTTCTCAAGGGAGGTGCTACTGGCTTAACAGACTGAGGATTCTTTTATGCACAATCATCCCACTTAGAGCACAAAACCTAACAGCCTCCTTTCACAAACTGGGGAGTCCACTCCAGCACCACCTGAAGCACTCCAGGCTTCAAGTACTGAAATGGGTTCCAGGCTTCCATTTAGTTCCCTTTATTGTGTAGAGATCGCCTGGAGAAGGGAATCGTTACCCACTGCAGTATTCTTGCCTAGAGAATCCCATGGACAGAGGAGCCTGGTGGGCTATAGTCCATAGGGTCTCAAAGAGTCACAAGACTGAGTGACTAACACTTTCACTTTTTTTCACTGTGTAGGGACCATATCTCCACCCACCACTGCCTACTTATGGATCCAGAACCTAGGAGTCTATGGCCTCTATTTGAGCTACTATTCCATTTGTGGTCCATGAAGATAAGATGCAGTTTCCCTCTAGGCCTGGCAATGTCTTCCTTGTTTTTCTTTCTCTTTTTTTAATCTACTCTTCTCTGGGGCTTGGAACAGAGTTGACAGAGGCCCAATATCCCTTAACTTCCTTACCAACAACTTCAAAAAAATGCTAAAATTTTAAAGGTTATTTTTAAAGTTTGCTACAAGCTCATCTAATGATAAAATAACCCCCAAAGAGAGGCTATTTATAGTCATCATTTACCTTCCTCAGAATGAATATTTATATGATTCTTTAAGAAATATGAATGTGTAGTATTGTAGGGTAACATCCAGACTAATTGCCCATATAATAAAATACACGGAATAACCTTTTGGAAAGCCCTCAAAACCTGAATTCTAAAATAAATTCAGCCTCAAAGGTTTCGGATAAGGATTGTGATCTGCACAGCAGAGCATAAAGTCACCACACCATCTCTCTTAAAGTTGATTTTTCTAAAGAGAAATTTAAAATTACTTTAAACATAAAAATTTTCAATGAATATTTTAGAATCACCCATATATATAGATAGTGGTAAAGAATCTGCCTGCCTGCCAATGCAGGAGATGCAAAAGACCCAGGTTCGATCCCTGGTTCAGGAAGATCCCCTGAAGAAGGAAATGCCAACCCACTCCAGTATTCTTGCCTGGGAAAAAATCCCATGGACAGAGGAGCCTGATGGGCTACAGTCCATGAGGTTGCAAAGAGTCAGACACGACTTTAGAAAAGAAAGCATGACCACTATCTCATTTTATAAATTTATATATTTTTAATTGAAGGATAATTGCTTTATAACATTGTGTTGTTTCTGCCATATATCAACATGACTCAGCCATAGGTATACATATGTCCCCTCCCTCTTGAACTTCCCTCCCACCCCATCCTAACCCTCTAGGTTGCCCCAGAACCCTGGTTTGAGTTCCCTGAATCATACAGCAGATTCCTATCTGTCTATTTTGTGTCAGTTCAGTTCAGTCGCTCAGTCGTGTCCGACTCTTTGTGACCCCATGAATCGCAGCACGCCAGGCCTCCCTGTCCATCACCAACTCCCGGAGGTCACTCAGACTCATGTCCATCGAGTCTATTTTGTGTATGGTGATGTATATGTTTCCTTGCTACTCTGTCCATTCATCCCACCCTCTCCTCCCCCAACCCCCGCACCGTGTCCACACGTTCTCTGGCTGGCTCTCCATTGCTGCACTGCAAATAGGTTCACTATCTTTTTTTAAAGGTTAAATTCAGTCCTACCAAGAAATAAGAATATAGAAAATAACTTCTCGGAATTCCTTCCAGTCCTAAAATGCTTTGTTTAGACAGAGCTCTTGGGATTACCACACACAGCGTGTACAGTAAGATCACCTTCCCTTTTCCAGAGGCCCAGCCAGTTCTGCATAATATGTGCTTAGGCCCTTATCACAACATTGATACACACAATCTCAAAAAGAAAACCACAACCACAGCACCACACTGCTGCTGCTGCTAAGTCGCTACAGTCATGTCCGACTCTTCGTGACCCCATGGACTGCAGCTGACCAGGCTCCTCCGTCCATGGGATTTTCCAACACCACACTGCTCCCCTAGTATTTCTACTGCTCTAACCACTTAGAGTTCACAACCAAGATTAAGGGCTGATGTTGCTGCTGCTGCTATATAGGGAAAGGAAAATAAATGATTTTACTTTATAAGTTGATATCTATCTATGTCCATCAGGAGCTAAAATTTTAAACAGATGTCTAATGGGAAACCAAATATGGAAAATGATGCAGTTATCTATTAAAGCAACAAGATACAGCAAATAAGATATGCAGACATGGAACATAAGCCTATAAAAGTTTAAAGGATGTTTTCCCAAAAGAAAGAATATCTATGTTCTCATCTATTTGAACTCCAAAGATTCTTCATATCCTTGCATAGATCTTTTCTTTTTTAAATGGCACACTGCTTTGAAAAACAGTCTGGCAGATCCTCAAAAGATTAAACCCAGAGTTACTATATAATACTCCATTCCTAGGTATAGAATTTCTTTTTCTCACAAGAAAAATGAAAACAATGTCTACCAAAAACTTATACATAAATGTACAAGTTTTGTTATGTACAGAAACTTGTATATAAATATACAGCAATATTATTCACAAATAGCCCCAAAATGAAAACAACCCAAACGTACATCAACTGATGAAAGGATAAATAAAATGCGGTATATCCATACAAAGGGATAAAAAGAAATTAAGCACTGACCCATGCTACAACAAGCATGAACCTTGAAAACACGGTGCTAAGTAAAAGAAACCGGGCACAAAACCCTACATATTTTACGCCATGTAGAAGAATTGTTCAGAACAGGCAAATTTATATAGACACAGCAAGTAGATTAGTGGTTGCCTAGGATTTGCCTGGGGGTTGGAGGAAAATGAGTGACTGCTAATGAGTGCAGGGTTATTTTTAGAGTCATGAAAATGTTCTAAAATTAACTGCAGTGATGGTTACAAATCTGTGAATGTACTAAACACCACTGAATTATGTGCTTTAAATGGATGAAATGTATAGTATGAAAATTATTTTAAGAATTGGCAAACATAATAAGCCATACAAGTAAAGTAAAAAGTCAACTGGGGTAGAAAACTAGAAATACTATTAATTCCCAACTTTGTAACAAAATGCTTCTGCTCCAATGACAGAAGACAGATGAAGTCCTAGAAAATCTGAGAACAATGACCACAATAAAGAGCCCAGGGGTCCTGAGGGGAAAGGGAGAAAGCAGTGGGTATTCAAACACAGACACAGATGTCCAAATTATCAAGACATACTAAGAAGCCCTCAACTTCCCTGATAGCTCAGTTGGTAAAGAATCCACCTACAATGCAGGAAATCACGGTTCGACTCCTCGGTCGGGAAGTCACTGGAGAAGGGATAGGCTACCCATTCCAGTATTCTTGGTCTTCTTGTGTGGCTCAGCTGGTAAAGAATCTGCCTGCAGTGCAGGAGACTTGGGTTCGATCCCTGGGTTGGGAAGATCCCCTGGAGAAGGGAAAGGCTACCCACTCCAGTATTCTGGCCTGGAGAATTCCATGGACTGTATAGTCCATGGGGTTGCAAAGAGTTGAATATGACTGAGCAACTTTCACTTTCAAGAAGACCTAAGAGTCAGCTTCATTTAAGAAAGTCTTATGTGCATAAGATACATACGGTCATGAAAAATAACAGGAATCTTTTAACTAACAGAAGTAGGAAAAATATGCAAAGATGCAAAATACAAAAACTATTCTGAAAATTTGGAATATTGCTCCTCCAAAGAGCTGGAGACAAATGGAAACCAGGGGACATTTGTATCCCTATGGCTGATTCATGTTGATGTATGACAGAAACCAATACAATATTGTAAAGCTATTATCCTTCAATTAAAACTAAATTGTTTTTAAAAACCAGAATATTGACATTGATCATTTCAATGCGGGAGAATATTTTTTCCTCCTCCTCAGTTACAATTACTATATAGTCAAAAATAAAAAGCCCCACAAAAATTTATCATGCTTCTAAATGCTCTTTTTAACTGGCGTTATATGGAAACTAGAACAAGAATACCAAAGATTTAAATTAACATGTCAGAAAATAAGCAAATAGTTCGTGATTTTCAACAGAGTTGTTCTTTGCCCTTCTATTGTTCACTGTCGTAAAGCTCCACTAACAGAAAACAGGATTAAAGGAAGGGAAAAAAAGGCTTAAATGCAAATTTCTGAAATTATATTCTCTTGAGAGAAAGCCATGACAAACTATCACTAAACTGGGATCTGGAAATACTTTATCTATAGTCATGTTTATCCCTAATTAGTAAGGGTCATTATATATTTCCAGCTCTTAACATGGACTGTACTTTTAGTACCCTGGCAAATGCCATCACTCAATTATCCAACAGTACTGTAAAAACACTCAGCTACGTGGGACTATCTCATTTTCATTTGTATGTGAAGATGATCTCATTCACTTGAGAGTGTCAAGAAAGAAAAGGAAAAGTCTTCAGAATGAAGACATTTTAAAAGCTGTCATCACAGTCACGTTTTTTTTTTGTTTTAAAATTCCATTAAATGTTCTTTCCTAAAGATTCCTCCCCTCCACCACCCACCATCTATACAACAGTCAGCTGAAGCTGAAGCTCCAATTCTTTGGCCACCTAATGTGAAGACCCAATTCACTGGAAAAGACCCTGATTCTGAGAAAGACTAGAAGCAAAAGGAGGAGAGGGCAGCAGAGGATGAGATGGTTAGATAGCATCACTGATTTAACAGACATGAGTTTGAACAAACTCTAGGAGATGGTGAAGGACAGCAAAGTCTGGTGTGCTGCAGTCTATGGGACTGCAAAGAGTTGGACACGACTTAGTGACTGGACAACAACAACAATCTCAAATGATACAGACTGATGGCCACGAAGAGCATCTTCCTGAAAAGTCCACTGGGCGTCCTATGCAGGCCTCTGGATGAGGATAATTCATCTCCCCAGAATTGGGGGTGCCAGACGTGCAAACTGATGACTAACAGGTGACCAAGGTGCTGAGGAGCTGGTCTCTGCTCTAAATCTAACTGTCCAGGCCCCCAGCTTACTGCTCAAACCAGCACACCGCCCATGCTCACACTCAAGGCCAAGACTGGTGACAGGAAGCCATGCTGATCTTTCAATTTGTCAGCAGTCATCCAAAAGACACAAGTTTACTGGCTTAATCAATGGATAAAATGTTTTATAGTCTGCTCTTTCCTAAAATAAAATGCAAACAAAAACTGCAAAACACTTGTTTTTAACAGGCCCAATTGCCACCGAAGTTACTTGTCTGAGGATCAGCAACAGTGAATAGTATTCTATCTCTAGTACCAATCAAAGGAAATAAGTACTTGAATTTCTTTTTTAAAATTTCTATAACAGAGTATCAGTGTCCTAAATTCATTTTAATACTGGTTTGTTAGACTGTCAAACTTCCAGAAAGATCTGAAGCACAAAAATTACTACATTGTTACCACATACCCTGTTTTATTGTGCTTCACAGATGCTTTCTAAGAAAAAAAAAAAAACAAATTAAGAGGTTTGTGGCAATCACAGTAAACAAGTTTATTGGTACTGTTTTTCCAGCAGCATTTGCTCACGTCATGTGTCTCACATTTTTGTAATTTCCCACAAGATTTCAAACTTTCCCATTATCATCATATTTGTTATGGTGATCTTTGATGTTATTGTGAAAAGACTGACTCCCTGAAAACTCAGATGGTGGTGAGGGCTTCTCTGGTAGCTCAGATGGTAAAGAATCCATGTACAATGTGGGAGACCTGGGTTCAATCCCTAGGTTGGGAAGATTCCTTGGAGGAGGGCATGGCAACCCACTCCAGTATTCTTGCCTGGAGAATCCCCATGGACAGAGGAGCCTGGCAGGCTGCAGTTCATGGGATCACAAAGAATCAGATACGACTGAGTGACTAAGCACACATTTAGTATCTTAGCAATAGTATTTTTAAATTAAGGTATGTATTTTTTTTTTTAGGCATAATGCTCTTATACACTTAACAGACTATAGTGTAATATAAACATATCTCGTATATGCACTGAGAAACCAAAAAAATTCATGTTATTATAATTATTTGCTTTATTGCAATGGTCTGGAACCAAACCCATAGTATCTCTAAGATATGCCTGCATGTATTTTTTAAAATAATTTAACCCTGTACCCCAATTTCCTTCCCCAAAGTTCAGCCTAGAAAACACATACTGAGTGGTGGGGCCGTGGACACTATGCTACCTGTTACCTGCGGTTCAGGTAACAGGGAGGCAAGCCCAGCAGAGGGACACAGGAACAGATGGCCTCAGTCCAAGCCTAGATGCACCGCAAGCCAGCTGTGTGGTTAATCCTCACCAAGCCTTCTCTCTTCCCCTGTGCAACATGGATTATAACAGTGCCTACTTCACAGAACAGCCCAACGGATAAAGCATGATTATCCATTTAACCCTCAGGGCCTGTCTGGTACACCACATAGTGATCAAATTAGGCCAGGGCTATGACAGTGTGATGACACCCTAGATGCCACATCCCCACACTGACAGTAGGCATGATACCAGTGCTTTCATGGGTTATTTCTGCCAGTGTGGAGACGAACACTGGCCCTGGGCAATCTCATTATCTTGGCCCTAACTTACTCAACTTGTGGGCTTGGTTTCCTTTTAGAAAATGAAAGTCTAACAGGTCAGTGGGTTTGTATTTTTTCTTCTTTAAAAAAACAAAAATCCCAACTTTAAGAAAAAAAATTACAAGAGAAATATAGCTTTAGAAAAATTTCAAGACATATAGTTAAAAAGAAGATACAATAGAAGTTAAATCTAACCTTCCTGACTCTCTTCACCCCAGATCAGTTTTCAAATTGTGCTATAGTGACTCAGACGGTCAAGAATCTGCCTGCAATGCGGGAGACCTGGGTTCAATCCCTGGGTCAGGAAGATCCCCTGGAAAAGGAAATGGCAACCCATTCCAGTATTCTTGACTGGAGAATCCCATGGACAGAGGAGCCCAGTGGGCTTCAGTCCATGGTGTTGCAAAGAGTCAGAGACAACTGAGTGCCTAACACACACAGGGGTCCCCAGAAGCAGAGGTAGGTTTCCAGCAAAGGCAAAGTAGGAAGGGCCCCAAGGAGCTCTTCCCCCATCACCACCTCAACCACTGCAATTCTGCTTCTATGCATCTTACATACTGGCTTTCATAGATTTTAAAACAAAGGTTCCACACCAAAGTCTGAAAACACAGGACTCAATTACTCTAAAGATACCCAGCTCTAGAACTCTATGATTCTGGTCTATTAAATCAAATCCTCATGGTTGCCATTGTGACCATATCAAGTTGCCATGAAATTTCCTGAAACTTCATCTTACCTCTAGCTCAAGATCCTGAGGTTCCATTTCAGAAAGTGATAGTACAGCAATTTTGGTTACTTTACAGACCTCATGGTCTCCTGGAAGTTTGCCCACCAAGGCTTTCTGCCGAATTAAAATAAGCCACCATGGAAGATCTGAAAGAGAAAAGGCATATTTAATGTCTAGTTTCTATAAAGTACTGCTGTCCTAGCAAGCTGAAGCTGAGTAACACAGTATGCAAACAGTACAATCCTTTGGTGAAAGTGAAAGTCAAAGTGGCTCAGTCGTGTCCATCTGTGATCCTCCAGATGCAGGAATTCTCCAGGCCAGAATACTGGAGTGGGTAGCCTTTCCCTTCTCCAGGGGATCTTCCCAAACCAGGGATCGAACCCAGGCCTCCCACATTGCAGGTGGATTCTTTACCAGCTGAGCCACCAGGGAAGCCCAAGAACACTGGAATGGGTAGCCTATCCCTTCTCCAGCAGATCTTCACAACCCAGGAGTCAAACCAGGGTCTCCTGCATTACAGGTGGATTCTTTACCAACTGAGCCACCAGGGAAGCCCACAGTCCTTTGGTAAAGAGCACAACAAAGATAGAAAAATGGCCCTAAAACCTATGAAAAGATGCTCAATGGAGATGTAAATTAGAATGTTTTGATACCATTCTCACCCATCAGCTTGGGGATAATAAAAAGTATTGTTATGACGGCACATTCTGACAAGGCTGTGGGAACCAGGCACCCTCATAGCGCTTGTGAGAACACAAAGAGATACAACTTTTCCAGATGTTAATTTTACTCTAACTAACATTAAAACATACCCACTTACTGTTTAACCCAGCAATCCCACGCTTGTGAATTTACCCTGAAGATCCATCTCAACTAAACAAAAATATATACACTCAAATCTATTCACTGCAGCAGTCTAACTGCAAACTGCTAGAAACAACTTGAATGCCCAAAGAATGGCTGAATAAACTATGGCACATCTATGCAACAGAGTACTATGAAGAATTAGCTATAAAAAAGAATTCAAAGCATTCTATAAACTGATAAGGGGATAAACTGGATATATTATTCATGTATTAATATCTTTATTATTAATATAATAAGATATAGTATTAAATCAAAGCACAATGGAGTAGCTAGAGCACACTACCCTTTCTGTTAAAAAAAACAGAGAGAGAGAAAAATATATTTGCTCATTTGTATAGAAAAAGAGAGGAGAGATAAATTAGAAATTAATGAGGTTGGTTACCTAACAAGGGGTAGGTGGAAATGAGATGGAAGGAAGAGAAAACAGGAATGAGATAAAAGGGACTGGAACTGACAGCTCTCCAAGTACACTCTTTGACATACTTCTGACTCTGAACCACGATCATGTTTTACATCTCCTCAAAAATAAATGGTTCAGATTAATCAGAATATGGAGGGAACCCAAGATGAAATGCAGAGTAGCCCAACTCTGCTATAAATGGAAAATGTAACCCACTGTAGGAGACAACAAAGAAAAAAACTAACTTTGGAAAATAGTATTTTGTAAAGATAAAGACAAAAAGAACTGTATACAATATTGTACTCTGGTAAGCAAGTTATCTGTCAGAAGAATATGGGCTAGCAATTCCAGAACTACTTCATGTGCACACTAGGACTGAGCAAATAAGTAAATATATTGATGAAAGTGGGAGAGGGGTATAAGACAAAGAAATAGTTAATAAATATAAGAAAGAAAGGAAAGAAAATGCCTAGAGGCCCAACAGTTATCTTTTCAATCCGAATTTCTACTTTTCACAAAAGATTTTTATTTAAATGAGAAACAGTCTATGAAAGCCAGCATGTAAAAGCAATTTTTCATTTTGAGACTATACCCTTTAAAAATACTACCTAATTAATACCAAAAAATCCCCACCCAAAACTATTGAAACAATGTTTCAGAAATTTCTTATTATAGAAAAACAGCATGGTGGATATATATTGTGCTTATGAAAAAATATTTTTTACAAAGATACAGTATTTTAATTTCTTCCATTTTTTCTCCCAAATACTAATCCACTTTCATTTTAGGCATAGTGCTTTGGACATGTGCGTTAGACATTTCATAAATGCAAGAGTTTGGAAATGTTTGATTAAGTCTTTATAAAGTAGGATGGAAATTCACTCCAAAGTTCCAAGGCTTTTATAAGTCATTTCATTATTCATGGTCATTAAACTTTAACCAAGGACCCACAATGTGCTGGGAAGTACATCAGGCACAGATTAAGGTTACCAAGCATTTAACACACAGTAAACCTAACACCAATCCCTCCCAGCATCAGTCTTTTCCAGTGAGTCAACTCTTCGCATGAGGGGGCCAAAGTACTGGAGTTTCAGCTTTAGCATCATTCCTTCCAAAGAAATCCCAGGGCTGATCTCCTTCAGAATGGACTGGTTGGATCTCCTTGCAGTCCAAGGGACTCTCAAGAGTCTTCTCCAGCACCACAGTTCAAAAGCATCAATTCTTCAGCGCTCAGCTTTCTTCACAGTCCAACTCTCACATCCATACATGACCGGAGGCCTGGCATGCTGCGATTCATGGGGTCGCAAAGAGTCGGACATGACTGAGCGACTGAACTGAACTGAAACCTAACACATAATAAATCACATAATACACAGTACACTTGAATGTTAATACAGTCAGTTGAGTAAAAGGAAGCCCTTACCACAAATCTCTTAACCTTACAAAAATAACTTTTATTTTACATGGAACAATTTAGAGTGTTGGCAGAGGATAAGACAAGCCAACATTAGGAAGCCCTCTTCCTAGTTTATGCCTTCTTGTCTTCTTATTAACATTATGAACTGCGATTTTAAAAAATTACAGCAATGACAAAAACACAATGTGCATAATCAAATGTGATAAATGTCATTCTCATATGCCATCTAATGGTGTGGTACCAAAAATACCAAAGTTCAAACTCAGAGGTTTTACCCCTACATAGACTCACTTGGGAAAACAAAAAGCACGCTTTTTATACAAAAATGCTGGTATTGTCAATACTGAAATTCAACTTACAAACTTAAAATCACTTAAAACATTACAGACTTCAGTTCAAAATATCTGAGGGGTTATAATGAAGATTAAATCTGAGAAAATACAATATAAATGATCTCAAACAACAAGGAACAAAATTTGTAAACAATAGTTTCCCTTTCCAGAAAAGCCTCAATGTGTTCTTAGACGTCAGAACTCAGACTCTAATTTTAGCTCCACTATTTATCATGTACTTCAGCATAATACTTAACTGTTCCAATTCTTGGTTTCTCACCTGTAGAAAGGGGAAAAATTACCTATTTCAAAGAGAACCTAGGAGGATTATATAATTTTTATACTCCGTATTATTAAGAGTTAATGTTTACCAGGTAGCAAAACATACTATAAAGCTATGGTAAATAAAACTATGTGGTGCTGGTATAGGAATGGACAAATGAGTACTAGAAAAGAAGACAGAAGACAGAGACCCATGTAAAAATGGGCATCTAAGTTAACGATGATAAAGAGGGGGAAAGATGGTATGTCAATACCTAGTGTTGAAATATATACTGAAGTATCTGCAGACAAATGTATCTACCTGGAACCTGCTCTGAAATAATTTAGACGCTGGGAATGTAGAGATCATGGATAAAAACACCTTTTTGTAGTTGACTTGCAACCAGCTCTACAAATTGCACTGGGTTAATGTCTCAATTCACGGTGTCGCAAAGAATCGGACACAACTGAGCGACTGAACTGAACTGAATGTCTCATAAGTTTTTCATGATACAGTTTCCTGACTTACTGTTTTCAGTCTCACACACTGATCAAAACAAAAAAACTAAAAGTAAGATAGACAAGAAAACTGATATATACTAGTTATAATCTAAGTAACTTGGGATGATGGAAATACACTGGAGTTACATAGCAGTTGATGATAGGATAATACAACCTTACGATGATTCTAAAACCCAGTGAATTATAATGTGAAAAGAGTGAATTTTATGGTGTGTGAATTTCATCTCAATTAAAAAAAAAGCTTCTAAAGAACAAAAAAACTTGCTAGGAGTCTTACTTACTAGAACAGTGAATAAACTAAAAAGTATATTTTCTACCAAACACAGAGATATAAGTACTTGAAATAGTGTTTAAATAAACAAGTAAAATAATCAAAATGGAAAGAAAATGAAAAACTTGAATTGGACACTAAGATATTTCTAGGTTGATTCTAGAAAACAAAGCAAAACAAAAAACCTCTTGGGACATAACCGCAATCTGTATTCCTGTTAGTGGCTCCCTGGTGGCTCAGAGGTTAAAGGGTCTGCCTGGAATGCTGGAGACCCGGGTTCAATCCCTGGGTCGGGAAGATCCCCTGGATAAGGAGTATTCCTGTAATTATTTTGCCGTAGGTGAAACAAACACAACAGTAAACACACAGAAGCCTGGAAATCCAGCAAAAGTGAGTATGTTAGTTACAGGGTTAAATGGTCCAAATATATTTTCTCTAGTTTGAATTTTAAGCTAAGAAAAATGCAGAAGTATAGCATTACTATTGTTTAGCAGTCTCTATCCAGTCAAGCACAATTTTGTAATGAAGCTTTTAAAGGCACCAAAGCAGGTTACTGCATTAATTTATATCACCCACCAGAAAAAGAAACTTGGCTTAACTAAAGCCATCACACTGAGATCTGGCTATGTAGTATAACCAAGGGTCAAAGGTAATTTATTCTAGCAAGGTCTTGTGGTATAAAGATATTTCCTCAACTTTTAAAATATATTACAATGGGGAAAAAGGTCAATTTTGTAACCCTGATTCCTTTAAAAAAAAAAAAAAAAAAGACAGACAAAAAATGTGACTTCCCCAGCCAGATAAGAAAACTAACTAGGAAGTGATTATCTTGAAAAGCATGACCAGTTAGGGCAAGTAAAACAACAGTCCTGGAAAAGATTCAATTGCTTGCTCTATACAATAACTGACTCAGTTAAATTAGGGTAAGCAATCACAGGAGAAAGATTTTTATTCAAAAAAACCTTTTTTTCTAAAATTAAAATTAGGGGCTTCCCTCACAGCTCAGTCGGTAATTCAACTGCCTGCAAGGCAGGAGATCTGGGTTTGATTCCTGGGTCAGGAAGATCCCCTGGAGAAGGAAATGGCAACCCACTCCAGTATTCTTGTCTGGAGAATACCAGAGGAGCCTGGCAGGCTACAGTCCATGGGGTTGCAAGAGTCGGACACAACTTAGTGACTAAACCATCACTGTATGAAAATCTTTTCTCCCTACTCACAGCCTCACCTCTAAGTACTGCATCTAATATTTCTCAACATGGCTATCCATCCTACTGACATGCATCAATAGAAAAGATAAGCATTTGATTCAACAATGCATGTCTAGCAATCTTCTTTTTATTAATGTTAATCATACAGAAAATAAAGGAATACATTCCACGTGTTTAAAAATGTAAACATTACATATAAAATTAATATTTCCTTTCACCACTGTTCCTCATTCCATGGAAATTCTTTAAACCTCATCCAAACCCCACTTTATGAGTTCTCTCATATAAGAAGACTAGCAGAAAAAGAACTGGTTACCATTGCTGGCATTAGTCCTTTCAATCTTACTTGAGCTTAACAATGACTTTTAAAAAATATTTACTGATTTATAGCTGCACTGGATCTTAGTTGCGGTGAGCAGGCTCAGTAGTCTCGGCTCAAGGGCTCAGGCACTCCTCAGCATGTAGGATGTTAGTTCCCTAACCAAGGATCACACCCACATCCCCTGCATTGGAAGATGGGCTCAACCCCTGGACCTCTGAGAAAGAACCACCAATGACTTTTTAAACATGCATGATTTAGGGAATTTCCCAGCAATCTAGTGGTTGGAACTCCGAGCTTCCATTACAAGGGCCATAGTTCAGTCCCTAGTCCAGGAAATAAAATCCCATGTTGTTTGAGAATGAGCCCCTAGCATTTTTTTTTTAATGCAACACAGCTTTATCTAGTCTTTTCAAAGCATTCAATTTAGCCTTCATAGAAACAGAAAGTCATTCCTTTTGTATTTACAGTTGATGGGTTTAGTTATATAATTACTGTATCAAGTAAAACAAATATGAACAAGTACAGAAATAAACACAACCTATAATCTACCAGAAGACGGAGGGCTTCCTACCCAGTCTCCATCAGCCTTTAGAGCATCCAACACATCTACCAATACATTCTGCAGAGGCAGTGAAGAATGCTGGTTAATCTTAAGTGAGGTTCAATTAAAAGAGCTCCTACTGACAGAAATACATACACAGTACATATTCTCTGTGCCAGTGAGGTATCTGTGTGAAAATAATTTTGTTTTCCTGATTTTTTTCCCCTTCTGGCTCACCTTTTTCCAAGACTGTTTCTGATTTGACTGGTTCAGTGGGATTTTTAAGACAATTCAAAAATAACATTTCTTCGGTACTCAGCCTTCTTTATGGTCCAATGCTCATAGCCAAACACAACTATTGGAAAAAACCATAGCTTTGTCTATATTGACCTTTCTCAGCAAAGTGATGTATCTGCTTTTTAATACACTGTCTAGCTTTCCTTCCAAGGAACAAGAGTCTTTTAATTTCATGGCTGCAGTCACCGTGAAGCCCGAGAAAATAAAATCTGTCACTGCTTCCAATTTTTCCCCCTCAGTTTGCTATAAAGTAATGGGACCAGATGCCATGACCTTAGTATTTTTTAATGTTGAGTTTCAAGCCAGCTTATACACAAAGGAATTTACAATTATATCCACATGCCAAATTACTAACATTTATTTACTACATACTCCAAAGTCCTAACATAATATTCAATAACCAATATGTAAATTCTTGAAGAGCTTCTGCAGATTATGCCTCTAGTAAGAGCTTAGAGTCCGCATTCGAACCAGACGAATCAGAGGATGGAAATGTGCTGCTGTGAAGGAAAAAGAGAATTAGGAAAGGCAATTACAGTTAGCTCACTTTTTCTTTCTTCTGTGTCAAGCTGACAATAAGAATACTTATGTATCTCTCTGCCATTTCAAGTTGACACTCTGAACTAATAAATTTAAGCCAAATGACTCACTGCTCCTTTAATACTTTAGGACTTAGGTGCTTACAAATTTAACACTGCTTTGTCTTTCTGGTGACTTGAACTTTGGCTGTTTTTGAAATGTATATCTGTTTATGCTTCTTGCCTTAAAGTCTGTTTTGATATTATTATGAGCACATCAGTTTTCAGTAGGTTAGCATTTGTTTGGTTTCTTTTTTCTATCCTTTTACTTTTAGCCTTTCTCTATACATATAGTTAAGGTATCTATCTTAAAAGTAGCTTGTAGATGAATTTTACTTTTCCATTATGAAAAGCTTTGCTTTTTAACTACTAAATCCATTCATGGGCTTCTCTGGTGGCTCAGTGGTAAAGAACCCGCCTGCCAATGCAGGTGTATTCTTGCCTGGAAAATCCCACGGACAGAGGAGCTTGGCAGGCAACACTCCATGGGATCACAAAGAGTCAGACTTGACTTAGTGACTAAATGAGTCCATTTATATGCAATGTAATTGTTAAAACATTTAAGAATCATTCTACCATCTTACCATTTCTTCACCTGTTCTATATACTTTCTTTCCTTGTCTTCTTTTGGATTGAGTGTTAAAATTATTATTCCATTTCTTCCCTCTATTAGCTTTTTACAATCTTTTATTACTCTATTAGTGGTTATATTGTAGGGTCTGATAACATGAGCCCTAACTTACAAAAGCCTAATGTAAATAAGTGCTTTTGCCAGTTCCTGGACAAGGAAAGGACCTGAACACCAGTCTTTTTTAGCTCACTATAGTTACTATTATTGTTGTGTGTTTTCATTCTGTGTTAATTTTAAACCTCATATAAAGCTAACTTTGTTTAAACTTACCAACATGTACTCTTTCCATTGTTTTATGTTCCTTCCGACATTTCCACACTCCTATCTGGAATCATTTTCCTTCTACCTGAAGAACTTCTTAGTATTTATTTTAGTGCAGATACTGGTGATGACAAATTCAGTTTGTTTGGCTCAAAATGTCTTTTTTCCCCTTAATTTTTGAAGGTATAAAATTCTAGACAAGCACTTTGAAGGTCTCATTCCACTGTCTTCCAGCTTCCACTGTTCCTACCAAAGCTTTATTGAACACCGTTGAATTTAACATGTAGCTTTTCTTTGGCTGCTTTAGGATGTTTTCTTTGACTTCAGCTTTTATCAGTTTTAGTATAAGATGCTCAAGTGTGGTTTTCTTCATATTTTTCCCTCTTGCAGTTCAAAGTATTTCTCGATATTGTGACTGTCAGAAACAATCTCTGACTAGTTTCTGTTGATCTCATTTTTTAAAATGTATGAAGTATCTTTAAATGATCTGTTATATAGCATAGTAACACACTATGCATTCTAAGAGAAGCTAATCATTGGGTAATATCCTAATGGCTTTGTTGTTTAGTCACCAAGTTATTCCCGACTCTTTTGTGACCTCATGGACTATAGCCTGCCAGGCTCTTCTGCCTATGGGATTTCCCAGGCAAGAAGAGGGGAGTGGGTTGCCATCTTCTTCTGCGGGGGATATTCCTGACCCAGAGACTGAACCTACATCTCCTGCATTGGCAGGTAGATTCTTTACTACTGAGCCACCATGGCTCATCTCAAGATAAATTATGTTTCAATGTGAAGGATCTCGCCTTTTCTTTTTTCAAAATTGGTAGGAATTTAAATTCAGTCCACTGTGTGCATAAAACCTATTTCATTCATACCTACTACATAAGCTATTCATTGGCCATTTAGTACTTTTAAATGAATATAAGTCTATAGATTTTATGTAAGTTTATGCTCAGATGGCAAAGAATCTGCCTGCAATGCAGGAGACCTGGGTTCGATCCCTGCACCAGGAAGATCCCTTAGAGAAGGGAATGGCTATCCACTCTATTCTTGCCTGGAGAATTCCATGGACGGAGGAGCCTGGCAGGCTACAATCCATGGGGTCACAAAGAGTCGGACATGACTGAGCAACTAAACTGCATGAATTTAAATTTCTACTAAAAGATATGTATTCACGGTATGTTTAATATAATTTTTTGCTTTCTATTTAAGGCCATTTCTATTTTTAAAAAACATCAAGAAAAATACTTTTCCTAATAGAAACAGAAATAAAGTAGTATATTCCTTTGAATATATTTCAAGGAGCACCGTACACCATTATACATCAAGTAAGTAGAAATACAAATAATACTACCACACAACAATGCTGTTTTTTTTCCACTGTCAGATATCTGTAGTTAAAAGTACATCATATTGGGCTTCTAATATTCTCAGTGACCAAAGAGTCAATCATTAATTTGTTCATCTTCCAAACATAGTAGCTACTCAGTGTTTCTTAATGATCACTCTATTGCCTACTAAAGTGTCCTAAGTCTGCACATACAGAAAACCGACAGTGACTCATAAGGACAGTGTCTGGGACATGAGATACGTTTATTAGGGTCCATTTCAAAGGTACCAAATGGTGCAATCAGAAGCGTATTCAGCTTAATCTACAAATTCAAACTCAGCCTAATAACAAAAGCCCTAATAATGACCTGCCATAAAATTAATCTATTATAATCTACAAAAATATAAAGGCTTTTCTATCTATAACAGTCCTGCTGCTGCTGGCGCTGCTAAGTCGCTTCAGTCATGTCCGACTCTGTGTGACCCCATAGACGGCAGCCCACCAGGCTCCGCCATCCCTGGGATTCACCAGGCAAGAATACTGGAGTGGGTTGCCATTTCCTTCTCCAATGCATGAAAGTGAAAAGTGAAAGTGAAGTTGTTCAGTCTTGTCTGACTCTTTGCGGACCCCATGGACTGCAGCCTACCAGGCTCCTCCGTCCATGGGATTTTCCAGGCAAGAGTACTGGAGTGGGGTGCCGTTACTTTCTCCAATAACAGTCCTAGGAAACTACTAAAGTCTAAGTATCAATGAGCAAAATGAGTTTCTATTACAAGAGTACATTTTCCACATAACTGTGTCTTTCTCTTGCTAAAGTGCTAAGTAAGATGTTTCCTTACATATTTATTTAAAATGTTAATCTATTACATACTTTCCTACCTATTAAACCCCAGCATACTAAATATAATTGGGGTTATTTATGGTGAAGGTTTATCATGAAGATAAACTACTGTTTTGAGGAGTGACACAAGTATGCTGTGAGGTTGGAGGTTACAGGCCTCTCTGCTTGAGGGAACACAAGCCCACAGGCTGTAACAAACCTGAGAGCCAAGTCAAAGTCAATTAGATTATTAACCTTCATTTTCTGCCCTGGATGGCTGATACTGGCCACATCTAAGTAAGTGAGGTGTTTTTTTTTTTAAATCAAAAATACCCTTTTTAAAACACAATTAGACCTGATAATAATTTGATTGTAATCACTTCAAAATGTTCA
The DNA here is from genome assembly GCF_016772045.2 of Ovis aries. Classification (NCBI taxonomy): domain Eukaryota; kingdom Metazoa; phylum Chordata; class Mammalia; order Artiodactyla; family Bovidae; genus Ovis; species Ovis aries. The sequence goes on along the minus strand of NC_056075.1, from coordinate 39,408,357 downwards.
GGAAGATAAAATGTTCAATAAGATAAAAACCTTAATAAGAATATAAAGGAGGAAATAATATGAATATAGGAAACACCTTTATAAGTGGCCCATACATACACTCAGTCACTCTTACCTTTACAAAATTCTTCTCTTTATGGAGTTAAGAACTTTTAATATCACTGACATAGAAATCACTGAGAAAACAACTGGAGTTTAAGAACAAATTCATTTATAACTGGACAGCAGAATGACTGAAACAGAAGAGGCAAGCTGGCCTACCTCTAACGTACCTCTCTGCCTGAGGATATGAAAATCTGTCAGTTAGAGATATGCTCAGAACTAAGCAGCATGCTTGTCTGATGCCCTTGGGAAAGCTCAGAACTGTGGGTCACCTTCATGTGTCTCATTCAAGCACTGCTCCTACCAGGGAGGTGGAACCATCCATGCCAAGGAGATTGGAGCGCAGATCAGGGACAAGGGAGGTGATGGGAAACTCGGAAGCATAAAGTAATGGAGCCGACAGAGGGGAGCAAAGAGAGGAGGGAAGGGTCATTTGGCACCTAGGGAGAGAGCAAAAGGAAGACAGAAGCAAAAAACAGCAACCAGAAGATGCCAAAGAAAGGAGCCCCTCGCCGCTTAGCCCGCCTGCTTTCAAGACCCAAAGCTGTTAACTGAATAGATCAGCTAAACTACTGTGAAAGAATCTTTTAAGGGTTAACCAGGAACCTAGTCACCAACATGAATCTTATCTCCAAAATCCATGAGTTCTGAGCCCTCATGAATCAAAGTCACTCAGTCGTGTCCGACTGTTTATGATCCCATGGACTATACAGTCCATGGAATTCTCCAGGCCAGAATACTGGAGTGGGTAGCCTTTCCCTTCTCCAGGGAATCTTCCCAACCCAGGGATCAAACCCAGGTCTCCCACGTTGCAGGCGGATTCTTTACCAGCTGAGCCACAAGGGAAGCCATGAATGAAAAACTGAATATTTTTTAAAAAAAGAGAAAAACTGAATATACAATGACTTTTTAATTACACTTTAGATTATCTGGTAGAAATGTTATATGACAAATAATACTGTTAATCTTTAAGATTCTTCCCTCAAAGTAACTTTCAGTTCAGTCTCTCAGTCATGTCCGACTCTTTGTGACCCCATGAATCGCAGCACGCCAGGCCTCCCTGTCCATCACCAACTCCTGGAGTTCACTCAGACTCACGTCCATCAAGTCGGTGATGCCATCCAGCCATCTCAGCCTCTGTCGTCCCCTTCTCCTTCTGCTCCCAATCCCTCCCAGCATCAGGTTCTTTTCTAATGAGTCAACTCTTTGCATGAGGTGGCCAGCGTATTGGAGTTTCAGCCTCAGCATCAGTCCTTCCAAAGAACACCCAGGACTGATCTCCTTCAGAATGGACTGGTTGGATGTTCTTGCAGTCCAAGGGACTCTCAAGAGTCTTCTCCAACACCACAGTTCAAAAGCATCAATTCTTCGTCGCTCAGCTTTCTTCACAGTCCAATTCTCATATCCATACATGACCACTGGAAAAACCATAGCCTTGACTAGATGGACCTTTGTCTCTGCTTTTGAATATGCTGTCTGGGTTGGTCATAACTTTCCTTCCAAGGAGTAGGCATCTTTTAATTTCATGGCTGCAATCACCATCTGCAATGATTTTGGAGCCCCCCCCGCAAAAAAAAAAAGTCTGACACTGTTTCCCCATCTATTTGCCACGACGTGATGGGACCAGATGTCATGATCTTAGTTTTCTGAATGTTGAGCTTTAAGCCAACTTCTACACTCTCCTCTTTCACTTTCATCAAGAGGCTCTTTAGTTCTTCACTTTCTGCCATAAGGGTGGTGTCATCTGTATACCTGAGGTTATTGATATTTCTCCCTGCAATCTTGATTCCAGCTGGTGTTTCATCCAGCCCAGCATTTCTCATGATGTATTCTGCATATAAGTTAAATAAGCAGGGTGACAGTGCAGCCTTGACGTACTCCTTTCCCTATTTGGAACCAGTCTGTTGTTCCATGTCCAGTTCTAACTGTTGCTTCCTGACCTGCATTCAGATTTCTCAAGAGGTAGGTCAGGTGGTCTGGTATTCTCAGCTCTTTAAGAATTTTTCACAGTTTGTGGTGATCCACAGAGTCAAAGGCTTTGCCATAGTCACTAAAGCAGAAATAGATGTTTTTCTGGAACACTCTTGCTTTTTCGATAATCCAGCAGATATTGGCAAATTGATCTCTGGTTTCTCTGCCTTTTCTAAACCCAGCTTGAACATCTGGAAGTTCACAGTTCACATATTGCTGAAGCCTGGCTTGGAGAATTTTGAGCATTACTTTACTAGCGTGTGAGATGAGTGCAATCATGCAGTAGTTTGAGCATTCTTTGGCATTGCCTTTCTTTGGGACTGGAATGAAGACTGACCTTTTGGAAAAAGTCACCTTTAAGTTATCAAAAGGTAGATTAATTATTAAAATAAGATAAAATCAGAAGTAATGGCAAAAGGATACAAAAAAGTATTCTGACAAATATTTTCAGTGGCTTTATTGAGATATAATTTATATACCATAAAATTCACTCATTTTAAGTATAAACACGCCAATGATTTTAATGAATTTATAACTGTGCAACCATTATCACAATCCTTACATGTTTCTATGAGTCATCAGTAGACAATAAAACAATCCTCTCCCACAATGCAATTGTACACAGACTATGAAACTCGTATTTAAACAGAAGTACTATCTAAAGGCCGTGCCCAAGAAGCAGGCCTCAAGCAGGGGCCCTGCCAGGCTTCTCTTCCCTTTCTCTAGTGCCCCTGAGGGGTGGGCCTTTCTAATGCCTTTTTAGGAAAGTATGAAAGCAATGCTGGTGACATTCCATTCATTCACACTGTAGGTATAAAAATATTTCATATCACTGAGTGTCACAGCAAAGTCTCCATAGACAGCAAGGGACCAAAATCACACTTTTAAAATCATATACATAATACATTGTACCATTTTAAGGATCTCAGTATCCTCACCACTTTAACAGCAGAAAAGCAGATGGTGATACTATTTTAATGAATGGGAGAGACTTGAGTGAATTGTGTCTGTAGCTGTTCAATACTAGGAGTAGTAATTCTCCTAATTACTAAACAAAGAGCCCCTATTGCTAAATAAATCAGGATTCCTGACAATTCTTTCTTCAAACTAGTTCTGAATACACTGTGGATATATTTGCATTTTATAGGCAGATATTTCATACCCTAACAAGCTTATCCTCGTGGAACTAGTTGTAAAGAACCCACCTGCCAATGCAGGAGACCTAAGAGACACAGGTTCGATCCCTGGGTCAGGAAGATAACTTGGAGGAGGAAATGGCAACCCATTCTGGTATTCTTGCCTGGAGAATACCATGAACAGAGGAGTCTGGCGGATTCCAGTCCATGGGGTCACAAAGAGTCAGACACGACTAAAGCAAATTAGCACCCATGCATGCACAGTCTTCAGGACACATACCCACAGGGGATACATTCCAGGACTCTCAGCAGATGCCTGAAACTGCAGACAGAACCAAACCTTATATACACATTCTTTCTTGAACACTGGGGTCATTACTAAGTAAAATAAGTTTACTTGAACACAGCACTATGATACCAACGGCCAACCTGATAACTAAACCAATTATGTGACTAAATGGGCTGGAAACATACTGTGTGGATACGCTGGACAAAGGGATGACTCAAAACCCATGCCAGAGGGCACAGAGACATACCCTACTCACTGAATAGTGCTCACTAGTTATTTTCTGACTTCTTAGACTTAAGTAGATCCAAAGCAAGTGGGTAGGAGGTCGGGTAAGTGGACGCTCTGACTGTCCATTCAGCAGCTGGCAGTAAGGACACCACACAATTTACAACTTGTGCATTGTTTATTTCTGGAATTTCCCATTTAATATTTTTGGACCATGGCTGACCACAGGTAACTGAAACTTCAGAAGGGGAAACTACGGACTGGGGTGCGGCAGCGGGAGGACTACTGTAGATTTTAAAGAGCTTTTGTAATACATTTAAAACCTCCAGCCTCCAGCCATCTTGGGGGGTTCCCAGGTGTCGCTAGTGTAGGACACATAAGAGAGGTGGGTTCGATCTCTGGGTTTGGAAAACCCCTTGGAGAAGGGCATAGAAACCCACTCCAGTATTCTTGCCTGGAGAATCCCATGGACCGAGGGGTCTGGCAGGCTACACTCCATAGGGTCACACAGAGTCAGACATGGCTGAAGCAACTGAGACACATAAGCCATCTTTTCAAGATTATCTGTGTGATGATATACTATCTCCTGGATGGAGGGCATTCCTACGGAGGTGATGTCTGAGTTGAAGTCAGAACTATTTCAGTAGGATAATTTGGATAGGGTCAGGGTGGGGAAAGCAAGAGGAGAGCAGTTGTTGGCAGAGTAAGCTGTGTGCAAAAAGATCTCCGTGACTGAGAAAACACATTTCAGGCCTCAGCTGAGACATCACTTCCTCAGGGATGCCTTCCATCCAGGAATCCCATCCCCACCAGTCACACTCCTCTGCTACGTGCTTCACAATATCCCACATTTGTCTTCTTCAGAACCTTAAGTTTAACAATAAAACTCTGATCGGGCAATTAATGTCTAGCTCTTGAATTTGACTCCATGCTCCTGGAAGCTTTGCATTCTGTTAACCCTGTAGACCCCAGCATACAACAGGCACTCTGTAATTATCTGTTAAATAATTATGTGCTGAATATTTTTGAATAGCCACTGAACAGGGGAATACAGCAGTGAGCACAACAAACACAGCCCCTGCCTTGGAGCTCATCCTCTAGAGAGGGAAGAAGACAAAAAAGAAGAAAAAATAAAAGTAATGTGTCATTACAACTGTGGTAAGATCTGACCATCATTCTGACTTCCTCCTGGACACTCCAAGGAATAGAAGACCATGATTTTTCATGAAGCTTTACTTTTCCTTCATCTATTTAGCACATTACATGTTGCTTTGACTTTCTGTTCCTCATCCTAATAAATCCCAACCGATCAAAGTAGAGTCAGACACCTTCAGGCTGTCAAAGATAGACTCATTAGACCCTGGCTGAAAGTCTGCTGCTGCTGCTGCTGCTAAGTCGCTTCAGTCGTGTCCAACTCTATGCGACCCCAGAGACGGCAGCCCACCAAGCTCCCCCAGCCCTGGGATTCTCCAGGCAAGAACACTGGAGTGGGTTGCCATTTCCTTCTCCAATGCAGGAAAGTGAAAAGTGAAAGTGAAGTCGCTCAGTCATGTCCCAACTCTTAGCAACCCCATGGACTGCAGCCTACCAGGCTCCTCCGTCCATGGGATTTGCCAGGCAAGAGTACTGGAGTGGGTTGCCATTGCCTTCTCCAGCTGAAAGTCTACCTGCCTGCAAATGTCTGTGGGAAGAGACCTTCCAAACTGAAGAAAGGCCAACTATTCTAATTAGTTTGTTTTCTAGGCATCAGTGTTAATAGAACAATTTGAGGGGCAGAGCTTGCTATAAAAGGAAGGGCAATTATCAGCAAAGGATTCCACAACCAAATAATACTTCTAAATTTTTTTCTATCACACATTTTTCTAAATGGGCACACAACTTATAAAATATAACCTTCACTAATGCTACTAATATTTCACTTCTAAAAACATTGCTTTTATAATGCCCACCATGTCATCTTTTAGTGACATGTTAGTATCATTAGTTTCAGTAAAAATTAGTGTTACTGGAAAAAACAGTCTAAGTTTAACATTTATTCAAAATTATACATTCAGAACTTAAGTGTTCTTTAGTGACATGTTTTACCTTTAAAACTAAGGAAAAAATAATAATAATAGCCAGCATCTACTGAATGCCTACTATTATCAGAAGCCATGCTAAGCACTTAATGAGAGTTTTATTAAACTTACCATAACCATATCTAGGTGGTGTCATCACCCAGCGACTGAGGCTTGGATAAATAACCTGATCCAAGGCAATCATGTGACCTCAAGGTTAGTCCAGTGCTGGGGCCAGTGCCTACCCAGTGATATGTGGGGAATGGCCTATTCCACTGTAAAATAAAAGGGCAGATGCAAAGGTGAGCATTCTCCTGGACATGCTTTTGTAGTGAGCATTCCAGAGGATGTTAGGTTCCTATTACGGATTGAATTAGGTCCCCTTAAAATTCATTATGTTGGAGTCCTAACCCCCGGAGCCTCAGAATGGGAGCCTGTTTTAAAGAATGGGATCTTTAAAGCTGTAATTAAGTTAAATGAGGTCATTAGGGTGCGCTCTAATCCCTACTGACCGCTGTCCTTATAAGAGGAAATCTGGAGACAAACACAGAGTGAGAATAATGTGAAGACACAAGGAGAAGATAGCCTACAAGCCAGCGAAAGAGGCCTCAGAAGAAACCAACCCTGATGAGTAGATTTTAGACTTTAAGCCTCCAAAACGACAAGAAAATAAATTTGTTTAAGCCCTGAAGTTTGAGGAACTTTGCTGCGGCAGCCTAGCAAACTAATGCCGTTCCGAAGTCACGACTGCTTGATGACAGTCACAGCTCACCCACGCCGCTTTTAGACTGTCAATGACAACTGTTCAAGTAAACTTCTGTTCCCATCTCACTAGGCAAGAACAGAAATTCACGCATTAATATGTAGAGAATAAGTAGGAGGGAAGGAGGAGTGAGAAAGAGTTTAAGTACAGACACTTTCTTCCCCTCATCTTCTACCCTAGAAGGTAAGATGCTCCCATGGGCAAGTGCACTTGGAGTGATTATTTCAGTTCTAACACACATCAGGAGCACACTGCCCAGCGGGCAAGTTGATAGTGTGGTCAAAGCAAGAGCTTAGGTGGAACACAGGGTGGGGAGGAAATGAGGTATGCCCAGGACAGAGGATGAAGAAATAGAAGGCAGGAAGAGCAAGACGGATGCTCAGGGCATGGGAGCTGGGGTGGAGTGGCACAAAGGGTGGGGCTGCAGTTCTCTGGGTGAGGGAAAGAGCAGCAGGAGGGCCAGAAAAGAGATTTTCCTTGGTTTTTTTTTCCCCCTGTACCTTAGAAGTGATGTGGCAAGAGGGGGCAGGGCGGGGGCAGGGGGAAAGTACAGAGATTAGGAGCGTGAAAAACCTTCCCAGCCCCGTTTACTTCTTTTTAATATTTTCTTTATTATTTTCTCTAGTTCATTCTATTCCCTCATTTTTCCCTCTTCCAAAATATCCTACATGACAGGTATCTACACTGCCTACCAACTTCTTTTTGGTCCAAAGAAAGGCATGAGGTACAAGGAGGGAAAGTGCATGTAAACAGGGACTGACCACAAAAGACCACAGGAAATGCCCCCACCCGCCTAATGACCATACTTTCACTGTATCAAACTCACCAACCAGTAGCGTATTTGTACACTGCTTTAGGAAATGACTTGTGGTTTGTTTGCCAAGTTCAAATCCAAGTCAGTCCTGCTTTGACTGACTGTCCTGCTTAGTGTAGTGGGCATATTTGAATTTTGTGACCAGGGAAGGCCCCTGACTCAGACTGAGCCAAAAAGGGTCTCTTCCCTAGGGTCTTAACTAGAGAGCCAGTCAATCTCCAGAAGTTGTAGGGGACATCAGATGCTGGTTAGCTTGAGGGCTAGCTGAAGTCGGTCTGAGTACCACATAAGGACAGAAATTTCATCCCACATACACAAACACAGAGAAACCCAAAAGAAGACAAGAATGTACAAGAGATGTACAGAGACAAGCGATGGTCAGAGACTGTCTGCCACAGAATGTAATCTCAGATCCTGAACAAATCAACTTTTTGGTTTTGTTCCCTTGAATTCTAATAAAAACTTTTTTGCATAAACTGATAGAATTGATAAAAGTGATAATTTACTAAGCAAATCAAAAGAATTGATAAAATAGTGATATTTACTAAGCACCTTTAGGTATATTACCTCACGTGAGACCCACAATACCCTCAGGAAAAATAAGTGAGCAGTTATTTTCACTCTTGTTTTATAGTTTACAAGGAAGTAGAGGCTCTGGGGCATTGGTGGCCCCAATGAACTAGCCTCCTGGGATGCAAACCTTTGCGAAGCCTCTTCCCATGTTGGTTCTGGGTTTAGCTGTGTGACCTCCTCTGACCAATGGGATATTAGCAAGCTCAGTGATGCAAGCAGAGGCTTGATAAGCCCTTCTACACTGGAACTTGTCACCTCAGCACCCTGAAAGGATGTCCAGGTACCCAGGAGACAGAGGGGGCCCAAAAAGAGGGCTCGTGAGCTACATGGAAAAAATGCCACATGAAGGAAAACTAAGGTGCCCCAGGCAAACCCCTAGCTGAGTGCTGCCACTCAGATGACCCTGGCCAACAGACGAAAAGGGCAGAAGAGCCACGTGTCAACCCACAGAACTTGAGATACTCTAAACTGTTACTGTTTTAAGGCTTTAAAACTTTTGTGGCAGTTTATTACACAGCAACAGATGAAACAGATGTTATGTAATTTCTCTCATATCTCAAAGCTCTAATAAATAAAGCTTGAATTTAGGTCTCTTGACTCATGTCAGTGATTTATTCATTGTTTCAAGATGTAACTGAAATTGGAGAAAAATAACTCAAAAGTTTCATATGCTTCACTTAAACAATAGAAAATGAATTTTAGCTCAGAACATTCAACTGTGAAATTATCCTGTCAGCATATAAATGAATTAAAAAATATAAGTATGTAAATGTGGCCAGGTAGGAGAGTGTGACTAAAATACTTATTAGCATGTTACACAATGTCTAAATGCTTTTCTCCTTTGCACTGAAAGGATTCAAAACTGCCAAAGACAGAATGTACAAGAACACTCACAGTGGTCTCATTTCTAATGGCAAAAAAAAAAGCCCAGAAAACAAAAATTACCCAATGATGGGAAAAAGGACAAATTATGATATTGTATTACTAATACAATAGTGAAGATAGGAACTAAAGTTTCATATACCAACAAAGTGGACAAATCTCAAAAGTATCCAGTTGTGTGGGTAGGGGCAACAAGTGAAAGAACACAAGTGGCTTAACATCATTTATACAAAATTTCCAAAATACAAAACTTAGCAACATATTATTTAGCCATATATATGTAACAAAAGCAATAATGAAAATCAATGGGCTAATAAGTACAATATTCAAAATCACAGGTTCTCTTGAAGGGAAAGAGACACTTGGAGAAAGGCAGCAAGAGTTCCAAAGACATTGGTTTCATTTCTTAATCTACACGGTAGATAAATGTGTTTAATTTACAACAAGTATACTGTGTATCGGTGACAAATAGCTCTTTGTGTTGATAAAATTTAACAATTTTTTAAAATAAACAAAAAAATTAGCAAAAAGAAATTAAGACTGTCTATGGCAATTTGTCGGAGAAGGCAATGCCACCCCACTCCAGCACTCTTGCCTGGAAAATCCCATGGACAGAGGAGCCTGGTGGGCTGCAGTCCATGGGGTCGCTAAGAGTCGGACACGACTGAGCGACTTCACTTTCACTTTTCACTTTCCTGCATTGGAGAAGGAAATGGCAACCCACTCCAGTGTTCTTGACTGGAGAATCCCAGGGACAGGGGAGCCTGGGGGGCTGCCGTCTATGGGGTCGCACAGAGTCGGACATGACTGAAGCAACTTAGCAGCAGCAGCAGCAGCAGCATGGCAATTTGTGCTTTATACTCAGAAATTAACCTGGCTTTCAAATGTGCCATAATTTTACCTTAAAAGAATTTTTAAAAACATACAAAGGTGGCTACACTCTTGATTGCATAGCAGTAATAGCAAAGCTTCCTATAGCTCTTAACTCACATTAAAATCGATAACAATGAAAAAATATATATTTAAATTTCGTGCTTAAAATATTTCAGTTAGTCCTTTTCGTGACTTTTTGGGACCTGCCTATGTAACACCTATCTTTTAACAAAGTTCCCTCTGAACTCAGGGTACAGGTGCCTGTCCTTCCAAGGAAGGGTCTGGTTAATGAACTAGACCTTCCATCAGTTTGCCTTCCCTGGACAGGACTCCTAGAAGCACCACGCTGTGCGCTCACAGACCCTTTCTCTTCCCTGGCCAGAGCTGACTATATGAGGAACAGACAGCTGACCAAAGCTGATCAGTCCGAGTCTGCCACCTGCCTACCTCTCCAGCCTTATTCCCACTATTCTCTCCTTCAAAACCACTGAAGTTAGTGTATCTGTCAGAGCACCTATCACAATTAACAAATAATTATACATTTATTTCAGTGATTAATCACTAATGTCTAGCCTTCCTTCTTAAACCGAAAGCTCCATGAGGGTGGGTACAGGTCAGTTTTTGCTTACTATTGTATTCCATCGACTAACATAAATCCTGAGAGTAGGCATTTAATAAGTTTCTGGGTTTAAGAGGAAGAAAGGATTTTAATATTACGCCTCCCTTCTCTAAAGCTTTATAGGCATCCCTTGGAGATACTGTACATTCAGTTCCAGACTATTGCAATGAAGCAAATACATCAATAAAACAAGTCACACAAATTTTTTTGGTTTCCCAGTGCCCATAAAAGTTGTTTACACCAAACTGTAGTCTACTAAGTGTGCAATGGATTATGTCTAAAAATGTACATACTTTAATTAAAAGTACTTCTTCACTGAACATATTGACTACAATGGAGAAAAGACAGGTTCTTCAGCAAGTAGTGTTGGAAAAGCTGGACAGCTCATGTAAATCAATGAAGTTAAAACACAACCTCACACTATACACAAAAATAAACTCAAGTGGTTTAAGTATAAGATGACACCATAAAACTCCTAGAAGAGAACAAAGGCAAAACATTCTCTGACATAAATCATATCACTGTTTTCTAAATTCAGTCTCCCCAGGCTATAGACATAAAAACCAAAAATAAACACATGAAACTTAATCCAAACTTATAAGCTTTTATACAACAAAGGAAGCCATAAACAAAATGAAAAGACAATCTACAGAATAGGAGAAAATATTTGCAAACCATGTCACTCACAAGGGCTTAATTTCCAAACTACCACAAACAGCTCATACAACTCAGTAACAAAAAACACAAACAACTCAATCAAAAATGGGCAAAAAATTACCTTAACATTTCTCCTAAGAAGACATACAGATGGCCAATCAGCAGTTGAAAGAGATGCTCAACAATGCTAATTATTAGAGAAATGCAAATCAAAACAATGAGGTCCCACCTCACACCAGTCAGAATGGCCATTATTAAAAAGTTTACAAATAACAAATGTTGGAGAGAGTGTGGAGCAAAGGAAACCTTCCAACACTGTTGGTAGGAATGTATATTGGTACAGCCACAAATAAAACAGTATGGAGGTTTCTTTAAAAACTAAAAATACAATTGTCACATGATCCAGTAATCTCACCCCAGGGCACATATCCAGAGAAAACTATAATTTGAAAAGATACATAGCAATGTACCAAAGTTCACAGCAGCACTATTTATTTATAACTGCCAAGACATGGAAGCAACTAAATGTCCATCAACAGATGAATGGATAAAGAAGATGTGGTATATAGGCAATAGAAAACTATTCAGCCTTAATAAAGAATGAAATAATGTCATTTGCAGCAACATGGGTAGACCTAGAGATTACTACTACTAAGTCGCTTCAGTCGTGTCCGACCCTGTGCAACCCCATAGACGGCAGCCCACCAGGCTCCCCTGTCCCTGGGATTCTCCAGGCAAGAGTACTGGAGTGGGGTGCCACTGCCTTCTCCGGACCTAGAGATTATCATAAGGTAAATAAGCCAGAAAGAGAAAGTCAAACACCATATGTTATCACTTACCCATGGAATCTAAAATATAACACAAATGAACTTATTTTCGAAATAGAGAAAGACTCAGACTTAAAAAACAAACTTACGGTTACCAAAGGGAAGAAGGATAGGGGAAGGATAAACTAGGAGTTTGAGATTAGCAGGTACAAACTTCTATATATAAATATAAAATAGATAAATAACAAGATCCTATTGTATTACACAGGGAGATATAGTCAATATCTTATATTAACCTATAATATAAAAGAACATGAAAATATATGTGTGTATATATATATATATAACTGAATCACTTTGCTGTATACCAGAAACTAAAACTGTATATCAACTATCCTTCAATTAAAAAATACTTTACTAAAAAATGTTAGCCATCATCTGAGCCTTCAGTGAATCATAACAGTAAAAAGATCACTGATCACAGATCACCATAACAAATATAAAGTTTGCAATATTGTAAGAATTACCTAAATGTGACACAGAGATACGAAATGACCAAATGCTGTTGGAAAAATGGGACCAATGTATTTGTTGGGCTCAGAACTGCCATAAACCTTCAATGTGTAAAAAAAACACAACATCTGCAAAGGACAGTAAAATGAGGGATGCCTGTATTTTTGTTTCCCTTATACGGATGATGAGGAAAAGTTAAAATTTTACATAACCTCCTTTTCCTTCTGCCTCTATAACTCAGTTTGCCCCTTGCAAAGTCTAGATCACGTAGGTCACGCAGTTTCAGAAAATGGGGACTTGCAATACTAGGAACTGGAGTTTATCTCACTCACCCTTGTCCTGCTCTTTTGCAATCGCCCAGCCCCTGCAAACCTGCTTAATCATGCCTGTCCAGGTCAGGCATCCCCCTCCCCATCTTGACCACTGTTCCTGCGCTCACGAAACTCCTTAGTTTAAACCAGCCTATTAACTGTTAGTGTTGCCCACTACAATCTGTCTATAAAAACTCTGTAATCTCTTTGTTTGGGGCTCAGAGTCTGGAGTGTTAACTCCTCTGGGCCCGCTGGCATAATAAACTTGAGTTCTCCAACTCTCCGAGCGTAGTGCTTGGTTTCTCAAGTACTGGTTTCTGCAACACGGAAATATACCCACTTTGGGTAGATCCAAAATTAAGGTAAAGGAATCCAAGCCATTACAGAATCTACATTTATCCTCAAAGAAGACAGTGTCATAGAATGCCACATTAAATTTGACAAGCTTAAAGAGTTTACAGAAACATACCTGAATGAAGCTGAATTTTTCCAATAACACCTTCTACCAACCCCAAACAAATGGGATTCCACGCAAGAAGCAGATCGGTAGCTAAAATAAAATGAGAAGTGGTCATGAGAAAGTATTCATTGGAAAACATTAAAACAATATCTTTATAGAGAACAAACTAGTGGTTACCAGTGGGGAAAGGAGAAGGGACAAGATAAAGGTGAGGGAAGGGGAGGCACAAACTAGGGGTGTCAGACGGGCTCAAGGATGGATCATATAATCCAACACATGGGATAGAACCAATGTTTCCTGATAACTGTAAATAGAAAGTAACCTTTAACACTGTATAAAAATAAAAATTTTAAAAAGAAATGTCACAGAAAAGTCACAAGATGATTTAAAAAACACAGTGTCTTTAGCAATGTATTAAAAAATGATCAGCAACCCAAAAGAGCAGGTATCCACACCCAGGACCGAATACATTACTAACAAGCCATTGTAGAGAAAGCATTAAATCCAAGGCCTGAGTAAGTTCTCTAACATAAGGACAGTTAACGGGAAGGTAATTGACATTCTAAAACTCTACTTGGATGGGAGGCAGTACTTTGGCGCCCTGCAGTGGAGGAAGGAAGCTGGTACAATATAAGAGGGCAACGAGAGGAGTTATCCAAGGTCCTACTGCCAAAGCCAGTTTCAGATCCAGAGACAAGGACTGAGAAACGCCCCCAGAGATGTCCACTTACTGAATCACACTCCGGAAAATATCCTTTCCCAAAGAAGCTAGCACCAAACAAAGAAATTCGGAAAGCCAGTTCTCTTTCATGTGACTTCTATGGCAACAACAACAGGAATCACTTCTATTTATACTGAGTGCCTACTATGTGCCAGGCATCCCAGTCAGGGTTTCTCATCTGAACCACAGAACAAGACAATGACTTGAATGACTATATTCTCAATTCTCCCAAGGATGGTAGATCATTTGTACCATTCTAGACACACAGAAGAGAAGCTAATTCACTACACACAATAGATGCCTGAGGATGTTAGGGCTGAATTCTGTTGTGGAACCCAGGCTACAAAAGGCTGTTATACCCGTGGAGATAAAGGTAATATTAGTGGTGGCTCAATAGCAAGAAAAGATTAGCAAGAATGCAAACAATATTTCTTTTAGCAGAAATTTTAAATTACATTTTAATTATTACCATTTAAATTCTATTTTAATAAAATGTATAATCAATTTGTAACTCATGTGGGTAATTACAAAAGACAATAGTCTCCAAGTTCATTTGAGTTTTGACTACTGTATCTTGAACATCTTTGTTATTAATGATATATTCAGTGGGAGGCAAAAAAAACGTTGACTTCTGTTTTTATTACAAGAATTAAAGTAAAATAGAGAATTAATTTTTTAAAGGCTATTATACAAACTATCATTTCTAATCCTGATGCCTCTAGCAGTTAGGTACTAGGAGTCCCAAATCACAGATGAGGAAATGCAGTCTTAGAAAAGTAAAGTGGCCATATCACACAATGGACCAAGGGCAGAGCTGCAATTCAAACCCATGTCTACACCACATGGCCTGTGCTCTTAACCATCCAAACACAGAACCTATACATACACGGAACTAATCAATAAGACAATATTTACATTTTAAGTAACATGCATTCTTATAAAACTAATACACTGTAAGATTGGAAAAAATACTTTATCACTTCCATCCTGTCACCCAGAGATAATATTATTTTGCTACATTTCACATCATATATTTGTCTGCATATCCAACTGCAATATTGCAAATATATCACTGTATGCTAACTTTTTCTTATATTTCATGAGTATTTTCTCACATCTTTAAAATATTCTTCAAAATTATAACTTCACAGCTGTCTAATTTTCAACTTAAGGAAGCACTTTCTCACTCCTGGGCATAAGCCATTTCCAGTTTTTCCCTATTATAAAAAATGCTGTGATAAATGATGAACATTATGCAAGTATTTTATTTGTTAATTAATAGCTTTAGGACAAACTCTTAGGGATGAAATCAGTAGGTGAAAACTTTAAAAAAATTAAAGCTTTCAATACTATCAACAAAGTTTATACACCAAGTTATATTTCTACTAGAAGCATATGAAAATGCTTCTTACGCTTGCCATCATTTAAAATTTCTTTGCAAATTTTGCTATTTTGATGGCATCCATTGCCTAAATGATGTTTATTTTCTTTTCATTGCTGGTAAGATTAAACATTTAATTAAAAAACTGGCTGCTTATGGTTCTTCTTCTATGATTTTCTTATTCAGATCTAAGAATTTTTTTTATGTTCCTTATGGATTTATGAGGTTTCATACTAAGGATATCAACTCTGACATGTTTGTAAATACTTTCAGTTTTAAATTTTTATACAAATCACTTTCATTATCCATCATTTTTTCACTTATTATATTATCAAGTTGTTCCTTAGTGGTAGTAGTGTTAGTCACTCAGTCGGGTCTGACTCTTTGCAACCCCATGGACTGTGGCCTGTCGGGCTCCTCTGTCCATGGGATTGTCCAGGCAAGAATACATGAGTGGGTTGCCATTTCCTTCTCCAGAGGATCTTCTCCACCCAGGGATTGAACCCAAGTCTTCTGCACTGCAGGCGGATTCTTTACCATCTGAGCTACAGGGAAGATCACTAAGTTGTTCCTTATCTGTTATCAATCATTTATTAATTTTACCCCTTTTTTAATTTATAAAAATCTAACACTAACCCTGGAATTCATGTTGGTATATAAACTAGAAGTATCCTAATTTCTTTTCAAATAACCAGAATTCCTGTCAGGCAGGCCACATCTCAACCTCTACCAACACTGATGCCCCTGCTAAGGAAAGAGCTCCAGCTAGTCATAATCTCACCCTGACCCCAGATGAACAAACACAGTTGCAAGATTCTATCCCTCAGGTATCAAATGAGCTCAAGGTATATGGAGGAGGATGAAAAGTCAGCGCTAAAGCAGTCAAGGACAGTTGCACAGAGGAAGTGGGAACTTCAAGCGTAAGGAAATCAGAAAGAAGAATGATGTGGCAGAAAGAAAGTACAAGGTTTGTTTTGGAATCCATCCCTTCACTGGGGAAATACTTATCAAGTACATTTCAGGAACCAGGCACTGAGAAGATACGAAAATAAAGGAGCAAACAATATAGATCAGAAGACCAAAGAGGATGGTGAGTATAGTGGAGATCTTCACTGGGAAGACTAGAAAAAGTACACTGAGGCCAATAAGAAGGGACTTGAATAAAAGACTAATTAAGGAACCTTACTTCCTGGAGGCCTTGGCAGGCAAATAATAACAAAAGTAAAACAAGACTGCAGCCAGGGATTAGCAGACAGCACTGAAAGGAGGTGGAGACTACGAACAAGGAAAGGAGCTAGATGGTTTTTATTACAAGAGTGTTGGCTTGAAAGGATATGGTAGTTGGGGAGTAGGGTGGGCAGTAGGTGAAGAAAGTACAGAAGGAGATTAACATGAAACACCTTAAAGGAAGCTACACAAAGGACAGGAAGAGGATAAACTTACCAATGACAGTGAAACAGTCATCCTCTCCAGAGAGGGATAAGATGAGGACGGAGATGAGTAAGAAGGAGCAAAGGTATATAGGAGCTGGCAGAAAAGGCAGGTGAAAACCTCTTAACTCAATAATACCCTTTTTGCACCTATGGTATTTTGAACCATTTGACTATATCAGCCATTGAAGAAAATTAAAATTTCACTTAAAAAAAACCAAAAAACTATATTTTGTGGTCTAATTGACTAAAAATAATAGTCGTTGATAATGTTTGAGATCCAAAGAGAGAACCAGGTAAGTTCATTTAAGACTGAGTTCATGATGGGATGGTCAAGAGGAAATGTCTAGGTATAAGAAACAGAGGAGATATTAAAGGAGGAAAAGAAAACAAAAGAAAATGAAATCAAAAGTACAGGTATGAAAGTGAATAGGGCAGGGGGGGGAGATATTACTTTTTACTAAGTCTGGAAGAAAAGGTGAAAAAGCTAAATATAGAAATGGAGCTGAAAAGCAGATCCATGTTTCGAATGGCCCTGACTCAGTACAAATAGGAGTCCAAGTCATCTTCTCTATAGCAGGGGCAGGACAGAGGCAGAACAGGAGGAGTAGCAGATGCTAGGCGTGGTGAGGAGAATCCAGAAAGTCTGTTTGTAAATGTTCTGTCTGTACTTGAAAAGCATGTATATTTGCTTAGGGTTTTCAAGAAAAAGGGCATCAGTTCAATCCATTAGTGGGTCATTTTATCAGTTCTGTACAATGAGATCAGCACTAACAGCAATGAAACAGAAAACAGAAAAACTGCACCACGTAAGGAGAAACATTTCACAAAACTTTTGTTTCCGGTACATACACACATGTGTCTGTTCAGGTCAGGATTTTTAAAAGTATTTCTTACTTCAAACACAGAATACACTATTAAACTCTGGGGTAAGGTCTCTTTATCAACTTTGTTATTTTCTTCAACTGCTCTATGTACTTGCTAATTATTTGACTGCTTAGCCTAATACTGACAGTTTGAGAGGGTTTTTTGTTTTGCTTTGTTTTTTAAATCTCATGCTTTATGTATTCCCCCCTCCCATTTTTCCTTTGTAATTTCTGCATTATATTTTTTGAAACTATGTTGTCAGGCATATATAGATTCAGAATTATATCTTCCTGGTGAACTGCTCTGTTCATCAGGATGTAATAACTGCCTTTATTTCTAATAATGCTCTTTTGCCCTAAAGTCTAGTTTGTCTAAGATTAATATTGTAAAAGAAATGTATCAAGCATTAAAAAAAATAAGTACATACAACATAGAACACTGTTAATCCCATCATATTACTTCTCCTACACCCCAAGCCTGAAAAACAAAGTCCAAATTCCTTGGAAAAGCTTGCAAGGCTGTGCATGGGTTGTTCCTGTCTACTCTCTTCCTGCCTCTCCACCCCCAGCATCCTTCATCTTCCAGAAGTGTCCAAGGGCTGGGCCTGGAATGCTGCTCCCCACCCACTTCAGCCTGCTTTTCATTCCTGACTCAGAACAAGGGTCACTGGTGTTCCCTGACACATTCCCCTCTCCACCCACCCAGCAGAACTGATCACGCTCTCTTTTGTGAGCCCCCTGGAACCGGCTCATATACCCATCGTGACTTATCATTTTGGTTTAATGCACCTAATTACTGATTTGCCTGTCTCTCTGACTGAACAGGAAGCCCATCAAGAACAGAAAATTCATTGAGACCTGGTCTCATTCAGCTTTATGTCTCAAGTGCATGATACATACACTGCAGGCTCCAAAATGCTGAACGGACAACTGAACATATGACTCAGAATGAAGAAGTAGGTTGGAGTCAGATAATTTGCATTGAATCACATTAGAAGCATTCAGTATCTGAAGTGGCAAAGTGAAAGTCATCTGCAGTATTTCAAACAAACATAATCATGGCTGGCAGGGGTTAAAGTGTCCGATACTAACTACCCATATTGTGAAAACCGAAACCCCATTTCTCACTCTCAGTCCAATGCTCTATCATACCTCTAATATCATAAGCTTCCCTACCAGGTGTGATTACTCAGATATGATGCTCTCATTTTTAAATTATACGGAGTCTTCCAGCTCACCACCATCATTCCAGCTGCACAAGCCAGAACCTGGGAGACATTCAAAATGGTTTCCTTCCTCACCAAGTCCTGTTGACTCCACCTCCTCATATGTGATGTTTCACTTCTCTCCATCCGCACTGCTGCTGTACTTGTTGAGAACCAGGACCTCCTCCATCTGGGTCATGAGAAAAGCCCTGGGCAGCCTCGCAGCCAGCAGATTGTTTAATACATAACAGGCACTCACATATTTACTGAATGCAATGAAGACTCTAAATGGTTTGGTACGGTAAGGCCCTAAGGTAAAAGGCAGGAAGCTGTAAGAATAAGGCTGAGAAACCAAACAGGGACCAACTCAGGAGGGCCACAGATAGTAAATTCAGGAGCCATTTCCTCCAGAGAGGGCAGATTTGCATGTGAGATTGAACTTTAGGGCCACTATGTACAGAGTGGACCCAAAGGGGCAATCCTAAAGCCGGAGATCCAATGACAGGCGTGTGCAGAAGGGCGGCCTGGCTCCAAGTCTGGAAATGAAAGGCTGGAGAGAGTCCAGAGATTCTACAATCTGCGTTCCGTGTCCCGAGAGAAAGTCCTACTAGCTCTACTGTAGTCTCAGAACCTCTTTCAACTTCAGGTTCCGCTTTTGTAAGCAGGAATCCATCTAACTTACAGGGTTTTCATGAGGATTAAATGAAAGAATTGTGTGAAAGTACCCAGCACAATGTCTGGCACATAAATGTTCAATAACTTTTACTTCAAGTTGGGAAATGTATATGCATTTAAAATTCCAGGTTCCTACCACTCAATAAATCTCTCTATAGATTTTTAGATCAAGAGTCTACATATGGCTTTTATTTTTTTAAGAAAAGGATATTTAAAAAAACAACTTCAATAATGTTTTTTTGCATTAAAATTTATGGTAAGGCCATAATCCCTAAAGGCTTTCTGAGAGTAATAAAGGTTTTATGAAATATCTCAATGCTTATATATGCCCCCAAAATTCTGTTTCTTCAGAATGTGAAACAGATACCGGGCTCTGATGCAGCTCAAAATTAGGCATGCAGTCTCAGTCCCAGCAACCCAATTCAGGTCCAAATGGCAAATCAAGCATGACTGCAAGCTTCCTCCCCTCCCCGAAGTCCCTTACACTGCAGAGGAAAAATCGAGACGAGGTAAAGTCTAAATGGAGGTTGAAATATTGCTTGGGAAAAGACACAGACATCAGTTCAGTTCAGTCACTCAGTCGTGTTCAACTGTTTGCAACCCTATGGACTGCAGCACGCCAGGCCTCCCTGTCCATCACCAACTCCTGGAGTTTACTCAAACCCATGTCCACTGAGTCAGTGATGCCATCCAACCATCTCATCCTCTGTTGTCCCCTTCTCCTCCTGCCTTCAATCTTTCCCAGCATCAGGGTCTTTTCCAGTGGGTTAGTTCTTCCCACCAGGTGGCCAAAATACTGGAGTTTCAGCTTCAGCATCAGTCCTTCCAATGAATATTCAGGACTGATTTCCTTTAGGATGGACTGGTTGGATCTCCTTGCTGTCCAAGGGACTCTCAAGAGTCTTTTCCAACACCACAGTTCAAAAGTACCAATTCTTCAGCGCTCAGCTTTTTTTATAGTCCAACTCTCACATCCACACATGACTACTGGAAAAACCATAGCTTTGACTAGACAGACCTTTGTTGGCAAAGTACTGTCTCTGCTTTTTAATATGCTACAGACATCAGTAGACTTCAGTTGTATATGTGAAAATAAGTACTGGTCTGAAGTTCTGAGAAACACAAGGATGAAAAACAGGATGGGTAACTTCTAATCAGC
Organism: Ovis aries; assembly: GCF_016772045.2. NCBI lineage: Eukaryota > Metazoa > Chordata > Mammalia > Artiodactyla > Bovidae > Ovis > Ovis aries. Next base: position 39,387,908 of record NC_056075.1, on the reverse strand, counting down.
AACAGAAAGATATCTGAAAAATTTCACACCATCCAAAAAACAAAAACAAAATAAAATAAAAATCATACTACCCAGTGGAACACAGTAAAAGGTGATAGAACAAAAAAAAAAAAAAACTGAGAAAAAGCACAATAAATGGAAAAGATGAGTAAGAGGCAGTGTTGTTGTTATTAATTATAATAAATGTAAAATGTCAACTTACCAATTAAAAGACTCCTAAAGACTCAAAAAGAAGACTATCAAGTCTCAATTTTCCTATCAATTTAATTCTAGACCTATTTTGTTTACAGAATATACTTTTCAAAAGAAGATTAGGAAACAATACATTTGTTGCAGCAGATCAATTACACGGCTGTTGTTTGTGGAGGGATGGGATGTATGCTTGCAGCCTAGCACAGGGTTTGACACACAACAGGGACTCACTCATTCAAGGGCAGCTGAACCAGAGAAATAGGTAAATAGGAACAAGCATGAAAGAGTGAACTGGAAATCTTCTCCCACCAATTGCTTATTGTCTTTGACTTTTAATAAGACTGACATCTTAAGTTTTTACCGTTTAAAGACAGTCCCTTAACACTGTTCTTGATTAGAGAAATGCAAATCAAAACTACAATGAAGTATCATCTCACAATGGACAGAATGGCCATCATCAAAAAAACTACAAACAATAAATGCTGGAGAGGATGTGGAGAAAAGGGAACCATTGTGGGTGGGAATGCAAATTGATACAGTCACTATGGAGAATAGTATGGATATTCCTTAAACTAAGTATAAAACTACCATATGACCCAGCAATCCCACTACTGAGAATATACTCTGAAAAAAACCCCACAATTCTAAAATACATGTGTACCCCAATGTTCATTCATTGCATAAGTATTTACAATAGCCAGGACATGGAAGCAACCTATATGTCCATCGACAGATGAATGGATAAAGCAGTTATGGTACATGTATACAAAAGAGTATTACTCAGCCATAAAAGGAATAAATTTTAGTCAGCTAAACTGAGGTGGATGAACCTAGACCCCTGTTATACAGAGTAAAGTAAGTCAGAAAGAGAAAATAAATATATACGGAATCTAGAAAAACGTTACTGCTGAATCTATTTGCAGGGCAGGAATAGGGACACGGATATAGAGAACAGACTTCTGGACACAGTAGGGGGAGGAAAAGATGGAACAAACTAAGACAGTACCACTGAAATATACACATTACCATGTGTAAAACAGACAGCCAGTGGGAAGATGCTCTGTAACGACAGAGGGTGAGATGGGACTGGGAGGGAGGCTCAGTTCAGCTCAGTTCAGTCACTCAGTCGCGTCCGACTCTTTGCGACCCCAGGAATCCCAGCACACCAGGCCTCCCTGTCCATCACCAGCTCCCGGTGTTCACTCAAACTCATGTCCATCAAGCCGGTGATGCCATCCAGCCATCTCATCCTCTGTCGTCCCCTTCTCCTCCTGCCCCCAATCCCTCCCAGCATCAGAGTCTTTTCCAATGAGTCAACTCCTGCTTCACACTGCTGTACAAAAGAAATCAATCCAACATTGTAAAGTAATTATCCTCCAGTTAAAAATAAATATTAAAAAATAAGAAAAGTCCCAAAACACAAATCTCTGCTAGGTGGGTATTTTTAATAATAAAAGCATTTCTCTTTCAATAAATGTAATAAATGATTATTTCTCACAATGAAAGACAACTAAAATTTGGGAAATTTTAAATTATCTTAAAATCTCTAAGAAGTGCTCAAAGTTTCTCACACCAATAAAGAGACAAGAGACAAGCCAGTGGAGGAAGGTCTGAAGCAGGCTACGTAACTGGCACAAGAAGGGAGGCTAAATGTGTCTTTTTGAGCTGCTATGACTTTATGCCTGGTACAGTGTCTAACACACAATAGATACTTCAAAATATATGTGTAGTTTTTAATCTGTTACTAAGGAAATAAAAATAAAAGCACTAGCAGAGTGTTCACATAGAGACCAGTATAAACCATATTGGTCTAAGCATATGTAGTAACTTCAGTTCAGTTGCATCCGACTCTTTTTGACCCCGTGGATTGCATGCAGTAACTTAGCATATGCTTATTAATGGACACCCTGTCACCATTATTAATGGTTACTCTGGAGGCAGAAGGCATGGGAATGGCAGTGAAAATGGCCAGTAGGCTTGTCCTTCCACAAAGAATAGCCAGGTAATTTATCTGCTCCAACAAATGTACTGCCTTCTAAGCCTTCCTTGAAAGGCATATTCCAATGTGGCACACAATTTCAAAACAGAAACATTTGAAGTTTGCAAATAGGTTTTAAATTTTAGGATTATCAAAATTATCTAGCAAAGAGTAGAGTTGCTTACCAATTACAAAAGCGTAGGGTTTGGGAAATAATGCCAAATTTTAATTAATGAAATCATTAAAGGAACATACACCCCCAAACATAAGTATTTTGTCATAAGTTGTCTGACCCATTAGGTCAACATTTCCACTCTTATTTCAGATCCCATTTGGCAGTACATGGCTTCTATTTTCATATGCCCTCCTCTTCCTGGTATACAGAAAACAAATGATTAAGTACTGTGTGCTTGCAGAGAGTATGAGTCACTCATTCCAAGAGCCATAACTGATGTCGCTCTCTGAGCCCAAGAACAACCCTGGGCTTTGAAGAGCTGCTGAAGTTTATAGGCAGTTTCTCCTGTGTCAAAAAAAAAAAAAAAGAACAAGGTCCAAGGTATACATACATAATCTGACCTGTTTCATTTCCTGCTAAAGACAAAAGGTATTATTGCTCTGAAAAGGCAATTACCAACACCAAAGTCAAACAGATGAGGGAAAGGGTTCTACAATGTGGAACTAGAAGGTCCAGTGGTTAGCTTATCCATACTTCAATTCTCAAAATTTAATTAGGCCAGAAGAAAAGGTTAAGGAGTAATTTGATTCAGTTGCCTTCTTATAAATGCAAAATTTGATATACATTTCTCTCAACTCTAACAGTAATTATTTTCTAGCATTCAGCAAGCTAAAGAGTTAATCCAATTTAAAAGTTCTAACAGCTACTGTTTTCCCAGTGTGAACTCCAGCTGAGTGGCCCTGGACCTTGGCCATCATTGTCATCATCTGGGAGCTTTATAAATACTGATGCCTGGGCCCCACACCTGGAGAGTCTGACTCTGTTGGTCAGGGTGCGGCCCAGGCATAGGTATTTTGCAAATTTCTTCCAGAAGATTCTAAGGTAAGCCAGGTTGAGAATTACAGGTCAAACTGATCATAGGCTACTAGTTGGACTCTGCATTAGTAGCTTAGTTTTATCCTACCAGTCTGATTCAAAGATGATGCCTGTCCATGTACAGCTTTGAACTATTTTCATATAATTAAGTACCATAAACTGCCGAAAGAGCTCACAATACAATGAACTGGCAAAAGCTGGTTAAGCTAGTATAAAAAAAAAATACATTTAAAAAAGTAACCCTAGGGGAAAAAGAAAAAAGAAAAAAAAAAACTCAGAACAGTTAAAAGATGAGATACATACCTAGAAAAGGGATCCTAAGAATTTCTAGACTTCTCCATTAAAACAGGGCTTTATTAATAATTACAGTGCAGCAACAGGGCTACAAAGTTTTGATCATGAAGGATATTTGGAAGTGTTTTTGGGGGCAAAAGTTCTAAATAGGCACATCTCCAAAGAAGACATACAGGTGACCAACAGGCATGTGAATAGATCCTTAACATCACTAATTATTAGAGAACTACAAGAAGGTATACCACCTCACACAGGTCAGAATGGCCATCACTAAAAAGTCTACAAATAACAAATGTTGGAGAGGGTATGGAGAAAAGAGAACCCTCTTACACTGTTGATTGGAATGGAAATTGGTGCAACTATTATAGAAAAGAACATGGAGGTTCCTCAAAAAACTAAAAATACAGTTGCCATATGATCCAGTAAGCCACTCCTGGGCATATATCCTGACAAAACTATAATCCAAAGGGATACAGGCACCCCTATGCTCACAGCAGCACTATCTACAATACCCAAGACATGGAGACAACCTGAAAGCCCATTAACAGATGAATGGTTAAAAAAAAGATGTGATGTATATATAAATACCATGGACTACAACATGGATGGACCTAGAGATTACCATACTAAGCAAAGTAAGTCAGAAAGAGAAAGAGAATACAAATACCGTATGATATCACTTATATGTGCAATCTAAAATACAACACAAATAAACAAATCTATGAAACAGAAATAGACTCCAACACAGAGGAAAAGACTTGTGGTTGCCAGAGGAGGGGTGGAAAAAGGAAGCATTAGGAGTTTGGAATTAGCAAATGTAAACTAATACATGCACACATGTGTTCCTGCTAAGTTGCTTCAGTCATGTCCAGCTCTGGGTGACCCTATGGACTGTAGCCCGCCAGGCTCCTCTGTCCCTGGGATTCTCCAGCCAAGAATACTGGAGAGAGTTTCCATGCCCTCCTCCAGGGGATCTTCTCAACCTGGCATCAAACTAGGATATATACAAGATAGAGAAACATCAAGGTCCTATCGTACAGCAGAGGAATCATATGCAATATCTTGTGATAAACTATAATGGAAAAGAATATAAAAAAAGAATATATATGTAGAACTGAGTCACTTTGCTACACCATAGAAATTAACATAACATTGTCAATCAACTATACTTCAATAAAAAATTGCTTTTTTAGGGGGATTTCCCTGGTGGTCCAGTGGCTAAGATTCCATGCTCCCAATGCAGGGGGCCCAGGGTTTGATCCCTGGTCAGGGAACAAGATCCCATATGCTTCAACTAAGACTTGGGGCAGTCAAATAAATAAGTAAAAATAGTTTAAAAAAATTTTTAAAACTGTATCCAAACTAAAAATTGTTATGATTCTCTATTTGAAGTATAAAGTTCTAACTGTCACATCTCAAGAAAGACCCGGTGCAACTCCAAAAAAAGGACAGAGGACAACTAAAGTAAAAGACTTAGGTCCTGAGAGGATCTGATGAATATATATAAGATTATAAAAGATGCGGTCTTTACAGTACATTCAGAATAACAGTATAGGGCACAGAGATTGAAAAGACACAGTTTGAAAATAAATGAAGGGAAGTATAAACTTAAATGACAACTTTCCCAACTCATTACCTTAGGAAACTGAAAATATAACCAGTCCAAAGAAGGCTTAGCTAAACCTTTGGATAACAAATTCATAAGGCATCACCCAAGAAACATGGCAGTGCGATGCACTCCTGACCTCTGCTCTCCCAAAAACTGTTCTTCAGGGCAATATGACATTCAGAAGTAGGATTTGAGAGCTAAATAAGAGCATAGGGGAGCTAACAATTGGTATTTTCCTTAGCTCATTTTAGAGCTGGTAACAGATTAAAATAGCATAAAATTAGCATTCTGACAGTAACCTTTGTCTCTGTCGGTGTTTAAATAACTTCCTAGCTTTCCCCAGAAACTGTTCAAAACTTATTCTCTTCCATCTAGGATTGTCTGTATAGTCATTCTGATACCATAGGTCCTTACCACCAAAAAGCTCTACCTTCAAACACACCATCAGGTCTATTTTAATTGGCCTCAAATCAAGAACCGCTTCTAGATCAAGCAGGGGCCGCAGTAGAGTGCTCTGTGGGGGTGGGAGTGCAGGGGAGAACCTGTACTATTTCAGTCTGGCCAGTTAGGCACTATTCATCCCCATAATTTTTTTTTTTTTTTTTTTCTGAGTACTTAGTTAGAACCAAGGCACTGTGCATACAAAGTTATTTCTGGCAAGGCAAAAAAAAACCATTAAAGTTCACCAGTCACATAGACAGTTTCTTTCAAGACTGTCTACTCTTAGATAAGAAACAATCACAGACTATTTACAGCTGGAAGGAACTTCATGGAATCAAAGAACTCCCTTCTTCCCATTTCTTTATTAGGGAGAAAAATACATTTTCATTATCTTAGAAAAAAGCAGAGGCTTTGAATGTCAAGACCCAGTTAAAATCTTCCACTGAACTCAGCTCTATCACAGTATCTGTCACTCTGAGTCAGCTCAATTCAGTCGCTCAGTGGTGTCTGACTCTTTGCGATCCCATGGACTGCACCACACCAGGCTTCTCTGTCCATCACCAACTCCCAGAGCTTGCTCAAACTCATGTCCATCAAGTTGGTGATGCCATCCAACCATCTCATCCTCTGTCGTCCCCTTCTCCTCCTGCCTTCAATCTTTCCCAGCATCAGGGTCTTTTCCAAAGAGTCAGTTCTTGGGCATCAGGTGGCCCAAGTATCAGAGTTTCAGCTTCAGCATCAGTCCTTCCAATGAATATTCAGGGATAATTTCCTTTAGGATTGACTGATTTGATCTTCTTGCAGTCCAAGGGATTCTGTCACTCTATAATACCATGTATGGCTTTCTCTTGTTGGACCACTACCTGGGCTAGGGCAGAGAGAGTGTTTTATCCAACTTTTTATACAGGCACAACGCCTAGCAGTCAGATCTTCAATAAAGATTTGCTGAAATAAGTAAATGACTTCACAGAATTTCAGACTTAATATAATTTGGAAGGAGAACAAAATAGAATACTAAGTTAGTTGTTGGAGTGGGGAGTATTTGAAAGATGCAAAGAGGGATAAATACAGCTACAGGAGATGAATCCTGGAAGTCAAGAAAAACAAGTGCCCAGAGAGAGAGTAGCAAATTAGAAACTCTGCCAAATTCTTTGGTCTGCCCACCACAACTGTTCCCTGGGGGAGGGGAGGGCTATTACGCTGGAAATGGGGAGAAGAATGTTTATATCTGCCATAAAAACAATGTATGAATGACACCATGAAGCATCATTAATATTATACATGAAGCATCATTAATATTATACACGCAAACTACTAAAATTAAGAGCACTGTAGCATATTTAAAATGCCCCAACATTTCAGTTAGATGTTAGGACTATTTCAAATTATGTATGTTGACCATTGCCGAAACTGGAATTTGAAGTTCAGTGTAAGTAAAAATGTGGTTTCAAAGAATAAGATTCATAAATTTTCATAAAGATAAAATAATGCACTTTGTATTTTTATATATCCCACTATAAAGCTAAAGAAATTCAAGGTTAAATTTGAAAGAATCTGCAATTAAAATGAGGTAACTTAAAAGAAAACACATGGAATACTGACCTAAAATCAACCTGTACTTCCTTCAACCAGCCTCAAAGAAAGCTGGCAGGAGAGGATGCTTTTTTTGTGAATGAGAGCAGTTCTTTTAAGGGTCTCACAGCAACCAGAAAATGAGTCATCTTAACAGAGCATGGGATTTAATTAAGATACTACCACTATGTGTTGTGATAGTACTATAATGCTAAATGTTCAGTGTTAACCCTCACCTTTTAAATACTACTTAAATATTACTTAATGTATTATCAACAGCTACTGATAATAAACTAATGTATTATTTCTCTATTTTGGTAAACATAATCTAATTCAAACATTCTCAGCTCAATTATGGTCAGCTGACACATAAGATTATGACTTAACCCAGCTAAAGAGTTATTTGTTAGAGATTCTAAGACATTGTTGGAAAAGGAAATGGCAACCCACTCCAGTGTTCTTGCCTGGAGAATTCTATGGACAGAGGAGCCTGGTAGGCTACAGTCTATGGGGTCACAAACAGTCAGACACAACTGAGTGATTTTCACTTTCTTAAACATTGCTGTTACTTCTTAGACTTGTGTTTGCTAGATTTTAAAAGGTTATATCTTAAAACATATGAATAGGAATAGTACAGCTTACAATAAGGTGTACAAAGAGATAATAATACAGCTCTTAAAGACCTAATACATTTAAATCCTCAGAAAACCACATCAAGGTTAGACTACGGCTCTCAGAATACACTCAATCAATACTATACCCAAATTAGTTTGATTTTCCAATAGCCTTGTATCTATCTGCAAATACATTAGCTAATTTTGTCATAAATCATAAAAACCAAAATCAGCAACCAGCAATTTTTTTTGACATAGGGCCAGCTAGAGAAAAATAAAAAATGTCTTTGAGTCTCATTTATTTTCATTTAAAAACAAAAAAGATCTGTTGAACCCCACAGAACTAAAATTCAGATTCCTCCCTTTCCTGAATAAAATGATGAGAGACTAGCATCTTTTAAAGAGCTGGTTAAGACAGCAGCATTTTAGTCCTCTGTTCTTCTGTTCTCTATTTAATCCTCACAACAACCTCTTTGCTGCTCAAGATACATGGGGTCAACCAGAAACCAGACTTACTTCAATTCATTCCTACCATTTTTACAGAAGACCAGCAGTGGGCTACGTGGAGGGACACAGTAATGAATCTCCACCTCCCTCTCCCTGAGTGGGCTAAGTCAGGCTGCCCAGGTGGGACAAGGGAAGCCATATGGCTGGACATCCTGGAACAGCACCAATGTAGTCACGTTCTGGAAAGACCAAGCTCTCTGGGCACCCTGGTTCCTGACACCTTCATGCTCTGCCCTAAAGGCCTGCATGCTGCCTCTCCTCTGAAGCCAGCCTTTGGCAAGTCCTGGTCTCTGCTGTCATGGCCTGGTCAGAACACAAGCATCTCGGAATCAGTGATGCTATGAAAGTCCCTCCCCTTTTCGGAGGCGGGTGCCCTAAAGACTTTTCCTCCTCCATTCCCTCTCTGCTTTATGTGCTCTGAAAGGATGTCTGTGAAACTGGATCTGGAACTCTTGCAAAGCTAGACTGGGAAGGCTTCAGGTTGCTCATCACCAGGTGAAATAGTTCCCATCCAGTACTTATCAGTGTTTCTGCTTCAAGATCTTCCCTCTCTCTATTCCCTCCCCAACCCCCAAATGTTCTAAGAAACCTGAGAAACCTGATAAACTGACCCTAACTGGAAAAACTAGTCAATCTATTTAAAAAAACAATATTCCCGGTAACTATACAAACTAGTTTACAAGACAAGACTCAGGACAGGTGAAATGTCAAAGAGCCAGGAGTCCCATTATCAGTCTTTTATTCTATCGATCCATAGATCCTTCCTCAATGAGCATACTTCAACATTTGAGAGGCTATTTTATTCTCTACACAGACTACATGATAATGAGTTATGGTTGTTACAGATATGTTTCAGATATTCCCCATAAAAATATAAATCCCAGGGCTTCCCTGGTGGCTCAGTGGTAAAGAATCCGCCTCCCAACGAAGGAGACACAGGTTCCATCCCTGATCTATGAAGACTCCACATGCCACGGAGCAACTAAGCCCCTGGTAATACAATGACTGCGGCCAGGAGCCACAACCACTGAAGCTTGTGCACCTAGAGAAAAGCCCACGCAGTAATGAAAACCCAGCACAGCCATAAATAAATATTATTAAATATATATATGAATCCTATAACTTTGCGGTCAAGAAGGTAGAAAGGTTTATAAAACATTTTTGTCAATATTGAGAAAAACTTGGCTTTGGAGTCAGTATGGAGTTGGAAGTCTGGCTCTCCCTCGTATTCTTTAAACTTGGGCAAATTACTTCTCTGTCCCTGTAAAATCAGAATTAGAAAAATCTAAGATTTATTGGGAGGATGACATGAAACAGGACACATACAGGGCTTAGAACAGTGTCTGGTTCACAAAAATACTCAATAAATAAAAGCCACTGTTATTAGCTACTATTTTTAATGTATTTATTTTTAATTGAAGGATAATTGCTTTACAATATTATGTTGGTTTCTGCCATACATCAACACAAATCAGCCATAGGTATACCTATGTCCCCTCACTCTTGAACCTCCCTCCCACCTCCCAACCCTCTAGGTTGTCTCAGAGTATTATTATCTACTATTAATCTTAGCTGACAAAGTAGACAATATGCACAAAACCTTCCCTCTATCTGTAAAACTTGATTCTGAAAATTGTCATCATTCACCCTACAAAGACTACTTTTTTTTTAAGCCAAAGAAAGGATGAAAATTTTTGGAAAGATGTTTTCTACTTTGCATGTGTAACAGTAAATGTTCATAAAATAAGTTTACAGATCTCAATCCAACTGCTGGCCTGTCAGAAATATAAAATATGGGGTAAGAAGTTTTCAAGGTATAAACCTGGTAAGCTTTAAAAGAAACTGAAAACTATAGACACTAGAAAAAACTGGTTATTCAACAGCAACAACAACGGTTTAAAAGATTTTTACAATATATTTAATAACTAATTGTTAAATTTAAATGCCCCATTATATTTTGTCAAGGTACTTTGTGAAGTTTTAGTACACAAGATTTTTTATTTTTATTTTTTTTTCTTTTGTACCTGGTTCTTTTTTTTTTTTTTTAAATTTTAAAATCTTTAATTCTTACATGCGTTCCCAAACATGAACCCCCCTCCCACCTCCCTCCCCATAACATCTCTCTGGGTCATCCCCATGCACCAGCCCCAAGCATGCTGTATCCTGCGTCAGACAAAAAATATAGAACGCTTCACGAATTTGCGTGTCATCCTTGCGCAGGGGCCATGCTAATCTTCTCTGTATCATTCCAATTTTAGTATATGTGCTGCCGAAGCGAGCACCACAAGATTTTTTTAAAAGGTAAAGTTAAAATTTTTTTCAAATACTATATAACACAAAATGCTTAACTGAACAGTTTCATAAAATAAAATTTTGCAAAGGAGATAAAAGTTCTATTTAGATGTCAGTTCTGTAGCTAATCTCATTCAAAAAAGTTTTCATGACATATTAAAAATAATTTCATTATCAAAAAATAACTAGGAAAAACACGAACACATTTTTATGTTTCTGTGCATTCTAACAGATAACTAGCATCCCCTCCAATAACTGTTCACTGGTATTTATCAGTTTCATCTCTAGTTTACACACTCTGTGAATGTCACGTGTATGACACGCTCTACCATCTTTTTGTGGTCACTTCGTTTCAGAATGAAGCAACACACAGCAGTAACTTATATAATACTGGTCTATCAGAACAATACCTACAAGGACAAGTGGAAGCAATTTTAAGATTAAAGAGATAAGACCATATCACCCTTCCCCAACGGTGGACTATATTACATTGCTTTTTTTTTTTTAATTACAGCCCTTATTCTCAGATAGTGAAACTCCACTCTCAGAAGGTTACTGAATGTTTACACAGTACTTTACCATTTTCTGTGGTTGAAAATAAAACTAAATACTTTCCTCTGGTGGCCATTACCCTGAGAGAGACATAGTAAAAAGTGAAAGGGTTAGTCGCTCAGTCATCTCTGACTCTCTGTGACCCCACGGATTGTAGCCCGCCAGGCTCCTCTGTCCGCAGAATCCTCAAGGCAAGAATACTGGAGTGGGTAGCCATTCCCTTCAGGGGATCTTTCTGGCCCAGGAATAGAATTCAGATTTCCTACTGCATGAGCCACCAGGGAAGCCCCTAACCCAAAAAGCAGTTCTAAGTATGATCCCAGACTATGCATTATCCTTAAAAGAATGGAAACACCAGAAAAAATATTCAACTCTTTAGAAGAAAAAATGTAAGCAACATTAAAGAAAATAAGAAATACCATCACAAAGAATTTTTTTAAGTGTCGTTAAATCGGAAAAACATCACAAGTGGAAATGCATCTTTCCTCACATTTATTTCCTTATTCAGCTGGACAGATTTTCCACCCCAGTTAGAAGATATTCAAAATAGGCCCTGAAATGAGTGAGTATAACACAATATCCTATATTTATGACAATGATATTACTGAGAGAAAACCCGGACTTAATTTAATTCAGTTCAACTCAACCAAAAACGCCTTCTGTGTCCAACACTCAAGCTCAGAGATACCAAGATAAGCAGAATAAAGTCCTCGATTGAGGAATGCTCTGTCCACTGGGGAAGAAGTAAGAAAACTATTTTTATACGAAGCAGTAAGAGCTACAAACAAAATGTGTACCAAGTGTATGAAACACCTGGAAACACAAAAAGGTGACCAATAATTCTGCCCCAGGAATGCAGAGTGTGGTGAGCACAGAGAAGGGGTGGCATCCAAACTGGATCTTACAAAATAAGGAAAAGAGACCAAAAGTAACAAGCATTCGAAGCTAAGGAAATGGTCATTTTAACCTTACATATCAATAATGATCCATCTGATACCACTAGAAAAGAATATTGTTTCAGGTTGTTCAATAGCCACAAACATAAAAATCACAATGTTCACAGGCTCTTTTGGGTTTATGATACTGCCCTTTAGAAACAAAAGGGAGCTGGCTAGTAATATATTCAGGTGAATAATCAATAAGAAACTATGAAAGATCGTAAATGCTTTAATTACAAACAACAGCAAAACTGGCTGTAAAAGCAGAGGGAAATGATCCAATAAAATGGAGAATTTTAAGTTAGTGTACAGAGATCTGATAACAATTAAAAAGCCATTATTCCATTTAGTAGTTGTGGTACAGTTACTAAGTCATGTCCAACTCTTTGCAACACACTAGGCTCCTCTGTCCTCCACTATCTCCCAGAGTTTGCTCAAACTCATGTCCATTGAGTCAGTGCTTCCATCCAACTATCTTATCCTCTGCCGACCCCATCTCCTTTTGCCTTCACTCTTTCCCAGCATCAGGGTCTTTTCCAATGAGTTGGCTCATTTATTCTATGGTCATTCTTTAGAGTCTCTTGAGTACTAGATAGGATAAACTATTTAAAGTCAAGAGCATGAGGTTCTTTATTTGCTCGCTATATGTACTTGAACACCTGAAGGTGTTCCAAACAGGGTTTTCTGAAAGATAATGGCCTCTTCCTTCCTCTGTATTTTTGGTCTACTTTAGTCTGCGGTTGGCTATATCCTAAGAAGTGAGATAAACCTAACTGCCAAGACTACAACCAATTTACTCAGAAAATAATTAATTTGCCTTCTGATAGGGACTTTGGATACATAAATGGTAATTCAAATTACATAGCTTAATTCAAAATCTAGGCCCAGGTTTCCCTTAAGTTTCCTTAAAGTCTTAAGCCAATAGCCCATTTGAGCTTCCTCAGCTCAGAAGTATGGGTTTAAGTATTCTTCCACTCGAAAGGTAAGCTACTAGCCGGCACCCTGTAAGAGTTGACTTACTTCACTTGAGGGGAACAACTTATCCCTAATCAGTATCAGCATTTGTCACTCAATCGTGTCCGACTCTGCAATCCCATGGACTGTAGCCCGCCAGGCTCCTCTGTCCATGGGATTCTCCAGGCAAGAATAATGGAGTGGGAAGCCATTTCCTTCTCTGTGGGATCTTCCGGACCCAGGGATAGAACTCAGGTTTCCCACACTGGGGGCAGATTCTTTACCGTCTGAACCACCAGGGAAGCCCTGGAAGAGGGCTGACTTACTTCACTTGAGGGGAGCAACTTATCTCTAAAGCTATTAGGACTGGACAGGTTTCTGTGTACAAGAAATGAACACAAACCAAACAGAATGACAAATAATTCACTTAAAGTCATCTATTTAGAGGACTTACCTCCTTTCATGTAATTCCACCATCCTGGTTCATCTCTATAAATCTTAGGGGCTGAGAGAAAAGGAGAGAGTAGCCCTAGAAAGGGAGACAACCACGCCCATCCCTACTTATATCTGCCTCAATTCACTATAAGTGAGTGAGTGAGTGAAGTCACTCAGTCGTGTCCAACTCTTTGCAACCCCGTGGACTACAGCCAACCAGGCTCCTCCGTCCATGGGATTCTCCAGGCAAGAATACTGGAGTGGGTTGCCATTTCCTTCTCCAGGGGATGTTCCTGACCCAGGGATCAAACCCGGGTCTCCAGCATTGAAGGCAGATGCCTTAACCTCTGAGCCAGGGAAGCCATACTGACACACAAGTGACCTAGAGATTTCCTGAGTGTTTTCCACGAAACACGGCTATTCTTGTCCTCAGAGAGGTACACCGAACAAACACTTAAACTGGCATTGTTTCAAAAACGTTTCATTATGTACAAAGACCAAAAAAGTCAAACCCTCATTTTACAGCTGAGGAAATGAAGTGCAGAAGTGTTCTGCCAGTGAGTTAAAGATGATGTCAAGTTCTATCCAGCTGAAATAGTTAATTTTAAGCCCTTAGAATCCAAAGAGCTGGCTCTTTGGCAGCCTAGGGAATTTTGCAATCTACCTTCCCTCAGTTTGCACTTGAAGCCTTCCCCAAACATTGGGGGCGGGGTGGGGGGAAAGACCGGGCAAATGATCAAATCAGGAAAAACAGAAAAGAATGACTGGAGACTGGCCAAAATTAGCCTATCTACAACACCATCTGTCTCAAGATTATCAAGAACCTTATCTGGGTGCAGTAGTTTCTCTTCCATTCTGAATAGAGGAAATGTAATAGCAAGAAAACACACCCCAAATCTAGGGGGGCGGAAAAAAACGACAACTAAGTTCTCCTTCACTGCTCTAGCAAATCAACCACCAGAGCTTCCAAGGCAAGTAGTAGAACCGGTCAGCAAGTGTCTTAGGGGCCAATTCTCCTCTCTGTGACCTCCAGCAAGTTACTCAACCTTTCACACCTGTCTCCTCACTTGAAAATGAAGATACCACCACCTGCCTGGTAAGGTTGTTGTGATTGGGAATAATATATTAAGGGATCAAATCCTTGGAAACCCTCCTATATATGGTAACTGCTATGATATATACAAAAGGTTGATTTGTACCTTTCATATTGTCCAATTCATACCACGTAATTCTTTGTCTAGATTACACACAAGAATTACAGGTAAACTCGAAATGTTCTCGCGATTTCCTTAAAGAACTCTATTCTCTCACATCTCCTAAAAGGGAAGATCTCTGCGGTGATAGGGAAAAGGACGGGCACCCTTGACGGGGAGAGGCTACAGAGCCCCTCCAGAGAACCGCCCCCTGGACTGTCAGCTCTCTGAGGGCAGGGACTGTCCTGCTTAACTCACCACTGTGATCTAGTTTTCCTAACGCAAACTAATGTTGTAGAGTGAGGCATCTCATGACAGCTTACACGACACCCAAACACAGACCTATGAGACTGTGTCGCACAATATTGAGTCACACATAAACATTAAAAGTTGAACACTGCAGGTTAATTCTAATACTAAAAAAAATTTTTTAAGGTGCTGTAAATCGAGTGCTTATGAGGTAATCAGAATGAAGCCATGCCTATAATGATAAGGGACCAGAAACACACAGATGTCAACAGGGACTGAAGCTCAAGCAGGACTTTCTACGGAAACTGGCGCGACCGGGATTCGAACCCAGAACTTGCCCGGAAGGAGGGTCAGAGGGCACTCCAGAGAAGAGGCGGCCTTTAAGGCCAGGCGCACCTCGCCAGAACTTTCTGGTGGGCGCCGGCCCGACCCCGACTGCGGGCACCTCGACCCAGGTTCCCCTCTCCCCGGGCAGCGGAGCGGATCTCGACGCGGAAGCGTGCCCGCAGGGACGAGGGTCGCCAGCCCTTTGTCCCTGCGGAGGGGCAAGGGGCCCGGCGAGCGCTCCCTCCCCTCAGGAAATAATGACAGATCTCGCGCCCTCGCTCGCGCCCGCCCCGCCCGCCACGGCCGCAGGCGGCGCCCGATCCGCAGCCTCCGGCTGAGGGGCCCGGCCGCGCCCCCTCACCGGTCCCCCCGACCCGCCCAGGGCGACCCCCGCCCCCCGCCGCCAGCCTCACCCGGTCGGAGCTGGAGGCCGCCGTCGCGGCGGCTGCACCACAGCGCGCGCTCGCCCTGCTGCAGGATGTAGTGGTCCTTAGCTTGGAAGAGCTCCATGCCGGCCCCAGCCGCCGAGGGAGGCGGCGGCGGCTTGGGTGCGCCCGCGGCTCGGCGGCGGCGGCTCGCGCGGGCAGTCCTCGTCGGCCGGGGCCGCCTGAGACCGCGCTTCAGGGAGCTGCGGCTGAGGAAGCGCCCCTGCTGCCCGACCTGCGGGAGGAGAACTCGCCCCAGCGGCGGCGACGGCGGCGGCAGCGGCGGCGGCCTTGGAGGCCTCTCCTCGGCTCCGCCCCTCTCCCGGCCCCGCCCCCGGCACCTCCCTTGGCTCCTCCTTGCCCCCCCTTCCCGGCCACTCCCCCGACTGCCCCAGGCTCCGCCCCCTCCCCGTTTCCTCCCCGCCCATTTCGCCTAGTGCACTTTCGGTTCCTCTTGCTGCCCTTTCCCGCGGCCTTCTTCACTGGCTTCTTCTGGCTTTCTCCTCCTGGTTCCTCCCTCGAGGCTCTTCCTCCTGCCTCTTCTCTCCCCTCCGGCCAGCCTCCTCCTCCTACAGCTCCTCTCAAGCCCCGCCCCTGGCGGGCCCTCCTTCCCTCCCCGGGTTGATACGGTCAGAACCCCGGGTCTGGTTGAGTCTGGCGGCGCAGCTGCTCTGCGGCCTTTGGGGCAGAAGCCCTCTCCTGGGACCTCCTCTCCTTCCTATGCTGGCAGGTTGTTACTTTCACCAGCTCTGAGAAAAGCCAGGCCGAGTCCCCAAATACAGCCTGAAATCCCCTCGTTCCCGGGCCTGAGCTGCCCGCAGAGACCCAGACTTGGGAGAGCTGGGAAATGCGACCCATGGGGCTGGCTGCAGGGGTCTATCCAGAACCAGACTGTCCTCCTCCGAGCGGGAGCGTCTTCTCTTTTGGAATTTCCTCTTAGAACCTTGTGACATTTGACAACAGCAAACATTCAATAAATGCAAATCAACAAGCATGTAACAATAGAAATTAAGTATTAGCTGCTGCTGCTGCTAAGTCGCTTCAGTCGTGTCCGACTCTCTGCGACCCCATAGACGGCAGCCTACCAGGCTCCTCTGTCCCTGGGATTCTCCAGGCACGAATACTGCACAGGGCTCTAATAACTAAGGCTGAAGAGAGCAAAGTTCATAAGCTATCATGTCCCAAATTAAGAAGGATGCATGTGAGAAGACAATGTCAAGGAAGTAAAAGGGGTCTATTTTGACAAGGATGAGATGTCTGGAGAACATCTTGTGAAAGATGGAGGCCCTCCCAAGTATCTTTGATCTCTCTTGAAAGGCCAGGTGGTGTATTGAACAGAATGGGGCTTAGGAGTCAGGTCCCCAGTTCCATGTCCCACTCTAGGGGTGATCTAGCTGTGTGATCTTGGGAAGGCGTCTTGGTCTCAGATGGTGCTGAACTAAGACAGTTTTATGAGTCAGTGAGTCTTTCTAGGCCTATCTCCTGCCTTTTCTAACGCCTTAGAAAGGAAGAAGGAAAAAATAAGTAAAACAAACTAAAGGTAGAAGAGAAAGGCAATTCTTTTAACTTTCTGCTAGATAAAAGTGAGAGGGCCCAAAAGTAGAAAGGAGTTCCAGATTACTAATTATTCCAGTCCACACTGATTTCTCTGTTGAATTTTCATAGCACAGAAAGTCCCAGGATGACAAACTCTCCTGGAATCTCTGATAAGTACTATGTCTTTTGGACTGCCCAAACAGCTCAGCCTGCAGGTCAAAAGGAGTGATTACTATGGCAAATGAGGTGAGTTGACAAAGAAGTTAATGGCAGTAAGATGGTGAAGATTCAGTGGAACCATCAGTGTCAGATTTATTATTGAATTCAGTCATATGTTGACTTTCCTTAGCAACAAGGAATAGTGAGAAAGTCTTATGAAGACAGGATGTTCTGCAAATTACTTCATTATTTTTTACTCATATTGCCAGATGTTAAGAAAATAATGCTACTGTAACCATTTTGAGTTAACTGATTAGTTGATTGAAACTTTCCCTGATGTTTTAAATCAGTGATTCCAGCGCTGGCTACTTATTAGAATCACCTAAGGAGTTTTTCAAATTTACCAATAGATCTCAGAACAATTAAAGCAGAATTTAGTTGAGATGGGCTCTGGCAGCAGTATTTTCTTTCTCTACGCTCCCCAGACTATTCCGATGTGTAGCCAGGATTAAGCACCAGTTTTAAGTGAAATTAATTGGAAAAATCTTCCTGACAGTAGCTTAGTAGAACACACCTGTCAGTCATCAACTAATACCCAGGAGTGGGGTTTATGACCTGTATGTAAATCCAGGTTTAACAAGCAGAGCCCTTAAGAGAGAGAGACGCTGAAGATACTCCAGGAATCTATCTGACGCAGATGCACATGGCTCTCTTCTCACTCTGAAAGCATGCTTGACTTTGGAGTAGCTGGAGCCTGGGCCTGGATCCTGGGCCTGGTAGCAGGGCCTGGCCAAGCAGAGTGAGTGGAAAGAGTAAACACTGTGTCTCTCGTGTTGTCCCTCAGTTTCCGGCCACAGATGCCTTGCTTTGTCCACTAGAGACTTCCTGAACTTCGGATACTGCCTACCTGCCAGGTGCTCCCAACTCTACCAGATCTGGCTGGTCTCCCCATCCTTCATCACTCTCCTCCAACTTCCTAATTCAAGCCCTTCCTGCCCTTGAAGGATGCCACCCGGTTTATGGTAGAAGGTTCATGTGATGCTGTTTTTTAAACATGAATGACCATCATGTATATTATCTTTACATGTATCATACATTTATACTAATTTAAGTACGTCCACTAGGAAGTTAGGTTCTAGCCTGTTCTGTATTATAGTGTCAGTTTCCTTATTTTTTAAAAGAGATGATCACTGAGTGTTCTTCCAGCCTTAAAATCAGTGAATGTGAGGACATGAGTCCACATAGTTAAACTTACACAAATAATAAATGACTCAACTCTGATTATTGATTTGTCTTTCATTCTCACATTTAGGGTTCTCATTAGAGTCTAGTGTCCTATGGTGAAACTTGGCTTTTAACGTCATCTTCTGTCTACTTGTCTACAGTCTTGTATGCTGTTTGTCTACAAGAACATTCTTCAGTCTTATTTGTACATGAGAAATCTTCCAGAGAAGATATATATATTTTTTAATGTATATTCTGCCTGCCAGGAGACTGCTGATTTCTTTAGTCAACAGTTGGGACCATTAAGAGCTAAGATACTCACAAGCCAAGTTTTCACATTTAACCAGTCATCACCAATGTTTCCTGGATTTGATTGCCGTATCTCCTCCCATAACTTTATGAAGGACAACTGGAAATTGTAACAACCATTTTGGAACTTTAACATATGTAATAAAAGACGCTTACTCCTTGGAAGGAAAGTTACGACCAACCTAGATAGCATATTCAAAAGCAGAGACATTATCTTACCAACAAAGGTCCATCTAGTCAAGGCTATGGTTTTTCCAGTGGTCATGTATGGATGTGAGAGTTGGACTGTAAAGAAAGCTGAGTCCCGAAGAATGGATGCTTTTGAACTTTGGTGTTGGAGAAGACTCTTGAGAGTCCCTTGGACTGCAAGGAGATCCAACCAGTCCATCCTAAAGGAGATCAGTCCTGGGTGTTCATTGGAAGGACTGATGCTAAAGCTGAAACTCCAATACTTTGGCCACCTCATGTGAAGAGTTGATTCATTGCGAAAGATTTTGATGCTGGGAGGGACTGGGGGCAGGAGGAGAAGGGGATGACCCAGGATGAGATGGCTGGATGGCATCACAGATACAATAGACATGAGTTTGAGTGAACTCCGGGAATTAGTGATAGACAGGGAGGCCTGGCATGCTGCAATTCATGGGGTTGCAAAGAGTCGGACATGACTGAGTGACTGAACTGAATATTGTTCATTTGAGAAGCACCGGAAGAAAGTCTGAAGTCCCTCTGGAAACAGTTAACATTGGTCTAAATGAGAGATACTTTTGTTTAATAGAGAAGATCATCTCTCCTCCATTGTTATACTCTGGGGGTTAATAAGTTCTGGCTTTTTAGTTGCACAGTCTGACAGACTTGTCAAGGACCCACATTATTGTTTAAACCAGTGATGCTGCTTTTGCATGGGTGTGTGTGTGTGTGTGTGTGAGAGAGAGAGAGAGAGAGAGAAGAGTTGGGGCGGGGGGAATGAAATGTGTTTTCTGTATCTCATCTTTCTCCTTCCAGAGGAAACATAATTAGCCTTTTACAGTGATAATTTCATATTTGTCCAAAAACGGCTGTCTCTCACTTCCTCTCTGTTATGCATTTATTTTTCAATTTTAAAAATAGCTTAAAAATTAGAGACTTCTAAATAAGCTAATTAAAAAAAAAAGGATACTGTTAAATAGAAAAGGTCCAAGTTGCAGAGAGACTTGAATGTATCCCATTTGGGCTTTTAATAGGGAGAGTGGAAGAGATATTATGTTTTTATAAGCCCAGGACATTTCTGAAACAAAACACAGGAAGTGTGATTACCTCTGAGGAATGGGAATAGGGGTTGGTGGGGGGGGGGGGGACACTCAGGAATGGCCTAAAGGAGAATAGAAACAATTTTCACTTTATATTTCTGTATATTCTTTTGATTTTTTAAAATGTGTTTTTAATGCCTCAAATTAAAATACAGAGTTAAATATGTGTGTATCTAAAACACACTCTTCCACCGCACACAAAAACATATTTTTAGGTAACTTATTACCTAAGGATTTAGAACCTTTTGCCTTGACAAGTCAGGAATCCAGGGTATAGCTCTTTTTATTCTACACACGCTACTTAATATTTTTGAGTTTTCCTAACACCTTAAATGCTGTCAAAGTGAGCTATAGTTAAGTATATAAGCCATTTTTCTGCCCTGTATCCACTTTTAAATAGAATATAAGGAAGAGTTTTTCCTTTAGCACCTTTTCTTAAACCACAGCAATAGCTGTGGCTTGTCCATCCTCTGCCAATTGTAATTCTCAAGCTGATGGCCTGTTGGGGCTTTTACCATTGTAAATCAGTAACAACTGTCAATAATGCCTTCTGTTAGTCATTTTAAAGGTTTTTCAGAGAAGTCTTTGTGCTGCATGGGAAAGCAATGGCGACAGGGCTGGGGGTGGGATAGAGGTGGAACTGTGTGTGTGCGCTTAGTCGCTCAGTCGTGTCCGACTCTTTGCCACCCCATGGACTGTAGACTGTAGAAATTTGGTACATGTTTGGAAAAGCTGCCCAGTGCATTTTCAACCCATTGTTTCTTCTGCTGGTTAAATAATAATCGTTCACAGTGTTTCACCTTTTCATGAGAGTAGCACTAGTGACAAGGAAATTGAGGGTTTGGATTTTCCTAATACTACTCCATTCTTTACCCTGAATTTTACATCAGTTCTTCAAAGACCCTGCAGAAACACAGGGGTGTGTGTTGGGGGAAAGGTGTTTTGGGCTTCTCCCGACTGGATGAGCGTAGGGAGTGAGGGGTATGTAGGGTTGGAGAGTGGGGACAGCGAATAATACAATGTGATTTACAGAGTCTCCAAGGTAATGTTTTTAATGAGGCCCATGTCTTCCCTGCTGCTCAGATGGTAAAGAATCTGCCTGAAACACAGGCAACTTGGGTTCGATCCCTGGGTCAGGACAATCCCCTGGAGAAGGGAATGGGAACCCACTCTTCTTGCCTGGAGAATTCCATGGATGGAGGAGCCTGACGGACTACACAGTCTGTGGGCTTGCAAAGAGTAGGACATGACTGAGCAACTGAGCATGCTGGCATGGTGACTCAGGCTTATTTCCCATAGAGAGGTCTGGCCCTCCTTGGAGGGTGGGAGAAGGGGGAAAAATAGAAGGCTAAACTGGCTGGCTCTCCAGCTGTAGGAAAAAGGGGACAGGCTGGGGACACTCAGACACTAACAAGTCTATGCCATCATTTGTGCATGGGGCTATTTCTCCCTTGGGATTCTGTAAAACTATTTTTATTTTGGATGGGAAAAAATCATGGCCCATAAGCAATTTTATCTGGGGCTCTTACATTTAAAGGCCACTGACTAATATCTGGACTTTCTTTCTGTTGTGATTTCATGTTGGGAAATCTGTCTCAGAGGAGGAGAGCAAGCTTCAGGGAACTCTGCCTGCAGAGATGGACAAGCTCTGGATCTGAAGGCATTCCCTAAAGCAACACCAACCCCTTGTTTTCTGCCGACCTAGCCTATTTGGAGGAAATTACTTACTGTTCTGCCTGTGGAGCTTGGAGCTGAGAAGTCCAAAGGGATGGAGAGAGACAGAAAGGAAGGATCTGTGTCAGGAGGCAGGCAGTTTAGATGAACTCTCTTGCCTTGTTCTCTCTACCCTCACCCCAATCCTAGCCCCAACAGATAGCTAGCAGAACCCTAGGTCCCTGCCCACTACCCCTATTAATGGAAGCCTGATTGGAAGAAAAGTTATGACCAACCTAGATAGTATATTCAAAAGCAGAGACATTACTTTGCCGACTAAGGTCCGCCTAGTCAAGGCTATGGTTTTTCCTGTGGTCATGTATGGATGTGAGAGTTGGACTGTGAAGAAGACTGAGCACCGAAGAATTGACGCGTTTGAACTGTGGTGTTGGAGAAGACTCTTGAGTGTCCCTTGGACTGCAAGGAGATCAACCCTGGGATTTCTTTGGAAGGAATGATGCTAAAGCTGAACCTCCAGTACTTTGGCCACCTCATGCGAAGAGTTGACTCATTGGAAAAGACTCTGATGCTGGGAGAGATTGGGGGCAAGAGGAGAAGGGGACGACTGAGGATGAGATGGCTGGATGGCATCACGGACTCGATGGGCGTGAGTCTGAGTGAACTCCGGGAGATGGTGATGGACAGGGAGGCCTGGCGTGCTGTGATTCATGGGGTCACAAAGAGTCGGACACAACGGAGCGACTGAACTGAACTGATGTACTTGAGTAAATCTCCCAGCTCTCCAAGTCAATTTCCCTTATGTAGACTGGAGATAAAATATAAAACTGTCATAAGAGAAATTGAGAGTAACATGGAAGCATATACATTACCATATGTAAACAGATAGCCAGTAGGAATTTGCTGTATGAAGCAGGGAGCTCAAATCTGATGCTCTATCACAGCATAGAGGAGTGGGCGGGGTGGGAGGTAGGAGGGAGGGGACATATATATACCTATGGCTGATTCCTATTGCTGTATAGCAGAAACCAACAGAATATTGTAAAGCAATTATCCTCAAAAATAAATTAATAAAAAATATATATATATATAACTTTGTTCACAAGTTTATTGTCAGGATTAAGGGAATTCGTCTTTGAAACGGTGTCCTAAGCTATAAAGTGTTAAAGAATTCTTATTGTGTAACTTTAAAAAAATGTACTTTATGTGTAAAGCTTTTCCCTCTAGACCTCAACCTGAGAGATTTCTAATATATTACATATATTTTAACACATATATGATATACCTACTACGTATATATTAACATACTTGTGTCTGTGCTCAGTCACGGCCGACTCTGCCACCCCACGGACCGTAGCCCTACTACCAAGCTCCTCTGTCCATGAGAATATACAAGCAAGAATACTGGAGTGGGTTGCCATTTCCTTCCCCAGGGGATCTTCCCAACCCAGAGGTGGAACCCGTGTCTCCTGTGTCTCCTGCTTTGGCAGGCAGATTCTTTACCACTGCACCACCTGTGAAGCCCATATATTAAATATACTAGAGATGAAATATGTTAGTATGTATGATTCAGTATATATATATAGGATTGATGTCAGGTTGGTTTATCAGTTACCAGGCAAACCAATGGCTGCAGCAGGAGCAAGCATATAGACAGTTCCAATTAAGCCCTAAGATTAAGAGGATTGGATGATCACATGAGAGAAGCAGGATCTAGTCAAGCAGGACATGTACAGGGAGCAAGAGAACAGCCATCTGTCATGACCTGACCGTACAATTCCCCACCAGAGACAGAGGATCTGCCCTGGGGCTAATAAAACTTAAGCTTCAGGACTTTTGTTTGTTTTAATATTCCATTTAAGTTATTCCAAAATAATGGCTCTGTTTCCTTGTACTGTATAGTATATCTTGGTTGCTTACTTATTTTACATTAAGCTTCAGGACTTAGGGGGCTTTCCTGGTGGCTCAGATGATAAAGCATCTGCCTGCAATTCAGGAGACCTGGATTCGATCCCCTGGAGAAGGAAATGGCAACCCACTCCAGTACCACTGCTGGAAAATGGACAGAGGAGCCTGGTAGGCTACAGTCCGTGGGGTCTCAAAGAATCGGACATGACTGAGCAACTTCACTTTCACTTTTCAGGACTTTTGGATTTCATCCAAAGCCCTCTGCATAATTCTGTATTCATTATTTTGTATTCTTCTTTATAAAGAGGAACCGCCATATGTTGAAAAGCTTCTGGTGCCACAAACCATGATCCCAACCCTAGCATAAAAGAATGTCCTATGCTCTGCATCCCAGGAGAATTTGGGGCCTGCTCTTTGTTGTCTCTTGATTTGCCTTTCCCCCTTTGGTCATTCTCTTGCATCACTGTAGCCCCTTCCCTCTTTCTAAATTCAGATATACTTTCTGTTACTCCTAAATCTCTCTCTCTCTCTCTTTTTTTTTTCCCTGTTTTTTGGCTATGCCATGTGGCATGCAGGATCTTAGCTCCCCAAGTCCAGCAAAGTCCCACCCTTAATTCTCTAATCCACTAACAGTTATGTAGCTGTTAACACACACACACACTTCTATCAAGAGATAAATTTAGAGATCAGAAACAGTATGTTCAAGGATGGCACCATTCATCCCAAATGACTCAGAGAGAGCTATTCCCAGTTAAATGTGGAGCCCTTATTCAATAATGCTAGGGTTGCAGGTGTTCCAGGAGTGGATTCCAAAGTACTATTAATAGGAAGAAATTGTTTTCATCTTGTGATATTAGACTAGACTGTCTCTGGAAGAAACATAACACTCCATGTACCAGGCGTACTTCACGTTGTGGAATTCGGAAGGAACCTGGTCACACAATACCTGGTCAAGGAAATCCCTGGAAGCAAGCAAGGCACCAGGTCCTCCCCTGGTTCACAGGCACCCAGGCTTACTCCCCACCAGCCCCCCAAACACAGCCCAGAGCCAACAGAAGAACATTCTAAGTCACAACAGGATGAAGCCTGAAGTGATGGGTATTTGGGGAGATAGTATAGGTCCTAATCTGTTGAAAGGGTTGAAATTTTCAAAACTGGAGCTGGGAGACATCAGACAGGAGGGGAATTAAAGGAAGACAGGGGACTTCCCTGGTAGTCCAGTGGCTAAGACTCCATTTTCCCAACGCAGGGGGCCTTGGTTCAATCCCTGGTCAGGGAAGTAGATCCCAGGTGCTGCAGCTAAGTGTTCGAATCCCACAACTAACAATCCTGCATGCCACAACAATGACTCAGTGCAGCCAAAAGAAACAAATAAATATGAAAAAGTAAAGAAAGAAAGTCAGGTGACAGACCCTCAAAAATGGGAGAGATGGAAAGGAGGGAACAGGTAGTGTCCATTCAGAGTATTCCCTGAAGGCCTAAACTGAGAGGCCTTGCCCTACCCACCCCAACCTTGAGTGGCCAGAAGACTAGACTAAGTTAGATGAAGGCAAGGCTTCCAGCCCTACTGCTGGACCGCTTTAGGTTGCTTATCCGACTTTTCTGTAAAAGCTCACTCTAAACCCCTGTACACAGCTATACCGATATCAGATGTCAGAGCCTAATCCCTGGAACCTGCAAATGTTACTGTATACGGAAAAGTGTCTTTGTAAGTATGATAGGATATCTTGAGATGTAATTAAGGCTCCTACCCTGGATCACATTTAGGTGGTTAGATAGCATCACTGACTCAATGCACCTGAATCTGAGCAAACTCCGGGAGATAGTGGAGGACAGAGGAGCCTCTCGGGCTGCAGTCCATAGGACTGCGAAGACTTGGGCATGACTTAGTAACTGAATAACAACAAATGCAATCACATGTATCCTTTCCAACAGGGAAGTCCCATGATGAGAACTTTTAAGATCTACCTCAACCTTCTTGATAGGATACATGTGATTGCATTTGTTGTGGTATAGCTGGCTACAGGGGTTTAGACTGAGCTTTTACAGAAATGTCGGATAAGCAACCTAAAGCGGTCCAGCAGTAAGGCTGGAAGCCTTGCCTTCATCTAACTTAGTCTAGTCTTCTTGCCACTCAAGGTTGGGGTGGGTAGGGCAAGGCCTCTCAGTTTAGGCCTTCAGGGAATACTCTGAATGGACACTACCTGTTTCCTCCTTTCCATCTCTCCCATTTTTGAGGGTCTGTCACCTGCCTTCCACCTGCCAATGCAGAGGATGGGCTTCCCTGATAACTCAGTTGGTAAAGAATCCACCTGCAATGCAGGAGACCCTGGTTCAATTCCTGGGTCAGGAAGATCCTCTGGAGAAGGGATAGGCTACCCACTCCAATATTCTTGGGCATCCATGGTGGCTCAGCTGGCAAAGAATCCTCCTGCAATGCAGGAGACCTGGGTTCAATCCCTGGGTTGGGAAGATCCCCTGGAGAAGGGAAAGGCTACCCACTGCAGTATTCTGGTCTGGAGAATTCCATGGACTGTATAGCCTACAGGGTCGCAAAGAGTCCAGACAACTAAGCGACTTTCACTTTTACTTTCACAATGCAGAGGACATGGATTCAATCCCTGGATCAGGAAGATCCCCTGGGAAATTCCATAGACAGAGGAGCCTGGCAGGCTACAGTCCATGGGTCACAAGAGTCGAACACAACTTAGTGAGTGAGCACACACACACGTTCAACCCATTACAGTGGCCAGACCCCTCCCCACTCAGTGGTGGAACGACAGAGAGCTCTAGCAATCATCTAGCCTAATAAAGAAAGCTGAGCGCCGAAGAGTTGATGCTTTTGAACTGTGGAGTTGGAGAAGACTCTTGAGAGTCCCTTGGACTGCAAGGAGATCCAACCAGTCCATCCTAAAGGAAATCAGTCCTCAATATTCATTGGAAGGATGGATGCTGAAGCTGAAACTCCAGTATTTTGGCCATATGATGCAAAGAATTGACTCACTGGAAAATACCCTGATGCTGGGAAAGATTGAAGGCAGGAAGAGAAGGGGATGACAGAGGATGAGATGGTTGGATGGCATCACCAACTTGATGGACATGAGTTTGAGCAAGCTCTGGGAGTTGGTGATGGACAGGGAAGCCTGGGGTGCTGCAGTCCATGGGGTCACAAAGAGTTGGACATAACTGAGAGACTGAACTGAATGAGGCCTCAGTGAGCTACAGCAGTTTGCCATACAATCAGGCAGCACATTTCAACCTCAGGCTTCACAGAAACCAACCTTGGATTTTTTAATCCAGCATGATTCCCACCACACTGCCTAGCCTCTCTCTAATTCCCTACCTAGGGACGATGCTATTTCATTCACAACCAACTTCAAATATACACCTCACTCGTCTTTACACAATTGCTTTTGGCAGAAAAGACACGCATATCGTACACTAAACTTTAAAACCAGGGCTTCATATTTCAAATTTACATCTGAAAGATGTAAGAAAACAGTAAAGTCCCAAATACTTCCATTTCTGTACCTTTTGCTAAATGATAATTCTTCTCATAAAGGGAAAGATTTCTCTCAAAAGTTAGCAGATTTTATATCCCAAAGCAGCTATTCTGTATGAGAATATAGAAGATTCTTTACGCTAGAAATGCAATAATTACTTCCCAGTTTGTGAAGCATTCTGATTCTAAAATTCTTTAAAAAAAACATTTGCTTTTGTTTTGGCTGTGCTGGGTCTTTGTTGCTGCACAGGCTTCTTCTAGTTGCGGGGAGCGAGGGCTACTCTTCATTGCTTAGGCTTCTCACCTCAGTGGCTTCTCGTTCCAAAGCACAGGCTCAAGGACATGTGGGCTTCAGTATCTGTGGCACGTGGGCCCAGCAGTTGTGGTTCCCAGGCTCTAGAGCACAGGCTCAATAGTCGGGACATGGGCTTAGGTGCTCTGAGGCCTGTGGGATCTTCCCGGACCAGGAATCAAACACATGCCCCCTGCATTGGCTGGTGGATCCTTTACCACTGAGTCACCTGGGGAAGCCCCTAAACTTCTTTACATGTGTTATCTTATTTGAGACAATGGATACCCTCAAGGTGTCCCCACGGAACATCAATCTGCAGTTTTCATTTACCATATTTATGTGATTGAAAGGAAGGGGAGAGCTATTTCTGAGGGTCTGTGCTAGACACTGTCCCACATACACAATACTCACTACAGCTGTGAAATTTCTCACTGGGACCTGTAGGATACTTTCAAGCCATCAAGCACTTGTCAATTGCTATGCTTGTCTCTGCCCTACTCACCTTCTGTATCCGTTTCCTGGTGCTGCTGTAATCAGGTCCCACAAATTAGGAGGTTTAAAACAATGGAAATCAATCTCTCCTGATGTTAGGAGTCCAAAATCCAGATGTTGGCCAGTCTACATGCTGTTCGGAGGCCTGGAAGTGCATCCTTCCTTGCTCCTTCAAAGCTTCTGGTGACTTCCGGCAATCCTTGACATTTCTTGGCTTGCAGCTACAGGACTCCAAGTCTCTGCCCCTGCTATCACATGGCCTTTCCCGCTCCACTTCTTTGTGTCTCTCTTGGTTCTTCTCTTCTTATAAGGACTCCAGTCGTATGGGATTTAGGGCCCACTGTAACTCACTATGACATCATCTTAACAACTGGTTATGTCTGCCCAAAGCTATGTTTCCAAATAAGGTCACATTCACAGGTTTCTTCTGGATGTGAATTTGGAGGAGAGAGGGACACAGCTGAACCAAGTGCATTTACCCAAGGAAGATTTACAGGTCTCTTTGGGACGGCTTGATTTTCTTTTACTGCCCCTTTTAATATACTGATTCCTCATATCACTAAGAAAGAGCCATACAGAGAGTAACAGAAGCCGTACAAATTAATTGTATTGTTTCCTTCTATTTTTAGAAAGTCGAGATTTATTTACTCCTTAGGAAAGTCATCAGTCATCAGGGACTCGAGTATGACAGCAAGCAATTTATTGTTGTTGTTTAGTCACTCAGTTGTGTCCGACTCTTTGCCAGCCCATGGACTGCAGCCCGCCAGGCTCCTCTGTCTATGGACAGAGAGACTGCGGCTTGCCATTTCCTTCTCCAGGGGGTCTTCCCGACCTGGAGATTGAACCTGAGTCTCCTGCATTGGCAGGCGGATTCTTTACCACTGAACCACCAGGGAAAGTGAAAGTGAAGTTGCTCAGTCGTGTCCGACTCTTTGCGGACCCCATGGACTGCAGCCTACCAGGCTCCTCAGTCCATGGGATTTTCCAGCAAGGGTACTGGAGTGGGGTGCTATCTGTAGCCAACCCCAGCTACCTCTCTCTTGTACTTGTATACTAGTATATGTTTTTCTTACCTGCACTGTTTCCCCTTCTCTACCCTCAAGGAGGACCCCATTTCTGCAAGCCGGCCTATATATGATGACACTCTCTGTTGAGCTTTCAGGGTTGTACCAAGCAGACCTCCAAATTGACATCTCAGCCCCTCCCACTGCCCTTCTCCTCCAAGCCCCTCCCACTGCCCTTCTCCTCCAAGCCCCTCCCACTGCCCTTCTCCCCCAAGCCCCTCCCACTGCCCTTCTCCAAGCCCCTCCCACTGCCCTTCAAGCTGAGCTCCACTGGAGGGAAGGCCTTGCACTCAGTGTCCAGCTGCAGGAGCTGTTGGGCCCTCGTAGCAAAGCACTGCGCACTGGGTGGCTTAAACAGTAGAAATTTATTTCCTCAGTTACGGAGATCGGAAGTCCAAGCTCAAAGTGTCGTCAGGGTTCATTTCTTCTGAGGTCTCTCTCCTTGGCTTGCAATTGGCTGCCTTCTTGCTGTATCCTTACACAACTCTCTCTGTTGTGTGCTGTATGTGTCTTTTTTTTTTTTTAAGATATGTTGATGTGGACCATTTTTAAAGTCTTTATTGACTTTGTTACAGTGTTTCCTCTGTTTCATGTTTTTGGTTTTCTGACCAAGAAGTATATAAGATTTTAGCTCCCTGACCCCCTGCAGTGAAAGGTGAAGTCTTAACCACTGGACCACCAGGGAAGTCCCTGTATGTGTCTTAATCTCCTTTTGTTATAAGGGTGCCACCACTCATTTGGGATTAGGGCCCACCCAGATAACCTCTTTTTACTTTGACTACTTCTTTAAAGGCCCTATCTCTACATACAGTCACAATCTGAGGACTTCAGCATAAGAATTTTGGGGGGACACAATTCAGCTAATAATATCAGCCAAAGAGCTCATCATCAGCTTATCTACTCTTCTCTCTTCTTCCCATCACCCCCTTCCCATTCTTGGGCTCCATCCAGTCACCGTAAAAAATGTGAACTCTTTTCTCTAAGTATAATGTGAAATATACAAAGTAATATAGACACATATAAACCAGATACTTATAACAATTTACTCATAAGTGATGGGGCTTCCCTCATAGTTCAGTTGGTAAAGAATCCACCTGCAATGCAGGAGACCCTGGTTCGATTCCTAGGTCTAGAAGATCCCCTGGAGAAGGGAAAGGCCACCCACTCCAGTATTC
This sequence comes from Ovis aries, assembly GCF_016772045.2. NCBI lineage: Eukaryota > Metazoa > Chordata > Mammalia > Artiodactyla > Bovidae > Ovis > Ovis aries. The sequence goes on along the minus strand of NC_056075.1, from coordinate 39,357,667 downwards.
TGACCTGGAGAATTCCTGGACTGTTTAGTCCCTGGGGTCACAAAGAGTCGGACACAACTGAGCAACTTTCACTTACACCCATAAGTGATATGTTCTGTAAGGTTATTGGATAAATGAAAGTATCTATTGAAAATGATGATTTTAGAGACCTATTACAAGTATCTCACTGAGAAAATGGAAAAAAATAGAGTTGAGAAATTCAGTTCCATTATTAATTAAATCGAAAACAACAAGCTTCCTGTCTGCTAAAAAACAGCACAGAGTGAGAATGACAAGATGAGTGTGAATATCACTTTTTTTAAATCATAAAATCCTCAAGCATAACCAGCACCTAATGTGAGAAAGCATCTTCTTAAAGCCCATGAGAAAAGGTTAATGATGGGCCAAAAAAGAGCCTACATTTCAGATAAAGAATGAAAGCCAAAGGGTCATGTGGGGAGCAAAAAAAGAAAACCAAATAACTATTCATATTTCTCTTTAGGGCTCAAAGAAAAAGAATACTAGCAATGTCCTAGGGGAGGATTAGCACTGAAGCTGGAAAGTAAGCCCACAAAAATATTCTCAACACCAGGAGAGAGGAGTCCTCCTTCAACAGACAAAACAAAACCTTTTTTGGAGTTGGATAGTGAGACCAGAGAGTTAAGCACTAATACTAATGTAATTAAGCCACAGATCCTTTTTTGGGTCATTGGCTTAGTAGCAGTTCCAGGTTCTATATGACTCAAAGTAAGTGGTGAGAGATGTTTGAAAAAAAAGCATAAAGTCAACAGGGGTTAACATAGTAAAAGAGGGTTTCACATTTTTTTTAAAAAGCCCACAGTACTAGGGATGTGTTTCATTAACACCCATCCTTACAACCTAACAAGTAAGGGAATGTATTCAACCAAAATATCCTTCTCAGCCACAGGTCTAGAATGAATGGAAATAAATAGCCGAGTTCCTGACAGAATGGAAAAATAATACCTTTGCTCAGCTGTGGAATCACTAATGACATCAGGACAAGAATTATTTATCACCAGGTACCAAGGAGAAGATGTCTTGAGGGAAAGATATGAATAGCAAGCTCAAGGAAGGGAAATCCAGTTTTTAAAAAAAAGGAGGCAAAGGAAGATATTGCTACCTCTAATTTTCCACAGCAGGCTCTATAGAGCTCAAAATACTTAAAACATGTATTTTTGAGGTTGTTGTTGTTTAGTTGCTAAGTTGTGCCAGACTCTTTGCAACCCCATGGACTGTAGCCCTCCAGGCTCTTCCATGTCCATGGGATTTCCCAGGCAAGAATACTGGAGTGGGTTGCCACTTCCTTCTCCAGGGGATCTTCCTGACTGAGGTATCGAACCTGCTTCTCCTGCACTGGCAGGCAGATTCTTTTGCACTGCGACACCTGGGAAGCTCCTATTTTGAGGTAGCAGGGTGAAAATAGCAGCAGCCTTCACAGATTTTGTGGTGCCTGGCTTCTTCCGGCAGGGTCTCCTGCCCTCGATGGAGCTGCACAAAAGAGGGCTTGTAGAGAGTCTCTCTTTCCCCTGGGCTCTTACCAGCTCAGCCATCTGAAAGGTTCCTCAACCCAAATGTATAATATCCTAATATAAAATACTAAGTATTGATAATTATCTCCATCAGAAACCCCACATCTAGTGAGAGCAAGAATTAGTCCTATTCTATAGACAAGAGACGGAGAAGGCAATGGTACTCCACTCCAGTACTCTTGCTTGGAAAATCTCATCGATGGAGGAGCCTGGTGGGTTGCAGTCCATGGGATCGTGAAGAGTCGGACATGACTGTACGACTTCACTTTCACTTTTCACTTTTCACTCATGCATTGGAGAAGGAAATGGCAACCCACTCCAGTGTTCTTGCCTAGAGAATCCCAGGGACAGAAGAGCCTGGTAGGCTGCCATCTCTAGGGTCGCACAGAGTCGGACACAACTGAAGCGATTTAGCAGCAGCAGCAGCAGCATAGACAAGAGAACTGTGAACTTCCAGATATTCAAGCTGGTTTTAGAAAAGGCAGAGGAACCAAAGATCAAATTGCAACATCCGCTGGATCATTGAAAAATCAAGAGAGTTCCAGAAAAATATCTATTTCTGCTTTATTGACTATGCCAAAGCCTTTGACTGTGTGGATCACAATAAACTGGAAAATTCTGAAAGAGATGGGAATACCAGACCACCTGACCTGCCTCTTGAGAAACCTATATGCAGGTCAGGAAGCAACAGTTAGAACTGGACATGGAACAACAGACTTGTTCCAAATAGGAAAAGGAGTACGTCAAGGCTGTATATTGTCACCCTACTTATTTAAATTATATGCAGAGCACATCATGAGAAATGCTGAGCTGGAAGAAGCACAAGCTAGAATCAAGATTGCCGGGAGAAATATCAATAACCTCAGATGTGTAGATGACACCACCCTTATGGCAGAAAGTGAAGAAGAACTAAAGAGCCTCTTGATGAAAGTGAACGAGAACAGTGAAAAAGTTGGCTTAAAGCTCAACATTCAGAAAACAAAGATCATGGCATCTGGTCTCATCACTTCATGGCAAATAGATGGAAAAACAGTGGAAAGAGTGGCAGACTGTATTTTTGGGGCTCCAAAATCTCTGCAGATGATGACTGCAGTCATGAAACAAAAAGATGCTTACTCCTTGGAAGAAAAGTTTTGACCAACCTAGACAGCATATTAAAAAGCAGAGACATTACTTTGCCAACAAAGGTCCTTCTAGTCAGGACTATGATTCTTCTAGTAGTCATGTATGGATGTGAGAGTTGGACTATAAAGAAAGCTGAACTCAGAAGAATTGATGCTTTTGAACTGTGGAGTTGGAGAAGACTCTTGAGAGTCCCTTGGACTGCAAGGAGATCCAACCAGTCCATCCTGAAGGAGCTCAGTCCTAGGTGTTCATTGGAAGGACTGATGCTGAAGCTGAAACTCCAGTACTTAGGCCACCTTATGAGAAGAACTGACTCATTTGAAAAGACCCTGATGCTGGGAAAGATTGAAGGTGGGAGGAGAAGGAGAAGACAGAGGATGAGATGGTTGGATGGCATCACCGACTCAATGGACATGAATGTGAGTAAACTCCAGGAGTTGGTGATGGACAGGGAGGCCTGGCATGCTGCAGTCCATGGGGTCGCAAAGAGTCGGACATGACTGAGTGGCTGAACTGAACTGATAGACAAGAGAGGGGACAAGCAGATGTTATTTGGTCAATGTGTTAGTTTCTTGGGGCTGTTGTAACAAAGCACCACATACTGAGTGGCTTAAAACAACAGAAATTTATCTTCTTGCAGTTTTGCAGACTAAAAGTCTAAAATCAAGGTGCTGCCAGGGACATGCTCCTTCCGAAAGCTCTAGAGAAGAATCCTTCCTGTCCCTTTTAGCTCCTGGTGTTGGCCGGCAATCCTTGGTGTCCCTTGTCCTTTGGTGATGTAGATGCATCACTCCAAACTCTGCCTCTATGTCACATGATGTTCTTCCAAGTGGGTCTGTATGTCTGTGTGCAATTGTCCCTTTTTTTATAAAGGCATCATCCATTAGATTAGGGCTCCAGTATGACCCCATCTTAACTTGATCACATCTATAGTGGGTCAATTTACTCAAAACCATCAACAGCCATGATTCTCCAAAGCAAAAGGGAGATTAACAACGTATTTACTGGTGAAATGGCCTAGAATCCCTTTCCGAATAAACTCTCTATTCTTCCCATATCCAAAATTCATGATTCTATGAGTTAACACTTATTGTCCCATGGAATCTATCTGTAATATCTTGTATGATTTTTCCATTACAAAAATTTCATATTCCTGTCCCTAACGCTAGTAACAGAGTTTTCCAGAGAAATCTTTCAAAACGTGGTATTCTGTTCTAAACAATTTATCTTATTCTTTGAAAAGGAAAAAGAATATCCATGGAGTGAAAACATATTCTAAGAATGATTAACCTTTTGGAGCATTAATTCTGCATAAGACTCTGGTGGTAGCCACCCTCACTCTACTTAACATGATGCACACGAGGACCCCTATTTAGGGATTTGGAAAATGAGAGAGAGAGGACACAAGGAACTTGTCAAGGTCTCTGAGTCCCTAAGAGGATGAAGGAGACAGACAGCTATACCCTACTTCTGACCACAAGAGCAAGATAATTGGGACCAAGAGAAAGGAACAGAGAGGATGGGAAAAGCCCAGAATAGATGCTTACTTCCTCCTTTCTGTACCAAGTGATGGTTTGCTCAGGGACTGACGTTTCTGTTTGTGCAATGTTGCCTCTGATGGACCAACAGAATCAGAGTAAGCCACTCACACAACACCCTGCAACAGGGCCCCATTGTCATGCGGGTCAGGTGGCTGTGAGCTAAGCCTCATTCCCCTCCTCTGTTCTGTGCTTTGTTGGAAGGCTGAAGGAAGTCGGGAAATGTAATCGTTCTTTCTTAGTCTGGAGCAGAACCAATAAAATTGAATGATTCATTCAGGTGTGATCCCACTTTGTCTCATTTTAGCCCACAACATTCTCTGTCTCTCTTCTCCTTAAAAACCGTTTATTCACTCAATAACAGCTATGTACTAGTATTAACAAGCTGAAAGCTCAAAGTAGCTATAAAATACCAGCTCTTTTTTTTTTCTTTAGAATTACTTAGAGAGGCAAGTCATAGGAACTTCTAAAGATTTCATCTCAGTGTAAGAGAAATATAAATAACCAGACTTCTTCTTCCTCTTTGGCTTAAAAATGAGGTTTCATATGATGTATATTTGCAATTCCTTTGAAAACATTTCAGCTTCCATTTCCTCCTTTTGACCTTGTTTTACTTTTCATATGTGTGCATATGTCTGACTCTTTGTGACCCTATGGACTGTAGCCTGCCAGGCTCCTGTGTCTATGGAATTCTCCAGGCAAGAATACTGAAGTGCGTTACCACTTCTTTCTCCAGGGCGTCGTCCTGACCCAGGGCTCGAACCCAAGTCTTCTGAATTAGCAGGTGGATTCTCTACCTTTCTGCTGTTCTAAATTTTTTCTATTGGTTCTTTGTCCTTGGAAGTTTCCTTTCCCCTCATTTTCTTTTTTTATTTCTCAAAACAGTTTCCTAATTGTCCCAGCTGTTTCACTCTCTCTTCCCTATGATTTTCTCTAGAATCATAAGAGCATAGAAATTTTAAGGGGGGAGGGGACTTTTGGTTAGTTTAACAGCTTTATTTTACAGAAGAAGGGCCAAAGTCTACAGAATTTAAGGAATTTGCTCAAAGTGATGCAGCTAATTTGTGGGTGGATCTGGCACTAGAATCCAGGTGTCTTGATCACAATCACTGATTCCTTCTTTGTACCTAATTCCACATTCATATAAGAAATTCCCATATCCCTGCCATGCTTTCAATAAAAGGGGAAATTTTGGTACAGTGTTACTAATAGTAAAAGTTTAGAGAAAGAAGGAAATGGAATTATACCAGCTCAAAAATATACTCATGGTATGCTCATAAATTTCCCTCATGAACACAATCTAACAATAAACATTTGGGTCATAGGCCAAACAAGTAATTATAATCAACAGAGAAAAGACAATATTTTCCACTGTGTAGGATGGGGTCAAATTTTATTCAGTCTGGTGTCACCACAGTCCTCAGAGTTCTTGATGCATCATAAGTGCTCAACACTTTTCACCTAATAAATGCTAGGCAAACGGGTATGTGCCTACAGAAAGTTAAACTGGAAGATGACCTTAACTCTGGGCTCAGGGTTCTTTTAACACCAATTACCTGTAATTCTGATTTTGAAAAGCAACACAAAAATACTGTGCTGGCCAGAAAGCTTGTTCGGGAACCCAAATGAACTTTTTGGCCAAAGCAATATTACCAGCTAGTAATAGAGTCTGGACTTCTCTGAGCTCAGGGATAAAGAATCTGCCTGCCAATGCAGGAGACCCAGGTTTGATCCTTGGGTTGGGAAGATCCTATGGAGAAGAAAATGGCAAATCAATCCATTATTCTTGGCTGGAAAATCCCATGGACAGAGGAGCCTGGCAGGCTACAGTTCATGGGGTTGCAAGAATAAAATATGACTTAGCAATTAAATAACAACAATAGAGTCCCAGTTTTTTATTTTTAAAAATTTTTTTGAAGAATAGTTTATTTCCAGTGCTGTGTTAATTTCTGCTATACACCAAAGTGACTCATGTATTCTCTTCTACTATGGTTTATCACAGGATATTGAGTATAGTTCCCTGTACAGTAGGACCTTGTTGTTGACAGAGTCCCCAGTTTTGAGCTTTTTCCACTCACCAGATATTCAGGGTGGCCTGAGCAAGCACATGGAAAACTAGGCTTAAACTCATCATTTCTTCACAACAGCCTTCCCCAGCTTGCCAAATTACGGTATGTCCCTCTGTCTCATACCCACTCGGCCTGCAGTTCTCCTTTGGAACACTCAGTGGGCCTGGTCCAGGAAAGTCTAATCTGTTCAGATCTGTGGGCCTGGTCCAGGAAAGTCCCATGAGGGCGGAGACTGTATTTTTCCTCATGAACCACCATGTCTCCAGCACCTGGTTCAGTACCAAGCACATAATAGGTACTCAATAAATATCTGTGATTGCATGAAAGCAGGAGCTAAGGCAGGAAAGTGCATGCTTCAGCAAGATCAGTAATACCTAGGGCAATATAGAGGTGAGGCAGTTGCTGAGCCGCCAAAAAGCAGGCAAAATGAAGATTGATGGCACGAGGGCTGGGTTTTGTGAGGAATGGGGGCTGCTTTTTAAAAAACTTTTTATTTTGTATTGTTCAGTTCAGTTCAGTTCAGTCGCTCAGTCATGTCTGACTCTTTGTGATCCCATGAACCGCAGCATGCCAGGCCTCCCTGTCCATCTCCAATTCCTGGAGTTCACCCAAACTCATGTCCATTGAGTCGGTGATGCCATCCAACCATCTCATCTTCTGTCATCCCCTTCTCCTCCCACCTTCAATCTTTCCCAGCATCACGGTCTCTTCCAGTGAGTCAGCTCTTCACATCAGGTGGCCAAAGTATTGGAGTTTTAGCTTCAACATCAGTCCTTGCAATGAACACCCAAGACTGATCTCCTTTAGAATGGACTGGTTGGATCTCCTTGCAGTCCAAGGGACTCTCAAGAGTCTTCTCCAACATCACAGTTCAAAAGCATCAATTCTTCTGTGCTCAGCTTTCTTTACAGTCCAACTCTCACATGCATACATGACCACCGAAAAAACCAAAGCCTTGACTAGATGGACCTTTGTTGGCAAAGTAATGTTTTTAATATGCTGTCTAGGTTAGTCATAACTTTCCTTCCAAGGAGCAAGCATCTTTTAATTTCATGGCTGCAGTCACCATCTGCAGTGATTTTGGAGCCCAGAAAAATAGTCAGCCACTGTTTCCCCATCTATTTGCCATGAATTGATGGGACCAGATGCCATGATCTTAGTTTTTTGAATGGTGAGCTTTAAGCCAACTTTTTCACTGTCCTCTTTAACTTTCATCAAGAGGCTCTTTATTTCTTCTTTACTTTCTGCCATAAGGGTGGTGTCATCTACATATCTGAGTTATTGATATTTCTCCCAGCAATCTTGAATCCAGCTTGTGTGTCCTTCAACCCAGCATTTCTCATGATGTACTCTGCATATAAGTTAAATAAGTAGGGTGACAATATACAGCCTTGACATACTACTTTTCTTTTGTATTGAGGTATATATAGCCAGTTAACAATGTGATAGTTTCAGGTTGTCAGCCAAAGAATTCAGCTATATGTACACACCAGTCATCCCACTCACCCAAACTCCCCTCCCATTCAAGCTGCCACACAACATTGAGAAGAATTGCATGTGCTATACAGTAGGTCCTTGTTGGTTAGCATTTTTAATATAGCAGTATGTACCTGTCCATCCCAAACTCCCAAACTATCCCTTCTCCCGGCAATCGTAAGTTCATTCTCTAAGTCTGTATCTTTTCTATTTTGTAGGTAAGTTCATTAGAGTAAGTTCTTTTTAGTTTCCGCATATAATAGATGTCATTTGATATTTCTCCTCGTGTGACTTACTTCACTCACTATGAAAATCTCTAGGTCCCATCCATGTTGCTGCAAATGGCATTATTTCATTCTTTTTAGTGGCAGAGTAATATTCCATCGCATATGTGCGTGTGTATTATATACACACACATACATCTTCTTTGTCCATTCCTATCTTAATGGACATTTAGGTAATTTAGGTTGCTTTCATGTCTTGGCTATTGTAAACAGTACTACAATGAACATTGGGGTGCATGTATCCTTTTGGATCATGTTTTTCTCCAGATATACGCCCAGAAGTGGGATTGCAGGGTCATAGAGTAGCTCTATTTTTAACTTTTTAAGGAACCTTCATACTCTTCTCCATAGTGGCTGTACCAATTTACATTCCCACCAAGAGTGTGGAAGGGTTCCCTTCTCTCCACACTGGAGGCTGCTTCTAAAAAAAAAAAAAAAAAGAATTTCTCTAGGAGAGTTAATATGATCGTGGTATAGAGGATATCCTCTTTTACAAAATAGAAATAATGATATACATTTGATAGAGTTGTTGCATGCTCATGCTCAGTTGCATCCAACCCTTCGTGACCCCATGGACTGTAGTCTGCCAGGGATTTCCCAAGCAAAAACACTGGGGTGGGTTGCCATTTCCTCCTCCAAGGGATCTTCCCCACCCAGGGATTGAACCTGCATCTCCTGAGTCTTCTGTACCGTCAGGCAGATTCTTTACCACTGAGCCACCTGGGAAGCCAATAGACTTGTTGAGGGGATGCAGTGAGATCATGGAAGTTACTCAGTAAATAGTAGCTATGACTAGAGCAGGGAGAGCCTGGAGTACATCCGTCAGTTCCTTCATTTACCCAGCAATTTGATGAGAGCACTGGGTGAGAGTCTCTCACCTTCCAGGCTGAACACCAACTGAATAGGATATGTCTGAGGATCTCCAGCCAAACAGGAAATAGAAAACCAGCCTTCATGCAAAGTTCCAGTAAAAGCTGAACTTGAACTTGCTTAAACCTAGGCCCAAGGGAGACATAGTCCTCCTATCCCTCCGCTGAGTGAACAGAGCAGGACCCCAGGGCAAGGGTCACTGGATCTACCCATCCAGTCTCAGGGAGATGTTAGAAAAAAGACAAAGACAGATCCCTGCTTCCCCCTCCCCGAGGAGGGTGGCCCTGTCAAGAGGTGCTAAACATACCCATGTGGCCGGCACCATGTGTGAACTCAGGAAGTGAAAGAAGGGTGGAGCCCTGGCCCCGCCTTGAAGGCCAGTCACCCCACTCACTGATGAGAGCAGTACCATCAGCCTGTCCACCTCTCCCCTGGGAGAGAGCAAGGTTGATGAGAATGTTCCCTCTGATATTATCCCAAATGGGAAGAGAAGCAAGAATTTTTTCCCTATGTGCTTTCTTGGGCTAAGTTGCTTCAGTCGTGCCAGCTCTGTTCAATCCTGTGGACTATAGCCCATCAGGCTCCTCTGTCCATGGGATTTTTCAGGAAAGAATGCTGGAGTGGGTTGCCATTTCCTTGGGATTTCCAGGGAATCTTCCCAAGGTATTGAACCCACATCTCTTGAGGCTCCTGCCTTTATGGGTGGGTTCTTTACCACTAGTGCCACCTGGGAAGCCCCTCTTCCTTATGTTCTGGGTCTAAAGAGGAAATAAAATTTTATCTGGTTCTTCTTCACCTGCCAGATGTTTGAGTATTGTTAAGGGTGTTCCTGGAATGAAGAAGAGGATGTACAAATGCATGAAGCCGTGAAAGGGCATGGCAAGTCCAAAAAATACCCCATAGTTCATTTTGTTTATAGCCTGGTGAGTGGGCAGAGGAAACCTTGGAAGTGACTAGACAGGTGGGCAAGAAGAAGGTTGTTTGTCAAGTTGGGTTAGTTGGAAGAAAAGAGTCTGCTACAGTCTGAATGTTTATGACTTTCCCAAATTCTTATGTTGAAATCTTAACCTCCAAAGGTGGTGATATTAGTAGGTGAGGCCTTTGGAAGGTGGTTAAGTCATGAGGATTAGTGCTGTTTTAAGAGAGCGTCCAGAGAGATCTCTAACACCTTCAGCCACATAATGATACAATAAGAACTCTGACCCAGAAGAGAGCTATCATCGTAACCTGCTGGCACCCTGACTTTCAGCCTCCAGGATTGTGAGAAAAAAATATTCGTTGATTATAAGCTACCCAGTCTGTGGCACTTTGTTAAAGCGACCTGACTTAGAAATCAGAAATGAAAAGCAAACATCATATTCATCCATAAAACACTAGAGGCAGTCTCATTAAGTCAAGGAACGGGACAAGGAAGTCTGTTATTCCTCATATCATTCAGCATTTTTCCTGGAAGTTTTAGACACTGCAATAACACAATTTTTAAAAGTCGGAGGCATAAAAATTAGAAAAGATAAAACAAAATTATTATATACAGATATGACTGCCTACCTCCTGTGCTATTACCAAAACAACTGGATTGGAGACTGTATTAGTCTGCTAAGGCTGCAGTAACAGAGTGCTGTAGGCTGGTGTCGGCACATTTGATTTTTCCTGCGACCCTCCCCTTGGCTTACAGATGGCACCCTCTCTCTTTCTTCATATGGTCTTTTCTCTGTGTGAACTCATCCCTTGTGTGTCTTCCTCTTTAGATGAGGACAAGGCCCCACCCTGCTGACTTCATTTAGCCTTGTGCTGTGTTCTCAGTCACTCAGTCCAACCCTTTGCGACCCCATGGACTATAGACCACCAGGCATCTCTGTCTATGGGGATTCTCCAGGCAAGAATCTCCATTGGAGTGGGCTGCCATGCCCTCCTCCAGGGGATCTTCCCAACCCAGGGATCGAACCCAGGTCTCCCACATTGCAGGCAGATTCTTCACCACCTGAGCCACCAGGGAAGCCCAAGAATACTGGAGTGGGTAACCTATCCCTTCTCCAGGGGATCTTTCCAACCCAGGAATCAAACCAGGATATCCTGCATTACAGGCAGATTCTTTATCAACTGAGCTACCAAGGTTACTACTTTAAAGGGCCTGTGTGCATGTTCAGTCATGTCTGACTCTTTGGGACCCCATGGACTGTAGCCCACTAGGTTCCTCTGTCTATGAAATTTCCTGGGCAAGAATACTAAAGTGGATTGTCATTTCCTTCTTCAGGGGATTTTCCAACCCAGGGATCAAAACCACCTTCCTTTAAGTGGATTTCTTTTCTTACCGCTGAGTCACCAGTGAAAGTAAAAGTTGCTCAGTTGTGTCCAACTCTTTGCAACCCCATGGACTATACAGTCCATGGAATTCTCCAGGCCATAATACTGGAGTGGGTAGCCTTTTCCTTCTCCAGGGGATCTTCTAGGGATGGAACCCAAGTTTCCGGCATTGCAGGGGGATTCTTTACCAACTGAGCCACCAGGGAAGCCCTTAAAGGCCCTGTACCCAAAGAAATTCACATCAAGTGAATACATGTGAATGGGAGAAATACAATTCAGTCCATAAGACAGACTGAGATCTACAGCCATAACTGGGCGTCTTGAGATCTTTCCTGCAGAACTGATCTGAGAGAGGGAAGAGAAAGAGAAAGAGAAGTACAGAGATGGGAGTCAAGCAAACAGACTCAAAGCTCTCTCTCTAGTTACTCCACTTCTCCTGGAGGCAAGAGAGTAGGGAAGGGAGGGAGTAGGTGTGTTACTCTAACAGCAGATCTCAAGCCTTTCTGCTATTAGAATAATCTGGGGAGCTTTCCAAAAGTATCCACTCCTGGGGAGAGTCTAGGCTTATAAATTGTTTTGTCGAGAAATAGTTCATTTACTATAAGATGCACTTTTAAAAGTATACAAGTCAAGGAATTCTCTGGTGGTCCAGTGGTTTGTACTCTGAACTTTCACTGCCAGGCACCTGAACCCAATCCCTGGTCAGAGAACTAGAAGCCACAAGCAGCAAGGTGCAGCCAAAAACAAAACAAACAAAAAACCCACAAAAGTGATATTGAGCGACTTCACTTTCACTTTTCACTTTCATGGGTTGGAGAAGGAAATGGCAACCCACTCCAGTGTTCTTCCCTGGAGAGTCCCAGGGATGAGGGAGCCTGGTGGGCTGCCGTCTCTGGGGTCGCACAGAGTCGGACACGACTGAAGCGACTTAGCAGCAGCAGCAATATATTCACAAAGTCATACATTTATGATTGCTGTCTAATTTCAGAACATTTTCATCACCACCCCCTTCCAAAAAAAACCCTCAGATCCATTCACAGTCACCATCCATTTCTCCTCATCTCTAACCCCTGGTAACCACTTTCTTTCACTATGGATTTGCCAGACATTTCATAAAATGGAATCACATAATATGTGGTCTTTAGTGTCTGGCTTCTTTCACGGGCCAGTGTATTTTTAAAAATCTCTCTGGTTGTGCAGTCAGGATTAAGACACATGTGCAGAAGTCCCTTCATGGAAACAAGAGAACTTTCACAAGAATTTCTCTATGCCTCACCAAGGCAGTGGCAGCCCACTCCAGTACTCTTGCCTGGAGAATCCCATGGATGAAGGAGCCTGGTAGGCTGCAGCCCATGGGGTCGCAAAGAGTCAGACACGACTGAGTGACTTCACTTTCACTTTTCACTTTCATGCATTGGAGAAGGAAATGGCAACCCACTCCAGTATTCTTGCCTGAAGAATCCCAGGGATGGGGGAGCCTGCCGTCTCTGGGGTCACACAGAGTCAGATACAACTGAAGCGATTTAGCAGCAGCAACATCTAGGGTCAGTAAACAGCACAAGAGAGTCTCAGCAGCTCCAGAAGAAAAAGCTGATAAAGGGCTCTGATTGGCACAGCTTGGTCACATAATCATCCCTTGACCAATCACAGAGGCCAGAGAACAATAACAAGATCATTCCTGTGGCCTTTAACCTGAGGGAAAGAGGAGCACTGCCCAAGGATTTTAAATAGAGGAGGATGTAATAAGATTTAGACACGTCTACTTGTCCAGGAAATTCAAACTACTAAGGAAAACCAATCAACCTTAAGATCCTAAATATTAAGAGTCTGATGCAATGATGCTGCTAATAAAAAAAAATACATTCTCTGTTATGGACTGAAAGTTTGTACTCCTCTCTCCCTCCCCTCCTCCCACCAAATTTATTTGCTGAAGCCCTAACTCCCAGTGTGATGTTATTTGGAGGTGGGCCCTTTAAGTGAGGTCATGAGGGTGGGGCCCCATGATGAAATTAGCATCCTTATAAAAAGAGAAGGAGCAATCAGAGCTCTCTCACCACCATGTGAGGACACAGCAAGAAGCCAGGAATAGGGTCCTCATAGAACCCAGCAATGCTGGTACCCTAATCCCAGACTTGCCAGCTACCAGAACTGTGAGGAATAGATTTCTGCTGTTGAGAGGCGGTCCTAAGATGGCAGAGGAATAGGGCAGAGAGACCACTTTCTCCCCCGCAAATTCATCAAAAGAACATTTAAAGGCTGAGTAAATTCCACAAAACAGCTTCTGAATGCCGGCAGAGGACATCAGGCACCCAGAAAAGCAGCCCATTGTCTTCGAAAGGAGGTAGGAAAAATATAAAAGACAAAAAGAGAGACAAAAGAGGTAGGGACAGAGCTCCTTCCCGGGAAGGGAGTCTTAAAAACAGAGGTTTCCAAACACCAAGAAACACTCTCACTGCCGAGTCTGTGGCGAGCCTTGGAACCACAGAGGGCAACATAACTGGGAGGAAAAATAAATAAATAATTAAAACCCACAGATTACATGCCCAGCGGTAACTCCCTCAGTGGAGAAGCAGCGCAGATGCCTGCATCCGCCACTAGCAAGCTGGGATTAGGCAGGGAGGCAGGGGCTGCATTGCTTAAAGTAAGGTCTGGGCCTGAATGTCCAAGGGCAATCTGAGGGAACTAACTTGGGCTAGCAAACCAGACTGTGGGATAGCTACCACCAGAAAAAGCCCTAACCTAAGACACCGCTAGGCCCGCTCACAGAACAAATGACTGATCAGAGCTAGCCAGCTGCAGACCGTCCCCCTCCGGTGACAGGCAGCCAGAGTTGGAAGAGGGCAATCATGGCCCCAGAGAGGCATTATCTACCAAACTGCAAGCAGGCTTCATTGCTAACTAAGACTTCTTGGGATTCTGGACCATCAACATCCGCCTGAGAAGGTGCGCCAGTTGTACACCCAGAAAACCAAGTGGCAAGGATGGGGGAGGCGATAAGTCGCAGTGACCGTGCTCGCCAAACACCTGGTCACCTGAGCTGCTCGGACCTGGGAAGGGCACAAAATGCAGGCCCAACCGAGTCTGTGCCTCTGAGGACTGCCCTAGTACCTGAACCTGAGTGGCTTAGACCTAGGAAATGGATACAACCCAGGGCCGGCCTCAGACAGTTCCCAGCAGAGCAACCTAGAGCCTAAGCAGTGTAGACAGGGAAAGCACACATGCCATGAGCGGGGGCAAACCCAGTGTGGCCGAGACACTGCGAGCACACGCAAGTGTTACTTGTTTGCAGCGTCCCTCCTTCCCCACAGCACGACTGAACAAGTGAGCCTAAAAAAGTGTCCACCACTGCCCCCTTGTGTCAGGGCAGAAATTAGACACCAAGGAGACCAGCAAACAGAAGAAGCTAAAACAGAGGGAACCGCCTTGGAAGTGACAGGTGCAATAGATTAAAACCCTGTAGTTAGTACCGACTACATAGGAAGGGGCCTATAGATCTTGAGAAATATAAGCCAGATCAAGGAACTATCCAAAAATGAACTGACCCCACACTGCCCACAACAACACCAGAGAAAGTCCTAGATATATTTTTACTATCATCCTTTATTTTTTTAAGTAAAAAAAAATTTTAAGTCCTCTATTACTCCTTTAATTTTCATTTTTATAACCTACTATTACCTTGTTTAAAAAAAGAGAGACCCTATTTTTTTAAAGCAAACTTCATATATATATATTATATAATTTTGTGACCTTTTTTTCTTTTCTTTAATATTGTATTTTTGAAACTCCAACCTCTACTCTAGATTTTTAATCTTTGCTTTTTGGTATTTGTTATCAATTTTGAACCTTTAAGAACCCAATCTTCAGTACCCATTTTCATTTGGGAGTGAGATTACTGGCTTGACTACTCTCTCCCCCTTTGGACTCTTTTTCTCTACCAGGTTGCCTTTATCTCCTCCCTCCCCCTTATCTTCTCTACCCAACTCTGTGAATCTCTGTGTGTTCCGGACGGTAGAGAACACTTGCTGCTGCTGCTGCTAAGTCGCTTCAGTCGTGTCTGACTCTGTGCGACCCCATAGACGGCAGCCCACCAGGCTCCCCCATCCCTGAGATTCTCCAGGCAAGAACACTGGAGTGGGTTGCCATTTCCTTCTCCAGGAAAACACTTAGGGAACTGATTACTGGCTGGATCTGTCTCTCTCCTTTTGATTCCCCTTTATCCTCCTGGCCACCTCTGTCTCCTTCCTCCCTCTCTCTTCTCTGTATAACTCCATGAACATCTCTGAGTGGTCCAGACTGTGGACCACACATATGGAAGCGATTACTGGCTAGCTTGCTCTCTCCTCTTTTGATTCTACCTCATCTCATCCTGGTCACCTCCATCTCTTTCCTCCCTATTCTCTTCTCTTCTCCATGTAACTCTGTGAACCTCTCTGGGTGTCCCTCACTGTGGAGAAACTTTTCATCTTTAACCTAGATGTTTTATCAATGGTGCTGTATAGATGGAGAAGTCTTGAGGCTACTGTAAAAATAAGACTAAAAACCAGAAGCAGGAGGCTTAAGTCCAAATCCTGAGAACACCAGAGAACTCCTGACTCCAGGGAACATTAATCGACAGGAGCTCATCAAACGCCTCCATACCTACACTGAAACCAAGCACCACCCAAGGGCCAACAAGTTCCAGAACAAGACATACCACACAAATTCTCTGGCAACACAGGAACACAGCTCTGAGCTTCAATATGCAGGCTGCCCAAAGTCACTCCAAAACCACTGACATCTCATAACTCTTTACTGGACATTTCATTGCACTCCAGAGAGAAGAAATCCAGCTTCACCCACCAGAACAGACACAAGCTTCCCTAACCAGGAAACCTTGACAGTCACCAGTACAACCCCACCCACAGCGAGGAAACTCCACAATAAAGACAACTTCACAAATTGCCAGACAGAAAGGCCACCCCAAATACAGCAATATAAACAAGATGAAGAGACAGAGGAATACCCAGCAGGTAAAGGAACAGGATAAATGCCCACCAAACCAAACAAAACAGGAAGAGATAGGGAATCTACCTGATAAATTCCAAATAATGATAGTGAAAATGATCCAAAATCTTGAAAACAAAATGGAATCACAGATAAATAGCCTGGAGACAAGGACTGAGAAGATGCAAGAAAGGTTTAACAAGGACCTAGAAGAAATAAAAGTCAATATATAATGAATAATGCAATAAATGATATCAAAAACACTCTGGAGGGAACAAATAGTAAAATAATGGAGGCAGAAGATAGGATTAGTGAGGTAGAAGATAAAATGGTAGAAATAAATGAATCAGAGAGGAAAAAAGAAAAACGAATTAAGAGAAATGAGGACAATCTCAGAGACCTCTGGGACAATGTTAAATGCCCCAACATATGAATCATAGGAGTCCCAGAAGAAGAAGACAAAAAGAAAGACCATGAGAAAATACTTGAGGAGATAATAGTTGAAAACTTCCCTAAAATGGGGAAGGAAATAATCACCCAAGTCCAAGAAACCCGGAGAGTCCCAAACAGGGTAAACCCAAGGTGAAACACCCCAAGACACATATTAATCAAATTAACAAAGATCAAACACAAAGAACAAATATTAAAAGCAGCAAGGGAAAAACAACAAATAACAGACAAGGGGATTCCCATAAGGATAACAGCTGATCTTTCAATAGAAACTCTTCAGGCCAGGAGGGAATGGCAGGACATACTTAAAGTGATGAAAGAAAATAACTTACAGCCCAGATTACTGTACCCAGCAAGGATCTCATTCAAATATGAAGGAGAAATCAAAAGCTTTACAGACAAGCAAAAGCTGAGAGAATTCAGCACCACCAAACCAGCTCTCCAACAAATGCTAAAGGATCTTCTCTAGACAGGAAACACAAAAACGGGGTATAAACTCAAACCCAAAACAATAAAGTAAATGGCAACGGGATCATACTTATCAATGATTACCTTAAACATAAATGGGTTGAATGCCTCAACCAAAAGACAAAGACTGGCTGAATGGATACAAAAACAAGACCCCTATATATGTTGTCTACAAGAGATCCACTTTTAAACAAGGGACACATACAGACTGAAAGTGAAGGCCTGGAAAAAGATATTCCACACAAATAAAGACCAAAAGAAAGCAGGAGTAGCAATACTCATATCAGATAAAATAGACTTTAAAACAGGCTGTGAAAAGAGACAAAGAAGGACACTATATAATGATCAAAGGATCAATTCAAGAAGAAGAAATAACAATTATAAATATATATGCACCCAACATAGGAGTACTGCAATATGTAAGACAAGTGCTAACAAGTATGAAAGGGGAAATTAACACAATAATAGTGGGAGACTAATACCCCACTCACACCTATGGATAGATCAACTAAACAGAAAATTAACAAGGAAACACAAACTTTAAGTGATACAATAGACCATTGATATCTATAGGACATTTCACCCCAAAACAATGAATTTCACCTTTTTCTCAAATGCAAACAGAAGCTTCTCCAGGATAGATCACATCCTGGGCCATAAATCTAACCTTGGTAAATTCAAAAAAATTTAAATCATTCCAAGCATCTTTTCTGACCACAATGCAGTAAGATTAGATCTCAATTACAGGAGAAAAACTATTAAAAATTCCAGCATATGGAGGCTGAACAACTCGCTGCTGAATAACCAACAAATCACAGAAGAAATGAAAAAAGAAATCAAAATATGCATAGAAATGAATGAAAATGAAAACACAATAACCCCAAACCTGTGGGACACTGTAAAAGCAGTGCTAAGGGGAAGGTTCCTAGCCATACAGGCATACCTCAAGAAACAAGAAAAAAGTCAAATAAATAACCTAACTGTACACCTAAAGCAACTAGAAATGGAAGAAATGAAGAACCTCAGGGTTAGTAGAAGGAAAGAAATCTTAAAAATTAGGGCAGAAATAAATGAAAAGAAACAAAAGAGACCATAGCAAAAATCAACAAAGCCAAAAGCTGGTTCTTTGAGAGGATAAATAAAATTGACAAACCATTAGCCAGACTCATCAAGAAACAAAGGGAGAAAAATCAAATCAATAAAATTAGAAATGAAAATGGAGAGATCACAACAGACAACACAGAAATACAAAGGATCATAAGAGACTGCTATCAGCAATTATATCCCAATAAAATGGACAACTTGGAAGAAATGGACAAATTCTTAGAAAAGTACAACTTTCCAAAACTGAACAAGGAAGAAATAGAAAATCTTAACAGACCCATCACAAGCACAGAAATTGAAACTATAATCAGAAATCTTCCAGCAAACAAAAGCCCAGGTCCAGACGGCTTCACAGCTGAATTCTACCAGAAATTTAGAGAAGAGCTAACACCTATCCTACTCAAACTCTTCCAGAAAATTGCAGAGGAAGGTAAACTTCCAAAATCATTCTATGAGGCCACCATCACCCTAATACCAAAACCTGACAAAGATGCCACAAAAAAAGAAAACTACAGGCCAATATCACTGATGAACATAGATGCAAAAATCCTCAACAAAATTCTAGCAATCAGAATCCAACAACACATTAAAAAGATCATACACCATGACCAAGTGTGCTTTATCCCAGGGATGCAAGGATTCTTCAATGTCTGCAAATCAATCAATGTAATACACCACATTAACAAATTGAAAAATAAAAGCCATATGATTATCTCAATAGATGCAGAGAAAGTCTTTGACAAAATTCAACATCCATTTATGATAAAAACTCTCGAGAAAGCAGGAATAGAAGGAACATACCTCAACATAATAAAAGCTATATATGACAAACCCACAGCAAACATTATCCTCAATGGTGACAAATTGAAAGCATTTCCCCTAAAGTCAGGAAAAAGACAAGAGTGCCCACTTTCACCACTACTATTCAACATAGTTTTGGAAGTTTTGGCCACAGCAATCAGAGCAGAAAAAGAAATAAAAGGAATCCAGGTTGGAAAAGAAGTAAAACTCTCACTGTTTGCAGATGACATGATCCTCTACATAGAAAACCCTAAAGACTCCACCATAAAATTACTAGAGCTAGTCAATGAATATAGTAAAGTCTCAAGATATAAATCAACACACAGAAGTCCCTTGCATTCCTATACACTAATAATGAGAAAATAGACAGAGAAATCAAGGAAACAATTCCATTCACCATTGCAATGAAAAGAATAAAATACTTAGGAATATATCTACCTAAAGAAACTAAAGACCTATGTATAGAAAACTATAAAACACTGGTGAAAGAAATCAAAGAGGACACTAATAGATGGAGAAATATACCGTGTTCATGGATCAGAAGAATAAATATAGTGAAAATGAGTATACTACCCAAAGCAATCTATAGATTCAATGCAATCCCTATCAAACTACCAACGGTATTTTTCACAGAGCTAGAACAAATAATTTCACAATTGTATGGAAATACAAAAAAACCTCAAATAGCCAAAGCAATCTTGAGAAAGAAGAATGGAACTGGAGGAATCAACCTGCCTGACTTCAGGCTTTACTACAAAGCCCCAGTCATCAAGACAGTATGGTACTGGCACAAAGACAGAAATATAGATCAATGGAACAAAAGAGAAAGCCCAGAGATAAATCCACGCACCTATGGACACCTTATCTTTGACAAAGAGGCAAGAATATACAGTGGAGAAAAGACAATTCTTTAACACGTGGTGCTGGGAAAACTGGTCAACCATTTGTGAAAGAATGAAACTAGAACACTTTCTAACACCATACAGACACACACAAAAAAACTCAAAATGGATTAAAGATCTAAACGTAAGACCAGAAACTATACAACTCCTAGAGGAGAACATAGGAAAAACACTCTCCAACATAAATCACAGCAGGATCCTCTATGACCCACCTCCCAAAATATTGGAAATAAAAGCAAAAATAAACAAATGAGGCCTAATTAAAATTAAAAGCTTCTGCACAACAAAGGAAACTATAAGCAAGGTGAAAAGACAGCCTTGAGAATGGGAGAAAATAATAGCAAATGAAGCAACTGACAAATAATTAATCTTAAAAATATACAAGCAATTCCTGCAGCTCAATACCAGAAAAATGAATGACCCAATCAAAAAATGGGCCAAAGAACTAAACAGATATTTCTCCAAAGAAGACATACAGATGGCTAACAAACACATGAAAAGATGCTCAGCATCACTCATTATCAGAGGAATGCAAATCAAAACCACGAGGAGGTACCATTTCACACCAGTCAGAATGGCTGCTATCCAAAAGTCTACAAGCAATAAATGCTGGAGAGGGTGTGGAGAAAAGGGAACTCTCTTACACTGTTGGTGGGAATGCAAACTAGTACAGCCACTATGGAGAATAGTGTGGAGATTCCTTAAAAAACTGGAAATAGAACTGCCATATGGCCCAGCAATCCCACTGCTGGGCATACACACCGAGGAAACCAGAATTGAAAGAGACACATGTACCCCAATGTTCATCGCAGCATTGTTTATAATAGCCAGGAATGGAAGCAACCTAAATGTCCATCAGCAGACGAATGGATAAGAAAGCTGTGGTACATATACACAATGGAGTATTACTCAGCCATTAAAAAGAATACATTTGAATCAGTTCTAATGACATGGATGAAACTGGAGCCTTATTATACAGAATGAAGTAAGCCAGAAAGAAAAATACCAATACAGTATGCTAATGGATATATATGGAATTTAGAAAGATGTTAATGATAACCCTGTATGTGAGACAGCAAAAGAGACACAGATGTATAGAACAGTATTTTGGACTCTGTGGGAGAGGGAGAGGGTGGGATGATTTGGGAGAATGGCATTGAAACGTGTATAATATCATATGTGAAAAGAATCGCCAGTCCAGGTTCCATGAATGATACAGGATGCTCGGGGCTGGTACACTGGGATGACCCAGAGGGATGGTACGGGGAGGAAGGTGGGAGGGAGGTTCAGGATAGGAAACACATGTACACTCGTGGCAGATTCATGTTGATGTACGGCAAGACCAATACAATATTGTAAAGTAATTAGCCTCCAATTAAAATAAGTAAATTTATATCAAAAAAATAAAGTTTAGTCAAACTGAGGGAAACTTCAGACCGCTTCATCAGGTATAAGGTATAATGGGCGCTGGCCCCTTCCAGGGGTGAGATTTCTTTGTGCATACCTTCTCAATTTGAATTCTCAGAGCTTTATGATAGGCCAGAATAATTGAGTGACTTGTAGCAAGTTTTCTGGCATCAAACAGTAGAAGTTCTACCCTGGAAAATTAAATTTCTCTTTTTGCTATCCCCCTTGCCCACTGTCCCCCAAAAGGGAATTAAAGGTAGAGTCACTGCATTTGAAAACTTGAGGGACTTCATTGGTGGCCCAGGAAAAAAAAAAAAAAAGATTTCTACTGTTGAAGCCAACCAGCCTACAGTATTTTGTTAGAAGGCCCTAACTGACTAAAAGATTTTCTAAGTCCAATGGCCAATGTATAGGAAATATAGAAGACTGAGCATCTAGTTAAATGATACTATGGGGTGCAAAACCCAGAATGTGGGAATCACTACAGAACAAGACAATATGTCTCTTTTCTCTTAATTTCAGTAAATAAACTGCAAGGAAAATAAAGAGAGAGGAGAAGAAACAGAGTTAAAGACATTTAAAGACACAGCAAGAACTTCCCTGGTAGTCCAGTGGCTAAGCCTTCTTGCTCCCAATGCAGGGGGCCCAGGTCCAATCCCTGATCAGGGAACTAGATCCCACAAGCCACAACTGAGAGGTCACATCCCAAAGCTAAAAGATCCTGCGTGCTGCAATGAAGATCAAAGATCCCACGTGCCAGAACCAAGATCAGGCACAGCCAAACAAATAAAGATTTTTTAAGTAAAAAAATTAAAAAGATAAAGATACAGCAATAATTACAATGTATAAACTTCATTTAGATCCTAAGTTTTTAAAAACTTGTGACATTTATGAGGCAATTGGAAATCTGAACACTAGATATTTTAGATATTTAATGCTAAGGAACTATATTGTTATTTTAAGTCTGATGATGGTATTCTAAAAATCTTTTATCTTTTAGAAAACCAGGAAGCACAAGCTGGGATCAACATTGCCGGGAAAAATGTCAATAACCTCAGATATGCAGATAACACCACCCTTATGGCAGAAAGTAAAGAAGAACTAAAGAACCTCTTGATGAAAGTGAAGGAGGAGAGTGAAAAAGTTGGCTTAAAGCTCACCATTCAGAAAACTAGGATTGTGGCATCTGGTCCCATCACCTTGTGGTAAATAGACGGGGAAACAGTGTCAGACTTTATTTTTCTGGGCTCCAAAATCACCACAGATGGTTATTGCAGCCATGAAATTAAAAGATGCTTACTCCTTGGAAGGAAAGTTATGACCAACCAAGATAGCATATTAAAAAGCAGAGACATTACTTTGCCAACAAAGGTCCATCTAGTTAAGGCTATGGTTTTTCCAGTGGTCATGTATGGATGTGAGAGTAGGACTATAAAGAAATCTGAGTGCCAAAGAATTGATGCTTTTGAACTGTGGTGTTGGAGAAGACTCTTGAGAGTCCCTTGGACTGCAAGGAGATCCAACCAGTCCATCCTAAAGAAAATCAGTCCTGGGTGTTCATTGGAGGGACTGATGTTGAAGCTAAAACTGCAATACTTTAGCCACCTGACGTGAAGAGCTGACTCATTTGAAAAGACCCTGATGCTGAGAAAGATTGAGGGCAGGAGGAGAAGAGGACAACAGAGGATAAGATGGTTGGATGGCATCACTGACTCAATGGACATGGGTTTGGGTGGACTCCAGGAGTTGGTGATGGACAGGGAGGCCTGGTGTGCTGTGGTTCATGGGGTCGCAAAGAGTCAGACATGACTGAGGGACTGAACTAAACTATTTAGGAATAAAATCATAGGTTATATGGGGTTTGCTTCAAAATATCATGTGAGTGGGGAGCAGATTGAGACAGGAATTCAGCAGACCTGTCCTGGGCTGATGGCTGTTGGGAGTGGGGGAATAGGAACATATAATATCATAGTATTCTGTCTTCTTTAATGTATGTTCAAAATTCTGCATAACAAAAAGTTTAAAAGTAATAAAAGTACATATGCATATTCATATTAAGGCAGGCCTGCCTCCATTTTTTTTTTCTTTTCTTCTTCTTTTTTTTTTTTTGGCTGTGCAAACACCATGTGGGATTTTCATTCCCCAGCCGGGCCCCAGGAATGAAATCCATGCCACCCGTAGTGGAAGCTCCTAGTTTTAACCACTGGACCACAAGGGAAGTCCCCGCCTCCATTTTTTGTAGTGGTTTGAGTCTTTGAGTATTTAAAAAACACTAAAACTATATTTTTTTTAAAGAGGAAAAAGAAAAAGAACACCCTGGCCTTAGTGGGGTGACTGAATTGGACAGGTTGGAAAACTGAAGGTAGAGAGCCTGGGTTCAAGGCTGTTTGAATGACCCTAGAAGTAACGGTGATGGCAGGAGGGAAAATGAAAAAAAAGCAGAGACACTTAGAAAGCGGAATCCTGGGCATTTGCTATCTTAAGGAGTTATTATCAATTCTTTTCTGCTTGGTATTTGGTTGGGTGTGGAGAGTGAGGTAGAGAGAGGCATAAAGTATGAGCCCAGTTTCTGGCTTGAGCAAGGGGGTGGTGCCATCTTGTGAACTTGAAAACATTCAAGGAGGAAAAAGTTTGAGGGAGAAGGTGGTGAGTTCAGGTGTACATACAGGGACTTTGATGTACCTGTGGGGGCATCCAGGTGGAGCAGCCCAGTTGGTGAAGAGTTCTGGGAGGAGGTCAGGCAGGTACAGAAAACTGGAAGCTCTTAGTATAGAGCTGGTGATTGAGGCCGTGTCAGAAGACCAGGGGGCCTGGAGAAGGAAGGACTCTGGAGAAGAAAGGAAATCTGGGCCCAGAGGGAGGCCGACATCGAAAGGAGAGCTGGAGAAAGAGCTGCCCACAAGACAGGCTGGAGGAGAGCAGCCAGAATAGTAAGGGGAGAATTAAGAAGTGTCAATGTCACAGAAGTTGTAGGAAAAGGAAGTGGAAAAGGGTCAATAGTTTAAAAGCCTTGGAACGTTCAAAGACAGAAATAAATGAATACTAGCCATTGAATTCAACCACAAAAGCATTGTTTATGATCTCGGTGAGGGCAGCTTCTGGGCTGCTGAGCACATAAGCCAATCGCCTTGAGTTGAAGAGTGAATGGGAGGAAAACAAAGATGCTTCTGATGGTCTGCTCTCCTCCTCCACAGACCCTTCTAACGGAAGCTGCCCTGTGCACGATCCCTTGGCCCTAAATAGTCACATCCTGTAATATAAGGTCAGAGACCTGACTCCTCTCCTCTATTGAGGAAATTACCAGGCTCATTACATTGCATCTCTCTTGGGCATATGTCTGTTGACCGTAGGAGCCAGGCTAAAGATTCTGAAGTGGCTGGAGCTGATGACATCCTTATGAGAGGGCACTAGGTGAGATGTAGAGAGATGGGAGAAGAGAAGAGATGGTCAGAGAGAAACAGAGAAAGAGAGGAGAGGAGGGAAGGGGAAGGGAGTGGAGTGGAAGGGAGGAAAGGTGAGGAGAATTTGATCCTGATGGACATGCCATCCTTATTCCAAGTTTCTACGGGACTAGCTTTATTTCATTGTCTTAACTCCAGATTTGCACACAGTTTTTCGTGTGTCCCTGCAAGAGGCAGCTCCCTCGTGCCAGCCAGATGGGTCTCTATTCTAAAGGAACTTGAACAAAACAGGAGGTGAAGACGTAGAGGTGGTGAGTACAGACAACTCCCTCCAGAAACTTGGTCTTGCAAGAGAAGAGAGAGATGGAGCAGTAACTGAATAGAGGGATGAGAATGACTTGAGGATATTTCAATGCTGATGGGAAAATCAAGTGAGAGACAGAAGCTGGACACACAAGAGTGTTGAGATAATGGATAAAGAAAGGTCTCAGAAGAGGTGGGTGGTGAGATCATCCACGAACAGAGCCCATGAGCCCAGTGTCATTGGCATGGATGCATCTGACTAGCATCTGCTCCCCAGATCAGAGTGGGTCTCTTCTCAGCTGCCCCACTAACCATGCCTCCCAGTAAGAGAGGAGCCACAAGGACTCTGCTCTGTCATAATCCACCATGCCATTCTAGCAGGCTGTTAGCAGCTTGGGTTCAAGGTATCATATATCATGTCAAATGCCTCATAGGCTTGCTGAGTCACTGGCTAGTAACATTTGACCGCTATATGTGAATGCTTCCTGTTGGACTTTAGTAGCACTCGATTCTAACACAGAGCTTCAAAGATGGGGTTGGTTATGTTCTGGCAGTTTATATACATAGTTCACATACGCACTATAAATACTGGTTTTAGCAGATGAGCTGGGACAATAAACAGTGATCATGCTTTTAAAAAAGTTTTTTTCCAGAAAAAAAACTGAGAGTGTCAGCTGCTGAGTATCGACTCTCTGTCAAGCCAGGTCAGGTATCTTATCTTCTCAGGCATTGGGAATAGGATGGATATTAACAGGGGACCTCCATGCCCCACAGGCTTGAACTCAGGCCTCAAGATCCACCCTTATCAATCACACACATGCTGCTGTCCATTCCACCTTGACCTCTGACTTGGCTTTGGTGGAGGCAGGAATCAAGGACAAGATGGCATCTTACCTAAAGAATTCACACGTGTAATGCACAAATTCTCTGTCCAACAGACATCAGTTGCTCCCTATTACCAAATTTGACACACACATAAAGCCTCACCTTAAGTTTGGTTTGTTTTGTTTTTTTGGTAAATATTTATTTATTTGGCTGCACCAGTCTTAGTGGCAGCATGTGGGATATTTAGTTGCAGCATGCGAACTCTTAGTTACAGCACGTGAGATCTAGTTCCCTGACCAGGGATCAAGCCCAGGCCCCCTGCATTGGGAACAGAGTCTTAGCCACTGGAACACCAGGGAATTCCTTCACCTTAAGTTTTAAGGCATAATATGCGTGCATGCTCAATTGTATCAGACTCTTTGGGACCCATGGACTGTAGCCTGCCAGGCTCCTCTGTTCCTGGGATTTACCAGGCAAGAATGCTGCAGTGAGTTGCGATGCCTTCCTCCAGGGGATATTCTGTACCCAGGGATTGAACCTGCAACTCCTGACATCTCCTGCATTGGCAGGCAGATTCTTTACCACTGTGCCACCTGGGAAGCCTAAGGCCTAACCTCACAGATGGATTCACTATCTCCCACTACTTCTTTGCCTACATTCCATACTCTAGCTACTCCAAACAGCTCACTGTAGAACTTCTCCCCATCAAGGCTTGGAAATTGCCTGTTTCCTTTTCAAACTTCACTACTGGATCAGCCCTAAGCAACCTGGAGAGAAGGACTGAGTCTTGCTTGCTGAAATCCATCTCCCTCCTAGCACATTGCCTGGTAGAGAGTAGGTGCTCAACAACTATTGAGTAAAAATTTCCCTGAATGGCGACTTTCCTGGTGGTCCAGTGGCTACGACTCTACACTCCCAATGCAGGAGACCTGGGTTCAATCCCTGATCAGGGAACTAGATTCTCCATGTGCAACTAAGATCTGGTGTAGCCACATAAATACAAATAAATATTAAGAAAAATTTTTCTCTGAATGAACTTGTTGCTTTTCCATCTGCAGACTTTTGTTCATATTACTCCTGCTCCCCAGAAGATGCTTAAGCCAGATTCCCCTGATCTACTGTCCTCTCTCTCCATGAACTACTTGTCCCGATTATACCTGCATTTTATTAGCAAATTGTGTTCTGCCATTCACAGCCTCCACACACTGTGTTCAAGCTATTGGTTTACTTGGTTTGCTCCACTCACCCCTTCACTCCCACTAGGCTGGGAGGAGCTCCCTGGAGGCAAAGGACAGTCTTACCCATCTCTGTGTCCCGGTTTTACACTCTCTGCATCTCGGCAGCAATTAGAATAATGTCTGCCATATAGCATGTATTAATAACACCAGTGTAACCCAGGAGGGACAGGCCCCTCTTCTGTGTCCTGGAGGGCTTTTTGCTAACACTTTGAGGGGAGGGTTGGAACAGGAATCAGATAGTCAGTCCTGCTGTGCCCTAATTTGGAAAAAGCCCTTAGACAATAGGATGCTAAGTCTGGTGACACCTGGTGGTGCCTCCATGGCAGGGGGCTGGGAAAAAGAGATTTCAGCTGCAGGTCTGCTGGAGACATACTCCGCAGTTGATCAGAAAGCGCTTACCACTCCTTTGCCTGCCTTACTAGTTTTTGCTAACACAAGCATCACTGAACACAATGGAGGCTACAGTTGTGGACTGAGATGAACAGAGATCTCACAGAGCAGCTAGTATAGACTTTAGAGGAATGAACAAAAAAACTCTTCACTTGGGCAGTTCCCTTGAACCACCCACAGTGAGGAGGTCTTATAACGTTAGGCTTTCAGCATAAGTGGGCCACAAAGATATGTCATTGCTTGCCATCTGTTCATCTTCCCTAATGCCTCCTTTTCCTCCAGCAAGCCCGCATTCACCATGTGGAACTGCCCTCCTCTTTCCTTCCAGAAACTCTCCCTTCTTCACAGGTTATTAACCCCATTGCCCAACCTTGTTGATTTCTTTTTTCCTATTTATTTTATCCATTCCTGAAAAATGTGTTCTCAAATATCCCACCATGATTGTGGATTGTTTATTTCTTTTCATGTCCATCAACTTTATCATCTGTTTTAAAGTGATGCTTTTATTTGGTACTGGATATCATGTATGAAAAAATTACAGATATAATTTGAGGCTTTGGATGATGGTAGGATTTACTTTTGTTTCTGGCAGGCAGTAAGGTCTTGGGAGATACCCTCACACTCTGGTTTTAAACCAGAGAGGATTCTGTTCACCAGAGGACACTGGCAATGCCTGGAGACATCTCTGGTTGTCAGAACTTGGGAGAGGGTGCTACTGGCCTCTAGTGGGTAGAAGACAGGGGAGGCTGCTCAACATCCTCCAATGCACAGGCTGGTCCTATTTGTGTGTGCGCGTGCTAAGTCTCTTCAGTCGCGTCCAACCCTTTGTGACCCTATGGACTGTAGCCTGCCAGGCTCCTCTGTCCATGGGGATTCTCCAGGCAAGAATACTGGAATGGTTGGCCATGCCCTTCTCCGGGGGATCTTCTCAACCAGGGATGGAACCCTTATCTCCTGTATTGCAGGCAGATTCTTTACCCACTGAGCTACTGGGGAAGCCCATTAGCTGCCCCCAAATGATAATAACACTAAAGCTGAGAAACCTTGCCTTAACCCAATCAAAAACTGAGCTGATGGGAAGCTGGGTTTCAATCTTTGGGAGAGTTTCTCTGTTTTCACCCCAGTCTTCGGTGTAGCGCATTGGAACTCCCAGCTGAACGCCCAAGGTGATTACATGGGCTCCTCATCCTTGGGGGCTCTGAACTCCAATTTTTGTCCCTTTCGCGTAAGAGGCTGAAAACGTCTCTACCTCTTAAGAATGGGCAAATATCTCAAAAGTAAATTCTCCGCTAACCTTTTTTTCTGGGATCTTGGCCCTCAAACCCTCACCACCTTGGTAATTCACCTTCACACACTTGTCTTCGATGTTTTGTTCGGCTTTCCTCACTATTCTTAATAGAACTCGTCTGATATTATGGAATCACCACTTTCCCCAGGGGGAAGATGTTGCTTCTCATTTTTCTCCAGTCCTTCAAATGCAGGTTTTAGGCCTTGCCATGATGCTGAGATTCTTCTCTGCTCATAACCTTGTCCATTTGCCTGGAGAGGGACAGCTCTAGTCCCTGTAGAAGGAATGATGATGAACGCTATGATTTCCCATAATTGCTGCCACCAGCTAGAGCGATGGGAGAGAGCCGTGGGGTGATGAGGTTTCTTACTAGTTATCTAAGAAATAAATGTGACTCATTAATTTTCCCATTCCCATTCAAGGATAAAATAGCCCCATCTCATACAAAGACATTTTATTTTGACCCTGCTCTTTGTGAAAGAACAAACCTGGCCTAAGGAAATGGCAACACACTCTAGTATTCTTGCCTGGAAAATCCCATGGAACCTGGAGAGCTACAGTCTATGGGATCGAAAAAGAGTTGGACATGACTTAGCAGCTAAAAGACAAAAACAGAAGTGCTAAGAACACTTGCCTTTCCCCTCAAAATCCGGCTTCAGTTCAGTTCAGTTCAGTCACTCAGTCGTGTCCGAAAATCCAGCTTACATTGCTAGAAAATCAACCAAGATATGAATGGGCCATAACATACCATATGTCATCTCAAATGCGAGCGGTCACTTCTCATTATTGGAATAGAATTATAATCAGACTGTATATCTTTTCTGATTCATAAATCTTTCCAATTTTAGAAAATGGAGGTATCTCATTGATTCATGGAATGAAAGCATGAATGACTGCATGAAAGTGAAAGTCACTCTGTCGTGTCCAACTCTTTGTGACCTGATGGGCTATACAGTCCATGGAATTCTCCAGTCAGAATACTGGAGTGGGTAGCTGTTCCCTTCTCCAGGGGATCTTCCCAACCCAGGGATCGAACCCAGGTCTCCCGCATTGCGGGCAGATTCTTTACCAGCTGAGCCACCAGGGAAGCCCTCCCATCCCAGAGCTGTGTCCTAATCTTAGGTTAGCACCACATCCTGTACTTGGTTTTTTTTTTAACTTGGTCTTCAAATAAGGCTTTGGTCTTTGTTACTGCATCGATTGTGTTATAAGAAATAAAAAATAATGAAAGAAGGAATTCATTCTGAAATGGAGCCCACAATCTCAGGAATGACTTCCTGTGAAAGCAGGAAAGGTTTTCTTCCAGCTGGGGTAAAAGCAAAAGGCATAGTCATGAGTCGCCCCCTGTCGCTCAGTGGGGTGAAATCCTTGACCTCAGATTTTGATTATTTGTGGCGTTGAGTCTTGTACTAGCAGTCATGGAACTGAAGCAGAATTTCAAGAGCCCAGGGGAAGCGAGTCCCTAATACACACAGTGAGTTACTGAGGATTCTGGGGTGAAGAGCCAAGATCTCAGGACTCTAGGGCCTAACGTAACAGTCACAGTCCATCCACCCAGGCCAGTAGCTTCCAGCTTTAGCCTGTGCTTGTAAATTAACTCCCCTGGAGATTTGTAACTTTCAAATAGCTTTTAGTAAAGCCTTACTTTAAAGAACTATTTCAAGGTTTGCATTCCAACGTACCACAAATAAAATCACATGTATAATAAAATAAACCATCTCAGCCATACATTTTGTACTAATTAATAAAGTTATTCTTCCCTTCCCTTTTTTCTCCTTCTTCCCCCTACTTCCTCCCTTCCCCTCTTTTTGTCTCTCTCTTGTTTTTCATTCTAAGAAACTTAATCCTTAAAACCGTTCATCATATGATTATGAAATGTTTTACTTTTAAACTATTTTATAAAATCTTGATCATTAGGGTGAAACATAATGAACAAAATGGAAGTTACCATATTTTTTAGTATTTTTAAATCCTGAGAGTTAAAAAATATATGAAGAACAATGATCATTTGTCTCTTTTTGTCTGAAAGAACTTTGCGACACAATAATTCATCAAAATTATCTAAAAATTTTGAGAAATACAACTGGGCACCTATTGAGAAATTTATAAATTATGCCGTAATTATGATTGTGTCACAGGGTGGAATCTTCAGGCAAGAGTCTTCATGTAGATTTTTTAGTTATGAAAATTCTGAGCTCATTGCCCTAATGGAAGGTGATAAAGCTTTTTTAAAGGGTTGATGAAGCCCATTTCTCCCTGAATACTTCTTGATAAGCAAATCCAGTAGTCAAGGAGAAGGAATATAAATTTGTCCAACAGTAAAGAAGGTTGGCTTCCCAGGTGGCTTAGTGGTAAAGAGCTCACCTGCCAATGCTGGAGATTTGATCCCTGGGTCGGCAAGATCCCCCAGAGTAGGAGATGGCAACCCACTCCTGTATCCTTGCCTGGAGAATCCCATGGACAGAGGAGCCTGGTGGGCCGCAGTCCACAGGGTCGCAAACAGTTAGACATGACTGAGCACGCACACACTCAACAGTAAAGGAGATTCGTCGGGATAAAATCTCCAAATCTCAGCCTTTTCTCTCTGAGATTCAAAGACAGGAAAACCTGTTAGGATAAATGAAAGGTTGCTGACAGAAAAGAATACCAAAAGCCCCAAGGGAAACTGTGTGAGAGTTCTGAACTGGAGACCAGAGGTGTGAGTGTGAGGATGGGGAAATGGTTGGAAGGCTGCAAGGAGCTTAGCAAGGGTTCACAGGAGGACATACCTGGAGGCCCAGAGGTGGAGGTCCACAGGAAAAAACTGGCTGACTATCTTCAGCTGCGTTCTGTTGCAGCTGGCTAAGAGGCTTGTTCAGGTGAAGGTGTTGAGAAGAGTCGTATCCCGTAGCTAAGTCGCGCACGATTCTGCGAAACCATGGGCTGTATCACTCCAGGCTTTCCTGTCCTTCACCATCTTCCGGAGTTTGGTTGAAGAGTCCTCTTACGGTGATAAAGACCTCTTGTGCATCACACCTGGGAAGGACGGTAAACAGTCAACGTGCAGCCCAGTGGAGGGTATCTCAGGGCCCCTCCTGGTTTTGCCATTTGACAAATGAATGTCCATGCTCGTCTGTGAGTGAAGCATGTTCTACACATCTTTCTAGTACCCCTCTCAGCAGGCATATTCTTTATGTCAAAGTGCACAGATGTGAGAGCTGGACCATAAAGACAGCTGAGTGCCAAAGAGTTGATGCTTTTGAATTATGTTGCTGGAGAAGACTCCTGAGAGTCCCTTGGACTTCAGGGAGTTCAAATTTGTCAGTCCTAAAGGAAATCAACCCTGAATATTCATTGGAAAGGCTGTTGCTAAAGCTGAAGCGCCAATACTTTGGCCACGTGATGCGAAGAACTGACTCATTGGAAAGGACCCTAATGCTGGGAAAGATTGAAAGCAAAAGGAGAAGGGGATGACAGAGGATGAGATGGTTAGATAGCATTACCAACTCAATGGATGTGAATCTGAGCAAACTCTGGGAGACAGTGGAAGACAGAGGAGCCTGGCATGCTGCAGTCCATGGGGTCACACATGATTTGGATATGACTTATTGACTGAACAACAACAAGTAAGTTGTTTATCTGCTTATGCTAATAGCTGTGTGAGTCTGTGATCCAATGAGCTGGAAAGGTCCGTGTCCATAAGCCCTTGGCCTCATCCTGGGATGAATCTTCATGGGAACCGCATGCGGTTCCCACAGGGGGTATGGCTGAGAAGGAAGCTCTGGACTCAACCGCTGGTTGTATCAGTGTGGTCCAAGAGCGCCTTGAACTTGGAGCCTGGAATGCGGCTGCAGGTGGTGGCCTTAGGCTTCCAGGTCAGGTCTCTGCAAAAGGAGCAAGTGTCCACCCAGTAAAGAAGGCCTGCTTTCAGTGGTGACACTGAAGTGTCTATGAGACAGTAGCTGGTGAACAAAGCCAACTCCTTGTCCTCTTCTCTCTTTCCGCAACTGCAGCAGGATGGACCCCCCCCTGACCTGAGTGAGAGCCCCCTGAGATTCTTGGACAACTCAGGGAGGAAAGGAGAGGCCTTGCGATGGAGACACTGGGCTTCTTGCCGACAACAGCATGCAGATGCTTTAGCGACTAAGGGAAAAATTAGAGACCTGACTGTATGCAGACTCCACAGCATTGGCTGAAGCAGATGAAACTCATTATGAGGTCTCCTAATTTGCCTTGTTGAGAGACTCAAGAAAAGCAGTACCATTTTGTTTCTGTAGCCAGCTGCCCTCTGTGCACAAATGGTCCTGAGATGAAGCTGGTTTCATCCTCAAGGCCTCTGTCTTTAGGGAATCACATCATTCAAACCTCTTTTCTTCCCCATGGGCTATGCTAAAGGTATGGACACTCAGCAGCTTTGCTTTGAATATGTTAGTCTGCTTCGTCACCCTGGCCCAAGGTGACTTGACCGACACTGAGTATCCGACCTAGGGCAGAGTCCATGGGCTAGACAGTGAACTGTGTATCCTGGTGGTAAGAGATGCCCTGTCAGTTCAATCTATATTCAAACATTGTAACTAAGATACATAGAGAATGAGATGCAGAAAACTGGAACCTTTCTACACTGCTGGTGGAAATGTAAAAATGGTGCAGTCACTTTGGAAGACAGTCTGGCAGTTCCTCAGGAAGTTAAAAAGTTACCATGTGACCCAGCAAGTATATTCACTTGGGTATACACTCAGGTGAAATGAAAACATATGTCTGCACATAAATTTACACACAAATCTTCATAGCAGCATTATTCATGATATTCCCCAAAGTGGAAACAGCCTAAATGTCCTCAAACTGAGGAATGGATAAATAAAATGTGGTGTGTCCACACAATAGATGCTTTTCAGCAACAAAAGGAAATCTGGATTCATATTACAACATGGATGAATCTTGAAAACATCACACTGTGAAGGAAGCCAGTCCAAAGATCAAATACTGAGTGATTCCATTTCTATGAAATGTTGAGAAGAGATGAACCTATAGAGACAGAAAGCAGATTAAGGTTTCCAAGGGGTGGGTGTAGGGAGAGGGTTAAGAGGAAATGGGGAGTAAATACTAATGGGTATGGAGTTTCGTTTAGGGGGTGATGAAAATGTTCTAATATTGACTGTGGTTATGGTCACACAACTCTATGAATATACTAAAAAACCTGAATTGTACATTTAAATGAGATAATTACATGGTACATGAATTATATATGAATAAGGTTTTAGAAAAGGCAGAGGAACCAGAGATCAAATTGCCAACGTCTGCTGGATCATGGAAAAAGCAAGAGAGTTCCAGAAAAACATCTATTTCTGCTTTATTGACTATGCCAAAGCCTTTGACTGTGTGGATCACAATAAACTGTGGAAAATTCTGAAAGAGATGGGAATACCAGACCACCTGGCCTGCCTCTTGAGAAACCTATACGCAGGTCAGGAAGCAACAGTTAGAACCAGACATGGAACAACAGACTGGCTCCAAATAGGAAAAGGAGTACGTCAAGGCTGTATATTGTCACCCTGCTTACTTAACTTATATGCAGAGTACATCATGAGAAATGCTGGGCTGGAGGAAGCACAAGCTGGAATCAAGATTGCTGGGAGAAATATCAATAACCTCAGATATGCAGATGACACCACCCTTATGGCAGAAAGTGAAGAGGAACTAAAAAGCCTCTTGATGAAAGTGAAAGAGGAGAGTGAAAAAGTTGGCTTAAAGCTCAACATTTAAAAAACTAAGATCATGGCATCTGGTCCCATCACTTCATGGGAAATAGATAGAGAAACAGTGGAAACAGTGTCAGACTTTATTTTGGGGGGCTCTAAAATCACTGCAGATGGTGACTGCAGCCATGAAATTAAAAGACACTTACTCCTTGGAAGGAAAGTTATGACCAACCTAGACAGCATATTAAAAAGCAGAGACATTACTTTGCCAACAAAGGTCCATCTAGTCAAGGCTATGGTTTTTCCAGTAGTCATGTATGGATGTGAGAGTTGGACTGTTAAGAAAGCTGAGGGCCGAAGAATTGATGCTTTTGAACTGTAGTGTTGGAGAAGACTCTTGAGAGTCCCTTGGACTGCAAGGAGATCCAACCAGTCCATCCTAAAGGAGATCAGTCCTGGGTGTTCATTGGAAGGACTGATGCTAAAGCTGAAACTCCAATACTTTGGCCACCTCATGTGAAGAGTTGACTCTTTGGAAAAGACTCTGATACTCGGAGGGATTGGGGGCAGGAGAAGAAGGGGACGACAGAGGATGAGATGGCTGGATGGCATCACCGACTCAATGGACATGAGTTTGAGTGAACTCTGGGAGTTGGTGATGGACAGGGGGGCCTGGAGTGCTGCGATTCATGGGGTCACAAAGAGTTGGACACGACTGAGCAACTGAACTGAACTGAACTGAACTGAAGGCTGACATTAAAAAAAAAAAACAAACAAACATGGGGGACTTCCTTGGTGGTCCAGTGGCTAGGACTCCCAATGCAGGGGGCCTGGGTTTGATCCCTGGTTGGGGAACTAGATCCCACATGCCACAACTAAGACCCATCCCAGTAAAAAAAAAAAAAGTAAATATTTAAAAAAAAAACAAAAACTTGGACTTCTCTGGTGGTTCATTGAATAAGAATCTGCCTGCCAATGCAGGGGACACAGGTTCGATTCTTGGTTCGGGAAGATTCTACATACCGCAGAGTAACTAAGCCCATGTGCTGCACCTACTGAAGCCCGTATGCCTAGAGCCTGGGCTCCACAACAAGAGAAGTCACTGCAATGAGAAGCCCGTGCACCATACTCACCGTAATGGAGAGTAGCCCCCTGCTCGCTGGCAGGAGAGAAAGCCCACACGCAGCAATGAAGACCCAGCAGAGCTCCCCGATAAAGCAAAACCAAAAAGCTTATGTAGGTAATGAAACAGTGAACAGTGGCAGAGGAAGCAAAAAGGCTCAGATACAAAGAAAGACCAATTGGCCATGAGCAGCCTGTGTAAACTGAAGCGGTGAGTGTGCAGAAGCTGCGTCTCTAGGGAGGAGTGAAAGGAGGAGGTGCGTAATTAAGTCCTGCTGCTGCCAGTGCGGTTACCACCATCTCTAAAGACTCCTCCACAACTTTCCAGGGCTCTGTCTCACCCAGCTGTGAGCCAGCGGAGGTACATCCTTGTCCTCCAGAGTAGCCGTCTCATGTGAGAGCTTATGCTCACGTCCATGGTCTTCCCTGATAACTCAAGTGGTAAAGAATCCTCCGAGACTCAGGTTCCATCCCTGGGCCGGGAAGATCCCTTGGAGGAGGAAATGGCAACCCACTCCAGTATTCTTGCTGGGAAAATCCCATGGACAGAGGAGCCTGGCAGGCTACAGTCCATAGGGTCACAAAAGAGTTGGACATGACTGAGCACGCACGCATGCACACACGCATGCACACTGCTGTTCACATTATTACCACACTGGCTTGGTCATTTGAAGCTAAGCAGTTCCAAGAATCTATAGGTCATGAAAAGCCTCGTGATAGGTATTCCTGGAGCTTGTCCATTGTGAATTTCCAGGTGGCTGATTCCTGGCCGAGGCTTGCTGGAAACTTGTCTGTTCTGTCACATCCCTCCAGTATCCGTGGGAGGCTGCTAGGAAAGCAGGTGGGTTTTGGGCACAGATGCCTTGAAGACTCCAGGTCACGAGCTGGCCCTCGTGCATGCTCTGTCTGGCTCAACACACCACCACCTGGGATTGACTGCTTACATTTTGTTTAGAAAAGTATAAAGGGGCATCTTTTTGTGTCTCAGTTTTGGAATTGGACTGTTCCCTTCCATACACACGACGTTGAAGGGCCCTGAATGGTGACTGCCATGGTTAGGTACCAACTGTCAGGGGCATTAAGGGTGGGCGTGCTCTTACAGCCCAGCCTCCATTTGTATATTCCTGTGTTTACCAACAGCAGATTCCAGCTCCCAGGAACCATGCTGTTTCCTGGTCTCCTTGCCAAGGTCACTCTTTCCAAAGGTTCCATCTCACAGAGGTTGGAATGGCCAGTGGTTGCCAGCCTGAGTGCTTCCCTGATGGCATCATGTGCCCTGATTCTTATGTCCTAATCGTTGTTGGGGAGAGAACAGCAGAGCAGTTTAAGAAAGAGCTGGCAGCCTAGCCCAATGGCAGACCCTGGGCTTCTCCAGATCCCTGCCTTGCTTCAGCTCCTGATTGCCTCAAGGCCTGACCTGGGTGTTTCCCGGGTTCCAGGGATCAGAGATCTTTGCAGTAAACCCTGTTGCTTGAAGTCCTATGTCAAAGATCTTTGCAGTAAACCCTGTTGCTTGAGGTCCTATGAGGGGAAGGGGTCTCTGTTCCCAGTTTCTAGGAACTGTGGAATCTTTGCCTGGCACTCACTATAAAAAGACATCATCTGGGGACTTCCCTAGTGGTTCAGTGGTTAACTCCACACTCCCAATGCAGGGGCCTGGATTCGAGCCCTGGTCAGGGAATTAGATCCCACATGCTACAACTAAGCATTCAGATACCTCAACCAAAGACAGGAGATCCCATGTGCTACACCTAAGGCCTGAAACAGCCAAATAATAATAAATAAATTAAAAAAGATGCCATCCAGGCCTGAGTGGTAGTGGTTGGGGGTGGGGGGTTGCAGAGATGGATGGGGATGGCAGGGCGAGAGGAAACCAAGGCGTGTGCGATTATTCCTCCCCAAGACTCTGCCCAGATCCCATCTTGAGGTTGCAGAGCAGAAGGACCTATGGACCTGCTCTTGGCCCTCTTCTCCTTGTCATCAGGGCATGTGTAGGGAAGGATGGTAGAAACAATGCTACGAACTGGGCAAATGGTTGTCCCCAGGATTAAATGTGTTACTTTGTGTAGAGTTAGGTACTCTATGTTTTAAAATTTATTTTTGATTGGAGTATGATCGCTTTACAATGTAGTGTTGGTTTCTAATGTACAACAAAGTGAACTAGCTCTAAGTGTATACACGTATACACATACCCCTTCCCCCTTGAGCGTCCCTCCTGTGCCTCCACCCTGATCACAAACTACTAAACCAAGCCCCCTGCGCTGCGCAGCGGCTTCCCGCTAGCTCTCTGTTACACATGGTAGTGTCAGCGCTGCTCTCCCGGTTTGTCCCACCCTCCCCTTCCTTTGGAGAAGGGCATGGCAGCCCACTCCAGTATTCTTGCCTGGAGAATCCCATGGACAGAGGAACCTGGTGGGCTACAGTCCATAGGATCATCAAGAGTTGGACACGACTGAAGCAACTTAGCCCACATGCCCCTTCCTTGGCTGTGCCCACATGTCAGTTCTCTATGTTTGTATTTCCATTCCTGCCCTGCAAAATAGGCTCATTTGTACCATTTCTCTAGATTTCATAAATATGCATGAATATGTTAATATGATATTTGTTTTTCTCTTTCTGATTTACTTCACTTTGTATGACAGACTCTAGGTCCATCCACATCACTACAAAATAGAATTAGGTACTTATCACTGACTCAATGGACATGAGTTTGAAGAAACTCCAGGAGACGGTGAAGGTTAGGGAAACCTGGCGTCTTGCAGTCCATGCGGTCACAGAGAGTCGGACACAACTGAGCAACTGACCAACAATGATAACTTTCACTTTAACTGAGGGAGACACCAGTCTCATAAAGGCCAAGAACATGTCTTAAGGAGGCAGAGTTACTGAGTGAAGAAGCTGAGACCGGGGCTCAGCCTACCTGACACCAGAGCCGACTCCCAGTGGATGACCATAAAACATGTGTGAAGCACGTGGGCCAGCAAAAGAGCTGGACCCAAAAGTGTGTTTGCACGAGGGGACCTGGCGGCAGCCTGCTGACTTCTTTGGAACAGTGTGGTCAGGGGCTGGGGACCTTGAAGGCAGGCCAACTCTGAACTAGACACTGCTGGCACCGTTGGTGGTCTTGAGGGGTAGGATGAAAGCCTTGGACGTGGTGGGGAATAAAACAGGATTTCAGCAAGATGTGGAGAAGAGAGCAGGGAGCTGAGCTCTGTCTCTGCTGCCATTTCTCCAAGTCACGCATTGCACCCCAGGCACAGGGCTCCGAGAATCCAGGCCACAGGGCTTTGCTCTCTCAACTCCCAGGCGTAGAGGGAAGGAAGGAGGGCCAAGACAGAATTATATCCACAATACAGTAGGACTTGAGCCTTGCGCATGGGCAGTTGGAGGCCAAATCTGGCCTGCAGATGGGTTTTGTTGGATCCAATTTTTTTTTTTTTAAACATTTGTTGTTCAGTCGCTCAGTCACATCCGATTCTTTGTGACCCCATGGACTGTAGCACGCCAGGCTTCCGTGTACTTTTAAACATTTAAAAATATTTTAAAATTGAGAGATTTCACACACAAAAAGCCCCCCAGATTTCTGGCTTTCTTGGAAGTTAGGAAGCCCTTACAACACTGGCCCCACGTCCTCCCGTGGCAGCCGAGAGCTGGGACTGAGCAGGGATATCCCTCTGTGGGACCTGGGTCCGCTGGCCCTCCAGCCTGTGGCCTCTGTGAACATTTGGGATTGTGCCCCCATGGAAGGCTTGTGGTGTGACAGCGCTGATGGGGCTGAAGGCACTCTGCAGTCAGGATTCAGGGTTCCTGGAAGGCAGAAGTGAATGCTCACTTTCCCAGGTGCCCTGGAGGCAACTGCGCATAGCAGTTTGGTGTTCAGGAGGAAGTAGGTACCAGAAACACACCCCCAGGGGTAACTGGGGTTTGGGAAGTAGAAGTCAGTGATCCAGTGAGAACGTAAACAGGATGTATCATTAGTTGGGCTTCTCCAGAAAATGTGTGTGTTTATGTATATATTTTTTCTAAATTTATTTCTATTATTTAGTAAAGAGAGGATACTGATGTTTTAGATTTTATTAGGTAGGCAGTTATGAAATAATAAACGGAAGCTCTGGTTTTTCATCTCGCTTTGCTTTCTGGAAGTGACCAAAAGGAGAGCAGGCAGGAGGGGAATGGGAAGCGATTTTGATGGGAAAGACACCTCCCTCATCATATACACCACCTCCTCAGCAGGAGCTGATCCTGCAGTCTTGAGGTAGGATGTCTTCTTTTCCAAGAAATCTGTTAGTGGTCTTAAGCCTTCCACCAACTGTATAAAGCCCATGCACATGAATGAGGGTCGTGATCTCCTGCACGTGTACGGAATACCTGCACGGCAACACCTAGACTAGCGTCTGCTTAGTAACTAGGTGCTATCACGCAGCCCGGCTGACGCAGAGCTGTCACACAGTGATGGGAGCAGTGGGATGAGGACAGGAGCTTGGGAGACCTCAGAGTAGGAGTGGGCGGGGGCCGAGGCGATCCTGGGTAGTTCTGCTGGGAGGGCCGCCCTGGGGCTGCAGCCTGGGCCACAGGACCGGGCAGGGCAGTGGATCACTGTGGGAGAGGCAGAGCCTGGAGACCAGGCGGTGAGTTCATCTGCACTTCCCACATATTTAATAATAAGGTAAACTGAGGATTGAAGGGAAAATGGGGTTTTTTTATTTGTACTTTGTAGGCTCAGGAGAAGGAAGGAGACAGGTGGGAGAGGAAGAGAGGTGCGATGGAAAGGAAGAAATGGAGAGGCTGGTAGTCGGATTTCTCTTAGTCTTATTTTTTTTTCAACTTTTAATTTTGTATCAGGGCAAGGGACTCAGCCACATGTATACATGTATCCATTCTCCCCCAGACTCCCCTCCCATCCAGGCTGCCACATAACATTGAACAGAGTGGTAGGATTTCTTTGTGGATGAGGGGAGACCTTCTCCCTCAGCAACAGGGCTGAGAAGAAAGCACAGCACCACACAGGCCACCCAGGACAGTCAGGACCAAGTGCTGGCTAGGGCAGGCAAGGACAGGAGTGTTCCAAAAAGAGGTCCCTTCTGCCTGGAATTCTTTTTCCAGTGCCCTCCCCACTTCCTTGCACCTCCTTTAGGCTGCCTTCCAGTTGCTTCAGGAACTCTACTCTCCCCCCACACCGCTGTCCTCGGCTCCCAGGTGTGGGGACCCCAGCAGATGACCTGTGGCTGCCCCTCCTCCCTTCCACGGCGAGCAGATGGCACTGTGCTGGCCTCAACTGCCCTCTCCTCTGCTCCTGGACCTTCCTTGCACTGCCGAGCGGCTCCACACTCTCCCGATCTCCACTGGTTCCCAGTGGGCAGTGTCGGACAGCAGGCAGTTTGAGTATCGGGAAAGTTAGGGACACCCCAACCTCACACACATACACACACACACACACACACACACACACAGATGGAGAGATTTTTAAAAAGTAACAAGAACGTATAACCTGGCAAATACGGATCATCCTTGTTCTTCTTTGGTGGCTTAGATTTTATCTTAAATTTCACTGTGGGAGGCATCACAACATTTAGGGCCTCCGAGGGCTTGATCCAGCCCTGCCTCACACGGCTCTGCCTGCAAACATTTCAGAGCTCAGAGGATGTGGTGGCACAGCCTAGAAACAGGCACAGCCCAGGAAGGGCTCAAAGACACAGAGGGCGTGTGCCCTCGCCGGGGCTTTTTTTTTTTTTGCACTGCCTAAAGTTCAAAACATGCTGGAACACGGAAAGAAAGGTATTTGCCTGGGTGACTCAGACATGTTCCAGCATTTTCCCACAGGCTCCTGCTCGTCCCAAAATAACTGCAACCCTGGATCCTGTCCCTTGGCATATGATTACTTTGGTATAATGTTACAGAGCAGCGGCCACACTCACATGGGCGTTGCAGGAATGCACAGCCCAGGATGAGGCTCCGTGCTGGAGAAAAAGGAAGCGCAGAGACCACAACAGGGAGAAGTGCTGACTCGCCAGAATCATCCAGACCACGGAGCAGGGCCTGGGTCAGTGCTTACCTGCCATAGACGGGGAGAAAAAGACCCAGAGAGGGGAATGGAACACCCAAACTTACAGTTTGGGGATTACAAGAGAAAGCTGTTGGAAGAGCCGCCCTTAATTGCTCATCAAGTAATACTGATTTTTTTCTCCTGTTTTAAAATTCAAGTACAGTTGCTGTACAATATTATATAAGTGGGGTGTCAAGGCTTCCCTGGTGGCTCAGATGGTAAAATATCTGCCCGCCAATGCGGGAGACCTGTGTTCGATCCCTGGGTTGGGAAGATCCCCTGGAGAAGGGAATGACAACCCACTCCGGTATTCTTGCCTGGAGAATCCCACAGACAGCCTGATAAGCTACACACACCATGGGGTCGCAGAGTTGGACACGAATAACATTTTCACTTTTACTACAGGTGTACAGTATAATGATTCACGATTTTTAAAGGTTTTACTCCCCTTATAGTTACTGTAAAAGAAAATTAACTACATTCCTCGTGTTTTACAATGTATTCTGGTAGCTAATACAGATGTTTATTCCTAAGTCATCATCACTTTAGCCTTGGAACGCTAAGTCAAGTTAAGGAAGTTCAAGGGCCTCGTGGTCAGCTAGGGTGCCCACGTGCCAGGTCTGGACAAGGTGGGTATAAGGTGTCACAATGGACCTGCCCTCAGGGGACTTAAGAGTCTTGCTTGGGAAATGACTAGATGCTGAAACAGC
Organism: Ovis aries; assembly: GCF_016772045.2. Taxonomy (NCBI): domain Eukaryota; kingdom Metazoa; phylum Chordata; class Mammalia; order Artiodactyla; family Bovidae; genus Ovis; species Ovis aries. Next base: position 39,315,359 of record NC_056075.1, on the reverse strand, counting down.
TGGACGACAACTGACCCCTGGCAAACAAGCCGAAGGCTGGTGGGAATTTTGGGAAATGAAGTCTGAGAAGAAGGGTTATATCCCAGCAGAGAAGGTCTCACAGAGAGGTGGGCCCCCAGGCTGGGTGTCGACTCAGGTGGGAATGCTTGGAGGGGAGCAGAGGCAAGGTGAAGGGGAAATGGGAGCTCCAGGAACGTTTGGAAACAAAACACTGGGTGGCAAGTGACCCTAGCATAGACGCCATTACTGAATAGTTTCAAGTTGGGAATTCTCAGTGGTTAGGACTCCTTGCTCTCACCGCTGAGGGGGAATTAGGATCCGACAAGATGCCTGGCACAGCCAAAAGGAAAAATAAAATTTCCAAGTCCCTTGTTTTATCTGGGAAGCAGGAATAATTTCATAGGATTTTGACACAATATATTAAAAAAAAGAACCAACTCTCTGACCAAGGGAGAGGTGAGGGATTATTCTCAAATTTCTGCGGTACTTACACAGAGTCTTTTCTGTCTTGGTGCTAAAGATGAGGAGACCAGAGTGCACCTTTCACGTCTCCTGGGGTCTGGTTCAATCCTTCTCCTGCTCCTAGGTCTGCGGGCACCTGTCACTTCCTTTTCCCTCACCCGTCACACAAGGATGCCAGTTATAGCTAAGGTCTGTCACGTGCCAAGCACTACTTTCACAAGTCTGGTTTCATTTAACCACCCCCACCTCCCCGTTTCTGGGCTTCCCTGGTGCCTCAGTTGGTAAAGATGGTGATGGTTTAGTGGTTTGGTCGCCGTCATGTCTAACTCTTTGCAACTCTGTGAACTGTAGCCCGCCAGGCTCCTCCATCCATGGGATCTTCCAGGCAAGAATACCGGAGTGGATTGTCATTTCCTTCTCCAGGGGATCTTCCAGGCCCAGGAATCGAACCCAGGTCTCCTGCATTGCAGGCAGATTCATTACAGATTAAGCTATCCGCCTGTAATGCAGGAGACCTGGGTTCAATCCCCAGGTGGTTTAGTGACTAAACCACCACCCCCTATTTTACAGCTGAGGAAACCAGGAAAGAAAAGGCTCTGTAACTGCCCACTCTTCCAGAGATTTTCCATGAGGCTTTGATTTGATCCCAGGAGTTCCAAGACTGTTCTGAACTAAAACGTTCTCTTAAAGAGCACTGGCATATGCCAAACCCCTCTGACACTAGGGAGACAGTTGCTTTATGTCCCTGACTTCCACAGAGGCAGGATAGGCACATTAACAAGAGCCTTGCAGCCAGCCCTACAACCAGCCTGTCACCACCATTCAAGGCCAAGGGACCGCCAACACAGGCTGGGTAACTCCTGCCCAATACCCACATGCCATCTAATTTTGATGGCTGAAAACATTCTCACTGCATCAAAGGACTACCTGATCTTCAGGGATAAAATATCTACCTCATTCAGTGACCACATAAGAAGCCTTCATGTTGAGATCCACTGAGTATAGGATCAGGGTCTAGCATCAGGGTCTTTTCCAGTGAGTCAGTTCTTCATATCAGATGGCCAAAGTACTGGAGTTTCAGGACTGATACTGAAACTGAAACTCCAATACTTTGGCCACCTGATGAGAAGAACAAACTCACTGGAAAAGACCCTGATGCTGGGAAAGATTGAAGGAGAGGGAGAAGGGAACAACAGAGGATGGGAGATGGTTGGATGGCATCACCGACTTGATGGACATGAGTTTGAGTAAGCTCAGGGAGTTGGCGATGGACAAGGAAGCCTGGCATGCTTGAGTCCACGGGGTCGAAAAGAGTCGGACACAACTGAGCGACTGAACTGAGCATAGATGCCCAAGTCATCAAAAAGATGGTCACGTTCTTTACATTGATTCATCTAGTAAAAAAAACAGTCCAGAAGGCTTTTTTCTATTTACACACTTTGTGTTTCTAGAATCAGTGTTGTTGTTAGCGGTCAGCTTATACTCCTCAAATGAGTTCACCACGTAAAGATGTTGGCGGACTCCCATGGGAATGACTTCAGCCTTTCTCATCAAGCTGAGTGGCAAGCACACCGGAGTGTATTTTTGTGCAGCACTGTCAGGCACCAATATTAAACTCAATACAGTCATGAGGAATTCAGCTCAGGGACTCAAGTCAGCAAGCTTCCTCACAGCTCTGAGATCTCAGGCCCATCTTTCTCTTTCTTCTCAACTTCCACTTATGTGACAAAACGTATCTCCACATTCTGGGGCTGGGATACTTCCCAAGCTCTTAAAATACATTAGTCCAGAAAGATCCTTTCCCCTCCTGTGGCTTCCTAGTGCATCTGATCCCTAACCCCAGTGACTTCGAGGAACCCAATCTGCGAAGATATACCTGGTCCCAGCTTGGCTTGGTGACTCAGAGAAATGTCAGATCAAGATGACCCCAAGACACTCACAGAACACGTGCCCAAGCCCCAGTGACCTGGACTCCAGGAAGGCGTGGGCCAACCTCAGGCAATACTGGGAACTGGTTTCTCTGTGCATTTTTGAACCCATGCAGCTGCTTGGTGAGGCCTGCAGGTGGCCTGGGGCCAGGTGGGCAGAGAGGAACCTCGGCTGGGGCAGTCAGAGAGGTGTGATGGGCACATTCCCATTACCTGGGTTTACAGCCCTGGGTCTTCCCAGGTTCCAGCTGCGACCTGAGACAGAAAAATGACCAAGACTCCTTTTCTCATCTCACCAGTAGGGACGTCACAAATCCCAGAGCAGGCTTGTGAATGCACCCGCTGTTTATTTTTCCTGAAGCCAGTGCAAGTCTATCTTGATGCTGCCACTCTTCAAAATTCAGAAACCACAGAAGACATTTTGAGTTACATTATTACTTTATTTTCCTTTTTTTTACACATAGCATTAAAGTCATCCCACATACAGATATTTCTATGGCTCCTTACACATTTTATTCTATCGAAAGTATCATAGCTATGAGATGACAAAAATCATCCCATTAAAATGGCAACATTTCTGAAAAACGGGCTTCATATTTAGTGATGAGAAACTGACTCCCCATCTACTCCCCCAGCCGAAAAAGACTCCCTCGATCCAGAGCTAGACAGACAGTTCACATCCATGGCTAACACGTGGGGCCCATACAGAGAAGGCTTCAAAACAACAAGCTATAGGGTTATTAAACTTGTAACAAGCAACTTCTTTATTTGTACGGAATACGAACACAAGAAAAGCATCTTTTTCCTTTTTAGCCCTTTTATTAGTGTGTTTTGCCTCCACCCAAGTTACTGCATACCCAGCGGCTATGAAGAGTAAAAACCAACTGATTTTAAGTCCCTGAAATGCATGCAACTTCTAATTCCCTAAAGCACACAATCAGTTCCCAGTCTCCAGGGCTGACCCTTCACTTCACGGAGACTACGGTGCTGCCGGGTTAGCAGCTGTGTCTGTTGTGCCGCTGGGGTCTGGAGCTGCTGCTGCTTTGGCTTCCGGCGGCTGGGTCTCGGTTTTGGAGTCTTCTCCGTCTCCAGCACTCTTCTTGCTCTTGTCTGCAGCCATCTCCATGATCTCCTGTAGTGGCTGATCGGTCTCAAGGGAGCTGGGCTGGAGTTCATAAACCTGGACTTGACCCGGGACATCTATTGCTTTCTGTTCAAGTTTTTCCAAGATGGTCTGAACCTTCCTGACCCCATCTCTCCTGGCCTGGCGGACATCAGCTCGTCCTTCTGGGTCTACCGAATCCAGGGCCAGCAGCTCTTTGGTCAGATACTCTTCTATCATCAGGTACTTTTTGTCCGTCTTCTTGCCTTCAAAGTTATCCACAGCCTGCTCCAGCCCTTGCACTTTCTCCAGGATGGCTTCCACTTTCAGCACACCTGGATGCTTTGGGGGCACTTCAGCCTCTCCTGGTTTAGGGGGTGCAGCTTCCGCAGGGGCAGGACTGGGGGCTGCTCTCTCTTCTGCAGCCACATTCTTAGGGGGAGAGGGGACCGCAGAGGGGATGGTAGGAGGGGCGGGGCTAGGAGGACAAGGCACAGGAGCGGAAGGAACCTTTATTTCCACCTTCTCAGAGGGAGGTGGGGGCTTCTGCGAAACAGGTTGAGCATCCACCTCCTTTCGGATCACTTGGATCGGGATGTGTCCGGGAGGGAGATCTGGTCCAATTGGGCCCGGCCTGCTTTCTGGCTTGTTTTCAGGTTGGGGAATAGGCGAAGGTTCTCGATGGGTCATGGGCTGTGGGGAAGAGGCAAGGACACAGACAATTTTAACGGCTGAGTCACAGGTGGTCATTTGTAGCTAGAACTGACTAGAAGGAAATGGGAACGACTTTTAAAAAGTTTAACAGTATAAAAGAGATTTTCAAAGTCAACTGAAACCAGTTATAACAATAAAATATGGTATTCATCATGTATTATGGGGCTTCCCAGGTGGGGCTAGTGGTAAAGAACCCATCTGCCAATGCACAAGAGATAAAGACGTGAGTTCGATCCCTGGGTCAGGAAGATCCCCTGGAGGAGGGCATGGCAACCCACTCTAGTATTCCTGCCTGGAGAATCCCATGGACGGAGGAGCCTGGCGGGCTACAGTCCATGGGGTCCCCAGGAATCAGACATGACCGAGAGACTTAGCGTGACCAGCACACATGCCTTATATGCACCCAAACCACTGTCATGCTTCCGTTTGTTACCCCGGGCTCTCAGTCTGCTATCTCTTACTGACTTTTTCTGGAGATGGAATTCTTATGGCAATGAAAAGAAAACCAACATGATTTTTCAAAAAGGAAAATACCCCAGACTCATGCTGACTCCCGAGTCACTTTAGCTCAAAGCAAAGTCCTGGGTGACTGACTATCAGGGGATGGAGCCGTGGAGTAATCATTGCCACTTGACCCCTTCTGTGTGACAGTCTCTGCTCAGGGTGTGACCTTCCCAGCTCCTGTTTCAGCAAAGTTATAATCGTCTTTTTTTTTTTAAACCTATGACAGCCTTGTGGTTTCTGCCCAGACTGATGTGTTTTTTTGAGAATAAGCAAGATGCCCCAAACGGGTAACCCTATAAGACTTCTGCTTGGACACATTTGTGCCAGAGCTGATACTGGCACAGTGCAGCACCTCCACACTGACGACACGGCTACAGAGGCTGAGATACTCTTGAACGTGACTGAGATACTCTAACGTGAGATACTCTTTAACGTGACTATAAGCTACAGGCGTATTCTAAAAAATGAACTATGCCTGCAACATTCAAGTGAATATCTAAAACCCTCTTAAAAAAATCTCACACACTCTGATTTCATCAACTGGGAAACAGGAGTTAGACGATAACACTTGTAAAGTACTCCATATTAAAAACACTAAATCCCACTATAATATTCATTAGGTCAAATCTTTGCAAGCCTCCAACATGGGATCTCTGAACAAGCTGTGAAAGGTAGGCCACTACAAACAAGTAAGATTAAGCGGAAATAGGATTACATATTGTTTCACCAGTTACACAAAATATATAGGAAAGATATGAGAGGAAACACTGCCAGCTTTGCAAATGAGCACTTCTTTCCCATTTGAAAGGATTACTGAGTTTAAGTAAGGATCTGATGGACGCTTGGCTATTTGAACACCACTAGCCTCCTTTTCCATCAAATCTCTTCTGCCAACCAGAAGTCCTCAACTTTGGCCCTTAGCATTCATGAACTAGCCACACGCCTCTCCTTGGACTTTAAAGCAATAGCTGAGTAAGTGATTTTAGAAACACTTAAGAGGGGGTGAGCCCGCTGGCTTGTACTTTTCCAAAACTTTTCAAGGTCATGATAGCAGAAAAAGACTGAGAAACTGATCCAGATTAAAGGAGACTAAAGGCAAACGACACCTGCATGCAGTGCTCATGATCCTAGACTACATCCTAGAACAAAGGGGAAACTGCTCTAAAGGAGATGTGGAAATGAACCGTGTATGAGACAATAATGTCGTAAGGATGTTAACCATCCTACATCTGATATTTCTAATGTGGTTATGAATGAGAAGGTAGCTCTCTTAGGAAAACATCTGCTGTCATATTTAGGGGTACAGGGGCATGTTATTTATAACTAAATCTCAAACAAAAATATACATAATATGTGGAGGGAGGAAAAATGACAAGGCAAATGGAGTAAAATGTAAACAGTGAATATGGCTGAATCTTTGCTTTCATGACCTTTATGTATACTGGACTTCCATCCTGTAAGGTTGGAATCATTTCCAAATAGAAAAGACAAAAACAAAACAAAAACAAAAGCCAGCAACAGGAAAGCACTCTGTTAGAGGGCCCTGGACAGTGTCCCCATTCGTAGGAAGAAGATGCCCTCCATTTGTTTAACGGGGGCTTTCCTTTTAAGAACAGTGGTCAAGAATTCACTCAGCAGCTGAGGGGCCCTGACTGCTGGGTATTCTGCGGCTCTAAAACTAGAAGACTGCTTCCCCCAGGGATCAGTGCCTGCACACTTCTGTGCTGTGTGCTGTGCTAAGTCGCTTCAGTCATGACCGACTCTTTGTAACTCTATGTACTGTGCCCACCAGGCTCCTCTGTCCATGAGATTCTCTGGGAAGAATACTGGAGTGGGTTGCCATGCCCTCCTCCAGGGAATCTTCCTCACCCAGGGATCAAACCTGCATCTCTTGTATCGCTTGCATTGGCAGCTGGGTTCTTGACCACTAGTGCCACCTGGAAAGCTAGTGCATGCCTCTACCGAAGGTTAAACGGGCACTGCCTGTGACTTTCACCAGATAGGCGGGAAGGTTTCCCAGCCACCCAGCCAGCCGGGCATCAGCCGGGCAACACGGTCCTTTACTGCAAAGGGTAAGACATGCTGCCTGTGGTCAAGGTCAGAGCAGAGCTGAAGAGAGCAGATGAACACTTCCGAAATGCATAGAATAATCAGATGCTGAGCTGTAAGAGACTAGGCACCCTGGGAAAAGATGAGGAGGCTGCATGGAAGCCGCAAGACCGGCTTGTCCCCTGAAGGATGGGAAAAGTTTAGATTGTGGAGGCATCTCAGGAAGTGGGTTCAGTGTGAGGAAAGAAACAAGAGAAGAGACAACAGATGAAAGGGCCAGCAGGGTGCAGAAGGGGTATCCGTGAGGCAGGAGATGGAGGCTGCAGCTGGAGTGGGAGTGGGGTGTGGCAGGGCATGATGGGCAGAGGACACCTGGGCCCCAGATATGTGACGTTGTGCTCTGCCCACCTTTCCCCATCACGGTGGTTGGAACTCTGCCCCTGAGGCAGCTGCAACAAAGAACGAGCAAAAGCTGTAGAAGGCACCAGAGGTTCACAGCCCTCACCCGCATTTCTGCTGGTGACCAGCATTGTTCCAGGATCTCGGTCTCCCCAGGAAGGGCTGATGAGGGCAGGGGACCCAGGACACCTGCACAGAGCTCCTCCGGCCCTGGAGAGATGCCACCCCAGCCCATCTGCGACATCAACTCCCATACCTGAGGCCTGTCGACCGTGGTCTGCACACGGACAGATGGCGGGGGTGGCACCGGTGTGCTGCTTCTGGCTGGAGAGCCCTCCCGGCTGGACGCACCCCGGACGGGAGGCCGGAAGGGGGATGCAGTCCACGTGGTCCGGGGCTCCCAGTCATCCCCCTGGATCTTGTGGTACACGGGCTGGTGCGTCTGGTACTCGCCCTGCTGAGCTGGGTAGTGCGTCTTCTGGGCTTGGTGGAAGGATGGCTGGGCTGCCGGCCGGGTGACGTTCTGCTCATGTATCACAGGGATGGAAATGTAGCCCCGGGGGAGCTGATGACCACCCAGGCTGCTCCTGCCGGAGGAGGTGGGCAAGCTGGCTGAGGAGGAGGACGAGGAGCAGTCCGAGGCCGCTGGAGACTGGGACCGCTGCAAGACACAGAACACACAGCCACATGGCCCTGTGAATCCCCCTGGCCTGGCTTGCTGACTCTGCCCCCTGTACATGCCTGCTCAGGGTGGCAGGTTTAACACAACCTCCCACCTGTTAAGCCTTTCCAGTGTCTACATGTACTGGTAAGATGGGGAATTCAGCAGTCAAGAGGCCTGGGCTCAAATTCTCAACAGCCCGATAGCTTTGCTGTTTTAGTCGCTAAGTTGCATCCGACTCTTTGCGACCTCATGGACTGAAGCCCACAAGGCTTCTCTGTCCATGGGATTTTCCAGGCAAGAATATTGGAGTGGGTTGCCATGCCCTCATCCAGGGGATCTTCTGGACCCAGGGGTTGAATCTTGGTCTCCTGCATTGCAGGCAGATTCTTTACTGTTAATGAGCTGCTTTTGAAGTATAGAAAAGAGTAACCCCTCCTCACCTGACTAACTTGAAGGTTCTATAAAAGAATTAGTGGGTGTGTCTGGCACCAGCACCACCCACAGGAAGTGCTCACTAAGTTTTAGTTATTGTTGTCACTTCATTTCCGCTTTCCTGAACTCTTTTCCTGCTTATCCTCAAAGAACCCAGGGGGCAGCAGGAAGGAACCACGTCCCCATGTGGACCGAGGCAGGCCAGGCCTCTCTCCCTTCCTGACCGCCTACTTTCTATTTTGGAAGAGCAGAAGAGTGTTTCCCCAGCTGGCTTCTAAGGCCCCTGCTAGGTTAAATTTGTGAAGATTTCTCTGACGCATCACTTTTGATTTTTACAACAAAAACATTACAAATGCAGGTACTGCCTCTCCAAGAAAGGGAAAGTGCCTCCTGTGTGAGTGTGTGCTCAGTCACGTCCGACTCTTTGCAACCCCACGGACTGCAGCCTACCAGGCTCCTCTGTGGATATAATTTTCCAGGCAAGAATACTGGAGTGGATTGCCATTTCCTTCTCCAGAGGAACTTCCCAAACCAGGGATCCGACTCACGTCTCTTGCCTCTCCTGCACTGGCAGGCGGGTTCTTTACCACTGCACCACCTGACGCCTCCATTAACTATGTTTTTCACCTGGAGTGAGCATTTCTGCTCAAGAGCAGTGCGGGGGACACAGCGGGATGGTGTGCTGACAGGAAAACCCAGAGGGCCTATGGCTCAGTGTACCTCCTGGGGTCGACTGGCCTTCAAGTCTCAGCTAAGAACCAGGTTAAGGACTATGCTTTAAATGTTAGTGCAAGGAAATGCTGACCTCAGACTTAAAGCCTGAAAATATTATTTTATGCTTTGTTTTACACGGTGGACACTGTGAGGGCAGGCATGTGGTCTCATTTTCACGTCAGCATAGCTCCGAGCAGTTAACACTCACCCGTGAACACTGAACTGAGTGAAATGCCACAGAGTCTCTCTGTGTTTCCGACACAGAAAGCTCAGGGGGAATGAGGGGTGTCATAGGGGGAGCCAAAAGGCCAGGCTTTCAGGCCCTGCAATGCCACTTCCGACTTTATGCTTTTGGACCAAGCTGTTTACCCCTTCTTGAGCCCCAGTTCCTGAGCTTCAGAAACAAACCACAATCTCTGCTCATCAGAAAAACCAGCCTGTGAAATGCTGGGGGGACATGGGGCTGTCAGCAAGCTATCTTTGCTGTGTGATGCCGGCCAGGCCCCGATACCCCACATTTCACGGAGCTGTCATGAGGGTCTGGTGTCATCTGTGGTCTGGGGCAGCCCAGGAAGCATGAAACCCAGCTCCCCGCCATCCCTCCCCCTGCCCACACAGGTCACGGTCATATCGGCCTGTGAGCCAGGCCTCTCCTTACCTCGGGTCCATGGGAAGCTGGAGGCTGGGCCGTTGCAGCAGCTGCCACTGGTGCACTCGGTTTATCCGGCTGGCTCGCTTCCGCCACACCCCGCAGGGGTGACTGGGATCTCGGGGGAGCTGCTGCAGCAGCCTCGGTTTGGAAGCGCTGTGTCCCGGGCTGGGAGTAGGCAAAGACAGGGTGCGGCCGGCTCGGGGCGCCTTCATGGAGGACGGGGATGGGAATGTAGCCTGGCCGGAGCTGAGGGTACACGGCATGACCTTCTCTAGTGGGCAGCAGCCTGGGGCCCTCCCGCGAAGGCCCATTTGCAGAGGATGCGGTTTCCTAAAAGTGAGAGGAGACACAGACCTGTTAGAAACTGAGAAGGAAACAGCCCTGAGGAGGAGAAAGCATAATGCCACATGCTCTGATCTTTCAGAGTGACTCTGGGCCCCACGGTGCCAGCCAGGAGCAAGGACAGCTGAGCACAGAAACTGTGGGTACCTCCCCCGATCCCCTACTTCTTCCAGACCCCTCCTCCCTTGCTGAAGCTGCTGCTGGCCCAGCAGTTTAAGAATGAGAAGCATCAAGAAAAAGAAAGAGACGAGCAAGGTTATCTGTGGCGCAGAGGAGAAGTCCCAGTTTCCCCAGCTGGTAACAGGTTTTTGTTCTGGATGACAAGGCAGCCTTGCATACAGCGGAGTCCCCGACAGCCTCCCAAACCTTCAGAGACCCAGATCAGAAGATGCTAGGAGGATTCAATGCCAACTCGCTAAGGGGATTACAGCCGGCATCTCGGCTTCCTAAACGGTCCTCACATTTCCTGACAACGCAGACTCGCGGGGGACCCTCGACACAGGCTACAGCTCAGAAATCTGCAGAGAAGGGGCAGCGGCGGGCAGGCAGCCTCCTCAGGAATATTTTCAGAACAAGCGGCAAGAAAGGGAGATACCCGAGGAATGCAGAAGAAGCACAGGATGAGAACAAAACCCGGGGATTAGTTGTGCTGGTCTTGTGATGCCAACAAAGCCTGCTTGGCGAGGAGCGGCTGGGGTCCCTCCTACGTCCTCTCATGAAGTTCTCTCTTCAGTGGCCTGGCTATTTTGGGACCCTTGAGAAGGCCAAGTTCCAGATGTACCACAGAGAAAGATCCTGTTTCAGACAACAAGGCTGGCCAGTCACTCACCAGGCAATGTCACTCCTCACCAAGCAAAGGCTGGGCAACTGAAGCCAGGGACCCCTGCGGCTTTCTGTCCTGACCATCTCCTGAGCACTAGAGGGTCCTTTCACAGAGGAGGGGGCTGAGGATTCGTGCCACTTCTATGGATCCAAGTGGACAAGCTATTATGCCTCCTTACGAGGCATCCCCCTGAATGGCAAACACCAGAAGGCTTGAGGCTCTATTCCCGCTGGGGCGAAGCTGGTCACAAGGAGGGCAAGCCCTGGACCTTAGATCTTTCAGACCTGTGAACCTCTCTCTGGCCTCCTGCTGAGCTCGCCACCCCAGTGGGCCTCCCAGCACTTCGGAGAGGCCCGAGTGTTGCCGTGTCCTTGGGGACATCGGCAGACAGGCGGTACTCTCAGATTAGAATACCCACGTGCTCAGGGTGGCGGCATTATTTTAGCCTGCTTAACTCTCGGGTCATCCAAGAGCAGGGAGTGGGTCCAGGCGTCACATTCAGAAGCGCATTCCTGCCACGAGACGGGCACCAGAAGGAAGGCAGCAGCAGCGCTGAAGGAGGCCCGTGCTGCTGGGTGCTGACTCATCACAGGCCGGCTAGGCACCTCGTCCTCGCCCTGGGGCACCATCCCTCCAGCCTGGAGCGGAGCCTGGACAAGTGCGGGGGGCGGTGTCCCTGCTGGCCTCCTCCTGGCCACGCACTAGAGCAGAGATGGGCAGGTTAGCAGCCCTCGTCCGCTGGCTGGCCCCTGGTGAACAGCCTGCTCCCAAGCTACTGGGTACGATGGTTCACAACCAGCAAGGCTCAATCCCTGCCGGCCAGGGCCGCGTGGAACAAACAGGACGACCGCCTGGAGAGCACAGGGGCCCACCTGGGCTTCTCTAGTAGGGTGGGGTTTCCTAAAGAGGGCTCCCGTTCTTTCTTACCTCTGTTAGTAACCATTCTTTCATTGGGGGTAAGTCTCTTCACCTCTCGGAGCCTTAATCCCCTTTGCTAGAACATGGAGTTAGCAACACCCACTTCACAGGTCTGTAGTGAGCTGTTACGAGTGCCCATGGCGAGGGGTTTGCCCAGGGGGCTGAAAGACATTCCCTTCTTAAACGGGCACAGGATGCTTCAACTCAAGACGCCCAGGGATCAAAGGAATCAAATCTGAAGGACTCAGTTAACCAGTGGTAACCGGAGTCAGGAAGGTGGACACACCTGGAGGAAATGGTAGTCGTCTGGGAAGGGACCCTCTGAGGAGATGGAGAAGTTCTCTCTCTCTGGGTGGTGGAGATAAATGAGTGTACACCCATGTATGAGAGCGGTTTCTCACAGTCTCGTCGTCTCTGGAGCCCCCACGCTGCCCATCTCCTGCCTCAGTCCACCCAGGCTGAACCCCTGAGGGCAGCCACCCCCCACCACCCTGCTGTTAGCCGTGCCTCCACCTCAGAGCCTCCGGGGCCTGGAAGCCTTAGAGAGGCCTGGCTGAGTGAGGCCTGGCCACTCCTGGGGGAAGCCCCTGGATCCAGAAGGTCCGAGGGCGGGCCTGCCAATACATTTTATGCATCTCGCCGAATATATTTTGTGCCTCAGTTGAAAATGGAAAGGGAAGAAAAAGGAAGGAAGAAGGGGAGGAGGCAGAGGAGCAGTTCCGCCTGCCCTGGGGCTGTGAGAGCACAGCCAATACCTGGCCTGGGTCTTGGGGCAGCGGAGGGAAGCCTGGTCGCTGTAGGCCGGGTCGGGGGCGTCAGGGGCCAAGCAGGAAAAAAGGGAGGCTGGGAGGGGCCCAGAGGCTGCTTTCCTATAGATCTTCGGCCTGCACTTCCGGTTCCTTGTGAACAAACAGCTCATTTATGCCGTTTCATAAAAACCCCATGCATCTCTTCATGATTGTCGTGTCTAAAAGAAGGCAGGCGCCCTGATACTCTGGTGGGTGGCGGCGGGGGTGTGTGGCAGGCTTTGTTTAGAAAACACTGCTTGAGGTCATCTCACGTCTATGGACTAGAAAACTAACACTTCTCCTTGAACGAAAATTTAAACCCGAGTGAAACGCCCGCCCGTGACAAGGTCCGCACGGGGTGCTGATGCCGCCTCTGTTCCCACTCTACTCTCGTTAGAGCCCTGTCAGCAACAAATGCTTCAAGACTACAAACCAAACTGAAGGACCCCCGAGAGCCATACTGCCCTTTTAACCTTCTGTGGTGTTTCATCAGAGTCTAGTGAAAGAAAAGATGTACTTTTTTTCTGGGGGTGGGGTGGGGGAAGACTTTAAAATGTTTAATTTATATTAAAGTATTTATATAACAATGTATTTAAAATAAGTATACATTCAAATGGCTTTCCTGGTGGCTCAGACGGTAAAGCGTCTGCCTGGAATGCAGGAGACCTGGGTTCGATCCCTGGGTCAGGAAGATTCCCTGGAGAAGGAAATGGCAACCCGCTCCAGGTACTCTTGCCTGGAAAATTCCATGGATGGAGGAGTCTGGTGGGCTACAGTCCACGCGGTCGCAAAGAGTCGGACATGACTGAGTGACTTCACTTTCTTTCTATACATTCAAATGTATATAATAAATATCTATTATAAATATTTATAATTCTCCTAGAAAACGTCTAGAACATGTCTCCTTAGTCCCATAAGAAGTGTTCTCAAGTTCAAGCCCAAGCCTCTTGGTTATGCTGGCCGGCATCTGTCATGAAGACGCACTACCTGGCCCGCCCTGACCTTGCTGGGGCCCGGGACCTCCATCTCCTGGGGGTTTCGCTCCTGCGAGGTCCTGCGATAGGGACGGGGTGCCAGCGAAGTGGCCAAGCAGACGACAGCCGGCCCAGCCTCCCCACCGCCGCCTGCCTCGCTTCCTGAGGATCGGTGACAGCATCACAGGAATTACCCTCCAGGCAGCTCAGCTCATTACCCTTATCTGCGGGCAGAGCCATCAGGAATACATTCATACAAAATCCAATTAGGAAATCAGAGCCTGACTCCACTGCTTATCTCACTGCACTAATTTATAAAATGAACTGGCCAATTCTTCTTCTTTGGGCATTATTTTAAAATCCTCTGCAGGTGCCAAACAACTCCACGAGAAGGCCACGATGAAAAGCAGGAAAAATTGCCTTAGATGAGCCAAAACTTGCCCTAGCAAATACCAAGTATTACTAGATAAGCCTGGGGTCAGGTTCTGAGCTTGGACAAGGGTGTGGCTTACAAACAGGTCTTATTTACTCATTGTTGTTGTTCCGTTGCTAAGTTGTGTCCAACTTTTGCAAACCCATGGACTGTAGCACATCAGGCTCCTCTGTCCTCCATTATCTCTGGAGTCTGCTTAAACTCACATCCATTGAGTTGGTGATGCCATCCAACCATCTCATCCTCTGCGGTCCCCATCTCCTTTGGCCCTCAATCTTTCCCAGCATCAGGGTCTTTTCCAGTGAGTCAGCTCTTTGCATCAGGTCACCAAAGTATTAGAGTTTCGTCTTCAGTGTTAGTCCTTGCAGTGGATATTCTGGGTTGACTTTCTTTAGGATTGACTGGTTCGATCTCCTGCAGTCCAAGGGACTCTGAGAGGATGACTACGCTTCACCACTGATTTTTAGTAACAGCGTGGGCACTAAGGGACAGCTAGTAGACTTGGAAAGAGACCGCACGTGGTCCCAGAGCCAGCTCTGCCCCTAAGGAGGCACTACGGAAGCAGCTTACTCCTACCCCCCCCCCAACCTCCAGTTTCCTGAGCTGTGAAATGGTGTGCTATAAAGCAGTGGTTCTCAGACTCTAGGGGCGTCTGGAACACCCAGGAAATTAAAAAAAAAAAAATGCAGATTCGCTGTTCAGTCCTAGCAAAGTCTGACTCAGAAGGTCTGTGGGGAAACCCAGCCCCAACGGCCCTGGGAGCACAGCTCTAAATGAGGGTCCTTCCAGCTCACCTTCTCCCTGACCTCTCATCCCAAGATCTCTCCTAGCTGTAAACACCTACATAAGGCTCAAACACAAGGAAAAATTGATGCTGCAGAAATCTAAAAATGATCACTCTTAACTGTACTCAGTTAAATCACATCAGTAATCGCTGGAACTCAAGGTGCCCTGAAGTTTCAGGAAGAGGAGGAGTTCCCTGTGCTATACAGTAGACTAGGGACCTCAAAAGCAGGCTGGGACCATAAGCCCTGAAAACCGTGCCCCCGTGAGCCCCAACCTCAGCTCCACAGTGCGTGTTCTTTAAAACGTGGGCGGAGCAGCTACAAACCACGATCTGAATGAAGGGGAACAGCCACAGAGGCAACTCAGAGCACCACCGCCTTGACAGCCCTGGAGTCTTAAGTAGGACACACTCTATTAACTGGGTTTTTAGGCCAGAAGAGCCTCATGCCTGTCAGCTAGTGACTTTTACTAATGATACTTCCAAGACTTCTAAAACAAGGGGGAAAAAAAAAGATGAAGGGAAATAAGAATCCAGGGACTCCCCATTTAGCAAGGACCTGGATCAAAATAAAGTGGCTTGGGCTCGCCTCTCTCAGGCAGGAAGCAAAACAAAAGAAAAGCTTCCTTCTAAAGCGCACACAGAGACCCGAGCTTCAAGGTCCTACAAAACCTTCCGTTTGGTATTATAGGCCACAGAAAAGAAACAGGAATTATTGCCAATGTGATATATAAACAGATACCTACTCGAAACTCCCACTAGAGTGTGGTAAAGGGTCTCTTCCACTGCCCCCAACCCTGTTTGGGGGCACATTAAGAGACACTGGGCAAACTCTGAATAATAAGCAAAGACCACATCCACCAAAGTCTGTTTACAGCACTCCTGGTGGGACAAGAGTCTACACTCTAAGCAATCTAGTCCCAGGTGATTGAAGGTTTTATCTAATATACCTGTTATTAGAGTATGTACACTTCTCTACAAAACAGAGCTACAGATGTACAAAATAAACTTATGGTTACCAGCGGGGAAGGGGGGATAAACTGAAATATGGGGATTGACATATACACATAAAGCAGATAACTGATAAGGACCTACTGAATAGCACAAGGAACTCTACTCAATACATCTGTAACGGCCTACCTGAGAAAAGAATCTAAAAAAGAGTGGATATAGGTAATGTATAACTCATCCACTTGGCTATACACCTGAAATTAACACAGTATTGTCAATCAACTATATTCCAACAGCGATTTTTTTAAAAGAAGTATGTGGCCCTGATCCTGGGATTACTGAGATGGGTGTCCCTATGCGCTTTTACTAGGGAAAATTTTTTTTCAAAAACATGACATTGCTTCTCTTTTCAGCTGTGTCCCAACAGGTAGGAATGAACCAGTGTGAGCCCCCATCTCCAAGCTGCCATCCTAGACTCCAATCCCGCCCTGCTGCTTGCCAGCTATGTGCTCTCAGACAGGACTCCTTGCTACTGAGACTCAGGTCCCCTAGCTTATAAAAATCCCCGTGCCTGTTGCCAAATTAAAGTGAAATAAGGCACAAGAAAGTCTCTGTGAACTCTGAGCTGTCCCGTGCCCTGTACAACCGCGCTCTTCCAGTCCACAAATAGTGACTGATGGACCCAGCTTCTCCCAAGCAACTGCTGGTTGGGCCTACTGTTCAGAAAGTTGTAAATTCAGGTTGCTTCCTCAGTGGTCTCACCCAAGTTGGTAATGAGCCTGTTAAAAGTTTAAAGCCCTTTTATCTGAGAGTCCTAAGAGCACTAATTAGCAGGGATGCCATTTTCTCTGTTAAGACATGTTATCTAATGTTTCATACTGGAAGCAAACACAGTCAAAGACAACTCCAGAGGCCTGAGCCCTACACTTTCCTCTGCCTTCAGGAGGCCCCCAACCCTGGAGGGGCTGCCTTGCAGACAATCAACACCCAGTCTGCAGTGACTGTAATGCCTGCACACGTGCCCCTCAGGCCCAGGGGGAAGAGTCAAGCCAGTCTGGGGCAGAAGGAGTCGCCTAGGAGTAGAAAGTCTGCTAATGTCCCTTCAACATCCCCAGGGTGTCCTCCATGGCATGTAAGTCATCTCCAGGCCACAGCCGAGTATGTCCCCTGCTGGAGAGAGTGCTCAGAGCTCAGAGTCTCTCACTCCCTGGAGCCCCTTTCAAGGGTTCCCAAGGTCACAGGGGAAGTGGCTGCAAAACCAAGAAGAAAACCCTGGGTCATGGGAGTTCAGCTCCTGAACTCAGTGGCTTCAGGGAATTTAAAAAACTACCTACTTCCTCCTCAGGAAAAAAAAAAATAGGGATCTGCTTTAATCAATCTAAAGCCACAAGTCACAGATGGAAAAGCACCTGAAATCTCCATATCAGGAAGCAAACTCTTGACTGAATTTAGGGAAAGAGACCCCTTCACCCCACGGGTACGTTTCCACTGGTTTTTCAAGGTTCTGTCCCAGAGGCCAGCCATGCATAGCATCTGTTGGTAGCAGGGTGCTAGCTTTACTGGACATGCATTCTGCACAAAACACAATTCCCCAATAGGAATAAAAGTCAAATCTCCAATTCATCAACCACAGCTCAAGCAAGGGGAGACTGACAGATGGTGGCAGCCCTGGGAGGAATTTCTTGCAGGGTGCGGGGGGCGCGGGGGGAGGGACTCCTCCCTGCCTAGGCAGCTTCTCAAAGCACTCCTTTCCCAACAACCACACTCCCTCAAGAGGATGGTGAAAATTAGAAACACCCTCCCTCTGCTTCCGCCCCTTAGGGCAGGGTCCAGAACACCTGTGCATATGGCCGATGCCACCCCCCCCCAACACCCTTGGGCACCTGGTTGCTGCTGGCAATGTCCTCAGGCCCAGACAGAGACCCTCCCCTCGATCAGACACGGTTGAGGGTAAACACAGCACTCCCTGAAGAACACAGAACACACAACTGCCCTGGCCTGTCTTGGGCAGGGGATCTGGGGCCAAGGCTACAAACTGCTGGGGCTGTGGGCTGCAGGTCTGGCTGAAGCTCCAGAAGGCTGACGCCCGTGCTGAGTTCCTGCCCAGCTCCTGTGCATCCCCCACAAGGGGCCTAGGAACCCCCAGGGAAGGGTGCTGAGGGCGTCCAGACACTGGTGGAAGGACAATCAGCTGAGGTGGTTCAGGGGCCATAAGAGGAGCCCTTGCCTCGGGAAACAAGACTTCATGCCCATTTGGGAATCGGCAGACCCACATCCAGCCAGCACTGTCTACTGTGTGGGGAAGCAGAGCCCTTCTCCGAGAATCCCCTCCAACTTCTTGGTAGAGGCTGGGGCTCTCCCCACAGATTGCACACACGTCTCAGGTCAGGCCCTGGCTCCTCACAACCCTGCTGGATGGGTACTGGTGTACGCCCATTTCTCAGAAGGGGAGACTGAGGCCGGGGGTGGGGAGGTGAGTGATTTTACCTGAGACCACCGGACATGTGAACCCTTTCGCTATTCCTGCCACACCTGTACACTGTGGGATTAATGACTGTTGGTGGCTAAGGTCAAACGAACGTCTGCAAACCCTTCGTCTTCCTGGGGGTGAAATCGCAGCAGGAGGGAAAGCATTTCATTTCGCCTGGTGGAGTTGAGCTGAGCTGAGGCGCAGACCTGGAACATTCAGTTCAAGTGTGCTCTGGGCCAGGGAGCCAAGGCTCAATGCTGAGTCACCGCCTGGCTGAGGCAGGGCAGCGAGAGTGGGGCACTCAGTTCTGAGTCACCACAGACCGGAGACTCCTCAGGCCCAGTCCAGGGCCTCTGCTGGAAGCAAACCCAGGTCCAGCCCAGCAGCAGAGCTGGGTCCTACTCTGACCCTCGGGCTCCGTGGGATAATCTGGAACATTCAAAAAAGCCATGTGGCTGCCTTCCCTGCTACACACATGTTCTTTCCTATCTTCCTGCCGTTTCCACTTCTAAACCATTCATTCATTCATTCTTTGTCCATGAAAGAATTTTTAATGTAATTGAAAAAAACACAACAATTCTACTTTAAATTTTCAAGAAACCGAGGAAGTTACTTCAAAATAGGAAATGCCTGTTCTTCAACAGGATGCTAGGGAATTTTCAGGGCTAAGTCTCATCTCCCTCACTCAGGACACAGCTCTAGGTGGGGGGGCTCTCAGGAGGCACTTACTGTACATAGGACTTCACAGGTGGCACAGTGGTAAAGAATCCGCCTGCCAGTGCAGGAGGCACAGAGACGTGGGTTTGACCCCTGGGTCGGGAAGATCCCCTGGAGTGGGAAATGGCAACCCACTCCAATATTCTTGCCTGGAGAATCCCACGGACAGAGGAGCCTGGTGGGCTACAGTCCATGGGGTCGCAAACAGTCAGGCATGACCGAGTACACGCACGCTATACACTATATTATGGAGGCAGCGAGCAATCTGCAATCCTGGGCTCTTCAGAACTGACAGTGAGTAACAGGCTTCGCCGCTCTGCAGTGTCTGACCTTACTGCCAGCCTCACAAATGGAAAAACTGGAGACAGACTCCTCGGACAGCCCTGGCTTAGTGGCGTCTGGCTGCCGACAGCAACCAACCTCCCTGGCAGGCCGGCTCTAAGACGCTGTGTCACTGGCGGGGACATCCAGACATGTAAAGATGAACTTAGGCAATCAATACCCACGTCCCCTGTGGAGAAAAGGCCATTCAGAAATTCAATAAAAAGGAACCGGCAACTGGGAGATGTTTGGGGATGAGGCTGACGCCGCTTAGGAACCGACAGAAGGCTCCCCGCAACACGCACGTCAGTAAGGGACGCTTTTCTTCAACAGCCTGTCCACTCCGGAGCCCAGGCCCACGTTTTCCTCTTCTCCGCACAGAGTCTTACACACTGACCCCGTGGACCCTGCCAGGCCCTGAAGAGGCAGAGAGATGAAAGAGACGCAGAGTCTGCCTCTGGGACGCTCAGCCCACAGGGACGTGACCTTGAGGCAAAGCAGGAACGTGCTGCCTTTTGGAGGAAAGTTTCAAATTGAAGTAATGTGGCATCTAGAGCCGAGATGGGCTGCTTCCAATCCGAGAGATGGGGGAAACACTTTGTGGAAAATGGCCCTGAAGGAGGCAGAACTGTCCTCTGTGTGACATTTAACACCATGACTTGCAGAGAGCGGGCACTCAAAAAATTTCGGCAGAGATGAATGAGTGGAGACCGGGGCTCGTCTTCTCAGCTCAGACCCAGGTTCAGGAAAGGAGCCAATGTGCCTGACGAGCTGTAGGAGATGGACTCAAGGCTGTTTAAAATCGGGGCTGTGCCCAGCGAGCTGGAGTATAAAGGTCTAAGTTTAAAGCAGCAACCAGGCCTGCTAGCAGCGAGTCTGTCTGTCACCTGGGGTGGAGGCAAAGCTCTGCTCACAACAGTCTGTTCTGTCACAGCTGACAGGCTTCAGGCCAGGCACCTCCCCTCTCTCCACGTCTGTCTCCTCGTGTATAAGGTGAATCTGACAGCTTCCACCTTTGTGAGTGCCTTTGAGGGTTTAAACAGATAAGGTTTGTAAAAGCACCCACCTGTGTCTGGCACATGTCTGCAAAGGTGTTGACAGACGGGAAAAATTAGTTCCTCCCTTCCTACAGAAATTCTGATTAAGCTTTTGCGAGCTGCCTGACTGGCTGAAAAGCTGCCGAGGCCCCCAAAGAAATCGTCCTAGAAATATGTTAAGACTGAACAACACCAGCTATTTCACCCGGCCGCACGGTGCCAAACAAGGGCTGGAGATCAACTTTCACATCTGCAAAAGGAGGGGACTTGGAGCCTCGCTTCCAAAGTCCAGCTTTTTGTCTGAGAGCTGAGGCACAAAAGGATCACGGGCATGCAGACTTGATTCACGAGCCATGGGGAGCCACGAGGGCCTGGAGAACTCTACTGTCAGGTATGAGAGAGGTTTCCTTTCAGTTCATCAACACTAGAGGATCCTCAGAGGTTCCCAATAAGCAAAGCCATCAGCTACTGCTCCCAGTTTCTCTATATAAGGCGTCTTAAACATGTTAAGAGCAACATTAACACAGCAAAACTATGAAGGAGAAAGAGTAGGTTTGGATTTATGCATGGCTTCCTAATTTTTACGAAAAATGCCAGGTCATTTTTAAATGTCAATGGGAAGGAACCAACGTGTAGAGTGGTTTATATAAGGCAACTGTGTGTCATTCCAGAAACGAGGACAACGCTAATCAAGCCTCATGGGTGGTATGAAGCTTTCTGACTCACAGGCAGCCCCAGCAGCAGCATCAAACAGCTAAGCCTTCCCGGCCCTGGCTAACGTCAACCACCACCACAGTTCCTGCACGCTGTCTCTACCCCCTGTAAAGGGCAAATATACGCCACGACACAGGGGACAAGTTATTGGTCAGGTCTTGCATAGCCCAAACACAGACTGTTCGTCAGAGGGGAGAACGAAGGTCCTGGATGAGCTGGGCTCCAAAGGTATTTGTTCGGCCATGTTCTTTATCAAACCCTCAGCAAATTGCTATTCATCTGTGATACAGACATTTGCTCCAGAGTCACTGCAACTGGCTGGAAACACAAAGGAAAGAATGGCCGCTCCTTTTCTGTGTTCTGATTCTAAGAGGTAGAAGAGCTTGCGATCGATCTGCAAACCACAAGATGATCTCATCTCTCGGAATATTCAGGAAGCTCTCCTGAACGTGAAGGGGAACAAATGGGTCTCTGCTTCAGCTGAAACTCAAACCAGCTCTGAGTTCCTCTGCAAGGATGCTCCTATCTGTTCCCTATAGGGCCTGAGGATAATCTGTCAAATGACTGGTGAGATTCAGCTGGCCTGCTTCTCCTGGGGTTCACAAGGGTCTGCGGATCACCTCCCCATACCTGGCACTGGCACCCTTCCAGGCTCCATCCCTCCCCCTGCCATCCTCATCGTCACCCCCAGAAACTCAGGCACCTGCTGAGTTTCACCAGGAAGGAAGGGAGGCTCGGGAGATAGCTCTGCAGGTTTAGATGTGAAGCAGGCTCCCTTGAGGATGCCAAGGCTCACACAGGTGCACACAAAGTCATAGCTCCCCCACGCCACCCCCTCTAGGATGTGGGATCATTGTCCTTTGGTGACTCCCAAGTGCCCGGGCGCCAGAATCAAGAACCAACAGGGCAGCTTTTTCTGACATATAGATTTCTAGGTCCTACCCTGAACAACCTGGACCCAACAAGGGAGTACGCACAGCTGGCAACCTGTGTTCTCCTCAGGCTTCCCTGGAGACTGCCAGGCTCGGGAATCCGTGCCCAGGCACCTCCAGGACCGGAAAAGCTAGAACTGCCCTGCTCCTCTGCCCAGGGAGGTTTGCAAGGGAGCGGCACAGCGCCACACTCCAAAGCATCTGGCCTGTTTATTTCACAAGGCGAGCCAAAGGAGCGGCCTGCATAGAAACTGTACATCTCAAAGAGGATGCCAAGCCCTCTTCCAGAGAAGGGGCCTGGACTGGTAGGAACTTGCCAGGAGACGTATGCAGAAAATCGATATCCAGGAAGACTGCAGGTGGGGAGGTTCAGATTCTCAGAGTGGAGCTGGAGTAGGCCCAAAGCCTTTGCCTTTAGCTGTCCTGCCTCTGCAGTGAAGGGCAAGATACTTTCACTTGCCCCCTCTTTAAAAATGGGATGAAAAGTCACTCTAAACACCTCAGGGAACCGGGAGAGGATCAACTCTAAGACAACAGCAAATAAAACTAAACCATACACAAAGTTCTAGTCTTCTTCTTTCCAAGAAATTCATTCATTTACCCATATGATTAAACTGCAAACACCCCAGAAACTGTCTTCCCCTGAAGACGGCTTTCTCTGCTTTTCATGTTCGGTGAATAGCTCTTTACTGACTGACAGCATCTTCCCTGGAAGGTAAGGATGCTCAGAGGGTCCTCGTAGCTCAGTTCCTCTAAAATGACCCTTTGTTTTTTGCCAGAGCTCTTTTCTCAATCCACATTAAGAAACCAATTTCTGATATAAAGTGCTAGTGAAGGATATTCATTTCATGGCAAATAGATGGGGAAACAATGGAAACAGTGAGAGACTTTATTTTGGGGAGGGGGCTCCAACATCACTGCAGATGGTGTTTGCAGCCAAGAAACTAAAAGACACTTGCTCCTTGGAAGAAAAGCTATGACCAACCTAGACTGCATATTAAAAAGCAGAGACATTACTTTGCCAACAAATGTCCTTCTAGTCAAGACTATGGTTTTTCCAGTAGTCATGTATGGATGTGAGAGTTGGACTATAAAGAAAGCTGAGCACTGAAGAACTGATGCTCTTGAACTGTGGTGTTGGAGAAAACTCTTGAGAGTCCCTTGGACTGCAAGGAGATCCAACCAGTCCATCCTAAAGAAAATCAGTCCTGAATGTTCATTGGAAGGACTGATGCTGAAACTGAAACTCCAATACTTCGGCCACCTGATGCGAAGAACTGACTCACTGGAAAAGACCCTGATGCTGGGAAAGACTGAAGGAGGGAGGAGAGGGGATGGATGACAGGATGAGATGCTTGGATGGTATCACCAACTCAATGGATATGAGTTTGAGTAAGCTCCGGGAGTTGGTGATGGACAGGGAAGCCTGGCATGCTGCAGTCCATGGGGTCCCAGAGAGCCAAACATGATTGAGCTACTGAACTGACTGAAAGAGTTTCCACTGTATTTATTTTCCATTGTATTTATTCTGGAGTGAGGTGTCATTCACAGAAGTTAAAGTGAATTAGTCACATAGTTGTTCTGTGTACATCAAAGCACAGTCTTGAAAGCCATGAAGCCCACAGAGCTAACGAAGTGAATGTTAGTTTTCTCCTTATGTTCTAGTGCCACGTTGAGAAATCTCAATTAATTTGGTAAGCAGCTCTTTTTTTGAGTTGATCACATCCAGCCATCACCATCCAAGTAGTCACAAAAGTCAGAAGGGCAGAAAAACAATCAAGTACTCCAGCCTTCCCAGTTCACACTTAAATTTCATAGAAATTTAAGAAATTTAAGACTCTTCTACCTTCCTCTGAACAATAAACTGCCTCTTAAATAGGACTTTCCGGTGTAGGTCTCTCTTTGCTATTGGTCCTGGCTGAATGGCCTTTGGAAACACATGTGAACTCTCTGGGTTTCTTTCTCAGAAAAAGAGAGGCTGAGCTAAAAGATCTTAAACGATCTTTCAACTTTAAAATTCTGTTAAATTTTCAAATCAACTTTTATGGCATCAAACTTCTGATTTACTAGCTCTTATGTTCTACTTGTTGAGAAAAATAACAGTAACTTAACCTGTTCCCCCCGCCCCCTTGCCTTGAAAAAGTTTGTAAAACCACAGCCTAACCATCCATCATACATAAGATCTCAACCTGCTGGGTGAGTTTCACGTTGAAAACCAAGCGCCAACAATGTGGCATGTACACTGAACTCACAGTGGATACGTTCCTACTTGACCTACACTCACCACCACTGACGCCAGTGGATTCTGACTCTTCCTGTCTCTATAGGAAGGAAGCCTCAAAAAGACAGGTTGGTTTTTTTTTTGGCCTCAGTAAAGATCTACACCCTTGCAGTCTGCAGTAACAGAGCTGGTTTAAAATGAGCTTTAGTTTCACTCAATAATGGGCTGAACAGACAAGCGAAAGGAATACATGGTTATGTCGATCCCAGCTAATTACAGCCTCTTGAAATAATTTTCAGGAATAAATATACAATTAATTTCTCATAAGCATAAGCTGCTGATTATACAATATCTCACTGTTGGGCACCAGAGTTTCATAAATATTTTAAAGGAAAAAGCTGCATAAAACTGAAGATGGTTAACACAGATTTTTTTCTTCTAAAACAATGGTTTATAAAACATTTTTAATTCTGTGAATTTTTAAATCTTAAAAATAACTTACCAGCTCTTTATGTCTTCTATTTTGCCCAGACTATTTCTTTTTGCCAAGCTTTACGTTTTGAAAAAGCTCAAAGTTATAAAAATTACAAGAGCAGTACAATTAGTTATAATTTTTTAAATTAACAGACTCATTCCAAGTTTATATTTTCAAATTTTCATGGTTCTAAGGATTAAGTAGTATATACACCCCTGCGTATATGTAAATGAGGCATACTTCTAATACAAAAGTATTACTACTAAATTATTTGTGTATTGGGGATAAGAAAAAATCCTAAATATTTTAGTAGCATAACGAGAAAGGGAATGTGTTGATTTTTTTTTTTTTTTAATCTCTTTCTGACCAGGGTGAGGCAGTATCTAAGGCAATAGTCAACTAGGAGACAGTCTCACATCTTCAGTTTAGAAATTGCCTGGAAGATTGCATCTTATTTTTAACAAGTCATACTAGAATATATTCCTAGTGAGGACAACTTTCAAACAATAATAGAGTTTTAATTTCAAATACAGAAGGGAAAAAATAAAGAAAAGGAATGCATTTACATCAGTCTCCTGAGTCACTCTGTGCCTGAGGTGGGAGAGTGAACTCCAGATACCCTCAACCAAGTTTAGGAACTTGAGGATGTAAAATTCCTAAGAGACCCTAAAGGACCCCCACAGAAGCTTGCCAACGGTCCCCTGGCGTCTGCCAAAGCACGGTCAGCAGAGAGAAAGGAGGATCTGAGCCCTGGAAGCCGGGTGGAGACCGTGGCAGGGCCTGGCCCGGGCCTTGGTGCTGAGCAGGCCGGCCACCCGTCGTCTCCTGGCCCAGGGCCCCTCGAATGGAGCCGGTGGACGGGACCTGGTGCCACCGCGCGGGTCCCGCTTCCCGCCCGACCCCCGGAAACCAAACACGGCCAAGGGAGGGCAGTCCTCTTGGGAAGCTCCCCAAACTGGCCCAGACGCCGGCCAAGGGCGGGCCTGGAGAGTGGGCTCGTGGGGGGCGCAGCAGGCCGACCCCCCTGGGAGCTGGCGTCCTTCTGGGGATCCGTGCATTCCAGGCGGCCTTCACTGACCTCCGAGGCACCGGCTGCGGCCGGCGGGCACCTGGCGCCTTGCGTCCCCGCAGCCGGGCCCAGTCCAGCCGCCCCCGCCCGGCCCTGTCCCTAGACTGGCCGTCGATGGGGGGCTGGGGGGAAGGTGGAGGGGGAGCCACTGGCAAGGGTGCGGCGCGGGCCTTGCTCACCTTGGGGCCCTCGGGGGGCACGCGCGGGTCGTTCCACGTCGTGGTGCGGTTGTTGTGGTCCACGAAGAAAGGCCAGCCGGTCTGCGGGTCGATCTTGATCTCCCAGCCGGGGGGCAGGGGGTCGCGGTCGCTGGCGCCGTTGCCGGACGCCATCTGCACCATGGGCGAGTGGGTGGCTGCGCTCATGCTGGGTCGGGGTCGGCCCGGAGGGGCGGCCGCCGGGGTGCTGGGTTGCAGGGTGCCTGGTCGCGGGGTGCCGGGTCACGGGGTCGCGGGGTGCCGGACCTCCAGGTGTAGGGTCGCTCGCTGGCCGCTGCCGGAGCGGAAAGTCGGGAGCGCCGCCGACGTGTCCGGGAAGCCGGCGCCGGGCACCTTTATGAATTAAAGGAGGGGGTGACGTGGCCGGAGAGGGCTGGAAGTGTCTGGAAATAGCCTCCTCGCTGCCAAAGGGGAAGGAGGAGATAAAGGGAGGTAGCAACTGGCCGGCTAGAAACTTCTGGTCCCATCCAGAGAAGTTGGCGGCGACGCGGGTTGGATGCGGAGCTCCGCCCTGAGTCATCAGCTATAATCGGGGCGGGGCGGGGCGTGGGCGGGGCGTGGGCGGGGCCTCCGCCGGCCGCCCCTCCTCCACCCCGCCACCTCTTCCCCCTATTCGCGGCTCCCCGGGTCGGGGGCTCCTGGCGGAGTCTTCCCTGAGCTGGGCGAGGGGTTTGCATCCGCGGGATCCCTGTGTCGCCGAGCGGCAGGTCGAGCGAACCCCCGGGGACGTCATCTGTGTGTCCTGGGCCGGTTTCGGTTTTCAGATTTGCTTGGTCTTCTTCGAGCCGCGTGGGTGTTCCCGGGACTGGCTCCTTCGTGTAAAAACAAACTCATCGTTAGCCTTTTAAGTCGTTGGGGATTAAACTAGAGTCTCTCCCACCTCGCCTTTGTACCCCCAGATTACTGATACTCCGGGACATTGGTGACCCTCAGTTAATCACTTTTCCCCATGGGCTTAAGGGCCGTCCGGAAAGGGCTCTGGAATGTTGATCCGACACCAGAAGCAAGCCAGGGCGAATAATGGAAGTACAAATAGAAATTCACCTGCCTTTCTTTCGAATCCTAAAGAAAGATTGCATCAGCGCATGCATGTTGCTGAAGCACATGTCTTAAACGTAGACTCTGTCGTTGCAGTGAAGAACTTTAAAGAAAAAACATTCTTTGGGGTTTGGGGCTTGTTGATGGTGCAAGTTGGTTCTTGCTATCTTAATCTGACCTTCATTTGGAAAGTAGTGTAAATCATGCGTGCTCAGTCACCTCCGACTCTTAGCGACCCTGTGGAGCCTGCCAGGCACCTCTGTCCAGGGAATAATACAGGAGTGGGTTGCCATTTCCCTCTCCAGGGGATCTTCCCGACCTAGGGATCAAACCCATGTTTCTTGCACTGCAGGCGGATTCTTTACCCACTGAGCCACCTGGGAAGCCCTTTGAAAAGTAGGAAAGAATACAAATTATGAAAAAAAATTTGTGTAATGAAATGGTGGTTGCACTTGTAACCTCCACCAAGCACCTCATTTCCTCTGGGAGAGAGAGAGAAAGTATGCCCCCAGAGGTGGTATGTTGGGAGGTCTCATTTTAGATTTTTAGGCCTGCAGGATCATTCCCTTCCCCAGAAACATTTTTGAGAAGATGCCTTGGGCTAAGTAATATTGGGCCCAATATTCCAACTCAAATGCAGAGGACATTCTGGAACCCTCAGAAACACTTTTTTGGAGTCTCTTCCCACCCCCAAATTACTCCTTTTAGAGCAAATGCTGAAGAGAACTGCCAATCATTTTCAATGGAATGGGGGTCTCACTTACATAGGTCTACTTACCAGCTTTGAAGTACAAAAACTCAGCTTTGTGAAAACACAGAGATGTTTAAGCCCTGTACTATGTCAGGCTTTCCAGGTGGCACAGAGGTAAAGAATCTACCTGCCAACAAGAAGATGCAGGTTTGATCCCTGAGTCAGGAAGTTCCCCTTGGAGAAGGAAATGGCAACCCACTCTAGTATTCTTGCCTGGAAAATCCCATGGACAGAGGAGCCTGGCAGGCTGCAGTCCATGGGGTCACAAAAGAGTCAGACATGACTTAGTGACTAAACAACAACTGACTCAAGTCACCACCAAATACATAAGAGACTGAGGTATAAACCCAAATGCTAGTGCACCAATTTACCATAAGAAGTATTATTATTGAAAGAGCTGGGCCTGCAAGTGCACTAGTCAGTGGGCCTCTTTTTTATTTTTACTTTTGGTCGCACTGGGTGCCACGTGGGATCTTAATTCACTGACCAGAGCTTGAACCTGTGTCCCCTGTATTGGAAGTACAGAGTCATAACCACTGGATTGCCAGGGAAGTCCCAGCGGCTCTCATATTTTTCCTTATTTCTGAAGCCTTGAGCAGAAGGTTGGGCCCAGAGTCCGTATTCAATAAATATGGATGTTTATTGAAGGTTGATTCCAAAGTGAATGTTTATTTGTATTTTCTTCCTTTGCTTGATTTCACTACAACTACATTTAAAGACGGAACATTCTTTGCTAGTGTTAACATTTGTTTGCTTTTTTGTTAGATTTGCTAGAGAAACAGGGAGGAAACAGTTTCCTCTGGGATTAACATACCCCACTTCTGAGAGTTATAGCCCATCAGGGGTTTCAAGTGGGTTTGTCTACAATGGAGTCATAAATCTTGGAGAACTGTCTAGAAGAAGCTCCTTTAAGCCATGCTGAATAATGAGGCACATGTCTACTCTTGATGGCTTTTTCTTTTTCTAGATCTTATGACACTCATTCCCCAGGGGCTATAGACTAGATATTTGTGTCCCCCAAAGCTCATATATTGAAACATATTCCCCAATGTGATGCCATTTGGAGGTGGGTCCTTTTGGAGATGCTTAGGTCATGAGGATGGAGCCCTTATGAATGAGCTTAACGCCCTTATACAAAATAAATAAATAAATAAATAAACCCATAGAGCTCTCTCCCTGCTTGCTTCCACCATGTGAAGGCACAGTGAGGAGATGGCTGTCCTCTGGCACCTGCTAGACACTGAATCAGCTGGTGCCTTGATCTTGGAATTTCCAGCCTCCAGAACTATGAGAAATACATTTCTATTGTTTATAAGCCCCCCTGGTCTGAGTTAGTCTGGTATAGTAGCTCGAATGGACCAAGACACAAGGCCTTCTGCAGTTCATTTGCCTATCAGAAGCTGAAGCATGACCCTGAATTTCCATTTTTCTCTTTCTAATCATCATTGAGTCTGTAGATGGCACCACCTCGGTACTCGTTGTTTATGGGTATCCTCTCTTTCTTCAGTACCACCAGCCTAGTCCAGGTCATCCTTGTCCCTCGTGTGGACCCTGGAAACAGCCTCTTAGGTTGTTCGTGTCCAATCCATTGCCAAAATGGTGGCCAGAGTGACCATTTTCAAGCACAAGTGGGCCATGTCCTTTCTCTGGTTAGAATGCTTGAATGGCTCCCCATCGCCCTTTTTATCTCCAAATCCAACGCTCATTGGCCTGGTGTGTAAAAGACCCTTCTTCCACTCTCTCTGATGCCCACTCTTTGCTGGCTCTGCTGGACTATATATATCATGAGCACACTACCTCCTCAACCTTCTTCACCACTGCTGACAGCTCCCACACCCTTTGCCTGGCTGACTCCCCTCCATCTCCAGGTATCACCTTTGGTATCACTTTCCTTTGCCTTCCTAGTCTGGGTCATGTGTCCTTTCTAGATGCTCCCATACAAATCCTGGGGCACCCTATCAAGTGTGCTGCATTGCAGTTGCTTGCCTGATGGTCTGATTTGCTATGCACTGAGTTTCTTGAGCCTAGGAGCAGAATCTCAATTGACACTGAGTCCCCAGCCTCTAGCACAGTGCCTGGCAATTAATAGTTGTAAAAACAATGATTGTAACGGTGGCCAAGTGGCAAGCATTTACTGAATGCCAGATACTGTGGTATGAGCTTTATGTGGATAATCTCATTTAATCTTTGTGACAGTGAATGTAATCCCCTTGGAGGAATGAAGGATGTAGATGTTGAGAACACTGTAGGAAACCAATCACCAGCGTCCTTTGCAGACTGACTAAGTTGATGAAAATTGTCTTGCCCAAGGTCACATCTCTTTCTCAGGGCAGCCTGGATCCAGTGACTGTTTGACGGAGGGGCGCCAGGACCCTGTCCTTCGGGTTCATCTCAAGGCATTGCTAACGTGCTCTCCCAGCTCCAGAGCATGCTCCTGGGGTGGGCTGCTACTTGCTTGGGACTGCATCCCAGCTCAGCTTCTCCCTCTGCCCAGTCCTGCTTCCTGGTCTCACTTTTACTGGTGTTTCTCTTAGGAGGATCCCTTCATAAAATCCTGTTGGCCAATTTCTCTCTCGCCATCTGCTTCTCAAGGAACTAACCCTGGAACAATCCTCCCGGTAGCCTAATGGATACTTATTACTAAGATTCTCCTCAATTAAGGTTTAAAGACACTAAGTAACTTGCTCAGTGTCCCAAAGCTCATGACTTGGAGAGGTGAGATTTGAACTCAGTCAATTGACTTCTAGAGCCTATGTTTCTAATCAGGCACTCGATAAATCCAGTCAGTGAATTGATGGCTTATTTTCCACTAGTCACCAAGGTAAAAACAATTTAGTTCCTATCCTTCCCTAGTAGCTAAGATGGTAAAAAAAATTGCCTGCAATGTGGAATACCTGGGTTCCATCCCTCGGCTGGAAAGATCCCCTGGAGAAGGAAATAGCAACCCTCTCCGGTATCCTTGTCTGGAGAATCCCTATGGACAGAGGAGCCTGGCGAGCTACAGTCCACGGGGTCTCAAAGAGTCAGACACGCCCGAGTGACTAACATCCAGAAACAGAGCTTTGTGCATATAATCTTCTCAATGCCAAGGAAATCAGGACAGTAGCGGACGGCTGTGGATGATCACAGCCTGTCCTGTCAACGGTGTGGACGGGCTTGGCTGACTCATAGTGCAGGTCACCGAGAAAGGACTCAAGCCCAGCTCTAATGGTGAGTTCTAAATGAAAATGTCACCTGAAAGATCTCTGTGTCTGGATGATTTAATCCATTTCTAATGGAACACATGAGCTGGTGTAGAACAGCCAGTTTTCCCTGATCTGTGCAAAATGCTGATTATCCCAAGCTGTTTTTGTTTGCTTTGGGATGTGTTCAGAGATCAACACATGCATAGCTTCACCAGCCAGGGCCTCCCAAGGGGACCCTTCCTCTATGGGCAGCCTAGACTAGGGGAGGCCAGGGCCATTAGGATGGAAGCTCTGGCCTTCTTGGAATGTCCTGATGGTCAGGTTCATTGGGAGGGGGCCACAGGCAGGAGGTAGTTGATGGGAGAGAGGAATAGTTACCTGGTCTGGTTCTGCTGTAGAGACCTCGAGAATAAGCTCTAGATATATGCCCTGCAGAGGGGGAGGGGAAATCAATATGGTTTCGCTCAAAGTTTCAGATTTCAGCACTAACTTTGCATCTGTTTGTTATTAAAAGTTAAAGTCTGTGCCTGCGCCAGCCCTGTGCTCTCTGACCTCCTGAGGCAGGTACATCCTGTTCCAGGCAGCTGGGCCTTTAATCATAAACTATTCTGTTTTGCTATTTAACTGTCTATGTTCTTCCCTGAAAGGATGGCAGGAGTGTTGGAAATGGGGACTCTAGTGTTAAAATCTATTTTTTTTTAAAAATCAGGCACTGGTTCTAAGCACCCCAGGACCTGATCTTATTTATTCCACTCAGCAATTCTAGGAGGCATTAAGCCCATTGCACAGAGGAGGACACAGGTTTAGAGATGGTGAGTAACTTGCCCATATTCACACAGTTGATCGGCAGATAGAATAAGGATTTGAAATGAAATCTGTTTGATTCTACAGCCTGTGCTTCTCCACCCTCAGTGAGACCCAGGTGAGCAGCTGTACTGGGTTGGAGAGGTGGTAGTTGGTGGTTGCTAAGTTGTGTGCAACTCTTGCAACCCCATGGACTACAGCTGGCCAGGCTCCTCTGTCCATGGGATTTCCCCTGCAAGAATACTGGAGTGGGTTGCCATTTCCTTCTCCAGGGGATCTTCTAGATCCAGAGGTCAAACCCGTGTCTCCTGTACTGCAGGCAGCTTCTTTACCGACTGAGCCACCAGGGAAGCCCAGCTTGGATAGTGTTCCTCCCAAATTCATATCTAGCCAGAACCTTGGAATGTGACCTTACTTTGCAGATGTATTCAAGTTAAGGTGAGGTCAGGGGATTAAGGCAACCCTTAATTCTATGACAAGTGTCCTTATAAGAGGAGAAAAATGTGGATACACAGACACGCACACAGGGAAATCACCATGTGATGCAGAGATGGGAGTGATTCCCCTACAAGCACCAGAAGCTGGGAGAGCTAAGGAGGGATCCTGTCCTGAGACAGTAAATTTCTGTTGTTTTCCAGTTTGTAGTACTTAGTTAAGGCAGCCGTAGGAACCTGATATAGCAGCCGTACTCTCAATCTCTACTGCCTGTCCCAAACGTTGCTTCTGTAATCCATAACAAGAACTACCCTTTGGAGCGTAATTGACAGATTGTTTCACTTGCCCCTCATTAAGAATAGCCATGCAGGCAGGAAGACTTTCTTAATTCCTTATCGTCCCAAATCAGCTTTCCTTGTCTGAGGAATTAGTTCCTTTGTTGTTGTTCAGTTGCTAAGTTGTGTCCAACTCTTTGTGACCCCATGGACCTCAGCACACCAGGCCTCCCTCCTTGTCCTTCACTATCTCCCAGAGTTTTCTCAAACTCTTTGAGCAAACTGTCTATTGAGTTAGTGATGTTAACCAACCATCTCATCCTCTGTCATCTCCTTTTCCTCCTGCCCTCAATCTTTCCCAGCATCAAGGTCTTGTCTAGTGAGTTGGCTCTTTGCATCAAGTGGCCAAAGTATTGGAGCTTCAGCTTCAGCATCAGTCCTTCCAATGAGTATTCAGAGTTGATTTCCTTTAAGATTGGCTGGTTTGATCTCCCTTGCAAAATACTAAACTCTCAATTCATTTGAAGTGAAACACTTGAATGTGTTTTGAGTTTCTGTATATTGTTTTTATTATTCTTATTTATTTGGCTGTGCCCAACCTTAGCTGAAAAAGTTGGCTTAAAACTCAACATTCAGAAAACTAAGATCATGGCATCTGGTCCCATAACTTCATGGCAAATAGATGGGGAAACAATGGAAACAGTGACAGACTTCTTGGGCTCCAAAATCACTGCAGATGGTGACTGCAGCCATGAAATTAAAAGACACTTTCTTCCTTGGAAGAAAAGTTATGACCAACCTAGATAGCATATTAAAAAGCAGAGACATTACTTTGCCAATAAAAGTCCTTCTAGTCAAGGCTATAATTTTTCCGGTAGTCATGTACAGATGTGAGAGTTGAACTATAAAGAAAGCTGAGCGTCGAAGAATTGATGCTTTTGAATTGTGGTATTGGAGAATATTCTTGAGAGTCCCTTGGATTGCAAGGAGATGCAACCAGTCCATCCTAAAGGAGATTAGTCCTGGGTGTTCATTGGAAGGACTGATGCTGAAGCTGAAACTCCAATACTGACTCATTTGAAAAGACCCCTGATGCTGGGAAAGATTGAAGGCAGGAGGAGAAGGGGATGACAGAGGATGAGATGGTTGGATGGCATCACCAACTCAATGGACATGATCTGAGTAAACTCCGGGAGTTGGTGATGGACAGGGAGGCCTGGTGTGCTGCAGTCCATGGGGTTGCAAAGAGTCAGACATGACTGGGCGACTGAACTGAACCTTAGCTGCGGCATGTGGGATCTAGTTCCCTGACCAGGAACAGAGCCTGGGCTCCCTGCAGTGGAAGTGAGTTTTTGCCACTGGACCACGAGGGAAGTCCCCTAAGTGTATTTTTAAATGAGTTTTTTTTCTTTTCCTTTAACCTATCAAATTCTCCAAATCTTAGGGTCAGGTTGCAGTGACGTTATTCTAACCATCAATGAACTGATAGTTTATCAAGCCAAAAACAAAATAGAAATGGAGGAAGGGGGTGAAAAATGCCTAGTTACCTAAGTATTCATTCACTTCACCTAACACTTGAGGGCCAGTCTCTAGGATCATAATGATGGATGAAATGTGGGCTCAGTCCCCTTTGTGGAAGTGAGAACCTCATGAACAGTTAAATCACATAACAAAACAGTAAAAATGTTGTGGCAGAGAATAAAACGTTCTAAGAACTAGAAAGACAGAGAAATCAACCCAGGCTGGTAAATCTGGGATGCCTTCAAGGAGCATTGGACATTTATACTGGAAAAAAAAAATTTTTTTAGTGGGTAATACATTTGCCTGCTTACACACCTCCAAAGGGCACCCAAGGAAACTATTTTCATTTGCTAGGGTTGCTGTAACAAAGTACTACAAACTGGATGGTTTAGAACAATGGAAACGTACTGTCTCATAGATCTGCTAGCTAGAAGTCCAAGATCAAGGTGTCTGCTGGGTTGATGGCTCCTAAGAACTGCAAGGGAAAAAAAATCTGTTCCCATGCCTCTCTCCTGGCTTCTAACAATTTGCTGAGAATGACTTCAATCTCTGTCTTCATCATCAATGTTTTCCGTGTGCCTGTCTGGATCCAAATGTTCCCTTTGTATAAGGATACATGGCCTATTGGATTAGGGGCCCACACTGCTCCTGTGTGACTTCATCTTAGCTTATTACATCTGCAATGACCCTATTACCAAATAAGGTCTCCTTTTGAGATACTGAGGATAATGGCTTCTGCAAATAACTTTTGGGAGTCACAATTCAACCCATAAGAGTATTAAGAAAAAAAGTAAATCTCATTTTTTTTCTCAGATGTTCCCAAGTCTGCTGGGTTCTGGCTGCCAAATCCCTGCAACCAATATCGCCAGGGGTCCTCCATGCATTTCCCAGCAATGTATGTACATTCTTCCCCCACACAAATTCTAGCACATCACTTGCACTGGCAACCTCCTTATTCTTTTCACTTAATACCCTGTGAAATTTTCCACATCAGTCCACACAGACCTTCCTTATTTCCTTAAGTGGCTGTACAATAGGCTATAATTTATTTCACTGGAACCCTGTTAATAGACCTTTAGAGACCTATTACAAACAACAGCACAATGTATATTCTTGGGCATACGTCATTTTGCATGAATATACAAGTACATCTATTAATACCTGGAGGTGGAAGTGCTTGGTCATTGAACCAGTGCATTTTGAGATGTTTTACCAAATTGTTCTCCAAGGAGGTCAGTCAAGGTCAGCCTTGCCCCAACTGTGTTTACAGTGCCTGCTTCCCTGCAGTCTTTCCAGACTGTGTACCTTACTTTCCGATCTTTGCCAATCTGATATATTCCCTTTGTACTTTAAATTTGCATTCATATTATTATGAGCAGAATCGAGCATCTTTTCATCTGTCTAAGAGATATTTGGTATTCTTTTTCTTTGAACAGCCTGTACCTATCCTTTGCCCATTTTTCTGCTGGAACTGAGGAGGAATGAAAAGGACTTTCACAGATGCAGAAAGAGGGGAATTTTAAAGGGGACTGGATAATTGTGGGGCACAGGAAGATGAGGACTGGCATTGAAAAATAGCTTGAGGACCTACCACCTCTGCAGTTGCTTGAGATATCAGGGCCAGGCCTTTCCTCCTCCTCCAGCCTGAGCGACAGCCTGCTCAGGTACCGAGGGGGAAGTCTGGAAATTACATTCTAGGTCTAGAATTGCAGATTTGAGCTTGGACTGTGAATTGTCTGAGAAATCACTAGGTCCCTCCTCTTGAGCCTGGTTTACCTCCAACGGGCTGATTAAAGTTGGTGGAGGGGAGGTAGGGGCGTAAGAGGTTGGAGCTCGTGGTTTGAATAAGTAATCGATTTAGGAGAGAGATGAAGCCTGAAACAGGACCGTATGTCCTAACAAGACAGTCAGCGGCCAAGTTCAGAAGTTCCTCTCTAGGCCACAACATGCTTTCATGTTGTTGTTCTCCTGTCTTTATTTTCCTGGAAGGTATGACTGAGGATGTCTGAAGAGTTGTTTTCAGAACTGAGAAAGGATCAAGCTATGCTTTGGTGTCTCTGCGGTCACATGGTTTGTACGCTGGGAATCAGGTAGATGCCAGTCACACACCCTCTATTGTTTCTAGAAAGTGCATGAGGCGGCTTCCAGAGCGTCTGTCAGGTCTCATTGTTCCATTCTTCCATTCTTGGTGGATTTGTTGACAGTAGTCCCTGGGCTTGGCCCTGTTCCCACAGACTCAGATGTGTAGAAGCTGACCTGTGGCTTCCAAAATGTTAGACCCTAATTAGAGGAATAAGAGTACTGTGATGGTTAATAGTCTGTGTCAACTTGGCTGGGCCACAGAGCCCAGATACTTGGTCAAACATTCTGGATGTTTCTGTAAAGATGTGTCTTGGATGAGATGAAGGTTTAAAAATAGTGGACTTGGAGTAAAGGAGATTGCCCTCCATAATGTGAGCCGACCCCGTCTAATCCACTAAGGTCTTAATCAGAACGAAAAGTGCTGTCCCCCTGAGCAAGACGGAGTCCTGCAGCAGACTGCACTTGGATTAAAACTCTTTACTGGGCCCCCAGCCTGCTGGTCTATCCTGAAGCTTTGGGACTTGCCTTTCCACAATCATGTGAACCAATTCCTTAAAATAAATGTCTTTCTGTCCCTCTCTTCTCTGTCTCACTCTGTAGATAGATAGGCAGATAGATAGCTGGATAGATGGACTCTGTTGGTCCTGTTTGTCTGGAGAACTCTGACAAATGTAATGACTGTGGGTTGTGTGGCCCTCCAGGCAGTATCTGACTTAGCCCAGGTGGAAAGAGATGCGGAGGGGAGGGAGGAAGTGGGGGCCTCGGGAGTCAGGGGGGCCTTGAGCAAGACCTGGAAAGCTGAGCAGGATTCTGAAGTAAGGTCAAGTCTGCATAGGTGCAAGAAGGGGGGAAGGGCCTTCTGGGAGGGGAGACAGCAGAGGAAAGCTGTGGCCTGAGACCCACGCAGGAGACACGACAGAGACACAGGGCTCCTGGCTCAAGGCCCCTTCGCCTCTGCAGCTGTCAGATGAACTGGACCTTGTTAGTGGAAGTACGTGCTTAATGTCTGACTCCATCTCAGGCTGGAAACTGGTATTTCCTGAGCATGCGTATTCCCCATGCCTGCCTAGATCCTTCATGAGTCAGTGTTAAATAAATATTTATGGAGTGAAGGCATTCACTTTGTCCTCATATTGAATTATAATCTATGGAAGAATGAATTCCCAACCTTGTTCCAAAAGGGGTCAAGAAATTGGCAGTGATGCTTAAGAGAATTACTATGTCCCAATGGGGAGATAATTTTATTCCTTTATTTTTAAAAAACGTACTCGTGAACAACTCGGACAATGCAGACAAATAGAAAATAGAACTTCTGTAGTCCCACTGCCTGGAAATGAGATGGAACTTAAATAACATTAAATCACCCTTAACTGCCAAAATAATGCCATTTGCAGCAACATGGATGGTCCTAGAGGTTGTCGTACTGAGTGAAGTAAGCCAGACAGAGAAAGACAAATATCATGTATCACTTACATGTGGAATCTAAAAAATGGTACAAATGGACTTATTTACAAAACAGAAATAGGGTCACAGATGGAGAAAACAAATTTACAGTTACCAAAAGGGGTGAAAGTGGGGGGAGGGATAAACTGAGAGATTGGGATTGGCATATAGGTACTACTGTATATGAAATAGACAACAAATAAGGACCTACTGTATAGCACAGGGAAGTCTACTCAATACTCTGTAATGACCTATATGGGAAAAGAATCTGAAAAAAGTGGATATATGTATAACTGGTTCACGTGGCTGTACAGCAGCAACTAGCACAACATCGTAAATCAACAATACTTCAGTTAAAAACAAATATTTTTTTTGGCCACGCAGCATGTGGGATCTTAGTTCCCTGACCAGGGATCAAACCCAAGTCCCCTGCAGTGGAAGAGCCGAGTCTTAACCACTGGACTGCCAGGGAAGTCTCCTCTCTAACAATTTTTTTTTTTTAATCACCATTCTTGTTATTATTGCCACATTGTCAGAATTTTCCTTGCTCTTGAACCAGGACTGTCATATTCATTGCGCACCTACTGCTGTGTGTTAGGGACTGAAAACAAAGGTAAAAGTCAGACACAGAGTTTCCCTGACTTCCAGGAGGGTTGGGCAGATTAGAGACAGTCTCACAGAATCTAAGCTTTGCCCAGCTTGGGTGTTCCTGGGAGGCCTTTTGACTGCTGCACATACAGTCTTTCGTTGTTGCTGCGCTTGAATACACGCTTTCCTTTCCCCTTCCAAGGCTGTGGGGAACAGACCTCTCAGGGCATTTCTCTGGAGCCATTTCCATTTTATACAAAACGGGGTGTTCAATTTGAAGGACGCTTTTCATTTTTTTCCTTAGATCTCCCTGGAAACTCAGCCTCTTTAGTTTAATGTTTTTGGGGGGAGGGTTTCGTTTTTGTGTTTAAAGGTCGAATTCTTCTACTGGGCAGCAACTATTCACCCTGACAGGCCAAACTGGTTTAGTTTTTTATCACTCTTCACTCACCAAAAGATGCATTATCCTTAGTAAATAGAGGGGAATAATTAGCAGCATTTCCTTTGTTTTTGTCTGGATTTATTTTAGTGGTGTTCATTTTGGGTACATAAATAATAAATAAGATGCACTGTTGTTTGAAAATGTGCTTTAAATTTTAAGCTCTTCCCTGGTGGCTCAGATGGTAAAGCGTCTGTCTACAATGCGGGAGACCCGGGTTCGATCCCTGGGTTGGGAAGATCTGCTGGAGAAAGAAATGGTAATCCACTCCAGTACTATTGCCTGGAAAATCCCATGGACAGAGGAGCCTGGTAGGCTACAGTCCATGGGGTCGCAAAGAGTCGGACAAGACTGAGCGACTTCATTTACTCACTTATAAATGGAGCATTTCATCCAATGTCTTAATCTGTTATTTCTCGGCATTTTTTACGGTTGTTCTTACAGGTGTAGGCTAGAGCTTAGCCCACCTGTACCTAGGAAAGGGCTTCCCTTGTGGCTTAGCTGGTAAAGAATCTGCCCGCAATGCGGGAGACCTGGGTTCAATCCCTGGGGTGGGAAGATCCCCTGGAGAAGGGAAAGGCTACCCACTCCAATATTCTGGCCTGGAGAATTCCAGTCTGAATAGCCCATGGGGTCACAAGGAGTTGGACACAACTGAGCAACTTTCACTTTCACCTAGGAAAAGTCTGTTTTAGTTTTCCAAAATTTTTTTGTTTCCCAGATTAATTTTATTCATTTTACCCATCGAGCTATCCCATACTGTTTCTTGGGCCACAAGATACCAAGACCTACTTGGGAACTGGAGCAAGCAGTTTTTACCTTCACAGTATCTACAACCTACACGCTCTGGAACAGGCCTGGTGGGCCCCTGGGAGTCCATATTGTGTTCCTTACCCACAGCGCTAGGCTGGTAAAGGTGCTGAAAGCTGGGAAAGGATTTCCCTGGCGGTCCAGTGGTTAAGACTCTGAGCTTCCAGCATTGGGGGCACAGGTTCCATCCCTGGTCAGGGAACTAGGACCCCACATGCCATGTGGCATGGCCAAAAAATTACCCCTTTAAAACCAAACAAAAAACCCAAACCACTTTATAATGTAAAAAAATAACAAATTTAAAAATATTTAAAAAATAGAACACGTATTTAAAAAAAGAAAGTTGGGAAAAGCAGTTGCTAGTTATTAGCAGCTCATGGTCCCTGCCAACAGCAGGAAAGTCCCAGAGAAAAGGGAGGCCAAGCTATGCTCAAGCTGGACTCCATCCCCAACCTCATGTGGGAGAGGAGGCCAGCAGTTAGGTTTCTTTCTTGTCCATATAAAAAGCAGAAGGAAGAAAAAAAAGCAAAACTAGGTTTTGTGATTAGAATTTTAAAATTTGTATTGTTTTCTCTGTAACTACCCAAGCAATTTATATAACTCTGTAAACACTGGGAAGTACAGAAGTCTCAGAAGAAAATGAACATCTCAGGGAGAGATGAGAACTTTTAAGGAGGCAGGATTAAGTTTGAGATGGGGAGGAACTTGCTCACAGTTAGGCATGAGCTCCTGGTTCAGTGACAGTGTGGACAAGGAAAAGGACTGAACAAACAGCCTCTAAATGACTTGCCTGCTCTGATTTTGCAATGGGGCAGCCTGTCCTCAGCCTGCTGGCTTCTAGACAGTGTGTCTCCTCTTCCTCACCACTACCCACACAGAGCAAGAGAGGCCACAGTGAATCAAGGCTCTGAGAACGGCACGGGCAGAAGAGGGTTAGTTCCCAGGAAATGCCACATCTGTTCATCCATTCACAATTCTTGAAATATGCATTGAGTAGTCATTATGGACTGCACACCACGCCAAGCTCTGGGGATGTTCCATGAACAGCACAGACTCTAGACCAAATTCCCGCATGGACAGGAAGGTTGTACAGATAAGAATTTAGTCACAATTGTTAACACCAAGAAGGAACAGCCGTCCTAGCCCAGAAGTTAGGAAGGCATCTTTGAGGAAGTCACCTTCCTTGCTGGGTGAGTAGGAGTTGGCGGGGCTGAGGACTGCGGAGGAGCCAGTCTACAGGATGTGTGAAGGTCTGTGTTAAGGAACCTTCAGGAAAGGAAACAAGGCCAGTGTGGTGGGTGTGTGGTGGCACGGGGTTCCGCTGTGAAGTGAGCTGGGCCCTATCTTGCAGAGCCATTGAGGACTCTTTAGGGTGTGGAACCTTATGGTAAGGACAATGGGAGCCATGTGCAGAATTTTAGATGAGGAATAATACGATCAGACTTGTGTTTATTTATTTATTTAGTTTTGGTTGTGGGACCTTATGGTAAGGACAATGGGAGCCATTTGCAGAATTTTAAGTGAGGAGTAATCCAATCAGACTTGTGTTTATCTATTTATTTATTTTTGGTTGTGGTAGGTCTTCATTGCTGTGCAGGGACTTTCTCTAGTTGCGACTACTTTCTTGCAGGACACAGGCTTCTCATTGCGGTGGTTTCGCTTAAGGAGCATGGGCTCTCGACGTACAGGCTCCATAGTTGCAGCCTGTGGGCTCTAGAGCAGAGGCTCAGTAGTTGTGACACTTGGGCTTAGTTTTTCTGAGGCATGTCGAATCTTCCCAGACTAGAGATCAAACCCAAGTCTCCTGCTTTGGCAGCAGATTCTTAACCACTGGGGCACAAAGAAAGTCCCAGATTTGTGTTTTTAAGAAATCTTTCAGCTGCCATATGGAGAATATCTTGTAGGAAGGCAAGGTTGGAGGTCAGGGGACTAGTTAGGAGGCCAACATGAGCATTTAAGTGAGAGATGGTGCTGCTGGGCCTAGAAGAGGGATAATAGTAATGAAAATTAGGTTTGATTGAATGTATAACTAAGTACCAGGCACCTGAGTGATTTCATTCAAGCCTCACAAATGCCTGTGAAGTTAGGTGTCATTATTACTGTTGTTGCATTTTTTTTAAGATATTTTTTGATATGGACCATTTTAAAAGTCTTAAATTTGTTACAAAATTGCTTCTGTTTTATGTTTTGGTTTTGGGCCCCAAGGCATGTGGGGTCTTAGCTCCCCAACCAAGGATCAAACTCGCACTCCCTGCATTGGAAGGTGAAGTCTTAACCACTGGACTGCCAGGGAAGTCCTTATTATTGTTGTTTTATAGAGAACACCGAGGCTCAGAAAGATTAAGAAAGTTGCCCAAGGTCACACAGTTGGTGAATGGAGAGTCAAGATTTGAACCTGGGCACTTTGAGTCAACATTTGAACCTTACCCAAGGTCACAGAGTAGAAAGTGTCAGAGTCAGGATATAAGCCCAGGCAGGTCCATCTGGTCAAAGCTACGGTTTTTCCAGTAGTCATGTACAGATGTTAGAGTTGGACCATAAAGAAGGCTAAGCACCGGAGAACTGATGTATTCAAATTGTGGTGCTAAAGAAGACCCTTGAGAGTCCTTTGGACTACAAGGAGATCAAGACAGTTAATCCTAAAGGAAATCGACCCTGAATATTCATTGGAAGGACTGACGCTGATGTTGAAGCTCCAGTACTTTCACCACCTGATGCAAAGAGCTAACTCATTGGAAAAGACCCTGATGCTGGGAAAGATTGAAGGCAACGGAAGGGAGCAGCAGAGGATGAGATGGTGAGGTAGTGTCACTGACTCAGTGGACATGAATTTGAGCAAGCTCCAAGAGATAATGAAGGACAGGGGAGCCTGGTGTGCTGCAGTCCATGGGGTGGCAAAGAGTCAGCCACGACTTGGTGACTGAGCAATAACAACAAGCTGGCTGTTAACCATATTAACAGGGGACAGGCTCTTAACCGTGGACCATGCAGCTTCCAGGAGCTTCTACAACATACTGGTCCTCCTACCCAGGGCCAGGCTTCAACAAAGCAACCCTCACTCCAAGTGAAAGCCCAGAAATAAAATTGGCCCTCAGATATTTAAAGTATAAGATTTGCGACTGGCATCTTTGGACCTAAGTTCACTTATGTAGAAATCGTGAATCTGCTATAAGCTGTTTATTAGCATGGCCTGTGGAGAAGGCAATGGCACCCCACTCCAGTACTCTTGCCTGGATACTCCCATGGACAGAGGAGCCTGGTGGGCTGCAGTCCATGGGGTCACTGAGGGTCAGACACAACTGAGCGACTTCACTTTCACTTTTCACTTTCATGCATTGGAGAAGGAAATGGCAACCCACTCCAATGTTCTTGCCTGGAGAATCCCAGGGACAGGGGAGCCTGGTGGGCTGCCGTCTGTGGGGTCTCACAGAGTCAGACACGATTGAAGCGACTTAGCAGCAGCAGCAGCAGCAGCATGGCCTGAGCTTCTGAAAGTGTTACTTTCCAGACATTATATTCTGAATTGGTTGGGAGGCTTTTTGTAGAAGGAGGACAAGTTATCTGATGGGGAGTCCACAGGGAGACTTTTCTCAGACTTCTGATGACATCATTCCATTACGTAGAGGTGGCCTTCTTGGTGTTGAAAAAAAGCTTTGGTTAATTTGGATGCCTATGGAATTATATTTGGAGCAATTGCTTTTAAAGGAAACCAGCGGAAGGGCAGTTCCTCTTAAGCATGGATATCTCTGTATAATGGAGACCACAGCTTTCCTCAAAGTATACACAACCCCTTGTGATCTAGAACCTGAAGGAGGTGGATACTCCTGTGCTTAAGTGTTAGTCTCTCAGTCATGGCCGACTCTTTGCGAACCCATGGACTGTAGCCCGCCAGGCTCTTCTGTCCATGGAATTCTCCCAGGCAAGAATACTGGAAAGGGTTGCCATTTCCTTCTCCAGGGGATCTTCCAGACCCAGGGAATGAAGCCAGGTCTCCTGCATTGGCAGGAAGATTATTTACCATCCGAGTCCCCAGGGAAGGTCGTGTGTTTAAACAATCCTTCAGAGGAAACGTCAGCCCCTGGAGCCACCCACAGAAGTCATCCCTATTTCAGAACCTTCCAGAACTTCCCACCACTCTCAGGGAAGAACCCATGAACTTCACTGAGCCCCCATACTTGCCAACTTCTCTCTACCTTCAAGCCCCACTACGGAGTCTCACCTCCCCCCCGCCGAAATATCCTGTACGGGTCCCTTCTTGTCAGAAATGTCCTTTTCCCTTCCCTTCATGTGGATCCTTTCCATCTCACCCTTCAAGATCCTGCAGAAGGGTCTTAGGAAACTTTCTCCACTTGACCCAGGTACTACTAACATAGTTTTATTATTTGTTGTTGTTATTTAGTTGCTCAGTCATGTCCAGCTCTTTTCGACCCCATGGACGGCAGCACACCAGGCTTCCCTGTCCTTTATCATCTCCTGGAGTTTTATTACACACACATTATAATTATCTGGTTATGGGTGTCTTTCTCTTTAAACAAAGAGGCCAGGGATCAACTTATTAGTCTTCATTTTTCTTCCTTCTCCTCATCTGTGGCCCTTCTGTCCAGCACAGCGCCTGTTGAGCAATACTAGGCAGATTACCCTTCCCGAACTCTGACCCCACCTCCCTCCAACCTCACCTTAGCGAGGCTGTCCTGACCACAGGCTAATGTCTATGCTGAAGTGTCTGTGTTTTGGACCATATGAAACCTGACTTCCCTACGTCTCTGAGCTAGGAGTGGATCCCCAGAACACAATTCAATGGCTGGCGTGTGACCTGTAATGACCTGGGGGAAAATGATGAACCAAGCCCTCAGGCTCTGCTTTTAGGAATGTGAAGTGAGAAGCAGCATTGGCAGAAGACAGGGGTGTGAGTGAGTCACATAA
The DNA here is from genome assembly GCF_016772045.2 of Ovis aries. NCBI lineage: Eukaryota > Metazoa > Chordata > Mammalia > Artiodactyla > Bovidae > Ovis > Ovis aries. The sequence continues at coordinate 39,271,258 of NC_056075.1, read as the reverse complement.
GGGAGAGAACACGGGTGAAGACTGAGGGACCCTGGCTACCCAAGTGTCCAGAGCTTCCTTGGCTCCAGGCTGCCCTCCAGCTCTCATCTGATTTTTGAGCTCCAATTTCCCCATCATGGTAGCCAGCCTCCAGGTTGGCCCCATGACCATTCCTTCTGGTACTCGCCTCTGCATAATCCCTTCTCACATTGAATAAAGCTGACTTGTGGGGCCAATAGGATATCGCAAAAGATGGGGTGTGTGACTTCCAACATAGAACGTAAAAGACATTGCAGATTCCTCCTTGGTCTCTCAAATCAGTCCCTTTGGCAGAAGCCAGTCACCACACTGAAGACAGTCAAGCATCCGCGTAAAGAGGCCCTTACGGAGAGGCGCTGACCAGCAGCACCAGCTTGTGCATGAGTCACCAGGGAAGTGGATCCTCCTGCCTCAGTCAAACCTTCAGGTGACTGCAATCCAGGCTGACATCATTTTTTTTTAATTGGAGGATAATTGCTTTACAATATTGTGTTGGTTTCTGCCCTACATCAAAATGAATCAGCCATAGGCGTATATATATGTACATATGTCTCCTACATCTTGAACCTCCCCTGGCTAACATCTTGGCTGCATGAGCCCAAACCTCCAGCCAAGCTGCTCCCAAACTCTGACCCATAGGCACTAAGTGAGATAATAAGTGTTTCCTGTTGTTTTAAGCCACAAAATTTGAGAGTAATATGTTATGCACCAATCAGTCAGTTCAGTTCAGTCGCTCAGTCGTGTCCGATTCTTTGCGACCCCATGGACTGCAGCACGCCAGGACTCCCTGTCCATCACCACCTCCCAGAGCCTACTCAAACTCATGTTCATTGCATCCACGATGCCATCCAAGCATCTCATATTCTGTCATCCCCTTCTCCTCCCACCTTCAATCTTTCCCAGCTTCAGGGTCTTTCCAAATGAATCAGCTCTTTGCATCAGTTGGCCAAAGTATTGGAGTTTCAGCTTCAGCATCAGTCCTTCTAATGAATATTCAGGACTGATTTCCTTTAGGATTGACTGGTTGGATCTCCTTGCAGTTCAAGGGACTCTCAAGAGTCTTCAACAACACAGTTCAAAAGTATCAATTCTTCTGCGCTCAGCTTTCTTTACAGTCCAACTCTCCCATCCATACATGACTACTGGAAAAACCACAGCCTTGACTAGACAGACATTTGTTGGTAAAGTAATATCTCTGCTTTTTAATATGCTGTCTTGGTTGGTCATAGCTTTTCTTCCAAGGAGTAAGCATCTTTTAATTTCATCACTGCAGTCACCATCTGCAGTGATTTTGAGCCCCCAAAATAAACTCTGTCACTGTTTCCATTGTTTCCCCATCTATTTGCCATGAAATGATGGGACCAGATGCCATGATCTTAGTTTTCTGAATGTTGAGCTTTAAGCCAACTTTTTCACTCTCCTCTTTCACTTTCATCAAAAGGCTCTTTAGTTCTTCTTCACTTTCTGCCATAAGGACGGTGTCATCTGTATATCTGAGGTTATTGATATTTCTCTGTGCAATCTTGATTCCAGCTGGTGTTTCATCCAGCCCAGCGTTTCTCATGACATACTCTGCATGTAAGTTACATAAGCTGGGTGACAATATACAGCCTTGACGTACTCCTTTTCCTATTTGGAACCAGTCTGTTGTTCCATGTCCAGTTCTAACTGTTGCTTCCTGACCTGCATGTAGATTTCTCAAGAGGCAGGTCAGGTGGTCTGTATTCTCATCTCTTTAAGAATTTCCCACAGTTTGTGGTGATCCACAGAGTCAAAGGCTTTGCCATAGTCACTAAAGCAGAAATAGATATTTTTCTGGAACACTCTTGCTTTTTCGATAATCCAGCAGATATTGGCAATTTGATCTATGGTTCCTCTGTCTCTTTTAAATCTAGCTTGGCTAGAAGTTCACGGTTCACATATTGCTGAAGCCTGGCTTGAAGAATTTTGAAAATTACTTTACTAGCGTGTGAGACGAGTGCAATTGTGCGGCAGTATGAGCATTCTTTGGCATTGCCTTTCTTTGGGATTGGAATGAAAACTGACCTTTTCCAGTCCTGTGGCCACTGCTGAGTTTTCCAAATTTGCTGACATATTGAGTGCAGCACTTTCACAGCATCATCTTTTAGGATTTGAAATGCAGCAATACGGCTAACTAATACAGTCTTTTTGTTGATCTACAATAAAAAATTCTTTACAATAAAAATTCGCTGTATTGGCTTGTTTGTAAATACTCACTATTTACTCACTGCTACCTTGTGTAGTTGGTAGGTTCTCATCCACATTCTAGAGACAGCCTGTGCCCAGGGATTAGCAATTGCTCCATTGAAACCATAGGACTTCCCTGGTGGCTCCAATGAGAAAGAATCTGCCTACAATGCCGGAGACCCAGGTTCAGTCACTGGGTTGAGACGACCCCCTGGAGAAGGGAATGGTTACCCACTCCAGTATTCTTGCCTGTAAAATCCCATGGACAGAGGAGCCTGGTGGGTTATGGTCCATGACATCACAAAGAGTCGGACATGACTGAGCAACTGAGCATGCAATCCCAATAAATTAACTTTACATTGAAAATATTTGCATTAATACATGGATAAAGCACTTTTTGCAATTCTTTCACATACATTCAGGATCAATAGGTTTTGTTTACTGAACAAATATTTATTGACTTCCTACTATGTGTTAAGAGTTAGAAAACATACAGAAAGGAATCAGAAATTATTATTGCCATCAAGGAATTTATAATCTAGTGGGAGCATTATAACGTGTATATAGGGACTTCCCTGATGGTCTAGTGGCTAAGACTTTGAGCTCCCAATGCAGGGGGCCCAGGTTCAATCCCTGGTCAGGGAACTAGATCTCACATGCCGCAACTAAGAGTTGCAACTAAAGATCCTGCATGCCACAACTAAAACCCATACTGGCCAAATAGATAAATAAATAGATAATTTTTAAAACGTGTATATAAATAACTAAAATACCATGTGGAAACTTCTAAAACCTTAACACTTGGAAATGAGCACTGGCCTTCTCCTGCTACTACTAAGTCACTTCAGTCATGTCCGACTCTTCGCGACCCCATGGACTCCAGCCTATCAGGCTCCTCCACCCATGGGATTTTCCAGGCAAAAGTACTGGAGTGGAGTGCCATTGCCTTCTCTGGGCCTTCTCCTGAGTGTTGCATAAAAGCTTTAAGTGGATAATCTTCTCTTCTTGGATGTGATATCTATAAGGCAGGGTGGGTGGGGGTTGTCTTTAACTCTAACACCTGTGACAGTACTTGGCACACAGTAAATATTTCTTTAGTGAATCTCACTGAGTCCTCACAGCCATATGAAAAAAGCAGAGTAGTAGAGCCAGACGTCCTGGAACGAGAAGTCAAGTGGGCCTTAGGAAGCATCACTACAAACAAAGCTAGTGGAGGTGATGGAAATCCAGCTGAGCTACTTCAAATCCTAAAAGATGATGCTGTGAAAGTGCTGCACTTAATATGCCAGCAAATTTGGAAAACGCAGCAGTGGCCACAGGACTTGAAAAGGTCAGTTTTCGTTCCAATCTCAAAGAAAGGCAATGCCACAGAATGTTCAAACTACCAAACAATTGCACTCATCTCACACGCTAGTAAAGTAATGCTCAAAATTCTCCAAGCGAGGCTTCAATAGCACATGAACCAAGAACTTCCAGATGTTCAAATTGGATTTAGAAAAGGCAGAGAAACCAGAGATCAATTTTCCAACATTTGTTGGATCATTAAAAAAAGCAAGAGAGTTTCAGAAAAAATCTACTTCTGCTTTATTGACTACACCAAAGCCTTTGACTGTGTGGATCACAACAAATTGTGGAAAATTCTTGAAGAGAAGGGAATACCAGGCCATCTTTCCTGACTCCTGAGTAATCTGTATGCAGGTCAAGAAGGAACAGAACCAGGCATGGAACAACAGACTGGTTCCAAATTGGAAAAAGAGTATATCAAGGCTGTATATTGTCACTCTGCTTATTTAACTTATATGCAGAGTACAACATGTGAAATGCTGGGTTAGATGAATCACAAGCTGGAATCAAGTTTGCTGGAAGAAATATCAATAACCTCAGATATGCAGATGATACCATCCTTATGCCAGAAAGCAAAGAGGAACTAAAGAGCCTCTTGATGAAAGTGAAAGAGAAGAGTGAAAAAGCTGACTTAAAACTCAACATTCAGAAAACTAAAATCATGGCATCTGGTCCCATCACTTCATGGCAAATAGATGGGGAAACAATGGAAACAGTGACAGACTTTATTTTGGGGGGCTCCAAAATCACTGCAGATGGTGACCACAGTGATGAAATTAAAAGACACTTGCTCCTTGGAAGAAAGGTTATGACCAACCTAGACAGCATATTAAAAAGTAGAGATATTACTTCACCAACAAATGTCCATCTAGTCAAAGCTATGGTTTTTCCAGTAGTCAAGAATGGAGGTGAAAGTTGGACCATAAAGAAAACTGAGTGCTAAAGAATTGATGCTGTTGAACTGCGCTGTCAAAGATTTTTGAGAGTCCCTTGGACTGCAAGGAGATCCAACCAGTCAATCCTAAAGGAAATCAGTCCTGAATATTCCTTGGAAGGACTGATACTGAAGCTGAAACTCCAATACTTCAGCCACCTGATGTGAAGAATTGACTCACTGAAGAAGACCCTGATGCTGGGAAAGATTGAAGGCAGGAGGAGAAGGGGATGACAGGGGATGAGATGGTTGGATGGCCTGGGTGACTCAAAGGACATGAGTTTGAGCAAGCTCCAGGAGTTGGTGATGGACAGGGAGTCCTGGTGTGCTGCGGTCCATGGGGTCGCAAAGAGTCGGACACAACTGAGCCACTGAACTGAACTGGGAGTAGTTTTGGCATAGAATCAGTCTCCTAAATTTGGATCTGGGCTCCATTACGTGCAGGGGAGTGATCTTGGAGAAGTTACTGGCCCTCTCCATTACTCCATGACTCAGTTTCTTGACACAAAGAGTGAGGGTCATTGGATTGTGCTAAGTCACTTCAGTCATAGCCGACTCTTTGCAATACTATGGGCTGTAACCTCCCAGGCTCCTCTGTCCATGGGATTCTCCAAGCAAGAATACGGGAGTGGGTTGCCGAGCCCTCCTTCAGGGAATCTTCCCAACCCAGGGATGGAACCCATGTCTCTTAAGTCTCCTGCATTGGAAGGCAGGTTCTTTATGACTAGCACCACCTGGGAAGCCTGAGGATCATCACAGGCATCTAGTTATATTACCTAATCATGCTATCTCACAGAGTTCCTGAGGCTCACAAGAGATAATTCATGTAAAATACTTGGAACAGTGCCTGACACATAATAAGTGCTCAAATGTTAGCCCCAGTTAGAATCACTATGATGATGCCCATTTTACAAAGAAATGGAGGCTTAGAGATGTTAAGTAAGCATAGGTACATGCTTTTAACTGTATCACTCTAATATTTCCATAAAAGGTGTTAAGGGATGGTAGACCAAGATTGCTGCTAAGTCGCTTCAGTAGTGTCCAACTCTGTGCGACCCCATAGATGGCAGCCCACCAGGCTCCCCCGTCCCTGGGATTCTCCAGGCAAGAACACTGGAGTGGGTTGCCATTTCCTTCTCCAATGCATGAAAGTGGAAAGTGAAAGTGAAGTCACTCAGTCATGTCTGACTCTTAGCAACCCCATGGACTGCAACCCACCAGGCTCCTCCGCCCATGGGATTTTCCAGGCAAGAACACTGGAGTGGGTTGCCATTTCCTTCTCCAATGCATGAAAGTGAAAAGTGAAAGTGAAGTCACTCAGTCATGTCTGACTCTTAGCAACCCCATGGACTGCAGCCCACCAGGCTCCTCCTCCCATGGGATTTTCCAGGCAAGAGCACTGGAGTGGGTGCCATCGCCTTCTCCGGGACCAAGATTAGTGTCACGATATTTTCTTGTAAAGTAAAAAGGTAAAAGAGAGTGAGGGGTTAAGGCTCCAAGCTTCCACAGCAAGGGGCGCAGGTTTGATCCCTAGTCCAGAAACTAAGATCCCACATCCTATGAGGTTCAGACTGGGGATGGGGGTGGGGAGGAGAGTGAATTCTCATCTAAAGAGGAGATGATCAAGTTAATGGAGCAACTCTTCTGAAAACAATATGTTCTAAACGAAGGTCAACTGGATTCTGGCCACAAGTTACTTTTGCTATTATGACCTCCCTTCTCAGGCAGCTGATTGTTTCAGAGAAGACCCCTGGGGTTGGGGAGTGGGAGCCAAGGCTGCAGAACTCACCAGACGGTTCGCAGCACAGCTGAGAAACACCAGGGAGAGCAGAATTGCTAATCACGCTGTCTGCTGATGTAAACTCTATTTGGATCCGATAATGTTTTTAAATAACCTCAAACACAATTAGCACCCTGAGGAGGAGGGGCTGGTTGAATGACTAGAGAAATATCATTCAGATGGTTCATTAACTAATTACAGCGCTCCACAAACAGTGTCTGGGAGGCAGGGGGCTGTGAGCTGAGTCACAGGGCTGAGTTAGGGACCACAATTCAGCACACTCTTCTGGCACTAGCATCAGGAGGTGACTTTTTTTTTTTTTTAATTTGGCTGTGCTGGGTCTTAGTTGCACGTGGGATCTTTAGCTGTGGCATTCGGGATCTAGTTCCCTGCCCGGACATTGATCCTCAGCCCCCGCACTGGAAGCACAGAGTCCCAACTACTAGACTACCAGGGAATTCCCAGGAGATAGCATTCTTAATTGACAAAGAGGGACTCTTCCTTTCTTGCTAGCTGTTTCCCTAGCATCAGTGGGAAGCTGGTAGGGGAGGCCTGGAAATACTTCCATGCCAGGGCTACAGGACTTCAAAAGCTCTGTTCCTCTCCATGCTAACTCCTTGCGCTCACAACCAAAGTCAGACTCTCAGAGAGCTTAGACAGGGCAGGCCGGTGTTGGGTCACTCTTTCGGTTAATGAATCTGTTGTCTCCTCTGTCTTGAGCACTGGGTGGAAGAATGTATCCTGGGGAGAAGAGGGCACCTGCTGTCCTACTGCAATCTTGCAGCCCGAAAAACTTGAATTCTCCCTGCATGGGACAGAGGTGTCCATGCAGAGTCAGGGCTGGTTGTATTGCCACCATGGAGAGGTTAAAAAAATAGTTTGAAGTTGTAGAAAGTGTTTGCAAAGCACGTAGGAATGCCTGCAACTTAGGACAGGCCCCTGATTTTTTCCCCCTTCGACTGGGCTGGATTTTTGTTGCCCATGCAGGATCTTTAGAGTTTCCCCAGCGGCTCAGCAGTAAAGCATTCACCTGCAATAAAGGAGATGCAGGGGATGTGGGTTCAGTCCCTGGGTCAGGAAGATACTCCTGGCGAAGGAAAAGGCCACCTATGCCAGTATTCTTGTCTGGAAAATTTCATGGATAGAGGAGTCTGGTGGGCTACAGCCCATGGGGTGGCAAAGAGTCAGACACATCTGAAGCGACTGAGGTGCATGCATGCAAGATCTTTAGTTGGAGCATGTGGATTCTAGTTCTCTGACCAGGGACCGAACCCAGGACCCCTGCGTTGGGAGTGCGGAGTGTTAACCACTAGACCACAAGGGAAGTCCCTGAGCAGGCCACTCTTTGAATCTTAGTTTTCTGAGCTGCAAGGGAGTTAGCATAATAATCTCCTTCAAAGAGTCATCAGATCAAATCACGAAAGGATGTAGAGATTTTAGCATGGTGCTTGGCAAGAAGCCAGGACGCTGTCAGTTCTCCTTTATGTCATTTGATCACACGCACGCTGTTACTCACATCCTTCAGAGGAGAGTAGATTCAGACCTCGGCTCCTTCCCCCAGGCATGCTCCTCCAGCATTCAGTCAGCATTCAGACTCTCTCGACATTTGGCCAGCCTTGTGATGGAGCTGAAGACTGACTACTCACAACTCTTTTTCTAAATTTTTTAAAGAAATCAGTGTCAGTAGCACACTATTAGAATTGGCAACCTCCTCCCCCAGCTTTGTTTTGAAAACAGCCTTCTTTTAGAGGAATATAATTAAGCCTAGCTGGCTATATGACCCTATTTTTCTATTTTCCTCCAAAGAGGAGGCCAGATATTTCTGGGGCCAAATACAGGATTAACATTTCTTAGCCTAGTAAACACACCCATCTGGATGCAGCGTGGGGAGCATTAGCGCTCCAAACGTTTCCTGTAATCAGCTTGAACGATCCAGGCCACAAGCTTGGAAATTGAATTCTAGAAGTGATTTTCCCGTCGTGGAAGCTATTTCAATTACGGCTTCTGCAGATGAAACTCAGATAAGCCGCAAACACAAGCCTTGCACATTTATGTAATGTGTCTGTACAATGGGAACCTTGTGCCGCACAAGGAAGAGGCCACCTGGAGGCTCAGAACACAGGTGCCAGCCAGGGCCACCTGCCTGCTCGGAGCGGCCGCGGCGAGCCAGGTGTCAGGTGAGACTCTGAGCAACCGCAGGTGACCAGAATCCAGGCCCCATCCTTAAATCCTGGCAGTGAAAAGAAGACGAGATTCACTGCAGGAAGTTGGCAGGGCGGTTGACTCTGGTGCTGTAAAAGCAGTAGCTCAGCTTGGAGTTGAGGGTGTGACATCTGAACTGAATTCCCAAGGGAAGGGAGGGCATTGCAAGCAAAGGGAAGAGCAAACCAGGACCCAGAGCTATGAAATGTGTGTGTGTGTGTGCCCGTGTCTCCAGGTTCCCCGGGTTCGAGTGGGAGTGGCAGGAGACTAGCTTTGCCCTTCACCATCATTATTAGCCTCAGAAAGTCCTTTAGGAACTGCCCCAGGAGCTTATCTCCAAGACACCAGACTTCTAGGGCATGAGATTCAGAGCTCCATGAGCCCTCCCAAGAAATGCAGAGGCCACGCTGTTGCATTTCCAACCTGGATCTCTAGAGGGCCTGATCTCTAGATTGCTGGATCTCTAGAGGACCATGGGGCCTGAGCATTAGTATCAGAGTCCGTGGGTGCCAGTCCATGGAGGCTGAGGCACCAGAGCCCAGGTGGAAATTCTAGGATACAGCCATCAGTCTGGGAAAGCCTCAGCTATAGATGGCAGGAATAAGATTCAGGGCAGTTTCAGAGGTCATTAGGCAGGTGGCCCTTGGGCGATCTGGGAGCAGAGGCCACTTTGCCCAGCGATCCTTCAGTGAAGAAGACTCGAGAGAAGACAGAGGCCGGCTCATGGGGTGGGAGCCTTGCACTTGTTCACTTTTTGTGTGCTACACAATTTGGGTGAGGGATGCTTTGTAAGGGGATTCCCATGTGGCTCAGTGGTAAAGAATCCACCTACCAATGTAGGAGACTCAAGAGACTTGGGTTCGATTCCTGGATTGGGAAGATCCCCTGGAGAAGGGAATGGTGACTCATGCCAGTATTCTTGCCTGGAAATTCCATGAACAGAGGAGCCTGGCAGGTTATAGTCCACGGGGTTGCAAAAGTCAGACACGACTGAGCAACTGAACGTATGAAATTTGTGACACCTGGCTAACATCAGCTCATCGTGGGAAGCCCACAGTAGGAGTTCAGAGGGAAGCAGATAGACCTGAGTTCAAGTCCTAATCTTGCAGTTTGCTGTGGGCCTTGAATTAGAGTTTCACGAAGTGCCGGCTTCCTAGGTGTTAAAATGGGGATTAGGGAGTCCACAGGTTATTGTGAGTGTCAAACGAAGTGTTAGTGGAAGATCTGGCATCATGGTGAGTATTGGATGGTAACGGGTTTTATCCAGGTGTCCCTGGATAAAAGTTTGCAGCCAGTAGCATTATTTAGGGTACTGGGAGACAGTGTTACCCTTCAGTTTTGAGGCCTCCTTACTGTCATCCTCATGGCAGTGGGGTCGGCTCATCTATAATCACATGGTAAGGAAACAAAATTGAGGGGCTCCTGAAGGGCCTCCCACTGGCCTCTCCTCTTTCCTGCTTCCACTGAGACTCTTCTGATAGCCTTCTCCATGCAAAGCTGCCAGGAAAGAGTGCATGCAGTGAGAAGTGATGCAACTTGAAATTTCATTCACTGTCATAACAGAACTTGCTGGGCTTGAACCTTTTCACTGCCCTTCTCAGTGTCAAAATCCAAGAGGCAAAGATTTTATGAGAGAAATAATGTAGATTCAAAGTTAAAAAAAAAAAATCTAGGACACTGAAACTGAGTTGCTTTTCTGCTCCTGGCCTCTGTTTCCTAGTCTATAATTGAGAGATCATAGTAATAACTTCCTCTCAGGGTTACTGTCGGAGAAGGCAATGGCAACCCACTCCAGTACACTTGCCTGGAGAATCCCAGGGACAGGGGAGCCTGGTGGGCTGCCGTCTATGGGGTCGCACAGAGTTGGACACTGCAGCGACTCAGCAGCAGCAGCAGCAGCAGCAGCAGCAGCAGCAGTAGCAGCAGGGTTACTGTGGAGAGTGAATGAAAGTATTGAAAAACGCTTGGTGCAGGGACTTCCCTGGTGGTCCAGTGGTTAAGATTTCATCTTCCAATGAAGGGGCTGCAGGTTCAATCCCTGGTCAGGGAGCTAAGATCCCATATGCCTCGTGGCCAAAAAACCAAAACATAAAACAGAAGCAATACTATAAAAAATTCAACAAATATTATTAAAAATGGTCCACAGAGAGAGGGAGCGGGAAATGCTTGGTGCAATGCCTGGCAGAGAGGAAGCACCTCACATATGTTAATGATAGTCATCATAGCCATTCTACTCCCAGACATGATGTAGGGTCTCTTTCCAGAAATACTCTGTGCTTCCAAGAAAATGTATCTACGTACACATCTTCACAGAGAGATGTTACACGTAATGCTCTGCAGCATGCTTGTGTTCACTTAATAAGCTTGGGCATGTTTCCATATTCAAGCATATTGATTTCCCACATTCTTTTTAAATAACTGGGCACTATTTCATTGAATAGGTACCATAATTTATATGACCAAAGGAGAGCATTTAAACTATAATGCTTGAATTATAGTTCAAGAGACACAAGAGACATGGGTTCGGAACCCTGGGTCAGGAAGATTGCCTGGAACTTGGGGACTTCCCTGGAGGTCCAGAGGTTAAGACTCAGCGTTCTCAATGTAAGGCATGCCAGTTTGATCCCTAGTCAGAGAATTAAGATCACACTAGCCAAAAACTAAATTAATAAATAAAATAACCTATTTTGAAGCTCTCTGTGAAATTTTTTTAATTGAAAAAAATTTTAAATAAAAAATATAATTACAAACTTGTCCAGAGTTTCTATATTTGAATATACATGAAAACAACCATTTGAATAATTCAAACATCCTCTACAACATTTACAAAATCTTATAGTTTTGACCCACATTGTGTACCCAGAGTGGTACAGAGAGACAAACTGGAACCTCAGGTCAAGAGTGCTGTAGACTGGTCTGGACATGCCTAATGGGGCCGCTTAAACACTGTGAAGTTGCTATATTTATTCCAGGTTAATTTGGAACAGAATCAAGATTAAAAGAAGTGTAATAGCTGTTTGTTTACACTTTTAACAACAATGTAAAAGGACCAGTGGTTTTAGTGTTATTTTTCCATTTGGCTTCCTGGCACCTCGAAATTCAATCAATGTCCTGCTGTTCAGAGGTATTTTGAAGTGTGCCAAGTCTTAATTGAAGTGGAAGTGCCTGAAACCATAGTTAATACTGTGAGCAACAGGGAGTCGAATTTATGGAGGTAAACTGTTGCTAGCTCTGCATTTCAACTCCTCCTTGGCTCCTGGGGTCCATTTAAATTCTGAGAGTAGACTGGATGGTCGGGAGCTGGGCTGAGCCAGAGCAGCAGATTCTGCTGAGCTTCGGGTTACCTTGGAGTATAAGAAAAGAGTCTGCCACAGGGCCCAGGGCGGACCTCAGCCTGACGTGTGAAGCCTACTGAACACCCTGGGCACTGCACTGAGAGCTGGAGAGGCAGTGGACCGAAGAACGAGACTGGCTTCCTGTCCTGGGAGACTCCAGTTGGCGTGTATGCTAAGTCGTTTTAGTCGTGTCCAACTCTGTGCGACCCTATGGACTGCAGACCACCAGGCTTCTCTGTCCGTGGGATTTTCCAGGCAACAGTACTGGAGCCGGTTGCCATTTCCTACTCCAGGCAATCTTCCTGACCCCGTGTTCGAACCCATGTGTCTTGTGTCTCTTGCATTGACAGGCAGATTCTTTGCCACTGTGCTACCTGGGAAGCCCTGGAACCAATATTGTACCAGTTGATTCAAGGCAGAATCATCAATGAGTGCTAAAACCACTGGTAAAATAATGTTGGGGAAAGGATATTTACATCCACTCAAATGATCACATCATGAATTACTTAATAATTACAAACAGTGAGAAGTGTCTTTCCAAAGGAGAAATCTGGTGGACATCTTCACCAGTTATCTTCTTCAGTCTTCTTTAATGTGGCCAGTAATGGGACAAATCAACACCAGGTAGCTTCTAATGGGATGTGTTGAGGACACAGCATCACCTATAAGGAATTCCTACCAAAAATATTCAACCTGAATATAACTATAAGAAAATAATGAAATAAATCCAAATTGAGGGCCTGAACATTTTAAAAGTATCAATATAATTGAAGAAGAGATAAATTAGTACTTGAAAGCAGAAGTGAATGGAAAAGACTCAGCCTAGCTTAAACTACCCCTTAACTTAAAGAGATTGGATGAGGGGAGAGGAAACATATGGATAGAGAAACCTGGGGGTGGGCAATGCGCTAATTCTTAGGTGGGGTGGTAAGTATTCACTTTATTATCCTTGACACTTGTCATATATATTACATTCTTTAGTATATGTTACATATGACATCATGTTTTAAAATGGCACTTTGGTGATGACCTAGAGGGGTAGGATGAGGGGGTGGGAGGGAAGCTCTTAGAAAGGTGGGATATATGTATACATACAGGTGATTCATGCTCTTATACAGCAGAAAATAACACAACACTGTAAAGTAATTACACTCCAATTAAAAAAAAATTTTTTTTAAGTGGAGAAGCAGTAAAAAATGTTCAACTTAAAAAAAAAAAAAGGCATTTTAGTTAGGGCAAGTCCTGAAGTCCCAAATTCTACTTTTGGCCTATTTTCTCTAACGAGTGAAAGTGAAAGTGAAGTCGCTCAGGCCTGTCCAACTCTGCAACCCCATGGACTGTAGCCTACCAGGCTCCTCTGTCCATGGAATTTTCAGGCAAGAATACTAGAGAGGGTTGCCATTCCCTTCTCCAGGGGATCTTCCCCACCCAGGGATCGAACACAGGTCTCCCACATTGCAGGCAGATGCTTTACCATCTGAGCCACCAGGGAAGCACTTCTCTAGCTAGACCTAGTCCCAAAACAGAAGGCAATGGCCAGTAAGTGAGAGGCCGAGGAATCACTGACTGCTTCAAACCCCATGGCAGAGAAAGGAGGTAAGGTGGGCTGCATGGGTACTGCCCCTCTTGTCCGTGTTGGTTGGACCCTGAGGCCCGCTTACAGGTTCTGAAGTCTAGTATTTCTTACCCCAGAACTTAGATTTGAGTGTCAGACTTTGCAATCGTGATAAAAGGAAAAGTCAGCTTTCACGCAGATCCATCATCAGGGAGAAATACAGCCAGTGGCAAGAGCGAGGGAGCCAAGTGCAGAGCTGGTGCAAGTCTGGAGGAGAAAGGGGAAGGGAGGAGAGGTGGTTTGGTCATGTGCTCTCGGGCAGAGAGCAGGCCTGCCCTTTGCTACTCCTGCTATCATTTCACAGGAAGGGGCAGAGGCAAGAGCCATACTCCACCCGAGGTCCCTTTAACTGAGTAACTGTCCACTGGCAGGTGTGGCCTATCTTGAGTTCCAGAGAAACTCCTCTTGACCTTGGTGGAATCAGGCGTAGGGCCAGAGGAGGACAGCAAGGACACCGAATTCCTTCTCTTGGAGGACAGTCCACTCCAAAGAGAGTGTACTTATAATATTTTATAAGTGAAATTGACAGAGTTCTGGAGGCTTCATGAATGTTACATGGCTTCCTTTCCCCTCTCCTCCAGGAACACACAGTCCCCTCTGTCCAAGCCTTTCAGATGGTGAGAAGTATTGTCACCCTTGCTCCCCAATGGGTCAGCTGGCGGGGACAGAGCTCCCTCTGCTGGCTCACACGCTGGAGACTTTCAGATGTTGAACTGAATCCTTCCTATGTGATATCAACTGCAAATAATTGTCATCATAACAATCTGTAACAACTTTTTATTATCTAGTACAAGTATCTATTGCTGTAGAAGAATACTCTAATATAAAGTGTAGCAAGGACTCTGGAATCAGTTCAGAACCTGTAACAGTGACCTATTTCTTAATTTCTGAGCCTCAGTTTTCTCATCTGTACAATGGGTATAATGATACTGGATTAGGATCCAGTTAGCAAAACAGAAATTACATTAGTTGGTTTAACAAAGAGAAGTTGGGGGAACTTGTTACACATGTTGGAGGACTAAAAAAGACAAAAATAGGTATTTTGAAGCTACAGAAAATAACCACAAGCGGCAGCTACCATTCTTTTGGTGGAGAGAAGAGGTTGGGGTTTTCAGAACTGCCTCAGTCATCTATTGCTACTCAACAAATCGCCTCAAAGCTTAGAGACTTCACATTGGGTGGGTTGGCTGGACAGATCTTCTGTGGGTCTCACCCGGGCTCACTTGTGCTACAATCTTTTGCTGGAAAGCAGGCTGAGTCATGCTGAGGGGTTGGCCTGTCTCTCTCTCTCTCTGTCTGTTCATCCTCAGGGAGGGCTGACTTGCTATAGTCCACAGGGTCGCAGAGTCCAACACAACTGAGCAACTGAACAGCATATTGGTGATGGTGGCAGCACCAGCCCAAAAAAATGAGCCCCAAAGCGCAAGTTCTGACCTATCCTCCTGTTAACTGATATCCCACCGACCATAGCAGATCACTTGGCCTAGCCCGAGTTACGGTGGAGGGGACTCCACGAGGTCACTGACCTCATGAGGTTATCATCCATCAAGGGTCACTGGTGTAACAGTTGATCACAAGGACCTATGGGATCTCTAGCTATTGCTCAGAACCTTGGAGGAGGGCCCTCATGGAGCTGGGGTGTAGACAGCTGAAGAGTGGGTACTACCCAGCCATGCTGGGAATGTGGAAAGAAGCTGGAAATTGGAACCATCTGCTGTTCCCAGCAAGCAAATAGGAAGAAGTCCCTTCTGCCTTCCACACTCCCCCTTGTGGCCCTTTTTTGGCCAGCTGTGAGAGAAGAGCTGGAGCTTGCAGGCTCCCAGCCCTGGCAGGAATCACAGAGCCAGGGCGGAAGGTGGGCACTGAAACAGTTCCTCCCTTCCCTGGCAGGTGTAGTGAAGACGGGCACTGTCTGCACAGCCCAGACGAAATGTTCGATTATGAGTAACTATTTTTAAGATGCATTTTGGCCACGAGGCACGTGGGATCTTAGTTCCCCATTGTTGTTGTTCAGTCGCTAAGTCATGTTTGACTCTTTGTGACCCCATAGACTTCAGCATGCCAGGCTTTCCTGTCCTTCACCATCTCCCTCAGTTTGCTCAAACTCATGTCCACTGAGTCGGAGATACCATCCAACCATCTCATCCTCTGTGGCCACCTTCTTCTCCTCCTGCCTTCAATCTTTCCCAGCCTCAGGGTCTTTTCCAGTAAGTCAGTTCTTCACATCAGGTGGCGAAAATATTGGAGCTTCAGCATCATTCCTTCCAATGAATAGTCATTGACTGGTTTGATCTTCTTGCTGTCCAAGGGACTCTCAAGAGTCTTCTCCAGCATCACAATTCGAAAGCATCAATTCTGATGCTCAGCTTTCTTTATGGTCCAACTCTCACATCCATACCAGGAATCAAACCCATACCCCCTGCACTGGAAGGCGAAGTCTCAACCACTGGACTGCCAGGGAAGTCCTGGAGATAACTATTTTTATGTTTTTAATTCTTTTTTCATCTTTCTTGAGCACAATTGCTAAACTCTTACTGCACTGTGTGAAACTCTCACTGTACTAAGTACCACACAGTGAGATAAAATTTAGAGACAGCTGAGGTTTTTGTTTTATCACAGTTTTGTGGCCCTCATCCATAAATGCCATGACATTTATCATCTCAAGTTTCCCAGGTGGCTCTAGTGGTCAAGAATCTGCCTGCCAGCGCAGAAGGTACAAGAGACATGGGTTCAATCTCCGAGTCAGGAAGATTCCCTAGAGAAGGGCATGGCAACTCACTCGAGTATTCTTGCCTAGAAAATTCCGTGGACAGAGGAGCCTGGCAGGCTACAGCCCACAAGGCCGTGGAGAGATGGGCATGACTGAGCAAAACACAGGCTATTTATCATCTCAGGCCAGAGTGTGTCAG
This sequence comes from Ovis aries, assembly GCF_016772045.2. Classification (NCBI taxonomy): domain Eukaryota; kingdom Metazoa; phylum Chordata; class Mammalia; order Artiodactyla; family Bovidae; genus Ovis; species Ovis aries. Next base: position 39,254,913 of record NC_056075.1, on the reverse strand, counting down.
GAACCAGGACTGTTATAGCAGTTCACAGAGCATCTGAGTGGATTTTTCAAACATATAAGACACTGGTCTTGAGAACTATACTTTTCAGTTGCAAGAGCAGGGTTTATTAAGAGAGGAAAGATTTCCTGAGGTCTCAGAGACCAAGAGCCTGGAGGACTCAGAATACAGAGCTCATACCAAAAGGCACAGAGAGGAAAGGAAGCCATGAGGTCTCTGAAATAGTTTTCTTGGTTTTTTTTTTTTTTTTTTTCCTGCTCCAAAGAGATGATAGTGACAAACTACAGGAGAGAAAGAATCAGAGGGGCTTAAATGGATCTGATATGTGGGGCTGCAGGAGAGGCCCTGTAGTCTGGCCTTACCAGGAGTCAGTCATAAGGGTTTCCACAAATGGCCATGGGAATGTCAAGGATAGATTTACTTATTCTGTCTCAAAAAGCCAGGAACAGCCTCATATCTGCAAGACACAGACAACACTCAAACTGGGAAACTGAAATGAATCAGGGATCTATTTACGAAAGTGTGGGCAGGGTTTAGTAACAGCCGCAAGGAGGAGTTGCTACAGTAGCCTAGTACTAATAATAACTGGGAGCTATCAACTACCACTGTTAGGCCTGACGGAGCAAGAAGGAGGACCAGTTACTAGAACCTGGTGAGCTGTATGTTGAAGACTGCTGGTTATGTTTTAGGGGACATGACCAGCTGAGGGTAGCAACCCAGTGCGTAGGAAGTTGTGGGAATAAATACTGTCTTTTGTTTCTTTCAACCTCTTAATACAAGGGGTGCTAGATTACCTGGGAAATACCTATGCTAAAATATTGCTGAAATTCAAATTTAACTGGGTGTCTTGTATTTTATCTGGCAAGACTAGCCGGTACTCCCCATTGGCTGAACCAAGACAGAAGCCAGAGCCCAGGACAAGCTATTGATGCCATCATGGGTCCCTTTGGGTTTCATTTTGTAGTCAATAGGGATAGTGGTAGATTTTCAGGAAAAGGATAAATATTAAGTAATGCTTTATTTAATATTCACAGCAACACTACTTGTGAGAGTATAGTGAATGTGCTAGTCTCTCAGTGTGTCCACTCTTTGCAACCCTATGGACTGTAGCCTGCCAGGTTCTGCTGCCCACGGAATTCTCCAGGCAAGAATACTGAAGTGGGTAGCCATTCCCTTCTCTAGGGGATCTTCCCAACCCAGGGATCGAACCAGGGTCTCCAGTATTGCAGGCAGATTCCTAACCATCTGAGATACCAAGAAAGCCTATGGTGGTGAAGTCGCTCAGTTGTGTCCGACTCTTTGCGACCCCGTGGACTGTAACCTACTAGACTTCTCCGTCCATGGGATTCTCCAGGCAAGAATACTGGAGTGGGTTGCCATTTCCTTCTCCAGGGGATCTTCCCGACCCAGGGATTGAACCCAGGTCTCCCGCATTGGAGGCAGACGCTTTAACCTCTGAGCCACCAGGGAAGCCCCCCCAAGTTATAGCATAAAATGCACATTAATGAAAGAATGAATAAACTGCAATGGTCACAAAGTGGAATGTAACACAGCAGCGAAAATAAACTGAAGACACAAACAACAACATGGATTTTTTTGTTGTTAACCATGTCAGTTTATTGGTATCTGGATTTTTTAATAAAAACATCTTAAATAAAAACAGCTAAACAAAAAAATAAAGTATATTTAACTTATGTAGGGTACATGTCTTAAATTTGATGTACATATTATTTCTTTTATATACATATTGTCTTATGTTGATATCCTAACCAATCCTGAATAATCATTGGAAGGACTGTTGCTGAAGCTGAGGCTCTAATACTTTGGCCACCAGATGAGAAGAGTCGACTCATTGGAAAAGACCCTGAGGCTGGGAAATAATTGAAGGCAAAAGGAGAAGAGGGCACCGGAGGATGAAATAGTTAGATGGCATCACTGATTCAATGGACATGAATTTGAGCAAACTCTGGGGGACAGTGGAGGACAAAGAAGCCTGGCATGCTACATTTCATGGGGTCACAAACGGTCAGACAAAACTAAACAAGGGAACAATAAAAACTGTTTTTTAAATTGCATTTATTTGTTAATTTTGGCCATGCTGGGTCTCTCGTGTGGGCTTTTCTCCAGTTGCAGAGAGTGGGGGCTACCCTCTAGCTGGGGTGCGTGGGCTTCTCACCACGGCGGCTCCTCCGGTGGGGAGCACGGGCTCTAGGGCTCTTGGGCTTCAGAAGCTGTGGCTTGTGGGCTCAGTAGCTGCGGCTCCTGGACTCCAGAGCACAGGCTCAGTAGTCGTGGCGCACAGGTTTAGCTGCTCCGAGGCATGTGGGATCTTCTCGGATCAGGGATAGAACCCGTTTCTTCTGCATTGGCAGATGGATTCCTAAGCACTGAGCCACAGGGAAGCCCAACAATTATTTTTAACACAATTATTATATTCCAGATTCATTCTCAACCTCTATGTATCACTAAGTAGGAAGTTTTGTGTTACCATACAGTTTATTGTCAGTAGAAAAATTTTCTTTACATGATTGCCTCTTGTGCATTTTTAGCATATTTTCATGATGGTATAATTATTATGTAGTCAAGTAACTATGACAATAGATGGGGAAACAGTGGAAATAGTGACAGATTTTATTTTGGGAGGGTTCCAAAATCACTGCAGATGGTGACTGCAGCCATGAGATTAAAAGATGCTTACTTCTTAGAAGATAAGTTATGACCAACCAAGACAGCATATTAAAAAGCAGAGATATTACTTTGTCAACAAAGGTCCATCTAGTCAAGGCTATGGTTTTTCCAGTAATCATGTATGGATGTGAGAGTTGGACTATAAAGAAAGCTGAGCACCCAAGAATTGATGCTTTTGAACTGTGGTGTTGGAGAAGCCTCTTGAGAGTCCCTTGGACTGCAAGGAGATCCAAGTCGTCCATCCTAAAGATCAGTCCTGAGTGTTCATTGGAAGGACTGATGTTGAAGCTGAAACTCCAATACTTTGGCCACCTGACGTGAAGAGCTGACTCACTTGAAAAGACCCTGATGCTGGGAGGGATTGGGGGCAGGAGGAGAAGGGGACAACAGAGGATGAGATGGCTGGATGGCATCACCGACTCATTGGACATGAGTTTGGTTAAACTCCGGGAGTTTGTGATGGACAGGCAGGCCTGGCATGGTGCAGTCCATGGGGTTGCAAAGAGTCAGATATGACTGAGCGACTGAACTGAACTATTAAAAAATCAAGCTATAAAGTAGTTCTATTATATCCCCAAATCTCCACAAACTCTCCTATAGTCAACTCCTCCTCCAGCCCTCGATCTCTGGCAACCACTTACCTGTCTTCCATTCCTACAGTTTTGTCTTTTTCAGAATTTCATATAAATGGAGTCACACAGCATGTAGACTTTGGAACCTGGCTTCTTTTGAATGAAAGAATAAAGCGTAATGCATTTGAGATTCATTCCTGTTGTCACATGCAAATTTCATTCCTTTTCATTGTTAAATGGGATTCCACTGTACAAATAGTGTATCAGTTTATTCAGAAGTTTAAGGACATTAAGGATATATATCAATCAGGACTGATATGTGTCAATCCCCAGAAAAGCAGATCCAGTAAGATACGTGTGTGTGTGTGTGTGTCACATCTCTCTCTCTTGCTCAGTTGTATCTGACTCTTTGTGACTCTATGGACTGTAGCCCACTAGGGTCCTCTGTCCATGGAATTCTCCAGGCAAGCATACTGGAATGGGTTGCCATTCTCTTCTCCAGGGCATCTTCCTGACCCAGGAATTGAACCTAGGTCTCCCACATCGAAGGCAGATTGATTACCATATGGGCCACTAGGGAAGCCTGTATACACACATATCTATGTATATATATTTATACATATAATACATGCATATATACATCTATAGATGCATATATATATCTATGCCTATCTATATCATCTGTATCAATATCTGTATCTGTGTCTATCAAGAAAAAGAATTCATTCTGAGAAATTAGTTCATATGAGTGTGAGACAAGTCCAAAATCTGAAGGGTAGGCCAGCAGTCTGGAGACACAGGCAGGACTTCTATGCTACATTTTCAAGGCAGAATTTCTTCTTCTCTGGGAAATGTCAGTGATGCTCTTTAGACCTTCAAATGATTTAATGAGGCCCACCTGCATTATTGAAGATAATCTCCTTTACTTAGTAAACTGTAAATGATAGTCACATGTACAAAAATATCCCCATAGCGGCATCTGGACTAATGTATAGCCAAACAACTGGGCACTGCTGTCTAACCGAGTTGGCATAAAATTGTCACAAGATATGCCCAGTGTTTGGTGACTATGAATACAGCTCTATAAACATTCCTGATAAATGTTTTGTGTGGGTATAAACTTTCATTTCACTTGAGTAAATAAATCAGAGTGGGATAGCTGGATCATATAGTAATTTTTATGTTTAATTTTATAAGTAACTGCCAGATTGTTTTCCAAAGTGGTTAGAGGTGAGAAATTAAGGTAGATTCTCTTAACTGATGATTGTGTTCAAGTTAGGGTCCTGATCTAACAGACCTGAGATGGGGGAGTTGAAGGACTGTAGGAAAGAGCATCATGTTAAGAACTCTGGAGAACCTAACAGACCCTGGTCCCCACTGTCACAGACCACAGACTTGAGGACCCTTTTCATCAGATCAGAGGTTGGTGACTTTTTGAAATTGTTTCTAAATGACTTTGCACGCAGCAGAGGCTGAGATTGCTATGGGCTGGTTTTTCAACGTGTCTATGTTCCTCATTTGTCTGATTTTAATTTAAATCAGCCTTTTGCTACATGTTTTAGTTGCTTGATTTCACAAAAAGTAAAGGCCTTTCATCATTTACAGCACCCTATTAGGTCTAAGGCTTAGCATTGGGGAGGGGAAGGTTAATTTTTCCATTGGTGCAACTATGTTGATGCTTTATTTTCTTTGTAGATGAATTCTAATTTTTATCAGCTCTATCTACGTAGTTTTAAAAATATCAATGTGTATACACACATATCTATGTATACACATTTATACATATAATACATGCATATATACATCTATAACCAGAAATTCTGAAACCTCTTCCATTTCCTCTTCCCAGAATCATCCATTTTCAGTATTTACTCCCTATCTTTAAATAGCCTGACTATATTTCCATTTCCCGTTCCTCAGTTTTAGGTATTATCTATTGACTTCGGCCATAAAAGATAAGAATTTATCTTTCACCCCTCATCTACCATAAAAACACATATTTTGCTGTAATATAATTTTGGTTAAATCAATCTTCAGTGTCTTTATTATTATGACCATGTAAATGTTATGCACAGCTGAGCCAAACAATACAATTACTTCTCCTCTCCAATGTAACTTCCTTTTCATGGAGTTGGGAAATGTCTTATTTTTCTGTTCACTTGGTTTTTCATGTACTTATTTACATTATCTCCCAATTCTGTCTCAGTTGTTTGCTCTCCTTTCAGTAAGAGCGAACAAACTAGGTATTAATTACATTTCATCTTCTTGAAAAAATCTCTCTCAGACTCTTTTTAAAAGATTGCAGTAAAATAGACACAGCAAAGCTTACCCTGGATGCCATTTTTAAGTGTACGGCTCAGCAGCGTTAAGCACATTCATTTTAGACAACCATCAGCTCCATCCATTGCTGCCACATTTTCATCATCTCAAACAGACTCTGTGCCCATAAAACACCAGCGTCCTCCCCAAACCCCCAGCCCTCACCCTTCTGCCTGCTCTCTGAATTCGACTATTCTAGGCCCCTCCTGTAAGTGGAACCATACAACATTTGCCCTTTGTGACTGGCTTATTCCACTTAGCAGGATGCCTTCAAGGCTCATCCATGTTGTAGCATGTGTCGGAATCGCCTTCCTTTTTAAAGCTGATTAGTAATTTCATTGCATGTATAGGCCACATTTTGCTCATGCATCCATCCATCAGTGGGCACGTGGGTTGCCTCCACCTTTCGGCTGTTGTAATGCTGCTGTGAACACGGGTGTATGGTTTCTCTTTGAGATCCTACTTTTAATTTCTCAGGGATATATATTCAAAAGTGGAGTTCTTGACTCATATGGTAATTCTGTTTTTAATTTTGAGGAACTGCCATACTGTTTTCCACAGTGGCTGCACCATTTTACATTCCCATTGGCAGGGCCCAAGGGTCCCAATTTCTGCTCATCGTCACCAACACTTATTACTTTATTTACTTTTTCTGGCATTTTCCATAGTATCCATCCAAGGGGGTTTCGGGTAGGAGCCTTTCCTCTTGACTGATCTTTTAAGGTTGTTTCTTTGGTTTTTGTCATGTGTTTTTGTCCTCTCATATTCTCAGCCCTCCTTCCATACCCTCCCCAGGAGACACTTTCTCTCACCTCAGACCTCAGTTACACCTACAGATTTTTCACTCGGGTAGCTAGTCTGGGTCCCTGAGCTCTAGACTTCCATATCCATTTGAATGCTGGGCAGCTTTAGATACATGTGCAATCACTGAGAGCAAAACCAAATGCATTTTCCCTAAAACCTGCTCTTCCTGTGTTTCTGACTCGGTGAAAGAATTCACCATCTGGGAAGATAGGCAAGCCATTAACATGTGGAGTTAGCTTTTTTCTTTTTTTTTTTTTTACCCTTCTCCCACCTTACTGCCATCCTGTTATCTTGTATCCATAACTTTGTCTTTTTCATTGCTACTGCCTCAGTTCAGTTCAGTTCAGTCGCTCAGTCATGTCTGACTCTTTGCGACCCCATGAATCGCAGCACACCAGGCCTCCCTGTCCATCACCAACTCCCGGAGTTCACTCAGACTCACGTCCATCGAGTCAGTGATGCCATCCAGCCATCTCATCCTCTGTCGTCCCCTTCTCCTCCTGCCCCCAATCCCTCCCAGCATCAGGGTCTTTTCCAATGAGTCAACTCTTCGCATGAGGTGGCCAAAGTACTGGAGTTTCAGCTTTTGCATCATTCCTTCCAGAGAAATCCCAGGGCTGATCTCCTTCAGAATGGACTGGTTAGATCTCCTTGTGGGCCAAGGGACTCTCAAGAGTCTTCTCCAACACCACAGTTCAGAAGCATCAATTCTTCGGCGCTCAACCTTCTTCACAGTCCAGCTCTCACATCCATACATGACCACTGGGAAAACCTAAATCTACTCAATTTGTAATTCCTTTTCTCTTACTTGTTGAAATTTAGCCCAAAAGCTCAGCCTGAAATCTTTCATCCCTGTGATAATCTAGACACCTGCTTGAGTTTTCCTGCTCCAGTATAGGCCTGATACTACTCCTCTACTTAAAACCTTGGAACATATGTGGAAGAGAACCCTGGTGGTGCAGTGGTAAAGATACAAGAGACCCAATCCCTGGGTCAGAAAGATCTCCTGGAGTAAGAAATAGCAACTTACTCTACCTGATCCAGTATTCTTGCATGGAAAATCCCATGGACAGAGGAGCCTGGTAGGCTACAGTCCATGGGGTCGCAAAGAGTCGGACACTACTGAGCAACTTCACTTTCTTTTTTTCTAACCGATCCAGTATTCTTGCCTGGAGAACCCCAGGGATGGGGTTGCAGAGAGTTGGACATGACTGAAGCAACTTAGCAGCAGCAGCTACTCAATCCAGTATTCTTGCCTGGAGAATCCCAGGGACAGAGGACCTGGCAGGTTACAGTTCAAGGGACTGCAAAGAGTCGGACACGGTCGAGTGACAGAGGGACGGAGAATAGATGGATTCTTCTAGGGAAAAGCAGAAAGGGGAAGACTAACCCTATGATTCGAACTTCTCATGAAGATAATAGTTTTGTACTGACAACAAGCATAAACTAGAGAGCCCAGAAACAAACCTGTGCATGTCAGAAACTCTGGCACAGGACTCTGGTAACCATGAAGGTACCTTACTCAAAATTCCCTCCAAGAGAACCGGGGCTCGGAGCACAGTTAGTGGACAACCTCTTGGTCTCGCCCAGATTAGAAGACAGCAACTTTATAGCCACTGCAGCATTCGTGCAGAGACCATGCTCTCGCCCAAGGCTGCTTTGAGCCGGGGGCTGAGACAGCAGAGGTACAGGGGTCGAGCCATTTCTGTCTGACATGGGTCTCCACTAACAGGCAAACTTTCCTCTAAGGGTCTCCAGTGACCTCATCAACATTAGCTCCGAGTTGCACCAAGTTGGAGGCAATTCCTAGCCAACCCTCCTTGCCCACTTCCCTTTTCACACGTGTCCAACATGTATTATGGGATTTTTTGCCTATTCCTGTTCTATTTCACCCTTCACAAATTTTCCTTCAATGCCTCTCTTGATCTTCTAAGGACCCAAATTACATGATGACACAAGGAGCATATCAGATCAAATGGGAAACACTGTGTGGAACTGTTCAATGAATGGAACTTTAAAATAATGATTATAAATGTGGAAGAATATGAAATTGGATCCCTACCCTATATTTGTATAAAATTTTAACTCCAGGTAGATTAATGACTTAAATTTCAAATATTAAGTTTAAAAACTTTTAGTAGAGTCCATGGATGAATATCTTTTAGAATCTGTGATTTAGAGGTAGGAAAATATTTCTTAAACAAGACACACACACACACGCTCCAAACAGATTTGACCGCTTTAAAATTAAGCACTTTTGGGACTTCCCTGGTGGTCTAAAGGTTAGGAATCTGTGCTTTCACTGCTGAGGGTGTGGGTTTAATCCTTAGTCCAGGAACTAAGATCTCAGAAGCCACTAGGTACTGCCAAAAATAAATGAATAAATAATTTTTAAAATTAAGCACTTTTGTTCATTAAAGGCATTTAAAGAGACAGCTTATAAACTGGGAGAAGATATTTGCAATATATATAACTGAGAAAGGATCAGCATCAAGAATTACTTAAAATCAATGAAAAAAAAGCATATATAACCTAATAGGGAAATGGACAAAAGATGTAAACAGGCATTTTTCAGAAGAGGAAACATATGGCTATGAAATATGAAGAGACAATCTTATTGATTACTAAATGCAAATTAAGTCCACACTGAGCTAACATTCTGATTGACAAGTGTAAAAAGTCTGACAAAGCAAGTGTTGAAGAAGTTATGGATCCACTCATAAAACCTCCTATATAGTGCAAATCTGTGTATCCCCTTGGGAAAAAACGTTTGACATTATCTTCTAAAACTGAATACTCACTACCCCATGATTCAACAAGACTACTTTTACATATAGACTCAAACAAACCAAAGAGAGCTCTTGTAAATCTGTAACAGAAGAATACAAAAATGTTCATAGCAGCATTGCTCACAATAGCAAAAACCTAGAAGAAACCCAAATGTCCAGTCATGAGAAATCAGACAAAATCTGGTACGTTCACCAGCTGGAATCTTATACAAGAGTGAAAATGAATGAACTAAATACATACAATATGGCTGAATCTTACAGTGTAGTGTATGAATTTCATACAATATATGAAAAAAGCTCAAAAAGATACAAAGACACCATTTCCCCTCTCCCACTCTGTAATAGACTTTATTTCTGAGCAGTTTTAAGGTCCATCACTTCATGGGAAATAGATGGGGAAACAGTGGAAACAGTGTCAGACTTTATTTTGGGGGGCTCCAAAATCACTGCAGATGGTGACTGCAGCCATGAAATTAAAAGACACTTACTCCTTGGAAGGAAAGTTATGACCAACCTAGATAGCATATTAAAAAGCAGAGATATTACTTTGCCAACAAAGGTCCATCTAGTCAAGGCTATGGTTTTTCCAGTGGTCATGTATGGATGTGAGTGTTGGACTGTGAAGAAAGCTGAGTGCTGAAGAATTGATGCTTTTGAACTGTGGTGTTGGAGAAGACTCTTGAGAGTCCCTTGGACTGCAAGGAGATCCAACCAGTCCATCCTGAAGGAGATCAGTCCTGGGTGTTCACTGGAAGGACTGATGCTGAAGCTGAAATTCCAATACTTGGCCACCTCATGCGAAGAGTTGAGTCACTGGAAAAGACCCTGATGCTGGGAGGGATTGGGGGCAGGAGGAGAAGGGGACGACAGAGAGTGAGATGGCTGGATGGCATCACCGACTTGATGGACATGACTTTGAGTGAACTCTGAGAGTTGGTGATGGAGAGGGAGGCCTGGCGTGCTGTGATTCATGAGGTCGCAAAGAGCTGGACACGACTGAGCCACTGAACTGAACTGAAGGTTATAGAAAAATGGTGCAGAAAGTACAAAGTTCCGATACATCCTCTCTCTACCACACACTTTTCCCTATTGCTGCTGCTGCTGCTGCTAAGTCGCTTCAGTCGTGTCCGACTCTGTGCGACCCCAAAGACGAAAGCCCACCAGGCTCCCCGGTCCCTGGGATTCTCCAGGCAAGAACGATGGAGTGGGTTGCCATTTCCTTCTCCACCCCTATTGCTACTATCTTGCATTTATGTGGTACATTTGTTGCACACAATGGGCCAATGTTGACATATGATTACTCACTAACAGTTCATAGTCCAGAATAGCATTCACTCTGTGTTGTACACTCTGGAACCCACCATTACAATACCACACAGAATAATTTCACCACTGGGGTAAAAATGACCTGTGCTCCACCTGCTGCTGCTAAGTCGCTTCAGTCCTGTCTGACTCTGCTGCTGCTACTGCTGCTAAGTCACTTCAGTCGTGTCCGACTCTGTGCGACCCCATAGACGGCAGCCCACCAGGCTCCCCTGTCCCTGGGATTCTCCAGGCAAGAACACTGAAGTGGGTTGCCATTTCCTTCTCCAATGCATGAAAGTGAAAAGTGAAAGTGAAGTTGTTCAGTTGTGTCAGACTCTTAGTGACCCCATGGACTGCAGCCTATCAGGTTCCTCCGTCCATGGGATTTTCCAGGCAAGAGTACTGGAGCGGGGTGCCATTGCCTTCTCCGGTCCGACTCTATGTGACCCCTTAGACGGCAGCCCACCAGGCTCCCCCATCCCTGGGATTCTCCAGGCAAGAACACTAGAGTGGGTTGCCATTTTCTCCAATGTGTGAAAGTGAAAAGCGAAAGTGAAGTCGCTCAGTTGTGTCTGACTCTTAGTGACCCCATGGACTGCAGCCCACCAGGCTCCTCGGCCGTGGGATTTTCCAGGCAAGAGTACTGGAGTGGGTGCCATTGCTTCGGGTTACATGTGCTTTAATTTGCTCCACCTATTCATCCTCATCTCTTGCAACCATTTTTTTTTTTTACCAGTCCTGCCAATACTTTGGTTATAGTCCAGTGAAACTCAGTTCAGAACTGTAAGATAATACATTCCTGTCGTTTTAAGCCACTAAGGCTGTTAGAGGCATAGATCCATGATGAACTGCATTATGATAAATACAGTCCTGTACCCAGGTCCAGTTAAGAGAATAAATCCCTTGAATAGCTTTTTATGTACTAGAAGACAAAGCCCAAACTCCTCAGCCTGGTGTCAATCCTTAACATGGTTCTATAAACCCCCTGCTCTTCTTATCACCTTATCCGATGAGTGAACGGATGGAGAGATCTTCGAAACTTGCAAAGCAATTGTCCCTGGGGCTTCCCTGGTGGCTAAGTGGTAAAGAATCCGCCTGCCAATACAGGAGACTCAGATTCGATCCCTGAGGAAATGGCAACCCCATTCCAGTATTCTTGCCTGGAACATCCCATGCACAGGGGATCCTGGCGGGCTACAGAGGTCGCAAAGAATGGAACACAACTGAGCACGACCCCCAAAGCAATTTACATGCCGCCAACCCAGGCTCGAATACCTATTTGAGGGAAAACGCGACCACAGGACGCGGCTGGCAGTTGGGAAAGTTGGGGTGGGGGGCCGGTGAGGGTAGCCTGCAGCTCAGCGCGGGTCCAAGGGTCACTCTATCATCTTCGCCCGTCGCGCGGGGTAGCGGTTGATGACAGGAGGCCGGCCGTTTTGTTTAAAACGGGGCCAGAAAGCCCCTGAGGGCTCGGACACCACGCGGAGACAGAGCACTGCCTTTAGCAGCAATTGAAGAAACCGCTCTCAAGCTGGACGGAGGCGGAGCGGCAGCTCCCGCAGAGCCAACAGAAGTGCTTTAAAATGCCAGGAGCAGTGCTAGGACAGCCCCCAGCGCGAGGCACTCTGGGACTTGTAGTCTACCTCCGAGACAGGGCTTTCCCCCACCTCGTTTCCCCGCCTCTTACTGTAGCTTTTATTCTCCCCCGCTCCCCTCCCAGCACGCCGACTTCCTGGTCGCCGCACGCCTCACAGACGACTACACTACCCAGAAGTCTCTTCTCCGCGTCCCAGCGCCCCGCTGGTGCCGGCCGTCTCCTTTGGACTACAGTTCCCAGAAGTCCTCTGGAGAAGTGATTCCCTTTCTCATTTCTAGGACCACAATTCACAGACACATCACCTTCCCGGCGGTTCTCTCTCTCTCTCTCTTTTTTTTGACTCGAGCTGGCTGGGTTTCGCCGACCGGCCGGCGCACAGCGACGACGTGGTTCGCCGTGACACCGCACCGGGTTCTCTCAGCGACCCGTCTTCCTCCCCTCTTAGCGATCCCCCTTGCAGGTCGTCGCCGCCGGCCTGAGCAGTGACCTGGCGGGCCGCGCCTGCGCTCTGCCCCGTTTCCTGCCTGGCTGGTGGCGGCGGCCATTTTGTCCATCCTCCTCCTCCTCCTGCTCCTCCTGGTTGGAGCGCAGTGTCCGGAGCGGGCTGGGGGGAGAAAGCCCGAGAGCAGGGTTCGGTGCCTTTTCCTCTGTCCCCAGCCGGTGCCCGGAGCCCCCCTCCCCTTCCTCCCCACCCCCTCCCCTCCCCGGCCCTGCCCTCCCCCTTGTCCCGGGATCGCTCCGTCGCACCCACCATGATGGAAGACGACGGGCAGCCCCGGACTCTGTGAGTACCCGAGACGGAGGGGGTACCAGGCGCTGGGAGGCCCCCTGGCACCGCGGGATGCTGTGGGAGGGAGCAGGAGTGCGGGGCCGAAGCTGGGACTTCTCGGTGGATCCCTGGCCGCGGTGGCGCGGACGCGAAGTGCATTCCTCATCTGTCCCTTTTTTCCTTGGAAGGGAAGCCCTCCCTTCCCCCCCAAATACAGTCACTTCCTGGGGTCCGGGGCTCGCTTGGACCTTTGCCTCTAGCGCCCTTCTTTGCACCCCCTTCCTAAGCTGGGTTTCTGCACGGCAGAGCCTGTCAGGCCCGGGAGAGCTCCTGCTCTCCGTCTGCTTTGGGAGCCCTGGGCTGGGCCGGGAGCTGCGGGTCCCCCCCCACCCCCGCCCGACCATGGGGGCCGGGCCTGGTGGGGGTGGGCCTGGGGGTGGGATCGCAGCCACCTCCCGCTGTGGGTCGCGAGGAATCGGCACTCGCGCCCTCCACGTCCCCGGCTCCAGTCGCTGCCGGCTCTTCTCCCTAAGTTGAACTCCCGGAGGAAGCCGGACGCTCGCCCGCAACTCTAGCCCCTACTCTGCCCCACGTGCCCGCGCCCACGCTGTCAGAAACACTCGCCCAGCGCCCGCTACTTTGAGAGTGAGAAAGGGATGCCTCTTGCCGCCGGAGCATCTTTTCCCTTCTTGGATGATGAAGTTTACTTTGAGCGCTACCTACGCTAAACTGACAACCAGTTGTTAAACTGCTTTTGCTCTCATTGGTGTTACCTCCTCCTAATCTGTTTCTTGGGTCGAGACCTTCAGAGTTGGATAAGTAGAGGTTTTTTTGTTTTGCTTTGTTTGTTTTTTTTTTTTTAATCAGCTCTTCGATGTGTGTCTTTTGAGCGCTCTTTCTTCGATCTTGCTGTTGCTCTTTACCTGAAGCCCAGTATAATGAATGAATTTCATCTTCCAATTGCTTTTTCTAGTTTCCTTGCCTTTCTACTGAAGAGTGATGACTCAGCATTTGCATTCCTTTGCAAATAATGTGGCACTCCTTTCTTTTTTTCCTGCCCTTTTTTTTTTTTTTTTTTTTTGAAGCGTGAGTAATTCCTAGTTAAATGTTTTAAGTTGGATACCTTGGGTTTTCCTAACGTTTCGAAGCTCAGCACACCTGCCTCCAGTGCAGGGAGTCAGTCAGGTCGCTGCTTTGTTTTCTCTTTCCTCTGCCTGATATTGATAGGATCATAGTCCACTTGGCTCTACTATCTGTTGGGGAAATTACTTTGGGGGGAATAGAGGAAGGTGGATGGGTACTCAGGAAGTTTGACCAGTTTTTCTTCTCTACTTCTAGCAAGGAAAGTGTGTTCGGTCAAGAAGGTAGATATCTGTGTTCAATATTGGTACAAGTTTGGCTTCTTGTCTTGTTGGGAGGGGTAGAATACACTTTTTGTTCCTGTTTCTCTAATGTCTTCCTAAAGTATCTGCTGTTCTTTTTGAGAATCTGAGGCCAGCTGAAGCACATATAATGCTTGGATGAAAAGCCTGCTTAGTAGAAGTTTTCCGTGTATGTTTTGTGCTGTCTTCCATTTCTGCTGTCTTCCCAGAAGAGAATTGGGACAAGCTTGAAATTTGTCCTTTTGACATCTGTTGAAGCCAAGACTTGGGATTTAGTTAGCAATGTGTTCTTGGAAGGAAGCATCTGGGAAGACTGAATTTAGGCCTAGCAAGCTTGTATTTAACAAAGAGGAAAGTTACATTGTATTTAAAACTCTGAAATGTCATCATTGCATCATAATAGCTACTGAATAATTGGTAAATTCTTGAGGCACGTTTCACTTTAATTGTATCTGTTTCTTATGAAGAATTCCTGGTTTTTATCATGCTAAATAAAATGCTGTTGCAGTAGCCTTAATTCATATAACTACTTTGCATCTGCCTTCTCTTCCATCTCTATCAGATCTTACTCCACAGACTAATTTGTCACTTAAGAATTCTTACCTCAACCTTCTCCAAACTCCTGTTCTTTCTCAGTATGTTTACAGCTGTCTAAAAATGTGACATGTATACATATAAGTACTGAAACATCTTGAGCCTGGTTGTGCCTGCATGTCAGATGTCAGCACATGTTCGCTTTTCTTCCTTTTTCCTGCTCCCACTCTTCTCCATGGGAAGGTTTGTTGTTTTTTTTTTTAGACAAGGACTGCTACATCTTCCTAGGTCTTACCCCTGCCTGGAACGTAAGAGGTACTCAAATATTTTACAATGATTTTACTTCTTTTCACTAAATTTAATATTAAGTCCGTTTTTTAAAGAAATCCTGATTGATTTAAAATTATATATAGGCAGACATGGTCATACATGGTGTGGTCTGTTGATTTATATATATATATTTTAAACCTCAAACGTACAATTTTGAGATAAAAGCAAATGTTTCACAATTACATTTTTGTCAGATTTTAATAAAAGTAATGCATATTTTACGTATTCTTAAAAGGTTCTTTTAGATACAAGTAACATCATGAAAAATTTGAAGGTGACTTTAGAGATTGATATCTAGTAGGGGTTTTGTTTATTTATGGAGATCCTTCTTTTATTTTATATTGTGATCTTTGGTTTGGGCTTTAAAGTGGTTGGTATGTTTTAAAACAATGTACTCTTAACAAAGTTTATCTTAAACTGTTTCCTTAAAATGCCTGTGTGTTACTAGTGAGGTTTTTTTCCTGCAGACACACACAAGCTAAGACATATGGTTCTATCATCAGAAAACAATATGGTGTTTATAGCCTAGGTAGGTCTTTAAATATTCATTACCTACAGTATTACTAATTTATTTGATGGTATTTAAAGTGATATAGAATTGCTTTGATGTTGAGACTAAAGTTTGTCATATAGTTGCTTTGAAGGTCTGTTTTCTGACGTTCTTTGTTCTCATTTGACATTTGCGGGAGGTGGGGGGAGCTAATATATACTGGGTAATTTGGGATCTAAAAAAACAAATGAGAAAAATTCTGTGTAACACCTACCTTGTAGGATTCACATTTCAGATTTGTGTTGTGGGTAACTTTGAGCGCAGTGATTTGATCCATGGTATTTCTGAATCTGTTACACAGCATTAAATGGTAATGGTGCTCTACTGTAGGTTCATTTTCGTCATCTATTTGATGTACCACAATGAAGAGGAATTGTGGATGTGGGGTTACACCGTGGTGTGCAGAGCCATCTTGTAGGCTGTTTTCTTCCTAACAGAGACTCAGTCAAAAGGAGGAAATAAACCATTAGGGATAATCTGACCATCCAAGGGCAATAGCAGAAGTAAATACTATTGAATCTTATTATAAAATTGATTACTCTACCAAGGGTTTGGCTGTATTGGGCCTGAAATTAAATTAAGCCTCTCATTCAATTTAATCATATTCTGTTTCTCTAAAATATGTGTGTGTGTGTGTTGATATTCCTTTTATAGTTGGTCAGTTCACTTATACCTCCTATACCTTTCTTCTGCCCTGCCTCCTTCCTAAAACGAAATATTGATAAATTGATCAGTTCATTAGAGGCCCATTGAAGGATATTGTTGCAAAATCTTCTCTTACATAAGAATTTGCAAGAACAAAACCAAAAATGTTACTTAGCCATAGCATCTTGTGTAAAAGTGCTGATAATTTTGACCTCGGTACAGCTAATCTTTTCAGAGTGAGAGCACAGTCAGCGATGGAAAGTGTGATTAGTCTTCTGAAAGGCATGGTGTTCTTAAAATTCTGCGCAGTTCGACATAGGAAGTAGTTTGGCAATGTGGACTTTTGCCTACTGTGAAACTGCCAAGTTCTAGTCTCAAATTTGATTTTAACCCTGATGTTAGGGATAAAGACACCATTTTCCATTTTTAATGTGTTAATTCCTACAGTTCCTGTTCTTACAAGACAAAATAGACCTAACGTGTGCTTTTTCCCCACTTTGAGTTAAAAAGTGTTTCAGAATTCCCTAAGTATTTTCTCTTTGAATTGTCAGATATGAACATTTGAGCTATTTGTCTTTTTCTGTTATTCTGTGTTCTTCGAGTAGAAATTTTATATTTAAATTCTTGGAATGTTAGAATATGTTGACTGCCTCAACCAAAGCAGAAAGAAAGCGTAGAAATGACGTATAATTTAGAAGGAAAAGGTAATATTTCAGTATACTACCAAGATGTGATATTTTTGCCAGAGCAAGCCTTGAATATTTTTGTTAGTATTTATTTTGGGACAGAAACTTTATAATAATGTCATGGTACTTAAGCTGTATAGTGTTTTAGAAGTTACGAGATATTTCGGTATTAAGTTGTATGGAGGATGAAGGCAAATGTAGAAGAATGAATTACAGAACTCTGAGTGAAGGAAAAGGCAATCTTGAGATTTGGGTATAACTTAGGTGAAATTATGTGTTGAATTATATCCTTTTTATCCTGTCAGATTCAGATGTCTTACATGTGGTTATGGAAGGCCATTTTTATATTAGCTTCTGGAGTTTGTTGCTTTACCACTGAACTTTTAGTGAAAATATTTGAAAAGTAGGAAACCTTAAAACTGGACTTTTTCTATAAGTATTTCATGACATTCTAAAGTTAACCTTTTGCTCTTTGTTGCTTGAAATGTAAATTGATATATCTAAATGTGCCTCTAGAAGTTCTTCAGAATCTGTATTAATTAGAAGTAGATTGATTTGGAATAAAGATCCTATGAAACAGGATGCCCATGCAGTTTTTCCTGGAAAGATGTTTAAACACTCATACAAACTTAAAATTATGTAAATCATCTACAGTTTGTTACATAAAAGCGATACTTTTTACTTTGTTACTAGTTAGCTTTGATAGTGAAACTCCTATTCTCAGAAATGAGCTGCTGCTGCTAAGTCGCTTCAGTCTTGTCTGACTCTGTGCGACCCCATAGAGGGCAGCCCACCAGGCTCCCCTGTCCCTGGGATTCTCCAGGCAAGAACACTGGAGTGGGTTGCCATTTCCTTCTCCAATGCATGCATGCACGCTAAGTCGCTTCAGTCGTGTCCGACTCTGTGTGACCCTATAGACAACAGCCCTGTCCATAGGATTCTCTAGGCAAGAATACTGGAGTGGGTTGCCATTAACTTCTCCACTTAGAAATGAGCTAACTATTACTATTTTAGGTTAGATGAGTTTTAACACTTCAGAGACCAAGGTCACTGTTCTTTATAGCTAGATCTGCTGCTGCTAAGTCGCTTCAGTCGTGTCCGACTCTGTGCGACCCCATAGACGGCAGCCCACCAGGCTCCCCCGTCCCTGGGATTCTCCAGGCAAGAACACTGGAGTGGGTTGCCATTTCCTTCTCCAATGCATGAAAGTGAAAGTGAAGTCTACCTTGTATAAAAAATTCCAAGGATACAGACTCACAAACTGCTATGGGTTTAAAAAAAAAAAAAAAAAAAAGGAGACAGGTGATTGTCTGGCTAGCTCAGTAGTCTAACCTTTCACTACTGCTGGGAGTGTGTCCTGCACAGCCTACTCATGGGTCTGCTCTACTTTAAATGTAACAAAAAAGGTAACATAGTGGACCTCAACCAGTTTGTCACTTATTTAGTCTTCCATTCAAGTAACATTGGACTTATGTTTCATTTTTAGAGTGTGTGAAAGTTATTAGGACCCATTACGATGAAATTCTTAGGTAAAGAAGAAAATTGCTGTTCATTCTTAATCAGATTTTCTTCTTTTACACTTAACCTTACCTTTCTCAGACTTGTTTTCCCTTTCAGAGTGTCCCAACTTAAACTATGGCAACTGTAGTTGCAAGGCTTATATTGGTCTCAATACATTGTTTCCAGATGTTATATATTATAGTTAGGAAAGTAAAGCTTGTTTTCCTTTCCAGAAGAAAAGTATCTACATTTTACAAATATTGTTTGGTTTATGAGGATCATAGCAGATGTGAGTTTTAGGAATTATACACTGAGTACTGGAAAGACTCAAAAAGTTTATTCAGCTAGATTGAGATAGATCCATGATACAAGGTGGTCATCTTTGAGTGACAGCGTTCTTTTCTTTTAAACTTAACCTGTATATTAAATTTCTTATATAAAATATATATATTCAACTTGTAATTTAAAAAAACACAAATTTTTAGATATGTTATAGTCAAAAGTATGCCTGAATTTGTCTTTAATTTTTTCTGAATTTTTAGAGAAATCTTTATATTTGCTTTGTTATCTACGTAAAGATGTATTTTGTTGATTCTGATGCATTTTAGCTGAGGAAATTTTGTTATTTTACCCTGCTCTCCTGAAAGAAAATACTGAAGACATACCATCAATGACAGTCTTATTACCAAGACAGAAAAAAAGTCCTTCAATTTCTTGTGTGTTTTGCTATAACTTTGATTCTGTTCTTTGATCACGTAATTGCTTTGGTTGAGGGTCTAAGATAAACTAACCTTATATCTGATAACCCTCTATGATTGGGTGTTTTAATGAGTCAATATTTGTGGTACTGTGTGTGTTATACATTGTTTTAAATTGTGTTTCACATCTAAACATTGTAGTTTTTTGAGACTGGTTTAAATTTACTATTTTTATTCTAACAGATGAGAAAATGATATATAGGCTGCAGAATAATGTGCTTTGGGGGGGTATGCAAAATCACATTGATTTGCTCTTTATAAAGTCTTTTGAAGTGATAACTTTAGTGCCCTAAGAACAGTTATGCTTTCCTAGCTGAGAGTTAATCTTACACACAAAGAATCAGGCTTAATTGGAAAAATTTTATTGAAGAGAGAGGAAGTTGAAATAAAAAATGATGTGTAAATGATAGTGCTTTAGAGCCAGAGCTGAAGGGAAATTGCTGATAGTTGTTTTTTTTTTTTTTCTCTCTTCCTATACAGATACGTAGGTAACCTCTCCAGAGATGTGACAGAAGTTCTTATTCTTCAGTTATTCAGTCAGATTGGACCCTGTAAAAGCTGTAAAATGATCACAGAGGTAAGAGCTTCCCAGTTCCAGGTGCTGACAGTTAGCATAATGTTTACCATTTTGAGATACATGAGTTGATTTGTATCATTTTAAGCCTCAGGTTACTAGATGGAGAGATTAGTGTTTGTTGTGTTGACTTGTTTGCTTTGACTGACAAACTAGGTTTAGAAGTCGAGAGGACAAAGTGTGCCCTTATTTTCAAATAGGCCTTCATGATGATGCTATCTTCAGGCGATGCTGCTTATAAAAAGTTGTTAGAGCTTATCTCAAAAGGTGATATTTCATCTATTTACAGTAAGAGTGTTACACTTGAAGTTCAGGGGATGGTGTGAGCAGAACGTTGGCTTATTATGACCGTAGTGCCACACAGGCATCCTGAGCATTTTTAGTAAATGCTGCTTGAGCAGCTTGATGAAGGTAGCAGTCTGAATTGAATTGCTAATTTGCTTTCCTTTTTCCCCCCCAAAATCTTACTTTTTATACTTTCCTGGTCAATGACTTGTATTTCAGTTTATTCTCTTTTTCTTTTTTATTTGTTAACACTTCTTTTTTTTTTTTTGACTCTTCAGTTTGTGCCAGGTACCACGGTAAGTGCTAAGGATACAGTGGTGAATAAAACAGTTCCTCGCCCCATAGAATTCTCCAGTCTAATGAGGGAGACAGAGGAGTTAACAGGCACGAATAATAGGATAGTAAATGCTGTGGAAGCTGACAGTTTCAAGTGCTCTAGGAGCATATGGGTCCACACAGTCTTCAGTCAGGGAAGGGTTCTTGGAGGATTCGGTGTCTCAGCTGAAACCAGAAAGGATAGTGGAAACTGGCTAGATAGGAATCTGAGGAAGAAGGGAATCCAGGTAGAGAGAAGAATGTTGATCCAGCCCGGTAGACAGAGAGTGGGAGTTCTTGTGAGATTGAGGGAAAAATAAAAACCATAACATGGTTAAGTTTGGAATGGGATTCGTCTTCTGAGATGCCAGGAGATGAGGCAGGAGCATTCATCAGGGTCCAGAGCTGTGTTGAGGAGTTTGTGTGATGTCCTGAGACGGGAGAAACTATTAAAAACCTGTAAAGCCAAGTGGCCTTTTGATCTCCTTTCCTAACTAACAGTAATTATCTCTGTCTGGTATATTACCTCTTTTTTCCTTCCTGTCTTTGATTATTACTCATTCTCCCTTTTCATTCATCAAACATTTCCTCTGTACTTGGCGCCATTCAGAGCGTTGGGAACATACTGCAGAGCTAGACCAGCAAGGTGCCCAGGAGTTCACGTACAAATGAGAGTGTTGTCAACAACAGTAAACTGTTATGGAAAACCGTGAACAGGAATTCTGGATAGGGATAAGAGCTTTGAAGAGAATGAAAGTTCTGTGATGATGAGTGGAGTGTTGGTGCCGTGTAGCCTGGCTGGTGAGGGGAGGCGTCCTGCCATTGGCATCTGTTTTGTGAATGTAATAATAATGGTTAATAAGGAGACGGGAACAGAAGTTGCCTAATTGAATGTTGAGGCTTTTTGGTTATGGTCTGTGATCCAGAAATCTCTCTCATCAGCGGGTAGTTGACTTAGCCAAATTTTAAAGGATCAAATGCATCTTTTTCAGACTGTGGATGTTGGGTATGGGACCAGCCTGGTAATGATTGCTGTCAGAAATCATCACCTCTTTGAGCTGAGATGGGACTAACAGGATGGTGCTGTCTATATTAAGAGCTGGAGGCAGAGGGAACAGCCCATACAAAAGCCTTGAGTTGGTAGTTAGCTTGGGTGTTTGAGGAACCAAAGACCAGGTGGCTGGAGCCTGGTGAACGGTGGGAAGTGAGCAGGCAGGCAGGGTTTGGAATCAGTAGGGCAGTACCGGCCATGACGGGGTGCTTGGATTTTTATCGTGGTTGCACCTGGGGCTTTAGCTAGGATGGTAAAGTATTCCTGTTAGATTTCGGAGGAGGGGCTGTGCTGGGTCTTCATTGCAGGGCTGGGACTTTCTCTAGTCTTATATGCATTTTAAAGGTGACTGGAAAATGACTGTTGGAGGGAGGATGGATTGTAGGGGGCAAGGGCGGAAGGAGAAGGAAACTAGCTGTGTCTATTTCACTAGTCAGGGTAAGAGATGCTGCGGGGAACTTGTTCTTTAGAGTGGTAGCCACAGAAGTAGAGGTAGATAAATTTAAGACGTATTCTGGAGGCAGCGTCGGTAGGACTGGATTGGCCGTGGGACACAGGGAAATAAAGACAGCAAGAAAACCCCCGAAGATTCTTGTTTGTGGTTGTGTGGGTGGTAATGCTGTTTATTTGGTAAAATGAACATGACTGAAGGGGGCACAGGATGGATGGGGGGAGTGGTGAGAATCATGCTCTGTGTTGGCAGTGTTAAATTTAAGATGTGTTTTAGACATATATCAATAAAAGGACATTATATGTAGGCAGTTGGATAAATATTTTGGAACTCTGGGGAGACCAATGCTGATGATACTGGCTTGCAGTGATATTTGAAGCCATGGGCCTGGTTAAGATGTAGTTCATAGAGCTAGAGATAAGCACTGAGAGAGGAGAGAGTAGGGGGCCCTAGGTGCCAGCCCTGGTGCATCTCAGCACTTGCCCTTCAGTTGCTAAGTCATATCTGACTCTTTGTGACCCTGTGAACTGCAGCTCACCAGGCTTTCCTCAACGCTTAAGTAACAGTGATAGTTTGAGTTAGGAGGGGAAAATGCCCTCAGAAAGATTTCCAGTGAGGAAATAGGAAAACCAAGAGAATATGGTGGAATCTAGAGGAGAATATTTTGAAGAGGAGGAGAGTTGTCAACTGTGTTGAAATCTGCTTGAAAGTCAAGATGAGGAAGAAAAGGGATCACAAAGATGGGCAGAGAGGTCATCGGTGAGCTCAGCACAAACTTTCCTTGCCGTGGTTGGGTTAGAAACTGACTGGAGTGTGTTTAGGAAAGAATGGAATGTGAGAAAGTGGAAAGTCACTAGAAAGTGTTTTGACAAACATTTTTGTTTTTTTTTTTTGTTTGTTTTTTTTTTAAATTAACTTATATGCACAATCAGCCACTTGAGGGTGGAAGGGTTTGAAGTGAACTTTCATGATTTATCCATATTCTACAACTCTACACTTGAAAATAGTTTTAAAGTCTCATATTTCTCTGCTTTGATATTTATGTCATCCAACAAAAATTGGTGACAACACGAAGGTAAGGACACAGTCGGTTTTCATATTTTTTTTCCTTTGGCTGCTCAGCACGTGGTATGTTAGGGATCTGAGCCATGCCCCTTGCATTGGAAGCATGGGTCTTAACCACTGGACCTCCAGGGAAGCCCCCGTAGTGTCCCTGGGTAGTGGAGTAAATGGAAAGCTTTCAAAGGCCATGAACTCCACTACCGAGTATTGGTTTCCTTTCATCAATTTCATTTCAGTGTGTGAGAAATCTTTCTTGCCCTTATGATGTTCTACTTTAGATATTGTATCTTAGACTCTAGCTGTTTTCCCTGTATACATGTGGGTATGTGTGTGTTCAGATGCTGTGTCATGTCTGGCTCTTTGCCACCCCATGGCCTGCAGCCCGCCAGGCTCCTCTGTCCATGGGAGTCTCCAGGCAGGGATACTGGAGTGGGTTGCCACGCCCTCCTCCAGGGGATCTTCCCAACCCAGGGATCAAACCTGAGTTTCTTAAGGGCTCTTTCATTGGCAGGCAGATTCTTTACCACTAGCGCCACCTGGGAAGCTCTACCTCCATATACTATAATAAGTGTATATTACCAATTCTAAGGCAAATGTTAAAAAATTGTAACATCTCTGACAGTGACCAAAAAAATCAATGGTGTCTTAAATGAGATGAAATGCAGTGTGATATGAATATCTAAGAGTGTGTGTTCACATGTATGTATGGACATTGAATGGGATCAGGCCTACTACTAGTTAGATAAATCTGCAATCAGTATGCACGAGTAGCCAATTACCTGAAGCCTGTCATAGTTAGTATACTTCTACCATTGGATTCCTGTACGTTTTACTAGTTATCCACGTTTTCCTTTGAGACCATCAGGGCAAGAGAGGTAGGATAAGGAAGAAAGCTGACTAGCACAGATTTAGCTTCTTTCTTACTTTGAGATCCTTTCTTCAATGAATGTTACTGGTAAATGTCAACTCTCTTTCACAAAAGGAATTTGAATGTGTATTTCTCTTTGGAGTCTTTACCCCTATTTCCTTTATCTGCCTTGTAAGTACAACAACGTTCCCGTTCACGTGGCTACAACAATAGGATTTTGTATGCGAGTCCATAGTTTTCATGTCAGTATTAACAATTACACTTTTTTTCCCTCAAGGAAATGCCTTCTGGTTGCTTCACCACTATTGTTTTAGACGTCTTATTTTGGATTTTTCTTCTAAAACTTTCCTGGAATGAAAAACAGTGGTTGTTGAAAAGAGCTTTATTTTATCTGGTATTTTTAATCCCTTGTAAGTGCAACTGGAATTGCCGCATTTTAAATATTATTTTTAGTGTATTTTACATTGAACAGTGATGAGTATTTTTAGCCTACATAAAAAATATATTTGTACAGTTGTATAGCTCTTCATTATAGGTTGCCGTCTTATAAAAATTCATTTCCACTTTGGTTCATAGGTCATATAGTTGCTATAATTTAGGTGCTTTCTTTTATATTGTGCTTTTTTGTTGTTTATTGTTGATAATTTTATATTGTTGTTTGGTATTTATTGGTGTTGTATTAGACACTCTTATATTGGCATTTTCTGATGTAAAATCATACCTTTGCCTTGGAATATTTTATTCAGACATTTTCAGAAAACCTTTTCTTAATCACTAGTACATTTTTCTGGTCTTTGGAAGGCCAAATTCAAAGTGTATAGAATCTCCAATGCTTTCAAAGCTTTTGAAAGGGATTTCATTTCAACACTTGATTATAAATCTGAAATTTTTTGGTTTCCATTCTTATTCCTTCCTTATCCAGAGAAATACATAATCTTGTCTCATCATGTATAGTACTAATCCTAGTTTCAATCAGGAGTAAAGTTTGTAAAGTTGGTTCATTTCTGTATTTTTTTATGGTCATGGGATACAGTTTATGAAGGATTATGATGCGTAAATAGAGTTCATCCCTTTGAAAATAATGTTGGGAGAGGAGAGCAGTGGTAAGGAGTGGTCCTCACCTCTCAGATCTGAGCTTGAGGTTTTGTTTAGTATAAACTTCTGTTCTATATTTAACTTATTTCACCAGAATCCTATATTTTTATTTAATATTGATAGTCATGATTCTCTACTGCTTTGTAGTTCTGTTTGAGTACAACAATATTCTGAGGTACAAAGCCAGGTATAGGTGTAAATCTTATAAAGTATTAGGCTTTCATAAGCTTATGCAGTCTCACCTCATACATTCCTAGCTATCAGTAATGTTTTCTCCTGGATTTTCTTCTCAGCAACCCGATAGCAGAAGGGTCAACTCTTCTGTTGGATTTTCTGTTTTGCAGCATACAAGCAATGACCCATATTGCTTTGTGGAATTTTATGAACACAGAGATGCAGCTGCTGCATTAGCTGCTATGAATGGCAGAAAAATTTTGGGAAAGGTAAGATCATAAATGATGGCACCTTATGAGTATATCTATGCATGTCAGATTAGTTTGTGTTCTTTCTTAGCAAGTTTTTAAACAAATACTCAGCTCTGCCAAGTGATGGTTTTGTTTTCTTCAGCTTAGTGCTTTTACCAAAATTCATTCTGCTTGATAAATGATTTTAATAAGTGGTAAGTGTTATGAGTAATAATGACATGCCTAATAATTTTATGAAATATAATCTTTATTTTTAGGAGGTCAAAGTAAACTGGGCAACAACACCAAGTAGCCAGAAAAAAGATACTTCCAGTAAGTACTTCTGCTGCATTTTACGGAAGAGTTGTGAAATTATCCTGGCAGCATTACCAGCTCACATAGGGCTTTTTCTTCCTTTTAGTGTTGCCTAAGAAAGGTTTAGTCCCCGACTTCTTAAATATTTGATTACTAAATGCTTTGATTTCAGATCATTTCCACGTGTTTGTTGGAGATTTGAGTCCAGAAATTACAACAGAAGATATCAAATCAGCATTTGCCCCCTTTGGTAAAATATCGTAAGTATCATAATCAATACTATATTCAATAGCAATAGGCAAAATTGTATATGATGAACTTGTATCAGAGTTAAGAGTTTCTTTCCCTAGTTAGTGTGATTTTTTTTGTTTGTTGTTTGTTTGGTTTTTTTAATTAGTAGATGTTGTTGAAAATGTTAATGTCATTTCAATGTTTTGGGGTCTTGTTTTCATCTAATCCTGTGTATAACATGTGAAAAAATTTTAAGTGATTCTATTTGTTATCTTTAAAGCAGATGTTTGGGTGGTAATGCCTATTATAAACTCTAGCTTTTGTCAAATGTTTTCAGAATTTGGTGGTTAAAGATACAGGTTAACCAAAATTAAATGTGATTTCGGTTGTGTATTAAACTTTTATAGAAGGAATTTATAAGTGGGGAAAAGTAGGGAAACCCTTGGGTATATTGTGAAATTAGAAATGTATATGTTATTATAATGATAAATGTGTTTTGATATTTTAGCTGAAAAGTAGCACTATTACAGTATTAAAATGTTTCAATGTCTGAGCCATAAATATGGGACTAATTAGTAGATTATTTTTTGTTAGTGGTGTTTAATTCTGCTAGTTAGGGCCAAATTGTGGTTTGATTTATTTATTTTTTTAAACAAAGTTTATGCTCAGATTTTACTGTATTGTTACTTGATCTAATATATTGGAAAATTAAAAGTGGTTACAAGTTCTGTAAAATGTTTATCACAATTTGTCTAGTTAAAATCACATTATTTTATGTATTTATTTCCTATAGATTTAAGTTAAATGTTTAGTACTTTACAAAAATACGTTTCACCTAAGAACAACAATATTTCTCTCTACAGTTTGTTGTTCTGTAGATTTTATTTGATAGATGTAATTCTTAATTTTCTGTTTTGATATTTGCTTTGCTTTTTAATCTCTAATAAATGTGGTAAGTAGTACTGTTTTAAAAATCAGTGTAAAAAATAATACAGGTTGCTGTTTTTCAATCTTTATTTATACCTGAGACCTGCAGTTTTTCTAAAGTCCAAGTCACAATTAAAAGTAATAGCATTCTGGTTATTTTGCAGAATTGCTCATAAGAATGGACAGGATCTTGAAGGCTAACTGCAAGGAACTGTGCACACTGGAACTCAGTTGTAGATTTTTTTCTCATTTCTATTTATTATTATTATACATTATTTATATATACATATTTTAGTATTTACATTTTAACATTCTATATTCAGTGGAGTTCTATATTTCCAATCATTTTAACTTACTCACTAAAATTTCTGTGTAAATTTGTTGTTTTCGTACTGGTGTGCTTAGCATTGTTGTTAGTTTTTTATTCTCCTTTCTTAAATTTCTGAAAATGTCAATTTTTCAAAATTTACAGCTGCCCAAACTCCAAAATGATGGTAGAGAATTGACCAAGAAAAATAAAGAAATCTGTTAACAGGCCATGTATGCCTTTTTAATTCCTATTTTTTCCTCTTTTTCAATTTTTTAATATTTCATATATTTTGTATCACTAGGCAGAAAACATTTAACTATTTAGAGTTTGCATGGTAAAGTAGTTAGCATTGTTACAGTAATTTATAGAACCAGTAAACCTTAGAGGACACTAGCCAATAGAATATTAGCAAAGGAAACTATTGTTCCTATTAATCTTCAGATTTGAGCATTTAGTTTAGAAAGCACAGGCTATTTGATTAGGTTGCATGTTTATTACATGTTTTTGTCCTACTGCTTTTTTCTAACAGGTAAAGAAGCGTTAGGGAGAGTTCAGGAATGGCTGTAGTTAATTAGGGCTAACTGAAATTTTATTTAAAAAAATGCTCACAATACAGTGTGTGTGGTTCCTTTTAGTTTTTATTCTGAGAATGACTCTCACTTCCCTCATTTAGCTGTGCTTCTTTTCACAGGGATGCCCGAGTAGTTAAAGACATGGCAACTGGAAAATCCAAAGGCTATGGCTTTGTATCTTTTTATAATAAACTGGTATGTTCTTTCAGCTCAATTTGAATTTAATACAAAATTCAGTCATCAGTAAATGTTTTTGGATGTTAACAACAAACACGATGATTGTGTGATTTTGTAACAGGGCATAGTTCTTTTTTTTCTTTCTTTCCATAAGCTTGGAAATAAATGGGAAAAGATAGACTGGTTATAAGGTGATGATAAGAAAGAATATTGAAGTTTGCAGTTGTGACTTGGTATGAGTAAGATGTATTAGAAATGAAACTCAAAATTAGGATGCACGAGCTAACCTCAGAATTTGAAGGGAGGTTAAATTATATTTGTCTTAACCATGAAAATCTCAATTTTAACTTTTTAATTATATTATCTGTAATTTTGTAGCTGGGATGGTAGTGACTACAGCAAGTTACAGAAATGAAATTTTAGGCAATTCATATTGATTTTTGCATATATTCAAGAAAAGGGCACCAAATATCTAAGCATATGCATTAACTGTAACATCAGATAATATAATGGGCTTTGATATTAACATTTTGGAACAGTTTCAACAACAAATTGCACATTTTATTGAAGCAGTAAGATAAAGGGACAAGAGTTGTATTTGGTGGGGCGGGGGGCTGTTCTAAGTCTTAGTTGTGGCACGTGTGATTTCTAGTTTTCCCTGCGCATGCAGACTCTTTAGTTTGAGACATGCAGAATCTAGTTCCCTGACCAGGGATTGGTCCCAGGCCCCCTGCACTGGGAGCCCAGAATCCCAGCCACTGAACCACCAGGGAAGGCCTTGGAGTCATATTTTTTTGCTTAGATTCATTGCAAATGTACATTAACCTCTATAATCTAAACTCATTTTGGGGGGAATTCCCTGGCGTTCCAGTGATTAGGACTCTGCATTTCCACTGCAGAGCGTATGGATTCGATCTCTGGTTGGGGAACTAAGATCTTGCATGCCATGTGGCATGGCCAAAAAAAAGGTTTTTTAAAACATTATAAATCAGCGCAGAAGTTTTTTGTCTTAAGTTTTAAATCTCATGTCATAGTCATGTGTGCACGCGTATGTGCTAAGTCACTTCAGCCGTGTCCAGCTCTTCGTGATCCCAGGGACTGTAGCCCACCAGGCTTCTCAGGCCATGGGATTCTCCAGGCAAGAATACTGGAGTGGGTTGCTATGTCCTCCTCCAAGATATCTTCCTGACCCAGAGATCAAACCCTTCTCTCTTAGTCTCCTGCATTGGCAGGCAGGTTCTTTACCACTAACATCACCTGGGAAGGCCTGTCATAATCATAATCCATTGCTATTAGAATGTAGATTTGGTAAGGAGTAAGGTGATTTAGACCATAATGTCAAGAGTTTTTAGATACTCTACAGTAAATGTTATGTTACAGATCAACAAGATATTTTAAAACAACTGTCTCTTTTCTTGGTTATCAGTGGGATTGTGATTTTTCTCCTTGCATGTTTGAATTATAAATTTCCCTTGATGCTTAAATGCTGTTCCTAGTATCTTAAAATGTATAAATAAACATTGCTGTAATGAGTCATTTACTGATAAGATTTTTGTATCCAGAAATGCCAACATTTTATTTCATCTTAGTGAGTCTTGTATACTGTTATTTTCTGTGTTGGTAATCGCTCTTTTCTTTTTTTCCTTCACAGGATGCAGAAAATGCAATTGTGCATATGGGAGGTCAGTGGTTGGGTGGTCGTCAAATCAGAACCAATTGGGCCACACGTAAACCACCTGCACCTAAAAGTACACAAGAAAGTAAGATGCATCTGCTTTTATATGTTTTTAAGGATACTTCACAAAATCATCTATTAGTATAGTCTTAATTTCTTAAAATTTAATTTTGTTAGCATTGTAAGACTCATTTAGTTTTCGATATATTTATCTGAAAATAACTGGGCTTTGATGTAAGTATATTTGAAGCTGTGAACCAGCTGGTTTTATAGATCAAATCAGTAGTGTCAAGGAGAAAAAAGTTCTGTTTCTCCCCACAGTGAGGCATATCTCATATCTTTATAGTATTACAGTAACCCATTTTATAATGCTGTATAACTGTCAACACTTTTTTCTTTCTTTCTGCATACAGATAACACTAAGCAGTTGAGATTTGAAGATGTAGTAAACCAGTCAAGTCCAAAAAACTGTACTGTGTATTGTGGAGGAATTGCTTCTGGCTTAACAGGTATAGTGAATCTTTTTTCCTAGTTCCCTTCTCTGTGGAGCTTCATCATCATTAGTAGTAATTTCTTGATAATATGAACCTTAAATATTTTTACATTTTTTGTATGTTTATTTTTCAGATCAGCTTATGAGGCAGACCTTCTCACCATTTGGGCAAATTATGGAAATCAGAGTTTTTCCAGAAAAGGGCTATTCATTTGTCAGGTATAATTCTACCTTACATGTGATCCATTCCTTTCAGTTATATTATTTGATCCCCTCAAGTATGTGTTTGTTAATTTAGTACTTCTTTGCAATATATAACTTTAAACTGCCTACATGATATGCTTTAGGAAAATACCAAGTTGATAGGTTTAAACTAAGGGGTTTCTGTATTACTAAGTTTTAAAAAAAACCTCCTTCTCTTCCTCTCTTAGATTTTCTACCCATGAAAGTGCGGCTCATGCTATTGTTTCGGTGAATGGTACTACCATTGAAGGACATGTTGTTAAATGCTATTGGGGTAAAGAATCTCCTGATATGACTAAAAACTTTCAACAGGTAATTCGATTTTTCATAGCACTTTTTAAGGTTTCCATCTTACATATCTACATAAGAGCTTTAGAAAGTCTGTAAAAGAGAGCAAACAAAAAATAAAGCATATAGCTGCTTTCAGTTGATTTTATTAATGCTATTTTAAAAGTGATTATTTTACGGTATTAACTGAATCTTAATACTTTCTTTTCACAGGTGTCACCACCCCAATAAACTTAGACAATGATAAATAACAGAGTCCTATTCACATAAGGGTGCTTACTTAGTTTTTCTCTTCCTTGTCTCCCACTTTCTTCAAATACTGTGTTTCTTACTCGTTTCCTAAAACAGTGATTTGCTTTTTCCTAGGTTGACTATAGTCAGTGGGGCCAGTGGAGCCAAGTTTATGGAAACCCACAACAGTATGGACAGTATATGGCAAATGGGTGGCAAGTACCGCCTTATGGAGTATACGGGCAGCCATGGAATCAACAAGGATTTGGAGTAGAGTAAGTTGTTTGAGTTTTTCCAGTGTAGAAACATAAAGTTCAAACAAAAGGAATCTAAAAGTATGTTTTCCTGGGGAGAATCTTTTTAAATTAAATGCACCGAACTATGTGGTATTATAAGCATTGTAGAAACTTTATGAAAAATGCTGCCACTTTGCTCTTTATAATCTGGGTGGAAAGGGAGATTGGGATAGCATCTGCTGTGTCTCTCTAGGAGCAGCTAGTAGAGTTTGACTTATATTTCTAAACACCATTTTATTTACTTATTTACTTTTGCATGGAAAAGATCTTTTGTCTTATTTATGTTCAGAAATTTAATGCTTTATGCCTATTAACTTGTGTGAGAAGTCTCCCAAGATTTATCTAATTCAAAACAGCTTACCCTTTTTGTTTTATGGATCAATTGCGTTGTTCCTTGTACTATTTCCCCCTGGGCCAGCCTGGATCTTTATTCTCAGCAGTTGCTCCTCCCCCTTCCAATGTAAACATGTGTTTTTTAAATTGATATACGTATCTACTATTTGTTCAATATTTGGAGGGTAGATGTGTTGAATCATTTGTCATTTTTAAAAAAAAATCAGCTTTGAGATATTTATCAGACAGCATTATGTTGTCTTAACAAAAATTTAAGACTAATATTAGAACATATATTTTGCATATATGGCTAGATATGTAACATTTATTTCTTTGCTCTTGTAGGTATCTTGATTTCTTGTCTATTCTGTGATTAGGCTCTGCTTGATTTCTGGGTAAATGTATAGATGATTTTTTTTTTTTACTTGTGTTTGCTGAAGTTTTTTTTTTTTTCTTTCTTTCTTCCAAGTCAATCACCTTCAGCTGCTTGGATGGGTGGATTTGGTGCTCAGCCTCCCCAAGGACAAGCCCCTCCCCCTGTAATACCTCCTCCCAACCAAGCTGGATATGGCATGGCCAGTTACCAGACACAGTGAGCGGGGACTCTCAACAAAATGTAATTCATGATAGCTTCAATTTCCTTGTGACACTCTGAAGACATGAAAGTAGGCATCGGAAAATGAAAATATTTATTTTAAAAATTGAAATGTTTGGAACCTTTAGCACAGCTTTGCTTTGGTGAAGGACACATGTCTTCTAGTTCTGCCTTTTTAAGTTTTTGTTCATGATGGATATGAACATGATTTTTCTTTGTGTATAAAAACTAAAATAAAGTGAATAAAAAATTCTGACTACAAATTTTGATATAATAGGAGAAATGGGTAAATACATTTTGATTCTTAGATACTATTCCATTTTTATCTTGCTGTTCAGTATTTTAACTCACTGTGTTTTTAAAAGAGCAAAAAAGGGAGGATCGTGAAAAACTGGGAATCACATATAAGTTCATCCTGAATTTTGATACTCCCCTCCCCTCCCCCGTGGTGGACCACATTCGAAGTCAGGAGGAAAAAAAAAAAGTGATATTGAGAAGAAATGCATGATTTTGAAGTCGCTTTGGAGGAAATACTTTCTCTGTGCCTAAAGAAACTGAAACCAGACTGATAAAAGAAATTTTGTAACCTAAATAAGGAACAGCATTGTCTGCCTTGAGCAAATGTTGGTGGTTCACATTAAGACATATTTTTAAAACTTTAAAAAGTGTTCATAATTAAAACTGTAGTAAACTACATTTCATTTGGGGGGGAAAATCCCAAGTATGGTGTTTGTATTAAAAGTCAGACAGTCATACCTATGCTTTTACATGAAGTTTAAATGATATACATTGTAAATATTGAATACAGTGTTTTAAAAGCATGCTTCAACATAGAAGTAGCAACAATGTAATTATTTGAAGTAACACTTAACACACTCCACTGCATTGAATGCAATGGATGAACAAGAATGTTTAAGACTGACATTTCCAAGGTTGGCTACTATGTAAGATTAAAATTCTACAAATGACAGAAAAAGCCTTAATTTTAATTTCATACAAATCTGATGCATTAGTACATTTTAAAATGTCATTGGAAATTAGATATTTTTTTTTCTTTTTTCTCTTTTTGCTTTACATCATCTGGTATGTAAATACCTTGATTAAAACCTTGTAAGCCTATTTCAAGGTTCTATAAGTTGTATAGTACAAGCGTTTTTAAAAAATCTTGGGGTGTTTTTTAAAATTAGATATATTTTGCCCAAGAATTTTTTTAACAAGATTGTTAAAACATCTTATTTAGACAGTTTGATGTACCAATTTATAATTGGATATTCAGCTTAAATAGTACGCAGAGTTGTGACTTTTATTTTTAATTAATTTTTTCCTTGTGGGTAGTGTGCATGGGATGACAAGTCTGAACAGAGGCTGAGCTGTATGAGTGTAGAGTTTGTAAATGATTCGATTGGGTAAGATTAACACTTGATTCTGAGGTATTTTTCAGGCCATGTGCATAAAACCTGCCTCAAATTTCTGTCATAACAGGAATGTAAAATAAAACTATCTATTTGAATCCTAACAGCTAGGGGGTGCAAATGTTTAGGCAGTGTATTTGAAATGTTTTGATGTCTGGGCACCAAAATGAAAAAAAAAAAACAAAAAAACCTCTTTACAGTTATACTATAAGATACAGTTAGCACCCAAAAATTACTGGTTTTTAAACTTTTGAAGTCTTATAATTAGCTTTAAAATAATGGTTTTGTAAATTGGTCTCCACAGTAATTTTGGTATTTTCCTTCTTCCCCCATTTAGAAATTTATTAAATATGAAAATTTACAGAGTCTGAAGTTGTTCGTCTTCAGGCCAAATTTTTTATGGCACTTTAGTTTTAACCACAGTACTCATTTATTACATTCATCTATTATAAAGTTTACCCTTATTTCTTTTGTTCATGGTTAGTATCTTTGGGGGATGTTATGGAAAATTTACTTTATATTTTACAAGGAGAACACTCAAATTATTCAATTATGCCTCCTAGTTAAAATTTTCTTAAATATATGTGAAACTTGAACTAAACTCTCAGTTTGCCTTTTTTGGTCTGCCAGTAACTTAAGTAGCTTGTTGCAACACCAGACTAGTTAATACTGCGTAGTAAACATATGACTGAAGTCTTTTCATCTTAATCTGAAAGAATAAGATTATGTGCTCAGTTCAGTTAATGGAAATTATTAATATTTCTTATTAAATGGTTTTTAAAATATAAAGCTACTTATCCAAATGAAATGTACCATTTAAAATACAACTATCAAGTTAACACAGACTCAAGACTATTTTATAACACAGAGTGAAGTCAGTGCTATCTTGATCCAATTTAAGCCTAAGAATCGTTGCCTTTTCCATGTTCATTAAAAACAGCAGCAAAGATTCTTTGGCAAGCAAGAAAATGTTTATTTCATAATCACTTTGAGGTTTATTTTTGGTGATGTGTTTCTGACTACCACCTTCTTTGCTCTGATCTCTCTACTAGTATTTCCCCTCATGCCATTACCACTTGATTTTCATGTCTGCTGGCAGTGAGAGGCTGAAATGACTGGCCAACTTAAGCCAAAGCTGTAAACCACAGTTGAAGTTAAGTCTTTCAATAAAGACTAGACTATATGATGAGTGACTTTTTCTTATTGTCGTTTATTACATAATTATCCGTCCAGGCTGCCATGAAAGAGGAAATTCCATTTTGTTTCATGTTATTAGTTAAGGTATATGGAGTTTACATATATTCAGGACCTATTTCTGTGTTCTGTATAAGTGATAAACATCCATTTGCTTTGCTGGGTTAAAATTTAATTTCTGGATATAGAGGAGTAGAAATTTGCATCCTTCTAAAAATGTATGTTCTGTTGAATATTCAGTTCAGTCGCTCAGTCGTGTCCAACTCTTATGCGACCCTATGGACTGCAGCGTGCCAGGCTTCCCTGTCCATCACCAACTCCTGGGGCTTGCTCAAACTGATTTCCATCGAGTTGGTGATGCCATCCAACCATCTCTGTAGAATATTAATGTAGTAAAATCTCATTAGAGTCCACAAGTCATGGGAACCATAAGTTTACCATTTCTGGATTGATCTTTGACAGTGCTATTGGAGTCGGACACGACTGAGCGACTTCACTTTCACTTTTCACTTTCATGGGTTGGCGAAGGAAATGGCAACCCACTCCAGTGTTCTTGCCTGGAGAATCCCAGGGACGGGGGAGCCTCGTAGGCTGTCATCTACAGGGTCGCACAGAGTCGGACACGACTGAAGTGACAGCAGCAGCAGCAGCAGTGCTATTAGTAAAGATTATGCTCAATAAACAGAAAAAGAATTAAATTGTCTAAACACCTTTCTAACAGGTGTGCCCAAATTATATCTTACCTATTCATTGAAAAATCAGCATTTGGGCTTCCACTTAATACATTAGAAACATTGAATTTGCATTTTTGTATGTATTGAAAAGATACAGAAATGATTTAGACTTTTACTATTTACATAAAGCCTTGAGAGGTTCAAATGAGTGGGTTTTGTTAAATAAGAATTCTGTGTGTAGTAATAAAATGTCTCACTATGTTCAGATCATTACAGATTGTATTACCATCTCTTCCACTTTAAAATAAGGAAATTATGTGAATAATTATGACATTTTAAAAATGTGTCATTCTAAGTTGTGGTTAATTAGTGTGGTATTTCCCATATGAAACCTAGGCTTGTGCCTACCTAAATTGGGTCTATTTTGGGAGAGGGGCTATTTTTTAAATAATTGCAGATAAACTAGAAACTAATTTAGAAAGTACTTTGTATAAATATCTCTTTGAGGGGCACAGATAATTTAATTTTAGAATTGCCCAAATGTGAAGGAGGTTGTTTATATCTAGAAAATAGAGGAAGGGGATTTATATGTGTTTGTGTTAGAAAAAGGGGGTGTTAATAATCACTGACCCTTTTGTTAAATTACAGTTTTGTTTGAAGGAAGAGAAGGTTAATCCATGTAACAAACATAAATTTGGCTTTTGAACAATGTCAATTAGGGTAACAGGTGATGAAAGGTACATATCCAATAAATGAATCCCTTAGTGTTCCAACTCAGTTCTAATACATAATGCTGAATTATCACTTTTCCAGATGGTTGCATTTTTCAAAATTCAGTAACCATTGTTTCTTTGAGATATTTTGAAGTCAGCTTGAAAAGTTCACCAGACATGACTAAAACTGAACTGCAATTAGATAGCTGTCAGAAGAAAGCTGGGATGGTTTTATGCTGAAAAGTAATCTCGGGGTCAAGCCGTCCAGTTGTTGATTTTGCAACTGGGCTTAGTTTGCCCTTGGACCTCCTGTTTTGACTCTTGAGTCACCCTTGTGAACTGATGAGAGTTTGCAAACAGCCTGTTGTCAGGTGGTTCTGCAGAATTTTTTATTATTTATTTTTTTTTGAGTTAAACCAGGTTTCCCTATGTATAACTAGTATCTAACTTTCCCGACCATGATGTTTTTTCCCTTCTGTTCCTGTATCTTTCTTCCTTGGGTTTCAATACACCAATGCAGAGAAGTCCACAAAACCGTCTGGACGAAATAGGCATGAAAGGTATAGCCATATGCAACTGTCCCTGTTCTGAGGATTGATATTAATACTGTATACATTTCAGATTTTCACAGTTCACTTTACTGGTTAAGAGTTGTGAGTTGAGTTGTTCCATATGTGGTGTATATGATTGCTTTTGCTCATGAAAAGAAAACCAATTCACAGGTCTTAACGTAGCTAAACAAAACATTTAATAACTAGTCCTTTTTGAAAAAGACTAAACTTGGAAGAACATTTTTAACTAAATTGGATAGGTTATATTAATATTTTGGTATAGGGCCCAGTTCATCCTTGGTTATCTGTTCAATGAGGTGGGGAAAGGAGTAGTGACTAGAGTAATAAAGATGGGAGAAGTCCTTGATTCTGAAGAGTGTTAACACGAGAATGAGACAATCCTGGGCAGGTGTAGTAAAGCATGCATGATGTCACGACTTGGGTGCTGATACTTAATATGTTAGCATACACTCTGCACATTTTGTCAAGAAGACTTAACCAGGTCATTGAAAATAAAATATCACCAACATATCTGTCTTACTTACTGGCCTTGATCATTTCAGCTTCCTTTAATGTGTATTTTTACTTTTGTGCCTATGTGTGTATTAGAATGTTGGGCACATGCTGCTGTTTTATTAATGTATTTTTAAATATTTATTTGTTTGGCTGCACCAGGTCTTCTTTGCAGCATGTGGGACTTAGTTCCCCAACCAGGGGTTGAACCCAGGTCCCCTGCATTGGGAACTTGATGTCTTATCCACTGGACCACTAGGAAGTCCTGCTACTGTTTTAAAATATTGTCTTTGAGCATTCTCAGTAAAATGGGATTAAGACATCCTTCAAAATCCATATTTAGTTTGTCATAGCCAGGAATCTTTTAGTGGATAACCTTGTTCCCAGGTTGCCTCACTACTTTTCTATCTTTGGATACTTCAGTTTCCCTCCTTTAGAATGTAAGCTCCATGGGGGCAAGGACCTTCTGATAGCTACACAAATCCTAGGTCTTAACAATATTTGGCACATGGAGGATATTCAGTAGATGTTTATTGCATGAATGTGATTGAGGAAGTAAAAGCAAATGAGTATTTTAGTCTCCCTCTTAGAATACTACATGAGTAGGCCTTGATCACAATCAACCAAGTGCTTGATAAAATGCAGACTCAGAGTCCACAGTTGTGGTTAAATGTAATCTGAGATAAAATTAATTGGCGTGGGTTCCTTTCTTCCTTTAGCTCTTGTTAGGGGAAGAAACTTTGGGCAATGGTCACAAATTTTCCCAGAAAAATCAGTATTTTAGAGTGCATGGTTACTGTGATTGTTACCCAATATAGTGTTAACCATCTTTCAAAGGTGACTAGACTATACACCTTATGATAATGTTACCAGGTAGAGACCATAGCTGTTCCTGTATAGCTCTCTTCAAGAACGTGAGTGATACTGGGCCATGGTATCAGATAGTTTAGGGAGCATTTTTTCAGAAGAGGGGCTACCAGCAAGGCAGAATTGGGTTCCTAGGCAGGCAGCATCTGAGTATAATAGACTACTTGGAAATAACCATAGGAAGTGACACAGTTGAGATTCTTGAAGTAGCAATTATTCATATGTATATAATTGCTATATATATATCATAGACATCTAAAGTCTGTGTGCTTCAGCAATACTGATAAGGACATTTCTTAAATTTCTTAAGTGAAAATTAGTTTGTAAAAGATGTGTAGGAAAACAGGTAATTTTAATAGTGTTGATTTCTCATGGTATCACCTGTGAGTGTACATTTAAAATACTGTGTTACTTAAAATATGATCTGCCCTCTATCACAAAGGGTAATGCCTTATAGTCTATATTTTTAGTTTGATTATTGAAACTGAAACTGCTAGTCGCTCAGTCTATGGCCCGCAAGGTTCCTCTGTCCATGGAGTTCTCCAGGCAAGAATACTGGAAGCAGGTAGCCATTCCCTTCTCCAGGGGATCTTCCTCACCCAGGGATCAAACCCAGGTCTCCTGCACTGCAGGTGGATTCTTACCATCTGAGCCACCAGGGAAGCCCCAAGCAAGCCCTTCACTTGATTGAGTCTTAAATGTGCCCTGAATCTAGTGCTGCTAAGCACAAAGCTTTTCAATTCTAATATGTCTGGAAATTACTTGTGTTAACTCCCAGGAGTTTACAACTGTATTCAAATTTGTTACCTCTTTCAAGCAAACCTGCCTACAATGCATCTGGGTTAGGAAGATACCCTGGAGAAGGAAATGGCAATCCGTACCAATATTCTTGCCTAGAGAATTCCATAGACAGAGGAGCCTGGTGGGCTACAGTCCATGGGGTTGCAAAGAGGCAGATATGACTGAACAACTACACTTTTCTAAAGCAAATACGTTGTCTTGACATTCAATTTGCTGATGCTTTTATTAGACCTACAGAGGCTTGAGACGAAATGCAAAAGCAGGGAAAAAAATACATCTCAATTTATAAATCTTGTCTTCACTTGCTCTCTATTCTTACCCAAGTTTGACCTGCCATCTTTTTTCATCTGGAATACTACAGCTTCCTACCTGGAATGTATGCTTTAAAAAGTTAGGACATAGGTATACATATGTGCCCAACTCTTGAGTTTCGAACATACACATTCATGTAGAGCCACTGAGATTGGGAAAGAGGCATTGACAGCACCCTAGAAGCCTTCATGCTTTTTATCTGGTCTCTAACCTCCACTTTTCCCCCTAAGATAACCACTAGCCTAATTTGTATGATCTTAAAACAGTTAGTTTTTGAACTCTACAACGCCTGCTCCTTGGAAGAAAAACTATCTCCCTGCTGTCTACCAACCTAGACAGCAGATTAAAAAGCAGAGATATTACTTTGCCAACAAAGGTCCGTCTAGTCAAAGCTATGGTTTTTTCAGTAGTCATGTATGGAAGTGAGAGTTGGACCATAAAGAAAGCGGCTGAGCACCGAAGAATTCATGCTTTTGAACAGTGGTGTTGGAGAAGACTCTTGAGAGTCCCTTGGACAACAAGGAGATTGAACCAGTCAATCCGGAAAGAAATGTCTTGAATATTCATTGAAAGAACTGCTGCTGAGGCTGAAGCTCCAATACTTTGGTCACTTGATTTGAAGAGCCAACTCAATGGAAAAGACCCTGATGCTGGGAAAGATTGAGGGCAGGAGGAGAAGGGGGCAACAGAGGATGAGATGGTTGGATAGCGTCACTGATTCAATGGACATGAGTTTGAGTAAACTCCAGTAGATAGTGGACAACAGAGGAGCCTGGCCTGCTGCAATCCATGGGGTCATAAAGAGTGGAACACAACTTAGCAACTGAACAACAATAGCAAATAATGATGATAAAGTAGGGACAGAAGAGAAATAGGGTCATGGTCTGGAGCAGACTGGAGCAGCGGTTTGGTTAGATCTATTAATAAGGGAAATATATTGCTTGGGAAGCAATACGGGTCATTCTATTATTCAAGGCACAGTTGCTGACCTCCCACCTTGTCACTCCCAAAGTCAGGCGGGCCACTGAGAGGTTCCTCTGGCAATCTAGGTAGCTACTGCTGGAGGTGGGAGCCTCTCAGTTTTCAGCTGTTTGGGGAGCAGGCAAGTCAGCTTCTTTTCAGGAGCTCCTGCTGGTGTTGATGAACATGCTTGTGGTGGTGATTGGAAAGGAAATCTTCAAGAGGGAAGCCAGTGAAGTCGCTCAGTCGTGTACGACTCTTTGCGACCCCATGTACTGTAGCCCGCCAGGCTCCTCTGTCCATGGGATTTTCCAGGCAAGAGTACTGGAGCTGGTTGCCGTTTCCTTCTCCAGGAGATCTTCTGACCCAAGGACTGAACCTGGGTCTCCCGCATTGCAGGCAGACGCTTTACTGTCTGAGCCACCAGGGAACATGCAAATCTAAGCCTTCCCTTCTCCCCTCCTGTCATCAGGCCCCCTCATCCCTGTCTTTACCACTGGCCACTGTTCCTATGTTTACAGTTGAATGAACCCTTAGTCATCTTCTTTTCCCTGATCAATCA
Source organism: Ovis aries (assembly GCF_016772045.2). Taxonomy (NCBI): domain Eukaryota; kingdom Metazoa; phylum Chordata; class Mammalia; order Artiodactyla; family Bovidae; genus Ovis; species Ovis aries. Next base: position 39,214,338 of record NC_056075.1, on the reverse strand, counting down.
GAATAAGGACAGGGTGTTCAAAAGAAAAAGTAAAAATCGAAATAATTTGGAGTTAAATTCTTAAGTTCTGGGAGCAATGATCTAGTTGACTATATACATTTACAAATTTTGAAAAGTTTGGCAATTATTTCCTTTTTTTTTTTTCACCCAAATTTCATTCTTACTTTAAGCTGAAAACTGTACTGTAGATGTAAAACGCATATGTGCTTAGTCGGGCCCAACTCTTTGTGACTCTGTGGACTGTAGCTAGCCTGCCAGGCTCCTCTGTCCATGGGAATTGTCCAGGCAAGAATACTGGAGTGGGTTGCCATGTGCTCTAGGGGATCTTCCAAACCCAGGAATCGAGCCCAGGTCTCCCGCATTGCAGGCAGGTTCTTTACTGTCTGAGCCACCAGGGAAGCCCAAAAGAATGAATAGTTTTGTTTTTTAATTTAAAAGAACAAAAGCAAACCAGAAAATAACAAATGTTGATGAGGATGTGGGGAAATTGAAACACTTGTGTACTGTTGGTGGGAACGTGAAACTGTGTGACCGCTGCGAAAAGCGGTCTGGAGAGTCCTCAAAAAATTAAAAAATAGAATTTACCATATGACCTGGTAATCTCATTCCCAGATATATGTCCAAAAGAACTGGAAGCAGATTCTCAAAAAGATATTTGTGTTCCCATGTTTATAGCAGCATTATCCACAAAGCTGAGATGGAAGAAACTCAGGTGTCCATTGACAGATGAATGGATTATGCAAAATGTATATATATACCATGGAATATTATTCAGCCTTTTAAAAGGAAGGAAATTCTACGCAGGCTACAACCTGGATAAAGCCTGAGGGTGTTGTGCTAAGTGAAATAGTTCAGTCGCTCAGTCGTGTCCGACTCTTTGTGACCCCATGAACCACAGCACGCCAGGCCTCCCTGTCCATCACCAACTGCCAGAGTCCACCCAAACCCGTGTCCATTGAGTTGGTGATGCCATCCAACCATCTCATCCTCTGTCGTCCCCTTCTCCTCCTGCCTTCAATCTTTCCCAGCATCAGGGTCTTTTCAAATGAGTCAGCTCTTCACATCAGGTGGCCAAGCCAGTCACAAAAAGAAAAATACTGTGTAATTTTGTAATTCCTCTTATATGAGACATCTAATGTAGTCAAATTGATGGAGACAGAAAGGAAAATGAAAGTTACCAGGAACTGAAGGGAAGAGGGAAAGGGGAAATGTTTCATGGGGATAGTTTCAGATTTGCAGGATGAAAATGTTCTGGAGATTCGTTTCTCAACAGTGTGACCCTACTGAACTGTACAGTTAAAACTGGCTAAGATGGAAAATTTTATGTTGTGTATTTTCAACACGATAAAGTATGTAACTTTTGAATTTTATGGATCACATTTAAAAAATAATAATAAACAAAAGAATGATTACTGTTTGGGCCTAACCACTCTTCCTTTCGGATTTGTCAGCACTTTCTGAATTCTTCTCATTTTCTCGCTGACAGAATTAGATCCTCTGTGTAAATTTACTCAGTTTTCTTGTTAGGTGACTTTCCTCTTCAGAAATAGTACTCTTCCACTGGTTTTGCTTTGTTAAGTCTACATTTTATGTAACCAAACTTAGTTATGTAAGACATTTAGGTGAGTTAAGATCTCAGCTAGTCGTCAGCTTATTAGCAAATTTCCTCTTGACTTAAACTACCTTAAGCTGATTTTAGTCTACTGGTATTTCTTAGCCAGTGGCATAAAAATATTAAATGTGAAAAAATAAGTTAGGCCACCAACCTCAACAACACTAGGAGGGCAATGCACGCAAAATGTAGCAGATAGCAGTCTGATCCTCAGTTGCTGCGTATCCATTTAGCCTGTGAAGTCAAGAACGGTGTGTTTGCCCTCGGAGAATTTACTGCTGTTTATGTTAAGGGTGAAAAAAGCCTGGTGGCCCTGACTTAAGAAGGTTGAGGGTAGTGGTGGCTGAGAACAGACGTGGTCTCAGCTGGCAAGATTGTTTGAGGTTTCAAATGGTGCCACAAATTTTACCTGTATCTATAAATCCCTTCAAAACATGGTCCCCAATCCAAAATGGCACTTGATAGCCCATTTTATAAATGTGTGGGATTAACAGTTTATTAAAGAAAGTCTTTTGGTATTTATGACTGGAAGCTTGTGAAAATAAGTAGTGTAAGTAGACTCTCCTATCCTTATCAGTAGAGATCACATAACAAGACTGATAACCAGAAATTTGTGGTATTTGCCTCCCTGTAAAAGTAACTCCTTTTTATGAGCTTAAAACTTTGGGTCTGTCTGACAATTGCCAGATCTCTGTGCGGAACTAATGCCTACTCTTAAGAAGTGTAGCTGTCCAGACTAAGGTGCATTTATCCAGCTGCTGGGCCAACAGCCCTCACTGCGTTCAGCTTGCTTACAAACTCATTTAAGTGTGCATATGTAGGTGCATGTTCATTTGTGTATGGTGGCAGTGGGTTAGTCACTAAGTCGTGTCTGGCTGTTGTGACCCCATGGACTATAGCCCACCAGGCTCCTCTGTCCGTGGGTTTTCCCAGGCAAGAATACTGGAGTGAGTTGCCATTCCCTTCTCCAGGGGATCTTCTGACCCAGGGATCGAACCTGGGTCTCCTGCATTGTTCAGTTCAGTTCAGTTGCTCAGTCGTGTCTGACTCTTTGCGACCCCCATGAACTGCAGCACGCCAGGCCTCCCTGTTCATCACCAACTCCCAGAGTCCACTCAAACCCATGTCCATTGAATCAGTGATACCATCCAACCATCTCATCCTCTGTCGTCCCCTTCTCCTCCTGCCTTCAATCTTTCCCAGCATCAGGGTCCTTTCCAATGAGTCAGTCCTTCGCATCAGGTGGCCAAAGTATTGGTGTTGATTCAGCTTCAGTGTCAGTCCTTCCAAAAAATATTCAGGACTGATTTCCTTTAGGATGGACTGGTTGGATCTCCTTGCTGTCCACTGATCCAACTCTCACATCCATACATGACTACTGGAAAAACCATAGCTTTGACTAGATGGACCTTTGTTGGCAAAGTAATATCTCTGCTTTTTACTATGCTGTCTAGGTTGGTCATAGCTTTTCTTCCAAGGAGCAAGCACCTCTTAATTTCATGGCTGCAGTCACAATCTGCAGTGATTTTGGAGCCCTCCAAAATAACGTCTCTCATGGTTTCCATCGTTTCCCCATCTATTTGCCATGAAGTGATGGGACCGGATGCCATGATCTTAATTTTCTGAATGTTGAATTTTAAACCAGCTTTTTCACTCTCCTCTTTCAATTTCATCAAGAGACTCTTTAATTCATCTTCGATTTCTGCCATAAGGGTGGTGTCATCTGTGTATCTGAGGTTATTGATATTTCTCCTGGCAATCTTGATTCCAGCTTGTGCTTCATCCAGCCCGGCATTTCACATGATGTACTTATATGAGGCACATGTAGAAGAGCACAAGGAATCTGAAGACCTTCATTCCAGTCCTATTTTTTCAGTCTTTTATCTACTTCCACGTAATAAGAACGACATAAAATCCTGTTGTCTCTTAAGGCAACCGTATTAGAAAGCCTTACCACGCTGTCCAGCATCTCTTACAAGCACTTTGCGTGTCTTTGGGGTTGGGTTCCCTGTTCCCAAAAGCCTGTGTTTTCCTTTCTTCTTGCATTTTCTCATATTATAGGGGCTTCCCGGGCGGCTCAGATGGTAAAGAATCTGCCTGCAATGCAGGAGACCTGAGTTCTATCCCTGGGTCAGAAAGATCCCCTGAAGAAGGAAATGGCAGCCCACTCCAGTATTCTTGCCTGGAGAATTCCATGGACAGAGGAGCCTGGCCAGCTACAATCCATGGGTTCACAAAGAGTCAGACATGACTGAGTGACTTTCACTTCACTTCATATTGTTGTAGAATATCCTCCAGTAGTTTCCTAAGAAATTCAATGACAATTTGATTTCTTTCTTTTTTAGAACTATTTATTTATTTGGCTTTGCTGGGTCTTCACTGTGGCATGTGGAATCTAGCTGCAATCTGCAAACTCTTACTTGCTGCATGGAGGATCCAGTTCCCTGACCAGGGATAAAACCCAGGCCCCCTGCATTGGGAGCGTGGAGTCTTAGCCACTGGACCACTAGGGAAGTCCCAAAACTTTGATTTCTGAACCTTTGTATGTGAGCTGGTTTTGCGAAACACAGCATCTTTCATTGTGGCGCTAGGGCTCTTTCTTGCAATGTGGGGGCTCCAGAATCCGTGGGCTCAGTAGTTGCAGCTTGAGGGGTTAGTTACAGTGCAGCTTGTGGAATCTTAGTTCTCCATCCAGGGACTGGAAGGTGGATTCTTAACCACTGGACCACCAGGGAAGTCCCCTGATCTTTGCAATTAAAAAACTTCAACAATTTTGTTGAGATAAAATGTATATACCACAGAGTTCATCTATTTAGAGCATAAAATTACATGCCTTTTAGCATATTTACAGAGCTGTGCAGCCATCACCATAACCTAATTTTAGGACTTTTTCATCATCCACCAAAGAAAGTTGGTACCTATTAACAACAGTTAATTAACCCCATCTACTCTCTGGGGCTTCCTTGGTGGCTCAGGAGTAAAAAATCCACTTGCCAATACAGGAGACGTGGGTTTGATCCCAGGGTTGGGAAGATCCCCTGGAGAAGGAAATGGCAACCCACTCCGTTATTCATGCCTGGGACATCCCATGGACAGAGGAACCTGGTGGGCTACAGTCCATGGGGTTGCAAGGAATTGGCACAACTTAGCGACTCAGCAATAACAATAATCTGCTTTCCATCTCTACAGACTTGTCTATTTTGAAATGTATCTAAATGTGATCATACAATATGTGGTTTTCTGTGATGGTTCTTTCACCTAGTGAAATATTTGTTTAGGTTCCTACATGTGGTGTATGTCAAGGCTTCACTCATTTTTATTGTTGAATAACAATCTATTGCATGGTTATCTGTGTATACATTCAACAGCTGATAGACATTTGGGTGGTTTCCAGTTTCAGGATATTACAAACAAAGCTGCTGTGAATATTCATGTATAAGTCTGTAATAGACATATGCTTTTATTTTTCTTGATCTAATGCCGAGAAGTGGAATATTTGAATTATACGGTCTATATATGTTTGACTTTGAAAAAAATTTTCATATTCTCACCAGCAGTACACTTTCCATAAGCTTTTTGGAAAGAGCTGTTTTGAAATTTCATGCTGGTGTACTTTGTTGTAGGTGTATCATTATGTCCACTTTGTGGGCTCTTTCAGTTTGGAGATGAGTTTTCTTCCGTCTGGACAATTTTGTGGAATTGGATCTTTCATTTCCTTTCTGCTATTTTCTCTGCAATGTCTTTCTAGAACTTCTATTGCTCAGGCTGATTCTTTCACTAGTTTTCTTTCTTTCCTATTATACATTGTTTCATTTGTTCTAATTTTTAGGAGATTTCTTTGACTTTTTCTTCCACCCTCCTTTAAAAAATAATTGTTTTTGTATTTATATTCTAAGCTCTGTTTCTATTATGGATGCAATAACTTCTCTCTCTCTCAGGTAATTACAGTTTTTAAAAAAGATTTATTCTACTGTCTCCATTGTCTTTCCTCTGAATTCTTCTGTTTGTTCTGGTTTCTCTCTCAGGCTGGAGGCATTCCTTGAATGTCTGTGATCTTCACATACCCCTCATATTTCAGAGGGAGATGTCAAAAGCTCTCAGAAGCTGCATGTGGATGGTGTATTTCTCTATGATTGGTTAGACATGACACCTTTGGGGAATCCCTGAATATTAATATCTATTGTGCTTTGTTTGATATTTATTTGGAGGGAGATATTAAATGTGTCCAGGGCTCCCGACTGCTGGCTTTCTGGGCGCAGGGAGGGGAAGGGGCCTCCCGATTCAGGATGCAGAACTTCACCCTCATAGAGCCCAGAATCCCACTTGCAAGTCAGTCCCTAAGTCCACAGCCTCCGTGCCCCCACATTTCCCACAGTCATTTCTGGTTTCCTGGGCTGGGGTGGGAGGGAGCCTGAGGCCTCCTTGGATTGATCCAAGACCCATTTCCAGCCCTTACCTGTCCTGTAGTGGGTGGTCCTGTGGCTTTTGGTTCACAGCTCACGGGTGGCTCTGCAGGGTACACTGGCCTCCTGCCAATGCCCAGCTGCCCATATTGGGTGGAAGCTCCTTTCTCTTGTTGAAGCAGTTTCTGCTGCTCCATCAGCTTTCAGATTGGCTGGCATTTTATAATATTGTTAATCAACTACGCTTTAATTAATAAAGAAGAAGAAGAAGAAATCTCTCTTCCGTTTTTGCCTCCTTTCTTGTACACCTCATCCAGGCAGGTTTGCACTTAAAAAAAAATTTTTTTTAATTATTTATTTTTAGCTGCACTGGATCTTTGTTCTGTGTGCAGGCTTTCTCTAGTTGTGGGGGGCAGAGGCTTCTCTCTAGTTGCGTTGTGACGGCTTCTCATTGCAGTGGCTTCTCTTGCTGCGGAGCTTGGGCTCCAGGGTGTGCAGGCTCCGTAGTTACGCTCCTGGGCTCTAGGCCACAGGCTCAGTAGTGGTGGTGCCTGGGCTTCGTTGCTGCAAGGCATGTGGGGTCTTACTGGGTCAGGGATAGAACCCGTGTTCCCTGCACTGGCAGGTGGATTCTTAACCACAGGACTACCGAAGAAGCCCAGGTGTGTACCTTATTATCGAATACACCTTATTTGTAATGTCTTTTCTGTCATCTTAGTGGAGTTTGGGGAGAGAGGGGATAAGTACTTCCCTTCTGGATTCATCAGCGCATTGGTGTTCCCTGTGTGACAGGCACTCCTCCGGGTGCTGGGATGGCAGCTGACATTCTAGGGAGAATGGAGACTAGGGTGTGTGTAAGGAGTCCGTGGAGAGCAGACATATGTAGTAAGTAGGTAAGTTCCAGTGTGTTAGAAGGTGTGCGCGCTACAGAGAGACAGGGAAGGGATGGAGGGAAATGGAGTGTGGAAGTTCAGGGATGAGGCTGCCATTTGAAACACTGAGGAGGTAACATTTGGATGAAGACCCAAAGAAGCTGAGGGCATGCACCATGCATACCCAGGGCAGGCTGCTCCAGACAGAGAGAAGCGCAAGGCCATGAGGTGGGATTGCTGGCGGTGGGGGGTCAGGGGTAAGGAGGATTTGCTAGAGCAGATGAGTGAGGGGAGAGAACAGGAAAGGAGCTCAGAGGTGGAGAGAGGTCCCAGTCACGTGGGGTCTTGTCAGTCTTTATAAGGTCTTGGGCTTTCTCTTGGGGCCACATGGGGAGCCACTGTCGTTTTGAGCAGAGGGTTGACATGGTGAGACATCCCTTATTCGAAAGGCTCACTCTGGTTGCTGGGTTCAGAACAGACCATGGCAATTGGAAGCAGGGTGACCTGTCAGGAGGCTGCTGCAGTGAACCAGAGCAGTGGATGGTGGCTTGGATGGGGGTGATGTGGAGATTGAGATGGAGCATGGGCTTCTGGATTTATTTTGAATGTAGAACCTGCAGAGTTCCTTGGACTCTGATGTGAGATGTGAGAAAAAGGATGATCAGAAATGACTCCAAGATAATTGGCCTGAGCAAGGGTGGAGCTGTCTTTAGTCGTGATGAGAAGGCTGCAGGTGGGTGGAGTGGGTGTGGATGGGAAGAGGAGGTTCCTTCCCAGACTCACTTGGTTTGCAATGTCTTAGCTGGCTTCCAAGAGGAGACATCAAACAGGCAAGACCAGGCTGGAGATGGAAACGTGGGAGTCCCCTGGTCTAAGAATGGCATTTCACGTGGGCTTAGGTGAAACTGATGTGTCTATGCAGGTTCGATTGCTTGTAACCACCCTGAGGGAGAAGATTGATGGTGGGGGAGGTTGTAGGGGTGGGTGAAGGGTACCTGGGAACTCTGAACTTTCTGTTTAATTGTGCTGTGGGACCAAAATTCTTCTGAGAAACAAAGTCTATTTGTTTATGAGACTTGATGGTATGGCCAAGGGAGTAAGCGTGCAAGACAAGAGATCCAAAAAACCTGCAGCGCCCTCCTTCAGGAGGAAGGAGAGGTGGCAGTAGGGACAGCCAGTGTGGCAGAAAGAAAGAAGAGTAGGAAAGCGTAGTGTCTTGGAAGTCAAAGGAAGGAAATGGTTCAGGATGGGGGGCAGGATCCACAGGGTCAATGCTGACAGTGGGTCACGTAAGACGGAGATGGAGCTGACTGTTGGAATTCCCAAGGGGATGCCAGTGTGACTTTGCAAGAGCAGCTGAATGGGGTGGCGAAGATGCAGGCAGACTGGAGAGGCCTAGGAGGGTGAGAGGAGACAGTGGCTGCAGGCAGCTAATGGAGGCACTTTGCTGAGAAGCTGCAGTGAAACAGAGCAACAGAAAACTTTTTTTTTTTTTTGCTTTGAGATCGGAGAAATGCAAGTATGACCGCACGATGCTATAATTCAAATCTGTCTTTGCTTAGCAGGAATCCCAATTTGAATTTTAAACGTACAGAAAGCCCTGCCTTTTTTTAAGGTGCATCTTCACGGATGCAGCATGATACAAGACAGAGAGAGTTGAGCCAGGAAGACCACCTTCCGATGACTCAGGAAAGCAAGCATCACTCCTTGGCAAAGTCATCTGGATCTCAGTTTCCTGATCTGCAGCTTAAGATGCTGATCTCCAAGGATCTAGCTATGATATGGCATGCATGGGTGACTTGAAAAGCAAGGGAGATCAAAGCTGGGAAAGGCAGTCAATATCTGCTCGCTTCTTCCATGGGAAATTAAGAGTTTAAAGAAAGCACAACTAATGTTGTAAAGATGTGGGCTTAAGTATTTGTAGATTAATGGTAGTAGGGATTTTGATCAGTTTCCAACTGCCAAACCCATCCCCTCATTGAAAAGCATATTCACTGTAGAAATTTTATAAAACATGAAAATATAATAATGAACATTAAAATCACCCATTATCCCAACATCTAGAGATAAATGATAGTAACATTGTGGAGTCATTTCCTTCCACCTCTCTATCCATAAATATAATACCGTATTTCCTCTCTTCCCCCAATGAAAAATGCCTCTATAATTGTATCCTGTTTTTTTCAGTGACAGCTTCACAAGCATGTTCCCAGCATCACCAAATATTCTTCACTACTTCTTGAAAAGTGAAAGTGAAGTTGCTCAGTTGTGTCTGACTCTTTACCACGACCCCATGGACTGTAGCCTACCAGGCTTCTCAGTCCGTGGGATTTTCCAGGCAAGAGTACTGGAGTTATCATTTCCTTCTCCAGGGGATCTTCCCAACCCAGGGATCGAACCCAGGGCTCCTGCATTGTAGGCAGATGCTTTACCCTCTGAGCCACCTGGGAAGTCCATACAGCTGTTCAACAGGAATACACTGTTACTAGGAATACACTGTAACTTAGTCTTTCTATGAATGGGCATTTATAGCTATCATAAATAGCGCTGATAAAAGAAGTGTTAGGATGTTCAACTTTGCACGTAAATCTTTGTATTTCAGGCTTCCCTGGTAGTCCAGTGATTAAGAATCCACCTTGCAACACAGTGAACACCAGTTCAAGTCCATGGTCCAGGAAGATCCCACCTGTCTTGGGGCAACTAAGCCCATGTGCCACAATAGCTGAGCCTGTGCTCCAGAGTCCCGTGCTCCAGAGTCCCATGCCCCAGAATCCCATGCTCCAGAGTCCCGTGTTCCAGAGTCCCATGCCCCAGAGTCTTGTGCCCCAGAATCCCATGCTCCACAACGAGAGAGGCTGTGGCAATGGGAAGCCCACGCATCGCAACTGGAGGGTAGCCCCCACTGGCTGCAACTAGAGAAAGCCAGCACACAGCAACGAAGACCCAGCAGAGCCAAAAAGGTTTAAAAATGAATAAACAAATAAATAAATCTTTGCATGTCTTATTCTTTCTTTGGCATAAACAGCCAGTTGTAGAATTATTCACTGGTCCAATGGGTGGAAACATTCTCAAGGTTCTTGGGCATATTGCCAAAAACCACCTTAACACATCTGCCTCTCTTACCTTCCAGAGAGGTTGTAACAATTTACTTTCCTGCCTTCACTGTGTGTGTCGATTGCATCATGCTGTTACAAACCCTGCCAACTTCCTATGATTTCTTTTTAAAAGTCACCTCTTACTGAATATAAGCCAAAGTTTATTACTTATTAAAACAGCATTGTAGGGGGAGTGATCCAGATTCCAGTATATTTTTGTGTGCCTACATGCTCTGGGCACTGTGCCAGATGCTTTCTTGTTTACTCCTGTTTATTGTGAACACCACACCCTTAGAATGTAGGTGGCATCCTTTTCTTGTCCAATCCTAGGAGTCTGTGTTGAAAGACACACAATTGGGGAATTCCCTGGCAGTCCAGTCATTAGGATTCTGCACACCTGCTGCCAAGAACACAGGTTTGATCCCTGCTAAGGGAACTAAGATCCTGCAAACTTCGAAGTGCGGCCAAAAAACCCAAAAGACACACAGTTGGTCTCATGTATGGTCAAGATCGATACCCAGGGCTCTTGATTCCAAGCTTGACACTTCAGTATTTACTTATTTTACTATACCGCACCTGCTTCAAATGGTTGAGAATAATCTTTATGACTCTAAGCCATATTCCATTTTATTGTGTGTGCTCAGTCCCTCAGTCATGTCCGACCCTCTGTGACCCCATAGCCCAACTAGGCTCCTGTACTCGTGGAATTTTCCAAGCAAGAATACTGGCGTGAGTTGTCATTTCTTCCTCCAGGGATCTTCCAAACCCAAGGATGAACCCACATTTCCTGTGTCTCCTGTGTTGGCAGGCAGAGTCTTTACCACTGCACCACGTGGACTCAATTTTATTATTAAAGACTAAAAGATATTTACAGCTTACCAGTTTTTTTTTAAGGTTTTGAGAATAAAAAATATCAAATCCTAGAGTCGATAATAATCCTGAAATTCTGCTTTACCAGGAGACATCCTAGTCCCCTGCTCCTCACCTAGTCAGAGTGAAAGTGGTTCAACAAAAGGAAGGGGCCAAGCCGATTGTCCTCTTCTTTCCTAGATTTGATTGCTGCTACTGCTGCTGCTAAGTCTCTTCAGCTGTGTCCAACTGTGCAACCCCATAGACTGCAACCGACCAGACTCTGTCCATGGGATTTTCCAGGCAAGAGTACTGGAGTGGGTCACCAGTGCCTTCTCCACCTAGATTGGTTACCGGTGTTTGTAAAGGCTTGAGATGAGCTATAGAAAGTGAGTGATGCTATTTGGATGGAGAGTATCTTTAGGTACTGCAAACCACAGGCAGCACTTGGATCCTGTGGGAGGGGTATGTGTGAGTATTTTATTTTGGCAAGCCTTAGGAACCAGGAGTCTATATACTTCTATACTTGGTCTTCTGCACAGCATACATTGAAAACTGGCTGCTGGATCTTCAGACACTTGAGACAAGTATTTATAGCAATTTCATGAGGACAGTCTTTTCATGCCCTGAAACAAATTTTAAACTGTGATCGTTGACCCATGGGTCTTTATTTCTGTACTCACTATCTGATGTGCTAACAGGACGGTAGAAGTGAGTTGAAGCTGTTCTATTTTCCCTTCATTTCAAAAAGGCCTGGCCACAGTCTTTAGCTCCGAACAGCTTAATATGGATGTCCTAGGCCATGCCAGGTTTGTTTTTTTTTTTTTTTTTCCCCAGGATACAGCGAGGGTGGACTTGGAAACTGGCATAACATTGAGCTGTGCCTAAATTTCACCCATTGCCAGCCTCTCTATTTCCCGTGTTAGGATGACTTGTAGTCTCTCCTGAGGAACTTTTGGGGAGGTTCTGCACAATTTCCTGGTTCTTGCTATGATAATGCAGCATCATTAAGGTGCTGGACTTGCAGACTATAAAAGTCCTGCTCTGACAATGGCTGAACCTGCTGCCTATTTAAGCAGGATATTTAAGCACCACGGTTCAATCCTGTTACAACCAAGAGGAAAGAGGAGGCCCAGAGCAGGCTGACAGCAGGAGGGGCTTCAAGAAACCCGAGCTTCTCAGATGGTTCTCGCGCTATTCCTGGTCATGGTGGTCTCCTAGAACTGCAGCTGAAAACCCCTGTACCCTTCAGGAGCTAGAAAAGCTTCTCTCCAGCAGGAGAGGGGCAGTGTGCTTAGAAATACTCTGAGCAAAATACTTTGAGAGGGGAAGGGATGGGAGGGACAGAAATGAGAAGCAGCCATAGAAGGCCAGAGACAGGGTGGGATTGGGACCGAACCGGTGGGTGGAGGGAGGGAGGAAAAATAAGCGGAATGGGAAGCTGAGAACAGAAGATATAAAAGAAAGTGCCAACTAGTGAAAATCTTGAGAAAGGATGGTTGGAGGGGGGACCGACGACTGGGCAGCAGTTGAGAAAAATAGCAATTAGTACTGCTAAAAATAAAGACCAATTTAGAGACAAAGCCAGATACACAGGAGGAAAATAGGACTGCCAGAAAGACAATTCCTCGTAAACCAGATCCTCAAGAAAGTGAGGCTAATGATACCCCTTCTCGGGATGTTTTGCAGAAGAAATGAGACGATAGATTTGAGTGGAGCTGGCCACGCAGAGCAGGTGACCGGCGGCGGGAAAGGAGGAATCAGAAGCAGGGCTCAGTGTGGCCCGAGTGATTTCCAGGGTTGATCGCTAAGGCCCTGCCGACAGGTGCACCACGTGAGCGGCGCCCCAAGTTAGGGTCTCCCGCCAGCCGGCGTGACGGGCAGAGGCATCGCTCAGCGCTGAGACCGGAGGGGGTCCTACGGAATTCTCCCGAGGTCGGCCCTTGGAGCCTCAAGACCAAGGGCAGGAGGCGCCCAAATTTCGGTGCCCGCGCAGCGCGGCCCGGGAGAGGGCGCCCACCCGCGCGGGCTCGGCTCGCTTCGCCCGCGGACATCGCGGCCCGGGGCCAGGCGACGCTCCCGCTGGCTTTCGCGGCCGTGGGAGGGCCCAACTCCCATGGTGTCGGGTAGGCCGGGGAGCGCAGGAATCCTGGAACCCGAGGGCAAGAGGGCGAAGGCCGTGGGTTGCACCTGGGCTTTGCAGAACCACGAGATCTCGGCTTTCCGGTCTCGGAACCAGGAGGTGACCCTCACCTGCCGCCCAGCAAAAGCGCGCGGAATCACCAGGCGCAGGGCGCCGGAGGATCTGCGCCCGTTTCTCGGGGCTGCAGGAAAACGGCTGGAGGCCGGGACGGGCGCTGGAGCTGGGAGCCGGGCAGGGCTGGGCGGGGCTCGGGCGGCATCCCTGGAGAACCCCGCCAGGCGGCGAGGGATCCCCGGGACGCGCGAACCGCCAGGGCAAGGCTCCTAAGTCTCGGGCAGCGCGGGCCACTTCCGAGCGAGTGCGCGCCTTCTTGGGCTCTTGGCCGGGCTCTTGGACTCCCGGCGTTTGGGAGTCACCCGGGTGCGCCCTGCCCGCCCAGGCACCCCGGGGCGGGACCACGGGGGCCCCACGGGGGCGGGCCGGTAGGGCGCACTGATCGCGCCACGCGGCGCTTGGCCCGGCGGAGGGCGGCAGGGTGGGGGCTGCGCGCTCCGGGGCGGTGCTGAGCCAGCTCCTCCTCCTCCTCTGGCCTCCTCCTCCTCGCCTTCCTCCGGCTCAGCCGCCGCGCAGCCCGGCTGCTCCTCCTTCCTCCCCGGGGTGCTCGCGGCGATGTTTAACCGCGCTGTGAGTCGACTGAGCAGGAAGCGGCCGCCGTCAGGTAAGCGGTTTCCAGGGCTCCGCGGGCTGGGGATTGGGGAGCCCCCAGGGGCCAGGATGAGCCGACCGGGCCGGTGCTGCCTGCCCCACCCCCCGGGCATCCTTCCCTCCTGCCCGGGGTCGGGCGCGGCTCAGCGATGCCCCGGGCAGGACGCGCCACTTCTCCCTGCTCTGTCCAGCGTCCCCGCGGTCCCAGCCGCGGCGGGAGCGCTGAGTCCCGAGACGCGCGCTGGGGAGGAAGTTTGTCTGAAAGGAGGAACATCAGCCGTTTTCTTTTTAGTGATGGTCTGGGAGAAAAAGGAGATCCAAAACACCTCCAGACTTTGGAGGTAGTATGGGCTCTAGATTCCGAAAGCAGAACCGAGTTCTGGAGGTCTCCGCCTCCGCTGCGGGTGTTGGTGCGCAGCGCGGAGCCCGCGGAAGGAACCCCAGGACCCGGGGGATCCGACTGGGCGGCCTGGCCTGGGTTGCTGGGCGTCTTCGGTTCTGCGCCGAGGAGCCGAAATGTAGGGCGGAGAAGGACGGTGAATACCAGGTGAAGGGCGCATCTGCAGCTCGCGCCAGGAAACAACAGACGTTACAAAGGATTCAGTTTGGCCGTCACTCTGGACCAGCCTGTCACTCTGGACCAACCACAGTTCGGAGCGATTCGATAGGACGAAGAGCTCGTGGTGAAGATGAAACCATCCCTTGATTCCAACCATCTCACCCTTTTTGTTCCTTGCAGCTCAGCCCCTTTTAGCGCTCCAAGTGGGACCCAGTACGTGTTCTGTGAATTCTCTCTTCACCCTTAGGGCAACCCACTGAGATAGGCATTGTCCTCAGCCCTCGCCACCAGGGAGCTGTTAGGTAACTTGCTCCAAGTCACACTTAGGTGGTGGAGAATCTTTCAAACGCAGCTCAGCCTGACTCTGGAGTTCAGAGGCTTTTCTGCCACCTCCCACTCCAAGAGTCGCTTCTGCTGGTACCAAGAGAGTCTGTACATGTTGGCCCCTATCTTTTTTTCACCTCGTGTCTTATTTTATGAGACTGTGGTTAAGAGGATGAGTTGAAAGCAGATCGACTGAGTCCAAGTCCCCCCTCCACTACTAGGCACACTGCTGCTGCTGCTAAGTCGCTTCAGTCGTGTCCAACTCTGTGAGACCCCAGAGACGGCAGCCCACCAGGCACCCCCGTCCCTGGGATTCCCCAGGCAAGAACACTGGAGTGGGTTGCCATTTCCTTCTCCAATGCGTACATGCATGTTAAGTCGCTTCATTTGTGTCTGACTCTATGCGATCCCGTGGACAGCAGCCCACCAGGCTCCTCTGTCCACGGGATTCTCCAGGCAAGAATTATCGGAGTGGGTTGCCATTTCCTTCTCCAACTGGGGGCACTATCTCTGTTCAGACAAGGATCTGCATAATGGCAATAAAATACCGCTCCTTAAACGCTGAATTGAAACTGCTTTCCCTTCCATCATATTTTGCAAATTATTCCCTCTAATATTGAGAACAACTCAAAGTAGGACTCCACAGAGTTACTGTAAATTGCTTATATTAGTGTTAGTATTAGGGGTCATGTAAACCTTTCTGTGTTGCCTGTGAGTCAAAGGATTTCCCTGTTGGGTGTTTGCTTTGAAAGTGATAGTCACTCAGTTGTGTCCGACTTTGCGACCCCATAGACTGTAGCCCACCAGGCTTCTCTGTGCATAGAATTCTCCAGGCAAGAATGCTGGACTGGGTAGTCATTTTTTTTCTCCAAGGGATCTTCCCGACCCAGGGATCAAACCCAGGTCTCCTGCATTGCAAGCAGATTCTTTACTGTCTGAACTGTTCGAGTTAGCCATTCCCTATTGTTGGATGTTCACAGGCCGAAGGAGTGGTGGTCAGAGCTTGGACTCGGAAGTTACTTACACCCCTGGTTCCTACCCTGACCCTAGCATTCAGCTGCCTTGAGCAAGTTACTTGACCTCAGAGCCCATTGCTAAATGGGAAATTTGGAACCTGGTTGCTAAACCATAGGTAGCTCGAAATTGGCTATTAGTGGCCATTTCCACCATGGAAATCAGCAAATGTTAAAAATCACGTTTTCTTTTTAAATCTTTTTATTCTAGGAAAGCTGGTTTACCAGCATACTTATGTGTCCATTTTCCCATCTGTACAGTGGGTTTCATAGAATTGTGGAACCAAACATACAAAAGCATATATATAATATAATATTATATATATGTATATATGTATATATATATATATATATATATATATATATATATATATATGAAGTCTCCAGTACAGTGCCTGGCATAACTGAGTATAATGGTTAGCTGTTACCTTTTCCCCCTTTTTCCTATCATAAATAGAGCTGCTTTGAACATCCCTGCACAGGTCGCTTTTGGGGTGAGGTCTTCCAAATAGAACAAATGAATTATGGATCACACATAGTTTTAGGGTGCTATTGCATATGTGCAGATTGTACCCCGGAAAGACTAGGGCAGTTTTAGGAATACCAGTGAAGTGTACCTCTTTCAGAGTAACACATTTTAAGGCTGATGAAATGTGGTTGGATCACTGATAGAAAGATCAATAGCTAAAAATCGTGGACTGGTGTTAAGTGTCTGGCTTCCAGGAGCCTGATTTCTTTATGATTTTTAGGTTTAACGTCCGTCTCTGGATAGGAAAGGACAAACGAGCCTCTGCAAGTTTGGTCATTACCACCCAGCAGTGAGAAAGGGGGAATGTGGGCCCTGAGGCAAAGGCACTGGGAAGCCAGCCAAGTGATCCAGGGGACCCTGGACTGAACTTTTTTTTCTCTCTCTTTTGGTGATTCTGAATTATTTTCCTAAAGTGGCTGTCCAAATTGTATCAGCATCTGGCCCCACAAAAACTCAATCCATTCCTGCTGGACCCTGACTCAGACCTGGCTGCAGTCCTGCCTCCCAGCTCCTTTTACTCCAAACCTTTTCTGTTTTTCCACAAAATCTCACTGGAGACCATATCTTTAAACTGAGGTTTGGCACTCCCAACCCTTAATTCCAAGTTTCGAAGTGTGATTCAAAGTGTGAATGTTCTCCTTTCTGAGGTTTCTCAAAGTGTGTTCGTGAACCACAAGAGGGTGGGGGTGGTCTGATAAAATGCAGCTTTCCAGGCCATGACCCAGACCCCTCCCCTGTCTGATTCTGTCTTGGGCACCTAAGGTGGGAGGGAGTGTTGGCTGCATTTTTGACAAGCGCTCAATTGATTCTTAGGCTACTGAAGTGTGAGGAACCCTGGACGATTCCCTGCCCCCACCCTGCCCCCCACGATGACTTGTGACATTGATGGTACCTGGGATGCTCTTCACTTAAAAAAAAAAAAAAAAAGCCAAAGCCGTACCCTTCCACCGCCCCGTGTGACCAGACCAGGACTGAACCACTGGGGGAATTTCCCCACCCAGCCCCGAGCCTGTTATACATTATCCCATTAAACCTCTGGGACCAGTTGCAGATTTATTGCTGGGCTTAAGTTTTTATTTAAAGATGACAGTTGACATAACAATTTAATGTCTTTGTTATAACAACTCTACAGCAGGATTGGCTTGGCTGCTGGGGGAAATTTTCCCTGCAGAACATCACTGGGCTGGCCTGTGGGCTCGGAGAGAAGGAGACAGAGAGGCCGGGCTGGGAGAGGCTCATCGTTTATACATGCGTGTTCCATGCCGGCTGAGTCCTCAGTGCCAACTCTGAACAGGGGCACGGGCAGCTTGCAGGCTGGTGGGTGCCAGGCACTTAGGGCGCTTTACTTTTCTTCACAGACTTTGTATTGGAACCGATGTGTTTTTCTCCCTCGCTTTAGAAATTGTGGAAACTAGGCAGGTGCTGGGCTGGGCCACGTCCTCGGGCTTCCTGGGTGAACTGAATCACTTCCCTCCCTGGGGTTGAGTAATCCCCTTGGGCTCCTGCTGCTGGGCTCTGGGAACTTGCTGTTTAAACTGTACTAAATTTACTTCCACCCGTTTCATCTGCTTCCCCCAGATAGCCCTCCAGGGCAGCAAACCCGGGGGTGGCAGTGGGGGGCTGAGGGGCCCACGTGGGCGACAGCAGTGGCTCCCCGATAAGAGCTGTCAGGAGGGGTCCCCTGGGGCAAAACAGAGCCTTGCAGGCTTCCGGGGACCAGTTTCCCTCCCGAGCAAGTACCCTGCTCTCGAGGGCCCAGTGCCTGTGGTTCGGTTCTGCTGCTCCTGATCTGGGGTGCACTCAGGGACCCCTTCATCTGGCCTGCCTTCTCTCCTGGTCCCCCAATCCCCAGCTCTGCTCCTGGGTGGCCGGACATCCCCCCTCCTCTGACCTGTGTCCTCCCAGAACTCCAGGAGACCCACTCTTCCAGACCTCCTGCCTCCCTCCCTCTCGGCACCAGAAACACAGCCTGTCCATCTTGTCTCTGCTTGGACCATGCAGAGACTGTCAAGGGACAGGGACAGCCTGGAGCCGCCTATGTGAGAAGGACTCAGAGCTCTGACCCGAGCCCAGAGCTGCTCGTGTGGCCTCACGCAGCATCCATCCTGTCCTCTCAGCTCACCTGTGTATAATACTGAGAGTAAGTGTGACGCGCTGGTTTTTCTTTTTCCTTCCCTGCCTCCCTGTTGCCTTGCTTCACATCCTTCCTTCTTTCTGTCTCTCCCTCTCCAATCAGGAACATTAAAAGCCAACAACACCATCGTCAACCGTCTTTCAGTTCAGTTCGGTCGCTCAGTCATGTCTGACTCTCTGCAACCCCATGAACTGCAGCACGCCAGGCCTCCCTGTCCATCACCAACTCCTGGAGTCTACCCGAACTCATGTCCGTCGAGTCGGTGATGCCATCCAGCCATCTCATCCTCTGTCGTCCCCTTCTCCTCCTGCCTTCAATCTTTCCCAGCATCAGGGTCTTTTCAAATGAGTCAGCTCTTTGTATCAGGTGGCCAAAATATTGGAGTTTCAGCTTCAGCATCAGTCCTTCCAATGAATATCCAGGAGTGATCTCTGTTAGGATGGACTGGTTTTATCATCCCACAAATGAAGGATGTTTCAACACCCCCAATAGTAGGAAAGATACAATCTCATGTAAAGAACTGTCCTGTTAACAAGAATCTTCTAGAGGCTGTTGCTTCTAGCAAAAGGCTCTGGGTTGTTGAGGGACAGGGAAGATAGGAAGACCTGTCCCACTGGAGCTCTTGTCTTTTGTACCATGTAAATAAATGCATTCATTTACTTTAAAAAGACAACCCCAGACTGCCCTTACTTGGTCAACACAGCTCACTTGGTAAATATTTCCTCCTGCTCATTCTCATTCCTTCATGGACCAGTGAAGAAAATTTCATGCAGTGTGTGGCAAGGCAGGCAGTGGCCATCAGAGAATGCCTGGCCTCATCTTCTCTGTCAATTTTAAGTTCCCTGAGAAAAAGGGCCTGCCTTTTATTTCTTGCATCTTACTCTGCCTTTCCCTTTGAAGCCTCTGCAGCCAGACAGCCTAGGGCTGAGTCCTAGCATCTAGTTCCTGGCTTGCTCCTTTGCTTGCCTTGGTTTCCTCATCTGTAATGGGCCAGTGATGGACCCAGGCTCCAAGCGTTGTGGTCAGGTTGAGATGGGAGGTAATCGGTGTTCAGTACATGCCGGATCTTTGTATAACCATCATCCTCCTTTCTGCCTTGCCCTCCACCCCAACAATCTATCAGAAAACTGTTATCACTATAAATCTATACATGAATGCCAAGCACTGTGGACACTGAGGGAGACATAACTCTTACTCTCAAGAAATACACAGTCTACCCTATTGACACTGGAGGGAAAAAGTTGCTTATTTGCCCAAATGTAGGGGCTGGGGTTGGGGGTGGGCCTTCCCTGGTGGCTCCGTTGGTAAAGAATCTGCCTGGAATGCAGGAGACCAGAGTTCGATCCGTGAGTCAGGAAGATCCTCTGGAGAAGGAAATGGCAGCCCACTCCAGTATTCTTGCCTGGAGAATCCCACGGACAGAGGAGCCTGGAGGGCTACAGTATGTGGTCACAAGAGTTGGACGCGACTTAGGGACTAAACCACCACCAGATGCCAGGGGAGAGCGAGGGCACATTTCTGCATAAATGTCTAGTCCCCTGATGCTGCGAAAGACTGAGGGCAGGAGGAGAAGGGGGCGACAGAGAATGAGATGGTTGGATGGCATCACCGACTCAATGGATGTGAGTTTGAGCCAAGTCCGGGAAACAGTGAAGGACAGAGAAGTCTGGCGTGCTGCAGACCAGGGGGTCGCAAAGAGTCAGACATGACTTACCGACTGAACAATAACTGGTTCCAGAGGAAGCACAGGGGCTTCTGGAAAGTAAGAAAAAAACGCTGTCAGGGTCTTTACTTTCACCTCCAGAACTGGGCTCTTGGGGAGTTTTTATTTTTTCTGGGCTTTTGCCTAGAAAGTGAGGACTCTAAGAGGCTGCAAATAACAGTCTGGCGTTCTTATTTCCTTCCCTCTGGTAGAAACTGGAAACCAGTGGCCATCTGTTGTTTAGTCCACTCAAAAGAGGATGTTGAGGCTTGTTTTTCCTCCGGACCCAAGGGTGCTCAGGAGCCCCGTAGCCCCTGCCCGTCTTGTACAACGCGTCTCTGAGAAGACGGCGGAGTGTGGGGCTGCGTGGACGTCCCCAGGCGGACCCCAGGGCATGGCACGTAAGGAGGGTTCCCATCCTGGAGCTGATGTGTCCTCCGCTTGGCCATCGCTGGGTGCTGACAGGCAAAGTAGGGTCGAGGGTGTGTGGTGCAGTCATAGGTACACAGGGGGCCTTTTTGGGGGTCGCCGAGCACTTGACTTTTTTTTGAGGCTTCAGAACTCGTGGGAAAATGCCAATGAGGCCTTTTCTGAGCTGACCTCTCCAGCCTGTGGGCCTGCTCTGGTCTTTGATGCTTTCTATTAGTATGATTATTTCAAAACGTTTTTATTTTTATTTTCTGCTAATGGCAGTTCACGCAAACCTCCCCACCAAGGGAATTGCATGCCTGAAGGGTCGTTATTCTCAGAAGCTAGATACTGGGGCCGATAAACACTTAAGGAATATTTAGAGAGAGGGTTTCCATGACCCAGTTTCTCTGGAGCCTTCCATGGATCACCAATTTTAAAAAAGGATTCTCCACTTCTAAGTTGGGATGACTTTTTTAAAAATGTAGTGTTTGGCGTGATGTAGGTGATACAAGGATTTGAATAAGTTCTGTGGGGTGTGTGCTTTCCCTGTGTATTTTTAAGGAGTCTGGTGTGTGTGTGTGTGCATTTGTGTGTGTATTACCAACCACTTCAGAATTTAGAGCTAATGTTTTTGCCTTTTTCTGGGCTTGAATGTTTATTTTTTAACAATAAGCCATGCATTTGGGGGGCTGCCTTTGACAAACCCTTTGAGGATGTAAGTTGACTCTGCTGTTGAGCAAGCTGGATATTGAGATTTTACTAAAATCTTTGGCTTGGGGAAATTGTCTCAGGATCATTGCTCAGACCTTCCTGTAGACTAATAGCAAGAATTTGTACTGTAAGCGTTCAGTTGTGATGAATGTTAGAGACGCCTTTTGAATGTGGATTTCCAAGGAATTAATGTCTGGAGAAGGTCTCTGGTAGATATGACATCATAGCGTCTATCAACAATGCATCACAGAATATGCTGCAGGCACCCAGCCTCAGGCCTCTGCACCTGGATGCTGCCCTGGCTTTTCAATATCAGCTTTTACTGAAGTCAGAGACTGCACAGAACAGCGCCAATGTAAATGAAAGCATATGCCCGTTGTATTTATGTGCTGGATGATTCTGGCCCAGTTGTGTGTGGGATTTTGTCTGTGAGGAGTTAGACTCTTATTTTCACTGTCTTCTCTCACATAATTTTTACCATTCTTTTCAAGGCTGGCATGTTCTGGCCTCTGTGAGGGTGAAGATCAGCAGATATCAAAAATAAAGATGGCAGTCGAGCCAGTGGCAAATGGTATATTGTGCTTTGGAGCCACGGCTACCTGGGCTTGGACCATGAGTCCCCATTTTCAAAGCTGGGTGACCCTTGCAAGTTAGTGTGCCTCAGTTTCCTCATATGTGAAGTGGGAATAATCTTAACCACATCAGAGGGTCATTGTGAGAACAAGATGATTTAACCTATGGAAAAAGCTCAGAATAGCTAGAGCGCAGCCTGCCGTGAATAATTTTTAAGTGTAATGGTTACTACTAGCCCATGATAAACTCATCTGAAGATGAATTTCTTGAAAGGCAAGTATTGTGCCTGCAAAAATCTGAAAAGCTAAAATACTTTGAAGAGCCCAGGAGGTAAAAAACCTATTTATTTCATTGCAAAAATGCTTTGCAGCTGATCTAAATGACAGCAAGTGTGCAGAGCTGAACAAAATTGAAACAAACAAATGTTATCACCAACAGTTCTTTATTAACCTGAGTGGTCTTAAAGCTGCTAGATAGATAGGTTTAACTTTTTTCCTCCTGTGCTTTTTTTTTTTTTTTTTTTTACTGTGCCCTGTGGCATCTTAGTTCTCAGACCAGTGATCGAACCCCTGCTTCCTGCAGTGGAAGCACTGGCCCACCAGGGAAGTCCCTCTACCCGTCCTTTCCAAACCTACCTTCTTGTGTAATCCATCTAAAATGGAAACCTTTGTCAATGAAAAAGGAAAGAAGAGTGTTGGACCTTTGTGTTTCCAAGTGCTAGGGACTGGGAAGGAATTGGGAAGCTGGGTACCCTTGTTATAGTTGCTCAGTTGTGTCTGGCTCTGGGCAGCCCTATGGACCGCAGTCCACCAGGCTCCTCTGTCCATGGGATTCTCCAGGCAGAATACTGGAGTGGGTTGCCATGTCCTCCTCTAGGGGATCTTCCCAAGGGGGATTGAACCCTCTGCTCCGGCCACATCTCCTGCATTCCAGGCGGATTCTTTACCGCTGGGTTTTGCTTTATTCTTAAGCTCAGAAGTATATCTGATTGCTATGAAGAAAGGTTCTTTCTTTCTCCTGGACATCACTGGACTGATTGTAACATTTAAAGCGAACCAAGCTGTCTTAGGAAGTCCTTACTTGTATGCTTGGAAAATAGTGGAAGTCTCCTTGTGCAGAGGCTCCCGAGGAACGGAAATGCCTCAGGTGATGAGGCAGTCTCTAGGGCAGTGCCAAATGGAGTGGACCTCTGCCAGGCTCATTGGAAGCTGGGGATAATGACTTGGAAAAGAGAGACACCATTAAGTGAATGGAGTTTGCAAGTGTTGCTCTAACTAGAGCTATCTATGTATATTGATACAATCAAGAAGGATTTTTTTTTTTTTTTTTTTTTTTTTTTTGAGGCAGAGGCAGAGGCCTTAATCAAAATTGAAAGACAATCGGGAAGTCTTTGCAAAATGTGAACCAATATTTCTGGAGAAGTGAAAACACATGACGGTAGAGTGTGAGTAGCAGATTCTTACAGTGAGGACTGTTAGGGCAGAAGGTGAGCAAAAAAGCAAGAAGGAATTTCTCTTTATCCAGGGCACCAAAGCCAGAAGGCAGTGACTGTGGTTATGGGGATACTTACCGTATCCCCATATGGTGTGCTTTCTGAGCTAGCCCTAAAACTTCTATGCCTTCTGTAACAGTGTCGGCCATAGATATATTTCACAATGTCGATAGACGGGAACCGGTAGCCCAGGAGGGAACTGAAAGGAAGGGTCACCCATTTGCAAACTCCTGTATTCTGAGGAACTCTGGGGTTCCGAGGAGGTGGTCCTGGTGGGGACAATTGCCTGTACATTTAACCCAATACTGGTTCCATCCAGCAGTTCCTTAGCTGGGTCACCTTACCCTCTGGACCTTTATGTCTCTGTCTATTAAATTAGGAGACTAGATCAGATGAGCGGGTTTTGAGCTGTAAAACTTTTTGTCAAGTGGCACAGAAAGCTGGCCCAGAAACCTAATGTGCAAAGTGAGTAGAGCATGAAATGAAACGGGAGAGGGAGGAAGCGATTGGCTCACGGTGTCTCATAAGACAGCTATCTTACCTCTCAGTTAACCAGAAGATCTAGTTAACCAGAGCACTCTGTTAGCTAAATGGGAACCCACCAACTATATTTACTTGCAAGACCGTGAAACTGTGAAAGCCCAAATGTGGTTTCATGTATTATTGAAAGAATGTCAGAGAGTTTTGGAATCACCACAGGCCAAGGTTGAAAACTTATAGACAAAGGAGTTGTTCTGCCATGGCAAGAGAAAGTTCTGGCTGCCTAAGTTTATTCCTGGAACAGTAAATTGTGTCTCTAATTTATTTACTTAAGAGAAGACCTGCTGGGGAAGTGGAGAAAACCGTCAAACTGTATTCTTCGGGCAGAGAACAGAGAGTAAATTTGTGAAATGCTTGGCAGAATGAGCCCTGCTGCAGAAATTCCTTATGATAATGATCTTTTAATTTGATTTATACTTCGTTGGGAAGAAACACAGTGTTCAGAAGCTTGCCATTTTAGCATTTGCAAAGAGAGCACAGAACTAATTTAATATCCCCGAACTGGAGACTCACTTTAGAGAAGCATCAGGTCCATTTGTGATGTTTGAGTCAGTTTGCCTCCCAAAGGAGTGGCTTTGTCCCAACAATTCTCTTACTCCGTCACCAAAGTGTATTGCTTCTGGTTTATTTAGCCTAGTGGCAAGATGCTGGGAGAACGCAATCTCTGCTGTTCACAGAAATGAACCTGTGTTGACCCCCAGTAGTACATGAGAGATCACAGGCAATCTACAATGGCAACCTACTCTAGTTTTCTTGCTAAGTCAATCCCATGGACAGAGGAGCCTGGCCAGCTCCAGTCCTCGGGGTCGCAAAGAGTTGGACACAAGTGAGTGGCTCACCCAGGCACGTAGTTCAAATTGGCCAAAATGGCTTTGGAACCTGGGCCCATCTGAAGGGACATTCCATGGTTTTTCCCTTGACTCCAGGGAGGGGCCAAGTGAGATGAGATGTCTTTGTACTATCGATTCCACCTTCAGGCAAGTAGCCGGAGTGTGTTAGTTGGAGGTGCCAGTCCCCTTTCCTTTAATCAAGAGGCTTTTTTTGGAGGCAACAATAAGAGAATGCATGAGTGGGCACGTGCAGTCATTAACTCATTTAGTCTTTATCCGTTGTGCCAGTGTGACGCCGAGCCATACTGGAGTCTGAGAGGCACAGGAAAAGTCAGTTATAACGACTCTGTCTTTAGTATTTTGCTCATTATGGATTTTTTTTGCATTAATTTTGTTTTTTCAATATATTGCATGAAAATCTCTTTTATCTGATGCCTGAGTTTTTTGGCATCCCCTTAAAATTTGCACCTGGTCCATTGCCTCCCTTCCCCCACTCTAGTCCCAACTCTGGTACTTACTTTATGTGGCAGGCAATGAGCTACCTCCTGAGATACAAGATCAAGACACAGAGGAGCTTTCAGACTAGTGAGAGCCGACTGTGCGAACAGTCACAACACAGCAGGGTAATTATAAGACTGCGCACAGGAAGTAATGGGGAGGAGTTGCCTTTGAGTCAAGGTCCCTGGAAGGAGGGCTTGAGGAGACCTGAAGGCTGCCTGTGGGTTGGCTAGTGGATATGTGGGTGGCTGAAGGATGTAGGGGGAGTGTTGGAAAGTGACAAAACCCTTCTTGACTCTGAGCCTGTTTTCTGCATCTGTAAAATGGAATGGTAGCATCCACTTCATAAGGTTGTTGTCAGGAATAAATGAATGAATGAATTCCCTGTGTTAGCCCAGAGAGTAGATTCTGGTGTGTAACCTGATACTGTGTCTTGGTCATAGTGGTGGTGATGATGATGAAAATAATGCTTCTTATAAGATGACAGTATCTTTGGACCACATACACAGTCTCTGAACTTTGCTTTGCAGACATCCACGACAGTGATGGGAGCTCCAGCAGCAGCCACCAGACCCCCAAAAGCACAGCCAAATGGGCATCTTCCCTGGAGAATCTGCTTGAAGACCCAGAAGGCGTGAAAAGATTTAGGGTGTGCCTTTTTCCTTGTTGACCGGAATTGACACACCACACAAAGAAGTTTAGAAGCTTGTGGGGGAAACACAAGCCAGCTTTTGATACTGTCTATCCCAACCTGAGAGAAAGAACTTCTCACCTATCAGGACCAACATGGGAACACTTTCCCGGGTGGTCATGGGCCAGCATTGAGGGGCTTGCACCGACTGTGTCTGGTTTTTATATAACTGGGAGGGGTGGGGGATGGGGAAGAGGTACTGTGCCCATTGGCAGAATCTGCAAAGAATTTCCAGCTCCATGACACCTAGGAGGGGGCGGTCAGGGGCTCCCTGATGTGAAGGTTTGTTCTCTCGTGTGTTGGGGCTTCTCAGGATACGCTGCTCGTAGAGTGAAAGAGCTGGACAACAGCTGGTAAAGTGAAGCCGAACTCAAAGGAGGACAGGCGGATGGGGAAATGTCAGGACTACCTAGAAATGGCCTCCACAAACCCCAGGTGTCAGAAGAACCTGTAAATTTCAAGAACGCCTGTATCTGCCTGAGTCCCACTGACTTCTGTCTTTAGTCCTGGGTCAGGCCATCAAAAGCCATCATGTTGTTGGTTCCCTTTGCAGACTCCAGGGAGCAGTGGCAGCCACTCCTGGACACAGGGCGTTTGTAAGCACCATGCAGATCTTGGGGAGAAAACTTTTCCGTGCACATTAGGATAGCTGGCTGTGCCACTGACCCCCAACATCTGCCGAAAGAAAGCGCACCTCCAACTTAAAATAGTTTTTCATTGTGGCATTTTTAGACATGCTTAATATGTTTTCTTTTCTTTTGTTTAAAAAAAAAATGAGCCTGATTTTAGAGGAATGTACTTTGTTTAAACACTGTCTGGAAGGAACTAATGTATCTTCCACTTTAATTTACTTTTTGGTAATTTATTGTTAGTTGAGAATTGTTGAGTAGATTCCTGCTTCATTTTTACACTTCTTCACAATGTTAAAAACCATTAAGTTCGAATGCATATGAAATTCTAGCTTTAACATTAAGCATAACACTGTTTTGGGGGTGGAGCTTTTACAGAGTGAATGAACATGCTTATTTGTCAAATTTTGACTTATCACTTCTTGAAGGGAAATGCATTATTTGTTTCTCTGTTTTTTAAGTAGAATACTGTTTGATATTTTTTTCTTCTCTTCATCCATAGGAATTTTTAAAAAAGGAATTCAGTGAAGAAAATGTTTTATTTTGGCTAGCATGTGAAGATTTTAAGAAAACACAAGATAAAAAGCAGGTACTTCTTTCACTCTGTAACCATGTTGTTGCTAACTTTTTTTCGTTGTTTATAAAGTTACAGTTGCCCTTTCCGATAAATTTTGAAATTGCCAACAGAAATCCGAACCATATTGGATTTGGGGGAGGATTTAAGATTCAGAATAACCTACCTTGTGTTGATCAAATATTAACAGTTTTTTAAAGAGTGTGTTAATCTATTTTCAAATGGATTTAAAATTTTTAAAATATTTTCAAATATTTAAAGTAAAAATAACGATTTAAGTCACTGAGAGTCTGTCATCGAGTATGATTTTTTTTCATGCATAATTTATGTGAATGCTCCTTCCAGGGCTTGACATGTTGGCGTTTTGTATGGACATCGTAAAGCAGATGCATGGTGATAAAAGCACAAGGCACATCAGATGGATTGTCAATTATTCAATCTATCTTTACAAAACATCTTGTAGTTGGCAGGCATCCCACACAGAAAGTTTTTGACTGTTCTCCTGGGTGAATATGTGCTCTTTGCAGGAGGTAGTCTTTAATTCCAGTGTCAGCCGGATTTTCTGCCACTGAAGGTTGGGTGTCAGGGGAGGTGGAGGAGATTCTGGGCAAGGAGGCTTGTGGATTGAGTGTGTTTACAAGGCTTGTGCCTTTCTAAGAGGCTCATGGCTAAATGCCTGCATGCATGCATTCATGCTAAGTGGCTTTAGTTGTGTCTGACTCTTTGCAACCCTATGGACCTATGGCCCACCAGGCTCCTCTGTCTACGGGATTTTCCAGGCAAGAATACTGGAGTGGGATGCCATTTTCTCCTCCAGGGGATCTTCTGGTAATAATGTGCATGACGGAGGTTTTTGGTGTGAGGCTGTAGGGAGTGGTGGGGATTGGGGCATTAGGGGGTGGCCTGTCCTGCCTGTAGTGGCTGGTTGTTTAGCTGACCTTGGCAGCAAATGCCTTGGGATCTGTGGCTGTCTGAGCTTTCCCTGCCTCGGGTTCTACCCGCTTAGGTCTTCACTTGCCCCAGAACCCTGAGGGACCTTGCTTCTTTGGGCATCTTCTCCCATCTTCAGTCCAATCGCTGCTTGTTTTTCCAGAGAAGCTGGACGTTTGGTTTCTTATGTGAAACCATCCAATCTTATAAATGATGGAACTAATTTTTTAAAAATGTAAAACCTTTCCTGCCAAACAAAACATAACCATGGGCAGATGTGGCTTGTGGGCTGCCAGTTTTTAAGCCTCTGGCTCCAAAAAGCTGGAATCCATGAAGCCAGAAGCCATTATGTGTTTGCAGAAAATATCTGTCATTGGTTTATTCAAAGGCTTTTCTGCCTCAGACACTCTTTCCCCAAGAGGGAGTGGTATGGCCTTTGTTCTACGCCTTCTCTTCTGCAGGGGCAAGGATAGTTGGATTCCGAGATTCCTGGAGCTGGAATTCCCAGGTCAGCCCAGAAAGCCATCCTGGGCATGATTCTTGACATTGGTTCCTTCTTGCTTCTCCCCTTTGGATGACTTTGCCTGAGCCCTTTGGGCTTCCCTGGTTGCTCAGATGGTAAAGAATCTGCCTGCAAAGCAGGAAACCTGGGTTGCATCCCTGGGTCAGGAAGATCTCCTGGAGAACGGAATGGCAACCCATTCCAGTATTGTTGCCTGGAGAATTCCATGGATGGAGGAGCCTGGTGAGCTACAGTCCTGGGGTGGCAAAGAGTCAGACACAACTGAACGACTGACACTTGGGTGTTGTCTCACCCATTGCTCTCCTTGGCCGCCAGCACCCAGCCCAGAGCCCAGGGGCCACTGTCGATAAATGCTGACCTGCAATGGATTCATCTGGCCTCACCTTAAAGCCCTAGCTCAGAGTCAAGTGGGACAGATGGACAGATGGCCATTATTCTGCCTCAGTTTGTGTGTTGGAGGTGCGAGGGGCTGACCAGTCAGCCAGCCACTCCTCTATATGCAAACTGGGCAGCAGAGGTCCCTGCACGGCTGAGCTGGGACTTGAACTTGCCTCCTGAGCTTCCCAGGTGTCCCTGCCCATGACGCTGACATGCCCTTCCATTCAGTCGAGTTTGCCAGACCCTCACGGTGCACCTGCTCAGGGCCAGGCCTTCTAGAAAGCATGGGCGACACGGCGGGACGAGACAGTTGAGCCTCTTTAGGGAACAGGCCCCGAGAGCGGAAGCTCCCTGGGGTTCGCCAAGCCTTTGCAAGCGCGACGAGCCCAGAAATGGGAAGTGCAGGTTCCGTGGGAGCACAGGCAGTCGGTGTTAGGCAGGGCTCTGGGGAAGTGACTCTTCAGCTGACACCTCAGTGGAGTTTGGGGATGGGGGTGAGGTCGAGGGTGGGTGGAGTGTTCCCGGAAGAGGGCACAGCCTGTGGGGAGGAAGGCCTGGAGAGAAGAGCTGAAGGAAGACCAGGCGGCAGGAGGCTCGTGTTTGGAGGCAGGCTGGCTTCGCTGTGCCTGTTTGCACCTTGTGCTGGGAGGGAGCTGGGGTCACGGCTGGAGAACCCGGGTGCCAAGGTAAAGGCTGGAAAGCCACAGGCTGGGAGTGCACGGGACCATCCAGCTCCTACAGCCAGAGCCTCCAGAATCCAGCAGCCCCTCTCTGCACCCCCAGCCCTGAGGTCTGGATGTTGCTTCAGGGCAGTGAACGCTGCCTTGCCCATCAGCTGCGTGCGGATGTGGACGGCTCTGGGACAGACGGAGCATCCCATCCGGGAGGCCAATGGGGTCCACACCTCCTTCCTGGTCATCACACTCAGTGTCCTGACCATTCCCCCCCCTTCCCAGACACCGGGGCTGCGGTCTAAGAGGTTAGGCTGCGGCTCGCCCACGGCCCCCTGGGCTCGGTGCAGACAGAGCCGGGAATGCAGCCTGGCTCTCTCTCTAGACTGTCTTGCCGGTCCAGCCGCAGGGAAGTAAAACCAGAACTAAGTTCTGCTTCACTAATCTTAAGATGCAGAGGAGGACATGGCCCAGGGAGAAGTCAGCCCAACTGCATTTCACAATCGGACTTGTCACGTCTGAGCCGGCAGGGAGTTTGTTGACTGTCTGTCTCTGCCGTGAACTAAGGCAGTTGCAAGATGGAGGCCGTGTCTCACCTTTGCCTCGGTTTCAATTGGACCTGTGCTGGGTGTTGTTTCTGTTCTTTCACTGTCGTGATCCAGTCAGATGGCTCCATAAGCTCTTACCAACTTACCTGGTACCTTATATTTATTTATCTCCTGTGCGGTTTGGCTTTCCCTTTATCATGAGGGCTCTCTAAGGTTGGCGAGCTTTGTCTTCTGTCCCAAGCCTAGGATGGTCCCTGGCTCACTGGGTCCTCCCTGATCTCCACTCAGGTCAGCTGACCCCTGAGGACCCACAGTGGGCAGGATCCTGGCCTCCCTGCTCACCTTGAGCTGCAGTCGCAGTTTTAGGGGTAGACTTGAGAGAGGGGCGTGCCGTCTGTTCTGCTGGGGTTTGAATTCTCAGAAACTCCAAACGGTGGACCCATGCTGGGCCTTCACTGCCCTCCCTGGTCTGTGTGTTGCCCCCTGGCGGGCGGGAAAGCAACCCTTTAGTTTGGGAGGGTCTCAGCGCTCTGTTTACGGTGGGGGATGCTGGGGCTTTAGGAAGTTGGGAGGTGATGCCTGCCCCGCTCCCGTCTCGGGGTTCCTGAGGGTTGTAACTGCCAGGTGTTCCTATTCTGCAGACAGCTTTCAGAGCCGTTCTCTCCCTTGGCAATTTCTTTATGGTTTGACATTTTTCTCTAAAGGGCCTCTTCCCCGTGAGTTAGCATGGGAGATACATCTACCTTCTAACACAGAGCAACATTCATGTCCTTTAAAACCTCTGAAAAAGCTCCAAGAAGGTGTTTGTTCTTTGGCTATCCCTCATTCATTCATTCATTGTTACTCATTCATTCATCAGCACATGTATAAAGGGCCTATTTACTATGTGACAATGATTGAAACGGATACAGCAGCTCCTACAGATTTGTAAAAACCAAACTGAGTCGGGGTGGGGAAGTGGTGGGGTGGTGCAAGATTTCTAATAATCAAAGCTTTGAGAGCAACTTGCACTGGTGCTTAAATGTAACAAACAGCACCTTGCCTTTTTATAGTGGTTTAGAGTTAACCAGAGGGAGGGGTCTATAAAAGAAAAGTGAAGTTGCTCAGCCGTGTCTGACTCTTTGCGACCCCATGGACTGTAGCCCACCAGGCTCCTCTGTCCGTGGATCTTCCTTGCTACTTGTAGGCTTTCTCTGGCCACAGCAAGTGGGGGCTACTCTCCTGAGCGTGGGTCCAGCGGTTGTGGAGCACGGACTTAGTTTCCCTGAGGCATGTGGGATCTTCCCGGACTAGAGATCCAAACTGTGTTCCCTATATTGGCAGGCAGATTCTTAACCACTGGACCACTAGAGAAGTTCCTGGACAATTTTTTTGCTTTTCTTCTTTTTATACTTTCTAGTAGCCTGTGAAATGCTTCTTGTTATAATGTGGCTCAGGCCTCTCGTCATCTCTGCAGTCCGGGTTCCCCTGGGGGCCCTTCCTGGGGCCCTCTGACCACAGCTCCCACCCAGACGTCCCCAGGTCTTTCTTTGCTGCCAGTGGCCACTCCGTTTGCCCCTCCCCTGCCATCTGGACCCAGGCCCTTGCTTGTCCTGAGTCACTTCCCCATCTTAATGGAACAAGACTAGTCATAACTTCTTGAGAAAGGGCACATGGCAGGTAGACCTTTAAAGATCTTATTGAGTGAAAATGTTAATTGTTTTGCTATTCTCCCGCTTCATGGATAATTCAACAGGGCATAAAATTGAATTCCAAGTTAAAACTCTTTCAGAACTTTGAAGCCATTGTCCCATTATCTTCCATTTTTGTTACGAATCAGTATGTTATATGTAAGCTCTTTCGTTTTCTTTGCTTTTTCTCTCCAGAATAACATAAGGCCCTCTTTTCATCACCAATATTCTAAAGCTGTACAGTTAGAGGCTTGGGAGTGGGGTGAGGTGCATTCACTGTGTGGGACATTTTCTGGAGCCT
Source organism: Ovis aries (assembly GCF_016772045.2). Lineage (NCBI taxonomy): Eukaryota > Metazoa > Chordata > Mammalia > Artiodactyla > Bovidae > Ovis > Ovis aries. The sequence goes on along the minus strand of NC_056075.1, from coordinate 39,182,428 downwards.
TTTCATCTGGAAATTTGTAGTTCTGGGAAATGTTCTCGTATTTTTATTATCATTATTTTTTTGAAACTTCTTTCCTTCCGTTCTCTCTGGTTTCTCTCCCAGTGATGGCCCTCCTCCCCTGGACTGAGTCTTCAGTTTCCTCGTCTTTCCCTCCGAGCTTTTCATCTTTGTACCTTTCAGTTCCTACATTTTCTTTTGGAGATTTCAACTTTATCTTTAAATCTTTCTATGGAACTTTTTCCGCTTCTGTTTCCTATAGACTGCGGCCCTCTCATCCTGGTGGTGGCAAGCCTGATAGGCTTATAAACTGAACGTATTTCCAATGAGCTGGGTTGGGAGAAATTTGCTGCGTGTCTGTGTGTGGATTTTCAGTTAACCCTTGTATTCAGTTTGGCATCTCTTCCTTTCCCTCCTGCCTTTCCTCTGTCTTCAAGAGAAGAAAACTCCAGGCTGGGGGGTGGGTGTGGTAGGTGGGTGGGGAGGGAGGAGATGACTGCAGGAGGGCTGGGGGTCAGAACCTGGGGGTCTCATGGCTTCTTCCTGCTGCCCCCTTCATCCCTCTCGCCTGGGTTCCCAGATGCCCTTGAGTTCCTGCCATTTGGGGATGCTACTTTCCCCCTCTCTCACCCCCTACAAACTTGCAGGGCCTAGGTTTCTTCCTGCTGCTGTTTGCAGTGTCATTTACTGTTCCTCCAACTGCTTTCCATTTCCTGAGCCCCTTCTCAGAAGTTATCTCAAGTCGTTCACTTGACCTTTTCCTTGCCTCAGTCTCTTTCTGAAGCTGATAGTAACACAGGTAGTGCGTGGCTCGAGCCTTGCCTTTTCTTATGTGTCCTGACCCATTGTCCGTCTCTGGCAGAGTGATGGGAACAGCAAGGGAGGGGCTGACGGAGGCCAGGTGAGCAGGACTCAGTGACAGGCAGGGTGCAGGGATGAGTGGGGTGTTAGGGGATCACCACCCCCAGGTTCCTGGAGTGGATACAGGGGGACCCACCAGGCCAGAAGGGGACCATTCCTTTCCTTGGTTTTAGGTGTGAGATGTCTGTGGGATATCTAAGCCCACAATTCTAGACACCAGTTATCTGCATGGTAAGTTGCTTGGGGCAGAGGAATGGGCTGAAATCTTTGGAGACCATGTGGTTAGGAAAGTGGTCAGCCTAGGGCCAAACTCGGGAAACCCCAGAATTTGCAGGGGTGAGGGCGACAGAGGGACGGGAGCTGGCAAAGGAGACAGATGCAGTGAGGTGTTGGAGAATCCCGAGAGGGCAATGGGGGTGAGCAGGGTAGGGGCCTGGAGAGTGGTCCAGAAGAAGGGTGTCGGATGAGCCGGTGGGAAGGCAGGAGCCAGGGACAGGGGAGCAGGTGGAAGGGAGAAAGTGGAGACAGAAAATGCACTTGTGCTTTCTTTTGAGATGTTTCAGTGAGAAGTCATTAACTACAGGGGCATGTGGAGTAAAAGCTTTTATTTCTCCCAGTGGATAAAGCTAAAGCACACTCACTAATGAGGGAGAGAAGCCGGAACGTACAGAGCAGTGCTCGTCCGCACTATGGTCTGCAAATGCCTTTGCCTTTGTTCTGGGTCGATTTCTCTTTCTGGGCCTGATGGTACTCAAGTGGGTTTGCTTCTCCTAAACGTGCACTCGCTGGGAGCTGCATTTGAGTGCTGATGTTTCTGTTGGCTGATGCGCTGCTGGGCTGGGAGGAGGGCCCTGGGCAGAGGGGCTGGGGACCACCGTGTCTGGGAGGCAAACCTGGCTACACATGGCTTCTAACGGGGGTTCTCAGCTTGATGCCGGGAGTCATCACCTGCACCCAGGGGCGATCCTTTTCCAGCACCTTCTGGGGCAGGGTTGAGAGCCGGGTGTGGCTGCTGTTCATGGCGGTGCAGATGCTCTGGCGGAGGCTGGAACGGCGGAGGAGAGTGGCCAGCCATCCTTCCACATCACACCCAGGGTCCTAGACCCGGGGGGCCCCCACCAGTGGGGAATGGTCTCACCCTGTCCCGACAGGAACTAGAATAGGGTTAACCACGCTCTGGAAAATATCCCCAAATAACTCGAGAGACCCGCTTCTTCTTTTTTGTTACGTGTCCTCAGCGTGGACACCAGGCCTTCCTGTGACCAGCTTGTGGTCAGCAGTCTCAGGGTTTCCCTTCTCAGTCACGCTTCCTACCCCGGCCAGATAAGCTCTGCCCACGAAGCTGTCACCCTGAGCCATCAGCCAGAAATGAGGGTGGCCCATGTCTGGGCACCTCGGGGACCCTTCACTCTCCGACAGATGCTGGGGTAGTAGCGGACACACGGGGGTGGGGGGGCTGAGAGGCCCGAGGCCTGTACACCTGCAGGCGTCCCCCTAAGCCTACTTCCTGCTCCCCCCACCCCCACCTCTAAGCCTCAAGCTACTCATTACACTTCTTCTTTTCAGAACTACCCAAGACAGCCTGGATCCATCTGGAAAATGTGTGTGTGTGTGTGTGTGTGTGTGTGTGTGTGAGTGAATGTTCAAGGGGGAGGGGAGGCCTAAAGCCATTTCTTCTTCTAGGGCCCTACATGGAGTTTGCTAATCTAACTGGTTAAAAGTCTGCTTTTATGAATTATCGTTGAAACAGGAAGTGGTTTTCCAAAAGCGTTCCTTTCTGACAGAATGGGGGTGGTGGGAGGGAGGCTCAGAGCTTCCTGAAATGAGTGGGTTTTGGAGGGGTGGGCGGCCCCGATGCACAGGCCCCCTGGGTCTCCTCGATGGCCTCCTGGCCTGTCCCCTGCAACAGCCACTTACCTTAAGGCTCCCGCCTGGGTGGTCTTCCCGCACTTCTCCCCAGGGTTTTCCTTCTGGGGGATGGGAGATGGGTCAGACCTCCTTCTCATAGGATCTTTGTTTGCTAGTCCCCAGAACCAAAAGAAGTGAAAGGATTGCTTTCGTCTTCTTTCAGCATGAAGTGTTGAAGCCTTCTGGTGGTTTCTATGAGTCCAAAGGGTTTTCACAGCCTGGGGTTTCCTAGGCCAAGTCCTGCAGCTTGCAGGACCCCAGTGGGCTATCTAGAGAAAGTGGAGTTTTCTATGTAGACCCTGAGAAGCCCCTGGCTTCCCGCACAAATCATAGCTCCGCAGCTCCATTTCCGAGGCTTTTATTGTCTGGCTTCCTCTGTAGGGTGGGCTACTCCTGAGGCTCTAATGTTTGGAGAAACAGCCTTGTGCGGGGTGAGCACAGGAAGTCAGAGAGCAGACAGCCTTCAGGGGGTGTCCTGCAGGACCCTCGCGTGGAAGCCTGCTGTTTGTAAGACAAAGCATTTGCCATCATTGGAAAAGACCCTGATGCCGGGAAAGATTGAAGGCAGGAGGAGAAGGGGATGACAGAGGATGAGATGGCTGGATGGCATCACCGACTCGATGGACATGAGTTTGAGCAAGCTCCGGGAGTTGGTGATAGACAGGGAAGCCTGGCGTGCTGCAGTCCATGGGGTCGCAAAGAGTCAGACACTACTTAGCGACTGAACAACACGTTCCTGCACCGGTCACCGCTGGGTTTTGGTGCCGCCTAAGTGCAGCTGTGCATACCTTTTCCAACCCCGCTGACAAGCCCTCCCAGGGCAGTGCCTATTTAGGGCTGATGCCTTCTGGCCTGACTGCACTTGGGGTTCAGGGCAGGCGACAGTATTCTATCTCTTGCTAATGCTCATCTCTAGTTCTGGGAAAACAACCCCCAGTCCCGCAGGGCTGACAGTGCATCACCGGGGGCAGGGAGGGGGCAGATAATGTATGTCACCAGTGTGAAACTGAGCAGAAACACAAGGCTTGGGAGGCAGATCATCCCATGTCTCTCTGCAGGCTTCATGGATAAGCCATATCACCCCTCCTGGCCTCTGTGTCCTCATCAGGGACATGGCAGTAACAGGAAGATGGCACTTTGCTGGACTCCTAAGGGATTAAGGAAATTGGACCATAGATGTAAAATGCCTAGCATGTGTTTGGCACTTAGTAGGGGCTTGATCACTGGCTGGGATATGTGTTCATGGTTTAACTTGATTTTTTTGGTATTGTGGTAAAATAAAAGGGGCTTCCCTGGTGGCTCAGTGGTAAAGAATCTGCCTGCCAATGGCTGTAAAGAATGCGAGGCTTCTTGGGTGGTTCTCCCCATTTTCCCCTCCTCGAGCCAACCACTTCTCTCTGTCTCTGTGGAGTTGCCTATTCTAAATATTTCATATGAATAGAATCATGTAACATGTAGCCTTTCATGTCTCGTTTCCTTCACTGAGCATAATGCTTTCAGGGCTCATCAATGTTGCAGAATGTCAGTCCTTCATTCCTTTTTACGGCTGAATAATGTTCTCATGGGGCGTCCCTGGTGGCTCAGAGGTAAAGAATCTGCCTGCCAATACAGGAGAGGCAAATTCAATCTCTGAGTTGGGGAGATCCCCTGGAGAAGGAAACGGCAACCCACTCCAGTATTCTTGCCAGGATAATCCCGTGGACAGAGGAGCCTGGCAGGATACAGTCCATAGGGCTGCAAAGAGTTGGACATGACTGAATGACCAAGCACACCCATGATAAAATAGACATACATTTTACCATGCTAACCATTTTTAGGGCTCTCATGTTTTCCATTTTAACCATTTTAAAGTTCAGTGGCATTGAATACATTCACGGTATTACACGGCTGTCACCACTGTCTAGTTCCAGAAATTGTTTATCACTGCAAACAAAGCCCTTACTCGTTAAGCAGTCACTCCCTGTTTCCCCTCCCCCGAGCCAGCCACTTATCTCTCTGTCTCTATGGAGTTGCCTGTTCTAAATGTTTCATATGAGTAGAATCATGCAACATGTAGCCTTTCGTGTCTGACTTCTTCACTGAGCATAATGCTTTCAGGGCTCATCGACGCTGCAGAATGTGTCAGCCCGTCATTCCTTTTCATGGTGCCTGCCAATGCAGGAGGTGCAGATTCAGTCCTTGGGTTGGGAAGATGCCCTGGAGAAGGAAATGGCAACCCACTCCAGAACTCTTGCCTGGGAAGTCCCTTGGACAGAGGAGCCTGACCGGCTGCAGTCCATGGGGTCACAAAGAACTGGGCACGACTGAGTGACTGAAGAACAGCAAGAAAGTTTTCTCATGAGGCCTGAGTTTGGAGAATTCACAGCATGGTCGTGAATGCTACTGAATGTCCCGCGCTCTGGGCTGGGATTCTTCCTGTCCTCATTTCAGAATGAATAGTGTAGATTTTGAGGCGGGCGATGTGGCCACGGATGCATTGAAGGGGAGGGGACGGGGCAGGGTGACCATGAGCCTCCCACCCCCCTGACCCCCTCATTCAGCTTAGGTCTGGAGCCACAGCTAGAGCCCCCGCGGCTCTTCCAGCAGTGGTTCCTTCTGGGCTCTGGCTGGCAAGGGCTGTGCTCGCAGATAATAGATAGGCTCTCCATATCTCCCCACAGATGCAGGAAAAGGCAAAGGAGATCTACGTGACCTTTCTGTCCAGCAAGGCCTCGTCCCAAGTCAACGTCGAGGGCCAGTCCCGCCTCAATGAGAAGATCCTGGAGGAACCGCATCCACTGATGTTCCAGAAGCTTCAGGACCAGGTAACCTGACTTCCCCAGCTGCACCTTGATGGCAAAACTGACATTTCTGCCCCCCTCTCAGTTAAAACTAAATACTGAACACCCTAGAAGCAGTCCCATCCATCTGGGTGGCCTGAGGCACATGGAGGGGGCGTGGTTGGTGAAAGAGACAGGCTGGCCTGCCAGGCCCAGGATTTGACCCGTCAGAACCGCCCTCAGGCCTCTTTACTCTTGGTCTACTCACACTTTGACCGAGCAGGGTTGTCAGTCTTCTCTACCAGATTAGAAGGGAGGCTGGAGCTGTTTGAGGCACCCACACTGAGGTAGCAACGTGTGATAACTGCTAAAGGTGGGAGCAGCCAGATAAGCAAGCACAAGACCCGGAGTGGCAGGGAACCTGCTGCTGCTGCTGCTAAGTCGCGTCAGTCGTGTCCAACTCTGTGCGACCCCATAGATGGCAGCCCACCAGGCTCCGCCGTCCTTGGGATTCTCCAGGCGAGAACACTGGAGTGGGTTGCCATTTCCTTCTCCAATGCATGAAAGTGAAAAGTGAAAGTGAAAGTGAAGTTGCTCAGTCGTGTCCAACTCTTCGCAACCCCATGGATTGCAGCCTACCAGCCTCCTCCGTCCATGGGATTTTCCAGGCAAGAGTACTGGAGTGGGGTGCCATTGCCTTCTCCAGGGAACCTGAGGCTTTTGTAAAAATATCCAAACTTCACCACCTACTTCAGTTGGCCCGTGGTCCACTTTGTCAGCGTAGTCCACTTAATGCAGGGAAAGTTAGGTTTAAAAAATGGACTTCTAAGGGATCAACTTTAGTTTTCTGGCGAATTGTCATATGAGGAATGCCACCAATAAAATAGGCAACAGGCTGAAACTGTACTGCAGAGGTTTTTTTCGGATACGTGTTTGCAGATGTGACTATTCACAGCAGGTTCTGTTCTTGTGAAACGTTATATACACACCCGTGTATCGTGGAACACTGACAGATTGCTAACTTCTGCTGGCTCTATTCTTATTGGGGAAGCAAAGGCCTTCTTTGGCCCACAGGTGGAGACTAGCTCGTAGCTTAATTTAGCAATCCTCCAACATGAGCAAGCCCAGAGCCACCTGGAGGGTTTGTTAAAAGAGAACCTGGACTAGCAGACTTGATGGTTTCCAGGTGAGTTGAGACCTTGCTCTCCTAGCAAACCCCTAGGTGATGTTGACACTGCAGGTTCTGAGACTACACTTTGGAAGCCACTGGTCTACAGCATCAGTTGGCCTTTTTTTTTGATCAGCTGGATTGTGCACAGAGCCCAAAGCGTGTCCCAGCATCCAGAAAGCTTCATCTGCTCAACATCAGATAGAAAACAAATAGGTAGAAATTACAAATATGAGAATTAACTTGAGAACGTTTTCCAGTGGGTACAGTGGCAAATGCAAATTCCATATGAATTCAACCTCAAATTTGGGAGGAACTCTACAGTTAGCATGGGAGACTTGTTGAGGGCCTCCTGGAGGTGGTGATGTCGAGCGGATGGGAGGGATGCTGTGGACATGGGCTTGTGGAGGGAAAGGAAGGCAAGGTTAAAGGCAGTGCTTGTGGCTGGAGCCACATGGAGGTCTCCGCTTCACCCCAACCTCAGAATCATTTACAAGCTTCCTAGGGTACTGTGAAGGGAGGCCAGGGTGAGACCCTGCACGGACACCCCTGTGTTCTAGGTGTTCTCCGTAAAAACAATGTCCATGCTTCAGGGGCGCCCTTCTGTGCCCCCTTGGCACGTATCATCTCATTTAATCTCCAGTGAGGAGTTGTGCTCCCATTTTGATGATGAGAAAAGCAAGGTTCGGGACACTACATGGTTTGTTAGCACAGAGTCCCACAGGTCTAGGACATGCTGGAGGCTGATGCACCTGCCTTCACAGACTGTACTCTGGGGGCTTCCCTGGCAGTGCAGTGGTTAAGACTCTGCGCTTGCACTGCACAGGGCTCAGGTTGGATCCCTGGTCGGGAAAGTTCCACACGGCATGAGGTGTGGCCAAAGGGAAAAAAATAAGACTGTACTCTGGACTCACACAGCCCCTCACAGCTCCTCAAAGCTCCAGGAGCTGGAGCAGAGGGGTTACATGTGAATACGGCCCTTTTCCGGGACTGCAGAAGCCCAGGCAGCAGCAAGGAATGTGGGCTGCTCTCACCTCGGTCTCCCAAAGACCCTGCTCTCCTGTGAGAGTTAGGCCTGCAACACATCTCAAAAAGGAGCTGGACTGCTGTGACCAGGGCACCCCCACTGGATTCAGACCTCGGGAGGTTTAGCTGGTGCAGAAAAGAGGAAGTACAAGGGACTGAGGATAATGTTTTTAAGTGACAAAAATATTTTAATTTAATTTTAAATTAATTTTAAATTAATTTAATTTTAAATTTAATTTTTGGCCTCACCATGCAGCATGTGAGATCTTAGTTCCCTACCCAGGGATTGAACCCATGCTCACCTCCAGTGGAAGCCTGGAGTCTTAGCCCTTGGACCACCAGGCAAGCCCCAGAAACATTTAAAAAATAATTTTTGTTAAAAAAATCTTTCATCTGCCTAGCTAGAAAAATTATATGTACTCAACAAAAGAAACTTGGGAAACTAAAATATAAAAATGAAAAAATTCATAATTTTATACTTGAAGCAAATCACTAACATCTGATGTCTAGACTTTCCATCATTTTTTTCCTGTAAATATGCCTGTGTACACACATCGAACAAATGTGGCACAATGCAGTTCACACTACTTCCTGTAAAGAAAGTACTTTTATATCCTGTTGTTGAAAGTCATTTACTTGAGGAGGAGAGAGAGGTGCTAACTGTCTTCCTTGGGCATAACTGGATGGAAGCAAGGTACTTGGAGGGGCTTCCTCAGAGGCTCAACGGTAAGGAATCCAGAGCTGCAGGGGACAAGGGTTCAATCCCTGGTTTGGGAAGATCCCCTGGAGGAGAAAATGGCGAACCACTCCAGTATCGTTGCCTGGGAAATCCCATGGACAGAGGAGCTTGGTGGGCTGCAGCCCAAAGTGTCACAAAGAGTAGGACATGACTGAGCAACCGAGCACAGCACGGGTACTTGGAATCTGGGTTGATTCCATAGTGAGTCCCTGTGAAGGCCTCTGGGTTCTGTTTCGCTTCAGAAAACTCTGTCTCTCAGGGGCCTTGCTGGTAACCATCAAAATGCATGCTCAGCACGGTTTGTGGTTCTTTGCTCTCCAAAGGCCCCCACGAGAGCCCTGTGTTCCTAAGGAGAGTGAAGCAGAGGAGAGCATGTTTGGAACCACAAGACTTCAGATAACTTAAAAACCCTTCTCAGCAGCTCTGACTTCATTCAGCCAGGCTCTTCTGTCCATGGAATTCTCCAGGCAAGAGAGTACTGGAGTGGGTTGCCATTTCCTTCTCCAGGGGATCTTCCCGATCCAGGGATCGAACCCAGGTCTCCTGCATTGCAGGCAGATTCTTTACCAACTGAGCTACTAGGGAAGCCTTGACTTCATTCAGCACCACTTGGCTTTATGGCTGAGCTTCCTGAGCAGGCTGCTTTCAGCACTAGCTCACCAGGAAAGCTTTAGGGAGCCTTAACCCCTCCCCATGCTGGACATTGCTCCAAGCCCTGGAGGCTGCTATTAGGGCAGCATGGACTTTGGGGCACAGCTGAAGCCTAGAAGGATGGGAAAATCTTCCTCGAGCATCAGATGAGATGACTTGACATCCATGAATCTCATTTAAAGGAGAGCTTCTTGGATCTTTGCTGAGGTCCTATTGATTCTTGGTTTACACACAATTCTAACACATTTTGGTTTTTTCAGTTCACAGCCTATTTGAAGTGCTGGTAGAGGCTGTGGAGTGAGGAGCTACAAGAAGCAATGGCTAACAGCCAAGGAGCAGGCAGAAAATGATACTAAAAACACGAAACCATAGCTCAGTGATTGGGAACCACCAAGCACGGGGGACCACAGTCCCACACACCACAGTGGGGGCATCCCAGTACTGCAGGATGGTGATGCAGCGGGTGATCCTAATGACCCTAAGATGTCAAGCAAAACTTACATTGTGGTCAGCATAGTCACTGTAGAGTGTGTTAGATGTTTTAATAAGAATTGCATATTTATTAAAATGATATCTTAAGAGAAGTTTGGAGGCTTAAAACTTTGTTATCTAGAAAATTTGTCGTTGGAGAGCTTCTTCTCTGATTTAATTTTGCTGTGCTGATGGGGCCCAGTTGTGCTGCTGAGCACGCGCTAGTAAGGCCAGGGGAGGCAAGAGTAGTACTGGGAGCATCCTTGGGAACTTCAGCCTATAGTCAAAGGCTGTTGTTGGATAAAGTTAAGTTTCAGGAAGCTGGAATGGGGAGGAGATGATCTTACAAAGAGTTGATTTCTTCAATGAATCGCAGTTCACTGCAGTGACTTTTTAAATCTTCAAAATTCCCCTGGGGGAATTCCCTGGTGGTGCAGTGGTTAAGACTTCACCTTCCAAAGCAAGGGGTGCAGGTTTGACCCTGGGTCAGGGAGTTAAGATCTCACATGCCTAGGGACCAAAAAAACAAAATATTAAAAAAAACACACACACAACAAAAAACCCAGAAGCAATATTGTAACAAGTTCAATAAAGACTTTAAAGATGGTCCACATTAAAAAAAAAATTTCCCCTGGGAGGTCTATTTCGGTTCTAGTTGGTTTGCTGGTGTGTGAAGTTGTTTTTTCTTTCATTCCTTTATGCTATTAATATTGGTGGGGGGCCTGCTATGTACCAGGGACTGTGCTTGGAACTGTGAGTGCAGTGAGGAAATCGGCATCTGACTAACCATGAGGATAGGAAATACAATAGGCAATGGGGCTAAGAGTGACCGAGAGGGGTCTAGTGATCAGGTAGTACTCCTTGAAGATCCGAGTGGCAGAAGGGGGAGCCAGGTGAGAAGACGGGGGCAGGACCTTCCAGCACACGCAAAGGCCCTGGGGCAGGAATCCACTGGGTGTGTTGGAAGAGGTCAGTGTGGCTGGAGGGGAAGGAGGGAGATAGAAGAAGCTAAGTTGGGAGGGACTGGCTGGGGTTAGGCCCTGAGGGAACCAGTTTAATTTCAATGGTGACTATGTGCCAGCTGGGCTCATAAGGTTTGGTCCTCTTGAAAGCCAGGCCCCTTGGCTCTGACCCCTGATGCCAGCTGCTTCCGTCCTTCATCGGGGGTGGGCGGCAAGGGAATGCAGATGACTCAGTGCACAGCCATCTCTGCTACTAGAAAGTCAGTTGCGCACCCAGTCTCCTGAGCATGGCTCATCTCTGTCCCCAACGGCCTGACTCCCTGCCCCCTCGCTCCCTGCCCCCTGCCCATCACTTCCTGGACACCGAGCTCACACTCATGTCATCATCACTGTATGTTGGGTTAGGCAGGAGGGGAAGCGCAAGCTTATGATCCAGGACGGCCTCCATCCCCCCGCCCCCCAGCTGCGTCCTGCTGCCTGGTGTGGCTTCTGTGGCCTCACCGGTAACTCAGGGCTCTCAGCAAACATGGCTGCCTCTCCAGGCTCCGCCGCAAGGCAGTCCGCGAGCCTTCAAGGACCCGTGTTAAAAAGTCACTCCCTGATGGCCACAACCTTGTGCCTTTAGACATGTCTCTCTTTCCTTTGACGTGAGCATTTAGCAGCTGTGAAACTTTGGGCAAGATGCCATCCTTGTCTGAGCTTCAGTTTCCTCGTTTGTGAAATATGGGTTATGATAAGGCAGTTGTGAGGATGAAATGCACTCGTGTCTGTGAAGTGCTAACCTAGAGGCTGGCGTGCAATCTGTAAGTGTTAATTCCATGAGTGTAAACCGTGCGTGTGTCCTTTAAATTGCCCTCATGCAGCAGTTCTTAACGGGGGGCAGTTTTGCCCTTCTGGGGAATGGGCAGTGTCTGGAGACATTTTTGGTTGTCACAAGTGGAGTGGGCATGCTCCTGGCACCTAACGGGTAGAGGCCAGGATGCTGTGAAACCCCCTGCAGTGCACAGGGCCGACCCCCCACCCTCCTCCCCCGATGCAGATGTATCCGGTTCAAAATGTCAATGGTGCTGAGGTGGAGAAAAATATTGAAAGTATTAGTCGCTCAGTCATGACCACTCTGTGCGACCCCAAGGACTGTAGCCTGCCAGGCTCCTCTGTCCGTGGGATTCTCCAGACAAGAATACTGGAGTGGGTAGCCATTCCCTTCTCCAGGGGATCTTCCCAACCGAGGGATGGAATCTGCGTCTCCTGTATTGCAGGCAGATTCTTTACCATCTGAGCCACCAGAGAAGCAGAAATCCTGGCTTAGAGTGGCTTTCAGAAATGTAGCAGAATTCATGTGGCTTACCCTCAGTGAGCCTCAGGGCCCCACATTTTTTTTAAAAAAAGCACCAAATAATGTATATGGGAGTTTTCTACACTTTAGTGAGTCCTGGGAAATCACTCAGGCTGCACTTCTTCACAGTCTACACAGCGCCTCCGGGTGTGCCTCCCATCTGACTCTCAAGTGGTCTTGGGGAAGGTGGGACCTGGCACCTCAGTTTACGGGAGAAAGTTCTCTAGAGGGGGAGGTGACCTGGCTAGCCCCAGCTCCCAGAGCTGGAAGAGGGGAAAGGGGGCAAAAACCCAGCGCTTCTGGTTCAGCTGGACTCTTGCTGCCACACGGTTGCCCTGTGAGGCCCGAGCTCCGTGGGGAGCCGTGGTGTTTATTCTCACCGTTCTCTTTCTGGTCTCTGCTGCCTTCTTCTCTTCCTGGGGGCTGGTATGGTGGCATGGTCTTTGGCATTCAGAGACCAACCAACGTGCTTACCTTCGTCTCTTTTCTCCCCCTTGGCCTTCCTTGCTCAGTCGTCCTCTCCTGTACCTCCAGCCCTGGCTAATTCTAGAACATTCCCAGCAGTCACTGAGACACTGAGAATTACCTACAACCTAAAGGGATCAAATTGGTCACAGCAGCCTAACATGCTTTTCTTTGTATGAGAAGTGATGGCGCCTGTCTGTGCTGGCCTTGACAGCTAGGCGTCCTGCTCATCCACTTGGCTGGAGCTCCAGGGAGGAAGGCCAGCAGAGGAACCCGCTAAGCCACCACTAGCCACGAGCACATCCTGTTACTGGCTCACCCAGGATTCTGAACAAGTCAATTTTGTTTTTGGCTGTGCCCCACACAGCCTGCGGAATCCTAGTTCCCCGACCAGGGATCAAACCTATGCCCCTGTAGTGAGCCACTGGAGCACCAGTCCCCTGGACAAGTTAATTTTTTAAGTTATTTTTAATTGCAAAAAAAAAAAAAAAAGCAAGAGCTGACTCATTGGAAAAGACCCTGATGCTGGGAAAGATTGAAGGCAAGAGGAGAAGAGGGTGACCGAGGATGAGATGGTTGGATGGTATCAATGACTCAATAGACATGAGTTTGAGAAAACTCAGGGAGATAGTAAAGGACAGGGAAGCCTGGTGTGCTGCAGTCCATGGGTTCACAAAGAGCTGGACACGACTGAGCGACTGAACAATTGTAAAATTACTATGTGCATTGTAAAGATTAAGAGGAGAAAATGACACCATCCAGAAGATGATGTGAAAGGCTAAAATTCCCCAGTTCCTGCCTCTTCGCTCTCACTTTCTGCCTCATGTTGTGTATCCCTCCAGACCCTGAACGTTTGAAAATGGAGCACTTTGAAATCTGCTCAGTGACTCGAGGTTGTGGCAGATGAAAGATTTAAAACAGAATTCTGCTCCACAAGTTTCTGGGCACCCGTTTACATGCCTGTCTTGCTCTGAGGCTTCTGGGTTGAATTCCACAGCACAGAATGATGGGTTCCCTAGGACAGCAAGGAGATTGAAGAAGAGGGAAGGTCCTTGCTCATGGGACCGTGAAAGAGAAGGCTGCAGGTTTGAGGGGGCAGGGTGCTCCTTCTCCTTACTGCAGATTTTGAGGCTTTCCAGGAGGCCCTCAGGCTTCAGGGTTGATGCATGCTAAGTCTGGTCTGGGGAGGACAGAGTGGAGGCAGGTTTTTTCCACTGAAAAGGAAGTCCTCAACCTCTGATGTTTAAAAAAAAAAAGAAAGACTTCAGTGAGGTGTCAATGCTCCCAGCCACATCCTTGACAGAGAAAGGAACCAAGCACCAGACCTCTTTTTTTTTTTTTTAGCAGTGTCGTTTCTTTGAATTTCCCCAGACCCCAAGAAATTAAGAATCTCTTCCTTTGTCGACCTCAGTAAGAAGGGCTGGAACAGCTGGTAGTCTGTGATGGTGGCTGGAGAGGGGTTCCTGGGAGCCTCAGTCTTGGTGCCAGCTGACCTTTGCTCCCAAAGATCAAGCCCAGTCCAGAAAATGGCATGTTCCAACGGGCACAGCCAGAAAGAGCAGTTTGTGGGTTTCCACTCAAATGCAAGGAGCTTGGATCCTGGCGTTTACCACAGCCCTTTGGCTTCTGAGGGTGGGGCAGGAAGGACAGCATTTGAAATATCTTTTTTTTTTTTAGCAACTTTAAAATAGTGTTTAAGGGAAAAAGGAGGGGGGTGGGTACCAGTATAGCTCTGAACTCTCTCCGTGATGGCAAAAGGCAAGGATAAAACACCTTCACCCCATGCAGAAGGTGTGTCATTTCAGCTTTGGATTTGAGGATTAGGGCCTTCAGGAACAAGTGGATGGTCACCTCTTCCCTACTCCAGCCCCCGACAATGTGATAGCACCAGACCCATGGGCTTGCGAAGGGATTTCACCTGGGGCAGGGGCCGCTGTCTCCATGTGTGTTCGGCCTCTCTCTGGAGTTCTGACCTCACCCTGGCACATGGTCCACCTCTAAGGGGGCCTGTTCCAGAAGCAGGAGCAACATCCAGGTGACGCAACCTTCTATGTGGCCTTCCCCGGAGCTTTGGGACCGGGGCCGACCTGAGCTTTGTCTCCTCTCCCGCTCTCTGCTGGCTGCCCTCAGGCCTCCTCTCCCATCCCCCCTTCACCAGAGGGGAAGGTGGTCTTTGATCCAGCGGTGGGGGTGTCCCCAGCCATGCCCCTGCCCCAGGAGCCTCTACAGCACCCAGCTGATCCTTGCATGAGGGCTGGCTCTCTTCACACTCTGCATCTATTTGCGTGGTGTGAAAGTTTGTCTGTAGTATACGTGTGCAATTACATTCTAGAACTGCAATTTGTGGACACTTGTGCACTTTTGCAGTCATTTTCACATCAAAACTAAATCAAGTGCTTGAAGCAAATATGAAATCCCATTAATAAAATTGTCTGTTGCAGGAAAGGTTTCATGTTTTTTCCTCTTGGCACTCAGTTGGTGGAAGACTTTGCCATGTATGTGTTCAGGTCTTTAATGTCCTTGCGTTTTTTGTTTTTTTGGAGGGACCATGTCACATGGCATGCGGGGTCTCAGCTCCCCAGCAGACCAGGGATGGAACTCATGCCCCTTGCAGTGGAAATGTAGAGTCCAAACCACTGGACTGCCATCTTGTCTCCTAAGATGGGTTAGAAGATTTATTAGGCCTGCAATGTACTTGATCGAGACAGGGATGAAGCTTCCACGGAGGGGCCCTCAAAGCTGGTTAAGCGTCTCATTCTCTACACGACTGAGTATGTGTCCGTGAGGGAATCCTTTCCAGAGCAGCAGACAAAACAGTCTCAAATCACAGCCCCTCATGGATATTTTCCGTCACGGAAAGGCAAATCCTAATCAGTTGCGCTGTCTGGGGTCTGGGGAGGGTGGGGCGTCTTGCTGTGTATCAACCATGAGTTGGGGGCCCTCGTGGCAGGAAGCCTCCCTTCTTGATTTTCACTGTGAGTCCCACCTCCAGCAGACTAAGGGTTAGATTCCAAGGCCAAAACACTAAGCGATTTACAGTCCTGGTATGTAGCTCCCAGATGTGGGGCTGCTGAAATCTGAAACCTGCATGGACACAGCTGTGTTGGCGAAAAAAAAAAAAAAAGGTACAAATGCAACTTTGCTGCCAACTTGGGTTTTCTGCTTGGTCGGCTGCCCGTCTCCCCAAAAGGCTATCTGTGTTAGTTAGAGCTCTGCCCCCTTGGTCTGTGGTCCACTATCCACAGTCCTAGCCCACCTGGGTACACCTTCTTTCGCTTCCCTGCAGACAACTTGAGGTGCGTGGTCAGACTGATGACCACAGTCCAGCCCTGGTGAGTCCAGTTCTCCCATCAGAGAGTCCTGGTTCTGTGGAGCCTTCTGGAACCCCTAAGGGCCATCTCATTTTCTGCGCTTAAGCAGGAGTGAGATGAAGTCAATAATTTACCTGCATTCATTTCCAAGAGCTGTCGTACAGATGATTGCAAACTAAGTGGCTTAAGAAAATAGGTGTTTTTTGTTTTTTGTTTCTCTCTCACAGCTCAGGAGGCCAGAAGTCTGAAACCTGAGTGTCAGGCAGGGCTGTGCTTCCTCTGAAAGTTGGAGGGGAGACTCTTCTTCTCTTCCAGCTCCTGGTGGCTCCTGGCAATCCTCGGTATCCCTGGCTTATTGCTGCATCCCTCCAGCCCCTGTCTTCACATGGGCTTCTCCCAGTTGTTTATCTCTCTGTGTGCTCTCTCTCTTTTTTTTTCTTATAAGGACATCACTCCTTGGACTTAGTGAAGCGAAAAGTTGCTCAATTTTGTCTCTTTGCCACCTCATGGAATATAGCCCGCCAGGCTCCTCTGTCCATGGGATTCTCCAGGCAAGGATACTGGAGTGGGTTGCCATGTCCTCCTCCAGGGGGTCTTCCTGATCCAGGGATTGAAACTAGGTCTCTTGTACTGGAGGCAAATGCTTTACTGTCTGAGCCACAAAGAAAGCCCCCTTGGATTTAGGGCCCACCTTAAATCCAGTGGTCATGTATGGATGTGAGTTGAACTGTGAAGAAAGCTGAGCGCAGAAGAATTGATGCTTTTGAAGTGTGGTGTTGGAGAAGACTCTTGAGAGTCCCTTGGACTGCAAGGAGATCCAACCAGTTTATTCTAAAGGAGATCAGCCCTGGCTGTTCTTTGGAAGGACTGATGCTAAAGCTGAAACTCCAGTACTTTGGCCACCTCATGAGAAGAGCTGACTCATTGGAAAAGACTCTGATGTTGGGAGAGATTGGGGGCAGGAGGAAAAGGGGATGACAGAGGATGAGATGGCTGGATGGCATCACCAACTCGATGAACATGAGTTTGAGTGAACTCCGGGAGATGGTGATGGACAGGGAGGCCTGGTGTGCTGCGATTCATGGGGTCGCAAAGAGTCGGACATGACTGAGCGACTGAACTGAACTGAACTAAACCAGGATGATGTCATCCTGAGATCCTCAGCTAACCCTATTCCTAAATAAAGTCACATTCCGAGGTTCCAGGTGGATGTCAGTTTGGGGGACACATTGTTCAACCTCCTATACTGACCTTTGGGAATATTTATTTCCCACTTAAATATATAAGCTAACACATTAGAGAGTGTATCTGGGGTCATTGTTTTCAGTTTTAGTGAACTTTAAACATTCGATGTTCAGTCACTTGACACTCATGTTCATTTTTCCACGTTAAACTCTTTGCACAATCTTCGTTTTTAGTGACTACCTCTCACTGCCGTGTGAGCGGTGGGATGACCCAAAGGTAGGCGTGTGGGCTTGAGAGCTGGACGGCCAGTGTTTGCATCCTGCCAGTCTCTTTTGCTCACTGTCACAGGCTGAATCGTGTCCCCCCTCAAATTCAGATGTCAGACTCCTAAGCTCCAGGACCTCAGAGTGTGACTAGTTGGAGATGGGGGTCTTCAAAGAGGTGATTAAATGAGGTCCTTGGGGTGGGTCCTAATTCAATCTGACGAGTGTCCTTCTAAGGAGAGGAGATTAGGACATCGACACACACAGAGGAGAGACCAGATGAAGACGCTGGGGAAGACGGCCACCTACAAGCCAAGGAAAGAGTCCTCGGGAGAAACCAGCCCTGCAGTCACCTTGACCTTGGACTTTCAGCCTTCAGAGCCCCGAGAAGGGAAATTTCTGCTTTTCAAGTCATCATTGTTGGTACTTGTCATGGCAGCTGAGCTGACAATATTCCAGCCACTGGGGCAAAGCAACAAACCTCCTGAGCCCGGTTTTTTCCCTTGTGTGTCCGGGGCCCTCAGCGGTTCAGTGGAGATTAGAGAGGCTGCCCCATGCGCTGCCTGGCATGTGGTTTGAAGGCACTGTTTCTGGGATTGGCACACCTTGAATTGTTTCCCTAGCTCTTCTGTCATTGCTCAGTGGATGGGCCCCACTCATTCACTGGGTGAACCTCCGTCGTGACCATGTGCCTGGTGATGAAGGCTACTGTGGTCAGCCTTGGCCACTTTCTTGAAAGAGATTTTTAGGACATTCTCTAAGTCATCATTGCTGAGTACCCACGAGGGGCCCTGGGTTGAAGCTGCCTATTGCCATGAACCCCAAGGCCAGTGCCCAGGAGACCCTTTGCTGGTGGCAGTGAAGACCCCATCAGAGATCCCAGGCAGTTCCTATCCCCAGAAAATGAGGCTCTTGGTAGCCACACCCCTTTCCTTCTTCAGATCTGTCTTGGTCTGATGCCTCCAGCTGCTACCTGGTGACTCAGTTTTACCAGGAGACAGGCGAGGGCTCCTGAAAAGGGAAACCCCAGCTCGAGGGCCTCCACGGGCACCTCACATCCGCCCACAGCAGGGAGTGGTCCTTGTGCTCTTGTTAAATAGTTTGTAGCCCCCTCCTCCTGAGCTTGCTGGCTCCAAGTGTGCAGAAGGGAGAGCCAAGCATCTCCCGGAGGTTGAGCCCCACTGCTGGAACCACCTCCCCTCCCCCCTCCCCCACCACCTTGGGCCGGGCGCCTCCAGCCCCGGCCTTTCTTCTTCTTTTCTCGAAGAGCTGCAGCAGGCAAACAGGATGCACCACTCCCACACGCAGAGACTCAGACGAGACACTTGGGTCGAACCGCATCCTGCTGGTGGTGCTGGGTCCCATCTGCTGCGGGCCTGGTTGGGAGGAGGGGGTGGGGGCTTGGTTCTCTGGGTCGGGGGCACTCATGAGCCTGGTTTCATTGGTCAGATTTCAAGCATCATTTCAAACGGTAAACTGGATGGGTGTCTCAGAGTCCCCTTTGGAGGTTCCTGTGCCTGGAAGGGCTGAATAATGCAG
Source organism: Ovis aries (assembly GCF_016772045.2). Classification (NCBI taxonomy): domain Eukaryota; kingdom Metazoa; phylum Chordata; class Mammalia; order Artiodactyla; family Bovidae; genus Ovis; species Ovis aries. The sequence continues at coordinate 39,163,787 of NC_056075.1, read as the reverse complement.
GTGGTGATGAGGGATGGTAACACCCCTGTGCGACATACTATTGGCGTTTCGCATCTCCTGCCTCACCCCTGCCTATGATTTTTTTATTTTCTGGGAGGTTTTTGGCTTTAATGAATACTTTCTCCGAATCTTACTGAAGCAGTCTAAGATGACAAGATTGCTACAAAATAGAGGCCCACTCTGGAGAGGCTCAAGGTAGAGGCCTTTGGAGGCACACTCCTTCTGAACAGGTTGACCAGACTGGAAGGGCACTCACAGAAGGGCAAACAGCAGTTCAAGTGTTTTCGGAAAAGCCAAAGTCCAAACCCGGCTGAGAGCAAAACGATGTAGGTGGTCCTCTCCTGATTGGAGCTGTCTTGGGAAAACGAAGGTGTCAAGCCCAGGTTCCAGTTCTCCCAGCCCCCAGCCAGATGTTCCGAGTCCGTGGACACCGTCAGGCGTTTCATTTGCAAAGCAGTTTATGTGCCTGTGGCGAGAGGGCGGGTTTAAAAGATATTTTACCACCCACTTGGTGACCCCGCCTGGCAGCGAGCATCTTTCTAGATGCCCCTGGAACTTTCTGTTTGTCGAGCCCATGGCGGTGCAGTCAGTGAGGGTGCCAGGTTGCGTGATGTGAATTTTCAGTCTGCACGATGTCCTGAGAGTCCAGTGGGAAGGTCTGAGATGGGAGAGAAACTTCTCAAAATAAGAGACTGTCCCTCAACAGCCAGAAAGTGCTTCCTTTTGTTTCCCCTGTTCCCACCCCTTGGCAGGGCAAGGGAGGACTGCAGCAAAGCATGGGGAGGCGTTGGAGGAGGAGAATGTTGGGAACAGGGACTCTGGCTTAGAAGGGGGGAGCTCTTTGTGAACTTGGGGTGCAGCAGGCGCCAGTCCTCTAATGCGTCAGGGGTCCTCCCCTCGCAGCTGGCAAGTGTGCATTAGAATGACTGCTTTCCCAGAGAGGCGCTTCTGGGCCTGTGTGAGCGAGCAGGTGTCTGCGTCCTGCAGCTGACTGCTATTTTCTTTAATTAGGGCCTGTTCCCAAAGCCCCTCCTGCCTGAGCTTGTCATTCCACTTCTCTGCCCTGCACTGAATATGCCCCATTTTGTTTCTTGGCATAATAATAGGTTTGTGTAAGACCTTTGTTGCCAGACTTCCGGGGGTCTAAATATTAGCATCGTCTGATATGATAGTGGCCTTTATTTCATCGTCTCTACAGATATGGCGTCTCTTCTGCTACCTCAAGTTCCTGGAGACCCACATCCCTGTAATATCTAACCCGAATAGAGTGGTAATTCTATTTTTTTTTTTTAAGTGGTGATTCTTAAAGTACCTCTTGATCCAAGGGTATGCATCAATACTGTATGAATCTAGACTTCCATGAAAAATATAGATTTGCTTGTGCTCTTTCAGCTCTTGTATTCCACTGAGATAATTTCATAGTGACCCTAAACATCCAGGAAATCTGCCTGGTCTACCGCAAGACTTACTTTAGCTTTCCTTGGGTGTTTGGCATGCATGCGCACTCCTCGGCACACGATCGTGCTCATGTTCAGTTGCTCATTCATGTCCAACTCTTTGTCACACCATGGACTGTAGCCCCTACAGGCTCCTCTGTCCGTAGAATTTTCCAGGCAAGAATACTGGAGTGGGTTGCCATTTCTTCCTTCAGGGGATCTTTCCGACCCAGAGATCGAATCCTCGTCTCCTGTGTCTCCTGCATTGGCAGGAGGGTTCTTTGCCACTGTGCCACCTGGAAAGCCCCAGCACATGATAGGTATTTAATAAAAATTAAATGATTTATAATTTTCCTTTTCCCTTAGATCTTCAACCTCATGAAGTACGACAGTTACAGCCGCTTCTTAAAGTCTGACTTGTTCTTAAAACACAAGCGGACCGAGGAAGAGGACGAAGAGTCACCAGATGCCCAGACTGCAGCTAAAAGAGCTTCGAGAATTTATAACACATGAACCCTCCAGGCGCTGGCAGGACTGGCAGCTTTCAGAATCGAAGGAACTCACTCTCAGGACCATGCAGGGTGGATAATGGCTTTGTTATCTGCAAGGACTGAAATGTACAAAAACCCTTCCATGGGATCTGTGTATTTTATTATCTGCTTGACCAGTAAGTTTTTGCATGATGGCTAATCTTAGATAAGACAAATAGCTTTGAAGTTTTAGTTCTGTCTCACACACAAAAGTGAAATAGTCCTTATACACTGGACATCTTGAGTATTTTACGGCTTGATTAAACTTCATGTGAGGCCTCCAGGTGAAACTTACAGCCACGTCTTCCCTTTGACATCTTCACTCTCCCTCCGTGGGTGGGTCGCTCAGGTCCACAGCTTCACCTGGTGAATCAGCTCGAGAATGAGTTGATCTGGCATGCTCAGGCCATTGGGGGCTTGTCTGTCAGATGCCGCTTGGGTTAAATGCTTCTAGAGAATAAGTTCAGTGTTGGAAAAAGAAAATTCATTGCAGCCTCTCAAGATTCGGGGAGTTGCGTGTGAGTATCATCAGAGGGCTCTTATTTCTGAGGTTTGGGGTTGTCCTGGTTTTGCCCACAATCCGTGACGTTTCATGAAACACAGATAAATAGTTCATTTTGACAGAAACAAGATCTCAACCAGGAAGAAAGAAAACCGGGAGATTATTCAGGGTCCCCATGGCGATGCAGGGTGGCGCTGAATGGGATGGTGGTACCCAGCTCGTGCTGATGATGGAGGGTGGGGGATATTCGCTCCTCTCACAGCCCATCTGGTGAAACCATTTTTTCTTAGTGCCTACCCCTCACTAGACTTCTTAACTCTGGGCTTGAGACTTCAACCAGAGGATGGAAATGCTGTCTTTGGAAGCCCCCTCTTGGACTAGAGGCTGTGAGTGATGTCCGATAGTCCTAGGCAGTCCTAGCCAGCCCAAGTTCCCCTCCAGCAGAGCCCAAGGTCAGGCACGGTTCCCTTCTGCTCACTGTTCCTGCCATCTGCTGCTGCCAGACCTTCTCCAGCATGTTTGCCAAACCTTAAACTTCTGTTTGTACAAACAAAGCAACTAGACTCTTACTTGAGAGCCTTCCAACTCAGACATTCAATTTGCAAAACTCCCTGCTGTTGAGTATGACTCTATGATTTATCAATCAAACCAGGACACTTGAGAAAGAAGGGCAGTGAGTTGAATCATCGCGCTGGGATAACAGGGCATCAGCTGGTTCTGTTCTGGGTGAAACCCATTTGCATAGTCGCCTTGCTGACCCCCCTCTCCTGGCATGACCACTTGGGCAGTCCTCCAGATTCTCATTGTCCCTTCACTGTGGTCGAATGCCCCCTGTCTTTCCTTTTTGGGTCTTAGGGAGCCATTGGCTGCTTCCAACCGAACCACACAGCTGAACCTCATCAGGAACAGTAAATACTTGATATCCCCCTCTCCCAACAGGGGGTTATCTGCCTCCCCTAGGTCATCCCAGACAGGTTTTCTCTCTGCCTGGAATGAGATGGTCGTCCTGAGAATGACACCCAAGCGCCCTGTCATCTGGGAAATTCAGTCCATTTTCAAGCAGAACAGACTGATGTACTTTTAAGAGTAAGGAATTAAAAAAAAAAAAAAGAAAAGAAATAGGTTCTCTAGCTCAACTTACAGTTTACTAGCCAGAAAAGTGCAGAGATACAGACTGCGCCCCCAAGCCCGGCCCTGCAGTGTCACAGTCACAGGATAATTTCAAGGCTGCGTGGAGCTGAGCGAGTGGCTTGTGTGCTGTTGCCTCAGTTGCGTCCGACTCTTTGCGACCCTGTGGACTGCAGCCCACCAGGCTTCTCTATCCATGGACTTTCCCTGGCAAGAATACTGGAGTGGGTTGCCATTTCCTCCTCCAGGGGATCTTCCCGACCCAGGGATCAAACCCATGTCTCCTGCATTGCAGGCAAATTCTTTACCCACTGAGCCACCTGGGAAACCCTGATCCTCCTATTTGAGAGCCTGTTCCAGACGGGTCCCAGAGACTGCAGATGGCTGGGAACCCTCTTTCCGGCTTTCACATTTTTACTCCTGGGTTCAGAGACCCTTTGAGGTGGTGATCTGTTCAGAAACACATAAAAGAAACAGCTAGAGTTAGCCGGAAGTCTGTCTGCCAAGAGAAGAGCCTCTTGCTTAAGAGTTGCCTGAAAAGCTCCCCAGTAGGAGGGGGAGCCGCTTACTCTTAACCACAGCTTACTCCCACCAGCATGTACTCACACCACCTCCCCCTCACTTGCTCCCGCCTGGCTGCCTACATCCCTTCCAAGTGCAGAACCAGGTGGGTACAGAAGGCAGCTTCCTAGAGCTGTTGCAGCAGTGAGATGGAAGTGTAGGGCATCTGTGTCCCCAGAAGATGCTTCCACACTCAGCTTTTCACTTTCTCCCTATCCATTTCTTGATTAGTACCTTAATTGCATCTGGGGCCTCCCTGGTGGCTCAATAGTAAAAAAAAAAAAAAGAAAAAAAAAGCTGCCTACTGAAGCGGGAGACACAGGTTCGATCTCTGATCTAGGAAGATCCCACATGCTGTGGAGCAACTAAGCCCGTGAGCCACAACTATTGAGTTCGTGCTCCAGAGCCCAAGAGCCTCAGCTACTGAAGCCTACGCACCCTGGAGCCGGGGCTCCCCAACAAGAGAAGCCACTGCAATGAGAACTCCGTGCGCCGCAGCTAGAGAGCAGCCCCCGCTTGTCACAGCTAGAGAAAAGCCAGCGCAGCCAAAAATAAATAAGTAAATACAATTATTTTAGAAGAATAAATAGTGTCTTCTATGGGCTAGGGATTGTGTCTGGTTGTTGTTGAGTTGCTAAGCCGTGTCTGACTAATTGTGACACCATGGACTGCAGCACGCCAGGCCTCCCTGTCCATCACCAACTCCCGGAGTTTACTCATACTCATGTCTATTGAGTTGGTGATGCCATCCAACCACCTCATCCTTTGTCGTCCCCTTCTCCCTCCTTTAATCTTTCCCAGCATTGGAGTATTTTCCAGTGAGTCAGTTCTTCACATCAGGTGGCCAAAGGATTGGAGTTTTAGCTTCAGCATCAGTCCTTCCAATGAATATTCAGGACTGATTTCCTTTAGGATGTACTGGTTGGATCTCCTTGCTGTCCAAGAGACTCTCAAAGAGGTCAAAGCATCAGAATAAAACATACATATAAATCAACAGGTTGCAGGGTCTCAAAACATAGATGCTGTGTTTGACTGGGCCTGTGTTTTAAAGCTGTCCAAGCAATTGCCTTGAGGAGAGCACCAGTGGGATCTCCGATTGGCTGCAGGCCCCATCACGTCCTATTGCCTTAAGGCCGGTCACGTTCTATGTTATCTGCTGGCTCCAGAGTCTGCGCCCTGATTGCCATCTCCTGTGTGCAGATCAGCACAGCCTCAGTGACATTTTCCTCTGTGACTTTGCGGTCATTAACGATACCTCCAGATCCACCCTGCTGACTGGCCCAGAATCTGCTGTGGTCCACACTCCTGCAGCATCTTGCCTTCACATGCACCAAACCCTCCTCCAAAGCAAGGCAGGAGTCACCTCACACTCGAAGAACACCTTTCCAAGTGTTTTCCCACTGCTTCATCTGAAAAATCTTAAAAAGTAGAATAGCAATTTTTCCCATTTTAGAGACAAGAAAACGAAAACAAAGGACACGACTCACACAGGCTGGTGAGTGCTAGAGTCTGCGCTGGAACCAAACCTTCTGTCTCCTGATCCTAGCCCCCTTTTTGGGTCCATCCCCTGCCTGGACAGGACCCTAGGGGAGCCCAGGGCTGGGGTGAATTCTGGCAATTAGTAAAGGTGGTCACTTATACAGCAGATACTTAAAGAGCAACTACTACCTTCTCCTGGGCTTCCCTGATAGCTCAGTTGGTAAACAATGTTCCTGCAATGCAGGAAATCCTGGTTTGATTCCTGGGTTGGGAAGATCTGCTGGAGAAGGGAAAGGCTACCTCTCCAGTATTCTGGCCTGGAGAATTCCATGGACTGTATAGTCCATGGGGTCACAAAGAGTTGGACACGACTGAGAGACTTTCAGTCACTACCTTCTCCTAGCTATAGGAATGGAGGGGGATTAAAGGATAAGGCATCAACTCTGCCTCTAAGGGTGCAGCTTATCAGGAGATGAGAAGGGGTCACTACCAAACACTCTGCTACAAGAAAACAAGTGACCAGCTCCTGGGAGAGAGACTGATGGGTCAAGACTGGCTGGTTGTGTTCATCTCTTAGGTTTACACGCTCAGTTGTTTTGTTTTTCCCCTCCCTAAATATCGGAGTGTTAATTAAGCTTCATGTCAACACTGGTGGTGAAGTGATTTCATTTGAGAAACATGATAATGAGTACTCTGGTTTTTATCAGGATAAGCTTTTTATTTTTTTAAGATTTTTAAAATATGGGCCATTTAAAAAAAGTCTTTATGGAACTAGCCACACCATTGCCCCTGCACCATGCTTTGGGCTTTTGGCTTCAAGGCATATGGGATCCCACACCAGGGATCGAACCCACACCCCCCACATTGGAAGGCAAAGTCCCAATCACTGCCAGGGAAGTCCTAGGGATAAGAGTTTTTAAAATGAATATGTATTTTTAAAAGTTTTTATTTATTTTTAATTGAAGGATAATTACAGTATTGTATTGGTTTCTGCCATACATTTACATGAATCAGCCATAGGTATACATATATCCCCTTCCTCTTGAGCCCCTCTCCCACCCCACCCCATCCTACCCCTCTAGACTGTCACAGAGCCAGGGATAAGCTTTTTAAATTCCAGTCTGGGGTGAACTCCAGAGAATGAGGGCTTAGTTAACTAAGTTTTCCATCGTGTGTGTGTGCACGCTCAGTTGCTCAGTCGTGTCCGACTCTGCGACCCCTTGGACTATGATTTTATTAATATGTCCTTGCATGTGCTAGAGTTGAGAGTTGATGAACTGGTACCCAACTCCTAGGTCCTCGCTCTGAATCCTTGAGCACACTTTGTTTATATGCTTTGCAAATACTCGGCAAGCGCAGTCATGACTCACATTCTGTCATTATTTACTTTCATTTTGGCTGTGGATGTTCTAGAACTTGCCTCTATTTAAGTGCTAAATGGTCATGCTGCACCGTTAGCTTCCAAGGTTTTAAAGCTGTGCTTCTTCTCTGGGTTAGCAGCATACACTGAGGCAGGGCTGATGCCCCAGGCCTGGGAGGGGAGAAACCTCACACCCAGAGGCAGGGGTGGACTGCTGAAGTGGCCCCCTAATGGCTTTCCTGGCATTCCCACAGGAAGTGCAAGCTTTGCTAGTCCAAAGTTGCTCAAGCAGAAACCTGATGGTCTCTCTGCCCGGGGCTCTGAGTGGGGGTCTTGCAGGTCGTACCTTCTTTGAGTGCTTGCAGGGTACTCCCAGGGCTGTATCCATTGCAGAAAGTTGGGGCCTTTTCCGAACTCCCACAAAGCCACTAGGCTGGGGCACCTGGACGTGGCCTGATGGTCACCCCTTTTCTGTACGTTCTATGTCTGATCCATCAGCAACCCTCTAGCGCCTCTAGCTTGAACGCATCCACCCTTCCTGTCTCCGCGGCCCCAAGTCCTGACCAAGCTGCCTCCCTCGTCTCTTGCCTGGTGGAGTCTCCTCGCTGGTCAGTCCTCCTCACTCCACACTCCCTCCCCACCTTCTTCCAGCATCCACCTTTTAAAAGCACAACCCTGACCCCATTGCTCATAAACCCCTTCTGGGCCTTTCTTTGTTCTCCAGTGTTCAGATCATGACCATGGTCTCCTGACTGCAAAGGCAGTAGAGCTGAGCCCAGCCGCCCTCCCCTGCCGGCGTACCTCTCCGGCTCATTTGAGTAGAGCTCAGATGTGAGCAGGGCACGGATGCTGCGTTCTGCAGCCTCTTGCTCAGGCTGCCTCCTCCTGACCATGGCTCCTTCCTGTCTCAGGCCAGATGTCAGCTGCTGGGAAAGGTCTTTCCTGAGGATCCCACCAAGCAGCCCCCTGTCCTTATGCCCCCTTTCCAGTGCCCCCAGAGCCCAGGCACAAGGCTATTTCTCTGTTACCTCTTTATGATCCCTCTCCTCAAGGACAGGGATAGGATGTGTTTCACTGAGTTCTCGGAGGTGAGCCTACTGCCTGGCCCCAAGCAGCCACATGGCAGGCCCTCCATCAGTGTTCCTTGAGTGAGCAAAGGAATGTCAAGCAGACCAGGGTCACAGATTTTGGTTGATCTCATTCACAGCCTGGCAACTCAGTCTTACCTCTTGGTAATTAATGGTCAACCCTTGTGACTGCCATTGGTAATGGTCAACCCTTGGCATTGCAGAATGGGGAGGCCCACCTCTTCCTGAGCACCTCCCATGCGCCTGGCATTGTGCAAGGCGCACTGCAGATGGCATCAAACTTGGGCAGTGGGCGTGGCTTCCACTGTATCAAAGGGGGCAGGCCTTTGGAGGCATCGAATCTGCACCAGGTCACCGTGGCTCACGGTTGGTGCTGCCAGGATTGGAAGCCAGGTCTTCTGGACTCCACTCTCCACCCTGCCATCTTTCCTCCACACCAGGCGGGCCCAGATTTCAGCTCAGACAAGTCTTTGGCCATTACAGCTAAAAAAAAAAACCCAGCTAGTCTCGACCCATTCTTCCTTTTCTTTCACAGGACATGGAGAGGGCACCTCACCCCAGCCAGGGATGTACAGTCAAATGAGCCTTTAAAAAGTCTGGTCTGGCAGCAACCAAGACCCATCACAACCAAAAATAAGCAAGTAATTAAAAAGGCAAAAATAAGTCTGGTTTGATGTTTACAGCCAGTTTGGGGTTTTTATTCCCCTTTAGTGATATATTATGACCATCTTTCCATGCCAGTAAACATAATTATACACCATCCAAAAAAAAAAAGTCCAGCTTCGAGATTATCTAGGAAAGATAAATGTTCCCCTTGCACTAATTCCAGCACAGTTTATATGCTATTTTGCAACACGGGCAAACTGTTTTCTTCTTATTTAAGCATTTAAACTCTGTTTTTTAAACTGTTATGGCATACAGATCGCCAAAGAGTAACAGATGTCTATTTGATAGAGATGTTCCCAGGAAAGGAATCTGCTGTTTCTTGGTCTCCAGAGGAAGGATGTCTTTGCAAGTATGTGACTTTTGGTCCACATGTCGCCCCTCTTACCCTTGTTAAGAAGAATCGAGGAGAATTATAGTGCCGCTGGCTGCCTTGTAAATATCTGTATTGAGACCCTGTTCGCCCAGGAGGGCTGTCCTTTCCCCTTCTGGAGGGAGTATCTATCTCAATTTTCTTAGGTGGTTACCTTAACCATGGCCCATCTGGAGATGTGAAAACGTGGGTCCACATTTACCAAACCCCCTGACTCTTAGCAGTGGAAGAATCTTTTTGAATAATTTTGTTTACTTATTTATCTTTGGCTGTGCTAGGCCTTTGCTGCTGCCCCAGCTTTTCTCTAGTTGCAGCGAGTGGGGGCTACGCTCTGGTTGTGGGGCGCATGCGTCTTCTCGCTGCGGTGGCCTTTCTTGTTGCAGAGCTCGGGCTCTGGGGTGTGTGTGCTTCGGTAGTTGTGGCACGAGGGCTCGGTAGCAGCCATGTGTGGGCTCTAGGGCAAGGCTTAACAGCTGTGGTGCACAGGCTTTGTTGCTCCGTGGCATGTGGGATCTTCCAGGATCAGTGATCGAACCTGCATCTCCTGCTTTGGCAGGCAGATTCTTTACCACTGAGCCACCAGGAAGCCCATCAATTATTTTTATTATTACTATTTTTTTTTTAAACTATTGACTAGCATGAGAATTTCGACTGAGATCGCGTCATGGAGTTCAACTGCCTAAATTCTAATCCAGCTTCATCATTGATTAGCTCTGTGATCTTGGGCAAGTCACATATCTTTCCAAGCCTAAATTCCCTCACCTGTTAGATGGGGATAACATTGACTCAATGAGATTCAGTGAGATAATACATGTAATGTGCATAGCACAGCTCTTGGTCAATAAATCTTACTGATCCCCAGTCATGGGGTCTGTTCAAGGTCACACAGGGAAGGTGTGGCAGGCTCCTATGCTGTGCTTAGTTGCTCAGTCGTGTCCAACTCTTTGAGACCCCATGGACTGTAGCCCGCCAAACTCCTTTGTCCATGGGATTCTCCAGGCAAGAATGCTGGAGTGGGTTGCCATGCCCTCCTCCAGGGGATCTTCCCGACCCAAGAATCAAACTGGAGTCTCCTGAATTGCAGGTGGATTCTTTACCAGCTAAGCCACTACGGGAAGCCCATGGCAAGTTGCTAGCCTGGGATAATTCCTGTCTCCTTGGTTGGGGCTGCTTCTCCACAGCGTTTGAGTGGCCACAGAAAAGCCCCAGGACCAGGGAGCTGGATCTGAATATTGCTCAAGTAACTGACATTGAAAATGTGGGTCTCTGAGCAGGAGAGGGTCAGCACTGGAGGATGTGAGGGGCAGCCTGGGAGGGGAAGACCAAGGAGGGCCTGGAATTGAGTATCAAGGCTGGGAGGTGGCTGAATTGCCAACCCAACTGGGAACTAGCTTCCTAGTTCAGCCAAGTGGCCAAGTTAAAGGCAAGAAGTCTTAGAGAGCGTCTCTAACGGAAAAAGTTAGTGTATGACAAAGGTCGTTGCTATTCAGTCACTCAGTCGTGTCTGACTCTTTGTGACCCCAAGGACTGCAGCACGCCAGACTTCCCTGTCCTTCACCATCTCCCAGAGTTTGCTAAAATTTATGTCCATTGAGTCAGTGATGCCATCCAATCATTTCATTCTGTCACTCTCTTCTCCTCCTGCCCTCAATCTTTCCCAGCATCAAGGTCTTTCCCAGTGAGTTGCTTCTTTGCAGCAGGTGGCCAAAGTATTAGAGCTTCAGCATCAGCCCTTCCAATGAATATTTAGAGTTGATTTCCTTTAGGGTTGACTGGTTTAATTTTCTTGCAGTCCAAGGGACTCTCAAGAGTCTTCTCCAGCACCACCGTTCGAAAGCATTAGTTCTTCGGGGTCAGCCTTCTTTAAAGCAGTGAAAACAGAGAGCTGGGGTCTCTTGTGGAGGCATTTTGCATCTGAAGCAAGGGGAAGGGAATCCACTAGATGTCCTTCGAGGGGCTTCTTGTATCCTTGGGGACTTTCCCTTGGCGTGGTTTCCCTAGGAGAAGCTGCCTCTTGCTTTCCAGGATGTCCTCGACCCTGTGGGACGAGGGAACCTGGCTTCCTGAAGTTCCCGGCTCGGGCTCACGGGGGAGCTGCTGAGCCATGGAGGGAGTGAGAAGCTGGGCTCCCTGCAGGGAGGGTCTTGCAACAGGACCCTCCCCAGGCCCTGGGCATCACTCCCACCCGCCCTGGGACTCGTCCCTCTCTCCCCCCACCCCAGAGGCGTCCTGTGGAGACCCCTCCCCAGGTCTGGTTGTAAAAGGATCTTTCTGCTAATCATCTTCTGAGTACCTGGGATCTGGGGGTGGGGCAGCTGACCAGGGCCACAACCCTGGCTTCTAGCGTGAGTGGCAGAAAGGTGGGTACCCTTCCTAGTCCTCACTGTCCCATGCTGTTCAGGCAGGAGGGCGAGGAACTTCCTGGGCTTACACTGAGGTTTTCTTTAGCCTCTTCCCACCCCACCCCTCACCCCACACCCCACCCCCTGGCCTCTACTGACCCCAAAGACCCCTCAGTGGAGGATTGTTTCCTTCATTTCATTCATTTCTAAAGTCGCTGCTAATTTTTTGAACACACCTGGAAACAATGTTTTGATGTGAGTTTATTAAAGAACTACACAACTTCGGTACTAAAGCTACATTAACAAAGAGATCAAGAAATGACTAGTTTTGTGCACAGAAGCTTAAAGGTTTAAAATGGTTGAGATATTAAATTTCTCTCTTTCTCATCGGAGGATTTTAAAAGTCTCTCTCCAAATCCTCCTCTTTTATCTCGGTGTTTGTTCTGAAATGTAGTCATTACTTTTGAAGCTTCCAAGAGAAAAGGCTACAATTTCACTCTTTTCTCCCCAGATCTCTGGGCTGCATTCTTATTTCAGAGGTAAGGCGAGGGCTTTTTTTTCTTTAACTGAGGAATAATTAATTTTTAGTAAATGTACAGATCTTGAGTGGGCCGCTCAGTGGATGTTCACGTTTGCTTGGTGGTGATGGTTTAGTAGTTAAATTGTGTCTGACTCTTTGCGACTCCGTGGGCTGTAGCCCATCAGGCTCCTTTGTCCAGGGGTTTTCCCAGGCAAGAATACTGGAATGGTTGCCATTTCCTTTTCCAGAGGATCCTCCCACTCCAGGGATCAAACCCTCTTCTCCTGCTTGGCAAGCAGATTTTTTACCACTGAGCCACCTGGGAAGCCTCCCTTGTTTGTTTACACACGTGGAATCTGCACCAGGTCCAGCTACAGAACACTACGAGCATCTGGGGGACAGTTTTTAAGGGGCATCCCCTCAAGAAGTCCACCCCAGAGAACATTTGACAGGAGCCCTGGGACCAGGGGGCTGCAGTGATGCTGGGGATGGGATGTCAAGGAACCCAGGATCCCTACATTCCTTGTCATCCTGCCTTCTGTATTTCCTGTCTCAGTTCTCATGGATGCAGATACCAGCACCCTGTCCCCAGGTCCTTGTTCAACTGTGTGGAGTGAAAATAAAGTGGTCCCTCCATGTGCAGAACTCTCTGAGAATTTCCTCTGATTTTTTTCATTAGGGAAATGAGTTACTTTACTTTGCAAAATAGTTAACAGCTGAGGTGCCATTCTCAGCACAACTTTTAAAATCTTCGCTTTGGCTGTAGCAGGTCTTAGTTGCGGGACGTGGGGTTTTCAGTGCATCACGTGGGGTCTCTTGTTGCGGCACATGGACTCTAGCTGTGGCACACAGGCTTTGCTGCTCCACAGCACATGGGACTTTAGTTCCCCACCCCACCCCCTACTGGCATTGCAAGGCGGATTCTTAGCCATTGGACCACCAGGGAAGGCCCGGTTTGTACAGTTTTGTGGCAAAGTTGGGAGGGATGTGTCCAGACCTTTACAATCCTGCTTCTTCAGTGCTGACCAGCTGTATTGCTCAGTTTACCGCTAACCTGTTACTTTACGAAGACTGTTTATAGGAAGAGTCTCAAAACATTCAGAAAAGAAAAACACAATTATAATAAAGCATTATCTATATTTATTAATACTTGCTAATAATTAACTAATTGTTAATAATCATTAGCCATGTTTCTGCCATAGTTTATATTTTTTGCCAAAATATTTTTTTAATTAGATGTAATGGTTCATCTAAAATAATAACACTTATTCCACTTAAAATGAACAATTATTTAATAGTATCTAATACCTACTCCATATTCAAACTTCTCAAACTAGAGGACATTTTCAAATGTCCTTTATTTAAAGCCAGGGTTCAGTCAAGGAACTAGCATTGTAATGTCTTTCAATTTAGAACAGTCTCCCAATCTTTTTTATTTTTTTGTTTAATGGCATTGCCTTTATCAAGGAAACCAGGCGTAGTATAAAATGCGGCACATTCTTGACTTGTTTTATTGTTTCTTCCTGGTGTCACTTAGCCTGTATCTCCTTTACTTCTGAGGCTAACATTACATTTGCTGACCTTTCTCCTCAGTCCAGAGGCTCCTGAATTTTCTCAGTTCATGACGCCCCGGAGTCTCAAATTTTTTCAGAGTCCTTAGGTTAAACAAACGAACCCCAAACTAACAGCTCCATTGATTAAAGGTCCCAGCAACTTTATAAGCATTTGTGTCCTAACAGTTTCATAGGTGACATTTAAGATAATATACACAAATCAACATTTAAAGAGTATTTCTATTTCATTCAAAAATAACCGAAAGTATTTATTAATGGACCATGTACACCTGTGGGCTCCTCCCAGCTCCTCCAACCTTGGAATCAGACTGATGCCCCTGAGATCTGGCCCACAGTGATTTTGTGTGCCATTTCCTTTTTCTCACAGCAGCCTATCAGAAGCACAGCCTTGGAAAGAGATGGCTCCATCAGAAGGAATGTAGATATGTTGCAACTATGAACCATCTTGAGCTAAGTCAGTGTCAGCTATCCTTGAGTCTTTCCTTGAAAGTATAAGGTATCCTCTGGCACTCCTGAGCCTGGCACTCCTGGTCTGCTGTGGCCTCTGTGTGCCTTGTGGGCAGATTGGAACTCAGCATGAGCACAGCATCTGCTTAACTTCAGCTGCAGGGATTAAAAGTGGCAAGAAGACAAGTCCCTCGGACTGCAAGGAGATCAAACCAGTCAATTCGAAAGGAAATCAACCTTGAATAGTCATTGGAAGGACTGATGCTGAAGCTCCAATAGTTTGGCCACCTGATGCGAAGTCAACTAATTGGAAAACACTGTGATGCTGGGAAAGATTGAAGGCAGGAAGAGAAGGGGGCGACAGAGGACAAGATGTTTGGTTGGCATCACCAACTCAACAGACATAAGTTTGATCAAGCTCCGGGAGAGGGTGAAGGACAGGGAAGCCTGGCATGCTGCAGTCCATTGGGTCTCAGAGTCGGACACCAAACTGAACTGAAGTCAACCAATACAGGTTTGTCACCCCTAAGTGAAAAGAGAACACCACCTCCTTAACCTTCCTAAACTCTACGAGTCAGAAACATCTCGGAATCTTATTACAAAGAACACTCCTAGCCTCAAGCTAGGGAAACCGACCTGGGGGTTTCAGATGCTTGTTTAAAAAGGGAGCATCCTGAGACGTCCCTTGTCACCTTACAAATGCAGGGGATGCAGGTACAGTCCCTGATCGGGGAGTGAAGGTCCCATATGCCTTGTGGCCAAAACACCAAATCATAAAGCAGAAGGAATATTGTAGCAAATTTAGTAAAGCCTTTAACAGTCTGGTCCACAAAAGAATAAATAAATGTGTTCTGAGGTCATCTCTGACAGAGTTCACTCTCAGAGAAGAACATGGAAGAAGACAAAATTTCAGTGAAAAAGGTCTAAGTCTTAATCCAACCAATAGCGTGATATCAGTGGCCTGATGAATGCCCCTCTCTAGAAAACCTACTCTCTTGAGCTGGTTGGGTACATCTCTACATGACAGTCCTGGAGCAGCATGGGACCCAGATGGGAGCAAGACCAGCACTGCCCTTGAGTTTCTCCAGCTGCTGAGAGGAAAGGGACATAAACGACAGATCTCCCAGGTATGACTTAGCATCAGGGTAGATTTAAACCCTGTCACGGCCGTTTTCCATAGATGATGACCCTCCCCCTCCCATCCCACAGCAAATGAGGCCATTTTCCCCTCAATCTCAGTAGGCAAGGGGAGCTAAGGGTTCTTTTTTTCCATGAAAAATAGCAACCTCCTTGGTGAATTATTTAAACTTCTCAACTGAAATGTTGAGAGATGGCCTGCATCAGCAGGCCTGGCTGTGGCCCATGCTCCTGACTCCAGTGCTTTTCCAATGCCTTTTTCTGAGACAACTTCAATTGTGAATCTGAGAAGAAGCCTTTGGAATTCTAGTTGATCATACCCTCCCAGGTGGCGCAGTGGGAAAGAATCCGCCTACCAACGTAGGAGACGTGAGAGATGTGGGTTCGGTCCCTGGGTCAGGAAGATCTCCTGGAGTAGGAAATGGCTACCCACTTCAGTATTCTCGCCTGGAAAATCCCGTGGACAGGGGAGCCCGGTAGGTTACAGTCCATGGGGTCGCAAAGTTGGACATGACTAAGCATGCCAAGATGATGAATGAAAGTTGAATCATTCTTCAAAACTCGCATCTGCTTGAACATTTGGGGCACCTTCTGTAAACGGGACTCTTCTGGCTCATTTCCTTCATTCAGCCTTCCCTGGGATTGGACGTGTAGGGTGGGGAGGTGCAGAGCCTGGACACAGAGGCCAGAGTGTCCCTTGCGGATGGCTTACTTGGGAGGAAGTCAGACATCATCTGCTGGGCCTCAGAAAGGAAGAGAATACCCCTCCCTGGAAGTCTCCACGCAGAGGCGGGGCTATGGGATATGGCCTTTAAACATCACCTGAGATTGCACTAGGTGAACCCTGAAGCCTCTTTCAACTCGGAGAGGGCGTGGGTTTATGTTCTGAAAGATGCCTTTCAAGAAAGCAGAAACTCAAATCTTCATTTTCACCCAGAGGGAAAGCAGGAAATGAGCTAAAAGGGAGATTTGGGAGGAAAAAAAAAGTCCTAAAAGGCATAATTTGTTTTCAATATTTGCATAAGCTCTTAAGTTTGGGCCACGGAGAACTTTGAGGACACCATCAAAAGAAACAATCGCCTTGTCATAAAAAATAATTATTAACCCTGGAGCCTTCCTCTGCAACCAGCTGCCCTCGAGAATCCCATCTGGACCATCTGGATCACCACCCACACGTAAAAAGGATTCTTTTGAGGCAGAGAGACTACACTGAGCTCCATCAAACAGGAAAGGTAGAGAAAAGCGCTGAGAGATGCACAGAGAGGTGCCAGGGCAACAGCTGGGGGTAAGGGGAGAGGGAGGGAGAGAAACTGGGTTTTAACAAGTTCTCAAAACTTGGTATTTGGATCTCCTTCAGGGTTTGGGGGATATAAAAGGAAAACACATTGGACTGGCCTCTTCACCTGTGCGGCTGCTCTGAAATGGACCACGTAGGCTCTGGGTTTACGCATGTTACCTTATTAACCCTTGTACTTAATGAAGGGGGGCCAGCAGGGTTCCTACCTGGAAGAAACTAACGCTCGGTGCTGCAGTGTGCGATTCGCCTTTCTGGCTCCCCCAGCCACAACCCCATCCTATAGATCCCAAAGCACTCACTCTTCCAAGTACTCTCCTTCAAGCCTCACCTGAAGTCTGGGAAGAAACACTGGTATCAATACGCCCATTAAGCAGATGGGAAAAGTAAGACTGAGGCATGTGACAGCTGCATGAACACCTGTATTTAAGCTTAACTCTTCTGACTGTGAATCTGGCGCTTTGCCCTCTGTCTGTCCTGTGAACCCCAGGTTCTCTGACCATCTGAACTCTGGCCTGAAGAGTCATCCAGTTGGTTTGGCTTCCCTGTCCCCAGAGCAACTCTCAAGTAACTTTGGAACACTGGTTGAGTTGTCCTTCTATTTTTTCTGCCTGCCTTTGTTCCCTTGTGGCAGGCACTTTTTCAAAAACCCATTGAATTGGGTTTGTGAAAATGAGTGACAGAGACATTTGCCAACGCATCACGTGGGTGGCAGCACCCTGCTGTCTCGTCACTGCACACAAAGGGACGCCGCCGCTAATTACATCTGTCCAGTCTGGATGTGCCCATCTGCCCCTCTGCACGGCTGCTGTTTATGGTGTTCTCGGCTCGGACTCGAGAGGGAGGAGGGCGAGGGAGCCAGGGCTTTCTTCTCACCATGCTGTTTACACAGAGCCAAGCAAGGGCGTTGTTGTTGAAGTTCAGATTTCCATTTTGTTGTCTGGTTGGGAGGTGGGGCAGGGAAGGAGGAGCGGGGTGTTTCTTGGAAGCAAATGGGGTCGGGGGAAAAGGCGACATACACTGCAGCTGAGAAATGAAACCTTCTATGGTTTAACTTGCAGCGAGTTCAAAGGATGTGTTAGGGAAAATTGCAGGTGCTGGTTCCGAGGTATTTGGAGTTCAGATGAAAAAAGAAAAGCAAACAGACTGCTTGGCAGCGCATCTCGGAGTGAGATGGGCTTGCCAGTCACCCTTTCCAGCAGGAGCCCTCCTGCTGTGGGTCCCAGAGGGGGCGAGGGTGGTGGGCGGCGGCAGAGGGAACAGGAGGAGGGACAATCAAATATATTTTTTGAGGCGACCTCATTCACCCAGACCCAGCTGTCTTTATGGGAACAGGATGGGGGACTAGATTAGGCATCACACTGGGAGATTTTAAGAGATGCCACAGAAGGAAAGAATTTTCTGATGTTCCAGTGTTGCTCAAGTTCAGGCTGTAGAAACCACAGAGTTTCATCAGAGGTGGAACCAGTTCACTGGACTTTTTTAATTTTTTTCTTTAACGTAGAGAAAAACAGGTTCCAAGATGCTACTAACTGCAAAACTGTATCACAGAGGTCTGGAGAGGGAAGGGGCTGGTTGACCACTTTATTCCTTCATTTCAGATGCTGAGAAGCAGAAATCATCTCACCTCCTCTTGGGTTTCCACCAACCCCCACCCCTGGTCCTCCTTCCATTCCCTACTCCTGGCCACCCCATCTCCCCCTGTCCGTCCTACACCAGAGAGGCCAGCAGAAAACATGGGGCTCTGATGCCCACATTCCTACATCCTTTCCGCCACCTCCTTTGGGTCTTTGTAGGTTTCACCTTCACACATACCCTGTTTAAGGCTTCTCCTAACAGATTTGTCTCTGAAATAGTTTCCTAAGAAAATGAGCCCCCTTGGCTCAGGCTGCCAAGCCCCTTCCTGCGGCTGTACTGGGGGTTCTGCACTGAGCAGTTTCTCATCTGCGCTCTGCACTGGCCTCCCTTTCTGCCCCTTATTTCGTGGCTGCCAGGGGTTAAGGATTTGATGGGGCAATGAAGGATCCTTGTGCTGATGGACGTGTCCTATAGGTTGACAGCATCCGTGTCACCATCCTGGTTGTGGTGGCTTACTAGAGTTTTATAAGATGTCACTGCTGGGGGAAGCTGGGGAAAGGGTGTGTATGTGTGTGTGCTAAGTTGATTCAGTCATGTCCGACTCTTTGCGACCCTATGGACTGTAGCCCACCAGGCTCCTCTGTCCATGGCATTCTCCAGGCAAGCATACTGGAGTGGGTACCCACGCCCTTCTCTAGGGGATCGTCCCCACCCAGGAATCGAACCAGCGTCTCTTACGTCTCCTGCATTTACAGGAAGGTTCTTTTGGTACATGGGGTCTTTATTATTTACCACTCTGTGTGGATCTACAATTATCTCAAAATAAAAGAGTATACTTAAAAAGCAAAGCAAAGCACCAAACTCCCCTGCATGTCCATATTGTGGTCAGTTATGGGAAAATACTTCTACCAATGTACATTTTCTGAGTGAGGTTGTTTTCATCTAGTAGTTAAGAGAGACCAGTTGGGCCAGACTGTAGGCTGACCAGCCCACAGGCCATCAGGGAGACAAGTCTGGCTCTGGGTCAGTGGTTCTGACACAAAGAACATATCAGAATGATTCAGAACACTTGTTAAAACAGATTCCCAAGTCCTCCTCCTGGAGTCCGGGTTCTGGGCCAAGGGATGTGCATTCTAACACCTGCCCCAGGGGCTCAGATGGAAACTGATCACTCATTCATGGCTCCCAGTTTCTGTTCATTACCCAGAGCTGGTGCTTATATGTGCTTGAGTCATAATGGGAAGTGCTCACAGGATGTTGGTTTCTAGCTTTTTTTTCTTTAAAAAAATAAACACACACGCACACACCCCTGAAGTTCAGTTGTTTCAGAGGGTGTTCCATGATTCTCTCTATGGTCATGATCAATAGCTAATATTAATCAAGGCCTCGCTGCAGACCAGATACTAGGATAAGCACATATGTATATTAGCTTTTAGGATTCTATCACAACCTTGTGGATAAACACATAGAGGACAAAAAGTTTAAGGGACACGTCCACTGTGTTGCAGTCTGGACGTGATGGCATCAAGACTTGTAATACTATACTCTCTGAGTGCTCCGTCCCCTAGGCTCCCAAATCCATATGTTGAAATCCTAGTCCCTAAGGGGGATGGTATTAGGAGGCGAGAGACTTCTGGATGTTGTTAGGTCATGAAGGTGGGGCCCTCATCAATAATTACTGCCTTTGGGACCTTCTTGGTGGTCCAGTGGCTAAGACTCTGCTCTCTCAGTGCAGGGGGCCCAGGTTCAATCCCCGGTCAGGGGACAAATATTACAACTAAGACCCAACTTGGCCAAAATAAAAATAAATATAAAATAATAATTAGTGCACGTATGCAAGAGACCCAGAGAAAGCCTGCACCCCTTCTGCCGTGTGAGAACAGTGTGTGCTAAGTCGCTTCAGTTATGTCAGACTCTTTGTGAGCCTATGGACTGTAGCCCACCAGGCTCCTCTGTCCATGGGATTCTCCAGGCAAGAATACTGGAGTGGGTTGCCATGGCCCTGCTCCAGGGGACCTTCCCGACCGAGGGATCAAACCCTCGCCTCTTATGTCTCCTGCATGGCAGGTGGGTTCTTTACCGCTAGCGCCACCTGGGAAGCCCGTGAGAACAGTGAGAAGTCAGTAATCTGCAACCTGGAGGAAAGATACTGGCAGTCAGACCTTGGATTTCCAGCCTGTGGAACCGAGAGAAATAAATGTTTGTTGTTTAGAAGCTACACAGTCGACAGTATCCTGTTATAGCAGCCTAAATGTACTAAGACCCCAAAGCACAAATTTCCACCCTCCCTGAGCACCAAACACCCACTGGCATAGCACTGGTTATTTGAAAGGATCTGGGCTTGGAGGTAGGGCCCTGGGTTCCAGTCCTTGCCGTAACAGAGCCAGCCTCGGGCATCCATCCAATCCCATTTGCTAAGCCTTTTAGGCTAGATACCATTTCCTCACTGTACCACCTTCAATGATGTACCTCATGCTACTGAAGAGTTCACTCATTTCTTCAGTGTACTCACTTTAAAAAGTGGCATTACGTCACTGCCAATACGGCCAGGGTCACATGTCTCAGAAGACAATGTGCAATTGATGGAAACACGGCATGATTATCTCTGACTCAGGGTTCTCTTGCCTTCAAGTCTCCTAGTCTGAGGTCTTTCTTTTCTAAAGAGGAGAAAATGTCGAAACAGAGTGATGTCAGCACTAAGCGGGGGTATTATGGGCTGTGTTGTGTCCCCCTGAAATTCTTATGTTGATGTCCCAACCCCCAGTCCTTCAGAATGGGACTACATTTAGAGGCAGGATCTTTAAAGAGGTGATCAAGTTAAAATGAGGCCATTAGGATGGGCTCTAATCCAATCTGACTGATGTCTTTTTTTTTTTTTTTGGCAGTGCCATGGAGATTTCAGGATCTTAATTCCCTGGCCAGGGATCCAACCATGGGCCCCCTGCAGTGGGAGCTCAGAGTCTCAATCACTGGGCCACCAGGCAAGTCCCCTGACTGCTGTCCTTTCAAGAGGAGTTTAGGCCACAGGAACACGTGGAGGGGAGGCTGTGTGATGACACGGAGAAGATGGAATGGCCGTCTGCAAGCCAAGGAGGCAGGAGGGAACCAACACTGCAGACATCTTACTATTGGCTGTCCAGCCTTCAGAACTGTGAGAACATGAGTTTCTATTGGTTAAGCCCCCTGCTCCGTGGTACTCTGTGTGGCAGCTCTAGAATGCTGATACAAACGTCCAGAAAGACTCAAAACTAATGGAAAGGATTCACACTGCAGCACTGTTTCCAATAGCCAGGACATGGAAATAACCTAAATGTCCATCCATGGAGGCATGGATAAAGAAGATGCAGAACATTTATACACTGGAATATTACTCAGCCATAGAGAAGGATGAAATAATGCCGTTTGCAGTGATGCGGATGGACCTAGAGATTGTCATACTGAGTAAAGTAAGTCAGAAAAAGATAAATATCATATGATATTGCTTATATGTGGAACCTAAAAAAAAATGGGCAAATGAACCAATTTACAAACCAGAAATGGAGTCACAGATATAGAAAACAAACTTATGGTTACCAGGGGATAAGAGGGGAAGGGATAGATTGGAGACTGGCATTGACCCACACACACTCCTATAAGGACCTACTGAATAGCACAGTGAACTCTACTCCAATGACCTACATATGGGAAAAGATTCTAAAAAAGAGTGGGTGTATGTATAACTGATTCACTTTGCTATACACCTGAAAGTAACACATTATAAGTCAACTATACTCCAATTAAAATTAACTTTAAAATTTAATAGAAAAGAAATTATCTTTTTTAGAATGTTGACTGAACATTGTCTGTGTCTAAGCATCACCCCTGAAGTGTCTCCTATGCTGAGAAACAGTGCCCATGACTCAGGGGTCCCCAACTTTTCTAAGGGGAAGCCTTACCCTGCTCATTTCACCATTAAGTGGGGAGGGGTGAAGGTCTCAGGGAAGGTGAGGTGGGGGCTGTTCAGCCCTCTAAGGGTCAAGGTGAGGTCAGTGCAGTGGTGACTTTGGGTCAGCCAAGACTGAGTTTACACCATCGTCTCCTAACCTCTCCACCCTTCACTTCCATGAGCCTCATCGCTCCCCTCTCTCTGCTCCTTTGCATTGGGTGAAAAACGTGCTTTATTCAAATTTCTCTTGGAACACCCCCCTCCCCACCCCCGGAAAGGCACAGCATTGAAGATGGCCCAGTTTGGTTCCCTCCAGGATGGGACAGACTCCAGGGTCTGAGGACAGGTCCCCGCCCAGCAGCTGCCTCTCCAGAGGGCCCGGCTGGGTGAAAACTCCTCACATCTTCAAACAGCAGAAACTACACACAGGGGCAGGATGTCCTCAGCAACCAGGACAGCGAGGACAGCTGCTGAGACCCACGTGTCCGCCTCAGGCTCGCTCAGGGAAGACGCTTCCTGTGTGGGATGGTTCCTGGAATTGCCTCAACTATTACAAAGGTCACTTTTCTCTTTCTCTCCAGTGGGTGGAGTTGAATCTCTGTATGAAATGAGCATCTGACCTCCCGGTGCCTGGAGGCTCTGAGACAGTGCTTGGAGGTCCTTCCCTTAGCCGGGCCCTGAGTGGCCTTCCTTCCCCTGAGTGGCCGCCCAGGGCTCCACGCTGGCCTGCGGCCGCCCCGTCCGCCTGCCCCCTCCTGTCCTGAGGCATCGACCACAGAGTCCATGGGCACAGGCCGTGACCTTCCGGGGCTGGGCCAGCTCAGTGGGTCTGTTCCTCAGCAGGCTCCACCGTCTCCTTTCCCTCACTCTCCGCTTTCAGTAACAAGGGAACACTTTCTTTTATATGTTTACATATTTCAGGGGTGGGGAATACATTGATTTGGTTTATCGTTCCTTTTTAAAGAAAAATAAAGGCCTGTCGTCCTGGCTGTGGTTTCCGGTTGCCATTGGATTAGGGCTGTTGACCCTGGTCTGTACTTGCTGGAGGAAGAGGAGGGGTGGAAGGTGGACCAGGGATTGAGGAGAAAGGGTAAGAGCTGGCTGGTGGGAAAGTGTCTCAAACCCCTGGGGCAGCCATGGACAGAGAAGGGATGGGGGACTTCCGGCCTCCGAGGCCAGCTGGGTCCATCCCATAATGGTCTCCCGTGTGGTGTGCTGGATGAAGCAGACACGACTCGTGAGAGCAGCCGTGTGCGTCTCTTCCCAGCTCCACTCTCTGTGACATCACACTAGTAATGTGATGTCAGCCATGGCGGGAATGGTTTACATCACAGGAATCGGCAAAGGCTTCTCACCCCCGTCCCCCAAGAGCCTCCTGTTAAAAATTGTCTAGCACATCCAGAGGGCTTCCCTGATAGCTCAGTTGGTAAAGAATCCGCCTGCAATGCAGGAGACCTGGGTTCGATCCCTAGGTTGGGAAGATCCCCTGGAGAAGGAAAAGGCTACCTACCTACTCCAGTATTCTGGCCTGAAGAATTCCAGGCAGGGATGGTCTGTAATATAGCTGAAGACCAGCAGGGGTCTCTGGGCAGGTAAGTGACAAAGCCTTGAATTTTCTGTCTCTGCTTCCTTTATTGATCAATCAGTGGATATAGATATAGAGAGATACAGAGATTGATAGAGATTAATACTGGTATCTCTCTCTCTCTCCATCTACCTATATCTATCTATCTCTGTTTAATTCATAGGACCAAGGTATGTGTGTGTGTGGGGGGGAGGTGGTCATTAAAAAAAAACCCTAAACACATCCTCAGTTGGGCAATGGGCAAATAGAAAGAAAAAAGAACGGGTCAGGGGTGAACTCAGACCTGGGCAGTGAGTTTGTGAAGGATAGGGGTGGGTGCAGAAGTGAACAGAGAAACACCTAATAGGCATCTTTAGGAGGGCAGAGATAAAACTTAAATCCATACTTTTTTAGGAAATAAAAAAATTACTTTAAAAATTCATTTCTTCTTCCTTTATTCCTTCACTCCTTTCGGAATTTGCACAAATTACCATGTAAAGAGGTGTGATGCCACTCACCCCCTCCCAGTCCTCTATCGCTGTCCCAGCACCCAACTTCAAGACCGCAGAGAGGGCCAGGTCTCTTCTGAAAACTGCCCAAGTCTAGGGCCCCACGAGGGACGGAGCCCACGACTGCCTGTCTCCATCGCCCTTGTTGGCTATATTGTGTTTAAATTGTCTAAGCTTTTCCTATTCACTCGGAGGAATACTGTGTATCATTTACAAGAATATGAACACAATCCCTAAACTACTTTTCAACCTCAAACCCTCTTGTTTTTCTGGAATCTTTGGCAAGTCCTGAGGCATTGGGAAGGGGATGCCTTTGTAGCTGGGCCAGTAACTCAGCCCAGATGCTCGGTCCTGGTCCTGGCTGCACAAAAGGACCTCTCTTGGACCCTCAAGACCTGCTGGAAACAACCCCTAAGCCTGTCCCATTTTTATTGTTCTTTCCCTTCCTGTTGTTGTTGGTTTGGGCTCCTTTTTGTGGGATTGGCATAAAGATGGCTTTAGAATCAAAAGCTAGGCGGTGAGGGAGTTGGCAGGGAGGGCTCGCTGAACTCTGTGCCAACCAACTTCCAGTTAAAATGGGACCCGGACAGTTGGAGACCCGGAGGTGGCAAAGGGGTGAACTTGGAAAGTCCTGGCCAGCATCCAAGAGGTGCCCGGGGTACCATCCACTGTGCCAAGGGGTGCCAGGTGCCGAAGGCAGTGTGGAGGGAACAAACGGGACCCAACTCTGCCAACTGAATCCAGGCCAGTTGTGCTACCAATCCAGGCCCAAGGGCGGGCAGGACATCCCCCTGGGGACCACCCTGTGCTTCACGATGGCCAGGGTCTCAAATATGTTTCTGCCCATGAGAAAAGTCTCCTAACGTCCTCATCCTCACGGCTCTGGCATCTCATCAGCACACGTGACGCCATTCCAGCCCAGCATGGACCCGACCTGACTGATTCCAAACAGCGCTGGGCTGGAGGAGTGGTGGGAAAAACCCAGAAAGCCCGAAAAGCTGCCCTCAGACCCTGCGGCCTGGCACCACACTCCTCCATGCCCTCCCTGTTCTGGAGACGGGAAGCTTGGATGACAAAGTTCCTTGGAAGGAATGGGCCCTTGGGGAGAGAATGACGGGTTGGTTGTCTCTCCATGTGGGACCTGTTAGAAGTG
Source organism: Ovis aries (assembly GCF_016772045.2). Classification (NCBI taxonomy): domain Eukaryota; kingdom Metazoa; phylum Chordata; class Mammalia; order Artiodactyla; family Bovidae; genus Ovis; species Ovis aries. Next base: position 39,138,624 of record NC_056075.1, on the reverse strand, counting down.
AGGAAGTTAAATGACGGGATGAAGGGGGCGCTCACAGTGGCGGCGGTCCCTGGGGCCGTGGCCTCCTGCGGAGCGGGCGATGGCTTCTGGGGTAGGGCCACCTTCCCCAAAACTCAGGGGGCTGGAGTTCTTTTCAGGTAGAAAAAAATGGGGGTGAAGAGAGGTTAAAGGGGAAGAGGGGCAGGAGGGGGCTGAAGGTCAGGGTGCCAGGGGCAGGCAGAGGCACACAGGGGAAAGAGATTTGGGGCAGAGACCGGAACTGATGCCCACAGGGTCAAAGCGAGGAAGAGAGGCTGCAAGAGAGGGTGAGCGTGAGCAAGAGATGCTGGCGTGCTGCAGACGCGCCCGAGCCAGCCTCTCCCGGCACCGGTCCGATGAGGCAGGTGGGGTCCCTGGGGGTGCTGGAGGCCCCTCCTCCTCCCTGGAGGCCACTGGAGGGGGTGGGTGTGCAGGACACTTAGGGGCTCAGGGATGCCCAGTTGTACACACCCCTCACCACGACTTCCCCCACCAGCTCCTGGCACTTCTCAGAGGGAGGCAGACCTGGCTGCCGCCACAGTGGGGTGGGGTCTCCCATGGACTGCCACCCCAGGGCCTCTCACAGGGAGAGTGGCATGTGCCCCTCCAGGCCCTGCCAGCTCTCTGAGCCCCCCTCTGTTACCTTGAGGGTCTCTCAGGACTCAGGGGCCTCGTCAGCTTCCACAGCAAGGTGTGGCTCCCAGGCGCCTGTCACAGCCCAGGCAGCGCTGAGCAAACAGGGGCCTCAGAGACTCACCTGAGGGGGCCAGGATCACAGCCTGCTGGGGGTCAGCTCTGGATCACCCAGGCAGGGGTGGACACTTGACCCCCAGCGCTGGGGAAAGGGACAGAGGGAGCTGGAAGAGCAGGGAGCCGGGGTGGCCCCCACCCCTCAGCCTCTTGGGGGCCGTCCCACCAGCCCCGTCCTCCTTGGCAAGCAAATGCCACCTCAGCAAGTGTCCCACAGGCCACATAGCTGCTGCTGTTGGATCCGTTCAGGTCAGCTTTCTAACTCCCATTTGACAGCTATTGACACTGAGGTCCTGAGTGGGTAACTCCGGGTCGTGTCTTCGGCGTTTGCGTGTGTGAGTGCTGAGTCGCTCAGTCGTGTCTGACTCTTTGCGACTCCATGGGCTGTAGCCCACCAGGCTCCTCTGTCCATGGGATTCTCCAGGCAAGAAGACTGGAGTGGCTCGCCATCCCCTTCTCCAGGGGATCTTCCCAACTCAGGGATTGTTCTGCAGGCTCATTCAAACCCCGATTTCTCTGCTCCCAGGATGCATGTCCTTTAGTACCATATTGAGAACGGTGCAGAAGAGTCCTCTCCCCCCTTCCTGCTTCTCTTAGGCTTTGTAGGAATAGAAAGAAAGCTGCTGGAGGCAAGGTTAATTCACGCTTCTTTTGACTTCGTTGGGTCACCGAGGGCCTTTGGGGTTTGTGGTGACCTCCCAAACTGCCTGTAGCCCCGTTGTCCTGCTGCAGCTCCTGTCAACAGGCCCCCTGGCTGGCTGCCTACCAGGGCCCCCTCCTCATCCGTGGGTCATCTGAGGCCACCTCTCAGGAGGGACAGCTCTGACCTTGGAGAGCAAGGTCTCCATCTGCTCCAACCTCTGCGGAGGGAACAGAAGGAAGGAAAGTTGGCCTGAGGGGACAAGATGGAAAAAGGGGATTAGAGGCCTTGGGCCAAGTGGGAGGGGCAGGAAATGGTGGGGCGTGAGGGCCATCTGCGCATGCCACGTGTTTCTTCCTTTAAGAAAGGAGCGCACCGGGTGGGCGGTTCTCCTCTGGGAGGTCTGCACATGGCTGGGCCTGTAGGAGGCAAATGGACCAGCTGACCCTCCGCCATCCCTCTCACCTTGTTGCAGGGCCTCTGACCCCTGTCAGGAGGGATTGAGAACACCTGCTCCGGCCCCTCTTCCCCTGAAGGATCAGAGACTGTGGTTAGGACTGGAAGGAATCTTAAGTCCAGAGAGGGGTCGTGGCCACATTGACAAGAGGTGGTCAGGGGTATTGGCCGAGTTTGCGCATCAGCACTGGCAGTGGTTGGGGAGAGAAACCTCTGGAATCCACCTGGGTGACCTTTTACAGAAGACTGTTGAAAAGAATCAATATGGCCACAGGTACAGAACACTAAGCAGATAAAAAGTGACAAGGCCAATCTGTACGTACTGATTCAGAACCCTGTTCAAGAAGTTCTGTTGAGTGAAAATCCCTGTGGAGAGCGGTGGATAGAACGCCCATTATGAGTAAGATTACAGTGGAATATGGTTTCCCAGGTGGCTCAGTGGGAAAGAATCCGCCTGCCAATAAAGGAGATGCAAGAGACATGGGTTTGATCTCTGGGTTGGAAAGATCCCCTGGAGTAGGAAATGTCAACCCACTTCAGTATTCTTGCTTGGAAAATTCCATGGACAGAGGAGCCTGGAGGGCTACAGTCTATGGGGTCACAAGAGAGTCAGACACGACTGAACACACACACATGCGAAAGAATATACATGCAGGAAATAGCTCTGGAGAGCTACACCAGAAGGAAACCGCTCTTCTCCTGGGAAGGGGGACGGTTGTGTGATAGGTTTTACCAAATTAAACAAACAAAAAACTGAAAAGAAAAGGTGAGGCCTATGAAACCAGACAGACCTGAATTTTGGGTTCTTCTCCCTTGTGGCTCAGCTGGTAAAGAATCTGCCTGCAATGCAGGAGACCTGGGTTCGATCCCTGGGTTGGGAAAATCCCCTGAAGAAGGGAAAGGCTACCCACTCCAGTATTCTGGCTTGGAGAATTCCATGGGGTCGCAAAGAGTCGGACACGACTGAGTGACTTTCACTTTCTTTTCCATCACTCATCGCTGTCTGACTGTGGATAGGTTATTTCACCTCTCTAGACCTCAGTTTTCCCATCTGTAAAATAGGGTTAATAATCATAGTGACACCCAAACAGTTGGGTGGTTGGGAGGACTGAGTGAGAAAGGCATGCTCAGCACTGACCCAATAGATACTGTTAAATGTTATCATCTTTATGGATAAAGACCCTTCCCACAGGCCTAAAGGCAGAGTGGCAAAATCCCTTCTTTTGAAGGCATTTGGGTGCCGTGAATGTCCCCTGGGCGGCTGATGGCAGACTGAAGGCTAGAGCTAGGTGGTTCTCTCCAGCTGGAGACTGGGTGGCTGGAGCACATGTGGGCATTTGACTTCCATGCGTCACTGGACCCTGTGTTGAGAACTGCAGGGATGAGACCACCCACCCAGGCTTCCATGGGCATAGTGGAAGACTCAGGGAGGAAGTGGTCCCCCTGCTCATCACCCTCAGGGCTTGAAGCAAATAACAGAACCCTCTGCTCCCAGGTTCCTTGGCTCCAAGACAGGACCTAATCTAGGCTGCCTACCTTTGGAGCTGAGCCAATAAACTGTAAAGTGCTGGCAAAGAAACCAAAGGGGAGGGTTTCCCACATGGCTCAGTGGTGAAGAATACACATACTAATGGAGACACAGGTTCGATCCCTGGTCCAGGAGGGTCCCACATGCCTCGGAGCAACTAAGCCCAGGCTGTTGAACCTATGCTCTAGAGTCCAGGAGCTGAAACTGCTGAGCCTGCATGCCGTACTTGTTCAAGCCCACCTGCCCAAGAGCCTGTACTCTGCTGCAAGAGAGGCTGCTGCAGTGAGAGGCCCAAGCACTGCAGCTAGAGAAAGTCCAAGCTGCAATGACGACCCAGCATAGCCAAAAATAATTTTTTTTTAAGGGGAGGAGAGCACTTCGCTCAAGATCACGCTGTTGTACAAAGGCTATCGGTTTCATACATTCAGAGGCCTCACAAGGATTTGTTTGGGGAGAGAGAAGTTTCTGCAGCTAACACAAGTTAGGGGAAAGCACACCTCCACCCTGCTGCACTGCCTGCCCTCAGAACCCAATTTTCTAAGTAAACAAATTATTAAGAAACAACACGGGGATGGACCCTAAAACCAGCTCCAAACAGCAAACCAGGAGATGGTCTCAACTTGAAAAACAGACAGAGGAGCTCCTACAGCCGATCCCACCAAAGATGTGGGCCATCTGGGTTGGCAGGGTACCTTCCCTTCTCTGCAACACCGAAAGCTGATGACGTGGGTGTGGTCTTGACCTCAGGGGCCCGCAGCAGAACTGGCTCCTGCTATGCTTGGAGTCCATCTGGGACGAGAGGTTGCTGTGTCTTAGTAACAGAATTCAAGGGACCCCACCACCCTCACAGTCCACCCAGCCACAAACCCTTACCACATCCCTCCACTACTCTGCCTTGTGTTTAAGATTTTTTTTTTTTTTTGATGTGGACCATTTTTTGTTTTTTCTTTATTGAATTTGTTGCAATACTCTTTGTTTTTATGTTCTGGTTTTTTGGCTGGAAGGCATGTGGGATCTTAGGTCCCCGACCAGGGATTGAACCTGCAGCTGCTGCATTGGAAGGTGAAGTCTCAATCACTGGACCACCAGGGAAGTCCCCTCTGCTTTGTGTTTTATCTTGAAACCCCAGACCGCATTCCGTGTCATCTGTAAACATTTCAAACATGTGTCTTCAAAAGTTATGGACCTAGAAAAAAAAATAACCACAGCAATATAAAATACAAAAAAGGAGATATTTAAACAGAACCCTAAGCTCCCTAAGAAAAACATTAATAACTGCCATTTACTGAGTGTTTGCAGCATTTCTAGGTTCCAGTCACATCGCATTTAAACCACCTTTCTGCCTTCCGACATAGTTATACCTTGTTAAGCCCCATCCAAAATTTCAACACCGCTGGCCACAGAGTGCCTATTCTTCCTCCCTCCTTTAGTTTGTTCTCTTGCATATTTAAAAAATTTTTGAAATGATAGATTCGCAGCAAATTGGAGAGACAGCACAGAAAGGTCGCATGCACCCTTCATCCAGTTTCCCTCAGGGGTGGCATCTTACATCATATCACAGCCAGCAAGCTGACACTGGTCCAATGTGTGTGCAGTTTTCAGCCCTTTTAAATACATGTGTAGCTTGGCATAACGACCGCTGCAACCAAGATACAGTATGCTCCTCACCGCAAAGATCTCTGTCTGTAGTCAAGCCCACACACCCACCACCCCTAACCCTGGACGACCTCTAGCCTGTTCCCCATCCCTACAGTGTTGGTATTCTGAGAATGATGCGTAAGTGGGATCATTCAGCGCGTGACCTTCGGGAACGGGCTCTTTTCACTCTGCAGAATGTCCCTGAGATCCATACGCGGCGTGTCAATAATTCCTTCCTTTTTATTGCTAAGACGATCCCACAACCCTGGATATACCGTCCTTTATTTAACTGCTCACCTAGGACATCTGTTTCCCCTTAGCACTGTTGACAAACATACTACACGTTTATTTGCGTCTTGTTTACTTTCTCTACCTCTCTGGAAGGTGTGCACCGTGAAAGCAGGGACTTGTGCCTCTCGTATTCATCTGTTCAGCTCTAGGGCTGGGACCAGGGCCCAGCACATAAGAGCTCACCTCACATTTGTGCAGTGAATGTGGCGTGATTTTTACAGCAGAGGAGACTTAGACTTGGGGAGGGTAAGTCAATAGCCCAAGTTCGTGGAGCCAGTGGGTGGCAGAGCTGGTCTTGCACCCAGCTCTCTTGGTTCAAAGCCTCACCCTCAACCCCCTTTCGAGACCCAGTTCTTTTTTTCCTCTGGCCAGGCGTGGGCAAAGCGGTTCTGTTTCTGTGTTTCCCTTGGCTTAAAGGACAGAGGTTTTCAAATGGAACTTTACTGGCAACCCACAAAGCCCAAAGGGAAATAAACAAGGGAAACATGAGGATTTACAAAATGTTGAATTTATGAAATAGAGAGATTCTCTTTTCCTTTCTGCTCCGCTCCCCTCCATTTTTAAAGGCGTGTGAAGATTTAATGAGATAAAGCATGTAACATGCTTGTGATAGTGCCTGGGACAGAATGTATGCTGAATAAGCATCACTCCCTTCCTTCCTTCACCAAGTTCCTAGAGCCGTTAGGTACTAGACACCACGGTCGGCCTTTGGTATCTGAGGATGCGGAACCCACAGAAGAGAGCTGACAGTACTGGGGTGCAAGAGAAGTAGAAAAGACAGTTCACATCCTTAAGGGATTTACAATCTAGTTAGGGAGACAAGGGTGTATCATATTTACTATTTGGTAAATAGTAAAGCACAATAGGAGTGTAAGGAACTATTAAAATTTTTAATGTCAACTATTGGAGAAGGAAATGGCAACCCACTTCAGTATTCTTGCCTGGAGAATTTCCACGGACAGAGGAGCCTGGCAGGCTACAGTCCACAGGGTTTCAAGAGTCGGACATGACTTAGTGACTAAACCACCGACTACCACCAATATCAGTTACTACATTAGTTTTCTATTTCTGCTGTAACAAATCACCACCAGCTTAGTGGCTTAAAACAGCACGAATCTGGAATTGACACCTACACACTATTGACGGTATGTATAAAATAGACAACTAATGAGAACCTACTGTATTACAGAGGGAATGCTCGCTTAATGCTCTGTGGGGACCTGCACGGGAAGGAGTCCAAAAGGGAGGGGATATGCATGTATACTTATGGCTGATTCATTTTGCTGAACAGTAGAAACTAAACTCAACAGAGGGACTTCTGGATGTTTGGACCAGGCTTCAAGGAGGCCCCAGGACCCCTGCCCCCACGCCACTGGGGACCTCCCTGCTTGGTGACACATTGCCCCCTCCAGGCAGTCAGCTTCTCTTCCTGTCCTCACCTGTCCATCTCAGCCTGGACTGGCTTCTCCTCCAATCCTCTGAGCCTCGGCCGACACCTGGCTGGTGTCTCCTGACCCCATGTGCCCTCTCTAGACCCTGGGTTCTAGGTCACCCACAACTGCTGTGGCCAACTGCCCGGCTCTCCACTCGACCCACCTCAAATCCCAGAGGGAGAGCGCTCGATGGAGAATGAGAGGAGCTGACGCCACCTGTCCCACGGCCACCGGCCCTTGGTCAGTCCCTGCAGCCCCGCAGTGGGAAGAGGGGGCAGGGAAAGTGGGCTGGGCTCACATTATGTCACATGGTTGCCCAGGGCTGTACCCTCCCCCTGCGGTTTTTACTCCTCAACCCCCTCCTGACTTTCCTGCCTGCTATCTAGAAGGTGAGGGATGGACCTGTTGCAGCCGAAACAAAGGACTGGAGCCCTGGGGCGGGGAGTTGGGGGGGGGGGGTGGTCTCCTAATATGAAGCTTATTTCCATTATTTTAAAGTATTTTGTCAGTGTATTACAGGCCAACACAATACAGGCCGTAGAGTACCAAACATAGTGTTTCCAACTCACCTTGCCCCACCTGCCATTCCTTCCCTTCAGTTCAGTTCATTTCAGTCGCTCAGTCGTGTCCGACTCTTTGCGACCCCGTGAATCGCAGCACGCCAGGCCTTCCTGTCCATCACCAACTCCCGGAGTTCACTCAGAGTCGCGTCCATCGAGTCAGTGATGCCATCCAGTCATCTCATCCTCGGTCGTCCCCTTCTCCTCCTGCCCCCAATCCCTCCCAGCATCAAAGTCTTCTCCAATGAGTCAACTCTTCGCATGAGGTGGCCAAAGTACTGGAGTTTCAGCTTTACCATCATTCCTTCCAAAGAAATCCCTGGGTTGATCTCCTTTAGAATGGACTGGTTGGATCTCCTTGCAGTCCAAGGGACTCTCAAGAGTCTTCTCCAACACCACACTTCAAAAGCATCAATTCTTCGGCACTCAGCCTTCTTCACAGTCCAACTCTCACATCCATACATGACCACAGGAAAAACCATAGCCTTGACTAGACGGACCTTAGTCGACAAAATAAGGTCTCTGCTTTTGAATATGCTATCTAGGTTGCTCATAACTTTTCTTCCAAGGAGTAAGCGTCTTTTAATTTCATGGCTGCAATCACCATCTGCAGTGATTTTGGAGCCCCCCAAAATAAAGTCTGACACTGTTTCCCCATCTATTTCCCATGGAGTGATGGGACCAGATGCCATGATCTTCGTTTTTCTGAATGTTGAGCTTTAAGCCAATTTTTTCACTTTCCTCTTTTACTTTCATCAAGAGGCTTCTTAGTTCTTCTTCACTTTCTGCCATAAGGGTGGTGTCATCTGCATATCTGAGGTTATTGATATTTCCCCTGGCAATCTTGATTCCAGCTTGTGCTTCTTCCAGTCCAGCGTTTCTCATGATGTACTCTGCATATAAGTTAAATAAGCAGGGTGACAATATACAGCCTTGATGTACTCCTTTTCCTATTTGGAACCAGTCTGTTGTTGCATGTCCAGTTCTAACTGTTGCTTCCTGGCCTGCATACAGATTTCTCAAGAGGCAGGTTAGGTGGTCTGTTATTCCCATCTCTTTCAGAATTTTCCACAGTTTATTGTGATCCCTACAGCCCTGCGTACCTGTTTTAGATTTCTGACCTCCAGAATAGATTTGGTTTCTTAAGTTAATTCTTATTGGAGTATAGTTGCCTTACAATGTTGTGTGAAAGTCCTACCGGATTCCTATCTTCCCCGTGGCCACGTGAGCCTTTCATTCCCCTGCATGAGTCAAGCCACCAGAGGCAACATCCTGGCCAAGAGTCCACCGGGGCAGTGAGGGTGGGCAGGCCTGCTCCGGTCAGCTGCATCCAGGTACATGTCAGATCTAGAGAAGCTGCGGAGGAAACACAGCTCACGGGTAGGAGGTGGCAGATGCTCAACTCTGGTTGTGCTGGAAAGAGAACGGGCTCTGTGACTGGACGGCACAGGGTTCGCATCCAGCCCTGCTGCTTCCAAGCTGTGTGACCTTGGGTGAGTGACTTAAGCAACCAAGCCCCAGTTTGCTCACCTCTCTAATGGGGTAACAGCCCTGCCTTGCTGGGCTCCTACTCGCTTTGTAAGAGGGAAAGTACACACTATCTCTTGTCATCTTCCCAGCGTTCTTCCATTGCCAAGGCATCAACTTCAAACAGTTAAATAAATGACTTCATGCAAATATAGAGGCAACTGAAATCAGAAAGAAAGGAAACTAGTTCAGAGAGTTAAGTGAAAGTCACTCAGTCAAATCCCACTCTTTGCGACCTCGTGGACTATATAGTCCATGGAATTCTCCAGGCCAGAATGCTGGAGTGGGTAGCCTTTCTCTTCTTCAGGAGATCTTCCCAACCCAGGGATTGAACCCAGATCTCCCACATTGCAGGCAGATTCTTTACCAGCTGAGCCACCAGGAAAGCCCAAGAATACTGGAGTGGGTAGCCTATCCTTTCTGCAGAGATTCTTCCCAACCCAGGAATCAAAGAGTAAAATGGGTGTTAATAGTCATTTAAAAAAGAATGTCATAGGGGTGGGGGGAGGAAGAAGGGATGAACAGGTGGAGAAGAGGGGGACTCAGGGGCAGTGAGACCCTCCTGTACGTTTCTCAAATGGTGGAAGCATGACATTATGTATTTGTCCAAACCCATAGATCTGTACAACACAGAGACACAGAGCTCTTGCATAAATTATGGACTTTATAATAAGGCCTCAGTATTGGTTCAGCCATTGTAACAAAAAGCCCCACACTGATGCAAGACATTGGTAACAGAGGAAATTGTGTTCCAGAGCTGGGGAGTGGGGATCAGGGGTGGCAGAAGTGACACACAGTCATTCTCTGTACTTTCTTCCCAATTTTTCTGTAAACCTAAAACTGCTCTAAAAATATGAAGCCTAGTAACGGATACAGTCTATTAATAATAATTTTAAAAAGAGAGGTGGAGGGTGATACCGATAGGGGCACACCATGTGCCAAGGTCTGGGAGTGAGAGGGGAGAGGTGGCGGGGGACTGGGAGGCCGCAGAGGGTGTGAGACGCAGGGAACCGGGCGATCAGTTTGTTTTCTGGAGCTAGTGTTCTGGGTTCATCCCTTCTCGCCCCTCTTTAAGGCTCATTTTAGATTAGGAAAAGGGCTGGGGCACTGGGGGGTGCCGCCCACTGAGCCAGCAGGGAAGCCCAAGAATACAGGAGTGGGTAGCCTATCCCTCTTCACGCCTTCCCTATGTTTCACGCTAAGGGCCCCTCCGAGGCTCAGTCGTTTTTGTCCCAGGCCTCTGGCCCCTCTGCTCGTTGACTCCGGCCTCATCTCCTGGACCGCTTGAATGCTGCCTCTTGCACCAGGCATCCTTGTGAGGAAGACCCCAAATCCCTGTCTCCTCTCCACCCCAGCACGGGGCCCTACATCTGGGAGAGAATTTCCTGAACGCAGGACACAGACATCACAGAGTCAGAGGACACGGCTTTTAAGTGGGCCTAAAATACGTCCCCATCAGGGAATTCCCTGGTGGTCCAGTTGTCAGGACTCTACATTCTCACTCATAGCCAAGGGTCCAGGGGTTCAGTCCCTAGGTGGGGAACTAAGATCCCACAAACCTCACAGCACAGTCAAAAACAAAACAAATGTCCCCATAGCTGAAAGACTCACGCAGATCTCCCCAGAGGGCTCCCCAGGGGACGTCCACCAGCCCAAGCCTCGGCTCAAGGTTGACCGTCCCCTGGGCCCCAGAGCCAATCCAGCCCTCCTCCCACTTTGCAAACACTCAGCCTTGACGGGAGATTGGCCCTATTGCCTGCCTTAGTCACCTTCACCCACAAGGGCAATCTGAGACCCTGGCACCTACAGAAGGATCTGAGCTTCTTAGAACATTCTCTCCCCCTCAGGGGGTTTAGCGTGCCTGTTCTCCCTGATGGGTTCTTGCTTTCCCTGGATGGAGCCCACCAAGTCCCCCAGGCAAGCCTCACAAAAATACGCCTCCTTTAGACACTTCTTCCTGCCTCCAGGAGTGTGAACTGGTGTTGGGCTGAGCCCTGCACCCCTTGTAGCTACCCAGCCTCGAGATGGAAGAGCCCAGAGACAGCAAGAGAGACCTCAGTGGCTAATGGGATGGGGGAATCTTACACAAAGGGTCCCAGAGCAACTCCCCAATATGTGTGGAGAACGTAACGGCAGCCTTTGGCACTTAGGGGAGAGAGAGGCTCCGTTTATGAGGGAATTGATGTCAGATGGGCCCGGCTACCAGGCTGTGTAGTTAAGAGAACTGGATAGTCACGTGAGTGAGGCAGGGCCTGGGTGAGCAGAGGATTCACAGAGAGCAACAGAACAGCCATCTTTTAAAACATATATACTTAAAAAAAAGTCTTATTTATTTGGCTGTGCTGAGTCTTTGTTACTGCGTGGGCCCCTCTCTAGCTGCAGTGAGTGTGGGCCTCTCACTGCTGGCTCCCCTCCCCTCGCTTTGTGGTTCACGTGTTCCCGGCATACGGGCTTCAGCAGCTGTGGCTCATAGGCCCAGCTTCTCCCCAGTATGCGGTGGGATCCTCCTGGACCAGGGATCGAACCCACGTCTCCCGCATGGGCAGGCAGATTCTTCACCATTGAGCCACCAGGGACGCCCCAGAACAGCCATCTTAAATGGCCTGACCATTCTACTAGTGACCTGTTATTTACAGCCACTCCCCCATCTCCCAGTGGCCAGGCACCCTGAGTCTATAACCAGGAAGGGGACTTTGTGATACAACGTTGTCTCGCTCTGTCTCACTGCCCACTGTGCTAGCCCTCTCGCTGTACACATTGTTTGCTGAACCCGGGGTAGGCAAGACACAAGCAGGGAAGCTGGAAGAAGATTCGAGGAGCCTTAGGAACTGCAGACACGCTTATTCTCTAATACAGCTGGTGCGGTGTCGAGAGGGTCTCAGGTGAAGCTTATATAGGCAGGCAGAGCAAACGTGGCCTGTGGCCAAGCCAGCGCATTGTGACACACGTGTGCAGCGCTGTAAGTGATCTCAGCTGTTGGATCACCAGGCAAACTCACTGTTTACAGGACTTGGGGTGAGAGGGAAAGGCCGTGGGGCGAGTGGCGAGAGAGCCTGACCATAGCCATCTTGGCTGCTGGTTCTTTCCCTACAAACGTCAAGCACCCAGACTCCTCTGCCCTTGGTTAAGTCCTGACACAATGATGTCCAGCAGCCTCTGCCTCTTTCTCCAGCTTCCAGACGGAGGGCAGGGAGCCACAGGTGGAGGGCCTCACACTGGAGGGCCCTGCGGGATACACAGACTCTGGCAGGAATTTCGAAACGAGAGTTTTTTTCTCTACTGGCAGCTGGTTAATTTGTCCATGGCATCCCCTCCCAGGCCCTCCCACCTCGTTTCTGTACGCAGCCTGTGTAAGGACGTGTGAGTCTTTATTTTGGGGCAAACCCTGGCTGTGGCAGGAAGGCCTGCTTATTCCTCAAGTCACAATTATAAGGGGGAAAGCTGGTGAGAGGAGTTCTTTTTAACTAAGCTCAAAGCTCTCTCTGGCTGCTTTTTGAGAATGAATTAGAAGGAAGGAGACTGAAAGACCTTCTCCCTCTTCTCCACCCCGGGGGTCACTAGTGAAAGGGGCCACTCTCCTCCCTGGCCTGGCACACCCAGCATCCCTGTCTGGCCCAGGAATCTTCCTGAGCCCAGAGGCACTTCAGAATTGCCCTCTGTGGCCCAGCCCCTCTCTGCTCTTCTTTGGTTTCAGTGGGGTCCGGTGTCACCGTTGGAACCACTCCTGACTGCAAAGGCTGGGAAAGAAACCCAGCCCTCATTCCTGCAAGGGAGCATGACCCACTGTCTGGATTTGACACACTAGAGCCTTCAGAGTATTTTCCAGCCTCACTGCAGAGCTGCGGAGAGCAAGACACAGCATAATTCACACCCGTGACAGGAGACGAGCTGGGTTAACTGCAAACAGCAACTTTTCTTAAACCCATCAGAGAACTGAGGCTGCAGGACAAGCAACTAACTTGAAATTTGGGAGAGATAGGAGCTAAGCACTTGCTTATGTGATGGGGTCGGTGGGGGTGGGGGAGAGACACCCCTGACCGTGTATACGCTGGTCGGAAAATGTAGCTAGAAAATTTTCATTCCTGCTCAGGACTGAGAGGCGAAACGACCAAAACGTTGGAGTTTAGAACAGAGAATGATTTATTTCAGAGCCAAAGAGAACAAGCAGCTCGTGCTCAGGAAACCCCAATTCCCTGATGGCTTTTGGGGAAAGACTTTTTAAAAGCAAATCTTGGGGTGATGGCTGTAGGGAGTGGGACTTTCTTCTGATTGGTTGGCGGTGAGGTAACCGGGTGACGTCCCTGAATCTCATCCTTCTGGTTCCAGCCAGTGTGGGGTCTATGAGCTTATGGCCAGGTGTAGATACCATCCTCCACCTGGGGGGGTCTTAGTTTTTGGAAAACAACTCAAATATATTCTAGATTGTTATCTTCATCCCTTCAGGAGAACTAAACTCCTGTGATTCTGTCCTCTTAACTGCCTGAGCCTGCTCTTTGGGGAACTAGGGAAAGGTCTAGGCATCTTTTTCTACAAACAGGGGACACGGAGGGGATTTTGGAGCTGGGAGGGCCCCACTGGGCCCTGCTCAGTTTCAAAGTCACCTGGGAATGTTCTGTGTGATTGTACTACCAACTGCATACCCAGGTAGGTTTATTTTGTCTTTTGATCTTTCAGTTCAGCCGCTCAGTCATGTCCGACTCTGCGACCCCACGGACTGCACCACGCCAGGCCTCCCTGTCCATCATGAACTCCCGGAGTTTACTCAAACTCGTGTCCATTGAGTTGGTGATGCCATCCAACCATCTCATCCTCTGTCATCCCCTTCTCCTCCCATCTTCAATCTTTCCCAGCAGCAGGGTCTTTTCAAATGAGTCAGTTCTTCCCACCAGGTGGCCAAAGTATTGGAGTTTCAGCTTCAGTATCAGTCCTTCCAATGAATATTCAGGACTGATTTCCTTTAGGATGGACTGGTTGGATCTCCTAGCTGTCCAAGGGACTCTCAAGAGTCTTCTCCAGCACCACTGTTTAAAAGCTTCAATTCTTTGCCACTCAGCTTTCTTTATAGTCCAACTCTCACATCCATATGTGACTCCTGGAAAAACCATAGCCTTGACTAGACGGACCTTTGTTGGCAAAGTAATGTGTCTGCTTTTTAATATGCTGTCTAGGTTTGCCATAGCTTTTCTTCCAAGGAACAAGCATTTTTCTGCAGTTACCATCTGCAGAATGATTTGGGAAGCCTCCAAAATAAAGTCTGTCACTGTTTCCATTGTTTCTCCACCTATTTGCCATGAAATGATGGGACCAGATGCCATGATCTTAGCTTTATGAATGTTGAGTTTTAAGCCAACTTTTTCACTCTCCTCTTTTACTTTCATCAAGAGGCTGTTTAGTTCTTCACTTTCTGCCATAAGGGTGGTGTCATCTCCATATCTGAGGTCATTGATATTTCTCCCAGCAATCTTGATTCCAGCTTGTGCTTCAGTTCACCCCGGCATTTCTCATGATGTACTCTGCTTAGAAATCAAATAAGCAGGGTGACAATATACAGCCTTGATGTACTCCTTTCCTGATTTGGAACCAGTCTGTTGTTACATGTCCATTCTCACTGTTAGCAAATGCTTTTAAAATAAATCTTAGTTTTGTTTTACAATCATCTAAAGCATTTACAGGAGACAGTGTTGAATTTTACCTGAGCCCTGTGCTCTTGAAAAACAGTGACTTTAAAGGAATACCCCCTCAGCCTTTTGCATTCTGAAAACAAACAAAAAAACCCAAAATATCTCACTGCAAAGAACCTTCTTTTCCACATGACTTAGGTATGACTCATGGATGCCCCTACTGTTTGTAAAGGACAAGGCCAGACACAGACCCTCCAAGTTCTCTTCTTTGCCTCCTAAACCACAGCTGAAATGTTGGTCCTTACTGGGCCATCAGAGCATCAGTCCAGCTTTGGTTGTTTCTCTCCTTCCCCCAGATCCTGAACTCTGGCCCACCCTCAGCCCGAGCCAGCACGCAGCTCCTTGGAGAATACATTGGACTCTTGGTAAAGCATCCTCTTCTAGAAAGAACGAGGGTGGGGAAGTGGAGTGAGAAGAGGCTTGTTTACTCCCCTCCTAAATGAAAACCTCCTTTATACCCAAAACCTGAGCCCTCGCAGGCCTCAGAGTCAAAGCAGCCTCTCTTCTGAGATATCGTCCATCCCTCTGTTGCAATGACCCCTTCTTTCCTCCTTTACAAGAACTCTTTTGGTCAAAAATCTCCCCTCACTAACTCCAGACTTGTTTTATATTTGAGCCCTGGCTTTCTAAGTCAAGTCTACAAGACAGGCACTTTCAGAGAGGCCTGGCTTTTATTACCTGTTTCCCCACCCCATCCCCCATACCTCCCCCTTTAGGTAATTTTTTTCTTTAAGTTTTTGGCTTATCCTTTCATTTTTTCAAATATAAGGCAAGACAATAACACACTGCACCCTTGCTCCCATTTTTGGAGAACCAAGGCAGTCAGCCACATGCACCATCTCCATTTTTATACGTGCAAGCCTCACCCAGGATGTCTCAGTTTAACAAGCTGTCCACAGGGAGATCCTGGGCTTCAGCGAGATTTCAGGGAGATGAAACCACTTTGTAAATCAGTGGCCCTCAAACTTGAGTGTATCCTAAATCACTTGGATAGCCTGTTACCAGGTCCCACCCAGAGCTTCTGACTCAGCGGGCCTGGGTGGGGGCTGGTGAGAGTTTGCCTGAGCTCCCAGACCTTGAGAAACACTAGTGTGAGCCCCACTCAGGGCAGGGCAAACATACTCAAGTCTCCCTAAGACATTGATACCTCCAAGTGCAGGGCCTGAGGGGACATCGGTGGGAACGTAGGCCCTGGCTTGACTATAGACCTTGGCCTGACGTTCCAGTTTGAAGTTCTCTTCTCAACGGTCGCCTGTGGACCGGAAGCGTCTCCTGGGAGCTTGTTAGGCAGGCAGACCCTGACCCAGGCCTGGTAAATCAGAATCTGCGGTTTACAAAGAACTCAGGTAAGGCTGTGCTCCCTCAGGTGAGAGGCACTGGCCTGATTCTCCACACCCCCTGGTTTTTATCTATGGAGTAGGGGGCTGATGGCCCCTGGAATGAAGCTGAAGAGGGCAGAGGCTTTATCCGAGTTTTGACTGAGTAGGGCAAGTACTCACCCTCTAGCAAACGAACAGGCCTCCTTCTTGTGGTCTCTCTGCCCCTACCCACAGCAGACCCCATCCGGGCAGTGTCTGGCTTCAGGGACAGCTGTGCAAAGTGGTGCCAGGAGTCCTGGCCTGCTGCTGCCTGAGTGCCTGTCCCCAAGGGCTTCTCTTTCCTCCCTCTGTACAGTCTCCAGGGGTGTCGGGTTGGTCCTGTGACCCCTCAGACTGTTCCAGAGGATAGCAGCCTGAAGCTCCTTAGTGCCTGGGGGTGTCCACTTGGAGCCTGGAAATGAACTAGCTGGAGGACATTTTGGCAAAAGTCACGAGGACACTTAGCAAATCCATGGCTGTCTGGAGTGAGGGAAGGGACTGAGAGACACCGTCTACCCCCCAGCTAGCCCCGTCTACCTGGGAAGCGCTCAAGCCGCTGGGCAGAGGGTGTGGGTGGTAGGGGCAGCCTGGGCCTGAGGCTGGAGTTTCCTCCTCGGGCCCTCTGTCTGCCTGCGGGGCCAGCTCAGACAGGAGGGTCCATGTGATGGCAGGAGAAGGTCCCAGAAAAAATGCCGAGGCCACTGAGAGAATAGCCCCTGGCAGGGGAGGCAGGGGCTCCCCACCCCTGTGATGGACCCCTGTTCAGAGTCTCAGCACCCTCCCTCCTCTCCTTTCTCTCCAGGTGAGGTCGCCTCAGCCCACCAGGTTCCCCTCCCCTCCCCATCCCTATTGCTCACCAGACCCTGCTCCAGGAGCCGGAGGACAACATGACTGATTCCTACTGTCAAGGCAAGCAGCTCAAGCCTTGACTCCCATCTCGGGGCCTCCCTCGCCAGGTGCTGGGGCTGAAACCAGCTCCCCTTGGGGCTGTGAGAGGCTGATGTGTGTGGGTATAGGACCCCCACCCTGTTCTAGGACCAAAGACAGCCAGGGTGGCTGTGTCCTCCAGGACAGAGGCCTCTGCTCTGAGCATCACAGGGTCCTCTCAGGAGTCCCCTATTCCACCCTCCGCTCCTGGCAGGTGTTATTCCATTTTACAGATGAAGCCCCTGAGGCTCAGTGATAAGTGGCCACTCAAGGTCCTACTGATGGTCAGTAAAGGGTTGTTAGCACCCAAAGTGAAGGTCACTCAGTCATGTTCGATTCTGCGGTCCCATGGACTGAATTCTCCAGGCCAGAATACTGGAGTGAGTAGCAGTTCCCTTCTCCAGGGGATCTTCCCAACCCAGGGATCGAACTCAGGTCTCCCACTTTGCAGGTGGATTCTTTACCAGCTGAGTCACCAGGGAAGCCCAAGAATACTGAGATGGGTATCCTATCCCTTCTCCAGCAGATCTTCCTGACACAGCAATTGAACTGGGGTCTCCTGCATTGCAGGTGGATTCTTTACTAGGTGAGCTTCCAGGGAAGCCCACTTAGCACCCAAAATTCTGCTCATTGTCCTACAAATCAAGCAGGTGGAGAGGG
The DNA here is from genome assembly GCF_016772045.2 of Ovis aries. Lineage (NCBI taxonomy): Eukaryota > Metazoa > Chordata > Mammalia > Artiodactyla > Bovidae > Ovis > Ovis aries. Next base: position 39,121,157 of record NC_056075.1, on the reverse strand, counting down.
AGACTGAGAGGTCTTGGGGCCTAGATTAGGACTCTGGGTTCAGAGGCACAAAGACCATCCTGCTGTGCTGGTGACCAGTTCTAATGTGTGGCTCTGTGAAGGCTGAAAGGCCAGAAGAGGCCCTGTCTGCAGAGCCCACCTCTGAGTTATGGCCTCTGTTGGGTATTAATAAAACCTACCGGGGGAGGTGCCTCATCCGACATTGGAGTGCAGGCACTGACTCGGGCCCGCTCACCCCATCCTGCCTGGTATCATGTGGGAGGAACACTCTGGAGCCATCTGTTGGGTGTGGGATCAGAAGTCAAACAGCCTAGAAAGGGCTCCTTAGGCCCTGCCCCCTGGAGTGGGGCTAGCTGTGGTCAGGTCAGATGGTCAGTACAGGGCCAGCCTTGGGTGGGGCTGAACCATCCACTTGATGAAAATTTAACTCACAGACCAAAGCGGCAGGTCCTGGCATCTTGGGGGCAGCTGGCTTTGGCAGAAGGAACAGAACAGCTCAGAACGAAAGAATGCAGCCATGTTTTCATTAATGAATTTATTTCTCTTAAAAAAAAACAACAACAGTGGTTTGATCTAGATACAGCAGCACTGTGACATATTGAGGAAACATACAAAGATTCAGAGCAGCAGGAGAACAAAAGCCGGTATCTTCAGGAACGACCTCCAAAACAGAACTATTTTTATTCATCAATGTTAAAATTTCCCTGAAAAAAAAAAAAAACCTTTGGATACTAGAAGGATTATTATTTTTGCACTACCAACAGTCACAAAGCTCTTCTAATTGAGAACACTTGCTTCTGATCTATTACAAAAATAACTTAGTGATGCACCGGAGCAAGACGTCTAGATTCTTCTTTTGGGGTGTGTCTTTCCCTCCGAAGGAGAGCTAGAGTTTCAAAAGTTTTAGCCACTGTCCACAGCACAAGCCTTTAAAGTCAGACGTGATGAGCACCCACACCTGCTGGAGCTTGAAAAGCTGGGCTGGTTGGTTGTAGGTACAGAAGGGGTCTCGGGGGACGAAGTGTCACCATCTCGGTCCATTGTGATCAGAAAGACGTGAGCTCTCTGCCATTCGTGACTCACAGCCCTGTGCTTGGAGATGTACAAAGATTTCACATGCTTTCTGTACAAAGGCTAAAATGTTAGGAGGTCCTACTTCAGAGTGTGGAGCTAGAGAACAGGAGACGACCAGAGGGATTGCCCCCAGGTACACAAGCTCACAGCAAACGGAGAGGCGAGCCCAGCGTCACCCCGACTGGTGTCCCCTCTTATCTGGAGACTGCTGATGGTCGGCAAGGCAGCTGTTCCTCTTGGCCGAGGCCTAGGGTGCCAAGTTCAGGGGGCCGCGGGGCTCCCTCTGTATTGAGGTCTGGGTCAGCAGTTTGAGTGAGAAAGTTGGTGGGAAAACTTTGAGGGACAGGGGAGGACAGGTGTGAAAGGATAAGGAGCTTCCGCAGTGAGCTGGACACCTTGGGATAGCATGGACACCCCCTGCCTCTCGGAGGGCAGGCCCTCAACATCATCCGGGCTTGCTAGGTTCAAGGGCAGGTGGCTGCATCCCACCTGCGCCTTGGATGCCAAGGCTGCATCCCCACACGTGATCTCAGAACTCACTGCCATTTGCCCCCATGGGCTGCCTGAGAAGCGTGCATACACCAGACCCCACTGTGAGCTTCTGGGGAGCATGGCCTCCAAGATGGAGGCTCCCCTTTGCTAAGAGCAGTGCATTTCAGGAAAGAAGCCCTCCTGGGGCTGCTCAAGACAGAGTAACACTTGGCAACTGTGCCAGCCAGATGCCCTTTCGAGAAGCCTCGTGGTTTTCAAAGTGATGATCTGGCCTAGAAAGATCAGAGGATGAGTTGTTGTGGGAGGTGGTGCCATCCTCCGGGAAGGTGGGGTTGGGTCTTTGTGATCTTAAGAGCGATATTATGGGAGAACTCCCCCACCAGGGGCTCGAGAAACACTCCTGGGTCATAGTGATCATGGCAGAGAGACCACCCCCATCCCACTGAATACAGCGGCTTGTATCCTGAAAAGTGGAAGCAGACACGCTTTTGGGAGACCCTGCGTCTCTCGTCAAAGGCACAAAATCAGCAAAGGTCTGGTGAGAAGAACATCATGACCTGGAGGAAGAAAGGCTCTCCATGAAAAGCTCCAACGCAGTAAAAAGATTTAAATCCACTCACTGTCCAAATATGCCTCATCCTGGACAGGTGGGTGGTAGGAAGTTTTCTTCTTTATTAAAAAGAAATCTTTTTTAAAAATGCAGCTATAGAAAACAAGCCAGAGTAGATGCTTGTAGTGGGGGGTTGGTGCAGGGTCAGGGCATCCAGGGGCAGGACCTGTGGGTACCCCGAGGGGAGGGGGCTGACTTTCAGGCACTATTCTAAATGAAGATACCCCTTCTCTGTACAGAGCGATGGGCCTAAAGGAAGAGCAGGATTGCAAAGGCCAGCGAGTCTGACTCTGTGTCCTCTGGGCGCTTGGGGGCAGGTAGTGACTGTGAAGGAAGACGCCTGTGAGTCTAAGAGCCACGCAAAGCTCTGTGCTTTCAGCATCTCTGCTCTCACAATGCAGAAACACACTGATTCATGTTTTCTTTCTTGCTCCTTGAGGATGCTTAATGCAAACCGACAGTGCATTGGCTTTGAGGTGCAAAGAGACGGACTTGTGCACACCAGTCGATTTGGAAAAGCTTGGGTCGCTGTGAACGCGGCAAAATGAATGAAACTTCTGGACAGGAGGGTGGTGGCGTGGGCTGGTGACTCTCCCAGCGGGATGACTGTCCCTCTTTCCATTAAGAAAGGAAGGTCAGTCCAAGCTTGAGGATCTTAAAATACTGGTCAAAGAGCTCCACCTACTCAGCAAAAATTCAGTATGGCTGTTTGTATTCATCTTGTATTCAGCCCAGGAAAGTGAAGGGAAGCAGCCTTGGAGACATGAGCTGGTCTTGAAGAAAATAATACTGTATTAAAGGGATCTGAGGGAAGCCCAGCTGTTTCCTGGCTCCTCTTTGCTTGTAAAATGGCCTCAAAATGGTCAGTTGCAAAGGTCAGGTGCCTGTCTAGCGCCCAGACCCAGTGGCAAGGTTTGGGGAAGGAGCATGGGAACTGCACACAAGGCTGACACACTGGCTTCGCTCTCTTCCTGAAACCTCAGGCTCCAAAGCTGCCTGGTCACCTAGAGAAGTTACGTCTGGGAGAATCGGAAGCCCCGTGGGTGGCCTGAGGCAGTGGTTCTCACACTCCGGGGTGCAGCAAAATGACCAGGCAAGCTTTCTGAAGAAGCGGGTTCCTGGACCTACTCCCAGAGAACCCCGTTCTGTGGGTTTGGGGTGGAGCCTGGAATCTGTATTTTGATGAGAGATGTTGCAGAAGGAAGTACAGGGCCCACGGTGGGAGGAACCCAGGTAGCTGCCTGGTGGCTGAGACCAGGTCTGACCGAGGCCAACTGGGCAGGCAGGGGAGCATGGGATGTTGACCTTTCACCCTGTCCGGGAGGGGAGGCAAAGGCGGATTTGCTCCTTGTCATCTTGTGACGGCAGCAGGGGAAGGCCGGAGGCAACCTGGGGCTGGATGGCCATGCTCAAAGGGCCCTTTCGAGGCCCTGGGCTGGCAAAGCCACCAAGTCCTCCTGGGGCTGCTTGTGCCTGGAGATTTGAGATACCCAGTTAATACGTGCCTCTGCCCTCCCTTGCCCAGAAGGGACGGTGAGGCCTGAGCTTCTTTGGTGGCCCATCCTCTTCCATTTGCTTGGAGAACCAACCACATCCATCCATCCATCCATGTCACCTGGGCCCCTCGAAGCTCTCCAGACCCTCTGATCCGTATACTCAAGGGATGTGCCTGGAGGCCCTGGGCAAACCACTCTCCCCTCTACAAACCCAAGACCTCTGGCTCCTGATGCTTCCATGGGCTGGAAGGGCTGGTGACTCTTGGGGTTCCATGACTACTTATCTTTGCTATGTGTCTCTTTAAAATAGACTAAAGTGATCCTGAAATGCAAGACTCTTGAAAACATACTGGCTCCAGCAGTCAGAACCTGCTCAGAAAGAAAGAGGCCTAGACACCATTGTGCTGAAGACTCTCAGCTCCAAGTACTGGCTGCCTTTCAGAAGGAAGAGGAGGCCGAGCCTTAAGCAATGGTGGCATCATGCGCCCCCAAAGGGAAACTTCATGTTTTGATGGAGCAGAGCTCAGGTGACTCCATGCACCCAATTATTCTGGCTGGGGGTGATGTCCCAGTGTGCCTTTGGGCATTTAATTCAGATGGTTACAAACCAACAGAACAAGGATGCCAATGGAGGAAAAGCTTATAGAGATGGATACAACCAATCCTTTAAAGGTGAAGTGTGGATCATTTTCTACATTTAATAAAAACATTTTCTCATTTGAGGCTCTGGAAGTCTTGAGTCACATTTTTCATTGCTGTTGTAAATTCCCCCCTCCCACCAACCCCCCTCTAAAATGTCTTAAAACACATGGTTTAACAGTGGCTGCACAGAAAATATACACCCTCAAAGTCTGACTTTCTTTTAAATACAAATATACAAAATGTAAACTGAGACAATAGAGAAATTTACAAAACTTTTCTTTAAAAATAATAAAGACAAAATTCAGTTCTAGTTATTAGGATGCTATTAAAATACGTGCAAGTTGTATCCGATTGGATTTCTATTGCAATGTTCGCCAGAGACACGTCCAATCCATCTCGGCTCGAGGGCCGCCTCCAAACACAGACCTGAGTGGAAATCTCTTTGAGGAACTGGGAGGCTCCCCTTCTCAGGGGTGGGCGGCCTCCTTCCCCGGCTCCTGGAGGGCTTCCCCGCCTGCCCACCAGGGTGGGAGTTCCTCTGGTTGCAATTCTGCTTCTAAGAAGAAGGGTCCAGGCTGGTCCCACCGTGGACTTCAGGCCAGAGCTGCAACTAGCTGCTTCCGGTGGAGTTTGAACTCACGTGGTTTGAATTGATGTGGTGGTTAAAACTGGTCTTGGAATTGGGTGAACTCTTGGAATTGTTCTGATGCTGGGAGGTGGGTGGTGAGCAGAGAGGAGAGGGAGAAAGAGCAAGTCAGTCATTGCAGAGTCAGGCCCTGGGGCCCTCGCCTCACAGGGGCCTCGGAATCTGAGCCGGAAAGGGGCTTGGGTGACCAGCCCTCCCTCTTGCTTTCTGCTGCCTTCGTTTTCCCCCCACAGGCCTAGGTCCACAGACCACCCTGCGGGCGGAGGGCTTCTCCTGGTGCCCAGGAGAAGCTATGGAATTCACAGAAGCCCAAGGTAGGGAGGCGGCGGTCCCTCTGTATTAATATCTACATGGTTAGACCTGCTGGCCTGGAGTTAGGCTGCCAGTTCACACCCTAAATGTGCCACTTCTTGGCTGAGTGACCTTCAGCAAGTGTCTGACTCCCCTCTCAGCCTCAGTTGCCTAGCCTTTGTAAGGTGGGGTAGGAGCCACTTGTGCCCGGGGCTGTTGGAAAAAGGAAACAAGGCTGTGTTATACAAAGGGCTCTCTTGGGTGCCCGGCTCCAGAAACATGAGCTGCTCATCCTTAGTACCCCGCAGTCTCTCAGCATCCTGTCCCAGGAGAAGAAAGTTCCGGGCATCTGCTCCTGCTGTTGGTGGTGTTGTCGGGCACGTGCTGAGGCCACTGTTCTCCACCCCACTAAGTCCTCTTCCCACCCCAGGCAGCGAGCATCTCCATCCTGCATTTTCCGGTGGGCAAACAGAGGCTGGGAGAGGGTCAGTGAGCTACCACCCAACCAGGAAGGGGTCAGGACTGGATTTGAACCCGGACTGTGAGCTTCCATAGCAAACGCCTGTCCCAGAATCTGGGGCTGTCCTGGGGCGCTCGTCCATGTCAAAGATGGAGGTCATTTCTGTCTGGAATTTCAATTTTACTTGATGGAGGCATTTGAAAATTATATTTTTATAGTAGGCGGAGATGAGTATGTGTGGAATAGGGGGTGAAACTCTCATGAAGTTTCTAGATACACCTGCAAACTTTGGCCCTCAGTCTGCATTTTCTCTCTGGATTCTGCCAGATCCATGCTCCCCAACCTGTTATCCCAGATCCTCTACGTGGGCTCATGGGCTGCGTGACCTTGAGCAAGTTCCCTAACCCCTCTCAGCCTCAGTTTCCTCATCTGTGAAATGGGGTGATGGGAGCACTTCCGGGGCTCACCCTCCATTAAGTTCCCCAAAGGAGGGATGCGGTTTTGCCTGCTGCTGCACCTTAAGTCCTCAGGTAACAGTCTGGCACGAGTAGGTTCTCAATACATACTGCTGGAACGAATAGCTGAATGAAGGCCTGGGGTTTTATGAAGATTAAATAAGAGATGCCTTCAAAAAGCACTCAGTGCAGGGCCTGGCCCATGGTGGAGCATCACAAACAGCCACCTCTTCCCTGTTATTTAAGCAGGAGGGAGGTGAGACGCCGAGGGTCTGGGGACAGAGCTGCACCTGCCTTCACCTCTTCATCCCCCTGGGGAGAGGGGCTGCTCCTGTGGGCTGGGAGAGAGGAGAGTAAGGAACCAGGGGCCTCGCAGGCCTGGGGATGGGACCACGCCTTCTTAAGGGGCCAGGCCAGGAGGGGGCGCTATGGTGGCTAACCCCTTCTTGGTGGCAGGGATGAGGGTAGGGGTCTCTCTCGAAGGCCTGCCTGGGACATTTCTCCCATTTGGCCCCACCAACCCTTGATCCAAGACCAGCCTCTGAGGGAAGAATACCTTTTCCTGAGGGACAAAGTCTCCTCTAGCTTCCGGCTGGAAGGCCCAGCATCACACTACAGGGCCCCTCCTCAGGAGCCCCGAGGTTCTGTGGGGATCGCCTCTCCAACACCAGGTACGCCTGTTCTTTGTCAAATCTTTGCATGCATAACTGGTGTCGCCTTTACAACGACTCTCAACCAGGGACGTTTTGTCCCAAGACCCTGGGGACATTTCTGACTGACACATGGGAGTGGATGTTACTGCCATCTACTGGCTGGAGGCCAGGGGTGCTGCTAAACCCCTTTAGGCACAGGACAGCCCCCGCAACAAAGAATAAACCCAACGCATCAACAGCGCTGAGGCTGAGGAACCCTGACAAAGGGTGAACTGTGGGTTTGCCCCTCTGCTCTGGGGACCCCATCAACCAGTGGGTTTCAAGGCACTTCGCACAGGTTGCCTGTCCTTCCAGGCTGCAGCTGCAACCCCCTGTCTCCCCAGCCAGCAAGTTGGTCTCAGTCCTATGGAAGGGTCAGGCCTGGGTTCCTGGAGCTGAGACCAGGGCACCCAGGTTGGGGTGGGAGGAGAGGGTCTCACCTGACGCTTAAAGAGCCTCTGGAGCAGCCCTTTTTTTGGCGGTTCCGGAGGGTGGCTTCGGTTCAGGTCTGGTGAGAGGGTACCGTGGGGTCCGAACACGTTCAGCTCCTTAAAGCACTCTGTTTCTATCATCTACAGAAGCGGTCAAAACACAGGCAGGGTGAGGGGCTGTCCAGGTCATCCCGGGGGGACAGGCAGCCCAGCAGCCTGGCTGTGGACGACACGGTCCCGAGCCTGGTCCTGCCAGGCCCTCCACTCGCCCGGGCTGAGACCCCGGCAGCTCCCTGCCTGCCCACTGCCTCTCCCAGACCGCCTGGTGAGCCATCCTCACTCAGAAGACAGAAGCTGGCCACAGAGGTTGGGATGGAGGCGCTCATCTTCCAGCCGCCCTCAGCTCCTCCTTCACCCCAGGGCTCTGGACCGTCCCACTCCAGGGCTGCAGGCCGACCTCCCCATCATGTCTATCTCCCGTGAACCAGCTCGGACTGGGCTCCATCCCCCAGTGTGCAATGCGGTAATGGGAGCACTTTGCTGGCTCACCCTCCACTAAGATCCCCAAAGGAGGGATGCAGTTTCGCCTGCTGCTCCATCTTCAGTCCTCAGTCCATCCAGACCCCATCACCCCCCTTGGGCCACCAGCTGCTGCCCATTTCCCAGCCACGCTTCTCCAGAGTCATCTGGACAGGCCTCCTCTCCCCACCCTGCCAGCTCCTGACCCCCCACCATGCCACCGCCCCAGTTCGCCCACCGGGACACTCCCCTGCCTCGCTGTCCCTTTCTGCCCTCGGAGCAGCCCCGCCTCCACTTTGGGGTGAGGCAAAGGACCCCACCGCACCCACCTCGCTTTGCCACGGGATGGGCACAGAGCCCGTGGAGAACTTGGAGTAGAAGTCGTCGTCCGTGTGGTCCAGGTTGACGCCCTTCACGGTGGAGAACTGCTCGATGTCCAACACGTCCTTGCAGTACACGGCCCGGGGCTGGGGAGGCAGGGATTTGAATGGGGACCGGGAGGCGGTGGGGCAGGGGTGGTCTCCCAGGGCCTTCCCCCTGCCCTTGGAACCTGGGCTGCCCTGGCTCAGCGGGACCAAGGGGCCCCCAGTTGGGGTGATGAGAACTCAAGGCCCCTTCCTGTCATCAGGCTGTGACGGGGGATGTCCCCAGGAGGACCACTCTGGCCCTTCCCACATCAGAGGCCAGTCAGGGGTGGTGGGTCAGCACGCAGGCTTGTCTGCCACACACAGCCCTGGGCAGGGGTCCCAGCTGTGGTGCTTAGGCACTTTGGGAAAGTCACATAACCCCTGAAGGCCTTAGTTTCCTCGCCTGCAAAATGGGGACAGTCGAGGCACTGGGACATGAGGCTGTCAGTGCTGCTGCGGGCCTGATGCTGTAACCCGGCTGATCTCTTTCATCTCACTTGTCCACCAAACATGCTCTGGGGCTGCAGTTCCGGGACTCACAGAGACAAACCTGGGCCCTGCCCTCTAGGAGTTCAAGGTCGGTGGGGGAGGGCTCCCAGGGGCTCTAGGAGCCTGGGAATCTGGAAATGAAAACTTTATAGAGGTGATGAAGCTAGGATGGGTGAACAGAGACCTCCCCAGACCAGGCGATGCTCTGCTACTGGCGGATGGGAGCCACCCCCTGCCCACGTGTCTCAGCCCCTGATCCAGGGCCCCTCACAGATGTTTAGCAAAGTTGAAGGTCGTAAACCAGTGCATAGGCTCAGTCCAGGCTGGGGAGCTACTCACATCTGGAATAAAGGGGGGATCCAACATCCCGGCCTCTAAGCGCTTGAAATTCATGTTCCTGAAGAAGGGGTGTCTCTTGACCTCCGCAGCCCCTTCCTCCTGGCAGCCCAGCCTCTGCTTCACATCTTTGGTGAGCAGCTGCAGAAGGAGAGTCCCATGAGGACACGCCAGGTGGGGAGCCTTTCCTCCTGCCCAGAGGCCCGAGGGGTAAGGGGCTTTGGAGAGCCTGTGATCACCTGCCTTTCACACAAGAATCCCCGAGCCATCCCCCGCCAAGACATCCCTTCGCTCACGTCCACCAGGCCTGGGCCACCCCAGGTTCCCATCAGACACCGCTTGACCCTGATTCAGGAGGCTCTCCTGAACCGCGGTGCGCTTTGTGGTTCCAGGATCCCAGCGTGCTCAGATGCCTGGAACCCTCAGGAGAGCAGGAGTCCTGACTGATTCTGTCCATGACTGCACGTCCAGTGCCTGGTGCGTACCTGGCACCCACTAATGTGTGCTGAACTGACATCCCCTCTTCTGCTCCAGGTAAGCTACCAAGGGCAAAGACTGGTCTGTGGGTTCTCTCATTCGTTTACTCGATTCGTAAGTGCATTGCAGACTTGCACCCAGAAGGTGCCAGGAGATGGGACGCTGAGGGTCTGCTTCAGCAAAGTCACGTTAAGAGGACCCATCAGGGCAAGGCAGATGCGACACCACGGTGGCAAAGGAAATGAGAACTGGCTGTTAGCTGAGAGATCAGAAGGTGGTTTGGGGAGGAGGCGTCTGAGACAGGCTTTCAAAGTGGGGAGTAGGCACTGGAGGGACCTGTGACAGCGTAAGCAGGGCAACCTTGGAGAACACTCGTCTTTGAGTCTGAGGGAAGGATGGGAGTGAGAGAGATGGGTCAGAGTGGAAGGGACTGGCTGGGGAGAGTGATGGAGGGTCCTGAAGGCCAGGTCTGGAGGTGGGATTTTAATACAGAGGTAGTGGGGAGCCAAGGATTGTTGGCGGTGGAGGAAGGTCGAAGGCAGGATGGAAGGTTATTAGGAGAGGAAGGGGCTGCAGGAACAGACATGCCACCAGACCAAACTGGAGGAAGGTATGAATGAAAGATGGGGAGGGGGGAGGAGGAAGGAGAAGGGAAGGGGAGGGGCAGGGAAGGAGGAAGGGGGAGGGAGGAGGAGGGGCAGGCCCCTCATCTTCACGACTGCAGGGCATCAGCCCCCTCCCCAGTCCAGGGGAAGCCTGTGCTTCTCTCTCCTCCCTGCCACACTGAGCACTCCACCGTGTACACAGTTGGAATCTACTAAGTGTCTGCTTCGAGACGGAAATCAAAGTGGGCAGCTTGCACCTGGCAGGGAATCCAGCCCTTTCTTTAATGAGCATCCTGGTGCCCTCTGCACATGCTCATTCTGAGAGGCAGGGGGCCTCCTGGGGTCCATGGTCTAGAGAGGAGACTTGCTGGGACTGCCCTCCCCCAAACTAAGGAATGAAAGGCCTTGAAGGGATGAAGCTGTGAGATAGCCGCTCACAATGTTGCCTCATTCAGTCTACCGACCCCCCAGGCAGGCTTGGCCCCATGGACTGGTGGCTCGGGGCCACTCCTGGTCTTCTCCTGGGGCTTTGCTTGTCTCCGAGAAATCGCAGAGGCTGCAGGCCCCAAAGGCTGCAGAGGCTGGCCAGACAGATGACACAGGGAGGGTAAAAAGGTGAGGGGTGGGCTGCGTGGGCCATGCCAGGCTGTCCCTCAGCTCCTGCCAGGCAGGAATGTTGGCAGGTGTCCAGGGCTTCTGCTTTTTTCAAAAGAAGCCAGAAAATCCAGGTTTTTATGTGACTGCCCCATTTAAAAATCTTGACAACCCACTATTCACTTTTTTTCTAAAACACTGTTCAGCTAAAATAAACACCCAACTATATGTTGCCTGTTTGCAAGCTGGGCATCAGGTCAAGAGTTCACAAATATTATATCAGGTATAAACCAGGAGAAGCAAGAGGGAGAGATGCTGTGAGTTTAGGTGGATGGGGCAGGCAGAGAGGGCTTCCTGGAAGAGGATGACTAGAGATGGGCTGGAAGGATGGGTGAGACTGAGAGGGATACAGGGCTAGTGGGGAAGGAACAGTGCTGGGACTCAGCAGGGGCCTAATAAAGGTGGGGGCTGAGGTCTGGGCTTAGGGACTGGACCCAGGAGACAGGACAATAAGACGCATCCCCTTCTGGACCACAGGGGCAGTGGAGGGGGTTTTGTGGCTGCCAAGATGGAATGGGGGCTGGGGACTAACTTTATTGCTGTTTGTAGAAAAGTCTTCCTCAGCAGGTGGGGGCTGGAGCTGCCCAGGGCCTCCGTGGTCTTCTTACGATCAGGCCCTGCTATGTCCTGAGCCTGGTGTCCCTTGGTAGTGACAGGGCGAGCCTGGCTGCCAGACCAGATGGGTTGAGGTTACGGGCATGGAAGTCCAAGATCAGACTCCCAAGACCTCAGGGTCATTTTCAAGGAAGCAGAGCAAGACCAGAGGGCTCCAGAGGTTCTTCTAGCTGAGAAAGATGAGGGGACCTTGGTTTTGACGTTTGCACCTATGAGCCCAGGTTTGCCTGGAGCTCCAGGCTCAGCTGCCGCCTTCCCTGTAGTGGCCCCCAGGGGGCAGCAGAGGAACAGCAGTGCCCAGGAGCCGATGACTGTGGGCAGGGGGCCCTCTGTGCCTCTCTGTCCTCTCAGCGGGTCCCCTGTTGCTCTTAGAGTGTCTCAGAACGGCTTCTCTGAATTCCTGACCCTGACCCAGGGCACTTGCTGATGCACTGACCTTCTGTCCCTCACCCAGTTAGGTCCCAGCGGCTAGGTACCTAGTTGCAACATCGAGTATTGTTAACTCCCCTTTCGACCCCCAGGTTTCAGCCATTCCCCTGCCTCTTGCTGCCTTGCTCCTCTTGTCCCTCTATCCCAGCTCTGGCTGCCGTGACTACCTGTCTCCTTGGGGGCTGCCCAGCTGCAGGCTGGCCCAGGCGTGTGGTCCGGGCATGTGTTTGCTGTGTACACGCCATGCCTCCCTCACGGCCTCTCACACACGCAAATGACAGATCTATGGTTCCTCTTTGGAAGTGATCAGATGGCAGCTCTAAGCCAACTCCTTCTCTCCGTGCCTCTGCGACGTCAGACTGAGGCTGGTGAGAGGAAGTGGTCAGGCAGCGGGTGGCCAGCTCCAGGAGGGCGGCCTTCTGGGGGCGGGAGCGAGGCCAGATGGCTCCGGGGCCCCTAGCAGTGCAGCCTCGGGTTTTCTAGAAGCAGGCCTTCGCTACTTTCCATCAGTTTCCCAGGCCTGCCTTTCTCTGGACCCCGGCCTGGTTGTTGATGTCCACATTTCAGACCCTGAGGGTCAGATCCTGGTCTTGCTGTTCTAGTTGCAGAGCAGAGGAAGGGACCTGGGGGTTCGCAAGTGCCAAGCGTTGGGCACTCAGGCCCTTTCTGTCCCCGCGTGGCTGGCGTTAGAGGGCGGCTGGCATTAGTGGGCAGCTCCCAGCACAGCAGTACTGAACCCAGAGGGAAGAGGGCCCTAGGGGGCACAAGTGGGACTCGGAAGCCAGAGAGCCAGGCAGGGAAGGAAGCAGGCCCCCCGGAATCAAGGAGAAGGGCCTCAGTCCAAGGGCGGACTCTCTCCAGCTTCACTTGTGAGGTCCTGCCACCTTATCCTCTATCCGGCTTCCAGCCCCCCAGTCTGGCCCCTGCCCACCAGCCTGACTAAAGGTCACACCTCGAGTGAGCCCTGCCGGGGGCTGGGTCAAATTCTCTATCCATGGATGCTGTCACTCAGGACCTCAGCAAGTGTGACCAACACTCCATGTAGTGGGTGGAAAACATGAGTAAATGATGTTCGAAGGCCGAAAATATCACCACCCACTGCCTGCAGCCCCTGGCCCCAGAGCAGCACCAGGGACCCAGAGCTGGATGGCACAGGAGGCCCAAGGTCAAGGGTAGGGGCTGTCCTGATGCCTTTGTATCTTGGGGGCCAGCTGGGACATCCCCTTTCTCCCCCATGCTGACCTCCCCCCAGAGCTGGACATAAGGGTGCCTCTCCTTGCTCACTGCAGCCCCCCTCCCTTGTCACGGAGCCACCCTGCCCCACCCCAGGCTCCCTCCTGGAAGCGTCTGTCAAACACCCCAGTCCACAGACCTTGCGGCTTCATTGCCCACACCCTGGCATGCCCTGCCCCTGCTCCCATCTGCCTGTTTGCTGTTCTCGGCTAGGGGCCGGGAGGGGAGCCGGCACTGGACACCGGCCCTAGGGCGATGTCTGGCTCACTGGGAGCTCACCATTTTGCAGATGGACTTGGCCTCCTCGGAGAACTTGTGCGAGTACACCTCCTCCGTCTCCAACACCCGGCGGTCCACCTCCTCCCGCTTTACCTTCTCCTTGCGGCCGCGGAAGGGCGACTGGCCCTCGATCATCTCGTAGATGAGGCAGCCCAGACCCCAGTAGTCGGGGCTCAGGCCGTACCTCTGGTTGTTCAGGACCTCTGGAGCTGGGGGCAGAGCAGGAGATCCAGGGGACGTGAGAGACAGCTGGTGGTGGGTCAGAGCCAGGCACATGAGGCCAGGACTGGGATGCTAATGGGGCCTCAGGACATCCTGCAACTAGGAGTGATGGTACTGCTCACAGGAGGCCTGGGGCTCCAGGGCTGGGATCCCTTCCCGCTGCTGACTCCTGCCCACCAACTGCTAGAAATACCTTCTCTTCCTGGGAGCCTGCCTTGGTTGCTCTTCTCTGTGCTCCCAAAGGACTCTGACTGTGGCTTCAGAAGCCTGACCATGGTGGATGGAAACAACCCATTCCCTTGACATCTCCCCTGCTAGACTGTGAGCCACCTTATTTCCTGCTGTGCCTGATAACAGGTACGATGCCTGGCGTACAGTAGGTGTTCTGCACATATTCGTTTCAAAGAATGAAAGTGTGTCCACCCAAAGTAAAGGTGACTTTAAATATATCTGGAATTCCAGCAGCATCTCACTATGCCTTCCCTAACACTTTGATTAAATGGATTATAGATTCACCAGAGAAGTGCAAGAGAAGATAGGCAGGCCACATACATCCAGGAAGGCAAATGTATCCACATGGGTGTGGACATTGCATGAGAAGATGACACAGATGCCCAAGCAGGCACACACAGAGTGCACAGATGGATTTATCTATCCATCCATCACCCATCCATCCCATCCATCCATCATCTATCCACCTGTCATCCATCCATCATCTATCTATCCATCCATCACCCATCCATCCATCATCTATCCACCCATCATCCATCCACCCATCATCCATCCATCTATCATCTATCCATCCATCACCCAACCATCATCATCCATCCACCCATCATCCATCCAGCTATCTATCTATCCATCTACTACCCATCCATCTATCATCCATCATCTATCCATCACCCATCCATCCCATCTATCCATCATCTATCCACCCATCATCCATCCATCTATCATCTATCTATCCATCCATCACCCATCCATCTATCATCTATCCATCCATTTATTAACCTGGTCTCCATCATCCATCAGTTATCTATCACCTATTGATCATCTATCCATCTGTCCATTCATCAGCATTCACATAGGTATACATACCTCTGACATACACATAGACACATACCCCATGGGTCCCACAATATCATGCAATCTGAAAAGGATCCTCTGACACCAAAGTCCAGAACTCTGAGCGTGAGTTGCTGGCATGAGCCCAGAGGAGGACAAGTGTCCCCATCCCTTGGAGCTTTCTCAAGTCCCCTGCCTCCTCGGGTGAGCGGGTGGATGTGTTTGAGGTGTACAGGAAGATGCCCAGGGAATATCCCTATTTGGTAGGCAGACCCCAGGGGACCAGTGTAGCTCCAGGGCAACGGTCTCTGAGAAGGCTCAGGGGACACAGGGCAGGAGCCATGGCTAGTCCCTCCTTGGAACGGGGCTTTGTGACACTGTAGGTGGTGTGCTCCTCCCTTCCAGGCCCTTCCTAGTGACCTCCCCACTCTCAAGGTCACTCTGAAAGGCTGTCTGCCAGTTCACCAGAACCCTACTACACCCACACCCCAGGCAACTCTGTGTGTCGGCTCTGAAACTGCCCTGGGAGGGGTTTGGCTTGAGACACAGGTGGGGCTGGGGGTGGGGGCTGCAGAGCTCAGTGTAGTTGACACCCTGGGGCCCCAACACTTCCCCACCCTGGCTACAACTTCCTGCCTCCCACGCTGCACAAAGAGGCCAGCAGCTACGAGGGCCCAGCTCAGGGAGGAGCCATGGCTACACTCACCCATGTAGCCAACGGTGCCCACCCGGCCGCGGATCAGGTCTCCCTCGGGGATCTTCACGGCCAGGCCCAGGTCCGAAATCCTAATGTGGCCTGATGGGGGACAGCAGCGTCAGCGGGTCCCTGGAGTGATCCTGCGGACATCTGATCCACCCTGGGCAGGGCCCTAGACTTGCCGTGGGGCCCTCGCCTTTCATTTGTCCCAAGAAGAGTGGTACCCAGTTGGCCATGCAGGGTGATTGTGGACCATCGCGAGAGTTAGGTGTCAGAGGTCAGGGGTAAATTATTACTTTTAGGGAGAAAAACATTAAGATGCAATAGGACCCCTGGATTTGGCTAGATGATGGCAGACCAGCCTCATAAAATGCCCTAAGGGGCTTCTTGTAAGGCTAACATCACAAAGTTTAAGATGCCTTGGCTCGATTCTGGGATTGATTCATGGGAAAATGTGAGATTCTCCTGACATTTTGCAACAATTTGCTTAAGGGGAAAAATCACAAAGCAACTTGGGAGGCAACTCCCTGTTCTGCCTTGTTGGTCTTTGGGGTTGTTTGTTTCCCTTTGGAGAACCTGCCGCCCAGACCAGCAGAGACTGGGAGGTGGCATTGGAACTCCCGGGCCAGAACTGACCCTCAAAAGGCAGAGATGACCCCGTGCTGAGAGTGCGCCTTGGCACTGTCTCTTCCAGCGGCCAACCTGGCAGGGCCATGGCCTCATCTGACCCTGCAGGAAGGAACACTGACCTGCTCCCCAGCCTGGATTTCAACAAGGCCCGAAGCAGGGAGCCCCCCCTTGCCGCCCCGAGAGGCTGGAGCTGAGTGGAGCCCGCTGGCTCAGTGGCCCCCAACGAAGGCGGGAATGGTGCGAGGCGAGAGCATGCAGATTCCAGCTGTTGGGTGACAGATTGGTGGTAGGCACGGTTCTGAGACCAGCAGGGAACAAGAACCCGTGGGGGCTCTGGGTGCATACACAGAGGGGCAGTGGGCCCTGAGCCCTCTGCCTGACAGCATCACACTCAAACCTCTTCTCCAGGTCTTCTCTCTCCCTTTCCCTCCCCTTGGCCTGGGATTTGCTGGCAGGGAGACCTAGTTTCAGGTCTCCACTCCCCACTGATATTTGTGGGGGGGCCTTGGAGAGTAGGCTCCTCTGAGCCTCAATCTTATCATCTGTAAAATGGGCACAGGGTCAACTGGCCCTGCTCCCTCTGTAAAGACAGGACAATTTAGTTAGATAGAGGATGCGACAACCCTTTCCCAGGTGTGGGAGTCTAAACGGTCGCGAGGGGCTCCTGTGGTGGCTCTTTGTTATTGACGTGTGTGTGCACAAACACACGTGGAAATAACGATGGCAGCCAAGTAGTGACACCTAACACACAGCTGGCTTCCCTGGTGGCTCAGATGGTAGAGTCCAGCCGCAATGCAGGAGGCCCGAGTTCAGTCCCTGGGCCAGGAAGATCCCTTGGAGGAGGAAATGGCAGCCCACTCCAGTATTCTTGCCTGGAGAATCCCACCGACAGAGGTGGTTGGTGGGCTACAGTCCATGCGAAGAGTCGACAGGACTGAGCGCTAAGCATGCACGCATGCACGCAGTTGGTAAAACAACTCATCAAGGTATCTTGTCAGAACCTCAGCTCCCCCTCCACCATCTGAAGAAGGCAGGGCAAGGCCCACTGTTTCCATTTCACAGACTAGAAAGATGGGGTGAGGGAAGTTGTGTGAGAGTTAGATGTTTGCCCAGAGTCTCTGGAACCCTCCACCCCTCACTCAGTGCTGGTTCTCTCTTCCTCTCCCTGTCCCCGACCCGCCACTGCAACAACTTGCTTAAGGGGAAAAATCACAAGGCCACATCCTTCTTCGCCAAGTAGGAGCTTTGTCCATGCCCTCTGCCCTCCCGTGGAGCCGGGTCAGCATCTCTGAGTCTCCGCTGGAAGCCTCCTGCTCCCTTTGGGTTGTGACGCCCAGCTACAGAGCAGGAAAAGGATCCCCGGGGCCGCTGCCTGACTTACCGTAATCGTCTAACAGGATATTTTCAGGTTTCAAGTCTCTGAAAGGGAAAGATCACCAGCGTGTGAGTGTGAGTGTTCTGGGTGGCAAGGGCACACGAGCATCTGTTGTGGACCCCCTTGAGCTACTCAGGCCTAAGTATTCCCTCCCCAACTCTGGGCTCAGGAGGTCTGGTCTCTCTCTGGGTCAAGACCATCTTGGACTCACTTCTCTCCCTCCAGTATTAATTTAAAACAAATGCTATTGTTTGCCATAGGTATCCTCTTGACTCTGGATAGTGACTGAAAAGGAGTTAGGCAAAGGTTAGTCCGTGCACTGAGGGCCCCTGGGGCTGGGAGGTGACAGACCCCTCCAGGGATAGGAAGACCTCGAGGTCTCCGGATGCCCTGAAGGCAAGAGTCAGGCCTGGGAATGAAGGGAGAGAAGTTACTGAGGATAAAACCCCAGCTGTAGAGTTGGGTCAGAGAATTGTAAGGGAGAGAATGGTAACCTCCAGGACAAAGACCCCCTTTGGGATGGGGCCCCTGGGAAGCCTGGCACTTTCCCCAGCTCCAGCTGAGCCACAGCCTGGGAGAAAGCATAGCCGCCAGGCACAGCTGTAGACGCAGCCACCTCCTCCTGTCTCCAAGGTCTCTCTTCTCTTTACAAGACACGGTCATGCTCATGAGAAAGAGAACCTTTCCACTGTAAGGGGGAGAGACAGCAGAAGTGTCTAGTTTTATTAATAAAAGCTCTTCTCTGTGAATTAAAGAATAACCAACAGGACAGGGTGTGTAACTTGGGTAAGCCATTGTGCAGATGCCACACATGGCATCTGGACTGAGGATTTGGTTCTCAATCAACTGGCTTTGTTCATTAAACTGAGGGCAGCTGTCCTCATGGGGAGAGGTTCATGTGCCCAAATCCAGTGATGCAAGCTCACAAAGTGACAATTGGGGTCTGTATGTGGTTACTTATTACAACATACTTTTGTTGCCATTGTTATTAATTTCCATGCTTTTGATGTGCTAACCCTTCCAAATAAGGGCAGGAGACCTCATTTCAATTAATCGGCCACCACTGACCACCAGGTTGGAAAGACAGCTGGTGGGCACAGAACCCACACCCACAGAAAGGCTATGGCAAGTGGTTGGGCCAGGGAGGCACCGTGGTTCTCTTCCTCCCTAGTATTAATAGAAAGGCTAGAACTTGGAGGGATGCCTTTTTTTCTTTTTCTTTCTTTTTTTTTAAGAGAAAAACAATTAAGTGGAGGATTCTTTTTTCAACCCTTAGGGAAAATTTTCTGACTCTTCTCACTTGAATGAAAACAAAACAAAAGCATAAATTGGGAGACGTGGGGGGCGGGGGGAGGGCATGTCATCAAGACCATTCCTCCTTATTTTCAAAACCTTGGGCTCCCAAGATATTCTTAGCCAACAGCCCTGTGACAAAAGTCTTCAAACTGGGGCGTGTGTGCCCAATGAGGGTGGGGGATGAGAGAGTCACCCATGTGTTGGGACTTCAAGAATATGCATTTCTAGATCCTTAGCATCAAAATACCTTGTCCTGGCATCTTACAGGATCTCCCCTCCCACCTGTCCTTTCTCAACAGCTCTTCTCCCAACTGACAGAAGAAAAGCAGGTTCCTCCCTACTCCTGCGTATTGCTATGGTGCCCAACTCCACGGGGTGAAACCTCCAGGGTCCCAATCAGAAGTGGAACCTACTAATTATAATTATAAGGGCAATTCAACAGAAGAAATTACTTTAACACTTGGAGCCTTATGGTCAGTGAGAATTTTTAAAAAATCTTATCTACATCCATATATTTCAGAGTGGAATGCTGATCATTGACTTTTATGCAAGAAGCATATTACAGTAAAATAGCAATCTCTGGGGGCCGAAGGAAGTAGAGAAGGATAGAAAATTCCTCACCATTAAAGAGTTTTCATGCATTTTTTCTAGTTACATGATGGTGGAGGTCAATTTGCTATAGCAATTAGATTCCACTGGATACCTTTAGACATGTGATGTCACTTGAGTTCAATATAAAAACATCAATAATACTAGCCACTACTTTAACATATGATGGACTATTTTAGGTGTTTACTTAGAACATATGAGGGCACACAGATTTTCAAGATTCTTGGAAGAGGCCTGCGAGAAGAGTCTGAAGGCCACTGCTCACAGAATCTGGACACGTGGTCCTGGGGTAGGGGAGACTGGGGTCCATTCTGATGCCTGCTTCAGTGGGGATCCTGCAGAAGTCCTGCAAGGGTTGGTTCCGGATCAGACCACCAGGCTCCACTCACTGAGCTTCCTGGGTACTGGGTGGGAAGGGACCAGTGGCCCAACCTCATCGACTCTGAGGGATCACCTGGCCCCCACTAAGCGGCCCCCCTCCCTTTCTCGGTTCCAGGGTGGGAGTCTGTCTGACTCAAGGGCAATGACCCAGCCTCAACTCAAGGGCAAGGCTGAGAGACCAATTCAGAGCATGGAAGGGTTGGCCTCACTTGCTCAGGCTCAGATGGGGGACCCAGGGTCGCCTGCTCACCTGTAGACAATGTTCTCATGGTGGAGGTCCTCCAGGCCACACAGGATCTCTGCCGCGTAGAACAGGGCACGCTCCTCCTCAAAGCCAGGGTTCCCCATGTTGTAAATGTGGAACTTCAGGTCCCCGCCGTTCATGATGGTCAGGACCAAACACAGTGCGTCCTTGGTCTCGTAGGCGTAGGCCAGGTTGACCTGGGAGCACAAGACAGCCGTGTGGTGGGGTTCCAGGGACCCTCACATCTGCTCCTCTTCCTCAGGGGTCCTTGAAGCTGGGTGGGAGGACTAGTATGGGGAGCTGCAGCCACTTCACACCACCCCCTGCAGCTCATTTCTGCCCCTCCATCCCATTCGGCAGTTCCAGGCAAGGAAGCAGAGTCAGAAGGGGCAGCTGGCCCCTTTCATGGGTCCCGACAGGACGGTGTCTGTTGCTTTTAAGTCACAAAAGCATGCGCGTGCATCAGGTGGTTAGAACTTCTGTCCCCTTTGGCCATCCCCTTACAAAACCCGCCAGTTCTGGGGAATGCAGGCAGCCTGGGTGGATGGCGCTGCTTGCCATCAGGCACAACCGGTGAGGTTGTAACTGGGGGAAATGCACATGCTCTCTGACAGAGTTATTCCTCCGCCTGGAATCCATCTTCCGGACATCCCCACAGAAAAACGCCAAAGGGATGTTGAAGGATGGATGGACCCAGGGCAGCTTTGTCTGTTGTGGTGCCTTCAAAACCAGAAGTGATTTCTACCTGTGGCTGCACAGGTCACGGCCTCTCTCCTCCCTGTACGCAGGAATGGTGCATAGCTTTAAAAAAGAGGCGCAGCTATCTGTCTGGTTATAGAAGATCTACAATTTAAGGGGAGCAATGCTGCAGGCTAAGATTTGTTACAAGATCCCATTGGCTAAAAATAATAAAGCCTGCATATGTATCAAGTGAAGTGAAAAGTCTCTGTCATTTCCCACTCTTTGTAACCCCGTGGACTATATAGCCTGACAGGCTCCTCTGTCCATGGGATTCTCCAGGCAAGAATATTGGAGCGGGCTGCTGTTTCCTTCTCCGGGGGAATCTTCTGAACCCAGGAATCGAACCCACATCTCCTGCGTCTCCTGCATTGCAGGCAGACTCTTTACCGTCTGAGCCACGAGGGAAGCCCAACATGTCTGCAGTGGTTACTCAAAGAGGGAGGCTTCTATGTTTACTTGGCATCCTTCTGTGAGGTTTGACTTTTTACCCATATATATATTATGTTTTATAATAACCAATGGGGGAGATGTTGAGAGCTGGCCAAACACAGGTCCCCTTCCAGGTCCCCACTCCCCCAGCGGGTGTGGAGGGGCGTCCATCTGTGGGAAGGTGGAGGAGGACGCCTCATCTGACAGGACTTCAGATGAGAGTCCTTTGCCGCTTCCAGCTACTCTGAGTTGGGGGTTGGTTTGTTACTGCAGCAGAGCCTCGCCTGGACAGAGTAACAGGTGCGTATAAACGAGATGGGACTGACGCTTCGGCCTCCTATGATGAAACCAGCCTACGGGGTTTGCGGAAACAAAGCTTCTTGGCTGGGCCCCTTTCTTCCACGGAGGTGTTAACAGAAGCTCACACCTAGAGGGGAGCCAGCCTAGCTCCAGGGACAGGACATAGTCAGTCCAAACTGCCTTGAGAAGGAGGGAGCGTTGGGCTCCTTCCTGCAACTCACTCCTCACTTCCCTCACTGCATCCCACGCTCTGGGGGACCTGCTACACTTCCGGTCACCTGGAGGGGGGGCTCTGGTCCACTTCCAGTCACCTGAAGGGGGCGCTCTGCTACACTTCCGGTCACCTGGAGGGGGGTCTGTCCCCAGGCCCTGACACTCACCACAAACCGACTGTTGACCTTCTCCAGAATTTGCTTCTCATTCAGGGCCATGGACTCCCCTTTCCTCTTTTTGATCCTCTTCTTCTCCAACCGTTTGCAGGCGTACATTTTACCCGTGGCTCGAACCTGGCAGGCACAGACCTGAGGGGGCCAAAGAGAAGACAAGCCCAAACAGCACATGAGACCAAGCTGTCCTGAGACTCCTCCAGGCCAGTGTCTCCAGGGCTGGGAACCACGGCGGCCAGAGCTGGCCGTGCCCCGGCCTGTGGGTATAACAGCCTCAGGAGTGAGCAGGGCCCTGCCGTCAAGATGACTTTGGTGCCATCTCAGGTGAACCCAAGCCTTCGGAGGTGGAGAAGCAGCCATCTATACCAGTTTACATGGCTGGCCGAGGCTGAAAGAACCATTCCTATCTCGGGGGCAACTAGATTTTCTCTGTCCCAAGCTTCCAACCAGATGCAGCTGCTAATAACTGGGAACTTTGAAGGACCAGCTGCTGGTAGGAGAGGCTCATTTGGGGAGCAGGGGGCAGTCATGGGAGACCCCTGGGAACTCTGACTATATAATTTAGAGGAATGAGACCCCGGGCATTTGGATCTGGTCTTAGTTCTGCCCCTATTCAGCTGTGTGACCTTGTCTGGGCTACCTAACCATTCTGAACGTCAGTTTTCCTCATCTCTGAAACGGGAATGGCAAGGTTGGGGAAGATCAGGTTAAGCATAACAGCGCATATTAACAGCATGGCTTGGCCATACTTAGGCCCCTCATGTCCTCACTTCACCCTCCAAATACAATCAAGGACGCACATTGAATCGTCCTTCTGTAGACTTGAACCCTGCCTGAGGCTGGCTCCAACATCTCCATCCAGCCACCCTCCTTCCCTTCCTCAGACACCCATAACCTTCCCAAGGCCCCAGCCTCACCCCACTTCTCCACCAGGGGGCGCGTGACCCAGCCATTTGCTCAGAAGCCCTGCTTCAGACACTTTTCAGGCCAATCCGGAAGGGACAGAAAAGGTGACAAGAGTCCAGAAACTTTTCATGAATATGTGGATGTTCACTCACCTCCCCAAAGCCCCCTTTTCCTAGTACTCGGTACTGCCTGAAAGTGTTTTTGGTTACCGGTTGCCTGGAAGAAAAGCAAAAATCCAGCATGGGTCTCATAGCATTAAGATGCAGAATTAAGAAACAGACAAGGGCAGCATTGAGAGGAGCTGAGCGGGGCAAGGCACACACCTCCAAACCCCGCCCTGGGGACCCTCAGGAACCACCGCTGCAGATGCGACCCCCAAGCCCTGGCTCAGGGGCTGGGCGCCCTTGGCCCTGGACGGGAAGGAAAGAGCAGGAGGCTTGAAAAACGTGAGCAGAGGCTGCTTCACTGCACTTTCCCTGTGGTTCCCCTCTCTCTCCCAAATGCAAATCTTGTGGCTGTACTCAGAAGGAAGCTGTGTCCTCAGTGCAGGGAGAAGAGAGAGGGCCAGGAGTCAGGCTCGGTGTCCCACGGAGGCCAGGAAGGAAACCGCAGCCCTGCGTCCACACCTGCCTGGCGGAACAGCTTGAGCCTCCTGTCCCCAGGCGCCCAAGTTGTTCCTTCCTGAAGACGTGCCCTGGGAAGACCAGCCTCCTGGGAACAGAGAGGCTGCTGATCCCCACGTCCAGTCTGGTTACTCTCTCACCAAGGACCGAGGGCGTT
This sequence comes from Ovis aries, assembly GCF_016772045.2. NCBI lineage: Eukaryota > Metazoa > Chordata > Mammalia > Artiodactyla > Bovidae > Ovis > Ovis aries. The sequence continues at coordinate 39,097,764 of NC_056075.1, read as the reverse complement.
GGACGCCCTTAAACCCCAGGACAGGAGAAGATCCTGTCTGCCGAAAGGTGTGTGTGTGTGTGTGTGTGTGTGTGTATGCATGTGTGTGTGTGTGTGTGTGTGTGTGCGTGCTGTCGCTTCAGTTGTGTTCGACTCTTTGCGACCCTAAGGATCGCACCCTGGATAGGCTCCCCCGTCCATGGGATTTCCCAGGCAAGAACACTGGAATGGGTTGTCATTCCCTTCTCCAGGGGAGCTTCTCGACCCTGGGGTTGAACCTGCCTCTCTTACGTCTCCTTCTTTGGCAGGTGGGTTCTTTACCACGAGCGCCACTGATATTTATGACTAATCACCTTATGTCTCTCGATTCCCCATTTTAACTAGCCAAACCATTTATAATGTCTAATGAGACGAGCCTCCGATCGTGGGGCAAAGGTGGGGCTCATGGAGTAAAGAAAGAAAGAAATGGCCCCTTAGTTGCAGCAAAGGACTCCACCTTGTAGATAGTGTGTATTTCTTCATTGCTGGCCTATTTGGCTAAGAAAAGTCAGGTTCCCCCCCACCCCCCGCCTCTTTTTTTGGCTTTAATGAGGTGTAACTAACAGAGAGTACAACTTGATGTTTGGATATATGCATACATTGTGAAATGATCGTCCAGCCAAGCTAATTAACATCCTATCACCTCCTCAAATTAACATTTCCCCCTCTCTCCCTTCTTTCCTTCCTTTCTTCCAAGGACACTTAAGATCCACCCTCTTAGCAAAGTTTCAGTAAATGATACAGTACTGTTAACTCTTGTCCCCATGTTGTATGTGAGATCCTTAGAACTGATGCATCTTGCGTAACTTCAACCTTGTATCCTGGGCCAACATCTCCCATTTCTCCCATCCCCTCCCTGCCCCTGGTGACCACCACTCTACTCTCTGCTTCTATGAGTCCATTTGGATTCCACATATAAGAGAGATCACGTAGTACTTGTTTTTCTGTGTCTGGTTTATTTCACTTAGCATAATGTCCTCCGGGTCCATCGACATTGTCATAAATGGCAGGACTTCCTTCTCTTTTTTTTAAGGCTGAGTAATACTCCTTGTATAAACATGATCCTATTTTACTCTCACGATCATTGCAGCATTATCCACAATAGTCAAGATACGAAAACAACCTAAAAAGCCATCAATCTATTAATGGGTAAGAAGAAGCAGCTTTTACGATATTAAAATCGGCTCTTGACCCTCAAGGACTGTCTTTGAGCATCCCCAAATCCCACCCCAAGGTTCTTCCCCAGAGTGGGGACTGGCATGAGATTGGAATGGGCCAAAGAACTGGGTCAGCTAGAGAAAGACCAATGAATCTCCAGCGGCTCCTGAATGAATCTCCCATGGAAACTCTTCTCGCTGCTGGGTCCTGAAGAGGATTTGGGTTTCAGTGGGAATCACGGCTTCGGCATCATGCTATTCTCTTAGGCGCTGTTCTCCTGGATGCTCCCTGGCCTGTCTGGAATTCATGTGTGTGATTCACTGCCTCTTCCTGGTGTTTCTTTAGGAAGCGGGGTCCAGGCTGCCCCTGTGCTGGACTCCCCCTTGCTCTGCGTCTTGCACACAAGCGGCCTGGCCTGGAGCAAACCCGCCATGCGCCTGCATCCAACATGCGGCCCTGGGAAGCGTTTCCTCCAGCTGCCCTCGAAACCACATGAAGGCGTCCGGGCCAACAGTTTACGATACATGGAGAACAAACAGTCGGCCGACATTACCACAGAGCTCCTCTACTGGGGGAAATGAGTGTAATACAATTTCCGAGGAATTTCTTGGTTAACCTTGGGAGGGAAAAAAATCCCTTTAATATTTCAACAGCACAGCACCAACAGCCCATGATCTTGTTAGCAAGAAAAAAGGCAGGGGGGGAAGCGTGGGTGCTGTCAGTCATTTAAGGCATTTCTAGGCCAGGGTCCTGCTTTGCTGGCTTCAACAGCTTCAGGGCCTCAAAAGGGCATAACTCTTTTGAGGTCGACACACCGATTTTAAAAGTCCATTTCTCTATTTCATGTGTTTGGTCCTGACAAGTAAAGTGAAAGCCAGGGGCTGCAGCTAAAGGCTTCCTTTGGAACAGAATGCTGGATAAACTAAGGGTGAAGGACTTGAGCCAGGGACCTGAGTTTCAGATTCCAGTCTTGCCAGGCCATTGCTGTGTGACCCAGGGCTAACCCATCAACCTCTCTGAGCCTTGCATCTTCAGTAAAATGGAGATATTGAAAAGGTATATATATATCCAAAGGTTCTCTGTAAGCCTCTAAGTGTCAGATGTCATCATTAGCACTCTAAGGATAAAGGATGTGGCCCCTTCTGAGGGTCTCTATAGTAACAACCCCCATTGCTCGAAGCAGCTTGTTCACGGACACAGGTAATCCCGAGAATCTGCAGTCATTTGGCAGATGGGCATGCTTAGGCTTTGAGAGGTGAAATGAGATGCCCATGGCCTCGGTTGGTAAGCAGTGCAGTTGGAACTGGGGTCCAGACAGTCTGTTTCGGAGACCAGGTTCGGCGTCCTGAGCCCACACCACCACCCCAGGAAGGTGGGCACAGATCGGGGTTGTGTGATACAGCCCAGGGCTCCAAACTATGGAGCAAGGTGCGGCAAGATGAATATCTCCCCACCAGACTGCACACCGCAAGGGTCAGCTGCTTCCTCCAAAACATTAGACAGGTGTGGTGATGAGCGCCAAAGCGCTCAGTGACGACGCATGACACCGATGAGTCAGCTGTTTACCTCCCTAGGAGGCCGGCTTTGTTGAGGTGTGGCTGTGCTCTCATCGCATCCTCACCACGCCCACGAGGCAGGCACTGCTTTCATCCCCACGTCACAGGTGAGGAAGCCGAGGGGTGGAGAGGGGAGCAGCCCTGCCCTGGCCCCCCAGGAAGAGGCTGAGCTGGGACTCAGATCAGGCTGTGGGCTCTTGGTGGCCCACACGTGGCTCCTGGAGCCATGACGTGCACGGGCAAGGTGGCCAGAGGCAGGCCACGTGCCAACAGAGAAGCCCGTCCACCACTCCTCTGTCACCCCATTGGTCAGGGTGGAGACAAACGTCCCCCAGGATGTAGGGTGGGGTGTAGCCTCAGATCTCCCTGAAGAGGGCAGGGAGGGCAGCGAGTGCAGCTTTTCAGGGGTTCGTGTCCCCCAGGTATGCATCCTAGGCGTCTGCAGGGGACTCAGCACGGATCCAAAACACATGCAGGAGCAGGAGGGTTCCTGGCTTTCTGACCACAGTGTCCTCACCTGTGACGTGGAGATGACAGCACGTACGACAGTGTGCTCCAGACCTCCAGCACAGGAACTGGTGGTGGGAGGGGGAGCTCCCATCCTTGCCTACCAGCTCACCCTGTATGGCTTTATTTTTTATTAATTTGCTTCCCTGGTGTCTCAGACGGTAGAGAATTTGCCTGCAATGCAGGAGACCGAGTTCGATCCATGGGAGGGGAAGATCTGCTGGAGAAGGGAATGGCAGCCCACTCCAGTATTCTTGCCTGGAGAATCCCATGGACAGAGGGGCCTGGTGCACTACAGTCATAGGGTTGCAAAGAGTCAGACACGACTGAGCAAACTAACAGTTGTTTACAATGTTGGGTTTATTTATTTGTTCTTTTTATTTTTGGCCACACCCTGTGGCGTGTGGGATCTCAGTTCTCTGATCAGGTTTCAAACCCATATCCCCTGCACTGGAAGCAGAGTCTTAACCACTGGACCACCAGGGAAGTCCCCACAGTATGTCTTTAATGCGAACATAGCCCTGACCTGCAAATCCTGGGATGCTGCAGTGGGCAGAGCACCACTCGGGGGCCCTGGGCTGCGGTACCCCCTGGGCTGCACTAACCCCTCTTGCGTGACCCAGCAAGCCACATACTCATGGCCTCCCCTTTCTCATCAGTCACACAGAGGCCACCTCTGCCTGACCAAGTCACTACTGTGTGTGTAGGAGCTCTTTGAAGAGAATCAGTTCTGTTCAGTTGCTCAGTCGTGTCTTGACTCTTTGCGACCCCATGGACTGTGGCACGCCAGGCTTCCCTGTCCATCACAGACACCCAGAGCTTGCTCAAACTCATGTCCATCGAGTCAGTGATGCTATCCAACCATCTCATCCTCTGTTGTCCCCTTCTCCTCCTGCCTTCAATCTTTCCCAGCATCAGGGTCTTTTCCAATGTGTCAGTTCTTCACATCAGGTGGCCAAAGTATTGGGAGTTTCAGCTTCAGCACCAGTCCTTCCAATGAATATTCAGGACTGATTTCCTTTAGGATGGACTGGTTGGATCTCCTTGCTGTCCAAGGGACTCTCAAGAGGCTTCTCCAATACCACAGTTCAAAAGCATAAGGTGGCAAATAAAAGACGTGAAAAGATGCTCTGTCTCACCCACAATTAGAGATCAAAGGTAAACAAGGAGGAAACCCTGCTCTCACAGGCCAAGAACAGTGTGGCTGAAGCTGAGGCCACGCAGACACCCGGGGCATGGGCAGGACTAGGAAGTGGGCAGCAGTTGGGGAGGGAGATCTAGCCGCCCCTCACAGCTGAAAACCCTGCCCCTGGAGTTCCTCTGCTAGGAATATCTATGATGTATCTCTGAAAGTACATAAAGATGTATGGGCTTCCCTGGTGGTCCAGTGGCTAAGACTCTGCGCTTCCAGTGCAGGGGGCCCCGGTTTGATCCCTGGTCAGTGAACTGGATCCCACAAGCTGCAACTGAAGATCCTGAGGGCTGTAATTAAAACCCAGCACAGCCAAATAAATAAACAAATATTTTGGAAAAGCTTTACGTACATAGCTATTCACTATTTAGGGAAGGTTGCACACAAAATTGAGACCAATCTCCAACATCCATCAATAGGGGGTGGGTTACATGAGAAATGTGTACATCTGTGTAAGACTATGTGCATGCAAGCTAAGTCGCCTCTGACTCCGGGCGACACCATGGACTGAAGCCCCCCAGGCTCCTGTGTCCATGGGATTCTCCAGGCAAGAATACTGGAGGGGGTTGCCGTGCCCTCCTCCGGGGGATCTTCCCAACCCAGGGAGTGAACCTGAGTCTCTTATGTCTTCTGCACTGGCAGGAGAGTTCTTGACCGCTAGTGCCACCTGAGAAGTCCCAGCGTAAGAATATGGCAGCCCTTTATGTTGGCAAAGCAAGACTTCCCAAAGACAGTGAACCAAAAAAATAGGCACAGAATGCTGAGTATATGTCTGAATGAGTGTGTGTGTGTGTGTGTTGTTTGCGCACAATAATAAGCATTGAGCATTTCCAGAATACTCAAGAAATGAACAGGAAGAGAATGCTTCATTTTATTTGAGCCATGGACCCAAGGGAAGTAACTGATTTCTATCTAACTTGTTATGGGAAAAACTCATATCCCCACCCTGCTGACACACACACTTGTACACACTGGTGTGTGGGGTGTGCCACCCCAGAAGCACTCACCTTTCCAACCACTTCCACTGGAGAAAGCGATCAAAATACATGCTGTCCAGGTACTCGTGGAAGGGTTCTCCCCTCAGGTAGTCGTGGACAGACCTAGCTCGGAGGGGACAAACGGATGAACACTTCACCATCCTGACTCTGCAGCAGGCGGGCAGGGCCATAGCAGCAGGTCACCGCCCGGCCTCCTCCACCTCCAGACTTTGGAAATGCAGACACATAGCGGCCTCCAACAGACACAGCGGGAGAGGAGCCAGGCCCCGGCCATTCTACAAAGCTGGTCTGAGACTGACTGGCCCACAGACGAGTCGTCAGTACTTGCCTTGGGCACCGCTTGGGCTCCGGGACACAATGCCGTGGCATTGTGAGGGGGACAGACCACGAATAAATAAATGACCCCAGGGGCACGTTATCATGAGTTAGCAGGTAGCGAGGCCCCTGGGGGGTCCGAGAGATCTCTCTGAAGAAGGGACAGGAGCTGAGATGAGAACCCAGCACTGTTCAACTATGCACAAGGGAGGGATTGGGACTTTGAGGCAGAGGGTGTCTTGGCAAGAGGCCGAGGGGCACGGGCTCTGGATTTGGTCAGGACCAATGAAGCCCCCTGCAGTAGAATTTACTGGGCACGTGCTGTGGGCCAGGTCCCAGGCCAGGCCCTGGAGGGTTCTGAACTTGGCTGCAGGCAGGGCTGGGCTTGGTTCCCTTTAAAAAGCAGCCATACTGACCAGTCAAACCCAGGCACTTGGGGCCTGGGAAAGGGAGGGACACTCAGTGAGAGAACCTTGGAGAGTGCGTCCTGCCAGACTGAGAACAGGGGCCAGTGTGGGGCCAGGAGAGCCACTCCCTCAAGGGCAGGGGGCAACCCAGGGACCCCCCCACCCACTGTCAGGGCTGACCCTCAGCCACCTCCAAAGCCCGGATTCTGCCCACGGTGGTCTCTCCCCAGCACCTGCCACAGGGCTGGGCCTCAAGCTGACCCTCCCCAGAACATCCCAGTTCTTCCCACAGTGCACGGAGCGCCATCAGTAAGCCATGAAGGCAGGACTGCACTCTTGCTCGCAAGGTCTCCCTTGAGTGACACGCACATAGCAGGTGCCCAATTAATGTCTGGGCTGCGAACTCTGAACAAGGGTGCACCCATACCTGCTGTGACCTCGGTGGGTAAGTCTGTGCCCCTGCCTGTCAGCCCATGGGGAAGGCGCGTTGGGCACAGGAGCGGCTGTGAGCCCAGTGCATACATGTAGCTTCGCGGCACATCCGAGCGAGATGACGGAGCCTAATTGGCGCTCGGCTGGCACCACACCCACTGCAGCCTGCGATGAGCTGGTGGGGCGTGGCCAGGGGCAGCCTGCATCCCCGCTTCGTCAGCAGTGCGGGTAGGTGGCAGCAGTAGGCGGGGTGGGGTGGGCAGGAAGGGTTTCCAGACCAGCCAGACCGGGGTAGAGCTTTACACATGCCTCCTTGTCAGCGGCCTGGGAGCTACATCATCTGAAGCACATGTTTTCTCTGCACTTGGCACCCTGGGCTCTTTTCCCTTCATACACAGGCTGCTGGGGGGCTTGGCGGGGGCCCTCGGGCACTGAAGACCTGCCCCCGGGTGCCCAGCGCTCCGGGGGAGGGACGCAAGAGGCAGCCCCCTTTCCAGGTGACCGGGTAGAGACCCACAAGGAGGCTGAGGGTCCTGACTCCCGGACAGGGAAAGAGGAGGGGAGGCCAGGGCCCGGGGCACTTACTGCACGCAGGGCGAGAAGAGTTCTTTGCAGGGTTTCTGAAGGAGCTTCTCCTCCGTCTGAGAGACCAGGTCCCGTCCAACTTGGGCGATGAAAATTGGGGACTGGAGGCAGGAACAGAAGAGGAGGCATCAGTGAGGAGGGGGCAGGGGGCCAGGCTGCCACTGGGGCCCCACCCGCCCGCACCTGGTCCCGGCCCCCCCACCGCATGGGGAGGTAGCAGCGATGGAAGGTGGTGACCCAACTGGTCTGGACTTCGGGTCAGATTTCTGGTTCTGCCACTGAGAGTGTGGCGACCTCGTAAGGCCACCCTGCTCCTTGGAGCCCCACTGTCCTCCTCTGTGACAAAGATCGTGACATCCTGTGTCCAGGGCTGTGGCCGGAACCGAGGGCGGGGCGTGAGCACTCACAGTGAAGGGACCCCCCGGAGAGTTACCCCTGCCCCTTAGCCACAGGGGGGCTGTGTCCTCGGAGGGCGCACATCAGGGGGTCTAGAGCAGGCGACGGGGTGTGGAGGGGCGGCCCTGTGCCCGGGAGAGCAGCAGAAGGCGGCGACGTGGGCCTGGTTTGGGCTTGCCAGGGCTGCATCCCATGCCCACATGACTGCTGGAGCTGCGAGCCTTGCTCTGGACACAGCCTTGCTGTCATCAGGAGGATGGTCAGAAATAACCGTTTCTCCAAGAACCAGTCAATGAAGCCGTATGACTCGGATGCTACAATGATGCTGATTTCACAGTTGAGGAAACCACAGGTTCGGAAAGGTTAAGACCTTTGCCCAAGGTCACCAGCAAGCAGCAGAGACGGGATTTATCCCAGGCTAGGTGGGTCTAGAGTGAAGCTGGTTGGAAGTGGTGGGTGTCTGGACCACCTGTGTGGGCTCCCCTCTTTCACCGCCATCTCCCAGGAGGCCCCTGAGATGTGACCTTAGCTGTGGGCTGAGCTGGAACTTACACAGAAGATGCTACAGCTCAGGGTGGTGAGCCACTGGTCTCAGTGGTGGTGGCTGGTGGGGGAGTGTTATTGCAGAGGGTTGGGGGTCAGCTGGGAAAGCTTCTGAGGGGAGGGTCAGAGGCAAAGCAGAATGTGGCCTCAGACCTCCCACCCCTCCTGGGCCCTCCTGCCTGGGCCCTCCCCACTCCTGAGCAGACGGGAGGGGCTTCCGGGGGTCTGGGGGCAGCTCAGCTGTGCGTGAAGTCCCAGCACTGTCATTCCTTGGAACTGGCGGGCAGGAGAGCTCTGGGGGCGCCGCCTAAACTCAAAGCCCGGAGGGGAGTTAACAGCTGGTGATGACGCGCTTGGTTTAACGACCACGGGTTTAAATTCAGTCTCTGGCCCGATGACGTGAAGAGACAAGCGATTCCAACCAAACCCCCTCTCGAGTGACTCTGGGGAACGACACCTTCTGCCAGTAAAAAGGGAATAAAAACCCAAACCTGCTGGGAGGGTGGGCCGTGCCACTGCTCAAAGAGGCACTTGCTGTTCTAGTCACATCAGGGGGAATCTGAGGGTGTTGATCCTTCCCCGCAAACTGAGAAGGCTCTCCCCACAGGTGAGGTCTGATGCATCACGTAAGAAAAAGGGCCCTGGGGTCCCGGTGACCACAGTTTGTCCTCTGTGGCTTGAAGGCGGGAGAATTCCACATAGTTTTGGATCTCTTTCCAGGAAGCTAATCCCTGCTGGTCCCAGGAGGCCTGTGAGGTAGGCTGGAGAAGGGAGGGGTGTTTCCTGCAGGCCAGGTGGGCTCTGGAGAAGAATGTCCCCCTCACTGCCCTGAGGGCTCAGGAATGCCTCGAGAGCTCTGGCGGGCAGGGCTGTGGCTCTCTCCAGCAGGACTGCCCCTCTGGGATGGAGCTGAGGGTCAGAACGGAGTGGAAGGATTGGGGTCATTCTCCTCCATGTCACAGATGTTCCCTTAATTTCTAACCAAACAGTAAAGACCTCGAGGCCCTCGGATATTTGTGGGGCTGAAAGCAGCCTGGAGAAGGGGTGTTGGTGGAGGCCGCTGGCGCCTGGGACCCCCTCGGGCCAGCAGTGTTGGAAGTGACACTTTATTTCTTTGGTCACAGGGTGGTCTCCTCACGGGGTCCCAGCCTGCAGGTTCCGACTTTACATAAGAGTGTGCATGTAGGCACCAAGTGAAGTGTGAAATTCGCTCAGTCGTGTCCGACTCTTTGTGACCCCATGGACTATATGGTCCATGGAATTCTCCATGAATACTGGAGTGGGTAGCCTTTTCCTTCTCCAGGGCATCTTCCCAACCCCGGGATTGAACCCAGGTCTCCCACATTGCAGGTGGATTCTTTACAAGCTGAGCCACCAGGGAAGCCCAGGAATACTGGAGTGGGTAGCCTATCCCTTCTCTAGGGGATCTTCTCAACCCAGGGGTCAGATCCAGGGACAAAGGGTCCTTTGAAATGTGTGCTGGTATGGCTTAGGGGGACTGGGGGAGGGTCTGGGAACTGGTGGCCCCGCTGTGAACGCTGGGCCTCCCAAAGATCTAGGGCAGCTGCAGCCCATGGCTGGCCAACCCTGACATGAGCGGTCTGCAGACCTGCCAGAAGTCCACCATGCTGGCCATCAGGACGAGTCCCGGGCGCCCCTTAGGAGGGCATCTCCACGGCCAACTCCAGATGGCTTAAAACACAGTTTGCACCTCAGGGACACAGCTGTGCACACTCAGGCTTTCGGACCACCAAGCTCTCCCCTCCAGCCTGGTGGGAAAAGACTTGGTTCCTAGAGGAGCCTCAGGCTGCAGGGCCACCTGTCCTGCCCCCCGAGTCACACGTGGAGCAAGAAAACATCCGCACCTCTTTGCCCAAGATGCTTCCCAGGCTCTTCTCCCTTGAGGCAGGGAATAGATGGGGCATTCAAGCTCAGGTGTGCCTTATCCACTGTCTGTGGGTAGAAGCCCCCCATCACCAGAGGAAAATAACCTGCTCCACCCCTCCCTGTGGAATGTAAAATTAACCCTGAATTAGTACCACTTGGGGCTGCAGTTGGACGGGGCCAGTGGCCGGCAGGCCCAGCGGGTCGGGCAGACTCTGTACACTCGCCCCTTTGTACCTCCAGCCCCGCGACGGCCCAGACGCACTCCCGCCTGTTCTTGACGCCTAGGCCACAGGTCCTGGGCTTCCTGCTGTGTGTGTTACCAAAACACACTTTTGAGGCGACAAGAGGGGAGGGCTGTCCAAGGGTTTTCTGGATACCACAGCACCTTGAGGAGAGCCTGTTGCGTCGTTCCAAACATGAATGGTGCAGGCCAGTTAATGGTACAGGGGCCCCGTGGGCTCTGCACCTTCACATCTCCCTAAGCCCCCTCCTCCCTTTTGGCCCCACTTTCCTGTTCTCATATGCACCCTTCGATAGCTCAGCTGGTAGAGCGGAGGACTGTAGACTTGATAAATGTGCACATCCTTAGGTTGCTGGTTCGATTCCGGCTCAAAGGAAGTTGCCTTAGTTGCTCTGGGCTTCCCTGGGGGCTCTGACAGTAAAGCGTCTGCCTGCAATACGGGAGACCCGGGTTCAATCCCTGGGTCAGGAAGATCCCCTGGAGAAGGAAATGGCAACCCACTCCAGTACTCTTGCCTGGAAAATTCCAAGGATGGAAGAGCCTCATGGGCTACAGTCCATGGGGTTGCAAAGAGTTGGACACAACTGAGCAACTTCACTTTTCCCCTATTCTCAGTGCTCTCACGCCGCCTCACTGCCCGTGGCCCTAAACTTCAACATGGGGCCTAGGCCAGACCTCTCATCCTCTCCTCCACGGACACCTCTACAACACGGAGACAGGGACGGTATAGATGACCAGCGGTGATTCAGGGTACTGGAGGCCTTAGGATTTCTAAGGAGGAGAGAGTTAGGGGCTGGTGGGGGCGGGGTGGGAGGATCTGGTTAGTTAGAAGAGCTAAGGATTTGTCCTGAAGCTGCATCTGTATAGCAATGGATTAAGCAGGAGCATGTGCTGGATTTGGGATGACATGCTAACAGGGAGGTCCCACAGAGTCGGACACGACTGAAGCGACTTAGCAGCAGCAGCTAACAGGGAGAAGGAAATGGCAACCCACTCCAGTACACTCGCCTAGAGAATTCCGTGGACAGAGAAGCCTGGTGGGCTGCTGTCCATGGGGTTGCACAGAGTTGGACACGACTGAAGCGGCTTGCATGCATGCATTGGAGAAGGAAATGGCAACCCACTCCAGTATTCTTGCCTGGAGAATCCCAGGGACAGAGGAGCCTGGTGGGCTGCCATCTATGGGGTTGCACAGAGTTGGACACGACTGAAGCTACTTAGCAGCAGCAGCAGCAGCAGCGGACTAACAGGGATTACCTGGGGTGTTTCAGGGACCGAGGTTGGAAAGGAAGGGATGGTGGTTGCGGGGAAGGCATGGGTCTGGTCTGGGAAGGAAGCCTCCATGGGTGAGTACCTCAGCCCTCGACCAGGGAAGCCTGTGCGGATCATCCACCACGCCCAAGCCTCTGCTTCCCTCAGCAACCTCCAGTGACAGGGATGGAGCCCCCGGGGCAGACCGACAGTCCCCCAGCCCCCACCCCCTATCCCCCACCGCCCATCCCCAACCCCACTCGGCCTCCACAGGTCATCCGCAGCCGGTCCACCAGGTGGCGCAATTGAGCCCCTTGATGCTGCGCTGCGCTTGCAGACACCCCAGGGCTGACCAGCCCCCCGCCCTCCCCCGCCATCACTCTCCCTCCATCCCCCAACCCCCATCAGAGGAGGAAAGCCAGCTGGCACACCTGAAATAATTACCCGGTGATTCATCTCAGACCTGAGGAGGGCGGCCTTTGCAGTAAGAATTTAGGGGAAAAGTGAGAGAGCCCCCTGGAGAGGGGTAGATCTTGAGGGAGACGTGGGGTTTACACGGGAGTTGGGGGGAGCCCAAAGGTCAGGAGGCGGGCAAGCAGGGAGCTGTAGGGGGTGCTGCTCACGGGGAGGAGGGCTCATCCAGATAGAGCTAAATAAGGGCGACGGCTGGCGCGGTCATGTCTTGCCAGGCTGGTTCTCACTGACGGCTGAGTCATCAGGCCAAGGGTGGAACCGTAAGGGCGGGGGAGGGTGTGTGTGTGTGTGTGTGTGTGTGTGTGTGTGTGTGTGTGTGTGTGTGGCAGGGGCCTGCTACCCCTGCTCTCCCCGGGGCTGGCGCCGCTGCTGCCCTCTGCACCTAGGTGACCAGCGGAAGGAAGGGACCTCATTTCCTGCATCAGAGAGAAACTGCGATGTCTGAGGGCCTTGTTGCCGAAGCATCCAAGTTCTTCATGTCAAGAGGTCAGAGTGGAGATGGCATCCACCGTATGTGGCCGGTGTCCCTGGGGGTGCTGAGGGATGGAGGCATGGCCAGGGCCAGAAACCCTCCAATGCCTCCTCCGCAGCCGCCAAGAATCCCGAAGCGAGCACCTCTCCTGTCATCCTTGGAGTCTCCAGGAAATACACGCCCAACACTTGTTTAGAGATCCAGGAGCCCAGAGGATACAGCAGGAGGGGGAGAACACAGAGGGCTCTCCTGGGAAGAGCCTCGGGGCCTCACTGATGTAACCCCATTCGTGGCACAGATGGAAAAACGGAGATGAGACCCCTCTGATTCACGGCACTGGCCAGGGAGAGCACCCCAACAGTGGAGGGGCTCCATAGCGGGCAGAGTTCGGGCCAGTGGATCTGAGCTGGATGGGCTCTAACCAGGTGTCCTGAGCCACTCGAGGGAAGGAACACAGCCTCTGCCTTGCTGTCCCCACTCAAAACCAGCTTGTCCCCACTTCACAGAGAGGGACAGGCACACACAGCAATCTCAGCCCTGGTATGTTTCAAGAATTCTCTTCTTTTGCCTGGACTAACTAGTAGTAGGCACTCACAAGCCTCTGCAACCACCTGCTCGTACGTGGATACAACAGCCCCTAAGAGAGTTTTTCCACCTCACACAGCAGAGATGAGCCCCACTGCCAACAGACCAAGTTCAGAGCCTTCTTGATCTAGTCCCAAAGGCCTTCCTCAACCTGCCTCTCCATCATGCCCTCTGCTCCCACTGCACACTCATTTCCTGGGTAAACTCTGGCTTTCCAGCCACCAGGCCTTTGCTATTCTCATGGAAGGAGCCCTTGCCACCCATCATGGCTCATTGTCCATACACTACGCAGTCTTCAGGACCTTTTCCCAATGCAACCTCATCCAAAACGATTCTTTGAGCCCGCAGGGCCTTCCACACAATCCCACCTCCCACTGACAACATTCATCATCGTTGTGATTTCTTGAGCACCTATTATGTTAAGTCCTAGGAACTTTCCATGGGGTATCTTTTTTAATCTCTCAAAGTAGGTTTTACGGTTATTTAACCTGTATGAAGAATACATCATGTGACATGCTGGGCTGAATGAAGCACAAACTGGAATCAAGATTGCAAGGAGAAATATCAATAACCTCAGATATGCAGGTCAGGAAGCAACAGTTAGAACTGGACATGGAAAAACTGACTGGTTCCAAATAGGAAAAGGAGTACATCAAGGCTGTATATTGTCACCCTGCTTATTTAACTTATATGCAGAGTACATCATGAGAAACACTGGGCTGCAAGAAGCACAAGCTGGAATCAAGATTGCTGGGAGAAATCTCAATAACCTCAGATATGCAGATGACACCATCCTTATGGCAGAAAGTGAAGAGGAACTAAAGAGCCTCTTGAAAGTGAAAGAGGAGAGTGAAAAAGTTGGCTTAAAGCTCAACATTCAGAAAACAAAGATCATGGCATCTGGTCCCATCATTTCATGGGAAATAGATGGGGAAACAGTGGAAACAGTGTTAGACTTTATTTTTGGGGGCTCCAAAAATCACTGCAGATGGTGATTACAGCCATGAAATTAAAAGATGCTTACTCCTTGGAAGGAAAGTTATGACCAACCTAGATAGCATATTAAAAAGCAGAGACATTACTTTGCCAACAAAGGTCCGTCTAGTCAAGGCTATGGTTTTTCCAGTGGTCATGTATGGATGTGAGAGTTGGACTGTGAAGACAGCTGAGTGCTGAAGAATTGATGCTTTTGAAGTATGGTGTTGGAGAAGACTCTTGAGAGTCCCTTGGACTGTAAGGAGATCCAACCAGTCCATTCTAAAGGAGATCAGTCCTGGGTGTTCTTTGGAAGGAATGATGCTAAAGCTGAAACTCCATTACTCTGGCCACCTCATGCAAAGAGCTGACTCATTGGAAAAGACTTTGATGCTGGGAGGGATTAGGGGCAGGAGGAGAAGGGGATGACAGACGATGAGATGGTTGGATGGTATTACCAACGCAATGAACGTGAGTTTGAGTAGGCTCCAGGAGTTGGTGATGAACAGGGAGTCCTGGGATGCCGCAGTCCATGGCGTTGCAAAGAGTCAGACATGACTGAACAGCTGAACAACTACAACAAAAGTTTTATCATGTCCATCTGATAGATGCAGAAATAGGCCCCGAGAAGTTAAGTTACTTGCCCAAGATCACACAGCTAGCATGGGAGCAGAGACAAGATTCAAACCCAGGCAGTCTGGTCAGAGAGCCTTATCCCTGAGCTCTACAGGTCCTCCAAGGATGCCATAGTCTTTCTCAAATAGTGAGTGGGGATGTGACTCTGCCTTGGAGAGCAAGCCTTCTTTGGAGGCTGGTGGAGCTGGATAATGAGGTGCAGTGGACGTTGTGTGTTCTGGTGAGCACTGTTTATATTGCACTGTTGTGTACACACACACACACACACACACACACACTCTCTCAGGCTAATGGCGAGCATATGCTTCGCTTCACTATATGAAAACATCCCTCCAAGGAGCTCCCTGCTCATTAGCAGCAGTTCCATCAGTGAGCAAAAGGTCAGCCCAGGAGACTGTCCGCTCTATTTCCAGACGCAAGCACTTAGGGCTTAATGATGTGTATATTTTCATATGTGGGCAGTTGACATTCCCCATGTAAACTGTTTGCAATTTCTCAATGTGGACAGACCTGGTTTTCAGGAAAAGCTGAGCAAGAGAGGCAAGACACTCTGGAAGACAGGAGTCTCAGTGGGTCCCCTTCCTTCCAAACAGGTGGCTTCTGGCGGGGGGGTGGTGGGTGGGTGTTGCCTGTCCCACCCATACCAGGTTGGAGGCAACTGTTTGTTGGAGGGCCAACTCACTTCTCCTCCAGGACAGGAACCAGGGAGGGGCACTCCCACAGCCATACCCTGGCCGCCCCTTGACCCTTGATGAAGAGATCTGCGTCAATGGTGGGAAGCTCTGCACACAGGGCTGCCCAGGCCCAGCCGTGGGCGGGGGCAGGGGTGGGAATCACCCTCTAGCAGAGCCAGGGTCATAGGCATCGTGGGCGCCTAAGGAGAGGGGCTGCCTGATAGCCACTGGCCCCTCCAGGTGACTTCTCCCACAAATTCATACTTCCCATCACTTCCCAGAACGATGCCCTAGGCGGGGCTCATGGATGCTGAGCCTTAGGGAGCTCTTCAAGGGGCAGAAATGTTGTTTATTCCTGCCTCATCTGAACTTGAGTAAGCACTTGGTGAGCGGCTAGGACTCTACATGCCCGTAGACGGAACAGTTCATAAACAGATGACCTGAGGTTCAAATCCAGGCCTGTGCAGCTCCAAAACCTGCCATCTCTCCACTCTGCTTTGCTGAAATGAACTTACAATGTGCACTGAACAGTCAGTGCTTGATACATTTGTTCACCAAATGTGTATGCACATGTTCATTCAAAGAAGAAATGCCTTCATGAGGTCATCTGGTCTACCTCCTGCCTTTGAGCCAACTGGGTCAGTCAGTTCTTTGGGATTTTCTTAGTTACAACCAGTTGGAGTGTTTGTTTGGGGTGGAAACTGTGGACTGGAGGCTTGAGGGTGGCTGGGGGTGGGGAAACTGGAACTGCCTTGGGAGAAGCACCCTGGGGCCATGGGTTCCTGAGCCCATGAAGAGCCATATCTCTCTGACGGTTTCATTTAACCGTATCCCCCCCGCCCCCACTTCCAGTAAATTCCTCCTTTGAACAACTGGGAGATAAGTATCTGCCACCTGCCACCAATACTCCAGGCAAATTCACCATCTGTAAAATCAGGAGCTGGGCCTGGTGGTGAGGAGGACCCTCCAAAGTCTCCCCCTCCCCTCCCTCTTCTCTCCCCCCACTCAAGTTGGCTGGTTCCAAGTTCCATAAAAACTAACTTAGCCCAGCCTGCCTGACACTAGGAACAGGAATTGGGTGAAGAAAGCAGGACGGGAAGGAGGTGGGCAAAGCAGGGCCCAGTCCAACCCCCAAATCCTGGCTGCAAGTGAAACCTGCTTGTACAATCACAACCGGCAGACAACGGAGCGCGTTTGCCGATCGGCAGCCTTGGACAACGTTTCACTCCAGGGTTGATTTAAGGTCTGGCTGACAGGAAGAGAAAGCCCCATTCTTCCTCCTCTTAATCAAAACCTTCAGTGCCGTGTGGGGAAGCCAGGGGCCGCAGAACCTGGGTCCATCTGGAATAGTTCGTCTTCCACACCTGCCAGGCAGCAGGCACAAACCAACGAGCCCCAGACAAGAACAGAACCAAAGGGAAAGGCAGAGTTTGGTTATCTTGGTCGTTGGGAAAGTGAACCAGCCCAGCCAAGCGCTCTCAAGCAAAGGGGCTGTGAGACTATGGCTCCCGGGCCTGACTAGGCCAGACGACTCCATCCTGTGGCTCTCGGCCCAGACACGAGCTCCTCCCTGGGTGTCCACGTGGGCAACGAGGCTGCTGGACCATGTGGCCTGAGCACCATGCCAGATGCAGCCCCTGAGGGAAGAGACACATGCTGGATAGGCAGCTGGTGGCTGGAGGTCCTTGGGGTAGACGCTGGGAAAATGACAAGTCTCATGACCTCTCTCATGCTCTAAGGAGAGGTGAGGCTTGCTGCTGACCATTAGGGGGGGCGTGGTCTCCATTCAGAAGTAATTCACCCCAAAGCAGAGGGAGCTGAAGCTCTGGGGCCCCTTACTTGCAGTCCAGGGAGCAACCAAGTGTTCTCTGTGGGAGAGGAAGCAAGTCTGCACAAGCATTTCCGGGAAATGGAGGTCTCAGGTGACAAGCACCGAATCCCCAAGGCTGTAGGTGTCCGTTGTGATTTCTTTTCTCCTTCTCAGGAGATACTCACTTTGGTACCTAATGTTCTGTTCTTTCTTCTTAAAGACTTTTCCTCAATGTTATTTAAGCTTCAGCTGCCACAAAACCTGGATCTTCCTTTGTCTCTGACAGACGGCACTCAGTCTTGAAGGAAACTTCTCCAGAGGGGCACCCAGGGATCCACCTCCAGCCTGACTGCCACTCTGCGCCTTTATCTTTCTGTGATAAACAGCCAAAGACCCAGAGGGCCTCACAGGGCTCTCTGGAGCTTCTTGTGGCTGGAGAAGTTTAGGAAGGCCGTTGCTTTGATACTGTGGTAGGAAGCAGCCCAGTGTCCTTTGTAAGGCCCATGGTTCCATTATGACGCAGACAGAATATGTGGCCACCCTGGCAATCTCCTTAAGTCTTTGGGCAAAGATCTCTTATACCAATTCAGGGCCGACCCTGGGTTTAGCTGGTTACTCTGCCAGGAAGATACTGGGGGGGACAGGAGCTGCCTTTGTGAGCAGACTTAAGAGGTGCTTGGTGCTGTGGAAGATACAAGTCAGGAAGCAAGGAGCCCGCTGTTTCTCCTGCAAGGGTCTGAGCTGACACCGTCCATCAGTTACAACAGGTTCCCTGAGTGTCTGTTCTGTGCCCAGGTCATGAGCCGCACCCCAAAGACCTCATAAACCGACTCACTTGGCCAATGGTAGGAGTTCAAGGCTGGTGGGGGAGTGGGGGTGGCCAAGTGTGGTGTGGGCGCTCAGCCCCTAGAAGGACGAGCTCAGAGAGGTGACCTCATGGCCAAGGTGAGGTCTTATCAAGGCTCAGAGGATGAAGGGGACGTGGCCAGACAATGAGAAGACCAGCACTCTGAAAGAATCCCGACCCTAACCCTAACACTTCCCAGGTAGAGCTAGTGGTGAAGAACCTGCCTGATCCCTGGGTCAGGCAGATCCCCTGGAGAAGGGCATGGCAATCCACTCCAGTATTCTTGCCTGGCGGGCTACAGTCCATAGCGTCGCAAAGAGTTGAACACGACTGAAGTGACTTAGCACACACACAACCCTAACCCCATGGCCAAACCAGCACTTTTCTGGACAAATTTAAGATGGCAAAGAGCAGGCTCACAGAGACCATCCACTGGTGAAGGGCTACTGGGTCAGGAAGTCCTCTGAACAAGTATGCCCTGCATGGGGTCCCAGCCCTTTCAGAGGGTGCCCCCGCTGACCTGGCCACCCCACGTCACAAAGGGTCGCATTCTCTGTGTCAGCGAAGTGGTGAAACACAGCCCTCACCCTCCAAGGAGGGAAAAGCAGACTGGGAAGTAAAGCATGTTGTCCCTTGCATCCTTTGCTGTTTTTAAGTGGCTTCGCAGAAATCAGGATGAAGGATGTTTTAGAGGTCAGGAAGTGAGAGCATTTTTAAACACTGGTAGAATTTAGCCAGAGGCCCTGAGAGCTGGGCAACTTTAATGAGAAAGAAAGGAAAACACACAAGTGGCCCTGACCCAGACCTTGACTTTTTTACGTCAAAAGCAAAAACGGATAATTAACAAAACGAAATGTGCCTGGACGTTGGAGCGGGAGGCCAGCCGGGCTCTGTCAACTTGATAATCCCCGGTCAAGAACTGCGGGCCCAGAGCTCGCATTGGGAGATGACTTGGTGTTTACACAGGCTGAGGGCTGGCGCTCAGGACCCAGAGAAGCAGGCTTTTTCCTGGCGAGGAGCTTGGATCCGGCCAACTCCGCTCTGGGTTAGGATGGTCACGTGCAGGTAATTCACAGTTAGGGCCCAGGTCCGATGGGGCCGGGGTGCAGAATGCTCACACCCCGGGGTGTCTCTCATTCCTTGCGTGTGAGTGGAGAGGGCACAGTGAGCCAGTGTTCCATCTTCCAGGTCACCCTCCAGTCCACAGACTCCAGACCGGCTTCAGTGTGAAGCTGTGTTGCAAATACCTTGGCCCAGGAAGACATTTCTCCCATGAAGATTTCATTCCAGGCAGCTTGGGAGTGAAGGAGGGCAGGCATCTTTCAAGATCCTGGGAAACTTGACTGAAACCCCCAGGATGTCATTTCTCTGCCCAAGACCCAGGGTCAGAGACCAGTGTCTGCCCATCCAGGGCAGTGCTGAGGGTGGGGAGGTTGTCCTCAGGAAGCCTGAGGCTGGCTTCACTGTATCCAGCCACTCTCTAAAGAGGAGTTCTGGGAAGGAAATAGCACACACACACACACACACACACACACACACACACACGCAGAGGAATGGGGTTCAGAGGCAGAGCCGGCTCCACCAGCATCAAAGGAGACTCCCATTTTCTGCCCTGGAAGGTCACAAGAAAGGAAGAGGAACTTGGACAGGCGTGCCCTGGCCTGCTGTGAGGAGCCCCGAGATGTCAGGCTGAAGACAGAGAGGGCGTGTTTTCCAGGGAAGTTAGCAGGGAGAAATAAATATGTCTATCTGAGGGATCCAACCAGTCCATCCTAAAGGAGATTAGTCCTGGGTGTTCACTGGAAGGATTGATGTTGAAGCTGAAACTCCAATACTTTGGCCACCTGATGCAAACAGCTGACTCATTTGAAAAGATCCTGATGCTGGGAAAGATTGGGGGCAGGAGGAGAAGGGGACGACAGAGGATGAGATGGTTGGAAGGCGTCACTGACTCAATGGACATGAGTTTGGGTGGACTCCAGGAGCTGGTGATGGGAGGCCTGGCGTGCTGCGCTTCATGGGGTAGCAAAGAGTTGGACACAACTGAGCAACTGAACTGAGGGACAATTACACAGTTGTTGAAAATGCTGTGCAGAGAGTCTGGGACATGAGAAAATGCTAATGATACAGCATAAAGGCTGGGCATCAAGAAGTGGATCACACACAGGAGGGTCCAGCCGATCCACACAGCCCTCAGCCCACCTGCCACCCCCACCCCAACTAGCTCCTTCATGAAGCAGCTCGAAAGGTGCCTTTGGTCAACCTCTGATAAGACGACACAGTGGAAAGGAAAGCAACCAGGTTCTAGAACCAGACAGACTGGGGTAACATCTCATCATCACTCTTTCTCTGTTCTTTTTCTTTACTTGTGGTCAAATAGACATAGCAGAGAGATTGCCATTTTAACCATTTAGTGGCATTAACTGCAGTCATAACGTTGACTATTACCACCATCTTTTCTCAAATTTTCTTATCATCCCAAACAAAAACTCTATAGCCATTAAGCAGTAACTCCCCATCCCTTCCCCTGAAACTCTGGTAAGCTTTAGTTTTGTCTCAATGAATTTGCCTACGCTGGACATTTCATGTAAGTGGAATCATACAAATGTGGCCCTTTTTGTCTGATTTCTTTCACTTGGGCTTCCCATGTGGCTCAGCTGGTAAAGAATCTGCCTGCAATGCAGGAGACCTGGGTTCGATCTCTGGGTTGGGAAGATCCCCTGAAGAAAGGAAAGGCTAGGCACTCAAGGCTATTCTGGCCTAGAGAATTCCATGGATCATATAGTCCATGGGGTCTCAAAGAGTTGGACACGACTGAGCGACTTTCACTCCTTCATTTCACTTCTTTCACTTAGCCTAATGTTTTCAAGATTCTTTCATGCTCTAGCAGGTATCAGGACTTCATGCCTATTTATGGCTGAATAATATTCCATTGTATGACAGACCTCATTTTGCTTATCCATTCATCCGCTGATGGACACGGCTTGTTTCTACTTTTCAACAACTGTGAATAACGCTGTTATGGATATTTGCATACAGGTATCTGTGTCGGTCCCTGTTTTAAATTCTCCCAGCTTTTACTCTTAATGAAGCCCTTTTTCCAAGGTAAAACAGGGACAATTGTGTCTACTACCCAGGACTATCATGAAGACAGCATGCGATAAAGGTATAAAACACAGAGCATACAGTAAGTGCTAAAACAATGTTACTTAGGGCTTCCCTGGTGGTCCAGTGGTTAAGACATTGCCTACCAGTGTAGAAGGTGGGGGTTTGATCCCTGGCTGGACATGCCCCACGGTCGAAAAACCAAAGCATAAAACAGAAATAATATTGTAACAAATTCAATAAACACTTTAAAAATAGTCTACATTAAAAAAGAAATCTGGAAAAAAAGGTTTTCAAAGAAATAAAATAATGTTACTTTGCCCCGCCTCCCTCATTAATATCCACCCTTAGTAAAGGAGTGTGAGAGGGTTAGATTCAGTGATACCCTCAAGGGCTGTGCTGTGCTAAGTTACTTCAGTCATGTGACCCTAAGGACTGTAGCCGACCAGGTTCCTCTGTCCATGGGATACTCCAGGCAAGAATACTGGAGTGGGTTGCTATGCCCTCCTCCAGGGGGTCTTCCTGAACCAGGGATCGAACCCACAACTCTTTCATCTCCTGCACTGGTGGGCAGGGTGTTTACCACTAGCACTACCTGGGAAGCTACCTATACTTAAACGGTGGCCTTCTCAGTTTTGCACAGCATTTAGACAAGTACTGATCCAAAGAATGAGAGTCTCACAGGAATTCAGGCTCCACTGCAGGCCAGCTAGGGTGGGAGGTGGGAAAAGAAGCCAGGAAGCTTTCCTTTTTGTGCCTCTGTACCACCCTTCTAGCACGGGTGAGTGGGAAGCCCAGTGAGGGATGTTCCAGTTTCCTCTTCCAGCTATATGACCCTCAGGGACCCGGCTCCTCTTGGGCCTCAGTTCCCTCATCTAGGGAATGAAGAGTCTGGCTTAGCCCAGTAGTTTTCAAAAACTGGGTTCCAAAGAGTCCTAAGTGTTCTTCTAAAAGCCAGGGCCCAGGATGGAGAAGACAGCCAAAGGCCTGCTCAACCACAGCAGATCCATGCATCTTTGCATCAGGAAATCTACAGCTGAAACTGCGGCCAGGCCCTGGACTGGGGGGCCTCTGAGATCCCCGGGAGCTGGAGCATACTCTAGGCGGTGTCGTCTCTTTCCGTTTGGGGTGAACTGACAGAATGGTCCCTGAGAGTGGGCTATAAGGGTCATCTCCCAGCACACCAGGACTCCTGGAGGCCCAGATCTTTATTCTGAGTATGGCTCAGCAGCAGGGGCCCTCCGTAGGGAGCAATGTAGTGCTGGGGGCTGCAGAAACTTGTAACGACCCAGGAGCCCTGATGCTCTTCAAAACAGCACCCTAGCTCCCTACTCACTAATAGTTCTTCAATCAAGAGGAAGTGTGAGTGGAGCCCAAGGAAGGGAGCTAGGTTGGGTTCTTAGGAGAGCAGGATAGGGAAGGGTCAAGAGCATAGACCCTGAAGTCTCGGCTTCCTTCATGTCAGCTGTGTGACCTTGAGCGAGTTACTTAATCTCTCTGTGTCTTCATCTCCTCATCTTTAAAATGGAGGATTAAGTGAGTTATTTAAAGCTCTAAGAACAGTGTTTGGCTCACAGTAAGAGCCATTCCCAGGAAGTTCCTTTCTCAAGTTTTCTTCTCAATCTTCTTCCACCCTTGAGGCTTTCTGCAGTGCTGAGGTAAGAAGTGGGAAAACCCAGGGTGCAGCTGGCCACCTAGTCAGGCCCTGCCCAGGAGGGGTTCAAGCAGAGGTGAATCCTGAGCTGACCAGATTCACTGACAACAGAATGGAGACGCTGATCTGGGTGCTTGAGAAGCAGACAAGAGTCAAGTGATCTTAGCAGAGACGAAAAGCTGGCTCCAAGGCCGGGCTCAGAGCTCAAACCCCATGGAAGACATGGCAGGCACTAGGAAGGGAGGCTTTAGCCAAACCTGCCCATATTCCGTGGCCTTGGTTGCCCCAGAGACCAAGCTTTGGTTAGATGGTTAGGCCAATTCTGAGCCAGCTCCTCAAGGCCCCAGACCCCAGGAAGGGAGATTCAAGAGTGACCCCCACTCCTAGTCCAGTGCCCTTTGCTTTAGGTTATACTATCTCTTGCAACAAGCCAGCATTTATCAAATGCATCGCAGTTAGGAGGCAGACAGCCCAGCATTTTCTAAAGGTGATGAAGTGATCTTAGCCTGGAGGTGCAAGGACACAATTAAATAACGTTGAATCACTCAGTGGAAAAAGTATTCCCCTTTCAGTTTTCCTTCAAGTTTTCCATCATCAAGAAGAAAGTCTCAGTATGATGATACTTGCTATCTTGCTAACTTGTCTCTAATACTCGCTACTTTCCCTTCAAAACAAAGAGAAAGGAGGCTCAGAGCCTTAGATGAGCAAAATAGCATCCATCTAGGATGTAATGTCAAATTTTCCTGTTATCTTTATGTACAACAAATCAATACTGGCTTTCCAGGCAATTCCAGATACCAAGTTTCCTTTTGAAACATTTAAGTTAAAAGATGAGTTGATTTAAAGACAAAGGAGCCCACTTGAGCGCCACTGCTATCATCCCCATACTCAGATGGGGAAACTGGGGCTCCAAGGATGCCCAGCTGGAAAGTGGCAGAGTGGGGTTCCATGTGCCCCTGAGGACAAAGGTTGAAGCCTCTGACGGCCCCAGAGGCCGAGGAGCTGTCCCCTACCAGGAAGCCAGCCTGCTTGCACTAGCTGGGATCCCATGCCGCTGCCTGGATGGGGTAGGAGGAGGCGCCAATGAAGTGAGGCTGTGAGCAGGGGGCCAGAGAAAGAGGAACTTGGAGTGATTATTATTTCCTTTCATTCAAGCTCCTTACTTTATAAAAGGTGGATGTTTTCCGGAGAGCCAAACAAGCACTAGGAATACATTTCTTTTGTGCAGCAACTCAGGCTGATGGGTAATTTCCCCCTTAACAAGAACAAACTGCCCTGCTTAGCCTATCATTGTTCACAGAGACAAAGAGGCCTGCATCTGCGGGCCTTGCCAGCGGACCTCCCGCAAGAAATGCCCTCTAAGCACCGCCTGCTCCGGGGCTTTCCCAGCATCCCACAGAGGATGCCAAGCTGGTTCGCGTCAGAAGGCTGTCCCAGCCCACCTGCCCACTTCATTTGTCGGAAGAAGCCCACGCAGGGTCCTTTCCACAGGACCCTCTGCCAGGTCTGAGTTTCCCTTGGAATCCATGGATACTTTCTAGCAAAACCACACTGAAACTGGGTGCCACCTGCCTGGCCTTAGTGACCGGGGTGGAGCCCTGGCACAGTTAAAATGGGCCTAATTAAAATGAACTAGAGCAAAATGTTCTACAAGCAGCATTGCCGAAGCAGGATCCTAAGGAGTTCTTTCTAAGCCCTGCCTCTGCTATTCTAAACCAACCTCTCTCAAACCTCAGGTGCCTGGTCTGTACAGTGGTTACGCTAATACCCATCTCGGGGAGTTGCTAGAAAGATCCAAGAGCAGGTGATTGCACTGCTGTACCCAGAGGGCCTAAAGAATAGTGTCATGTCGACCCAGAGCAGGGCTGGAGTACAGGTGAAGGACCAGACCAGATCCTGTTCTTCATAACAGGCAATGGGCTCTGAGAGATTTATGGGCCTAATGTTTCTCCATATACACCCTAATCCTCGAAAAACTGAGGCCTGGGCTTCCCAGGTAGCTCGGCGGTAAAGAATCCACCTGCCAATGTAGGAGACACGGGTTCAGTCCCTAATCTGGGAGGATAGCACATCCTGCAGAGCAACCAAACCTATGCGCCACAACTTTTGAGCCTGTGCTCTGGAGCCTGGGAGCTCAAACTATTGAGCTGAAACTACTGAAGCATCTGAACTACCGAAGCCTGCGCTCCCTAAAGCCTGTGCCCTATAGGAGAAGTCACCGCAATGAGAAGCCTGCACACCGTAACTAGAGAAAAAGTCTGCACAGCAACAAAAACAGCACAGCCAAAAATGAATAAAATTATTAGAAGAAAACAGGCCTTTTTTTACAAGGACAGATAAGACAACATGAAAACAAGTCATTTAAAAGCAAGTAAGAAAAATGAATCTGAATGTCATCAAATGAAAAATCTTCATGTTTCAAAGGCCACCAGCAAGAAAGTAAAAAGACAACCCATAGAATGAGAGAAAATATTTGCAAATCATCTGATAAAGGACTTGTACCTAGAACATAAAAAGAACTCTTAGGATTCAACATTAATAAGATGAACAACCCAATTTAAAAATGGGCAAAGGATTTGAATAGACTTGTCTCCAAAGATGATATAGGAACGGCCGATAAGCACATGAAAAGGTGCTCATTAGTCAGGCTGCTGCTGCTGCTGCTGCTGCTGCTGCTGCTGCTGCGTCGCTTCAGTCGTGTCCGACTCTGTGCGACCCCATAGACGGCAGTCCACCAGGCTCTGCCGTCCCTGGGATTCTCCAGGCAGCAGCACTGGAGTAGGTTGCCATCACCTTCTCCATCATTAGTCATGAGGAAAATGCAATCTAACCACAATGAGATACCACTTCACACCCACTAGAATTATTACAAAAACAAAGCAAAACAGAAAATACCAAGTGCTGGAGAGGATGTGGAGAGATGGGCACCTTCATAACCTGCTGGTGGGAATGTCTGCTGGTGCAGTCACTTTGAAAACAGCCTAGTCATTCCTCAACTCATGAAATATCAAGTTACCATGTGACCCAGCAATTCCACTCCTAAGTACATACCTAAGAGAAATGACAATACACGTTCATGCAAAAACTTGTGCATGGAAGGTCATAGCAGCATGATTCATAATAGCCCCAAAGTAGAAATGTCCCAAGTGTCTGTCAATTGATAAGGAGTTAAATTAAATGGGGCATATCCATAATGGAATATTATCTATCCAGCCATAAAAAGACATGAGAAATACTGATACCCACTACAACATGGATGAAACCTTGAAAGAAGTCAGGCACAAAAGTCCATATATTACACAAACTTAATTATATGAAATGTCCAGGACAGGCAAATCCACAGAGACAGGAAGTAGATTAGCAGTGGCCTGGAGTGGGCAGAAAGGGAAATAGGGGGTTTCTGCTAATGGGAATGGAGTTTTTGTTGGGAGATAAATGTCCTGAAATCAGATAGTAGTGATAGTTGCACATGTGCAAAAATTTTAAAAACCACTGACCTGTGTATTTAAAAGGGTGCATTTTGTGATGTGTGAATTATATCTCCATAAGCTAGTATTTTATTTTCTGTTTTTATTTTATTTATTTTTAATTTTTGGCCATGCCACACAGCATGTGGAATCTAATTCCCCAACCAGGGATTGAACCCTCAACCCCTGCATTGGAAGCACGGGGTCTTAAACTGCTGGACCGGCAGGGAAGTCTCCATAAACTAGCATGTTTTAAATGCTGTCTATAGTGATGAATGCTGTTTAATACTCTTTTCAGGATCACTTACTATTACTTATTATTATAATTAGGAGTATTTCCTGGTCTACCCCCAGCTCAGAGCAACCCTGCCCCCTTAACATCTGCTACAGGTATCACCTCCGATCTGTAGGTGCCTGAAAGGTGTGCTGCCTGGATCTCTGCAGAGCCCAATGCACGTCTGATTCGACCAGCTCTGGGCAGCTCCTCTGGGCTGACAAGCCTAAGAATATCTATGGACCACGCCATGCTCATGACTGCCTCACCAGCACTAGAAATAAGCCTGCCAATAGATGTTTTCAGCTTAGGGGTTGGGGAGAGACAATAAAGTGTCACACGGGGACCAAGGCATTTAAAGCTCATGTGCTTCCCTCATTTGTCCCTTCCCTTTTGGTGATGGACACACAAAAGCAGCCAGGCCCCCTAGTCTTTACCCAGAAGAGACCCAGTCAGAGTGTGCATGAAATAGAAGTTTTTGGTGTGTGAAGCCCCTGAGATTTGGGGTTTGTTTGTTGTGGCAACTAGCATTAATCATCCTGACTAAGGCATTGCATTTGAAGGAGTCCAGCCTCTCTGGCCAGCCCTCTGAGGCTGGGGGCCCTCTGGACCCCTTCTTGGCCTCTCACAGCTCCACAGCTGGAATTCATGTCTAAATGATTTCATCATTCAATGGCCTGATTTTGAAAAACACAGACCAGGACGGGGAAAGTCAGAGGAGAGGCACCACCAAGGGAGGGTCTTGTGCGTGCAGCTCCTGGGCTCTGTCCTGGCTGGTATTTATGACCCTCAGGGCTACCCGGTCCACTTGACAGAGGAGCAGCCTGAGGTTCCAGGAGGCTAAGGAACTTTCCCAAGGCTGCTCAGCTAAAAGAGACCACGCCTAGCTTCCAACGCAGGTCTACCTGGTTCTAAAACTTGCCTCCACATAAGCACTCTGCTGCCTTTGAGTCAGATCTCAATAGCGTTCGGCCCATTGCAAAGCCCACCCCAGGCTGGTGTCCTCTAACTGCCCCCAGAGCAAAGCTGGCCACGTGTGGGCAACTGACGCAGGATTCTGGGCAGCATCCAGTGAGTGGACTTAGTCCCTGGGATGGACGCCTTCAAGTCAGGGTTTGGAGAGAGAGAGATTTCAGCTCTGGGATTGAGTTTTGACTTTGAGCAGGGATGTGCCAGCCAGACTCCCAGCAAATACCCCCTGTCAGACTCTGGGGGACATGAGCCAGCTCAGTGTCAGCTTCCCAGAAAGAGATCTGAGTGGGCAGAGGGGAGAGGCTTATGGGGGGAAGCTTCCTGGGCCTCCTCCTGTCTCATTCAAACCAACTCACAATGAATGACAGCCATGTGTCCAGTGCTGTGGGAGGTTGGTGGGGGGAGGTAGAGGGGATGCACAGAACAGATGCCATCATCTCTGTGCAGAGAGCTAATAGCCCGGCCACCATCCTGAGCACCCTGCCCTTCCTGGGGCCACCCGCACCCACTCAGTGACTCAAGATGGAAAGCACGGACTCCTCTGCTGACTTCCCTCACCTGTCATCCCCTGAGAGCTCCTTCTGCCTGACATTTCCCAAGGTCCTGGTGTCTCTTGATTTCCATAGCTAGGGCAGCAGCTCCCAGGATGGCCTCCCGCCTTCAGTCCTCCTCCTCCCCTTCCTCCGCTACACGAGGGGCAGAAAGACCAACCTGGGCTGCACATGGCCTTCAGAGCCCTTGGGGCTCCCCACTGCCCTTAGTTCAGTTCGGTCGCTAAGTCGTGTCCGACTCTTTGCGACCCCATGAATCGCAGCACGCCAGGCCTCCCTGTCCATCACCAACTCCCAGAGTTCACTCAGATTCACATCCATCGAGTCAGTGATGCCATCCAGCCATCTCATCCTCTGTCATCCCCTTCTCCTCCTGCCCCCAATCCCTCCCAGCATCAAAGACTTTTCCAATGAGTCATGCCCCACCATGGTTTTCCAGGCCCTGCCTCCCAGAAGGTCCCTGTCCCCCTACTAGAAATAAGCCTGCCAGTAGACACTTTCAGCTTAGGGGTTGGGGAGAGACACTTCTGTAACACTGACCTCCCTGCCAACACACATCCATTCCCCTCTACGCACGAAGGCCTCTTGCCCTCAACGCTACTGACATTTCAGGCCCAGATAATTCTTAGGTGGGGGGGCCATCCTGTGCATTGCAGGACGTTCAGCTGCATTTCTGAACCATGTGTATCAGATGCTAGGAGCACATTCCCCATTTGTGTCAATCAAAAAGATCTCCAGGCTCTGCCAGCCGCCACCCGCCCCCCCAGGTGAGAGCCCCTGATCCGGACCTTTGCACAGGAAAGGCCCCTCTCCTTTCTTTCCATTTGTACCTGGCTTCCTCATCAGCACGTGAGCCTTTGGTTCAGCTGCATCAACTTTCAGAAGCCTTCCTGGCTCGCCTGGGCTGGCCCAGGACAGCTTCCCCCCGGCCCTCCTTACTTCCCTGTGCGCTGTCCACCGCTGCTCTTGTCAGACCGCATTCGGCCCATCTGGTGATGCGCTGTCACCCCCTCTGTAAGGGGGGGCTCCCCAGAACCCAGCCTCTGGGGCTGTGGAAGCATCAACCCCAGAGACCTGCAGAGGCACAACCGAGCAGCAGGTAGGAGCGACGGCTTCTGACCAGAGGCAGAGGAGGCTCTGTGCAGTGGAGCAGACACAGAAGGAGAAAGATAAGAGTTGGGGGAGCGCCTTCCAGGTTGGAGGCCTTGCCGGGAACAGTTCGGACAAAGGTGACCAGGTAGGCATATCAAGATGAGACTGGGAGGTGGCGGCTGGAGTGCCCAGCCTGGGGGCTCTGGGAGTGAAAGCTGGAAGCCAGGTCGTGAAGACCCCTGGAGGCATTCTGCAGCCCCAGATGTATTCAGCAGGATGTGAAATTAGGGCGAGGGTGGAGTCGGGGAAATGCTTTATCAGTTGAGCTGGTTTCTTTACCTTAGGACTTCTTAAGAGCCTTTAATGTGCTCACACACCGGGTAAATCTTTACAAGGGAGAGATGCCACGAAAAGTCATATCCACAAGTAACTGACCACAGAGGTGTTTTTTTCACAGTTCAGTTCAGTCGCTCAGTCGTGTCTGACTCTTTGCAACCCCATGGACTGCAGCATGCCAGGCCTCGCTACTCTAACTCATGTTCATCAAGTCGGTGATAGTCTGGTGTTTTCCACAGATCCTCTCAAATGATCAGCGTCCGTTGTTTAGTTGCTGAGTCATGTCCAACTCTGCGACCCCATGGACTGTAGCCGGCCAGGCTCCTTGGCCCATGGGATTCTCGAGATGAGAATCCTGCAGTAGGTTGCCATGCCCTCCTCCAAGGCATCTTCCCAACCCAGGGATCAGCCGCGTGTCTCCTGCATTGGCAGGAGGATTCTTTACTGCTGAGCCACCAGGAAAGCCCCGTCTACCCTTTGGAAAATGATGCTTGGAGCCAAGACACAAGTTGCACCTTGAGGAGGAGAGCGAGGTAAAGACTACCTGGGTTTGGGGACAAGGGTCCTTCCTGGGGGTCATTCGGAGGCCTCAGAGCTGGGGCTTCAGCCACATGGCTCCTCTCCCAGCTGCCGGGGCATCTGCAGCCCCGAGAAGGAACAGAGGCTCCTGCTAGAGTGAATGCAGGAAGGACCTGGCCAGCAGTGCAGAATTTATTATAGGAAAACAGTCAACCCCCAGACCACTTGGACCACCTCCCCCAGGCCCCTGGGCCATAACATATGGTGTGGTTTAAATTTCCAAAATTGAGGAGTACTTAAGGAAAAAATGTTGGCAAGCTCTGAGCACTTGTAAAACCTTCCGAGCTGAGGGGGAGGCTGGGCCCCATCCCTCCAGGAGACACAGGCAGCGCGCAGCAGGGGCAGCGAGGTCCGGGGGGCCCAGACCGGGGTCCAAGAGCAGAGTCTTCTGGTCAAGGCTGGCCAGTGGAGAGAGAGGGAAGTGACCCCCTGCAGCAGCCCTAGGATGGGCTGAAGGCCGGCCAAGGAACCACCTCATCCTCAGCACAGATCCCAGCCAGACCAGCAGATGTGGGGGTAGGGTGGGGGCGGTCACTGGGGGTGGGGTAGGGGTCACTGGTGAGGTGGAGTGCAGACACTCTCTGTACTGCTGTCTAAGCATCTGGATGCAGTTTGTGTAGTGAGCTGGGTCCCCAGGTCTGTCCCTGCAGATGGAGCAGTCAGTCGGGTGTGCCCAGGGTCACGCCTTGCGCAGAGCGAGCCAGCCCTGTCCAGCGTCTGAAAGAGCTGATGAACATGAATCCTCTTGCTTCTGAAAAGTGCAAAAGGCCCTGGGGTGGCCTGCCATTCCATTAAGAGGCATGTAGGATTACGACGGAAGCAGAGAAACAGCAGAGGGAAGTAACGGGGTGCTGGCT
Source organism: Ovis aries (assembly GCF_016772045.2). NCBI lineage: Eukaryota > Metazoa > Chordata > Mammalia > Artiodactyla > Bovidae > Ovis > Ovis aries. Next base: position 39,066,918 of record NC_056075.1, on the reverse strand, counting down.
CAGCAGAAGCAGGAGGAAGTGCCACAGGGGACAACCTCGGGGTGGGGCTGGGCCAGTGGCGGGCAGGCCAGCACGGCTGCTCCAGGCAAGGGCTCAGTGCAGCCCGAGGGGCCCGCATCACATGCGTGGGCCCTTGGGACCTCCCTAACATCACCGGGGTCAGCGAGGCTTGGGGTGGGACCAGAACTGCCAAGGACCCCTGGGACCCCTGCTGAGAACAACGAGGTGGGGCTTACCCTTCTCCTCGAGGGATTTCCATGCCATGCGGATAAAATGTGTAAAACTGTGCAGAAACTGTCCATAAGTGCAGGGAGGGGAGGAGGCCGGGTTGTAAACTCGGAAGGAGCTACCGTGGGTTTAACCCCCTTGTGAATGCCTTCACCAGCAGATGCAGGGGAGGGCAGGGGTTCAGCAGCTCACTGTCACAGGAGGAGCTGCTGTGTGACCTGGATTCCTTCTGTTCACAGTCCTACCTCTGTCTCCTGACCGGAAGTCAAAACCTGAGTGGCTGCGGGCAGCCCTGATTCACCGCCTGAAGCATCAGGGCCACCATGAGTGCGCACAGGCCATGGGGGTGGCCCCACGCCCCAGGGGAGGTCAGGGTGGCCCCTCGCCCTTCAGCATACCCCAGAGCACTTTGGAATACTCAGCACTCTGCTCTGTGTTCAGCCAATATTACCTCTGCCCGCTCAGCTTCAGCCAGGCCCTCCTCCTAAGCACTCCTGGGCCCTTCCCGTCACACCAACCTCTCAGACCCACACCTGCCAAGCCCTTTCTTCTGGGTACTCTGACCCTTGCCTCGGTTGAGCCTTCACCTGTCCTGCCACAAACACCTGGGCGTGGGCAGAGGGCAGCAAGAGTGCCCCTGGAGGGGACTGGGCCCCCAAGAACCAAGCCTCCCCACTGCAGGCCTGCTCTGGCCTGGATCACCTGCCTTGGCCCTGCCAGGCTTGGGTACTTCTGAAGAGGATAAAAATTCTGAATCTGGAGACCAATGGCACCCCTGGCTGGGTGCTCCCCACTGGCCTGGCACAGACCTGGGGGCCCATATTCCTGGATAAGGCTTCCCACTGCTCCTGCTGTGGGGTTTGGGCAGCCTCTTACCTTTGGGGTGAGGTACTTGGTCATAATTTCCTTCCCTTTTTCTCCCAGTTTTTCATCTGGAGTAACTTCATATTCTGCCTAAAACAAGAAGGAAAAGAACAATAATAGATTTGCTCATGAGCTTCTTACAATTGTAGAACCTTAGAGGCCCCTGGAGAAGACACCCTGGAGGTCATATGACCAAACTCCTTCTTCAGCAGGACGGGGAGTGAGGCCCAGAGAAGGGAGGGGCCCTGGTGTCCAGTCCAGCCGGCTGTGCTCCACTGTGGACACGTGCTCAGAACAGCGGCCGCACACTAGGGTCATTGGGGAGCCAACGCTGGTGCTTGGACCCTGCCCCACACCCACAGAGTCAGACCCTTTGGTGATAGGGTCAGGCCTCCAGGCAGCTGGTGGAGAGAACCACACGCTTAGGAAAATCAAAGGAAGCTGCTGGAAGTTAATTAGAGCCAGCAAACTGGAAGGCCCTCAAGAGGCTGCCTGAGGTCACTCAGACCTTTCATGCTGCATGACCTTGGACAGTTTCTTCAGCCTCCATACAATGCAGATGGAAAAAGCGCCTACGTGTAGGGCGACTGTGCAGAGAGAACAAGACAAAGCCAGGCACATAATAAATACTCAATTAACGGCTGCTGTATTTACCACTCTTGCAATTACTGCACTTTGTAAGAGAAGACAATAATATGCATGGCATAACTTTGACAGCTTTTCAGTTTACAAAGGGAACACACAGAGATTCTTCATATGTGCTTATATGAACCTTATTTGAGCCCAGGTAGTGATATGGTGGTAAAGAACCTGCCTGCCGATGCAGGAGACATGGGTTTGATCCCTGGGTCAGGAAGATCCCCTGGAGAAGGGAATGACAATCCGCTCCAGTATTCTTGTCTGGAGAATTCCATGGACAGAGTAGCCTGGTGGGCTATAGTCCATAGGGTCACAAAGAGTTGGACACAACTAAGCAACTGTAGCTGTGAAATTAAAAGATGCTTACTCCTGGGAAGGAAAGTTATGACCAACCTAGATAGCATATTCGAAAGCAAAGACCTTACTTTGCCGACTAAGGTCCACCTAGTCAAGGCTATGGTTTTTCCAGTGGTCATGTACGGATGTGAGAGTTGGACTGTGAAGAAAGCTAAGCGCCGAAGATTTGATGCTTTTGAATGGTGGTGTTGGAGAAGACTCTTGAGAGTCCCTTGGACTGCAAGGAGATCCAACCAGTCCATTCTGAAGGAGATCAGCCCTGGGATTTCTTTGGAAGGAATGATGCTAAAGCTCAAACTCCAGTACTTTGGCCACCTCATGCGAAGAGTTGACTCATTGGAAAAGACTCTGATGCTGGGAGCGATTAGGGGCAGGAGGAAAAGGGGACGACAGAGGATGAGATGGCTGGATGGCATCACTGACTCGATGGACGTGAGTCTGAGTGAACTCCGGGAGTTGGTGATGGACAGGGAGGCCTGGTGTGCTGCGATTCATGGGGTTGCAAGGAGTCGGACACAACTGAGCAACTGAACTGAACTGAACTGAACTGAAGCGACAGAGCACTGTGACACAGAAGGCAGGGCTGCAATCACACCCCTTCATTCACATACAAAGAGCAGGGGGTTTAGCAGAGTTGCCCAGGGTCAATGGTGGGGAAGCAGCAGGGCTGGGACATGGACCTCCAAGCCTGGACACCTTTTACAAAAACACCAAGGAAGTTAGTACCCGGATCGCTGACCATGCCAATGGGACTCGGGCTCTATAGAAAGAAGTGAGGCTTCAAAAGATGGACCATTTTATTTCCCCTGACCCCAAGTGAGGCTCCTTCACAGGCACTTGACCCACTTGCCAAGAGGATAAAAGGCTGCCTCGACTTAATGAAAAGCCTGGTGAGCTTGCCTTTCTCATTTCAACAGGGGAACTAATTGCAGATTGTTTATAACTAGTTCAAAATCTGCCACCCAAGGATTTGTCAGCCTCCATCCAAAAGTGCAGCTATTTCCAAAGAGACAGGAAGTGACATCAGCACAGAGGGTCTGAAACTCCTTTTCCAGCCACCTCACTGTGGAGTTAGACCCCAATACTCACCCCCAGCTACACCCCCACCCCCTGCTGGTTCAAAGCAGACTCTCAACTCAGTGTCTAGAGTCCGGTTTCTCACCAGTCCAGCCAGGAAGACCCTCCTGGGCTGGAGCTGCACCTCTCCGGGGCAGAGGGTTCTAGAACACAACTGCCCACCTATCTTCCAGGGGAGCAGAGAGATGCTCCCAGTGTCCAGCTGCCCTAGGAACCCTGCCTGGTGGTCTGGCTCTGTGGGAATTTACCCAGACTGCTTTGCAGGGCCCAGGCCACAGGCAAATGGCCGCCTACCTTTTGGGGGGTAACTCAATCCCACGCAGAACTCTGGATTTGCACCGTCCCAAAATACCTCTGCGAAGGCGGCTCTATTTAACCAAACGGAGGCCTGAGGCTCACTAATCAGCCTCAATAGCCAGCTGAAAATATTATTGCTCTGGGTACTAAAACCCACGTTAAAAAAAATAACAACACTTTCAGGTCAGCTGCCTCCCAGCAGAGGCCCGGCCGGGCAGCTGGGCGCCAGGGTTCCACAGGGAGGCAGCCGGGAGCACGCCGGGACAGGCCTCCCCAGCCTGGGATCAAAAGGCCTTTCTTTGAGAGTCCATGTCAGGTCACCACCACCTGAAGAGCATTTGTGTTGGGAGGCAGAAAACCAACAGAAGGCTTCCAACTGGGCTTTCTGCACCGATTAAGTCACCTGGAGTGACAGGCCATGTCTCTACCGTGACCCCCGAGAGGGGCTCCTGGGGGACCCGTCCTGAGAGGCCACCTACGGAGAAAAACACCCCGGGCAGCACTCAGGGCGATCACACGGGCCAGAGGCGGGGACCACCAGGAATCCGCTCCCGCAGGAGCACCCTTGCCCAGGTGGTGGGCAAAAGCTGCTGAAATCAGCTGCAGCCAGAAAACAGAAGAAGCAAATAAGAACTTGGGTTGGCCCGTGCTCTGTGACAACCTCAGAGAGGTGGGATGGGGCGGGAGGTGGGAGGGCAGTTCCAGAGGGAGACGACACACGTATGCCTATGGCTGATGTGTGCTGAGCTACGGCAGAAACCAACACAACATTGTAAGGCAATTACTCTCCAATTAAAAATAAATGCATTAAAAGAAGTTGGGTTGGGCCAACAGCCTAGAATTTTACAACTGGAAATGGCAGACAGTGACTTCAGTGAACAGAGAGGTAAATGACATACCAGGAGGACCTGTGACGTCCATCCATAAGAGTTCCCTCCAACGAGAGGGCGGGTGGGCTTGTCCCCACCCCACCCCCCCAAAAGGGGACACACACTGTCCTCCCTGCTGTGTTGCCCACTTGAAACCTTCTCCTGCCCTGGGCTCAGCCCTAACGGCCAGAGTGCTGAAGAGCTCCTTGCCAATCCACTCGGAGAACACTTCTCTTCCCCAGATACATCCATGGTGCCAACCGAGGGAGGCATTTAATGAGCCTTCTCTCCGCACGGTGATTTATGCCAAACACAGGAATGGGCTTTGGGGAGGAGATGCTGTAACACAAAGCGCAAAATACGACATTGAGTTCAAGGCGAAAAGAATTATTTATATATCTGTGCCTGCCAAAAGGGTATAAACATCTGTGTACATCCTAGTTTATAAAGCCAATATTTCATTCTCTTGGCGGGCTCTAATTGCATCATCCATCTCAGGAAATGCTAATGAAAATATGTCCTCTATTAAACACATTTCTCTCAGATGAGGTTTTAAAAAAACATGAAGATTGCAAACCGGTACAAGGGGCCCTTCCACGTTCTCACAGAAGCCGGCGCTGGTTTTTACAGAGAGGAGTCTGAGCAGAATTCCTCTCGGCGAGATGTCATCCCCCTCCTCTCGGGAGCCCTTCTCCTGCCCTGGCAGGAAGATGAAGTCAGAGACGCTTTGAGGTCTCGCCACCTCCGGCTTCTGTAATTACCGATGTGGTCAGCTTTTCCAGAGTCTTCGCGGCAGGGACAAGTGACGCGCCCAGCTGGCAAGGCTGCTCCCCATGGCCCTCTCTGGAGAAACACCCGGCTCCTCCCACACCGGCCTTGGCATCTTGCCGGTGCCAACCCTGGGGGCCAGGGGTTTCCGTCTGCCCCTCTGGAGTCACTGCCCACCCCGCTTCGGGACAGAGGAGAGTGAGGATGGGGAGCTCCCTGCCAGTTCCCTCCCTGCCGGGCGCCCAGGCTCCTGCAGCTGCCTTCTCCCACTCCTTCCCGTATGGGCCCCTGTCCCTGCAGAGCTGGAGGCAGCGAAGGCTTGTATCTGCATATGTAGGCCAGGACTCCGACAAACGCCCTTCATTAAACCCTACTTCATTCACACGTGAGCAAGCCATCCATCTCTGGCCAAGTCCCTCACTGATGCTTGAAAAATCCTTCAGAAGGCTGGCATCACCTGCCGCTTTTCATCCACCCAGCTAGAACGAAGAAGCCTACAAACAGGGGTGTCCCTGCACCAGGGTCCCGGGGTCAGATGGGCCTGCTCAGCCTCACAGCCTGTGTCCCCTGGGCAGGCAGAGCCTTCGCAGATCCCTGGCTGTCGTGTTAGGAGCCCTGTTGGGCCTGGGTCAGGAAGGGTTCCCTGGCCCAGGGTCACTGGGGCAGGCTCGAGGGAGAAGGGAAGGGGGAGCGGACCCCTGGCCACGTGGGGTACAAGCTGAGGGTGAGAGGAGGGACCCCAAGGAGGGGTGGCACCACAGCCACCAAGCTTGAGAGACACACCTTGACAGAGGTGAACTCAGAAAAGTCAGAGGAAACGGTTCTGACCCTCTCTTGGGGTGGGGGTGGGATGGGGGGGGGTGGTTGGCTGACGCGTCTGAGTCCCACGGCAGAGGGCCTGTGCTCTCGCCTCCCGCCCACCCATCATTCTCCTGGGAGCTCAGCCCTCAGCGGCTCTCCTTCACCGCCCCTTCACCACTCCTCCTCTGCCCCCAGCCCCCGGCATTCTTCCCCGTCCTCACTCCCCACAGGGCTCTCCCTGTTACTCTTTTAATTCTAAGTGGAAAGAACCTCAACCTAGTCTGAGTCAGGCGCAACTAGGATCTCTGGGTTCCTGAGCTCCGAGGATGGGGTGAACAACTAACTTGTGGGGAAAATGGAAATGCAGCCTGGCCCAGAGCAACAGAACCAGGGACGTGAGCACCACTGGAACCTACTCTCACAGTGTGTGCATGTGTCTGTCCATGTGTATGCGTCTGTGTGTGTGTGTATGTGTCTATGTGTGTGTGAGTGTGACGGTGTGTGTGTCTGTGTGTGTGTGTATGTGTCTATGTATGTGTGGGTATGACTGTGTGTCTGTGTGTGTGCACGTGTGTCTCTGTGTGTGTCTGTGTCGTGTATCTGTGTCTCTGTGTGTGTCTGTGTGTCTGTCTGTGTGTATATCTGTGTGTATGTGTCTGTGTGTTTGTGTCCATGTGCGTGTGTCCGTTTGTGTGTGTCTGTGAGTGTGTATGCGTGTGTGTATGTGTCTGTCTTTGTGTGTATGTGTGTGTATGTGTATGTCTGTGTGTGTCTGTGTGTATGTCTGTGTCTGTGTGTGTGTTTGTGTCTGTGTGTCTGTGTACGTGTCTGTGTGTCTGTGTGTGTATATGCCTGTGTGTCTGTGTCTTTGTGTGTATGTGTGTGTGCGTCTGTGTCTGTGTGTATGTGTGTCTGTGTCTGTGTGTGTGTGTGCCTGTGCACGTGTGTGTCTGTGTCTATGTATGTCTGTGTCTGCGTGTGTATGTGTTTGTGTCTGTGTGCATGTGTGTCTGTGTGTGTGTCTGTGTCGTGTGTATGCATGTGTGTATGTATCTGTGTCTTTGTGTGTATATGTGTGCGTGTGTGTCTGTGTGTATGTCTGTCTGTGTGTGTGTCTGTGTCTGTGTGTGTGTCTGTGTGTGTGTATGTCTGTGTCTGTGTGTCTGTGTCTATGTGTGTGTGTCTGTGTGTTTGTGTCTCTGTGTGTGTATGTCTGTGTCTGCATGTGTGTCTGTGTGTGCGTCTGTGTGTGTGTCTGTGTCTGTGTGTGTGTCTATGTGTGTGTGTGTCTGTGTCTGCATGTCTGTGTCTGCATGTGTGTATGTGTGTGCGTCTGTGTCTATGTGTGTGTGTGTCTGTGTGCATGTGTGTCTGTCTGTGTCTGTGTGTGTGTTTGTATCTATGTGTCTGTGGGTGTCTGTCTGTGTCTGTGTGTGTCTGTGTCTATGTGTGTGTGTGTCTGTGTGCATGTGTGTCTGTGTGTGTGTCTGTGTGTGTGTCTGTGTATGTCTGTGTCTGCATGTGTGTCTGTGTCTGCATGTGTGTATGTGTGTGCGTCTGTGTCTATGTGTGTGTGTGTGTGTGCGTGTGTGTGTGTGTGTATGTCTGTGTCTGCATGTTTGTGTGTGTCTGTGTGTGCGTCTGTGTCTGTGTTTGTGTCTGTGTGTGTGTCTATGTGTGTGTGTCTGTGTCTGCATGTGTGTATGTGTGTGCGTCTGTGTCTATGTGTGTGCGTCTCTGTGTGTGTGTGTCTGTGTGTGTTTGTGTCTATGTGTCTGTGGGTGTCTGTCTGTGTGTCTGTGTCTGTGTGTGCATGTGTGTCTATGTGTGTGTCTGTGTCTGCATGTCTGTGTCTGCATGTGTGAATGTGTGTGCGTCTGTGTCTGTGTGTGTCTGTGTGCATGTGTGTCTGTCTGTGTCTGTGTGTTTGTGTCTATGTGTCTGTGTGTGTATGTGTCTGTGTGTGTTTGTGTGTCTGTGTGTGTGTGTTGGCCTCATTCTCCCTGGGTGCTGCCTGACTTGCTCCAGTGGCAGGAAACATGGTGGCCAGGTTTTTTATTCTAAGCCTCCTCTACCAGAGAAGGAATTCCCCTCAAGTCAATAAGCCCCAGGAAAAGGACCCACTGACCTGCACTGGCTCACAGGCCCATCCCTGTTCCCATCAATTGTGGTCTTCAGGTAACATCGCTAAGAACAGGGCAGCTTCTGGAAGAGCCATGTTGTTTAGGAGTATAGGCGGGGCACCAAGGAGACAGAACAATCCCACAGATGTCCAATAGATGAACCCAGTTTGTTGTTATTCAGTTGCTAAGTCGTATGGACAGAAGCACGCCAGGCTTTCCTGTCCTTCACCACCTCCCCGAGTTGGCTCAAACTCACATCCATTGAGTCGGTGATGCCATCCAACCAACTCATCCTCTGTCATTCCCTTCTCCTGCCTTCAATCTTTCCCAGCATCAGGGTCTCTTCCAATGAGTAGTCTCTTTGTGTCAGGTGGCCAAAGTATCGGAGCTTCAGCTTCAGCATTAGTCCCTCCAATGAGTACTGAGGATTGATCTCCTTTAGAACTGACTGGCTTGGTCTCCTTGCAGTCCAAGGGCTCCCAAGAGTCTTCTCCAGCACCACATTTTGAAAGCATCAATTCTTCAATGCTTAGTCTTCTTTATGGTCCAGCTCTCACATCCATACATGACAACTGGAAAAACCATAGATTTGACTATGGTTTTCTTCTTTTAAGTGGTACATTTTCAAGATGACCCTGCTCCCAGGGTCTAGCTTCACCAAAGGCTCTGAGGGTCTCTACATCTACCTGAAGGATAACTACCACCGTCCCCCTCACTCTTTTGGGAGATCACAGCGGTGATAGAAGGACAAAAACAAATACTGGGTATGATTCAAAAATAAGAGAAGCAGAATACTTAGTTCCCCTGGTGAGGCATTTCAAGTCATTTTACAACAAAATTTCAGGATAAGATTGGCTATTAATGTCAAGTGATTTTCCGTAGTTCTGAGCTAATGAATATCTTGGAATAACTTCTAGCGTTTCCTGATGTGAGATTCCATCTGTTGTAACATCATATTTGTAGTTGCCAGCCTCTAAGATGGAGACTTTAGTAATCTTTGCCCCTTGCTATTCATGTTCTTGAGAAGGCTCTTTCCAAACCAAATAGAGCCAACCTGTATATCAGACATATGACAACATGGAAGCTCTGAGACCAGTTTACAAAAGACATTTCAGGACTCCTGCTTGCCAGTGTATAGGGGACATGGGTTTGATCCCTGGTCCAGGAAGATCCCACATACTGCAGAACAACTATGCCTGTGGGCCATAACCACTGAGCCTGCACTCTAGAGTGTGTGACCCGCACCTACTGAGCCTATGCGCTGCCACTACTGAAGGCTGCAGGCCTAGAGCCTGAGCTCCAATACAAGAGAAGCCTCCACAATGAGAAGCCTGTGTACCACAATGAAGAGTAACCCCCTCTTGCCACAGCTGGAGAAGGCCCTTGTGCAGGAACGAAGACCCAGCACAGATGAAAAAGAGAAGACACTGCAGCTTCTATCATCCTCGCTCCAGGGCAAGCCAGTCCTCTTATGAGGACACTCGAGCAGTTCACGGAGAGGCTCACATCGAAGACAACTAAGGCCTCTAGCTAATAGCCAGCACCAACATGCCAGCCATGTGCACAAGCCTGGAAACAGATCAAGCCTTCAGACAACTTGAAGCCCCAGCCAACATCCTGACGTAACCTTTAAAGAGACCTTGAGCCAGTAGCACCTTGGTCAACCATTCCCACATCCTTGACCCACAGAAACTATGAGATAATAAATGCCTGTTGTTGTTTCAAGCTGTTAAGTTTTAGGTAATTTCCTCCCAGCAACAAATAATGAATACTTGATAGGTATTTGAACTTGTAGTCCATTAAAAAAATGCCCTTTGTTGCTTTTTCAATCTTCTGTTTAATTGGAAAGAAAGCTCCATAACGGCAGGAACTTCCTTCTCCTGCTCACTCCATAGTTTCCTGCTGCTAGAACAGAGTGTGATATGTTGAAGACATCTCATAAATGTGTGTTGAGTATGGTTGTGCATGCATGCTTAGCCGCTTCAGTTGTGTCCAGCTCTTTGTGATCCCATGGACTTAGCCCTCCAGGCTCCTCTGTCCATGGAATTCTCCAGGCAAGAATACTGGACTGGGTTGCCATTTCCTCCTCTGGGGGATTTTCCCTACCCAGGGATTGCACCTGCATTACTTATGTCTCCTGCATTGGCAGGCAGGTTCTTTACCATTCATGCCACCTGGGAAGCCCAAATATGGTTGAGAATCTGCCAAACCTCCCCTAACCCCAAAGAGCAGAGACCTGAAAACTTTAAGTCCCATCCAAGCTTGGGGACTAGAGGGTTTCAAATGAGGTGGGATGCCATCAAGGCTCCGAGAAAACAATTTAGAGGAGTATGTCAGTCTCTAAGGGGTCCATGGCAAGACCCTACTGGTCTTGAAGCCAAATCTACTCAAAGCCTTGACTTGGGTCACTGAATCCATTTCTCTGCGGGAGGACGATGGGGTAGTCCTTCTCAGGCTCCCAGAAGCCACTCAGTAACCAAGACTAAGGGCCAAATCATCCTTGTGTCTGATGCACAAACAGCTCCACTGACCCGGATCACCCAGGTCCCATGTTAAAACAGCCCATGTCTTCTGCTCAACCTGAGACTCTCAGACGTTAGGACTGTGCAGCAAGCAGTCTTTCCTGGGGGCGACGTCAGAGCCAACAAGGACGGGTTATTTTTCACCGAACTCCACTTGGTAGAAATTCAGCCTAGAGGTGGGGAGTAGTGTGGATGTCCCTGGCTGAGCCAGGAGCACTGGAGGGGCATGCTCCCCTAACGACACCACCACCTCCTCCCTCCTCGGAGTTCCAGTCAGGATGGAAGGAAAAAAAAAAAAAAAGGTATTTCAGACAAGCATTGCGCCAGCCCTGGAAAACTCAATAAAGTCTTCATGCGTAAAAGAGGTGTGCCAAAGGCTGGTCATTTGACGTCAGGATGGGCGATGAAAGGTTCTGCTAATTCCCAGAGATGCAGACACAAATTTGAGGGGATGGAGGAGCCTCTCGTGAGTGGTGGTGTCATTAAGGCGTAGGTAAAGAGCATGTGTCGCGTCCACACAGGGAGCCAGACTCGCATTTCCTTTCCAAAAGAGAGCTCTTGGTACAGGCCCAGCAACACAGAACGTCTGCACGACCAGAATGAAAATAGGCATCCATTGGATTTCTTCCCCCTTCTTCTCAAGCTGACTGGAAGAGCCTAACAAGACACGTGGCTGGAAAATTCCACTGGCTCCTGGGTTTAGCCTTGCCCTGCTCTGCCTCATCAACTCTCCAGACAGGTCCCAAAGCTGCTGATGCCTCATCTTTTCCAAACGGGGAGGAGCCTTGGTCCCAGGCTCACACTTTGGTCCTCGGCTCCTCCATCCACGTTCATCTCCTTGGTGAGCACATCTAGTCCGTGGCTGTAAGTGCCAGCTGTAGGCTGGTACTCCCAGTTCGCTATTTCCAGCCCAGGCCTTTCTCACAAACTTGACTCCAACACCCACCACCCCTCCCACATCTCTGCTGGGCTGTCTAGTAGACATCGGAAGCTGAGTCCCAGACAAAGCTCCTGACCTTCCCCCAAACAAGCCTCCCACAGCCTTACCCTCACTGCATCTTTCCACTGGTTCAGGTCAACACTTGGAAGTCATCCCCAACTCTTGTCTCTCACCCCACGGGCATCAGAAGATACTGTTAACTCTGGTTCAGAACATGCTCTAATCCTACTGCGTGTCAACCACCAGCTCTCACCCATCAGCGCTCCCCACTCTGCCCCTAGCCCACTGTAGCCTCTTCCCAACACAGAAGCCAGAGGGAAACTTTCAAAACCGAAATCAGGGAATTCCCTGACAGTCCAGCAGTTAGGATTCTGTGCTCTCACTTCAAAGGGCCTGGGTTCAATCCCTGGTCAGAGAACTAAGAGCCTACAAGCTGCATGGTGTGGCCAAAAAATTACAAAATAAAAACCGAAATCAGACCATGACACTTTTCTGCTCAAAAACCTTCCAGTGCCCACCCCCCAAATCAAAGCCAAAGCTCTATAATGGTACAAGGTCTTGCACGATCGTCACTTCCCCTGCTCCCTCTACTCCAGCCACGGACATCAGCTCCCAGTGGGTCTCGTGCATCAACTACTTGTCAGGTGTGCTATGAGCATCCAGAGATGATGAGCTATCCAGTTAGTGGAGGAGGCAGGCAGACAGATAAAGCCTGACTGGCTACATACGTGGCACCCGTGACATACCAGACACTGGCCTGAGCAGTACGAACACATTCGGTCTCTTCTCAACGCATCTGCCACCATCCGGTACAACTATGTCCCCTCTTACAGATAAAAGAGGTGAGGCACAAAGGGGTCAGACACCTGCCTACAGTCTTGGTGGGAGCTGAGGGGGTACCAGCATGGCACTGTGGTCTGTCTCAGGGGCCAGGTCTCTTATGATGCACTATTCCGCCAGCACCAAGCACTAATGAGGCACAGATGTGTGTCAAAGCAGCACCTCCAGCAGAGGGCACTCGGGAAGAGAGAGGGTGGACAGGGGAGGTTTTTGAGAGCAGAGTACAGGGGATGAGCTGGCATTCACCAGGTAGAGGTCCTGGGAGGCCTTTCTGGTAGCAAGAGGAAGGGAGGCAGGGCTGAGAGGCTTCAACCAGCTTGGCAAGTCAGAGCCCCCAGAAGCAGGTCTAGGGGCAGAATGCAGGTCTCAAGAAAGACCCAGGGAAAGCCATGCATGAAAGGCAGGGGCCTGTTAGTGGAAGGTCTAGTAAGTCAGCCTCAAAATGTGTAATTGGTCCTAGATGTCAATGTTTCCCAACCCTGAACATTTACAGAGTACTGTCCTGTGCTGTGCTGTGCTAAGTCGCTTCAGTTATGTTCGACTCTTTGAGACTCTATGGGCTGTAACCCGCCAGGCTCCTCTGTTCATGGGAGTCTCCAGGCAAGAATACTGGTATGGGCTGTCATGTCCTCCTCCAGGGGATCTTCCTGACCCAGGGATCCACATCTCTTACATCTCCCGCCTTGGCAGGTGGGTTCTTAACCACTAGGGCCACTTGGGAAGCCCAAGTACTGTCCTAAGAGATGTGAAAATTACCATTGTCTACTACCTCCTTCACTTTCGCTTTTCACTTTCATGCACTGGAGAAGGAAATGGCAACCCACTCCAGTGTTCTTGCCTGGAGAATCCCAGGGACGGGGGAGCCTAGTAGGCTGCCGTCTGTGGGGTCGCACAGAGTCGGACACGACTGAAGCGACTCAGCAGCAGCAGCAGCAGCAGCAACTACCTCCTTCATGGATCACTGCCGTGTTGTAGAAAAGGGGCTTAGGTAACTCAATGAAGCTATGAGCCATGCCACGAAGGGCCACCCAAGACGGATGGGTCACAGTGTAGAGCTCTGATAAAACATGGTCCACTGGAGGAGTGAATGGCAAACCACTCCAGTATTCTTGCCAGGAGAACTCCATGAACTATATGCAAACTCCGGGAGATAGTGAGGACAGTGGAGACTGGTATGCTGTAGGCCAGAGGGTCGCAAAGAGTTGGACACAACTGGTGACTGAACAAAACCAACAAATGTCTGCTATTCAAACAACAGGAGATAATGAGCACCCCTAAGTGCGAAGCTGTAGACTCCAAGTACCATTTCCCAGTAAAAGAAACCAGGGCTCCTTGGAGACATGATGAACTCTAGGTGTAGGGCAGGAAACATACAAGATGAGCCCAGAACATCACATCAGACAACATGATGGCTACCAGCAGCCAGTGGGGTCCTCTGAAGGGCTCAGAAGCCAACCTGAGGGGCTCCCACAGGCCAACAATGAAACCATGGAGCACCACTGCATCAAAATGCCCCACATTTAAGTCCATGCATTAAAACTCTAATTGATTACTACAGTTGGAGGATGCCTATGAACCAGTTAGGTACTTTGAAAACACACAAATACAAGAAAAGAATCAAGCACTCCCTATATGAACTTTTCTATGAGGTAACCAAACAGTAGAGAGAGGAATACCAGACCACCTGACCTGCTTCCTGAGAAATCTGTATGCAAGTCAAGAAGCAACAGTTAGAACTGGATATGGGACAACAGACTGGTTCCAAATTGGGAAAGGAGTGTGTCAAGGTTGTATATTGTCACCCTGCTGCTTTAATATATGCAGAGTATATCACGTAAAATGCCAGGCTGGATGTATCACAAGCTGGAATCAAGATTTCCGGGAGAAATATAATAACCTCAGATACGCAGGCAGAAAGCAAAGAAGAACTAAAGAGCCCCTTGATGAAAGTAAAAGAGGAGAGTGAAAAAATTGGCTTAAAACTCAACATTCAGAAAACAAAGATCATGGCACCCATCCAATCATTTCATGGCAAACAGATGGGAAAACAGAGGAAACAGTGAGAGACTTTATTTTTCTGGGCTCCAAAATCACTGCAGATGGTGATTGCAGCCATGTAATTAAAAGACTCTTGCTTCTTGGAAGAAAAGCTATGACCAACCTAGGCAGCATATTAAAAAGCAGACATTACAAAGGTCCATTTAGTCAAAGCTATGGTTTTCCCAGTGGTCATATATGGATGTAAGAGTTGGACTATACAGAAAGCTGAGCACTGAAGGATTGATGCTTTTGAACTGTGGTGTTGGAGAAGACTCTAGAGAGTCCCTTGGACAGCAAGGAGATCCAACCAGTCCATCCTAAAGGAGATCAATCCCAAATATTCATTGGAAGGACTGATGCTGATGCTGAAGCTCCAATACTTTGGTCACCTGATGTGAAGAACCAACTCATTGGAAAAGGCCCTGATGTTGGGAAAGACTGAAGGCAGGAGGAGAAGGGGACAACAGAGGATGAGATGGTTGGATGGCATCACCGACTCAATGGAATGAGTTTGAGTAAGCTCTGGGAGTTGGTGATGGACAGGGAAGCCTGGCGTACTGCAGTCCATGGGGTTGCAAAGAGCCAGACACGACTGAGTGACTGAACTGAACTGACTGAACCAAACAGTAATGGAAAGGAAGCATTTTTCAGTGAGCAAAGGAAGAAGGAATGATAGAATGTCGCTATGTCACAACCTTAATTAATCAATAGATTTGAATACTAAATATCAATGGCTACTGCCATCTCAAAAAGACACCAGATATTATAAGCTCCCTAGCAGAAGAGCATGAAACCACTTATGAAGTCAGCCCCCAACCCCTGCCAGATTGAAATTGAATCTGACCAAATTTCTGAAGTCAGTGAGCAACTTACAAGAAATACAGAGGAACCTATCAAATGACACATGGGGGTGAGAACACAACACTCAGACCATGGGACGCCCTAGGAGGTGGTTATAAACTGTGAAGAGATGCATTTGCAAATAGCATGAGAAAATCAGAAATTTGACCACTGAAGAGTATTTGATGATAGTAAAGAATTATTACTTTTTAGCTGTGCTAATGGTACTGTGGTTTTTTTGGCTAAAGAGCCCTCATCGTTTAGTGACACATACTGACATGTTCATGGATGAAACGACAGAAATGAGATCAGCTGCAAAATGCCACAGGGTGGGGGCTGCGGGGAGGATGTGGGTGAAACAAGATTGGCCTTGAGACTGTAACTGTTAAAGCAGGTGAAGGGTGCATGGAGGTTCATTATACTATTCTGTAGACTTCTTCTTTTTATAGCTTGAAATTTTCCATAATAAAAAGTTATGAAAAATACTTGGCCCCATCCCCAGAGATTTAAATTAATGAGTCTGGGCTTCAGCTCAGGCACTGATTATTTTTTTAAGGCTCCCCAGGTGTTTCTACTGCTCAGTTGAGGTTGGGAACTATTGCACTCACTGGCATGGAGACCAGGACAGAGGCTGTGGAGGGAAGGGAGCTAGGCTGGGAGAGGTCAAGGCACCAGGCACATGGTTCTTGATCTGGCTGGTAAAGAATGATGAGAGGGAGGGGTCAAGGACAATGCAAAGATTTCACATGTGGGTGATGGTGGGGTCACTGGAATAGGGAACGTGTCAGGGCTAGTAGTATGGGGGACCTGGGGGAAGGTGCTGAGTTAGTTTTAGGTGTTGACTTTGAGGGGCCCATGTGACTGTCAGTGAGATGTTCAGTGGACAGTTTGGCCAGTGGGTCTAGAGATCCACACTGAGACCCTAAAGCAGACACACAAACGTGGGCCCCCTCATTCTGCCCCCCAAACCAAGCCAGAGGTCAGGATGGCTGCAGCCAACGATGGCATTGGGGCCTCTAGGAAACAACAGCATCTCCACAACCCTGCCTTGGAAAGGGGGGCCCGGATGACCCCATGCCTTTCACGACTGACCATAATTCATCCTCCATCTCCCTACTCCTTGTCCACTTTCCTTGGATAGACTCCCTAGGCCCAGGGTGAGGTGCCCTAACCTCCTGAGCACGTGCCAAGGAACTCCTGCATGTTCATATGTCCTGTTCGAAAAGCTCACGCAGATCAGTCAACATTTGTTTTTAGTTGTTTGGTTTTTTTCAATCGAAGTATAGGCGATTTACAATGTTTCAGTGAAGAGAAATGATTCCATTATATATACACTCACATACACATTCTTTTTCAGATTCTTTTTAATTATAGGTTATATGTGCTATATAGTAGGTCTTTGTTGTTTATCTGTTTTTATAGTAGTATGTATCTGATAATCCCAAATTCCCAGTTAATCTCTGGTCACTGGAACAGGGATCATGTCAGGGCTGGTAGTTCCGGGGACCTGGGGAAAGATGCTGGTGGTGGTTTAGTCACTAAGTTGTGTCTGACCCTTTCATGACCCCATAAACTGTAGCCCACCAGGCTTCTCTGTCCATGGGATTTTTCAGACAAGAATGATGGAGTGGGTTGACATTTCCTTCTCCAGAGGATCTTCCCGACCCAAGGATCGAGCCCCCATCTCCTGCACTGCAGGTGGATTCTTTACAGACTGAGCCACCGGGGAAGAAACTATATACAGTAGTATGTATCTGCTAATCCCAAACTCCCAATTTATCCCTTCCCCGCCTTTCCCATTTGATAACCACCAAGTTTGTTTGGATGTGAGAGTTGGACTGTGAAGAAGGCTGAGCGCCGAAGATTTGATGCTTTTGAACTGTGGTGTTGGAGAAGACTCTTGAGAGTCCCTTGGACTGCAAGGAGATCCAACCAGTCCATTCTGAAGGAGATCAGCCCTGGGATTTCTTTTGGAAGGAATGATGCTAAAGCTGAAACTCCAGTACTTTGGCCACCTCATGCAAAGAGTCCACTCATTGGAAAAGACTCTGATGCTGGGAGGGATTAGGGGCGGGAGAAGGGGACGACAGTGGATGAGATGGCTGGATGGCACCACTGACTCGATGGACGTGAGTCTGAGTGAACTCCGGGAGTTAGTGATGGACGGGGAGGCCTGGCATGCTGTAATTCATGGGGTCGCAAGGAGTCAGACACCACTGAGCGACTGAACTGAACTGAAGTTTGTTTTCTATGTCCATGAGTATACTTCTGTTTTGTAAATAAGTTCATTCATATCTTTTTTTTCCTTTTAGATTCCACATATAAGGGGTATTATATGGTATTTGTCTTTCTCTGACTTTCTTCACTTAGCACGATAATCTCTAGGTCCATCCCTGTGGCTGCACATGGCATTACTGCCTTCTTTTTAATGGCTAATACAGCATTTGTTGAACAAATGAGTGACCAGTACATCTGAAGGAAGACCCCATGGTGGCAGTCGTGTCTGGGTATGCCAGCAGACAGTGCAGCCAGCAGCTGACAGATCGCTTTGAAATAGTCAACACATGTTCCTCCCACAAATATTGAGTGCTGTATGGGCCAGGCCTAGTGCCAGGCAGGAGTGAACTGCAAGCCCAGGGTCCTGGCCCCAGGGAGCTGTGAACAAGCAGATGGTAAACAAGTGTACAGACAAACATAGTGGGTGATGACCTGGAGACAAGTCTGCATTCTCAAAGTCTGCACTGGCAGCTTCTTAAGTGACAAGGTTATTCTTCATCCATCTAAGTCACAAGGTCTTTATCTTTTCCCCTGGATGAAAACCATTGCTGATCACAGAGAACCAAAAGCTCCCAACTCAGGAGCAGAGACTTACCACTGAGTCCAGGAACTGAATGTAAGACTCTAGCCCAGGTCTGGTTTCGCAGAACTGCCGGAAAAGCAGCCTCCCGATTGGCTGTTTGTCACATAAACTACAGTAATCTCGGTCTGGAGAAAAGAAAAGAAGAATACAGTAAGACCCAGAGAAGGCCAGGCAGAGCCATCAACCCGTGTCTGGATCCTCATCTCAGGACCTCTTACTCATCTCCAGGCTCTGCAGACTCAGAGGGTCAAGGTCAGGGTAGAAAAGGGGGCCAGTTAATACCTCGCCTCTACTCTCCATCCACTCCCTGTTCAATGCCCTGAATTCTGTGTGAAGATGCTAGCAGTTCCTGGCACTATGACTGAGTCCCTAGCTGGCTGATTAGCATGTCACATTCCTTGGTTACAGTGACTGGATAAGGGTGCCGAGCATGCACCCCAAGCCACTAAAACCCACATGAGCCACAGATGTTGCCTGGGCACACTAAGCCTCTTTCCCTCTGGTGCTGGGGTACATGGGTGTGAGGCCAGGGTCTGCTGCAGAGATCTTGATACTGTACAACGAGCTGCTGTGAGGATGATGTTCACTTGAAGAGGTCAGAGCTGGGAAAATTATGAGTAGGTGCTCTCGTGAAGTCATGAATCTGGGTCACACTATGCCTGCAACCTGCAGCCCAAACCACATCTGAAAAGCTTATTTATGAGCATTGCTTAGGACAATTTGAAAAACTTTTAAAACGACTTATAATTCAAAACATTCTAATGAACACAGTTTAAAAAAAAAAAATAGCTATTTGCCCAACTGAAGCAAAGCCCAGTCTTAGAGTGCTTCACATTGTGAAAACCCTGCATTTTCCAGCTAAGGAGCTAGAGGCACAGAGGCAGGAAGTGACCAGTCTTCAGCTATTGAGTAGCCAAGAGAATTCTGAAGAAGAAAGACAGTGTAAGACTCAAAGCCAGAGGCCTGGAGACCAGGGTTCTAGTCAGTGACTTGCTGTGTGACTGCAAGCAACACATCTAGCATCTCTGGGCTTTAGTCTTCCTCTGTAAAATGAAGATGCTCATTGGAGGGAAGATGGGAGGGTCCCTTCTGGCTCTTTCTGCAATGACTCTGCAAGAGGCTTTCTCTGGCCAGAAAGATGCTCCAAGGTCTTGCTGAGACACCTTGCCTTGGATCCCCTAGAGCACTGAAAGTGAGCCCCTTGATTCTACAGCTGCAAGAGGAAAAGTCAGGTGACTCTGTAGAGAAAGCAGGAAGAGAGTGAGGTAGACCTCGTCAGGAGAGCTATCCAGGAGAAAGGAAAGACTAGATCCTTGCCAAGTGCAGAGGAGGAACCAGGACAATCATCCCTTTAGAGGGGGTTTCCCTGGTTGATATGAAACACAACAAGACGATGGGAAGAAAACCATCACGCCCACTCACTTTCATACCCAAAGAGTTTATCCACAGGAGGTACAGCCATTACTTGCAGGGAGATCTGTGGCTGTGAGTAAGGGCTCTGAAGCTAAACCCAGGTTCACATCCCAGCCTCACAATTCACTGCCTGTGTGCCCTGGGGCAGATGACCTGACACTTTATCCCTCAGTTTCCTCATCTGTAAACTGGGAACGATAATCACACCTATCTCTTAGGACCAGCATGCTGCTGCTGCTGCTGCTAAGTTGCTTCAGTTCAGTTCAGTTCAGTTCAGCTGCTCAGTCGTGTCCCACTCTTTGCGACCCCATGAATCGCAGCACACCAGGCCTCCCTGTCCATCACCAACTCCCGGAGTTCACTCAGACTCACATCCATCGAGTCAGTGATGCCATCCAGCCATCTCATCGTCTGTCATCCCCTTCTCCTTCTGCCCCCAATCCCTCCCAGCATCAGAGTCTTTTCCAATGAGTGGACTCTTTGCATGAGGTGGCCAAAGTACTGGAGTTTCAGCTTTAGCATCATTCCTTCCAAAGAAACCCCAGGGGTGATCTCCTTCAGAATGGACTGGTTGGATCTCCTTGCAGTCCAAGGGACTCTCAAGAGTCTTCTCCAACACCACAGTTCAAAAGCATCAAATCTTCGGTGCTCAGCCTTCTTCACAGTCCAACTCTCACATCCATACATGAGCACTGGAAAAACCATAGCCTTGACTAGACAGACCTTTGTTGGCAAAGTAATGTCTCTGCTTTTCAATATGCTGTCTAGGTTGGTCATAACTTTCCTTCCAAGGAGTAAGTGTCTTTTAATTTCATGGCTGCAGTCACCAGCTGCAGTGATTTTGGAGCCCCCAAAAATAAAGTCTGACACTGTTTCTACTGTTTCCCCATCTATTTCCCATGAAGTGATGGGACCAGATGCCATGATCTTCGTTTTCTGAATGTTGAGCTTTAAGCCAACTTTTTCACTCTCCTCTTTCACTTTCATCAAGAGGCTTTTTAGCTCCTCTTCACTTTCTGCCATAAGGGTGGTATCATCTGCATATCTGAGGTTATTGATATTTCTCCCAGCAATCTTGATTCCAGCTTGTGCTTCTTCCAACCCAGCGTTTCTCATGATGTACTCTGCATATAAGTTAAATAAGCAGGCTTCAGTCGTGTCCAACTCTGTGCGACCCCATAGATGGCAGCCCACTAGGCTCCTCTGTCCTCGGGATTCTCCAGGCAAGAATTCTCCCTTCCTTTGTGGAACCTCCTTCCCCGAGTCTGTAAAACTCCAGCCCATGGTTCTCAGGGAATGACTTCAGGGAGCTTCAGGGAGGAGCACAGGACTCGGTCCCAGCCAATCTGAGTCCTGTATCAGGGCACATGACCCAGGGGGCCTTGGAAGTCCTTCCAGGGATTTTGCTAGAACTTCCAGAAAAGAAACACGTACCCCTCTGGGATGACAAGGTCTTACGAATAGTCAGTCAGGAGCCAACACAACTGTCTTTCCCACCAGGCAGCGAGAGCCCACAGAGAGTGAAGCCAACACAGGAGAAAGAGTTGAGTAAGAAAGAGAAGCCTGGAGCTGCAAATATCATGGGAGACCCCAAAGGCAACTGACTGAGGCCTGCTCTCCACCTGCACCCTTATCCACCTATTGCTTAAGCCAGTGTTCTTGGGTTTTTGTCTCCTGGGTCAGGAAGATCCCCTGGAGAAGGAAATGGCAACCCATTCTAGTATTCTCGCCTGGACAGGGGAGCCTGGAGAGCTACATAGTACATGGGGTCACAAAAGAGTTGGACACAACTTAGCGACTAAACAACAATAAACCAAAAGAGCAAGTGACTAGGGCTGGTGAGTTTCCTCACCCACTTCTCCTTTCCTGGGTAAACTGCCTGAGGGTAAGAACTTTCTGAAGGAAGCTACTGGCTCTTTGGGGCTTTCCTGGTGGCTCAGACAGTAAAGAATCTGCCTGCAATGCGGGAGACCTAAGTTCCATCCCTGGGTTGGGAAAATCCCCTGGAGAAGGAACTGGCGACCCACTCCAGTATCCTTGCCTGCAGAATTACATAGAGAGAGGAGCCTGGTGGGCCACAGTTCATGGGGTTGCAAACAATCAGACACGACTGACACTTTCACTACACCAGTTCTCAGTATACCATGTTCAGAAGGCACTTACAACCTTCCCATTCTCTCTTGAGTACATACGTTGATGAACATAGATGAGACATCTTGCAAGTCTCCCCCTGGGCCCCTCCTCAAGTGGTTTGGGGGCTGAAACTAGCCTTGAATTGTTGCCTCACTCAGCCTACCTTTCCATGCACAGATGGTTTGGGAATAGCCACTCCAACAACATTTAACCCACCTTGGTGTGTGGCAGGATCGGAGAGCATAAAGGGTGGGGGGAATGGGACACGATCCCAGACCTCAGGGATCTTGGATTCCGTTGGAAAGGTGGAGTGTGTTTGGGTGAGCAGACAAGATCCCAAGTGACAGTAATAAAATGTCAGGTCATCATCAGTGACAGGAGGGAGTCTGGGTTGGAGTCTGGTCACCCTGTAGGTGACTGGTCTGGGGCCTGCACATGTTAACACCATGCCCTGCGGACACAGCCTGCATTCTCACTGCCTCCCTCTCAGCCTGATCCCCCAAGGGGAGAAAATAAACTTTCCCGTCCTTGCCCGATCAGCTGAGCTTCCCCAGCACCAACACAGAACAAAGTAAATTACCTCATGTCAAGCTCCATTTTATTCAATTATGGCAGGGAGCGCCCCCATCGCTGATGCGATTCAAGCGAGAGGCCCTCCCCATCTCCGAAAGCAATTATGAGATTTCATGCACCACACTGCGATTCCTCAAGGGTTCATCTGACAGGGTTTTCTCTCTCCATATGGCGTGTGCTGTCAGTATGGAAACAAGGATGCTGTAAACTCATAGCACAGTAAACACCATGTGATTCCAACACAAGCTGTCAGCACCTTAGTTCTGACTGTGCCTCTCCCAGCTGTACAGAGAATCCCAGGCAAGAAAGCCATGTGCCGGGAGCCCAGGAAGAAAGAAGAAGATTAGCAAGCATCTACTGGGATGTTTCCTTAACTTGAAATAAAGATAAACGGACCTGTCCTCTGAGGAAGTGCAACCACCACTAAGATCGAAGGGCAAAGGCTGCAGTTCCTTTAGAGACAGAGAAGGAGGCCACAAAACAAAGAATAGGAATCTGAGGGTTGATCGAGGCGACAGGAAGAGGTGTGGATCAAAGTTCTTAATGCGTCAAGAGAAAGTCCAAGGGGCAGGTCACTTCCAGAAAGTCAGAGGAGACTGCAGTTTAAGGCACAGGTTGCTCTGTGATATCGATAGATCTTCTGAGCGGATCCTTCCTAGTCAGTTTCTGTGGAAGCTGGGCATGTTGTAGAAATGCCCACAGCCCTTCTCCCAAGGGTGTCCTGGGGGGTTTGGTGGGGAGGAGTTCCCCGCACAGAAGGGCAGGGATCTCTCTGGCCTCTGAATCTCTTTCTTAGACTGGGAGGCCCTGGAATGCTGAGCACACAGGCAGGCACACACCAGCTTTTCTGAACATGAAAATTCTGCTTTTGGCTACATTGCTCATTGATCTTTCCCTCCAAGACAGAAAGAGCCTGTTGTTATGTAAGATATGACAGGCATCGGGCTCCCGGCCCCCAAAGTATTCAACAATCATCTAATCATTCCAGCCTATTCTTTGGGTCCTTCCTTCATTCAACAAACTCTCTTCCAAGTTTTCCTGCTTTATGATACCAGAAGGTTCCTTCAATTTTCATATACTCTTATTGAACTGAACACCCGGTGGGGGTGGATGGTGTGGATGAGTGGATGGGAGGAGACACACCTCATACCCACTGGCGGGTTAAAGATCCAGAAGCAGGCTTGGGGTTAACAGCTGGCCATCAGCTAAGACCAAGATTAGGGGTGTGGTCTTTGTGATGTGACATTTGACCTTGGCTGTTGTAGCATTGGTCTGGTGGACATAGAAAATTGAAGCAGGGTCCAGAAAGCCCATTCTAAGCTCTGAACTTATAGTGCCCTAGGTCAAGGGGCAGACTGTACCAGGGAGGGCTGAGGCCCACCAGCACACAGGAGGGTGGGGGGTGGGGGATGTGCTGGAAAGGCAGGCTGGGTTCAGACAGGAAAGAGCTGGATGCCAAGGCCAAGGAGACTGGATGGATTCCCCATCCCACGGAAGCCTCAGTGATTCTAATGAGCACAAATGAATTCAAGTGCAATGCATGGGAAGGTGGACAAAAATGGGGAGGGAGCAGCGAGTCTGAGACATTTACAGAAGAGGTCGCTGGTTTGGGAGCCATTCCCACCCGTGGTTCAAGCCCTGGCCTTTGGGCAGGGAGGGTGCAGCCTGTGCGGTTGCGAGATCCTACTTTGGTGAGAAGCCCAACTGAACTGACTTTAAGGAAACCACATGTGTCGTTTGTTTCTTCAAGGGCTTGACACCTCCCAAGCATGCCCATAGCTGGCCGGGGAAGACAGGGGTGCCGCTCCGTCCTGCAGCACACTGAATTCCTGCCAAAGGGGCCTCGGACAGAACCACTGTCCTCTTAGCAAGTTCACAGACCCTGGCTGAGCCCCTTCTGGGCACTGCATACTGGAGCCTGTCAGGGCACCCCTTAAAGGAGGCTCCCCTCCCCCAGGCTTTGTCTTTGTTCGAGCAGTTTGCTTACCTGTCCTGCTGAGGCAGGACGGAGGAAAGATCACAAGTAGGGCTGGTCACTGCTCAGCTGTGAACAAAGCTGCAGGGCATGGCTATGGGAAACATCCCAGCTGAGGGGCACACACATAGCTCTCCTGACTTAGGTGAGTTTCATGGGTGGTGCCCATGGGAGGGCTCACTGGAGCATGGGAATGAGAGGGACAGGGCTTGCCAAAGGCAGTGCCAATAGTTAAGCACAGGAGAGAGGCTGAGTGCTGGGGAAGGAGGTGGTCAAAGTCAGAAAAACAGGGCCAGAGGCTAGGAGGAGGCACAGGGAGAAGCCACACTGCATGGCTAAGACAAGCGTGTTATGGCAAAAATGCAGGGCTAGGTCTGCGACCACTGCAGGGAATTTTCAAGAATGGCTTAAAGTACATGGAGGTTCCTCCAAAAATGAATATGATCCAGGAATTCCACTGCTGGCTATTTATCCAAAAAAATTAAAATCAGTATTTCAAAGAGGAATTTGAATTTCCATGTTCATTTCAACAGTATTCAGAAGAGCCAAGATGCGGAAGTTAAAGAGGTTAGGTAACTTGTTTGAAGGTTCCTGAGTCCCAGGAGGTATAATCAAAAGATGTCTAAATTTCGGGGTGGTGGTGGTGGTGGTGGTTTAGTTGCTAAGTCATATCCAACACTTTGTGACTGCATGGACTATGGCCCATCAGGCTCCTCTGTCCATGGGATTTACCAGGCTAGAATACTGGAGTGGGTTGCCCCTGGGATTGATACTGTATCTCCTGTGTCTCCTGCACTGGCAGGCAGACTCTGTACCACTGAGCCACCAGGGGAGCCTGTTGTTGTTCTTGCTGTTGTGGTTCAGTTGCTCAGTCGTGTCTGACTCTTAGTGACCCCATGGACTGCAGCACACCAGGATTCCCTGTCCTTCACCATCCCCTGGAGCTTGCTCAAACTCATGTTCATTGAGTTGGTGATGCCATCAAACCATCTCATCCTCTGTTGTTCCCTTCTCCTCCTGCCTTCAATCTTTCCCAGCATCAGGGTCTTTTCCAATGAGCTGGTTCTTCACATCAGGTGGCCAAAGTATTGGAGCTTCAGTGTTGGCATCAGTCCTTCCAATGAATACTCCAGATTGATTTCCTTTAGGACTGACTTTCCTTGATCTCCTTGCAGTTTAAAGGATTCTCAAGAGTCTTCTCCAACATCACAGTTCAAAAGCATCAGTTCTTTGGTGCTCAGCTTTCTTTATGGTCCAACTCTGACACCCATACATGACTATGGAAAAAAAACCATAGCTTTGGCTATATGGACTTTTGTCAGCAAAGTAATGTCTCTGCTTTTTAATATGTTGTCCTGGTTGGTCATAACTTTTCTTCCAAGGAGCAAGCATCTTTTAATTTCATGGCTACAGTCACCATCTGCAGTGATTCTGGAGTCCAAGAAAATAAAGACTCTCACTGTTTCCATTGTTTCCCCATCTATTTGCCATGAAGTGATGGGACCGGATGCCATGATCTTAGTTTTTTGAATGCTGAGTTTTAAGACAGCTTTCTCACTCTCTTCTTTTACCTTCATCAAGAGGCTCTTTAGTCTCTCTTCACTTTGTGCCATAAGGATGGTGTCATCTGTATATCTGAAGTTACTGATACTCCTCCCCGCAATCTTGATTCCAGCTTGTGCTTCATCCAGCCCAAAATTTTGCATGATGTACTCTGCATACAAGTTAAATAAGCAGGGTGACAATGTACAGCCTTGACGTACTCCTTTCCCAATTTTGAAACGTCTATTGTTCCATGTCCGGTTCTAACTATTGCTTCTTGGCCTGCATACAGGTTTCCCAGGAGGGAGGTAAGGTGGTCTGGTATTCCCATCTCTTCAACAATTTTCCACAGTTTGTTGTGATCCACACAGTCAAAGGCTTTAGCATAGTCAGTGAAGCAGAAGTAGATGTTTATCTGAAATTCTCTTGCTTTTTCTATGATCCAACGGATGTTGGCAATTTGATCTCTGGTTTCTCTGCCTTTTCTAAATCTAGCTTGAATATCTGGAAGTTCTTGGTTCATGTACTGTTGAAGCCTCACTTGGAGAATTTTGAGCCTTACTTTGCTAGCATGAGTTGAGTGCAATTGTGCAGTAATTTGAACATTCTTTGGCATTGCCTTTCTTTGGGATTGGAATGAAAACTGATCTTTTCCAATCCCATGGCCACTGCTGAGTTTTCCAAATTTGCTGGCATATTGAGTGCAGCACTTTCACAGCATCATCTTTCAGGATTTGAAATAGCTCAACTGGAATTTCATCACCTCTACTAGCTTTGTTTGTAGTGATGCTTCCTAGGGCCCACTTGACTTCATATTCCAGGATGTCTGGTTCTAGGTGAGTGATCACACCATTGTGGTTATCTGGGTCATGAAGATCTTTTTTGTATAGTTCTTCTGTGTATTCTTGCCACCTCTTCCTAATGTCTTCTGCTTTTGTTAGGTCCATACTGTTTCTGTCCTTTATTGTGCCCATCTTTGCACCTGTGGTATCTCTAATTTTCTTGAAGAGCTCTCTAGTCTTTTTCATCCCATTGTTTTCCTTTTTTTTTTGCATTCATCACTTAGGAAGGCTTTCTCATCTCTCCTTGCTATTCTTTGTAACTCTGCATTCAGATGGGTATATCTTTCCTTTTCTCCTTTGCCTTCAGCTTCTCTTTTCTTCTCAGCTATTTGTAAGGCCTCCTCAGACAACAATTTTGCCTTTTTGCATTTTTGTGGGGATGATTTTGATCACTGCCTCCTGTACAATGTTATGAACCTCCATCCACAGTTCTTCAGGCAGTCTATCAGATCTAATCCCTTGAATCTATTTGTCACTTCCACTGTATAATCATAAGGGATTTGACTTAGGTCATACCTGAATGGCTTAGTGGTTTTCCCTACTTTCTTCAAGTCTGAATTTGGCAATAAGGAGTTCATGATCTGAGCAGCAGTCAGCTCCTGGTCTTGTTTTTGCTGACTGTATAGAGCTTCTCCATCTTCAGCTGCATAGAATATAATCAATCTGGTTTCGGTATTGACCATCTGGTCATGTCCATGTGTAGAGTCTTCTCTTGTGTTGTTGGAAGAAGCCATCTGCTATGACCAGTGCATTCTCTTGGCAAAACCCTGCTGGCCTTTGCCCTGCTTCATATTGTACTCCAAGGCCAAATTTGCATGTTACTCCAGGAATCTCTTGACTTCCTACTTTTGCATTCCAGTCCCCTATGATGAAAAGGACATCTTTTTTTGGTGTTAGTTCTGAAAGGTCTTGTAGTTCTTCATAGAACTGTTGAATGAAAACCACAATCACAGAAAACTAACCAAACAGATCACATGGATCACAGCCTTGTCTAACTCAATGAAACTATGAGCCATGCCACATAGGGCCACCCAAGACAGATGGGTCATGGTGGAGAGTTCTGACAAAATGTGGTCCACTAGAGAAGAGAATGGCAAACCACTTCAGTATTCTTGCCTTGAGAATGCCATGAACAGTATGAAAAGGCAAAAAGATATGACACTAAAAGATGAACTCCCCAGGTCAGTAGGTGCCCAATATGCTACTGGAGAATGAAGAAACAGCTCCAGAAGGAATGAAGAGGCTGAGTCGAAGTGGAAACAACACCCGGCTGTGGATGTGTGTGTGGTGGTGAAAGTAAAGTCTGATGCTGTAAAGAACAATATTGCCTAGGAACCTGGAATGTTAGGTCCATGAATCAAGGTAAATTGGAAGCGGTCAAACAGGAGTGGTAAGAGTGAACATCAACATTTTGGGAATCAGTGAACTGAAAGGGGCAGAAATGGGTGAATATCTACTACTGTGGGCAAGAATCCCTTAGAAGAAATGGAGTAGCCATCATGGTCAACAAAAGAGTCTGAAATGCAGTACTTGGGTACAATCTCAAAAACGACAGAATGATCTCTGTTCATTTCCAAGGGAAGCCCATGGAATACAATATAATCTGAAAATATATATGTAACTGAACCACTTTGTTGTATACCTGAAACTAACACAATATTATAAAACAATTATGCTTCCAATTTAAAAAGAGAGAGAGAATGACTTAAAGAAAATGGATAGGTTCTTCCCTGGCAGTCCAGTGTGGTAAAAACCCCAACCTTCCAATGCAAGGGGCACAGGTTCAATCCCTGGTTGAGGAACTAAGTTTCCACATGCCAGGCAGCACAGCCCTACCCTCCACCAAAAAAAAAAAAAGAAGAAGAAGAAGAAGAAGAAGAAGAAAGAAAGAAAGGAAAAAGAAAATGGACAGGAAGTAATAGGCTGCTTGGGGATAGAAGTGAGACACAAAGAGACACAAGTCAGCAGTGTTAACTGAGGGGTTCAGCCGGTAAATTTATTTGGTGATGAAGGTCACTGTCTGAGAACACATGTGCAAGCATGCCAACACATGCATACAGATTTGCAACACATATGTCCTAGGTTTTAGGCAGAGCCAAGCCTACCTCAAAAGTCGGGCATGACTCTTACCAAGTTATCAACCAACAGAGGGCACACCAAGACAAGAGGCCCCATGCTCACCACCACTTTGGGATGTGTGGGTGTTTGCTCAGAGCCCCTTGTGTCTCCCAGCCTGTTCTCACAGTAAGCCGTTGATGGTACCCACACCTCAGGCCCACTGTGAAGGACCCCGGCTAGAGACGACATGTGGTGGTGGTGGTGGTGTTTTAGTTGCTCAGTCGTGTCTGACTCTTTGAGACCCCATGGACTGTAGCCCACCAGGCTCCTCTTGTCCATGGAATTCTCCAGGCAAGAATACTGGAGTGGGTGGCCATTTCCTTCTCCAGGGACTAAATGTGTCCCTTCTCCCTATTCATATAAAGAAACCTAATGCCCAGGGTGATGGTATTAGGAGGTGAGACCTGGGAGGTAACTAGGTCATGAGGGTGGAGCCCTCATGAACGGGATTCGTGCCCTTTTAGAAAAGGCCCTGGAGAGCTCCCTCACCGTGTCTTCCCTGTGAGGTCACAGCAAGAAGATGTCGTTTATGAACTGGCACCTGGACTTCCAGCCTCCAGAACTGTGAGAAATAAACTTATGTTTATGGGAATTCCCTGGTGATCCAGGGGTTGGGACTCCATGCTTTTACTGCCAAGGGCCCAGGTTCAGTCCCTGGTCTGGGAATTAAATCCTTCAAGCCTTATGGCCTCCCGGAAAAAATCCACAATAAACAAACAAACAAAACCCTGTTGTTTATAATTCACCCAGGCTGTGGCATTCTGCCCAAATGGACTAACGTGCTATCCTGTCTTAGGCACGTCCCTGAACCTCAGGCCCAGTACCCCTTGCATCACACGGGCAGTCAGAACATCACACGGCAGTCAGAGGATAAACAACACACTGAGTGTCCAGGCCATTCTCAGCATATCGCAGGCCCTGCACAAATGGTAGGCCTTCCTAGGTGGCTTAGCGGTAAAGAATCTGCAAGCTGATGCAGGAGACATGGGTTTGATCCCTGGGTCAGGAAGATCCCCCAGAGAAGGAAACGACAACCCCCTCCAGTATTCTTGCCTGGGAAATCCCATGGTGAGAGGAGGCTGGAGGCCTATAGTCCACAGGGTCACAAAAGAGTTGGACATAACATAGCAACTAAACAACAACAACACAAATGGTAGCCTTTCGGATATCACCTCTCCTCTACAAGACTAGGAAGATTCAGAAGGGATATCACCTCTCCTCTACAAGACTAGGAAGATTCAGAAGGGAACTGAGATGCAGCCAGGGAAAGCGGGGCTGACTCTGCATTAGCACCAGAGATGGCAAACCCAGCCACTCCTCCTGACGTTGCTGAGCCCCGGGAAAGGCAGGGGCCAGGGCTTTGCAGCCCTTCTCCCCCTCCTCCAAGCCTCTCTCTCAGAGAGAAGCCACACGTGTCCCCTCAGCACATGGATGGCGTTAAAATCTCACA
Organism: Ovis aries; assembly: GCF_016772045.2. NCBI lineage: Eukaryota > Metazoa > Chordata > Mammalia > Artiodactyla > Bovidae > Ovis > Ovis aries. The sequence continues at coordinate 39,036,807 of NC_056075.1, read as the reverse complement.
ACCCACAGTCAATTCGTGCAAGACTCACGACCCCCAGTGGACTTAGAAACAGGAATGATATTGATAGTGAAGATAAATAAATGCTGTCACTGTTTTCATTCTTTTCGAGTGACATGAGATGGGAACATACTTTCTTAATTAAGAGCCTGTGGTATGTGGATTCTTGGAGGGTCACCAGATTTTCCCAACTGAAAGCCAGAACTCAGGCTGTGGGACTGCATGGCTCCCCTCGTGGCTACAGACCTAAGCAAGGGAGGCCGCCACCCCTCCCTCCTGAGGTAGCCTCAGTCCCGAGAGGATGGGGAGCAAGGAGAAGCTGGGGTGGGAGGGGGCGTCGACCCCAAAACCAGCTTGGGATTGTGTTTGTTGTTGCCCCAGGCACTCCTTGAACTTGGGCCAAAGAAAATGCACGTTCCATTTCAGAAGTAAGAGCAAGAGAGCTTCCTGAGGAAATGGGAATGCTAACACCGGAGCCCTTGGAAATGAAACCACATGTTTATTGTACATGGAGGGGAGTTGGGGTTAGGGGGGGGGGGGGCGTCCAAAAGTAATTCCTGGAGCCATCTCTCTATCAACTGGACGTTTTGTTCCTCTCTTTCTGTTTCCTTTCATTTTATTAAACACCATTTTACTGAAATACCAGGTTTTATTGTTCTGGTTTTTTTCTTGTTGGGGGCAAGGGTCCCAGTAGGTCCCTAGGCAATTGAGGAAAACAGACTGGAGGAGTCTGGATCAGACCGAGGCCTCGAGCCCCGCCCTCCAGGTCTAAGATGATAAACAGCTTTCTTTCAAAAATTCCTGCCAACGCTGGGAAAACAATCGGGCGTTTGCTCTGAGGAAAAGGCTGTCTGACGTTTGAAAGGCAAGATAGCATCACGGATAACGGCAGTTCTTCACAGCCCGCCTCTTGGAAGAAGCAGGAGAGGAAAAAGGAAACATTTGGTATTTGGTTAGCAACAGCCGAGTGGGTTCCTATTGCTTCAAGAAAGATGTTTTTATGTGAATAAAAAATGACATATGGCACATTACACAAACACACCCAAACCCAGCCCCATCTTCCTGCACTTTCTGTCACCCTCGTTTTGGTTTCGAGTTCTACTGAATGTCTTGTACTTGTCACATGTCTCTGGAGGACCAAAACTATTAAGCCTGAGTTTTACAAAGTTAGCGACACCCGGAAAAGTCGCACGTGAAACCCACCACTGAGTCGGGTGTTTGGGGTCTGGGCTGCCAGGTGGGGGAAGGGAGGGAATATGGGGTGGGGGAAGGAGGAGGAAAAGAGGGTCTGCGCTGAGGATTTGTGAAAGAAGAAGGAGTGGGAGGGGGCTGAAGTGTGTTTTGGGGGGCCCTGGTGCGGCAGCCCAACCAGCCCCACCTCTGCTCTGAATCCACTGGCTGCAGTCAAAGCCCAGGAGGAACCTAGAGCCTGGGGAAGGGCTGAGGGCTGAGTTGAACAGGACGCCAAGCCGCCATTGTCACTGCAGGGCCCCCTGGGTGATGATGGGGCCCTAGAGTCATGCAGTGACCTCTCCCTTATCCTTGCAGCCAAGAAAAGCAGAGAGTTTAGATACTTCCTTGCAATGAGAATGAGAGGAAGAATTGGGTGGGTAAGTAGAGCAGTAGAGTGGCGGAGGTGGGCCTGGGGAATGGCCAGGGGGGCACAGATACTGTGTGGCCGTGACTTGGATGCCCAGCATGGGGGAAGAGCTGGGAACAGATTTGGGACCTGGGGTCCACGCTTGGCTTTCTTCCTGAAAAGCTGAAAGTGTTAGTTGTTCAGTTGTGTCCAGCTCTTGTAACGCCATGGGCTGCAGCCAGCCAGGCTCCTCTGTCCATGGAATTCTCCAGGCAAGAATACTGGATTGAGTAGCCTTTTCCTTCTCCAGGGGATCTTCCTGACCCAGAGATCAAACCAGGTCTCCTGCATTGCAGGTGGATTCTTTACCATCTGGTGGCTCAGACAGTAAAGAATCTGCCTGTAGTGTGGGAGACCTGGGTTCGATTCCTGGGTTGGGAAGATCTCCTGGAGGAAGGCATGGCAACCCACTCCAGTATTCTTGCCTGGAAAATCCCCATGGACACAGAAGCCTGGCAGGCTACAGTCCATGGGGTCACAAAGAGTTGGAGATAACTGAGCAACTAAGCACACACAGGGATTCTTTAACATCTGAGCCACCAGGGAAAACCTGGCCATCTCTAAATCAGTAGCCTGAAACACTGGACCCTGAGCCCTCTCCCAGGCTGAAAGCCCCCTACTCTGTGACGGTAAGACTGCCTCAAGGGAAAAGCATGCCAACCACCAGGCATCAGCAGAAAGGGCATTTGGTTCATCAGCAGTGGAGGCTCCTAAAAACACCCTGCACAAAGGAGACAACTGATGTGTGTGACCTGTGGCTGTTTCTATTTCTTTAGATTTTAAATATTTACAAATGAGGATAAAACAAGTTTTCAAAAAACATGGCTGCATGATCTGAGATTAGGAAGTCCCTGGCAAGCAAAGGAGATGTGACCCCCAGACGCCTGCCTTGGGGCGCAGGGTCTGGGCTCCACGTGGGTGCTCAGAACCGTGTCGGGCCAGCAGCAGAGCCTCCCAGGAGTCACACCATGCCCACTGGGGTGCGGTGCCTGGGAAAGCCCGGCGGAGCGTGAATGCTGCTCTGTGCCTGCTGACCGGGGCCTGCCTTCACTCATGTTCTGCTCACAACCATCCTCTTAGAGCCACATCCCTTCTACAAGCTTTTCTCCTCCTGGAAAAGAAATTTCCATGTGGATACAAGCGACTTTAGAAATTGAAGTACACAGGCCACACCCAGGTCAACTGGATCAAATCTCAGGAGATGGCGTCACTAGTTTTTAAAGCTCCCCAGGAGTTTCCAAGGACTAGTTCATCATTTGATCCCCAGCAACTGGAACAGTGCCTGGCCAAGCAAGAGCACAGGTGTATATGTAAAACAAATGACTGTAAAATGAAACAGATGAACAATGTGAAGTCGAGGCCATAAGCCTCCTCCAAGCGAGGGAGTAAAAATCCTGGGCCCACACTCCCTCGACCCCCTCCCACCACGAGTGGTTGATCTGCCAGAAATGCAGGTCTCCCTGAAAAGACTGGATGATGAAGAGCTGTTCCTAGCAGGGCTTCCATCTAAGATTAACAGAAGAACCCGTGAGGTGTGCGAGGCTCTGAGTGCCCCGGCTGGGCCAGGCCATCTGCCACAGTTGTGGTGGGCCCATGGCAGACCCAGGAGCGAGGTGGGCCCAAATGCCTTCCAGAGAGCTCAGTCGGACCCATGGGGCTGGGGCCAGGGGACCAGACTCTGCCTCTGGCTTCTCCTCTGATGCCTGTATGATTCCAGACCCATTAGTCTGCTCTCTGGACCTCAGTTTCCCCTTTTACAAAATGAAGCTGATAAACTAGGAAAGCATAAATGTCCCTGCCTTCCAGCTTGGTGGTCCACAAGCCAATGCCTGGGGGGCGGGAGTGGTGATGATGCAGACATCGAAGAGGACTTTTTCCTGCATCAGAGCCCCATGCAGAGTTCACGGCTGTTGAGGTCTTTGAGCCCACCTGGCTACTGTCCTTGCACTTGTGGCCAGAGCAGGCAGGAGTTAAATGGCAGCACTTCCCGAAGGCCAGGGAACAGCGATGCCCCGGGGCCAGGGTCCCTGGCTGCCATCTCAGCCCTGCCAGTTTGCTGCAGGGTCCCAAAGCTATGACACCCCCCACCTCCGTGCCTCAGTCTATCCTGAGAGCTTTTCCTGTTTGAGCCTGAATGACCATGCCTGACTCACCTTTACTGTGGGCTGCTCTAGCCCGCCCAGGAGGACAGCAGGGAGGCATGGGGGCTCTGAAGCCTCAGAGGCTGTGCCCATTGTGCCATCCGGGGCCCCAGGGCCTGGCTTTACCTGGAGTGATGAGCTAATGAAGCAAAAGCCGCAGGAGGGCAGGGCCAGGAAGCGGCTGGTCAGGCAGGAGCCAAGGCAAACAGCAGGCTCCATGCAGAGGCGGCCCTGCTTCTTCCTGGGCCCATGGCCAAGGCCCAGTGAAGTGCACAGCTGTGCCAGCTGAAAGTGGCTTGAGAAGCAAATGCCTGGGAAGGTAGAGGCAACGATGGTCTCTCTGAAGTCCTGATGTCTCGAGGTCCAAAGACACCCCACATCCTCTCCATACGATCCCCATCAGGGGCTTAGCCAACATCAGCTTGTGTACTTCTGGGAACAGGAAGCACTTCACCTACAAGGTGTCCAGTACTCTTTACCAGTACCATGTTAAGGGTCATTCTTATTTGGAGACCAAACCTGTCTTTCTCTAATATCTGCCTGTTTGTCCTTATTCCTGGGATTGTTGTGTTCAGTCATTAAGTCATGTCTGACTCTTTGCGACCCCATGGACCACAGTATGCCAGGCTCCTCTGTCTTCCACTATCTCCTGGAATTTGTTCAAATTCATGTCCATTGAGTCGGTGATGCTATCTAACCATCTCATCCTCTGTTGTCCCCTTCTCCTCCCACCCTCAGTCTTTCCCAGCATCAGGGTCTTTTCCAATGAGTCAGTTCTTCACATCAGGTGGCCAAAGTATTGGAGCTTCAGCTTCAGCAACAGTCCTTCCAGTGAATATTCAGGGTTGATTTCCTTTAGGATTGACTGGTTTGATCTCCTTGCTGTCCAAGGGATTCTCAAGAGTCTTCTCCAGTATCACAGTTCAAAGGCATCAGTTCCTTGGTGCTTAGCCTTCTTTATGGTCCAACTCTCATATCTGTACATGACTACTGGTAAAAACATAGCTTTGACTCTAAGGACCTTTGTAGGCAAAGTGATATCTCTGCTTTTTAGTACACTTTCCAGGTTTGTCATTCCTGGGACAGGGAGGGCAAATGTTTGTTAGTAGTTATTCTGTGCTCCTGGGGGCCTCTCTCAGATAAAAGTCCAATTCCACCAGCTGCCTCATCACAGCTTCTACAAGACCAGCTGTGCAACACACCCGAACTCTGTTTCCCCAAGAAACAGCCTGTGGAGGGCTCAGCCCACTGGTACCCAATCCAGGTCTTTGATATTTAAATGTGCAGCCATGTCAACTCTTCCCTTCAAGTCACCTTTGCTTAGCTTGGCCCCAGACCCCAGAGGGGCTAGGCTGGGAAGAGATGCACATATTCGCAGGCACATAGAGTTCACCTGGTACCGACATTATAGACAAGAAACAGGAGAGAGGTATACTGCTTCAGCAGAAAGCAACACAGAAAGGCAGAGTCTCAATCCAGATGTCTCTTAGCTGAGTTACAGCGAGGGTGGAGTTGGGACTTTAGACATGAATTCTCATAGAGTGCAGCTAAGCTGGTTTTCAGAAAGAGATGACTTTTGGGTCAGACAGTGACCGCCCCACTTCACCACCGGATGCGTCATAATAACAACTGAAGGGTAGCAATTAACAAGAATGGGGCACCTGCTGTATACCAAGCACCAAGAGACTCACTGCAGGTGCTTTTCTCTTGTAATCCTCCTAACAGCCCTAGGAAATAGATGCTATTATCAGCTTTTGCTTCAGATGAGGCACTGAGAAGGAGTTAGCATAAGGTCCCAGAGCTAGCAAGAGGTGGGGATGAGATCTGAACTCAACTCTCCCTGAAAACAGAACAACTCTTCTCCATCTCTTAGCTTCTAGGGATCCATGGCATCAGCTGGCAAAGGACTGGAACCTTGAGAGGTAGATGGCCCACACTGGTGCCCCACACCAAGGGCACTGTTTGGCAGGCTCTGGAGCTCACAGGGGAAACGGGCACCCCCTAAGCTGTATGCACCGTGATCTATTGGTCATTTCCACTCCCACGGGCCCAGGGCTGCTCTGCATACTCAATCCGGGGCTCCAGCCTCTAGAGACCAAGGCCTGGGGAAACCAGGGCAGGGCAGGGGCTGGCTGTCAGCTGGACAGCTACGCACCACCGGCTGGTCCAGCACAGGAGAATAATCTGGAACACCCCTCTCTCCCCTCGCCCTCCGGAATGCCCCCTCCCTGGAGCTCCTTCAGACTCATGCCGGGCCCACACCTGTGATCAAGCAACATGCATGCTGTCTCATTCCTTGGGCTGCGGTCCTCAGAGCTGACCTCCTCACTGCCCCCACCACCCCCAGCTGAGCCGTAAATTCTCTGCATCTCTGGCAGAGCCAGGGACAGTCTAGACACTTATGAGGTCACCAATAAATATACAATTGATTAAAGCAGGAGCAGCCATGAGAAATATTATTCACTAGGATCCTGTTTACACTTCCTTTGTCAAAACAAATCCCTCGCTCCTTGAAGGTAGAAACCTTAGAGTCCTGGGTGTTCAGAAGTAAATGCTTGGCTTTTAATAGGCTGCTGGCATTGCACTTCACAGCACATTCCTGTGCTCAGACCTACATCGAGGCAAGTCCTTAAGCCAAGAGGTGGTGATAGTTTAGTCACTAAGTCATGTTCAACTCTTGCGGACTGTAGCCTGCCAGGCTTCTCTGTCCATGGGATTTTCCAGGCAAGAATACTGGAGTGGGTTGTCATTTCCTCCTCCAGGAGATCTTCCCAACCCAGGGATCAAACTCATGTCTCCTGCATTGTAGGCAGATTTTTTTACCAACTGAGCCACCAGGGAAGCCCTAAGCCAAGAGGACAAGAGTCCAAACAGGGCTGGACCCCAGCTGGAGTGCGCAGAGCTTCCCTGCACGCCCAGCTCCCCACTCAGAGCCTGGCACGCAGTAACATTTGACGAGTGATTGAATGAATGATCTATTTCATCAATTTGCTAGCCTTTGGCTACATTCTAATTTCTCCCCGGGCTGGGTCAAGTTAATGAATGGATCTGCCACTTGGGAAAGCGAGCCTCTTCTCAACACTGGCATCGTCCTTCTTCATGACACAATCATGTCAGAACAGAGAAAGGGCGTGCTGGAGGGAGCAGGGACATGGGCCCTGTGGCAAACCTGAAGGAAAAGCCGGTGTGACACACTGCTTAGGGGGGGACACTGAGGACCAGGTAGGAGAAGGTCTGATCGTATTCATCACCGTAGGGCTTGCTGAGCCACTCAGCCGCTCTAAGGCTCCCTCCCGGTTTAGCCTTTTCAACAGTCCCTCCCAGGACCTGGTGTCTTGAACACGGTGCAAGGTAGTTGCTTCTGCCAGCCTGCAGGCTGGTGATGGATGCCATGCAGGTGTCTCCTATAAATCTTCAAGGGCCATCTCTGCATGGAGCCAAGTAGATACTTTTAATCATCAAGGGGTGGGGGGGAAAGCAAAATGCCTCCTGCATTTTCATTTTTATCTCAGTAAAACAGCACAATCAATTTGTCAGCAGGCAGTAACACTTCTTGCCAAATACCACTTATTTTAAACTAAAGCTTTCTCAGCTATACAAATACAGAAGAGAAGCACACAGAACCCGAAACACATGTTTTGCTTTCTTCCCTTCTTTCTTGAGTCCCGCGTATCTCATAACTGTCTAGACCTCGTAAGCTCTGTCTCAGCCTGGAGAAGCACCCTCTGGGAATACCTTTCCTCTTCTCTCTGACCACCAGGCTCCAAACAGACATTTCGACAGATACTTAATTGATGCTGAGCCTAATAGGTATCCTCCTCAGTTACTCAGCACGCGAGAGATAACTGGGAAAAAGACCAAGAAACCATGGGGATGATCAAAGAATACCACTGTGGTGAAACCTCTGTTTCTAACTGGTCTAAAAATGTAACCCATAATGGCTGTTTGTTTTCAATCATTCCTTGCCAAGAACAATGTTCAGATGATTGAAAAATTCCACCCTGGAACCTCAGATGCTCACTGATTTTTCCCTTCTGAGCACCTGCATGGAGGAAAGCTCTGCTCAGAAGATGGAACTAATAACGGGGACTGGTAAGCTCCGAACTCCTCACACTCAGTGAGCTGCCTCGGAATGCCCCCTGAGGACTTCGGAACTGGGCCTGGGTTCTGAGAGGTTGTTCTAGGTGCATCAGGGCCAGTTTGAGTAGGCAGCTAAGGCACAGAGAAGGGGAGGCAGAGACCCTCCCAGTGCATGGCACGAGGTAGGCCCTCAGTAATGCTCTCTATCCATCACTATTGCTAGAAGCAGCCACTGGAGATTTCTAGAATTTCCCAAAGCCACCCACTTCACTGACCAGCCAGGGGAGAGCTGAGCACAAACTATCAATAAAGGATGGACTGTGGGACCAAGGCCCACCCACCTGAGTCTCATCTACTAGAGCAGGCAGGGTTCCAGATGCCCTTTCGCCACCAAGAGGGAGGCTGAGGAGTGTCTTCAAACATTACGTACCCACCCGACCTCACTCAGCATGACCCACAGTGCTGTAGTAAGGCTCCCAAGGTCCCACAGTCCTCCAGCAGCCCTAGAACTTAAGCAAATAGAGGACAGTTTCCCTGGTGGAATTAAGGGACTCAAATCTCAAAAAGCAAGTGTTCAGTTCTAAAAATGGTGACCTGAAATGGAGAGCACTTTCCCTCCCTGCCCAACACAATTTAGCTTTCCATCTCTGTGATACAGGAGCTCCCCAGGTGGCTCAGTGGTAAAGAATCTGCCCGCCAATGCAGCAGACACAGGTTTGATTGTTGGGTCACAAAGGTCCCCCAGAAGAGGAAATGGCAACCCACTCCAGTGTTCTTGCCTGGGGAATCCTACAGACAGAGGAGCCTGGAACCAGATGAGATGGTTGGAGAGCATCACCAACTCAATGGACATGAGTCTGAGCCAACTCCAGGAGGTAGTGGAGGACAGAGGAGCCTGGTGTGCTGCAGCCCATGGAGTCGCAAAGAGTCAAACATGACTGAGCGACTAAACAACTCTGTGACATCCCGGGTAATCCACTCTTGATCCACCAGATAAAAGTTCCAGTATCTTCCTAAGTGATAGTTTGGAGGCTGAAAGTTTCTGAAGTCAGTAGAGCTTTTTTGCTGTGAATCACATCAAGTAAACACTCTGGTTCCAGGAACTGGAGGCAGTGCGCTGGAAACCACATGTGTTTTCCCAACATGAAGGAGCTGTGCACACTGCCTCATCTCAGCCACATCGGGCTCAGGTGTCCCTGGGGTTACTGAAGGGCACGGGGCAAGAAGCAGTCCCCAGGTGGCCATGCCAGCGCCTGGGGTGACACTGCCTCTCATACAAGGGCCAGGAAGGTGGGTGAGGTGCCTGCACTCAAGGGGCACACATCCAGGTGGCCTCTGATCCCGGGCCGTGGTTAAGTGGCTAAACACAAGATTGTATACAGGGCTACTAAGGGCTTCCTAAGAAATGATGTTCCTTTTTTTAAACATTGACTTCAACCTTGCAGTATGATTGCTTCTGATGGTCACAGAGCCCAGAGTGTGGACATTCTGCAGCTGGCGCCCACAAATTCCTGAAGGCAAGGGCTGCCTTTCGATTCTGAACCCCTTCAAACCTCACCCAGAGCTGGGCCTCTCTGTCACCTCTCCTCTCAGGAGTTCAACACAGGCGATCTTGAAACTTTGCTTGGGTGATAGCTTGGTTAAGGTCCCTCCCCAGCTTCAAGCTGGAAGTAGAGGGTCAGCCCTGCTCTGTTCTATTCCTGGCTGTGCTCCCCAGAGCCCAGAGCAGGGCCTGGGACAGGGCTGCTGCTGCTGCTAAGTCGCTTCAGTCGTGTCCAACTCTGTGTGACCCCATGGACTGCAGCCTACCAGGCTCCTCCATCCATGGGAGTTTCCAAGCAAGAGTACTGGAGTGGGTTGCCATTGCTTTCTCCGTGGGACAGGGCAGGTTCTCAGAAATGGAAGAATGAATAAATGAATAAGTGGGGCTTGCTGAATAAGTGCATAAGTGTGCCTGCTCAGTTCTCAGTCGTGTCTAACTCTTTGCAACTCCATGGACTGTAGCCCGCCAGGCTCCTCTGTTCATGGGGATTCTCCAGGCAAGAATACTGGAGTGGGTTGCCATTTCCTCCTTCAAGAGATCTTCCCAACCCAGGGATCAAACTCCAGTCTCTTGAGTCTCCTGCATTGGCAGGTGGATTCTTTACCACCGAGCCAGTTGGGAAACCCTTGCTGAATAAGGGAATGGTTTTAATCATGATGCAGCTAAGGCCTCTCCACTGAGGCAGTCAGAGAGCAGCCAAGGCCAGAGTGATAAGCCGGGGGTGGGGGGGGGGGCGGGGGGGGCCGGGTGTGGGGCGGGGGGGCGCGGGGCGCGGCATCTGCTCACAACCCCCATCTGTAAGAGACCCCTTACACGGTGGCTTGCACACGAGTGCTCAGCAACCCTGGAGCCCTAGGCTTGAAGACTCCATTCTTGCTGTTAATGCCACCCTGGACGATGGAGAGTTCTCCACCAGTGCTGAACAGAAAACCATACACTGCGGGTCTAAGGGACTCGCTGAGGTTAAACAGCGGCAGTAAGGGAACCGGGGCCTGAGTCCACGCCTTTTTGGTTCTTAAGCCCCTGGAGCTCCCAGTGAACACTAGGAAGGAAGGAAGCTCCCTGGGAGGCCCCTCACTGACCTGGAGAAACTCGCCCTTGGGAAGCAGAGGCAGGGAGGACAGCAACTTACTCCTCCCCCAAGAGGAAGCCACCACTTCCCACCAGAGATGAGGCGGCAGTCTCGGAAACACTCAGAGCCCTCCCTCAGGAGGAAAGGAGCCAGAGTGAGACCTGAGCAAAAGGCCCTGGGCCAGGAAGGGGAGAAGGCATGGGATGGGGGAGGGCAGATACCCCAGCTTCTTAATTAGGGGAGGTCGCAAGAGCTTCGAGCACTTTCACATGAGCTGCAAGACGCCCTCTTCGCTCTCAGATGGGCTGTGGCTTCAACTCCGAGGAGCAACTTATTAACACAGAGGCCAGCAGGGGCTGAGTGTGCTGAGGGACAGACATAGCAGAAGCCAAAGACACCACCAGCGGACAGACAGACAAACTCAGACTCTGCTTTGGGGCAGTGCGGGCACTGTGGTCCTCACAGAAGAAACGTGAGAAACAGGAAGTTCCACGGAAAGAGAGTCCCTTGAGCCTCCCTCAGCCTCCTCAGCCTCCCCCAGCCTCCTCTGCCTTCTCAGCCTCCCCCAGCCTCCTCTGCCTTCTCAGCCTCCCCCAGCCTCCTCTGCCTTCTCAGCCTCCCCCAGCCTCCTCTGCCTTCTCAGCCTCCCCCAGTCTCCTCAGCCTCCCACAACCTCCCCCAGCCTCCTCCTTTCTCCTCAGCCTCCCCCAGCCTCCTCAGCCTCCCTCAGCCTCCTCAGCCTCCCCCAGCCTCCTCCTCTCTCCTCAACCTCCCCCAGCCTCCTCAGCCTCCCCCAGCCTCCTCAAACTCCCCCAACCGCCCCCAGCCTCCTCCTCTCTTCTCAGCCTCCTCCAGCCTCCTCAGCCTCCCCTTCTCTCCTCAGCCTCCCTCAGCCTCCCCCTCTCTCCTCAGCCTCCCCCTCTCTCCTCAGCCTCCCCCAGCCTCCTCAGTCTCCCCCCTCAGCCTCCCTCAGCCTCTCCCAGTCTCCTCAGCCTCCCTCAGTCTCCCCCTCTCTCCTCAGCCTCCCCTTCTCTCCTCAGCCTCCCCCTCTCAGCCTCCCTCAGCCTCTCCCAGCCTCCCTGTCTCCCCCTCTCTCCTCAGCCTCCCCTTCTCTCCTCAGCCTCCCCCTCTCAGCCTCCCTCAGCCTCTCCCAGCCTCCCTCAGCCTCCCCCTCTCTCCTCAGCCTCCCCCAGCCTCCTCAGTCTCCCCCAACCTCTCCCAGCCTCCTCAGCCTCCCCCAACCTTCCCCAGCCTCCTCCTTTCTCCTCAGCCTCCCCCAGCATCCCCAGCCTCCTCAGCCTCCTCCTCTCTCCTCAGCCTCCCCCAGCATCCCCAGCCTCCTCAGCCTCCTCCTCTCTCCTCAGCCTCCCCAGCCTCCCAGCCTCCCCCAGCCTCCTCAGTCTCCCCCAACCACCCCTAGCCTCCTCCTCTCTTAGCCTCCTCCAGCCTCCTCAGCCTCCCCCAGCTTCCTTAGCCTCCTCAGCCTCCTCCTCTCTCCTCAGCCTCCCTCAGCCTCCCCCTCTCCTCAGCCTCCCCCAGCCTCCTCAGTCTCCCCCTCTCAGCCTCTCCCAGCCTCCTGAGCCTCCCTCAGTCTCCCCCTCTCTCCTCAGCTTCCCCCTCTCTCCTCAGCCTCCCCCAGCCTCCTCAGTCTCCCCCAACCTCTCCCAGCCTCCTCAGCCTCCCCCAACCTTCCCCAGCCTCCTCCTTTCTCCTCAGCCTCCCCCAGCATCCCCAGCCTCCTCAGCCTCCTCCTCTCTCCTCAGCCTCCCCCAGCATCCCCAGCCTCCTCAGCCTCCTCCTCTCTCCTCAGCCTCCCCCAGCCTCCCCAGCCTCCCCCAGCCTCCTCAGTCTCCCCCAACCACCCCTAGCCTCCTCCTCTCTTAGCCTCCTCCAGCCTCCTCAGCCTCCCCCAGCTTCCTTAGCCTCCTCAGCCTCCTCCTCTCTCCTCAGCCTCCCCCTCTCCTCAGCCTCCCCCAGCCTCCTCAGTCTCCCCCTCTCCTCAGCCTCCCCCTCTCAGCCTCTCCCAGCCTCCTGAGCCTCCCTCAGTCTCCCCCTCTCTCCTCAGCTTCCCCCTCTCTCCTCAGCCTCCCTCAACCTCCTCAGTCTCCCCCTCTCCTCAGCCTCCCCCAGCCTCCTCCTCTCTCAGCCTCCCCCAGCCTCTCCCAGCCTCCTCAGCCTCCCTCAGTCTCCCCCTCTCCCCTCAGCTTCCCCCTCTCTCCTCAGCCTCTTCAGTCTCCCCTTGTCTCCTCAGCCTCCCCCTCTCAGCCTCCCTCAGCCTCTCTCAGCCTCCTCAGCCTCCCCCTCTCAGCCTCCCTCAGCCTCTCCCAGCCTCCTCAGCCTCCCTCAGTCTCCCCCTCTCTCCTCAGCTTCCCCCTCTCTCCTCAGCCTCCCCCACCTCCTCAGGCTCCTCAGCCTCCCCCAGCCTCCTCAGCACTTTTTCTAGCCTGCTGACTGAATACCTACCACCGCCCCACACAGAACACATGTCTGCTATGGCCTCCACACAGGACCTGGGGCATGAACCCAAGCCTCTGCCTTGGGAGACCCACCTTCATTTCAGAAACACAGACACGGCAGGAAGTTAACATTTCTAAACCTGGCAATACGGATTCTCTTCACCAGCCACATCTGGCCTGAGTCTGAGAAGTGGGGACAGACACTGGGTGAGGAAGGCGAGAGAATTTATAGCAGGGGCTCCCTGTAGGGGCCACAGCAGCCCTGGGGGGCTGGCTGCCACATGAAGAGTCTGCTCCGCATATGTCTCTTGCTGTTGAAGGAGGGCTCCCTGTTTCTCAGTTCCACTTCTGCCCTCCTTTGCCCATCTTGGCCCAGCTGGAATTCCATCCCCTTCCACATTAAAGACCTGGAAATGCTCCCTAACGGGCTATATCAAGCAAGGTACAGCTGCCTCCCTGGGGCCAGGCAAGGACCAGATGGTCCCCTCTTACCACATTCTTGCCTGGAAAATAGGCACCCTCATCAAATCACTGGACTACATGTGGGATTGCCCTGAAATAAGCCAGACTCCCAAGTGGGTAAGCTTCACAAGCCCAATGTATGCACACACAATACACACCCAGACACACACACACCTCCTCCAGGAAGCCTTCTCAGATTGCCCCAGTCCTATCTCTAGGCTCCTGCACAATCACTGCAAATGACTCCTTTGATGAGCAGTAGCAGACATTTCCTGGTGTCATCTAGGGGCCCCCAAAGTATAGAAGGGGCTCGGGGTACATTATAGACTGTGCGCACTCCCTAAATTCCTACATGGAAGCCCAAACCTTCAGTGTGACAGTATGGAGACAGGGCGTTCAGGAGGATACTTAATGGCTAAATGCAGTCGTCAGGGTGCAGCCCTAATCCAAGGACTGGCGTCCTCAGAAGACGAAGAGACACACAGGTTGTTCGGGGTGTGTGTGTGTGCGCGCGCAGAGGAACGGCCGGGTGAGGACAGAGTGAGAAGATAGCCTTCCACAAGCCAGGAAGAGAGCCCGCACCAGAAATCAACTCAGTCAGTACACTGCCCTCAGACTGCTAGCCTCCAGAAAGGTGAGGAGATATGTTTCTGTTATTCAGCCTCTCTGCCTCATTCTGTCAGTGAGGTATTCACTCAGTGGTATTTTGTTAAGACAGCCTGAGCAGTCTAGGATAGGGTGTATGAACAAAAGGGCGAGGTTTGAAGTTCAGTTCTGCCCATTCCCAGTTCAATGATCTTGGACGAATCACTTGGCCTCAGTCTCCTGGCCTGTAAAGTGGGGTGCTAACTCTTTCTGCCCTGCCTGCCTCACTAAGAGGCCAGAAGAAGACCTTGGGTTCAAATCAGGAGAAGGGTAGGAAGAGCCGGGCTGGCATGGGAGATGCACACAAGTTCAATCCTGGCCCCACCATTCATCACCTGGGTGACCCCAGGCAAGTCACATGATCAGGGCAGCTACTGTCAGCAGAGTATCTGCTGACTGTCAGCTACGTCAGTGCCATTAACCAGCTGTCTCAGCAGAGCAATGGGGACGCGGATCCTGCTGCTCGTGGGAGTGACAGCCAGATGCTAACGTGGGCGCGGCATCCGGGCCAGGGCCAGCCATGCCCACTGGGCGGCCACCCCAGAAGGCTGCCTCCCAGCCCTCTCCACACCCCTGGCCCGGGGACACTCACTGGTGCTCCAGGATCTGGGACAAGCTGGCCCTTTGCTCCCTCGCCTCCACACGATAGGGAAATCAGCTGGAGCCTTGGAAAGAAGAGGCCAAGCCATCCCAGGCTATGCGTGGCATCGTCCAAGACTCACATACTTTCCACACTGAGGCCTCACCCTGAGGGGTGTGACTGATGCAGCCACCCCAAGAGGACCGGAATCTGCTCAGCACTCTGCCCAGGCGTTTGGGGGGCTGCCTCCACACCTTGTCCAAAATCCAGTCCCTTTGGGACCCAGGCTGCCAGGTTAAGAAGTGTGCCCCACCCCACCTACCCATCTGCCTGCTGATGGTGTGGTTCCTGACCACGGAGATGGCTTGTTACATAGAGGAGAAGTAGGGGTTACCTCACGGCCAAGAGGGCTGTAGCGGGGTGAGAGCTGGGGAGAACATAGGAAAAAATGCCTGCAGAGCAGTAAATGAAGGGGGCCAGCCGGGTGGGGGCAGGCTGTGTTTGCACTGGGCTTGCTACCCTTGAATGAGCCTCAGAACTTCCATGGCACATGGGGACTCAGGTCTCTGGAGGGCAGCCAAGCCAACATCAATCCAGACTCTAATCCTTTCCCCCCAACAAAGGGCAGGAGTCCAGGAGGCAGCGGTCAAGGTGTGCACCAGGATGGAACATTCCCCACCATTCCTGTCTGCAGTCATGGCCTTTCCAAACATCTCTCTGACCTCAAACACCAGCTGGCACAGTGGGACATTCCCATGAGTAGCCCAGCCTCTATCTCCCAGGGGACCAATCGGCAGACTGCACACAGGTCTCTCTGCAGGCGCCTTGTTGTTGTGCTGAGATGGTCTCCAGCTGGGCTCCTGGGAAAGTGCCCAGAGCAAGCAAAGGCCACAGCCCACCCGTTTGTCATTGTATCTTTGGAGCATAAACAAGCTTCACCTGCATTTATGGACAAATGGTGAAATCAGGGACTTCCCTGGTGGCCCAGTGGTTAAGAAGCCACCTTGCAATGCAGAGGACGCAGGTTTGACCCCTGGTCTGAGAACATGCAGTAGTCATGTATGGATGTGAGAGTTGGACCATAAAGGCTGAGCACCAAAGAATTGATGTGTTTTCCAATTGTGGTGCTGGAGAAGATGCTTGAGAGTCACTTGGACAGCAAGGAGATCAAACCAGTCCATCCTAAAGGAAATCAACCCTTTATATTCATTGGAAGGACTGATGCTGAAGCTGAAGCTTCAATACTTCGGCTAACTGATGTGAAGAGCCAACTCGCTGGAAAAGACCCTGATGCTGGGGGAGATTGAAGGCAAAAGGAGAAGGGGGTGACAGAGGATGAGATGGTTGGATGGCATCAGCAACTCAGTGGACATGAGTCTGAGCAAATTCTGGGTGACAGTGAAGGACAGGGAATCCTGACGTGCTGCAGTCCATGGGGTCACAGAGTCAGACACGACTTAGTGACTGAAAAACAACAACTGGGAACTAAGATCCCACACGCTGCAGGGCAACTAAACCTGAGCCCTGCAATGAAAGATCCCGCATGAGCCAACGAGGATCCCATATGCCGCTACTAGCACCCAAAGCAGCCAAATTTAATCAATAAATGTTTTTTTTAATGGTGAAATCACTATTCTTTACCCAGCCCTACTCTGTCATTTAAAATCACTCATAGATCACTTTCACTGCCTTAGACAGGGCAAGGCATTTCACATCGCTCACTCCCACTGGGCTGCAGGCTCTGTTCCGCCCCTCTCACACCTCACTAGTTGCACAGAATGTCTCCTCCCCTGGCCTAGCCTCACCCACAAGCTGTTCTTCAGCAGGCATGGAAGCTCCCTGCCCTGGGCTGGGTCTTCTTGGATGGGGCCATGGAGGTACCATGAGAAAGCCCGGCGCTGGTACACTGCAAAGGGGAGAACTGGCGGAACAAGTTTCGGTCAAGCAAAGCCTTTCTCTTTTTGTCAATTGTGAGAAGACAAATTCTCCTATAGACAGTGTTGAAACTTGTGAGAAAGGGGACCAGTTGTGGCTGGGCTGGGTCTGCTGGATGCTAAAGCATACAGGGGGTGTGGTTCTGCTTTCTTTTATTTATATGTTTTCTTTCGGCTGTGCTGGGTCTTTGCAGTGTGAGGGCTTCTCTGGTTGGAGTGTGTGGGCTTAGTTTCAGGATGTAGGATCTTAACTCCCTGACCAGAGATTGAACCTGGGTTCCCAGGATTGGGAACACGGAGTCTTAGCCACTGGACTACCAGGGAAGTCGCTGTTGTTTTTTAACTTTTGATATTTTTCTCTGTTCTTGGTTCTTCTCTCTGGATGGTCCTGAGACACAAATGGAAATAAGCCTAGGGTCAAAGAAGAAAGGAGGAGCCAGAAAAGCCCACAGGCTGCCTGAAGCTAAATTCAGGCAATGCCGGGAGAAGAAATCCATGCACGGATAAGGGGCTGATCTGCAGGGCATCAGGAAGGTGGGTACACAGGGCTCTGGCTAGTTCAACCTCGGAAATCAGACAGGACCCTAGAAATTAAGAAGATGTGAGAGCCATGAACATGGTCTAATGTTCAGGGCTCAGCGTCCGAAACCTGAGCACGGACAGTGGTGGAGAGAATAGAGCGGCGAGCAGTGGAAGAGCTAGGGGCAGGCACTGGCATAGCTGAGACTCGGAGCTCAGCCCTGAAGCCCTAACACGGTCTCTATAGGGCAGAAGTCATCCTCAGCAGGACCATTTTGGACTAGATATTGTCTAACATGACTGTGTCCCCTGGAGAACTTTTTCAAAAATACAAAATTCTGGGAACAGAGACGGATTCTGTGAAGCTTTGGAACTATTTATTTCCTAAACCTCCAAGGCGATTCTGATTTTAGCCTCTGCTCTAGGCTCCCTGATGGACCACTGACTTTCTATCTAACTGAGGAACAGAGTGTGTGGGCAAAGAAATGGTCATTATGTCCTTTCTGAGTTGCCCTCTGCAATCTGGCTTCCCAGGTGGCACTAGTGGTAAAGAATCCACCTGCCAATGCAGGAGACACGAGCTCAATCCCTGGGTGGGGAAGATCCCCTGGAGAAGGGGATGGCAACCCACTTCGGTACTCTTGCCTGGAGAATCCCATGGACAAAGGAGCCTGGGAGGCTACTGCTATAGCGTCGCAAAGAGTCAGACATGACTGAAGTGACTTAGCACGTCCGCACACACACCCACATGCATGCTGCATGCTGAGAATTTCTGTTTTGTCTAAGCTAACATCATACCCTGCCTGATAGAATTTACTATTTTTTTTTAAAATAAATTTCTGTTAGATGATTTTGTGCAACTATAGATTTTTAAAAAATTTGTTTATTTTTGGCTGCACTGGGTTTTCGTTGCTTCACTTGGTCTTCTCTAGTTGCAGCGAGTGGGGGCATCTTCACTGCGGGACACAGGCTTCTCAGTGCAGTGGTTGCTTGTGTCGCAGAGTACAGGCTCTAGGCCCTCGGGCTCCAGTGGCTGCAGCACGCAGGCCCAGCAGTTGTGCTGTGCGGGCTCTAGAGCACAGCTTCAGTGGCTGCGGTGCCCGGGCTTCGCGCTCTGCGGCATGTGGCATCCTCTTGGGTCAGGGAATGAACCCATGTCCCCTGCATGGGCAGATGAACTGTTATCCATGACGCCACCAGGAAAGTCCCCAGAATTTACTGTTCTTGAGGTCCTTTTCAGTCTGAACACAGCATCTACTCTTGCTGGTTCTTTGTCCCACAGAGCTGGGACCACCGTGTGGTGAGAAAATCCAAGCCACGTGGTAAAGGCACATGGATAGGAACAGAGGACCCATCGACAGCCAGCATCAGCTGCCAGACATGGAAGTGGACAGGTCATCCAAGCTCCAAGTCCTACACTGAGGCCTTGAACAACATGGGGCAGAAATAAGCCTGCTTTACCCCTCTTTGAATTCCAGACCCACAGAACCTGAGAACAAAGTAAATGGTTGTTCTATGTCACTACAAGACTCAGCCGTGCTAACCGGGAACATTCCCCAAGGTATTTAGTTCTAGTGCAATAGGTGCTTAAATATTTGTTAGGTTTATAACCGAAGAATTGATGCTTTTGAACTGTGGTGTTGGAGAAGGCTCTTGAGAGTCCCTTGGACTGCAAAGAGATCCAACCAGTCCATTCTAAAGGAGATCAGTCCTGAATATTCATTGAAAGGACTGATGCTAAAGCTGAAACTCCAATACTTTGGCTACCTGATGCAAAGAACTGACTCGTTGGAAAAGACCCTGATGCTTGGAAAGACTGAAGGCAGGAGGAGAAGGGGACGACAGAGGATGAGATGGTTGGATGGCATCATTGTCTTGGTAGACATGAGTTTGAGCAAGCTCCAGGAGCTGGTGAAGGACAGGGAAGCCAGGTGTGCTGAACGGAACCAATAACACATTGGCTAACATATTATAACTCTTCTAGAACCTACAGCCACTCTTCAGAAAAGTCCTGTGCCCTTCGTCGGGGTACCTTTGATCCCTCATTGGAACCAAGTCTCACTCTCCCATTTGCCACTGAATGAAAGCACCCAGTTCAGAGAGGGCTTCTGCCCCACCCAGTTCCTCAGAAAGCTAAGGGGTGTGGATTCCCTGAGATCCACCCTCAAAGCAAATAAGGGACTCAGCCCCCACTGTTTCCCAAACAAACATTTATAATGACCTGGGCTTGAGTGGCTGCCATTTTGTTTTCCTTGTAAACCAGGTACTTCCAGGACAAAAGTGACGTGGGGAGAAAAAGAAATTCCCAAACAGTACCTGCATCATCCAATCTAAAAATAAAGACAGTAGAACTGGTTTAAGACTGAGCAATGCCACGGCTAAAAACGCCGGGATGTATGATGACATTGGCGGGTAACTGGCCTAGGACCCGTGGACTTCAGCATCCATCGACCTGACATATCCCAGGAGTTGCCTGCTTTCCAAACTGCGTCAATTCCTGCTCACCCAGCCCCACCCAGCCTGTATTTCGGGAAGCCAGGGCTGGATCTACTAAATCCAAGAAAAAAGGGCTGGCTGAACATAGGGAAAGCCTGGATTTAGAGCTTTCATTAAAAAGTAATATGGACTTTCTATTTCAAGAACAGAATGTCTGACAGGGTTGCCAAGGAGAAGCACTTCAGGACTTGCCTAAATGGTAAATAGCAAGCCATTGTAATTAGCATATTAATAGCAGTTTGATTTCTAACGCCATATGAAAGCAGCTCTCCAGCCTCTCTATAATACTCTTTGCTTGGAGGTAATTACAGAACAAAGACTCAGCATTTGAGCGCAGAACCTTGCTCTCCCCAGCTCTGCCTCACATTGGCTGCATCAGTCTCCTGATCAAATGGAGACATGGGGGCCAACCCCCTCTCTTGCGCTCATCTTAGCTCTAACATTCTAACCACAATCTGACAAAAAGTGAAAATTCCCCTCAAAGTATAAGGGGAGCATTTCAGACCCCCAAAGAACCCAAATCTCAGCAGAGGGGGCTTCCGCCAAACAAGGAATGATCTTCCATGAGTGGGGCCCCAGGACAGCTTCTGCTTCACTGATATTAGAGACCTCTCCAAACTTGACATTCCTGGCAACTAGCCGGCATGCACCTCCAAGAGCTGAGAGTTGAGAAGTGCAAAGCAAACTCCACACTCATGCTCACCTGCAGGTGCCAGAGGGCAAGAGTGAGGATGATGACCAGGGAGTGTGCAGTTTCCGGAGTGCAGAACCCCACATCCACCTGGGGGCTCTGCACCCCACGCAGGGCTCTAAATGAGAGATCAGCTAAGCCAGAGATCAGCTCCCGGATGCAGTGAAGAGCTAGCTCCGCAGCTCCTGCTCTCATTGCACTGAGGGTGGAAGGCTGGAAGGCTGGTTTGTTTTGTACTCAAGAGTGACTCTTGTCTTCTCAGAAGGGCGGATGGGATGGTGAGCAGGGGGCTGCCTGGGGTAGCCTAATTGCTGCAAGTCTACACTCCAATTACACATCAAACAAACATGTGGAACAGTGCAAAGCAGACCAAGCTTATGAGGTCACTCCAGAAGCAGGTCCCAGGTCAGAGGAGGCTTTCTCCTCTCCACTTAACTGCTGTCTCCTGCACAGCTTCAACTGGAAGCAGCTCACTCTACCAGAAGCACCCTGCGGACAGGACTTTTGTTTTCCATGAACATACACCTAGCGCACAGTAGGTAGCTTCTCCTATAACAAGGGCTGGCCAACAAGATGAAGAAAGGCTGGGTTAGATTCACCTTCTGGAAAAGCTCCTTCAAGGTGGATGACTCATTGAGAAAACATTGACTATGCTAAAGCCTTTGTGTATATCACAACAAACTGTGGAAAATTCATAAAGAGATGGGAATACCAGACCACCTTCTCTGTCTTCTGAGAAACCTGCATGCAGGTCAAGAAACAACAGTTAGAACTGGATACGGAACAACTGACTAGTTCAAAATTCGGAAAGGAGTATGTCAAGGATGTATATTGTTACCCTGCTTATTTAACTTATATGCAAGGTACATCATGTGAAATGCCGGGCTGGATGAATTACAAGCTGGAATCAAGACTGCCGGGAGAAGCATCAACAACCTGAGATGTGCAGATGATACCACTCCAAAGGCAGAAAGAGAAGAGGAACTAAAGAGCCTCATGATGAAAGTGAAAGAAGAGACTGAAAACAAAACAAAACAAAACAAAACTGGCTTAAAACACAACATTCAAAAAACTAAGATCTTGGCATCTGGTCCCATCACTTCATGGCAAATAGAAAGGGAAAAAGTGGAAACAGTGACAGATTTTATTTTCTTGGGCTCCAAAATCACTGCAAACGGCAAGTGCAGCCATAAAATTAAAAGACACTTGCTCCTTGAAAGGAAATCTATGGCAAACCTAGACAGCATATTAAAAAGCAGAGACATTACTTTGCTGACAAAAGCCCATATGGTCAAAGCTATGGTTTGTCCAGGAGTCATGTACAGATGTGAGAGTTGGACCATGAAGAAGGCTGATCACCAAATAATTGATGCTTTCCAATTGTGGTGCTGTAGAAGACTCTTGAGAGTCTTGTGGAGTGCAAGGAGATCAAACCAGTCAATCCTAAAGGAAATCAACCCTGAATGTTCATTGGAAGGACTGATGCTCAAGCTGGAGTTCCAATACTTTGGCGACCTGATGCAAAGACCTGACTTATTGGAAAAGACGCTGATGCTGGGAAAGATGGAGGGCAGGAGGAAAAGGGAGCATTGGGGGATGAGATGGTTGGATGGCATCACCTACCCAATGTACATGAGTTTGAGCAAACTCCAGGAGATGGTGAAGGACAGGGAAGACTGGCTGCAGTCCATGGGGGTCACAAACAGTCAGACATGAGTTAGCAACTGAACAACAACAACACATTTACCCTTTTCCTTCTTTTCTTTTTTCTACCACCTGGAATAAGAATGTGATGGCTGGAGCTGCATCAGTCATCTTGGACCATGAGATATTGGTAGAGCAGAGAGATAGAAGGAGCCTGTGTCCCTAATGGCACACAAGAGTCAATCCATAGCCTAAATCTTAAGACATTATTTATACAAGGAAAAAATATGTTGTTCAAATTCAGCCAATAATCATAAGTATCTGATCCATGGGATACTCTGCATTACCACCCAAGCTTCCTTTGTTATTACGACCACTCAGTCAAGGCCTCCGACTCTAGGAAATTTTCTTGGATTATACTCTAGGAGGAAATAATCACTTCTTTATTTGACCAACTGCAGTACTTTGTCACAGCACAGTGGTGAAGAGTTCATGATCCAGAGTCAGACAGACCAGGGTTCAAATTCAGGTTCTTCCACATACTAGTCATGTGACCTTGGGCAAATCATCTCCCCTCTCTGAGCCTCAGTTTCATCAGCTCTCAGTTGGGATGGTAACACTACCATCTCCCACAGCTTCCTGAAGCTTGCATGATAGTTCAAGGAAAGCCCTTGGCATCCCAGCAGCATGCAATGAACCTGCATTGAACTTTTCTAGACATCAGTAGTTTGTGAGCCACTGTCAAGAATTTTTAATGATAATCTTTACCATAATCTACCTCCTATAATAGTTATCACTATTATAATATTTACTGGATATTTTTAACTTGGGTTTGTTGTTGTTTTGGCCATGCTATGAGGCATGTGGGATCTTAGTTCCCTAACCAGGGATTGAACCCATGCTCCCTGCATTGGGAGTGTGGAGTCTTAACCACTGGACCACCAGGGAAGTCCCTTTAACTTGTGTTTTAATTGACTCTCCCTCCTACCTTTCTTCAACTTTTTATCCCTAAGCAATAACATATGGGAAATTATTGTTGGAGTCACTTTTTTGGGGAATGACATACATTAAATTAAATGCATAACCCCAGCTCATTTGTGTGTCACCTGAAGTCACCTCTCACCTCAAATGATGCGCCTGCCGCCCTTCCTAACGTGGTTCCAAAGTACTTAGGAATGGAACACACCTGCATCTTCTACTCCCCATCAGAATCTGGGACATAAAGGGAACTCTAAGAATATTGAAATTTTACTTAATGAGCAGGCAAACATTCTCTCACAGCCATATCAGAGACCTGGACAGACAGCACAGTAAATTCCATTCCAGCACATTCTGAGGGCCAGCCAAATTCTTCTGCTGTGCTGGGTGCGTGTTCTATCAAAAATTACACAAAAGGAGTGAGCTGTCAGCAGAGGAGTCTGCAATTGTTTCCACAAACATTTCCATGAACCTTAAACAGCTTTGGCTGTAATGAGCCATGATCCACTTCAAGGCGCCCTGGCAAGACCCATCCTGGCCAGTGAAACGTGGCAGGAATTCTACAGAAAAGGGATTCTTCTCTGAGCGGGACAAAGAAAACCTTCTGCAGGAGCTTTGTGCCACCTTGATGGTGAAAAACATTCTTGCAAAATATTTCCATTGGGGAGTTAGGTCCTTACGTAAAGCAGGAGGTGGTGACATTCTGAAAAACACTGGATCCCAAGTAAAATGTGAGCTGTCACAAGGAGGCAGCAGGAATCAGCTTCTGTGTCAAACATACTTTTTGAACGATGGAAATGTTTTGATGGAAAATCGTGCACTTGGCCTGTTACGAAGTAACCAAGTGAAATGATTTTTGGCATATGGAAATGTTTTAGTTGGCCAGTTCATGCCAACTCAGACTGGAAGGTAACACTTCTCCCACCACCTCACCTTCCTGAGGCCAAATGGCTTACTAAGAAAATGAGACAGGTGTAGGCAGCAGGCAGGTTGGGCTCCCAGGGCCCAAGACCTAAATGCAGAAGGCGCTGGAGTTGGAGTTACGTGGAAGTTGCTCAGTTGTGTCCAACTTTTTGCAATCCCGTGGACCACAGCCCACCAGGCTCCTCTGCCCATAGAATTCTCCAGGCAAGAATACTGGAATGGATAGCCATTCCCTTCTCCAGGAGACCTTCCCAACCCAGGGACCGAACCTGAGTCTCCCGCATTGCAGGCATTCTTTACCAGAGTTGGAGAGTTCTCATTAAAGAGGTGGCTGCCACTGGTGGAAAGCTTAACCAGCAGGAATAGGCTTGACCATCCAGGCCCATCTACACAGTGTCCTCACCCTACCCTGGGGAAAGCTGCATGGCACAGCCACAATTAAGCCCCAAAAAGCAGCCATGAGCCACCATGGGTCAGGCCTTGCTGAGCAATGGAGGTAACTTCCAGGAGCTGGGTCTTTCAAGGAGACTGGAAATACCACTCACCCGTAGGATTGCTAAAAGATTATATGAATTCGGGGAGTGTGAAAAGAAATTTGCATGCTGAGTAGCCCACGACCTCCCTGGGGAGTGAAGACAGGCGCGTTCAGAGCTATAGTCAAAGGCATGTGGCGGTTTGGAGGGTCAGAAGAATCCCTGGACCTTGGAGGACTAGGTGGTGTCCGCAGCCGAATCAGTGCAGGACAAAAGAGCTGACTTTCACCATCAATTGGAAAAAGAACTTGGAAAAATTGGAAAAAGAACTTGGCCGCTGGCCAATGACTCCAGGAAGCCTGTCACCAGGGCTGCAGATAGACAGACCCAACACCCACCCCCAAGGACCATCTTGGCCCCGGAGAGAACTGTTCCACATGAGCAGGCGCTGCGCCAAGTACAGGGTCTCCCTGCTCATATCTTATGATGCTCTGCAGTGCGGCTTCCCAGGTGGCGCTGGCGGTCAAGAATCCGCCTGCCAATGTAAGAGATGCCAAGAGACTCAGGTTTGATCCCTGGCTCAGGAAGATCCCCTGGGGTAGGAAATGGCAACCCACTCCAGTATTCTTGCCTGGGAAATTCCACAGGCAGAGGAGCCTAGCGGGCTACAGTCCACGGGGCCACAGAGAGTCGGACACAACCGAGTGACTGAGCAGACCCCAGGAGATGTCCCGCATTTACCCCACGGTCTGAGTAAGGAACTCCTTCCTGAAGGTGAGAGGCTTGCCTGAGACCATCCAGTGAGTAAACGGAAGAGCAAAGAACAGAGTCCTGTATGGCATTAAAGATACTGCTTTCCATCTGGAACTATTGGAAATGGAGTCATAGCATCACCTCGGTCCACCTCCCAAAGCCACGCTGCTACCTTGAGCTGCTGTCCTGCCTTCTATCTGCACCTTTGTAACAGGCTCTGAAGCCCACCAAGGATTAGGCTTGGCCAGCTGCTGGTCCAGCCCCATCGGCTCCATCCCCACCACACCCCCACCTCTAACTCCTTCCAGCACTGTCCACCAGCACCGTCCAGCCTGCCCTCCTCCTCTGGTCTCAAGCCACAGGCTCTTTCCTGAAGAACGCAGCAGACAGGCCAGGTTTAACTGCTCCACTTAGAGCTCATTCTCCCCAACTCTCTCTAAGGATGGCCAGGGTGTGGTGAGGAGAAGAGAGTGCTGGATGATAAGAGATTATTCAACTCTCATCTTGCCAATATCTCAAAAAGTCTGTCTCCAGTTGGCTGCCGGGACCTCAAAAGCAGTCCTCCTGTAGCGCTGTGAGCAAGGAAGCCCTGTCATCTGGCCACCCCACCCCACCCCCCCTGCCCAAGCTCCTATTTATACCTCTCAGCTGAGCTCTCTCCTTTTTTGGACAACGTCACCATCTTGCGGATGCCCGGTCCTTGCACCTTTTTACCAGGAAGGGAGAGCAACGGAGAGTAACACATGAAGCTGGCCCGCCTCCAGAGCTATAACTTAGGATGTCTCCTTCCCCTTAGGGCAATTTCCAATGGCCCGATTGGCCAACCTCTCGGCCAGCTTCTTCGAAATAGGAAGCTGGCCAGCTGTGCCCAGTTGGGCAAGCCCTGGCCCCCTCCAGGCTGGTTGTTCCACAGCCAATTCTACGGAGGCGCGTGGCATCGTCTGGCCTGAGCGGCCGCATCTTCTAGAGCCTCAGGGCAGGCACTGGCCTGGCACTGCCTAGCACCTTGGCCCATCCAAATACATTCCGCCCATACGTTCCTCGAAGTTTTCAGGGCAGGTGCTCATCGGCCCAGTCTCCAGGGAGGAGCAGCGGAGCTCAGACACACCTGGTTCCCAGGTGGAGAGGGGACCTTTCTCCTTCCTATTTCTAATGGACTGATGTGTGTATGGCTTGCTCACTTCCCAAAAGGGTCCACAGCATTTTCCCATAAAAGCATATGTTCAATTGTTCAGTGAAAGAAAAAGAACAGGAAACAACCAGCAAAGAGGGAGGAGAGAAGAAAACAAGCTCCCCCAGGACATCTGACAAAGGAGAGCTATGCTTTCGGCACAGCACTTGGCTCTGGGCTTCCCAGCAATTTGAACAAAGACGGATGCAGGTGGGGGGGTAGTAAGGGAGCATAAACGAAAACCAGGCCTCAGGACTCCTGGCTAATCAGACGCACAACAAGCACCTCCCAGGTGCAGGCACTGTGACCCACGCTGGGACCCAGAGAACGGAGATATGGCCCCTGTCCAGGGGGCAGACGGATGAGTGGGGCAGGTGAGAGATGAGCTCACTTGTGGGGTACTGCTCTGCACCCCTCTCATGCAGATGGAAAGGGTGGATGCTGGACAGAATGGGAGAGGGACAGTGCCACCTGGCATGGCCTGGCTGCACCCGTGGGTGCTGGTGAGGCTGCCCTCTCTGCTTGCCAAGCTGTCCTGGCGTCCTAGGGAAGGGTCAGGATCCTAGGAGAAAGCCCTTCCCTAATTTGGAGGCTGCCCTTGAGTGTGGCAGCCGCCCAACCGGCCCGGTGAGTGATTATTCACCTCTCTGGCAGGATGTGACAACGCCAGGAACCAAGAACAGGTCCTTTGTTGCCACAGTTCCAGAATTGTCCTCCCGGCTCCTACCGTCCCCCACCCCCACACACAAGATGCCACGGCTGGGGCCTTCCAGGCTTCCTCGACTGAGCCACCTCCTGGGCCCACGGTGTCTGGCCACCGAGCCAGCAGACCCAGGCCCCTCCTCGTTTCCTGCCTCCAGCTTGCCGGTCATCCCTGGGGTGGCGGGGGCGGGGGTAGCTGTTTCCCTACCTGCAGAGGAGGGGTGCAGCTAGCATGGGTCTGAGGTCTGCCAGCCTTGACATTCCAGGAGGAACCTTGTTAGGGTGAAAATTGGACTCGAACTCAGGTCTTCAGCTCCCGGCACTGGCACCACACCTGTCCAGCAATCAAGGACTCACTGAACAGACCCTGGTGGTCCAGGGGTTAAGAACCCGACTTGGATTGCAGGAGACACAGGTTCGGGGATCCCTGTTCGGGGAATTAAGATCCCATATGCTGCAGAGCAACTAAGCCTGCTCGTCACAACTAGAGAAGCCCCTGCAAATACCTAGTGCAATCAACATACTAAAAAAAAAACCTCACTGAATAAATAAATGAATGAAGGCCCCTCCAAGGATGCGTGAGCCGAGCAGCCGCTGGGAGGCGCTCTTCCCTTCCTGCTGCAAACCAGACGGCAGAGATCAGAGCTGCTCCAGGGGAGACTCTTCACCCTCCAGGAGGCCTTATGAGGGTCCCACTCAGCTCATCCCTCCCGTGCCCATGCCCTACCTGCCTGAACCTCCACACCCCCAAGCTAGGAGTTAGGCTGTTACACTCCCCAGTCAGTGACCCTGAACTAGCCCCTTGTCTCTCAGCCTCAATCTTATCATCCATAAAATGGGGGCGAGGGGATGGTAAGAACAGTAAGTGCAGTAAGAACAAGGTGAGGGGCCATCCCCGTTTGACAGATGAGAAAACTGAGGCTTGTACAGGGACTCTGTGGGAACTCTCTGTACTTCCTGCTCAATATTTCCACCAGACTAAAATGGTTTTAAAAAATAGAGTCTGTTCATTGAAAACAAAACAAAAAGAGGTGGGTGATCGATTGGCTTAAGGCACAGCGCTGGTAAGTTGGCATCTGGCAGAATGTGGACCTTCTAACCCCAGGCCCAGAAACTGCCCTCCCCTGCCCATGGTGTCTCCAGGGCAGAGTCACTCTACCTGGTATCTGCGCAGGTGAGAGGGATACGAGACAGCCAGTAGCCTACCTTCGGGGCACAGGGTCTGATGATATAGACACACGTGCCAGGCTGATTCCCTCAACAACACGGAAGCCCCGCAGACTCTTCTGGAAAGCTGGAGGGCAACAGATAGCACAAGTCTTGACATCCCTCAGTTGGGGCAAAGAGATGGAGAAAATGGGGCAGATCTCAGAATCTCAGGTTTCTACCTAGTGCAGCCATTGCAGGGAACAGGAATGTGGGAGGGATGCAGGCTGGGGTGAGTGGCAAGCACTCCAAGAATGACTCCTTTCACGTTAAACCCCAACAAGGTCAGAGGGTGGCAGAAGCTACAAGAGAACAGGTCTCATGGCTGACTGGCCAGAGGAGGAGGCCAGAGGACTGTGGGGCTGGAGAGTTCCCTCTGCAGCCCACACCCCCACCTTCTGAGCCCCAGTCGGCTCAGGTCTGCAAGCCTCACCCGGAATGTGCCTGAAGCAATCGCTCATACAGGCACACCCCGGGCAGAGAGACAGCCAGTGTGACATTCACGCCCATCTCCCACCTTTTACAAGGCCCAGTGTAGGGGTGGGGGTGAGAGAGGACAGACAGCAGGGGAGCCAGAAGTCACCCCCAAAAAGAAGGGGGAGAGACAGGTGGGCAGCGGGAAGAGCTGCTGGCTCGGAGACCTCACAGGTGATGTGAAAGGCATTCCATGACCCAGCATCGAAAAGAGAAACCTGTGCCCAGCCTGCAGCAGCAGGTGAGGAAGCTCCAGCCCCTCCTGACTCTGCAGGGTCACCTGAGCCAAGGCATCCTGGCCTCAGAAGAGGAGGCCATTTCTGGGACATTCCAGGTCCTGGGCTGGGTGCCTGAGAAACACTGTCTCATTTCTCCCTGGCACATAGTAGGTAAAGAATAAATATTTGGAGAAGTGAATGAATGTTGTATCACCCAGAAAGGCCAGGCTGCTCCATCCACAGCCTCTCTCTGCTCTCTGCTCCCACTGAGAATGGCGGCAGGGGTTGTAATGCTACAGCTCCCTGCTACCTGCAGGATGAAGACCTAACATTCCAGCTTGGAGGCACGGGTGGTGTCTCTCTTAGACCTCATCCCTCATGACTTCTCTGCACAAAGCTCACCGAAGCAGGGCATCATTGCATCTCAAATGTCCGCCAGCTGTCCCATTCCCGTGGGGAAACCACGGCCAACGTGGTGGAAGTCAGTCAGTATGGCCTTGACTCCGGCCCAGGTTTCGATCTGAGTTCTGCCTCTCCCAGAGCTCTGTAACTTTGAGCAATTTACTAATCCCTCTGCATCTCTGCATCTTCACCCATGAAACAGGGGCAGGGAAAAGTGACACCTGTTCCATAGGGTTTGTAACGCTTCAGTGAGCATGTGTCTGTAAGGGAAGCAGCCTGATGCCTGGCCACAGTGAGTGCCCAGGAAATGCTTGCTGGGTGGATGATGCTGACGATGCTGAGCCTGTTGACCCCAGAAGCTTTCCCTTTCTCCCAGTGACTCCAGCTGGGAACTTCCTGTCCCACAGAGATGTCTCTGTCCCCGCTTCTCCCCCCGCCACCTCTAGGCATTTGGTACTGAGGACTGACTTGTGACAGCTGCCCACATTCTCACGGCCATTACCCGGCATCTTGTGTGTGCTTCCTGCCCTGTCTCCCCGATTAGGGACAGCTCCTTAAGGGATGGAGCTGGCCTAACACGCACCCCCTGGGAGCCCTCGGCTGCACCTTGCCCAGAGTGAAAGCTGATCAGGGATTTGTGGGTTAACACTCATGCATCTGTGTTGGTTGAGGCCCATCTTGCCTGGAGGCAGAGGGATAGGTGAAGTGGCCTTTAAGGAGGGGGGTTTCTGGTGGTAACCATGAGAACTTCTAAGTCTGCTAAGAGTAAGTAAATAGAGACTTTGAGGGCTGAGAGAAAAGGGTTACATCCAGGTTACATAAAGGAAATACACAGCCCAGTCCATGCTGCCAGGAGCCACTCCGGAAAGCAGCTCCCCACCACCTGGCAGCTCCCTGGATCCCTGGCATAGAGTAAGGATTTAACAGATGAATGAACGAATGAATGGACAGATAAACTTAAAGCCAGCAGGACTTGGCAACCACCACCCTGGGAACCAAGAAACAGAGCTCTGACCTGAACGGGACTGTTGACAACAGTGATAATGCAGAGGAAGGGGATGAAGCAGCTGCCCCTGGACACTCGCTGTGAGCCAGGCCCTGGGCACAGCCCTCCCACTGTGCATCTCCAGTCAATCCTCGCAACTTCTATTCCCCTTTTTGCAGACAGAGAGACTGGGGTTAGGGAAGTTACATCATTTTGCCCAAAGTCATAGTCAGTAAGGAACAGAGCCTGGCTCCAACCCTGGTGTCTCATGTTCTTCACTGGTGTCTCTCGACCAAATTGATGGAAATGGGTCAGTCCCTCAATAGCTTTGTCCCAGCTGACCTGCCTGAGGCACAAGCACAGTGCCTACAGCTGCCAGGCACTCCCAGAGTTGCTGACGCCCAATCCTGACGATGGCATTTTTTGGCAAAGCCATTCTCAGCATCTCACTCTGTCTCAAGCTGGGCTCAGTCGAAGCCCCGGAGCAATATCACCTCTGTGTCCATCTCTGCCCACTAGGCAGAGGGGGCTGGCATGACAGTGATGCTGGTAGTATTTGTAGTCGCTCAGTTGTGTTTGACTTTTTGCAACCCCCATGGATGGTAGCCCGCCAGGCTTCTCTGTATATGGGATTCTCCAGGCAAGAATACTAGAGTGGGTAGCCATTCCCCTTCTCCAGGGGATCTTCCCAACCCAGAGATCCAACCCATCTCTCCTGCATTTCAGGCAGACTTGTTACTGTCTAAGCCACCAGGGAAGCCCAGGGTCACATGACCATGTTGAAAACGACCAGCAACAATCTGCAAAGCCCATGACAAAGCACTTTCTACCAGTAACTCCACTGGACACCTGATCATCCAGTAAGGTAGGAAGGATGATCAGATCCCCATTTTAAAGATGGGCAAATTGGGGTTAAGTGACTTTCAAAAGGCCACAAAACCAAGGCAGTAGCCCAGGAACCTGGGTCTCCTACCTCCGAGGCCACAAGAGACACTACAACCATTTATTTTCATTCAAAATGGTACCTGACTTCTGGGCAGGGAAACAAAAGACAGCTAGCACAATTCTAAGCATAGCAAACTGTGAAAGGGCCACATATGGAAACAACAGTGATTATCTCATCAGCAAGTTTTATTCTCCTCTTTCTAGATTCCATTTTAGAAATTTCATCAACGGGTTTATTTCTGTAAAGAGAAAAAGAACTAAAAGATAACTAAAAAAATAAGTTTTAAAGACGATGCAAGGACAGTACAATTGTGAAACAGAAAAAATAAAAAAAGAAGAAGAATGAACAAAAGGCCGGGCTGAGTTTGCAGGTTTCTTGATTTTGCGTCTTCCCCTTCCCGGTACTGGCTGGAGGGGGGCAGCAGGGAGAAGTCAGCAGGAGCTCAGGCTCCCAGGAGCTCTTCAGGGGATACATTTTTTTGTTGTTGTTCCTTTTTTTTTTTTAATTTGAAAGTTTATACTGGCCCCACATATCCCTCCACCCACATTTTTTTCTCACTCTCCCTTGGGTGCTAGCTCTGGGGTACTTGGAACAAGGGGTGTTTAACGCGCTGAGGCAGACGCTGGGGTTGACGCTGCCAAGGGGCTGCTGAAGACAGAGCTCAGGAAATAAATTCTGTAAATAGTCTGGGCAGAGACCGTCAGCAGTGTTGTCCTAGAGTCTCTGTATGGGGAGAACTCTGTCGCGCTCAGGCTGTGCGGGTCGGCTGGCCTCTTGGGCTGCTTTGAGGTCCCTGCTGCTGCATAAGCCAGCTTGTTTTCCCCTTGTTTTCAGCAACAGGCCTTAAAACAGACAGAAAACCCTTCTCTTGCCTGCGACTACAGGGAATCGGGGCTGGCAAGCGGGGCGGAGGTGTTCATCAAACCTCACTGGCTTTGTCCATCAGCAGCACATTTCACGTTAATGGCATCTGTGGATGCAAGCGCGAGCTGGAAATGGAACATCCCAGAGGAAGCGAGGGAGGCAGAGGGCAGAGCGCAGTCCACTTGGGTTTAGCTAAATGTGTCTGCATTCACAAAGATGGCGTGGGCTTTCTCACCTCTGAACCAGAGACTGCAATGTCACAATGAAGTACAAAGAGGGTAATCTGAACACTAATTGTGATGGCAAAAAATGAGAGGGGAAAAGAAAAAAACCCAGGGGCTTCCCTAGAAGTCCAGTGGTTAAGACTGTGCTTCCACATATATCACATATTAACACACATACACATATATGGAATATAGAAAAATGGTACTGATGAACCTATTTACAGGGCAGAAATAGAGATTCAGACATAGAGAACAGACTTATAGACACAGTGGGGAAAGGAGAGGGTGAGATGAATTGAGAGTCGCACTGAAATATATACATTACCATCTGTAAAACAGATAGCTAGTGGGAGTTGCTGTATAGTGCAGGGAGCTCAGCCTGGTGCTCTGTGACAACCTAGACGGCTGGGATGGGGTGGGAGGCGGGAGGGAGGTTCAAGAGGGAGGGGACATATGTACACCTGTGGTTGATTCATGTTGTACGGCAGAAACCAACACAATATTGCAAAGCAATTATCCTCCAATTAAAAATAAATACAGTAAAAAATTAAAAAAAAGACTCTGTGCTTCCAATGCTGGGGACATGGGCTTGATCCCTGATTGGGGAACTAAGATCCTAAATGCTGCCTGGTGGCCAAAAAAAAAAAAAAAAAAAACCACCCTAAATTACAATACATATATGGGATATATGTGTGTGTGTGTGCTTAGTCATGTCCGACTCTTTGCAACCACGTGGACTCTAGCCCACCAGGCTCCTCTATCCATGGGATTTCCCAGGCAAGAATACTGGAGTGGGTCCCCATTTCCTCCTCCAGGGGATCTTCCCAACCCAGGGATCGAACCTGCATCTCCTGCATTGGCAGGCAGATTCTTTACCACTGAGCCACCTGGGAAGACCATGGGATAGATAGGAGGCCTTTAAAAAATCAGATTCATTTGAGGCCACTGAAAGAGGGCTTCTTTTCAAGATAACTTAAAGGAAATAATAAATAAGGAAATAAACCACACAGGTGGGGGCGGACCGGGCAGTAGGCTAGTTCCCCACAGTCCCCTGGTGTAGACAATCACCCCTCCAGACAGCCCCTGAGAACAGAAGTTTGTGTTTGGTCCACTGATATATCCTCAATGCCTGACACTCAAAAAATACGCGTCAAATAGAAAAACATAAATCACATTTATGGAGGTTTTTCATGACATGGGAAAATATTTTTAAAATTATATTAAGAAAAAGATTAATAAACAAAACCATGGTATATACACAGGGGTAAAAGCCAGAAGGAATTACAGGCAAGTGTTAAGCATGGCTACAGCCCAGTGGCCTTCATGTGTGGTCCTTCATGCGCATTCTCTTAGGCTTTTTAGCAAAGTAATTTACCAATTACAATGACTTGAACAATAACAACAAAAATAAAAAGAGGGAACACAAAAGCACCAAGCAGCATGGTTTGGAAAGCAGTCAATCGTCCTATAGACATTCCTGTGGCCTGTGGGGAAGCAGTGAGCCACCTCGGGAAGGAGGGGCAGGTCTACTCTCAGACTTGGGAGGATTCTGGGTCCTCTGGTCCCTTGAACTTGAACTCCAGAAACCATGTGAGAAGGTGGGTTCTTAGGGGTTGGATTGTGATCCCTCAAGAAGACATGGTGGTGCTGGAGAAG
This sequence comes from Ovis aries, assembly GCF_016772045.2. Lineage (NCBI taxonomy): Eukaryota > Metazoa > Chordata > Mammalia > Artiodactyla > Bovidae > Ovis > Ovis aries. Next base: position 39,002,932 of record NC_056075.1, on the reverse strand, counting down.
ACTCCCTTGAGAGTGCCAAGAGGTCAAACCAGTCAATCTTACAGGAAAAAAACCCTCAATATTCACTGGAAGGTCTGATGCTGAAGCTGAAGCTCTAATACTTTGGCCACCTGATGCGAAGAGCCAGCTCATTGGTAAAGACCCTGATGCTGGCAAAGATTGCGGACAGGAGAAGGGGATGACAGAGGACTGAGGTGGTTGGATGGCATCACCAACTCAATGGACGTGAGTCTGAGCAAACTCCAGGAGATACTGAAGGACAAGGAAGCCTGGCATGTTGCAGTCCATGGGGTCTCGAAAAGCTGAACACAACTTGGCAGCTGAACAACAAAGAAGGTATGTTGGAGTCCTCACCCCTAGTCCTTTATAATGTGATCTTATTTGAAAATAAGGTCTTCACAGAGGTGATCAAGTTAAAATAAGGTCATTGGGATAAACCCTAATCCAATATGACACCAATGTAACTGATGTCCTTAAAAAAACGGGAAATTTGAATATACACAGACACACACACACCCAAGAATGCCATGTGAAGATGAAGATGAGGTTAGTTGTGATGTTTCTACAAGCCAAGGAATTCTCAAAATCGCCAACAACCATAAGAAGCTAGGAGGAAAGCCTGGAGCAGATGGGCTCAGAAGGAAGCAATACCGCTGACACCTTGATCTTGGGCCTCCAGCTTCCAGAATTGTGAGACAATGAATTTCTGTTGTTTAAGCCCCCTGGTCTGTGGCATTTTGCTCTGGCAGCCTGAGCCCACTAAGACAGTGAGTCACAGAGAGACCTCATCAAGTCACTTGTCTCTCTGGGACTCAGTTTACTTACCTGGAAAATGGGAGACTTGGCTTAGAACCATGGGTTTCAGACTTGGTTTTAACTCTGGAATAAAACCTTACACAGAAACCCAAATATAAAAGGCAAAAAGAAAGCCTGATCAGACAGAAGTCTAATTTAGATCTTTCATGCTCCCTGCAGGGTAGCCTTTGGACACCACAACATCGGATCATCTATAAAATCCCTATCAAAGCTCTGTTTTAAGAATCTCCCAACATGAAACCCATCACCTAGGACCACTGAGCATTGTGCTTGCACCCAAGGCCAGGCTAGGCACTGAGGATCCAGCCCTCGCCTTCCAGTGGTATTGGTATTGGTACTCCAGTGGTGAGCAGTACTGCTTCCTTCTGGCCCATCTGCTCCAAGCTTTCCTCCTAGCTTCTTATGGTTGTTGGCAATTTTGAGAAATCCTTGGCTTGATCTTGGTGGAGAGGTAAAAGACTAATGCCCAGCAAACTGTGGGACTAGCCAGGCAACTCTCTCCCTCCTAAGAGCTACAGCTGCAAAAAGGTCACCTGATGCTCTAAATCCACCACATCTAAATTTATCTTGCCCTCCAAGGACAAGCAGATGCTGAGCCTTATCAGAGCATGGCAAGTGGCAGAATGACAGACGGGACGCGCCTTTATCACCCCAAGGACGGGAATGACGTCTGCAGAGAGACTTGGTATCCCTGACAAGGAAATCAAGCGCTTGCATGCCAGCCTGGCAGGCCTGAAGGGGCCTGGGTCACACAGACCCTGGGTGGGGTGAGACCTGTCTCAGGAGCCCAGACTCCTCTCCAGACCCTGATGTGTGCCTGGCAACGCCAAGGGACCAGTTGCCTGTGAGCAGGGACGAGCAGAAAGGGAGGCTGTTTGCAGCAGAGACCAGCCCTGTCTCATCTCTGGGAAAGGACCCTGGCCACCCATTCCATTCAGGGGATGCCAACAACGTACAGGCAGGAGTCCACCATGGGTGGGATGAGGGGGACCCTGCTGGTCAGAATGTAGCGCTGAGCACCCCAGGAGGAGGCTGGAGACTCCAAGGATGGGGGTCCCAGGTCAGACTGGGATGATCCAGGCCTGGGCTTCCTCCAAATCCTTGTAGGACTGAAAGTCCTGAGACTCCCCCTACCAGGCAAAGGCTTTTGGCTATCAGGTGGCTCCCACCTGCCAGCATACCACAAGTACCAAGCAGGAGCCCCTCGGCCAGTCCTACAGGACCTGCAAAGACGGCAAGACTCTTATCATCCTCTCAGAGGTCAGACTCATTAGTGGACCCAAAATCTACCAGGAAAGAGGGAAATGGCATCACTGTCCCCAGTGCCCCACTATGGAAGCAGGCAGCAGATCTCATCTTTAAGCATTCAACTTTGACCACACAAATAACTTGCCAATTCTTTCTCTTTTATAAAAAAATCACCTTATAGGGCCTCCCTGGTGGTTCAGTGGTAAAGAATCCGCCCCTCCCAGTGTGGGAGACACCAGTTCAATCCCTGATCTGGGAAGATCCCACATGCAACTAAGCCCGTGAGCCACAACTACTGAAGCCCGAGCACCCTACAGCCCACGCTCCACAACAAGAGAAGCCACTGCAATCAGAAGCTCATCCACCAAAACTAGAGAACAGTCCCCAACTTGCCACAGCTAGAGAAAAAGGCCAAAGAGGCAACGAACATCCAGCACAGCCAAAAATTTAAAAATAAACCTTTTTTAAAAAGTGCAAAATCTCAAGGCACAAAATACAAAATATTATTTTTAAAAAAACATCTTACAGATAAAGCTAACGTCCCCTCTGACCTCTATGCCTTCTCTGGTGCTAAGTCACTTCAGTCGTGTCTGACTCCTTTGCGACCCCATAGACCTCAGCCCATGGAGTTCTCCAGGCAAGAATATGAATTGGGTTGCTGTTTCCTCCTCCAACGGATCGTCCCAACCCGGGGATAAAACCCGCATCTCCTGTGCCTCCTGCATTGCAGGTGGATTCTTTACCTGCTGAGCCACCGGGAAATGGCTTTCCCAGGGGTAACCCTTGTTAAGGCTCCAGGGTGCAACCTTCCAGAGCATCCTTGTGTCCTAGGAAAGAAACCTACCAGGCCAGGGATCTGGGCATAGTGTGACACCATCAGCTTCCACAGAGGAGGAAGGAGGGCCAAGGGCTGCAGGGAGCAGGGTGGCCCAGGAAGCAGAGGCTGGAGGCAAGGGTTCAAGGAAGGGAAGGATTCAAATGACCCAAGGCAGGGGTCCCTGGGCACTGGACCCACGTGACGTCTGCACAGAAGTGGCTAGCCCCCCACTCTTTTGTAGCCAATTTGGCATCTTTGGGAAATTCTAAAGCCTCCCCTCCAGGGCCTTCAACCTTTACCCTACACCACCAGCACCATGATGATAATGGTGATAAGGATGGTATGTAGTAGGCACCCTGCTTGCCCTCCCAACAATTCTGCCAGGCTGATATTAGCGTGTCCCATTTTCTAGACAAAGAAATTTGCAAGCCAGAGAAACTAAGCAACTCGCCCCATGTCACATAACTGGGAGCCACAGAGCCACCATTTGACTTTAATGCCAATGGTCTTCCACAAGAGAACACTGGTTCTGCGGCCAATGGTACAGCTCCTGGGTCTGCAGTGATGCCCAGCATGGAGTAGGGGCTTAACACATGTCTGTGGGCTGATTTTTTTGTTGAAAGACCATGGGCAACACTGAGTGAATAATCAAGACTAGGCTAGTTCAAGGCAGACTTCACCTTATTTTCATTTTCTTCTTTTATTTTTAAATGTTTTTCGGCTGCACACCGAGGCATATGGGACCTTACTCCCTCATTGCAGGGATTGAACCAGCACCCCCTGCATTGAAAAGCGGAAGCTTAACCACTGGATCGCCTGGGAAGCCCCGTGGTTTTTCTTCTTTAAAGTTGAAAGTCTACAGTTTCTTCTAGAAATCCCCCACAGCCTAGAGTCGCTGCTCCTAGAAAGAGTTAAGGCTTGGCAAGTGGTTCTCTCCCACATGGCAAATGAAATCTCTCCTGTCTTGTCCGTCCGTGAGGGTGCTGAGCACGGCGGCATCTACTTTCTGTGAAAAGTCTCCTCGTAAACGTCACCCCGCCAGGAGGTGGGGAGGGGGCTTGATTTATTATATAGCTTTTGGACAGTTCCTGCAGAAATATTGCCAAATAGTGGAATAATCAACTCTTTCACTCAAGCCCCCTCATGCTCTTTTTTTTCCTTTTTTAATGAAAGAATAAAGTATGCAATGAGCCTGAGCTAAATAAATAAAAATGCCACACTTTATGCCCAAAAGAACTTTCTGCGTCACTGAGAAATATTTGCAGACCTCAACAATCTTTTATCTTCACAATGATGTTCCCGCCTTCCAAGTTCTGGATATTCTGAGAACTACTTTGATTTGGGCACTCTCTAATTATCTTACAATTAGCTTACTAACGAATGCCATTATTCGATGTTTCATCAAGCAGATATTAGAGAACACTTCCTCTTCTCATGATCTGTCTGCTCTCTGCCAGGACTGTCTAAAATTGGTTACTGATGTCTGGGGCTCAATTGGAAGTAGATACATGTGGCAAGGAATCTCTGTCTTAATACTCATTGCTGCCATTCACAGTTAGTTACAGTTTCCAGGCTGGGAAAGAGGGCAGCACTCATTCAATCACTTTATCCATCCATCCATCCACCTACTCCCAGTACCAGCAATGGAGACCCAAGATGGAGAGTGTGGTACATGTCCCTTGGGAGCTCACACAAAGCGATGCCCTGAGAGGCTCAGAGTGATGTTATTTCCTCCAGAGAAGTTCTTGATGGGTGGAAGACCTGCGGTACGGTTCTCCAGCTCAGCAACCTGTCCCTCCAACATGAAACTTTCTCAGTTTGCTCTCACCTATTTCCGCCATCCTCCTGGGTTCAGCCATGAATGAGCTTGGGGGTGGCAGCAGGGGTGGGGGGTCAGGAATCAGGCCTATTTCCCAAGTGCATAGCATACCATGAGGGCTCAATAAACTTAGTAATCAGATGAACATGCAACCCACACTTAGAAGATGAGAGGAAAAAAAGAGACAGAAATGTCTCTTTTTCTGAGTGCCTAAGCAGTCTCTCTGCTTTGGGTACTGGCTGGGGGCCGATGTCAAAAAATGTTTGTGAGTCAATATAATGCTGGTGAGTGGAGAGTTGCAGCTGAGGACCAAGGGCCTGGACTGTCCTGTCCAGGGCAGGTCACTTCTCCTATTGGAGGCTAACAGACTCTGAAATTCAGACTCAGGTCTGAAAAGGGTGATTGGACAAGATGCTGTCCAGTTCTTTGAGTTGAGAATTCTGTAAAAGTCTAACATCACTGTAAGAATTATTCTAATTGCAGCCTCAGGGGAAACTGGCCTGGGCCAGGAGTCACCAGGTCACCTGCCCCTCTGACTTGTTCATCTATCTGGTAGGGAGTGGGGGAAGCGAGTGTTAAAGCAGATGCTTTCTAAGGTACCTTATAAGCCTGAACTTTCATGACTTTTCGTTTTAAGCCATGGGCTACGTTAAATTTGGGAATGCCACACTCATGTCACAGATTTTCTAAACAGAGCCCTAATTTTCAATATTTCATTGACTCTCCCAGTATTTAATGAGCCCCTACAGTGTGCCAGGCACTGTCCTAGTGGTGACCCCCACAGTCACTGTGGTCATGGGACATTCAGTCCAGTGAGGGAGAGAGAAAACCCACAGGTCCACAACTAAACACAAGATGACTGCAGCTGGGGTCATGGGCCAAGAGCATTGATAGACGGTACTACGTGAAAGATAGCAATTAAAGGGAGAATACAGTTCCTTTCTAAAGGTTAGTTGGAAAGGCTTTTCTTTTCTTTTTTAAAAAAATATTTATTTGTTTGGCGGTACCGGGTCTCAGCTGTGGCAAGCAGGATCTTCCACCTTCACCGCGGCATGCAGGATCTTTGGTTGCAGCATGTGGGATCTAGTTCCCTGACCGGGGATGGAACCTGCACCCCTACAATGCGAGCACGGTCTTAGCTACTGGACCACCAGGTCCTACTCTTTGCGACCCCATGGACTAGAACCTACCAGGCTCCTCTGTCCATAAGATTCTCCAGGCAAGAATACTGGAGTGGGTTGCCATTTCCTTCTCCAGGGGATCTTCCCGACCCAGGGATCGAACCAGGGTCTCCCGCATTGCAGGCAGACGCTTTACTGTCTGGGCCACCAGGGAAAGATATGAGTTTACTTTTAGGGAAGTCCCAGGAAGGCTTTTCTATGGAGGTGCTATCTGAACTGAGACCTAAAGGTCCCCTGAATGTGGGGGAAGAGCATTCCAGGCAGAGGGACCAGCAGAGGCTCTAGGCTAGAGACAAGCTTGGGGTAGTCAAGGAAAAAGCAACCAGCACAGCAAAGTCACTAGAGGAGGAGGAAGTGACTGAGACCAGGGTGAAGGCAGACTCACACAGGGCAGCATAGCAAGGGCATTGCCAAGAGGTCGATGGATGGGACTCAAGAGGTCCCTGAACCTTGACTTCCCTGGTGACTCAGACGGTAAAGCGTCTGCCTACAATGCGGGAGACCCGGGTTCAATCCCTGGGTCAGGAAGACCTCCTGGAGAAGGAAATGGCAATCCACAACAGTATTCTTGCCTGGAAAAATCCCATGGATGGAGGAGCCTGGTACGCTACAGTCCATGGGGTCACAAAGAATCGGACACAACTGAGCAACTTCACTCACTCACTGAACTTGGATGGAGAAAAACATCGTCTCTCTTTTCATCAGCCTCTAACTGGAAATGAGCATTTCCTTGAGTCATGAATGTCAACAAACAACCCACAGTAACGTTAGCAGTGCCTGGGAATGATCAACAATAGAAATCTCACACCCATTCATATCGCCATCATTGCAGGTATCTGGAAATATTACTTATGCTCCTCACTAATTCAGAATTACAGTAGCTATTAGACCAGTTGCTGAGCGTTATTACAGTTTCCCAGGTGGTACAGTGGTAAAAGAATCCACCTGCCAAGCAGGAGATGCAAGAGATGCAGGTTTGATGCGTGGCTTGGGAAGATCCCCTGGAGTAGGCAATGGCAACCTGCTCCAGTAGTTTTGCCTGGAAAATTCCATGGACAGAGGAGCCTGGCAGACTACAGGCCATGGGACCTCAAAGAGTCAGACATGACTGAAGGACAAAAAAGCTCATATACTTCAAGATCATAATATTTTAAAGTGTCTAATTATCTGAAAAGAACTGGTTTCCTTTGCAACACCATGTACTTTATTTTCTGTATATATAAAAGCATTATTCTGAGAAGGGATCCCTAGGCTTCTTACAATGGGCAAAGTGCTCACAAAGCACGGTGAGAAGTTTGTGTTTCATTCCAGGTAGGAGGAGAGGCTGCTGTGGTTTCAGCAGGGGGTCCACTGGGTGCCCTCTTCATTTCTTAAAATCACCCTGGGGTTTCTGCTGGGGGAGATGGCCTGCAGTTGTTGTCCAGGGGATCCTAGAGGGCTCCGTCCTCCCCTCTAATGAAGAGCCTTCCCACGCGGCCTTCCAGGCCCACAAAGGCCAGGTCACCCTGGCCCAGAGCCTGTCCCAGGACATCCTCTCCAACGCTTCAGAAAATGAGCTCATGTGTGTGCAGGAAAAATAAATGCAGCATTTGCCACTGTTTGGTTTGTGTATTGGTCTAGAAAAGAAATGAGATTTTTATTTAGGAAAGCCTTTCAGCAGGACCCCAGCAGAGGCTGGGCAAACACCAGGGCGACGGACTGTAAACACGCAGGAAGGCCCAAGCCCTGGGGCCCGTCCCCGTGAGCAGCAGTCCCTCGGCTGGTTTATGGCGGCCTTCCTGTTTTCCCGGCCTCTCTTCACACTGCCCTCACACACAGAGCCTTTTCAATGCCCTCAAGGAGAACAGAAGAATTCATTTTCACACGCCAGCGCACACGTTTCTCACACCCTCCCAGGGGAGTGGACTGTGCCAAGAGGCTGGTTTATGGACTTAGACAGACAGATGGGGCTGGGGCCCATGGGGTGGGGCCCGTGGGGTGGGGTCCACGGGCGGAGCAAAGCTCAGGGGTAAATCCTAGGCTCCTGGGTCCCCCAAACCGGAAGTGAAGAGGGTGGGGCCAGGCCAACTGGAAGGTGAGGGGCCTTGGTGGCACTGGGGCAATGGCCTGAGGCCTCCTAGGGAGCAGGGTTAGACTTGGGGGGACTGAGAGTCAGGGGGCAGGGAATGAACCTCAGTAGAGCTTGCTCACCTCCAAGTGTCAGGATCAGAGAGGAGAGATATGGAGAGTGAGGGAACACTAGGTCCCTGAATCTGGCTCAAGGGTAAATGAGAAGGAAGGTAGAAAGTGAGGTGTCCCTGGCCGTTGCCCAGAGATAACACGATTTTTTTTTTTTTTTTGGATGGGAGGCATCTTCTTTGTTTGCACCCATTGGCATTTCTGGGTGGTGAGTGTCTCCAGGACCTGGTCCCTGGGATGTAAAGGAGGCAAAAAGGAAAGCCAGGAGCTCACTGGCACATCATCACTCCCCACAGCCCGAGGTCCCAGCCAGTCTTCCTCTTCCTCATCTTTAGGAGGACAAACGAGCCTGGCAGGCTATAGTCCATAGGTTTGCAAAGAGTCGGACATGACCAAAGCAACTTAGCACGCACATACGCACGCACACAAAGTAAGGGAGGCAAATTAACAGCCTCAGAGGGTAATTGGGGGTTGATCCCACCCAGCATGCATCAAATGCTCCATGAATTTTGGATGAATTGGCTGTATCTTTATGCCAACTGGCAAGGGCATCAGCTTGGAGCTCCTACCTGGCACCCTTTACAGCATTGTCTATTTTGACTCGCTGGACAGATGACTCTACAGAGACTGGGCTCCTCGCTCCCCTCCCAGCTCCTCCCTGCACCCCCTGGAGCAGAATGGCTTACCTATGGTCCTTCGGAGGTCTTCACACTGGTTAATGTGAGGGAACTTCAGGATTTCCTTCCACTTCTTGCTTTTCCCTTTGCGCTTTCCTCCGCCTCCTGCAGAGATGGGAGAGAAAGACAGGGAGCTGATGCTGGTGTTGCCTGAGGTGCCAAAGCCCACATCCCATCCCAGCGAGCCTGGGTGCAGCTTCCTAGCTGGGAGACTGGGACAAGCCCCTCCCCAGCCAGCATCAAGCCTATGCATCCTTCCTTCAGGCTCACACAGGTCTGGGCTCCCCCACCCAGCACAGCCTCTCCCATCACCCACTTCCGCACCCACACTGGGTGCCCGTTCTTCGCTGATATATTAACCGTAGCTATGCAACCCCACTAGGGACCTGGCATCAGCCCCAGACTAGACCTCAACCTTTCTATGGCAGAACCTGGCCAACTGGCTCAGGAAAGCCTGGTGAAATGGACTCACAAATGGGTGAGATGGATTCACAAATGCGCCCCCCCACCACCTCTTTTTGTTCTCTTGTTTCCTGTGGATAGTCCCCATCCCCAGCTGGAGGCCAGGTGCTGAGGACAAGGACGTCAACTCTCCCTCACCTTGAGTACCCCCTTCTTCTCCCACCTCATGATCCCCAGGGTCTCGAGGCTGGAAGGCCTCCTGGTGGACCACGTCAGCTGCGACCCCACCCCGTATGCTGCCCAGCGTGCACTATAATGAACACATGCTAGGGACACACATGTGATGAATATACACACGTGATAAACATACAAACACAGTGAACACACATGTAACAAGCACACAGAATGAATATATGCACCCACGGGTGTCCCTGGCGTCCCCACCACTTCTTATCCCCGCACAGTGGACAGACATCAGAACACTCAGCTGTGTACACAAGGGGCTGCTGACTCCGGCCTGCACGTCCCTGAGCCCACCACCGCTTGGAAATGGGGCCTGGAGGCACCTCTGTGCCATCACACGCTCAGGACCCCACAAGAACCTGACATGCACTGGTCTGACCCCTGTCGCCAGAGTAGTCCTTAAATCCCACTGGTCAGCGACTCATTAAAGGTCACATAGCCCTTTAGGCCCCTCTCAAGATTTTAAGGTCCTTTTATCCTCCTTCATGGGATCAACACCCCAAGTACCTGTGGGGTTTGGGGCCTGGTTACAGAAACATGGGATCTTGGGCAGGCCCTTGGCACCTTGGGCTGCTCTCTAAGCTGGGTGGGTGTGATGTCCCCCCAGTCTGGCGGGGCAAGGGCCCTTTCTCCAGCCAGCCAACCCAGGGTATCCCAAAGGAGCTGGGCTCTGGGCCCACCCCCAGCAAAGTGTGTGTTCTGGGGCTGGCATGGAGCTGATCTCAATAAATGTAGCCGCTTCCCTGGTGGCTCAAATGGTAAAGAAGCCGCCTGTAATGCAGGAGCTGCAGGTTCGATCCCTGGGTCGGGAGATCCCCTGGAGGAGGAAATGGCAACCCACTCCAGTATTCTTGCCTAGAAAATTCCATGGACAGAGGAGCCTGGTAGGCTACAGTCCACGTGATCTCAAAAGAGTCAGTATCAATAAATGGAGATTCCCAAGTTATCCAATTGCCCTAGAAAGCTGAGGCCACCTTCTGGAACAGCCAGTATGTGGGCTTCTGAGGCCAGAACCAGGACCATCCTCAGAGCTGGGAAGGAGGAGAGGGAGCCAATGACAGAGGGGCAGGACACAGTCCACTTCCTGGCTCTCTGCTTGTTCTGTCTCCAGCCCTGGGCAAGCAGCTCCAGCTCCCTCTGCTCAAGTCTTCACAAAGATCAAAAGCATTGGACTCCAAGGAACAAAATGAATGTGTATGGGGCACACGCTGTGGCCAGGCACCGTTTGGACATTATCTTATTTAATCCCCAGAATGACTCTTGGAGGAGCAGATCACCAGGTACATCACAGATGCAGAAACAGATGTCCAGGTCGTGTAATTTCCCAGCTGATGGCCTGCACTGCTTCACGCATGCTCGGTGCTCCCACCGGAGCTGCCACACATCACCACCCACATACATGTTGGAGCCCTTCAGCTGGCCTTCCCTGAGTCCCCACTCTAACTCTCCCAGGCAGAGCTATTACTATCCCACTTGAAAGACAAGGAAACTGAAGCAACAGGGAAGAAAGAGGCAAGTCTCCTACACCCCACAGCTCACAAATGGCAGAGACCAGACCCCAGCCTGAGCAGAATCTAGACCCCAGGCACTCATACTCACCCTTCTGTCTATAAAGCTCCCTTTCAGGAGCCCTGTGAGCCAGAGGAACTCCCAGGGATCACAGAGAAAGCTGACCCCTGGACCTCAGAAGTGACAGGTCATCGGTAAGAGCAAGCAGAACTTGGAGCTCTTCAGTGGAGACCCAGGCCTCCGAGAAAACACGCCACCCCACACCTGTTCACTGAACCAGGTGTCAAGATTTAAACACTGAGGTTTTGCATATAAACCCAGATTCGGGACTTCTCTCCTGTAACCAGACACATGGCAAGGCTCAGACAGAGCTGGGCACAGCTGACCCCACGGACACGACACGTAGCCTCCATTCGGTAGCCAGCCTGGCCCCTTAGAGCTTAGTTATGTGTATCCCCCAGGGGAGGGCTGCCCCCTGGAGAAATTAGCCAAGTCTGCTCCCATCCTCATCAGCTCTGGCTCCAAGGCCTAAAGGAACGGTTAGAGCTCATCTAGTACCCACCACCCCCCTCTACCCACCGCCATTCATTCCACACTCTTCATTCCCAGATCTGGCTGGTATGAAGCACTCTTTGTGTGTGTGGTAAAATATAAGTAACAGAAAATATACCATGTTAACCATTTGTAGGTATACAATTCCGCGGCACTAAGTACCTTCACAGTGTCATGTAACCATCGCCACCATCCAGCTCCAGAAATCCTTTGTCATCCCCAGCAGAAACTCGGTGCCCATCCAACACCAGCTCCCCGCCCCTCCACCCTGGTAACCTCCGTTCTACTTTCTGCCTCTCTGGTTTGACTGCTCCAGGGACCTCATGAGTGACAGCACGCAACACGTGGTCTTCCGTGACTGGCTGATTCCACTTGGCAGGATGTCTTCCAGGCTCATCCATGTTGCAGTGTGTGTCAGATTCCACTCCACTGCACGGTGGAATAAATCCTCTGTTGTGTGTGTGCACACCACCTTTTGTTTATCCATTTGTCTGTTGGTGGATGCTTGCATGGTGTCCACCTTCTGGCTACTGTGGATACGGCGGCTCTGGATATCTGAGTCCCTGCTTTCAGTTCCTTCAGGCATATGCCTAGGAGCAAATCCGCTGGATCATGTGGTCATTCTATGTTTGCCTTTTTGAGGAATTGGTGAAGAACTCTTGGCCATACGGACTCACAGGCTGTACCTCATCAGCTTGAACCCCAACTCTGTGAGTGGAACCAGGAATGAGGCTACTTAAAGAATCACCCCCGAGTGATTCTTAGGTAGCCAGTTTATGGAAACAGAAGTCTATTTTACACTCACACACAAACATAATTTTATAGACTAACTTCTCCATTAAGAAAGTTAACACAAAGAAAATTAACACAAACTCATTAATTCATTCAACCATTATGTTGAGCGTCAACTAAATGCCGAGCAGTATGCAGATGCTGGGGACACAGGAATGGGAAAGACTGAAGGGGCTTCCTTCTTGTGGTGCCCAATCTAGTAAGGAAGACATTAAAGCCTTGACAGCAGTGGTTCTCAGCCCCTAGGCAATTTGTCCTCCAGGGGACATCTGGCAGTGTCTAGAGATATTTGGGGTTGTCACACCCGGATGAGAGTGCTGCCAGCATCTGGCAGGTAGGGGCCAGAGCCAGAGTTAAACATCACACAAGGCACAGGACGGCCCCCTTACAACAGAGAACAAGGTGCTCAAAGCGTCATCAGCCAAAGTGTCAGTGGCATCAGCGTGGGTTGGAGAAGATACGTGCTTCTGTTTGCACATGTGGTTTGTTTATTGGCCCCATCCCCTCCTTGGAGGGAGCCCCCTTCCTCCATGAGGCACCCCCACCTGCCTGACCACACCCCCAGCAGCCTTGCTCAGCTCTGGTCTTTGAAGCCTGGGATGAGCTGGAGTTCCACGTAGTGGGGCACTCTGTCCTCTTAGCCACCTCACTTTCAGCACATGGAAGGTAGACCATGAGCAACAGTGGGCTGCTGGGTGAAGAAAAGAAAGCCGAGGGATGCTCGAGACAGGAAGTGGCTGAATCAGCGTGGGTTGGAGAGGATACGTGCTTCTGTTTGCACATATGGTTTGTTTATTGGACCCCTCCCTCTCCCTGAGCCTGAGGTTTCTCATCTGTGAAATGGGGCTAGTTCTAAATGAAGAGCACAGCACGCAGCACCTAGCTCACTGCTAAGCCCAGATAATACCAAATGGAGGGATGCTGCTTTATTTATGACCCTTATGACCAACACTCAGGAGAAGTGCAGAGTTTGGGAGAGACTCCGTAACGGGGCAGCGGTGGAGGTGGAGAGAGGGGAAAAGTCAGTCAAGGCCACCTGGAGGATGTAACACGGAGGCTGGAGTGATGAAGAGCAGGTGGGTACCACACAGCCTCCTGGGGGATTCCTTCATCCTCCTCACTGCCTCAGCCCCCAGAACGGGGCAGGGACTAGGTAGGCAAAATCATACTCCCCCAAAGTAACCCTCAATCGCCGGTACCTGTGAATACGTTAGGTTACGTGGCAAAGGGAATTACGATTACAGACGGAATTAAGGATAGTGACAGGGATGTTATTCTGGATGATCCGGGTGGACCTGATGTAACCAGAGGCAGAAGAGTCAGCTCAGAGTGATGTGATGTGAGAAAGACAAGATCAGCTACTGCTGGCTTTGAAGAAGGAAGGGGCCACAAGCCAAGGGATGCAGGCGGCTTCTAGAAACTGGACAAGGCAAGAACAGATTCTCTCTTAGAGGCCCCAGAAACATAAAGAGTCCTGCCAACTCCCTAGTTTTTAACCAGTGAGACCCAGGTTAGACTTCTGACTTCTAGAACTAATGCCTCTGCCTACTGAAGCCCTGCTCCTTCTTCAAGGCCCCCTTCTAATCCCGCCTCCAAGGCTGCTCTTGAAAGGCAGATCCCTCGTCTGGCCTACAACCCTCTCCCAGCTCAGCCCAGATTCTTGCTTCATATCCTTCCAGAGGGTTGGACAGTTAACACAACTGCAAGCTTTTGTTATGTTATGCTGACTGGGTAAATGAGTATTTGCAGGGATCGCCCACTGGGCTTAGCACTGAGCTAGGTGCTGCGTGCTGTGCTCTTCATTTAGAACTAGCCCCATTTCACAGATGAGAAACCTCAGGCTCAGGGAGAGGGAGGGGGCCAATAAACAAACCACATGTGCAAACAGAAGCACGTATCCTCTCCAACTCACGCTGATTCAGCCACTTCCTGTCTCGAGCATCCCTCGGCTTTCTTTCCTTCACCCAGCAACCCACTGTTGCTCATGGTTTACCTTCCATGTGCTGAAAGTGAGGTGGCTAAGAGGACAGAGTGCCCCACTACATGGAACTCCAGCTCATCCCAGGCTTCACAGACCAGAGCTGAGCAAGGCTGCTGGGGGTGCGGTCAGGCAGGTGGGGGGGGCCTCATGGAAGAAGGGGGCTCCTTCCAAGAAGGGGATGCCAGCAACACAGGCTGGTAGTCAGCCCAGAGGTCTCCCACCAGAAGTGAGAAGAGACCAAGACATCGGGCTTGGGGACATGGGCTGAACTCCACTGCTCACAGTTCTGGGGAAGGCACCAAGGGACCAGGGCGGTGGGTCTCTCCCCCGAGTGGACACAAGCCCAAGCGCAACCTGGAGAAAGGTGGGTGGCAGGAAGATGCAGTGTTCCCCAGGAGCAGCCTCCAGGGAAGAAGTGGCTTAGCGTATCACTGCTCTCTCCAGCCTCCAGGGTGCCCCCTTGGCTGCCAGCAGTGGCCTTATGCAGGTGCAGCCCAGATGGGCTGAGAGAAGCGTGATAAGCAGGTGGCAGGACAGGGGAAGCGGGGAGAGCGGCCAGCAGGCGGGCAAGCCCCAGCGGGGATGGTACGCAGGACTTGGGAAGAAAGCAGAGTAATAAAGAGCTAAGCGCTCAGAACAGGCTGAGCTACTGAGAAACTAATTGGCATTTCTTTCGCTCCTGCGGACACCCCCAGGGAAGAATGAAAGGATCACGCCAAAAAGCTGCCATGAGAAAACTGTCATTGTGGGGGAAGAAATTGGCTGTTATTCTTGTGGCATCTACTGTTTTCCAGGGAGGTGTTTGTGCACTTTGAAGGCTGAGGACTGAAATGAGAATGAGGGGGAGAGTGTCTGGGAGGGGCAGCAGGGAGAAGACTGCACTTCAGGAAGACACAGTCCCCACAGGATCCCAGGGATGAGGGACTATGAGCAGTGAGGGACCTGGGGCCAGCCTGACACAGGGGAGCTGATGCAGAGACTCCTGCCTCAAAGGACACTAACAAAACAGGCACCAGCAGTGACCCCAGTGGTCTGAGGTCTTATTTTGGGGACTCCTTGGTGCCTTAGGGGCTTCCCTGGTAGCTCAGATGATAAAGTGTCTGCCTGCAATGTGGGAGACCTGGGTTTGATCCCTGTGTGAGCCTGAGCAACTCACTTCACTTCACTTTGTGGCTCAGAGGGTAAAGAATCTGCCTGCAATGTGGGAGGCCTGAGTTTGATCCCTGGGTTAGGAAGATTCCTGGAGAAGGGAATGGCAACCCACTCCAGTATTCCTGCCTGATGAATTCCATGGACAGAGAAGCCTGGAGGGCTACAGTCCATGGGTTCGCAAAGAGTGGGACATGACTGAGTGACTGATACATGCTTTGGAGCCCTAGGACTTTTTGTGCTATCTTTGGAAGGGATAGAGGCCACAGACCTTTGCAAAACAATTGACCTCGAACTTCTCATTAATCTTACAGTATATCTGATTTGGAAGTTAAAGAAATGTGGCATTTCCTGTACTCCCAGGGTCAGGAAGCTGTTTGTTTAGACATCTTCTCATTTAATCCTCTCATCAACCACACAGGGTAGGTCCTCTTAATGGTCCCATTTGACAAGAGAGGAAAGAGACTCAGAAAGGCAAGAACTTTGCTTCAAATCACTCAGTTTGTGTTACATCTGAACCAGGACCCAGGGACTTCCCCAGTGGTCCAGTGGTAAAGAATCCATCCACCTGTAATGTAGGGGACATGGGTTCAATCCCTGGCTGGGGAACTAAAATCCCATGTGCCAAGGAACAACTTGGCCCTCGAGTCACAACTAGAGAGTCTGAATGCTGCAAGGAAAGATCCTGCATGACGTGATGGAGATCCCGTGTTCTGCAACTAAGACTTGACACAGTCATCTTAAACAATAGATAAACCAAGAGCCAGGCATCCTGACTCCTGGTGTACTGTTCTCTTTCTCCCTAGTAACAAATGAGCAATCAGAGAAAGGTTCCTTGGGTAGAAGCTGAGCAAGACTCTCTGCATGTGTTGCAAAGGCCTTGCCTTCCCGCCCTCGAATCATTGGTTCCCGGTGTGGTCCTTGGACCAGTTGCACCAGCATCACTGGGGAATTCGTTAGTAATGCAAAACCCTGGGCCCCACCTTAGATTTACAGAGTCAGAAATTCTTGGCGGGGGGTGGGGGGGGGGGGGGGGGGGGGGGGGGGGGGGGGTGGGCAGCAGTCCATTTTAATAAGCCTTCCAGGTGATTCTGATGCAGAGTCAAGTTGGAGTAAGTCCTTGAGCATCACGTGGGAAATGGTATGATGGGACCATGCTTTCTGGAAATTGCTCTGATTATTATTTCTGCTCTGCCTACTTCTAAAAAGGATCTGAAGAGAAACACAGGGGTTTGGACAAATTCAGTGATGCTGGGGTCTGACTCTGTTAAGAACCCAGGTCCCTGTCCCCTGCCTGACTCAGGCATTCTTCTCACAGGATGCCCACAAAGCCACTTATCTGGCCACTGGCTGGAGTAGGGGGACAAACTGGATATGGACCCAACAGTTTCCAGAAAACTAGAGGGAGACACTGGAGAGAAGCTCACCACTGGCCTTGGTGGGTACAGGCTACTGAGATGGCCTCAGGGACCCACGATTCCAGGCCCCAGTCTGGCTCCCTAAGAAGAGGGAAGGACTCCCTTCAAACCCCACCCAAATCATCGGCACACACACCATATAATTCCTGGGTGCCTTGTCCCATTCTGATGGCCCTTGGACCTTTGTTGTTCTACAGACTCCATAGAGAAGAGCATCACCCTGGAGATGGCACACCGGGATCTGTAGAGGACCTAATGCATTTTGTGGGCCCTGAGGAAGTGGAGGCTAGTTTTCCCATGGACTACATTCCTCCAAGACAGACTTGACTCAGACTGAAAAACTGTGTTGGTGAGTGTGGTTCTAGCCAAGGTGAGCAGGATGAGAGACTCATTCAACTTGACCCCCAAAGATGAGGATTAACACCAAGGTCATAAGGAGCTTCTAGGAATCCAAGGAGAGGCAGTCAAGAGCAGCAGGGTTTGTAGGAACAGGAATGCCACGGAGACATGGAGAATCTGGGGCTGGGGTGTCTCTGCCTCTCTGCAGACCATGCCAGGCTCACTCACCTCTGCATCGAACCCAACTTGCCATAATGAAAACACTGGCTTGGTCCTTTGCTCCTGGGAGGTGACCTCCCAGTCCTGGGAATTTTCAGAGTGTTGGGGATGTGGGTTTTATTCATGGTGGACCCCCAGAACCATACCTGAGCTTACGCTAATGAGATGACTCAGGCTGAGGCTGGCCATGCCAGAATGACCAACCACAGGGTTAGAGGGTTGGGCCTTTGAGTCAAATGACAGTGTCCAAACTTCAGGCTGGAGACTGAGTTCAACCACGTGACTAACGATTCGATCAATCATGCCTAAGTAATGAAAGCCCAATAAAAACTCTGGGCACCCAGTTTGGGTGAACTTCCTGGTTGGCGCTCACACACCAGCGCTGTCCATCACAGACCTTGCCTTGTGCATCTCCTCATTTTGCTGGTTCAGATCTGTATCCTTTCACTCTAATAAAATTGTAAATCTAGAGCTCTCCTGAGCTCTGTGAGTCGTCCTAGCGAATAATCAAATCTGAGAGGGATTGGGGGAATTTCCAAATTTGCAGTCAATTAGTCAGATGTACATGTGGCCTGGGGACACTCAAACTCACTTCTGGGGTCTGAAGTGAGGGTGGTGGTCTTGGGGGGACTGTGCTCCCTCTGTGGAGTTTTTGGTCATTCAGGGTAGTCAGTATCAGAATTGTGCTGCAACCGGCAGGCCCCCAAAGCCCCCTGCCTACCCATTGGTCAGAATCCTGAGTCCAAACTCCCAAGGGGGGCTTCCCTGGTGACTCAGATGGTAAAGAATCTGCCTGCAACGCAGGACACTCGGGTTCGATCCCTGCGTGGGGAAGATCCGCTGGAGAAGGGAGTGGCTACCCACTACAGTATTCTTGCCTAGAGAATTTCCAAAGAACAGATCCAACTGGCCAACACATCTTTTCCCTCCAGGCAGGCCACACGCGGAGCACATGTTTGAGCAAATTCTGGGAGATGGTGAAGGACAGGGAAGCCTGGCTCCCTGCAGTCCATGGAGTCACAAAGAGTCGGAGACGACTGAGCCACTGAACCACAGTAACAATAAGGCCACATGTCACAGGCCAGCCTTGACTCTGAAACAATCCTATCAGTTCTGGCCCCTGTGGATGGGGCGAGACAGAAGGGCTGAATGAGACTTGCAGAAATTCAGTGGTGTTTCCCAAGGTAGGTAGTGCCAGGCGTGACCAGAGGCAGCACAATCAAAACCACAGAAACGGCCAGCCTCCTGGCCAAGATGGTTTAGAGCACCGCTGGCTAAAGGCACTGGAACACGGGTGTTGGGGGAGGGCCTGGGCCACAAAGGACTCCAGGATGCTCCACAGGGCCTCTTCTTCCTTCCATCTCGGAGCCCCTCCTATAGGGCCTGTGAGTCATCAGGGGATCAGGAGGTTGGAAAGGTCATGCTAAGGCTTGGAAAGGTCATGCTAAGGGGCCAAATTTGTTAAAAACTCAAACTGTGTTGAAAAGCAGGTGTTTAGGATACACATCTCGGTGTGGGGGTGGGGTGGCGGGGGGTGAGAGCCGTGAAAACCAGAGGTGTGGCTCTCAGCACACTTGGATCAAGGTCTGGGAGGGTCTTGAGCATCCCTGGGACCGCGTGGGAAGGCTCGCTCTCTGTGTTCCCAGCCACAGCGGCTGATGACTCAGCAGCTCCAGCTGGTCAAGTGGAAGGCTCTGTGACAACACTGCCTGTGACGTCGGTGGGGTTACAGAGTCTGTTCCGTTCCTTTCTACCCAGGTGAGCTTGCAGGACTGTTTCTGCAGCACGGCCCCCAGGGCTGGTTTCCAGAAAGTCTCACTGTGGGGAGGCTCTGGGTGTTCTTGGAGGCTGGTTTTCCTCTGAGAAGGCAGGTTTTCCTGATTGGCGGAGGGTGGGGGCAGGTGATCCCTGGGTCTGCTCCTTCCTCCACTCGCCCCTCTCTGCCACCGGCCTTTCTGTCCCACCCCTGGGGCTCCGCGACCTTCCCACTGCCACAGCGGTATCCATAGCCCTGGCTGGTGGGGGGCTGTGAGGGAGCCCACTGGTTCAGTCTTTCCGTGCAGCCCCAAACAAGGCAAGAGACCAATTACAGGGCCATTTGGGACTGCGTCACTGAGTGACTCAAGCCTTTTCTAAAGGGACTCCAGACAAAGGTACTTGAGGTGATCTCAGCCTGCAGGTGACTTTCTCCAGCCCAATGCCCTTGGCAACCACTGTGGAAGGAAGACAGGGCCCTGCTCCCTGCCCCCCACCTCAATTTCCTCACCTGGGAGGGGAAGGGGAGCAGGGGGCGGGGGAAGGTGGAACCAGGTCAGGGCCCGAGAATCTTTTTTATCAGAAGCGTTTCTTTACAATCCCATAGGTACAGGTAAGAAGGGAGCTGATTGGGTGGGTTGGGCAAAGGGGACGGAGCTTGCAAATACAAGGGCCAGGGGCCTCGTTCTGTTTTTTTGTAGGTCTCACTTTCTAGAAATAGCCAGTAGTCACAGGGTCTCTGCCTCAGGGTACCCTCTTCTGTGAAGTTCCCTGGACGCCCCCTGAGTCTAGGATGCTCCTCCTCTATCCTCCCCTTCCCCACCACCCCCAACTCCTCTGTTACCCCCTGTCCCAAAGTGCTGGGGTTGAGATATCAGGATTTAGGGACACTGAGTGGACACGCCCCCAGACCTACCCACTGATGGGAACACTTGAAAGAAAACACAACCCGAAAGGCACCTCTAGCCCAGCATCTCCAGTGATGGGAACTGTGTCGTTCACGCTGGACGGTCGCGTCCACGGTTTACCAGGACAGGAAGACACTTGGTGTCTTCAAGTGTGTCCAGCACCTTCCCAGTTTGACGTAAGACCCCAGGGGTGGGCAAGAGAGGCAGGAGGGCAGAATCAGGGGACACAGAGCCTCTTCCCATGCAGAGGTGCTGCCCATGGCCTGACCCTGCCCCACCTTCACCGCTTGGGAGAACTGACCCTTCCCACCGGTGCAGAGCCCTAAGGGAGGGGCTTGGGATACAGGATGACACCCCGGATCGGTTCAAAAGGCAAATACTGGGGCAGACGCAGCCAGTTCAGGGAGCACCCAGCCCAGACTCAGGCAAGGAGGGCTGGGACACAAGACTGGAAGCCTTTCTAAGGCCTATTAACACACCTGGGAGCTGAACTCGGGGCATAACTGGGGCTTCCATTGTTCACGGGGACCCCACCAGATGGGTGGGTAAAAACCATGGTGGGCAAATGGGTAGCAAGTACATTCCCACAGCCTGGGCCTCGGGGCCTGCTCCACCCTCCGTGGGACTGGACATGGCGCAGCAAAGACACACAGTGATCCTGACCACGGAACGTTTTGTGGTGCCCCAGCTGTCAGCTACAAGCACCTAAAACCTCCACTATGTTCTTCAAAGGAAGTGCAGTGTTGAAGTGGTGGGAGGCATTGGGGGCAGCACGGGGCATGTGCGGCCTGTGGCCTGCGGGCAGGTTCCAGCACCTCCCGGCCCCACCTCATGGCCACACCGCCGTCATCGGGCTTCCAGGGCAGAAAAACCTCAGCCACAACCAGAAGGATCCCACAACCTCAATTAGGAAAACCCACACCGACAGAAGACCTGGTAACTGGTTGCCACGGGGATGGCGGAACATGGCCCCTCCCCACCACACTGAGCCTGAGGGAGGCGAGGCCTCTGTAGTCTCTTGGGGGGTTGGGGGGGGGGGCGATGCAGGAGGGCAAGGCAGCCAGGGGACGGTCCCTCCCAGGAAACCCTTGTTCCCAAGGACAGCGCTAAGAGTGGGCCACCTTGACCAGAGGCTGTGGCCCTTGAGTGACAGCTGCACTGTTACCAGCTTCCCCGGTGGCTCCGATGGAAAAGAATCTGCCTGCAATGCAGGAGACCCAAGTTCGATCCCTGGGTCTGGAAGATCCCTTGGAGACAGGAATGGCAATCCATTCCAGTATTCTTGCCTGGAGAATTCCATGGACAGAGCAGCCTAGTGGGTTACAGTCTATGAGGTTGCAAAGAGTTGGACAAGACTCAGCAACTAACACCAACTGCCTCCAGGTCACTTCACCAGAA
Organism: Ovis aries; assembly: GCF_016772045.2. Classification (NCBI taxonomy): domain Eukaryota; kingdom Metazoa; phylum Chordata; class Mammalia; order Artiodactyla; family Bovidae; genus Ovis; species Ovis aries. Next base: position 38,981,531 of record NC_056075.1, on the reverse strand, counting down.
CATAAGTGGCTGTCACAGCATGTTATCTGAGCCCTGCCATGCACATGGCCTTCCTTAAATCACTCAGCGTTTTCTCTCACAAAGGAAGATGCTGCTACCCAACTCGCCCTGCTGTGGGGTTAGAGCCAAGTGTGCAAGTATCTAGCACACAGTAGAGGCTCACGAAATGTAGCCACTATCACCACCACCACCATCCTCACCACTGCCATCATCATCATCACCACCATTAATTATCATCCCCACCATACCCATCCCCTTCCACCAACCCGATCAACATCACCATCATCCCCACTCACACCGCCATCCCACCACCGCCAACTTCACCATCAACATCCCATCTTCCCTACTACCACATCATCATCACTGCCATCCCACCACCGCCAACTTCACCATCAACATCCCATCATCCCTACCACCACCACATCATCATCACTGCCATCCCACCACCGCCAACTTCACCATCAACATCCCATCATCCCTACCACCACCACCACCATCATCACCACCATCACCATCATGACTTCTGTAAATGAGATAACTGAGGACTCAGAACTGGTAAGGGACAGACAGCAGGTCTAACATCCAGGTCTTAGGACTCGCAAGTTTGGCCATCTCTCTACCCTACCACAACCCTCCTCAACAACACACACACACACACACAACTCCATCAACATGATGTCAGCATCTGTCCGGACATTGGCCAGAGGTGCTGTGGGAAAGCCATACAGGAGGGCTACAGGATTCGGCTCCGTGACCCCTCTGACCTCACTGGCTTCTACTCCTTCCTTCACTCCACCCATCGTCTCTTCCTCATGTTCATCACATACCCAGGCACCATCCCAGTTGAGGGCATTTGCTCTAGCTCGAGAACTTTTTCTATAAAGACCCAGCTAAAATCCCTGGGTCACAGACAATATAATATGTAAACAAATGGACATGGCTATCATCCAATGAAATATTATTACAAAAACAGACAGCAGGCTGGTGACCCCAGGGGTCATGGTTCACCTAAGTTCATCTGCTATTGCTGTTCCCTCTGTCCCGAGTCCTCCTCTTTCCTTGGGAGAAAACATCTCCATGTTAACGCCTTCCCCTTCTTTAGGCTTTTACAAAAATATCACTTTCTCCATGAAGCTCATTCTGACCACTTTTTTCTCCTAATAAATAATTTTTCCCTAATGAATAAAACGAATTACTTAAAAGTGAACAATTCAGGGACATCTAGAACATTCATGATGCTGTGCTAAAACCACTTGTGCCTAGTTCCAGGGCATTTCCCTCCCTCCAGAGCAATAACCACTGCTTATTGTTCGAACCCTACAGCCTCTACTCACCCTGCTGCCTGCCTCTCCAGATCCCTCTATCTTTTTATATATAAGGTACATTTTTTTGATGTGGATCATTTTTTAAATCTTTATTGAATTTGCTACAACATTGCTTCTGTTTTATATTTTTTGGTTTTTTGGCCCCAAGGCATGTGATACCTTAGCTCCCCAACCAGGGATTGAACCCTCACCCTCTGTACTGGAAGGTGAAATCATAAACACTGGACCAGCAGAGAAGTACCCCTCTACCTCTCTTTTACTTTGCAGTTTTAATTTCTACTGCGTGCATCACCCTGTAACATTCTATATGGCTTATTGCCCATCTCCAACCCTCCTTCCCATGGAATGAAGGCTTCACCAAAAAAGGGATCTTTATTTTGTTCCCTACGATGCTAAAGCTGAAGCTCCAGTACTTTGGCCACCTCATGCGAAGAGTTGGCTCATTGGAAAAGACTCTGATGCTGGGAGGGATTGGGGGCAGGAGGAGAAGGGGACGACCGAGGATGAGATGGCTGGATGGCATCACGGACACGATGGACATGAGTCTGAGTGAACTCCTGGAGATGGTGATGGACAGGGAGGCCTGGCATGCTGCGATTCATGGGGTCGCAAAGAGTCGGACACGACTGAGCGACTGAACTGAACTGTCTCCCAAACACCCAAAGCAGTGATTTGGCACATAGTAAATACTCGATAACTTGTTGATGAAGAGACTGATAAACAGATGGAGGGGCAGGACCACAAGGAAGAGAAGGCTTCCAAATGGACTTTAAAACAATAAAACCACATCATACACTGTCGTCTTTCCTGAGCCTGGACTCTTCTCCCGGGAAATGGAAGGGGCAGGGCGCACACTGCCTCCCAGCCCTGCCCCTTGGGTATGTCTCCTCCTATCTTACTGGGTCAGTTATCCTGACCGGGGACCAAGTGCCCCTTTTCCTGGAGCAGTGAACAAAGAGCAGGGGCTCTCATAAGTTAGGCATGGCTGGACTTCTGGGTCCTCTGCCCACCAGGTAGCCACAGGACACCTCCCCAATCTCTCTGAACCACAATTTCGTCTTTGCAACTCCATGGACTATAGCCTACCGGGCTGCTCCATCCATGGGAATTCTCCAAGGAAGAATATGGAGTGGGTTGCCATGCCCTCCTCCAGGGACCTCCCCAACCCAGGGATCGAACCCAGGTCTCCCATGTTGCAGGCATATTCTTTACCATCTGAGCCACCAGGGAAGCCATGTTTCCTAATTGGTGTAATAAAATGACCAAATACCCTTTGTAAGGCTCAGATTAAGAGTATGATTAGCACAGTGCCACGCACTGGATGGGCAAACACTATTTTCAGCCTTCCTGCTCTCTGTCTTGGCTCCCCAAACATCCCCTCCCAGTGGCCTCACCCCTTTCCCTCTCCTTCTCTGTCTCTTCAGTTTAGTGAACATTTCCTTCAAGAGAAGACAGATCCCCCTGTCCTCTTGCAAACACTAATGACCTCCTTAAAAATGTCCTTTCCAAGGAAAATCATTTTCCAAATGTACTTTTGGGCTTACTATGCTTTTGCCCACACTGGTTTTCACAGTTAAGAAAGTTTGGCCACAAAAATTGACTTTTCACTGCAAAAGTAATCCCCACCTCTCAGCAAAGCCCAAATTTGGCCACTTTTGTCTTCACTATGTTTTCCCTGGGTTAAAGAAGAAAAGAAAGTGTGGGGAGATTGGGGAGGAGGAGGGAGGTGAGCTGACCCCTGAGAAAAGCCACTGGCATTGACAGTTGGCCCCTGAAGCACAGCTGTGGCTATTCTGTTAGAGAAATAAACAGGACTATTTGCTCATGAAAAAAAATGCCCCAATTTTTCATAAGATATTCATAAAAATATTTGCATTTCCCTGTGAGTAATAACTACTTCTGCTGTCCCCAGAATTTTTGCATCATCTACTTGAAAGAAGCTGAACAGACTATTTAGAAAGCCTTCCCAATCAAATCCACCCAGCGACCTAGGCACGTTATGATGTAGCTATGACTGTGCACACGGAAGGGCTGGGAGTCTGAGGCGTAAAGAAATCAGGGCAAGCCAGGCCCCAGCCTGAATCCGACAGCAACATAATTGGCGATTCAATAAATCCACCATAGCAAAGTGGATTTATTTTGCAGATGCAGGAACAAGCCCAGAGAGGCCAAGTATCTAGCCCAGGGTCACACAGCCACCAAGTGGCTGAGCTGGAATTTGAACCCAAGAATATCTAGTTCTTAATTCCCGATCCTCGAGACTGACATGAAGATAGTTCAAGGGACAGAGGAGAACTAGGCCTTGAGAAAGCTTCCCCCAAGTCTGAGGCCATGGAAGCCCCAAACCAGCACGGCACAGTGGCACCTGTAGAGAGGATTCTACTGCAGAGGTGAAATCTCCTAAGCTGGGGTGCAGAAAAGAATTCTGATTCCCACCAGTCTTCCCCCAAACATGTACTTCCACCTCTCAGCAGACAGCACCACCATTCACCCAGCCACGTAGGCCAAAAGCCTCAGTGTCATCCCCCCATCCCATCCTCTTCGTGGCCTCTGCAGTATAATCAGCCTCCATGATGGTCCAGTGATTCTCTTTTTTTTTTCGGTCATGCTGCCTGGCATGTGGGATCTTGGTTTCCAGACCAGGAATCGAACCTGCACCTTCTGCAGTGGAAGCACAGAGTCTTAACCACTGGACCACCAAGGAAGTCCCAGCCCAGGGATTCCTGCCTCCTGGGACTCACAGCCTGTGCAGTCCCCTCATGCGCTGAACCTGTGTAACCAAGGGGATGTGGTAGACATGACAGGACTGTGCCCTCTGCACTGGGACACTCACTCTGAGGATGCCTATGGAGGGGCCCATGCAGCCAGGAGCTGAGACCTCCAGGAAACAGGCAGTATTAATTTGCCAGTCGTGTGTGTGAGCACCTTTGGAAGTGGGTCTTTCAGCCCCAGTCAAGCGTTCAGGTGAGGCAGCTTCAGCTAATATCTTGACTGTGACCTGAGACCCAAAGCCAGCACCACCCAGCTGAGTCACTCCCCAATTCCTGACTCACAGAAAGGAAGTCACTCAGTCATGTCCAGCTCTTTGTGACCCCACAGACTATAGCCTTCCAGGCTCCTCTGTCCATGGGACTTTTCAGGCAAGAGTACTGGAGTGGGTTGCCATTTCCTTCTCCAGGGGATCTTCCTGACCCAGGGATCGAACCCAGGTCTACCGCATTGCAGGCAGACGCTTTACCATCTGAGCCACCAGGGAAGCGTAAAGAGTGTGAGTTAACAAATGTTGACAGTTGTTCTAAGCTGCTAAGTAACCTTTCACACGGCAACAGCTAACTAACAGTCTTCCACCTGCAACCATCCACCAAGTCATATAAATTCTCTTTCCCAGTGACATTTTGACTCTGCCATCTCCCTCCCCTTCCACAGTGTGCCACTGCCCTGGTCCAGGAAACCGCATCTCACAGGATGACTGCAGCAGCCTCCGATGGCCTCCCTGCCTCCACCCGGTTCCCATCCAACCCATTGCATGGGTTGCAGCATAGGTTGCAGCATAGGTCATGTTGCAGCCTAGGTCAAACCACTTCTAGTCTCTCCAATGGCTCCCCATGGTCCTTGGGATAAAACCTGAACTCTTCACCATGACCCACAAGGCCTGCAGGCTAAAGCCCACCTGTCTCTCTCCCCAGCGTCATCTCCTGGTTCACTCAGTGCCAGCCAGAATGGGCTGCCTTTGGTTCCAGTTCCTCCCTCCTCTCTCCCCTGACTCTGAGTCTGTGTTCCAGCTGTTTCTTCTGCCTGAAACACCCTTCCTATGACTCAATTTCTTCGGTTTCCAGCTAAGAGGTCACCTCCTTCGAGAGGCCTTTGCTGATTACTTTGTCTAACAGATACTCCCTGTTACATCTTGTTTACCCCCTCCCCTTATAAACTATGCGTGCATGCATGCTAAGTTGTTTCAGTCGGGTCTGACTCTTTGCAGCCTTATGGATTGTAGCCCACCAGGCTCCTCTGTCCATGGGAGGATTTCTCAGGCAAGAATACTGGAGTGGGCTACCATGCCCTCCTCCAAGGGATCTTCCCGGCCCAGGGATCAAACCCGTTTCCTATGTCTCCTGCATGGCAGGTGGTTTCTTTACCACTGGCACCACCTGGGAAGTCCCTTATAAACTATAATGACCTTAAATTATTTTATGCATTTAGCTTTTAAGCTTGCTTATTGTCACCCACTCCTCTCACCCCTTAGAAGGTTACCCCTCAAAAGCTAGCACCATGACTATACCTAGTGCCTGGCTGAGTAGGTACACAATAAAATGTCTTAGCTGGATGAGTGAATGAACCCCATGTCTTAATGTGACCCGAGAAAAAATATCCCTATAATTTAAGAGCTTGAAACTCCCATCAAGAAAACCATTAACTCACTTCCTGTGTGGTCCTAGGGAGTCCCTTCCTCTCTCTGGGCCTCAGTTTCTTCAGATGAGGGAACTGGGTCCATGAGTTCTCAGGTCCCGTGGGTCTTTATCGTTGACACATAAGCAGTTAGGCCACACTCTGGGGAAGGTAAAAGAACCCCACTTTTTGTGCTGCTGGACAGGACCAGACGGCCTCACCTTGGGTTTTACAGAGCCAGTACATTGTCCTTAAAGATCAACTCAAGATAGCTTATCTACAGAAAGAACTGCTCTAAGGACTATTTAAATTCCTGACCTAGGGATTTCCCCGGTGGTCTAGGGGCTAAGAATCTGCCTTGCAATGCAGGGGACACAGGTTCAATGCCTGGCCTGGGAACTAAGATCCCACATGCCACGGAGCAACTAAGTCCACGTGCTACAACTACTGACTCCGAGCACCACAGCGAGAGTCTGGGAGCCGCAACAAAAGATCCTGCACAGGACATGGAAGCAACGCAGAGGTCCATCGGCAGACGAATGGATAAGAAAGCTGTGGTACATACACACAATGGAATATTACTCAGCTATTAAAAAGAATGCATTTGAATCAGTTCTTTTTTGCTTGTCTGTTTGGGTTTTTTTTTGTGTTTTTTTTTGGTTTTGTTTTTTGAATCAGTTCTAATGAGGTGGATGAAACTGGAGCCTATTATACAGAGTGAAGTAAGTCAGAAAGAAAAACATGAATACAGTATATTAATGCATATATATGGAATTTAGAAAGATGGTAACAATGACCCTATATAAGACAGCAAAGAGACACAGTTGAAAAGAAGAGACTTTTGGACTCTGTGGGAGAAGACGAGGGTGGGATGATTTGAGAGAATAGCATTGAAACATGTATATTATCATATGTGAAACAGATCGTCAGTCCAGGTTTGATGCATGAGACAGGGTGCTCAGGGCTGGTGCACTGGGACAACCCAGAGGGATGGGATGGGGAGGGAGGTGAGAGGGGGGTTCAGGGTGGGGAACACATGTACACCCGTGGCTGATTCATGTCAAGGTATGGCAAAAACCACCACAATATTGTAAAGAAATTAGCCTCCAATTAAAATAAATAAATTTTTTTAAAAAGGTCCTGCACAATGCAACGAAGACCTGATGAAGCCAAATAAATAATGTATTTTAAAAATTCCCGACCAAGTGAAGTCCAGAGCTACTTCTACACAAGCACAGGTTCCCGAAGATGAACCAGAGCACCTGTGTTCTCTCCAAGGACCTGGCCATGCTTGTTCAGCCCACAAAGATGTGCTGGGCATCTGATCAAAACCCCACTATAGGTGATCACTCACAGAAGACCAAAGATGGTGCCTGGGAGGTAGAGCACACCCCTGGGGCCTTTCAGAGGCAGAGTCTATGTGGGTCCCATAATCTTTTCCCTCCTTCCCTTCACTTCCTAATTCCCATTACACAGCAGAGAAAATGGGGACAAGGTGGTTGGCCTTACAAAGTCTTTCTCTAAAATGCTTCTTTAATTGTAAAATGGCCAAGGAGAGCTGTATTTGGCAGATTACATTTCTACCCCTAGGATTTCAGATTCTAACTTGAATACAGAAAGGAGAGCCTGATGCAAGCAGATGTGTGAGTAGAACATGATCAGTTTAACTTCTTAATCATGCTATAAGAAATCACTACACATTTAGTGGCTTAAAAATAACATGAATTTATTATCTGAAAGTTCTGGAAGTCAGAAAGCTGAAATCAGATTCACTGGGCTAAAACCAAAGTGTTGGCAAGGCTGATTCCTTCCAGAGGTTCTAGGGGAGACTCTTTCCGATGCCTTTTCCGACTCCTAGTGGCTGACTGCATTCCTCGGCTTGCAGTCCGTTCCCACATCTTAAAAGCCAGCAGTCACTGGCTGAGTGTTTCTCAAGCTGCATCACTCTAGCCTCCTTTTCTGTAGTCAAATCTCCCTCTGCCTCCTTCCTGTAAAGATCTTTGTGATTACATTGGGCCCATCAGGTTAATCCAGGCAAACCTCCCCATCTCAAGATTCTTTAATTAATTTAAAACTTAATTAACTGAAAAGTCCCTTTACTGCCGAGGTAACATTTTCACAAGTTGCAGGGATTTCAGATGTTGACGTCTTTGGGAGCCCTTGTTCAGCCTACCATAAGCGGTGATTTAAGATCACACACTCCCAGATCAGACTGCCTGGGTTTACATCCCAACTGTGTCCTTTCCTAGCTGTGTGATTCTGGGAAAGTCACTCAACCTCTCTGTGCTTCCACTCATTCTTTTGTGACCTCACAGACCCAGGCGACATGAGCGTGTAAAGCATTTCAGCACAGTGAAGAAAGCTCAATGAGAAAGGGCTGTAATTATTCCCTCCTCTCCACCAGACTCAGCACTAATGGATGCCAGAACTGGGAGGGGCCTTGGTGATCACACAGCCTGCCCCTAACGAACAGCTGGGGACTCAAGAGGCCCAGAGAGAAGTGAGTCACGTGGGGCACACAGCACTTTCTCAGGCAAAGCCCGGATGCCCTCTAATAACCAACCTGGCACCGACTTGCTGGAAGGAGGGTCCAGTAGGGCAGAGGCCACAACCTGCTGCACCCAGCACCCTGCCCCGCACCCAGTAGATGCTGGAGGATGCTGCAGCCAGAGTCACAGGGAGGGGGTGGGAGGCGCTCCCCCGCAGAACGACAGCAGGAAGCACCTGCAGGTGCAGCGCCCTGGCCTGAATCTCACACCCGCAGTTCCCACCCCGCCCAGCGGGCTCGCGGGGCCAGAATCAGACTCAACACGTCTCCCCACAAGAGAGGTCAGAGGACTAGTCTCAGCCAAGGATGTCGAGACCCAAGTTCAGGGCCAAGAGAAAGCTCTGCACTAATCAGTCCAGACTGATCAAACATCATCCGGGCCCCTCGCTTCCTTCCCCTTCTGCGTGACCTCAGATGGGATGCCTCCCCTCTTCGGGCCTCTGTTTCCGCATCAGAAAAGAGAAGACCAGATCAGTGGTCCTCTATCTGCAATCCTCACTTCCATGGATTTCAGCGAGTTCTGAAAGGGCTGTTCCTGGACACACAGCTGAAGCGCGTGCCCAGCTTGCTTGTCCAGATGTTGAAGTTCACCGGCGTGTGCAATTCAGGCTGAACAGACATGTTGGAAGGTGTCTGCGATCAACAAAATGGGGAAACAGTGACTCACCCCACACAATGGCCGGGTGAGCAGGCAAACTCCTCCACAAAAGGAGAGAAGGATCAGCATGGGCCCTTGGCAGAAACTCAACTAGTCTCCACTGCATCTAACCAAAGAGGGCTGACTCACCCCAGGGGTTCCCCTCCCACAAGGCTAGCTTAGGCAGGCAATGCTGCAGATGGTCCAGTTTCTGCAACCATCACACTGTCCTCCAGCTGACACCCAGGATTCCCACAAGGCCTTCCCGAGGGCCTTTCCCATGATCTCAGGGGCAGCTAAAAGCAGATATTCAAACAGAGGGGTCGTGGGGTAGCCTGCAGGGCAACAGCCAGACCTTCACTTTCTTCCTCACTCGGAAAATTTCCTGCCTCAGGGCCTTTGCACATGTCATTCCCTTGGTCAGGTACACATTCCATTATCTTGTGTGTTTTTTTAAATGAAATATTTCAGGCTTATAGAGAGTTAAAAAAAATTTTTTTTTGATGTATATACCCACAGGTTTTGTGAAAATAATTCATTCACCCACTCTCTGTTGACAGTGGGTTATTTCCAAATTTTTACCGTCACAAATAAAGCTGCTCTGAGCACTCTGACACACATCACCCCCACCTCCTCCAACAAGTATTCAGATCTCATTCCTCAAACCTGCTCCCCATCAATCCAAGAGTTATGTCTCCATGTTTCTCCCTGACGGCTCCCCAGTCTCTCCATCAAAGCGCTTATCATGATTTATGTCTTTATTAGGTCCCCATCTAAAGGGACAGAGGCCATGTCCTCTTTGCTGTCGAGCGCTCAGTGAGAGGTCACTGAGCAGACCTCAGTTAGTGTCTGCACTGCAAATGAGTGAGAGAACGAATGAATGAGCGAGCGAGGTATCACCCCAGAAGCAGGCCGTGCTGGGCTCCTTTCCACCCAGGACTCTGAGAGATGACCTGGCACATCTGCCTACCTCTTGCTCTGCCCTCAAACGGATGGGAAGAAGGGCCAAGAATCCCCTGGAGATCTTGGGTTCCTGAAGCTTCAGAGAACCCTGAGCCCTGAAGCAGGGAGCCCTGAGACCTGGAGGGTCCGAGGCCCTGGGCCAGGCCCTCAATGCCAAGCCCAAGGTGAGGTTCAAGAGACCTTCACCTGGGCCTTCCCAGGGCTCCTTGCGGCCAGGCATCTGGTCCTGCCCCACCTCAGCAGATTTGGGAAACAGGCTTCTGCTGGCCACGCCCAGTCGTGAGAAGCCGCTGCTCTGGGACCCCGCTACCTGGGCCAGGGGCTGCCCCCTCCTTCCTGGCATCCCCACGCTGCTGAAACAGACCAGCCCCCACCTGCCGGCCATACTCGACCTTGGGTCGGGCCATGGGGCAGGGCTGGGCAAGGCATCTTCACTTGCTATTGATCACTTAGGGTCTCTGTACCCAAAACAAGAGAAAGTGCTAGAAACAGAAAACTGGGTGGCATCCAAAAACAACAGCAACAGTAATAGATGTAGCTGGTGTTCTGAGCAGCCTCTCTGCAGGCTGGCCCCTCTGCATCCTCCCCCCTCTCGACAAGGAGGAGCCACTGTGACAGATGAGGACACTGCGGGCGGGGAGCCATCCTCCCCTTGCTCTGGGGGATGCCAGGGCCTTAGCCAAGCAGGCTTCGGGACCAGCCCCTGAAGCAGACTGGACACAGAGGGACAGACAGGCCACAGTGCTAAGAAGGGTGACATTGTATTTTATTTTATGACATTTTATTTGCCTGTGCCGTGTCTTCGGTGCGATGCGCAGGCTTTCTCTAGTTGCGGCATGCGGGCTTCGTTACCCCACTGCAGGTGGGATCTCAGTCCCCCAACCAGGAACCAAACCCGCATTCCTTGTATTGGAAGGTGAGTTCCTAACCATTGAACCACCAGGGAAGTCCTGAACGATGATATTCTTAAAAAGACAAGCAGCACGAGCCTCCTGCCAGTCCACCCAGGCCCCCCTGCTGCAGATTTCTGGGCGCTCTGTCAGAAGTCCACCCTCCAAGCACCCATGGCAGACCCCCCCCCATTCAATTCCTGGCTGCCCACCTCTTTTTAAGCATGTGGCCTTGGACTAGCTGCGTCCCTTCCGGCCTCCATTTCCTCCTCTGTGAAATGGGCAAATGCTTGCTGGATCGGAGGTGGGGGGTCAGCTGAGGAAACGCATAGAAGGCATTCAGTGTTGAATGGATCCTGGCAGCTTCCCAAGTGGCCAAGGGGTCGGGGGTGTGGGGGAACCATTCTGGTCCTGAACCTGCCCCGCCCCCTTCAAGGACCAGGGCACTGAGCCCTGGGGATGGGAGTGACAGGAGTAACCACTACACACACACACACACACACACACACACACACACGCTCGCTCGCTCGCTCACTCACTCACACAAGACTGGCTTCGTTCCAAACACAGAGGCTGCTGAAGGGCACTTGTGCGTCTGCCCCAGCACCACGGAGGGTGCAGGCGATGACCGCCTGGGGTGGAGAGCACCCTAGGGCCCGGGAGGGAGGGTGACAATCACAGGCTGTCTGCTCCCTGAGTTCCCCGCTCTGAGGCTCTGGGGTCCTGACAAGAAGCTTGCCTGCCCTCCTCACGCCATCCTTCTGACACACCTGCTTTCTCAGGACACAGTGATTTTCCTTTCATTTTACTCTTCAGCTCAGCATTACAGCCTGAATTCTGAGTCTCAAGAGCAGGGCTCAGTTGTGGTCTGGCCAAAAACCCCCAAATCAGAGACTACCTCCTCAAGGGGTGGAGAAAGCTGAAATGCCGTGGGCTCCCCACACAAGGCACTGCTGTCTCCTCCCGCTAATGCTGACTGTGAGGTGTCAGCCTCCCCATTTCAGAGGTGAGAAGACTGAGGCTCAGAGCCCTGCTGTGTGGTACACAGGCACGAGTGGGAGACGTGGGATTGTAGCCCAGGCCTCTTGGCCTTTCAAAGACAAATGCCTCAGCTGAGGCCAGCATAGTCTGAGAGGAACAGAACTTGAGCCACACTTAAACTGCCTGGGAACCACACCGAATGAGGAAAAAGAAATAAGCGAAATAAATTTTGGTAACATTTCACATTCAACTCGGTGTATCAAATATCACTCAACACGTAATCAGTATAAAAAAATATTAAAGAGACACTTGACTTTTTTTGGTCATACTTCGTCTCTGAAATAGTATATACTCAGTGCATATCCCAGTTCAGACTGACCACATTTCAGGGGGCTCCAAAGCCATAAATGGTGAGTGGCTACCAGCTTGGACAGTGCAGGTCCAGAGGAACAGAGAAGCAGCAAAGACCAGGGGTGGCCCGTCCATTCAAACACGCATTCATTCACTCACTCAATCTACCAACCAGTATTTACTGGGTACTTACAAGGGGCCAGGTGGGGTCATACAATGTGAATGAGGAGGCAAGCCCCACCCCCACGGGTTTCCACTGCGGAGCTGGGGGAAAGTCACACTCCACTGGCTCAGTCCAGGGTCCTGACCCCAGGATGACACGCTTCAACGGTCACCTGCCAGGCCAGGGCCCCTGAACTGAAGGTTTGGGACCTGTGGGCACACACCTCCTTTTCAGGACATCAGAATAACAACCCCTCCCCACTCCCGGCTACAGCACAATTGGCACGAAAACCGCCTGGCATGACTTTCATCCTCAGACCCTGAGGGAGCCCTTCGGATTCATCCAAACCTGATGGAGGAGCTTTGCTCTCCACCCACCAGCAAGAACGCACAGCGGCAGATCAAGTGGAAACCGGTCAGGCGTGCCTCCGTGGGTGCCAGGGTGGTGGCGGGCAGGGCTGGGGCAGCTGCGGTGACCGCCCTCAAAAGACAGAGCTGACACCACTCCTGCCAGGAACAAAGGTCTCCTGGACCTGCACCTCCCACCAGGCCTGAGCCCCGCAGCAAGCCCTCTAAGGAAGGAAGGGAAGGAAGGAGAAAGGGAGGGAAGGTGGTGGGGGGGACTGCCCTTTCTGCAAACTCCCCGTGGTCCTCCTCCACAGAGGAGCAGTCATTCTCTGCACACCCGCCCTAGACAGGGACACGGAGCTGGCCCTCAGCACACAACAGGTGAGGGGACAGCATGGTACACCGGCAACAGGGTTGGATGTTGGCAACAGACTTAATACCAGCAGTGAGCTTGCCTCTAACTGCCTAGGTGACCTTGGACCAAACCCTCTGAACCATGGTCTCTGCATCTACAAAATGGGAATAAGATCGTCTATTCTGCCGCTCGGGGTTGCGAGGAATAACTGAGAAAATGCACATACGGCTCTTGGCACAGGGCAGGGTGAGCATTCAATCAATAATAGCTCTCACTGTGGTCCCGAAGTTGTTGTCATCAGGGCTGTCGACCACAGCCCCTGGCCACAGCCTGCTCACTGGCCCATCAGCCAGGTTGCCCTGGGCTGCCTCTCGGGCATTAAATCCTAGTTTCCCAACTTCCCCAGACTCCAAGTAACATGACGCTGTCCAGCCTTCCGGATCCAGAAAAGCAGGTGGAGTCAACCACTCCAGGTATGCTAATGGGCACCCACGAGAGCCAGGAACCACGTGGCACTTGAGGGTAAGTAAGGACTCTTGTCTGGAGAAGGCAATGGCACCCCACTCCAATACTCTTGCCTGGAAAATCCCATGGATTGAAGAGCCTGGTGGGCTACAGTCCATGGGGTCGCTAAGGGTCGGACACGACTGAGCGACTTCACTTGCACTTTTCACTCTCATGCATTGGAGAGGGAAATAGCAACCCACTCCAGTGTTCTTGCCTGGAGAATCCCAGGGATGGGGGAGCCTGGTGGGCTCTATGGGGTTGCACACAGTCAGGCACAACTGAAGCGACTTGGCAGCAAGGACTCTTGTCGGGGAGGGGACACCGCAGACCATTCAACCGAGGAGTTGAACCAATCAGAGGAGCCCTACCGAGTCCCAAACCCAGGAAACAGCCCTCTCTTCACTCCTCCCACCCCCCGCACTTATATTCCACTCTGGGTCCATGCCCACATCTGTGATTTCTACAGCAAAACACACATCTGTCCCCTCTCTGTCTCCACAACTGCCACTTTGGGCCAGGCCAGCATCCGCTCTGTCCCCAGATAGGAGGGGGGACCAGCCTCCCTCCTGCTCTCCCACGTCTGTTCTCACCGCTCCGAACCATCTCCGCCTGAGCATCCAAACCCAAACCGAAGCGTGGCATTCTCTCATGCAGTCCTCCAGCAACTTACAACGAGCTTGGAATAATATCCAAAGCCCTACACATGACCAGCCCCCACCTGCCTCTCACTGCGGCCCCCACGGTCCACACTCCCTTCCAGGCACCCTGACCTCATCCAATTCCCATGTAGGCTTTGCAGTTGGTGCCCACCTCCAGGCCTTTGCTCCAGCTGTGCTGGCTTCCTGACCACCCCATGCAGGCCCCCTTCTGACACCCCTGAGTCACATGACCAGTCACGCTGCCTGGGTCCCCACCTACAGTAACACCTCTACCCACGGAGTTGGCCTCCTTCTCTCATCTGGTCCTGCTTTATCTCACTGACTCCACAGTTCTCATCACTATCGGGAATTACCCCTGTTCACGCGTTTATAGATATTTCTATCTGACATGATCGCCTTTGCTTCCTGGTTTACTCCCGGTCACCACCCTGACCCAAAGGCAGGGATGGCATCTGCCTTGGTCATGGCTGACCCTTGGAGTCCAGAACAATGGCGGACACACAGCCCTCTGTGAATGCCTGTGACTGTCTTCCAAGTCACTGAACAGCCATGGGCCAGAGACCCCCTCCGTGAAACACTGACTCGGAGGGGGTGTGGGGTGCAGGGGGACGGGGACCAGGTACGAGGAAAGGAGCAGTTGCCGGTGCCACCAGAGCAACCTTTGCCCCAGTGACCGAGTCCTCAAGAAGGGATGGGGCAGGTGGGGCGTTGTCACCCTGGCGACAGTTGGCTCCTGCAGAGGCCTTGGCGGGGGCCCCAGGGAACCCCTGGCTTCCGTGTGGAAGGAGCCCCGAAGGCCCCGCCCCCTCCTCAGGCTCCTAGTTCCCAGTCTCTGCTCAGACACTTGGACCAACATGCTTTCTGGCCCTAAGAAGTATTTACATTTTGATTAAGTCTGGTTTTAAACCACCAGGTAGGCTGGCCTGAGGCCTCGGCGCCCCAGCCAGTCCTGCTGCAGTAAGAGCGTGCTGGGGGGACAGGTAGAAAGGATGGGACCGAGAGGGGGCTCACCTATGCCCCCAGGAGCTCCCTAACCCCACTCTCTGCCCTAAACTCCCTGCCAGACAGAGGGAACCGCTGACTTTGTGAACAGTATCGGTAAGCAGTATGGGGAGCCCCAAAGTCCTGCCTGGGAAATAAACACTCAGGGCAAGGAAAAGGGGTGCCCAACCCAAGGCAGGCCCCCATGAGAGTGGCCCTCGGACTGCCCTGCCCCTGACCAGGGCCTCCCTCCTGCCAGGTGGTGTCTCACCCAGGAAGCAGGAAGTGAGTCTATTCTAAACTGGGGACTTGAACAGGGCACATTTTTATCCTGTTGGATGTACTCTAAGGACTCCAGGAACAACCAACCATTGTGAGACCTCGGGAGGCTGGGAGAGAGTCGTTACTTATTTACAACCTTCAAGTCTCCTTGAAACTGTGATGTTGGGAGCAGCAAGTGACACCCTAAAGGAATGTGGACTCCTGTATTCAACATATCCACCAGGCAAAACATGGTCCCCACACCCGCTCCCCGCCACTCCACCTGCAAAGGGAAAAGGTCCAGATACCTAAGAAATGTTTCCAAAAGGTGATTTCCTTCATTTCGGGCCCCTTTCAAAGGAAATCAAGTTTCGTTACCAGAAAGCAGGATTCTGTTTGTTCCACCCTGAGCTGCAATGGCAAAAAGATTTTAAGCCTGTGAGCTCCAAACAGATGGCAATGACTGCCTGGAGTTCCAGGACTAGAGATAGGATTCAGACTCAGTGGACTGGAGTGGGGCAATTGATTAGCAATGTCTGCCACTGGCAGGAGGAAAGGAATAATGCTATGCATGCTCCGTGCGTGTTTGCAGTTTATGGCTTAGGTTTTAGCAAAATCAGCAGTGGGAATTCAGAAAACCAGGGATTCAATTGGTAAGAAAGCATGGTCAAAGTAACAACAACAACAAAAAAAAGGCAGAAGCTTTTGGAGAACCAAAGAGCAAGCCCGTGGCAATTTCTTGGGCAAAGGGACAAATCACTTCCAAAAAGATCAGGCCACTTCCGAGGCAGCTGTCAGATGGGACATGTCCCAGAGCCACCCCATCCAAGCTGTCAACCACAGTCCACTCTCAGTTCCTCAGATAGACTCAATTCCAGACTTCTCACGAGACAGCGCATGTTTGACCTTTAAGGACACAGAAATAAATACCCAGAGTTATAAACAGGGTTTGCTGCCGCTGTGGGGAGGTGATGGCGTGTACGTTGTTGGGGGGAGGTCTCCTTGATGACAGGCATCCGTTTAAAATCAGGGGGAATAAACTGTAATGGAAATTCTGGTTTATTTATCCAGCTATATGTAACCATATCACTTCGCTGTACACTAGAAACTAACACGACATTGCAAATCAACTATACTTCAGTTAAAAAAAATACTTATTGAATGTTTTCTCTATCCTTATTGGGTTATTATATCAAAATGGCCAAGTTAACTAAAAAATAAAACAAAAAAGGGTTTGGGAAAGGAGGAGCTGGAGCACAGAATGTTTCATCAGTTAGGCTTCCCCTGGGCAGGGCCGTGCAGGACTGGGGTTTACAGCAGGAGAACATGACAAGCCACCTAGCAGAGAACCATGGGCATCTTTTCAGGACAAAGGAGGCACCTCTGCCTATACCATTCTATCTCAACAGAGGTCAGAGGAAAAGGCTCCCAGCATGATTGACTGAGGCATCTTAACCAGCGGGGCCAAAACCTGCCGGGGTTGCTAGCTGGGTCCCCAGTGAGAACTAACGGTTTGAGAATCATGGCTAAGGAAAGCCTTACACAAGAGCAAGCGGGATAATTATAGGGTTGGGAGGAGGGTGAGTTCAAAGTGGCCACATCCCTCAGCCGGCCGTCCCAGGGTGACTTCCAGGGAATGCAAGTTATTTCCCAGAGGAGCCAAGGAGACAGTATCCCTTTCTACAGAACAAAAGGAGACCTGGAAAGGAACTTCTGTTGCACATGAAACTGGAGGGGAAGGTTCCAGAACATGCTACACTAACTAGGAGGAGGACACTCAGTGATGTGGGGTCTGGGGTGTGGAGATCCAGGGGACAGCTCCCCAACCCACGTACCTCACAGGGCTGCCAAATGCATGGAAGACCATGAGAAGGCACCAACGCCAGTGCCTGCAACCACGTGACTGAACCTCGAATGCAGTGAGTGGTGAGTCCAGGAGGCCAGACCCAAACAAGAGGTAGCATGAGATTCGGTGCATCCAGAGTTCAAACGTGGGCAAAATCAACACCAGGTGTTAGCAGCACCTCGGAGCAAGTAGACACTGGAGGGGGCTCCGGGGGTCTTCTAGGATGTTGGCTCTGTGATGTGCACGCTTAGCAAAATCCCATCCAGCAGTGCACTGATGTTTCTGCCTTTTCTACGTGAATAGTGAAGTTAGTGAAACTCGCTTAGTCATGTCCAACACTTTGCAACCCCATGGACAGTCCATGGAATTCTCTAGGCCAGAATACTGGAGTGGGTAGCCTTTCCCTTCGCCAGGGGATCTTCCCAACCCAGGGATCGAACCCAGGTCTTCCACATTGCAGGCGGATTCTTTACTAGCTGAGCCACAAGGGAAGTCCAAGAATACTAGAATGGGTAGCCTATCCTTTCTCCAGAGGATCTTCCTGCCCCAGGAATCAAACCAGGGTCTCCTGCATTGCAGGCAGATTCTTTACCAACTGAGCTCTCACCTCAATAAAAAGTTTACCTCCCTCAACAAAAAAACTGTCTGAAAGTCTTTTGCAAACTTCTAGGTCACAATATTAATATAAGGGAGAGTGCTCTAAAACACAAGTGCTATCAATCTCCTACAAATGAAAGGCAGGTGAGACAATTTCCCAAAGTCCCAGTTCACCCAATGAGACAATGATAGTGTTAGAGAGATATCAGATTGGAGGAGGCCAGCGATGTGGTCAGGACGGGACAAGAAACAGGGTGATCAGAGCACAAGCCTGGAGGTGGGTCCTCCACTCACCAGGACTGTGAGCCAAGTAAGACATACCAGCTCTCTGCTTTGATGACTGCCACTAGGGTGGTGTTCAGTCGCTCAGTCGTGTCCAACTCTTTGCAACCCCATGGACTGCAGCACGCCAGGCTTCCTTGTCCTTCACTATCCTGAGTTTGCTCAAACTCATGTCCATCGAGTCGGTGATGGCATCCAACCATCTCATCCCCCGTTGTCCCCTGCTCCTCCTGCCCTCAATCTTTCCCACCATCAGAGTCTTTTCCAGTGGGTCGGCTCTTTGCATAAGGTGGCCAAAGTATTGGAGCTTCAGCTTCAGCATCAGTCCTTTGAATGAATATTCAGGGTTGATTTCCTTTAGGATTGACTTACACTAGGGTGTAAGCTCCCAGACATAGGACTTTGCCTTATTTGGCACCTGGAATCTCATCTGGTACACAGGGCGAGCTCAATAATCTTGATGAACGAGTAAGGGAACAAAGGAGCAAATAGTACTGATCCCAGACCTGCACTGTGAGGACCCAACAAGACATCACAGGTATGGTGCAAAGCAGAGCACGTGCAAGCAGTAAATGCTGGATAAACGTTAGCTGGCATCTGAACTTGGGTCTGTGCAAAGTTCCCCACCACCATAGAGGCATCTCTCCCAGACCTAGGTGCCCTTCTTTCCCCACAAAGGAAGGGTCAGGAGCAAGTGCAAATGCATCTTCTCAAACTATAAGGCCTGAGTCCCAGTCCCCTCCCCACCCCCATTCTACTGCTCCCCAGCCCTGTAAAGTGAAATGAGGGTGTGAAAATACTGCTGCTTCCAGATCCCAGGGGATTAGCAGGTGACTGTCAAGCATCTGAAAAGACAGAGTGCTCTCCTTATTACTAAACCAAAATAGATGCATCTCCTCCCTCCAACCAAAGGTGTCTATTTCAGGTTTAACATAACAATAGTCTTGTTCCCACTCCCTGACTTCGTACCACCCTGCAGAGACATTTAGAGTGAGGGATGGGGCTGCACCTGCATCAGAATTTCTAGGTACCATCCACTCCCATCTACTGCACCACCAGGGGCAGCAAGGCACCGGCATGGCAGTAAGAAGCCTGCCTTGTGCCTGGAGCCAGGCAGGTACACATAAACTGATCGCCACCCATTGTCAAGAGTCGCCAGAGTGACAGCTACATGGGCAGTGCTCCAGGAGGGCAAGGGGCGGACAGGAACGTGCTCTGATTCTTTGTGACCCTATGGACTGTAGCCCACCAGGCTCCTCTGTCCATGGGATCATCCAGGCAAGAATACTGGAGTGGATTGCCATTCCCATCTCTAGGGGATCTTTCCGACCCAGGGATGGAAGCCCCATCTCCTGCATCTGGACAGGAACCAAAGCCCCTTAATGCCCAGAGTACTTTCTGTGTACCCTGCTATTACTCCATTGAAGGCAAACCCTGCCTTGAAGCTTTACAACTACCCCATGGGACGGCCGCATCTGTCAGTTATTAATGAATAACACAGCAGCATGGCCAGAAGAAAGCGGACCGGATCACACATCAGGAGCCCAGGTTCAGGCTGAATGTGCCTCTGTGTGACTCTCCAGGCCTCTACTGTCTCATCTGTTAAATGAGAGAGAAAAATACTTCCCCCGCCTTGTTCACAAGAGTCAAAGAACGGTGTAAGCGAGTCCCACGCTCGGGCTCTTGACTTTAAACTACAAGTGATACGTACTTTGTTTAGACTTTAGTTTCTTTATCTATAAAATGAGACAGTTCTTGTCCAAAAGGCTGCCAGAAAGATGACACGGGCTGATGCCCCTTAGCACTTGGTGCAGGGCTGACCTGCAGCTAGAGCTCAGTGTCACCAGGATTAAGTTATTAGAAGCACTTTGTCAACCAGCAAGTCAATATGACTGGAGAGCCCCACCCTGTCTCGGCTGGCAAAAGGCATCCCTGAGTTTGTGTACCACTTCAAATGTACATATCCTCTGAGGGCAAAAACTGTTTGGGGCTTATTTATTCTTCTTAGAATTCTCTGAAAGACCCCCAAAATAGCCACCTGCCTGAGGCAGGGACCCAGAAACAATGAGCGGATGAGCACCAAGCGAAGGCACCAGGAGACTGTGAAGGCCGAGGAGGAGGACTGAGAAGGCACTTCCTTCCTGGCTCCAGGAAGCAGCTCTGCGCCCACCAGCGCCCACGGCAGCCGGGGCCACGCCCTCCAGCGCCGGTCCTGCCGCGGGATCCACCCACCCACCCACGCACAACCGAAGAAATGACCCCAAGAGGCGCCTGGGCGCACCTGCCTGCTTCCCCAGGGATGCCAGAGTGAACCACTACCTCGGCGTGTCGCTAAAAGGGCAACACAGATTTCACTGCGTTTCCCGCTGAGTTGTGTCACTTTGGAAACCCAAGGATCCCTCCTTTGTTTTGCGGATGCCAGCTCGCAGAAAGTGGAACAGATTAAGCTACAAAAAACTTGAAGGTCATGGAGAGAAACCCCACCCACGCACCCCCAGAATGATTCCCCACCCTGTCATTGCGCGCTTGCTACCACCTGCCCACAGCCGGTTCCGGGGGCCTCTACCACGTGTTTCCACTGCCTTAAACGCCTCTCATCCCCAACCTAATGTCTACTCACCCCTCCAGGGCCAACAAAGGCTCACTTTTGTGCAAAGTTTCTCCTATTACTTGCCAAAGGGACCACCCCTTCCATCCCCTTGCTTCTTAGTCTATCTTGGGCTCATTTACTGAATAAACAGACTTCCATCTGTGACTGCACTGGGCTTGCTACTGGAAATACAGGGATGAAAGCACCTCGCCCCTGCTTTCAGGAACCCAGTCCAGAAGACAAGACAGGCCAGGAAACAGATGATTATGCCCAACCTGGGGGACTATAGGACCCATATGAACAGAAGGCTGTAGGACCACAGAAGTAGAAAACCGAACGCAGGGAATCTAGTTAGTCAGTGTCAGTCATTAAGTCGTGTCCGACTCTTTGCAGCCCCACGGACTGCAGCCTGCCAGGTTCCTCTCTCCATGGGTTTCTCTAGGCAAGGATACTGGAATGGGTTGCCATTTCCTTCTCCAGGGGATCTTCCCGACCCAGGGACTGAAACCGAGTCTCCTGCATTGCAGGCAGATTCTTTACCATTGAGTCACCAGGGAAGCCCCAATCTAGAATCTAGAAGTTTTTCCAAAGAAGGGATGCTTCATCATGACCTGAAAGGACAAGAAAGTGTCGTCCAAACAGAGATGGATGAGAGGGCATTCCAGGCAGAGGCTTCAGAAGGTCGGGGGTCATGGGAATGGCTCGATCCTAAATGTCTGGCAAGGGTCAGGAGTCTGGGGGGGAGAAGATGGAGCCAGTTTGTGGGAGGAAAACCATGATTGGATGGAAGTTTTAGAGTCACCATGCTGTTACCAGGCAAGAGTACTGGAGTGGGGTGTCAAATCCCATGGACGGAGGAGCCTGGTGGGCTGCTGTCTATGGGGTCGCAGAGAGTCAGACACGACTGAAGCGACTTAGCAGCAGCAGCAGCAGCAGCATGCTGTTACCAAAACCAGGAGGTATTGGGTTGGCCAAAACATTCGTTCAGGTTTTTCCACAAGATGCTACAGAAAAATCCACACGAACTTTTTGGCCAACTCAGTATTTTGGGGGCCACTGCAAGAGTCCAGGCAAGAGAAGGAATGAGACTCTGAACCCGGATAGTGGCAGCAGAGGTGAGAGCCAAGGACGGAGGTGATGAGAGGGAGCCAGATGTGGAGAGACTGGGACAGAAGCACCTTCCAGAAGCAGCTCAGCACTTGGGAGTATCTGTGCTTCAACCACGCCTGCTAAGCAAGTGCTCCTTCCCAGCAGCGGCCAGTTTTTCTACTTCTCTTGAGCACAGAGCAGCCTCCCAACTGATAAGTATTGGGCTTCCCAGGTGGTGGAGTAATAAAGAATCCACCTACCAATGCATGCGAGAGACAAAGGTTTGATCCCGGAGTCAGGAAGATCCCCGGGAGCAGGAAATGGCAACCCATGCCAGGATTCTTGCCTGGACAGGGGAACCTGGCAGGCTACAGGCCATGGGGTCTCAAAGAGCTGGACATGACTGAGCACACACACACACACACACACACTCATGTTGAACTAAAAGTTTTAAATCCTAGAAGCATCCCTGAAATGTAGGTATTTGACATGCCAGACCCTGATCGGAGAGGAACAAAGAACATGATTGCACAAACTGATAGAAACAAGAGAACCATACTCCAATCAGGCCAAAGACGGCTCCACTGAAGCGAATGAAACTGCTTCCAGGAAGTCAATACATAGGTCCTGGGTCATGGGGAGACTCAGGCATAGAGAACATCTGGCACAAAGACCAAGACACAGGGAAATTACTCTCTTCCAGGCCTCTGCTCATCACTGTCTGGGAGGCTGTGTGACTACGGTCAAGTCACCAACCCTCTCTGGGCTTCAGAGCCTACATATGGGATCTTCCCAACCCAGGAATCGAGCCCCATTTTCTTACAATGCAGGCAGATTCTTTACCATCTGAGCCATTAGGGAAGCCCAAGAACACTGAAGTGGGTAGCCTATCCCCTTTCTCCAGGGGATCTTCCCAACCCAGGAGTCAAACCGGGGTCTCCTGCATTGCAGGCAGATTCTTTACCAGCTGAGCTACCAGGGGAAGCCCAGATGAGAATTCAGAGGCTACAAATATGCCCACAGGCTGCTGCCATCCTTGACTGCCACAGTGGGAGGGAGAGCAGGCCAGGCCCCACCTCCTACTCTGTCCCATACTCAGCCCAGAATACCCGCTCCTCAAAGCAAAGACATTAAGCACTTCCTGCTGTCGAGGGAGATGCCTATTTACAGCTCTCAGTGAGTGGGCCAGTCTTAGGTCTTCAGAAGCAGAGGAAAAGGTGCTCAGAAATCCTTGATCACAACAAGGTCGAAAATAGCTACAGGCTCAATTTTCAGGAACCTCTCAGAATCTTTGAGTAAGGGCCATATATACACGTGGTTCTGGGCAGAAAATAGCTCCAAGGAGCCCTCACAGCACCAAAAATCAAAGAAACAAAACAACCTTACTCTCCCCACCCCTCAAACCTTTTTTTTTTAATGAAAAAATTCTTTTAAAATGACAGTTCTGCAAAGAAAATACGCTCCCCTACCATATTTTCTCATGCAGTTAAAAATACAAGTGTTGCAGAGAAAAAAGTTTTGTTTGAGGTCAGAAGGGGGAAAAAGGCATGTTTTTTTGAAATCTTGGAAAATAAACAGACTCAGCCCTCATCTGCCGGCTCTCTGGGAATGTGACCCAAAGTGCTGCTGGGGGCTCGGAGAGCTGTTTAAAGGAAAGTTCAAGGGCACGGTAGAGGCTGGGGATTAGTAGCTCGGACATTGTGTCTCTCTCTCCAGAGAAGAAGCTGCATGAAGGGGTGAGACGGCGGGGAAACAAGGGCCCCATGGGGCAGGTCCGTATCTGACCGGGCCAGACTGGGGACACACTACAGGCGGGCAGGAGCAGGGACACCAGTTAGGGGTGGTGGAGATGCTGTCCACTCGGGGGCCTTGGTCTGACCCATCCACTCTCAGCAGTGGCTCAAGAACCCACAATAAAGCCGGCTCCGGGGAAAGTCAGGAAGCAGGGCTCGGAAGGGACTCGTGCACTGGATGCGTATTTAGTAAGCACCTACTGTGTGCTTAGACCGAGCAACTGGACACTGCAGCTACAACCAACAAGACAAGGCCCTGGCCTGCATGGAGCTTACATCCGGGTGCACAGAGCCCCTCCACTCTCTCCTCCCCACTCCCCAGCCTGTGAGCCTCCTGACAGACCTGGTGGGCTCTGATGTGTGCCAAGCCCCCACCAACAAGGACTGGAGTGGGCCACGCCCCTGGGCTCAAGGCTCATAAACTCCTGGCGGTGGGAGTAAATCCTGCAGGTAGTCAGGGTAGGAGGAAAACAGACCCGGCACCTGGGGTGGTGTGTGGGCAGCAAGAGAGATGTGCCCATGTGGGATGTAGGAGCTAGACATCTCCTGCCCCCCCCACCCCCATAGCTCTGAGCTAACCTTGGGACCAAGAAACAGAGGCACGGGCTCCATTCCTAAATGTGAGAACCGCCCAGCCCAGAGAGGCGGAACCGAAAGCCAAGGATTCGGACGCACGGAGCAGCAGCGCTCCAAGCAGGGCTTTGGAACCAGCCAAGGGCCAGTTTGGACCTGAGGCTCGTCATTCACGAGCTGTGTCTACCTGGAGAGCCACTTCGCCTCTCTGAACCGGACTCCTCTGCGGTTGGCACAGCCAGCCTCCCAGAGACCAGCTTGCCACTGGCACCTGATAACGCAGAGAACGACCTCCCTCCTGCCTGAACTTTACAGAGGTGTGAACAGCGGTGTAAGAGGCAGGGCAGATGGCCATGGATTTTGCCAGAGAAAGTTCAACACGTTTTAAAAGATACAGTGTCACCTGAGCTAAGTCTGAGATAGGAATACAATTTCTACAAGAAGAAAAAGAGAAGGTATTCGAAGCCCAGAGGAAACGCATTTTTCCCCACCCTGGGGGCCTTCTAATGATATTTCTAAGTCCTGAAATGAAAGACTTTCAATGAAGAGAAAAAGTAAAAATGGTAATAATAATACACAACATTTTTAAAAGAAGTTAAAAAAAAAAGATTTGCAATGAATTATGACTAGATGGATGGATGTAGCTTTTTGTTCCTTCCATCCCCTCCTTCCTGCTCTTCAACATAAATTTATTGAGCACTTATTATGTGCCGCAGAAAGAACAGATTGGTGAGTGAGACAGACACGGATGTCTCTGGGAGCTGACATCTGACCTGTTGACATCTGACCCTCACAACCACCCAGAGTTGATTTGGTCAAGTTAAGAAGCTTGAATTACACACAGCAGAATCAGATCAAAGGAAACTCCATCAGCCTTCACCACCCCGCCCCTCAACTCCCCTCCTCCCTACCTTTCCCACCAAAACCACCACACCCAGACAAGGGAATGGGTGACCGTCTAAGTGGAGGGCTAAAATAATCAGAGACAACCGACTTTCCGGCTCCCCTGAAACTCCCCAGCTCCTCCTGTAAACAATCATTTAGACTGCAGTACAACCTTTTCCCTTTAAATTATAGCAAATGGAAAAACAGAGTCCACAGAGGCCCTCAAACTCCTGGGAGAGCTGATTTTGCTCTTGTGGCTTAAGGTAAGGTGAGGGGGCCACAGAGGCCCCAGGCGGGAGTCCCCACCACACCGTCAGACCTGGCTGAAAAGCCAGTCACAGGCTGTGGCAAGCACGTTAAGGCAACACACCTAATATACAAACACACTCTTTTTCCCAAGAGGGCAGATTTTACTTCAAAAGGTTTAAAGCACGCAGGGAACTTGATTAATCAAAGGTATTTATTCACCCAAATTAACTCAGCCTGAAGACTTCAGCCTGATGAAATATTAAGGATGGTTGAACTGGCTGAAGGGTACAGGAGCTTCATCATACCATCCTCTCTGTGTCTGAGTACACCTGAAATTTTTCAAAATGAAAAGTTTTAAAAAGACAGCCGAAAGGACAACACGATACCTTAAGGCTATAGGATAAATAAAAATAAGATATTCACAGTACGGTTAATAAATATAATAACCACTCCCCTCCCCCCAACATGGGAATTCCCTGGTGGCCCTGGGGTTAGGACTCATCATTTTCACTGTTATGGCCTCCGATTCAGTCCCTGAATGGGGAAGTAAGATCCAACAAGCCATGCAGTAACAATAAAACAAAAAATACACACACACAAAACAAAGACAACTGGATTTCTGGGGTGTTTTGCTCTATAAACTACTTCTACCTGCATGGCATCTAATTTGAATTGTAAAATAGGTGTCATTAGTCCCATTTTGCAGACAGGATAGTCTTGCCCGAGGGCTTTCTGCCAAGAAGCTTAGGTAAAAACTTGAAGGCGGGAGGAGAAGGGGACAGCAGAAGATGAGGTGGTTGGATGGCATCACCGACTCAACGGACAGGAGTTTGAGTAAACTCTGGGAATTGGTGATGGACAGGTAGGCCTGGCATGCTGCAGTCCATGGGGTTGCAAAGAGTCAGACATGACTGAGCAACTTAACTGAACTGAAGAACTTGAACTGGGCCCTAGGGCCTGTTACAACGATGGCCTTCATCCCTGGCTCTGGCCCAGCCCTGCAGCTCCTCTATTTCTGCCTCAGGGCATGTGGCCTTATCAGTCAGTTACTATTTTTTTAATGCTAAAATATTTTGCCCACCCCTACTCCCTTTCCCAGGCCACCTCATCCTATTCCTGCATCACAGGGCAGGATTTTAAGAACTGAGCCATGCCCCCACCCCAAGCCACAGGGGACTTTCTATTCAGTTGCCCACCAGGGCTTCAGTCCAGCATCCATCTTCCCGGCTGGACCTTGGGGTCAAACTCTTACTGGGTTAGTGGATGGTCCTCAGTATAAAGTACTTCCAGTGGCCAGGAGATGGTGAAGGACAGGGAAGCCTGGTGTGCTGCAGTCCACGGAATCGCAAAGATTCGGACACAACTGAGCGACTGAGTAACAACGGTGGCGTAAATCAAGTCATCCTCACAGAGCGCTTCCCAAGGCCAGCCTGAAACAATCCAGCCCCAACGATCCTTTCAGAAACCTTGTCTGGGCGAGAGACTGGCCACAGATTGATCTCTGCCAGGGGGGTGTGGAGCAGGGGCGGGGGGCGGTGCAGTGGGTGGGTGGGTGGAGAGGCTGGCTCAGGAAGCCTTTTTCTCCCCACCCACCTTCCTCTCACTGCATCTTCAGACCATCCAGGAAACATTTTAAGGGACCGTCTTAACTCCTTTCATTCAAGGCCCATTTGAGAAAACACTAGTGCATTACTGTCCCTGCTTCTCACCCACCCTCCCCCTCGCCGGGCCTGTAATTTCTAGTCTCCCCGCCTACAGGTCACCTCCAAGCCCGAGGGGCCCTAAGTGCGTCAGCCAGTGCTGACCCCATGATGTATGCATTTGATTACTTCACTCCTGACACCAGCCCGTAGACATCCTCTATTTGTATACTCAGAACTTCTGTTATGTCTGAAACCTCGTAACCTTTCCCGAAGAACACATCGTACCTGTTCTGAGCTCCGGGGAGGTTTGCAACGGCCTTCGGCCAAAAGCAACACAGCTCAGAGCCAGATCCCCACGCAGACGAGCAAAGCCTCCCCGCAGCACGGGGCTAGGAGCTCAGGGTGTCTGCCCTCCACACAGCCCTGCCCAGGCCCCGTCCCAGACAGCAGGAGAAATGCTCCTTCTTCAGGGACAGCCCTGAGGGGGACATCCCTTTTCGAGGCCGCAGGTTTTGCCTGGCACACACAACTGGGGAGATCTAGCAGGCGCCTTCTAGAACCCAGCACACACGCTCAGGCCTGCCATGCCTTCTCTGTTATTCCCTTTGATCACTTACTCATGCTTCCTCAGCTCCAGATGACAACTCCCAATATTCACTCATTGACCAGCAGAGCAATCCAGAGCTACAACAACCAACACAGAAACCACCAGAGGCGGGTAGCTACTGAGCACCCAAGATGCGGCCGCTCCAAACTCCAACCTTAAAATACATATTGGATTTTGAACACTCAGCATGAATCAAACCGGCCAGATATCTTACTAGGAATATTTATACAGATGACATGTTAACACTAATCTTGTGCCTATAGTGGACTGAATAAAATATTAAAGTAATTTCAGATATTTCTCTCTTACTTTTTTTTCTTTTACTTTTTTTTAATGGGACTAGACATTTTCAGTTTCACAGGAGGCTCAATTGAATTTCCTACTGGCCAGCGCTGGTCTACACAGTGACTGTGAGCCATTACCTGGGTCCAAACCTCAGCTCCATTTATTAGCTGTTTGCTGTTGGGCAGGTTTCTTTCCCCATCTGCACTTCAGCTTTCCCACCTGCACACAGGGGATAAAAGTACCTAACTGCCCAGAGTTGGGGGAGGCTTCAATGAAATCACATAGACTTGTGGTGACCACAGTTGCTGGCATTCAATAAATGTTGGCTGCTATGCTTCATTCAACAAAGACTTACTGACCTCCTGGCATGCCAGGCTCCATACCAAGACCTGGGGGCACAAAGATGAACCTTAAAACATTCTCCTGCTGGAGGCATTCACCATCCCACCCACCGTCAGCTCCAAACCAGATCTTAAAGAACCAGCTTCACCTCTCGTCTTTGCTACTGTGTGACCCTGAGAGACTTAGGTTGCGAGGCAGGGGACTCAAGGTCCCATCTGCAGAGTGAGGGGTGGGACGTCCAGCTGAGACAGACGTTTGATAACTGAGAGCCTACGTAAACCATCAGCACAGTCAGGTCACCTCACAGCAGGCCTGGCCCCCAGAGGGCGGGCACAGAGCTCGGATCTACCCAGGAGCAAGCAAGCCCCCCTGGGTAACAGCATTTGTGCCCCAGGCCCCATTCACTCTTGGCCAGGGAGTCCAGGGAGGGGGCATTCCAGAAACCAGCAACTCCCAGCCCCAGGAATGCATGGAGTTGCTCCCTCCCCCAGGCCCCACCCCAAGTTCCTCATTTTCTAGCCAGAGAAGGACTTGGAGGGCCTGGGGGTGGGAGCGGGGAGGTGGGGAGGTGGGCATGGGAGGAGGGACTTGGCTTCACTTTCATAACAGACATCTCAAGATCAACTATTTTATATCATCCTCAAATGAGAAACTACGCTCACCACCCCCCAGCTTCACCCCATGTGCAGTGCACTATGAATCAGTATTTCTTCCACATCCTGTCATTACCTCGCACCTAGAGTGGCTATGCAGTGTCTGTTTAAAAAGCGCCATCTTGAGAAAGGTAAATCATTTTAAATGCCATAGTGTTTATAACCTTCTTGTGGAATTTTAAATTTTGTTAATGAACACATAGATGCAGAACAAAGCAATCGAGAGCAGGCCAGACCTCTTGCCACCTCCGAGAGGCCTTGAGATACGCCCACCTTTGCAGAAGGGCCAGTGTCCATGGGCACTTGTGACTGTCCAGGCTTAGAGGAAAGACCCAGCAGCAACCTGCTCATGCTCATCAGACCCCCAACTAGAGTACTTGCTGGTTCTCCCTGGCCCCACAGACCTGCCTTCTTACAAGATTTTACAATTTCACGATTAGACACTCAACCTTGTTTGCTCAGGAGATAGCAGCTCAAATGCTTCCAAAAGAGCGTCCTCAAAGCCTCCAGGCTGGTGGAGGCCCTGGAACCTACTGACAACCCCCAGGGTGCTCGTCTCTACTCTGCTTATTTGTGTGCCTGGCTGTTACACATGAGAACAGGAAGCTGGATGTGAGACCAGACCCCAGGGCCAGCCTTTCCCACTCCCGGTGAGAAATCTGGAGCCCCCAGAGGCCTCAGTCCAGCCGTCCTGGAAGTCTGTCCAAAACCCCCACGGTCCACATTTCTCTAGCAGCCGCCCAGCCCAGGCTCTGGTCTAAGGAGCTGGGGACACAGTGGCATGAAACAGGGCTGTGCAGGACGGGCAAGGAGAACAGAGCATGATAAAGAGGTTTTACAAGCCATGGGAACGAGAGAACTGGGCCAGAGAAGTGTCTCCCGGGGAGCAATGTCAGGACTGAAGCCTGAAGCACAGGTGGCACCTGGCCTGGGACAGAGCTGGGAGAATGTTCCAGGCCCAAGAAACAAGACAGTAAGAAGGGAGGGCCTGTGCCCTCCCATACCCAGGGAACTAAAGTAGCGCAGGGACCTGAAACCCATGCTTGGAGGGGCTGTTGGTGACTCACTGAGGTGGAGGGTGCAGGTTGGATCTGAATTCTCGAAAGCAGAATACAGAGGCAGACCAGAGTCGGGGACAGATCAGAAGCAGGGGAACCACGTAGAAAGCCACAGCGATCATCTAAGCTAGAGACATGGATAAATAGTTCAAAGAGAGAGTCACCAGTGTTAAGGAGAAGTAGGATGGGCTGGAGAGAGGACATCGGGTTTCTGGCTTGGGTGACAGGCCACTCTGGCTATTTTCTGTGCAACGAGAATCAGAGGCTCGGAATCCACCAAACCCACCCTGTAAGCTCAGTAAGTGGCTGCCTGCTTCTCCAACACTAGATCACAATCACTGTGTTCAGCCAGGCTTCCCGGCCCCCGTGGGGGATCGGACGGCCTGTTGGCTAAGTTCAGGGATGGCAGTGCTCGAGGGCACGCTTCCAAACGGGCTGGGGCCCAAGAGGGGAGGCAGCCAGGCAGCACCCCGGGAACCCGAGGCAGCCTGCCAGCATGGAAGGCTCCGCACGCCCGTGCCAGGGGCCAGCATCCCTCCCTGTGAAGACGGTGCCACGTGGAGGCTGGCTGCAGAGTGGCAGCTCGCCCACAGGCTGGCAGTCACGGGCTGGACAGGGAAGCGTGGGCCGCGCCACAGTGAACAGTCTGTGGTCACCTTCCGTGTCATCTCACAGCAGAGGTTACCAACCTAGATTAGTCTGTAAATCAGGATCTGCATCACTGAGTCAGACCTACAACTGCCTTGGGAGCTGCAGAAAGGGATGAATTTTCTCCAAAGGAGGTGGGGAAGGCAGTATGTGCATTAAATCCGAGAGGGAGGTAAAGGGGTATCCTAGGGGAAAGGAATGATCCAGCCGAAGGCATGGAGACAGGATGTGACGACAGATTCAGTCTGGTTGGAGAAGATCCTTGTACGGAGGCAGAAAGAGCAAAGTTCTGAAAGCAAGAGGCCGGCCTTGGGCTTTAAACTGCAGGCAATGGGAAACCACTACCTCCAAAGCATTCTGCAAGGAAAACAGCTTAGCAGCTCCTCAAAACATTACACATGGAATTTTGTTACCATCTAGAAATTCCACTACATTCCAAGCTTCTCCCACTCTGGGCCCAGAGCAACTCAAACATGGGATTTGTGGAGCCAGGACAGCAGGAATCTAAGTGAAAAAGAGGCCACCGGATCCAAACAGCCTGCGCGGGCAGGTGGTAGGATTCACGCCCTCCAACACCACCCGCACAAGGTGTGTGCAAACCAACCCGCTCCTCTCCAGGAACAGAACCAAGACTTCACACTCTCCCCAGGTGGCTCTGTTTCTCACACGCTTCCCTTCCACTTCACTGCCTGCAGGAAAGGGTGTGAGCGCCCCCAGCGAGAGCACGCGCTGTCCACCAAGCAGCTCTGACGTGCCTGGGCGTTGGCCCGCAGCCCGGAACACCTCGCCTCCTCCTCACCCCGCAGGGCTCGAGATGCCCGGGGCCATCACCACTCCCTCCCCAGTTCAGTTCAGTTCAGTTCAGTCGTTCAGTCATGTCCGACTCTTTGCGACCCCATGAATCACAGCACGCCAGGCCTCCCTGTCCATCACCAACTCCCGGAGTTCACTCAACTCATGTCCATCGAGTAGGCAATGCCATCCAGACATCTCATCCTCTGTCGTCCCCTTCTCCTCTTGCCCCCAATCCCTCTCAGCATCAGAGTTTTTTCCAATGAGTCAACTCTTCGCATGAGATGGCCAAAGTATTGGAGTTTCAGCTTCAGCATCAGTCCTTCCAATGAACACCCAGGAGTGATCCTTTAGGATGGACTGGTTGGATCTCTTTGCAGTCCAAGGGACTCTCAAGAGGCTGCTCCAACACCACACTTCAAAAGCATCAATTCTTCAGTGCTCAGCTGTCTTCACAGTCCAACTCTCACATCCATACATGACCACTGGAAAACCATAGCCTTGACTAGATGGACCTTTGTTGGCAAAATAATGTCTCTGCTTTTGAATATGCTATCTAGGTTGGTCATAACTTTTCTTCCAAGGAGTAAGCGTCTTTTAATTTCATGGCTGCAGTCACCATCTGCAGTGATTTTGGAGCCCCAAAAAATAAAGTCTGACACTGTTTCCACTGTTTCCCCATCTATTTGCCATGAAGTGATGGGACCAGATGCCATGATCTTCATTTTCTGAATGTTGAGTTTTAAGCCAACTTTTTCACTCTCCTCTTTCACTTTCATCAAGAGTCTTTTTAGTTCCTCTTCACTTTCTGCTATAAGGGTGGTGTCATCTGCATATCTGAGGTTATTGATATATCTCCTAGCAATCATGATTCCAGCTTGTGCTTCTTCCAGCCCAGCAGCATTTCTCATGATGTATTCTGCATATAAGTTAAATAAGCAGGGTGACAATATATAGCCTTGACATACTCCTTTTCCTATTTGGAACCAGTCTGTTGTTCCATGTCCAGTTCTAACTGTTGCTTCCTGACCTGCATATAGGTTTCTCAAGAGGCAGGTCAGGTGGTCTGTATTCCCATCTCTTTCAGAATTTTCCACAGTTTATTGTAAGCCCTCAAGAGTCGTCTGGGCCGTGAAGGGCACGCATGGGCAGAGGTGAAAGGCCATACTGTTGCCACCTGAATCAAGTCTGGCTTAACCATGACTCCCCTCCCTGACCCAATCCAGGAGTGCCCAGCCTGCCCCACCCAGGCCTGGTTCCATCAGAAAATCTGCCTCTCCTGCCTTTTCTTCATACACTGAGCTCCCCAGGGATAGGACTACCCTGTCCATTTTTCTGCAATGAGTACCTTAGCTCAGGGCTCAGCACCTAAGAGGGCAAGTTAAGTGCTGGCTGCTGGGTAGAAGGGCCTGGAAGAGGCAGCAATGAGCTCTGATTCCCCGTTCAGGCAGGTCAGATTCCAGACTGGCTCTGCAGCGGGCTCATGTCAAGCCAGGGGTCAGCTGAGAAGTGAGCCCAAGGCATCCAAGCGTTTCACGAGGAAGTCACGGGTGTGTCCACCTCTCTGAGGTCTCCAGTGGGACACTGTGGCAGTGGGCAGGGCAGTTCCTTACCACATAGCTTGTTGAGCCCAGAGCAGGTCAGTGTCCCTACGAGGCTTGGGTGGGTGGGTGGGAGACAGGTATGCAAGGAAAGAGTCTGAGTCTTCCTTTTTCTCCTCAGGGGCAGCTTGCAGAGACAGGCCAAAGCCAAACTGGCCCTGAGAGAATAAGGAGGTGACTGGCTCACGCAGCCTCTCACCCAGGGCCAACTGCAGCCCTCACGTGACTGCAGGAAGGAAATGCAAAAGGCTACAGGAGAACTGCTGGGGAGGGTTATTTTAAAAATACGGATTCCGGGGACTTCTTCCCTGGTGGTCCAGTGGCACAGACTCCACACTCCCAATGCAGGGGCCTGGGTTTGATCCCTGGTCAGGCAACTGGATCCCACACGCTGCAACTACAAGTTTGCAGGAAGCAACTAAAGATCTCACACCCAGCAACAGAGATTGGAGACCCTGTGTGCTGCGCCTAAGACTCAGTGTAGCCAAATAAGTATTTAAAAAACACAACAGATTCCTACCTAGTACAGCGATGTAGTTACAAAAAACTGACAGCTTGTCAATTTCCAGAGAAGTTAAACCTATACCCACCATAGGACCCAACCACTCCATGCCAGGTATTTAACCATGAGAAAAGCAAAAAATATATATTCATAGAAAGACTTACACACAGTGTTCCCAGTCACTTTATTTGTAATAGCCAAAAAAAAAAAAACACCAAAAACTGGAAACAATCCAAATGTCCCAACAGGGAAGGAGATAAGGAAAGAAGTACAGATACATGTAATAGTGTGAATGAATCTCAAAATACTCACACTGTGTGAAAGAAACCAGATGAAAAAGAGTACTAATTTCTGTGGTTCCATTTATAGAAATCTCCAAAAAAAATGTCAACTCATCCATAGTGACAGAAAGCAGGATGAGGGGTGGCTGGGGGTTGGGGGTGGGAGGGGAGGTACGGGATGTGGACGGAGGGATTACAGGAGCATCTGGAAATTTCCAGGGGTGACAGACAGGCTCACTAACTTGTGGTGCAAGTTTCAGATAGGTGGATATGCCCAAACTTTTCACATAGTATACATATTATAAATATGCATAGCTTAAAAGTGAAAGTGAAAGTGAAGTCACTCAGTCCTGTCCGACTCTTTGCGACCCCATGGACTGTAGCCTACCAGCTCCTCCGTCCATGGGATTTTTCGGGCAAAGGTACCGGAGTGGGTTGCCACTTCCTTCTCCAGAGGATCTTCCTGCAGGCAAACACTTTACCCTCTGAGCCACTAGGGAAGCTGCCAACTATATCTCAATGAAGTGGCTTTAAAAGAATATAGAGGACTTCCCTGGGGGTCCAGTGGTGAAGAACGAGCCATGCAGTGCAGAAGACACAGGTTCAATCCCTGGTTTGGGAAGATTTCACATACCAGGGAGCAACTTTGCCCGTGGGTCATAACTCCTGAAGCTCATGCGCCCTAGAGCCCGTGATCTGCAACAGGAGAGCCCACTGCAAAGAGAGGCCCACTTGCTGCAGTGAGAGAAAGCCCACACACAGCAACAGAGCCCCAGTACAGCCATAAATGAATAAATTAAATTAAATTTTAAGAAAGACTATGGATCCCTGGGTACTAGTCTGGAGAGCGGAGGCCAGTCATGCCGTGGTAGGGGTATTGCAGAGAAAAGGGGGTGGAGTGCAGGCCTTCCCCAACACCCCGAGCACAGCGACAAGAACCAGCCACAGGGACCCCAGGCTGCCGTCTTCCGCTTGCCATGTCTGTCCGTTCACAGGATATACACAGGGACCATGTCTCAACAACATCAGTTATCCCTCCAGGGAAAGTGTGCGGACATCTCTCTCTATGTTAACATCTGGAAACCCTGCCATGCCCCCCAGAACTAGTCTGGAGCACCACCAGGAAGACAAAAGTGCACACAGTCACCCAGTTGTATGGCGTCTATGCCCCAGTGCCGTGGTCTGTGAGCTCTCTCATGGGTCCGGCTAAACCAAAGCAGGTATCAGTTACCCATGCTCCGTGTCTAGCAAGTGGGTGCCAAACAAGCTACCTTCTAGACTGTCACCACCTAATTTTTCATTTGAGAACATTTAGGCTAAAAATGTATTCACCCAGGTGAGGCTAAATCCTGGTCATGTTATCCAGAGATTTGGCCCAGGAATCATACATTTTCCAAGTCGCAAGGACAAGGGATGGAAATATGGCTATCTAGGGATTCCAACCCAATTTCTAATACACTTCAAGGTCAGGCTGAATAAGTCTGACATTATTACAATTATTTCAGCCTGTATATTTACTTTGTAGGTCTCTTTCTTTCTCGCTTCACTCACATGCTCAGGCACAAATGAAGACAGGAAAGAAAAATGCCAAAACATTAACGACTGGCAGAGTTCACTCCTTGGAGAAATTTTTGTATCATATGATTATATCACTGTTTTAAAAAAGAAAACATTGTAACATAAAAACTTCCTCTGCCAAACTTAACTGGTACAGAAGTGACAAAGAGCATGATCACAACTGATCATTGTATAAGACCTGTGAACTCCAGCATGCACAGGCCAAACACAGAAGAGCCCCAGATTAAAAGTTAAGACCTAGGTTCAGGTCTCAATTTGGCCCTAACTAGCTGTGCGCTGTTAGGTCTTCCACTCACCCTCTCTGGGCTCTTTAGCGCCTATAAAAGGAAGACTTCATCCTCCCCAGAGTCCCTCCTCTCTCTGACATCCTAGGCCTCATTTCACATCCTATTGGATCTCAGATTTGCTGGAGTCTTACATCCCAATCTGCTAGCTATGTTGCTAAAATCTCAAAGGTGACTTCAAGAAAACCAAAAACACCCTCTGACTTTTCTAAACCTCATACTTCACAGCAGACTCTGAGCCGCAAGCGTTTCCAGCAAAAGCCCAGCGTATCCCACCTCTGGCCTGTTTGTGTGAAATGTTAATCTGGCAGACAGAGGAGGAAAGACAAAAGACTTTTCATCAAACCCCAACCAGGGGATTCTCAAAACCCACTGAGGTGCTGTGACAGCTGTGGATAATTGCATCCTTATCCGCATCTTCAGCACGGATGAAGATCATCCAGCAAGACGGTCTCCAAGTCCCGCAGTCCTTCTTTTCTTGTCAGATGTTGACCCTAAGCCCATAAGACCTGTTTTCATAATACTCAGTCCTCTCCCCGAACAAATGTTGCATTTTTACTCCAGTGAGTAATATCTGAATGCCTTCCAAAGGAACCCATTTCATTTATTAGCATCTCAGTTGGATCATAAGCCAGAAAGACCAACAGCCAAAAGCACAACATGTCGTGACTTTAAAACCACAGCAGCGAAACAAACAAACAAAAAACTCTGTCTTGAAGAATTTGGACTTGACCCCAGTTCCAAAGGTCATCATTTATCACAGGAAATAAAGGGTTCATGTATGTTTTTCTTCCTCTGTATCAAGTCTCCATCAGAGGAAAGTTTACATAAATGAAACACAAAATTGAAAGGACTGCCTGTCTCCAGGAAGTGGTAACACGATCCACCGTCAGAGATCCAGTCCTGCCCAGTGTAAAGGAAGCTCTCTCAGGTTGCCCTCATCTGTTTCTAAAAGGTCAAGTGCAGGTCACAGTCACGCAACCGGTCCGGGTCACTGCTCAGAGAACAGAAACCAAAGATGCTGATCAACCATATGCTCTCCTCACTTCACTCCGGGTGTTTATCTGGGCTGTATCCCCAGCAACGCTCAGGAAACTTGCTCTCCACCCTGGGCAACGGTCACACCCATGATGACGGTGATATGAAGCACTAGCTGCCACTTACTGAGTCTTACCAATGTGCCAGTGACTATACTCTGTCTGTCTCATTTCATCTTCCCCAAATGCAGCATCATTAGCCCATTTTACAGATGAGGAAACATCTTCCCCAAATGCAGCATCATTAGCCCATTTTACAGATGGCCCCATGCTAGCTTCCTAGCCATAATATGAATCCCAGGTTCTGAACCACTTTTCAATATTGCACTCTGAGAAATTTCAAATTAGGAGTGTCTTTGCATTTTCGCAGCAACTACCTCATAGGAGTAGGAACCTGCCACCCACAGAGGCCAGGAGATTCACCAAAGGCCACCTGGTGAGAGCTGGAACTGACTCAGGAATCCTCAGGTGCTGACTCTCCTGGGAGTGTCCTTGGGGCTGCAACCCAGTCCTCAGAGCTCACCCAGGGGGGACTAGCTCTGTTAAATGACACGAGGGAACATCACCCAAGGGGATAGAGAAACCTACACCATAGCTTTCCTTCAACCGGCAAAGATGCACCCCATCCTCCCCCCCGCCCCCGCCAACCCTCTGGCCACTCACCTCCCATCCGAGCTGCAGACAGCAGGCTGGAAAGGAACACACCCAGCCTTGCTTCAGGGGACCCAACACTGTCACCAAAGGAAACAACCACCTAGACCAGCCACGTAAAGACACCTGCTAGGTTTCCTACCAACCGGATACCACTTACAGTACCAGGATGACACGCAGAAAGGACGGGCTGATCGCCTTCTGAAGGCAGCCCCGTGGGTAAGTGCGGAAGGAAGCCGCACAATGAATGTGAGCCCTGGGATGAACATCACCCCTGGGATCTCTCCACAAGTCTCCCCCTCGCCCGCTTTCCCTCCCACATCATGCTCAATGGGAACTCTCATCCACTGCTGATGGGAATGCAAAATGGTCCAACCACTTTGGAAGACAGTTTGGCAGTTTCTTATAAAAAACGCACATTCTCCTACCATGTGATCTAGCAATTGCATTCCTTGGTATTAACCCAGAGTTGAAAACTTCCATCAACACAAAAACCTGCACAAGGGTATTTACAGCAGCTTTATTCATAATTGCCAAAACTTGGATGCAACCACAATGTCCTTCAGTAGCGTAAGTTATTTCAGTCATGTCTGACTCTGTGATCCCAGGACTGTAACCCACCAAGCTCCTCTGTCCGTGGACCTCCCCAGGCAGGAATACTGGAGTGGTTGCCAAGCCCTCCTCCAGAGTATCTTCCTGACTTAGGGATCAAACCCCCATCTCTTAGGTCTTCTGCATTGGCAGGCAGGTTCTTTACCACTGCTGCTGCTGCTAAGTCGCTTCAGTCATGTCCGACTCTGTGCAGCCCCATAGACGGCAACCCACCAGGCTCGCCCGTCCCTGGGATTCTCCAGGCAAGAACACTGGAGTGGGTTGCCATTTCCTTCTCCAATGCATGAACGTGAAAAGTGAAAGTGAACTCAAAAGTGTCCAACTCTTCGTGACCCCATGAACCGCAGCCTACCAGGCTCCTCCGTGTATGGGATTTTCCAGGCAAAAGTACTGGAATGGGTTGCCATTGCCTTCTCCATCTTAACCACTCAATTCAGTTCAGTTCAGTCGCTCAGTCATGTCCGACTCTTTGTGACACCATGAATCGCAGCACACCAGGCCTCCATGTCCATCACCAACTCCCGGAGTTCACTCAGACTCACGTCCACTGAGTCAGTGATGCCATCCAGCCATCTCATCCTCTGTCGTCCCCTTCTCCTCCTGCCCCCGATCCCTCCCAGCATCAGAGTTTTTTCCAATGAGTCAACTCTTGGCATGAGGTGGCCAAAGTACTGGAGTTTGAGCTTTAGCATCATTCCTTCCAAAGAAATCTCAGGGCTGATCTCCTTCAGAATGGACTGGTTGGATCTCCTTGCAGTCCAAGGGACTCTCAAGAGTCTTCTCCAACACCACAGTTCAAAAGCATCAATTCTTCGGTGCTCAGCCTTCTTCACAGTCCAACTCTCACATCCATACATGACCACTGGGAAAACCATAGCCTTGACTAGACGGACCTTTGTTGGCAAAGTGATGTCTCTGCTTTTGAATATGCTATCTAGGTTGGTCATAACTTTTCTTCCAAGGAGTAAGCGTCTTTTAATTTCATGGCTGCAGTCACCATCTGCAGTGATTTTGGAGCCCCCAAAAATAAAGTCTGACACTGTTTCTACTGTTTCCCCATCTATTTCCCATGAAGTGATGGGACCAGATGCCACGATCTTCGTTTTCTGAATGTTGAGCTTTAAGCCAACTTTTTCACTCTCCTCTTTCATTTAACCACTAGGAATGGATCAATAAACTGTGGTGCATTCAGACAATGGAATATTAATCACCTAAAAGGATATGCGCTATCAAGACATGAAAAGACATGGAGGAAACGTAAATGTATGTTACTAAGTGAAAAAAAAAAAAAAAAATCCGAGAAGGTTACAGACTGTATGATTCCAACTATATAACATTTTAGAAAAAGCAAAACTATGGAGACAGTAAAAAAGATGAGTGGTTGCCAGGGGTTTGGGGTAGGGAGAGTTGAATAAGCAGAGCACAGAGGGTTTTGGGGGCTGTGAAACTATTCCATATGATACACAGAAAGGTAGATACATTTGTCCAAAGCCACAAACGTACATCAGCAAAAGTGAACCCTAATGTAAACTACGGACTTTGTATATCTATGATGTGTCATGAAGGTTCATCAGTTGTAACAAAGCTGCCACTCCAGTGGGGGATGTTAATAATGGAGGAGGCTTTCCACATCTGGGGGCAGGGGGTATATGAGAATGCTCTCTAGTTTACTTTTAATTTTGTTATGAAGCTAAAACTATTCTAAAATTTTTAAAAAAAACATTAAGTATACGGCTCAGCCACTTTCCCATCATCAAACAAACCCCAAAACCACAGTCAAAGATTCAGTGGCCAATGGGAACAAAGCCTGAGGAAATAAGTCCCGCCCTGTGGGTCGGAGCAGTGGTCTACCCACACCTGTGGTCTGAGGCACCAATGCCTAGGGCGTCCTGGATGGGCTTGAGAAAGCCTGGGGCCAGAGTGTTGAGGCTGGCACCCGGTCCCCAACATCCAGTAACGACCACCATGGATTGCTCATGGATAAATTTACTTTAAATTTTACTTAAAATGTGTTTTAGGCGGTCATGTGGAATCAGCACACTCTTGAAGTACTCCTGAACTTTACCACCTGCTGTACCAAGGCCGACGGCAGGACCCCACCACGCAGCTGCAATCGGAAGAGATCACAGCAAAGTCCCCTTTGCACTGCTGGGGTCCATCATGGCCTCCAACACTCCCGGCCTCCGGGAGGTGCCAGTGGGCACATCTCAGAGTCACTTCCTGTGAGCTCAGGGTGGAGCTGCCGAGGTCCCCTTCCGGAAGTCCACAGTCTCCCCCTGACCTAGTGCAATCCCCTCTCTGACTGGGCCTTTTTTTTTCACATGAATATCTTTGTTTGGCTGCATAGGGTCTTAGTTGCAGCATGTGGGATCTACTTCCCCCACCAGGGATCGAACCTGGGCCTCCTGCACTGGGAGCTTGGAGTCTTACCCACTGGACCACTGGGGAAGTCCCCTGACTGGGCCTTTAAAAGTGGTTAAAGGTGCCCCATTAACCCCTTAGTTGTCCTCATATTCTGAGGCAGGGGGCCTAGAATATGCCTGGTGTTGAAGGGGAGGACCATCTCTGGTTCTGTCCAAGAGTCCTAGAAGGTCCAGGGTGGAAGGACTTTGAAGACTGTCAACACAGACCTCTGTATCCTTGTCCTTCCCCAGGGATCATCCAGCTTCTGCCTGAAGCCCTTTGGGAACAGGAATCGAATCTCTCCAGGGCAGCTCGGGTCCCAAGGCAACAGGGCAATGCTCTTGCCTCCTGTCACTCCAGGTCTATGAGCTGGACCACAGATGACCTAGACGATCTGATCGGGTCAGGCTTTGAGAAGTTCAAAGGCCATGACCACTCTGTCTGCTCCTCACTCCCCACCGCTCCACTTTCTTTGAGATTCTCTTGTACTCCCAATGCCCTTTTCTAAGGACACCGCACACTTTGGGATGAAGCTCATCAGTCAGAGCAAACCCCTGACCCACCATGTACTGGCTCTGTGCCAGGCCCCACCTAAGCACCTTACATACTCAGGCACAGTTCATGCTTGTGGTCACCCTGGCAAGAGGATGACAGATGCTCAGAGAAGATAAGCAGCATCTCCAAGGTCACACAGCTGGTAGGAACAGGAGTGGGTGTGCAAACCCAGGTCTGTTTCCATTCATTATCTGTGCCTCCTGTACAAGGCTGAAGGCCAGAACATTCTGAACTGTTTCTGATGAACAGACCATCATCAATACAACTGGGAGGATCACATCAACCTACAGTGACAAAAGCCTTGATTTCACTTCTAAAGTGAAGTGGGTCTACTGGCAAGCCTTTCCCAACAGGATCTCTGAGGATAGTCCACAAAACAGGGCCCAACAGACAAACAAGAGCAGCTAGCGTGTATCAACCATCAGAAGGTCTCCAAATAGAAACTCCTTTAAGCCTCCCACCAAGGTTGGTACTGTTCTGTTTTTTGTAATTTTATTCATTTACTTTTGGCTGTGCTGGGGCTTTGGTGCTGCATGGGTTTTTCTCTAGTTGTGATGCTCGGGCTTCTCACTGCAGTGCCTTCTTACTGTGGAGCACAGCTCCAGGGTGCGCAGGCTTCATCAGCTGTGGCTCTCAGGTTCTGGAGCACAGACAGGCTCAGTGGTCACAGCGCAAGAGCTTAGTTTCTCCATGCGTGGCACATGGGATCCTCTGGGACCAGGGATCAAATCCGTGCGTCCTGCACTGGCAGGCAGATTCTTTACCACTGAGCCACCAAACACACAGATCAGGTAAGCAACTTCCCCAAAAGTCACACAGCTGCTGGAACTGGGGCTCAACCCTGACTAAACTCGCTCTCAAACACGGTTTTTTGTCATTAGAGTCAGAGGCCCAATGTTGCCCTCCATCACCACTGCCGGCGACTGAACCTCCAAACGCGGGCCAGCCCTGACCGTGTGAGTCATTTACGAGCTCTGGACCAGCCAAGGTCTTCAGACTCAATGACTCAGTGCAGCCGCCCGGGTCCAGGGCTCCAGCCCTCTCTTTGTCAAGTGCAAAGATCTGTATATGCTAAATGTCTGTTTACCGGAGCAAAACAAAGAAGTCAATGCAGGCAAACAAAATCTGTAGGAAACACATGGTTTCAGCAAGTCACTGGGGCGGCGAACAATAGAAGGGAAAAGGCCACGCAGAATCTCTGCAAAGAGAAACTACCTCGCGGGTCCCAGACTGCACACCCCTGACTTGTGCCAGCAGCTGGGGGTGGAGGGTGGGAGATGGAAGAGGCTCTAAAGAGGTTGAGGGCAGCGTCTGAGAGGCCCCGGGCCTCCACGGCGCCTCTCTGAATGACCAGAGACCCAAAGGGCGTGGAGGATGTAGCAGAACACGTGTGACCAGGGTGGAGCTTCCGGCTGAGCACGCCGTCCCGCCCAGCCGCGTCTACGGAGCCGGCGCCTCCCCAGGGTCCACAGTGCTGTCGGACGGTGAGCTTAGGAAAGCGCCTGTCTGCTATTATTCAGCAACTTCTAGGTGGGTCCTGTTATTATTATTAACAAAGATAAGATTACAACTAATAATAACGCATGACATTCAAATGCATTTCGTACTATCGCTTCAGCCTTGTTCTCTGAGGCAGGGTAGAGTTCAAATTCCACGTGTGTATTGCTCCAGTGGCCTCGAATGCCAATTGGCAGATGAAATTTCCAGAGCCTTCTTAAGAATGGATTTTTTTTTTTCCTTTGAACGAGTATGCCAGGTACCCTGCACCTGGAGCTGCTGGAAGAAAAAAGCCTATTGTCTTACTTACAAAAATGGTACCTAACTCTCTACTTCACATCTCTCTAAAGAAACCTCTGGACATCTCCTAGAGGTCCCCCAAGACACACACACACATACACTAATCCATGCCTTCACCTTTGAATGTCTCTGAGAAGGTCAGCTTATGTTGCAAACCCAGCCATGGGCAGCATGAACCAGACCCGCACCAACCAGCACACATTCCCAGTTAGAGAGGAGACAACACACAAGTAAACCCACAACACAAGATCACAAATGCTGGCAAGCGCCGGGAAAGGAAGAAATGAACAGCAGGGTTATAACTGAGAATAACAGGGCTGGTGGGGGCGGTCCTCAATGGAGCCCAACTACTTAGGACAGCAAATGAAGGCCTTTCCGAGGAGGTGAGGTTTATTAGGCCAGACCCTGAAGGTCAAGCGAGGCATCAAAAGGCATCAAAAGGCAGGGAGAGGATGCTAGGGATCCAGGCAGCGGACCAGTACACAGGAAGGTCCACTGAAGGAACTAACAGGCCCCTCGTTGGCAGAGGGGTGCGGCAGGCCCAGCCAGGCCCCTTCCCTCCTGAAGGTCAACATCACTGGCTTGGAGCTGGCGAGCATCTTCCCTTTTCCAGGGAAAAGGCCCGGAGAGCAGAGTCTGGTAATTCCTGTTAGTTCTGATCGCGGCCTCTGGACCAGCTCATTCAAATGTGTGAGGTCACGGGGACCCTCGGCAATATCAGTCTCGACTGCTCTTGGCCCAGGGCCGATATACTAAGGACTACAGGATGCTCTCAGGAAATCCCTTCCTTGGGGACACCTCCGGCCTCCCACCTGTACCCACGCTTCCCTCCTCACAGGAAGCGGCCACAACTATTGTTTATTGTTCTCGAGCAAGTTACGCCAATTGTCAGCAAAGAAGCCACGCGCCACAGTAAGCAAGAGGGTATCAGGTCTACAAACTTCCTGTGAAAAGTCCTGCTTTGCTTAGAAATGATGCTGGCTCGTTTCTACCATTTCCATTAAAGAACAAACAAAACCTTTGCCCAGAAGAGTGTGCGCTGAGGTACAGTTACAATCCGCCTGAGACACAGACCCCAGCTCTACCCTGATGAGGGGCCAGAACACCCATGCCCTCTGGAGGGGGCTTCCAGGCCCACGGAGTCTCAGCTGCCAGGGGAGGGCTCCCCCAGGGCCATCCAGTCCCAAGTCGCTCAGGAAGCCTCTGCAGACAATTGATGAACCAGACCTTCAGGTTCAGGTCTAGAGATGGGTCCAGCAAGCATTCTCTAGGAACTAAACAGACCATACACTCCACCCACCCCCCTCTCCCTCATATTCTGGGGTGACAAAGACGATGATGGCCAAGATGACAAGGACAGCAGTTAGTGAGCTTATCATGTGCTGTGTGTCAAGGATTTAAATCTCAGAAATTCTATCATTATCCCAATTTTACAGATGACAATACAGAGGCTCAGGGAAACTAAATGAATTAGGTCACATCCTAATGGGTAAAAGAGCTAGATTCAAGCCTAGGCCACTTGACTTATTTCAACCTCAAAATCATGCCCCCTCTATGCAACACAAGTGCCCGAGGAGGTCTGGCTCATTGATGGGGCTGCACACATTGAGGAAGATCCGCAGACATCAGGATCAACTGCTGACTCCCACACATGGGAGTCTGCCCAGAGGCAGAAGGAAATGAAGCTGGGACTTCATCTATGGTAAAATCACTTCTTTGCACAGAAAAACAATCCATCCAAAAACCAGAAATACTTTATATTTTTGGTTGGATTTTTGTTGTTGATCGTTAATACTTATTTCATTTTCTGGCT
Organism: Ovis aries; assembly: GCF_016772045.2. Lineage (NCBI taxonomy): Eukaryota > Metazoa > Chordata > Mammalia > Artiodactyla > Bovidae > Ovis > Ovis aries. Next base: position 38,937,131 of record NC_056075.1, on the reverse strand, counting down.
GTGGTGGGTCTTTGTTGCTCCATGTGGGCTTTCTCTAGTCGTGGCGAGCGGGGTCTGCTCTTGTTGTGTGGGCTTCGGTAACTGCAGCACGGGGGTTCAGTGGCTGAAGGCTCTAGAGTACAGGCTCAGTAGCCATGGCGCACAGACTTCGTGGCTCCGAGGCATGTGGGATCTTCCCGGACCAGGGATTGAACCTGTGTTGCTCGTGTTGCAAGGAGGATTCTTAACCACTGGACCACCAGGGAAGCCCCCTGAATTTTGTTTTGTCTTAAATTATTTCTTTCTACCTAATGAACACAGAGGTTGTGTGAAAGCTGACTATCCTAATTCAGCTTTCCCATCATCTGCTTCAGAAGCAGGTGAGAGATGCATGGCACATACAGAGAATGTCTCCATCTGGGAGCACACAGGGCTATGCGTGAGGCCAGGGCACAGAACAGGACTGGGGTTGGTACTCGTCGTCCATACCTTGTCCTTGGCCAGCTGGTGACACACCCTGCATGTGGACAGTGTCCCTTCGGCGGGGACACTCATCTGGGATGGGCACCCTGTCTTCTTCCTCGTGTCTGCGGGAATTGCGTTGGCTTGTTTCCCCATCCTCGGGGACTCCATTTCTTGTGAGGCAGCACCTAGGGTTTTGGACGAGGCTGGACAGACAACGCGGAGGATGCATACTTTGACACTCAAGCAGCCTCCCCAGTTCCACATCACCATTCATGTGGCTGAGCTGGGACAGCGCTCCATCAAACCCACAGCTTTGAAAATGCTCCCAGAAACCTCTGATTGGACCCCCTCATTTCATGGAAGACAAAACCCAGGTCCACAGCAGTCACTGCACCTACTTGCTGCAGAATCCAAGACTGGTCAAGGGCTTTTTCCCCTATACTGCCACAAGAGCCTTCTAAGAGCGGTAGGATGAGGTCAGTTTGGTTCTGACAACAGTTGAATGACCATGAGCAGCATCTCCTGGGCAGTGAAACAAAGTGAAAGTCGCTCAGTCGTGTCCAAGTATTTCATGGACCATGCCGTCCATGGAAATCTCCAGGTCAGAATACTGGAGTGGGTAGCCATCCCCTTCTCCAGGGGATCTTCCCAACCCAGGGACTGAACCCAGGTCTCCCACATTGCAGGTGGATTCTTTACCAGCTGTGCCACAAGGGAAAGGGGAGGACCTAAGCCATCCTCCCTTACCTTCCCCTCCACCCCTGCCCAATCTTGATCTATCAGTTATAAGTGCCAATCATGTGCCTGCTTGGACAAGATTAGACGCCTGACCTTGGGCTCCATGTAGAATCCGCCTTCCCTGTTTCCTATCCTGGCCACAAGGATTGGATAGCATGTACCCTTGGCTTGACCCTACAGCCTTACCAACTAAACTTCCTCACCTTTAAAAACACACAAGTCATGAAAGGGAAGGAAAAGCTGATTGGATGGTGGTTGAGCATCTGGGAAGGGCTCTCCTTGGGAAAAACAACCAGCATTGTTTCTAAAAGTAGATTAAGAATTCAGACCGCTAGGGCCCAGGGCAACCTCACATTAACCTCCCAAATATAATGGACACAACTGTTCCACTTCGGGACATCCTTCAAGGAGAAGCCAGGGGTGTCTCCAGGTGGCCCCAGGCTCAGCTAAGGACACAAATTTTCAACATAAGGTCCCACTCTCAGGACCTCATTTAAATCTGATCACCTCCCAAAGGCTCACCTCCTAAATCTTATCACAATGGAAGTTAGAGCTTCAACGTGTGAATTCTGGAGGATATAAATATTCAGTCCACAGCCCTAACTTTGAAATTAAACTCCTTGCTGTTCCACTCATCTACTCAGGAGCCTCAGCAAAGGCCTGCTCTATCCTGAGCCTCAGATTCCTCATCTGTAAAACAAGGCTGGTGATGTCTGGCTCACAGAGGAGTTAAGAAGATTAAGGAGGGATTTCCCTGGTGGTCCAGTGGCTAAGAGTCCACGCTCCCTGCTCAGGGAACTAGATCCCACATGCCGCAACTAAGAGTTTCAGTGCCACAAGTAAGACCCAGTGCAGACAAATACAAAAATATTTAAAAAAAAAAAAAAAAAAAAAGGAAACTAAGGGACAGAAAGCAGTGAAGAAGACAGAGCCTGAGACATGAGCAAGACAATGTGACTGTGTATGTTAGTCGCTTAGTTGTGTCCAACTGTTTACAACCCCATGGACTGTGTCCACCAGGCTCCTCTGTCCATGGGATTCTCCAGGCAAGAATACTGGAGTGGGTTGCCAGGCCTTTCTCCAAGGGATCTTCTCAAGCCAGGGATTGAACCTGGGTCTCCCACACTGCAGGCAGATTCTTTACCGTCTGAGCCTCCAGGAGAGGAATACAAAAATTACGGGTGGGAGGGGAATACTCTGAGACCAGACCCATGTGCTTGATTCTCAGAGGGAAGGCCCCTGGGCTCCTGGCAGGGAGGCTAAAGTAAGTAAGGCGCTGGGTGTCCAAAGAGGCTGCCGTGAGTCCCCTCCTCCCAGTTCAGCATAGAGAGGCACAAGAGGGTGGAAGGAGTCTTGAAGTGTGCCCCCCAACTAGACACTGCACACCCTAGGATAGGTCTGCACCTTCCTCTTTGGACCCTAAGATGCTATACAAATTACTGGTTTTGGTCAGTAATAGCAACAATTAACATTTAAGTGCTTGGTTGAGGCTAGGCCTTGGGCTAAACCCATTCTATGCGTTATCTCACTCAATGGAGCCTCAATTTTCTTTCCATTTTGCAGATGAGGAAACTGAGTACAGGGTAGTTGGGGAATTATTAAGATCAGACAGCTCCTAAATGGTGGGTAAAAATTCAAGTTCAGGTCTTTCGACTCCAAAGAGGACCCCAGTCTACACTCTTGACCTCCACTCAATCAGATGCTGATTGGGTAGCTGAAGATGCTGTGGAAAAGACTCTGGCAACAGCCCTGCAGCCAGTGACTGAAGGGAGATGGTTTAAAGAACCCAGCTACCTGGCCCCTCGGGTGGAAGAGACCTCAGGTGTGTGCTCTGTACTGCTTCTCAGAGTTCCCCGGGGGATAGCGTGTGGGCTGCCCAAAAGGTAAAAGGTTTGATGGAACACAATTTTTTGGCTTCCTTTGTTTTCTTCACTTCTCCACTGCCCCACTGGTGTTTCCTGGGACCCTCCCCCAAATAAACCACATACACTCCAATCACTGGCTCAGAGGCTAGTTCTGGGACAATCTGAACTAAAACAGGTAAGGTAAACAGAGTAGCTTCATGCACTTTGCAATGAAAAAAGCCAAGCTTATCATGGCTCTGAGCAGTTTGGAGCCTAGACTATAGCCTCATCACTGGTGAGAATGCAAAATGCTACAGCTCTTTGGGAAACAGCTTGGAAGTTTCTTATAAAGTCAAACATACACTTACCATATGACCCAGCAATCCTACTCCTAGATGTTTACCCAAGGGAAACGAAAACTTATGTTCACACAAAAAGCTGTTCATGAGTGTTTATAGTGGCTTTATTCATAGTCGCTAAAAATTGGAAACAGTCCAAATGGCTTTCAACTGGGGAACAAATAAACAAACAATGGAATACTACTCAGAAATAAAAGGGAGCTTATATACATGGCAACACGGTGAATCCAAATGCACTATGCGAAGTGAGAGAAGACAGACTCAGAAGGCTGCGACTTGTGGGATTCCATTTATATAACATGCTTATATTGACACGACATAGGGATAGAAAGTAAATCCAGTGTTGCCAGAAGCTGGGGGTGGGAGAAGAGGTAACTATAACGGAATCTGGGCTGATGAAAATGTTCTTGATTGTGGTAGGAGTTATATGACCGTATATATTTGTTAAAATGTACAGATCCATGCATTCACTCTAAAAAGGTGAATTTTATACCTTAATGGAATAAATAGGGAAAATAAAAGATAATAAAGGCAACAGTCTAAGCAAGGGCCCCAAACATGCTTCCAGACTAGTTGTCCAAGATGCTCTTAGACTGTCTCAACAGTGGCCAAGTTGAGACGTAAATAAAGATTGGCATCCAAATTGATCAGACAGCCCAGCCCATCCACAGCATCCCTTCATCCATAGGCTAAGCCCCCACTTGGCCCCAGCATTCTCAATATATGATGCACTCCCACCCATAACAGTGCTCCAGGGGGAGTCACAGCAGACTTAAGGAGCTGGGGGAAAGGACATTCTCCTTCCCAACTCAGAATCGCTGCTTTAGCTTCTCCTTAGGCAGTGTAGCCAGTCTACCAGGGAGAGAAGGTTGACCTAAGTTTCCATCAGACAAATTAGAAACAACTTCCAAACACTCACCAGAGAACTCAGCGAGGCTAATGGGGGCTGTGATTACAGTTCAAATGAATGGGGCATCTGAACCTCCCTGGTGGTCCAGTGGTTAAGACTCCAAGTCACCAGTGTAGGGGGCAGAGGTTTGATCACTGGTTGGGAAACTATGATCCCACATGCCAAACAGTGTGGCCAAAGAATATAATATATTAATTATCAAGTAATTTTTAAAAGGAATTTAATTAAAGAAAGTTGAGTACTGAAGAATTGATGCTTTTGAACTGTGTTGGAGAAAACTCTTGAGAGTCCCTGGGACTGCAAAGAGATCAAACCAGTCCATCCTAAAGGAAATCAGTCCTGAATATTCATTGGAAGGACTGATGCTGAAGCTTAAACTCCAATACTTTGGCCACCTGATGCCAAGAACCGAATCACTGGAAAAGACCCTGACACTGGGAAAGACTGAAGGCAGGAGGAGACGGGAACAACAGAGGATGAGATGGTTGGATGGCATCACCGACTTGACAGAGGTGAGTGTGAGCAAGCTCTGGGAATTGGTGATGGACAGGGAAGCCTGGCGTGCTACAATCCAAGGGGTTGCAAAGAGTCAGACATGACTGAGAGACTGAACTGAATTAAAAAGATGAAAGCAGCATTAACAGACTGCTAAACAAAATGTGATATATCCACCCAATGGAATATTACTCGGTCACCAAAAGGAACGCAGTACTGACACCTGCCACCACATAGATGAACCTTGAAAATGTTATACCAAGTGAAAGAAGTCCAACGCAGAAGGCCACATAGTGTATGATCGATTTATGTGAAATGTCCCGGAAGAGAGGACACAGACCAGAGGTGGCCTGGAGCCGCAGCTGTGGCAAAAGGTGCGTGGCTGCTCACGGTGGGCAGGGCTTCTTTGGAAGTGTTTTGGACACTTTCCTGGAAAGTGTTTTGGAATCAGTGTTGGTGGTTGCACAACATAATGAATACATTAAAATTCCCTGAAATGCACACTTTAAATGGCGAACTTCATGATATGTGAATTATATCTCAACTTTTTGAAAAAAGGAAAGAAAAGAAAGGGGCTCAAAGGCCAAACACTCATTACCAGAGTCCCAGCCACTACGCCAGAGTCCAAGGAAAGTGGCTCAAAAGCCTAGGGAATGGGTCAGGGTGGGAGTGGGGAGGAGCAGGGGGGTGCCTGGCCTGGGGCCATTTCCCCAGACCCACAGGCCTCGACCCAGCCATTCCAACCTCAGATGAGTTCCCTGAATTCTCTGAACCTAAAAGCCTTTCTGCGAAGAACAGAGAGGGCCCGGAGGAGGGAGGGAGGGGGCTGGGGGTGACCGGGGACCCCTGGAGCTGGGGTTCTGCCTCCACTCATATCCTACACGCAGCTTCCTGTTCACAGCTGTTTTCCCCATTAGACCATGAGCCCCTTGAGCACAAGGACGGGCTCTGCTTTGCTCACCACTATGTCCTCAGTCCCTGGAGCCTTATGTGACACAGAGGGACGAATGAGACCAGAGAAGAAATTAAAATCCGACCCAAAACATCACAATATACTGTCTGAAGACTCCAGTTGCACAGAACAGACCAAATCTTTTTCTGGGCTCAGAGGGACAGGATTCAAGTTCTGGTTGTGCAACCCTGGGTGGGTCATGGGTCTTCTCTGACCTTCAGTTTCCTCTTCCTTTTAAAAAGGGCTGTGTGGCCAAGATGACCTTTCAGCACTTCCCCCAAACTCAAGCACTGTATGCTTCTGAAAGCATTCTGTATTTTCTGAAAGCTCAGAATTAAGACAGTGCCATTGCAGAGGGACAGTCACCAGCCAGAAGACCCCCGCCTCTGCGCACCTCCCCACTTCGACCCCGCCTGCCTCATCCTTTCTGGTTAAGGTTTAGTTTAGTCTAAAGGCAAGAGTCAGAAGAGATACATTAGCCACATTGACTAAGGCATAATACTTTCCATCAGGTGTCACAGCATTCTGTACTTTCTCCTTTTCCTGGGGGGACTCGGAAAAAGTATCTACACGAGCATCTGAAAATAAATGTGTTCAGTGAAAAATCATGCACACACACACACACACATCCCCCTGGGGCAAAGAACAACCAAGAGCTCAAACACGAAAACCCTCCAGGCCCCCCTCCCCCAGGCCAAGCTCCAGAAGCTGCACCCGGAAGATGTTGCATTTTTCTGGAATTGTGTCATTCTTCACAGAGAAGTTCACTCTCAGGCCTCACATCCACCCTAACGCTGGGCTGCGCAGCCCAGAGCCACAGTGAAGAAAGAGCTGGCCACTCGCACCATTTTTATGGTGAGCCATGACCTCCAAACCAGCAGGGTGTGTGCCAAGGACAGAGCAGGGGTGCTGGTCCAGCCATGGAGAGACCGAGCATCACACATCAGGGACCCAGCGCATGCAGAGCTTGGACTCAGTCAACAGGGCACATAAAACAGAGCAGCTGCACCATGGACTCTAAGCTTCCAGTTAAAGGGGGAACATGGAGGGGCGGCAGGCTTGTCCCTCTCCTCCACAGGCTTCCCACAGCCAGCAGGGCCCAGGGGGGAGGGGGCTGTGGAGACCACCACATGGGAGAAGCTGACGTCAGCGACCTGCCGTGATATGTTTTCTGATGCAACCCAGATGCCGGGATAGTCCACGGCTGCCCTAATCCCCGATGCTCATCCTTAGAATTTGAAAATTCCACCAAGGGCCAACATGATCTACTCTATCGCTGAGCTCAGAGGGGCATGGGGTGGTATATCATCCCTGGACTCACTGCTGAGCCGTCTCCAAGTGGAGGAAGCCAAAGCGAGGGGCTTCCCTGGTGGTCCAGGAGGTGAGAATCTGCCTGCCAATGCAGGGGACATGGGTTCGATCCCTGGTCTGGGAAGACCCGACATGCCTCGGAGCAACTAAGCTGGTGTGCCAAATTCACTGCGCCCTCATGCCCTAGAGTCCATGCTTTGCAACAAGAGAATCTATCACAATGAGAAGCCTGCACACTGCAATGAAGAGTGGCCCCCACTTGCCACGACTAGGGGAGGTTAGTACAGCAGGTTAGGACAGCCAGCCGGAGTGATGAGACAGTCAAGGAAAGCCAGGCCAGCTCGCCTACCAGACGTAGGACAGGTCAGTCCACACTGACCATGACCCTTGCCCTCCAGCATCCATCACTTTCTCTAAAAACTCCTGGCCTTTGGTACACTTGATTTACTGGCTCCAGGGAAAGAGGATGACTTACTTGATAAATAAATCTGGGCAAGTTCCAAAGTTCAAAACTTCAACCATGGCCTCATCTCTTGGTTTCTTTAAGAAAAAGAAAGGCTATTTATTGGAGTCTCCTCCAAGACCCAATATACATGAGGCAAAAACCACTGAATGACCCCTGAGCCCCTCACTGAATCTCACTAGTCAGGAACTCACAACTAAAAGCAAATTCAGGAAGGTCACAATTCCACCTGTTAACAGTCCCACCTTTGCCTGTAAGTCAGGAGGAAAAGAGAAGTGGAGAATGTTCTACAGGAATATGGAAAGGTGGCTTGATGGGAAATGTGAGGACAGAAGGAGGATGCTATTTGCCTAAGGCCATGCTGCTACCCGGGGCATCAGGCTTCATGATGCCTGGACCAGTGCTCTTCTCCCAGCACCCCACTATAGCCACTGCGCCCAGGTGTGAGTCTTCTGGGGGCCAGCGGAACCTCCGTCCCCGGGACAGGCATTCATGGACCCTCTCGCCCTTTGGCCCTGGGAAAGGGCTGTGCTCCTACTTGCTGGGATCCAGCTGAGCCTCTCCTGGTAGCCTCATCATCTCTGTCCTCAGATTCCAAAAGTGGAAAGAGCAGGGCAGCTCTCTAGTCTATCACAGGCCTGGGCTGCCAGCAATCACAGCATGGTGGCCAGCTGCTCCCACCATCAGGACCAGAGGCTGGGGCCACCAGTCTTCACCCACACTGACCGCACGGTTTCCCTTTCATGCACCTGTCTCCAAGATGGTCTAGCTACTCAACACCTGCCCATCAGCACATCTGGCAGGACCAGCATCCACAGGGACCTGCCAGGGGGAGTGCTGGCTTATTCCACATCCCTGGGCCTGGGCTGAGGTTGGCACAGCGTCCAGAGGGAGTGGCATCTCAAGGAAGTGAGGGTAGGATGAATGAAAGAAAACACGCCTCCCGTTCATGGGAGAGCTGCAAGGGGCAGATGCACAAGGCAAAGGAGCAGAGTGCAAGTTCAAGACCATCAAGAGCAAGGCCAACGGCTCTCAGTGGTGTCTGGAGTCAATTTTGGTTGTCATAACTACAGGAATGCTACTAGCATCTAGGGATGCTGTTAAACACCCTCCAGGGCACAGGACAACCTCCACAGGTGGTTGAGACTGACATACCCTGCTTTAGGCACATATCCTCTGGAAGAAGTGGGTTTGAGGTTTGTTTTTTTTTAATATTTATTCATTTGGCTGGCCTGGGTCTTAGCTATGGCACACAAGATCTTTGATTTTCACTGCGGCAGTTGCAGCACATGGAATCCTTAGTTGTAGCATACACACTCAGTCTAGCAAGTGGGATCTAGTTTCCTGACCAAGGATAGAACCCGGGCCCCCTACATTGGGAGCTTGGAGTCTTAGCCGCTGGACCACTAGGGAGGTCCCTGGAAGACGGTTTTTTCCCTTCTACTTTCTTTCCCCCAGGCCCCTTTCAACACTGCTGTATAAGATAGCAAGAAAAAAACATGAGAGCCTGACAGTTACAACGTCAGATAAACGCTCACAGCCTGTCAGAATGGAAGTTTGGGCTTTTCATCCATTATAGTCACTATCAGTCACTGGGCTGCAGGAAGGCAGGCCAGCCTTGGGGAAAATAATTCAGAGTAGAGACAGCTTTAAGAGGAAGTTGTCAATATGTTCTCAAAAAGTTTGAACATCACAGAGAGGCCGTGGTGATGCCATCAACATCCAACTTGCACTGCCTTTTTGCTTTGGTGAAATAAGCAGCCCTCTTCCAGAGCCTGTAGGGTATGGCCTGCTTTTGGTTTTAACGTGGTTTTAATCAGGGGATCGTGGCTCTTGGTTCTTTCAGGAAATTCTGTCAAATATTTCACATTCCTCTTAGAGAACAACTGTCTGTGCAGGTTAAGATCCCAAGTTTTAAACTGTGGGGTGAGTGGCGTTTTGTTGTTTTTTAATGTTAGTATGAGGAAAAAAAAGAAGTGGAGAAGGAAAGAATGTGAGTGTTCGTCATTGAAAACACACACCAAACCAGAAACATTCTTCCCTTCATGCACAAGGTCAAGAATATCTGGGTAAATTTGCTTCATGTTCTGCAGACACGCTAATGGAACATGAGAAATGCTACTGCAAAGGCTCTTGACAGGAGCCCCAGGAGATGCCTTAAAATAGCCATTTCACCCAAAGGAGGGTTATCTGTTAGAACTACATCATTCCCAGCGTGACCGAGCAGCACAGACTGTGACACTGGGGCATGAAAAATATAGCAATGGGCGCTCTGACAAATTTGCTTTACTTAGAACAGAGATAAACTTGGCCGTGACTAAGCCACTCCTTTTGAAGCTCACTTCCAATTTTCCTCGTACCCAGTTATCAAGATGCTGATCTGGGAATGCAAGGGGAGAGGATGGAGTATCTGACACCTCCTTATCCCTTTCTGGAAGTCAGAGAGTAGCATCAAAATTTTTGTGGACAGTTAAGATTATTTTTTAAGATGCTTACTTAAATTTGTGCATGCTAAGTCACTTCAATCATGTCCAACTCTTTGTAACCCTGTGGACTGTAGCCCGCCAGGCTCCTCTCTTCCGTGGGATTCTCCAGGCAAGAATATTGGAGTGGACTGCCATGCCCTCTTCTGGGAGATCTTCCCGATCCAAGGATCGAACCTGCATCTCTTATGTCTCCTGCACTGGCAGGCGGGTTCTTTACCACTAGCGCTACCTTTTATCTTTTTTTTTTTTTTTTTGCCACACCACAGGACATGTAGGCTCTTACTTTCCCAACCAGGTATAGAAGCCATGTCCCCTTCAATGGAAGCATGGATTCTTAACCACTGGGTCAATGGGGAAGTCCCTTGAACAAGTTTTTAATTCCTCTGAGCCTCTCAGTTTTCATCTGTAAAATAGAGGTGGCTCTCAAAGCTCAGGAAGCAACAGTTAGAACTGGACATGGAACAACAGACTGGTTCCAAATAGGAAAAGGAGTACGTCAAGGCTGTATATTGTCACTCTGCTTATTTAACTTCTATGCAGAGTACATCATGAGAAACGCTGGGCTGGAAGAAGCACAAGCTGGAATCAAGATTGCCGGGAGAAATATCAATAACCTCAGATATGCAGATGACACTACCCTTATAGCAGAAAGTGAAGAACTAAAAAGCCTCTTGATGAAAGTGAAAGAGGAGAGTGAAAAAGTTGGCTTAAAGCTCAACATTCAGAAAACAAAGATGATGGCATCCGGTTCCATCACCTCATGGCAAATAGATGGGGAAACAGTGGAAACAGTGTCAGACTTTTTTGGGCTCCAAAATCACTGCAGATGGTGATTGCAGCCATGAAATTAAAAGATGCTTGCTCCTTGGAAGGAAAATTATGACCAACCTATACAGCATATTAAAAAGCAGAGACATTACTTTGCCAACAAAGGTCCATCTAGTCAAGGCTATGGTTTTTCCAGTGGTCATGTATGGATGTGAGAGTTGGACTATAAAGAAAGCTGAGTGTCGAAGAATTGATGCTTTTGAAGTGTGGTGTTGGAGAAGACTCTTGAGAGTCCCTTGGACTGCAAGGAGATCCAACCAGTCCATCCTAAAGGAGATCAGTCCTAGGTGTTCATTGGAGGGACTGATGTTGATGCTGAAAATCCCAATATTTTGGCCACCTGATGTGGAGAGCTGACTCATTTGAAAAGACCCTGATGCTGGGAAAGATTGAGGGCAGGAGGAGAAGTGGACGACAGAGGATGAGATGGTTGGATGGCATCACTAATACAATGGAAATGGGTTTGGTTGGACTCCAGGAGTTGGTAATGGACAGGGAGGCCTGGCGTGCTGCAGTTCATGGGGTTGCAAAGAGTTGGACACGACTGAGTGACTGAACTGAACTAAAAACTAAAAATTAGAATGTCTGGGCCCAGGGTTCAGTACAGAGGAGGCCCTCCCTCAACAACTGTGAGCATCTGCTGATTGGAGGAGACAGCTTTCCAGGGAGGGTTGACCCAGAGGTCTGGGCACAGCGCTCAGAGGGGAAATTCTGCTTCTCAAGACCCTGTTTGCAGCCCTAAAGAACCTAACTCTTCCCAAACTCAGTTTTTTCACATCTACTCTGTTAGTCCCTATCCAGCTTGGTCACAAATGTGGGTCAGCAGGGACTCTGGGGAGCAAAAATTGGGGAAGTTGTTCTGGAAAGCAATTTGATAGCACCTTTCAACATCCCTCCACCATCAAGTCCACTTCCGGTGTCTGGGATGTCCACTTCGGCATCTGCAGGGTCCCTGCCCATGTGCAGGGAATTATTAAAGTTAGTAACAACGATGCTATAATAGTAGCCAACGTTTATGGAGCATTAAAAAAGTTCTAAATATCTTACATGTAATTTATTAACATATATTTGACATGTTATAATCTGGTATATTCTACATGTAATATTTATTTGATATAGTTAAGTAATTTCACCCTACAAAGTAGGTCTTGTTTTTTTGTTTGTTTCTTTAACTATAGTTGAATGACAAAAGAAGGTTTTATCATTATCTTCATTTTACCAAAAAGAAAGTGGAGACATGGAGAGATGAGTAACTTGCCCTAGGTCAGGGGCCAGCAAATGTTTTCAGTAAGAGGCCAGATGGTAAATATTTTAGGTGGCCCAGATGGTTGCTGTCACAAACTATTCAACTCTGCTGTTAGAGCATGAAAGTGGTCCCAGACAACAGGTAAACAAACGAGCATGGCTGTATTCCAACAAAACTTCACTGACGGACACTGAATTTTGAATCTCATATAATTTTCATGTATCAGGAACAATTTCTCGTTTGATCTTTTTTGCCAACCATTTAAAAATAAGAAAGTCATTCTTGCCTCACAGGCCAAACAAAAACACGAAGAGGGTGGATTTGGTTGGAGGGCTGCAGCTTGCCTACCCCTCCCTGGGTCCAACAGCCTCCTTCCCCCACATCTCACTGCAATACAGTTTCAAAGGCAGGCAGTAGAGGTCGAGAAGGCAGTCATGTCTGCACACTTTCATTACATCATTTAACACCAAAAAGAAGGACAGCGAAATGGTTCAATAAATCACACACATATTATGAGACATGTTGCAGCATTAAAAGGTCACACGCACAGGCTGACCAGCAGTAGCTCTGGGTACGTTAAGTGAAAAAGCAAGCTATACATCAACATATACATCATGACCCTGTATGTGGATTAAAACTAAAAGTAGCTGTGTATGTTGTGGTTTAGTCGCTAAGTCGTGTCCGACTCTTGCGACCCCATGAACTGTAGCCCACAAGGCTCCTCTGTCCATGAAATCTCCCAGGCAAGAATACTGGAGTGGGTTGCCATTTCCTTCTCCAGGGGATCTTCCTGACCCAGGAACTGAACCTGGGTCTCCTGCACTGCAGACAGATTCTTTAACAACTGAGCCACCAGGGAAGCCAATTGTGTATATTGCGTGTACCTAAATACACACTTGTTTGTGGACATATAAACAGTGAACATAAAGAAATAGGTCTAGAAAGAACAGGGACCTTTCATGCCAGGGAGGGTGGTGGGTTGGTAGCAGTGAGGGGGCTTTTGAGCTCTCCTGTGTATGTATGCGGCTCTATAATTTGAACTTTTCACATCCCAAGTGTATTCGTTTGTTGTATAATAAAAGGAAAAAAAGTTGAGGTCCTTGTTACAAGGTACTACTACCAATATACTTTGAGCTCTCTGAGCAGTTTCCATGTACTTGGATCTAAACAAAAGCTGGTTATAATTAATTACCAAAGACCAAAGACATTCTTTCCAGAAGGGAAAACAAACAAGCCAACAAGGTGGCATAAACTATATGGTAAGTAAACACAGCTATGTCTCTATCAATAGTGACTTTTTAAATTGCACATATGTACAACCTAACCTCCTCGAGATATCATTAACCTTCAAGCCAAGGATGTCAGTTGTAAACAAAGCTGTCAGGTTTTCATCTGGTGTGTGATACTCCAGGCCTAGCTTCCTTGCCTGCGTAAACTTTATGAAATTATTTTGGTTTGCTCCATTGGCATGAGCACAGCTGAAGGGGAGGTCATCGACTGGGGAAATGAGATTTCCCTCGGTGCCAATTTTTAAATCTAGCCTCCAGGTCATCTTATTTTTTTGGATGCTTCCCACAGTCACATTTTTTGTTTATTTTACATGAAAGAGCACATTCCCTTTCCCCAAGCCAGGTTTACCATTTTCCATTGCTCTTATTAAATGCATCTTATCCAAATGGAATGTTCTCAGAGTTTCTGCCTTTCACAGGCCTGGGTAGGGGACCAGGACAGACACACAGACCCCGAACTCCAGGCTGCCTTCACACACCATGTAATTGCATCTGCAGAATGAAAGAACGTTCAAGATCCCATTGTGATCCCAGGATTCCAGACTCACCACGAACAGATCCCGCGGGACCCTGAGCCTTTCCCTCTGTGCCCATTAAAACAGTAGGTGCTGCAGCAGAGCATGATGGTGCTAAAATGCAAGCCTAGGAGGAGCCTGGTCCTTCTCAGGTGACATTCCCATCAGGGCTGCGAGGGCCTTCCGTTGACCAAACAATGAATGTTTTTAATCCCGAGCAGTACCTGACTTGGGGGGTACAGGAGGGGCTTTAAACCTCAAGTCGACATGACATGCCAGTCCCAAATCCAAGACACAGCTGTATGAATTGCTAAAACTGGCAAGACAAAGCTATCCTAGCCAGGATTTGAATCCGACCAGTTGTCGCACACGCTATCTCTTAGCTGTGGCTAATGATTTCCTCAATTGACTGATCTGTAATGGAACATTACTTGCCCCTTTGAACACGGCAATTCTAATTCCTTGCTTTTGTGATGGGATCAAGTTTACATTTTCCAAATACTCTCCTGCCATACTAGGGGCAGAAAATGAACTGTTATATAATCTACTTTAGATATACAGTTTTAAAAAGTAACATCTACCCTCTTAACACACTTTTAAGTGTATAATAAATGTCGTTGTTGTTGCTGTTCAGTGGCCAAGTCATGTGACCTCATGGACTCTTTGTGACCCCATGGACTGTAGCACACCAGGCTTCCCTGTCTATCACCAACTCCTAGAGTTGACTCAAACTCACGTTCATTGAGTCGGTGATGTTATCCAACCATCTCATCCTCTGTCACCCTCTTCTGCCTTCAATCTTTCCCAGCATCAGGGTCTTTTCCAAGCATAATTCAATACTGTTTACTATAGGCACTGTGTGTACCATAGACCTCTATAATTATTCTTCTTGCATAACTGAAAATCCTATACCTGTTAAACAGCAACTCAGCATTGCCCTCCTCCCTCCAGCCCCTTGTGACCATTCTACTTTCTCTTTCTATCAACTTGACTATTTCAGATTCCTCATATAAGTGGAATCATACAGAATTTGTCCTTCTGTGAAGGGCTAATTTTACTTAGCATAACGTTCTCCAGATTCATCCACGTTGTCGCAGGTGGCAGGATTTCCTTCTCTTTTAAGACTGAATAATATTCTGGTGTGTGTGTGTATCACATTTTCTAAATCCATTCATCTGTCAAAGGACATTTAGGTTGTCTCTCTCTTTCGGCTATTGTGAATAATCTTGCAATGAACATGGATGTGCAAACATCTATTTGAGATCCTGATTTCAATTCTTTCTGATAATTACCCAGAAGTAGAATTACTGGATCATATGGTAATTCTATTTTTAATTTTTTGAGGACCCTCCATACCGTTTTTCACAGCAGCTGCACCATTTTACATTCCCATCAACAGTGCACAAGTGTTCCAAATTCTCCGCATACTTGCCAATACTTGTTATTTTTTGCTTTTTCGATAATGGGCATCCTAATGGGTATGAAGTATTTTCTCACTTTGGTTTTGATTTGCATTCCTCTGATTAGTGATGTTAAGCATCGTTTCATATACCTATTAGCCATTTATTTGTATGTCTTCTTTGGAGAACTGTCTATTCAAGTCCTTTGCCTTATTTTTTTTTTTTTTTTAAATTTGACTACTCCAGGTCTTAGTTGCAGCACATGGGATCTTTTTCAGTTGTGACATGTGAGATCCAATTCCCTAAACAGGGATCGAACCCAGGCCCCCTGCAGTGCACTGAGTCTTAGCCACTGGACCACCAGGGAAGTCCCAGCTTTTTTTTTTTTTTAATTGGGTTATTTGGCTTTTTGCTATTGAATTGTAACAGTTCCTTATTTTAGGGGGATATCTATCCCTTACTGGAGAGTGAAAAAGTTGACTTAAAGCTCAACATTCAGAAAACGAAGATCATGGCATCTGGTCCCATCATTCCATGGCAAATAGATGGGGAAACAGTGGAAACAGCGTCAGACTTTATTTGGGGGGCTCCAAAATCACTGCAGATGGTGACTGCAGCCATGAAATTAAAAGACGCTTACTCTTTGGAAGAAAAGTTATGACCAACCTAGATAGCATATTCAAAAGCAGAGACATTACTTTGCCAACAAAGGTCTGTCTAGTCAAGGCTACGGTTTTCCCAGTGGTCATGTATGGATGTGAGAGTTGGACTGTGAAGAAAGCTGAGCGCCAAAGAATTGATGCTTTTGAAGTGTGGTGTTAGAGAAGACTCTTGAGAGTCCCTTGGACTGCAAGAAGATCCAACCAGTCCATTCTGAAGGAGATCAGCCCTGGGATTTCTTTGGAAGGAATGATGCTAAAGCTCAAACTCCAGTACTTTGGCCACCTCATGCCAAGAGTTGACTCATTGGAAAAGACTCTGATGCTGGGAGGGATTGGGGCAGGAGGAGAAGGGGACGACCGAGGATGAGATGGCTAGATGGCATCACTGACTCGATGGACGTGAGTCTGAGTGAACTCCGGGAGTTGGTGATGGACAGGGAGGCCTGGTGTGCTGCGATTCATGGGGTTGCAAAGAGTCAGACACGACCGAGCGACTGAACTGAACTGAATTCATTTATCCCTTACTAGACATGTAGTTTGCAAATATACAGTTTACTTTAGAGCAGAGTCTTATGAAGGACAAGGAAGCCTGGCATGGTGCCGTCCATGGGGTCACAAAGAAGTAGACACGACTAAACAACAAGTGTCTTATGGCCTATCGAATAGAAGATTTTCAGATTATCTATACCAAGGGCTGGCAAGATAATGTCTGTGGGCCAAACCTGGCCCAACACTTGTTAAAAATAAAGTTTTACTGACACACTGCCACGTCCATGTGTTTAGGTATAGGCTATGGCTGCTTTCCGGAGAAGGCAATGGCACCCCACTCCAGTACTCTTGCCTGGAAAATCCCATGGATGGAGGAGCCTGGTAGGCTGCAGTCCATGGGGTCACAAAGAGCTGGACATGACTGAACAACTTCCCTTTCACTTTTCACTTTTATGCATTGGAGAAGGAAGTGGCAACCCACTCCAGTGTTCTTGCCTGGAGAATCCCAGGGATAGGGGAGCCTGGTGGGCTGCCGTCTGTGGGGCCACACAGAGTCAGACACGACTGAAGTGACTTAGCAGCATGGCTGCTTTCAAGCTGCCACGGTCAAGTTCAGTAGTTTCACAGAGACCACGTAGCCCACAGCAGAAATACTTACTATCTGTCCTTTTCAGCCAAGGTTTGCTAAACCCTAGTACACAGGATCAAGGCTTAAAAATATATGTCTAGTATGGCAAAACCAATACAGTATTATAAAGTAAAATAAAGTAAAAATAAAAAGTTTAAAAAAAAAAATGTCTATTCCGGTCTCTATCATAACGTGACAAGAAGGACAATTCTGAGTCAGACAACTCTGTTTAAACACTGTGATTTCTGTGACTGGAAACAACTGTAAAATCCAAGCTCCTATCACCCAGGAATACAAGTTACTGATGAGTCTCTGGTGCTACCAGGAGGTGTCTAGTCTTACACGGCTGGGGTGGACAGTCTCTGTTTTCACCCTGTGGCTCTCCTTCCTCCCCTTCTCGACCCTTCTCCAACTCGACCCCCACCCTCCACTCCAGCCATTGGGCAGGCAACCGATACTATGCTACCCAAAAGTGTATTTTCTAGGACTTTCCAACTGGTTCTCAGAAGAGATGCTCTCTTTGCACTGGGGTTGCTAACAGAGCTGATATGGGATCCCCTGAGCAGTCAAGTTAAGTGGAGGAGAGACCAGTAGAGCTAAAAGGAACAGAAAGAACCCCAGGGACACCATTTGAATGCTGGATCCAGAAACCCCCAGCAATATTCCAGATCCCCAGACACAAGGCCATAAATTCTCATTTTTGTTTAAGCTGGATTGGTATTTCTGTCACTCGCTAACCAAGGATGTCTGAGTGCTGCAGTTGTAATCTTGTTTTAATATTTACTTTTATTTATTTGACTGTGCCAGGTCTTAGTTGCGGCATGTGGGATCTTTGATCTTTGCCGCATCTAGTTTGATCTTCGCGGGATCTAGTTTCCTGACCAGGGATCGAACCCAGGCCCCCTGCACGGGGAGCACGGAGCCTTAGTCACTGGAGCACCAAGAAGTCCCCCGATCTTCTCGTGCTCTACTCCTTGCAGTTGTGACTTCATGCATCATTTTCAACATTTCTACCTTAATTTTCACTTTTACTAGGTATATAACCCATTAGAAGGGACAAACCTGACCTGACTACCCAGCCTACCAATACAACGCAGACCCCTCTGGGTGCCATAATCCTGACTCGGAAAATCCTGCTCTCAGCAGACCCAACCAGCAGAGCACCATGATGTCGTGGGCAGCCCTTGTCACACAGGAGACCACCTCCAGCCAGCCAAATGCCCATTTAACCAACAAGCCCAGGCATTACCAGCCTGGCACCAATGCTAGTGAGACAGTCTTTCCTCAGTGTCGCTGAGCTACAGTTTGTGGGTGTTCAGGTGTGAAAGTCCTACACCAACCCTTCCGCCACCTAGACCGTGTCCTTCGCAGCCAAGACTCCACGCTGTTGGAGTCCCCAAGCAGCAGTAAAACTTTCCCATTTAGTGCTCAGCATTTGGTCTCTTGAGCTTCCCTGGTGGCTTGATGGCAAAGAATCCACCTGCCAATGCAGGAGACCTGGGTTCGATTCCTGGGTCAGGAAGATCCCTTGGAGAAGGGAATTGCTACCTACGCCAGTATTTTTGCCTGGGAAATCCCATGGACAAAGGAGGCTGGTAGGCTACAGACCATGGGGTTGCAAAAGAGTTACACGTGACTTAGCAACTAAAGAACAACTTTGGTCTCTTAGTCTTTATTTTTTCTTTAACAGAGTGTAAGTTACTTGTGTCATTTGCAAGCTTTCCCCTCAAGAAGCCAAGTGCCAGGTCAAGGCAGAGACCACGTCTGCCTGGCCACCCCAACTGCCCTGTGCTTGGGACCAGAGTGAGTGCTTAGTGCCTGTTTGTTGAGTGGGTAAATTAAGTGAATGAAAGAATACACCCTAAGTGTCAGCCACGACACCATTTTTCACAATCATACTGGGTTGGCCTGAAAGGTCATTCAGGTTTTTCTGTTAACATCTTATGAAAAAGCCGAAGGAAGTTTTTGGGCAACCTGGTATATAACACTGCCTCTTTCTACAGCTATGCCAGCTTCGTTTTGGCAAAAGACATTCCCAGAGTTTGTGGTCAGCAGTGTGGGACAGGATTTGAAGAGACTTGTGTTAGGAAAACCTACATTTTGGCGAAACCTCACTGGAATGGTCAGCTGCTGACAGGGCTGGGAAGAGGGTGCACTGGAGGCCACCTGTCACGTGTCCCTGACATGAAGTTGCTTGAAGGTTACGACTCCGCCTTGCCCCAGGAAACAGCCCTCCTCGTGACAACACAGGGACTGCAGGCCAACCCCTCGCATTGGCACAGCTCATCCAGGTTTGTCCTCCACCATCTGTTCTCTTAGAAGCCCTGGAATAAGTGGTGGTACCATCCCCAGTTCACAGATGAGAGAACCAAGGCTGAAAGAGAAGGATTTGTTAAGTCACCCTGCCTAGGAAATGTTACATTAATTAAAGAAAGAAGTAGTTAGGCTGAGGCTGCCTATATCAGCAAACCAAAATTGAAGCCCGTACGTGCCTCGAGGTTATGAAATTAAAAGGCTAAGGACAACCAGTCTAGGTTTCAGTCAATCAAATCATTTCCTTTCTTCACTTCTGCACTTTTTCCACATGGGTCTTTCCCCTATTCCTATCGGCAGAACACTCCTAACCACTTCTGGTTTGGCACTGCCTAATGGGAAGTGATTTTTGCTCCAGTAAACGCTTATTAAAAGTTTTAATATCCCCCAGTTCATCTTTTAACAGAAGTGACTACAGCCCAGTTTTTTTCGACCCCTCATCCCCACTCTTGCAATCAACCACGGTCGAGAACAGACCAGTGTCCCCAGGAAAGGACTGAAGGTCTGGCGTGAGCCTGCTCCCTCTGACCTCAGGATCCTTTGGCCTGGGCATCGGCATCCTGTGTGTTCTAGCTGGGCAGTCATGTACTTCTCTGCATCCTCTTTCCTTTCAAAACCCTGCTTCGGAAGGCCTGCCCACATGGACAGAAGCCCTCTTTCAGCCCTCTTTCAGCCCTCACAACCCTTGTATGGTTTGAGCCTCTTACTAAGAAGCTCTAGGTTCTTTTACTTCATTCTACTTGTCTCTTTTTAATGTGCTTTCTCAATAACAAAACTTCCATCCTGTCTTTTCAGCAAGAAATTGGGCTCTTAAGGTTGTACATGTCACTTAGCTTACAAAAAGAAATATATATATATATAAATGTGTATATATATATATATATATATTTAATCATGTTTTTCAAATACCTTGGTTTCAGCACTGCCTTCCCAAACAAGTTTTCTGCTGAGCATCTTCTCCTTTTTCACAGTAGAGTGACTATGTAACTTATCGTCCAAACAGGGACGCTTTTAAGAATGAAAAGTGCTGTGCTTAGTTGTTCAGTCACGTCCAGCTCTTTGCGACCCCATGGACTATAGCCCGCCAGGTCCTCTGTCCACGGGGTTTCTCCAGAATACTAGAGTGGGTTGCCATGCCCTCCTCTAGGAGATCTTGCCAACCCAGGGATCGAACCCAGGTCTCCCGCATTGCAGGCAGATTCTTTACCAGCTGAGCCTCCAGGGAAGCCCAAGAATACTGGAGTGGGTAGTCTATCCCTTCTCTAGCGGATCTTCCCGACCCAGAAATCGAACCAGGGCCTTCCTGCATTGCAGGCGGATCCTTCACCAGCTGAGCTGGTGAGGAAGCAGGGACACTGAATCTTCACACTGGCCATATGATCGCCCTTTATCGTGGGGGTCACCACCTCTCGACAGGGCCCAGGAGAATGCATCAAATGATTTCCAGATACCAGTTGCATTCGGTTATTTAATGCCAGGCCGTGAAAGAGACAGCAGCCATGCAATCCACTTATAAATGAAGAAGACTCTTTGCTCCGCTCTCTGACACTGAAGCTTGAGTATCTAATAGAAGGGAGGTGTTCTCCAGTTTGCTGCCCAAGCAGCCAAAGTATCTAGCTTTAAGGATACTGTGTTCTCTAGCAGGGATTCTAATGTGCTGAGACTAAACCTTTCAGGAGGAGGAGGGTGGGGTAGAGTCTGGTCCCTGAACAAAGAGGGCTGCAGAGATGGCTGGGACCATCTAAGGCGCCAAGGCATGGCCACACCCATCAGTACAGATGGAGTAGAATCTCTGCCCTTTATTTTAAAACCTCAGAGGAAATCGTGCCACCTCCCAGGGTGAGCCAGCTAACTGAGCTCTTCAGGGCTAGGCACCCCTCCTTCCGGTCCACCCTCCACCCAGGAAACCAGTAACAGCTGATCCTCCGGCCTGTCATCTGGGCACCCTCCACCCACTGTAAGGGGCATCCTCTCCTCCGCAGGCCAGAAAGCCCTCTCTGGGCCCAGAAAACACTCAGCACATGAAACAGAAACACACACACAGAGATCCCCTTCCTCTCCAGCTCAGCGGGCTCCCCTCCTGGCCTTTTAATCCCCAGGCCCACTGGAAATGGAAAGACAGGAAATGCAAGATGCAGTGCCTGGGCCATTTTCATCTTAACTCCTGCCCTCCCCCGCCCCGGCCTCTCTTCCCTTGACAGACAGACAACCCATTAAGAGCTCGCTCATAATAGTCCTTCCTGTAAGAACTTGTAAACAGCATCCTTGGAGCTGCGACTTGGGTATTTCCCAGCTCACTTACTTCCATTTCCTTTGCCGTGGAATGTTCTCATGGGGAGTGGAGGAGGCTGATGGGAGGGCCTCTCCCCCTCCACCCCTTCACCTGCGCTGCCTGGCTGCCTCCTTCCTTCAGTATCATAGAAGTTTAAGTCTCTTCCCCTCGAACACCACTTCTACCACTTAGATTGGTGTGTTCCTTTTTGTTTCTTTGAAGGAAGCCCTTCCGTTCAGTAAGCTGAGACTCCTGCAATAGCCTTCATTCCAACACATTCCTACCACTAAGGAAACATACAGCGTTCTCGCCAGTTCTCAGCATTGAAGGAACAAAATCTGTGCCTGCAGAAATTATGTATTAAATAAACACTGTACCTGCAAAACTGCTTTTTTTCTTTCTTTCTACAGGAGCACTTGTTTTGATATAACTTAAAAGTTTGCAAGGTAAATACACCATAGTAAACGACAGAGGCCCCAAACCCAGGGCTTGGTTAGGTGACCCAATTGAGTGAAGGAGACCTGGTATGCGGCAATAGGGAATAGCGGGGTCTGTGGTGAAATGTGGAGCCTGGAACCTGGCCCCAAAATATGCAACTGTAGACAGATGTTGTTATGTAAATATCCTTAGTTCATACTGCCAGAACTTCCAACATTCTGAGAGAAGTCTTAAGTCAGCAATGCTACATGAAAATTTCTGACTTTTAAAATAGTGTATGGGGGACTTCCCTGGTGATCCAGTGGCTAAGACTCTGAGCTCCCAATGCAAGGGGCCTGGGTTTGATCCCTGGTCAGGGAACTAGATCTCACAAGCAGCAACTAAGAGTTCGCATGGCTCAACTAAAGATCCTGCGTGCCACTAAGAGACCCAGCACAGCCAAATAAAGAAATAAAATAAATATATTTTTTAAAAATAGTGTGTGGGCTGAACAGTCTGCAACCCCTGGACTAAATGATAAATAGCCTCTGCTACAGCCTGCATCCAAACACCACTGGGCACTGCCACCATCAGCACCAGAGAACACAACACGGACAGCAGTACCCACGGAGAAATGGCAAGGGGCACGGGGCACCCAGGCAGGGGGGATGGCAGGGGCAAAGGCAGACCCCAAACCCCCACTCCTCAAAGCCAGGCCTCCCTGGAAGCTCTGGCCTCCTGAGACACTTTCTGGGAACGATCTTATATTTTAGGAAGGAAACAGTCAGGAGCTAGGGTTCACTCTAGAGTCATTCACTCTAATCACATTCACTTTACAGAAATTCACGTTACAGCCGGTTTCACTGAAACAGATCTGTAAGAGATATGATGGGCAGCAGCCTTTTCCCAGTAAAAATATACAAGATACGCTGAACATAAAGCCCTGAACTAGTCTGCAGGCCCCTGTGAAAGAGCAGAAACCAGTAACTCAAATAAATAATCCTACAAAACAAAGGCCTATATACCTTCCTTCCCAAACTCAAAGCAGTGGGGTGGGCCCAAGACCCCACAGAGAAGAAGAGCGCATTCTAGAATCATCTTCACTTGCCTGGTTTAAACCATTGAGAAGACACAGGATACTGACAAGTTACTTATTCTCTTTCAGCTGCAATTGCCTCACCTGTGAAATACAGGTACCAAGAGCACAGTTCTAATAGAATCCCTGGAAGCATAGAAACCGTCCATCAGCCTCTGGCCAAGCTTCAGGAGTTTCCTGGGGGTTCCTGGGTTCATAATTCATCCCCGAAGTATCTATTGAGCACCTTCTGTATACAGATGCACGACAAAGAGCAATACGTAGGCACAGGCCTTGGCCTCCCCAAATCCACTTTTATTTCTAACAGTAAATCCTAAATAAAATACATTTTCAAAAAGAAAAAAAAAAGCTTCAGAAATTACTCAAGCAGATGTCCTTGCACCTTCTTATTAAAATGATTCATGCTTTTTGTTATGGAACCAATTCACGAGTTTGGGGGAGTTTAAGCAGCCTGGGTGTGTCTTATAAATGGGTGCTCAATGAAAAAAAGAAAAAACTGTCACATACTCCCACTCCACAGCATTTGTAACACGTCCAGTCAGCCCACAAACAGTAGCACATTGGGTTTTTCCTTCACGGAGGATCTAATTTACATAGACTTAACGGTGTGATTTTGTTTTTAAACCTTACTCTTTTGCTTTAACATTTTCCAATTAGTTACACATTAGTGAATCTCAGGATATGGTTTCCCAGCCATAATAGACAAACCAAGTCACTATTATTCTCTGTCCACAATGTTCGTTCTCCTGATTTATTTCTTTAATATAAATCTACACATGAAGAACATCACAGTCGATGAAAGCCAGATTTAGAAAACAGTTCTCACCCAACCTGGGTTTCTAGATCAAATTCAACACACAGTAGCATTTCAAATCCATCCGGGAAAAAAAAAAAAAAAGCCACCTCAAAATATATTTCTGCCTCCCACTGACTGTGGGACTTGACTAGTATTCCTAAATCCTCTGTGCCTCAGTTTCCTCATTTATAAAATGGGGAGATCAACTCTGAATATTCTTTGGAAGGACCGATGCTAAAGCTGAAGGTCCAATACTTTGGCCACCTGATGCAAAGAGCCAACTCATTGGAAAAGACCCTAATGCTGGGAAAGATTGAGGGCAGGAGGAGAAGGGAGTGACAGAGGATGAGATGGTTGGATGGCATCACCAACTCAATGGACATGAGTTTGAGCAAATCCCGGGAGAAGGTGAAGGACAGGGAAGCCTGGCATGCTGCAGTCCATGGGGTCACAAAAAGTCAGACACAACTGAACAACTAAACAATAACCAGCTACCTACCTCATAGGTTTGTGGTAGGGACTCAAGGAAATAAAACATACTTTTATCAAATTTTTTTTCAACACCAACATGAGATAGTGGAACACAGGGATAGAAAGGGAACAGACCCTGGGGCCTGGGTTCAAATCCCAGCTTTTCCATTAATAACTGTGACCTTGGACAAGTTAAGGAAATTCTCTGAGCCTCAGGTGTGGAACTGCAATTAAAAACAGTATCGACCTCAAAAGGCAGTTGTGAGGAGGGCCCTGGCAGACATAGCACATATTAAGTTTATAGCTATTTTAATGATGATAAAACAAAGGCTTATCAGAGGTGTTACCCTCTCCGGGGCGAGTGGCTATATAATGAGTTTATGGACATATCCAGGCTCCCACAAGGAAACAGATTTTGGGATCAAACCAATGTCAGCGTAGACAAATCCACTTCTGGGCTCACACACAGCTATTGTTCCTGAACACCTTGGGTTTACATTTCCATGGTGACCAGCATGTTTGTTTACTTGTTTCCTGATTTTTTTCCCTACAACTGAAGTTCCACAAGGGCAGCCAGGTTGGAGACTGTATTGTTTGTAGCAAATATCAAATGCACCTGCCCCTGTGCTCAGGCAAAGCCTGAAACAAATGTTCAGCCAGGCTTCCTGGACTCAGAGGATCCTCCTGATCGATGCCCTCTGGGCCTGCCTTCTAGGGCTACATATTCCCTAAAGACATGACTTCTAACCCTGAAGGAGTCAGGACCCTTTGACAGTTAATGTCAAGTCATGGGTCTCCCCAGCAGGAAGCCCATGGGGATACAACTGGCTCCCAGGATGGCTGGAGACCAGCATCATATAAATGACATAAGGAATTAATATCTCTCTCTCTCGCCCTGTCTCTCTCCCTCCCCCACTCTCCCTGTCTCTCTTTCCCGCCCTCGCTTTCTCTCCAACTCTCTCTGTCTCTCCCTCTCTCTCTCATGCTGCCTTTAATCTCAAGCAGGATGCGGCAACAGCCACCAGCAACTTCAAGCTTCCCTTCCGCTTGCTTAGCAACCCCAGCTACAGAAGAGCAGCCCTTTCTGGACCATGAATCACATCCTCATCTCTGGTCCCTGAGGGTAAAGAGAGAGGCAGTGCTCTGATTGGCCAGGGCTGGGTCACATGCTCACCGACAGAGCCAATGAGAAGTCACTACCACCCAACATCATGAACTGAATGAGGAAGGAGTGGTCCCCCAAGAAAAATGGATGTGCTGTTACCAGAAGAGGAAATGGGTGCTGGGCGGGGAAAAACAACACAGCCATCTGCTCCTATGTTTCTTCAAAGCTGCGGCTTGCTGCCACCTCACCCACACTCCCCTCTGGCCTGGGGGGCCCCTACAACCTTCTAGGCTGGCCATTCCTCCACTCAGTGAGGCCCAAACCATACCTGCATCTTTTCCTAGAACCAGCAATATTTTCCTAGCTGCTCTGCAATGCTGTCTGGGTTCAAACTCAATAGCGTTGTTCACACAAGTCCATATCCCATTAGGGGCCGAGTTCTATAGGTTCAGCCTTCAAGGCCACGCCTACACACTCCATCCCTTCTTTTGCAAAGATCTTGGTCAACTCCCACACACTTCTCAGAATCACTGGGCATTTGGCATCACAGCCTCTGCTGCCAGATCCAGCCTCTTCCAGCTCAGCTAGTACCAGCCTCCTCTGCTCAAGAACTCAGTGACACCATTTTGCCTAAAAATTTAACTCGCGACCTCTCAGCCTAGCATTCGGAGACCTCCCCACTCCCTATGTGACTGTCCACTCTTCCAGCCTTTCTGCCCGCTGCTGCCCTGCAACTGGTCCAGACACCAGGCAAACCACCACCCCATGCCACTCCCTGCTCCCCGCCCCGTCACCACCATTTGGCTCGAGCCTCCCCACTGCCAGGAACCTCCGTCTCCACCACGCTCCACCCTGTAACCTCATTAGGTGGAATTCTTCCCACAACACTGGCTTTGGGGTCAGATCCAAGTTCCAACACTTACCAGCTGCACGACTCTATAAAGTACAGTAGACTTGGTGTCAATTTGTCATGTGCAATTGACAAGACACCTAACTCACTGGATTGAAAACTACATCTCTATAAAGCCCCCCACCAGGGACTTCCCTGGTGGTCTATAGTTAAGACTCCATGCTTCCACTGCAGGGGGCACAGGTTCAATCCTTGGTCACAATACAGCCAAAAAATAAAAATAGATAAATAAAATGTTAAAGTCATTAAACAAACAATTTCTTTAAAGCCCCCTTCACAGAACCTTGCTTCCATCACCAGTCACATCCACAACTGGGTATTGTTTTTGCTTTGGCTCCGACTCTTCATTCTTTCTGGAGTTATTTCTCAACTGATCTCCAGTAGCATATTGGGCACCTACCAACCTGGGGAGTTCATCTTTCAGTGTCCTATCTTTTTGCCTTTTCATACTGTTCATGGGGTTCCCAAGGCAAGAATACTGAAATGGTTTGCCATTCCCTTCTCCAGTGGATCACATTCGGTCAAACCTCTCCACCATGGCCTGTCCATCTTGGGTGGCCCCCTACACAGCATGGCTCACAGTTTCATTGACTTAGACAAGACTGTGTTCCATGAAGATCCAACCAGTCCATCCCAAAGGAAATCAGTCCTGAATATTCTTTGGAAGGACTGATGTTGAAGCTGAAACTCCAAT
The DNA here is from genome assembly GCF_016772045.2 of Ovis aries. Classification (NCBI taxonomy): domain Eukaryota; kingdom Metazoa; phylum Chordata; class Mammalia; order Artiodactyla; family Bovidae; genus Ovis; species Ovis aries. Next base: position 38,909,998 of record NC_056075.1, on the reverse strand, counting down.
ACATTGGCTACCTGATGCAAAGAACTGACTCACTGGAAAAGACCCTGATGCTGGGAAAGACTGAAGGCAGGAGAAGGGGACAACAGAAGATGAGATGGTTGGATGGCATCACCAACTCAGTGGACATGAGTTTGAGTAAACTCTGGGAGTTGGTGATGGACAGGGAGGCCTGGCGTGCTACAGCCCATGGGGTCACAAAGAGTCAGACACAACTGAGCGACTGAACTGAACTGAACTCACAGAGTCAGGCTAAATGTCTGACTCTTTGCGACCCCATGGACTGCAACCCCCCGGGCTCCTCTGTCCATGAGATTCTCCAGGTGAGAATATTGGAGTGGTTCACCATTTCCTTCTCCAGGGGATCCTCTTGATCCAGGGATGGAACCCATGTCTCCTGCATGGCAGGTGGATTATTTACCGCTGAGCAACTAGAGAAGCCCACTCCCTTTACAGCGCCTGGCATCAGGCAGGGGCTCTGTAAATGATGGCTTCACACTGTCAACCACCAACCTCAGTGGTCTAGCCCAAATACCGACTCTCAGTGAAGCCTTTACTGAATGTCTCCATCAAGACCAACTTGTACTTATGTTCTGCCTTGTAATGTAGTTGGTCACATACCTGTCCTTCCCCAACTATTCTAGAGCTTCTTGAAGCGGAAAGCTGTCTCTTTCATCTTTACATTCCTAAAGCACCTCACCTGGCCGTACATACCTAGGAGGTGCTGGAATCATACCAGTGAAACTAACTCCAACTGTGTGTATCCCAAAGTATTCCTCCTCATTAGCTGTTCATTGGTTCACTAAATAAAGCTGACAGGACTCAGTCCTGGGCACACATCCCTGGTTACAAGATTCCAGAGAGTCACAGTGTCTCTTTATCAATTTCCCAACTTGTCACAGAAGAATCCAAGGGCTCACACCCCACCTCACATCCTACCACACACTGCCACATGAAGATAAATTAACCTAATGGTGGTGGTTGCTGTTGAAGGAAACATACAGCACCCACATGTCCCCAAGAACACAGCCAAAAAAAGCAAGTGCCCTGGAAGGAAAAGGAAATCAACCCTGAATATTCATTGGAAGGACTGATGCTGAAGCTAAAGCTCCAACACTTGGGCCACCTGATGCCAACAGCTGACTCATTGGAAAAGACCCTGATGCTGGGAAAGACTGAAGGCGGGAGAAGAAGGGGACGACAGCGGACGAGATGGTTGTATAGCATCACTGACTCAAAGGACACGAGTTTGAGCAAACTCTGGGAGATGGTGGAGGATGGGGAAGCCTGGCGTGCTGCAATCCTTGGGGTTGCAAAGAGTTGGACATGACTTGAGCCTGAACAATAGCAACAACAACCGTGCCCAGGGTACTGAGGAGAGTTCCCGTTCCCCACTCTTGCCTCCTACGCCCACCTCCAAAATCCCTATCCAGAGGGGCTGCTTGCCTTGCATACCAAACCCAACAATAAAATGTAAGCTTTTCCCAAAAAATCAAATTCACATTTGAAAGACAAAGATGTTTCTCCACACAGCAGAGTCATAAAAAGGATACTAGATGCACTAAGGCATTTATTCAAAGATTAGATCAAGCTAGTCAGTCAGCCAACAGGTGGGTCCAAGAGGGGAAATTTCTAGAATCATTTGGGCAAGTAGAATAACCTTATGACTACCACGGTGAAATGCTAAGAAGGACAACCCTTGGTGAGAGCCAGAGGGCCTGGCATGTTTATTTTTTTATGGATTTTATTTCTTATGTTCCCAACAAACGGCCTTACAAGGCACAAATTGTCATTCCTCACCCCAAAATGGAAATGCCTTTATTTTTCTAAATATAATGAACATTCACTATACAAAATCCAGGTTTTCCTAACTTCCATTCACTGTGTTATGATCATCTTGCTGTGTCAGTAAGAATAAATCTCCATAATTTCTTCAGCGTTGCATATGAGTCCATTTTTTGAGTACACTAAAATTCATTTCATCAAGCCTCTACTGAAGGTCACTGAGATCATTTCCAATTTCTATTATAAACACCTTCTACGGAATGACCACCTGCATAGCACTTGTACATTGATCTTTCCTTCTTCCAAAGAAAATAACGTTGTATGCCACGTGGCATGTGGAATCTCAGTTCCCCAACCAGGGATTGAATCCGCACCCCTCCACTGGAAGTACAGAATCCTCACCACTGGATCGTCAGGGGAAGTCCCAACCACTGGATGGCCAGGGAAGTCCCTAAGAAAATAATTTAGAAATAGAATTTCAAGGCCAAGAGTCACACAATTTGTATATGTATGTATCCCAAGCTGTCCTTAAGAAAGACTTTTTAATTTACACTCCTATCGGTAGTGGAAGTATCATATTTCAAAGAACTTATTTACCCACATTTCCTTAAAGAGGCATTATCAATGCTTAAAAATTTTGCCAAGCTAAGATTATGTGCATCTATATAAGATTTTGCTTACTAATGAGATTGAGACTATTCTCTTGTACAGTGAATCCCTACATACCACCTATCTGACCCACTAATAACCCCCATCCTCTTTGGAGCCACCATGTTCTTAGGACTTTACCTCAGTGGCCGGCAACCTGAGAGTCTAAGAACTGATGCCTGTGATTAATGTTAATTGTTCCAGAGCGACCCACTGACAGAAAGCAGGCCAATGGAGTCATCCCTTAGGATTATTTTTAAATCAGAATTGGGGAGGGAAATACCAGTCTCGCTGGCATCTAACATGCCTTCCCCAATGACTGGTTAGCTAGTTATCTCAACACCATTTCCTGAGTAAGCTGTTCTTTTCCCATTGATTTGAATGTATCCTTTATTATATAGTAAATGTTTGCATATACTTGGGTCTGCATCTGAACTTTGTATTCTATTTATATTCTTTCTTTGGTCTCTGTAATTTTTAGGGCATTACCCTCACGTGATGATCAAGATACAGAAAGGCTACGTTATTAGCTTTGTGACCTCAGACGAACTATCAACAAAGTAAGGACAGAAACCAACTTACCAGTCTCCACCTTGTACTGATTGCAGCTGTAGGAACCTTACACAGAAGAGGACCACCAGCCCTTTCAACATCACACTTGTCTATGAAATCTGTGTCATCAGCCAAGCTAAGGCAGATGTCTAGACAGGATGTTGCACGGGAATAAAGAAGCGGGTCAGAATTTGCCAGGAAACCAACAAGAGTGCCTGGCAGCTTCCATTCCCATCTCTAACCTATTTCCCTGTGGGTAACAACAGTGTCCCCAACTAGAGTCCTGAAAAGCAGGCAATACCAATAAACCTATCTCTGACTCCCTGAGGGATGTCACCAAATCCACATGAAAATCTTCACATCACTCATGCCTAGATGGAAAACTTACATTTTCTCAACACTATTTCCTTATTGGGTTTTTTTTTTTTTTGACCAGACAGCACTGTCTCTTTTTAAATTTTCCAGGAAGACTGCTACAGGAAGATAATCTTCCAGGAAGATAATACAGTGCAGAACAATCAAACTGTTTATTTTTTACTTTTGATTTAATTTTCCTTTCTATAATCCACTAAAGAAAGTACTAGAATCATGCATTTGCCTTTCTTAGATTGCAGTCTTCGGTTAAATTAGCAGCGACGGATTTGGGGGTTTTGGGTTTTTTTTTTTTCCCCTGTTTGTTTCTATTACACACACAACTCCTCCCAGCTCCAATTCTTTCCTTGGGGTAATTTTTATTTTAATGTGTAATGCCTGCTCTTCAAATTAACATCAAATCTTATTATGAAGTAACCATAGATGAATTGTTATCAGTGGACTATGCACCAGCAAATTCTCAACATTTGAATGATGAGAAGAGCTCAGGAATTCATGCGGGCTAAGGTGTGCATTTAAACAGCTGAGGAAAGTTTGGCTCAGAGAGGTCAAGCAGTGAGTCTAAGCTCACACAGCCAGTGGGTCGATGGCACATTCTCCCTTCACTTCAACCTCTTCACTGTGTGCTAAGTCGCTTTGATTATGTCCAACTCATTGCAACCCCACAGACCGTAGCCCTCCAGGCTCCTCTATCCATGGAATTCTCCAAACAAGAATACTGGAGTGGGTTGCCATGCCCTCCTCCAGGGGATCTTCCCAACCCAAGGATCGAACCCACGACTCTTTCGTCTCCTGCACTGGTGGGCAGTTTCTTTACCATTAGCGCTACTTGGGAAACCTTTTCACTAGAAGCCTTAATTGTGCTTTCAACAGAAATGGCACATCTTGATGTGATACACTTAACAGCAAGGGAAGATACCACATTACCTTGAAAAGCAAAAAAGTTGGATGTCTCAATGCCACCTCTAGGAATTTATGAAACAGCTTTTCCCTGAGCTGTGCCAGGTACAAGCAACACGGCAGCCCCACATGCTAGAAGACTCTGACCCCTGGTTGAACATGCCGGTTACTGAATGTGACTCACAAGGAGAGCAGAGACCTGGGACTCTAGAGACTGACGTTCTGATGCCAGTTCTACAGCGGGCATCCCAGCTGTGTTTCAGCATCAGAAGGGCCTGCTCAGCAGGGCAGCCCACTGATTCTATTAACCAGTGCTGCCAAAGCAGAACCAGGACTCGGTGGGTCAGCACTGCACCAGGCATTTCTGGGCTTGAACAGCAGACTTACCATTACCAGTTTACCATTACCATTTGGTGAGGCCAGAGAGATACAAGGAGAGAAAAATCCCTTGTCCTTGCTCTCAAGGAGTTTGCTGTTCAGTGGGTGAAGCAAAAAGCCTACCTAATATATATATTTTTAAAATCCAGCTTGACAGAGGGTATGAGTTCCCCAATACTAAAAGATGTGCGCAGAGGGGAGAAACCTACTGTCAGGGTAGCAGCAGAGGGTCCTATCTAGGGAGCCAGATTGGAGCTGAGTCTCCAAGATCATCTCTGAAGAAAGTCAGAAAACTTTTCCTTTTTAATTATTTTTTACTGAAGTATAATTGTTTACGTTGTTATGTTAGTCTCCGCTGTACAACGAAGTGCATCAGCCATGTGTATACATATATGGTGGCTCAGACGGTAAAGCGTCTGTCTACAATGCGGGAGACCTGGGTTCGATCCCTGAGTTGGGAAGATTCCCTGGAGAAGGAAATGGCAACCCACTCCAGTACTCTTGCCTAGAAAATCCCATGGACAGGAGCCTGGTGCAGGCTCCTGTCCATGGGATCACAAAGAGTTGGACACGACTGAGGGACTTCAGTCACTCCCTCCTGGAAGTCCCTCCCATCCCACCCCTCTAGGTTATCACAGAGCACTGAGCTGAGCTTCCTGCGCTTTATTGCTCTAAATTTTACACATGATACCGTACAGATGTCAATCCCAGTCTCCCAATTCACCCCACCCTCCCGTTCCCTGCCTATATCTGCACTTCAGTTCTCTGTGTCTGGTCTCTATTCCTGCCCTGGAACTAGGTTCATCTGTACCCTTTCTCCAGATTCCACATACGTGCATTAATATACGATATTTGTTTTCTCTTTCTGACTTACTTCACTTTGTATTACAGGCTCTAAGGCCCATCAGGGTGGTGGTCCTCACACCTGGCTGATCCTCGGGAGTTTCGAAAATACAGCTTCTCAGGTGCTTCCCGTGAGCTTCTGATTCAGAATATCGTGGGCAGACCTTGATGTTATGGGTTACATTGTGTCTGCTCCCCCGTCCTTCCAAAAAAGATATGTGGAAGCCATAACCCTCAGAATGTGACCCTTTTGGAAACAGGGTCTTTATAGAGGTAATTAGGTTAAAATGAGATCACTAGGGTGGCCCTCAAGTAAGACTGATGTCAATAAAAATTAACTAAAAAATATATAATCAGCGTGTTTTTTAAAAAAGTAAGGCTGGTGCCCTTATAGAAGGGAGAAGTTTGGACCCAGAGACAGACAAGTACAGAGTGAAAACCGCCTGAAGAGACACAGTCAGAGGCAGACCGTCATCTACAAGCTTAGGAACGCTGGAGGCTACCAGAAGCGAGGTCTGGAAAATATCTTTCCCCAGCACCTTCCGAGGGCACGCGGCCTGCCCACAACTTGATTTTGGCCTCCAGAACTGTGAGACAATAAACTTCTGCGGTTCTAAGCCGCCCATGTTGTGGTCCTTCGCAGCCCTGAGTGGCCCTGGGGAGTTCATGCCGCCTGGGAATCAGTATTAAGAGTCCAAGTGCCGTGGAGGAGCATCCTCGGGTCCTACTCTGAAGGCTGCTTCCACGCTGGCCCTGCCCTGGGTGCCCACGGGGCTTCCTTTGGTCCTGAGGCCCTTCCTCTGGGGAAGGGAGGAGCGGGCTCTGGTGGCGGAGCTCCTTCCTGCAGACGACAGGGAGCCCACGGCCCTGTGAAGACATCATGCAATTAAGGGACAGCCTTTCTCCTTCCCCTGTGGCTTCCAGGCACGGTGAGCCCCGAGGCAGATGAGCCAATATATCCGCAAGTGCTTCCTGGAAGAAAATGCCACTCTCTCCTCCAACTGCTACAAAAATACTGAGGACCCAGGACCTTGGACTTTGCTCTGGAGCCAAGCTTATCTCAGGAGATACACTAGGGTGGGCAGGGCGAGGACTTGATCTCTTTTGTACTGTTTTTATTTGCGCCCTGGAGTCTCAAGGTGGGACCCACAGAACCCTCACCCAGGTAAATCATATGCAAACCTGCAGTCAAAGCAGTTACCGATGGCAGAACCTGCAGGAGTCCACAGAGGAGAAAGCCCTACCGGCTAAGTGACAGGAGGCAAAGGACAATATGTGGAGCCAACAGCAGCACCTTTGAAAAAATTAGGAAATGGTGTCCCCCCTTCCCCAAAATACAGTTACAAATCTACTTCCTCTGAACAACGAACTCTGAACCTCAAGTTCAGATACCTCCCTAGAGTTACTCAACATACAACAGACATGGAAATCCTTAAAGATAGGGAAAGATGCAGTGAGCTAGCACCAGGAGGAATGGGAAGAAGTGGGTCCTTGCTGTGTGACTTTGGAAAATCACATCACCTCTCTGAGCTTGCTTTTTCTCAACCTGAGATAACAATAATAATGGCTGCCAAATCTGGCTGGTGGGGATGAGCCAAGGAGAGAAATACATGAGAATTCCCTGGCAGACCAGTGGTTAGGACTCCTCAATTCCGCTGCCAGGGGCCCGGGTTTGATTTCTGGTTGGAGTACCAAGATCCCACAAGCCTCGCAATGAGGCCAAGAAAAAAAGAGCAAAAGAAATATGGGCCCTTATCTGAGCTTGTGTTCCCTGCTGATTCACACATGCAAAACCCAGGAGCAATTACGAAGTCGTTGCCAAGTCAGTCTTTGCCCGAACTTATTTTCCTAACTGAGGCTTTGAATACCGTAGAAAACATGACTGAACACTCACACAGGGGCGTTAAACCCTAAAAGTTTCAAAAATGTCGCATCACATGTCCTCATGTTTCTTCCTCATAAGAAAATGTGCTCTGTACCTCCCTAGGGTCACTTAACTCCATTTCAGAAATTATCAGTATTCTTCCCAAAGTGGGGGGTGAAGAATGGGGTGGTGGGAGACCTTATGAGACAGTGACCACCACGTGCTAGGCAACTAAGTGTCTAAGTATATAATGTTATCCAGTGAGGAGGATAGTCCCACACTGTTTACAATATATTGAAAAATTGGAAAACCTAAACTGTTGAAAATTTAGGGAAACCTGAATTGTTTGTTGTTCGGTTGCTAAGTCGTGTCCAACTCTTTGACTCCATGGGCTGCAGCACGCCAGGCTTCCCTGTCCTTCACTATTTCCCGGAGCTTGCTCAAACTCATGTCCATTGAGTCAGTGATGCCATCCAACCATCTCATGCTCTGTCGTCCCCTTCTCCTCCTGCCCTCAATCTTTCCCAGCATCAGGGTCTTCTCCAGTGCCTTCTTTATGGTAAATGTCTTGGTTAAATACATCATTTAAACTACTTCAAAACAATCAAAGACACAGACTCGTTTACAACCAGATAACCCCTAAGGGTCTGTTAGAAAACACCCAGCATTCCATTGAAACGACACTCCAGAGTCTTTCACAATTTTTCCTTACACCCTTCCGTCTCATGGGAAACTATAAACACAGATACGGGAAGGCACTACAACTTACTGTTGACTGGAAACAGCTGCAGAAGCACATGTATACCCAGATCCCATTGGTGTCAAACGTATCTGTATGTTCACACATGCACACACATAGCGGTCGGGGAAAACGCCCACCTTAATGCTGACAGTAACTATCTCTGAGGGGCGGGACAGGTAGCAGGGGCACCTGGGAGGAGGGAGATTTTTACTTCCTTCTTGATGTTTTTTGCGTTGTTCTTTGCATTTTCTTTAGAAAGCAAGTACTGTCTGTGCAGGAGCTTCCCAGGCAGCTCATTGGTAAAGAACCCACCTGCAAGGCAGGAGACACAGGTTCCATCCCTGAGTCGGGAAGATCCCCTGGAGTAGGAAAGGGCAACCTGCTCCCGTATCCTTGCCTGGAAAATTCCATGGACAGAGGAGCCTGACTGAGTACAGTCCATGGGGTCATAAAGAGTCAGAGACGACAGTGCAACTAAGCACACACACACACACACACACACACACACACACACACACAGCATACAGTGTCCGTGCAAGTGTCTGAAAGGCTTCAAATCAGGTAGAATGATTCATACTGAACTATGAGTCACAGTGCCACACTGATTATTTTACATACGTGTTAGTACTGATGCTCCTGTTAGCTGGTAAGATTATTGAGGGCAGCAGCTGTGATGGAGCAGAAAGACTACCAGAGTGGACACTGGGTTCTGCACTCGATCTGGGCTGTGGAACTAGCAGATTGCACCAGGAAAAGGCATTTACCTCTCTTAGTCTTTGATTCTTCATCTATAATACAGGGAAGAATAAAACACACCTCACAGGACTGTAAAGAGCAAATGAAACCATGGGTACAAAGGATTGTATAATTCCTAAATGATCCCATTAGAAAGAAGGGGGGAATTCCCTGGCGGTCCAGTGGTTAGGACTCCACGCTTTCACTACTGAGGGCACTGGTTTGATCCCTGGTCGGGAAACTAGTCCCAAAGTCAGTGTGGCCAAAAAGATAAATAAAATTAAAACAAAACTAACTACCTTTATTTAAAAAGAAAGAAATGGAAACTCCATTGTTTCCTGTCCCCCGCTCAGAGCCTAGCATGGGGCCTCACACACAGTGGGATTTAACTAAGTATTGGATTTATGACACTGGGGAAGATGCAGAAACCAACCTAGGGTTACTCCACTGGGAATTCTGCTTGCAGGGATTTCCCCCAAGCCCTCTGCTTAGGGCAGACAATTAGAACGCAAAGGCCCACCATGGGAGAATGAAATTATAAGCAGACGTAAGTCCACTTCTCTGATTAGGCCTCTCAAATGCTTGACCCCTTCACGGGCATTCCTTAAATGTTTGTAAGCCGCCCAGAAAGACTAGCGACAGTACCAGGCACTAGGGTATAAAACAGTTAGCCACCTGATAGTAAACTTAAGGGAACCGGAAGACCAGCCCTCACCTTAGTCACCCGTGGAAACGTCGAGGAAATCAGGTTGGTCCTTCTTTAATTTGCATCCTGCTCTATGTTATAAGAAATTAAGCTTTAACTTTAAAAAACCCTCTAATTGGATACTACTGATGGGAAGACATCTGGGGCAAATATCTAGGCCTGATGCATTCCACCCCAAGCAATGGTTAGTGGTTTGGGGAACGAGTGTGTGGCAGAATAAGCAATGGTTACTAATTATTATAAAGCACAGGGTTTGGCATCATCCATAAAGCCCCGTCGTGAAGGCCCCTTCCTCTGCAGAGAGGATTACAGGATTGACTGTTTGGACATTTTTTCCCCTGAGCGAGCATACATTTTCCTTGTCTTAATTGGATCCAGCCTCTTTGCCCCTGAGCAAAGAGGCCTTCTTTCTATAACAATTCTATCCTTCAAATGCCAGGTCAGTCATCAGCCATTCCGGGGTCTGGAAGGAGCAATGTTTGGCTTCCTATTTTCTTTCCATTTGCTCAGCGTTGTTCTAGCAGTGATGCGAAAAGCATGTGAGGATCGTGTCCTAAGCTACCTCCGATTTAGCCAAAAAAGGTATGAGTGCTATCAGTGTGAAACATCTTTGAACCACAGAGAGCCTTCAGATTGGGGCAAACTGTTTGCCCCGAATGTTTGGACTAATGCAAATATTTATTTCTTCCAAAACAAGTCACACACACCACTTCCAAATTGGGGGTGGGGGCGGGGAGGTTTGCCAGACATTTTTCACAGTTAAGACAAACATTTGGAAAACATTTTCCAATTTGCCCTATACCTTTTGTTAATCTTTCTTAACCATGCTGAGTCATTTCCTCATTTGCCATCTACTGCAACATGAAGGCCACTTCTTTCTTTTTTAACATTTATTTATTTGGTTGCTCAGGTCTTAACGGCAGCACTCAGGTTCTTCCTTCTTTGTTGCAGCATGCAAGATCTTATTTTAGTTGTGACAAGCAGGATCTTTAGTTGCAGCATGGGAGCTGGGTTGGAACCTGAGCCCCCTGCACTGAGAACTCAGTCTTAGCCACTGGACCACCAGGGAAGTCCCCCAAGGCCACTTCTTGAGAATCTTATTTTCTTGGCTCTTCCCCTCCTCCACATACCAAACATAGCATCAGTCAATCATTCCCAGATCAAGGTTAGTTGGACACCTATGTTGCAAGCACACACTCATCTGACTGACAGCCTCCTTAATCTGTGACTGTAGGCTTGGTGGCATCAACCCACAACAGCACTCAGCTTGAGAAAAATGGGATCAAGCCTGTAGCCCAATTCTCTGTCCACACCCGACTGCCCATTTTGGGCTTCCCTGGTGGCTCAGTGGTAAAGAATCCACCTGAAGTGCAGGAGACACAGGTTCGATCCCTGGGTCAGGAAGATCCCCTGGAGGAGGAAATGGCAACCCACTCCAGTACTCTTGCCTGGGAAATCCTATGGACGGAGGGGCTTGGCAGGCTTCATACAGTCCATGGGGTCTCAAGTCAGACATGACTTAGCAACTAAACAAAAACCCCCTACTTTTCTAGAGCCTGGGGTTCCTTCTCAGGGATGTTATCTAAGCATCCCCAGGAGCTCTTCCTGAGTGTCTGATGGAGCAGAGCACACTCCTGCACAAGCCATGGGAACGCCGTTTCTGTGGCCCGTTTGTTGACCTTCTCCAGCTTGTTTCCATTTCACAAGTGTGCTAAGACCCGTGCCAAGATGGAATTCCATTTCAAATGAGGTTTCATAAGGCCTTTTATCAGATATGCAGACCAATTACACTGGCTGGGTTTTCTCTACCCTGTAGCTGAGTCACTCTCTCCTTCACCCCCCACTTCCTTTCCTGTAGTGGTTAAGTTCAGAACTTCACCTTCTCTGCAGGAACAGATCAAAGGCTTGACTTCCTGTCCCCTCGTTAGGGGGCTGGTGACATCCCCGCTGTCTCCTCTCCATCAGCAACCCCCAAGAGACCCTCAGCTCCCAAAGAGCCTTGAAAAGTTGCTAAATGAACGCAAAACGTGTGCACACACACATGTTCCGGTTTCTAAACGCAAATACCCATATGGTTACCCCTGAAAGATCTAAAAGGTTAACCCTGAGAGAGCTTTTCTGGAGAAAAGGGCTGCTTCACACATTTTCTTGGGGAGGGAGAAGGGGCGTGCCCCGCGATGTGGCAGGGAAATCACTCCAGTAGGTCTCCCCCTCCCCCTTCCCAGCCCCCTACTTTTTCTCTTTTCAACATTTATTTATTTGGCTGTGCCGAGTTTTCAGTTGTGGCACCCGGCCTCTTTAGTTGAGACGCCTGTGCTCTAGCTCCCCGACCAGGGATCGAACCTGTGCCCCCTGCACTGGGGGTGCAGCGTTCTAGCCACTGGACCACCAGGGAAGTCCCCCCACTTTTTTTATTAGTAAAGAGAGTTGCAGAGACCTGAGCATATACCTGGAGAAGGAAATGGCAACCCACTCCAGTATTCTTGCCTGGAGAATCCCAGGGACAAGAGGATGGGGTCGCACAGAGTCGGACACGACGGAAGCGACTTAGCAGCAGCAGCAGAGCATATACCTGAGGTGCCACCATCAGACAGAGGTGCTTGGGGACAGGGATCTCCCGAGGGGCAGCAGGCACCGAAGGAAGCAAGGCTCGGGGCAGACGTGACCTGCACGCGCCGGGTGCTTGCTCACACCCGGCCCTGCCCAGGAGAGGGCTGCCGACACTGACATGTGGCTACTACCGTCCATCTCCTTTAAGCTCCTGTCCCTCGGGGGCAATTCTTTGGCTACTCAAGATTCTCCCCAAGCCCTGCCAGGAGGACCAAGAATGCCAAGAAGCTGACTGGCCTTGCTCTTCGGGTGTGCAGGTATGCATGAGGGTGTGGGAGAACACAGGTGACGCGGCTTCAGAAAGAATCATGGCCACGTGTGCACACACGCACGGGCATGTATGTCATTTGTCCCCTCCCCACCCCCACCCCGGCCAATCACAGATTCATTGGCGTTGATAAAGAGTTCTATGTTTTGCTTCTTTAAATCATCGCTTTTATTTATTTATTTGGCTGTGCCAGGCCTCAGTTGTGGCAGGTGGGATTTTCATTGCCGCGAGCAGGATCTTTTCAGTTGCAGCACACCAGCTCAGTAGTTGTGGCACGCGGACTTAGTTGCCCTGAAGCATCTGGAATCTTCCTGGACCAGGGATCAAACTCAGGCTCCCTGCCTTGGAAGCATGGAGTCTTAACTGCTGGACCACTGGGGAAGTCCCAACAGTTCTACTTTTAAAATGGAAACGCTGACTGCGAGGACTCACCTTATAGTAGTCATTCAGAGCCTAGTAGGAAATTACATCCTCCAACTGCTCTTAATGTAGCTGAAATCAGGGTCTGGGAGGGCAGTTAGATTCCCATTTTCTTTGCCCTTTTCCCCAGGAAATCTGTTAGAGACTCTTTCTCGACCACAATGGCAACCTCAGAGCATTTACATTTAGAAACCATACAGCCCTGAAAATGGGTTTGGTTTGGGGGGTTTTGGTTTCTGTAGCAGTTTGGGGCTTATATTAATATGATTATAAGGGAAGGGAAAGATTTCTTTGGCAATGTTAAAGGATTTTGGAGGGCTTTTCCAGAAAAGTCCACATTTCAAGTAACCTTGAACAAGCGGGTCCCTTTCTTCCATCTCGGTTTCCCCATCTGATAAGCAGGGGTGATTTCTATTCTGGAAAGTGGAGAACCGATGAGGAAAACCCCTGAGAAGCCTTGGGGCAGCCCAGGCCCTGGCCACCCCGTGGGCCTCTGTGGCCGCTTCCCAAACCAGGAATGTTCGTATCTGTTTATCTGTTTCTTTTACTTTCTGCACAGGTCCCGGAAGTTGTCCTTTGAGGTTTATTTCATCACTGCCTTAAAAAAAAAAATACTGATACTCCACAGGCTACAGATTCCTAGAGACAAAACAGGCCCCGTGGAAATTAGCCTAATTTATTACTGACTTCTGTCAGGAGGAGGTTACCAGTTGACTCTTTGGCACAACTTCAGATAGCTATTCTTTGCTTCTGACCCCAAGAACAGCAGTGAGCTGTTTTATTGTTTCAAATAATCATGCTGCTTTCTAAGTGTATTCTAACAGCGTCGTCGTTAAAATGTTTCAAATCTCACAGGAAAAGTTTTTAGGAAGAAATCATTTTAAAGTGGATACAAGAACAGTGTGTTTTTGACATCTTTCTCCATGATCTTCTTGCAATCTGTCCTGTTCAAAAGAAATGGAAACTCTTAAAATTGTTTTTATCAATCGCCCTGTTCATTTTAGACCACCTTTTCTGAAGTAAATAGAAAGCGGGGTTGTTGTTTTTTTTCCCTTCTTTCTGTGGATTTACTGTACACACAACTTTTTATTTTTTTAATTAATAGTGTGTATCTGCATGCATGCTAAGTCACTTCAGTCGTGTCCGACTCTGTGTGACCCTATGGATTGTAGCCTGCCAGGCTCCTCTGTCCATGGGATTCTCCAGGCAAGAATACTGGAGTGGGTTGCCACGCTCTCCTCCAGGGGATCTTCCCAACCCAGGGATCGAAGCCGCAACTCTTATATAAGTCTCCTGAATTGGCAGGCAGGTTCTCTACCACTAGAACCACCTGGGAAGCCTGTAATACATACTTAATTTGAATCAGGACAGTCAGTTGCTCAATCGAGGCCAATTTCCCAAAAAGATACAAAAAAAGGTGGGGAAGGTGAGAAATATGAGTGGCTTATTACTACCACCAATGTTTATGATTGTCCTTGAACTGCGTTTTTCTCTGATTAGGACACAATCCTAATCTCCAATCCCCCAGCCCCTCTGTTTCTCACCTCCTTCCCCCTGCCCCCTCCCCCTTATGTTCTCCCAATCTTCACATCAGAAGTTATGAGGTTTTCACCCTCATTTAACTCAATGTGTGTAGAACCCTGGAAGTTACGTCCCAGGAACTTTCTGCAGAGCTGGGGGTACTCCCCTTCTGCACTATCCAGCAGGGTAGCCACTGGCCCCTTGTGACTGCTGAGCACTTGAACGTGGCTGGCACACCTATGGAACGGAATAGTTCACTTTAATTAATTTTTTAAAATATTTATTTGGCTGTGCCAGGTCTTAGCTGCAGCACTCGGGCCCTCTAGTTTTGGCACACAGGATCGAGTTCCCGGACCAAGAATCGAACCGGGGGCCCCCTGCACTGGGAGCTCCAAGTCTTACCCACTGGGCCACCAGGTAAGTTCCTCACTTTAATTAAACAGCCACATGCAGCTAGTAGATACCATGTTGGAGGGCACATATTCAGACAACTAGACAGACACTTGAACATTTTCAGGTTATTCCAAGTGACAGGCTCTACCAGAGGAAGTGCTCAAGCCCAAGAAATCCCAAGAAAAATCCAAAGGAAGGCGGCCCCCACTATCTTTCCTCCAGAACGGTGGCCCATCGGTTCCGCCCAGGGGCTGCCCCAGGAAGACCACTGAGGTGCTGCCTGGAAGACACCTCTGCACACCAGTTTCTTCTTGGGTCTTCTCACCCCCAACCAAAGGGACCTCTTATGATTTAGAGGAAACCTCTTAAGCGGTTTCCATTTGTAGGGACTGACCTTCATAAAAACACCCGTCTTGGAAAATTAGCAGTTGTCTTCCAGATTCCAGCCTATCCCTCAAATATGACCTCTGAGTTATCCTTAAGTCATGTTTTGGTCCCGCAGGCTAGTGTCCAAGCTCTAGGCACAGCAGAGTCAACAATTTCCAGCTAAGCAGGTTATACCACAATCAGCTTCAGCTCCTTGGAGGAAAAATCAGGTTCTACTCAAATCTGATTTATCAGGTTAAAAGCCTAAGAAGTTAATGATGATGTCCACCTCCAGCCGCACCTCTCCAAGGCTAACACCCAAAATGTCACCTCCCACAGGGTCCTTCAACAATCAAAGGCTGAATGAATGAATGAATGATTTGAGCCTTGTAAGAATTTCAAAAGACAATTTAAAAATGGTTTTCATAAAACAAGAAACTGGGAGAGGGGGCAAAGTCTAGACAGGACAGAACTGCCTTCTCTTTAAAAGTACCATGAATAATTGTTTGAATATTTGATGATAATAAAGAATTTTTGCTTAAAAAAAAAAAGTAAGCATGATTTATACCAAATGGGGTGCTTCCCCCAACTGTCTGGATGGTATTAAATGCAACAATATTGTTTTTATCCCTAAAAGATAAAATTTTAAGAAGCTTTATGGATTAAAATCGTTTCAATATTTAGGATATTTTAAAATAAAATTTTCCACTGAAATGTAACAGCATGTGTTTCAAAGTAAAAATCATTCCTATTATTTAAGCCCACATAATCTATTTTTAATCATTTAAAAATCACATCTTAAAACCCTTTATCTTCACTATTCTATTTTGAAGTGAGGTGTGGGGGCTAGGGGTTGTAAGACTGAAGAAATTCCCCCTTTCCTTTTCTGTGTCACCTGTTTTTAGTCACTTTTATCATCTTCTCAAGTTTCACCTAGAATTGTATGATCTATTGTAGCAATATCTTTTTGTAACCGTAAGGCTTGTTTATTTCAAAAATGTCAAGATATTATAATGCTTTACCATGAGCCACAAATATACCGGCAACAAATTATTAACTTTAAATATTGACCGAAGTCCTGAAACCATTTCATTAGAAGACTGTGAGTTCCCAGGTCTGGGTTGAATGGCCCTTGGTAAAGGTCAATTTGGTCCTGCACTGAGCTCTTTCCTGAAATTCACTCAGATGTTATTGAAGTCTTCGGCCCACACCCAAAGGGTATCATTTAGCAAGCCACTACAAGAGTTACGGCTGCTGAAGACATAATTTAAACAAGGATTAGTCTGGGGAGTGGAAGAATCAAGCTTTCTGGAGTTTAGAATCTGACAAGAAGCAGCTAAGCTATTGAAAGATGAGAGTCTTGAGGGCATTTATCTGATGGTTTTAAAAACCGGCAGCTAGATTAATTAAAAGCATCATTTGAAACCTTTCTGTAAGAAAGCAAGGCCTCTGAAACCATTTGCTTTTGGTTTCTCCACATCCAAGTTGTCAGGACTGAAAAGAAACTCAGAAAAAGTAAAAGGCAGTTTTGTTTAATGATGGCATTGTACTTAATAGGCCCAGCAGCTTTAACACATGATGAGCTGCCCGAGCTCAGGATGCAAAAAGTGCTGCTCTTCTGTGCAGAGAAGCTTTAGGGCAGAAGCAGCCACGGGGGTGGATTAAGTACGCCTGCCGATAACAGTTAAAACGGCTGTGGGCTTCAGAGACATTCCAGTGTTCTAATAACAATATTTCAGTTTTGCCATCATGAACTAGGGTTGCAAGGAAAAGAGGGAAGGGCTTTCAGCCTTGCCGTGGAATGCTGACTCTGTCCCAGCAGGCTGGCTGCATTCAAACCCCCTCCCGTCTCCTGCCCTTCCCAGCCTCTGCAGTCACCTGTTTCCAGGTCCCCAACCTTAATCATTGGGAAGATCCAGGCCAACAAATTTACAGAGATATGTGAGTGAAAGGTCCTTGCACGTTCTGATTTTCGACATCCTGACCAAGGGCAAAAATCATGACGTGTCTGACTTCTCAGTTCTATAGTTGTGCCTGCTAGTACCACGCTCAGGAAAATGTGATCGATACTCCCTCTCTTGTCCTCTTTATTGATCAAATATGACTACTACTGCCCTGGGAAGAAAGGAAGGGTGGGACCTTTCAAAATTTCTTCTCACCACCGTTCAAAGAAGTGAGGCAAAGCACTAAAACATGACAAAAACCTTTACTGCAACAATAAAATCAAAAGGAAACACAAAAGGCCCTCTGCAAACACTCTTTCTCACTACTATGATTTCAGCATTAGTGTGCTTGCCAATTTTCTGAGATTCTGAAATGTAAATAGATAGACAGAATTAGTCTTGGGTTTCTTTTCATTAAATGCTTAATCACTTAGCTCATTTCCATAAATTGGCATGAATTCAGTCTCAACTTCTTTTCTTTTTTTACCCTTAACCACCCATTTTTAGGAGAGTAATCTAAAGTTCCTGAGAATGATCAAGTTGATGCTCTCTTGAGTCCAGAACAAAGTACATTTGGGTGGTTTAAAATTTTGAACCCAGATCTTCATCTTATTTCAAAAAAGTCACAAAGGTGCAAGCTGTTTCCAATGTTTTCTAATTATTAATGATGAACCACTTTAATTCACTTACAGATTTTCTATCTTATTCCACTTTATAAAAGTATTATTATGGTAAGAATTTTAACTTACAATGAATTTAGAAGACATCTGTCTTTGAGAATGCATAATAATAACAAAAGATAGGCCCCCAAATTACCCACCAACATAGACAACTACAAATTTATAGCATTTCCAAAGTGTGTCTGTCTTTCTTCAAGGCCCGTTTCTCTATTGTTTGGGACAAATGTGACTTTTACTTGAAAGCCACATTTTAAATTGTTTACAATCTATTTTGTTAACTGAACTAAATTAAATTTCGCATTCACAAACCATATTTCTCATTTATAACCACTCACAAGAATCTTCAAGGAAGAAGTGGTTTTAAACATTGTAAACAATTCAGATTTTTAAAGATACAACAAATTTTATGTCAAAGCTTTCATTATACTGACTGGAACTTTCATTTCTGAATATGCGGGTAATGGGGTTACTAGGAGAATTATTTAATTGAAAAGAATGACTTCAACTATGTAAGAATTGAGAAGAGAAAAATAAATAGCTTTTATTTCTAAAAGCTTCTACAGTAATTAGAATATATATGCTCAAATCTTTAATAAAGACCCAGTGAGAAGAAAGTGGAAGCACTTAAAATCGTGGATTCTCTTTAGACATAAAAGAGAAAGAAGGGGAGAAATGCAGATTTCAAAATGAAATTTCCACAAAGTAATTAGTTTTTCTCATTCAGGTGTCAGTTCTCCGTATTCTTACGGGGAAGGCCCCCTCCATTTCAAAGGAATTTCAGGAGCTATTTTCTCACCGTGAGATGACTACCAAGCTCTCAAAGAGAAATTGAAAAGACTTTAAAAGGAAAAGGAAGTAAAAGACACATTCTTGAGAACTTTTTAATCACTGTAATTCGGTCATTCCATATAAGCCTCCAGACTGTAGCTCTCTTTTCCAAGGCTCTAAAAAACCCAATTTGTTAACCTGACAGACAAAATTACCAAGCGGTGCATTCATTTCAGTGAAAAAATCTGGGGAGACCAAACTGGGGGAGAAAATTAATAATACTCTGCCCAGTCCAAGCAAAACATTTTAAAAGAAGCAATCAAATGCTAAGGAAAAAAAAAAAAAAAAAGCAAGCTCTAGGCAAATAAGTGTAGAGCAGCAAAAGTAGGCAGCAGAATTCCCCGGGCAACAGGAGAAACCAGTGAAACTTGCAAAGCCTCCAGTATCGTCACATCCAATGATTTCCCAGGAAAAAATTTCAGAATGGAGAGGGAAAACTTTCCCAGCCCCCGAGCCCTCAGGTGAACAACCACATTCCACCACTAGGTGGCGGCTGCAAAGGCTGTGAGCCGGGGGCTGTTCTCTCCGCTTTTTCCCCCTCCAGGACTCACTGCCCTGTTCAGGAGACAGCCCACGGGCCTCTTGGTCCAATTTGCTAAAAATTTGGGGTTAGGAAAAAAGAAAATACTCGGGCTTTAGAAACTGAAGTCACCAGGAACAGCCTCTGTTAAAAGTCTGTTCACACCAAAGCTCTGGGCAATGGGAAGAACAGACCTGCACATTTCCAATTCGGCTGGAGTTTCCGAAGCAAACCTTCCAGGCTGCTGCTTTGGAGACAAACGAAGCTGAAATTACGACATGAGCTGTTGAGTTGTGCATCACTTACTCACACCCCGCGTACAGTGCCACAAGGTGATGGAATCAGCTGGATCAACATGAACAGTTTTACTGCTGGCCAGCAAAGTCTTCCTTCATTCATCAGAGTGTGTGAATGAAAAATATTAAGAAGTAAATAGGGCGTTTTCGTGGACTGCTCGCCTTGTACTCTTCTGAAGTCAAGACCTTACTGAGACTGCATTCGACCTTGGGTGTCAAATAAAGCCTCCTCCCATGAAAGGGAAAACCACTTCCCTTTTCATAAAAAGGCTGCACCCAGAGCTCAAATCTTGGCAAAAGAAATGTTACATAAATTCCAGGTGTTCCTAAATATGTATGCTTACCCGCACAGAATCATTTTAGGAAGCATCTTAAGTTTCTGGGCCACTTTCTCTCTCACCCCTTCCCTCTCTCCATCTCAAGGAAGAGTCAAAAAGTGCGTTTATAGTCTCGACTTAGCTTCTTACCCACTCCATTTAGACGATATTTCCTGCTAACCTAATGCAGAAAATCTAATGATTTGCATCCAAAACACATCTAAGCAATGGCACACTTACCTTTCTTTTCTTAATTAAGCCAAAACACAAAAAAATCCACTTAATCTCTCCCTCCTCAATGGGGGGAAAAACCACCCCTGAAATCATGTATTCTTTTCTACATGATTTGCACAACCATCCTCTCGTTATGTGAACAGGCTAATTCCTCAACATCTTACTTTGCCTTTAAAAGGCTTCCTTCCACACGACGGGATTTCCCTAAGAAACATTCCCAGCGGATGGTTTCCAGCAATAACCTATATCAACTCAGCCGGCGCCCCTCCACCCCCAACACACACACACACACACACACACACACACACACACACACGAATTCACTCACAGAACCATCCCGGGCCAACTCGGAAAAGCTGTTTGATTTGCATGTTTGCCCATCTCTTCCTGAATGAACGCCTTTCCAACTGACCTTTCAACAGCTGCCGAGAAGGCACGGCACGGTAAGGTTAGAGCTGGAAACTAGGGAATCTGTTTTAGCATCCTAATCCTTGCAACCTCGAGGTGACGTTTCCCCTTCTCTGCCCAAGTCCAGGTTCCCCGAGCACAAGGGCAGGAACCGTGAAGCGTTTGCCGAGCACTCTCCGAGGTGCCCTGCTCCCGACCAAACTCACTGCGGGCATCCCGCACCCGCCCGATACCCCGGCTCGTGGCGAAGGCGCCAGGCACGCACCCGCCCTGCCTCTTACCTTCCCTGGCTTTCAGCAAGACCGTGTTGGCCACGATGTTTTCCAGCTCCATTGACAGTCGGCGGTCAGCGAGGGAGCCGGCCGGCGGGGCTGTCAGCGCCTGACGGTGCTGCCGCTGCTGCTGCTGCCGCTGCTTGGGCTGCTGCCGCTGCTTGCCGGAGCCGGGAGCGAGCAGCCCGCCTAGCCTACCGCATTATTCTTTGCTCTTATCCCTCGGAGTTTCCACCTCTGCAAAGAGGAGCCGCCGCCGCCGCTTCTTCCTCCCTCTGTGTCCCCCCTCCCCCCCCTCCCTCAACAGTTTCCCCCCCACCCCCCACCCTGCGCGCTGCTCTGTCACTCCATTCTCCTCCCCTCGGGCTCCCGCGGATGCTTTAATGCTTCGGATGCTTCTGCCTCCCCTCTGTCCGTCCCGGGGGTGTGGTACTCGCAGGCTGGGGCGGCCTCACTGCGCAGGCGCTGGGCCGAGCCACGCCTCCCGCTCCGGCCCTCGCGGCGCGGGGCCTGCTGGGACTTGTAGTTCGGCCCGGCGCGCTGGGCTGGGGCCGGGACTGGCGCGCGGCTGCGGGAATCCGAGAACCGCCCTGGGACGTGCCTTCGGAGGGAAGGCGGTGGGGCGTGCAGCGAGCGAGTCAAAGGCGGCTCGGCGGAGCTGAAGCTCCCCCCGCCCAACTCCAGTCCTGGGGCCCGTTCTCGCATATCCATGCCGGGGGAGGAGGGGTGGTCCCACTCGCCCGCTTCCCGCCCTGCCGAATGCCCAGAAAGCGAAGTGCACGGGCCACGGCGAGGGCGGGGCGAAGCGCTGCGTCCGGGCAGGAGCTGGTGGCGGTTCTGGCCCCCCGCGTGGCGTGCTCGGGATGGAAGGGAGGTCAGGCCGGCCGGGCCTGCACCCCGGCTTCCTCCGGGGCACGCCAAGCCCACGTGGGCAGGGGGCTGCAGCCCAAAGGCGGCCAGGCACGCCCGCGGGCCCCGCACGCGGCGGCCGGCCGAGGTGCTGCCGTCGCACACGCGCTCGGTGGGTGACAAAGGTGTACTTTGTTTTTCGTCCGAGGGCGCGAAGGGGGATCCGCGAGTAGGCGGCGACTCGGCGCTGGCGGCAGCATCGATACCCGCGCAGCCTGAGCGCCCCTCGGCGGCCGCGGGATGGAAGCGCGGCGGTGGGGCCACGCGGACGACGGGTCCACCCCCAGGTTTCTCTGCGCCCCGGGACACCCGTCTGCGACTCCGGGGATCCCGGCGTGGGATGCGGACCGGTTCAACTAATAACCTGCCTTCCACCACACGGGGCCGCGAATCAAGAATCTTCATTCCAACCCAACTGATATTAATAAAAACGCAGACTGAATCGCCGGGGTCAGAAATATGAGTAGGTTAACAGCACCAAGTCTGTGTTAGACATTCGTTTTCCAAGTCCAGGCTTATTCATCTTGGGGCTCTTAGTGCCTTTCCACTGTATGCTCAGAACGTCGGGCCCCAGATCTGTGCTCAGCGTCGCCTCCTTGCTGCCTCCGAAGGCCTCGCCCCGGGGAAACGGGCGGTGGGGCACTCCGGACCTGCGACATACGTTCTATCTGGGAAAGGGGCGGGCTGACCCCCCAAAACTGAGGTCTTTGCCTTTTGTGCACCCTGCTGGCCGGATATCCGTGCGGAAGCCGGCTCTGGACCTTCTCTGTCCAAAAAAAGGAAACCTTCCACCCCTCAGGGCTGCCAGGAAGTGGCAGGGAGGTGCAGAGAGAAACAGAGAACAATTACTATGCATTGGAGAATATAAAGAAATTAATAGACTTTTTCAGGCCTTGGAAGCTAGGGTGGTCGCTGATTCTAACAGCCCAGGATTGTCTTGTTTCCTGATGGAGTGTATCCATCATCACCACTCCCTAGTGTCCAGTCCTGGGGCCTGTTCTCGCATATCCTACTCTTCCTGAATCAAACCCATTTTTCAAGGGTCAGTGGGTCTCCCTGGACCTCACTTGTCTGCGAAGTAGGGGGAATAACAGTTTGCCTTTCAAAAGGCAGGGAGCTGAGCAGATGATTTCTTAGGTATCTCCCACTCTGCTGCTGCTGCTGAGTCGCTTCAGTCGTGTCCGACTCTCTGCGACCCCATAGATGGCAGCCCACCAGGCTCCCCCGTCCCTGGGATTCTCCCACTCTAGGCATTACTATTCTAAGCACCCCAGGCTTGGTCTTGGCTACATAGCCACCTACTTACAATGAAAGCGCTAACTTACAATCAGAGTCTCTCAGAGAGACAGAGAATCAGAGCTGGCAGCATCTCGTGCACGTGAGTACTAAGTCGCTTCAGTAATATCCTAAGGTTTGCGACCCTGTGAACCCTAACGTAGCCTGCCAGGTTCCACTGTCCGTGGGAGTCTCCAGGCAAGGATACTGGAGTGGGTTGCCCTGCTCTTCTCCAGGGGATCTTCCCCATACAGGTATGGAACCCAGAGTCTCTCCTGTCTGCTGAACTGGCAGCCGGGCTGTTTACCACTAGCGCCACCTAGAGCTCACCAACTGCAGTAGGCATTTTGCCCCTTGCCGGTAGCTTAAGGCCTGATCCAGTCCAAACTTTACCTATTTGACTAACAAAAGCAACTAACTAAAGAGCTCCCTGCTTCCAGTTCAAAATGGCAGAGTAGAAGGACGTGAGCTCAGCTCCTGCGAGAGCACCAAAATCGCAACTAGCTGTTGAACAACCATCACAGGAAGATGCTGGAACCCACCAAAAGAAGATAACACCCCCCCACCCCCGTCAAAAGCCTTTACATGGTTAATTTCACGGAACACAACGTCCAGATGAGGTAGAGAACAAAGCTGCGTTTTATAGATAAAGTCACCAGGTCAGAAGACGTTTTATAACTTGCCCAAAGTCATACAACTAATAAGAAGAAAGCCTACAGAAGACCTACCGAAGAAGACCTACCGATTTGAACCTAGCAATCAGACTCGGAGTCTATGCACTTAATTTCTGGCAAGCAACATACTGAACTGGCTTGCAGTTGTTTTGTTTGGCTCCCAGAGTAAACTTAAACTGTATTGTAAGAAAGCAAAGTAGGCAGTTGGCTAAGTGATTAAGGGGAGGGGGGAGGTTTCCATTCCAGATTATAACACCAACATTATAACTTCATTCCTTCCCATTAAATGCATTAATGACTCATAGTCCTCTTGAAAAATGGGTTTGATTCAGGAAGAGTAGTCTATTAAATATCAACAGGTAAGTTGGGAATCTCGTTGGCAGAGAGCAAGAATGGAAATCCAAATGGAGAACAGGCAATTTGGGGAGGGATGGGAATACACCAAAGACAAATACTGACTGCCCAATGCACTCAGGGTCAGCTGGGACAGAAATGTGAAATAAAGCGGAAATCTTCCCATTCTTCGGTCAGCACCTGTATTGTGTGAATAAAGCTGCTTGGTCAGAGCTCTTATAAATTGAAATGAACTATTCTGAAAGTCACAAACCTATCTGCCCTAAAACATGGATTGCTTTTGCTTGAATAATCACATCGGCTTTCTGAGCAGGGCTGGAGCTGGCGTTTCCTTCCCTCTCCTTGTGCCACTGCTTTCTAATCATCAGGAAACAGCTGGAGAGACAGGGCTTTCATGCTCCCATTTTTTTTTCTCTTTCTTCAAAGTTTACCTTTATGTGGCAAGCACAGCAGGGAATACCAAAGTGATTTCCCAGGAGAGTCCACCGCTAGGAAGACTAGCAAACTGGGAGGAAAACCACTGAGATAAAACGGAATAAGAGTCACTGTGGACACAGACACAAAGGACTTTGGAAGCAGAGAGGAAGTGATTTCCGGGACTTAGGAAGAGTCCGAGAGGAGAAATGAGAGCTGACCCTGGGCCTGGAGGCATGAAGGAGGTTTCCTGTTATGTTCCAACCTCTCTGAGAACTCCCTTCATCGATGGGCCCCATGGTGACCAACTCTGACATTAAAAACTTTGCAGACTTCCCTGATGGTACAGTGGATAGGAATCCACCTGCCGCTGCAGGGGACACAGACTCAATCCCTGCTCTGGGAAGATTCCACATGCCTTGGGGCAGCTAAGCCCCGGCAACACAGCTACTGAGCCCACACTCCTAGAGCCCGTGCTCTGAAACAAGAGAATCCATGGTGGTGAGAAGCCCTTGCACCACAATCAAGAGTAGCCCTGGCTCACCACAACTAGAGAAAGCTGGTGAAAAGTGATGAAAACCCAACGCAGCCAAAAATAAGTCAATAAATGTTTTTTAATGTTTTATTTTTTAATTTTTGGCTGTGCTGAGTCTTCTTTGCTTTCTCTATTTGCAGAGAGTGGGGGCCACTCTCTAGTTATGGTGTGTGGGTGTCTCCTATCATTGGCTTCTCTTGTTGCAGAGCATGGGCTCTAGCTGTTTGGGCTTCAGTAGCTGTGGCGCATGGGCTTAGTCACCCTATGGCATGTGGGACCTTCCTGGACCAGGGATCGAACTGGTGTTCTCTGCATTGCAAGGCAGATTCTTAACCACCAGGCGACTCAGGAAGCTCTAAATAAATAAATTAAAAGAAAAAAAAACACTTTGCAATATTGTAGACCACAACTCTTCTTCCCTTTATTTAGTATTTTTCTTTAAAGTCAAGTTGCTTGAAAAAAAAACAAAAAAACAAAAAACTTCTCTTATCCTAACCAAAACATTTTTGAAATGTGAGTAGTAATAGAAATACCACACTTTGGAAAAACCTGACCTCCAAGCAACACGTGGGACAGTAACAGCCTTCAGTTTCAAGATAAACTGGCTGATGGTATAAATCTATCTGGAGGCTTCACCTTGGTGCTGCCAGATAATTATGGCCTGTAGACATCCAAATGCTCAGCTTTGTAACAAGACTTTACTGAGTCATCTGTGGGGGTCTCGACTGCAAGTTCAGAAATAAGATTCCAGCCACAAGTGATCTCCATGTTCCTCAAACTGAAGCAGTTTAGCATGCTCTTTAGTGAGAAAGAAAGGCCCCCTTCCTGATGTTATGTTCTGTTGGGAGGGTCCCCATAGTAGACTTAGGCCCTGAATTGTTACAAACTGTTGTCTCGATTGTAAAAGAAACTGAAAATGTTAGTCGCTCAGTCATGTCTGACTCTGCAATCCCATGGACTATAGCCCACCTGGCTCCTCTGTCCATGGGATTCTCCAGGCAAGAATACTGGAGTGAGTTGCCATTCCCTTCTCCAGGGGATCTTCCCGACCCAGGGATTGAACCCGGGTCTCCCATATTGCGGGCAAATTCTTTACTGTCTGAGCCACCAGGGAAGCCCAAAGGAAACAGCCTGGGAGAATTAGGTCAACTGATGAGCCATGGCAAGGCTAGTTTTTTTAGGTGAGTGCTTGCCTTCCCTGAAGGCTTCCCCAGTAGTTCAGCCGTAAAGAATCTGCCTGCCAAGCAGGAGACCCGAATTCAATCCCTGGGTCGGGAAGATCCCCTGGAGAAAGAAATGGCAACCCACTCCAGTATTTTTACCAGGAAAATCTCATGGACAGAAGAGCCTGGGGGGTTACAGTCCTTTGGGGTTGCAACGAGTCAGGCACGACTTAGCAATTAAACAACAACAATCAACTGCCTTCCCTCCTCAAAGGCCTGAAATGTGTCTTTTTCATCTTTTGATTCCATTCTCTGTAGAACCTAGTAAGTACCTTATACATAGTATTTGGCAGTATTTGCTGACTCAGAGCACATGCCAAGACACAGCCCAACCTAGGCCTCTGGGGTACTGGTTATTCTGCACTAGTTAACCCTCAGAATGTCTTCATCACTGCCTGCTCAGAGATTACAAGGGAAACGTAAGGGAGTCTGGCCTCCTGGTCTGAGAGATCAATCTAAAAAGCCAGTCAGTCCCTGGAATGATTTCACCTTCTGCCTGTACCTCCATCTTCAAATCCAGCTGTCTCCAGCAATCTGCCCAGGAGTTAAGGCAATCACACAATTTTAAGGAAGACTAAGCAGACCAATTTCAATTCACCTTACAGACTTGAATAAAATACAAGCTATTTACCGCCCCCAAAATGGGTATTTTTTTTGTTTGTTTGATTCAGTGCCGAGCAATCAGATAGATTTACATGACGGAAAAAATGCTCAAATTGGTAAGGAAATTACACAGTGAAAACATAAAAATTAATTCTGAGAGGAAGGAGGAAAAACAGACTTTCCTAGTAATTTGTTTAAAAGCCAATGATTTTCTGTTAGTATGGACGAGGAAAGAATCCAAGCCATCACTGATGGTCTTTTTACAATTAGCATCTATCAGGCAGGTCATATGTTTGAGCATGGTAGCCTACCCTGGAAATTGGGATGAAATCTTGACAACAAAGGTAGAATCGCTTTTTAAAGAGAAAAAGGTGAGCTGAATTAAATTCAGTGTTAGGAGCCTTTAAAGCCGGATGACTCATGGATGAGAGGGCTCCAGCAATTTCGACCTTAATGCTGCAATAACATAAACTTTCTCTGACTCCAAAGACTCTGAGCCTAATTATCTCTGAGACCTTGATATATGCTTTGACTGTCCTCAGGCCACTATGGATAGGTGAAAATTTAATTGACCCAATAAAAAGGAGGGCATTCTTGCTCCCTTACTAAAAGTCTCGGCTAGTCGGTTATACGCTAAAGGGAATCTAACAAATACTTGGAGTTTAAAAAATATAGTGTTTGCACAGATTGTTTTTTTGGACAAATATGTAAAATAGAATATAGTCTATACTTTGGAACAGCTTAATTTCCTCCGGTAGGAGAAAAGGCGTGGGTTCCCTGCCGTTGACATGAGCTTGCATTGGGAACCCGACAGGTTGGAGCACTCCTTCCACTTCTCTGTCATTCCTCTCCTCTATGGAGAGAGGATGCCATCTAGCACGAACTCTGGAGAGCTGCAGCCAGCCCCCAAATGGCAAAAGGAAGCCTCAGGTTCCACATTTGTGAGCTAAAATGAGCCCACGAGTGTGGTAGGCGACTCAGTACAACACAACCCATCCTCACCTGCTGCAAAGGGGATTCTCCTCTTGACATGGGCATCGGGTTAGAGAATGTTTCAGTGACTTACATCTCAAGCTCCACAACCCTCCTGTGTTCCAGGATCCAGCTAGGATTCCAGAGAATCCCCACCTCTCCAGGCTGAATCTGGCCTCTCTGTGATTCAGGGAAGTGGAGGAAAGATTGTTGTTGCTCCATCGCTAACTCGTGTCTAACTCTTTGCAACCCCATGGACTCAGCAGGCCAGGCTTCCCTGTCCTTCACCATCTCCCAGAGCTTGCTCAAACTCATGTCCTTGAGTTGGTGATGCCATCCAACTATCTCATCCTCTGTCATCCCCTTCTCCTTTTGCCTTCAGTCTTTCCCAGCATCAGGGTCTTTTCCAATGAGTCGGCTCTTTGCATCAGGTGGCCAAAGTATTGGAGCTTCAGCATCAGTATCAACCCTTTCAATGAGTATTCAGGACTGATTTCCTTTAGGATTGACCTAGTTTGATCTCCTTGCAGTCCAAGCGACTCTCAAGAGTCTTCTCCAACACCACAGTTCAAAAGCATCAATTCTTCGGTGCTCAGCTTTCTTAATAGTTCAACTCTCACATCTCTATATAACCACTGGAAAAACCATAATTTTGACCCAATAGACCTTTGTCGGCAAAGTAATGTCTCTGCTTTTTAATACACTGTCTAGGTTGGTCATAGCTTGTCTTCCAAGGAGCAAGCGTCTTTTAATTTTATGGCTGCAGTCACTATCTGTAGTGATTTTGGAGCCCAAGAAAATAAAGTCTCCCAGTGATTCCATTGTTTCTCCATCTATTTGCCATGAAGTGACGGGAGCAGATTCCATCATCCTAGTTTTTACAATGGAATATTATTCAGCCACAAAAAGGGATGAAATATTGATACGTGTGACAAAGTAGATGAACCTTGAAAACATTTTACTAAGTGAAGAAGCCAGATGTAAAAGGACAAATATTGTATGATTCCATTTATATGAAATATCCAGAATTCAAAAAGACAGAAACATGGATTGGTTATTAGGAGCTGGGATACAGTGACAGGGGAAGAACTGCTTACTGGGTCTGGGGGTTTATTTTGGGGTGATAAAAATGTTTTGGAATTAGAGAAAGGTGGCAGTTCCCCAAGATTGTGAATGTTCTAAATGTCACTGACCTGTTTCCTTTATTTTTTTATTTCTTAACTTTTTTAATTTTAAAATCTTTAATTCTTACATGCGTTCCCAAACATGAACCCCCCCTCCCACCTCCCTCCCCATAACATCTCTCTGGGTCATCCCCATGCACCAGCCCCAAGCATGCTGTATCCTGCGTCAGACATAGACTGGCGATTAGATTCTTACATGATAGTATACATGTTAGAATGCCATTCTCCCAAATCATCCCACCCTCTCCCTCTCCCTCTGAGTCCAAAAGTCTGTTATACACATCTGTGTCTTTTTTGCTGTCTTGCATACGGGGTCATCATTGCCATCTTTCTAAATTCCATATATATGCGTTAGTATACTGTATTGGTGTTTTTCTTTCTGGCTTACTTTAAAATGGTCAATTTTATGTTGTGTTAGTTTTATCTCAATAAAAAGTTTAAATCCAAGTAATAGTTGGAGAATACATAGGTTGGATTAAGTGATTAATAATATTAATATGCTGGACTTCCCTGGAGGTACAGTGGATGAGAATCCGCCTCCCAGTGCATTGGACACAGGTTCGATCCCTGGCCTGGGAAGATTCCACATGCCTCAGGCAACAAAAGCCTATAAGCCT
This sequence comes from Ovis aries, assembly GCF_016772045.2. Lineage (NCBI taxonomy): Eukaryota > Metazoa > Chordata > Mammalia > Artiodactyla > Bovidae > Ovis > Ovis aries. The sequence continues at coordinate 38,880,640 of NC_056075.1, read as the reverse complement.
CACAGCTACTGAATGTCATGTGCCTAGAGCCTGTGCTCTCCAACAAGAGAAGCCACTGCAATTAGAAGTCTGTTCAGCACTACACCGGACAGTAGCCCCCAGTCAACTGCAACTGGAGAAAGCCCACGCGCAGCAACGAAGACCCAGAGCAAACAAAAATAATTAATTACAAAATAATGCTAAAATTATTAATATGCAAAGGAAATTAAAGAGATATTAAAGGCCGGAGAAATGAAAGATGCATAACCAGAAAGTTGCAGGACTGGGTCCCAAGACCAGTCTCTGATTCTTTATGCCTCACTGTTTCCATTCTACTTATTACATGATCTTCCAGAACGAGAGGAAAGGTGTAGCATTTTTAGCAAGTGCACCAATCTTGCAGGAAAGAGATTGGTTGGCAGGAAGCCTCGAGTCCAGAGAATAGATAAATGGACAAAGGGAGCAGCAGAGGAGGAAGCGATTGAGAAATGGAAGACTGACTGGAACATGCTTGCTGAACAAAATCAGGAGAAGGGGCGGGAGGGATGCAGGCAGGCTGGTTTGCATGGTGCTAGGGTGAGACTTCACTGAAGGAAAGAGGCCTTGAGCCACGATAAGCACTCCCCAGTTAGGAAACTACGGGTTAGGAACTCTGCCACCTGCTAACCTGCAGGAGCTGATCCACTACTGCCCCCAGCACCCTTCTCATCCTTTCTCCCCTCTGAGATGTCAGTTTCCCACTTGGGAAGGACCAGAGACAAGACAAAAACAGGAAAGCATCTTTATTTTCAACACAACGTCTGGTCCCACTTCTACTCAACCTCTGCCTACTGTGGCCTCCAGGATCTCCCACCCCTGGGAAAATTAGAAGCAGCTTCTCCTTGCACAAGACTTAGGGCCCCTCCCATAAGTGGCCTTAACAGAGGGGGGAGCTGGAGCCCATAAGAATGCTTTGAAAATGGTGAGGTTGAATGGAATCCTTCCATGCTCCATGACGAGGCACAAGTATTTCTGAACCATTGATGGCTAAAGGGAGTCACAGAAGACTTAGGCAAACAGTACTTTGTTGTGGTTGCGGTCGGGGTGGAGGAAAAATTCACCCGAAAGGAAAGAAGGCTCTTTTATTTTGGGAAAACACTTTCAGGGCTTTTAGTTACTTGAGAATCAAGCCACTACCCACTCTGGAATGGGAATAAAGACAAATTGAGCTGGGCTGCACAGTCTCTAAAAACATGTCGTCTTCAGGGGAGGCTGATCACAGGATGCTTTCTGGGAGAAGCCAAGGTGGGGGTGGCGGAGGGCTGGGATGGGAAAAAGAGGTGAGATCAAGGGTGTTCCCTGTGATATTCTCCCAAGGGAGCAGATCCCTGCAACGTGGGGAAAGAGGGCTATTGCAAAGGAGAAGAGTGGTCTCTCAGGAGAGCCTAAAGAGCTGGGAAGGTGACAGCATTAAAGGATCGCGTCCACCGGCTTTATGCTTGTCTTGTTTGCATTATAATCCCCAGCTGTAATCCCCAAGCCTTCTATTTAAAATGATCACTCTCTCTGCTGGCATCCAGGAATTGAGAGGAAGACGTGTGACCATCTTGGGATCCAGAAATGTAAACAAGAAGACAAGCAGCCCAGAAAAGCCTCTGGGCAAGAGGGGAGCTGAGAAGCCCAGAGCAGTCCTGATGCCTGAGGTGAAGGCCATACCTAGGAGCGATATGTATGTGGTCAGTCGCGTCCAATTCTCTGCGACCCCATGGACTGCAGCCCTCCAGGCTCCTCTGTCCATGGGATTCTCCAGGCAAGGATACTGATGTGGGTTGCCATTCCCTCCTCCAGAGGATCTTCCCAACCCAGGGATCAAACCCAGGTCTCCCACATTGCAGGCGGATTCTTTACCATCTGAGTCACCAGGGAAGCCCAAGAATACTACAGTGGGTAGCCTATCCCTTCTCCAAGGGAACTTCCCAACCCAGGAATCAAACTGGGGTCTCCTGCATTGCAGGTGTATTCTTTATCAGCTGAGCTACCAGGGAAGCCCCAGGATCAATATGGACAAGACGTAAAGATGCTTTTGGGAATCCCAAGAGGTCCTGGGAATGGGGACTGGTAAAAGGCTGGACCACTTTCTAACCTAGGCTAGGAGGGATTCTGGCTGTTGGACTTTGGGATGCTAATTTTAACGACATTTTTAGTAGCCCAACATGACAGAGAAGAACCTAACAGTCACACAAGGTATCATCAATCACCATTTGTTCCTCCCTTCCTTTGTCGTTTACGGGGTGACTGTTAAGTAGGAAGCATAGTTAGGTACCATGGGATGAGTAAGACCACAGAGATGGGTAAGACACGTAGGTTCTACCTCTTAACAGCTTTTAGTGTTTTGGGACAACCAGTCACATGTAAGCAACTGGAGTGGAAGATAGATCAACAGGAGATGTACAGAGGGCGGAAAGAAGCCTGCTTTAAACTGCCTGGATTCAGTGTCAGCAAAATCGCCTAGAAACCACTTGCAGTCATTGTGGAAGGAGTGTAAACTGGCACAACCCCTCTGGAAGGCAATTTGGCAATACATAACAAAAATCACTAAAGCACACACAGCCCTTAGTCATAGCAGTTACAATTCCAGAAATATACCCTAAAGAAGTAGGTGAGAATGTGTGCAAAAGTTTGGCTACAAAGATGTGTCAATATCATATTGATTATAAAGAAAATTTTGGAACAACCCAAATCTTCAATAATATCAGGTTGGTTAAGTAAATTATGGAACAACATTCCAGTGGTATTCCTGTCAAAAATATTTAACCTGAATTGAATGGCGAGGAAATATCAGACAAGCAAGTGGAGGAACATTCCACAAAAGAGCCAGCTGGTGTCCCTTAAAACTGTGAAGGTCAAAGGAAGATAAAGAAAGACTGAAGGAAGCTAAAAGACAACTAAATGCGATGTGTAATTTTTGGATTGGATCACTGGGGACAGTTGATGACATTTGAATATGGCAGTGGATTTGATAATAGTGATCAGTGTTAACACTCCTGATTTTGATCGTTGTATTGAACATTATGATGATTATATACGAATGTACTTGTTTTTCGAAAATACGCCCTCAAGTATTGACGGAGTTTTAAAAAGTGAATTAGCTTAGTTATGCAAACTGCAAACCAGGAGAGCCATCAGAGATCATTCAGAAATGAAACATGACTCAAATAACAGTTCAAGGCAAAAGAGCAAGATCTGTGATTAAACACAGAGGACTGATCACCAAGAGAATTATGTTGATGAGAACTTTCAAAGGCATTTAGGGGAAGGAGATATCAGCTGGGGTAGGGGAATGGGTAGTCAGCAATGGCTGCACATTGTGAGTTTTTAGCTAGATCTTCAACCAGGTTCATCTACATTTGCTAGGGGTCTGCCATGTGCCAGGCATAGTGCTTCAGGCTGGGCATGTAACAGTGAGCAAGATGGGCATGGACCTTTCCCTGGTGGAGCTTTTACCTTGGGAAGAAACCCAGCAAATAATTAGTAAACAAAGTAATTGTAATTTCCAATCAAAGTAAACAAGGGCCAAGATAGAGAATAACAGACTGGGCCATTAGGAAAGTCCTTTTGGTGAAGATGACAGCCAAGCCATGTCTTAAATGAGGAGGAGGGACTTCCCTGGCAGGCCAGTAGTTAAGAATCTGTGCTTCCTATGCAGGGGGCATGGGTTGGATCCCAGGTCGGGGAACTAACATCCCACATGCGGGTATAGTGTGGCCCAAATTTTTTTTAAAAGGAGGAGGAGGTAGCCAGACATGTTGCTTGTTGTTCAGTCACTAAGTCATGTCTGACTCTTTGCGACCCCAAGGGCTGCATCACGCCAGGCTTCCCTGTCCTTCACCATCTCTCGGAGTCCACCCAAACCCATGTTGATCAAGTCGGTGATGCCATCCAAACATCTCACCCTCTGTCATCCCCTTGTCCTCCCGCCTTCTATCTTTCCCATCATCAGGATCTTTTCCAATGAGTCAGCTCTTCCCATCAGGTGGCCAAAGTATTGAAGCTTCAGCTTCAACATCAGTCCTTCCAATGAATATTCAGGACTGATTCCTTTAGGATGGACTGGTTTGACCTCCTTGCAGTCCAAGGGACTCTCAACAGTCTTCTCCAGTACCACAGTAAGAAAGCATCAACTGTTGGTGCTCAGCCATCTTTATGATTCAACTCTCACATCCATACATGACTACCGGAAAAACCATAGTTTGACTCTACAGGCCTTTGTCAGCAAAGTGAGATCTCTGCTTTTTAATATGCTGTATAGGTTTGTCATAGTTCTCCTTCCAAGGAACAAGCGTCTTTTAATTTCATGGCTGCAGAGTTAATTTTCTTGGGCTCCAAAATCACTGCAGATGGTGATTGCAGCCAGACATGAGTGGAGAGAATTCCAGTCAAAGAGTACAGCAGGTGCCAAGGTGTGGACTGGGTGTCGGGGAAGCAGGAATAAACCAGTATGGCTGGAGCAGGAATGGGGTGGATGGGCCCAAAATGAGTGGTCTGAAAGAGGCAGGGGCACAGACTGTGTAGGACCCTGTATGAGTTGGGGTTTTACCCTAATAAAAAACAGGAAGCCATTGAAGAGTTTTATGTAGGAGATGAAATGACCTGGTTGGTGTTTGCTGCTGAGGATGCATCGGAGGGAGGCAGTGAAAGCAGAGGGACAGGTTAGGAAGCTTCTGGACCCATCATGGGAGGCAGGGAGGAAAGGAGGCAGATGGGGTGATGGGATGGGCCTCATGTGTGGACTTTCGCACATCTCTGCATAAAGGTCGTTGCAGAGAGGCTGACAGAACTGAGAAAGATGGCATTCATCCTCTACCTTTCTCTCTTTCTTAAATTGCATTATTCTAGAATTACACCATATTCTCATCTATTTATGTATTTTCGGCTGCACTGTGTCTTCACTGCTGCTCATGGGCTGCTTCCAGTTGTAGCGCTTCGGCTGCCCGCTGCAGCGGCGGCTTCCCTGGTTTCCAAACATGAGTTCTAGAGTGTGGGCTCATAGCTGGAGCGTGCTGGCTTCGTTGCCCCGAGGCCTGCAGAATCTCCCCGGAGCAGGGATCGAACCTGTGTCCCCCTGCACTGGCAGGCAGATTCTTAACCCCTGCACCACCAGAGAAGTTCCACCCTCCACCTTTCAACTTGGTTCCCAACACCAGCTCTCCCAGTATGGAATGAATTACGACTAAATATTTATGCCTAAATCCTGCAGTCAGCCTGTGGATAGCACTTTGTATTACAATTTTTGCAGAGGCCTGTTTAAGCTTGGGTTCTCCTAGACGTTGAGCCTAGGATTCAATGCAAGGAGCTTGTTTGGGAGGTACCAGAAGTGCAGGTGAGGCACGGGGAGATCAGACAGGAAAGCAGCTGGTAAAAATGTGTTAAGTAACCTCCATAGGTAACTGCAACTTAATCCCTCTGGAAACTCCAGGAAACATACCTCAGGTTATCTACCCAGGAGCAGGGGAGCTGTGGTATTTTGACACCAGCTCTTTCCATCTGGCCACTGCGAAAGCTGCCATGGTGGTGGTGGTTTAGCCGCTCAGTTGTGTCCGACTCTTGCAACCCCATGGAATGTAGCCTGCTAGGCTCCTCTGTCCATGGGATTTCCCAAACAAGAACAGGATTAATTGTCTTAAATTTTTCTTTCTGCAGGGGTGGGTGGTCCAGCTCTCCCAGTTCTGAAAGCCCTCAACACAGAGATGCAGCTAAGGGCAGTTAGGAATCTCTGGGGTCCAAAGAAGTAGCAGGGTCTGAGGGACACAGAGACTTGTGATACAGCTGCATGGACTTTGTGTTGTGCTTTCTTTCCCTTTTAAAACAGACCTCAGGACTTCCCTGGGGGTCCAGTGGTAACAGCTCATCTTCCAATCCATAGGGTTTGGTTTCAGTCCCTAATCAGCGAGCTAACATCCCCCAGGCCTCCAGACCGAAAAAACAAAAGGTAAGACAGAAAACCAAAATGTAAGACAGAAGCAATATTGTAACAAATTCAATCCACTTTTAAAATGGTCCGTATCAAAAAAAACAACAACCTCACATCATGGAAGTGACCTAAGCCTTTTTGACCACCAAGAGGCCCTAAGAAGCTATGAAAATTCCAGGGGCAAATGATGATGGCCTGGACTGAGGTGGACGGTGGACAAAGAAGACATCCATCCTTTGGGTGCTGGTTGGCTGTGGTGGCGGCGAGGAGGTAGTGAGGAATAGGTTTGCAGAGAGAAAGCAAGTATTTGGTCTTGTATTTGTTGAGTTTGGGCTGAGTAAGAGATATCCGAGATGAGATGTTGGCAGGCTGGCTGGGAGACACCACTCTAAAAAGGGGGTAGGTGGCCTAGAGTTAGGAGGAGGATTTTTAGGGCAGTGGACTATTCTGTGTGATACTATAATGATGGATATACATCAGCACACATTCGTCCAGACCCATAGGATGTACAACAGCAGGGTGAACCCTAATGTAAACTCAGGGTGATCATGACATTATCGGTGTAGGTTCATGGATTGTAGCAAATATACCACCTTGGCAGATGGTCGAGGAGGCTGTGCAGGCAAGGAGCCAGAGAGTACATGGGAAGTCTCTGGGCTTTCACTCAATTTTGCTCTGAAACTGCTCTAAAAAATACAGTCTATTGAGAACCTCCCTAGTGGTCCAGTGGTTAAGACCCCATGCTTCCCATGCAGGGGGCATCAGTTGGATCCCATGTGCCCTGCAGTGCATTCAAAAAAATTTTTTTTAATATATATATATATACACACATGCACACACATATATATGTATAGTCTATTGAAAAAGGAGGCGGGGTGGGAATAGATGCATACACCCATGCTGAGTTGTGTCTGACTCTTTGCAACTCCAGGAACTGTTGCCCGCCAGGCTCCTCTGTCCATGAAACTTTCTAGGCAAGAATACTGGAGTGGGCTGCTGCTTCCTACGCCAGAGGATCTTCCTGACCCAGGGATCGAAAAAAAAACCTGTGTTTTTTGAGTCTCCTGCACTGGCAGGCGGATTCTATACTACTCCTCCAGGGAACAGTTGGGGGACAGGCAATAAAGATAGCAAAGGAAAGACTCAGGAAAGGCTCAGAAGGAAGGCGAGGTGTGCTGGGGGCAGGACGGGAAGTCTCAGACTCAGGAAGGTGAAATAATCTGCGGGGTTCTGAACAGAGGACAGGTTGACTTCATCTGCTACTCGCTGCCGTGGAGCAGCCTGAGGTCAGGCAGTGGGAATTCAGGGATGAGGTTGTCCGGAGAGGCCTTTGCCAGGATACATGGCTCAGCATTGAGGGTGCATCTTCCTCAGAACCCAGGAGACAGCTGAATCTTGGGCCCTCATCAATAGGAAAAAAGGGGAAAGGCGAATGCTTTTAGCCATGGAAAGAGGAAGAACTCGGTAAAACCCAGAGTAATGTCTGCCATCTCTAATTGTAGCCCCGGTTACCAGAATATTAACTTGTGGTTCCAGGGAGGTATTTTCCTAATCATCATAAAAAAGTAGCATATATCTTTTCATTTGTCTTTCCCTCGTCTAGGTCCAAAAATTCTTCCCCCAAACTCAAAAAGGAGAATTTCAGTTATTTTCTATTCTTTTGGTAATGAAGACAAGTTCAGTTTGTCTTTTTCCTTTAGGGGAACAATCTATGTCCTTGTTGTGACAGCTAGAGAAAACTGAATAAAGAGATTTTTTTTTTTCCCCAGAATGAATGTGGAAAGAACGTTTTGGCCACTATGTCAGCCACTGATTATTCATTAGTTCGATGAACTTTTTCTGAGCATTTATGAGCCAGGTACTAGCGTAAGCACGGTGGCCACAGAGCTGAGTAAGATACGACCTCTACTCTCACGAAGTTCACAGTATGGTTAAGATCTAGACAAGACTGTATATGTGCGTGTGTTTTCAGTTGCTGAGTTGTGTCCGACCCTTTGGGGCCCCATGGACTGTAGCCCACTCAGCTCCTCTGTCCATGGGATTTCTCATGCAAGAATACTGGAGTGGGTTGCTACTTCCTACTCCAGGGGATCTTCCTGACCCAGGGATTGAACCTGTGTCTCCTGCGTCTCCTGCATTGTGGGTAAATTCTTTACCTGCTGAGCCATCAGGGAAGCCCCAGACAAGACTATCGGGAATCCCAGCATGATGTATCAAGAGTGAGAATGAGAAATGAGAATGAGAAAAGCTTTCTAGGTACCTTCGAGGTTTCTCTAACAACCCATGGGGGAGGTAGTCAGAGAAGGGTTGGCAGAACAGTACTCAAATATCAATTCCAACTAAGGTTATCTTTTCTTGGAATGAACAAATGGAGGACTCTGCTTATCCTCCCAGAGGATGTCTTTGGCTCTAGCCAAAGATTAGCTGAAGGACACTCACTTTGCAATTTCTGAACAGCATATTGAAAGGCTTTGGTGTGAAATTCCTTCTGGGCCTCTGGGCTGGAGATTCTAGGGTACTTCATTCTTTTCAGGACCAGGGAGATAAGCTTTAGACAAAGATTAGCAGACCAATGTGTCCAGTGAGGAGTTCTCCATTCTCATTGTTCCCCAGTCAATGAATCCTTGTGTGACTTGAGGCAAGCTGCTGAACCACAGGCAACTGCTTCAGCTTTCTATTTGGAAAAGAAGTGATAAGCAGTGAAAAGTCTCCAGAAGCCGAAAGACCTGGGAATTGGGCATCTATGTGGACCCTGTAGGGGTTCCCAGGTGGCACTCGTGGTAAAGAACCCTCCTGCCAATGCAGGAGACATGAGAGTGGGGTTTGATCCCTGGGTCAGAAGATCCCCTGGAGGAGGGCTTGGCAGCCCACTCCAGTATTCTTGTCTGGAGAATCCCATGGACAGAGGAGTCTGGAGGGCTACAGTCCATAGAGTTGCAAAGAGTCAGACACAACTGAAGTGACTTAGCACGCACGCACGTTGGACCTGTAAGCAGATAGGGTAGGGGTTCCCTGGAGAAAGAGAACCAGGCATGACTTTCTCGATGTAAGAAAAGCCATTTTTGGCCTAAGCTATTTTTGTGATCTAAGGCTGGCCACAGTGCTGTCCTTGAACAGGTCTTAGTAATTTATGATCTAAAGGGAACAAAAGAATGCAGAAGCAAATGACTTTATCAGGCAATAGAAGTAACTATAGCAAGGATACTTCAGTTATAAACACTTTCAGGTCTGTTTCAATGATAAAGATTGGCCTGAAGTGTTCAACCACCAGATCACTGGAACCTGAACGATGAATGATATTGACCTTTTCTGACCCTCGTAACTTCAATCAACTAAAGCCTGGATTCCATCTATCACCCAAGCCCCTTCATGCATATCCACATACCCTTAGCTTGAAACTTCCCTAATTTTGCTATTTAAGGAGACAATGCTTTGGAAAATATCTCCTTACTTAGGACTTCCCCAGTGGTCCAGTTGCTAAGACTCTGCACTCCCAATGCAGGGGAACCAGGTTCGATCCCTGGTCAGGGAACTAGATAGATCCCACATGCTGTAACTAAGAGTTTGAATGTCTCAATGAATATGGAAGATACTGTGTGCCACAAGTAAGACATGGCACAGACAAAGAAATATTAAAAAAAAATCTTACTTGTTGCAAGTAATAAATCCTTCCCTTTCCTGATCTTCGCCTAGGTTGTGTCGTTTGGTTCCACACCCACCAACCCAGTTTGGAAAATACCACTTGGGATCTACATTTTATCACACTTACTTGATTTTTATCTTGTTTGATGAACATGCTTCAAAGTACCATGCTCACCACTGAGCACTTGGCTTTACTAATCAGCAGAAAATATATGTTAAATTTGTCTTAATTCTCCCAATTTTGGCAAGAGAAGCCAAAATGGAAGCCCACACATCATCCCAAAGATTTTTCAGGACAACAAAACCTTGATGTGTCTGACCCACTTGGCTTATTGGTGGTGGTGGTTTAGTTGCTAAGACGTGTCTGACTCTTGCAATCCCATGGTCTGCAGCCTGCCAGACTCCTCTGTCGATGGGATTCTCCAGACAAGAAGACTGGAGTAGGTTGCCATTTCCTTCTTCAGCTTGGCTTACTAACAGAAAAACTGCATTAATGATTTTTTAAAGGACATTTATTATTTATTTGACTGCACCAAGTCTTAGTTGCAGCATGCAAACTCTTAGTTGAGTCAAGTAGGCTCTAGTTCCCTGACCCCAGATGGAACCCCCAGCCCCTGCACTGGGAGCACCAAGTCTCAGCCACTGAGAAGTCCCTGAAATTGCACTCATGATTAATTACATTCAAAAGCAGAGACATTAGTTTGCCAACAAAGGTCCGTCTAGTCAAGGCTATGGTTTTTCCAGTAGTCATGTATGGATGTGAGAGTTGGACTGTGAAGAGGACTGAGCGCCAAAGAATTGATGCTTTTGAACTGTGGTGTTAGAGAAGACTCTTGAGAGTTCCTTGGACTTCAAGGAGATCCAACCAGTCCATCCTAAAGGAGATCAGTCCTGGGTGTTCATTGGGAGTACTGATGCTAAAGCTGAAACTCCAGTACTTTGGCCACCTCATGCGAAGAGTTGACTCATTGGAAAAGACTCTGATGCTGGGAGGGTTGGGGGCAGAAGGAGAAGGGGACGACAGAGGATGAGATGGCTGGATGGCATCACCGACTTAATGGATGTGAGTTTGAGTGAACTCCAGGAGTTGGTGATGGACAGGAAGGCCTGGCGTGCTGCAATTCATAGGGTCGCAAAGAGTTGGACACGACTGAGCAACTGAACTGAACTGAACTGAACTAGAAGCCAGAAGTCTCTACCTCCAGCCAAAATAGGAAAGGGAGCCTTTTATACTAACAGTAATCCACAGGTTCACAGTTCAGTCAGTTCAGTCGCTCAGTCGTGTCCGACTCTTTGCGACCCTATGAATTGCAGCACGCCAGGCCTCCCTGTCCATCACCAACTCCGGGAGTTCACTCAAACTCATGTCCACTGAGTCGATGATCCCATCTACAACCATCTCATCCTCTGTCGTCCCCTTCTCCTCCTGTCTTCAATCTTTGCCAGCATCGGGGTCTTTTCAAATGAGTCAGTTCTTAAATCAGTAGCAAATATGGAAATATCTATCTTCCCACCCTGGATTGGATCTTTTTAGCCTGGGGCAACAGAGGCAAAGTATCGCTTTCCCAAGCATGAAGCTACTTAGGAGTTTTAACAGGACTTAATCCTCTGGGTGGGATCGAGGGACCCCACAACCGAGAAGTGTATCAGGCAGAGGGCCCCTAAACCGACCAGAAGGTCGTAGCTCTTCCACGCCGCGTCTCCGGCGCGGGCTTGCTCCTGCCCGCCGAGGCCACGCCCCTGGCCACGCCCCGAAGGCCCCGCCTCCTCTACGTCTCTGTCTTCCCCGCGGGTCCCCTGCACACCGAAGATGGCGGCCGCGGCGGGAAGGTTGCTTCGGGCTTCGGTGAGTGGCTGCCTGCGGGGCCCAGGCGCGGAGACCCTGCGGTGGCTTCGAGAACGTGCTTCCCAAGTGGGGTGCCGCTTCCCTTGGCCTGGGAGCCTTTCACCCTGCTTGGAGGATGTCAGAGGGTAATGGACCAGGGGCCGCCTCCTCTAAGGCAGGCTCCCCGCGCCTGCGCAGAGTCGCCCTTCACCCCCCGCCCCCACCCCCACCCCCGGCCTTGCGTTCCAGTTTCCAAATCCCTCTTCTCTCCCAGTGGTGGACCCCAGTCCACTCTCTGCCTAAGCACCTGGCTCTGGATGTAGGCGACCTGTCCCCTGGTCCCGGTTCTATAAATGACTCTATGACCTTGGGCCATTGCCTTCTTTTCCAAACCTCAGATAACTTCCTTACCTTAGCATGTAGACTGCCTACCCCAAGGGTTTCCGTGAGCATCCCCTTAAATGCTGGATGGACACCAACATGCCAAAGTAATCAAAGTCCTGGAGAGCCAAAGGCTCTTGGCTGCTCGCCCTCCCCTTTCTCGTGGTGGGGTTCCACCCAGACTCTTTGTTCTCGAGTCACGCTGGACCCTGAACGTTGAGCAAACGTTTCACTTGACCCCTGTCAGACACCCAGAGGCTGAACTTTGCTGTTTGTTTCTCTGTGGGCCAGAACGGCCTTGTCTTTTCCAAGGGAAAACCTTGACATGGTAGAACATGCTCAGCGTAGCTGCTGGTAAAGAGCTTAATACACAGAGCCTGGCCAGTCTCCTGGTCTGAGTGCTCGGGGTTCCTTTTAAAAACATGGAATTTTCATATTCTTGTAATTTCCCTCTACCTTTCAGTCTTCTGTTTCCCATTAATAAATATGTGTCGATTTGGCCAAAAAGTTCATTCAGGTTAAACCCAAATGAACTTTCTGGCCAACCCGGTAATTATATATGTATATGGTATATACATATACAGTCAACCACTGGATCTCCAGGGAATTCCCTATATTTTTTTTTAAATAAAATTACATTTTGAAGTATGCATCATGATATAAGTAATGAAATAAGTACTGTAGTCAAACTAATTAACATCTCTTCACGTGGTTAGCCTTTGTGTGTGTGATGAGTGCATCTGTCTACTCTGTTACAATAATAATACTCTCTTATTTCCAACTTCAATACAGTATTATTAAGTATAGTCAACCTGCTTGTACATTAGATCTCTAGACTTACTCATCCTCCGTAACTGCAACGTTGTACCCTTGACCAGCATCTCCCTGTCTTCCCAGTCTCCTTTACAGTCTTAAAGGATAAGAAAGCAGAAGGGAGTTTCAAGAACGTGTAGACTCAATCCATGCTTTTGCAGTTTGGAGTTTTTGTTCATAGGAATAAGGCCAGCAGAGGCCACTACTGGCCTGATGCCCTTTCAGCAGGGTTTCAGCCGCCATTCTGGGAATACGTTCTGATATAAAGTGTTTTTCTTTTTAGCTCTTCCGACATGTGAGTGCCATTCCTTGGGGCATTTCTGCCTCTGCAGCCCTTAGGCCTGCTGCTTCTCGAAGAATGTGCTTGACAAATGCATTGTGGTCTGGTTCTGATCAAGCAAAATTCTCCTTTAGCACCAGTAAGTGTTGTTATGCTTTGGTTTGAACCAGATAATGGAAACATTTATCACCTCTGAACAGGAGCTCTGAACTATGGCCATATATTAGACTCATGCGGGGAGTTTTTACTGTCGTACCACTTTCTTAGTCCCACTCCAAACAAATTAAGTCAGTCCCGGGGGTGGGACCAGAACATCGTATGTTTTGTGCAGCCAAGGGTTGCAACTCACTTAGGCAGCCTGTCACATTTCCTTGTTGACTCCAGAGCTTTTAATTCCCTGGGTCGAGGAACATGAAAGGAGGGTGGGGACAGTCAGAGGTCTCTGGGCCTGCTGTGTGTGAAAGGTGTGAGCTGACTGGGGACGGACTGTGCAGCCACTCCGGAGGCTTTAGGATTCAGACCTGCATGGCCACGTTAGGCCAATCTGTTGGACTCCTCCATGATCTGAGTGGCACACAGCTGTTTCCTGAGATTTATACTCCATTCTAAAGTATGAGATTTGCTCGGCATAGCCTCAGATAATGAGTGACATTTGAAGAGGCCTCCTTTAGGTTTGTCCCACCTTTTAAAAAGACTATTTAACTTGTATTGGTTGCGGGGGGTGGGGGATGTACTTTAGCAAAACCTTTGTTTGTTGGTGAAGTGTTCTAAAAAAATTTAGTTTTCTCGGAGCTTTAAGGAATTTCTGGTATCAGCTTGATGACACGAGTTTAACTTTCCTTGTCACTTGTCCCAAACCCCAGCTCCCAGTAGCTCCTCCTGTCTCTGAAGCCAGGCATCTTGACACCTGGCCTCCTTTGTCCTGCCTTCCCAGCCTGAAGCCTGGCCTCTGCAGTCCTGACACAGCTCTTGCATCCTTTCCTTTCTTTCTGTCCCCTCTGCCGTACCTTGCCCGCCTCACCGCTCAATAGATAGGTGCAGTCACCTCCTAACATCAGGCTCTCCCTGCTCCTCTCACTCTCCCCTGCCCGACTAATCTTCCTAAGAACAGCCAACGCATCACCCAGCTCCTGCACAGAAGCCTCCAGTGATTCCTTTATCTCTCCTTTGAAGAACAGACTCATCCATCTGATATATAAGGGCCCTCTCAGCGTGGCCTTCCAGCATCCTTGCTCTGTCCCCCATGCGTCTTCCTTCCATGCACACCTGTTCTCTACATCAAGCAAACTGCTACCGCCCATTCCCCACACCTGCCCTGCTCCTTCCTTTGTGCCATCCGCCCTGGTCTTGGCAAAAATCCAGACCGTGCTTAGAACCCACCTTCAGGCTCATTGGTCCTTAATTCTATGTTCATCCATCCCTACACTCTCCTGTCTTCTTTTATCTATTTATTTGCCTTTTGGTCGCACCTTATGGCACGTGGGATCTTAGTTTCCCGATTAGGGAGCACACTGATGTCCCCTGAAGCAGGAACTGAGTCTTAACCGCTGGACTCCCAGGGAATTCCCTCCTGTCTCTTTAGTTTCCATAGCACTTTGAATTAGTGTACAGCCTAGACCTATGGAAAGAGAAACAGTTTTGTAAGATGTACAATTAAACTGAACCTTTTAATTATATTACTGATTACTGGGAGAGGTTTGAGTAAAATCGGATAAGTAGTTGGTTTAACGAATGAACTATATGCATGTTTTGGGGGTATTTTTCAGGTTCCTCATACCGTGCCCCCGCCGTCACCCAGCACGCACCCTATTTTAAGGGTACAGCTGTTGTCAGCGGAGAGTTCAAAGAAATTAGCCTTGATGACTTTAAGGGGAAATATTTGGTGCTCTTCTTCTATCCTTTGGATTTGTAAGTGTATTTTCTGTGATGCTGTAACATCATTCTGCGAGCAAGCGAAGATCGCTGCCTTCCCACTGACACTGCCTATCTTTACTCTTGTCAAGGGGAGGGTTATTGCTGACTCTGTCACTGATGGTCTTGTTGATACAGCTTGCATCTGTAGTTAATTCACAAGAGATAAGTATAGGGGGTGGAGTGGCATTCCTTCTAATGGGTTTTAATATGGCTTTTTTTTTTAAGATGTAGGTATGTATGTATTGGCTGTAGTGGGACTTAGGTGCTACACGTGGGCTTTCTTTAGTTGTGGTGAGCGGGGGCTTCTCTCTTGCAGTGCTTGGGCTTCTCATTGGAGTGGTTTCTCGTGCGGCGGAGCAAGACCTCTAGGGCGCATGGGCTTCAGTAGTTGCAGAATGTAGGCTGAGTAGTTGCGGCTCCTGGGTTCTAGAGCGCAGGCTCAATAGTTGCAGGATACGGGCTTAGCTGCTCTGTGGCATGTGGGATCTGGGATCAGGGATCGAACCTATGTCCCTTGTACTGCAAGGAGATTCTTACCCTCTGGACCACCAGAGAAGCCCTGTGGCTCTTGCTTAATGGCTCTGCAGCCCGGGAACTGTATTACTAAACCCACGTGCCCTCGAGCCCACGTTCTACTCTGGAGTGGTGGTTCCTGTAAGCCTGTCAGGGAGGAAGTTTCCACTGGTCTGGGGGAAATGAGAAAAGTAAGGATAATAAAATGAATTTTCTCATGAAGCTACTTATTTAAATAAAAATGTGTTTTTATTCTTGGAGTATGTCTCTGCCACCCTTATATTTTGATATGATTCTTAAAATAGTTGGTTAATTTTTTTTTTTTTAACTGGAGTATCATTGTGACCAGGAGTCCAGTGAGGACGATTAACCCTTTAGCCTTTTTCTCCTTTAAGAAAAATAGAACTACTCTTTAGACAACTGTTGTTCAGATTTTAAAAGTCTTCTAAAAAAAATTCTCTGATGAGAATTCCTGCCCTTTTTCCCTAGCACCTTTGTGTGTCCTACAGAAATTATTGCTTTCAGTGACAAAGCCAATGAATTTCATGATGTGAACTGTGAAGTTGTCGCAGTGTCGGTGGACTCCCACTTCAGCCACTTGGCCTGGATAAACACGCCGAGGAAGGTACACGCATACCCACACCGCCTCTGCGCTTGTGAGCTTAGAAACTGCTGGGTCCCATGAAAGACCAGCCTAGAAGTTGTTAAAGCATGACTAGTCTGAAATGGGCTGTCAGTCCTAACCTACTGGCAGATTCTGTTACGCTCTATCCATGTCTCCTGTAACACTGCATGTATTTACTCCTCGCTACACTTGTGTTTTCCAACCAGTAACAGAGAACAAACTCAGCAGGACAGGGGAAACAGCTGGATTCCATTGTCTCCCCTCTTCACCTGGACCCTATAGATCCCTGGACCCTGTAGATCCCCGTACCCTGTAGGCAGGTGGGACAGTGGTTAAGTTCTCTGATTTTACTCTTCTGCATGATCAGTATTCTTGCCTCAAAACTTGCTTGGGAGAATCAGTTTCTAGCTATGATGTTGGACTATCAAATATCAAATTAGTCAAAGTATTCTTTTTTTTAATTATTATTCCATCTTTATGTTTCAGAAATGAATCTTCAACCAAAAGGATACTTTAAGAATTAGAAAAGTCTGTAGTATTCGGTGGGTTTAAATCCTGCCTCTGCCCCTTTCTAGCTGGGACCTGGAGCAAGTTGCTCAACCTGTGTGTGCCTCAGTTTCATCATCTGTAAAATGGCGATGATGATAGTAGCTACTCTGGGTTGCCGGAGGAGGAAGTGAGGCAGTAGAGCATCTTCTCCTCTTAGAAGCAGCACTCGGCCCGCTGTGGGTGCTCAGTTCCTGCTGTCTGGTGTTGGTCAGTCGTCCTGTTACCTGGCTGAGGAGGCTGTGGGAGCCACAGTGTAACCACCAGCCTTATTTGTATTTTTATCAGAATGGTGGTTTGGGCCATATGAACATCGCACTCTTGTCAGATTTGACCAAACAGATTGCCCGAGACTATGGTGTGCTGTTAGAAGGTCCCGGCCTTGCACTACGGTAAGATCCATTTCGTATGAACTTAAAATTGTTTTTTGTGTTTAGCATTATCATACTTCACAGGGAATTTACAGAAGCCTGGGTAGGGAATTTTTAGAACCCCAAACCCTTATTTTGTCTTTTATTGTAATAAGCATCAGTGGATGCCTCCTGTGAGGGTTGGCAGTCTTTCAGAAATGACTGTGATATGTGTGCCCCCTGCATCTCCCTGGGCCTGTTTCTGAAGAAGGATATCATACCCTTTTTAAAAATATATATTTTTTTATTTTATTTGGCTGCACCAGGTCTTAGTGGCAGCACATGGGATCTAGTTCCTTGACCAGGGATTGAACCAGGGCCCCCTACATTGGGGAATGCAGAGTCTTAGCCCCTGGACCACCACGGAAGTCTCCAGTACCACATCTTATGGTCACACTGCTTCACTCTTCCTGACCATGTGGGAGCCACTCCTCGCAGTGAAGCCATCAGACTGCTTAGAGATCGGGGGGCGGGGGGCAGAGGGAGCCAGCAAGGGTAGGAGTCAGTTTCCTGGTATGGTTGGTATCTTGTACAAGCGCTGGAACTGGACCAGAGTTTGAATTTAAGCTCAGCTGCTCAATAGCTGTGTATGACTTTGAGCAAGATATTTAACCTCTTTGAGTCCCTTTCTCCCCATAATTAAAATGAGAATGTACCTCCTGGGTTGGTTGTGAGGATTGAGTAAGGTGAGGCAGCTACAGAGTTTGTGCCACAGGTCCTTGTAGCTGTTGTGAGCCCCGTCCCAGACCTTCCACCTTCCTGGGTGGGACGAGAACCTAGGCGTCGTGATGGCTGCTGATGAAGGAGGGACAGGACAGAACTTGACCAGCAGGACACAAGCGAGGATCCTACTTTGAAGGGCCTCACAGTTTTGTTGGGGGCTGGCTTGAACCTGCCCACCCTTGTACCTGATCTTCCGCCTGCTGGGGGTACACTGGAATTTTGGCTCTGGAACCACCTGGGAACTTGGGCCTTTTGACTCCAAGGAGATTACTGCCTTCCTTTAATAAATGGAAGCCTAGCTCTGACAGCATTGGCAAGGGAAGGAGAAGAGTCCTGGTGTTTTCCTCCCAGAATCCCCTGTAGCGTCTCACAAACTTTGTAGTTACCTCCCTACTGGTTTTACTGTTAGGACTGACAAAGGGAGAGGGGTCGAGTCTGGCTTGTAAGATAAGCCCTTCTTTCTGGAGACTGTGCTGTGGGCCCATCTCCAGCCCAGCTCTCCGTTTCCGCATCTACGCGGTGGACTCCAGCTTGGCTGCACCCAGAAGGAACATGCGCCAGGGCCCCTTAGCCTCAGAGCGTAGACCCGCTAAGTCCAGTCCCAGGGAGGGAGAACCTTTTTATCTTCTGACTTTTTCCTAACTTGCCTTTTTCCTGAGTGATCAATGTTTGGGATGCCACACCCTTTTAAAGATGGACTGTTAGAAACCTCTTGAGTGTTATGACCTCTGCATAAGTCAGAGTATCACCCTCACCTGTGTAGAAGATAAGCACAGACCCGAGGGTGGTGGGTTACCTCGTTACATTGCTGCTAAGTGACTGTGATGGGCTTGGACAATCTGTGGATCAAAATAAGAACTGTAAGTGATTGAAACACATCAAATATATTTAAATCCAAGGTTCGAAGAATTCCAGGAATCCAGTTCATTATTTTGAAAACTTAATAATGGAAGAGTACTAAGCACTCATTCTGTCTTTCCTATATAAACTGTACCTCAGGGTAGCCAAAAATAAACAAAAGTGATGGGATTGTTTTCCTTTAGATTTCTGCTTTGCCTAGACTTAAGGCCAGTAAATTTTCCCATGGGATTTTCTCCCCGATACTCAATTCACTCATGTATTTATAGAATACAGATAAAATACATCTCTGTCCCTTCTCAATCGCCTATGGTTTCTTGCCAAGATTTGATACAGCTGCCCAAAGAATGCTTACTGCATCACTAACGAGAAGTCTTTGCTCTGTGTAGTTCAGTGACCTTCAGATACTGTGAGACATCCTGGTCAAATCTGTGAATGTGAACACACCGCCTGTTTTCCGTGGTGGCCTAGTCCAGTCGTATCTTTGTTAAAGCATCTGTCATCAGTAAGAGATGATAAGCTTTCTGTACAAGGAAAACCTGGTTTTTAAGCACATGATAGAGTTTAATAAATGCTCTATCAAGGAGAATTAAAGGCAGAGTAGAAGTAGAGTCTTCTAGCTCTGGTGATGTTGATATTCTGATGAGGATGAATCTTTATGCAGCGGTCTCTTCATAATTGACCCCAATGGAGTCATCAAGCATCTGAGCGTTAATGATCTCCCAGTGGGCCGAAGCGTGGAAGAGACCCTCCGCTTGGTGAAGGCGTTCCAGTTTGTGGAAACCCATGGAGAAGTCTGCCCAGCCAACTGGACACCCGAGTCTCCTACAGTAGGTTTCTTTCCCCAAAGCAATGGGAGCCCGGCCAAGAGGGTCCCAGGTCCTCACTGCCTCAAGGGCTGCTGGCCTGGAATATCCACGTTGGAGCAAGGGTGGAGGTGGTGTGCAAATGCGTGAAGCTGCTGCAGGTGGGGGTGGGACCAGGCCCCAGGAATGCTGTTCATGTCAGTTTCATCCATGTATTTTAAAGGAAACAGACCAATCTTTTAAAAGTTAAAGAACTGTAGGTTAAAAATAGGGGTCCTTCGGCTTCCTTTTGAGATCATGAAGTCACTTACAGTGAAATGCTTTTGTATTTTCAGATCAAGCCCCATCCAACTGCTTCCAGAGAATATTTTGAGAAGGTAAATCAGTAGACCATCCCGTGCACACCTGCAGCTTCCCACACCAGAAAAGAACCACAGTGGGAACTCACTTGTAGCTTTTCAAAGATTAGTATTTATAGCAGGCAAAAAAAAAAACAAACCCAACGATGCTTATATTCATAAATAGTATTACTCTAAATGTTTTGTTTTTGTAATGTTGGCCAAGGCTTTTAAAATGTTTTCAGTTACTAATGTCATGAGTCCAAGGCAAGGTGTGGATGGATGGTTAGTTTCTACAGAGTGTGTATGTAGTTCAGCTGTTTCTTGAATCATGTCTTCAATGGGAAAAGGAAACAGATCTCTTTCCTCAGCCTTACTTGAACCTTTGTGTATACCAGAGTAGTATGACAGGTATTGAAAAACTTCTGATCAAGGGTCCTGAAATTTTCCTCTTGAATTTCTTTGTATTAAACTGAATTTTCTTTAAAGAACATAGTTTTAAGTTGTTAGTATCAGTGATCTAATTTAACACTTGGCAATGAATGTATGGTTGAAGGAAATGTGAATCATGGTTTTTAAAGAAAAACACAGTGGCAAAGTGACTTAACTGATCATGCATGTTCCCCATTCCTGAGATTTATAGTTTATATAGTTATTTTGCTTACTTTGTTAGCTGACTTAGTGTCTGCATACATTTCTAATATTGATTGGGTATAATTAGAAAGGATATTTATTGAATCCAGGGATTGCAGTATGAATTTGAATCATTCATGAATTTGAATTATTGTAATTATTTTCTTTCTTGAAGTGTTTCATGTAAAAAATATAATAAAAAATAAACATATTTTAAAATACTTGGATTTTTAACACCGTTAATTCTTGCTTCAGCTTACTTATATTGTGGGGCTCTCTAGTTTTCCTTCTCTGATTTTATCAACAGACATTTATTGAGCATTTAATTCACTGGCTATAAAGATGAATAAGATGCTGGCTCCACATCCAAGGAACTGGACAAAAGAAATATGGAAGCATTTATTCATTTCAATGGTTTCCCTAGTGGCTCAGATGGTAAAGAATCTGCCTATAATGTGGGAGACGTAGGTTCAGTCCCTGGGTTGGAAAGATCCCCTAGAGAAGGGAATGACTACCCACTCCGGTATTCTTGCCTGGAGAATTCCATGGGCTGAGGAGCCTGGCAGGCTAGAGTCAAATCCTGGAGTGCCTACTATATGCTAGGTACTATTTTGGAGGCAGAATGAGCAAAAAAGACATAACTCTTCCTTTTTGCACTTACATTGTAGAGGGAATAAACAATAACATTACATAAAATGTCTGGAAGGACAATAAAGTAGAACAAGGAACTAGAGCAGAGACGTGCAGGTATTTTAATAGGGTTTCAAGGAATCAATCTCTCCAGGTCTGTTTTCTCATGCAAAATGAGCACTGTAATTGTACCCACCTTAGGGTTTTGTGTCAAATAAGATAAAACATGTAGGAGGTGAGGGAGTTGCAGGGATAAAAAGGTTCTAGGCAAAGCGAATGACAGGTGCAAAGGCCCTGAGGCAAGAGTGGACTTGGGGTGGGTGAAAAAGGACCATGTGACTGGACCTGTGAAGGAGGAGAATGGTAATGGGGGGCCCAGAGTGCTTTATGGGTAAGCTAAGGACTTCGGATTCTATTCTGAGATGGGAAATGGCAGAAATGTTTTGAGAAGAGTTACATCATCTTGTTCTTAGAGGATCACTCTGGCTCCTTTGTTAAGACTAGACCCCTTAACAGTGCAGAGAGGAAAGCAGGTCAGCTGGGCTGGATTTGTGACATACTTGGAGTAGAGCCAGCAGGATAATACAGATGTGCTAAATACTTCGGTGCGATAGATGCATTCCGGGGAACTCTGAGGAGGGGGACCCCTTACCTGGCTATGGGCATCAAGAAAGTCTTCCTGGAGGAGGAGATGAAGTCTTGGAGATACGAAAAAGTGACCTGTGGGAGCGGAGAGGCCACATGGGCCTGAAGAAAACCATGAACTACTCTCATATTCCAGGAGGGGAAGTCAAAGGGAGGGCAAAGGCCAACTGGCTGCCAGTGGCCCAGACTGAGCACGTGCTATGGACCCAGCACTGCTAGGGCTTTCACGTCTTCTCTCATTGGACCGACAACAAAAACAACAGATACAATTATTGTCATCATTTTACAGATGAGAAAGTAGACTTGAAGATACTGACTTGACCAGGGTCACACAACCAAGTATTCCATGGCACCAGGTCCCTAACCTAGGACTCCTGAGGAGCCCCCTGAACACCCTCAACATCCAGCCTTCCACAAACACACATAACCCTCACACACCCCAGTGCTGCGGAAGTGGATGGAGGCAGAAGGAAGGCACATTTTCCTCCATAAGTGTCTCTACCTGCACTCTTGCCTGGAAAATCCCATGGACGGAGGAGACCGGTAGGCTACCATCCATGGGGTCGCAAAGAGTCAGACACGACTGAGCAACTTCACGTCATTTCACCTGTTCTCAAGTTCAACAGAGGAAACTGGATTTGCCCCAGAGCAGGGGGAAAGCACTTGGGCAGAGACATTGCCTGGGAGGCAGGGCTAGGGGAACCTAGAAGGGCTCCGGGGCTTGGTTTAATGCTCTCAAGTCGACTTCTGAAAATTCAAAAAAGAGGTACCACTGGGCCGCACAAATTATGTAGTCCTACCCTACATCCCGTGCAATCAAAGGGATTTCCGTGGGTAAAAAAAACCTGTGCTCGTGACGGTCAGACGCTGCAGGAGTGCAGGGTGAGGCTGTGGAAGGTGCCACGCGCCCCTGATCGGATCTTCGCTGTAGGTCCCATGATATGGGGGTTACATAGGTGCCCCGTCTAGGCCTGCAGGCGGCCAGCCTACCTGAAAGTAAGGAACAAGGTTGGGAAGACCTGGCCTATGAGGGAGGTGGGCTCCAGGCGACAGCAGGGGTGCAGGAACCCAGGAGCGGGAACAGAGCGCACGCGGTACCGAGGAGCCGAGGGCGCGCGGGCCTGGGAGCCGGGAGCCGGGACAGGGGACGCGCGCGCGCCCGGGGCGGAGCTCGCCGCCGGGCTCCTCCTCCCCGCCAGGCCCGGCCGCCGCGGCCTTTCCTGGCAGCTCTTAAGGTCCCAGGAAGAGGAGCCCGGAAGAGGAGGAAGAAGCGCCGGAGGCCGGGCGACTCCCAGGGTGCAGCGGCGCCGCCGCCCACATGGAACCCAACGTGCGCTTCTGGATCACCGAACGCCAAGTACGGCCTGGGCCCGGCGCAGCTGGGGGCGGGGAGGGCGCGGGCCGCGCGGCCTGGAGTCGCCGCTGGCCGCCGTGACCTTGAGCAGGCCACGTGGTCGCAGCACCCGCCTTCCCCTCTCAGACCCCGGGGAGGGGAAGGGAAAGCCAGGCTTGCAGGATGCCGACGGCCACGGCGGTTAGCGTGCGTCGCCTCTGCCGCAGACTTGGCTAGGGAGGGTAACACAGTGTCACCCTGCAGATCGCACGAACCAGGAGTCACTCCCCACCCCTCAGGGGTCTGCTTCTGCTGCCCAGGCTATTGCTGAGCACCAGGTTGGAGAAGCACAAAAACAGATCCTCCCCAGGAGCTCCCCAGGAGTCTATAGGCTCGGCCACCGGACTGTGAGATTACGGGCTGCGGGAAGCCCCGCCTCCAGGCAGTGGCCCGGAGGCGCTGTCCAATAGAAATAGGATGGAGCCACGTGGGTAATTCCAAATTTTCTAGTAGTCACATTAAAAATATATATATGACTTTTTAGCTTGTAATTTTAATAACATATTGCATTTAGCCCAGTAGAAACAAAATATTAACATTTCAACATGTAATCGATATAAAAAATTATGAATGCGATTTCTTACATCCTTTTCTCTAGAAGTCTTTTGTGTATGGTTTCCACATACAGCACATCTCAAATTGGCCTGGCCACATGTGGTTAATTGGACAGCACGTTTCCAGAGTGTTCTCATTCATCCTTGACCTTGAGTAGGGCTTAGCTCTGTTCTCTTAGGTGGGAAAGTCAAGGACAAGGAACTCAAGCTGTCCTAGCAGGAAGTGAAAGTGAAGTCTCTCAGTCATGTCCGACTCTTTGTGACCCCATGGACTGTAGTCAGGCTCCTCCCTCCATGCCAATTTCCTTCCCTAGGGGATCGAACCGAGGTCTCCTGCATTCCAAGCAGACACTTCAACCTCTGAGCCACCAGGGACTCCTAGCAGAGGCAGGTCTCAAAGAGGGAGTCACTGCAAAGTCTGCGGGCTTTGGGAAGCAAACCAAGCCTCCTTTCTCCATATGTGAACCAAACTGCCTTTATTCAGCCTTCACTGGAGAGTTCAGTTCTTTATGACTGGAGTTAAGCCTTATAACCAGGCTTTCCAGGTAACTCTGGTAGAGAATCCACAGCAGTGCAGGAAACTTCGGTTCAATCTCTGGGTCGCAAAGATCCCCTGGAGGAGGAAATGGCAACCACTCCAGTATTCTTGCCTGGAGAATCCCATGGACAGAGGAGCCTGGCAGGCTACAGTCCATAGGGTTGCAACGAGGTGGCATAGCACGCACACAAGCCTTATAATCACCTGAGGGGTGTGAAGAAACAGATTCTAACACCTTTCTAGGCAGTGCTTCAAGGTGATATGTGGGGAGTGAACATTTGACTCTATTTGACTCTAAAGTCTGAGCTTTTAATCCTCAAGAGCAATTTGAAGTGAAGAGCACAGGCCACTGGGTCATTTCCTGGTTGGGCTTCCTTGAGTACATTCATGAGCCCTTGGAAGCTTCAGTGTCTTCACCTGTAAGGTGGGGATGTTGTGAGGATTCTAGGAGATGCTGCAAAGAGAAGGCCCTATGAGGTTCTGAAAATAATGTTAACTGTTATTATTACCTGTTTTTGTTTTTCTGCTGCCATTAACCTCTCTGGTGCTCCTGCCCCTTTTAAGTCTTTTATTCAAAGATTTCTTCAGTGGACAGAATTGCTGGATCCTACGAATTTGGTCCTTTCAATTGTAAGTATTTTCTTGTTTTCAAAACAGTGAATTTCAGGTTTTATTCTGAAATGTGAAGGTTGTATCTCCCTTTTCAAAGCAGTTGAGATAGCAGAATCCATGTATATTATCATGTTTTTACTCCTTGTGAAAGAACTTGTGAGATTGGAAGTTTGCTACATAAAAACAGACATCCATTTAACAGGTAGTACCAAATCCTGGCTTCCTGGGTGAATGACTCAGTGGTAGACAATCTGCCTGCAATATAGGAAACACAGGTTCAATTCCTGGGTTTGGAAGATCCCCTGGAGAAGGAAATGGCAACCCACTCCAGTATTCTTGCCTAGGAAATCCCATGGTCAGAGGAGCCTGGAGGGCTACAGTCCGTGGGGCCACAAAAGAGGTGGACACAACTTATTGACTAAACAACAACCAACCTAACACTGGGCCTGGTGCTGGTGGTTTCAAAGGGAATCAAAACAAACCTCCCTGGTAATGGAGGAGAGACTAGCAAAGCTAGTCACAGACCTTGACTCAGGGCTCCAAAGGCAAGCTGTGGCAGGGAATTGGGGGAGGCTGTTAAAAGAAGGCTGGGAGGGAGGGAGGGTAGGCCAAGGAGGAGCTGTGAGGAAGACAGGACTGTAAGCAGAGGGGAGGGGGACAGGGGCCAGGTCACCCAGTTACTGGGTCTTTTAACTCAGGGGAACCAGACAGTTCTTATGTATCTTTCAGACAAGAGGGATTTTTACTTAGCCATGTGAGTAACCAGAGGGACCCAGACTATGATCATGTCAGGTGATGACTCAATTGTTTAAGTGAAAGATGAGAGTTTGAACCAGGTGTGGCTGAGGGATGAAGAGGAAGAGAAACCCTTCATGAGAGACCGGCAATGACACTTTCAGCCAGATCCACAGGGACACTCCCATCTTTGTGCTCAAATAAATGTTCCCTGTCATTTTGTTCATAATAGAGAAAAATAAGAAACAAGCTGAATGCACATCAGTAGGGAAATAGAGAAATATAAAATGGTATATTCATGCAGTGGAATACTGAGTGTGGGTTCAATCCCTGATCAAGAATTAAGATCCTGCAAGCCTCTTGGAGAAGTCAAAAAAAAACAAAAATTAAAATCAGGTGTTAGTAAGCATGTGATTCTTAAATCTGTGGATAAATCTGAAGTTGAGATCATTGCTTGATTTCTTTATATCTAATTGTAGGAAAAAATAGAAAAATCGAGGCAACTGCTGTTAACAAATGAAGATGCATCCAGAGGTGACCTGGAGGACAAAAGGGTATGTTTCTTGTTCCCAGGTGTGCCTGGCTCAAGGCTGGGCTTGGCTACATTCAGATAATTCCAACTGCATGGTCTGAACTCAGGTGGGATTTTGTCATCATAAACACTACTCAGTTGCGTTAGCTTTTAAAATATAGTTAGGACTCCTTCTTGTAAGCTAGATGAATATGAGATATGACTGTTAGGAACTAGTATTAAGGGGAAAAAAGCATAGGTTCCTCCTGTGCAACAGAGATTGGCCGGTGCAGTATCTGCTATGAGTGTTCTCTGTAGCTGACTCCTGAGCCCCATGGCAAATTCCAGAATTCTGGCAGGCCTCTGAAGTCAGAATCTGCTCCCTGTTAGAAGCAGTGTTACGGGGCGGGGTTACAGCCCCTGCCCAAAGTCTTAAGCCCAGTGTTTGTTATCTACCTTGCAGCGAATGGGGCTTTCCAGAGCCCACAAACATCAGTCCCTTGAGGCAGCCTGCGGAAAGCTTGCATGTTTAACTTGGTTTTTCTAAGAGCTTGTTGGGGCCTCTGAACTCACACCTGGCTCTGTTACAGTGACTTGGCTAATGGCATGGTTTGCACGCAGTCTGCTCCGCTCTGAGCCGGGGGAGGCTGGCTGCGTTCAGGGACTCCCCCAAGGGGCGAGTTAGATGTTGGCCTCTCCAAGATCACAGGCTTGGGGGGCTTTTTAATGTTTTGGTCATTTTTGTCTGGCTTTTATTTTTGCTTCTTAGTTTATTTATTAGTTTATTCATTTGATTTACTTGTTTTGATCTGCTTTGCCCTCTGTGGTAGAAAACACTTCACCCTCCACTCTCTGAAAGGTGGAGCAAAGGTGGTACCAGAAATGAAACTGGAGAGGAGCTATTTTGGCTGCTGAGCCACCTTTAAAAGCTACTGCTTGGTCTTTCTCTTTTTAGATACAAGAAGCTTGGAAGAGAAGTCTTGTAAGTTTCAGCCCCATCCTAATTTTTAGCCTAAAATAACAAAACCAAACATCAGACTCACCTTTGTGTTTACCCTTCTGAAGTCCACAGTGCATCCTGACAATAGCAGACTAATCCCTGGTCCTTTTCGACCTGCAGGTGAGTTGATTCTAATTTTCATAAGTGGTTTGTAACTTTAGAAAACCTTGCCTCCCGCCAAGTCGTGTGGTTGGTTTCCCTGGCAACCAGCCCCATCCTTCGGTGCTTTCCCAAAGTCACCATATTGACATTATCTCAGGTGTGGTTGAAAGGGGCTTGCTTTGAAGAATGAGAGGCACTTGGTCCAGTGGCTAAGACTCCATGCTATCAACACAGGGGGCCCAGGTTCGATCCTTCACCAGGGAACTAGATCCTGTGTGCCACAGCTAAGACCTGGTGCAGCCAAATAAATTAAAAAAAAAAAAAATAGAATAAGACACTCCTTTCACCTTTATCCCCCTTCTCACTTCGGAAATTTCAAGGGTTTTAGGATCTCTGTGCCAGGAATAGGGATGAAGACCAAATGCATATGTCTTATTATAAGCCACAGTGTCACAGATGGATTGAATTCACCTGGAAGGATGAACAAAGACTTGCAACAAGTGACCGCTTACCCTCAATGAGAGAAAGCCTGGTCAGGTCTTCCTCTGCTGTGCTGGTTTTAAGTTTTGCCTTAGGCTGCTGCTAAGTCACTTCAGTCGTGTCCGACTCTGTGTGACCCCATAGACGGCAGCCCACCAGGCTCCCTCGTCCCTGGGATTCTCCAGGCAGGAACACGAGTGGGTTGCCATTTCCTTCTCTAATGCATGAAAGTGAAAAGTGAAAGTGAAGTCGATCAGTCGTGTCCAACTCTTAGCGACCCCATGGACTGCTGCCTACCAGGCTCCTCTGTCCGTGGGATTTTCCAGGCAAGAGTACTAGAGTGGGGTTGCCTTCTCCGAGGTAGTTATTATTTTTATTAGAAAGAAAAGTGCATAAAAAATATCCTTTGACTCCCGTGCCTGAGAAGAGGCTTCAGGCTTCAGGCTTGGGCGGTTTTCCACCCTCTCTGCCGTCACTGACCCTCTTGTCTTTTTCACCAGCTCTCCTGCCTTTCACGGCGCCCACGGTGAGTAAGCTGCCATTCACCACTAAGAAGCCAAGGGGTCAGGAGGACGTCCATCCATCTCCTAAGCTCTGGGACCCTGTCCCGTGACTGCCTGATAGATGCTTAGGACCTCTCACCTCTGACCCTTGTCCACACCCCACCCCTACTTATCCCCCCGGGCATCAGGGCCTGTTGAGGATACACAATGTCACAAAGTAACCCTTTCTTTGAATACCTACCATGTGCCAAGCGCTAAGGGGAAGGTTGATGAGTTAGGACATACTCTGTGGCACAGGCCCATGTCACTGGCTGTCACCTCCTCTCCCCAAGCTCCCCCCTCCCCAATCAGGCAGGCCCTCCCCTGGGACCCGGAATCACCCCTCAGTGAGGCTGTCCACCTTGGCTTTCATGAGGCATGCTTACTAAGTGACAGCACTCGTCTGCTGCCTGCAAATTTAATTTAAAATAAATTAAAATGATGCTTCTCAGCCACCCTGCTCAATTGCACGTCTGGAGACAGGGACCACTGTGAGCCCCCCCCCCGCCCACCGCCCCAAGCTCTCACTGCCCATGGGGGCCTGTCCAACACCACCTGGCCACTGGCCACTTGCCCCCAGCATCCACATCTGCTTCTTGCCCCACTCTTGGGGACTGTTCCACATCTCCCTGGGGAGATTCTGTGAACCACAAGCCTTCCTTCCCTGCCCCCAAGACACTCTCAGCTCTGCTTTATTTTCTTTAATTGAAGTATACTTCATTTACAGTGTTTCAGGTTTACAGCAGAGTGATTCATTATATATGTATTCTTTTTCAGATTCTTTTCCATTGTAGGTTATTACAAGATCTTGGGTATAGTTCCCTGTACTACACAGTAGGTCCTTGTTTATTTCATATATAGTAGTCTATATCTGCTTTACTTTCTTTGCAGCTATTTCTGTCAATGCTCCCAGTGAAAAATCTGAAGTCCATGATTTTACCTCAGGTAGCAATTGTTTCTATTTCAGAATTATTGAATTTGTTGCACTTGAAACCAAAATGTGACATGTTCGCCTCTGTCTTCCTGCAGGCTTCCTTCTACACCTACAGTACAGTCTTCAACATCGTCAATGGAAATGCAAGCTATGTGAGTATTACGAGGCCCAGAGGCCATGCAGTTTCACAGTCTTTCTTTTGGTGATTTTGTGTGTTTGTTGGAATTATCTTTTCTGGGTAAAACTGTGCTATTTGCTAAATATGAACCTTTGTTTTTCCCTAGGATCGTCGTGCATATGAGAGCTTATTACTAGGAGCAGGAGTGATTGTGTCTTCAACTTTTTTGGGCGTATGTATTTTTAAAATGTGTCAAATCTTTTACTCCTCAGAATCAAAACTTTATGTTCTAACTGAATTTAGAAAGTATGATTAAGACATAAAGAAGAAAATCAAAGTTACCTGTAATCCTATAACCCCAAAATTATGTGATTTTTTTTCCCCTAAGTTTCTAGGCATGGACTCAGTACTGTTATCTTTCTTAAAAAAATTAATTCAGGGGACTTCACTGGTGGTCCAGTGGTTAAGACTCTGAACTTCCACTGCAGGGGGTGTAGGTTTGATCCCTGGTCAGGGAACTAAAATCCCATATGCAGCGCTATGCGACCAAAAAAAGAATAATGTCATGTTTGTAAACATGTTATACAAATTGTGTGTTGCTTTCAATGTCAGGATACTGTAATGAGTGAAAATGTAGACTTCAGAGTCTGGTGAGCCTGGGTTCACATCTTGGCTCAAATCCTTAACATCTTAGTGACTCTGGACACGTTCTGTAGCCTAAGTCTCCAGGTGTTCCTCTGATGATCAGGGAGAACACTTCAGTGTCGCAGGAATTAAAACAAGAAATATGAGGAGACACTTGCAGGGTCTTGCCCTATAACAGGAACTAAGCTGACACTAGCTCTCTGCTGGTCCCATGCAATAATGATTTGTCTCTCTCATTTTCTAGTTATTCCCTCGTTTGCTCCAAGTAAGGCTTTCAATGAATAGCATTCTGAGCAGAGACGTCATTCCCGTCATCATCCTCGGTAAGCAGGAGCCTGCCTCCATCTTCAGGGGTACCCCAGTCCCCGGGCCTCACGGAAGCTGGTGAGAGCCACCATTTACAGCTTGCTGGTGCCCCCAGGTCCAGATAGGGATCTTTGTTTTGAGAAATGACGCTTTCTCTGTAGATACCCCTTAAGTTGTCAAAGGATGAACACAAACCTGGAAACACAAATTACATTTTATTTATTTATATTTGTATAAATAAATATATGTTTATATTTATAATATTAATTATACTCCAATTAATATTTTATTATTTTAAAATTTTTTATTGGAATATAATTGCTTTACAGTGTTGTTAGTTTCTGCTGTATAGCAAAGTGAATCAGCTATATGTATGTGTGTGTGTGTGTGTGCATACACATTTACGCTCCATCTTGAACCTCCTTCCCACCGCCCCATCCCACCCCTCCAGGTCATCACAGAGCGCTGAGCTAAGCTTCTGTGCTGCGAAGCAGCTTCCCACTAGCTCTTGGTTTTACACATGGTAGTATATGTATGGCAATCCCAGTCTCCCAGTTCGTCCCCCCTCCCCACCCCTCTCTGATGTCCATTCTCTACGTCTCCATCTTTTTGTAAAGACTGTACAAGCCTTGTCCATATATTATTTCACTGAATCTTGACAACAACTTAGGGGCAGGTAATATTATCCCCATTTACAGATGAGGAGACTGAGGCAAGGGGCGGTTAGGGAGATTTTCTAGGGTTACACAGGGAGGAAGTAGTCTTGGAGATTTCAAACCAGTGGTCTGACTCCAAGGAAGGGACAGAGATATCAACCAACTGTTTTACATTTGCCAGCCTGCAAGTTCAGTAATTCACATTCAGCATTTGGGCTTGGAAATCAAAGCAGCTTGAAGAGTTGGCAGAATTAGGTCAGTGGTAAAATCTGGGAAATTATGTTATAGAAACTAGGTCAAGCCAGCTTCAGCAAAGAAGGCAGGCATATTTCAAGGGCCCCGGAGTTTTTCTGGGAATCCCGTCAAGGGTGTCGGGACCTGGGGCTGGGTTGTAGTCAGGATCCAAGACTGAGAGGCCAGCAGTTCTGACCCTGACTACAGCCCAGGAGAGAGCTGACCTCATGTCAGGTGACCACCCATGGATCGGCAAAGCACACCCATCAGAGAAAGAGGCGTGACCTCGAAAACATGTCCCTTCACCGGACCCTCACTCATCCCTCTGTTTCCTTCTTTACGCCCACAGCCCAGCTCAGTGGGATGAATGTGATTGCCTCCCGAAGTTTGGAGCCCGTGCGGGGGATCGAGGTCATGGACAAGGAAGGCAATGTCATAGGTTATTCCAGAAAAGCTGGGACAAAGGTAGGGGATGCACGCCTTGGAGCTGTAAGCTGCCTGCCTTTGGGGCAAAGAATTTAATTGTCAGTCTGAGAGCTGGTAACAAATTCACATCTCCCTTCAGCCTTTTCTGATCTGTCTTTTCTCATGATGCTCAGAGAGAGTTTACATTTGCACTCTGATGTTTAAATGGTATCTGGGTTCTCCAGAGAAACAGAACCAATAGAATATCTGACCATCTATCAGTCATTTATATAAATACATTAAGTGTGTGCTGTGCTAAGTCGCTTCAGTCGTGTCTGACTCTTTTGGAACCCTACGGACTGTAGCCCACCAGACTCCTCTGTCTGTGGGATTCTCCAGGCAAGAATACTGGAGTCAGCTGCCACGCCCTTCTCTTCCAGAGGATCTTCTGAAGCCAGGGATTGAACCCATGTCTCCTCTGTCTCCTGCCTTAGCAGGCGGGTTCTTTACCACTAGCGCCACCTTCTCCAGCGGATCTTCCCAACTCAGGATTCGAACTGGGATCTCCTGCATTGCAGTTGGATTCATTACCAGCTGAGCTACCAGAGAACCCAAATATGTATTGAGATTTATTTTATTATTATTTCAATTTTTAGTATTTGGCTCTACTGGGTCTTAGTTGCGGTGTGCAGAAACTCTTAGTTGCAGCTTGTAGGATCTAGTTCCTTGACCAGGGATTGACCAAGACTGGGAGCACAGAGTCTTAGCCCTTGGACCACCAGGGAAGTCCTGCCGCAGTCCAATTTTAGAACATTTTCATCCCCCTGAAAATGTTGTCGGGTGCCCATTTCAGTCAGTCCCACTCCCACCCCCAGCCCCAGGGAAACACTGATCTGCTTTATGTCTTCATTGTTTTACCTTTTCTAGAAGTTCCATGCAAGTGAATCACAGTATTTTTGCGTCTGGCCTCTTTTGACTTTTGAGGTTCATCCATCTTTTAATGCATTGATAGTGCGTTGCTTTTTATTGCCGAGTAGTCTTCCACTGTATGGCTGTACCACGTGTTGCTTGTCTACTCCTCAGGCGATGGACATTTGGATTGTGTCCAATTTTTGGCTGTTGCCCCTGATGCCACTCTGACCACTTGTGTACAACTCTGTGTGTGGATGTGTGTTGGCATTTTTCTTCAACTGAATTTTAACTGCAGGGCATGGTGAGAAACACAAGAGCAAATGCTTAAACCACAGGTTGTTCTTAAGCACTCTCACCTCTCGGGCGCTCTGCTGGGCTCTGGAGACCCACCCCCTCACCAGTCAGCATCACTTCTCTCCAGGGGCTGGGAGGGAGACTCAGGCCCTGCTAGCTACCCAGTTATCTAGCCCATCTTATTGAGAGGAGCTTCCTTGTTTGCAACACGGCCAATTTAGGGTTAAAGAAAGGTTTGATGATCTACTTAAAAAAGCTGATCTTCCTCTTAAGAATAAAGTGTCTGTGACCGTGCGTAAGCTTGATCATTCTTTCGTCACTTCCCTGTCACCGGAAGGGTTCTTTTCTTCAGCTAAAATTTTAAAAACTGCGTAACCAGCAATATCTGATTGTAATAGGGCACCTTTGATCAGATTTCAGGAGCCTAGTCCATGCTGTTTCCCGTTGACTAGCTGTGTTGGGTAATCAGTTGCAGGCCATCTCACGTCTCACAGTGTCTCCTCATGACCGGTGTCTGGTTTGGAATGTCTTCCCTTCCACACAAGACAAATGGAGAGAGGCCGGCCTTGCCCTGCTGACACCGAAACACACCAGGCTCAGCCACCACTCTTTTCTTCTTGGAGTCGAGTGACTTTATCTTGTATTCCTGAAAGGTTATTTTTAAAAGCCACCCTCCTTGCAGCCCTCTGTCCTTGTCGGGGAAGGGCATTCCTGCAGGGGATCAGATGAGCTGAGCATTAGTGTCCTAGGCAGAAAACAGGCATGTGGGCCACAGCAGAGAAGCCTGGACAATGGGCTGTAGCCACAGGGTCACAGAAGGCCAGAAGTGCACAAAACAGATTTCAGGGGAGGGCAGAATGGGCAGAGTGCCTGTCTATCTTGGACTGAGCATGTACCCAGGGGTTGGGTTCTGACATTCCAATGCAAGTGTCATCTATAGTCAAAATTTCCCTTGAACATCTCCGATGTTGCCCTTGAATACACCTGATTTTATGCATATAACTCATACTGTTAGTGATATGTTTAAAGGTTCAATATAGAGAGTAACGTATATTATAGAAAAGATGGCAACACGGTATAGACTATACATACATGTTTATGCAAAATAAAATTTTATAACACACTGTTCATCACACAAGCAAAAGATGGGTGCGTGCAGGCAGACTCATGCATGTTACATGCGGACATGATGCCATGCCAGTGCACTTGGAGCTGGGCTTCCCCTACTGGAAGGAGTGGGATTAACTGGGGGCGGTTCAGGAGAGGAAGGTTGGTGTGCAGAGTCCTGGACTGAAAGAAAAACGTGGAGATGTCCTCAGTGGCAAATCAAGCTTTTCCAGCAAGGGGACTGCCACTTGGTTCTAAGTAAGGATTTATCTGTCAGCTGCTTCTGCTTGTACTTAACGTTTTATTTGGGGTGGCTGGTGGCAGGGATGGAGACCATTATGGAGTCAGGGATAGGTTAATCTCATCTCCGATCACTCCAGGCACCAACTCCAGGCATCTTCTGTACATGTGCAGGTCAAGCGATGCTTCCAGCTCTTTGCACATGCAGAGAGGGAAGAATGGTAGCTTGCCAGTCTCTGTCGTGAGTTGCAAGATCCCTGGAAATCATCCTACTCCATGTGCTAAGCTGCTTTCTTTTCATTTCCTCTAGGCTGTTAAAGATACAGCAACATCCAGAGTTGTGCTGTTTGGGACCTCTGCGTTTATCCCTGAAGTCTTCGCATACTTTTTTAAAAGGTAAGAGGTATGCTTATATCCCTGGGAAGGAACAAACACGTTGACCATCAAAATCATATAAAATCTGTCAAATACTGAACCTGATGAGCAGGATGGGAAGAAGCTGCTTTACAAATCTTCCTTCTAAACAGTCTTCATTACCATTAAGATGGCAAGATTGATTTAGGGCAGGTCTGGAAATCCTGATGTACACATTCCAACAAACCTGGACCCTCCCCCAGGCTCTGTCCTCAGTTACATCTACTCCGTGGGCGTGTCCCTGCACCTGTTGAGGCTCGATTCCTCGTTTCTGTTGATAGAAAGATGAGTTTGAAGGATCTGCGGGCCCTGGAGAAGGGCCTGGCAACTCACCCCAGTATTCTTGCCTGGAGAATTCTAGGAACAAAAGCGCCTGGCAGGCTACAGTCCATGGGGTCACAGAGTCAGACATGACTGAGTGACTAACACTTTCGCTTTTTCACTTTTCTTTCCCAGCTCTCATGTGCTATGGATGTTGCTCAAGTCTCTTTCCCCTCTTCGTTCCAAGCATGTGCTAAATTAGCTTAAGTGGCCCAGAATCAGTTGACTGCCATTCCTTTATTTATTCATTTTTATATTTATTCATTTGGCCGTGCCAGTTTTTACTTGTGGCATGCAGGATCTTTTGGCTGTGGCTTGTGGATCTAATTCCTCAACCACGGATCAAACCTAGGCCCCCTGCATTAGCAGCACTGTACCTTAACCACTGGACAACCAGGGAAGTCCCTGCCATGGCCTGTTGGGAGGAAAGCCTGGGGTCAGCTAGTGTGAGAGGCCCCACTTGCAGGAAGTAGCTTAGGACAGGAGGAGAGGCGCTGGTTTAGATACCAGGAACAGGGGAGGGGGGAGTGGCCTGCGGCAGCAGATCAGAACTCTTGTGCTGGACAGTCCTCTCTCCTCCTTTGTGGGTGTTTTCCCCCTCCTTTCCCTCTGTGCATGGGCTTCTTCACGTTGACACGTGACTGTGGCCACCTCCCAGCTCGTATCCTTCGGTGTCCTTTTTTTTTTTTTTAAATTTTTGGCCATACCCCACAGCATATGGGACCTTAATTCCCCAACCAGGGATCAAACCCACACTCCCTGCATTGGAAGGCGGAGTACTGGAGTGGGTTGCCATGCCCTCTACCAGGGGATCTTCCCAACCCAAGGACTGAACCCGTCTCTCATGTCTAACCTGTACTGGCAGGCGGGTTCTTTAGCACTAGCGTCACCTGGGAGGCTCCTTAATCACTAGACCACTAGGGAAGTCCTCACAGTGTCTGGATGGGAGAGAAAAACACAGCAAACCTTGGGGGGTTGAGGGCAGGGATTGTCTTCCATGCAGTTCACAAACTCCTGGGAAAGGATTCTGTTGATCACCTGCCCGGTGCTGGCCCAGCCTGCTCTGTCTGGGCTGCTGAGCTAGGAAGCCTCTGCTTGGATCACACAAGGAGTGCATTTCAGGAAGCAGCAGTGTTCTGTCCAACTCTTACTTCCCATGATTGATCCAGCTGGGTGGGTGTGGGGACTTCTGCTGGGTTGGGTCCCCCTGCTCCTCTCTGGCTGACCTCTGTGGGGGATTCTGGGAAAGCTGGGATCTCGAGGTTCATCCTCCAAGGCCTGCATAGTGGTACCACCTGCCTGATGGGGAGAGATGATCTTCATTTCCAGGTGGGCCTTGGGGGTACCTGGAAGGGACCTCATCCCACACCCATGACAGTATCCAAGACAGACTGGCCGCAGTGGCCCTTCTGACTCAAACCTTTCATTTTTGCCTCTGAAAAATCTCAAGCCTCAGAAGGGGAAGGCGACTTACCGGAGGGCACAGGGTCTGTCAGTGGCCAAGCCCCAGATGGACCCCAGGACCCCAGGTCTCTGACTTCCCAGGCTAGCCTTCTTGCACCTTCTTCCCACAGTCTCAGAGGTCAGGGTCAGAATGTCACAGTCCAGGGGAGGAGGGCGCAGGTCCTAGAATCTGACCTCTCACTTTTGAGAATTTGAAGATGTTAGACAAGGTCCTTACCCGGTTGGTGGCTGCATCCTCCTGTTGGTGTGAAGGAGATGATGATAACACAGACCTCATAGGGTCGGGGGATAGCAGGTGAGCAAATGCATATGAAGTGCTTGACCCAGGCCTGATGTGTAGAGAGCACTCCATCTGTGCAGCTGCTGGTATCACCTGTTGCGGGGTGATTAGGAATGGAGGCTGCGCCTGCGGCTGCTCACAAAACAATTTGCCTGCCGTTTGAGCACAGGGCGGGCCTCTAAAAAAGCCCTGAAGGGACATCCCTCATGGTCCAGTGGGTGAGTCCAGGCTTCCCTGGGAGGTGGCCTGGGTTCAATCCCAGGATAGGGAACTGAGACCCTGCATGCCGTGTGGTGAGACCAAAAAAAATAAATAAAAATTTAAGTAAGCCATCTTTTAAATTTTTTTAATTAAATTAAAAAGCCCTGGTACCTTTTTCTTACAGGACCCAGTTTTTCCTGCAGAATCCATGGTCACTGTGGACCCTGAAGCTTTCTTGTACTATCCTCGTCATGGGATTGATGGTGCCAGTTTCCTTTAGTGTCTTCCCACAGATTGGACGGGTAAGTGTCCCACTTCAACTTCCTCTAAAAAAAAAAAAATGTCTCTCTTCTCATTATCAGAGTGAGATAACTCATTCTCTGAAAATCAGGCCAAGTTTACAGAGGAATAAAACAAAATAACATCATTTACGCATAATCCCACCCTGCAGATGACTTGCACAGTTTTGGATTCTGTTTTTCTTAACTGTGTATCCGAAGTGTTTTTCTGGGACATTCAAACAAACAAACAAAAAAAACAACTTTGAGATAGTTTAAAGCTTCATGAGATACTATATGACGCCCCATCCCATGGGACTTTCCACAATGATGGAAACGTGTATGTGTTGTCAAGTATGTGTAGACCCTCATCACAGCTGGCTGTTGAGCACTGGAAACATGGCTAATATGACTGAGGGATTGAATTTTTAACCTAGTTTAATCTTAAATGCTCACGTGCAGCCAGTAACACCTGTTCTGTGCGTGCTTAGTCATGTCCGACTCTTTGCAGCCCCATGGACTGTAGCCCACCAGGCTTCTCTGTCTATGTGATTTCCCAGACAAGAATACTGGAGTGGGTTGCCATTTCCTACTCCAGGGGAATCTTCCTGACCCAAGGATTGAACCCGAGTCTGTCTCCTGCATTGGCAGGTAGATTCTTTACCACTTGGAATCTTTACCACTAGTGCCACCTGGGAAGCCCCTGCTGCTCTATAGAGCAGGATATATTATAATCTGTGATGAGTCAGACTGCCTGGACTGATTCCCAGCTCATCCATGACCCTGGTCAATCTGCTTAAACTCTCTGAGGCTTAGTTTCTATTAAAGACAGATGGAGGTCATAATACCTCTGCAAAGGCTTGTTGCTGATAGCAAGGACATTACTGATGTAGTAGATACAGATTTCCGGCATTTCTTGGCTGAAATGCTTGTTGCTGTCACCATCACCACCCACGACCCCCAACCCCCAACCCCCACCAAGCAAGACTTGGCATTTGCTGGACATTTAACATAACTTGTTGATCCAAGGTGGGCATCAGGTGGCTGAATGGTGGTCCTGTCCTGCCTGGGGTGGCTTACAGATAGAGTGTGGGACTAAGAGAGGTTCCGCCAGGGCCCTGCCCAGGGTACCTCCTCATACATTGTGTGAGCTGCAGCGTTTGTTTATATTTGAAATTTTCCGTAACAAAGTGTTTAAGGGACTTTCCCGATGGTCTAGTAGTTAGGACTCTGAACTTGCAATGCAAGGAGCCCAGGCTCAGCCCTTGATCAGGGAGGTAAGATCCTGCAAGCCTCACAGTGTGTGGGATTTTAGTTCCCTGACCAGGGATTGAACCCGCGCCATCAGCAGTGACTGCAATGGAGTCCTAACCACTGAACTGCCAGTGAATTCCAGGTTAATTTTTTTTCTAGACATCACTGAAAAGCTTGGACTGAAACAGATGCTTTCTGAACGTTTCTTTTTGCTACACTACATGGCTTGCAGGATCTTCGTTCCCCGACCGGGGATTGAACCCAGGGGCCCTTGGCAGTCAAAGCTCCAAATCCTAACGTCCTAACCACTAGAACACTGGAAACTCCTGAAAAAAATTCTTTTTTAACTTCTAAGGCAAAAAACCTGAATATGCATATTAAGAATTTAACTTTGTTTTTTTAGATACAGTGCAGTGAGCTTGAAAAGGAAATTCAGTCAGCAACCGAAGAAACAGAACTCTTCTATAACAGAGGGGTGTAGGTGTGTGTTTTAGCTGCATTTGGTTGGTTCCTGCGTGAAAACCTTCCTCTAAGGTTTCAGTTTTAAGAACCCTGCCAGAAGTGTCCTGGAAACCCCAGAGGTGTCTGTGCCGACAGGATGGCTTACGATGACACCTGCCGAGACTGGTCCTGCCTTGGGTTAAACAGGCTTGGATGGAAGAAGAAAAACGGGGGCTTTCCTGTCTGACCCACCAAGTGCAGTTGCTAAAGGGATGTGTGCGTGATGTAAGATTCAGTTTTCTATTTGTTTGTCAGACTGTGAAAGGATACTGTGAAATTACCAATAAACTTGTCTAGAGTTGAGTATTTGAAAACGAAGGAGAAAGGTCCATGTGCCCCAAAGCACAGGCATTAAACTGCTAGCCCACTTCCAGGTAAAATGGTGGGGAGTGGGTGAAGGCCTTCCACCCCCAAAGCAATGGTGTTTCCCTTCTCAGCTTACTCCTGTTTGGACAGCTGCTTAAAACCTTTGCCTTTGCTGCTACCCAGCTCCTTCTTTCTCCTCCCTGGCAGATGACTCATTCTCGCCCTCCACGGTGAAAGCCAAGGCTATCGGCCTCCTGGCACAAAGCCTGCTGACCTCCGTCCACCCACGCCCAGCCTCCCCTCCTCCCTGCGTGATCAACGGTGTCCTAGGCTTGGGCCTGACCAACCCTGCCTGTTTCCTCGGGGCCTGGCTCTGCAGCCTTCACTGCCCCCTCTGGCTCCAGCCTCCCTCCTCTGCTTCTCCCCAGGAGCATTTCAACTGCATGAGTCACCTGGCTCATGAAAAAACAAACACCCCTCTGTGTAGCCAAAGTTTTTCAAAGAGTTTCTGCCCTCAGTCTTTCCACCCCACCTTCCACTGCAAAGGCTGCTGTCATCCGTGCCCCCAGTGCTGTTGACACGGCCACTGCCCGCTAGGCAGGCCTGTCATGGGGCTGGCTCTCCCCTGAGCAACAGGCCCACGTCCAGCTGTCCCCTGCACTTTGCCATCTGGACATACATGTGGGAGCATCTTTCCCTCCCAGTCTCAGGAAATGGCACTGCCGCTTACCGGCTTAGTCAGGACCACTGGCATCACCCCGGACTCCCCTGCTCCCCCCACCCCATTCAGTAGACTCAGCAGCCAATTGTGTTAAGCCGCTAGAACTCAGCCCCCTGTCTGCCACCACCGTGGCTCAGTCCAACAGCATCCCCTGCTGGTACTGTTCATCAATCCATTTCTAGCCTGCTCTGCTAAACCACAGCTGCTTAAAAGCCTTAAACGGCTTCCCAGTACACCAGGATCAAGTCTAAATTCCTTGCCATGGCAGGTAGAAGACTGCCACTCCCGCTCCTCACACTGGACTGACATCCATCAGTGTCTCTGAGCCTTCCTACACGCTGTTCCCTCTGTTCCAGGTTAACCTCTCCCTGGCCTTCAAGTCTGACTTGGACGTCAATCACTTTCCTCCAGGGAGCCTTCCAGGATTCACAGGACTGAATTAGGTGCCCCTCCAGTGTGCTCAATGGCACCCCACTCCAATACTCTTGCCTGGAAAATCACATGGACGGAGGAGCCTGGTAGGCTGCAGTCCATGGGGTCGCTAAGAGTCGGACACAGCTGAGCGAATTCACTTTCACTTTTCACTTTCATGCACTGGAGAGGGAAATGGCAACCCACTCCAGTGCTCTTGCCTGGAGAATCCCAGGGACAGGGGAGCCTGGTGGGCTGCTGTCCATGGGGTGGCACAGAGTCGGAAACGACCGAAGCGACTTAGCAGCAACTTAGCAGCAGCCAGTGTGCTCCCACAGTGCTCATGTCTCACCTAGCACTTGCCACACGGCCATGCCATGGCCTGTTTGCTGGCCCTATGCCCCCACAGACAGTGCATCTTGAGAGTAAGAACCATTGTCGTGGGCATCAAGGAAGCCCCAGGATACGATACACAGGGCACAGTGTAGACTAGGCACCCATGTTTGTGTACTGGGTGGAGGATGTTTCTAACACACCCTGCCCCAAGTCATCTCAGAACACACCTGTGGGGCTTCCCTGGGGGTCCAGTGGTTAAGAACCTGCCTTGCAATGCTAGGGACACCGGTCTGATCTCTGGTCTGGGAAGATCCCACAGGCTGTGAAGCAACTAAGCCCGTGCTGTGGAACTACTGAGCCTGTGCTCTGGAGCCTGGAAGCTGAAACCACTGAAGCCTGTGAGCCCTACAAGCCCACGCTCCACAAGAAGTCCCTGCAGTGAGAAGCCCTCACGCTGCAGTGGAGAGTAGCCACTGTTCACCGAAACTAGAGAAAGCCTGCGTGCAGTGATGAAGACTCACCACAGCCGAAAAAATACATCTTAAAAAAAACAATGCACCTGGGGCTTTCAGTTTTCCCTAGGCCACAATGACAGTTATCTCCAAATTTGGTAAAAGGTGTTTCACCACAGCCTAAAAGGACAAAACCAGTCAAAATGATCTACCAGTCAGCTCCATGTAGCCACAAGTTTCTCCTAAACAAGATGACAAATGTGCAAAGGCTCCAAGTGAAGATTTAGCCACTGATCGATGATACAGTAGTAATGGGAGGAATCTTTTCAAACCTGACACTTGGACCTTACAGTCAGCTCCAGGAAGGGGGCGTGGAGGAGGACACCAGGTAAGGAAAGAAGGGCCAAGGCAGGGGTGGAAGGAGCCAGACTGCTTGAACATTTCTATAGGTCTTCGGATAATCCCCAGAGGGTCCGCATTTGACAGAGAGGGTTTTTTCTTTCATTTGGTTGGAGTGGGGAGAAAGGGCACAATTTATGCCTTAAAGCGCTGAATATCAAAATATTTCACTTTATTTCTGTATCATAAATTTGTCATTTCAACAACTTTGATCATGAGCGAATACAGTAATATATGAAAAAAAATGAGGGTGAAAAAGACGTTATATTCATTTTCATAAAGTGCAGATTTAATTTTCAATTGTTTGCCCCAGTAAACATCATTTCACTTCAAATCCTCCCCTGACACCAACCAAGAAGGGGCTGTTTAAAAATTTTTTCCCTTAACAAATGTCTATCACCCAGGATACATGAAAGATCCAATAAAGACAAGTTTTTCTGCAAACATTTTTCTGGTTAAGATTTCTGAGGACAAGAGTACTGAGTGAAAAAAATAACCTGTCATAATTAATATGAATACATATAACAAGAACATAATTTCGACCCCCATGCTTATTTTGCAATTTTTAGGTCTCCAATTATGAAAAAGGTACCTAACTAAACGAGAATGGATACCTTCATATGCGGCCAAATTATTTTTACTGATGTTGTTTGAAGATATTCTCTAGTTTTGGCCTTTACAAGAAGTTAATTCTCACACTCCCTCACCAATTATATAATTGGTTGCTGTTTCAGTCAGACAGACATTTATATTCAAAATGGGCTGCTTCTCTTATGCTACTACATAAGGACTGGCCTCTTTTTTCAAAAGAATATTGCTAGCAACTAGGTTAATTAAAGAGTACTCATGGCTTAAATTTGCCAAATGCTTACCTCTGCAACAGTATAAATATGGATTATTAAAGTTGTCTACTCAAGTATAAAATCTAGGCAAAACCCTTGTAATATAGGCAAAATATTCAAAGGCGAAGAAAAAAAAAATTCTTTTACAAGAAAGTGCAACTGCAGGGTCTTTTGAATGATCTTCTAGACGGTTCTGCAGAGAACTTAGTAGTTTGGCTCAGAAAGTGGAGTTCCTCATGAGGAATTAAAGTTCTTCCTAGAAGAATTCAAAGCAAACTTTCAGGCAGCTTTCTGAAAATAAATCGTTAGTTTGTGGCTACACAATGAGATAAACTGGAACTTGCAACAATGAAGGCCTTCAGATTTGCTGCAATTTGCAGAGAACTTGACAGAGCTGCTCTGCTCTTACCCCGGGATGACTGGCTTTTATAAAGTTACATAGATAGGTGGTTACAGCACTTTGTAAACATTGAGAGTAGGCATGAAATTAATCAGATAGGAAATCAGAAGTGTTTTCATGTGTGTTTCAGTGCTTTTTCAGGTCAAATTACAATGCTTTCAAATAAAACATTAAAAATATAACATTTTCTTGGTTATTTCCAGTATTTTACATAGTTAATGGATAATCATGGTGCTAGGGCTTTAGATCAGTCATCAGTGATACATGCTGTCCCACCGTCAGATTTTCAGCATTTGCTCCGCGGCTGCTAGATGGTAGAGGAAGTTTTCTGTGGCTGGTGGAAATCGTCTTTGCTTTAGTGCCTCATAATTGAGCACTCGCTTTTCTCCATCATCCGAAACTTCTGAAAATGGAGCCAGGTTGGTGAAGATTTCTTTTGTTTTTAGGGAGATATCCTTTAATAGAATAGGAAAATATACAATACACTAGTGTCCAATAATTTGAATAGCTCTCCAGAAATTTTCCTGCTATTTTTTAAGTTTATCAGACTAATTCTATCTGTAAATTATAAAAAATGCAACAAATTTAAAAAAAAATAAATGTCATGGCTAACTTTGCGCAGCAGCGGTGGTGGGCGTGGGGGGAATATTTTAACCTTTTCTTTTTAAGTGCACAACTCATTGGCGTTTTAAGTACTTTCATCATGTTGTGCAGCCATCACCACGACCCATTCCCAGAACTTTCTCATCATCCTAAACCAAAACTCTGTACACATTCAACAATAACCCCCCACCGGCCCCCCAGACCCTGGCAATCACCATTGTACTTTCTGCCTCTATGAACTTGCCTATTCTATTAATAGGTACTAGTGGAATCAAAACATCTATCCTCTCGTGACTGGCGTCCTTCACTCAGCATAATGTTTTCAAGGCTCATGCATGCTGTAGCACACGTCAGCGCTTCACTCTAAGGCTGAATAACATGCCACCATATGTGCACACTACATGTCGTTTACCTATCCGTCCGCTGATGAACATCTAGGCTGTTTCTACCTTTCGGCCATTGTGAATAACGCTACTATGGACACGGGTCTATTTGAGTTCCTGTTTTCAATTTTTAATATAGGATTACCAAATCTATATTAATGCTGTGTTTGGCTCTTTGAGGAATCTGCTATTGTTTTTAGAACAAATCTCTTCCCAGAGTCCCCTCCTGCCTGGGATGAGCAGCCCAGCACCCACCACACAGGTTTTCCTTCCCCTTCACCGACTGACGTTCCCTTTGGGACGCTGAGTGAGGACTCAGCAGGGCTCGCATTAAAGTCATGTCTCTTTCCTGGTTTGCTGATATCATTAATTCATTCGGACATTTTTGAATTCTGAATACATACCAGGCACTACGTCATACATTATACTGAACCATCTATGGATCACTTTTAGTCCATGAAAAACACTGTAATTCAAAACTCAAATTTACACATTTCACCAACACTGTTTTCACTCCAATGTTGATGGTGGAATAGGTGGGCAGTGACCCTCTGTCCAG
The DNA here is from genome assembly GCF_016772045.2 of Ovis aries. NCBI lineage: Eukaryota > Metazoa > Chordata > Mammalia > Artiodactyla > Bovidae > Ovis > Ovis aries. The sequence goes on along the minus strand of NC_056075.1, from coordinate 38,836,686 downwards.
TAGGACAGTCATAAGAATCTGGGTTCTCAGGACAAAACCCGCCCACCCTTCCCGGCCATGGCTAGATGGGCCACCAGCACTGAGAGAAAGGCGTTGCTGCCAAGTGCCCACCAAACCTGTGGCCCTGCCCACTCCTTGGTGGCTACAGCTTTCACAACAACTGCCTGATGTGGGCAGCAGCCCCCTGTATCAGTCTCTCCCTGGAGCCTGGTGACCAACTGGCTCAACTTCATCGGGCCCATCCTGAAGACCTCCTCTGAGCAGCTGCCCATGGGCCTCTCCACTCACTTCACTACGTGGGCAGCAGATAACCTGCCGCTGCCAAGCGGGACTTTTCGGGACCCCATCGGTGGGAAGATGAAGGCATTACCTGTATTACTTGGCTGTCTGACTTCTCTGGATCTTCTGCCGACTGGACAATTAACTGACCAATTTCTTTATGCAGTTTGCCCATTGTCATGGCCTCTGGTGAGATCAAGAAGAATATGTTATGTGAATGTTTAGACATTTACAAAATGAAAAATAATCATCTACATGGCAACCCAAACGACTGTACAGAGGGGATTCTGAAAAAACAATTGACAAGCCCCCACATCTCCATCCTGTTACTACATACAGATGAGATGGTTGGATGGCATCACTGACTCAATGGACATGAGTTTGAGTAGGCTCCAGGAGTTGGTGATGGACAGGGAGGCCTGCTGTGCTGCAGTCCATGGGGTCGCAGAGTCGGACATGACTGAGCGACTGAACTGAACTGACTACACACAAATACGACGACACAACAGAAGGCAAGGCACGATCATGATTTATACACTTCATGTCCAAAGTAAAAATACACCAACGCCAGACCAAAATTCTGGTAAGAACTTTTTCTTTCTAGACAAAAACCTAATGAAAACTGACTACGTGTAGGTTGTGATTGTAAGCCAAGAGCCTGACTTTCCTGTCCACGTCTTCACAGTTGGGAATTCATGTTTATCTTTCTGGCAGGAATATTGTGAAAGCAGTGATTCCTGTGAGTTCTGCAGAAGCATCTCAACAATCACAGAGTAAAGGCCCTTAGGAATGAGCCAAGGCAGCAACCTAAGTTACAGTAATTATGGGCTGACCAAAAAGTTTGTTCAGGTTTTTCTGTAACGAACTTTTTAGCCAACCCAGTATCTACATTGCTATTTTCTGCAGCAAGAAGGTTAACAAGAGATTTCTGTTTAACACTCGAGAGGGACAGACTCCACAGGGATGAGCCCATTTCATTGACTCAGAGCCGCAGGGCACAGCAGGGAGCGGCCATGCTTTCCGGTCCTAACGCTTCAGCAGTTTCAGTGGCCCTGGCCACAGCTAGATTTCTACCACTCCAGCTTTACAAAAGGCAACATCTCCTAAAGACCTGATACTATATTTTGAATTTTTCACCATGAATACGTATTATGCTTGCAATTTCCAAGTGAATTAAGAGAAAACAGGTTTTAGTTCTATTAATTGGAGGTTGCTAGATAAAGCCTCACAGAATCAGAACCTAGCTAACAAATATCCCTCACTGGCTAGCATTCACCTGCTCCCAATTTTAGGAGAAAGATAAAATGACAACACAAAAGCTGTTACCGGTAATTCTCATCTAAAACCAAGACTTCACAATGTCCTGGGCTCAAAATGTGTAAAACCCAAACCTTTTCTACTTTATGCAGCTGTAATTTAGGATGATTCACAGTTTCCAGAAGTGACCCTATGACACTAGAGCACCCTTTCCTGGTCTTTAGCCTCCAAGAATATTCATTCCCTGGCGTTTGCTGAGACAGTGTTCAAAAAGATTTTCCACACAGGAGTCATATTCAACCCTTGCGTAGTAAAAGATGGCTGCACACTCTTTGATACTTTGTCCTTCATGAGGTAGAGTCTAAATTCTTTTCCCTTAATGACCTGCTTAAACAAACAGAATACAGAGGAGTGACGGTATGTGACTTCCGAGACTAGGCTGCAGAAGACACTGCGGCCCCCTGTCTTGAATTACTGTTGGGGTGCCCAGCAGTCACGTGCTGAGAACACTCAAGCTGTGCTAGGGAAAGGCCCCTGTGGTGTGGCCGCCTGTCCACAGCCGTGTGAGCAAGCTTGGAAAGGGATCCTCTTCGCCCCAGCTGAGCTGTCCTTTGACCGCAGCCCTGGCAACATCTTGATTAAAACCTCATGAGAGACCCTGAGCCAGAACCTCCTAGCTAAGTCCCTCCTAAATTCTTGCCCACCAAAACTTTGAGATAATAAGTATTTGGTGTTTTAAATCACAATGTTTAGCAGTCATCTGTTATGCAGCAATAGAGAACAAATACACTTTGTTTAAACACAAAAGTGGAGAAACAAGAGGAACAGACCATTGACCTTACTCATATATACATACCATACAGCATAAGCACTCACACATATTCTTAACCGTTAGGTCTACTAAAATGAGTGCTGTGTTCTAGACACAGAAAAATCCATCCAGCACAACAGGTGAGTACTTAGTATTTAAGCAATGAGAATCAGCCTAAAAAATACAACTGTTTTTGGCTTATATCCAGTGTCAACAACAGAGAACAGAGAACTAACCTTTTGCGAGCGGGGCAATGGTGATCTCACTGTCTGCCAGATTCACAAACACATCGTACAGGTCTGATCTATTGCTCACCTCCAAGTCCACAAATCCAGCGATGTAACCTGTGTTACAGGGAGGACCAGCATTACTGGAGGAGGAGGAAATCACACTGTGAACATACCAAAACGGGAATGAGTCTAAGAGCTCATCAGCTGCTTTTCTTCTCTGCGTTACTTATCCAGGGCATTTAAGCTGTATCCGTGGTATTTCTTAAGGTGACATTATTGCCAACTGTCTGAAGAAACTCACACACCCCTCAGAATGTCCCCAAATTAGATTTTATGTCAAGGAAGAAGACTGAAGTAAAGCATCAGCTTTTTAGTTGTCACTATTTGGGTCAAGAATGACAGAGGAGGGAATTCCCTGGTGGTCCAGTGGTTAGGACTCAGTGCTTTCACTGCTGGGTCCCGGGTTCAATCCTTGGTTAGAGAACTAAGATCCCACAGGTCTTTCTTTATCTGCGCGGCCAAATAAAAAAGTCTTTAAAAGCGAGTGACAGAGAAAACAGTGTGTAGCAAGGATTCTCTTGACCACTGTCCCCTCCCAGGTCTCTGTTGCTAAGAAGTCACAGCCAAATACTCAGGTTCCTCAGGGATAGCATGGAAGAAACAGCATCATCGTCACCAACTTTAGATCAGATACAATAAACACTAGAGGAATCAAAGCAACTCAAGAATCAGCAGACTGGACTTCCGGGTGGTCCACCTGCCAATGCAAGGGAAATGGGTTTGACCCCTACTGCAGTAAGATTCCACATGCCGCGGGACAACTAAGCCCATGGGCCGCAACAGCTGAAGCCTGTGTGCCCCAGAGCCCATGAGCCGCAACGAGAGAAGCCGCCGCAATGAGAAGCCTGCGCACCTCAACTGGAGAGCAAACCCCGCTCGCTGCAACTAGAGAAAGCCTGGGTGCAGCAGCAGACCTAGTACAGCCAAAAACAAATGAGCAAAAAGGAGTCAGCAGACTTTTGGAACTGGTGTTAAAGGTTCCCTGACTTTACACTTCACAGATCAATACAATTAAAATAAACTGTTTTTTTGGACCAATTTTACTTTACCAAGTGAGGACATTTATAAAACAACGGCGGTTAACAAAAGCAAAAACCTACCACAGAGCACCCAGACAAAGATTCCCTCAGGTATAAGAAAATGTGATATATGATGACCAAAGTCATGTATCAAATATGGTTCATAAAACCATGATTTCTATGATATATAAAATCATATATCAAATATAAAAAAAAAAGATACTGCAGATTCCTGGAGAGAGAGGACACTATTCAGTAAGTGTTCCTGAGCCAAGTTGCTATCCAGATGGAAAAAACTAAAATAGTGAAACTCACATCCTACTTACAAAAATAGTAATTACAGGTAGATTAAAGGCTTAAATGAAGAAAAAACTTTATAAATTTTTACAAGAAAATATAGGAGAATATCTTTCTGCCATTGGGATAGAAATTTTCTTAAACAAAATAGAAAAGATAAAATCATAAGTCTAAAAACACCCCAACACATTAAGATTTCTATTCATCAAAAGATACCATGAGGGGAGACTTCCCTGGCAGTCCAGTGGCTAAGTCTATGCTTCTACTGCAGGGGGTATAGGTTCAATCCCTGCTCAGAGAACTAAGATCCCACAAGTCTTGAAACATGCCCCACTCCATAAAAAGGAAAATGAAAATGGTGGTAACTTTTAGGTGATTTTGTGTACTTTATCAATTTCTTTTAATTTTATAATTTTTATTAGAGTATAATTGATTTACAACGTTTTATTAGTTTCAGGTGTACAAATTTTTTTAATTAAAAAAACTTTTTAAGGGAAAAAACAACTGGCTGCATTTACCAAAGAAATACTAAATAATCAATACTAAATAATCATTCCCCTTGCTATGTTGTGCTTAGTCGCTCAGTCGCGTCCACCTCTTTGCAACTCCAACGAGTGCAGCCCACCAGGCTCCTTGGTCCATGGGAATTCTCCAGGCCAGAATACAGTGGGTTGCCATGCCTTCCTCCAGGGAATCTTCCCAACCCAGGGATTGAAGCCAGGTCTCCCACATTGCAGGCAGATTTTTACTATCTGATCTACCAAGAAAGGGCAACATTCTCCTTAGGAATGCTCTAAAATTAAAACAAAACAAAATCCTCCCCCAAACAAACAACAACCCTGGTTAAAGCTGAGCTTCTCCTCCCCTGGGAGCCTGCTGCCTACCTGGGCACATCTGTAGGGCTTCCAGTTCATCGGCATCCAGGTGCACGTAGGAGTGAAGTATGGTCCAGTCCTGTCGATGCCATACCAGGGCAGGCAGAGTCCTGGGGAGTCAAAGTGAGAACACAGATGGCTGTCAGCCCACCCCTGGGACTCTGCCCGTCCTGTTCCCTCTTCTGGGGGAGGAAACTGGCTTCCGGATGCAGAAGGAGAACAAACGCTCACTGTGCCAACACCTCGAGGCTTCAAAGTAAAGTAACGCAGCGTTTTGCTGTTGTTTAGTTGCTCAGTTGTGTCCGACTCTTTGTGACCCCGTGGACTGTAGCCCACCGGGCTCCTCTGTCCATGGGATTTCCCAGGTGAGAAAACTGGAGTGTTGCCATTTCCTTCTCCAGGGGATCTTCCTGACCCAGGGATCGAACTCCCGAGTCTCCTATACTGGCAGGTGGATTCTTTACCACTGAACCACCAGGGAAGCACAAGTGTTTTGTCTGATAAGCTACAAAAAACTGGAAGTATTAGTTTCAAAAGATCTCCATGGTGGAAAGAAAGTGAAAGTCAAGTCGCTCAGTCATGTCCAACTCTTTGCGACCCCATGGGCTGTAGCCCACCAGGCTCCTCCATCCATGGGATTCTCCAGGCAAGAACACTGGAGTGGGTTGCCACTTCCTTTTGCAGGGGATCTTCCCCACCCAGGAATCGAACCTGGGTCTCCTGCGTTGTGGGCAGATGCTTTATCGTCTGAGCCGAAAGGAATGATGCTTTTAAAGTGTTCCCCTGTGGTCCAGTGATTAAGACTCTGCCTTCCACTGCAGGGGGTGCGGGTTCCATCCCTGCTTAGGCAGTATCCCACATGCCTCACAAGGCAGCCAAAACAACAGTAATAATAAAGTGCTCTTCCCAATGCCCCACTCTGCAGGCTGCCACAGAAGCGGTCTGGGGGTAAAATCCAAAGTGGGCCCTGCAAGCAAGAAATTTTTTTGAAGCCTCCCATTTCATATTTAAAATTCAGCCAAACTTGCAAACTACTTTGTGTTTGTTTTTATACGAAAATAAGTTTTCTTAAAAAACTTTCAGTGAGACAGCTACTTCATTCAGGAAGAAGTATGCGTTGAATGCACCTGTGGTTTTGTGAACCCTCTGGTGGCCTACTAGACATCTCAGAAACTGAGGACACTCAGGTTTGCATAAATGTAGAGGAAGAGGAAAAATGGGTGGAAAAACACAGAATTTGGGAGTGAGAGCAGGATAACAATTCTGGTCCCATTACAGTGACCTAAGGCAATCACCATCCTAACAACCATAGTCATTTCTAGAGTGCATACTATGTGCAAGGCACATGCTGAGCATGTTATACAAATTATTTCCAATCCTGAAACCAAGCTTATGAGGTGGGTATTACCAGCTTCATTTCACAGATAAAGAAACTGAGGTGTAGAAACATTACATATCCTTTATGTGGTCACAAGGCTAAGAAGTTGTCTCCCAGGACTTTACCCCAGGTCTTTCTGCCCAGCAAGCCTTTTTCCTTCTCAGTATCTAACCACTTAGCCTCGATCTGCTTATCTATACACAGGGCAGTCACACTTCCTCCCAGGGTTCTTCTTGTGAGTAAGTCTAATGCATCCAAGTGGCTTACACAACGCCTCACATACAGTGAACAGCATAAATGCTAGCTCCTCTGCTTTTACAAAAGAATCTAAGAACAAATCTAAGTTAGATTTTGCAAAGAAAACAACACAAATCTATATTTACTATATAAATAAGAGTCTGCGATAAAACATAACGGAAGGACAACTTGCCAAAAACAGGGGTCAGGCAACTACGGCCCATGAGTGCGCTGCCCTTCTTTACACGCAAGGTTTCACTGGAACACAGCCATGCTCATTCATCTACGCATGGGCTGTCCATGGCTGTTTTTAATGCAACCTATGGCAGGTGAGTAATTGGGACAGAAAGCATATGGCTACAAGGCTGATATCTACTCTCTGGCAAGAGAATGTGTGCAAACTTCCTGCTCCAAAATATTCACATTTCAAAATTTAAAGAAGACTCTGTTCAAACTCAGTGACCTTGAATATGAAATCTAAACCCAAGTGGCATTTCACCCCTAAGCTAACACATCTTATTTATTCCAACGTGCAAAGCAACAGGGCCCACAGTGACACAGAGGACCCCAAAGTGGCTGCCAACAAAGTTTACACTTGTTAATGATAAGAGATCATACCTGGTAAACTCCTGGACAGCTTCTATTTTGGGATGATAGACGACAATTCTTTTCTTTAGCATCAGTGCTGTGTGTAAGATAACAGTTTCCATTCCAAACTGAGATACAATGTCTTAAAACAAAAAAAAATTGTGAGTGCATTAAACATTATATAAGGAAATCAAGTTTTTATCAGAAATAATTCTTATCACATGAACGCATAATTATTTTCAATACAGAGAATAAGTTTCGGTAAATGTTATAAGTACAGAAGCACCTTAGTTGGTGGATGGTCGTATCACTCCGTACATCTGCTCCCCAGGATGGGTGCTACAGTAGCTACACCCACTCCCACAAGGGACTGGATGCTGGGTGCAGAGGTGAAGCCAGATTCACAAGAAAGGGGAATTATATGAAGGGAATCACCATCTTTGCGGTCGTGAAAGCTTAAGTTTGAGAAAAAAGGTTCACTGATCCCCCAAACCTACATACACATCACTGCACAAGTCCTTGTGAGAGACAGCTGGACAAACACCTAACACCTCAAGGATGCTTAGATACCATACGAAACAGTGGGATCGGGGATGAGAATGAAGGCCAGCATCGCCCGCAGAATCCTCTCTTTCCTTGTTTAAGGACACAAACTCTTGGCTCAGCTCTAGGCTGGACTTTCCAGCAAGGAAAAAGAGGCAGGGAGTTAGACTGGGAACTGGGGCAGAGGCTTTAGCTCCCCCACAGGAAGAGGTCACTGCTAAGATCTAAGGAAAGGAAAACGATGGAAATCAGTGGAGACTTCGACCTGCGAACTTCAGCGTGCAGATGAAAGAACTCTCTATAGACAGCTGGAATCATATGGAAAGAAACACCACACAAGTCTGCATTCCTGACAGAGTTCTAACCACATAAGGAAATGGAGAACTACCTTCCCGCACAGGAAACAAATATCATGTAGATGAAAACATGTGGAAAGAGGAAATAACACTCTAATGTGAGACTGTCCTTGGCCTGGGGTTTTGTTATTGTTGGGATGGGTTTTTGTTTCTTTTTCGCATCTTTTTTTTTTTTTTTACCTTTGATGGAACCTGCAAGGTATGCCTTTCGGGTATCAAAGTCCTTGCTAAGGAAAGAGCCATTTTCTTCACTCTGGCATATCCCCTTCGTGAGAACCGCGATGTAACTCTCCATCATCTTAACTGGACTCCCATGCTTCAGGTACATTCTGTGAGAAAGGACAAAAAAGCAAGCGTGCTTCTAGTTAGCACAGACCACCTGGGGTAACGCACCAAGGCCAGGCATGGGTACATTCTAAAGAGCCTTAGCCAACTTGCTAACACACTTCTGAATGCCTGTATCTTTTCATGACATGGTTACTTCCATAAATTTACTTGGAAAACATATTAGAAAATTAAACCACCACTGGAGAAACCTTCAACAGTTCTGTGAAGTCAGCTCTCGTTACATCTGGGGAGGCCGGGTGAGGTCCACTTAGGCAAGAGAATGAACTAAGGACTTCCTGAGGCCCCGCTGTTCTCAAGAATACTGTATCCTTATCTGTTTTTATGTCTTACATTCACGGTGGTGTCGTTGGGCATAACAACTCGGTTTTATTGCTGGATTTCCTTTCATAAGAAAGGAGTTTATGCATTGTCCACAGAGAAAGCAACAATTAGTTGTAGAACATATATTTACTATTGGAGTTCTCAGAGGTAGCTATATTTAGATAATTAAGAAATCAAACTCCTCTAAATTTCTGGTGATAAATACACACTAGATACATTCATTAAATTAAAAAGGTCCAGAAAATGCTGACAGGAAGCCGCTACATTTACAGCTCACATGTGATATCAGGCCCCTCCCCTGCAATCTCTTCCTGTGAGAAACTAAATGTGAACTCTTCTAGAGAAGCAGGCCTGGGTCTACTTGGGCATTTTAGTAGCTGAAGGGGTACAAAAAATTGGGATGAACATAAAATAACTGTTTAAGACAGCTCACTTGAAAACTATATTTATTGTAGATTAAGTGAAAAAAAAGCATGGGATTTAACTGCTTGTTAAATTTCATCAACTGTCAGTGTTTTAAAATTATTTTTGTGCACACACTGGGGGACATGAGGCCGAAGATAATGAATATGGTGAACTGTCGCGTAGAGAAAACAGTCAACCCCATGAACTCATCCAGTGCTTACAGAGGAAGAAAACAGCTCCAGTAAGACATAAGGAAGGCAAGTTCAGGAGCTGCCCTGGGGTGGGGGGTCAGGAGGAAGAACTGGAGACTGGGAACTGGGGAAAGAGGGGACTTAGACTTCACTGTACACCCTTTGGTGTTATTTGCATTTCTTTTTATTATGTGCTTACATTACCACTACCAAAGCAGAGCCGAAAACCAAACGGCACCATTAAAATGATTACATATTTAAAAAATAAAATAAAATTTCATTTAAAAAATTAATTCAAAATTATAAAAAGGGGTCATGGCAGTGGGCCCAGATCCCACAGAGGGAATGGACCCTGCCATGTGGGGATTCCCCGGCCACTGTGTGCAGTGTGCCATGAAGGGCACCTCTCACCAGAAATGGGAGAGGGCACCTTCCCGCCATCAAAAAGTGCTTTTCTAACTAACACAACATTGTAAATCAGCTATACCTTAGTAAAAATAAAAAAAGGAAAGTGAAAAAGTGTTTATCTCTGTGTGTGTAAAGAGGCACATGTGTTCATGGGGAGCCTGAGTGTGTGCGCAGAGAGCATGTGCGTGTGGACAGGTGCCAGGGCAAACACTTGAGGGTGTTAGCGGGGGGTGGGCAGAGGAAGTGGTTGGCATCAGCTTGAGTCCTCATTCCTGTTGTAACTGTGACAGGAGAGAATTCAGAGTGTGACAATGTCACAGCACGGCACAAGCTGAGAAACCCTCTGGGCTTCCTCCAGGGCGGGAAGTACGGTCTAAAGCTACCTGGCCTTTGGAGGCCCAGAAGGGCCCAGAATATCTCCCAGTGAATTCAGTTGAGTAACCTAACCTCAACTCAATCAAATGAAATAGGAGTCCACCATTTGTTCAAAAACACCTCTGCAGTGTCTTTAGTTTATGGCTTCTGGATAGTGACCCTAACAGTAACAATCTCCCTTTGCGTCAGTGCCTTATTTGCAGACAGCTGCGTCTATTCCACAGCGAGCCACACTCCTAGAATTTATCTCATGGAGAGCAAGAAGTTTTTATCACAGCTGACTGCAAAAACAGTAAAACTTCATTTTGTCAAAATATACCCTAACTGTAACATTTAGATCAGGAGACAGTATTCTTACACTTTGTGTATGTATGTGTATACATATATAAAAATGGCAAAAATGCAACCATTTGTCAGGCTTATAGTGTGAAAAACAAAGACAACGCCTCTTATCCCGCCCCCCCATAAAAACCTGAGGTTAATACATAACACTGTCACTAGATAGAATTATAATTATAATTAGAACTATAATTATAATTCTATCTAGTGACAATATTCGAAAAAAAAAAAAAAGCAAAACCCGAAACCCTGCAAAAGTCTTGTTTAAAGAAAAAGATCATGTCTCTCATATATAAGAGAGATTTCATCGATTTCACTAGATATACTTATCAAGGCAAGAAAGCAAACTAGTATATTTAGATTAATTTTTTCAACACTTGTGAAACTGAAGGAGTCCACTTGAATCATGATTAACCAGTTCATCAGTTTCTCAGCTCCTTAGCATTCCAGATAAAAAATATTTTCCTGTCCTTAAGCATAATTCAAAATGCCTGTTAGCCTTCCCCACTGACTCCCACACACAGACTGACACAGATGAACCAGCTTACCACTTCCGTCCTAAGGAAAGTTCCAGCTTGGAAATGAGCAGAAGTAAAATGCCAAAAGTGGCAAGTGACTCAAAATAGCCAGCACCTACAACAGTTGCGCAAACTGCCTTTTCTCCCCCCGTCTATTATTTTCCCTGATAACAGGAGCAGTACCATAGAAGTAAGACAAAATTCCTCTTTAGAAAAGTGTCCAAACAGAAGGCTGAAATACGCTTCCTCATGTAGAAATCTGCTACATGACTATTGAGTAAGAGCCTCATTTTTGTATATTAGCATTTAATACAGTTTTCATACAGACCTACACAATATCCTAGTGAAGGCGGCATATTTCTCTGGATTAAAATCTTTGGCGGTCAGAACAATAGAAAAATGAGTCACCTGTCCAAAACAAACAAAAAAAAGTACACTCTTTAAAGACACTTTAATAGAATTAATCTTTATTACTACATCCTAACAAGCCTCTTGTATAAGACAAACCAGCATTAAAAAGAAAAGACCAAAATGTAACAAGTCCTCACTTGCCTCTTTATACTTTTATGTGTATACTATTTATAAATATATACACACATAAAAAATATTTTATGTGTATATATACATAAAAATTATATATACATATATTTAATTTCCTTTTAGTTAGAATTCTTTTCCTCAAAAACATAAAAATATTTCAAATGTCTGAAATGTGAATTTTGATTTAAAACCCTCTATCCTCATCAAAGCAGAATTAGGAATGCTATATCAGACCTACCACTTAGTGACTATTTTTCATTAATGAAATAGAAGGATGGAAAACAACATATATACGTTTCAGTAAAAATCATACAGTTCCGCAAATATTCAAGTCTCTGTAGGGTGTTATATAGGCTAAAGGGCATTGTTATAACCTTCATTTATTTATATGCCTCGATTACTAGACACACAGATTTCTGATCATCATATACCTGTTATTCCCATTAGTATCTTTTTACAATTCACACTTTCTAATTATTAATCTCTGTTTTGTCTTAAACCTCTTACAGTTTTTAAATTGTTGCCTTCCTGTTTACTTTAAATGTAATTCCTTACATTTAAACTGGTATCCTGAACATGCTTCACACCATCTGGTGACTGACTATAGAAACAGCCCCAAAATGCTAAAAGAAGTCGTCACCCGGAAGCCGACCAGGGGCTCGGCCACTCCGTACCAATATTCTTTTCTCTGAGAAACCCTGCTGGTTGTGCAGGACTAGGAAAGTCCAAAATGACCACACACTTACTGGCTTTTAGCCTGTCACCTTGATGGTGTCCATATCAAATGACACACACACACAAAGTCTACTGAACACACAAATTTCCTTAGTTATCTTCTCTATTCTTAACATCCCCTTATCAAACATAAACCAATAAAAAAGTTTTCTTAACCAGGATAATTATATCCTTCAAAATAGTTTTTAATTACAGAAAATTACTTCTTCCCACTTTTAATCAGAGTCAAGGCTTTGAAAACTCTTCTACATTTCTACTCCATCCAGTGTAACTTGGGAAAAGCTTCTCTATACCAACCACAGGTCAATCAAACAATATATATATACCAATCAACGTAATGATTGAGAGTGAAATGTGAAAGAGAACATTCCCAATTAAAATCATGTATTTAATATTTTCCCAAAACATATTACGAATGAGGAAGTCTAAAGCTAAGGGTTATTAGAATAATCTTACATCACTTAGAATATTTTTCCATTTTGTTGACCCTCCTACAGTCATACCTTTTTCAAAATGGAAGAATCTGGAACTTCAACTGTGGTGATATAAAACCATGTTCTTCTGTACTGACCAAAGACGAAGGGATGGAGCAGTTTGTTTTCATCTGTAAGGCAGCATTTTCTCAGCAGCAGATTCCTTAAAGTAGCTGTGGTGGAAGGGTAACACCACACCCACAGAACTTCTCCATTTGTGTCCTTTTCTACGGTGGAAAGATGGTCACTGTGAGAATGTCAAACAGCAGCAAGGAAGTGAATTGATTGGTTACTTATAAGCACTTCGTGGAATCAGTTTCAACACCCCATTTTACAAAGAAGCCCAGAGCATGTGAGATCCCCCACCCCCATCCCTCAGTTCTCATCTACCTCTCCTGGTCCTATTAGCTAGCTCTCCTGATTTCGAATTTAGGCCACCTGAAGAAGCTTTTCTAACAATTCATGAGTGAAAATGTAGCTTTAGAGGTTTGGTAGGGTCTTCCCTTGGAGAAGGCAATGGCAACCCACTCTAGTACTCTTGCCTGGAAAATCCCGTGGACGGAGGAGCCTGGTAGGCTGCAGTCCATGGGGTCGCTAAGAGTCGGACAAGACTGAGCAACTTCACTTTCACTTTTCACTTTCATGCATTGGAGAAGGAAATGGCAACCCATTCCAGTGTTCTTGCCTGGAGAATCCCAGGGACGGGGGAGCCTGGTGGGCTGCCGTCTATGGGGTCGCACAGAGTCGGACACGACTGAAGTGACTTAGCAGCAGCAGCAGTAGCAGCAGCAGGGTCTTCCCTATCTCCTCCCATACAAATTCTCATAAACTTATAATCACCTTACCTTACAATCTAGTTGGAAGTATGTTTAATAAATACATAGAAAGGGTTTGTTGAAAACTGAAAATTAAGAAAATGGGGAAATCTCTGTAATATCATCCTATGTACTGATAGTATGAAGTCTATATTTAAAATTTTAATAATAATGGTTTACAGTCATACATGAAGTTTCACCAAAGTCAACACCTCAGTAACAAAATAGGAGCAATTTCTAATAAAAACAACTCCAAGCAAAAAGCAGCCTAAAATTTAGAGAAACAGTAACTGAACATATATCAGTAAAAATCCAGTTTTTCATCAACAGACTTAAAAAAAAAAACTTTTATTATGAAAATGTCAAGTATAAAAAAAAAGTAGAGAATGATAAAATGAACCTCCATCACTCAGCTTCAGCAATTATCAACACCTGGTCCTCCTCCGGTCATAAGGGGAAGGAGTTCCACTCAGCCCCATTATTTTAAGCCAATCCCTTTTAAATTCATGTAAACATGAAAAATTTTTTTTTAATGAATTGAAAATGCAGCTAGTCATCTTTTTCTTTGCTGATACCAGATAAAGTCTTGGTTTAATTCAGTCTTAACTCAAAAGTACCTTCAAGGACTAAGAAGTCTTAACAACAAGGACTAACAAGTCTTAACTACAATTGCTCAGTCATGAGTGACTCTTTGGGACCCCATGGACTACACAGTCCATGGAATTCTCCAGGCCAGAATACTGGAGTGGGGATCTTTCCAACCCAAGGATCGAACCCAGGTTTCCCGCATTGCGGGCTGATTCTTTGCCAGCTGAGCCACAAGGGAAGCCCAAGAACACTGGAGTGGAAGATGTCTTAGGTACTTAGGTTTTGTTTTGAAACAGTTTTAAAATCACATTAGAAATGAACACAGGAAAAAAAAAAAAAGTGAACACAGAATCTGTTCCCAGATAAATGCACTCCTTTGAGACAGTGAAAATAATCAGCAACATTTAGTCACATTTCCACCAGTTTTGCTAAATCCAAGCAACTTACTTGTGCACTAGGGTTTAGGTATATGTGAAAATCTCTGGAGAATATTTTTGCAAAGGACAATGGCATGCAGAGAACGACAGACGTTCACCTAAACCAACCCCATGCTCACTGTCGCTGTAGGATGGACGTTGCTTCAAAAACCATTGCACAAGTCTCGGGCATGCATTTCCGGCAGCCCAAAGATCCTAACGCACTTCCTTATACATTGATTTCCTCAAAAGAAACTGGGATTCCACCCACTATGATGATATTACATGTTACATGCACGACTTCTCTCTTCGGAGGCAGGGAGTCTCCCCTGGTATGAGGTGGGGCTCTGGGGCTAGACTGCAAGGGTTCCCCTCCTGGGTCCACCACTTCCTAGTGTGCCTTCTTGCACAAATGACACCCTGGGCCTCCATCTGTTCCGTGAAGTGGGCATCAAACATTAGCCAGACCCCCTGGAGCCGAGGTGAGAATCAAAGGGGAAACAATCGATGCAGAACGCGCAACACCCCAGGCCTGCAGCAGGCCACTGCATCTGGAACAGCTCGATCACATGACTGGGGCCAGCCGGGCGCCGGGGTGGCGCCCGTCTCTGCATCGCTCAGAGGGACCCCGGCCCTGCAGCCTCACAGACGTGCGGCCTGCAAGCTGCCCTCGGCCTCACCGGGGACTCGCCTGAGCAACTCGGTCAGCTTTCATGTCCAATCTCGTCTGCAGCCCAGAGCACCCAGGAGGACTTCCCTCATAGAACTCTGGAGGTCTCCGGGGTCCCCCCGCCCTGCCTCCCAGCCCGGGCAGGCCCCAAACAAGGCCGCGGGCGCACGGGCCCAGGACTGCAAGCCCGGCCCCTGCGCCGAGGAGGTCGGGCCCACAGTCCCCAGCCCAGGCCCAACTTGGAGGGGGCCGCGCTCTCCCCACCGCTGGCGGTGCTGCAGGCCTCGGGAGCAGGGGTCGCCCCGGGCCCAGGCGGAGACGGAACTGGGTGCGGGCCTGCGGGGCAGGGTGCCTGTGTCCTCACCAATCAGCCCGACTCCGAGCATCAGCTGAGTGTCCGCAGCCTCGGTAGCAGCCATTTTCCGCCGCAGCCGCCGCCACCTCAGAGCGCAAATCCTAGCTCCCAGCCCGTAGACCCCGCCCCTCCTCCTGACCCGCCCACGCAGGAGCCCCACCCGCTCGCAGGCCCCACCCTCCAGGCCCCGCCCCTCGCCCTCATCCAGGCCCCGCCCCCTGCCCTGAAGACACCTCCTCCCTGACCCGCTCTCCCGGACTTCCTGCCTCGCCACTTACTTTCGCCCCAGGCGACTCACCCTCGAGCCCTGTCTCCTGTCTCTAATCCAGATCTTCATCCTCTGCCTCCTGAGTTCAGTTCAGTTTGGTTCAGTTGCTCAGACCTGTCTGACTCTTTGCGACCCCATAGACTGCCAGGTCTCCCTGTCCATCACCAACTCCCGGAGTTTACTCAAACTCATGTCCATTGAGTTAATGATGCCATCCAACCATCTCATCCTCTGTCGTCCGCTTCTCCCGCCTCCAGTCTTTCCTAGCATCAGGGTCTTTTCAGATGAGTCAGTTCTTCGCATCAGGTGGCCAAAGTATTGGAGTTTCAGCTTCAGCATCAGTCCTTCCAATGAATATTCAGGACTGATCTCCTTTAGGATGGACTGGTTGGATCTCCTTGCAGTCCAAGGGACTCTCAAGAGTCTTCTCCAACACCACAGTTCAAAAACATCAATTCTTTGGCGCTCAGCTTTCTTGATAGTTCAACTCTCACATCCATACATGACTACTGGAAAAACCATAGCTTTGACTAGACAGACCTTTGTTGGCAAAGCAATGTCTCTGCTTTTTTTTTTTTTTTTTTGTCTCTGCTTTTTAATATGCTGTCTAGGTTGGTCATAACTTTTCTTCCAAGGAGCAAGCATCTTTTAATTTTATAGCTGCAGTCACCATCTGCAATGATTTTGGAGCCCCCCAAAATAAAGTCTGTCACTGTTTCCCATCTATTTCCCATGAAGTGATGGGACCGGATGCCATGATCTTAGCCTCTCAGGCTTTCCTCATTCTACCTCTGCCTGCCAGTCTGGCCCCAAAGAGGTGTCGGGTTGAAGGGAAGGTCTCCCCATTCATTCATTGGCTTATTCATCCAGACATACCCCCTCCCCCCGAAAAATAATTGAGGATTTAAACTGGCTTTGGAAATGCCGGGTTGACCAAGACAGAGTATTCTAGTGGGGGACTAAAACAGCCCAGAGTGATAAACCTCTTACAGTAAAATAGTGCTGTTTGTTAAAGAGTTGAATGGACATGTGGTGATCTGAAGTGGGTTTTAAGGAAGGATTCCCTCAGGGATATTTGAACAAAGATCTGAACGATAGGAAGAAGCCAGACTATTCGGGTGGCTCCAGGATCCTTCCTTCTGGATTCTCTGTGTCTCCAAACCCAAATCACACAAAACTCATCAAGGAAGGATCCTTAGAGTCTAGTCTAAGCCTGTGCACTGGCGCTCAGTCGTGTCAGACTCTGTGCCTCTACATGGACTGCAGCCCGCCCAGCTCCTTTGTCCATGGGGTTTCCCAGGCAAGAATACTGGAGTGGGTTGCTACCATTTCCTCCTCCAGGGGATCTTCCTGACCCAGGGATCCAACTTGAGTCTTGCATCTCATGCATTGAGATGCATTGGCAGGCAGAGTCTTTATCACTTGGCACCACCTGGGAAGCCCTTGGAGTCTATAGGCAAACAATTCACTCTTCTTTTCATTTGATCTTTAAAAAAAGTTTTTAATATGAAATATTTCATACGTAAATACCAATCTAAGAAAAACTTATGACTACCACCCAGCTTAAGAAATCAAGTATTACAGGGACTTCCCTGGCGGTCCAATAGCAAAGACTCTGTGCTTCCATTGCAGGGGCCGAGGGTTCCATCCCAGGAAACTAAGATCCACATGCCGGTGAGGCCCAGTGGAAAAAAATAAACAGAAATAAAGTATTACAAATGTCCCATCACTTCATGACAAATAGATGGGGGGAAAAGTGGAAACAATGACAGATTTTCTTTTCTTGGGCTTCAAAATCAAACGTGAAAATTAGCCAATCAAAACAATAGTATATAACAGAATGCTATGAAGCTATGAAGGAAAGTGAGGTGGACATATTTGAACTAACTCATTATAATCCCATAAACTTTATCATTACAGTGCTGCTAGTTTCCCAGGAGGCTCAGTAGTAAAATATCTGCCTGGTAAAGTTCTAAGTTCTGTGTGTACTTATGTGTATATATAACGTGTATAGGATGGGAGGGATGCACATTTAAGTGCTGACAGTGGTTTCCTCAGAGGAGGAGCATGGGGGCTGTGGGGACAGTGTGAAGGAAGGTTTGGGGCTATAGACTGTAAAATAAAAATACAAATATAAATATTTAGAAATGTTGTTCAGTCACTAAGTCCTGTCCAGCTCTTTGCAATCCCATGGACTGCCGCATGCCAGGCTTCCCTTTGCTTCACTATCTCATGTCCATTTAATCAGTGATGCTATCTAAACATCTCATCCTCTGTCACCCCCTTCTCCTCTTGCCCTCAGTCTTACCCAGCATCAGGGCCTTTTCCAATGAGTCAGCTCTTTGCATCAGATAGCCAAAGTATTGGAGAAGGCAATGGCACCGTACTCCAGTACTCTTGCCTGGAGAATCCCAGGGACGGAGGAGCCTGGTGGGCTGCCATCTATGGGGTCACACAGAGTCAGACACGACTGAAGTGACTTAGCAGCAGCAGCCAAAGTGGAGCTTCAACTTATTTCCTTTAGGATTGACTGGTTTGATCACCTTGGTGTTTATGGGATTCTCAAGAGCCCTCCAGCACCATAGTTCAAAAGCATCAATTCTTCAGTGCTCAGCCTTTTTTATGGTTCAACTGTTATATCCATACATGACTACTGGAAAAATCATCAGTTCAGTTCAGTCGCTCAGTCGTGTCTGACTCCTTGCGACCCTGTGGACTGCAGCACACCAGGCTTCCCTGTCCATCACCAATTCCTGGAGTTGCACAAACTCACGTCCATCGAGTCAGTGATGCCATCCAACCATCTCAATCTCTGTTATCCCCTTCTCCACCTTATGGAAAAACCATAGCTTTGACTATATGGACTTTGGTGGGCAAAGTGATGTCTCTCTTTTTACTACACTGTCTAGGTTTGTCATAGCTTTTCATCCAAGGAGCAAGTATCTTTTAATTTTGTGGCTACAGTCACCATCCACAGTTATTTTGGAGCCCAAGAAAATAAAATCTGCCCCTGTTTCCACTTTTCCCCCATCTATTTGCCATGAAGTAATGGGACTGAATGCTATGATCTTAGTTTTTTAAATGTTGAGTTTTAAGCCAGTGTTTTCACTCTCCTCTTTCACCCTCATAAAGAAGCTCTTTAGTTCCTGTTCACTTTCTGCCATTAGAGTGATATCATCTGCTATCTGAGGTTGTTGATATTTCTCCCAAAAACCTTGATTCCAGCTTGTGATTTATCTAGCCCTACATTTTGCATGGTGTACTTTGCATATAAGTTAAATAAGCAGGGTGACAATATACAGCCTTGACGTACTCTTTTCCCAAATTTGAACCAGTCTGTTGTTTCATATCTGGTTCTAACTGTTGCTTCTTGACCTGCATACAGGTTTCTCAGGAGTCAGGGTAAGGTGTATAGTGCATAAGTATATATATTTACAAATATTTATAAATTTGTATATTTAGTACATAAAGGCTTTAAATATACTATTTGTAAGGTCTATATGTGGGTCAAGAAGCAACAGTTAGAACCCTGTGTGGAACAACTGATTGGTTCAAGATCGAGAAAGTAGTATGACAGGGTTGTCTGCTGTCACCCTGTATGTTTAACCTATATGCTGAGCACATCATGAGAAATGCTAGACTGGATGAGTTACAAGCTGGAATCAAGATAGGTGGGAGAAACATCAACAGCTTCAGATATGTGGACGATACCACTCTAATGGCAGAAAGTAAAGAGGAACTAAAGAGCCTTTTAACGAAGGTGAAGGAGAAGAGTGAAAGAACCAGCTTAAGACTAAATATTAAAGCAGCGAAGATCATGGCATTCAGCTCCGTTCAGTTCAGTTCAGTTCAGTTCAGTTCAGTTCATTCTCTCAGTCGTGTCCGACTGTTTGTGACCCCATGAATCGCAGCACACCAGGCCTCCCTGTCCATCACCAACTCCTGGAGTTCACTCAAACTCACGTCCATCAAGTCGGTGATGCCATCCAGCCATCTCATCCTCTGTCGTCCCCTTCTCCTCCTGCCCCCAATCCCTCCCAGCATCACAGTCTTTTCCAATGAGTCAACTCTTCGCATGAGGTGGCCAAAGTACTGGAGTTTCAGCTTTAGCATCATTCCTTCCAAAGAACACTCAGGACTCATCTGTTTTAGAATGAACTCCATTTTTGCATGACAAATAGAAGGAAAAAGGTGGAAATAGTGACAGATTTCTTCTTCTTGGGCTCCAAAATCACTGCAGAAGGTGACTGCAACCATGAAATCAGAAGACGATTGCTTCTTGGCAGGAAAGCGATGACAAAACTAGACAGTGTGTTGAAAAGCAGAGACATTACTCTGCTGACAAAGATCCATATAGTCAAGGCTATTCCCAGTTGTCACGTATGATTATAAGAGCTGGACTGTAAATAAGGCTGAACGCCAAAGAATTGATGCCTTCAACCTGTGGTGCTGGAGAAGACTCCTGAAAGTCCCTTGGACAGCAAGGAGATCAAATCAGTCAATCTTAAGGGAGATCAACCCTGAATATTCACTGGAAGGACAGATGCTGAAGCTGAAGCTCTAGTATTTTGGTCATCTGATTTGAACAGATAACTCATTGGAAAAGTCCCTGATGCTGGGAAAGATTAAGGGCAAAAGGAGAAGATGGTGTCAGAGGAAGAGATGGCTGAACAGCATCACAGATGCAATATACATAAACTTGGGCAAATTCTGGGAGATGATGAGGGACAGGGAGGCCTGGCGTGCTGCAGTCCAAGGGGTTGCAGAGAGTCGGCAGGACT
This sequence comes from Ovis aries, assembly GCF_016772045.2. NCBI lineage: Eukaryota > Metazoa > Chordata > Mammalia > Artiodactyla > Bovidae > Ovis > Ovis aries. The sequence goes on along the minus strand of NC_056075.1, from coordinate 38,816,210 downwards.
GGATGACTAAACAATAACAACAAAGGTCCATAACTGTAAAAATACAGGAAAAAATTCAAATGTTAGTAATAGTGGTTTTCTTTAGGTAGATAAGACTTCAGCATTTTTTTTTCTCCTCTTATTGCTTTTATTTCACAATTTAAAAAATGCTATATTTCTTTTACATCCAAGAGTTCAAATTTTTACATCTCTGAAATTGGGACACATCCTATAATTATTACTGGAAGTGTTTTTCTTCTTAATGCTATATAAAATGATATGCTTAATCATTGATGGCGTTTCTAGACTTGGTGAAACATGGTAAATAGAAAAAAAATTAAGAAAAATTGTTAAATCTGTAGACCCCAGATATCCTGTCTTTTCCACTTCACCACTTTGCTGAATCTTAAAGACACATTTATCCCAAAATACATAATAATTTTGTGTGATATTTGGGCTAACCAGTATTACCACGCTAACTGGTATGGTATTTGGGAAACCAGTTTCCATTAAATTAACAAGAATGTAGAGTCAGTAAGACTTGATTTCCTTTGCTCAGTGTGCTAGCATCTGCAAAACAGACTGTGACGTGGACTAAAGGCTGGGGAGATGGTAGAGCACAGTTCATATCTGTGACCATCTCACAACAGGCGGAAAAACAGAAGAGGGAACACATGACCAGATCTATTGCTTCTGGGCCTTCAGACCTAGAGAGGCAAACTTGTGGAAAGAAGAAAAAAGCCTCAGAGGTGGGGCAGGATGAGAGCACAGCCCTTCCTTGCCCTGTTCAGGTGGCTCTGCTGTAGGCACCTTAAGTACTTCCTCTAAGAGTGAGTTAAGGACAGCCCCCTGTGGCCAAGGCCCATCGATGTCACCTTAGTCTCTGGCACATTCCGGAGGCATTCAGAAAATAAATGAGGATGAGATGATGACAGGTAGATACTGAACCAAAGGACTGGAAGGAGATGGTTGTATATACCACCAGGAGGGAAGGGGGACAGGCTAGGGAGAGCAGAGGTTGTCTCTGCAAAGTGTGACTGGAATTTCTCCCTCCCCTTTTACTTCCTGGTGTGGTCAGACCTGCCAGACAGGTTCTCCAGAGTCGAGGGGAAGAAGCAGAGGGTGGAGAGAGGAGAGACACTCCAACTTTTGGTGATAAGACTGACTGCTGGGTGTGGCAACACAAACTTGAGTTCTAATCCTAGCTCTGCCCCTAGCAGCTGTTAAATCAATCTTCTCTGGGCATGTTTTCTTAGTGATCAAATGGGGCTAATCTTATTTTCCTCTGTGTTTGTCTTAATAAGGGTTGGACCAAGAAAAATCTTTATGCTAATGTTATAGATAAGAGTAGCCTTTTGGAGAGAATGAACTAAACTATGGTGGCCGGAGTCATGGCAGGACAGGCATTTAGATTCAATCAGTTACCAAGAAAGTTGGAGATAAATTTCTTCTCCAAGAATATGGAGGCACCAAAGACTGTTTTTCATTTAGAGGTGGTGACATTCTTTAAAAGTGCATGCGTCTGACTCTCTGAGACCCTTTGGACCGCGGTCCACCAGACTCCTCTGTCCATGGGATTCTCCAGGCAAGAATACTGGAGTGGGTTGCCATGTCCTTCTCCAGGGGATCTTCCCAACCCGAGGATTGAACCCATGTCTCTTGTGCCTCCTGCATTGGCAGACGGGTTCTTTATCACTAGTGCCACCTGGGAAGCCTGTAATCTGAAATAAATCACTATTGAATTGGCATCTGCCCATTCCACTGAAATATTTCATCATATAAATAATTCCCACATCTCTCCTTTATAATAAACTAATGATGGCACCCCGATGTGGAGAGCATCTCCAAGACCACCCCAGGTTCAGTGACGTGTGGGGGCTCACAGGATGCAGCACATAGCTGTCCTCATGGCTGTAACTTATTATAGCTGGAGGATACAAGCCAGACAGCAAAGGGGAAAGGCACGGGGTGATAGTTGGAGGAGACCAGGTCCAGGCTTCCAAGAATCATCTCCTAGTGGAGTCACATACGATGCACTTGGTTTCTCCAATGACACATAGTGAGAGCACATGTGAAATGCTGTGCATAGGGGAAGCTCATTAGAGACGCGCAATTTTTATTGAGGGCTGGTCAAAGAGGCACTTCCTGCTCAACGCATACCAAAATTCCAGCCTCTCACAAGGAAACAGGTGTTCAACATGAGCCCCACTTCGTGTATGAATAGTTCAGGTGCAGACAGTCATTCTTATCAATTCTGGGAATGGTAGGAGCAACCCGCAAATCCGACTTCCCAGACACCGGCCCCGGACCTAAGCTTCTCAGCAGGCTTCTCTAAGGATGGCGTTCTCTGGCCTGCTACGTCTGGTTTGCACAGCCTGCTTATCCCTTGCTCCTTAGGAAAAGAGTAAGAAATCACTGGCATCGATATGGGTTTGGAAAATGCCCAAACTGTCTGAGCGTGTGGATAAGGGACCCAGTGTTTTCCACAAATGTTCCAATGCCCGGGTCCCTGTATGCCAAGTGTGGCACTTTTCATCTGTTTCAAGAATTGGATTTAAGCAGCAATTAGGCACCATGTCCGGAGAAAGCAATGGCAACCCACTCCAGTACTCTTGCCTGGAAAATCCCGTGGATGGAGGAGCCTGGTGGGCTGCAGTCCATGGGGTCGTGAAGAGGTGAACACGACTGAGTGACTTCACTTTCACTTTTCACTTTCACGCATTGGAAAAGGAAATGGCAACCCACTCCAGTGTTCTCGCCTGGAGAATCCCAGGGACTGGGGAGCCTGGTGGGCTGCCATCTATGGGGTCACACAGATTCTGACACGACTGAAGTGACTTAGCAGCAGCAGGCACCATGGCAGCCAAGAACTTCTTTGGCGGGGTGGCAGCTCTTTTAAGGGATTCCAGGCCTGCCTGGGGACTGGAAAGTCACCTCTGGAAGGGGGTTCCGTCAACTGTCCCGACACTGTCTTGATGATTAACTTGCTTCCAGCCTATTCGAGGCTTCCAGAACATCACCAAGAGGACGTCATTCTTGTACTCGCCAAGGTTTCAGGATGCTTCTATTGGAAACTGACTAGAACCTAGGCCCCAAGAAGCCCAGCTTTGGAGCTGTGCCACATTAAAAGAAACAGTTCATAAGGAAAATGCAGTTAAAATGAAGTCTGATCTTTATTTGCATTTTTCAAAGAACATTAAAGACCACAGATTTGTTACCTACAGTGATACTTCTTAAAAATGTATTTCTGCTCATATTTTTAAAACATTTTATTTTATAATTTTTAATTTAAAAAAGTTTTTGGTGCTGAAACCTGAGATAAGTGTTTTGTTTTAGAACAGTTTTCGATTTCCAGAAAAGTTGCACCAATAATACTGAGATTAGTATATGCGTGCATGGTAGTGAGCATGCTCAGTCTTGCCCGACTCTTTGGGACCTCATGGACTGTAGCCCACCAGGCTCCTCTGTCCATGGGATTCTCCAAGCAAGAGTGCTGGAGTGGGTTGCCTTGCTCTCCTCCAGGGGATCTTCCCAACCCAGAGATTGAATCCCAGTTTCTGGCATTACAGGTGGCTTCTTTACCGCCAAGCCACTGGGGAAGCCCCAGATTGTATATTCCTCACCCGATTTCTCCTATCATTAACATCTTATATCACAATAGTAGATTTGTCATACCTAAAAAATGAACTAAAAAGGAACCAATGTTGATACATTAGTAACTGAAGTCCATATTTAATCCAGATTTCCATAATTTTTACCTAATTCTTTTTGTTTCAGGTTTCTAGTGAGGAAAACCTATTTAGTCAACATATGTCCTTAGGGTTCTCTTGGCTCTACTTTCCTTGTTTTTGATCACCTTAACAGTTTTCAGGAGGAAACTGCCCTTTGGTTAGGGGTTGTCTGATATTTTTCTCATGATAAGGCTGGGTTTTGCATTTAGGAGGACCGCAGAGGTCAAGTGCAGGTCTCATCACAAGAAACCTTGCTCACCTGGCTGAGGTTGTGTTTGTTGTAAAGCCACTCCCCTCCCCCTTATCTGTACTGTTCTCCTTGGATAGAAGTCACTATGTACCACCCATACCTCAAGAGTGGAGGGTTAGGCTCCACTCTCTTGAGGGCAAAAATATCTATATAAATTATGTAGAATTCTCCTTGGGAAACCTCTCTATTCACTTGCATCTATTTATTTATTCAATCATCTATTTGTGTTGGTAATGACTGGTATTTTGGGAAACTATCTCTCATTCATCTGGCACGGGTTCTCCTATCTCTTTCTACTCTTCCTTATAAATAACTTTTTCCATTATTTTCATTTTTCTCTTCTTTCCTTTTCACTTCCGTTAACCTGTTTTCCCACCCCCTTTCCCACGCCCTCTGTCTCTTATCTCATCCCTTTCCTTGAATCTCCTACCCTATTCCTCCAGTTGTCCTCCCGATTGGTCGATTGGTTACTCCGCATACCAAATAAAGTATTTAGAAAATAAAGTATAAATAAAATAAAATATCTAGAAAACAGGGGGAAGGGAAGCAGGGAATGCTCATTAGTCAACATCAGAATAGCTTAGCAGTCGAGGGGGCAGAAAGAGGCTGTGACTATTTCACGCACTGATAATTTTACCCATCTTGTATGCATATATGTGGAAATGGTTTCTAGAGAGCTTGTGTCGGGGGTGGTATTGAGAACCATACATGTAGTATCTTACTCAACCTCACAACAACCTCATCATGCTTATTTCAGAGCTGATAAATCTGAGACTCAGAGAGAGTACCTGCTCAATGCCAAGTTAAGAGGCAAAGTGGGGGTTTTAAGTCACAATTGACTCCAAATCGGGTATGCTCATAGGAAGAACTGAGATGTATTTATAATCCTGGCTCCCTAGGAAATGAAACATACCTCTACTTCTAAAAACACCAATGTGGAGTACAGAAACATGTTCACAGTCTCAGAGAGTCTCAGCTCTCACGAGGCCTTGGCTCTGTCTGAATTTGTAGGTACACCTTAATTACAGTTTTGCCCTTTTCCTCCATGGAGCTGGTACCTCGGTTTTCACCTCCTGCAAAGCAGACTGCAGAGTGTTTTAGTCTTTTTTCCTCTGTGAGTTACTGTGGAGAAAACCGTTAAGGTCTCTGGATTCGTTTTCTCTTGCTGTGTCACAGGTAACCACAAAGAGCGGCTTAAAGCAATACTCACTGCTTAGCTCCCAGTTCTGTAGATTTGTGTGACAGCTCTCTGTTCAGGGACTTGATGGCCAGGCTGCCTTCCTTTCTGGAGGCTTCGGGGAAGAATCGGCTTCCAAGCTCATCCAAGTTGTTGACAGAATTCAGTTCCTCGCAGACTAAGGCCTCTGTTCACAGGGTGACTTTTGCCTGGGAGATGCTCTCAGCTTCTAGACCGCCCTCCACTCCCTGCCAACAGTCTTTCTTCATGTAGCTCCCTCCAGATACTCTCATGCTTTGAATCTCTTCCCTCCTCTGCCTCTGACTTGGGACCCAGATTTAAAGGGCTCATGTGATTGGTTAGGCCCACCCAAATAATGAACCCGCCTTCCCCACCCACCCACCCCTTTTTCTTTGACCACACCATGTAGCAGGCAGGATATTTCCCCAACTAGGGATCAAGTCTGGGCCCTCTGCAGTGGAAGCACGGAGTCCTATCCACTGGGCCACCAGGGAAGTCCCAGCCTCCCGTTCTTAAAGTCAGTTGTGACACATAATATAACCTAAAAAAAAAAGTGAAAATGTTAGTCTCTCAGTCTGACTCTTTACGAACCCATGGACTGTAGCCCACCTGGCTCCTTCATCCATAGGATTTTCCCGGCAAGAATACTGAAGTGGGTAGCCGTTCCCTTCTCCAGGGGATCTCTCCAACCCAGGGATCAAACCTGGGTCTCTTGTATTGCAGGCAGAGTCTTCACCATCTGAGTCACCAGGGAAGCACAGCAGTAATACCCCATCACATTTCCAGTCTTAGGTATTAAACAGGCTGTAAACCACATCTTACAAGTCTGTCTACCACAGCCTCCATTGCTTCATTTATTTACACATCTCATAGTTAGGGAATGCCTGCCCTGTGCCAGGCATAGTTCTAGGAGTTGGAGGGAGATACAATGGTGAACAAGACAAACCTGACCTCTTAAAGCTTACTATGTAGCATGGTAAGACAGATAGTAACCAAGGAAACAAACAAAAAAAACCTCCCTGTTAGCGCTGAATGCTCTGCGGAGAATTAAAATGGGCTGGTCTTTAGGAAAGGGCTCTCCGTGGAGGGACTGTTTTAGCTGCTCCGTGAGAAGATAATATAACGAAAAGGTCCACGTGAAGATAATCTAACATCCACAAACCCGAGATGAAAGTCTGCACATTCCAGGGTTCCTTCTAATCATGTTTAACACGCTTCACAGAGAAGCCTTGTTTTAAACCACACCCAAAACCACTATGCACAGTGTCTTACTCATTCTGCTTCCTTGGCTGTAGTTGGTCTGTGCAGCTTTGAGCGTAATCTCCCAAGTTCCCCAGCAGTAGCTGGGTTCCATGGCATGCCAACCTTGGCCTGTGTGAGCATGTATTCCTTGTCCCGTAAACAAGCCCCTGTTTCTCCCTTCAGCTTTCTTCTACAGGCAAGCAGTATCAAGCAGTATCTTTTAAAAAAATTCTTGTTAAATTAATTAACTGTTTTACTTTGGCTGTGCTGGGTCTTCGCTGCTCCAAGGGCCTTTCTCTAGTCACAGAAAGCGGGGACTACTCTTTGTTTCTGAGTGTGGGCTTCTCATTGTGGTGGCTTCTCTTGCTGTGGAGCACGGGCTCTAGGGCACACAGGCTCTGGTGCACAGGCTCAGCAGTTGTGGAGCACAGACTTAGTTGCTCCTCAGCCTGTGAGATCTTCCTGGACCAGGGATCAAACTTGTGTCTCCTGCGTTGACTGGCAGGCGAGTTCTTTACCACTGAGCCACCAGGGAAGCCCCAAGGCAAGCGGAATGTTAATTGAAGACTCCTGAGTGTAAGATGCATGTTTCCCAATCAGTAATTATATATCACCAGGACATGTTTCTGCTAAAAAATATACTCGACTGAATCTGCATTTCAAGTTCCTGCTTTAAGTTTGCAGAATCCAAACTTTCAGTGAGGTGAGAACTTCCTGGCATAACCACAGTGCACTCCACGTGTGCCCTGGGCACACCACTGTTTAAAGGCTTCCCAACCCCAGCTGGACATTTTCAAGGTGAGAAACGCCAGGCTGTGAGGTTTTGGACTAGTTTATTTTCATAAAGCTTCGGTGCCACTGATGTGCTCTGAAATACACACCAAACACTTCCTGGGTGTGACCATGAGCCAGGCACCATCCAGATACAAAGATGAACGGTACCAGTCACTACCTTCAAGGGACTTCCAGGGTGACACAGGAGAAATGTGCAGATGGGCAATTATAATATAGAAGGCTTGCTTTGACCAACTGTCATTTATGCAAATGACTTTGACTTACTGAGTGTTTACTCTGCGTCAGGTACTGCTACCGGTGCTACAGAGATAGCAGTTGGACAAAACAGACATAAATCCCTCCCCTCATCAAGCTTATATTCTAGGAAATTCCCTGATGGTCCAGTGGTTAAGACTCCTTGTTCTCACTGCTGAAGGCCTGGAATTGATCCCTTGTCAGGGAACTAAAAGTCCCACAGGCCACATGGCACAGTCAAACAAGCAAATAAACAAAAAACTTACCTTTTGGAGGGGCAGACAGTAAAGAAATAAACTCATAAAATATATCAGGGGTCAAATGGTGATAAATAAATATTATGGAGGAAATGAAAGGCTAGAAGGGTGCTAAGAAGTATAGAAAGAAGGGAGGCTATTATTACTTTAAAGAGGTGAGATAAGACATTGCTGAAAAGGTGACATTGGCATGATGTGAGGGGGACGAGGGAAGAGAAGGGGCTGTGTTGGGTCTTGCAGGTCATTATAAGGACTGACTTTCACAGAGTGATCTGGGGGCCACAAGAGGGTCTTGATTAGGAGACTGACACGATCACCTCACTTTTGTTTTGAAAAGGATCCCCCTCCTTGCTATGTGGAGAAAAACAGGTGAAAAGAGAAAGACAAGCTAGCTGGTTATTGTACACTCTAGCTGAGAAGTGATGGTGACTCAGACCATCATTGGATAGCCGTGGAAGTGGTGTATGTGGGATTTGTTGATGGGCTGATTGGACATGGGGAAATGACAGAGAAAAGCGGAGTCAAGGATGTCTTTAATATTTTTGTGGCTTAGGCAACCAGGAAAACAGGGTTGTAATTATTCTCTGGGGGATGGTGAGAAGAAGAGCAGGATGGAGCCAGAGAGATCTGGCATCTGGTTTGGGGCAGGCTGGGTGTACGTTGCATGTCAGACATTTAATGGATGTGTCAAATAGACATCTGGGTGTGAGCTGGGCTTTCAGGAAAAGAGGTCAAGTGCTGGTGATACAGTTTTGTAACTTGACAGCACAGATGTGATTTGTAAAACTATGAGCTAGTATTTTTGGATGTCTTTGCTGTCAGCGTCTTTGCTGCAAGCATTTTCGCTGCAAATTGGCCATAAGACAATTTTGCCATGAAGGATATACTAACCGGTTGACAGTTTGGTTTCAATAAGCTGAAAAGTATTAGCATTTCTTCTAGTCAGTGACATTATGGATGTCTTTATTGAGCTACCAGGTGATGTCTCTCCTTTACTTTTTGTTCTTTTAGCTTTTTCCCTCCCATTGTTTTATCTTTTACAGCAAAATTGCCTCTGGCCAATCAGTTACGAGGTAAAAATATTTGGGGCAAAAATGCTTGTGGCAAAGATGCTTACAGCAAAAGCATCTAGAACCATGAGCTAGAACCAAAAGATGAGGGCAGTTAGAGGAGGAACAAGGTCCAGGAACTGACCTCCGGAACTTTTCAACCTTACAAGTCAGAGGGACGAGGAACAGACGGAGAGGTGAGAAGAAAATCAGGAAAGGAGGATCCTGGAAGTCAAGTGGAGAAAGTGTTTCAGGGAAGATACAGCGATCATCTCTGTGTATGAGAGGAGATGGAATCCAACACATTGGTAGGTAAGGGCTGACCCTAGATAGGAGCATCAATGAATGGTAATAGGAGGGAAGGCAGAGAGTCTGAGCATAGATGAAAGTGGGCAGCAGATGGCACAGTGCCAGACTTCTCTAATTTCTCCTCTGTTTTCTCTCAGCCATCAGTGGAAAGTAGAGAAAGGAGGGCCTGGAGGTTAGAGAGAGGGAAACGTATGAACTGGTCACCTAGGAGAGTGAGAGCAAGGCCGAGAGAAGTGCAGTAGGATGGGTGAGCAGCTGCATGGCGCTTGTTGAAGCTTGTGGTTGTGAATTTGAAGTGAGATTTCTCGATGTGGCTGTGCTTTCGTCTCCAGTCATATGAGGCTGCAGGCAGGAGTAGGTAGAGGGTTGGATTGGCCAGAGTTTGGGGTAAAATAGAGAACTGAGCAGACAATAACTAAATGATGGAGTCCATGTTAGGCCTGGAGGGACTTCCATGGTGGTCCAGGGGCTAAAACTCCATGCTCAATGCAGGGGGCCTGGGTTTGATCCCTGGTCAGGGCACTGGATCTCACATGCTGCAAGCAGGGATCCTGCATGCTGCACTGAAGACTGAGGACCCAACATGCTGTAGCTGTAGCTGAGACCAGGTGCAGCCAAAATAAATACATAAAAAAGAAGGAAAAAGTTGCGTCTGGAGGAAACAGAGAACATGGGGGATGAGAGCAGAGAAAAGAGGTACACTGGATGAGTGGATTGCAAATAAATCCCAGTCAAGCAGCAGGGTTGTTCCAGTTGGGATCTGATAGAATTAACCACAGCAGGGGGTGGTCAGAAAGTAAGATGCTTGAAATCTAGATTTGGGAACTGAGATAGTTAGTATGACAAGATCTGGATAGAGGTCAGCATACTACGGCCTTGCAGGTTAAATCTGGGCCTGTAGCCTGTTTTTATATAACCTTGAGATAAGAATGGTTTTTCACATTAAAAAAAAAGAATATTATCCTTTTAGCAAGAACAGTTGCTCCAAGAATTGAAGGTATTTCATGGCCCACAAAACCTAAAATAATTACTACCTGGCCCTTTATAGAAAGAGTGCTGACTCTTGGTCCAGACTCTAGGGTATCAATGGCTGTGTGAGTGGCTGAGGTCAGGCAGAGGACACAATGGTGAAGGCCAGGTGGCCAGGATATCTGCCAGGATCAATTACTTGGGTACAGAGCCCACCAATCATTATAATGGTGGTGTTGGAGAGAGTGACAGGGAACCAGAACTAACAGCCAAGGAATGAGAGGGTGTGACCTGGGATTGGTAGATGACTGAAGAGAAAGGGCCACAGCATGGAGGAATCAAACATGGCCTAGACTGATGATGTGAGCATCAGAAGTGAGAATTTAAGGGAAGAGAAAGAGAGAGGAAGAGATAGAGAAAGCATGCTCTGGGATGGAAGGAGTTAGTGGGTTAAAACTAGTTGGTCACGGATCCACCTCCCCGTGCCAGTGGTTTGATGGAGAAACTCTAAAATTTATTATGTTCATCAGTACAAATACCTTCATTATAGCATTCTTGTAAACAATGAATGTGAAAGTGTAAACTGTGAAACAGGATACTTGTTTTAAAGCTGTGAAGTATTATGTTGCAAATATGTATAATGTAGTACTTCAGTTGTACCCTCAACAACCGTTGTCTTTTTTTTTTTTTTAGAACCTTATTTATTCCACTCAAGTCAGAAAAATCCTACAAAACACTGTATTAGAGAAAGTATCCAGTCATATACAGTATAAACGTAGCTTGATTAGGGGGAAAAAAAAACTTCATCAGCCTGATTACATCCTTTTGCCACTTCCTGAGTGGCTTTTAGCATTATTCAGGTTGCCTGTTTTCCACTAAGTGAGCATTAATCAACAGCAAGTAATTATGCTTTTCTCCAGGCCCAGAATAGATCCCATCTTGTCCCTCTTTGTGTACTAGTCTATTTTCACCAGTGAATCATCATCTGTATGAAAGGAGGCATCGTGCTTATTTTTATCCCCAGCATCTTACATTATGGCTGTTAGCTGGTACTGAATACCTGTTAGTTGAGTTTAACAGGTAAATTTATCCTGGAAATTGACATTATACCTTTACTCATTCAAAAATATGGTAACAGACTCTAAATACTTTTCATGCACCTAAATGGTCCTTTGGTATTGCTGCTGCTGCTACTTAGTTGCTTGTCATATAAGACTCTGTGTGACCCTATGGACTGCAGACCACCAGGCCCCTCTGTCCATGGGATTCTCCAGGCAAGAGTACTGGAGTGGGTTGCTGTGCCCCCCTTCAGGGAATCTTCTAGACCCAGGGATTGAACCGGGTTCTCCAGCATTACAGGCAGATTCTTTACCACTGAGCCACCAGGGAAGCCCCATTTGGTGTTGATATATTACCAAATGCTTCAAATGCAGTCTTCCCTTGGTATCTACAGGGGATTGGTTCCAGTTCCCACCACATATTAAAATGTGCAATACTCAAGTCTTTTGGCATAGTATTTGCAGGCAACCCTATCACATTCTCCTATATAATTTAAATAATCTCTAGATTACATATAACTCTCAATGCAGTGTGAGTGCTAAGTTGCTTCAGTCGTGTCTGACTCTTTGCAACTCTATGGACTGCAGCCCATCAGGCTCCTCTGTCCATGGGATTCTCCAGGCAAGAACACTGGAGTGGATTGCCATGCCCTCCTCCAGGGGACCTTCCCAACCCAGGGATTGAACCCATGTCTCCTATGTCTACCTGCATTGGCCGGCAGGTTCTTTACCACCTGGGAAAAAGCCCTAATGTGGTGTTGCTGCTGCTAAGTCGCTTCAGTCGTGTCTGATTCTGTGCGACCCCATACACAGCAGCCCACCAGGCTCCCCCATCTCTGGGATTCTCCAGGCAAGAACACTGGAGTGGGTTGCCATTTCCTTCTCCAATGCATGAAGTGAAACGTGAAAGTGAAGTTGCTCAGTCAAGTCCAACTCTCAGCAACCCCATGGACTGCAGCCTACCAGGCTCCTCCATCCGTGGGATTTTTCCAGGCAAGAGTACTGGAGTGGGGTGTCATTGTCTTCTCTATAATGCGGTGTAAACCTATGTAAATAGTTGCCAGTAACAAATTCAAATTAGGTTTTTTGAAATTTCTGGAACTTTTTCCCCAAATATTTTCTTTCTTTCTTTCTATCTGTTGCTCTCTCTTTTGAGGCTTTTTTTTTTTTTTTTTTTTTGGCTGTGGGATCTTAGTTCCCCAGCCAGCGATTGAACCTGGACTCTCAGCAGTGAAAGTGCAGAGTCCTACCCATTGGGCCTTCAGGGAATTCCCTTCTGAATATTTCTGATGCACGTCTAGTTGAATCTGGGGATGCAGAACTCCACAGGTGTGGGCGCAGAGGGTTGACTGTACTTTTAAAATAACTTCAAAGAGAAAAGGATGAAGATGTAGAAACATTGGATTTCATTTTACCTCCCAATTTTCTAGTATTTTTGTTTCAGGTCTACCAAATAATGAGCAATAATCAATAATGATTTTACCATTTTCTTTGAGATATGACAATGGAAAGTTAAGAATGTTGGAAAGCTTTTTTGATACTTAGGTCAGGTTTCTTTTTATTTTATTCTGTTATGTACCTCTCTGGTCTACTGAAAAAGTTTTCTATCTACAGCATTTAAAAGCTATATTTGATCTTATGTTTAGCTATTTTGACGTAAGTATTTTATACACAAATAAGCCTCTTGATCTTGTCCTATTAAACAGTTCCCATGGCTTTTTAATACCTATTGCTCAACTCTGCTCTTAGTTTTTGAGGTGTAAGCTCAGGGTGATCTAATCATTTGGAAGAAGAACTCTCTGAAATGAATTTTAAAGTACATTTTTTTTTTTTTTAGAATTTGTGATTTATTTTCTGTCTATGTCTGCATTTCCCAAATATTCTTTCTAGTGATAAACAGAAAAACCTCTTTGCTGAGGCAGAAGGAATGAGGGGGAAATGCTTTTTGTGTGTATATACTGTAGTTTTCTCATTCGTTAATGTGGTACTCTCATTAATTCACACATCCCATCTATTATTGTGGTGGTGAGTTTAGTCACTAATTCTGTGTCCGACTCTTGCGACCCCATGGCCTGCAGCCTGCCAGGTGCCTCTGTTCATGGGATTTCTCAGGCAAGAATATTGGAATGATTTGCTATTTCCTTCTCCAGGTGGTCTTCTCCACCCAGGAATTAAACCCACATCTCCTGCATTACAGGTGGTCTCCTCTATTGTAGGCAGATTCTTTACCACTCATTATTACAGAATGTGTAATAAATTTGCAACAATTTATTCTACTGCTGCTTTCTGAATTTTTCTTCTGAACTGATTTTAATTTTTTTGGTCAAGCTGCAGGGCATGCAGGATCTTCTGTTTCCTTGACCAGGGATGGAACCCATGCCCTGGCAGTGGAAGTGCATAGTCTTAACTGTTGGACCACTGCCAGGCAAGTCCCAGAACTCATTTTGAATAATTAGATTAAGTTTAAATGGCTTTCAAGTTCTAGGTATAATGTTTGAACATTAAAGTTGTTCATTAAAAATAGAAGACCTGTAGCAAACGGCCTGTTACAGAATTTTTTCATTAACACTTTTCTTAGGTTTGTGTGCAGTATATGCTCAAAATAAAGGCCACGACAGTCCCATGTATTTTCAAATATTTTGAGGGTCTGGTCTGCTGCATGTCTTTTCTCCCCACGCTAGATTGCTGTCTCCAGTATATCGCCAACCTTCAGGTCTTGGCTCAAAACGAGCTTTTTCTGAGGGCCCAGGCACTCTCTGTGTCACCAACTTTAGGGTTTTATCTAGATGTGAAAAAAACCTGCTTGGTTGTTTAGTTACTTACTGCAACTCTCCTCCCCAGGCTAGTCCGTCATGTGACAGGTCTCCACTAGAGGTGAAAATCCTTGGCCTAATGATATGTTCTCAATGCATTTGTGTTAAGCGAATAAATTCGGTATTTTAACTCAGCCAAGCCAGTATCCTTGTCTGGAGAATTCCAGGGAGGGAAGCCTGACGGGCTACAGTCCATGGGGTCGAAGAGAGTCGGACAGGACTGAGCGACTAATTTTCACTTTCAAGTCAGATCATTCTCTTCCCTAGGCGAATGAAACTCCACTACTTTGGCCATCTGATGCCAAGAACTGACTTATTGGGAAAGACCCTGATGCTGGGAAAGATTGAAGGCGGGAGAAGGGGACGACAGACGAGATGGTTGGACGGCATCACCGACTCGATGGAGATGAGTTTGAGCAAGCTCCAGGGAGTTGGTGATGGACAGGGAGACCTGGCGTGCTGCAGTCCATGGGCTCGCAAACAGTCGGACACGACTCAGCTGACTGAACGGAACCGAACTAAGGCGAATGAGACCGATTTTAACTTTGTAGGACTCCGCACAAATCTTATTAGAGGAAGACTGCGCTTTCTCGCCAGACCGTAGTTCTGACCCAAACTGCATCTTTTTCACCCCTATTCTCACTCGAGGAGCTAGGGGCCTGAGAACCCTCTCCCCAACGTTCGTCTCGCAGGAACCAGAGGTGGAACCCGAGCGCCCGTCTGCCGCGCACAGCCGCCACGTCAGCCGGCGCGCATGACGCCAACGCGCTTGCGCGCGGGAGGGGCGGGGCGCGCCCGGAGGCCCGCCCCCTACATCCGGGGCCTAAGCGGCGGCGGCGGCGCCGCCGCGCAGGGCGGGTCACGTGGCTCTTTCCTTTCCGTCTCTGGCCGGCTGGGCGCGGGCGACTGCTGGCGAGGCGCGTGGAGCCTCGCGCTGGTTCCCCTTCGTCTCCTCTCCCGGCCCGGGACCGCGAGGATTCGCTGACGCCGGGTGAACTGAGCCTGCCGCCAAGATGCCGGCCTATTTCCAGAGGCCGGAAAATGCCCTCAAGCGCGCCAACGGTGAGGAGGGGATCGGAGCGCGCCGGACTGGGGCGGCCCGAGGCCTCGGAGGTCGAGGGGGCCCGGGCCTGGTGCGCGGTGTGCGGCCGCCCGACTGTGGCTGCACGGGAGGCCCCTGCGGCCTGCCCGCCGCCGACCCTACCCAGGGTTGGGTATGGTATCCCTTCTCGCCCCAACCGACATGGGAGGTAGAGCCGGGAGGGTGGGAGGCACGGAGCCGGGAACCGTCTCTCTGCAGGGCTCGCTTTCCTCCCGCCGCCTCCCGGTGAGTCTCGGAGGCAGGGTGGCGGCGTCGCGGCTCCGGAGACAGGCCGACCCGGGCCAGAGCTCCTCTCTCTCCCTGTCTCGGCTGGGCACCCCCTCACTCCAGACCACGGGTCCTTGTGCGATTCGGCCCCGCGCCCCCGGCCGCCATCTGGGAGTGTCGGGGAGGAGGAAACATGGCTCCCTCCCGGGGACAATGCACGCGAGAACCTCGGCTCCACCTCCCGCCGGGCCGGGAGGCCTGGCAGGCCCACCTCCGGGCTCTCCTGCGGACGCCTTCGCGCCCCCGAATCCAGCGCCGCTCTTTGCCGGCCCAGGGTCCACTTCCCCTTCCGACCCCTCTTCTCCGCTTCGGGGACTCTGACCCCTTTAACTCGTTCCCTATTTTTTTTTTTTTTTCTTTTGGCATTGATTATTGGCAGCTGCGAAGCCTACTCCGAGTCACAAGGAAGTTGGGACAGAGTTAATACTATAAGAGGGACTTGAAGTTTCTCTCAAATATTAGGAAAGTGAGGCCTAGGGAGACTGGTTTGCCCAAGGTCACTCTGGGAGTGAGTTGTTGAGCTAGAAGCCTAACACCAAGGTCTCTGAACTTCAACATCCATCGTGATTCTCCCCCCCCCCCCCCCCCCCCCCAACTATTGCGCTGCTGCTTGCGATTATTTCCATATGTGTGCTTGAGTCGGCGGCACTGTTGGGAAAACGTGTGTGTCCTGATTTGTTCAAGAGGCATTTATTACGTTGTCATTACAGGGGGTGCAAATGTATTCTCTGGTCTTTCAATAGATTCTTATTTAGGGTTTGTAAGTGTTAAGAGTGTCCATTGCTCTTTAATTTTCACGCTTCCTCAAGCCAAACGAGTTTTGGGTCTTACCCCTGTTGTGGATCGATGTACCGTGTCTGTTAACTCTTTTATACTTATGAAGCTTATTTTGTTAGTTCGTTTGAAAATCCTCTTAGGAAAAGGTCAGTTTCAGTCAATGCGTACAATTGGTACTACTGATAATCTGTCAGGGCCAGAGAGCTGTTTGTCCTATGCGTGTTACTTTTACTGTAAGTTAACAATTTCGGGGAATAAGTAACCGTCTGCGGAATAGGATAATGCCACATTCTGTGGAATAGAGTAACTGTTCTAAAAAACAATGGAAACTACAACTTTGATCTAATCACTCACTCTGATCCTCCATGTTAATAGTTTGAACAGGCAGGAAGTTTACACATGCTGATTAATTTATAGGAAAGAAAATAAGATTGAGATGGAAATTTAACCCTACAAAATAAACCAGCAAATTTAGGGAAAGCATTATTTCTCAAATGTTTTGAAACTTAAGAGAATTATATATTGTGGTATACAAATGGCTTGGGTGAAATTATTACTGTAGATCTGTTTTATAGCCCTTTGAATGCTTTACCAACACATTTTTTCCCATGTTAATTGGCTGAAGCCCTGTAATCTTCATGGCCTAAATACTACATATTGATGTGTTCAAGCCTTGTATCCTTCACTCCTCCCCTTTGAATCTATATGAACTTAATATTTCAGTAACTTGTATGTTAACATCTTAAATCTTTTCTCACAATTTCTAAGTTGAAATAGATTTGATTCATGAAGAGCAATGTATGAAAATGTCAGAAATTCAGGTAGGCAAGATGAGAAACACAT
The DNA here is from genome assembly GCF_016772045.2 of Ovis aries. NCBI lineage: Eukaryota > Metazoa > Chordata > Mammalia > Artiodactyla > Bovidae > Ovis > Ovis aries. Next base: position 38,799,337 of record NC_056075.1, on the reverse strand, counting down.
GGGGATGGGGACTTGAATTTGTTAGTGTAGTTTTTGTAAAAGGCCTTTTAAAAAGCTGTTAGATGAGTGCTGGTATGGTAGAGATGCCTTCCCTTTCAAGTAGTATAATTTCTGTCCCTTTCATCTTAGATCCTGTCTTAGTATCAATGAGCAGAATGTGGATGGCATATGACACTGTTGACAAAATTTTATGAATAGGGTAATCAGAGCACATTTTATTTTTAATGGAAATAATCTCATTACATTTGTAATATCAAATCAAATCACATTTAGATCTCATCCATTTGAGTATCCTAATAAGATGTGAATAAATTTAGGTGTAGAATGGTTTATCAGAGCAATAGTTTTGGAAGCAGTTGGAAAACAAGCATTCTGGAAAATGAGACCGAGTCGCAGCAGTTACTGGCAAGAAATTTGCATACCCCAGAGTCATTCAGAAAAAGCCCCTTTTCCAGTTCATATTGATGATAGTGCCAGTTCAGTTGCTTCTGACTGTATAACGGCCATTTAACTTACACTCTACAACCATTGTCTTAAAAATAAAGTTGTTATTAAACCCACAAATTATGTAACATTATAGCTTATCTACTTGGTCTGTTACACAAATAAACTAGTAAAATTGAAGGGCTGACCTAAACTTTACTATAGGTAGATACATGGATCACTCACTGTGTCATTAAGAATGCCTACCCTCCTAGGAATAGTTTGTAATTCCAGATTTTATTTTTAAGACGATATCAATCTGGAAATGAACGTTTCTTTAAAGATTGCAGTATAGCTTTTAGTGTGTGATAGTTTTCTATCGCATAGCCTCAAAAACTTGTTTTTTTCCCCTAAGTAGATGATTGATTTGGAATTCGAAAGTATTGAATTTGGAATCTTGACTAGCTGTTGAGGAAATGAAAAGTACTTTCAGTTTTATCACTAAACAAGGCTTACTATTTTTTTAAGTGACATTGTTACCACAGTCATTTAAAAATAAGAGATTGGGAATTATTTTTTGATAGTTTGTTATTTTGTTACCACATCATACTGGGGCCAGCTCTTAAATTTAACTCTTGGTGCCTATTTTGCAACATATTGACAGTGCTTATATACAGTAGTATGGGATTTAAATCCTCAATGTAAAAGTGGGAATTGGATAAGTGATTTTGGTGGGCTGCTGTGATATCCTTAATGTAAAGGATAAACGTAAAAACATTTACTCCCCAATTTTTGGCTGATAGAAGCTGTTTCTGTTAAATAGTTTTGAAAAAAATACTAAAATATTGTTGAATGTTAAAATAACGATGTGTGCGTGCTCCAGGAAGATGATGAGTAGGTCGTTCCCTTGAAACAGAAAACAGCAAAGTATCTAGTTGTAGTCAGTGTTATATCTTTGATTGGGAGGGTGTAATAAAATTGACCCTAGCGAAGATGGCCTTGCTCCCATATTGGCAGATTTGATATTGAGATTATTGAAGTATTGAAGAGGGGTTTATATTAATTTGCTTGTGAGGAGTATGATTGGTATAATATGGGATGACGTAGGATATTGTGTTAAAAGATACTAACTTCAGTGTGTTTTGTGATTTCTCCTGTATAAGGTTTTAAAAATATACTAGAGTAGAAATATTGTTTATAGTTTTCCTGGAGGAAGGAATGTTCAGAGGCAGCATTCCTGGAAGATATGATAATTGAAAGAAGAAATAACAGTTACTAAATCCATAGATCTAGTAAATCCTTCAGATAAGAGACATTTTGGTCTGTTTTTGCCCTAGAATAGTTGATCTTAGATAATGTTATACATTGTTAGGTTAATGCCTAAAATAATTATTTGTCAAGGATTTTTTTAAGAAAAATGAACATTGATTTTAAAAAACAGATGTGTTTTAACTTTTTTATAGTGTAAACCAGTGTTTTGCCAAATTATTTGTCAAAATTTTCAGTGGAGAAATTTTTGTGTGTGTGAAATTTGGCGCTTAACTGAGTTTTAAGTTGAACATAACCAGAAAAGAACTATGCGTAGTCTGTTAAGTGTATTAAGAAAGTTTAAAAAAAAAGAAAAAAAATATGACAAATTTTAACTTTGGTCAGGAATGTAATGGAGGAGCTTTTGCTTTTATTTTCAAAACAAGCAGTATACACAAAATCTGAGGTTGGAACAGATTTTGAAATATTGCTACATACAGAATGCCCTCAGATTTGGGCAGTGAATTTTAAAGAGTATACATTTGTTTGCGCTACATTCAAATATTTTTTCCTCAATTAAAAAATAAACTTTTAATTTTAGAAGTTTGAGATTTACAGAATAATTGTAAAGATAGTACAGAGAGTCACACCACACACAGATTCTCCTGTTAATAAATATCTTAGATCTGTGTGGTATGTTTGTTACAACTAGTGAATCAATGCTGATACATTATTATTAAGGAAAGTCCATACATTGTTCACATTTTCTCAGCTTTCTGTAGTGTCCCCTGTGTATTTCAGGATCCCACCCAGGACACATCACATGTAGTTGTCTCCTTGGGCTTCTCTTGGTTGTGGCAGTTAGGTTTGTTGATGGCCTTGACAGTTTGAGGAGGATTGGTTGTCAGGTATTTCGTCTCTTAGCTGGGATTTGTCTCAGTTTGTTTCTCGTGTTTAGATTGGGATAAATAAGTGGGGAGATACTTCGTGCTCATGGATTGGAAGCCTAAATGCTGTTGTCAGTTCTTCCAAACTTGTTCTATAGGTTCAATGAGATCCCACTGAGCTATTTTGTAGGTATCGACAAGAAATTCTGAAGTTTGTATGGAAAGGCAAAAGGTGTTACATAGCCAGCTAGTACTGAAGAACAAAGTTGGAGTACTCACACTACCTGACTTCAGGATTTTCTGTCAGGATACAGTAATCAAGACAGTGAGGTATTGGCAAAAGCCTAGGCAGGTCAGTAGAGAAATGATCAAAAGACAGTCCCCAAATAGACCCACACAGTCAGTTGATCTAAAAGGAACATAGTCAATCTAATTTGTTTTTTCTACCTCAGATCTTAATACAAACTAGCAAAAATTGCATCAGCCAGATAATTGTGACTGAAGTTACACTTGCTTTTTCTGCCTATTCAAGGGGGAGATTGTTACCCTCATGACTTGAATTTCTGGAACTTCATAAAGTAACATAGACATAATTGGTGCAGAGGACTTGAGTGAAATCTAGTTTTACCTATAGGTCATATTTGAGATAGTATCAGTTTTCTATTTTTTTATCTTGGCATAGTGTTAGAAATCAAAAATAAATTGTGACCTCAAAAGAGATGGTAATAGGTTGGGAAATTAAAAACAGCCAAGTTAAAAAGCAAGATTTAGGTTTTTACATAGCATTCATAACTAATTTTCTTCTGAATTATTTTTCCAGAATTTCTTGAAGTTGGCAAAAAGCAACCTGCTTTGGACGTTCTTTATGATGTTATGAAAAGTAAGAAACATAGAACATGGCAAAAGATACACGAGCCGATTATGTTGAAATACTTGGAACTTTGTGTGGATCTTCGCAAGAGCCATTTGGCTAAAGAAGGCTTATATCAGTATAAGAACATTTGTCAACAGGTATGAACAGCTGGGTTTTTGTATTTTAGTAAGTGCTTTTAGTAACTTTGGGAGGCATTTACCTTTCAAATTTACTGTTTTATACCATAAAGTTTGCTTTTAAAATTATTTTTTGATAAAATATTTTCTGGTTTGTTGGGAGACGAGTTTTATTTATTTATCTATTGGCTAGGTGAACATCAAATCTCTAGAGGATGTTGTTAGGGCATATTTGAAATTGGCAGAGGAGAAAACGGAAGCTGCTAAAGAAGAGTCCCAGCAGATGGTCTTAGACATAGAAGATCTGGATAATATTCAAACTCCTGAGAGGTATGTGGGCTGAATTGCTAAAGATATCTTTCTCATTGTTTTTCTTCACATGTGTCTCCATTGTCCGCATTTGAAGTAAATGTTTATTAGAAAGAATGCTTGTCTTTGGGATTTTAAATGTACAGTAACTTCAAGTCATGTACTATTCAGAGTTCATAAAAGTGAAAAATTAAACCATCCGATAGGGTGTATACTAATTTAAATGGCTTTAATACAGATTGAGAATTCAAATACTTGGACTAAGTAATAGCTTTACAGTATGTTCAAAGTTGTAGGTAGGATTTGAACTATTTTATAACGATCATTGTTGGTTTTGGTTTTATAATCATATGGCAAAGTAGGAAACCATGTCTAAAATTGTTTTCAACATTTTTAAATATTTTTGTAGTGTTCTCCTAAGTGCTGTAAGTGGTGAAGACACTCAGGATCGTACTGACAGATTACTTTTAACTCCATGGGTTAAATTCCTGTGGGAATCATACAGACAGTGTTTGGACCTTCTTCGAAACAATTCTAGAGTAGAGCGTCTCTACCATGATATTGCCCAACAAGGTAAAACAAGAACTGATTTGAAAAGTTGACTTAAGGATAGGTTTTGCAAAAGATTTAACTGTTAAAGTTAACCTCCTTTTCTCTGTAGTACTTACTTTACATAGTTTTAATTCTTTCTTTAGAGATTGGCATTCATTTAAATATTAAATAAGAAATTTGTTTCATTAGTCAAGGTAATTCTGTGTTTTCCATTGATGTCTGAAGCACCCTTTAAAGTCATTGTGGAATTTTCTGAGTGACTGAAAAGATAAACTTTTCCATTGCTTTCTGGCAAACTTGATTCTATCAGTACTTTTGACTCTATAGCATACTCTTCAGCAAGCTACTTAACCATATACTGGGTTTCTGAGGTCTTTTTGAGTTCTAGAGTGTTACTGAATATCGAGCTAAACCTTACTGAAGACTCAGGATCATCATAAGAAGTATCCAGTAGTTAACAGTCCTTGTACTTTTAATCTGAAGAACTGTATTAAGTTTGTTTTCCTAATCTTGTCTTCTTGCCTTACTGTTGCAGCTTATCTTCTGTCAGTGCAACCTTTTAACTATATATGACAGGAGTGGCTCTTGGCTTTTTCTTACTTTTAGCCTTAGGCACAAGCTTGTCACCATTCTTTAATGTGGTATTTGTTTTTATTTATTTTTAAGTGATTATGTGACTAAGAGTAGCTTACTAGGAGCATTAGAATCTGTTTCGTTTTGCCCACATGGCTAGCATTTAACACAAGTGAACTCTCAACTGTTTTGATAACAGTTGAGATAAATATTAACTTGTAGTTAAACTGCATCCTTTTGTTTCAGGCCTATTGAAATAGAAATACTCTTTTAAGGGATTGACAAAGGACATTCAAGGAAGTTACTTTAGTATTGCATGTATGATAGTAGAGAATTATGTGTTTCAATGATAGAGCAAGTGGTTCATTTACACATCTGTGCACAATTGAAATTAGGTTACCATAGACCCCCAGTTTGTATTACTCAGTTTGTTAGTGCAGAAGCTGTTGTCTAGTAAATTAGGTAAGAGAGTTAATTATATTTCAGACCAGAATTTTTTTTGCTCTTTTAGGGTTTGAAGTGATAAGTGTTTGAAAGGTGAGTCTCTCTTAGACCTAAACTTAAATAGCTTCCTTAGCTCTCAGAACCATTTCAGTCATAGACCAGGACTGATGACTATGTCTAAAAGGTGCTCAGGGCACATGAAGTGAGTTATAACTGATCATTTCTCAAAACTGATGCTGAGTTTGGTAAATCTTATTAAGATAACTAACCTTAATGCATGAAATAGAACCTGTTTAAAAACTAAGTTTATGGTGGAAAGTACCTAATATATTTTACAATTATGCTTATAGCTTTCAAGTTCTGCCTCCAATACACCCGGAAGGCCGAATTCCGTAAGTTGTGTGACAACTTGAGAATGCACTTGTCTCAGATTCAACGCCACCATAACCAAAGTACAGCAATCAACCTTAATAATCCAGAGAGCCAGTCTATGCATTTGGAAACCAGGCTTGTTCAGTTGGACAGTGCTATCAGCATGGAATTGTGGCAGGTATTTTGTGAACTATTTTGGCTTTTCTTTGTAGTAATAATAACCCATATTACCTTTTTTTCTCTTAATGAGTATCTGCGTCTTGGTATCTCTTGGTTAATTTCAATAGCTCGGTAACAGATTTGAGGTTGTCTAATGGAGAAGGAAGAGTTTGGGACAAGAAGTCTCAGTTATTTTGGTTCTTGATGCCTGCTGTCACTTTCAGGCCAAATCATCTAATCTCTTTTTCAGACCTTAGTGCTCAAATTGTGGCTCAGTGTGTGGCGAGTATGCATTTACAAAATTTTGTAAATAATTTCATGGTAGCTTTGTTTCTTATTTACCTGGATTTTAAAAAATCAGTTTGTCTTTCCATCTTATTTTAATAGTAATTTATTGTACTTTATAAAAGTATTGATGGCAACAGTTTAGAAATTACAGACTTGTCCTTTACTGCAGAGAGTTGGAAAATGCAGCACTAGACTGTCCCCTCGATTTCTCAGTGCTGTGTAGACTTAGTAAGCTTCCACAGTGAATATCCTGCATCAGAGATCTCGATAGTGGGCATTTTGTTGTCAACATGGACTTTTTTACTCTAAGGATTCTGCAGACATTTTCTCATGAGTTATTTTTATATATTTGATTCCCCCACCAAATCTTATTGAAATTGCAGAGGCAGAAACTAAAAATTGGTAGTTTTCAGCCAATGAAAATGTGATCTCCTGCTCTCCCATATTTTCCTTTTCTGCAGGTACACCCTTAAGATACCTGAACTAAAGGAAAAAGTTTAATAGAAGACAAGTAAACGTGCCTAGTATGGAAAAAATGGATAAGTGAAAGGAAGAAAATATTTATCCATTATCTTAACATTCAGAAATAGCCTTTATATTGTGTTTTATGTCCTTTCAGATTCTTTAAAATTATATTCCCCCAAGTGGTATGATCCTCTTTAAAGGCTTGAGCAGTCTAAGAAATTGTGTTAGTTTTCTGAAATATATCAGATAGTTAAATTATGAATAAAAAGAACCACACATGAAGGTATTTTATTTGCTATTTTTATTCTTACGTGTAATATATTTTAAGTTTCATAGATTTTTTTTGTTTTTTTAGAATGTAATGACTAATTTATACCACTAATTTTAGGAAGCATTCAAAGCTGTGGAAGATATCCATGGGCTATTTTCCTTATCTAAAAAACCGCCCAAGCCTCAGTTGATGGCAAATTACTATAACAAAGTCTCAACTGTATTTTGGAAATCTGGAAATGCTCTTTTTCATGCGTCTACCCTCCATCGTCTTTACCATTTATCTAGAGAAATGAGAAAGAATCTTACGCAAGAAGAGATGCAAAGGTAAGAATCTTAACTGTTGGGTAGTACTGAGATATAGAAGAGCTGTCTTGTAAATGGTGTGATAGTGCTAGATCAGGGCTTCTCAGCTGCGCTGCTGACATTTGGGGCTGGTTATTTTTTTGTCAGGGGGACTGCGCTTAGGATCTTTGGCAGCATCCCTGGTTTTCCCACTGCTTACCAGTAGCACGACTTCCGACTGTTAACTACCAAAAACTCAGTGGTATTCTTGAGCAGTATTCTTGGTCTTTGGTAGCTATCTTTTATCTGATAACCAACCCTCCAATTGAGAAAATGGAATGTTAGAAAAGGCAGTGTTAAGGTATTAGCTTCCTTAACTGAGTGTAGGTATTTAGAATTTAGGAACTAATTTGGCCCCCTCCCCCCAAAATGAGTACTTTTATCAGGTAACTTTTTCCCCCCAGCTATAAAACATTAACTGTGTAAATAATTGGCATGTGTATTTTTATGTAGATAGCCTATAACCTAACAATCTAAAGACTTTTATTTTTTTAGCATTATGTATATACTTTCAGTCATGTTTGGTTTTTATTATACATGTTAGTTGGGTTTAGACAACTCACATACCATTTCTTACTGGCAGACCATGTTATTTTAGTCTCTAGCAGAAGTACGTACATCAAATTGTTTTTCTTAGCTTGTAAGCAGTGCATGGAACCAACTAAATTTTTTCTAGTGTATATGGCAACCCACTCCAGTCTAATTGCATGGAGAATCTTGGACCGAAGAGCCTGGTGGACTGCAGTCCATGGGGGCTGCAAAGAGTTGGGACAGGACTGAGCAACTAAAAGTTGCACTTCCATGTATATATATGTATCTTTTGCCCCACAGAGCATCATGTGGGATCTTAGTTCCCCAAGTAGGGATTGAACGTGTGCCTCCTGCATTGGGAGCTCAAGAGTCTTAACCACTAGGCCACCAGGAAAGTCCCTTAAAAAACTATTGAGGGCAGTGTTCATTATGTCATTCACTATCAGTTATGTATGTAATCCTTGTCTATTGGAATAAGGGAAAAAACTTGATTTTCTTTAAGTTATTTCTATACTCTTCTGTTAGAAAATACTGTAAGAGTACTGTCATAATCATTAGGCTGTTCGGCTATATGTACATTATTTTCCTTAATCCTCCCAACACCTTGTGACTTAGAAAATTAAGTATCTTGCCTAAGGTTCCAGTCTTGGAAATGGTGAAGCTGAGATTCCAACTCTTGACTCTTGGGCTCCAGAGCCTGCAATCCTTAGTGTCCTGTGGTGCTCTAAATTCAACCTGAGTTTTGTGTTTTAAGGAAGCTAACATTTAACCTTTGCCCTCAACTCCCATAATACGTTTTTGTGATCCTTGTAATTTTCCCTCTTTTCTTAAGTGTCAGTTTTTCTTAGTTTTAAAAATCTTCCCTAATAGTTTCTATAAGGAAGTAGGGGTGTATGCAGATGTGTCTGTGCTGGCATTCAACACAGTCATCCTAGCTAGAAAACACTGACAGTAGTAAGTGGGTGGGTGAAGTTCTGCTTCTCCAAGTGTTCATTGTAGGATAATCCGTTTCTTTTTTAATTAATCCCATGCTTTGATAAACGCTTAGGAGGCCAGTTCGTCCTGGTGGTATACAGATTCTATCACTGGCACATTTTACTAGATAATTAAAGAGAAGTGTCTTTCTCCTATCAAGTAACATTTGCAAATTTAACAGATTGTATCTTTGTTCTCCAGAATGTCTACTAGAGTCCTTTTGGCCACTCTTTCCATCCCTATTACCCCTGAGCGTACTGATATTGCTCGACTTCTGGATATGGACGGCATTATAGTTGAGAAACAGCGTCGCCTTGCAACCCTGCTAGGCCTGCAAGCCCCACCAACGCGAATTGGCCTTATTAACGATATGGTTGGTATAAGTTTTAGCACTTTTTAACAGCTTTGAACAGAACGCTCTATGATCAGGTTTTATAATTTATGATTAAATGAATTCTGATGCATTGCCAGGGGATTCTGATGCTTGGACAAGTTTGAGAACCATTGGTGTAAGTCAGCCCTGTGTTGAGGTGAGATGTTTTGTCTTGAATGAGCTGGAGTTAAATTGGATGCAGCAGACAAGACTCAGACTAGCTTTGAGGACTAGCACGGGCACCTTAATAAGGGAAGTGTGATGGGCAGGAACGATCATGGCTTATTTCAGGGGCTGTAGGAAAAACTGAAGCTGATAGGTATTAGAAATACGATGAGTCCAGGAAAGCATGGAATTAGATTAGGCCCAGTTCTGGACAACTCAGGTGCTTCTAACTTTGTTTTCTTTAACTTTCATTGTCTGTTACTAAGGCAGTGGTTCTTAATTAGGGCTATACACTGTAATTGTGTGTGAAGTACTTTTTAAAATGCAGATTTCTAGGTTTCGCCCACTGCAGATACTGATTTCAGAATATGGAGCCCAAGGTTTTGTATCTCACAGTGTTTACATTGGACTCTTTAATTCAGTAGGAATTTATCATGTTAGTGTCTGTTATCTGCCAGGCAAGTGATAGTTAAATGGAATTTGTACTCCAGAGGAGTTTGATTCACGGTACTTTGACTTAGTGGTTACTGTGGTACAGCTCTAGCAAATTACTTCAGGATAAGAGAAAAAAGAGGGAATATAGGCCTTATTTCTTCACTGACAGAGTCAATCAGTTTGGATAAAAGTTAATACATTTTGTATATGGCAACATCCTTCACTGGCAGAGTCAATCAGGTTGGATAAAAGTTAATACATATTGTATATGGCAATACTTTTATCTTGTAACAGTTCTCTGTTATAGTAGCAAGGCAAGTTCCTGTTGTGGTCAATTTTTCAAAAGAACTAACTTAATCTCTGAAATAGTATTTCTCTCTCAATGCCTTCGTGTTTTATACTGCTGCCATTTATAAAAACCGGCTTTGTGTGTTGGCATGTTTTTATGGGACTGAATTAGGATTGCTGCTGCTGCTATGTCGCTTCAGTCGTGTCCGACTCTGTGCGACCCATAGACGGCAGCCCACCAGGCATCCCTGTCCTTGAGATTCTCCAGGCAAGAACAGTGGAGTGGGTTGCCATTTCCTTCTCCAGTGTGTGAAAGTGAAGTCACTCAGTCGTGTCTGACTCTTAGCGACCCCATGGACTGCAGCCCACCAGGCTCCTCTGTCCATGGGATTTTCCAGGCAAGAGTACTGGAGTGGGTTGCCATTGCCGTCTCCTGAATTAGGATTAAACGTAATTAAATAAGAGCATCGTATTTAGGAAGAGGTCTTAACTAGCAAATAAGTACTAGAAAAAAAATTTTTTTAATACTGAAAAGCGTGCCTGATGGAAGTATTATCCATATCTCTTGAGCTCATGTAGCATATCTTGATGTTAAAGTTGATCAGTTATGATACTGATGTAGGAGTCTGTTGGTGAGGTCAGGGTCAGTAGGCAGGACATTCACATTTGGGTCCTCATTGGACCCATAAATAAATTCCTATAAGAAGGCTTCTAGTTGGTGCCAGATGAATGGCTTAACTAGATGTCAGGAGGCATTGTCTAAATCTTGAGTTCACTATATGTACAAGGTTGAGACCTGAGTATTATGTTTATGTAGCTAAATTCATAATCACCTAGAGAATGATTCTAGTATCTCAGGAACAGACTCAAGTTAATCAAGTTCATAAGAGATTATTAAGCTTGGGAAGCAAGTTTATTTCAGTAGATGGATAGCCTGTCTCAGTACATTCCTTATTGGAGGTGGTGCTCAATGGAAAATCCAGAATATTCATTTCTTTAAAATACAAGTACAGTTGATTCATAATGTGTTCATTTTTGCTGTACAGCAAAGTGATTTAATTGTATATACATTCTTTTTTATATCCTCTTCCATTATGGCTTATCTTGGGATACTGAATATAGTTGTGCTGTTCAGTAGGAAATCTTGTTTATTCTGTGTGTAACAGTTTGCGTCACTAAACCCCAATATCCCACTCCATCCCCCTGCAAGCACAAGTCTGTTCTCTATGTCTGTGGGTCTGTTTCTGTCTCATAGTTTAGATTTCACATGAAAGTGATCGTATGGCACTTCTTTCTCTTTCTGACTTCACTTGGTACGATCATGGCTAGTTGTGTTTGTGCTCCAGCAATGATGTTACTCCATGCTTTTCCACTGTGTGTGTGTGTGCTTTATCAGCTCATCTGTTGATGAACATTTAGGTTGTCTCCATGCGCTGGCTGTTGAGAATAGTGCTGCTATTCACAGTAGTAGGGGTGCATGTATCTTTTTTGAATTACTTTTTCTGGGTCTGTGCCCAGGAGTAGGATTGCTGGATCATGTGATAATTCTAATCTTAGTTTTCTGAGGACCCGCCATACTGTGTTCGTTAGTGGCTGCCCCAGTTTCTGTTCCCATCAGCAGTGTAAGAGGGTGCCCTTTGTCCATACTTTGTCCAGGATTTGTTGTTGATAGATTTCTTTTGCTAATGGCCATAGAGTAGGTGGCCATTTGTGTTGATGAGTCTCTGTCATTTCATGGCAGGTATGTGACTGATGTCCCATGACCTGAGGTCTCTGTCATTTCATGATGGGTGTATGACTGATGTCCCATGACCTGAGGTCTCTATCATTTCATGGCAGGTGTATGACTGATGTCCCATGACCTGAGGGCAGGTTAGACAAGCTGCGTCTGTATTGTGCAAGGAAGCTCTATTCACATATCAACTTAAAATATGACTAAATTGTAACATACATTTTAAAAGTACATGTCCTAAGTATAATTGTGTAAATTCTCAAAAAGATTTTTCCATTCACCACTTTTTCCTATTTCCTCCAAGAGTAGCCGCAGTCCTGATTTATGACACCACAGATTAATTTTGCCTGTTTGTGTATTTTATATGAAATTTAAATCTCACATAAATATGTGAAATTCTTCTCCTCATTGGTGAGATATATTCATGTATTGAATATAGTTGTTATTTCTTTGACTGTTTCTGTATATTATGTGAATCAGGGCCTGTTTTGTCCTGAGTTCTCTCTCTTTTTTTTTTTTTGAGTTTGTGGCTTTCCAAGCAGTGTTTCTGTAATAACTTTTCTCTGATACAGCTATTTGTAAACTGGTATTTACTTTTTATTGATAATAAACTTATTTGTATTGGCTGCATGAATTGTCTTTGTAAATATTTTGATTGTGTCGATGAGTTTTTATTTCCTTTGTAAATTCCTGTTGGGTTTCACTGTAGAGAGTTGCATAATTTGGGGCAAGAGACTCAACATAGTGGTCCTGGATTTCTCTTTGGTACAGGTGGTTGAGGCTAGATAAATACCAGTCATTTCTCAGATCTCCAGTGTGATATTTTTATTTAATTTATAATCAATTCAGAATCCCAGTTACAAAATACCTTCAGCAGTTAATCCTTTTGTTTTGCTCACTGTAGGTCAGATTCAATGTGCTACAATATGTTGTCCCAGAAGTAAAAGACCTTTACAATTGGCTGGAAGTCGAATTTAACCCACTAAAACTCTGTGAGAGAGTCACAAAGGTAAGCTTTGGTTATATTATCATGTAGCTATCCCTGTTACAGTTTTATGTTGTATTATTTTCTTTTTTATTGGAATATAATCACTTTACATTGCGTTCGTTTTTCTGATGTACAGTGAAGTAGATCGGCCATATGCATGCATCTGTCTTCCTCTGTCTTGGACTTCCCTTCCACCCTGGTCATCGCAGAGCCCCTGCTGAGCTCTGTGTGCTGCGGCTTCCCACTGGCTGTTTTCTACCCGGCAGTGTGTGCTTGTCAGTCAGAACCTCCCAGTTAGTCCCGTATTTGTTAATAGAGAAGTGTTATCCTGTGTGTTCGAATTCGGTGCACATTTCATTGTCTTTTTTCTTTATGTCAAGAGAAAAGATATTTCTGATGTGCTAAATAAACCTTTGGAGGTAAATTAGCAGCATGACTTAATTTAGCCATTGCTGTCAGTCACCTTCATACAAGAGTCAATAGCTTCCTGTTACATTTTGTATTTCTTTGCATAGTGTGGTGATTTTGTCTGTGAAGAAAATGAAAAAGTATCACAAGTGGTTTAGTATTTATTGTAGAGAAAATGTAACTCTTTTAATGAATTTTATAGGTTCTCAATTGGGTTAGGGAGCAACCTGAAAAGGAACCAGAGTTACAACAGTATGTTCCACAACTGCAGAACAACACCATACTCCGGCTTCTCCAGCAGGTAAAGATGGAAAAACGGATGTTTCATGGAACAGCTGGGAATGTTCCAGTGATTGTTCTGATCACAAAACTAAAAAATTTGGAAATAGCCCAGAAAAAAGCTTCCTCAAATTCTAACTTTCACCAAAATTATTTTATGTGTTTGATTTAAAAAATAGTTATTTTACATAACTCATAGCTGCTTTTGTCTCTTTTGTTAGCCATTGTCTTCGTACATTTTTCCTTGTTAGCCATGTACATCTTTCTTATTCCTTTCGATACCTATGTAGTTTTTCATTGTCTCAAAGTACCATGGTTTATTTATTTAGACTATTGGTGGAAATTTTTTAGTTTTTTTGGCCTTAATAAAAAGTTGAAATACTGAACATTTTCTTTACAAGTGTATTTGCATATTTCTGTAACTTTTGTAGCTAAGTAGAGTTAGTCATAGTCTACACATTTAAAACTTTTAACAGATCCTCAGAGATTGAATTCATGGACCTTCCCAGCAGTAGTTAAGAAAGCTTTTTTTTCCTGCTAACGCTAGTATTGTCAGTCTGTTAGTTTTTTTGGCAACCCTGTGGTATGTGGGATCTCAGTTTCCCACCCAGGGATGGATCCCGTATCCCTTGGATTGGACGTGTGGATTCTTAACCACTTGACTGCTAGGGAAGTCCCAGTATTGTCAGCCTTTTAACTGTTGCAGGTCAGCTTTGTACTTGAGTTTGAATATTATGGTTTACAGTATGACTTAAATGATCCTGTTGTGTCTTCCATTTGTTTCATTGATGGTGGAGAACGTTTACTATATGTTAACTTCCATGTTTGTGCACATGTCATTGACCTGCTTTCTCTATGTGTGAGCAGTGTTATTTCTTCTGTGCTATACAAATAATTGAAGGTTAATTAGCAGTATAACTAAATAGTAATACTGCCCGTCTCCTTCAGACAGTTTTATTAAATGTTCAGATGAATTAGGTAAGTAGCAAGTCTCTATCTACAAATATGTGACCATTTAGGGGTTTTTTTGGTTTGTTTTTATGGAACTAGGATTTGAAAGGATTATGTGATGGTTTGAAATATGGCGTAATCTTTTCATTAGCCTTGGATTTTAATTCTAGCTCCAGCAGTGCATGTTTACATACTCTGAGCTTCAGTTTCTTTTCTTTGAAAAATAGGCTAACTTTCTAAGCTTTCTACTGTTCCATGAGACTCCACGTAACAATTGCTGAATAAATGATAGCTATTATTACTAACATTGTGTTTCTTATGCAGGTGGCACAAATTTATCAGAGCATTGAGTTTTCTCGTTTGACTTCTCTGGTTCCTTTTGTTGATGCTTTCCAACTGGAACGGGCCATAGTAGATGCAGCTAGGCACTGCGACCTGCAGGTAGGTGCTACCAGGGGACACTGAGGCGGTGGAAGGCCTAAGAGGACTAAAACACACACTCGTTGCTTCTCTGCTTTTGGCACTGCTTTAAAGCTTTAATGAATTGAGACTTCTAGCTTTGATATTTGACATTCTTCAGTTGATTTTTTTTCTTAAATTCAGTTGAAATTTTAATCAAAGGTACTAATTTGTGTAAAGACTTTATATATTTGCGTGTAGATTTAACTATTGATAATACTCTTCAATTTTCATAGGTTCGTATTGACCACACTTCTCGGACCCTTAGTTTTGGATCTGATTTGAATTACGCTACTCGAGAAGATGCTCCAATTGGTCCTCATCTGCAAAGCATGCCTTCAGAACAGATAAGAAATCAGCTGACCGCTATGTCCTCAGTACTTGCGAAAGCACTTGAAGTCATTAAGCCAGCTCATATCCTGGTACGCATCTATGGGAGAAATGGATGACGGAATTATGAGGGGCCCTTTAGGTCTTTCAAAAAAAGGTTTGAAATGATGTCTCAGAGAAGGGATTTATTATATATTTTCTCTTAGTTGTGTTTGATACTTTTGATATTTTATTAAATATCTTTGTCAGATAACACAGATCGTTGAGCTGCCTTCTGTGGGTTAGAGTAACAGGTTAAGGTGATCATAGGAGTACTGTGATGAGTGATAAACCACAGGTGATGACCCTCCACATAGCGAGTACTGTGATCATGCCTTTGCCTTCTGTTTAAGTTGTTTGTGAACTCTGTATTTTCTCCTTGGCTTGAACACTTTATAGTATGCATGGTTCAGATAAAAATTGGCCTAGCAGATAAAGGTTCTTCAGCTATGTCATTGCTGTTAAAGACTTTGAATAGTTGTAGCATCATAGTATTTGGTGCTAGAAACCAGCAGTTGAATAATGTCATCTTCTCTTTTCAAATGCAAGTACATGTTAGGATAATACATTAGGAGTATGTAGCAATATTTTTGGTCTCGGATACTGTGGTATGTCACTTAAAGATATTTTTAATGCATTTGTTCTTGAAGCAAGAGAAAGAAGAACAGCATCAGTTGGCTGTTACCGCATACCTTAAAAATTCACGGAAAGAGCACCAGCGTATCTTGGCTCGCCGTCAGACAATTGAGGAAAGAAAAGAGCGGCTTGAGAGTCTGAATATTCAGCGTGAGAAAGAAGAACTGGAGCAGCGGGAAGCTGAACTCCAGAAAGTGCGGAAGGCTGAGGAAGAGAGGCTGAGACAGGAGGCAAAGGAGAGAGAGAAGGAGCGGATCTTACAGGAACATGAACAAATCAAGAAGAAAACTGTTCGTGAGCGTTTGGAGCAAATCAAGAAGACAGAACTGGGTGCCAAAGCATTCAAAGATATTGACATTGAAGTATGTGGCATATTAATGCATTAAAATTCCAGTTTTATTCAGGTCTCTTAGAAGCACAATTCTTTACCATTTATTGGTTTACTTTGGGTTTTTGGTTATTTTGTTCAGTTTGATACAGCTATTAATAGTTCATTAGTCTATGAAATAAGCATTTGTTTGTTGACTCCACAGTTTTTAGTCACTGTTGAAATGGAGTTTGGATACAGTAGAATACAGGAATAAGAAGTAGATGTTATGATTACTTTGTTTTTCCTCACAAATAAGCCTGTTTTAAAACATTTTTGTTGCCTGAATTTACCCATTGTAAGCATATGCCCTTTTGAAGTAAAGTAATTTAGGATCCATTTCTAGGAAGGAGTGGTGCTCCATATTGACTGGTATGCACTTTTATACTCTTTATTTTCAGGACCTTGAAGAATTGGATCCTGATTTCATCATGGCTAAACAGGTTGAACAACTGGAGAAAGAAAAGAAGGAACTTCAGGAACGCCTAAAGAATCAAGAAAAGAAGGTAAATGAAAGAACTGATGAACTTAAACGTGCCAAGTTAAAGGAATTTTTCTAACAACATTTGTTTTCATGATACTCAGATTGACTACTTTGAAAGAGCTAAGCGTTTGGAAGAAATCCCCTTGATAAAGAGTGCTTACGAAGAACAGAGAATTAAAGACATGGATCTGTGGGAACAACAAGAAGAAGAAAGAGTAAGGCTTTAATTTAATTGTAATATTTTTAGACTGTAAGCAAACTATAATAAAGCCAGTAATGGGAAAAGGGTTTCAAATTGATTTTTGTATTATTTTGCCAGAAATTGTATTTTAATGGCTGTATACAAACAGGTTGGTAGACATCTACAAAATAGAGATTAAATAATGAAACTTGTAAAGTACAAAGGATAGATGAACTTTATTTTTTTTTTTTGAAAACTGCTTTATGGAGATATAATTCACGAAATTAAAGTGTGCAATTGATGTTTTTAGTATATGGAATTGAGCAACAATCTGATTTTAGAACATACCCCAGAGGAAACTCCATACCCATTAGCAGTCACTCCATTTTCTCTGCACTCCTTCAGCAGCCACCTAACTCCTTTCCGTCTCTAGACTTGTCTGTGGGTATTTCTTACAGACGGAATCATATAGGCTGTGTGTGTGAGACTAAACAGCTCCTTCAGTAGTTTTATTTGTTTATGTGTACTTAAACAGTACAAAAGCAACATTCGCAAATGCTTATAGTGGCCAGATTTGTAGTAAAAACGAGTGACCTCATTTTGGTTAAAAAAGAAACCATAGGCAGGAGACAACATATATCTGTGGTGGCTGCCTCTTCTTGGTTTCATTGGATTGTTGTCATTCTGGGCCTAGTGTTAACCATCTTTTCCAGTTTTCTTAGAAGTCGCAATTTGTGTGATAATTCTTTTAACATGAAATTAGAGAAAGCTTGAGAGGATTTGCTGCTTTTTTTAGGTTAGTTTATTGAAACAAAATTAAAAAATTTTTTTTTGGCTTGTGCCTCATGGCATTTGGGATTTTAGTTTACTGATCAGGGATCAAACCCATACTCCCTGGAGGGGCCAGAGAAGTCCCTCCAGTTGCTTTTGAAGAAGAAAATACAGTAATGAAGCCGTGAGGGTCTGTTGCTTTGTCACACGCGTTTTAGTTTTTCCTCCATAAGTTTTGTGGTTGTCCTTGTTCGGTCTCTACGTCCTGTCCAGCTCTTTGTGACCCCATGAACTGCAGCCCTCCGGGCTTCTCTGTCCTTGATTATCTCCAGGAGTTTGCTCAGACTCAGTGTCCATTGAGGTAGTGGTGCTATGGTACCGTCAGGTTAAAGCTGTTTCTTACAGATGCCCCAGGTCTTTTTTTATTCATCTTCTGTTCCTCATTGTCATCCTAGGGAGCTGTTGGTGTGGCAGAATGGAGGGGGCAGAGGAGATGCTTATACTTCTTCAAGCATATCTGTCAGAAATTTGGGATAAATTAATCATCAGATAATGAGCACTTTGAAATTTAACTTTGTATCATGTGTTTGCAGATTACTACGATGCAGCTGGAACGGGAAAAGGCTCTAGAACATAAGAACCGGATGTCACGAATGCTTGAGGACAGAGATTTATTTGTAATGCGGCTCAAGGCAGCACGACAGTCTGTTTATGAGGTGAACTTCTTGGTTTCAGGGAAACCTTTATTCATGAGCTTTGCCTTAAGGGTTCTTCAGTGTGGTGGTACATTCTCTGTCTTGAGCTAACATAATCATCATTCAAATAATATTTTAATAGAGATGTCTTGAAATTATTTCCTGGACTTAAGTAGCCATCACTATAAACGGATTTTTTCTGAAGGTGAAAATAGACTGCATTAAACTTGCTTTTGATATAAATTTTTGTTCTTTGATTCAGAAAGAGAAAAAACTAGATCGAAAATCCGGCTCTTAGACTCTGATTTAATCAGTTTATTTATTTTGTATAAATAGATCCACTGTGTATAGATAATACTGTCAATTCAAAGTTTTAACCATTTGACACAAAAACTTGTTATGTGGAAATTTGATTTTTAGGTTTGTAGGTTGCCTTTTATGGGTCCACCAGACTTAACCATGCTTTTGTAACTTACTGCCATTTTGTAGCCCTTGATAGTTTGATTCCTTTCTTTTGGTGATCATTCAATTACAGGAAAAACTTAAACAGTTTGAAGAGCGGTTAGCAGAAGAACGGCATAATCGCTTGGAAGAACGTAAAAGGCAGCGTAAAGAAGAACGAAGGATAACCTACTATAGAGAAAAAGAAGAGGAAGAGCAGAGGAGGGCAGAAGAAAAGATGCTAAAAGGTAACTAGTTGGACTGAGACTGGGGCTATACAGCAAGGCTGATAATAGGTCTCCTCTGTACAGCCTTACTTAGGAAACAGGAATGTGGAACCAAGGCGATTAGCTAACTAGTCCTCAGGTTCTGACAACCTGACTTAGTTCTCTGCAGTGTGTTACCTGTGAGGGTGTTAATGTCCTCTGCCAGCCTATTTCAATGATGTTGGTGTTCTTTCACAAACTTTGCCCTCGTATTATCATTGTAGTCTGTATAGTATTAACATTTATTGAGCAAAACGTGCCACGTGAAGTTTCTCAAATGATGCTTTTTGTGGCATCACAGATGCTTAGTTGTTGGGGTGGGATTCTAATATCTTTCATTGTGTTGAGTGGGATAAGACTTGTTTTCTTGAATATTTTCTGATATTCAAGTTTAGCTGATTGTAAACTATTTTAAACTTTTTAAAAAGAATTTTTTTCTACACTATGCTGCCTCTAATACCAGAAAAGTAGACCTATAGTATAGCACCGATGGAAACGTGTGGGTGGGAGGCACACTTTATAACCTGATGTGTCATGCAGAGCGAGAAGAGCGAGAGCGGGCTGAGCGCGCGAAGCGTGAGGAGGAGCTACGGGAATACCAGGAGCGGGTCAAGAAGCTAGAAGAAGTTGAAAGGAAAAAACGTCAGAGGGAGTTGGAAATTGAAGAAAGGGAGCGTCGTAGAGAGGAGGAGAGGAGACTTGGTGATGACTCACTTTCTAGAAAGGTAAGTACGGGTGTCAGTGCTATGTGAAAGTGAAGTGAGGTCGCTCAGTCGTGTCCGACTCTGCGACCCCATGGACTGTAGCCTATCAGGCTCCTCCATCCATGGGATTTTCCAGGCAAGAGTGCTGGAGTGGATTGCCAGTTCCTTCTCCAGGGGGTCTTCCCGACCCAGGAATCCCAGGTTTCCCTCATTGCAGGCAGACGCTTTTACCATCCGAGCCACCAGGGATCAGCCAGGTCTCTGCATATCAGAGCTGTCTGCGTGTGTCAGTGTCTGGGCATGGTGTTTTGAATCACATCGTTCAGATTTGATACTGCTTTATCTTTCCAAAGACGGAGGGTTCCTAAGGAGGATGGGGAGGGGATTAGACTTGTCTTAGCAAGCTGGGATTTTATAGGCTTTAGAGTACTTGTCAGGAAGAACTAATCCCATGAAATTAAGTATTTGATGAAAAGTAACACAGTCATATGGAAGAGGAACTGTTCGGTTCCTTGAAAGGAGTTGCTATGATGTAAGGGTCCTCAAAGATGAATTTGTGGAACCAGCCAGTATTCAACATCCCTTGATAGAAATGCAGTCTTAGGCTCATAGCCAAATCTTTTGAACTAGAATTTGCATTTTAACAAGATTACCAGGTGCTTCAAATGCTGGTCTAAGTGTTTATTTTTAATTTCCATTCGTGTCCAAAGCGACCAGTGCTTCTGATTTTATCTTGTATAAAGAGGGTATCTGATACCTTCTCCTGGCAGTAGCTTTGTTACCTCCTTAAACCACATTGTTTCAAATCCATCCCTCCCTTCTGTCCCTGTGCTCCTGCCTTATTTAATTCAGCTGGTTTCTTTTGCCTGTATTACTTACAGGTCTTATCCCTGGTTGTCATCTTTTCCCCCAGCCTCAGACCTTCATCTATACTGTGGCTTGCTTGGTTTTTCATAAAGCATACTTGATTGTTACCTCCGCTTTCGGTTTCAGACCTTCCTTTGGGTCGTACTCATTGCTTGGAGCCCAACTAAATTAAACACACCTTAGCAGCTAAGGTGTGTTTAATTATGTTTTATATTTACTGTTGTTTCATTAGCTTCATCAGTCACTGTTTTCTTAGTCACTTCTACTCTAGCTATTCTGAGCTAGTGTTAGCTTTTATTGCGTCTGTGACATCTGCCTGCATGCTCTTTGTTTTTCCTGCAATGTGTGCTGCCCTTTAAATGAAATACTGCTGTTTTTTAAGGTTAGTGGTGAGTAGCTGGAGGGTTTATTGCTGGAGGGTTTACGTCTCTGAACCTTCATCTGTGCCGCACCTGTATCAAATGCTTCCCTTTATTGGAGGGTCTGCTCCTAGTTATGTAGCCTTCAGTTTGTTTTATAATATATGAATGGATTTTAGTTTTGTTAATTTTGTTGGTAATTATTATGAGTGTTCTTTTCCTATTGGGCACAGAGGGGGTGTGTGTGTGTGTGTGTGTGTGTGGGTGTGTGTGTGTGTGGGTGTGTGTGATTTGCTACATCCTGTTAATTTAGTTCTGAAGCAGATGAGGTAGACCACCCATGGTTATGGATTTCAAAGGTTTTTATCAGTTTTTGCAGTTCTGTGTTCATCCTTTGTTGCTGTTTCTGTTTTGTTAGCGCCCCCTTCCCTTTCAGTTGGAGAGTGTTTAGTTTTCTGTTCACGTTTAACATGGTAGCTAACTGTGGTAACTAACTAGTGCTTGTACCTTTATCTTGACATTTGTTTTGGCATTTATGCTTTTCTCTGCTGTTTTACCATCCATTCTTTTCAAAATCTAAACTTACAGTCTGTAGATTTTGAGAACTCTTCCCTTTCTTTAGAACAAACAAAATGTGCAAAACAAAGAAAACAAGCACTGCTGTGCTTAGTCACATCTGACTGTTAGTGACCCCGCAGATTGCAGCCCGCCAGGCCCCTCTGTCCCTGGGGATTCCAGGCAAGAATACTAGAGAGGGTTGCCATGCCCTCCTCCATGCTCTCCCAACCTAGGGGTCGAACCCAGGTCTCCTGAACTGCAGGTGGATTCTTACTGACCGAGCCACCAGAGAAGCCCAAAGATGGAAAGGCTTAAGGCCTGTTTGTCGCGTGTAGTGGCACCTGTGTTCGTCCTGCAGTTGTGTCCAACTCTGCAGCCCCATGGACTATAGAGAGCTGGCCAGGCTCCTCTGTCCATGGAATTCTCCAGGCATGAATACTGGAGTGAGGAGCCATTCCCTTCTCCAGAGGAATCTTCCCAACCCAGGGGGTCTCCTGAATTGCAGGCAGATTCTTTACCATCTGAGCCACATCTATTTAAAGGCTTTACTTAAATGTGTTGCCTCCAATGCATTTAAACAATGTTTTCTATTTAGAATTCTCTTATCAGTTTTACAACTGCATTGGCAAGGTGAGTTAGTTTAAAATACGTTTACACTGTATCTTTTCCCCTTTGCATGTAAATTTTTTGTTTTGTACATTCTATATTTTATTTTTGTGTATGCCTCACAAGAGGTTTTGTTTTTCTCTCACAGTTGCATAACGGTTCATTGGTTTAGCCAATTCAAAATCATCCTCCTTCAGAAGTTGAGAGACCTGTCAGTCCTAGTACTTAGTGGGAAGAGGGTTCTTGACAATAGTCTTGATCTTTTTAGTTCAGTAGATATTCTGCTGTGTTCCTAGGAAGCTCTGAGAAAAGAAGTTCTAGTGTTTCACCAAGTCTTTGTTTAGCTGTCTAAGCTTAGGTCTTTGCTGTTCACCCTTTCTGGCATGTGTGCCCCGTCAGTCAGGACTCAGTTTACGTAGAGCATATTGAATTGTCTTAACTCAGGAAGATTTTTTCTCCTTTTCTCTTCTTCTGGCCTTTCAAAGTCCTATTCTTTATCTCCTTTAATGTTTCAGTTATTTTTTTCTTCTCTTTGTGTTATAGCAACTAGCTCTTTGAGGTTCCAGTTCAATTTCTATCAGCGATGTTGCTAATGTAGTGACTCTCGCTTTGCTCATTGCAGGACTCTCGTTGGGGAGAGAGAGATACAGAAGGCACTTGGAGAAAAGGACCTGAAACAGATTCTGAGTGGAGAAGAGGCCCTCCAGAGAAGTAAGTAGAATTAAGGAGAAGAGACTAATCATAGGTCCTGTTAGTATCTTATTAGTGTTTTTCTAATTTGGCATATTTTGTGGGGGTGGGGAAAAGGGAGTGGTGAAGAATTGTATGCATACCTATTACTGGAATGTTTGTCATGGTTTACTTCAGTGCTGCTGTAATTACATAGAATAGATATCTTGGAAAATACGTGCTTTAGGTTTTTCTTTTATTTTTAATTTCCTAAACTAATGGTATTGAGGTTAGAGTATAGTGAATGGTTTCATAGTATTTTTCTTGTCGTTTTGAAAGCTGGTAGTAATAGATTCAGAAATTGCTAAGGCATTCCTCATAAAGTGCAGATACCTTTAAGAGGCAGTTGTCTGCTTACTGGTTTATTTTGTTGACATAAACTTTTGGATTTTGTGTTTTTGTGTTTTTTTTTTAATTGGAACATACTCTTATAGGACTAAGATTAGTGAATTTACACTTTGGAAGTAAGTAAAATCATTGCCAAAGAGATCATGTACTTTCTTAAGAAAGAATACTCTTAAAGGTGTTTGGCTTGTTACTCTGTAGGGAGTGGAGACGTGGAGAAGGGCGGGACGAAGAGAGACCTCACAGAAGAGACGACGACCGACCGAGGCGCCTGGGGGATGATGAAGAGAGAGAGTCCTCTCTTAGACCAGATGATGATCGCATTCCCCGACGTGCCATGGATGATGACAGAGGCCCACGACGTGGTCCTGATGAAGATCGGTTCTCTCGCAGAGCGGCGGACGATGACCGGCCTTCTTGGCGTAGTGCAGACGATGACAGGCCTCCCAGACGAATTGGAGATGAAGACAGGGGTAGCTGGCGTCACGCAGATGACGACAGACCACCTAGACGAGGGCTGGATGAGGACAGAGGAAGCTGGCGCACGGCTGATGAGGACAGAGGACCCAGGCGAGGGCTGGACGAGGACCGGGGGCCGCGCCGAGGAGGTGCAGACGATGAGCGTTCGTCCTGGAGGAATGCTGACGATGATCGTCCCAGGCGGGGCCTGGATGATGACCGGGGTCCCAGGCGGGGCCTGGATGATGACCGGGGTCCCAGGCGGGGCTTGGATGATGATCGAGGACCTTGGCGGAATACAGACGATGATAGATTTTCCAGGCGCGGTGCAGATGATGACAGATTTTCCAGGCGCGGTGCAGATGATGACAGGGGGCCTTGGAGAAACATGGATGACGATCGGATCTCAAGACGGGTTGATGACGATCGGATTCCCAGAAGGGGTGATGATTCACGACCTGGTCCCTGGAGACCATTTGTCAAACCAGGTAAAATTGTGGTATTCGAAAAGCCAAATTGGATGCTTTATATGTATTTACAAATGCTACCTGAAATTTTACACCAGCTAATCCCCACTATTCTGTAGAGAGTAGCAGGTTATTTCAAAGAAAAAACACAGGTCTGAAAAGGACAACTTACATTTTGATTGTTAAGTAAGATGTGTTCCTGCTATTTCAGGGCTTTGAGGTTCTTCTTACTGTGCTTGTCCGTAAGTATCAGTGTTTTTGAGGATCCTTCCTGGACTGGACTCCTTGTAGAAGTAATGAAAAATATTCTTATCATTTGTTTGTACTCTAGTCAACCATGGCATTGTGTTCATGAGGGGAGCCCATTTCCTTTCTCTGTCTTGGGCCTGTTCATCCTTTCATACTTTTGTTTCATTTATTCAGCTATGCTGGGAGAAAGCAATGGCACCCCACTCCAGTACTCTTGCCTGGAAAATCCCATGGCCGGAGGAGCCTGGTAGGCTGCAGTCCATGGGGTCACTAAGAGTCAGACACGACTGAGTGACTTCACTTTCACTTTTCACTTTCATGCATTGGAGAAGGAAATGGCAACCCACTCCAGTGTTCTTGCCTGGAGAATCCCAGGGTCGGGGGAGCCTGGTGGGCTGCCGTCTATGGGGTCGCACAGAGTCGGACACGACTGAAGTGACTTAGCAGCAGCAGCTGGGACTAAGTTGCCGAGAGCAGGATCTTGGTGGCATGTGAGTTCTAGTTCCCTGACCGAGGATCGAACCCAGGCCTCCATTGGGAGCGTGGAATTTTTATAGCCGCTGGACTACCAGGGAACTATTCCCCCTTCATAATTTTTATTATTCTCGAGTAATTGTGTACAGATCTATGCCTTCATTACTGTCTTGCCCAGATGACTTTTACCCATACCTTCAGACCTGTGTTTCCAACTTTTATGTAGCACCTCGTCACTGACACTTCAGACTCAACCTATGAAAACAGAATTCCGCCCTGCCCACCCCCTCTCCCCCAACCCCGGGGGGGAAAAACACATACACACATGTTTCTCTTCAAGGGCATCACTGTCCATCTAATTGTGTAAGATGGGAGTTCTCCTTTACTCTGCTCTTTGATCCTTCTTGTATCTTTTCAATGACTGATGTCTTTTCAGTAATTTATTTTAAAAGCAGTTTGAGCACCTGCCTGCCCCTTAGCCTGAGTGGTTTCTGTTGCATACTCGTGTTTCTTCTCACTTCGTTCCATTGTGAAGCTTTGTGACTTGTGGGTAAACTTACCTTTGCGGTGCTTTATGTAACATGGGGAGAAAAGCATAGTTGATTCTCATTAATTCATGATAATTACATTTTTATAAAGTCAGTGAATACTGAACCATTGCTACTAAGGGAAATACTAGGTTAGGTTCCTGTTTTTTCCTGAACCCTCTGGTCAGTTTTTTCCAGCCAGTCAACACATAGCCTTGTTTTAACTTTCTGTTTAAAGATACCTTATTTAATGTACATTATTGATTCATTAGCATTGAACTCCCTGGCCAACAACACAGTCATTCATTCCTGGAAGAAGTTTTATCTAACACCTGTATTTTCTCCCTAAGTCATGTCCATTGCCTTTTTGTCTTTGGGAGAATGCTGGGGGTAACTGAAATCACTAAAAAGAAGCACAAAAAAGTGGAAATGTGCCACTAAATAGGCCATTCAGAGGCTACTTATTTAAAGTAGGAGAGCTGCAGCCAGAAGACAGCATTGCCATGTTTGAGCTCAGCTGAGAACAGGCCCGTCGGGTGGCCCAAATATTTCACCACTGGCTACATGCCTTGTACATGGCTTGTGAACGTGCTGGAGTGCTAATTTTGGAATTACAGATTTTTAGCAAGTAGCAAATTAGCAGGTATAATAATCTACTTATCTCAGAGCTGTGGATCGGATTGAAAGAGCTAATAATAGACGGTTTAGACTAGTGCTGTAGCCCACCGGAATATAAATGGTAGTGATGATAATTGTTGGCCTTGCAGCTATAAGAGATTTTCATCAAAATAATCTGCTTCCTTTCGTTTCCTTTCGTGTGTGTGCCAGTGCACTTGTGTGCACACATTTTCCCTAGATTGGGACATCGCACGGCTAAGTGAGATACTGAGCAGGGCCAAAGGCTTTGTCCTTATTTCATGACTTTATGGTGGTAAATGGTAGAGGGCAGGATTGTGAAAGGAAAGAGTCTTTTTAGTTAGGTTTTGAAAATGTTGAAAGATATAAGTGAACTCATAATTGGGGCTGTGTCTCTCAGATCTAGATCCTACCCCTCACCCTTGAAGTTCTCTGCTTAAATGAGTTGTCTTCACTGTCAGAACAGGTTTACAGATTTTTATACCTGAAATCTCTGCATATGGAGCATAAAGTTCCTATGTGTCATATGTTAGAAAAACAATAATAGGTAGTCAAAATAGAGGAGTTGGTTCTGTGAAATGAGGTAAATGCATTTAGTTTTTTAAAATTATGTTAGAATGTCTCAATTAGCCATTACAGAGGTGATGGATTAACATCAAGATTTGTGGTTGCCAATCTGTTTCCTGAGTGGAAGTTTTCATTTTGTTTTTTAAAAACCTAGGTGGATGGAGAGAGAAAGAAAAAGCCAGAGAAGAGAGTTGGGGTCCACCTCGAGACTCGAGACCATCAGAAGACCGTGAATGGGAGAGGGAAAAAGAGAGAGACCGAGATAATCAAGATCGAGACGAGAACGACAGGGACCCGGAGAGAGAGAGAGACAGAGAGAGAGAAAGAGACAGAGAGAGAGATGGTGATCGAGATGACCGCTTCAGACGGCCAAGGTTTGATACTCTGGTTAAGACTGTGGCCTTACGGTTAAAATTCCTTTAATGTCCTATGCATTCCCAGCTATTTTTGAAAAACATGCTCCCCCCTTGCATATATTTATCTAGTAGAATCATAGATTTTTAAAAATTTAGAGGTCATCTGATTGAACCAGATTCCTCTCTTCAAGAGGGGACAGGCAGGCTGGCGCTGTCTGTAGGTTGTGTGGCTCTATGGTGGTGGAACCAGTCCAGGTTCTTCACTGTCCATTACTTTTGCCTTGTGGTTGAGGTCCATTTATTGCTTTTAAATTATTTAAAAGCCCCTTTGCTTTTTTTTAAGAGTTCTGGCTGGCTTCATCTGGTCAAAGTGGCTTTGTACTAACCTAATCTAGATCAGCACAATTCAGTACAGTTTCCTGCAAGGATGAAAGTGTCCTGTAGCTGTAATGTCCACACAGTAATCAGCTATCACGTTTGACTGTTGAGTGTTTGGAATGGGTAATGACTATTCTGTTGGACAATGCGGAGCCAGATGTTCTCATTTGACTTCATGCCTGAAGCATCAGTTTGAGGTCAACTCATGAGTTTAAGACTTCTCTGGTGGCTCAGATGGTAAGTGTCTGCCTGCGATATTGGAGACCCAGGTTCGATCCCTGGATTGGGAAGATCTGGAGAAGGAAATGGCAACCCACTCCAGTATTCCTGCTTGGAGAATTCCAGGGACGGAGGAGCCTGGTAGGCTACAGTCCATGGGGTCTCAAAGAGTCGGACACGACTGAGCGACTTCACTTCACTTCACTTCACTTCACTTCACATGTTTAAAGTTTATTCCTGTTACTTGCTGACCTGGGTGTTATATATGCACTTAAATTTACCCGTGGTGTCTAACGACAGACCTTAACGTGTCATTTGAATTGGCTTGCAGGGATGAAGGTGGCTGGAGAAGAGGACCAGCTGAGGAGTCTTCGAGCTGGAGGGATGCAAGTCGTCGTGACGATAGGGACCGCGATGACCGGCGTCGTGAGAGAGATGATCGCCGTGAGAGAGATGATCGCCGTGATCTAAGGGACAGACGAGACGACAGGGACCGAAGAGGACCGCCTCTCAGATCCGAGCGTGAGGAAGGTAGAGATGTGCTGTGTGACCGCTGGACACCGGGGAGCCATAGTTGATGAGGGGATTTACTGTCTCTTTAACTTCTGTGGACACCAAAAATAAGATGGCCAAGCATATCATTTATTCCATTTAAAGTTCATGGTCTTCACAAAGTTACTGGAGAAGGAAATGGCAACTCACTCCAGTACTCTTGCCCGGGAAATTCCATGGACTGAGGAGCCTGGTAGGCTACAGTCCAGGGGGTTGCAAAGTCAGACAGGACTGAGCAACTTCAGTTTCACTTTCATTTTGTTTAAAATGACCATGGCACTTTTGCCTCAAAAGCTTTTACTATTTATTTGGTTTTACATCGAGGGTATTTCTTCTTTTATAGTATAATGAAATATATTTCACTTATTTGCTGTTGAGTCTTCAACAGGAGCCAAAAATTTTGTAAAAAATTTTTATCCAGCCAGATATTTGTCACCTTATCCTAAATTTTTTAAAAATTAGGACACTTAACAGGCCAGTGATTTATTGCTTGCAAGTTGGTATTTTTAAGTCTATTTTAAAGGTTTTTCAGAAATTGTATCAAAATGATTAAAATATATTTAGCTTTTTTTTTTTTTAGTGAAGATTATCATCTTCAGTACTGAATTTCTGAGTAATTTGAGGCATTCCTTTTGCTTCAGTTCTATTTAGTCTGAGCTGATAGAATACAGTACACATTTATTTTCTTTCCTTTTCTTTTAATTAAAGTAAGTTCTTGGAGACGTGCTGATGACAGGAAAGATGACCGGGCAGAAGAGCGGGATACCCCTCGTCGTGTTCCTCCCGCAGCTCTTTCGAGAGACCGAGACCGAGACCGAGACCGAGAAAGGGAAGGTGAGAAAGAGAAGACCTCCTGGAGAGCTGAGAAAGATAGGGAATCTCTTCGTCGTACTAAAAATGAGACTGATGAAGATGGATGGACCACAGTACGACGTTAAGTCTCAATACAATGGATTCAAACTCATGTCTTTACATAGGTTTGATCACATTCAAGGATTATTATATTTGTGCTTCAACCAATCTAAATTGGATTCTTTAATGTCTCACCATAACACAAAAAGCATGAACTTGTATTAATCCTATATAATAGATTGATCAGGCACCGCATCCACAGACGGTTGGAAAACCACGCCATGTTTTTGAATTTAAGGTGTTGCATTATTTCGTCAATCATTTGTTTACAAAAAAGAAAAACTAAAAATAAATTTAAAATGAGAATTCTTCAGGTATTGAGTAACACCTGTATCTTGGTATAGAACTGATCTTTTTTCTTTTGATTTTGAAATATCTGGTATTAATTTGTAATGAAGTAAGGTTCTGTTATAGAGAATGTATCTGAAGTCTCTAAAACAGGGAGCTGAAACAGTTCTCACACCATTGAGACATACCTCTAGATATTTTGAGGTATTTACTATTTACTAACTTCAGAAGGTTTTTAGGTTTACTCTGAGTGCAGTAAACATTACACACATTGGATACAGTGGAGTTTTCGGTAGATTTTACTTGAAAGAAGGTGAGTATAAACCAACTTGTGGTCATTATTATAATGATGAGAATACTGCTGGAGTGTGAATCCAAAACAGATATAGCTTTTAAATTTTAAAGCATTTGGTAAACTGTGGCTGAGTTTTTTCTGTTGCCAATAGCAAACTGCTTTTCCATTTATGGAGAATTCATGCCTTTCAAGCATTTTAAATATGACAATATTTATAAATGTGTGGTTTGGAGAAATTCTTTAAATTCTTTTTCCTAATTTCCTTTCTCTTCAGGATAGATTCTTTCAATAAGTAATTTGTAGTAATGACTGTGTTGACTTCAATTTTGGAGTGTAGTAGCTATGTTAAAGATTAACTATTTGGTCTTATTGAAGCCAACACAGAACTTGCTGCTGTGTTTTTTCTTCAATGATAAATAAAACACTTACATAATTTGTTTTAGTGTTGATTTGTGGTTAGAGTTAGTGTTTCATATATAATGTTTAGCTTGCATATTCGTTGAGTTTATTTCACTTGAGGTTTTACCAGTGGTATTAATTTTCTCACTGTTGAGTATCAAAGAAAATAACCTAAGTATAACAAAAAGCAAATGTGGCTAGGATATTTCCACTAAAGTGTCTTCCTCTGTTACTGGATGAACCTCTTAGTTTCCCTGTAAAGTTGTCCTGTCTGTATAGGGGTGTGTGTGTGTGTAAAGTTGTGTTTCCCTGTAAAGTTGTCCTCTCTGTGTGGTGTGTGTGTGATGTACATCTTGAGTTTTCCCGTGAAATTAAAAGCATAATTGATTTCACAGAATGTTAATTGCAAATTTATAGTGGCTCTAGGCACTTAGATTCTTTCTGGTGTTGAGTAGAGGTGAGAATTACTCTTGGTGCAGCTGTGAGGCCAGAAGAGGGAGTATTGATGCTTTTTTATAAAAAACTTTACCAAACGCAGCCTTTCGTTTTTGATGTTAATAATGATAGAACTCACTTTAAAAAACGTTCAAATAAGTGAAAGTCTTGTGAAAAGAGGGCCTTTTGTAACAAGTGAAAACTTGGGACAGTAACCTGCTCTGTCCTTTTACTAGAACAGGATATACCTGGGCAGTCACATACAGGCCCCAACAGACATTCATTTGAGCTGATTTGTTTAGATGGCTGTCTGACGGTTAGGTTTCCAGGCTCGTCTGCAAACGACCCTTCCTCCCCAGACCCTCTCCCAGATGTGCTGTCCTCCCAAGCTCTGTGACCTGGGTGTTGGAATTGGAGCACAGGGCAAGGGCAGAAGAGTGTGCTGCTTGTGACCCTGCTCAGGGCCTCAGTCTTGCCCCCTCCCTCAGTGCTTATTCTGCATTTGTAGACAGGGTGTCATCACTGTCAGTATGGGTGGATCTGAGGGTGGAGTCAGCAGCCCAGAGAAGGTTCCACATCCCAGCGGTTGTCCAAAGTGGCTACTAGGGGGAGGCTGGCATCTATATGTGTGACATGGTTTGGCTGGACACCGACTTAAGATTTTGTAAGTGTAACTAAAATATACTGCAAATTAATGGAAGGAATGTTCATGTTGTAGCTAAGAACAGATGAGAAAACTAGGACTAACACTGAAATTTTTCTTTGATAGTACATGTTCATTTGTGGTACGATTTTAAAATGTAAGGTAGTCTGTGGCTGCACAGCTGGTAAAGCTCTTTTGAGGACTCCATACATCTTTTCCCAAAAATATGCAGTCTTTTGAAAATAAGTACTTTTGTCACTATTTTGTATACTTTCTAGACTTCAAAAAATTGGATTTCCTTTTATCTTAAATTAAGCTTTTCAAGTGCTTAAAACATGTTTCAGATTGAGAGTTGCTTTTAAATGTGTTAGAGCCTGTTTAGTAAACCTTTTCAGAAGAGAGTTCTAGAGAACTACTGACATTCAAAATACTAGAAGGTAAAGTTAGCTGCAAAACAGGCAAATGGCTGGTGGGGGGTGGGGTGTTGCTGCTGATAGGTAAGTCATCTGCCTAGTCCTTCCAGTCTGGAGAATGCACCCATCTGTTAATAGTGACTCTTGAAAAGGTAAAATTAAAGCAGTGGCAAGAGGTGACAGGAATTCATGTGACCTAAAAACAACCCAGAAAGCAAAACTCTTTTAAATTGATATGTTTTCTAGCAAAACTGAAGAGAAGAAGTTAATGCATGCTTTTGAGTTTAGGTATATTCATATATGAAGTTTTCTCATTTGGAGCTATACTAACAAGTATAGCTCTTGTTATAGTTCTTGACCAAGAAATGAATGGTTTGCCTGTGTGCCCCCGCCCCCTTCTCCCACCCTTTGACCAAAAAAGCTCATAGCTATCATGGCAGCTTCTTAGACTTTAAAAGAAGTGTTCAAATGAAGCAAATAGGCTGTGGAGGGAGGTAGTTAAATATGAAGGCAGCCTAATTTTTAATAACCTAGCTAAGCTCTCCTGGAACCTCTAAAGACTAAATTTGTTGCTGTTATTTTCAGATAGTGATTTTTGTACATTTTAGATGACTTCATGTTAATTTCCATTTTTACCTTCTGTGTCTGTTCTGATGGTACATACGGTGTGGTAGGTTAAAGTAGAAGTCAAGCACCTTTGCCCAAGATGAGATTTAATCTCATGGATGAAAATCACTGGTGGGATTCCAGAATGGTTGTTCTAATGAGAATGGGAACACAATAGGGGGAGGCTGTGTTCCATGTCTTACCCCACCTACCCCCAGTCAGTTCCTTTAATTGTTACTTATACTGGTTTGACTTCTATGATGGTTTAAAGCTGACACAGTCCAGAGTGGAACCTTCCTGAACACCAGTTGTTCCATTAGCTCAGAGGATTCCATCTTACATTTAGTGTGAGAGGCAACAGCTGGAATGAGATTTCCACTATTTAGAGACCCTGAAATCGAGCAATTCAGAGTGAATGAATACTGCACCCTTTTGATCTTAAGTACGACATATTTTTGAAGAACTGGAATAGGAAGGGGCATAAAGAAAAAGCCAAGTAGTAGAGTTAAAGGCAAGGTTAATGAATTCATATACTGTTACTGTATAAATACACAATTTTTTTTAAACAGCACCATTTTCAAGTGTATACACAATATGATTATAACTTGGCACTATTTTTAAAGGGGGAAAACGGTAGTTGCTCGTTCAGTAATAAAAAGATCTGGTACATACATGAGCTGTATTCTACCTGCTACCTACAAATTGTACATTTTATACATCTCCAGCTAGGACAAAAACAAGCCACAAGGAGGGAACACCCACCCAAACTACTGTAAAGTATACCAAGTCTTCACTTAATGCTGCTACCAGGCAGGGCTTCACCTGGAATTATAACTGGGTAAGGACAACAGAAATATTACTTGTTTCAAACAATAAAATAGTCATTTTGCTGACACTCCATAAAATCGCCAGTTTTAAGTTCAGTTGAGAGGCTTTTAAAAAAATATTCTAGACCTAGTAAAGTGCCTCCACTCATAAAATTAAACATCCAAGATTAGATTGAGACAATTTCATACTGATGCGCATCTAAAATAGGTCGACGTATAAACAAACCACAGCGCCTCTAAGTTGCCACATTTCAGTTAGTACCCAGCCTTCACCGTCTGGATGTGCACAAACTAGAAACAATCAAAGATTTTAACGTCTAGTCTCAACCGCTCTTCGACAGGAAAATACTCAGTACCGTTGGCTTCCTCTGGAAAAGCCAAGACGAGCTCCACGCTCCCCCGGCAGCGAGGGAGAAATGGTGCGCAGACCAAACACGAGAGTGGGCGGGCGTCTACCCTGGTGGCATCATGGGGCAGCAGCAGATGGGGATCCGGGCCCTTAGCGCAGCTTCTTGCCGGGCAGGCCGTCCCGGGCGCTGCGCGGCGGCGGGCGGGCTGCAGGCGGAGGCGGCACTTTGGAAAGCGGGCAGTACTTGATGGTGTGCGCGTTGTCGCCGCTGGCACCGCACAGGGGACACGTGTACCGGCGCAACACGGGGCACAGCACCCGCCCGTCGGGTCCCTTCAGGATGTGGGTGGTGTAGAGCGCCACCGCCTCCTTGTTGTTCCGGCAAAACACACACACCTGCAGCTCGGGTTTGAGCAGCCGGGTGGCGGCCGCCCCGTTGGCGGCGTGCAGCTTGGGCTCGGCCGCCCACGCTGGGGCCCGCTCCTCTCGCGGCGCTGCTTCGGCGGTGGCCGCGGCGGCCGCGGGTGCGCAGCCCAGAAGCACGGCAGCGGCGCGACCAGCGAACGGGCTCAGCTCAGCGAAACGCTCCTCCAGCAGCCCGGCCTCGGCAGGGTCCGCGCACAGCTCCAGCGCGCGCAGCTCCAGCGCGCCCCCCAGGTAGCGGCTCCGCGACCCCTGGTCGTCGCTGTCGTCGTCGTCGTCCTCGTCGTAGTCGGGCGGCCCCAGCGCGGGCCCCAGCGCCCCGGACCCGGCCCCCGCGTGGGGGGAGCAGCACGACGAGGAGGAAGAAGAGGGCGGGGAGCCGTCTCCGCCGCCGTCCCCGCCGCGGGCGCAGCCGAAGCGCCGCTCGCCGTCCACCGCCTTGGTGATGAGCGTGGCGAGTCCCAGATAGTCGTTCCACGAGCTGAAGGGCTGCGGGTGCGCCGGGCCCTGGGTGCTCACGTAGCGGGCGCTGGGCACAAGCGCCATGGGCGGGGGGGCGCGGCCGCGGCGGGGCGAGCGGGGCGCCCAGGGGAAAGCCTCCATGGGCGGGGTGCGGGCCGCGCGCGCCGCCTCCCCGCCGCCGGCGCGGGCCGGACGGAAGGGACGAGCCGAGCCTGCCCGCCGGCCTGCCTCGGGGTGGGACTGCCTCGCCGCCTTTTATCGGGCCCCGCTCCTCCCCGCCCCGCGGCCTCTCCGCCGCGGCCCTGCCCCCTGCCCTCCCCCGCCCGGGCCACCTCGCCCGCGCCCGGGACGGAGGCGGAGCGGAGGCGGACGCGCGGGGGGCGGGCGGGCAGTGAGCGCGCGCTGCTCCGGCAGGCAAGGCTCCAGCACCCCACGCGCTGCGCCCGCCTCGCCAGCTGCCGGGCAGCTTTCATTCTGGGAGGGGGCGGACAGGCACCGCCTCGGGCCGCTGCGCTAATTGGCTGCTGACCAGAGCCCCCTGCGCCACGGGCGCCGCTCCGGACGGTGATTGGTGAATCCGGGGGAGGGGGCGTGCCCTACCGAGAAGCTGGGAGGGGAGGGGGATGTAGGGGAGGGGCGGCTGCTGGGGCCCGCCTTCGCCTGTTCCCCTGGTTTGGAACAGGTGACCAGTCCTGGCTCTCTCTCAGCCTGGGGGTGAGACCCACCTCCCAAGCTTTTAGTGCCCTGGGCCAGCCTCTGTCTTCTGAGAAACCCCTTCTCCTCTCTCCTTCTCATCAGCATCAGCAAGGAAAGATGTGGGGAGGCAAGACTTGGTGCGAGCTAACGATGCAGTTTTTAAGTGGGAGCCGCCCAGCAATCAAGTAACTTCCTTTTGCACAGCGTTTTGGAGAGCTTTCAACTGAGTGGAATCTTCTCACAAACCTCAGGGAGCTTCAGAGAGGTTTTAGTTCTTACCTCGTAAGTAGTGGAAGGACACATAACTTTCCCACAGCAGCACTGTAGCACCTCCCAACAGGTGTTCCGAGACCAGGTGGTGGCCAGTAGCTGGTGACAGACAGGTAGGGGTGAGGGCCTTAGGACAATGATCAGTGTGTGTGTTTCTAAGTGTGTGTAGCTCCTCACTCCCC
The DNA here is from genome assembly GCF_016772045.2 of Ovis aries. NCBI lineage: Eukaryota > Metazoa > Chordata > Mammalia > Artiodactyla > Bovidae > Ovis > Ovis aries. The sequence continues at coordinate 38,763,966 of NC_056075.1, read as the reverse complement.
GTTGCCCCTGGGGTGAGGTGACCGTATTGACATATGAGGTGTTTGTGCAATTGAAATAACAAAGCGTATTCAGGGGCCACTTCAGCGTCACCATTTAATACTTTGAAATGAATACTGTACTTTTGTAAAAACGGTGGAAAATAAATCAGAAGACTTTAGGTGGCTACGAGATGGTCATGCCCTTCCCAGGAGAAGGAGCAACAAGGTTTTTTAAAATATGGAAAGTAGGAAAAGTATTAGGTGGGAGGAGGGTTCCTGTAGGGTGCTGAGGGGCGGGGACAATGCCTCCTCTAAGCTGGCAGGTAGGGTTTTCCTTCCTCTCTCTGGAGGAGCTCTGTCTGTTGAAACAAGGGTTGGGAGACTGGTGTTGGCAGCTGTCATTAGTGGGTGGGTCTGGGTACGTCCCAGCAGGTGTAGAGTGGCCCCATAGGGATGCCCAGAACCTAGTGCTGGCTCGGGTTAACAGGGGAATGAATGAATGAGTCCCAATGCTCACAGTGAAGGGGATCTTTGGTATCATTCAGTCCGATCTTAACTTTACAGATGAAGAAAATGAGACCCAGAGAAGAGAAGGCTTCTTTACAACACACAGTGAATTTGTCACACTGCCAGAGTGAGGACTCAGGCCTCTTCATGACTGGCTTGGTGGCCTTCCCTCTACACCGTGAATCTGGAAGCTATTTCAGACTTTGAGACTGTCTGTGCGAGCATCAGCAGAAATCAAGTGTAGCACATGGGGGTACGGAGGAAGAGAAGCGAGATGGGGGCTTGTGCCTTTGGTATGGACCCCTGCCCTCAGGCATGATCCAGGGACCACGCAGCAGGGACAGGGAAGGTCTTGAGGCAGTAACGTGGTGCCTGTCCCGGCCACCTGTCTACATGCCGGGGTGGAAGTTATATTTTTCAGCCTCTTCCTCACCTCCTACTCCCTGATGGTTGATTTAAGTCCCCAAACCAGGCAGTGATATTCAGCACTTGCCAAGCTGGTTCCTTTTCCAAGTTTGTGTTGGCACTCAAGTTGAAAAGCTATTCCTTTATTTCCTCCTGTCTCCCACCAAAAATAAATAAAAGGGCCTGGCTGGCGTGGGGCTCCTGCAGAAGCGTGGTGGGTTTGCTGACACTGAACTTACCACGAGAACGCTGGCCCCCAGAGTGGTATGAAGAGTATTATTCTATAAATGGAAAATTCCACTCTGTTCTTGCAGCCTGCGTACTTTCAAGGTATGCGGGCTTTTCAAGCTCTGAAGACTGAGAGCTACTATTCTGAGAAAAATCTCTGCGAGCAAAGTTTAAAGCCACCAGCGGCTGGGGCCAGCCACTCTTGGTCAGACCAGAGAGAATGGCAACTAGGAGAGGCTTTCTTTCCTCATGTGGATTTTTTAACCCTTGTGGATTTGCAGGGAAATAAACGCTTTTAAGTGAACTTGAATGGGAACAAATGTCTGGATCTGGAGCTGCAGCCTGGGTGGGTGGGATGTGGTAATCGTGAGGCAGATGTCCTGGGGAAAGCTGGCGGGGTGTGTCCTGGAGCCCTGGCTCCATGCTGTTTCCCGGGGCTACTCACCTCATCTGCTGTCAGCCTTGCCCAGAGTAGGTGTTTTGCCCCGAAAGAGTGTCTGGAAGTGGAGGTCAAGGGCATGAAGGCTTCTTTTTTTTTTGGCAGGGGTGAGGGTACATGCTGCACCTCGGTATACTGTCAGTGACCCCAGAAAGGCTAGAGTGCATGCCTGCCCCAGCTCTTGGCTCAATCAGCAGTTACTTTTGTCACCAAGCGCAGACCTCAGATGAGCTCTCTAGCTCTCTTTGAGGCTCTTTAGCCAACTTCTGAGATGTGCTTAGTACCTCTGTTGGATGAAGTCTGACTGCCTTTGGTTCCGCTTCCAGAAGTCCAGACTGAAACAGACAGAAAAGCCCGAGTGTTAAAGTTTCTTTGAGGGACAGCTTCAGGTGGTTGGGGGCAGGAAGACAGAGCAGGAGGGGCCTCATCTCAGAGCTTAGACAGTGTATCTTCCGTTTCTTCTGGAACGGGGCCTGCGTGCCACAGGCAGGGCAGGGCAGGGCAGGGGTGAGTTGTGAGATGCTTGGGCTCCGGGTGTCCAACTCTCCACGAGGCCCCCAGGCCCCATCCTGGGCCGTTGCCTTTGCTGGCAGCAGAACTGAACCAGGAGAGACAACACACAGACCCCGGGCGTCTTGAGGCTCTTCAGAAACATGAGGTCAGCCCCAGGGAATGAGGCAGCTTGGCGGGGGTCCAGGCGGCTACAGAGATGCTGTTTGTCAGGCTCTGGGATCCCGTGGCCCGCCTGCCAAGCTCCTGTGAGGGGCAGGAATTGCTCTGACTGCCCCAGCCCCACACGGCCCTGGGGCCTAGAGGCACATTTGGGCGCATCAGGGGTTCACTTCTGTTAACGGTCTTGACTTTGTCCGCGTCATGCCTCTGGCCAAGCTCAGAGGAGTGCCCTTTGGGGCTTGGGGTCAGCCACAGTTGGTGAAGAAGCCCCGTGGTGATGTGGTGGGAGCTGGCTGGGCCAGTGGTTAGGATTTTACCTTGGTCGTTCTGCAAAATCTTGAGTGGCCTTGGATGAGGGACTTCACCACTCTGGGCTCCAGTTCCTTCCTCCGTCAATGAAGGGGCTCTATGTAGAGGGACAGCCACATTCTCCTTCCTGCTCTCTTACTTTTATGAAGTCTCTCCCTTGAACCTGGCGAAGTGAGCTGTGATAGGTGTAAGCCAGCAGAAACAGCCCCTGTTCCTTGATATTTTTAGGAGAGGGCTGGTAACCCACGTCTGGTGCCTGAAATATAAGAGGGTTGTCTGTTAGGGAGGCTCTGGAAGAGAGTTTGCTCCTTTCTTCAGAAAGATACAAAACAAAACCAGGAACCTCACCTTCTTCCAGTCACTGGCAGGATGAAAATCTGAGGCAGCCCAGAGGTGACAAAGCTAAGTTTTCAGGACAAAAAGCTGATACACTGATGGCTGCCTGGATAAGTTATTGAGAAAAATGAAGCCTCGGTGACATTTCTATTGCTGTCCTATGACTTGTTACACAAGATAATTAAGCATCTTTATTGTTTCAGCCACTGCAAGTCAGGTATTGGCTTGCAGCTGAATTCAGTCTAATTGAGACCTGCTGTGCTCAGACTCTCGGTTGTGTCCGACTCTTTGTGACCCCATGGTCTGTAGCCCACCAGGCCCCCCTGTCCACGGGATTTCCCAGGCCGGAACACTGCAGTGGGTAGCCATTTCCTCCTCCAGGGGATCTTCCCGACCCTGGGATCAAACCTGCATCTCCTGCATTGGCAGGCGGATTCTTTACCACTAGCACCGCCTGCGAAGCCCAACGGAGATATAGTAATTAAAAAAGCATTTGGCAATTCTGTCAAGAAGGTGAGACACCCCATTCTGGCCAGAGGGAGGTGACAACCATGTGAGCATTGTGTGTGTGTGTGTGTGTGTGTGTGTGTACGTGTACAGGGGACGGAAGGAAATCCAGAGGACTGAGAACAGGAGCTTTGTGGGGCTCTTCTCTTACCCAGCCTGCCTTGCACTGAAGCCTCCCAGCTGATGTTAGTATTGATAACACCACGACCATCAGACCAGGTGCTTCGTAGCATCGTCTCAGTACCACCTACATAACTGCTGCACGAGGGCTGGCTGGGATTGCCCTCGTGTTATCCATGAGTTGAGGCTGAGCTCACATGTCAACCTGTGTCCCTCTCCAAAGCTGGGCTGTGCTTCCTTGGGTTCACCTGGTCATCCTCTGGCCCTGGGGCTTCAGGGCACAGCTTGGGGAGGCTGGCCAGGAGCCAGACAGGGGCTGAGGGAGGCAGAAGGGGACATTCAAGGCCAAACTGGGCCCATCTATCGTGTCAGAGATTGTTTCCCAACAAAATCAATTTTGTTCAAAAGCGGTGTGGACTTTTTATCAAGTACTGGGTACTTTGGTTCAACGAGTAGTCCTTTCTGTTTGTAACACACCCTCCACCTCCCGGCCAATATGGTTCCAATTTTGTTTAAAGCAAGTTATGCCTGGAAGCTGAGGGCCTGAAGGGCAGATGTCCCTGGACTGATGGTGCTGATAATAACAGCAAGAACAACAGCTGGCACATCCGGAGCTCTCACAGGCTCATGGTTTTTTTTTTGGCCTCGCCATGCAGCAGGCAGGATTCCCAGCCAGGGATCGAAACCATGCTCCCTGCGCTGGAAGCTCGGAGTCTGAACAACTGGACCACCAGGGAAGTCCCAGGCTCGAAGTTTCTTAAATTCTCCCAACAGTCCTATAATCATACCCTTTTCACAGAAGGGAAAACAAGGTTTGGGAAGGCTTAAAAAGTGTGCCCAGGGCTTCCCTGGTGGCTTGGTGGCAAAGAATCCGCCTGCCGACGCAGGAGACGTGGGTTTGATCCCTGGTCCAGGAAGATCCCACATGCCGTGAAGCAGCTAAGCCCGCGCACCACGACTATTAAGCCTGTGCTCTAGAGCCCTGGAGCCGCAAATACTGAAGCTTCGGCCCCTCTGGAGCCTGTGCTCTGGAAGAAGAGAAACCACTGCAGTGAGAAGCCCGCGCGCCACAGCTAGAGAAAGTTCGCGCACAGCGACAAAGACCCAGCACATTAGACCCCGCCCCCCCCGCAAAAAAAGTGTCCAGCATCTCCCGGTGGGCAGTGCATGGCTTTCTCGAAGGCCTGAGCTGGGAGCTACCCTACTTCCTCGACCACCTCCTGGCCTGTGGATACTGAGTTAGAATCCCCCACTTCCTGTCTTCCTACCTCCTCACCTTCTTTCTAACTGGGACTGTCCGCTCTTTGCTCATCCTCAGTCCCTGCTGTCTGCGGGGCGGGGGGGGGGGCCGGGCTGGGAGGGGGGACGGGCGGCGGGGGGCGCAAAGGCTGGGGCCCCGAGTGGAAGAGTCAGACATAAAATGGCATACTATGAGGGTAAGGCTGTTCTCCAGTGGGCCTGCGGGATGGGGTGGGGGCAGCCTGCCCAGCAGGGCTGCTCTGTATGGTTCTGCAGGTTGTGCAGTGTGCCAGGCTTCCCATCTCAGGGAGTGCCTGGTGCTTCCTAGACGTGGTAATATTGATATATGTAGGGGTACATCTATGATAGTTTTCTGGCAAATTGGGAGTAAGGTCTTTTTCTAATGAAATCAGTATATGATGACAATATTCTGACATTTGGAAAAGCCCTCTGGAAGAAATGCCTTTTCCTAATTTGCCCAAAGCTTTGACTCTGACCAGAAGTGTGAAGTGCTAAGATTCTTGAAAGCAGCCCTCAGCTTGCCATTAGCTACATGCCTGTGGGCTTTTTAAAGCTTCAGGTGTTAGTGTCTTTCTAACTGAGCTGATCAGGCGGGTGCTGGCTGCATTTCTGCCCTAGTAGTGGTGGTGGACCAGAAGCTCCACTGGGGTTAACGTTTTTAAGATTGCTCATTTTAGACATCTCTCCATCTTACCTGCCTTATGCTCATGTGTCCCCAGCTGTCTCGAGTTCTCTAGGCCTTCTTGTGCCCTGACAGTGCCTGCCCTTAATGGTGAGGTGGCAGTTGCGCCTGTCCTGGGGCTTCTATGGCTTAGGAACCAGAAGGCAGGGTGGTGGCCCAGGCTGGTACAAATTGAGTGGCTTTAAGCAAGTGATTGCCCCTTGCTGGGCCTCAGTTTTCTCTCATTTAAAATAATGAGGTGGCCAAGACTTCCCTGAGGGTCCGGTAGTTAAGACTCCGAGCTTCCAATGCAGGGGGTTCAATCTCTGGTCAGGCAACTAAAATGCCACATGCCGTGTGGTGTGGACAAAAAAAACAAATGCACCCCAGAAAATAAACAAAAAACTGGGGACAAATTCTACCTCAATAAAGTTGTTTAAAAAAAAAAACAACCTAGGGACAGGATATAAACTCAAGATAAAAAAAAAAAATTAGGTGGCCTAAGTGATTTCTTAGACTTTTCCAGCTCTCAGATTTATTTGTTCACCATCAAGGCCTTGGGCTGAATGTGAATAAGACAGACATACTTCTGAGCTCATGGAGCTCATACTCTGATGAGGTGGACAGACGATGATACTTTGGAAGAAGGCATAATAGTTTCCTATTGCAGCTGTAACAAATTATCACCAACATAGTGGCTTAAAACAGTGCAAACTTGTTTTCTTACCATTCTGGTGGTGAGACATCTGAAATGGATCTCAGGGCTAAAGTCAAGTTGTCTGCAGGGCTGTGTTCTTTTCTGGAGAATCTAGGGGAGAAACTGTTGCCTTTTCCAGTTTATCGAGGCTGCCTGCATCCCTTTGGCTGTTTTTCCCTTCCTTCTTTAAAGCCAGCAACAGCAGATTAAGTCCCTTCCATGCTGCTATCGCTCTTTTTTTTTTTTTTTCCTGCCTTCCTCTTCCACTTCTCAGGACCTTGTGATTACACTGGGCCCATGTGATAATCCAGGATCATCTCCCTATTTGAAAAGTTATGACCAACCTAGACAGCATATTAAAAAGCAGAGATATTACTTTGCCAACAAAGGTCTGGCTAGTAAAAGCTATGGTTTTCCAGTGGTCATGTATGGATGTGAGAGTTGGACTATAAGGAAAGCTGAGCACCCAAGAATTGATGCTTTTGAACTGTGGTGTTGGAGAAGACTCTTGAGAGTCCCTTGAACTGCAAGGAGATCCAACCAGTCCATCCTAAAAGAAATCAGTCAGTCCTGAACATTCATTGGAAGAATGGATGCTAAAGCTGAAAGTCCAATACTTTGGCCACCTGGTGCAAAGAACTGACTCATTTGAAGAGACCCTGATGCTGGGAAAGATAGAAGGCGGGAGGAGAAGGGGATGACAGAGGATGAAATGGTTGGATGGCATCACCGACTCAATGGACATGAGTCTGAGTAAACTCTGGGAGTTGGTGATGGACAGGGAGGCCTGGCGTGCTGCGATTCATAGGGTCACAGAGTCGGACACTGAGTGAACTGAACTGAATTAGCAATCTAATCTAATGATGATCTAATTAGATCTAAACTCGATCTAATTAGCAATCTTAATTCCACCTGGAACCTTAATTCCTCTTGTCGTGGAAAGTAGCATAGTCCTTTGGGTTTGGGAATTAGGATGTGGGCATCTTTGGCAGAGGGCATTATAATGTCTCCCACATGAGGAGTACAGAGGACTGTGGGACCCCTTGGCAAGGGGCATCCAACCAACACACATGGGTCCTAGGACCTTTGCATGTCCAGAAGTCAACTGGGCTGGTGAGCTGAGGTTTCCTCTGCCAGTCAGGACCTGACAGCATACAGGGGACTCTAGAGAGTGGAGGAGCCTTGTGTGTGTGTGCATGCACGTGTGTGTGCATGCGTGTGTGTGTGTCCCTCAGGCAGAAGGAAAGTAATTGCTGAGGGTCTGAGTCGCAAGAAGTGACGGTGAGCAAAGGAAATGGCATGTTAAAATCATTAAAAATAAGGATTATGATGATGTTATTTAACTTGTGGTCAAAATAAACAGCCAATTTCAATAAAAATACCAAGCAACAGCAGCATGTACATCATGGGGGAGTGACTGGAGTAAAGCACTCTAAAATCCTGTGCTCTGATTCCAACACCCAGGAGAGTAAAGAAACTAACTCTAAAAATTTTCACTTATGGAAAATTTTAAGCATTACAAAAGTAAAGGTCCCAGTGTAAAGAATCCTAACTGGCCTTTCCCTTAATCCACGACAACTCTTATTTTATCTATCGCCCCCACACCTGTTTTTCACTCCATTCCCACACTGTGGATCATTGTGAAGTTATGAACATTGATAATAATTTTGATAGGTTAAGTATGTGTGTTAAAAATCTGTTGAGCACCTCTGTTAAAGGAAAATAGGGGCTATATATAGTAGATGTAAAGAAGTGGAGTGAAGAAAAAATAAATCTTACGAAAGGAAGCATGATCAAGGTGAAAGTCGTGAACGTGGTAGAAGAAATTAGTTGTAAGGCAGAGACTAACACAACATTGCAAAGCAATTATCCTGCAATTAAAAATAAACAAAAAAAACAAAAAAAAATAAATAAAAATAAACAAAAAATAATGATAGAAGATAATTTGAAAAGACTGATACAGAAAAGTGAAGGAATGAATGAAATAGAAAACAAAAATGTGACAGATGATCCACAGAACCAAAAAGCTTGTTCTTAATAAAAAACAAAATTAACTCTTTTGGCAGGATTTATTTCTTAGGAAAAAACATGACACAAAGTGAAAAATTTTGTGACCAGCTGCTTCTTAAATTTGAAAATGTATAGGAAATTGAAAAATTGCTGGAAGCAAAAACTCAAGAAGAATTTTAAAACCACAGTAGTCCTCTCACATTGTATAAACTGAACCAGAGTTAAAAGTATCATAATAGTGACTTCTCTGGCAGTCCGGTGGTTAGAACACCAAACTTCCATTTCAAGGGGCCCCAGTTCAATCCCTGGTGGGTGAAGTCCTGAATGCCACATGCTCTGGCCACCTAAAAAAAATTGTCACAAAGAAAATGCCAGATCCAGATGACTTTAAAGAGAAGTTCTATCATTCAAGGAACAAATAATTTCAATCCTATGCAAACTGTTCTAGACGTTAGCTAAAGAAGAACCATTTTCTAATTAATTTTATAAGACTAGTATAGCCTGATATAAAAATAACAAGTATAAGAAGGGAAAATTATAAGCTAAGCTCAGTTGTAAAGATACATGCAAAAATCTGAAGATATCAGCAAATCAAATTCAGCAATGAAGGGGAAAACAGAAGATAATTTATCAGTTCTAATGCAGATGGACCTATAGAATGAAATATTGGTTTAACAAAGAAGTCAGTTAATGTAATTCACCATATTAACATAGTAAAAGAATGAAAAAAAGATCATCTCAATAAAAAGCATTTGATAAAATTCACGTAGAGTGATGATAAAAATTTTTGTAAAATTAGAAAAAGATTTCCTTAACTGATAAAGCATGTCTATAAAACCCTATAGTGAACATTATAATTAACACTTCTATTCAGTATTGTCCTGGAGGTCTCAGAGGTCCTAGCCAGTGCAGGTTGGCAAGAAAAGTAGAATTATAAGGATCAGGAAAGAACAAACAAAACTGCCATTATTTACAGGTCACATTTTCTTTGTAGAAAATATAAGAGAAACTTGCTAGTCTGGTAAGAACCTATATGCCATGGGGGAACTGCTAAGCCTATGCTCCGCAAAAAGAGAAGCCCCCGCAATGAGAAGCCCCCATACTGCACCTAGAGAAAGACTGCGAAGCAATGAAGACCCAGTGCAGTCAAAAAATTAAAAAAATTATATTTGGAGAATTTAGCATATCTTTTCCAGAATCAAGCAAACAAAAATAATAGGAGGGACAGACAATCTGAACCATACAAATAATATACTTTAGCATTAGCTATCTATAGAGCATTATACTCAACAGAGAACACATTCTTTACACGTGGGACAGTTATCAAAATAGAACAATTACTGACCATGTAGGAAGCCTCAGTAAATTCCCAGGGATAATATCATATTTCTGCCATGTTGTAATGAATACAAATTCTAAAAAATAATCCTGTACATTTGGAAATGTAACAATGTATTATATTGAAAATTTACAATGAACTTTCAGAAGAAAAATAGAGTTTAGTAAGTTTCCTGGATACAAAATCAATGTTTACTGGGAAGATCCCCTGTAGAAAGAAATGGCAACCCACTCCAGTATTCTCGCCTGGAGAATTCCGTGAACAGAGGAGTCTGGTGGGCTACAGTCCATGGGTCACAAAGTGTCAGATATGACCAAGCAATTAACACTTTTCATGCATTTCAATATACCAACAGAAACAAAGTATTTGCTGTTGGTATATTGCCAACAACATAAATGATAAAATCTCACTTAAGTCAGCACTAAGAAATCACCCTCCAAAGAAAAATACCAGATCCAGATGACTTTATAGATAAGTTCTCCTATTTGAGGAAAAATAATTCTAATAATAAAACATGTATATGATCTCTGTGGAAATGATTGTAAATTTTATTTGAAAGACATTAAAGGAAACCTAAATAGGAGAGATACACTGTTTGTGTAAAACTCACTATTGTAAAGTTGTTAGTTCTTCCAAATTCATCTATAGATTCAACGCACATCCAATCAAAATCCTAACTTTGTATGTGTGCACATATGTATCAAACTTGACAAGATGACTTTACAACTTGTATGGAAAAATAAAGATCAAGAAAGATAATGCACTCTTGAAGGAAAAAAGGGCTGGATGGGTAGGAGTAAGAGCTTGCCTGGCCAAAGATCAAAATTATTAAAGATTTAGTTATTCAGACGATGTGCTACGGAGACAGCTGTAGACTGAGTGGCTTAAAACCAGAATCACACATATAAAGAAACTTGTGGGACTTCCCTGATGGTGCAGTGTCTAAGACTCTGCATTCCCAATTCAGGGGGCCTGGGTTAAAAAAAGAAAGATCCCATGTGCCACAACTGAGACCTAGTACAGCCAAATTAAAAAAGAAATTTAACAAATAAATAGAAATGTAGGGAAAAAAAGAGCATGAACACATGATTCATAGTTGACATAACGATTTTTAAATATAAGAAAAAGTTTCAGTTCCACTGACAACCAAGGAAAGGCAAATTAAAACAGATTATTTTTAGCTATCAAATGATTTTTAAAAATCCTTCAGGTTTTCAAGAATTTGCAATGGATTGTTTGCTGTACTTATCATTTTGGACAACGATTGGCAGTATCTGTTAAGAGCCTCAAAATGTTCATACCCATTAGATTGATGATTTAACTTCTAGGAATCTATTCTAAGAAAATACCCCAATCAGTTATTCTTACCCAGCAGTCAGAAACTCAAGCCAAAATGTTTACTGCAGGGTTGTTTGTAATAGTAACAGAATGAAAAACAAATTACTGGTCAAATAAAAGGGAGCAGTTAAATAATGGTGCACTTATGTGATGAACTATAATAAAGTCAATGAAAGTTGGGTATTCTATTCATTTTTAATGGCATAGGAGAATGCTTATGATGTAATTTGTAACCATATATTATTCTGGAATATTAAGAGTGGTTCTCCCTGGGCTGTGGAGTTATCGAAGATTCCCCACCCTTCTTTTTTTCTAGTGTAGTCAACAGCTATGCTTTGGAGCCAAACAGACCTTCCGTGTCAAAGCCAGCAATGGCCAGTTGAGTCTCTCTGATACTGACTCTCCTGCCTCCCTTCCACTTTTAAGGACCCTTGTGATTATGCTCGGCCCACCAGGGTAATCCAGGCTACTCTGTTTTAAGATCCATGGATCAGCAATCTTATTTCCATTTCCAGCCTTAATTCCCCTTTGCCAGCTATTGTGCTTGTGCTCAGTTGTGTGTGGGGGGCTTCCCTGGTGGCTCAGAGGGTAAAGCGCCATCCCCGGGTTTGATCCCTGGGTCAGGAAGATCCCCTGGAGAAGGAAATGGCAACCCAATCCAGTACTCTTGCCTGGAAAATCCCATGGACGGAGGAGCCTGGTAAGCTATAGTCCATGGGCTTGCAAAGAGTCGGACAAGATTGAGCGACTTCACTTTCACTTTTCACTTTTTCAGTTGTGTCTGAGTCTTTGTGACCCCATGGACTGCAGCCTGCCAGGCTTCTCTGTCCATGGGATTTCCCAGGCAAGAACGCTGAAGTGGGTTGTCATTTCCTCCTCACATGGTACCATATCCACAGGTCTGGGTGGTCATCTTCTGCCTGCCACAGTTGCCATGTGACCTTGGGCTCGCAATTCCCTTAAACCTCAATTTCTTCATCTGTAGCAGGGTTTCTTCAGTTTGGCACCATTACATCTTTGGATGGATAATTCCTTTGCTGGAAGGGGGGCACCCTGTACTTTGTAGGATGTTCAGCAGCAGCCCCGGCCTCTATCCATTAGATGCCAGTAGCAACCACCCCCTTCCCTACAACATGACAAGCAAAAACATCTCCAGACTTTGCCATGTGTCTCTTGGGGGCAAAATCAGCCCTGGTTGAAAACTGATCTATAAAACAGGTATAGGGGCTTCCCCGGTGGTCTAGTGGTTAAGAATTTGCCTGTCAATACAGTGGGGAAGGGATAAGGCAATGGCACCCCACTCCAGTACTCTTGTCTGGAAAATCCCATGGATGGAGGAGCCTGGTAGGCTGCAGTCCATGGGATCGCGAAGAGTCAGACACGACTGAGCAACTTCACTTTCACTTTTCACTTTCATGCATTGGAGAAGGAAATGGCAACCCACTCCAGTGATCTTGCCTGGAGAATCCCAGGGATGGGGGAGCCTGGTGGGCTGCCGTCTGTGGGGTTGCACAGAGTCGGACACGATTGAAGCAACTTAGCAGCAGCAGCAGTGGGGAAGATTCCACATTCTATGCGGCAACTAAGCCCGTGCGCCACAACTACTGAAGCCCATGTGCCTACAGCCTGTGCTCCACAAGAGAAGCGACCACAGTGGGAAACACTCAGTGCAGCCAGAAGTGAAAAAATAAATCTTTGATCAAAACAAAACAAGAAAACTGGTATAGTTCTTACCTCGTGGTACAGCTGTAAGGATCAGACAAAATGGTGTGTGCATAAGGTTCAGCATAGTGGCTGGTGCCTAGAGAATTTCCCCTTTCTCTCTGCTTCCCTCTCCTCTGCACTCTGCTGCTGCAAGTAGCTATGTATCTATGTTTTATTTTTCTGAATGCACTTTGTGTGTGTGTGTGTGTGTGCTCAGTTACTCAGTCGTGTCTGACTCTTGGTGACACCCTGGACTGTAGCCTGCCAGGCTCCTCTGTCCATGGAATTTTCCAGACAAGAATACTGAAGTAGGTTGCCAGTTCCTATCCAGGCTCTCACTTTACTGCTTTGCTAATTAAAACAAGTTATCAGAAATTCTTAGCAGTTGTGCAGTAGGCTTGAAAATTAAATACCCTCCGAGGCAAAGGTACATTTTCAATGAAAACATTACAAATAAATTTCAATTATTCAAATAGCGGGTAAACTCCAATTATGAAAAATTCAAACAGTAATCACAAGGCTAATATTTTCTTTCATTTTCCCAACCCACCCTCCATCATTATCTTCCCAGAGGTGCTCTCTGCCTATAAGTGCCATGAGGACAGGGATTTCACTTGCACTGTTCATCGTTTTACCTCCAGTGGTTGAAGCAGAGCCAGGCACACAGTAGATATTCAGTTCAGGTTTGTTGAATGAATGAATGAGTTTACTGTGTAGCATTTCAGTTCTTTGAAAAAAAATTGCTATATAAATCTTAGTGGTGGTTATTATTATATTCTAGTTCAACAGTTTATTAGCCATATGATCAAATTACCTAGCCACACAGAAATTTAATAATTTCATTGTCTGAAAGTGCATGGAGTTGTTGTAAGATATCCCAAGTCTTTGACTATGCATTTAAATAGACACACACACACACACACATACACATATTCTTTTAAATTTAGTGTTTCTGAGATCCTATGTATTGTTCTGCAATTTAAAACAATTTTTAATATTTATTTGGCTGTGCTGGGTCTTAGTTGTGGCACATAGGATCCTTTGTTGCGGCATGTGGGATCTAGTTCCCTGACCAGGGATTGAACCCAGGCCTTCCAACCCTGCACTGGGAGCTCGGAGTTTTAGCCACTGGACCACTAGGGCAGTCCCTTGTTCTGTAGTTTGCTTTTTCATGTAATATGTCAGAGGAGCTTTCCAGGTCAGTATATATAGAACTGCTCCATTCTTCTCAGCTGCTCTAAAGATGAACCATGGTTTATTTCAGGGATGGTGTCAAACTCCCGGCCCTCCTCCTCCTGGTGTCTGGCAGGTGCTCACTGAACAAATATCTCTTGCTGAATCACCGCCTGGGCAAAGTGCTCCTCAAGCTGGAGGAGCCTGTTGATATTTTAGTTTTCATCAACTGTGCAGATCTTTGAATCTTTTTGGTTTGAATGCGTCAGAGTCTGGCCTGGAAATCTACCCAAGATTATTTTTAGCCTGTTTGGCCAGGGGATCAGCTGCTCTATGGAGATGTTCACTCAGGGCCAGGGGTCAGCCTGCACGTACTACCTCCAGCAGGCAGTCACGAGCATTTAAAGATACTCCAGGGCCAGGGCTGGAAGTGGCTGTGGGATCCCGAGTCCCTGAATCTGAAAGCAAGACTGCAGGGCTCTCCTGAGATTGGCCCTAGCCAATATGTAAGGACCTCAGGGGATTCACGGCTGGATCCTTCTCTGGTCCTGCTCAGACTTTCTCTATGGTGGTGGTTGCCCGCTGATGGAACACTTACACTCTGGGCTTAGTCTCTGTCTAGCCCTTCCTTGCGGAGAAGGCAATGGCACCCTACTCCAGTACTCTTGCCTGGAAAATTCCATGGATGGAGGAGCCTGGTAGGCTGTAGTCCATGGGGTCGCTAGCAGTCGGACATGACTGAGCAACTTCACTTTCACTTTTCACTTTCATGCTTTGGAGAAGGAAATGGCAACCCACTCCAGTGTTCTTGCCTGGAGAATCCCAGGGATGGGGGAGCCTGGTGGGCTGCCGTCTCTGGGGTCACACAGAGTCGGACACGACTGAAGCGACTTAGCAGCAGCAGCACCAGCAGCCCTCCTTGGCTCCAAACAAGCTGTGGATGTTCATACCTTTGTACAAACTGTTTCTTCTGCCAGGAATATCCTTCTTTTTTCTTTTTTTGCATTCAAGGCTCAGCTCAAATGGCCCCTCTTGAGTAAAGCTTCCCCCTCCCACTGAGATGACCTGGTCACACTCTTCTCTAAGTGCCCAGAAGCTCTGTACCTGCTACATCCTGGTCACAAGGAAGGAAGACCTGTCTGCTCTCCTCACCCAATGGAGGCTTCTGGAGGCAAGGACCCCTGGTGCGCATCCCAGTGCCTGGCATATCATGGGACTTTGCACATGGCTGCTGGGTGAGGGAAGCTCCGTGGCAGCAGGATGAGGTGCTGGGAACAAGCAGGTGAGTGGAAACAAGTGCTCTATGGAGAAGGAGCTGGGACATCGTGGGGTTAGGAGCCCTGGGCTCTCCTCAGGATGACTTCATCATCATCATCACAGTGGTCCCTTCAGGCTGGAACAAGATACTCAGTGTATCAGAGACTTGAGTTTGACTCAGACAAAATCTTGTCTAATTTCTAAAAAAGAAGATGGCAGTTGTTTCTGTGATACTGATTTTACATGAATCTGAAAACCAAAGCACTCTGAAGCACCCTCCACGTTGGAAGTCACATCAGCTGATCATAGTGATGGTCACTTTTCTAGGGGGGTGACCCCCTCAAACCTCAGCCATCCAGGATGAGGCCGAGAAGTGGGAAGTGCGTAGGCCTTGGGTAACTATCTCAGAGAACTGTATGAGAGCATCTTAGCTGTGCACAAGAGTCAGCTCCTCGCTGGGATCCTGTTAATTCATACTTTACATACATTTGTAACAGGTACCTTCCTTATCTGGTTTCTCAGCTCAGACTGTAAGGTGGTGGTGATGGAGAACATGTGGATGGGTTGGGCGGTACCTGTTGAGAGCAATGAAAAACAGTAGCTGAAAATCTGACAGTGAGAGAAGGGACCAGTCAACTCTCAAAAAGCTGATGTAGGCACAATTAGAACAGGGTCACCTTGGGTTGGACCATCTAGCATCTGGACAAATAGCCCACTTGCATCCAGTGGCCTCTAAAGATATTATAGACATTACCATATGATGACAGGATATAATTATTTGGTAATGTTTATTCTGAGGGCTTCCCTTGTGGCTTAGGTGGTAAAGAATCTGCCTGCAAGGCTGGAGACCTGGGTTCGATCCCTGGTTTGGGAAGATTCCCTGGAGAAGGGAAAGGCTACCCACTCTAGTATTCTGGCCTGGAGAATTCCATGGACTGTATAGTCCATGGGGTCACAAAGAGTCAGACACAACTGAGCAACTGTGAATTATAAGAAAAGTTTTAAATTCCAATTGCTCTGTTTAAGAAGGTAGGAAACGTATAGTACAGTTTTAGAAAATGATTAACACAGTTTGGAGTATCGATCATGTAGGCACATATACTTATGTGGCTTCTCTCCCTTCTCAGAACCACCAGGTAAATAATAACTGTGATTCAATGTGTCCAGCTATAAGCTCTATCCTGTTACCTCATTTAATCTCCAACAACCTTGCAGGGAGGGGTTATTGGTAATCCCATTTTATAGATGTGAAGGGTGAGGATCAGAGAGGGAAGGCAATGCATTAAGTGTCACACAGCCAGCAAAAGCTGAAAGGGACTTTGATCCCAGGTTAATAGACTCCAAAGCCGGTGCTCTTAACCCATGGGTCCTGACTCTGCTGTGACTTTCCTCCGTTGCCTCAGCAGCCTGCAGCCCTGCTGGGTGTGTCTTCTGCTGCCCATTAATTACTCCACTTGCCCCGGCTCCCAGTGAAATGTTCAGGGTGATGGAGTTGTGTCCCAGGATGCTTGATGTATCGTCAGGGCCCCTGATGTCCACTGCTGTGACATTCGCTAATGAATAGCTCCTTTCCTGGAGCCAAATGAAATTCACTGTCTAGCCACCAGAAAAACACTCCATGTGACTCCTGACAGCTCAAAGATGAATGCTGACTGCCTGGACATGCTTAGGGTGTAACTTTGACCTTTGGTTGAACTGACCACACCTGTCTTCGGGCTAGAGGTGAAGTCTAGGGCCATCCCTCTGCTGTGTGACAGGGATCAGCTGGATGGTGGAAGGGAAGCAGGGTCCAGGGTCCCAGCCAGGAAGCCACAAAAGCTGCCCTGTGGGATGCTGAGAGATTATAAGAGCCCCAGAATCTCCTGGGGGAGTCCAAGGTAGGAATGGCACTGCCTTCCCCTAGCTGCTCCCTGCAACGAGGCCATAGCTCCCTCCTCGCCCCTGTGGTGAATACAAGTGTCACCTTCAGACAGGAACTCACCACGCAGCATCACCTGCTAGACCAGGTCCCAAGTGTGCAGGAACTGGGGCTGCTTTCTGACTCCCTGGCAACTCCCAACTTCTTTCTTCCTCTGGATTCCTCATCATTAAAGAAGAAGACAGACAAGGGAATGGAACACTGTTCATACTTATCACTGTTAAACAGTGATAAGTTTATCTCAAAAGCATGTGAACTACTCCCTGTTATCTTGATATTTCCCTATATACTTTTGTGAAAAATATAGAAATATATGTATAAGTATAGAAGGGTATATATATATATATATATATATATATATATATGTAATCCAAGAGTGGTCATCTGGGATTTCCTGGCTACTCATAGTGGTTAGGACTCTGCATTCTCACTGCTCAGGGCACAGTTTCAATCCTTGCTGCTGCTGCTAAGTCGCTTCAGTCGTGTCCAACTCTGTGCAACCCCATGGACGGCAGCCCACCAGGCTCCACCGTCCCTGGGATTCTCCAGGCAAGAACACTGGAGTGGGTTGCCATTTCCTTCTCCAGTGCATGAAAGTGAAAAGTCAAAGTGAAGTCACTCAGTCGTGTCCGACTCTTAGCGACCCCATGGACTGCAGCCTACCAGGCTCCTCCGTCCATGGGATTTTCCAGGCAAGAGTACTAGAGTTGGGTGCCATTGCCTTCTCCGTTCAATCCCTGGTCAGGGAATTGAGATTCCACAAGCCATGTGGTGTGGCCAAAAAAACAGAATGTTCATCTTCAGGCAGTGGAACTATGGGTGCATAGTCTATACTTAATTTTTTTAATACAAAAAATTAAACCCCAGGATGTTAGATTCCAAATTCTGTGCTCTTGGCTTATTGATGCTGCTGCCTCTGCTACTAAAGTCCAACAGTGGCTGTCCTCTTTGTTCCTGGAGGCTATTGCCAGCTCATCACCTGCCAGAAAAGTCTTGGAGGTCATACCTGCCCATTCCGCCTCCTGCCCTCTCTGGGTTCCCTGTGTTGCACACCTGAGCATGCTTCCAGCTGGGATTTTGGTGGTGCCAAACTCTATGTTCAAAACAGTCCACGTGGAAGTCTGGGTCCTGTATGTATTTTCACCTCTCACTACTGTAGCCATTCCTCCCACTCCTAGATTCAAACATCCTGGAGAGGTTAGAATTAGAGTAGAGTAAGATAGGTAAGTGGAGTTCTGGCGGGATGGGGGAGGGGGTCTTCTCTGCTTTCCTGTCTTAGCTCAGGGTACCATAGATTGGGTGGCTTATACATAACAGAAATTTGTTTCTCATGGTCTGGAGGCTGGAAGTCCAAGATCAAATCACTGGGAGATTTGCTGTCTGGTGGGGGGACTTCTTCCTGGCCCTTAGCTGGCTCTCTTCTCACTGTGTTCTCATTAGTGTGCTCTTTTATAAGGACACTAATCTTATTCATGAGGGCTGCACCCTCATGATCTAATCACCTCCCAAAGGTCCTGCCTCTCACATTGGGGGTTAGGTTTCAATATATGAATTTGGCCCGAAGGGGGACACATTCAGTTTATAGCTCTCTCCTCAGTCATTCTCTAGGGTCACTCTTGCTCACACTTGTTCCCTCTGCCCTCCTTGCTTTCCCCTAGTAAATCTTGCCCAGCCTTCAGAACCAGCTTGCATGTGGCTTCTCAGTGACACCTTTGGCAGTGGGGAAATGAGTGCTGTATGCCCAGCATGCCTTCCCATGCTCCTTATTTGGGTTCCTCTGGGGAACTCCTTCAAGGCCGTGTGGGCCTGGTAGAGTTGTCAATCACAGCTCTGCCCCTGCCACAGAGGTCAGCATATGACACAGGCTGGCCAATCATCAGAGGATCCAACCCCCTGGCCGCAGAGATTGGTTCAATGGAGGGCATGTGACCCAAACAGGACCAATCAGACCTTGCCTGAGACTGATGTGAGAATGTTGCAAGACAGAAGTGCTCTTTTCACTAACACGGCTTACTTGGGATGCTGTGAGTCTGCAGCTGCTGGTGGCTGTCTTGTCTGCATAGAGGAGATCAAACCAGACAATCCTAAAGGAAATGAACCCTGGACATTCATTGGAAGGACTGCTGCTGAAGCTGAAGCTCCAATACTTTGACCACCTGATGCGAAACTCATCAGAAAAGACCCTGATGCTGGGAAAGACTGAAGGGAAAAGCAGAAGGGGGTGGCAGAGGATGAGATGGTTGGATGGCATCACTGACTCAATAGATATGAATCTGAGCAAACTGGGAGACAGTGGAGGACAGAGGGGGCTAACATGCTGCAGACCATGGGGTCCCAAAGGGTCAGACATGACTTAGTGCCTGAACAACAACAACATTTATACTTCTGTGCTATCTGGTTGCCACTTGCTACTGTCCCACTCCTCAGCAGGACCTCCCTTCTCTGTCTGTCCACATAGACCATGAGACCACAGGTGGTGGTTAGTAAAGGAGGATTGAGTAAACCAGGGAGAGATGAGTGCAGTTACCACCCTGAGACCCCTTCTGCAGCTGGTCACGCTTCTTCTCAGGGACAGCCTGGGTCTGTACATACCTCACAAGAAGACTTTTAAAGAGAACATACAGATCTAGCCCCAGCAGCCAACATTCCTACTTCAGGAATGAGGCTGGGCGTGGGCAGTGCTGCGATGATTTGGTTCAGGCCAAGAGAACGGCAGACAGAACTGTTTCTGGGGGAATGAGAGAGCTTCAGGCTGTAGCACCAGCACCTGCCAGGGGCAGAACTGACACCAGGGTGGACCTTGGCCCCTTGGAAGGTGGCCAGGAGCTGGCTGGGAAGTCACAGGCAGGGAGTGGGGCCACGGCCCAGACAGGGGTCCATTTGAAATGGGTGGAAAGCTGATTCCCTGCCAAGAATATTGACCGTGCACAGCTTCAACTCCCAGGGAAAGTTCAGATTTATTTAGTGTCCAGTGCCATGCCCTAGACCTCGGGCATTGTTTACAGTGTGCCTGTGTGAATAAAAGTGTGGATGGGCTTTTCAGAAAATGGAATCAAATAGTCAACATATTTTCAGGTCTGCAACTTGTAGAAAGCTTGGCGGACAGTTGAAGAAGTGTTTTCCTGTAATAAATTGGAAATTGTTTTATTTTTCCTTCAGCTAATTTTTCGCAATAAATTCTATTGTGCTGTGGTGGGGCAGGATTCTTTTAAATAACTCCTCCCCGAAACACAACATCTCAGATTGCCAGAGAGGACCCTTGATATGATGAAGATAAAATAATTCATTTTACAGCTTGACCGTGTTGTACTTTAATTGGTGGAAGTCACCTTCTCCTCCTTACATTGGCTCTCAAGTAAATCCCATGCCTGTTGCTTAGGTATTAAGTCCAGAGAGGGTGGTTTTAGTAGAAGCATGGGCAGCAGGGAAGACAAATCCATATTTATTTATTTGTTTTAACTAAGAAAATGTATTTTATTCAAGTACAGTTGATTTACAGTGTTGTGTTAATTTTTGCTGTGCAACAAAGTGATTCAGTTATATATATATATGTACATTTTTCATATTCTTTTCCATCATGGTTTATCACAGGATATTGAATATGGTTTCCCTGAGCTATACAGTAGGACCTTGCTGTTTACCCATCCTATGTACGATAGTTTGCATCTGCTAAGTGAAGAGGAACTAAAAAGCCTCTTGATGAAAGTGAAAGTGGAGAGTGAAAAAGTTGGCTTAAAGCTCAACATTCAGAAAACGAAGATCATGGCATCCGGTCCCATCACTTCATGGGAAATAGATGGGGAAACAGTGGAAACAGTGTCAGACTTTATTTTTTTGGGCTCCAAAATCACTGCAGATGGTGACTGCAGCCATGAAATCAAAAGACGCTTACTCCTTGGAAGAAAAGTTATGACCGACCTAGACAGCATATTCAAAAGCAGAGACATTACTTTGCCAACTAAGGTCCGTCTAGTCAAGGCTATGGTTTTTCCAATGGTCATGTATGGATGTGGGAGTTGGACTGTGAAGAAGGCTGAGCACCCAAGAATTGATGCTTTTGAACTGTGGTGTTGGAGAAGACTCTTGAGAGTCCCTTGGACTGCAAGGAGATCCAACCAGTCCATTCTAAAGGAGATCAGCCCTGAGATTTCTTTGGAAGGAATGATGCTAAAGCTGAAACTCCAATACTTTGGCCACCTGATGTGAAGAGTTGACTCATTGGAAAAGACTCTGATGCTGGGAGGGTTGGGGGCAGGAGGAGAAGGGGACGACAGAGGATGAGATGGCTGGATGATATCACCGACTCGATGGACTTGAGTCTGAGTGAACTCGGGGAGTTTGTGATGGACAGGGAGGCCTGGTGTGCTGTGATTCATGGGGTCGCAAAGAGTGGGACACGACTGAGCAACTGAACTGAACTGAACTGAATCCCAAACTCCCAGTCCCTGCCTCCCCCACTCTCCTCCCACTTGGCAATGACAAGTCTGTTCTCTGTTTCTGTGAGTCTGTTTCTGTTTTGTAGATCAGTTCACTTGTGTCATTTAGATTTCACCTATAAATGATATCATGGGGTATTTGTCTTTCTCTTTCTGACTTACTTCACTTAGTATGACAATCTGTAGATCTATCCATGTTGCTGCAAATGGCATTATTTCATTCTTTCTTATGGCTGAGTAATATTTCATTGTGTATATACATATATATATATGTATATACACCACATCTTCTTTATCCATTCATCTGTCTAGATCCATATTTTAGAGGTTCTATTTCAATGAGAAAAAACTGCTACCTCTCCTGTGATGGAAGTGATTCAGTGTAATCAACTTGCCCCCGATCACTGGCTGTTGGGGGATGGTGATGTGTCTGTAGCCTTGAGGAGGGCACGTCCATATTGCTGAACCATGGTGTCATGGATACTTTGGTGGAGGTTCAGAATCAATGTGCAGTGATTCCTGAAAGGCTTCCTTGGTGGCTCAGCAGTAAAGAATCCGCCTGCGATGCAGGAGACATAGGAGACACAGGTTCGATCTCTGCATCAGGAAGTTCCCCTGGAGGAGGAAACAGCAACCCACTCCAGTACTTTTGCCGGGAAAATCTCATGGACAGAGGAGCCGGGAGGGCTATAGTCCATAGAGTTGAAAGCACTGGATACGACTGAGCACTGATGGCAATTTCTAAAAAGTCTAGTTATTTCTCCTTCTCCAATGCATAGGAAGTGTTCACCCACTTTGTTGGAGGAGTAGAGTTCTCTAGGGATGGAGGAGATGCTGCGTTGAATGTAGTCCATCTCACACACTCTTAATGATACGATGCTGACACTCTTCCACTGAGTGGTAGGCTCTGTGATATTGTCCCTTGAATATGGACTGGTCTTAGTCCTAAAACACATAACATGGCTGTGATGATTCATATTATGTGTTAATTTGACTGGACTAAGAGATGCCCAGGGAGCTGATAAAACATTATTTCTGGGTGTGTCTATAAGGGTGAGATTAATGTTTGAATTGGTGAGCTGAGCAAAGCAGATGTGGAGAAGACAATGGCACCCCACTCCAGTACTCTTGCCTGGAAAATCTCATGGACAGAGGAGCCTGGTAGGCTGCAGTCCATGGGGTCGCGAAGAGTCAGACACAACTGAGCGACTTCACTTTCACTTTTCACTTCCATGCATTGGAGAAGGAAATGGCAACCCACTCCAGTGTTCTTGCCTGGAGAATCCCAGGGATGGGGGAGCCTGGTGGGCTGCCGTCTCTGGGGTCGCCCAGAGTCGGACACGACTGAAGCAACTTAGCAGCAACAGCAGCAGCAGCAGAGCAGATGGGCTTCCTCAGGGCAGGTGGGTGTCATTCAATCCATGGAGGGCCTGAATAAAACAAAAAGGCTGAGGAAGGGGACTTCCTTCTGCTTGAGCTGAGATGTCCATCTTCCTTTGTCTCAGACACCAGTTTTCTTGGTTCTTGGGCTTTCAAACTCATCTCTGGACTTACACCATGAACTCCCCCTCCTAACTGCTCACCCCCAATCTCCATTCGCAGACCTTTGGATTCAGACTGAATTACACCACCAGCTTCCAGGTTTTCCAGCTTGTGGATGGCAGACTGTGGGACATCTTGGCCTCCATAACCATGTGAGATGATTCCTATAATAAATATCCTTTCATGTCTATCCATATATATCCTATTGGTTCTGTTTCTCTGGAGAACCCTAATACAGTGGCAGTAGTGATGCTACTTGGCATCTGAGCCTAAGCTATCAAAAATGATCCAGTTTCCTTCCATTTGGAGTCATCTGTCTCTCTCTCCCCATGTGTCTTGGAGATCCTGAGACAACCTAGAAAAAGTATGGCTACTCCGAAGCTGCCATCCTAGAGAGACCACACATGGAGGCTAAACAAAGACAGAGGTGGTTGGGGGGCTGCAGCTGTTTCTGTTCCAGGTTCAAGTCCACTAAGCTATAATATCAGACATCTGGATGAACTTTCTGATGATTCCAGCCCCCCGCCTTTGAGTTGTCCCAGATAATACCAAGTAGAATAGAGATCAGTTGTTCTTACTGAGCCCCATGCAAGACACAGACTTATGAGTGGAATAAATGATGTTGTCTTACACGTCAAACTCTGGGTTGGCTTGTGAAGCAGCAGTATATTTAGGGTCTGGGTTTGTGGACTGGGTCTGGCTCAAGTACGACAATGAGTCGAAGGGCTGTGACTTTTCTGCGCTCATTCAAGGGAAACCTTTGCTCACTTGATCTAGAACTTCTCTGTTTACACAAATCAAGTAAGTTGCAGAGTGCCCATCTCTTTTGCCACCTCTATGATGACCATGATCTTTAACTAACACCAAAGGGCTCTGCTTGTGGGATCAGGAACACCTGGTTCTGTTGCTTATTACAGAAATCGTGCCAACCTTGTCTCTGGTGATTAAATGCCATCACTTGGCCTTTGCTCCTCTCGGATTTCATCTTCTCTGTTGAACTGAGGAAATTGAGATTGATGCCACTGTCCTTCCTGGTCTATAGAGAATATCCCCTCTGGAGAACTTTAAGGATGCCAAGCAATCCCCACCAAAGTATTTCTCAAAGCCTTGATGAAGGGAGTGTCCTCCAGATCCTCCCAGGGCTCACAGTCATTCTCCCAGGGGTGAGTGAGAAAGTCTTACACGGTAGATCTGCTCTGGTATTCCAACCTCCCAAGCCTTTGAACAACTTCCTCTACAGCATCCCAGGGAAGTTATGGCATCTCAGCCTCATCCAACATATACATATTTGGGTCTAGGATTCAGTCAACCAAGCAAGTTGATTAAAAAAACCAAAGCCTTGTGCCTATGACACTTTTCAGTGTAGAGTCTAAATTTAAATACATGGTAGAAAACTGCTCAAGGTGCTGTATTAGTGTAAAATATTACATTATTACATCCTCTGGGACACCTTGTGGAAGCAAATATAAACCTTTTATTAGAAATTATTTCATAATTCAGAGTGCATGGGATCACTGAAGATAGACTCAGAATCCAAAATCACAAAGAATATGAAGAATCATATGGGGAAGAGATAGCATATATAATTCATATTTTAAGAACCTGAGAAAATTTGAACATACTAAAGAAAAAAGATCAAAAGAAGCATTAAGGATAGAACAGAATATAATAATAAGAGGAAAAGAAGATTTGAATAAACTGCATTTAATAATATAGAAGTGAAAAGCCATTGAAATAAAGATACTCAGTGGATAGGTTAAAGAGTACATTAGACTCGAAGAGAAAATTAGTGATGAAATTATCACAAATGCCATACAAAATAATAAGCAGAAGGAAAGACAGATTAGAAGACATGGAAGAGAGAATGAGAAAGTCCAATATACATCTAATAGGCCTCCCAGGATGTATAATATGGGGAGAATAAGAGAGAAGTAATATTTGTAGAGATAATGGCTGAGCATTTTCTAGAATTGATGAAAGCTAAGAATCTTCACACTGAAAATGCAGAAACAAGTAAATCTACACTTATTTATAATGAGTAAAATTGTAGAAAACCAAAACAAAGAGACGCCTTTAAAGTAAAAAGACTTAATTACCTACAAAAAACCAAAACCAAACAAACAAAAAAACAACCCATTGGGCAGACAGCAGATTTAGAAACAATAGAAGCCAGAAGACAATGGAACTGTATAATAAAGGCACCACTCTAACTAACTGTCAATCAAAAATTATATAGCCAACAAAGAGTGAGCACAAAAAAGAGACATGTTCAGGCAGAGAAGTTAGCACTCTAACACTCATGGGCCCTTTTGGGAAGGATTATTATAGAATGTACAGTTTTCTCATGATACTATAGGGTCCTGAGATGCATCTGTGGGGTACTAGTTCCAGAAATCCCCCATGGACACTAAAATCCGCAAATACTCAAGTCTTGTGTGTAAAGTGCTATTGTGCAATGAATACAGTTAGATCTCTGTGGATTATATTGAGTAGTTTAAGCCCAGAAGGAAAAGGTAGGCTATAGGAAGTAATTGTAAGACAATAATTTGATAATTACACACGTCAGTCTAAATAAGCCCTGATTGTATCCAAACTAGTGATTACATAGAACTTGTTTGAGGGGTTCAGAAACAGGCGGAACTAACGTACTAGATCACAGCAACCTGAAGAAGCTGGAAGTTGGTGGGACGGGAAGTAAAGTGTTCTAAGGTCTTTGTGTCATTGAGGTGGAGGATACTGATGTGGCTTAACTCGAAACGTTGTTAAGAATTCATATTAAGGGACTTCCCTAGCAGTCCGGTGGTTAAGAATCCACTGTGCAATGCAGGGGATGTGGGTTCGATTCCTGATCAGGGAAGTAAGATCCCATATGCCACGGAGCCCATGCGCCGGAAGAAAGATCCGATGTACTTCAATTAAGACCTGATGCAGCCAAATCAATCATCAATCAATAAAAGAATTCATATTAAAATGTGATATAGACTAGCTACAATAGTAAAATAACACATATGCCTTTGAAATCAGTAGAAAAGGAAACTTTAAAAAAATGATTAATCCAATAGAAAGCAGGAAAGGAGAAAAAAGAAGCAAAGAGAAAGCAGAGTAAATAGAAAACACAAAATAGGGTGACAGCAGGAAATCTGAGTATTTTAGTCGCCAAAGCGTAGGTAAAGGGATTGCGCTTGACATCTTGAAGAAATTCTCTAACTGGATTAAAGAATAAAACAACCACAACTTGAATCCAGCTTTGTGCAGCTACCAGTGGTGCCTCTAAAGCATAAGGACATTTGAAAGGTTGAAAGAGATGGGAAAAGATACGTCCAACCACTACTAACCCAAAGAAAGACAGTATGGCAATGTCACTGTCAGACCATTTTTAAAATTTTATTTTGGTTGTGCTGGGCCTTCATTGCAGCGCCTGGACTTTCTCTAGCTGAGGCAAGTGGAGGCTGCTCTCTAGTTCTGGGGCACAGCCTTCTCACTGCGGTGGTTTCTCTTGTTATGGAGTATGGGGTCTGAGCACGTGGGCTTCAGTAGTTGTGGCACGCAGGCTTAGCTGCCCTGTGGCATGTGGAATCTTTCTAGACCAGGGATTGAAGCTTTGTCTCCTGCATTGGCAGGTGGATTCTTCACCACTGGACCCCCACGCAAGCCCATCATCAGACCAAATTAGTGAAAAACAGAGCCTTATACCTCATGCAAAGGGAACAATTCACCAGGAAGGTACACTTCAATGAGGATCCTCAACCAACATTATTTCAAGGATATACAGAAAGTAAGACAGAATTAGGAGAAGAAATGGAAATAGTTACAGTCTTGGAGGGAGATTTTAACACAGCTTTCTGGAAAGTGAAAGCTCTGGTGGAGGGAACATCAGAACAACATCGTTATCAATCTTGATTGGATGAATACATAGAGAACCCTAACCCTGTATTTATCATTTAAACATGTATTTTCAAGCCAATGTGAGACGTTTACAGAAATCGATCACTTACTAACCCAGAGCAAGTCTCAACAAATACCAAAGAACTACCATCATACAGACCACATTCACAAGCCACAATCAAGAAAATTACAAATCAATAGTGAAAAGCGAGTCAATCAAGGAGAAAGATTACTCTCAGGATTTCCAACCACACTCACAATCTCGTGACATCAGGCATGGGAGCTGGGCTGATGGTTACTGCTGTGGGTTGATACCCTCTGTGATTATGAGGCAAACCATCCCTCCCCGGGCTGGTGAGTGGGTCTAAGGACAGAGAGTGCGTTGTCAGCATAATGGAGCAGGCGCACTGGTTGGTGTGTTAGTTTTTGAGGCTGACCCTGCAGCAGCAGCAGCTGAGTCAAGGGACAGACTGGAGGTGACACCTCAGGAGTCTTATCTTTGGCTTTCTCCCTGGCTGCCCACTGACTCCGGATTCAGGTCTGAATGAGAAACCCATCTTCAGGCTGGAAGCCTGAGTGCCATGTGGGTGGCTCTGTTTTCACCTTTGTCTGTCTGTGAGCTAGACCCTACCAGCCCTTGTGAAGGGGGTGGGGAACTGCAGAAGCAGCATCTTAGCCCGGATGTTGGCTTTCGGGTGGCTTTGGGTCTGGTCCAAAGTTGGGACCCCAGATGAAGGAGAAGAACAAGGCAGTGTGTCAGACGGAGGACGGTCTATGAGTCAGGCAGCTGGTCTTGGCTCTTTTACTAAGCAGCTCCATGATCTCAAGCAAGTTACCACTGCCTTGAACCCCAGTATGTCTCTTTTTGAAGTAATCAACCAGAGGGAAGTTTGGAATCTGGAAGTTTTATCCAGGACTCCTTGATGTGAGTGAGTCCAACCAGGACTCAGACTTACGCAAACTGGCTCAGAAGCCCGTTTCAAACTGGCTCGAAGAAAAAGGGACTTGATTGACTGATGAAACTGAGAAGCTCAAGAGGGGGGTTCTTCATGTGTGGCTGGACCCAGAACTTCAAACAAGATAATCAGTTCTTTGCCTTTGTCTGCATTGCTCATCACTGGTTTCCTCTGAACTGGCTTCAACCTCAGGCACTGCTCTCTGTTCTTAGCAGAGATGGCCAGCTGCAGATCCAGGCTTCCATCCAATCAGCTTCAGAGCCCCTGTGGGAAGATCATACCTCTTTTTCAACAATTTCAACACAAATCTCAAGATTGAATCTCATTGGTCTGACTTAGGTCACATGCCCATCCCAGAACCAATCACTAGCCAGACCAGTGGACACCCTGGTGGACCAGGGCTTGGTCATGGTCTGACTGCTCAAGCTGATGAGGAGTGACTTCCCAAGACTTCCAGGATTTCAGCAAAGCAGCATCCTCCCCTCCCCTGCCCCCCATCCTCATCGAGGTAGATGATGGGGCTACCCTCCTCCACTTCCACACCGTGGTTACTGGGCAGTTGGGCTGGGATGCTGACATGGATTTGGATCTTAAATCACTCACACTCTGGGGAAGGCAGAGAAGTACATAGCGAACCGTAATATCAGCCAGGCCATTTCAAAGGCTATAATTGCAGCCCACGTGATGTGCTGCCAGAGTTCAAATGAGGCAGGAATTAACTGTGCTGGGGGGCCCAGGAAGGCTTCTCAGAGGAGGTGACATCGATCTGTCCTGCATCTCTCCCTTTTCTTTACTTTCTTCTTGCGCTTGTGGGTAGCCCAGACAGGTGGTGACTCAGGGCTGACCCTGGCACAGGATCCGAGCCTCCTGCCACCTGAGGGGATCGGTAGCAGCATTGCAAATCTGATTACTGGGAGCCAAGTGGCTTCTAAGCACTCCTTGAGGACCCTGGCTTTGCGCGTCTGAATATGGAAATTTAATAACCATACTTGATATAACCCTCATCTCTGTCTGTACCATTCCAGAGAGAAAATTAGTCTTGGTGTTTGCAATTTTATAGACATTAGGGAACTGGTGCAAAAAAAATACTAGTTCCTGAATTCATGGGCCTGAAGTGACAGAAGAGACTGGTTGGGTTGCTGATAGAATCACAGAATGTGAGAGATGGAAGCCTGAGAGGTGATTCAGGCCAGGGGTGCTCCATGCGGAGGCTGTGAAGTCTTCTAATGTGGAGACAGAATTGTGCCTCTGTGTGTGTGTGTGTGTGTGTGTGTGTGTGTGAGTGAGAGAGAGAGCGTTCATAGCTCTCATCAGGTTTGCAAAAGGATCTGTGACCACCAAAAACTAACAGCTTTCAGCTGGGGCCCCAGTCCTCATGTGACCATGGAGAAGAACGGAGCCCTGGGGCAACATATTTCCCAGAGTCCCACAGGTCAGGGTCGGAGCTGATGTTGAAGCTTAGCTGTCCAGATACTGGCCTGGGGGTGGGGGCTATAGTTGCTTAGTCACTAAGTCGTGTCCGACTCTTTGCAACCTCATGGACAGTAGTTCACCAGGCTTCTCTGTCCATGGGAGTCTCCAGGCAAGAATACTGGAGCAGGTTGCCATTTCCTTCTCCAGGGGATTTTCCCGACCCAGGGGTGTAACCCGCATCTCCTGCATTGACAGGTGGATTCTTAACACTGAGCAACCAGGGAAGCCCAGGGGTGGCGGATCTTTCATCAAAGCAGGGGTTCCCAAGCTGACTGGGCATCAGAACCTTTGGAAGTCTTGTCAAGTGCCCTGGGCTGGTTCCAGACCCCCAAGTAGAGGACAGCCGAGCCCCTGGAAGCTGCATGCCCAGCAGGTTCCCATGTGGGTCTCCTGCAGGCTGCCCAGACCTGGCACAGCGATGAACATCTGGTCCACAGCTTGGGAAGAACAAACTTCAGATGCGTGGAGGATCAAGGGGACACCTTGACGGGGGCCGGGTAGGTGGGTGGGTCTGGCGTTTCCAAGACCACCCTCAAGTTTGGAGATTGACTAGAAGGACTTATGCTTGTGTGTGTGTTAAGTCGCTTCAGTTGTGTCCAAGTCTTTTCGACCCCATGGACTTGGGATTCTGTCCATGGGATTCTCCAGGCAAGAATACTGGAGTGGGTTGCCATTCCCTCCTCTAGGGGATCTTCCTGACCCAGGGATCGAACCCGTGTCCCTTGCATCTCCTGCACTGGCAGGCAGGTTATTTAACTCTAGCCCCACCTGGGAAGCCCAGAACTCATAGGATGTGGCATATAGTCGTCCTCGTGGCTGAGATCTATCACAGCAGGAACAGAAAGTAGAGCAGCAGAAGGAAGCTGTGTGGGATGAAGTCCAGAGGAAGCCAGGTTCCAGGGCCCAAGAGTCTCTCCCAGCCGAGACACGCTAGAGTCCTCCAGCCTCGGATCTTGAGCGCTGTCCATTAGGGGCACTTGTCTGAGCCTGGGAGTCCAGGGTTTTTATTGGGGGTCAGTTGTATGGGCACCCTGTGCCTAGCACACACCCAAATCCCAAACCTTCAGAAGGAACGCAGGTGTTCAGCATATACCACAGTTTGTACAAACATCGTGGTCATTCCCTAACTGTAAGCTGCTGAGCTCCTCTTCTCAGAGAGCCGTGAAAACTGTCAAGGCCTTTGAAAAGGTAGCAGCCTCCTGCACCGTGGGGACACCAGCCAGCTTGACCTTGAAGATGCACTGTGTCATTGGTGTTTGGGGGAAGCACCAAAGTGTGACCAGGTACATCAGCGCACCTGTGTCCCCAGCAGAAAGATGGTCATAGCAGCTGTATACTGGGCAGTGTTCCTGTGACCGCACCGACCTGCTTCTCTGTGTCACCAGCGCCCACCTAAAGTCCCCAGGGAGGCCTCTGTTAGACCGATTGAGGACTCGGATCTGGCATGTTCTGCTTCCTGGGTCCTACAGGCTGCGTGGCTTAGACAGTAGAAAGTCCCTCAGTTCTGGAAGCTGGAAGTCTGAGATCAAAGTGTCTGCAGGGATGGATTCTTCTGAGGCCTCTCTCCTCGGCTTGTAGACAGCTGTCTTCCCTGTATGTCTGTGTCTTATGCTCCTCTTCTTATAAGGACACCACTCAGATTGGATTGGGGCCCACCCCCATAACATGAATCCCCTCTTTAAGGACCTTATCTCCAAATATGGGGCTTCCCAGGTGGTGCTAGTGGTAAAGAACCTGCCTGCCAATGCAGTAGACATAAGAGATGCAGGTTCAGTCCCTGGGCTGGGAAGATTTCCTGGAGGAGGGCATGGCAACCCACTCCAGTATTCTTGCCTGGAGAATCCAATGGACAGGTGAGCCTGGTAGGCTACAATGAGGTCAAAAAGAGTCTGACATGATTGAAGTGACTTAGCATGCATACGTGCGTCTTTAAATACAGCCATTGTCTGAGGTACTCAAGGGGTAGGAGTTCACGATATGAATTTTGGGTGGACACAATTCAGCACATAACTGTAGGGTTTTCCCCAAATGTAGGCAGGAGGCTTGGAAGCTGGGTATTTCTTCTTGAAGGACAATGCTGGTTGTTCTTCAAGGGTTTTAATGTCTGGGGGCTTCTGTGATCAACAGCCTTTCCCCTTGGTTAATGTAAATGACTTTCCTCTCACCGGAGTTTCACTGTAACCAGCCCTGGTTTACAGAAGAAGAAAATGTAGACTAGTTTCTGAACAATGAGGACAAATCCCTCATCAAATCTCCACAGCTGGCCAGGAGATTCTGAGCCTGCAGTTCTGTTCTCTGGAGCTCAGTCGGGTCCCAGGCACGGGGGAGCTGTGGAAGTCAGTGCCCCTTTAGCCACCATGCTGACTGGCTGGTCCCACCCGTTCCAGGTGCCCTGGGCTCTGACCTGCAGGTAAACGAGACAAGGGTCAGCATCCCCAGCCTCCACACAGTGCCATTTCTTACTTGGTTTCTTGAAGAAGCACCCTGGTTATGTACATAAAAGTCCCTGGGGGTGAGTTAACAGCCCCAGAGGCATTTTAGGAGCAGTGTGTGTGGGCTGTCTCATGGTCTGAACCCAGGCCAGGGACTTCTGAGAGCCTGTGGCTAAAGAGAGAGAGAGAGAGAGAGAGAGAGGGAGAGAGATACCATCAGGGAGGACACAGGTCTCCCCCTGATCCTCCCAGACTTGATTCTGCTGTGTCAGAGGTCCCACACAGCCTGCTGTGACCAAGAGACCCTCACCTCCTGGGTAAGTAAAGACAGGACACCTTGGTGAAGCCTTGCAAAGAGGCGACAGCTTCAGCTGCAGTGGGAGATAGGGGATCAAGAAGTCCTAGG
The DNA here is from genome assembly GCF_016772045.2 of Ovis aries. NCBI lineage: Eukaryota > Metazoa > Chordata > Mammalia > Artiodactyla > Bovidae > Ovis > Ovis aries. Next base: position 38,731,977 of record NC_056075.1, on the reverse strand, counting down.
GGAGGCCGGCCTGGCTCCATGTTCTCAAAGTTACATAGTGGTGATAGCTTGAGCATCTATCCTTCCCCACTCTGGCAGCTAGCTATCTCCCCTTTACCCTTTAGCTGGGGCCCCTAGTCAGCTCAGCTGGGCTCTGCTGACGTCTCTCTTTCAGAGTGCAACACTGCTGTAGGGGAGGAAAAAAAGTTTTCTTCTATCCTCTTAGGTTCTGTACCTGAGGCCTGCAAACTAAACTGAAAACTGCCATATGAACAACAGAGAATTCCTACAAATAGGATTCAATGTTGATATTTTAATTTTTTTGTGAAGAATCAAAGTCTGGGAGGAGCAGGGTGAGACCTGTGTCCACCCTGGTGGCATCTCTCTTTTCAGCCACAGGCTCTTCATAGAAAAGTGAAGACTCAAGAAACAGTCAGACCTGATGACTTACATCCCACTTATATAAATTGTGTAGAAGATGAATTGTAGGAAGATAAATTTTATTGAAATGAAGGGAAGTTAAGGGTTATTTTGGTAAGGTTTGTTTGTGCAGATGTATCTCAGGGATGAGTGTCTCCAGTGATAGACTTGATCTCCTGGTACAGGAACTGGGAAGGAAACACCTTCACAAAAGGAAACTTCTGTGTTGCTTTTAGGCAGATGGGGGAGGGCAGAAGCTTTTGTTTTTGCTGTTCAATTGCCCTCGGCTCAAAGTTCTCTTAGTGCAAAGTGGCAAATTTGGGGGTGGCATTTTCTGATCCCTTTCACTTCCCACCCCTCTCCCACCTGAGGTTCATGTATGTGTCCACACGTACGACTTTAAATGATGTAATCATGCTCCCACTGAACCTCCTGGAAGCTGGGATCCCATGAGTTGCATGAGATAAGGTGACAGAGCAGGGAGGTGGCAGGAGGGCCTCCCGGGCACCAAGCCTGGCAGCTGGCTCTGCTGGTCACTGGCTAAGAAGCTTCATTTTACTTAACTACTGCCTTGGGCTTCCCTGGTGACTCAGAGGATAAAGAGTCTGCCTGCAAGGCAGGAGACCTGGGTTCAGTCTCTGGGTGGGAAGATCCCTTGGAGGAGTGCATGGCAACCCAACTCTAGTATTCTTGCCTGGAGAATTCCATGGACAAAGGAGCCTGGAGGGCTACAGTTCATGGGATCCTAAAGAATTCAACACGACTGAGCAATTAACCCTTTTCAACCACTGCCTTATCCACAGTGCGGGGGTAGCCCCGCGTGCGGGCAGCCTCCTCCCCGCCCCGCCCCTACACGGCTGGCATGAGGACAGAGTGTGGGTGAAGGCATTCTGTAAACCATGGAGTGTTGTGGGGGCACAGTGGTCCCTCAGCCTTTCTTCCTAGTTGCTGACCTCTCTGGGGAGGTCTGATTATGTCCCTGGGACAGCCGGGAAGCGAAAGGCTTGATTCACTCCAGCCTGTGCCACTGGACCCACTGTCTGAAGGGCGCCCCCTGGTGTCCATCACCGAGGCGCCTGGGGCCCTGTTTGTTAAGTCGCTTCAGTCATGTCCGACTCTGTGCGACCCCATAGACCGCAGCCCATCAGGCTCCCCCATCCCTGGGATTCTCCAGGCAAGAACACTGGAGTGGGTTGCCATTTCCTTCTCCAATGCATGAAAGTGAAAAGTGAAAGTGAAGTCGCTCAGTCGTGTCCGACTCTTAGCGACCCCATGGACTGCAGCCTACCAGGCTCCTCCATCCATGGGATTTTCCAGGGAAGAGTACTGGAGTGGGGTGCCATTGCCTTCTCCGGGGCCCTGTTTGGGAATGTCCTAGTGATGGTTCTTCCTTCCCTGAGGTTATAACCTCCTCTTTCCCAGGCAGAATTCCAAGCTGAAATGTGAAGTGAGGCTGCATCTGCTGAACAAGCTCTTCTGCAGCAGCCTCTCACCTTCCCTGCCTACCGAGATAGTACATACACAGGAAAGTGAAGTCGCTCAGTCATGTCGACACTTTGTGACCCCATGGAATGTAGCCTACCAGGCTCCTGGAAATCCATGGGATTTTCCAGGCAAAAGTACTGGACTGGGTTGCCATTTCCTTCTCCAGGGGATCTTCCCAACCCCGGGGTTGAACCTGGGTCTCCCACGTGGCAGGCAGATGCTTTACCTTCTGAGCTACCAGGGTGGATGGGTAAATAACACCCACTGCTTGTTCTGAAGTCTAGCTATATTTTTGTGTCCTGCTATATTTTCATTGCCTACACCAGGGTCATGAAGATATTCTCCTAATTACTTTCTAGTAGATTTTGTTTTACTTTCCATGTACTTTCCAAGTACTTGTATATACTTTCTATACTTAAAAAAAAAAAAGCCTAGAATTTGCTTAAAGATTAGACATTGATTACTGAGAAGTGAAATTCAGTTTGGGGAAACACCTAAGCTTATGGGGAGGATGGTGGGAGGGGGGTTCAGGGTTGGGAACTCATGTACACCTGTGGTGGATTCATGTCAATGTATAGCAAAACCAATACAGTATTGTAAAGTAAAATAAATAAAAATAAAAAATTAAAAAAATAATTAAAAAAAAAAACAAACACCTAAGCTTTGTTTCCTTTGCCAGGAAATGAGGATAAGAATTTTCCCAGGGTTGTTGTGACATTAAAACCATATTTATTTATTTATCTGGCTGCATCAGGTCTTAGCTGTGGCCTGTGGGCTTCTCTTTAGCTGTGCACAGGCTCCAGAGTGTGTGAGCTCAGTAGTTGAAGTACTTGGGCTTAGTTGCAGCAGACCTGTGGGATCTTAGTTCCCCAACCAAAGATCCACCTTGTGTCCCTCGAGTTGGAAGGCATATTCTTAACCACTACACCACCAGGGAAGTCCCCTGTCCATTAAATGAGACAATGTGTGTCGAGAGTTCACCACAGGAGTGGGCACACAGTAAGTAAAACTCAGTGTTTTTGTTGTTCAGTCACTCAGTGGTGTCTGACTCTTTGCGACCCCATGGACTGCAGTGTGCCAGGCTTCCCTGTCCTTCACTATCTCCTGGAGCTTGTTCAAACTCATGTCCATCGAGTCGGTGACACCATCCAGCCATTTCCTCCTCTGTTGCTCCTTTCTTCTCCTACCTTCAATCTTACCCAGCATCAGGGTCTTTTCCAATGAGCTGGCTTCTCGTATCAGGTGGCCAAGTATTGGAGCTTCAGCTTCACCCTCAATCCTTCCAATGAATATTCAGACTGATTTCCTTTAGGATTGACTGGTTTGATCTCCTTGCAGTCCAAGGGACTCTCAAGAGTCTTCTCCAGCACCACAGTTCAAAAGCATCAATTCTTCGGTACTCAGCCTTCTTTATGATCCAACTCTCACATCCATATGTGACTTCTGGAATAAACCATAGGTTTGACTATATGGACCTTTGTCAGCAAACTGATATCTCTGCTTTTTAATGTGCTGTCTAGATTTGTCAACATAGGCTCTTATTATTGCTCTGGGTCCACCTATTTGTTTTTGTGACTCTCCAGTATTCTACTGAACTTGACTGTGATGGTCATGGAGGTAATTTCTGATTTTCCACTCCTACAATCCACACTGCATAAACAAGCTTGTAAGCAGAGGTGCTTATGAGTATTTCTGCCAGACAGATTTTTGATTTCTTGTGCCTCCATCAAATGTCCTCAGTAAAGGCAAAAGAGGAAAAGACTATGAAAATTTTCCCAGGGTCCCTCTCTGTCCCTTTGGAAGGGGTAGGCGAGGAGCGGTCTGCTAAGAAGCTGCTAGAGAAAGAAGACAAATCTGTACCATTTGCCCTCAGAAGAGGAGGAGCAGTTAGGATGCAGGTGTGGAATAAGAGCCATTTGCTACAAACAGTGAGAAAAATAGCTTGTGGGAGCCTTTGTTCCTTCAGAGGCGTAATTGCCTTTGATGGGCTGTTAATAGGAGTCATTATGTGGTTATTAAGAAGGGAATGTGATGAGCCCAGCTCTGAATAGCTACATTTTAATCTTGTTTTTCCTCTGCACACAAGGAGTCCTGCTACTTACCTGGAATCCCCTCGAATCAGGGAATTTGAACTTTGAGTCCAGTAGGTTGGGACAATTCCTGAGGGTACCAATTACTTCCTGGGGCACCTAATGGTGGGGAGGAGGGGGGCAGCGTAGGGCAGCGTAGGGGAAAGAAAAGGAAAAGGAAAGGAAGAGATGAGAAGGGAGTTAGGAAGGGTGATCAAGAGATGGAGTGGAACTTCCCTGGTGGTCCAGTGGCTAAGACTCTGAGCTCCCAAGGCAGGGGACCTGGGTTTTATCCCTGGTCAGGGAGCCCATATGCCACAACTAAAGACCTGACCCAGCCAAATAAAAGAAATGTTTTTAAAAAGACAGAGATGGAGCGATGGAGAGATGGGAAGACAGAAGGCAAAGGAGAGAAAGAGTGGAACAGAGAAAAGCTGGAACAGAGTGATAGTGAGCAGAAAGAGAAGTGCGCAGGAGGTAGGTGGGGGGAGAAAAGAAAAAAAATGAAAAAAGAACATTAGCCTGTAGGGTAAATTCTAGAGCCTGAATTCCGGCTCATGGCCTGGGAATGACCTCCAAAGGCTGATCCTCCTGCCCACCCAGCCCTGCTGATTTCATTTCTATATTTAACAAGATCCCTGGTGATGACTCTGCAGGTTCAAGTTTGAGAAGCATTGATTTGAGCTCAGCGTGGGGCTTGGAGTGGCTCATGCCAGGGCCTGGGGGACTCGCCAAGGAGGAGCAAGCTGGGCTTGATCTGGGTGAGAAGCTAGGTTAGATGGAGAAAAGTGCCCAGGAGAGAAATGAAGCGGAAGGGGGTTTGGCGAGGGCTGGGGGTGATGGAAGCTGAGCACCGAAGAATTGATGTGTTTGAACTGTGGTGTTGGAGAAGACTCTTGAGAGTCCCTTGGACTGCAAGGAGATCCAACCAGTCCTTTCTGAAGGAGATCAGCCCTGGGTGTTCTTTGGAAGGAATGATGCTGAAGCTGAAACTCCAGTACTTTGGCCACCTCATGTGAAGAGTTGACTCATTGGAAAAGCCTGTGATGCTGGGAGGGCTTGGGGGCAGGAGGAGAAGGGGACGACAGAGGATGAGATGGCTGGATGACATCACCGATTTGATGGACGTGAGTCTGAGTGAGCTCTGGGAGTTGGTGATGGACAGGGAGGCCTGGCGTGCTGCGTGCGATTCATGGGGTCGCAAAGACTTGGACACGACTGAGAGACTGAACTGAACTGAACTGGGGGTGATGCTGGTGGTGGTGGGGGACTCTAGGGCCGGTGGTCAGGGGTGTCACCAAGTAACACTTGTGGGAAGACCCAGAGGAAGCCTGGGGGATCTGGAGAAGCCATGTGGTGCTTGCAGGTCAGATGCTATTCTGAGTTCTTTGCTGTGTTAGTTCATTTACCCTCGCACCCCCTGAGAGGGAGGCTCACACCCCCACCCCCTGGGGTATTCAGTGGCAGCCACACTGAATTCAGAGCCAGGAGGGGCTTGAGCAGTTCTGGCCTGTTATCCACGAGCGTCTCTGCGCTCCTCTGGTACTCTCTGTAATACTTCCCAGTCTTCATCTGTGTCGTCAGGGCCTCAGCCTGACACCCAGTCCTGGAAACTCTGGCTTTCTTCTTGAAGCCAGAGACCCTTACACTTCACCTAAGAAGGTGGCTGGGGTTGGTCCAGGGCCCGGTGGCAGGACAGCTAACGCCTCTTGCACAGCCTCCCCCGACCCCCACCTTCATGAGCCCTGGCCAGGAGGGTGACCCGCTGGAAAGTATGGCTTTCTTCTTGAAGCCAGAGACCCTTACACTTCACCTAAGAAGGTGGCTGAAAATGGTTGGGGTGGATCCAGGGCCTGGTGGCAGGACAGCTAAAGCTTCTTGCATGGCCTCCCCCCACCCCCACTTTCATGAGCCCTGGCCAGGAGGGTGACCCACTCAGGGTTCCTTGGAGACCAGTCAGCATGGGTGAGATAGGCTGACCTCTGGTCCCACAGCCAAAGCCTACACCGTCCAGAGATGAGTCCGGAGTGGTCCTCTGGCTGGCGATTTGTGATGCCAGGTCACAGGAGTGACCGAGTAAGAGCCAAGTTGCTGGGGACTCAGAACTGGAGGTCCTAGTTCCAACCAATGCCACTGACGAGCTGAGTGACCCTGGGCAAATTAGTTTAACTCTCTGGGCAGCAGTTTGCTTATGTGTAAACTGGAGAGAATAAAAATAGTGCCTACCCATAGGGTTGTTTGAAGCATAAATGGCATCAGCTGTCAATAAAATCAGTAGGAATGCATTTAACCTGTATCATCTTGTTTTTATTACTTCTCTGACTTCTGTCTCTTGGTTCTGGGACTGTTTCCTGCCTGCGGAGGAGTCAGGGTTGCATGAAGAATACTTCACCTGAGATTGAGGAGTTTGCAGCCACTCTCAGGGCCAGGAGAAAGTCACTGGTCTCCTCTGCAAAGTTACAAAGTTTCCAAGTGCCGGCCTGGCCAGACTTTTCCTGGCTGCTCCTGGAGATGTTTGGAAATGAATGGTAGGTGTTGCGATTGTTTTGCGAAGCACCTTGTGCAGTCCAGAAGACTCTTTACTTCCTCCACGCCTTCCAGACCAGGGCCACGCCAGTATGTGCAGACGGTGATTGGCGGGGACTGACCACAGACTCAGTCCCATACAGCTTTCAGTTCAGTTCAGTTCAGTCTCTCAGTCGTGTCCAGCTCTTTGCGACCCCATGAATCGCAGCACGCCAGGCCTCCCTGTCCATCACCAACTCCCGGAGTTCACTCAGACTTGTGTCCATCAAGTCAGTGATGCCATCCAGCCATTTCATCCTCTGTCGTCCCCTTCTCCTCCTGCCCCCAATCCCTCCCAGCATCAAGGTCTTTTCCAATGAGTCAACTCTTCGCATGAGGTGGCCTAAGTATTGGAGTTTCAGCTTCAGCATCAGTCCTTCTGATGAACACCCAGGACTGATCACCTTTAGGATGGACTGGTTGGATCTCTTTGCAGTCCAAGGGACTCTCAAGAGTCTTCTCCAACACCACAGTTCAAAAGTATCAATTCTTTGGTGTTCATCTTTCTTCACAGTCCAACTCTCACATCCATACATGACCACTGGAAAAACCATAGCTTTGACTAGACGGACCTTTGTTGGCGAAGTAATATCTCTGCTTTTGAATATGCTATCTAGGTTGCTCATAACTTATCTTCCAAGGAGTAAGCGTCTTTTAATTTCATGGCTACAGTCACCATCTGCAGTGATTTTGGAGCCCCCAAAATAAAGTCTGATCTGTTTCCACTGTTTCCCCATCTATTTCCCATGAAGTGATGGGACCAGATGCCATGATCTTCGTTTTCTGAATGTTGAGCTTTAAGCCAACTTTTTCACTCTCCTCTTTCACTTTCATCAAGAGGCTTTTTGGTTCCTCTTCACTTTCTGCCATAAGGGTGGTGTCATCTGCATATCTGAGGTTATTGATATTTTTTCCCGGCAATCTTGATTCCAGCTTGTGTTTCTTCCAGTCCAGCGTTTCTCATAATGTACTCTGCATATAAGTTAAATAAGCAGGGTGACAATATACAGCTTTGACGTACTCCTTTTCCTATTTGAAACCAATCTGTTGTTCCATGTCTAGTTCTAACTGTTGCTTCCTGGCCTGCATACAGATTTCACAATAGGCAGGTCAGGTGGTCTGGTATTCCCATCTCTTTCAGAATTTTCCACAGTTTCTTGTGATCCACACAGTCAAAGGCTTTGGCATAGTCAATAAAGCAGAAATCGTTGTGTTTCTGGAACTCTCTTACTTTTTCCAAGATCCAGCGGATGTTGGCAATTTGATTTCTGTTTCCTCTGCCCTTTCTAAAACCAGCTTGAACATCAGGAAGTTCACGGTTCATGTATTGCTGAAGCCTGGCTTGGAGAATTTTGAGCATTACTTTACTAGCATGTGAGATGAGTGCAATTGTGTGGTAGTTTGAGCATTCTTTGGCATTGCCTTTCTTTGGAATTGGAATGAAAACGGACCTTTTCCAGTCCTGTGGCCACTGCTGTATTTTCCAAATTTGCTGGCATATTGAGTGCAGCACTTTCACAGCATCATCTTCCAGGATTTGAAACAGCTCAACTGGAATTCCATCACCTCCACCAGCTTTGTTCATAGTGATGCTTTCTAAGGCCCACTGACTTCACATTCCAAGATGTCTTGCTCTAGATGAGTGATCACACCATTGTGATTATCTTGGTCATGAAGATCTTTTTTGTACAGTTCTTCTGTGTATTCTTGCCACCTCTTCTTAATATCTTCTGCTTCTGTTAGGTCCATACCATTTCTGTCTTTTATCGAGCCCATCTTTGTATGAAATGTTCCGTTGGTATCTCTAATTTTCTTGAAGAGATCTCTAGTCTTTCCCATTCTGTTCTTTTCCTCTATTTCTTTGCATTGATCACTGAAGAAGGCTTTCTTATCTCTTCTTGCCATTCTTTGGAACTCTGCATTCAGATGCTTGTATCTCCTTTTCTCCTTTGCTTTTCGCCTCTCTTCTTTTTATAGCTATTTGTAAGGCCTCCTCAGACAGCCATTTTGCTTTTTTGCATTTCTATTCCATGGGGATGGTCTTGATCCCTGTCTCCTGTACAATGTCACGAACCTCATTCCATAGTTCATCAGGCACTCTATCAGATCTAGGCCCTTAAATCTATTTCTCACTTCCACTGTATAATCATAAGGGATTTGATTTAGGTCATACCTGAATGGTCTAGCGGTTTTCCCTACTTTCTTCAATATAAGTCTGAATTTGGTAATAAGGAGTTCATGATCTGAGCCACAGTCAACTCCTGGTCTTGTTTTTGTTGATTGTATAGAGCTTCTCCATCTTCGGCTGCAAAGAATATAATCAATCTGATTTCGGTGTTGACCATCTGGTGATGCCCATGTGTAGAATCTTTTCTTGTGTTCTTGGAAGAGGGTGTTTGCTATGACCAGTGCATTTTCTTGGCAAAATTCTATTAGTCTTTGCCCTGCTTCATTCTGCATTCCAAGGCCAAATTTGCCTGTTACTCCAGGTGTTTCTTGACTTCCTACTTTTGCATTCCAGTCTCCTATAGTGAAGAGGACATCTGTTTTGGGTGTTAGTTCTAAAAGGTCTTGTAGGTCTTCATAGAACTGTTCAACTTCAGCTTCTTCAGCCTTACTGGTTGGGGCATAGACTTGGATTACTGTGATACTGAATCGTTTGCCTTGGAAGCAAACGGAGATCATTCCGTCATTTTTGAGAGTGCGTCCAAGTACTGCATTTTGGACTCTTTTGTTGACCATGATGGCTACTCCATTTCTTCTGAGGGATTCTTGCCCGCAGTAGTAGATATAATGGTCATCTGAGTTAAATTCACCCATTCCAGTCCATTTTAGTTTGCTGATTCCTAGAATGTCAACGTTCACTGACACACTGAAACCATACAGCGTTAGATACATTCAGAAGGTCGTCTTGACCTTGGGCCTGGAGATGGTTCAGAGCCTCTGCCGCCTGTTGGGGGCTTCTCAGGCATCCATGGTTCAGCTGACACAGGCTGAAGTCCAGAATCCTCCGTGTGGTGCCCTTGGCCCACGATTCACAGCCAGGCCTTTCCGTCCTGTCTTTGTCCTAGTGGGCACCTGCCAGCAACTTACCACCCTCCTCCAAGAGGCTGCTATAGGCTCTGGGTGTTCAGCATCTTTAATTTCCAGAATCAAAAGACACAGTGGGTGGAGGAAACTTCCTTCTTCTCAAAGGCCAAAGGGCTCCCTCCAATCGTTTCCTAGAATTGAAAGAAAAAAAGTATTTGGCTGCATCACGTCTTAGCGGCAGCATATGAGATCTTCATTACATGAAGTCTGATCTTTCATTGCAGTTTACCAACTCTAGTATTGGCGCTGCGGCTCAGTAGCTCCGAGGCATGTGGGATTTTAGTTCCCAACCAGGGATCAAGCCCAGGTCCTCTGCATTGCAAGTCAGATTCTCAACCATTGGACCACCAGGGAAGCTCCTATTTTCTAGAATTAAGTCTTTCCCATTGCAGTTTCTGCTCCTGCTTTCCACCAAAATGTCTAGGAGCTCCGATTTCTTCCAGTGAATGGGGAGGAGAGGGGAAATGAAGTCTGGTGTTTGTCTTGTATGACAGGCACGAAGCCTTGCTTTCTCAGACCAACCTTATCTAAACGAGAAAATCTGGCTGAAATGCTGTTTTTCTCTTTCTGCTCCTCTCCTTTCCCTATTCTGCCAGGGCTGCTCCACCTCACACCCAGGGAACCAGAATTTCTGGGGGTGGGGTGGGGGGGGTGGGACCAGGTCTAGGTATTTTTAAAATTTGCCCCAGATGATTCTAATGGCAGCAGGGCTGAGAACCACTACTTCAGGGTAAATATTGTCATTAGGACTAGAAATCTCAGAGGCCAGAGACACGGACAGGGCACGGTAATAGCGACAGTGCTGTCACCGGGACGTGTCATCTCTCTCTTTCCTTTTTCTTATTGTCCTTCACAGTGGCTCCTATTTCAAGCCCTAACCTCAGAGGCACATAATGGCTGCAGCAGCTCCAGGTTTCACAACGCCTCAGCTTCAGGTCCTGAGGAGAGAATGTCCCGCTCATGCCTACCTACTGCATCTCATTGGTGCTTGCTTTTTCTCTCTCTGGTTAGCATGTCCCTGGTTGTTTTCATTCTACAAAGAAGCTTTCTCCAGCAGATAGACTGGTATAATTTTGGTTTGGGGTATGTGTGTGTGTGTGTGTGTGTGTACTGTTAGAATGGGAGGACCTGTGAAGGAGTGTGGGAGCACAGAGTGAAGCTGAGGCACATGGGCACTCTGGGGTAAAATGATTGGATATTCATTACCTATGGACTGAAGCTCCAAGACAAGAATAGCAGGATAGTTAAGGAAGGAGGCCAGAGAAGGCAATGGCACCCCACTCCAGTACTCTTGCCTGAAAAATCCCATGGATGGAGGAGCCTGGTGGGCTGCAGTCCATGGGGTCATGAAGAGTCAGACACAACTGAGTGACTTCCCTTTCACTTCTCACTTTCATGCATTGGAGAAGGAAATGGCAACCCACTCCAGTGTTCTTACCTGGAGAATCCCAGGGATGGGGGAGCCTGGTGGGCTGCCGTCTATGGGATCGCACAGAGTCGGATACGACTAAAGTGACTTAGCAGCAGCAGCAGCAAGGAAAGAGACTGGGCCCTACTCAGACCACATATTTCTGTTCTGCCACTCAGGAGACCTTCCTGATCACGCATGTGTGGAAAAGGTTCCTTGGAGGCCCAAGGGGAGTTATGCCAAGAGATGTTTCTTGCCTAGATGCCTCTTAGGTAAAATCCACCTTGGCTAAGAGGTGCGTGTGTACACATGAGAGAATCCTGAGATATACACAATATGGACTGTGAACCAGGAAAGCCAAAATGATTGCCCAAAGGAAACCCAGACGAAATGGCCCATAAATATGATTCAAACTGCCACGAGGACGCGACTCAGGGACTTTCCCTCTGAGTCTGCTGTGTGCCTATCCACAGGCTCTGTACTCTTTTCCTCTTAATACTTGCTTCGCTACTTTCAGTCCTTGTGGAAATTCTCTTCTGCAAAGCCAAAGGGCCAGGGCCCTTGTCACTGACCTCTGGTCTAGTGGCTAGGATCTGTTCTCTCACCGCTGCGAGCCAGCCTCAGTCTCCAGCTGGGAACCCAAGCCCTGCTCCCAGCCGTTGTGGGCCGAGGTCACCCGAGATCAAGGTTACTGGCTGGGAGAGGGGTCAGGAACAGTTAATGGGAGGGCTAGAGGAGTGAGTGTTCCCAGCTGAGGAGCCAGCAAGATTTATATTAAGAAATATACAGTTAGTCTTCAGCCTGTTCCTGGCACCTCCTAAAACCCTTGGAATTTCTTAAGTGGTAAGAGGATAAAGGTGTCTTTTGTTATTTATAACAAGCCCCTTTCAACTGCAGCTGAGTTTATGTTAATGAGGGGCCTATTGGAAAGCCCCTAAGGATGGAGGTGGGGGTTGCCAGGGGAACCAATCAGAGGGTTGGAATTTTGAGTCTCTCCCACAGCCCACACCTGTTTCTCTTGGGGAGGGAAGAGGGGGATGGAGGTTGAAATAGTTACCAATGGCCAATGACTTAATCAATCATGCCCATGTCTATAAAACTCCTAAATAATGGGGCTCTGAGAGCTTTGGGGTTGGCGAACAAGAACACAGCAGGTTTGGGACTTCCCTGGCAATCCAGTGGTTAAGATTCTGCATTTCCAATGCAGGGGCTGCAGGTTCAATCCCTGGTCGGGGAAGTAAGATCCCACAGGCTGTGTTTCATGACCAAAATAAAAAATAAAAAGAACACAGCTTGTGTCAGAGGGTTTCAAACCCCAAACTCCTCTGAGATAGAAGCTGCTGTACTCGGGACCCTTCTGGAACTCACCCTGGGAATGTCTTTGTCTGGCTGTTCGTTTGTATCCTTTGTAATAAACCAATAGTCTAGTAAGTAAACTCTTTTCCTGAGTTCTGTGAACTACTGTAGCATGCGTGCACTGCGACGCTTCAGTCGTGTCCAACTCTGCGACCTCATGGACTGTGGTCCATCAGACTCCCAGTCCATGGGATTCTCCAGGTAAGAATACTGGTGTGGGTTGCCATGCCCTCCTCCAGGCTATGGGGACCTCCTGTTTACAGCTGGTCTGTTAGAAGCACATGTGGCAACTTGGACTTGGAAGTGGTGTCTGAAGTGGGGGCATCCTGTGGGACTGAGCCTTTCACCTGTGGGGTCTGAGGCTACCTCCAGGTAGACAGTATCAGTATCGAGTTCAAGTGTAGGCCACCCAGCTGGTGTTACAGGCTCGCTTGGTGCAGGAGACCACCCCTGCCATTGTCAGAGTGTCCCAAGTGTCCTTTGAGTAGAAAAGTCAAAGTGGACAGAACACGGGGGTGTTTCTGTGCAGGAGATAATACATGTGCATAACTTAAAAAGGTTTTAAAAGTTAAACAATAAATAATGCCCTGTGAGGCTTCCACTGTAAAAACTGTCTCCTATTCCCCATCTTGCTGCTCAGTGATAACATTTTCTTTGTTCTGGAAACGTCTTCTGGTTCCTACTTTCACGTTCCAGTGTGTACGCTGTTCTTCCATGATTTTTCCATTTTAGACACTAATGACTTCCTGCGCTGGAAGATGGAGATTTACCATTCTTACATCTTCCTTGCCACAGTAGGCTTAATACTGCACCCCTCCCCCAGATGGCCCTGCCCTAACCACCCCCAAACCTGTGAATGTTACCTTATATGGCAAAAGAGACTCTGCAGATGTGATTAAAGTTAAGAACCTTGAAATGAGATTATCGTGGATTATCTGGGTGGGCTCAGTTCAATCACGAGTCCTTAAAAGTGAAAGGCAGTCGAGTAGGTCAGAGAGGTGACGAGGGAAGGTGAGGCAGGAGAGGGTGGAAGCCCTGTTGTTGGCTTTGAAGGTGGAGGAAGGGGGCCACGAGTCAAGGAATGTGGGTGACTGCGGAAGGTGACCTGCTCTCCAGCGATAGCCCACAAGGAAATGGCACCTTCAGTCCTGGCCGTGGCAGGGGGCTGAATTCTGCCAGCAACTTCAGTGGGCAGGGCGATAGATTCTTCCTGGAGCCCCGGAAGGCATGCTGCTTTGCGTACCCCATGACTTAGCTGAGTGAGACCTACATCTGACTTAAGACCTAGAAAGTGAAAGCGTTAGTCGCTCGGTCGTGTCTGCCTCTTTGGGACCACCAGGCTCCTCTGTCCATGGGATTCTCCAGGCAAGAATACTGGAGAGGGTTACCATTTCCTCCTCCAGGGGATCTTCCTGACCCAGGGATCGAACCTGGGTCTCCTGCATTGCATTCTTTACTGTCTGAGCCACCAGGGAAGCCCAAGGACCCAGAGTGTTAAGATAAGTATCTGGGGAATTTCCTGGTTCAGACTCTGCACTTTCACTGCCGAGGGTATGATCAATCCTTGGTCAGGGAACTAAGATCTCACAAACCTCATGGTGTGGCAAAATAAATAAATAAATTTATGTTGCTTCAGGCCAACAAGTTTGTTCAGCAAATAGCAAGAGAAAATATACCTCCCACTCTGACACACATACTTCCTCATCACCTTTCCTTCTGATATATTAATAACTATAATTCAAAGTTCAGTGTTTGTGTAAGATGAAACATTGTTCCCAGCTGATCTATGTAGAGTACCAGAATTACGTTTGTCTTCTTTTGTTTTCTTGGAGTTAATTGCTTTTTTTATTTTTGGTTAAATTTCCTGTATATTTGTGAATTTAGCCCTAAATATTTGATAACACTCTGTCAGGTGCTTAGTTGCAAAAAACAGATCACAGGCTAGCCAGAAATTGTTACAGGACGTTCACACGCAGGGACAGAGCTCAGACCACAGGGCTGGAGGTCAGGGAGAGGTCAGTCTTTCACCTCTGCTGTCCCTGAAGGTTAGATGCCTTCCCCTCTACCTGCTCTTGTAAAGCAGGTGTCTGTTATTGACACCTGCTTCTTACATTACTTTCCCCAGAAATGAAATGTCACATGGATCTGCTGGTCGCCAGGGCTGAGGTCACATGTCTACACCCTAGCTGCGAAGGAGGCTGGAAAGCTCCAGGTTCATCTGCGTTAGTTGCTCTCTGGATCCGAGGCATCCTGAAACTCCTCACCACCTCTCTGGGTTTCTCCCTTGCCTCTCTTCTGTCCTGGACCCTCTGTTTCCTCACTGTAGTGGATCATCGCTAGCTGGATTCTCTGATTGAATGAGTGGGCTTGTCAAATGCAGGCTTCACTCTTTTAGTGGTTTTCACTTCAGTGGTTTTCAATTTTTTTTGCACGTTAGAATCACCAGGGAGCTTTTGCAAGGAAGCTGTTTGACCCCTCCCTAACTAATTAAATCACTGGAGGGTGGGGCTCGGGGACTGGTGTCTTTTTAAGGCTCCCCAGGTACTTCTAATTGTAGGTTCCGGAGGACGCTGCTGTGGAGTCATTTAGTTCAGCTGTCTTGAGAAACAGTCATAGCTGACATGTAGGTAGATTCTGTCAACTTGCAATCATTCACATCAAACCCTGAACACGGTGTCCTCATCTACCACAGAGACGGTGGGGGATAATGGAGAGGAGGTGCAGGAAATCGTGTTTTCTCGGACAGAAGTTAATTCGAAATTAAGTACCCCTGAAAGAGAGGCAGGGAAACATTTTTACCTGCCATGCCTCCTTCGAGGACACAAAACAACCGTTTCTGCACCTGGAGCTCTTTTTCTCTTGAGTTGGTCAGACTCCCTCATGAAGAATTTTCCATTCTCCTTTTTTTTTTTTTTTTTTTTTTTGCCTTGCCAGCATCCTGAGTGAGATCTGAGTCAGGGAAGAAGACGGTGGGCGAGGGGGGGGGTCTTGATATCTGACAGGTTAAACTTGGATTTAATTTCCTGTTTTGGGCACGGGTCCTTCCTCCACAGAGGTCCTTGGTGTCCCCCAGGGTTAAGGTCCTGTTTTACTTTTTCTAGAGCATCAGTTGTCAGTCTTCCAGCAGGGCAGAAGGGGTGTTTTGTCGACTGTGAGGAGAGGGAGAGGTGATCAGGGTCTGCCTGCTCCTAAGCTAGTCTTTCAGTTAACTATCATTGTGTCAACCCCACCTCAATCCCCACTGCTGGGGTGCTCTGCCTGCCTGGGTGGGGTTCTTCCGTGGAAACCAGGCTGAGCCCCAGGGCTTCACGTGGCTCTCCGGGTTCTGCTCTCTCAGAGCTTGTCCATTTGCTTCCCATCTTCCAAACTCTTATTCTTGCTGTTTCTCATTCTTCTTTGTTCCTGTGTGCTTATTCCTTTAAAGTTGCCCTTTACTTCAGTCTTAACGAGGTGTGGGGAGGAATCCCGGGTGAATGTGTCCCATTTATCATCTTCCGTCAGAGGTCTTCACCA
The DNA here is from genome assembly GCF_016772045.2 of Ovis aries. Lineage (NCBI taxonomy): Eukaryota > Metazoa > Chordata > Mammalia > Artiodactyla > Bovidae > Ovis > Ovis aries. The sequence continues at coordinate 38,716,092 of NC_056075.1, read as the reverse complement.
CTGCCATAATGGGAATTTATTGTATGGCTTTGTGAGGACAGGTGAGTTATTTTAACTTTAGGGGATGGCTAGTTTAATGATTGCAACATTAACTGTTCAAATGTAAGTTATTTTCCATAAGGCACAGATTTCACTGTGAACAATAGGTGTTCTGGAACCTTCTGGGGTGATGGGCTGCGTGAGAGGAAAGGCTCTGTGTTGAACATTGATGGGACAAACTTTCTTTTTTGCTTCAGAGACGAGCTGGTTCCCGTTTTGCACAGCAATGTGGTGATGTGTATCACAGATACTGCCGAGCGCCAAGCTTGGGAATTTATGCTGCATTTCTGACTTTGTGTGGGTTTCCATTCTCAATTGCTGCTGGAATGTTCTACAGACTTTCTTTCCCAAGAGCTAGACTTGTGTGTTTGATTTTGTTTGGATAGTAACATTTCTGCCTTTGTTGCCAAATGCCAGGATTTGTAAAGTTGAACTCTGAGCTGTGAACCGAAATACAGGAAGTCAGCATTTCTAGGTGTTGGATTTCCAGGGAGAGGTCTTGAAATAGGGATCCATGAGGTTCTATTTTTGACCAGGTAGTTCAAGCAGGAGTTGGAGGTGAGCTGAGGGGTTAGGGGTCCCTGGGAGAGGCTATGGTTTGTCTGCTAGTTGGGGAGGGAGTAGGCTACTTGAGTCAGACCCCAGACAGCAGGTGGGGAAGGAGACGTCTGGAAATCTGGACTCTGGGCTGCAGGCAGGTTGCCAGCTCCACTGAACTTCTGACGAACTGTTTCAATGTTTTATCCTCCCCAAGGTGGAGGCAGCTCTGGGGAGCAGAAAGAGTCCATATTACAAGGAAGGAACCCAGACCTTGTTGGTTAAGACAGGCCCCCGCTTCCCGCTAACTCTCAACAGGAGTTGGCAAACTTCTCTTGTGCAGGGCCAGAGAGCAAACATTTTAGGCTTTGTGGGCTGGTCGGTCTCCGTTGCATAATTCTTTTCTTTTCTTTTGTGTGTGTGTGTGTGTGTGTGTGTGTGTGTCTCTTCAAAAATGTCAAACCGTTCTTAGCTTGCTGGCTTACAGAGGCCAAAGGCAGGCTTTGGCCCACCGGCTGTAGTTTGTGGAGCCCTGAATCACATCACTTTGTTTACTTCTCTCATAAAACCTCCCACAATTTGAACTATTCTGTTTATCTTCTCTTTCCTCTACTAGGAACTTCACGAGGGCTAAGGAGGTGGCTACTTTATTCTCTGCTCTGACTTGAAGGCCTAGGGTTGTGCCTGGCACGGAAGGGGTGCTCTAGTATTGGTTGAATGATTGAATGCATTGTGAGTTCTAATTTCATCTCTGGTAACTCATCTGTAAAACAAGGGATGAGACCTTGGGGGTCCCTGAGGGAGCTTCCAGAGTTCAAGCTCTGAGATTCTAATTCACCGAGCCGTGTGGGATTTGGGTTCACATTATAGCTGTATGTGGATACTCCAGCTGTCTCCGCCTGCTCCTGTGTGCAGGGCAGAGGCAAAGCAGATAGGTCCTAGGAGCTGAGGGTGACTCTTGCCTCTCACCTGCATCCTTCTGCAGACATCCGGTCAGTCTGGCCTGTGCTTGAAGCAGGATTTTCCTCTGAAAATGACTCTCATCCTATTGATCCTCTGTTGACAGTTTGCTGCTCCAGCCCTTGTCTAACAGACTTGATAGTCCAATTATGTAACAACTGATACAAGCACAGATGCTGACCAGTCGGGGCAGGTGTTGGATGCAAACAGTGGGAGTTGCCATGGCAACATGTCCAGCTCCTCTCTCTGCCTCCTCCCTCAGCCTAGTCCCCACGATTCTCCACCTGGGCATGAGCATTCCACACTGCCCTTCTTGGTTCAGGCTTTTTCTTGCACCTGGAGTGAACTGCCCTGAGTTCCATTTCCTTTGCCTGGCAAACTCCTATACATCCTTTATGACCCAACTCAGCTATCTGCTCCTCGGTCCCCAGGCACACTTACTTGCTCCCTTTCCTTCACGCCTGTAGCAGTTCAATGGCATTATTGTTCTGGATTTGGGTTTGTCTCCCCTCTGGACTCAGTTCTCAATGTCTGGCTCCTAAAAGCCTCAGAAAATATTCACAGAATGAAAAGGGATTGAAATCAGAAGAAGGAAACTTGTATGATGGATTTTAGACCATGAATCATCTCCTGGGTTTGGGCAGTTGGCTTCATCACTGTTGCAAGTGGGCATTTTTGTGAGGCTCTTATACAGTGAATAAATTGGGCAGCTGGGTCTTTAAGAATTGGCACTTGTTCTAATGCAGGTTAGATCCCTGAGTCAAGAAGATCCCCTGAAAGAGGAAATGGCAACCCGTTCCAGTATTCTTGCCTGCGAAGCCCCATTGACAGAGAAGCCTAGTGGGCTATTATCCCTGGGGTCACAAAGGGTCGGACACAACTTTGTGACTAAACAACAAGAGCGTATCCTAGTGGAGTCCCAGGACATCACTGGTGTCCCAGGGTGGGCCATCTGTGGGGGTGGGGGGGAGCTGAGAGGCTGGGGGGGTGGGCACAGCCTCTTACCAGGAGTCCTCTCACGTCTCTGGGCCCTGGTTCCCTTGCTTATTTTCCTAAGGGATCACTAGGTTCCCCCTGAGGTCCCTTCTGGAGGTAAAGTGTCAGGGGTACGATGAAAGAAGTATTGGGTTATCAGATCAGATCCTTTATCAAATACGACCCATCCTCTAAATGCCTCCTTCTCTGGGAAGTCCCCCAGGTGTCAGATCCCTCTACCGCAACATCACGGGCTGTAGTCCTAGAACCAGGCTGTCTGTATATGCCTTTGCTGAGTGCCAGCACCCAACGCCTTCTGCTGCTCAGCCGTCCCACACTCTGTGCCCATTTCACAGTTAGCCTCAGAGAGGCCGAGGAAACAGTGGAGAGTGTGCTCTGGGGCCCACCCCTGTGGTCACCGACAGACAGTTCCTGCCTCTCTTCTAGGGATGTCCGTTGGTGCTGGCCCACATGCACAGCCAGTCTGAAGGGTCAGGGAGTTGACACCCTCGAGTGGGGGAAGGGGGTTGCTAGATAAATTCCCAGCTTCGAGCCATAGTGGGACACCTCCAGGCTGATCTGCCTGGTTTTGGGGGGAGCTCCCCCGCAGGGGTCCAGGCTCATTAAGGCACCTTTGGTTGGCTTTTGTCCTGTTCCTGCCACACCTACCCACTTCCAGGAGCCAGTTCTTCCTGAGATCCTGTCCCAGATCATCCATAAACTGTACCCAAATCCTCACCTCATGTCGACTTCTGAGGACCTGCTAAGTGGTAAAGCCAAGATTTGACTATGTCTGGCTGACTCTGCATTCCCTTCCCCATAGGGGTGGTGTTTGCTCTGCACAAATTGTGGGGTTGAGGCCAGAAGCCCAGCCAGGGTCCAGATGTTGTTTGTTTAAGGCCCTGATGCCTGATTTTAGCATGGCCTGGATAACCTTTGAGTGGATGCTTGCTGATTGAATGTGCTTTCTTCCAGGAAGCAGGAGGCTGGAGCTTGAGGAAAGTGATGTCCCTGCCTTGGGGCTGGTTGTTGACCGAAGCTGGGAGAGAAGGAGCAGGTAGTGGAGAGGAGAATGTGGGGGTTGTCACCCCCCTACCTTGCCTCTGGTTGCTTAAGCTCTGTTTCTCTTTCCCTGGCTCACCCCAGCCCCACCTGGCCCCTTGGCCACTGCCCTTGGGTTCCATGAATTTGGCAGGGAGACGGGGATCTTCTGAAGGTGTGACCGGCCTAACCAGAGAACCGCTTAGCAGGCAAGGCATGGATGAGGTGATGCGTATGGTGTATAGGCTCTGGTCCCTGCTGTGGAGGCTCGAAACTGACTTGACAAACCAGACCAGCCTCCAGAGAACAGCTGTGTTTATGGCAGTTCCAGAAAGGATGCTGGAGTTGTCCAAGGACAATTTCTGGAGACGGTATGGGGATCACTTAAGTCCTGGGAGGGAGCAGAGGGGACCCTAAGTGTGGTCCCTGAGGAGAGAGCTCTGGGACTGCTCACAAAGGGGAGGGCAGGGAAGAATAAAGTCCCCCTAGGAGGGAACACTTATGCTTGCTGGCTAGAAGGGGCAAGAAAGGAAGGGATGGCAGCCTGGAGCCAGAGCAGACTGCCCCAGCTAGAGCTGTTGGCCAGAGGCGGTGACTTCGGCCCTGCTAATCTGTGGCTGAGGACTTGCTTCTCCCATCACTCTCTTCTCTCCCTGCCCCAACCCCTTGCTGGGATCTTCCATTCGATGAGTCTAGCTGGAAACAGAGATGCTGGACTAGGTGCAGAGGCTGAAGAAAGTAACCAACTAGTGGGGCTTCTGTGGATGCAGCCTGCATTTCCCTCTGAGCAACGCCTGGTACGAAGCCCAGCAGCCCGTTTTCACGATCCTGCTGCCTCTGTTTAATCAGAAAATGTCCCTGTCCTGGACATCTTGGTGTGTGGCTTTATTTCCAACTGGATGCCTCCTTTTCTCTAAACGTGAAGCATCTGAACAGCCCCACATTTGGAGTAATTGTTCCTTGTTCCTTTGCTTGTATTTCCCTGACCTTGAAAGAGCCATTTTCCAGGACTGTCACTGATGGACCTTCACGCGATGACAATAAAATATCCCAGCACTCAGAGAAAAGAAAGGAGACGCTGTCTTGAGTGACTCCTTGCGTTCCCCGATGTCATCTTGTGAGATGGCCACAGTGCTGATACCCCGCTGCACTCCCACCCTGCCTTGGCCGTGTTGGCCTGGTTCCTCTGATGCTGGAAATGACACTGTGTTCTCTGTGAAAATTCCATCTTCTCCATCGAGTAATGTGATGGCCAACAGCTGACCCATCGGGAAGGCCGACCGGACACCAAACACCAAGAGCTGAAGGCATCCTGGCCTCTTAAACACCTACCGAGAGGGAAGGATCCTGCCAGCAGCTGATTTTGGAATGTGCTGTGAGTTTTCTGAGAACTGAAGGATGACTTACCCTGGGAAAGCGGATCTCAGGGCTCTGAGATTGTTCTTTGCTCTGCTTCCAGCTTGCAGCCCGCTTCAGGACTCATCGCCTGCCTTTTTGTTGTTGTTCAGTTTCTCAGGGGTGTCTGACTCTCTGCGACCCCATGGACTGCAGCACGCCAGGCTTCCCTGTCCTTCACCATCTCCCGGAGCTTGCTCAGACTCATGTCCATTGAGTCGGTGATGCCATCCAACCATCTCATCCTCTGTCGTCCCTTTCTCCTCCTGCCCCCAGTCTTTCCCAGCATCAGGGTCTTTTCCAGTGAGTCAGCTCTGAGGGCCTAATATTCAGACCCCCAGCTGACCCTGCTCACCCTCTGTTGGCTGGAGGGTAGAAACAAATCCTCGAGCAGGACCAGGCTCCAGCCCGACCTGGGCACCAGAGGTTGATTAGCTGGTAGCCCTGGCAGTGGTCTAACTGCCATCTGTCAGAGGCAGGTGACTTCCTTGGGATGGGGTGGCCCTTGGTGGGGGGTGCCCGGCGGAGTCACGAGCCACCTCTAAGCCAGCTCTCCAGAGGGTGCAGTGCAGGATGGGCAGTTCTTGTGGGGTCTGAGCTCTAGGCTTAGGCAGAAGAGCAGGTTCAGCTGCGATGTGGGAGCCTCCTGCGAAGGCAGGTCCCCGACTCGCGGGCTGGACATTAGGAGGCCTTGGTTCTCACCCTGGCTCTGGCCTCGACTTCTGGTGAGGCCCTGGACAAGCATCCTTTCTCTTCCAGCTTTCTCGTCTGCAAAACCAGGCGTCAGGTAGTGATGTGATATCCCTTTTGGCTTGGATGGCCCAGCTTTGCTGTCACCAGGGTCCCTCTGCGCATGTCACAGCCCCAGGCCAGCAAGCGCAGCCCCGAGTGCCTGAGTTCTCACCCACCACGAGTTCATGGCCCTGGCAGTCCCGTGGTGTGGACGCTGTGGGCTCCTCCCTCACCAGGAGGGACACAGAGAGGACCTTCGACCTTCTCTGAGGTCCCCTGGTCAGACAGTGGGAACCAAGGTCAGAGCCTCTGACATAAACCTCACCGGGATTTCACTTCCTCACACTCCTGTCTGAGCCTGTCCTCCTCCAGGACCAAAGTGTCCAACCTGACCCTCATGAGTTTTCTGAGTTTTATAAGCTGCCCTAAACTTAGAGGCTTAAAACAATACAGATGTATTTTGTAATAGTTTTGAGGACAGGAGTTTGAGACAGGTCTCACTGGGCTGAAATCAAGGTGTAGGCAGACCTGCTTTGCTTCTGGGGCCCAAGGTGAGCCTTCTTTTCCAGCTTCTGGAGCAGTGGTCCCCAACACGTTTGGCACCAGGGACCAGTCTTGTGGAAGACAACTTTTCCATGGACAGGGAGCAGTGATGGTTTGGGGATGATTCAGGTGCATTACATTTATTGTGCACTTTATTTCTATTATTATTGCATCAGCTCCACCTCAGACCATCAGGCATTAGATTCTGGAGGTTGGGGACCACCCCCGCCCCCGCCACCCCGCCAACAGACCTTTGTCTAGATGTTGCCCGCAGTCCTTGGCTTGTGGCCCCTTCCTGCGGTTTAGTCTCTCTCACAATTGCTTGGTCCTTCTTCCTTTCTCGCATCTCTGACCCACTCTGTCTCCTCTTCCCCTTTTTTAAGGACTCATGATTAGATTGAACCCATCTGGATAATGTCTCTTTCTGAATGTCCTTAACCTCATTCACATCTGTAAATCCTGTGGCCATTTAAGGTAACATATTCTCAGCTTCTGGGGATTAGGGTGTAGATGTCTCTGGGCCAGGCATTATTCTTCCTTTCACCCTGCCTCCCTCTGAGGCTTGGGGCTTGACCCACAGCAGTTTTCCTGTGTGAAGAGGCACCTCTTCCTTAGAGCCCTTCCTGACTACACTAGGCAGAGGTGGCTCTTTGCCATACTTGTGTGGCAGTGCTCATGGTAGGTCTTGCTCCCTAACTGAGGATGTGTGGGCAGGGACCTGACCTTCTTCTCCCTAGGTCCCTGGTGTCTGGCCATGAAAAATGCATAGGGCCGGTCTGGGGAGCAAGCGCTGGGCGAGATGGAGAGCTTTCTCACAGCCTCTGGAACACAAGCAACCAGGTGGAAACTGATCCTTTTCTTCAATCCTGGGATCTCTTGGTGGCAAAGTGAAGCATGGGTCATAATATCTATTTTACAAGGGAGAAAATAGAGGTTCAGGACTTCACCCTGGTAGTTCAGTGGTGAAGACTCTGCCAGTCCAAGGGACACAGGTTCAATCCCTGGTCCGGGAAGATTCCACAGGCCTCGGAGCAACTAAGCCCGTGTGCCACAACTATTGAGTCTGTGCTCTAGAGCTCGTGCTCTGCAACAAGAGAAGCACTGCAATGAGAAGCCTGCACACCGCAACAAAGAGTAGGCCTGGCTCACTGCGACTAGAGAAAGCCTGCATGCAGCAGTGAAGACCCAGTGCAGCCAAAATTAAAAATAATAAAAAACGACTCCCCAGGGAAAGTGGCGGAGCTGAATTCTAACTCAGTTCTTGTTATCTCCCCCCCATCTCACTCAGTTATTATTTATTTTTAAAATCGTCTGTTATGGGTTGAGTTGTGGTCCACATAGATTTAGACATTCGAGTTCTAATCACCAGTGCTTCAGGATATGACCTTATTTGGGAACAAGATCATTGCAGGTACCATGAGTTAAAATGAGGTCGTACTGGGTTAGGGTGGGCCCCCAATCCAGTATGACTGAGGTCCTTCTAAAAGGGGGAAATTTGGAAGAAGACTCTCTCACACACACAGAGGAGGCTCTGTGAAGATAAAGGCAAAGATTGGGATGATGCTCCTAGAAGCCAAGGAACGCCAAAGATGGCCAGCCCACCACCTGCAGCCAGGGGAAAGGCTTGGAGCAGACTCTGTCTCACATTTGTCTAAAAGGAATCAAACCATCTGACACCTTGGTCTTGAATTACTAGCCCCCAGAACTATGAGAAAATACATTTCTGTTGCTGAAGGCATCCAGTTTGTGGGACTTTGTTTCGGCAGCCTTGAGAATTGATAACACTGCCTGCCGATGCAAGCCCAGGCCTCAGAGATGTTGAAACCTGTCTGAACTGACCCCTCCCAGGCCTCCAACCTCCTCTCCCTCCCCTCCCTTCCTGCCTCTCTGTGAGCTGCAATCACACCAGCCTTCCATGTATTCCCTTCTTAACAGTGGTGCTAGGATATAATGGACACGCAGTGTAGTGTGGGGTTTGACAAGTTTGGACACATGTATATACCCCTGCAGCTGTCACCACTGTCAAGATAATGAACAGATCAGTCACCCTGGGCAATCTCTCCACCTCGCCCCACCTCCTAGCCCAGGAGACAACTGTCACCATAGATTAGCTTGCATTTTCTAGAATTTCACGCAAAGGGAATCTTCTGGTAAGTGTTCCTTTTGTTTTGCATACTGGGCTTTTCCCAGTTTCTTAGAGCTCCTACTGCCCTCCTGCCTTGTGGTCTGACCTTCCTCTTCTTGTCCTCCTCCTCACCCTTTGTTCAGTCGTTCAGTCATGTCTGACTCTTTGAAACCCCATAGACTGCAGCACACCAGGCTTCCCTGTCCAGCACCAACTCCTGGAACTTGCTCAAACTCGTGCATCGAGTTGGTGATGCCACTCCACCATCTTATCCTGTCATCCCCTTCTCTTCCTGCCTTCAATCTTTCCCAGCATCAGGGTCTTTTCCAGTGAGTCAGTTCTTTGCATCAGGTGGCCAAAGTATTGGGAGTTTCAGCTTCAGCATCAATCCTTCCAGTGAATATTCAGGACTGATTTCCTTTAGGATTCACCCCTTGTTAACATCCCCCCATTCTCTTCAGTTTATCAGAGAAGCCTTCCTGAGCCCCCAGACCAGAAGGCCCCCATTTAACACAGTTTGCTAGCCCTGCGTCCGCCCCTGGACACAGCACGAGGCTGTTTTACATCACCTGTGCGACAGGTTCATGCCTGTCTCACCCACCGGTCGTGACAAGGGACAGGCCTGTGATGGATTCTGCTCACCTTTATCCCTGGCTCCTGGTAAAGGGGTGAACAGAGGAAGTGATGCATGCCTGTGATGGGGAGGCAAAAGCATGGGGCTAAGGAGCTGAGTCTCTGCAGTCAGCTCGCCAGTGATCTCGGGAAAGATCATCAAGCCTGCCTTCCTCCGGCTCCAATTTCCTATCTTCTCTTCCCCTACCTCCACCGCACTGCGTGGCTGGAGAGATCTTAGTTCCCTGACCAGAAATTGAACCTGGGTCCTTGGCAGTGAGAGGGCATCGTCCTAACCACTGGACCACCAGGGAATGCCCTCCAATCTCCCATCTTCTTAACCGCCACCCCCAACCCCTGGGAAACATTTGGGCATCCCTGATGGCTCAGAAGGTAAAGGATCTGCCTCTCAATGCAGGAGACATGGGTTCAATCCCTGGGTTGGGAAGATTCCCTTGGAGTAGGAAATGACAACCCACTCCAGAATTCTTGCCTGGGAAATCCCACAGACAGAGGAACTACAGTTCATGGCATTGCAGGGTCAGACACGACTGAAGGACCAATACTACCTGCCTCCACCATGCTGTGTGGCCCGAGGGATCTTAGTTCCCCGACCAGGTATCGAACCAGAGTCCTTGGAAGCAAGACTGCCTTGTCCTAACCACTGGATCACTGGGGAATTCCCTCCAATTTCCCATCTTTAAAATGGGTGCAGTAACAGTACCCTCCTCCCTAGGTGGTCCTGAGGTCTGAAGGATGTGCTGCATGGAAGGAAGGGATTTCTAAAAGCGCCTGACATGTATAGTTGGCCCTCAGTAGTGATGGTCAGACATTCTGGGGGTGCTGCCAAGGAATATGACAGTTGTGTGGCTCCAAGCTGAACTCTTCTTCTGGATGGTGGGCCTGCAAGGCTCGAGTTCCCACTGTCCCCCTTGCTAACAAGTCCCCTAGTTACAAGCCTCTTTTTGGATCAGTGGTGCTGAGGAATTGACCGAGCAGGGATAAATCACTGGTGGGAACTTGTTCCAGTCTGCTGTTGGGATTTCATTGGCTGCTGACAGTGCTATGGTGTCCTCAAGTCTTCTTGCTGGGGACTCAGGCTGGATTCATTCAGGTCAGATGTTTATGCAGCGGACGTGGAATAATGGTTCTGCAGGTCCTTTGGAAGGCAGAGCCGATAGGTGTGCAGGCGATGTGTGGCTGTGGGTGTGGCTTTCCCACCAACTCGACATCAAGACAGCCCCTCAGGCTCTGGGACCTTTCAATCTTCTGAGAAAGCCTCCGTGGGGGTGTGCCCTGGCCTCCACCGGGACCTGGCTTAGTGTGAGAACAGGTTAGGATGGACTCTTGAGTGGCTAGACCACTGTGTCTAGCTAGACACTCTATCTAGGCTACTGCGGCTCAGTTGAAGGAGACTTTGAAGACAGGGCAGGGTAGCATCAGGCTCCGTGGAATCGAGGAGATGCTGGGCCAGGCCCGGGTAGGGTCTGGGCTCAGAGCACAGCTCTAGACATTATAGTTCACGTGAATGGCACCCCCTGGGGTTGTGCAGTGTATAACCTGTGTGACTGTGCACGGCTGCCCTGTCCAGGGTCCTGGTTTGTGGATTAGCACTTCCAAGCAAAGCCCCAGACCCTTGGAAACACTGAGGAAAGCAGTGAGGAGTGGAGGGGAACACTGGCTATCTGTGGGCAGAGTAGGTAGTTTGTAACCAGGTCTACCACTGAAGCTCGGGACCTCGGGCAGAGCCGCCTTGGAGCCTCTGTTGCTGCATCGTAAACACAGGATTCATTTGACAAGCCTCACTTGCTACACGGGGTTATTGAGGATTATGTGAGCTGGGGCATGTGGAATCTTTGTAAGCTGCTGAGCAGAATGGGCAAGTTATTGCTTAGCTTTGTGTGCCCTGAAGCGGGCACCAAGTGTGGGTTAGGGGTCTTCCACATCACTTCTGTCCCTGGGAGAGGCGTGGGCACAGTCACTGCTTCTATGTGAGGTTTTGGTTTTCTGGGCCTTTCTGGGGACTGGAGCCAGTATGAGACCCAGCTCTATGTGGGTGGATGTTGAGGGCTTAGGGGGAATCTCAGAGGAGTCCAGAGGGGCCGCAGAGCAGAGCCTTCTACACAGTGTCCTGCTTCTGGGGACTGTGCAGCTGAGAGCGGCTAGGGAAGCTGACTGGGTGGTCTCTGAGCACGCGGGGCTTGGGGTCCCATCTGGCTACGGTTTCCCAAGGCCCAGGCAGTGCTCTGCTCGGTGTGGTCACTGCACGCTGGCCGTGCGCCCCTGTCCTGAGTGTGTCTGGGTGGGTGTGTTCCTGTCTCCTGTGGTTTTGGGTGGAGGTTCAGAGGGTGGGCTCTGGAGGGAAGCAGAGTGTGGTTTGAATCCTACTCCATCCTTTGCCACTCTGGGGTCTTGGAATGAACTGCTTTACTTTCTCAGACCCCAGTTTCTCCCCCTGCAAAGTGGGCATAGGGCTTCCCCGGTGGTGCTAGTGGTGAAGAACCCACCCGCCAATGCAGGAGATGGAAGAGATGCCAGTTCCATCCCTGGGTCGGGAAGATCCCCAGAGGAGGGCACGGCGATCCACTCCAGCATTCTTGCCTGGAGAATCCCATGGACAGAGGAGCCTGGCGGGCTACAGTCCATGGGGTGGCAAAGAGTCGGACATGACTGACGTGACTTAGTATGCATGCAGGCAAAGTGAGGATAGTAATAGTACCACCTCCTGGAGTCAGCAGTGAGAATTCAGAGAGCTCAGAGCTCCTTCCATACAGACGCGCTCAGAGCAGGCAAGCGAGAAAGGCACCAATGGACATGACCTCCCTGGGGATGGGCACTGATGGTTTAGCTGAGCCGAGGTCCAGTTACCCACGGGGGTCTCCAGATCCGATCCGGAGAACAGGGTGTGGCTCCCTGCACATCCAGCGCTTGGGGTCGGTGCGCTGCCTGTGTGGGAGCTGTGCTCTGGCCCTTAAAGCATGGGGTAGGGAGCAGGGGTGACCTTGTCTGCTCACTGCCCCCTGGAACTGCTGGGATATTTTTTGGAGGAAAAAGTAACAGCAATAGAAGTCCCTAGAACAAAACCCAGTAATCTGAAAGACACAAAAATGATGCGGTCTCAGAATACTGATCTGCTGTCACAGACCCCAGGGCAGACACAGGCAAAGAAAGCCCCAGAGACGCAGGTCGCCCCCAAGAAGCTTCCGGTCTTCAGATTTGCAGGGCTCTACTGTTCACGAATACACTCGTTTATTCCTCATTGATTTGCCCTCCATCCTGAGCTGTCTGGGTGAAGGGACGGCAGTAATTGAGGGAGCAAGGTGTCCTCGCGTTCCCTGCTTTGCTATGTCAGCTCCGGCTGCCACAACAGAACCCTGCAGACCAGGAGGCTTCAACCACAGAGGCTTATTTTCTCAGTTTTTCTGGAGGCTGGAAATCTGAGATTGAGGTGTCGACAGGGATCGTTTCTGGTGAGGTCTCTTTTCCTGGCTTGTAGTCAGCCACTGACTCAATGGACATGAGTTTGAGCAAGCTCCGGGAGTTGATGATGGACAGGGAAGCCTGGCGTGCTGCAGTCCATGGGGTCGCACAGAGTCAGACTGAACTGAACTGAACTGAGGCAGCCACTACCTTGCTATGTCCTTCTGTGGACTTCACTCAGTAGGTTTGTAGAGAGAGGGAAGGAGGGAGGGAGAGAGGGGATAGGAGAGGAGAGATGGAGGGATGGAGAGGGAGGGAGGTCAAGAGGACAGGTGTCTCTTCCTCTTCCTGTAAGGACACGAGTCCTACTAGATTAGGGCCTCAACTGCTTGACCTTTTTTAACTTGAAAGATTTTTTTACAGGTCCTTTGTCCAAATACAGTCACATTGGGAGTTAGGGCTTTGAGTTGGGGGGTCATAATTCATTTCATAACAAAAGCCCAGCCCAGGGTGGGGGGTGCTAAAGGGACCGTGATGAGACAAGGCAAAAATGAAGGAGGGGACCCTTCCAGACCATCAGAAAAAGAGCAGTCTAGGGCAGGGGCTGCTCATTTGGCTCAGGGAACATGGAGAGAACAGGGGGTTTGGGAATATCCTGTGTTACAGCGCTTGGACCCTTACTATGGCATTAGGGTTGGCCTCATATCTGTGACTTAACCCCTCTGAGCCTCTACTTCCCCATCTGGAAAATGGGAATAATAGTATCTGCTCCATGAAATTGCTTTGAGGATAAATTAGGAAATTTACCTAAAGGGCTCAGCCCTGTCCCCAGAGCACTGTGAGACAGGGGAGTGGCAGTGATGGCCCCTGGAGCAGATGCCCTTGGGTTCCAGCATAAGGCATGAGCTAGGGTGGTGAGCTTAGTCAAGGCTATGGTTTTTCCAGTGGTCATGTATGGATGTGAGAGTTGGACTGTGAAGAAGGCTGAGCACCAAAGAATTGATGCTTTTGAACTGTGGTGTTGGAGAAGACTCTTGAGAGTCCCTTGGACTACAAGGAGATCCGACCAGTCCATTCTGAAGGAGACCAGCCCTGGGATTTCTTTGGAAGGAATAATGCTAAAGCTGAAGCTCCAGTACTTTGGCCACCTCATGCAAAGAGTTGACTCATTGGAAAAGACTCTGATGCTGGGAGGGATTGGGGGCAGGAGAAGGGGACGACTGAGGATCATGGACTTGATGGAAGTGAGTCTGAGTGAACTCCGGGAGATGGCGATGGACAGGGAGGCCTGGCGTGCTGCGATTCATGGGGTCGCAAAGAGTCGGACACGACTGAGCGACTGAACTGAACTGAACTGAACTGAGGGTGGTGAGCGTCCCTCACTTCGTAGGTGTTAATCTCAATGATGGGTTAGAGAAGAGCTGCTGGGCATGGCCAGGCAAGGGGGGCTTTGAGGTAGACAGGGAGACAGATGTGACTTGTCCAGGGCCCCTCAAGGTTGAGGAGATGCAGGGACTGGCAGGCAAATGGGGTGAGCATGCAGTGAGCTTCATCATCACTGGATGGGACAGACGCCAGAGGTGGACACAAGCCCAGTTGGGGCAACAGAGTCCAGCCTGAGGGACTCAGGGACCCAGTCTAGACATGTCTCACCTTTCAGCTCAGCAGCCCGCCCTTTCCTTCTGATAGGAGAGGCACCACGCCAAAACAAGGTGCTACCCAATGCAGTTGGTGACATTCATGAGTCAGCAAGCTGTTTTATTTCATCAAAGAAGATTAAAACTTTTTTATTTTTGGTGAAGTGCAAAGTTTCTTTTACATGATTTAGTGTGACCAGGGTCATTTTAAAGGATCGGCGCTCAGAAGCGGGGGCTCCAGAGCGTTCTATAAATCAGAACAATGTGTGCTTTCTCTTCGTGGGGGCCGGTACTTACACAAGAGCCCCTGAAAGGCAGAGGGGACACCGAGGCCACAGGTCACGAGCTGCAGCTCCTGCATCTGTGGCATGTCTCATCCAGAGTGGACATGATCAGTTCTGGGAGCCTGTGTTAAAGGATCGGGGCACTAGCCTTGGCTGGCTCACTGTACCCTTAAAGTTCTCCAGGGAGGTTACCGGGACTCTCTGCGGGAAACAATGCAGCCCTAGCCAGGATCTGTCTGGATGTTATTACGGGCTGAACCAACTGCATCCCTTCCAAATACTCCAGGCCTGGGGAGAGATGACCCCTGTCACAGCCCCCTCTGCCCTCAGCCCACTCCACTGTGGAGGTGAGGGGAGCGCTACATCTGCCTCCTGCCCCTTGCCCACCCACACCTGGCCAGATAAGAGGCTGGCACTGTGACGTTTTCCATGTCGGTGGGCTCCTGGGTTTCCCTTGTGCTGGGTGTGTGCATGCGTGTTGCGTGTTTCTAGTTAGGACGGGGAGAAACTCAAAGTGAACTATCTTGGAATCTCAGTGGAATTTCTTGGCATAGTCTTATCTTAGGAAGGGGGAGGCGACCTGAAAGTTCACTGTCCGTGGTGGGAGGGTGGGTTTTCCTGGGGTCTCACTGGCTTGAAGACTCATTCTTCTTCCCCTCTGGGGGAGCCCCAAGCCCGCCTCCGTGCTCTGGTGGACCCTGTCTGTGGGGCTGAGTAACCTAGAGCTTTGTCAGCTGTGGGGCTGACCCCCGCCAGCTAATGGTGATGACACCACTGGGCAGGGCTTCCTCTGTCCAGGCCAAGCGCTTGACACTTGGTAGCTCCTTTCTCCCTCCCAGCAGCTGTCTGTGGAAGGTACTGCTCCATTCTGCAAGTTCCAGATGTGGAAGCCGAAGCCCAGAAAGGCTCTTTAACTTGCCCAAGGTGACAGCTAGAAGTAGAGTCAGGGCACCAATCCAGACTTTCCAACTTGAGGTGTGGCTGTGGGTCAGAGAGCTTTCTTGACTCTAATTGGCTTTAGTCTCTTGCTGACCCTCCTTCTGCCCAAGTGCCCCCAAAGGCCCTCATTGTCTTCTGGTCTCTAACCCCCCACACATGTGCTTCCTTGAGCTGGAACACCCTTCCACTTGGCCACCTCTGACTTTTTCTCAAGATTTGGCTCAGTGACCGTCTCCTCCAGGAAGCTCTCCCTGACTGCCTCTGAAGTCCAGGCTGGATGCCCCTCCAGGTGGTCCCATGGCACCCTGGGCTTCCTCCCAGCAGATGTTGACACCCATTGTTATAAGTAGGGTTCTGTTTGTTCAACTTCTCCACCAATGCAAGCATCTTCAGGGGCGGGCCGGCTCTCAGATGTTTGATGAATGAATAAGTGAGTGTATGAATGGTAACTTGAGTCTCTTGCTACAGTGTCTTGTCAGCAGGGCAGCCTGGTTACTGGGTTTCCATTCCTTCTCACCTCCCTGCACCTTGATTTCATATAAAAGATTGAGAGGTTCACAGCGTAAATGAGGAAGCTCGCATGAAGCCCTCAGAACAGCCCTGGTCCCCTCCCTCGCCCCTCTCCGCCTCCCCCCCCCGCCGCCCCTGCCCCACCCCGTGAGCTGGCCTTATTCTGGCGGTGCTTCTCCTCCTGGGGGTGGGCAGGGAGGCTCACCCCAGGCTGACCTACTTCTCCCTCAGGCGTGCTCCCTGGGGCAAATGACTCAGCGTTTGGAAATCCAGCTTCTTTTTTAAGGAGCCACATCATTCCCCCATCAAACTGAAGATATTAGGTGAGGTTAAATGCCTGCTGCCCTGGAGAAGGAACTGGTAACCCACTCCAGTATTTTTGCCTGGAGAATCCCATGGATGGATAAGCCTGGTAGGCTATAGTCCATGCGGTCGCAAAGAGTCGGACAAGACTGAGCAACTTCACTTTCTTTCTTTCTTTCTTAAATGCCTGCTGACGGGTGGGGTGGGATAGACAGTAAGAAAATTGTCTGGGTAAAACCAAGAGACTACTTAGCAAGGAGGAATGAAAATACAAGGTGGGTGTGAGAACGTGGGGAGGTGAAGAGGGCCTGAGGCAGGAGATGCAGGACTTGGGGTCAGAAATGAAATTGGACGCAGTGCTCATGGCTACAGGTCTGTAGATCCCACAGCTCCCGGACCCTGAGCTCTGAGGCCACCCTGAGATTACCCACACAGGGATACAGTGGGGCTGGAACTCCAAGGGGGAAGGTCCTTTCCTCCTTCACCTCTGTATTATCTCTTGCAGACTTTTCCAGACTCCACTCTGTACGAATGAGTGCCACCAACAGCCCTGGGAAGAGAGTTCTGCGGTCACGTACAGGAGCCCAGTCTGGGGTAATCATGAAGAATGTTTACATGGGAAGAACCTCGTAGAATCCTGCAATCGAGAAGTCCTCTGAGCGTTTAGGCCAGTGTTTCCCTGACTGCTTGACCAGGGAACCCTCATCACAGCATCTTTTCACACGTTGCTGTTGTTCAGTCACTAAGTCGTGACTGACTCTTTGTGACCCCATGGACTGCAGCAAGCCAGGCTTCCCAGCTTCACCATCTCTCAGAGCTTGCGCAAACTCATGTCCATTAAGTTGGTGATGCCATCCAACCATCTCACCCTCTGTCGCCCCCTTCTCCTCCTGCCTTCAATCTTTCCCAGCATCAGGGTCTTTCCCAGTGAGTCAGCTCTTCCCATCAGGTGGCCAAAATGTTGGAGCTTCAGCTTCATCATCAGTCTTTCCAATGAATATTCAGGCTTGATTTCACATGTTACCCTCATTAACTTCCTATATTTCTAGGAACCCCTTCCCTGGAAGGGGACTGGTACACTGTTCATAGCATTGTGGTTGAATTGACTTTTATTTGCAAACTTCAACATGAAAAGTCAATTAAAATCTGTCTTAGTTTCTCAGGGCTGCTGTAATAGGTACTGTAAACAGGGTGGTTTCAAACAACAGACCTCTGTTGTCTCAGAATTCTGGAGGCCAGAAGCCTGTAGCCATGGTATCAGCAGGGTCTGGCTCCCTCTGATGCCTGTAGGGGAGGCCCCATCCTGGTCTCTGGTAGCTTCTGGTGGATGCTGCCTCGTGGCAGAATCATGTATCTCTTCCTCTGTGTTTACGTGACCATATTCCCTCTGTGGGCTGTCTCTGTATCTCTTCCCTTCTTATAAGAATGCCAGGGACTTCCTGGTCCAGTGTTTGAGACTCCACTCTCCCAATGCAGGGAGCCTGGGTTTGACCCCTGGTCAGGAAACCAGATCCCACATGCTACAACTAAGGGTTTGCATGTTGCAACCAAGATAAGAAGATCCTGCCTGTTGCAACTAAGACCTGGAGCAGTTCAAAAAAGGAAAAGGAAAAGCCAGCTGGATTGGATTAGGATCTCATCCTAGCCTAGCGTGACCTCATCTTAACCAATCACATCTGCAAGGACCCTGGTTTCACACCAGGTCACATTTTCAGGTGTTGAGTTGACTTCAGTATATCTTTACGGGAGACACAATCCAACCCATAATACAATGCGTTCGCAGCAGGTGGTTCTGGGCTGGGAATTCACTGTAACCATCCAGAAAGGTGCTTTCTCCATCTTCGGAGACCTTGGCAATGATGTTGTCATGTGCAGAGTTAGTGTGGATAGAGTTACTGCCTGCTGGTCACTGTGCAGATTGTATTATGAATACAAACAGCATCTCGCTGCACCTCACCACAGGTGAGCTGGAGTTTGAAGCCGGGTCCGTGTGTTGGCACCATCCTGGCTTTTAGGATCTGTGCTGTGCAGTTTCTGGTCGAAATCAATAGCTGGCTTCAGGTCAAGTCCCCTTGTCTTCCAGATGCTTCTTCCACTTGCTCACTTTTTTTTTTAGCCTTCATATGTTAATTGGCCGTTTAGATTGGACATGTAGTGAATTTATGTTGAATTTATGTCCCTATCCTTTGCACGCTTTCCCTTTGTCTTCCTATTATCAGTTTGTGAGAACTCTGTGTGTGTGTGTATATAATTTATTTCTGGCTGTTCTGGGATTCTGTTGCTGTGCGGGCTTTCTCTAGTTGCAGGGAGTGGCGACTACTCTCTAGTTGAGGCTCAGTAGTTCTGTCTCATGGCCTTAGTTGCCCTGAGGCATGTGGGATCTTCCCGGATCAGGGATCGAACCCGAGTCTCCTGCGCTGACAGGCAGATTCTTCACCACTGAGCCGCCAGGGAGGCCCCAGTTTGTGAGAGCTCTTTATCTAGGACAGCTACTAACACTTTCTCTCTCAAATGTAAATATTTTCCCACTCCACAGTTTGTTTCCTTAATTTATTATATATTTTGCAATTCAAGAATTCAATATGCTTTTGCCAAGATGTCTTTATTTTCTTTTGTTTGCTTTGAATTTCCTATCTCTATGAAAAAAGATTCGCCAATACGGACTTTATATTTTCTCCTCTCCTAAATTAAATCATTTTTCTTGTTTTACTTTTTTGCATGTAAACATTTATTCCAGCTGGAACTTACTTTTGCCAACAGAACTTAAGAGTCTGAGGTAGGGATACAACATTATTTTCATCCAGAAAGATACCCACTTGGGCTAGCACCATCTGTTAAGCCATCCTTTCCCGCTGAATTTCCACTCGCTCCTGTTGAATTTTCTCCAGGGAGGACAAGGCTGAGAAGCTGTCATGGAGGAGGTATGGTTTTGGGAACTGCAGAAGTGTGGGGATGAGGTGCTTTGATGAGGGAGGAGCCTGTGGAAGAAGGGAAAGGAGTTGAGGTCAGAAGGGTTCGACTGAGGATAAGAGGTTGTGGTGTCAGAGAGCTGAACAATGTCAGGTGCTCCACTGTCACCCTGGAGGAGCCACCCCGGAATCAGAGCTTCCAGCTGCAGCGAGGCCCGCGCTCCTGGGACAGAGAAGCCTGTGTGGGCGCAGCATGCTCTTGTCCACAGGGTGTGGTCCCAGAGGCGTGGCGGTCTGGGGTGTTGATGAGAAGGCAGAGGCACATGGCCTGGGACTTGAGGAGACAGGACAGAGGGATTCCTCAGAGGCTGGACAACAGCAGGAGCCCAGGAGCCCAGTTTCCTTGATGCTGGCCGTGGAGGCAGCATCCACTGCTGTGTCCTGCACACACCCCCGCCTCCCCACCCCACCCCACTGCAGCACTCGCCTTCCGAGGATGCCAATGGATTCTTCCTGGAAGCATCTCCTACTTTGTACGGGCATGCGCTTGCCCTGTGCGTGGGGCAGTCCAGAAATGGTAATTAGTTAACTAATGTCTTCAGGAGCAGACCTCAATGCAGGATGGGTGAGATTTTGTGTACAAACCCCCAGCTTGTTTGGTCCTTAGATGGGCAACTCTGAGCAGTGGTCTGCACCCTCCCCAGAGGTCCTCACCAGGACTCAACTCCAGCTGCCCATGGCGATGATCTTGGGAACACACCTTTCCCTCTTTCTTTCCCTCACTCCCCTACCTGAGCTTCCAGGGACCACCTCCCAGATCAGCTCCTGGCACTCACATCCTCATCTCAGAGGCTGCTGCTGGGGCAACCCAAACTCCAGTGTTAGGTCAGCACCCCAGAGGGCTGGTGGAACCATCTCATCCCTCCGGCTTCAGGCACAGTTGGTCCCAGGGTATGGGGGAGGGGAGTGTGAGCCTCTGGGGAAGGGAGGAGAGGCTTGCAGAGTTTGCCCCCCGGGTAGGCTTAGCATTGGAGGTTGTGAGCAACAGAAACTCCATTCTAACTAGTTTAACCCAAACCAGGCTCCTCTGTCCATGGTATTCTCTAGGCAAGAATACTGGAGTGGGTAGCCATTCCCTTCTCCAGGGGATCTTCCTGACCCAGGGATCGAACTCAGGTCTCCTGTATTGCAGGCGGGTTCTTTACCAAGTGAGCCAACCAGGGAAGCCCACAATATTGACTTACAGAGCTGAAAAACTCTGATGATGGTACTAATCTGATGATGGCCGTAGCCTGAGACCTGGCTGAGCCCAGGGGCTCAAGCCAAAGCAGCTGTTCTCTCTCCATGGCTCACCTGCTTCACTTGTGGTTGGTTTCATTCTGGAAGAGGGGCTGTTCTCTAGCCCCAGGTTTATACTCTGCTAGCTTAACAACCCCATTGGAAAGAGTCTTCCTCTCCAGTAATTTTAGGGAATGTCCCAGCCCCAACTCTCACTCATTAAGGTCCTGTGAAAGACCAAAGTCTGAACCAATCCTCGAAGCCAGGTGGAGGGTGTAACTGACCGGCCAGCCTGGGGAGTGAGCTCAGCCTCCTAAGATGGGAGGCCTTGTCTCTCCCTGCAAAGATGGGCTCCATTCTCTATGGAAGAAGGGACAGGAAAGTGGAATCAACAGATGAGGACAGGTAGGTTGGGTTGGCGAGGGACAAAGAACAGAACAGCCAGGACAGGAAAGCAGCAGGAAAAGGGACAATTTCGGTGACTTTCTTGCAGAGCCCAGGACTCTCTAGGTGTGCACGCTGGCTTAGTTGCTCTGTGGCGTGTAGGAGCTTGGATCCCTGACCAGAGATTGAGTCTGCATGCCCTGCATTGGAAGGTGGATTCTTTTTTTTTTTTTTTAACCCTGTGGTGAAGGTTATATAAATTACAAAGGTTATATAAGGTTACAAAGGTTATATAAATCTTTATCTTAACTGGCCCTGAGAGTTTTCCCCTTTACCCATAGGTGAAAAAGGCAATGATCAAAGTTTTCCGGTTCTGTAAGTGCTTTGAGCAACAGAGTCCGTATAGATCCATTCCCATAGCATCTTTGGACCGGGTCAGAAGCCTTCCTCTGGAGTCCGGTCTCACGTAGAAGGAGCTGGTTGGGGCCGTGACTGCCCACTTCTAGGGCAGGCGGTGTGCAGTTGCGGGCGGGGTCAGTCCTGCAGAGACTCCGTCAGTCTGCCTCTGGCTCCCAGGAAGGTCATCTGAATGAGACACGCTGGGGCTGGGGAAGGAGCCCGAGTTCCAAGGTGACTGGAAGGGGATGGCGGGGGACGTGGGGGACCTCTTGGGGCTGCACAGGGTCCCGTTTTGGAGCTTCCAGAGCAGCTCCTCATTCTCCAGGGAGAGGCTCTTGCTGCCCTTGCACTCCTCCAGCGACTCCTGCAGGACCGCCTGCTCCGTGGAAAGTTGCCTGGAAGTTGCCATGTGCTTGTCCATCCGAGCTGTTAATTCTCCATGCTCCTGCCGGAATTGCTTCAGTTTGTCCACCAGTGCTGTGTTATCGTCCACAAGTTTCTCCATCTTCATTCACTTGGACGTCTCGTTGGCACAGCCTCTCATTCTTGATCTCCAACACAGCTTTCAGGCTTTCTAAGTCTTGCTCCAGATACATGATCTGAGGGGTTTTTATAATTTGCTTTCTCTCCTGACATTCTTTTCTGTTTTTCTGATTTCAACTTTTCATTTAAAGCATCATTTTCACTCTTAAGATCATTGATTTTGTTTCACCAGTGATTCCTGCTTCTCGTAAAGCAAATCCTCAAGGGGTTTCTTTTCCATTTCATGGCTTTTCTTGATTTCTGAAAGAAGGCGGATTCTTGACCACTGGACCACCTGGGAAGTCCCAAGGGGGGTTTATTTTTAAAACTTTTAATTTGGAAATGGTTTTAGATTTACCCAAGATTTGGAAAGATAATACAACTTTCCTGTGTGTTCCCATTCAGTCTTGTGTGAACATCTTATGTGCCCACAGTGCATTTACCAAACCTAAGAAATAGTGTTACTATTTCTTCGTAGTGTTACTAATGAAACTACAGACTTCATTCAGATTTCCCCAGTTTTACCCACTGAGTCTGTTTTTCCTTTTTAGGATCCAATCCAGGATCCTAGTTTGCTTTCGGTCATTGCATGTTTTTATTGATAGTCATCAGGGGTCTCCTCCAGTCTGTGACTGATTTTGCCATCTTTCTCTACCTTTCATTACCTGGACAAATTTGAGAGAAGCTATCAGGTATTTCGTAGAATATCCGTCAGCATGGGTGTACCTGACATTTTCTCCTGAGGACACTAAGCTCACGGATTTGGGAACAAAGACCAGAAAGGGGAAGTCTTAACGGTGCATCGTACCTAAGGGCTCAGGGTACCAATGTGCTTTTCCACTGTGCTGCCCGCCAGGCTCTCTGCCGTAAAGTTCGTATTTCCCCCTTTTCCACACTCTGTTTGGGGTTCCAGGCTTTGGACAAGCTTTATCTTGGAAATGGGGGGGGGCAGACACCCTCTCTGTCCTCCTGGGTTCTCTCTTCCCCCTGGGACTAGGCCTCTTCTTACACCTGCCAGAGTGGATGCTGGTGCTGTGTACCCCAGCCCCCTTCACTCTCCAGAAAGGCCAGTGATGGCTTCTTCTCCAGCTTCAGAATCTCAGGGCCATCCTGTCTGCTGGGTCAAAGGACCGCTGTGCTTCAGAGGTGGCTGATTTGGGGCTCTAGTTGTGTACATCTGGATTCTAATTGGCAAACTTGGGCCAATGCCAGGTATGGCTCTGCCCCAGCTTCCTGGAGAAACCGGGTGTTTTCTCTGCAATGAGGAGAGTTTTCTCCAGGGCAGTAAGGAGGGTCTGCTTGCAGAAGCAGGAGTAAGTGAGTTACCTAGGAGGCCAGCGGTGCCTCTCACCTGTTGGGAGGAGATGGATGTCTCTACTGCAAAGAAGGAGGTGGGGGATCTCCTGGTGGCCTGAGAGTGGGGCTCACAGAGTGGGGAAGGACACCAACTCTAGTCCGAGCTGCTGGTTACAGCTGGTCTGCCAGGATCTCTGATGACCTGCGGCTGCTCTCTGGAATTGAAACATTTTGTAGATTCAGTCATTTGGGTCTTGTTGGCAATTATGTTCTGAGGGATAATCCATTGCTGGAGCAAGTAAGACCCTGTGCTTTGAAAGGAGGCCGAGCCTATAAAAATAAGCATGGTTGGTGACCCAGAAAACTCGGAAGTTTGTCCGATTCCTGTGCATGTATGGAATTTGAGCACTTTAGCTTCTCCTGGCATCCAGGGACAGGCTGGGAAGACACTGGGTTTGGGCTTGGTGTCAGCCCCGTGAGATGCAGGCCTTGGCTGCACCCTCCATTAGCTTGCGGTGACCTCGGGCAAGCCACCTGGCCTCCGGAGCCTGGTGTCTCCTCTGAGAAATGGGGATAATAATAGTGCAGCCATTGTGTTTTGCAGCTCAGGGGCTGTTTGGATTTGAGGTCGTTAGGCAGGCAGGAAATTAAAAATACATATTTGCACGAGGGCTATTTTCTGCTTGGCCCAAGAAGGAGAAACAAGATTTGGGTGCTGGGTGCCTGGGGCTGAGAGGGATACTAGGGTGATGGGGAGGACCCCTTTTGCCTCCCTCACCTTTGCCCAAAGGACTGGCTCTGAGTCTTGTGAA
This sequence comes from Ovis aries, assembly GCF_016772045.2. NCBI lineage: Eukaryota > Metazoa > Chordata > Mammalia > Artiodactyla > Bovidae > Ovis > Ovis aries. The sequence continues at coordinate 38,692,440 of NC_056075.1, read as the reverse complement.
GCAGGAAACAGAAGTGGCTGCCTTGGGGAAACTTTGCAAGATGTGGGGCTCAAGTGGTACTGCTTGGGGCCAGGGGACAATGAGGGCCTGGTTAGGAGGGCCCCTGGGCCGTTTGAGCCTGGATACTGCCAGGGCTGGGGTAACACCACGGGTACCTGGAAGATTTCCTGCCCTGGGAGATGGTGTCTGAATACCAGTGCCAGGGCAGGGTGGGACGTGTCCCTGGAGGGGCTTGTGGGCAGCACTGAAGAGTCTGGAGTAGAGTAAGGTGAGCAGAGATCATGCCTGAGCCCATGGGAGCCCCAGGGACACCTGGAACAAGGGTCAAAGAGGCTGAGATCCTGAGGGTGGTGGCCTCGAGCTGGTAGGATGCAGGCTCAGTGGTCACAGGGCCCCCAGATGGGCCTGCAGGGATGGTCGAGGACACTGGGCTATTATAACACCTTCCTCTTAAGACTTGGGGCAGGTGAGAGCATGGGGGGCAGGCATTGTCACAGCACTTAAAGTGCTGTGACAAGCTCCAGTGCGCCACACCCGGCCACCTTGTCATCACTCTGAGCCTCAGTTTTCACACGTGTGAAATGGAGATGGTGGGAATGCTCTCCTTCCCCCAGGATTGTTCTCAGTCGTGTCCGACGCTTTTGTGACGCCATGAAGTGTAGGCCACCAGGCTCCTCAGTCCATAAGGATTGTCCAGGCAAGAATACTGGAGTGGGTTGCCATTTCCTTCTCCAGGGGATCTTCCCGAACCAGGGATCGAACCCATGTCTTTTGTGCCTCCTGCATTGGCAGGCGGATTCTTTACCACTGAGCCACCTGGGAAGCCGTTATGAGGATGAAGTGACATAAATATGACTTCTTCTCTGAGGCTGAATGACAGGCACAAAGTCACACAGCTGAGCATAGGGGTCAGATTCTGTTTGTGTCGTAATAAGCGGTGTATCCCTGAATAGCTGATGCTCAGCTGGTGTGGTTGAAGGAAGAAGTGAATTCTGTCCCCATATTCCACAGTGTTCCATTAGAACCCGAAGTGCTATTTGGAGAAGTCCTGTTATGAACACACTCCGGCAGAAACAAGCAGAACCTGAGCTCTGAGCAATGAAGGCGCCTGATGGTCACTGAGAACTGGCCCCAAACCTATTACATGCTGCTTTCTTTAATCCTCGTAATGATCCCATGAAGTGGGTCCTATGACTAGAACCCAATTGCCACTGAATATCATTCCCGTTGTGCAGCAAAAGGACCAAGTCTTGGAGAGGTCAGGTGACTTGCCCGAGTTTCCAAGGAGGTAAGAGGCCAAGCCAGGATTTGAACCAGGTGGCTTACTCCAGCGCCCAAACATTCTAGCCTTTCCTTTTGCAGCTGATGGTGGTAGAGAACCTGGTCCCAGATATCCAGTGGGCAGGCCACCCCTGGACTCCGTCTCTGGTTAACCAACCCAGGCCCCCCCACTGCACCACACTGCTAACGAGCAGTTTCTAGTCGGTTGCTGCCAGGAAACACAAGACCGCAGGTTTCCTACAGGAATTACATTAAAGGCTTAAGAGGCAGAGAATGTTTCAGAATAGCTATTGGAGCCAACAATTATTATTATTTTTTTTGTGCAATGCGTAAAATTTCTCTATTCTTACTCCCCTGCTAAACCACTCAATTGAATAAGTAAGAGAAACAGCAGCATGTGTTATTTGAAAACTGTTTAGTGCAATTACCTCTGCAGACTTTACTGAATTTGAAAATGATAGATGGCAAATCTTAATTTCCCAAGCTCTCCATCCTGGCAAGCAGTTTGTTAAAGACTAGCAGTGCAGCTAATCGCTGGTGCATAATGCCTGCAAATACAACGTTTTTCCTTTTTATATAACACATTATGCTAATCACCCTGTATTCCATTTTTCAATAAAAGGTCAGCAGAGCACTGTTTGTTCAGAATGTGCAATTTAAACTTCATGTCTGTCATTAGAGATAATCTAGGTTTGCTGTATCAAGTGTGGTTGTCATAGAAACCAGACCCACAAGCTCTGTTTACGGCCTTTGGAGAATAAACACTTTGCATTTATTTCTCTGGAAAGGGAAAAAAAAAAACCCCACATCAGAAATCATCGAACAATTAAGTGAGGTTTGAAAACAAAGCAGTGATAGCCTAGAAGAGAGAGCTATGTCATTCATCAAAAGTCAATAACTGTCAGGCAGTTGGGATACCGGGGCATTCTAGCAGGTGACTGGAGGAAGTGGTCGAATATTTCCCCTGGAAAGAACAAGTAAGGGAGAGTGGATATATTATTATGCCAAGTACAGAATTAATTTAAGTGTGCTAATGGGCTTTATGCAAGCTAATATACCCTTGAAAAATATTTTGTATAATTTGTATCAAGTGCCTGATTAGGCTTTTTTGTGCAATATATTTGGATATTCATTTGCCAGCCTTACATAGCTGAAATGATTCCACAGTATGGTTTTTCTGATCTTTCTCTCCTCATTTATAAAGACCCTCTCTGGAAGCAGTTCAGAGATTCTGGGCTTAAACATTTTAAGACCCTGCTTGAGTAGCTTTGCCATATTTATCAAACAGAAATGCAGGATGCATTAAATTTGAATTAAATGTGAACACTTTCAAATTTGAATACTTTTTAAAGTGTAATTATGCCCCAAATATTTCATGAAATATGCTGAAGTTATTCATTGCTTATCTGAAATGCAAATTTAACCGGGTATCCTATATGAAATCTGTCTTCCTGTGCCTGGGGGTTCCAAGGAGGTGAAGAGGTAATTCTCAGACCTCCTCTGCCAGCCTCAGACCTGTGATTCCTTTAATAGGTGAATGAGAAACCTGTGCATGGGATGTGTGTGCCTGTTACTGTTCAGTCGCTCAGTCGTGTCCGACTCTTTGTGACCCCATGGTCTGCAGCACGCCAGGCTTTCCTGTCCTTCACCATCTCCCAGAGTTCGCTCAGACTCATGTCCATTGAGCCGATGATGCCATCCAACCATTTTATCCTCTCTTGCCCCATTCTCCTGCCGTCAATCTTTCCCAGCATCAGGGAGTTTTCCAATGAGTCGGCTTTTTGCATCCGGTGACCAAAGTATTGGAGCTTCAGCTTCAGCATCAGTCCTTCCAATGAATATTCAGGGTTGATTCCCTTTAGGATTGACTGTGCATGACGAATCCTGTTATGTCACGGTATAATTGTGGCTCTAATGTGCCGGAGGCACCAAGCAGAGTCAAGTGCAAAAAAGTCACCCACCTGGAAACAACCAAACACCGCTTGGCACAGCCACCCCACAGGGTAATGCTTCTAGGGGTTTTCCCACGGAAAGAGGACCTCCTTCCCAGGGCTGGGAGCTTGCTGCCCCCAGTCCTTTCTGGATCTAGTCCCTCATTTTTTTGGAGCTGGGCCAGAGGAAGGACCTGAGGCTGATCTGTGGGGTGTGATGCTTAATTCAGGGCTCAAAGTGTGGGGTTCTATGAACTGTGGCCCTGGCTCTGGGCAACTTCACTGTTGTAACCTCCCCGCTCCCTACCCCGATGCAGGAGCCGCAAAGAGACATGGGTTTGATCCCTGGGTCGGGAAGATCCCCTGAAGAAGGGCATGGCAACCCACTCCAGTATTCTTGCCTGGAGAAACCCCATGGACAGAGGAGCCTGGTGGCCTACAGTCCATAGGGTCACAAAGAATAGGACCAGACTGAAGCAACTTAGCACGCACACCACCCATGCAACACCATTCACAGAAATCTGGTAATTGGCAGAAGGTGCATTCGTTAGACGATTGGATTCAGGTTGATGAAGTGAAGTAAAACCCAACACACAGTTCAGCATGTGAGAATTCAGTGTTTGCTGCCCTGGCTCAGGCACCTCAGGGGACCCAAAGCCAGAAGACAGCCAGTCCTCCAGAGGGGTCTCGGCCAGGAGGGTCTCAGCCAGTCAAGCTCGGATGTTGCTCGAGAACCGGCAGACGGTCCAAGTGCTAGAGCAGAGGCAGAAACAAAGTGCCAGGAGAATGTGTGGGAGGAAGAGATGGATTCTACCCCAGGGCATCTGGGGAGCCTTCTTGGAGAAGAGGGATTCACAACTGATTTTTGAGTACAGAGTATTAAATCAGATTTAATCTTTGATCTTCGAAGACAGAGTATTAAATCAGATTAGATAACGCTAAAAAGTATGTCTCTTACAAGGACACTCTCACTGGCTTTGGGGGCCACTCCAATTCAGCACCATCTCATCTTCATCCTTAATTGCCTCTGCAGGGACCCTATTTCAAGATAAGGTCACATTTTGAGTTCCTAGGTAGATACGAATTTTTGGAGGAGGCTAGTCAACCCACTACAGTTGCCAGTGATGAAGTCTGTGATTTCACCAAATGTGGAGTTTCTGCTTTCTCTTGAACTATCAGATCTGGCCCTGGTGGTCTGCGATAGGCCTGTCAGAGGGACAGCTGGCCTTTTCCCAGGTCTGCCCTCTCCAGGTACCAGTGCCCTGCTCAGTTCTTCACCTGCCCAAGCCCTGCTTTAGTTCAGGTGGAGCCTTCACAGGGCCTCTGTGTGGCTGGAATCTGCTTCCTCTTTTCCCAGCTCCTTCCTAACACCTTCTTCCTGATGCACACTCATTTATTCTGTGCATGAACTACTGGTTAACAGGATTTATCTCCAGAGTCCCAAATATTTGATTCCAAGAAGGCAAGGGCAACCCACTCCAGTGCTCTTGCCTGGAAAATCCCATGGACGGAGGAGCCTGGTAGGCTGCAGTCCATGGGGTTGCTAAGAGTCGGACACGACTGAGTGACTTCACTTTGACTTTTCACTTTCATGCACTGGAGAAGGAAATGGCAACTCACTCCAGTGTTCTTGCCTGGAGAATCCCAGGGACGGTGGAGCCTAATGGGCTGCCGTCCATGGGGTTGCACAGAGTCAGACACGACTGAAATGACATAGCAGCAGCAGCAGCAGCCGCAGGGACCCCAAATTGAGACCCATGCAGCATCAAAAATGCAGTGTGTGTGTGTTAGTTGCTAAATCGTGTTTGACTCTGCAACCGCATGGACTGTAGCCCTCCAGGCTCCTCTGTCCATGGAATTCTCCAAGCAAGAATACTGGAGTGGGTAGCCGTTCCCTTCTCCAGGGGATCTTCCAGACCCAGGGATCAAAGTCAGGTCTCCTGCTTTGCAGGCAGATTCTTTGTTGTCTGAGCCACCAAGGAAGCTGCAGGTCGGGTGATTGAGAGCCCTGGGACACAGGACAAGGAGGGGGGTGTAGGCTCCCAGACCAGGCAAGCCATGCAGCTCCTGCTCTGATCCTTCTGTGGTCTTAGATGAGTAGCTCAGTTTTAGCTAGCCTCAGTTTAACACCTGTGAAATGGGTATATTAATAGTTCCCTTCAACGTTGTGAGAACTTGAAATACTGTGTGTAAAGTGCCCAGCATAGTGCTGGCATGCAGTAGAGTCTTAATAAATATCTGGTGAATAAATGATGCATGAACTAGTCTGAACTTGGAATCACTTCCAGCTAAAATAGGCTAAATAGTTGAGATGCAAATAATAGTATCCAAACCACACTGAAGAAATCAGGAAAGAAGGTGATAGAATATTCCAAGAAAGATGCTTCTTGGCCCTGCAATGCAATAAACTATACAGTTTTCTCAGTCAAAAGGGAATTCCCTCCAAGATCAGTAAGTGGTAATTCCAGAAATAGTAATAATGACAAACCTCAATGGTTATCCCAATAGATGTAGCATTTATGTACTTAGGGAGCAAAGTAAGATATTTTTCCAACATCTAGGATAGCATTTGTGTGTGTTAGCAATTAGCAATTGTGTGTGTTCTAAAAGCAGTTAATATTAACAGGTGTTCTGTGAAAAAAGAGTTTCTGGTTAAACAGTTTGGAAAAATATTCAAGTATTAAAGTTTTCTCTGCAGCAGGAATTTTCAGAGCCTTTACTCTGTTAATATGAATTATGGATTTCCTAAATGAGTATAGAGCATGGAATATTTCCCAGATGTATTTGGGCAGAGAAAAACCACCTCCTCCCATCTCTTTTTTTGGAACTAGCAAGGCATAGAGCCCAGCACTGGGAAAACACATCATGCTTTCTGATGAGTACTGTCCCCCGCACCAAATTCTAGATATTTTGGTAGGTTTAAGGAGGGCTCTAGCCCTGATTAGAAATGGCTGGCTGCACAGTCTGGGATTTTTGGTTATTAGATGACAGACTAAACAAAGGGCCATGGGAGGAAAGACACTGGGCCCTGAGCCTATCTGAATGAAGTCACCTTTAAGGCAACCGGTCAGAGATTCCTGAAGGCAGCCTACAGACTGCCCAGATAGGAAGGGATGGGGAGAGCCAGGGCAAGAGTCCAGCTTCCCCACATGGCCTCCCACCTCCAGGAGTCCAGGAGGTTCCAGGACCTCCAGGCCCAAATCTCATTTTCAGAGGAGCTTCCAGCTAAAGTACTGGAACACAGAGAGGACTTCCTGGGTCTAGGGGTTGGAGATGGTCTGTTCCTGAGAAGCTGTCACCTTCAGGCTCCTTATTTCTCTGCCACTAAACCCCACCAGCAGACTCTGCCTGGTAACCCCCCACCCATCAAGACTCGAGAACCCAGGCAAAATTTATCAGCCTTAGGGTTTAAGCCTTAGGTTCTACCTCTAAGCCATTCTTTTTTGTTGATTACCTTATTTTTATTTGCTTATTTTTGGCTGCACTGGGTCTTTGTTGCCATGTGTGAGCTTTCTCCAGTTGCAGCAAGTAGGGGCTCCTTTCTAGTTGTGGTGCTCAGGCTTTGCATTGTGGTGGCTTCTCGAGCTGTGGAGCACAGGCTCTGGAGCACAGGCTCTGGAGCACAGGCTCTGGAGCGCAGGCTCAGCAATTGTGACGCATGGACTTCGTTTCCCCCGGCATGTGGAATCTTCCCGGACCAGGGATCGAACCCATGTCCCCTGCATTGGCAGGTGGATTCTTAGCCTTTGCACCACCCGGGAAGTCTTCTTTAAGTCATTCTTTACAATTCCTCTCCTCATATCTCTTGGCAATTCAGTCACATGTCTCTCCTAGCTGCGAAGGAGGCAGAAAAATGAGTCTTTTACCTGCGTGCCCTTGGGTCTGCCTGAAAAATCAGTGCTGTCTTAAAAAAGATAGGGATACTGGGAGGATATGTGCATGCTAAGTTGCTTCAGTCATGTCTGATTCTTTGCCACCGTATGGACTGTAGCCTGCCAGGCTCCTCTGTCCATGGGATTCTCCAGGTAAGAATACTAGAGTGGGTTGCCATGCCCTCCTCTAGGGATCAGGATCCATCACAAGGATCAAACTTACGTCTCTTATGTCTCCTGCATTGGCAGACGGGTTCTTTACCACTAGGGTCACCTGGGAAGCCCACTGGGAGGATACTGGGAAGTAACTAACAGTCTGCTGCAACATCCTTACTTAACTTTGGGCAAGACACTCTTTTTGTTTATTTTTTTATTAAAATTCCATGCATGCTCATGGATGAAAATCTGAAAAATGTTGGCAATTTTCAAAAACAGAAGCACTATCAGTGACACTATCCTGCTTCTTAGAGATAACTGTTATTAGCTGTGTATATAAATGTTCCCTCTCCCTGCTGCCCAATTTTGAGGTCATATCTTAAATTTGATCTTCAATCCTGCTTTTTCACCGTATTTTTGCATGTCATTGAAAACCCTTCACAAGTATTTTTTTTAACAATGACGAGAAATCTATCATATGGCTGTAATTATATGTACTTAGTTAACCTCTAATGGTTATTGAAATTGTTAGCAATTTTTTATTATTAACAATAAAGAACATTTCCTGGGTTTTGACCTCATTTTGGATGATTTCCTCAGGGTTTATTCCTAGAAGTGAAATTACTGGTTCATATGGGCTGAACTTTGAAAGTTTCTTGAATACACAATGTCAAATTGCTTTCCTGAAAGCTGATTCACCTCATTTCCTCCAGGATTGAGAACAGATATAGGTTTTAAAAAATGTGTTGGCCTTTACTTTCGTGATGGTGGTGATCAATTGATTGTTGAAAAATCCTCCTCTCTGCCCTGTTATACCTAGCATTCTGCCACACAGCTGACGTCTTTGTGCTGTAGAGAGGATGGGGGTCATGGGTACTGTAACCCACAGAGCAGGCAGGTTCCAGGTTCTCATTAACGTTCCAGAGAGATCTTTGGCCACAGTCCTGTGCCCCATGTGTGGGATGATGCTGATTGTCTCATCGATATGATGGTTTCCACCCTTCTCCAAGTTTTCCTGCCTCTTTGTCCCCCGGCTGGTTCTTTGAGAGCTCTGATCACCAGAGGAGAGGTTAAAGACGACCGCTGTAATCCATTCTGTCCATTCAGAAGGGTCAGTTTCACGGGCCTTTGTTCCTTCTGTCACCAGTTGATGATGTGGTCACCAACTCTTTAGGAGGTGGACTTGAGGCCAGTCTTTGGGGCTATAACAGACACAGGGTCAGTTCCCCATTCATGACAGCAGTAGCAGCTGTCAGAGAAATCTGGATATGAGACAATCAGAGAAAGCTAACGCTTTGCCTTCTGCAAGTCTGAAGAGGAGAGAGCTCTCTGCCTTTCCTTTTCAAAAAAGGAAATATTAAAAAGATCTTTAAAAAACATTTTAGAGCAGGGCTTCCCTGGTGGTTCAGTGGCTAACAATCTGCCTCACAATGCAGGGGACACTGGTTTGATCCCTGATCTGGAAAGATCCCACATACTGCGAGGCAGATAAGTCCGCAAGCTGCAACTACTAAGCCTGTGTGCCGCAACTACTAAAGCTCACACTGCTAGAGCCTGTGCTCCACATCAAGAAAAGCCACAACAACAAGAAGAACAGCAATGAAGACCCAGCACAGCCAAAAAAAAAAAAAAAAAAAAAAATTTTAGAGCAGCTCAAGATTTACAGCAAAATTGCCAAATAATAGAGTTCCCATGTACCCACAACCAGTTTCCCCAATCGTTAACACCTTACATTAGTGTGTTACACGTTTGTCACATTGCACGAATAATGACTGACACTTTATCACTAACTAAAGTCCATACTTTATTCAGATTTCCTTTGTTTTTACCAAATGTCCATTTTTCTCTTCCAGAATCCCATATTGGAAACCATGTTTTATTAGTTACCATATCTCCTTAAGCTTCTCTTGGCTGTGATAGCTTCTCACATTCCCTTGTTTTGGATGCCTTTGACAGTTTTTAAAATAATTTTATTTTTTGGTTTTCACTTTTGGCTGTGCTGGGTCTCCGTGGCTGCGCTGGCTTTTCTCTAGCTGTGGCAAGCGGGGGATACTCTAGTTGCGGTGTGTAGGCTTCTCGTTGTGGTGGCTTCTCTTGAGAAGTACAGGCTCTAAATGTGCATGGGCTTCAGTAGTTGCGGCTCCCAGGCTCTACAACACAGGCTTGGTAGCTGTGGCGCACGGGGTTGGCTGTTCCACAGCATGTGGGATCTTCCTGCACCAGGAATCGAACTGCTGTCTCCTGCATTGGCAGGCAGACTCTTCACCACTGAGCCACCAGGAAAGCCCAGCTTTGACAGTTTTGAGGAGTACTGGTCAGCTATTTCGGGCTTCCCTCATAGCTCAGTTGGTAAAGAATCTGCCTGCAAAGCAGGAGACCTGGGTTTGATTCCTGGGTCAGAAAGATCCCCTGCAGAAGGAAATGGCAACTCACTTCAGTATTCTTGCCTGGAAAAGCCCATGGACAGAGGAGCCTGGCAGGCTACCATCCATGGGGTTGCAAGAGTCAGACACGACTTAGCTATTTTGTAGAATGTCCCTCAATTGGGATTTGTTGGTTCCTCCCTCACCTCCCTTGGTTTTAGGAGGAGAACCACACAGGTAAACAGCCATTCATATCAAGGGTGTATGTTATCAGCATGATAGCACTGTGGGTGTTAACCTTGATCAACTGGCCTAGGTAGTGTTTCTAGGCTTCTTCCCTGTAGAGCAACTTTCCCTCCTCCTTTTCTGAATGTGCTCTGTGGTTGGAAGTTATTATGTGTAGCCTGTACTTACAGGCTGGGAGTTAGCCACTTCCCAGAGAGCAAAGTATTGATATAAATTATTTGGAATTCTTTTGCATGCAAGATTTGTCTGTTCTTCCCCATTAATATATTTGTTTATTTGTTCATTTCTTTATATCATTGTGGATTCTTGGGTTCCTTTTGCACGAGTTATGCCTATATATTTTTATAACAGCTTTATTGACATTCACCACACAAATCATCCATTTAGGGCTTCCGGGGTGTCTCAGAGAGTAAAGCGTCTGCCTGCAATGTGGGAGACCCAGGTTCAATCCCTGGGTTGGGAAGATCCCTGGAGAAGGAAATGGCAACCCACTCCAGTACTATTGCCTAGAAAATTCCATGGACTGAGGAGCTTGGTAGGCTATAGTCCATGGGGTCACAACAGAGTTGGACACGACTGAGCGACTTCAGTTTCACTTTATTGACATTTACCACACAATTCATCCATTTAAAGTGTTGTTTGTTTAGTCATGTCTGATTCTTTGGAACCTCATGGACTGTAGCTCACCAGGCTCCTCTGTCCATGGGATTTCCTGAGCAAGAATACTGGAATGGATTGCCATTTCCTTCTTCAGGGGATCTTCCCAACCTGGGGCTCAAACCCATGTTTCCTGCATTGGCAGGTGGATTCTTTACTGCTAAGCCCCCTGAGAAACCCATTTTTGTTTTTGTTCAGTCGGTAAGTTGTATCCAGATCTTTGTGACCCCGTGGACTGCAGCACTCCAGGCTTCCCTGTCCTTCACTAATCTTCTGGAGTTTGCTCAAACTCATACCCATTTAGAGCCTATGGAAAGTATACAATTCAGTGTTTTTTTAGTAATACACAAGTGTGGGTCAGGGCAGACGTTGAATCACTTCCTTATCCAGGGAAGCAGCTGGTGTCAAATAAACCTGGACATGAGACAACAAAGAGAGTTGAGACAACTACAGCCACAACAACATTAGAGTATTTTTTCACTGCAAAAAGTGCTTTTGTCACCCCTTAACTGAGAGAGATGGGAACACCAGACCCCCTGCCCTGCCTCTTGAGAAACCTGTATGCAGGTCAGGAAGCAACAGTTAGAACTGGACATGGAACAACAGACTGGTTCCAAATAGGAAAAGGAGAATGTCAAGGCTGTATATTGTCACCCTGCTTATTTAACTTCTATGCAGAGTACATCATGAGAAATGCTGGGCTGGATGAAGCACAAGCTGGAATCAAGATTGCCAGGAGAAATATCAATAACCTCAGATATGCAGATGACACCACCCTTATGGCAGAAAGTGAAGAGGAACCAAAAAGCCTCTTGATGAAAGTGAAAGAGGAGAGCGAAAAAGTTGGCTTAAAGCTCAACATTCAGAAAACGAAGATCATGGCATCTGGTCCCATCACTTCATGGGAAATAGATGGGGAAACAGTGGAAACAGTGTCAGAGTTTATTTTGGGGGGCTCCAAAATCACTGTAGATGGTGACTGAAGCCATGAAATTAAAAGACACTTACTCCTTGGAAGGAAAGTTATGCCAACCTAGATAGCATATTGAAAAGCAGAGACATTACTTTGTCAACAAAGGTCCGTCTAGTCAAGGCTATGGTTTTTCCAGTGGTCATGTATGGATGTGAGAGTTGGACTGTGAAGAAGGTTGAGCGCCAAAGAATTGGTGCTTTTGAACTATGGTGTTGGAGAAGACTCTTGAGAGTCCCTTGGACTGCAAGGAGATCCAACCAGTCCATTCTGAAGGAGATCAGCCCTGGGTGTTCTTTGGAAGGAATGATGCTAGAGCTGAAACTCCAATACTTTGGCCACCTCATGCAAAGAGTTGACTCATTGGAAAAGACTCTGATGCTGGGAGGGATTGGGGGCAGGAGGAGAAGATGAGATGGCTGGATGGCATCACCGACTCGATGGATGTGAGTTTGAGTGAACTCTGGGAGTTGGTGATGGACAGGGAGGCCTGGCGTGCTGCGATTCATGGGGTTGAAAGAATCGGACACGACTGAGCAACTGAACTGAACTGAACTGAACCATTATCAGGACTTCCCTGGTAGCTCAGTTGGTAAAGAGTCCACCTGCAATGCAGGAGACCCCGGTTCGATTTCTGAGTCAGGAAGATCCGATGGAGAAGGGATAGGCTACCCACTCCAGTATTCTTGGGCTTCCTTTGTGGCTCAGCTGGTAAAGAATTCACCTACAATGTGGGAAACCTGGGTTCGATCCTTGGGTTGGGAAGATCCCCTGGAAAAGGGAAAGGATACCCACTCCAGTATCCTGGCTTGGAGAATTCCATGGACTGTATGGTCCATGGGGTCACAAAGAGCCGGACACGACTGAGTGACTTTCACTCACAACCATTAACAGCTACTCTCCACTTGCTCTCAATCCTCCTAGCTTTAGGCAGCTAATCACCTACTCTCTGTCTTCATAGATTTGCTTATTTTGGATGTTTCATATCGAAGGAATCATACAATATGTGATCTTTTGTGATGAGCTTCTTTCACCTCTGTTTTCAAGTTTCATCCATATTGTAGCTGGTATCAGCACTTCATTTCTTTTTATTGCCAATTGTATTCCATTGTATTGTTATATCCCATTTTATTTATCAATTCATCAGTTGATGGATATCTGTGTTATTGCCATGTTGGGACTATTTTTAAAAATTTATTTATTAGTCTTATTTGGCTTTGCTAGGTCTTAAGTGGAGCATGTGGCATCTAGTTCCCCAACCAGGGATTGAACTGGGACCCTTTGCATTGGGAGCATGGAGTCTCAGCCGCTGGACCACCAGGGAAGTCCCCACTTGGGGGCTATTTTTAGTAATGCTGCTATAACCTCTCATGTATAAGTCTTTGTGTGGATATTGGCTTTTAATTTCTCTTGAATATATAACTAGGAGTGGAATTGCTGAGAAGTGAGTGTAAAGAGGCATCTTATTGTGGTTTGGGTTTGCGTTTCTCTGATGGCTAATGATATTGAATATCTTTTAATGTGCTTATTGGCCATTTGTATGTCTTTGGAGAAATGTCTATTCTGATCTTTTCCCCAGGTTATAATTGGGTTAGTTGGCATTTTATGATTGAGCTGTATAGGTACTTTGTATATTCTAGACATAAATCCCTTATCAGAGATACGATTTGCAAATATTTTCTTCCATTCTCGGAATTGTCTTATTTTCTTGATATTATGCTTTGAAGTACGATGTTTTATACTTTGATGAAATCTAATTCATCTGTTTTTCCCTTTTGTTGCTAGTAGTTTTGTCATCATATTTAAGAGACTATTGCCTAGTTCAAGGTGATGAAGATGTATGTCTATATTTTCATCTATGAGTTTTAGTTTTAGCTCTTACATTTAGGTCTTTGATTCCTTCTGAGTTAATTTTTGGTTATGATATGAGGTAGGAGTCCAATTCCTCCCCTTTGTATGTAGATATGCAGTTGTCTCAGAACCATTTTTTTGAAGGCACCAGTTTTTCCCATTGAATGATCTTGGCATCCTTGTCAAAAATCAATTGTCTGCAAACAAAAGCGTTTATTTCTCAACTCTCAAATCTATTCTACTGATCTAAACATTTATCATTATGTCAGTATCACACTGTGTTGGTTATTGTAGAACTGTCGTAAGTTTTTGAAATCAAGAAATCTGAATCCTCAACATTATTTTTATTTGTTTTTATTTTTCAAGATTATTGTGACTCTTTGAGGTCCATTTAATTTCTTTATGAGTTTTAAGATAGGCTGGTCAATTCTGCAAAGAAGGCAGCTGGAATTTCAATAAGAGATTGTATTGAACCTGTAAATAACTTTGAGGAGTATTAAAAGTATTATCTTAACAGTAATAAATCTGGTCCATGAACATAGGATATCTTTATATATTATATATAAAATATATATATATATATATAGTTGTGACGATGTCACGTGACTTGAGGGATCCTAGTTCCCCAGCAGGGATTGAACCCAAGACCCAGGCAGTGGAAGCATGGAGTCCTAACTCTTGTACCACCAGGGAATTCCCACAGATTATATTTTTATTAAAACATTCTTCCATGTATGCATTTGGTATTTTGTAATTGTCATCATTCACATGTTATAATTTCTAAAATTTGTTCCTTTGGATATGAATTGAGAATGTGAGGTGTCACTTTAATTATGAATATCTGAATATTTGTACTGTGACACCAGCTGGGAAATCACACATAAAGAGTGCATAACAACATGCATATATCCTTATAGTCTACCTGCTTAATTCAACGTGATGCAGCGCAAGAGTCAGAAGGCATCTCCTATGGCAAGAGTCTCACCTACAGAATTATGGAGCCAACAAAGCTGAAGTGGCCCCTTATGTCCTGAAAGCACATTCCGTGTGCTTTCTGTTATCTGAGTAAAAGGCTCACTTGGAAAAAGCTGGAACTTTACCAAAATTGGATTTTTCCTAACATGAGAGTATTGCCTTGAGTCATCCTTCTTGCTGCACTGTTGAATTAAAACCCTTGGTGAAGCAATAAGCCCTGGAAATTGTTAAGCTGTTTTGTGCCTTGGAGGAAAATTTAAGAACTAAAACAATGCCTCTGTCAAGTGTCCTCATTCACTCCAGAATCATTAAAATCTAGTCCCATATTTGGAAGCAGATTTCGCAGAAATTGTCATTTTCCATTGCCTTGCACTGGGATGACAGTGTTGATATCTTTTAGTAGAGCCAGGTCCTGATTTGCATCTGTTATCTGCACACGGACAGCGTCAAACAAAGATTCCTATTTTCTGAGCCTGTTTGGAAGGTTCAGAGACCTCCTGTGCTTTTTAATTTTTTTAATAAAAAATTTAATTTTGAGATGAAGGTAGATTCACATGCAAGTTTTATTGTTATTTATTTTTATTTATAACTGCTCTACAATGTTGTATTGTAGTTTCTGCTGTACAGGGAAGTGAATCAGCTGTATGTGTACATGGGTCCCCTTCCTCTTGGACCTCCCTCCCACCCCTCCCATCCCACCCATCTACGTCATCACAGAGCATTGAGCTGAGCTCCCCATGCTAGACAGCAGGTTTGCACTAGTTATTTATTTTGCACATGACAAAGAGTCAGACACGACTTAGCGACTGAGCAACAGCAACAACGAAGTGTATATATGTCAATCCTAATCTCCCAGTGCATCCCAGTTTTGAGAATTAACAGAGTGATCTCTTCTGCGCTTTATGTATTTTCCGCCCATGGTAACATCTTGTAGAACCATAGTACAATATCACTACCAGAATATTAATATTCATATAAGCAAGATACAAAATATTTCTATCACTCACAAGGAGCTCTCATTCTTGCTCTTTTATAGTTATATCCACTTCCCTCCTACCCACATCCCTTCCTGGACCCCAAGCCACCACTAATCTGTTCTATGTTTTTATATTTTTGTCATTTTAAGAATGTTATATAAGTGGAAACATGATAGTTTGTAACCTTTCAGAATTGACTTTTTTTTCATTCAGAATAATTCTCTGAAGATTCATTCATTCATGCTGTTTATATTAATACTTTGCTCCATTTTATTACGTAGTATTCCATACTGTATACCATAGTTTAACCATACATCCGTCAAAGAACATCTGGATTGTTTCTGCTTTGGGCAATTATGAATAAAGCTGCTATAAACATTCGTGTACAGGTGTAAGTGTTGCCATAAGCCTCCATTTCTTTGGGATAAATGCCCAGGAGTGCACGTGTTGGGTCATGTGGTAGTTGCAAGTTTAGCTTTGAAGAAACTGTATAAGTGTTTTCCAGAGTAACTCTACCATTGTGCATTCCCACCAGCAACATGGTATAAGTGACCTATCTCGGTATCCTTGTCAGCATTTGGTGGCGTTTCTATTTTTTATTTTAGTCATTTCTTAGGTTTGTAGTGATGCCTCATTGTTTTAGTTCCATTTTGACTAATGATAACAAACATCTTTTTATGTGCGCGTTTACCACTGTATACTCTCTTTGATGAAATATCTTTTTTGGCCTTTTGTCCATTTAAAAATTAGATTGCCTTTTTAACTCTAGTTTTTGAAAAAAAAATATATTCTAGACACTGGTCCTTTGGGGAATATGTATTTTGCAAATGTTTCTTCTATAGCTTGTGTTTTTATCTTCTTAGTTTAGTTCAGTTCAATCGCTCAGTCATGTCCGACTTTGTGACCCCATGGACTGCAGCATGCCAGTGCTGCAATTCCATTTTTTTGCAATGGAAACAGAAGCCTCCCTGTCATTCAATTAAAATTTTTTTAATTTTTATTTCAAAATTATTATTATTAGCATTATTATTATTATGCTGTGCTGAACAGCATGTGAGTGAAGTCGCTCAGTTGTGTCCGACTCTTTGCGACCCCATGGACGGTAGCCTACCAGGCTTCTCAGTCCACAGGATTTTCCAGGCAAGAAGTGGGTTGCCATTTCCTTCTCCAGGGGGAACAACATGTGGGATCTTATTAATAGTTCCCTAACTAGGGATCAAACCCATGTCCCCTGCACTGAAAGGGAGTCTTAACTACTGGACCTGCAGAGAAGTTCCCCCACGATCCATTTTGAGTTCATTTTTATATAAGGTATATAAGATTTAATAAGATTTTTATATAAAGTATATGAGATTCAATGCTATTTTTTGTAGAGATATACAATTGTTCTAGCATCATTTAAAAGACTATCTTAAATAAATAAATGGCTGTCTTCCATTCATCAAAATGCTTTTGCATCTTTGTCAAAAATCAGATGGCTGTATTTGTGTCAGTGTGTTCCTGGGTTTTCTATTTTGTTTATTAATTTGTGTGTGTATCCTTCCACCGGTGTCCCACAGTGTGGAATGCAGTAGCTTTCTTCTCTTTCAGAATTGCTTTTGTTCTTACAGTTCCTTTTCTTTTCTATATAAACTTTAGGAGAAAAGAGAACCCTCTTACACTGTTGGTGAGAATGCAAACTAGTATAGCCACTATAGAGAACAGTGTGGAGATTCCTTAAAAAATTGGAAATAGAACTGCCAGATGACCCAGCAATCCCACTGCTGGGCATACACACCGAGGAAACCAGAATTGAAAGAGACACGTGTACCTCAATGTTCATCGCAGCACTGTTTATGATAGCCAGGACATGGAAGCAACCTAGATGCCCATCAGCAGACAAATGGATAAGAAAGCTGTGGTACATATACACAATGGAGTATTCAGTTCAGTTCAGTTGCTCAGTGGTGTCCGACTCTTTGCGACCCCATGAATCGCAGCATGCCAGGCCTCCCTGTCCATCACCAACTCCCGGAGTTCACTCAGACTCACGACCATCGAGTCCATGATGCCATCCAGCCATCTCATCCTCTGTCGTCCCCTTCTTCTCCTGCCCCCAATCCCTCCCAGCATCAGGGTCTTTTCCAATGAGTCAACTCTTCTCATGAGGTGGCCAAAGTACTGGAGTTTCAGCTTTAGCATCATTCCTTCCAAAAGAAATCCCAGGGCTGATCTCCTTCAGAATGGACTGGTTGGATCTCCTTGCAGTCCAAGGGACTCTCAAGAGTCTTCTCCAGCACCACAGTTCAAAAGCATCAATTCTTCAGCGCTCAGCCTTCTTCACAGTCCAACTCTCACATCCATACATGACCACTGGAAAAACCATAGCCTTGACTAGATGGACCTTAGTCGGCAAAGTAATGTCTCTGCTTTTGAATATGCTATCTAGGTTGGTCATAACTTTTCTTCCAAGGAGTAAGCATCTTTTAATTTCATGGCTACAGTCACCATCTGCAGTGATTTTGGAGCCCAAAAAAATAAAGTCTGACACTGTTTCCACTGTTTCCCCATCTGTTTCCCATGAAGTGATGGGACCAGATGCCATGATCTTCGTTTTCTGAATGTTGAGCTTTAAGCCAACTTTTTCACTCTCCTCTTTCACTTTCATCAAGAGGCTTTTTGGTTCCTCTTCACTTTCTGCCATAAGGGTGGTGTCATCTGCATATCTGAGGTTATTGATATTTCTCCAGGCAATCTTGATTCCAGCTTGTGTTTCTTCCAGTCCAGCGTTTCTCATAATGTACTCTGCATATAAGTTAAATAAGCAGGGTGACAATATACAGCCCTGACGTACTCCTTTTCCTATTTGGAACCAGTCTGTTGTTCCATGTCCAGTTCTAACTGTTGCTTCCTGGCCTGCATACAGATTTCTCAAGAGGCAGGTCAGGTGGTCTGGTATTCCCATCTCTTTCAGAATTTTTCAGTTTATTGTGATCCACACAGTCAAAGGCTTTGGCTCAGCCATTAAAAATAATACATTTGAATCAGTTCTAATGAGGTGGATGAAACTGGAGCCAATTATAGAGTGAGGTAAGCCAGAAAGAAAAACACCAATACAGTATACTAACGCATATATATGGAATTTAGAAAGATGGTAACGATAGCCCTGTATGCGAGACAGCAAAAGAGATACAGATGTATAGAACAGTCTTTTGGACTCTGTGGGAGAGGGAGAGGGTGGGATGATTTGGGAGAATGGCATTGAAACATGTATAATATCATATAAGAAACGAATCACCGGTCTAGGTTCAATGCAGGATACAGGATGCTTGGGGCTGGTGCACTGGGATGACCCAGAGGGATTGTACAGGGAGGGAGGTGGGAGGGGGGTTCAGGATTGGGAACACGTGTACACCCGTGGCAGATTCATGCCGATGTATGGCAAAACCAATACAATATTGTAAAGTAAAAAAAAAAGAAATAACCTCTGTATCTACAAAAATTCTTGCTCGGATTTTAAAAGTAATTGTATTAAATCTGTATATCAGCTTGGGGAGAATTGATATCTTTTATTGTATTGAGTTTTCCAGCCTGTGAACATAGTGCATCTCTCTTTATTTAGAGATTCTTTTACTTCTTTAATCAGCATTTTGTAGTTATACACATGCAAGTCCTGTCAATATTTTGTTAGATTTATGCTTAAGTATTTCACTTTTAGGAACAACTTAAAATGGATACTGTATTTTTTATTTCAGTGTCTACATGTTCATTCCAAGTATATAGAGATAAAATGAAATTTTTGATTTATGTAGATTTTTATATCAATTTTGTAAAACAGAAAATGCTTATGTACATTTCTTTAAAAAGATTTATGAGATGTAACAAAGTATTTGTTTCTATCCCTGATAAAATGTTTGGAGAAATTTTTCCATGTTTTCTATAATAAGTATTCTTTTACTTACACACAAACATATATTTTGGCTTGTTGAAACAATGAAAAGTCATTTTATTAGGAAAGTAGGCTTTGGTCCCTAAATCACTTTAATTTGAAAATCAGTGTAAATATAACTTTCAACATTTTATTATGGAGACTATTCAGTGATTGCATATTATTATTCATATTACTAATTTGATTATCATAAAATATTGATTCAAGCCTGGTTCATTTGCATAGATACACAAATAATGTTCCTATGTTGCTTTTGTCTCATCTGCTTTTCTTATTATTTAAGTATGCATGAAAATATTACACAAAAAAATATTACCTGACATCTAAGAAATCCAATAGATTTTTATATGTTTATCTCATATTCTATAACCTTGCTAAAATCATTTATTACTTCTAGGAGTTTTTGTAGATTTGTTTAGTTTTACTGTGTAAATAATCATGTCGTTTGCAAGGAGAGACTGTTTTATTTCTTTCTTTCCTATCTGTATGACTTTTGTTTCTTTTTTCAGCTTTATTTCTCTGGCTAGGTCATTTTGCACTGTGTTAAATAAGAGTAAATGTCTTTATCTTGTTCCCAACTTTAGAGAGTAAAGAATCACTCACTGTTAAGTATAATGTTCACTGCGGGGCTTTATAGATGCTCTTTATCAAATTGAGAAAGTTCTATTTCTGTTTGCTGAGAGTTCTTAACATGAACGTGTTTTGAATTCTGTAGAATGATTTTTTGCATCAAGATGAACATGTGATTGTTCTTAATTAGCTTGTTAATATGATGGGTTGTATTGATCGATTTGTCAATATTAAACCAGTCTTGCATCTATAAAATAAACCTTGGTTGGTATTAGAGTGTAATTCTTATTGAATATTGCTGAATTCTATTTCTTAGTATTTTGTTAGGGATTTTTGTGTCAGTATTGAAGTGGGACATTGGTCTGTCCCACTGGACTGTAGCTTTCTCTTTTTGCATTGGTAACAGGATGATTATAGCTTCATAAAATGAATTGGGTGCTGTTCCCTGCTTTTCTATGGAATCTTTCCATAAAATATATATATTTTATGTTCTTCCTTCCTTCTTGATGTTCTAAGATTTTTTTGTTTTATTGGTTTTTTCTTTTTGTTTGTTTGTTTAGAGAGCTTCCTTTAGTCATTCATTTAGAATAGATCTGCTGGAACCAAATTCTCTTAATTTTCTTTAATCTGAGAATGTTCTCATTTCCCCTTCACTCCTGTAGGATATTTTTGCTGGGTATGGGATTCAAGGTTAATAGTTCTTTCTTTCACCACCTTGATTATACTGTCACTTCCTGCTCCATGGTGCTCCACAGAGTCTAATAGGAAATCCACAGTCATTCTAATTATTTTCCTCAAAGGTAAGTTGTAATTTTTCTCTGGCTACTTTTAACACTTTTTCTTTATCAATACTTATTAGAATTTTAATTATAATGTGCCTTTACATGGGTTTCTTTGGGTTTTTTCTGTTTGTGATTTACTCATTTCCTCAAATTAGTAGGTTTATGTTTCTTGCTAAATTTGGGATGTTTTCAGCCACTATTTCTTTGAGTCTCTTTTCAGTCCCACTCTATTTCTTCTCTGTTCTAGGATTTTAATGACAAGAATGTTAGATCTTTTATTGTAGTACCATAGATCTCTGAGCCTCTGTTCCTCTATTTTTTTTTTTTTAGTATATTTTCTTTCTTTAGCTCAGATTGGGTAATTCCTATTGTCTTGTCATCCAGTTCACTAATTCTTTGCTCTGTTTCCCATTTGGCTATTGAGCCCACCCACTGAGCTTTTATTTCAGTTGTTACAATTTTCAGTTCCAAACTTTCTGGTTCTTCTTTATATTCCTTTGCTGAGGTTTTCCTGTCTTTTAATTTGCTTAAGATGCATTTGTAATTGCTTCTTGAAGCACTTTTATCATGGCTGCTTCAAAAAAGAATTTTTTTTAATCAGAAGGTATTTACTTTACAATGTCGTGTTGGTTTCTGCCATACATCAACATGAATTAGCCATAGGTATTACATATGTCCCTTCCCTCCCACCTCCCTCCCCGCCTCATCCCTCTAGGGTGTTACAGAGCATTGGCACACAGCAAACTCCCACTGGCTATCTACTTTACGTATGGTAATGTATATGTTTCAATGCTACTCTCTGAAACCACGCCACCTTCTCTCTCCCCAACTGTGGCCAAAAATCTCTTCCCTATGTCTGCATCCCCATTGCTGATCATGGCTGATTTTAAATCTTTGTCATGTAATTCTAACATTTCTGTTCTCTTGGTGATGGCATCTATTGATTGTCTTTCCTCGTTTAGTTTGAGCTTCTCATGGGTCTTTATAGGATGAATGATTTTTGACCAAAGCCCAGGCATTTTTTGGAGAAGGCAATGGCAACCCACTCCAGTACTCTTGCCTGGAAAATCCCATGGATGGAGGAGCCTGGTAGGCTGCAGTTCATGGGGTCGCTAAGAGTCGGATACGACTGAGCGACTTTCACTTTTCACTTTCATGCATTGGAGAAGGAAACAGCAACCTACTCCAGTGTTCTTGCCTGGAGAGTCCCAGGGACGGGGGAGCCTGGTAGGCTGCCATCTATGGGGCATACAGAGTCGGACATGACTGAAGTGACTTAGCAGCAGCAGGCATTTTCGTCTTGCGTTATGAGACTGCGTCTTTCTTGATCCTTCTGTTTTAGCCGGGTTTCTCTGACGCCATTTCAGTAGGGGGCGCTGTAGTGCTGCCTTGCTGCTGCCAGGTGGAGATAGAAGGCCAGGTCTCCTCCAAGGCAGTTGTTGACATCTGAGGTAGTGGGGGCCCCTGGTTAGTCCTGGTTAGGAGTTTGGGCTCCGCATGTGGTCTTCACTGACGCTGAAGAGGCGGGGGCTCATTACCACAGTGCTGGGGTGGGATAAAAGCCCTGGCTCTCTACTTGATCTTCTCTGGTACTACCTGGGTAAGGTTGCTGGGGCACTTTGTTACAGCCTTGAGAGAGCGGACTTCTAGGCTTCCCACTCCGCCTTTGCTGGCATGACTAGAGATGGAACCACAGTTTTAAGTGGTATTTGACTGGAGTAGAGAGGTCATGGGCTAACAGTGTTCTTTCCTGGCCCTTTGGCCAGGTTTTTGTTGGAGCTTTTTGTGTTTATTTATTTATATTTTTGGTCTGTGTGTATTAGCCTTTCTAGATTGTTGCTGCTGCTGCTGCTAAGTCGCTTCAGTTGTGTCTGACTCTGTGTGACCCCACAGACGGCAGCCCACCAGGCTCCCCCATCCCTGGGATTCTCCAGGCAAGAACACTGGAGTGGGTTGCCATTTCCTTCTCCAGTGCATGAAAGTGAAAAGTGAAAGTGAAGTCGCTCAGTAGTGTCTGACTCTTAGTGACCGCATGGACTGCAGCCCACCAGGCTCCTCTGTTAGAGGGCTTCAATTTGATAGAGGGCTTCTCCCACTCCATGTGGTGGGGGGAGGTATATGGAGCAAAGAGAGAAAACTCAGGGAGCTCACCATATTGTTTCATGGACACCAAGGTCCCTAGCTGGTCTATTCTCTTCCCTTCAGTATACTTATGTGTGTTTTATGTATAATGTTTACGGTATTTAGTTATACATAGTGGAAAAAATAGGGAAAAATATGTCTATTCCATCTTCCTAGAAGAGGAAGTATCTTCTGGACTCATGGGTATTTATTTTATACTTGGTTCTAATCCAATACTACTTTGTTTCATTTTCTGTTCAAAAAATTTCAGCTACAGTCATTGGTTGTGGTTTTTCTTTTGCATCAGAATCACCGGAGCTGCTTCAATGGACAGGGAAGGAAGAAACACTGTGGAAGGGCTAGGCCTCTGTTTCAGTGTGGAAGGAGAGGCTTGGTTTCCTTTAAGTCCTTCTTTCATCCAACAGCTTGAGTAGAGGTCTTACTTGAAGCTATTTCTGTGGCTCCCTAATAGCTGTCCAACATAAATTGGAGGTAGGCTAATCAACTGATTAGAGGGGAGAGGCCCTAGACCCTAGCCGCTCCTCCTTGGAGCCTTGATCCAGTCCATTTGATTGTGACAGTCCTTCCTCCCATCTTCGCTTGTGAGGAAATGGGATGTGGCCAGGGTGATCACTTATCTGGGGTGACAGCAAGTAAACATGAAAAATGTGCTGGGGAATGCGAAAGGACAGTGATCAGAAAGGCTTTTTCTTTTGACCTAAATCATGATGTTTTGGGCTTCGGCGAGAGTTTCCCAAGTTATTTATAACTGTCCATCCCTGTTAGGGGATATATGTTTTATCTAAATATAGGTAATCTTTTCTAATCAAATGATAAATGTGTGTGTCCCAAATGGAAGGCCTTAGTTACCCATCTTGTTACAGAGGTTCAGGTGAATAATGGAAATATTACTGGCATGACTTGGATCAGATGCTTCAGAATACTCAGTGTTTGGATGTTAGGGCTCCTTAAGTTTTTTTGGTAGAAGACCCTTCATGGTAACAGAGGTAAGCTTCAAAAGCCAAATTCTTTTAGAATGATAGTCAAGGTACTTCTGTTCTGGCAGCTAATGACTGCGTGTAGGAGGACTATTTGTGTCACTTTGGAATTTCTGTTGTGAACAGTCATCATCTGGCTCCTTATCTCCCATCCTTCTTGAGGGATCCCACTGGGGCATTTCAGTTCCAGACTTAGTGGGTGTCTAGTACTCATTTCCTCTTCACACAAAGGGAAATCCACAGAGTGTTAGAGCTGGCAGGAACCTAATTACTTCTCCTCTAGAGCAATCTTGAGGTAGTGTTATTATCTCCATTTAACAAATAGAGACCCTATTGCCTGGATTAAGTTTCTCTTAGACCAATAGTTGCCCAGCATGGAGCAGGATTTGAAAACCAGTCTGAGTCTGGAGTCCCAGATTTGTGTGTGTGTGTGACTGATATTTCATTTTATCTTTTAACATTTCTCTGAATTTTTCTCTATTTTTTGAAGATGAACATGCACTGATTTTGTTTATTTTTAAATTTTAAAATTATTTTTATTGGAATATAGTTCATTTACAATATTGTGTTAGTTTCTGCTGTACAGAAAAATGGAGCAGTTCTATATATAAATATTTCTACTCTTTTTGATTCTTTTTCCATACTGCTCATTAGAGTGCTAAGTAGACGTTCCTGTGCTGTATAGTAGGTTCTAATTTAGTTATCTGTTTTATATATAGCAGTGTGTAATGTCAATGCCAATCTCCCAATTTATCCCTCCCCACTCCTTGGAGCCCCAGATTTTAATCAACGCACTTCCTGGAGGTGAGCTTTCACACATGTTGGTTTTGTTCTATACCAGTGAATGTTAGTGGGGAAGGTGATGGCACCCCACTCCAGTACTCTTGCCTGGAAAATCCCATGGATGGAGGAGCCTGGTAGGCTGCAGTCCATGGGGTCGCGAAGAGTCGGACATGACTGAGTGACTTCACTTTCACTTTTCACTTTCATGCATTGGAGGAGGAAATGGCAACCCACTCCAGTGTTCTTGCCTGGACATTCCCAGGGACAGGGGAGCCTGGTGAGCTGCCATCTATGGGGTCGCACAGAGTTGGACATGACTGAAGTGACTTAGCAGCAGCAGCGGCAGCAGCAGTGAATGTTAGAATCAACTGAAAAGATTTTTATAAACATCGACACCTCTACCCCACTTCCTGGTTCTGGTTTAATTGGGTGGATATGAAGTCAGTGCCCTGATGGGTTTTTAAATATCTCCAGGTGATTTGAATGGGTGTCGGGGTTAAGAACCTCTGTTGAAACTCAATCATATAGACGATTTCTCAATGTCTAGAAACAGACCCCAATGCCTAGAGGCAGAAGTGAGCCAGAGGTTGTGCCAGGACTCAGATGCTGCCCAATTTTCTGCACATAAGGGGCATCTGGCTGAATCAGGCTCTTGATCTTCTAATTTATTTACTTATTTTGAGGGTTTACATTCTTTTAAAATGATTTTTAAACTGAGAATATTAAGAAATTGGAGAATTTCAGATAGATGCTCAGATTTCAGAATTTACTAGACATGTCAGAATATCTGATAACACTTGACTGGAGCTGAGCCCTACTGTCCTTTCCAGTTAGATGCATTCCCACTGGCCTTCCCATTGCTGGGCTCAAAGACCGCTGGAGTTTACAACCATTGTACTCCAACTGTGGGGCTTCCCTGGTGCCTCAGTGGTAAAGAATTGGTCTGCCACTGCAGGAGACATGGGTTCAATCCCTGGGTTGAGAAGATCCCATGGAGAAAGAAATGGCAACCCGCTCTAGTATTCTTGCATGGGAAATCCCATGGACAGAGGCACCTGGAGGGTTATAGTCCATGGGGTCACAAGAGAGTCAGAGAGAAGTTAGCGACTAAACAGCTTCTCCTATGATATCCTTCATCACAAAGATCTGTGTTGTTTTAGTTACTTTTCTTGATTGCAAGCACCTTAACGTTTTCAACCTAAGGGCAACTCTGCCCCTGGGGAACATTTGGAACATCTGGAGATTTGTCTGAATGTCACACTGAAAGCGGGGCACAGATCTCCCAGCTTCTAAGTGGGTAGAGGTCAGAGATGCTGCTAGGCATCCTGCAATGTACAGGATGGCCCCACAACTGAGAACTATCCAACTCTGAAGGTCAGTAGTGCTGAAGTTGAGAAACTCTGCCTCGAGGTAGTGTCTATGTCTCTTGCTCGTCTCTGAACAGCCCAGGCCCTGGGCCTGACTGGTGGCGCATAGTAGACAGTCAATTAAATGTCAGCTGGTGGACTGTGCTGGCTTCTCCTCTGCTCCCACTGGGTTTCGACCTGGCTCATGGTTGTTTTGCTCTGTGTGCAGCATATGGCCTCGCCTAAATGAGTGAGTCAATACAAAGCCTTCCATATGCAAAATAAGTGATCTTACAAATGAAATCCAGAGTAGGGACATGGTGATTTCATCTGGAGGCAGAGACTAGTTAAAGACAGGATTGCAGCACGTGCTTTTTTTTTTTGAGAAGGGAAGGCTTCTGCAGTGGGACGATTCATCGCTCATTCCTAGAGAAGAGGAATAGGGAGGAAGTCTTAATCATGCTTTTACTGATCAAAGGTGTTCTGAAATCCTTTCATTAACTGGATGAAGAATGAAACTGACCCAGTGGGACTTCTGGGCGGCATAAATTAATTATAAATTGCTGCAAACGATCTGGTATCTAGCTCACATGCTTTTGCAGCAAAAGGTCAGAGGAATTCAGTTAAGGCTGTGAAGGAGAGGCTATTAAATAACCAAAGCTGGAGTGTGCTGAACTAAGGCTTCATGTCACCCTTTCAGTGACCACTTGGGCATGGGGACCATGCTGGACTTAGCCTGGCCATCACTGTGTCTGGCCTTGCAGCTCTGTCCAGGATGAGGTGGCAGATTTACAGTTAACAACCATTGAGGTTTGTCTGGGACTGTCCTACTTTTAGGATGAAAATCCTATGTCCTGGGAAATTCCTCTCAAGGATGTGAAAATTTTTAACTATAAATTCAACTTCTTTAATAAATAAAGAGCTATTCTAGGTATTTATTACTTCTTGGATGAGTTGTGGTAGTTTATTTTTCAAGGAATTTTTCCATTTTACTGAAGTTGTCACATGTATTGGCAAAAAGTTGATTGTAATATCTCATTTATTATAACTTTATCATCTATAGACTCTATAATGATATTTTCATTCTTGTTGTTGGTAATTTGTATCTACTTCTTCCCTCTCTCTCTTTTTTTTTTCCTCCTGATCAACCTGGCTCAGATTTATTAATTTCATTAATATTCTTTAAAAGCAGCTTTGGTTGATTTTTTATTTTCTCTGTTACTTTTCTGTGTTTCATTGATCTCTGACCTTTCTGATTTTCTTTCCTCTACTTACTTTACATTTAATTTGCTCTGTTTATCTAGTAGCTTGAGGTAGAAGGTGTCTGACTATGTTTGTGAATTTCTCTTTTTCTTCTTTCAGCCCTCCTTCTTTCTCCTCCTCCTCTTATTCCTCTTCCTCTTCTTCTTTTTTTTTTTTTTTTTTGGCTTAATGTATTTTGAAACTCTGATATTATGGGCATAAAGACTTAAAAATGTAGTATCATCTGGATAACTTGATCCTTTTCTCGTTATGAAGTGGTCTTTTTCATTTCATTTCATTCATTGCAAAGAATAGTAATATTCTTTGCTCTTACATGTAATTTGTCTGATGTAAATACAGGCAACCTGACTCATGAAAACTGTGAGTTAATAAACTTAAAAGTTTTTTTTTTTTATTGGAGTATAGTTGTGTTAGTTATAATCTTATTTTGTTATAAGGCTCCAAGCTTGTGATAATTAGTTATGCAACAGGAGAAGAAAACCAGTTCACAGGGTATAGAGTTCTAGGTTAAGGATGTTTTTCTATCTGTTCTGTAAAGATGTAATCCCACTCTCTGCTTGCTTGTATTATTTCTGCGGAGAAATCTGATTTCTCACATGCCATGCGGACCAGTCCTCTGCTATCTGCTCCTGAGGGACTCTCTGCAGTTCTCTGGAGTTTTCTCTTGGGGAAGTTCTTTTCTCTCTGGTACTTTGTCAGAGAACCCTAGCTGTTCTGTCTCTCTGCACTTCCAGTTTGTCTCCTGGGGGCTTCCCAAATTCTCTCTTAGTGCTGCATGCTGGAGCTCTCCCAAGGCAAACAGCCAGGCCCCTGGTTAATTAGCCCCTGGGCTAATTTGGTTTATTTTCTGACTCTCTGGGAGCACTCTTTCATTGCTTAATGATCAATCTCTTGAAAACTTGCTTCAAACATTTTTGTTCCCTTTTTTTGTTGTTTCGGGCAAGAGGGCATTTGTGGTCAGATTTCACTACCATTCTGTTTTCTAAAAAATATTTATTTCTATTCATTTAGTTGGCTGTGCTTGGTCTTATTTGCAGCACTTAGGATCTTTGTTGCGGCATATGGGATTTTAGTTACGACATGTGAACTCTTAGTTGTGGTGTGTAGTATATAGTTCCCTGACCAGGGATGGAACCCAGGCTGCCTGCACTGGGGGCACAGAGTCTCAGCCACTGGACCACCAGGGAAGTCCCTCCTTTCTGGTTTAAACTCATTCTTGGGATTGCAAGGATGAGACATTTTGCTACCTTCCTTTGCTTATCTAATCTGCTTTCCCACAGTGCTTTGATGACCCCTATGATTTCCCTGGTGGCTCAGATGGTAAAGCATCTGCTTGCAATGCAGGGTCTCCTGGGTTTAATCCCTGTGTTAGGAAGATCTCTGGAGAAGGAAATGGCAACTCACTCCGGTAATCTTGCCTGGAAAATTCCATGGATAGAGGAGCCTGGTAGGTTACAGTCCAAGGGATTGCAAAGAGCCGGACATGACTGAGCAACTTCACTTATTCGCTCATGATTTCCACTGCATTCTGTGACTTAATACATTCCATTTTTACTCACTGATTTTGATTGACTTTCATCCTCTAATGGAGTCACTATTTCTTCTGACCGATACTATCTGACATACACACAGTGCATTTCTTCTTCACCTTCCCATCCATTAGCCAAGGAATGGCAGTACCACCTTCCTGCCACAGACTGAACTGTGTTGCCCCAAATCGTATGTTGAAGCCCTAGCCCCCATTAGGATGGTATCTGGAGGTGGGGCCTTTGAGAGGTTAAGTTTAGGTGAGATCATGAGAGTGGGACGCCATGATGGGATTAGTGCCTTATAAGAAGAGCTGTCTCTCTCCATGTATACATACTGAGGAAAGGCTCTGTGAAGACACATTGAGAAGGTGGCTGGCTGCCATCCAGCAAGAACCTTCACCAGAAACCAGCTCTGCTGGATCTTAACCTTGGATATTCCAGCCTCCAGAATAGGAAGAAAATAAATTTCTGTGTTAAGCCACCCAGTCTATGGTATTTTGTTACTGCAACCCAAGTAGGCTAATAGACCTGATCTTCATGTGAACAATTGTGCTTCTTACTTAGGCTGCTACTTTGGGTGTTTTTTCTCCCCTTCAAGCTATTGTATGACCTGTACTCTAGCGTATTTTTTCCTCTCCTCTTTTTAGCCCCCGCACTATTGGAGGCCAAGCCCTCCTCATCCTGGGTCTATAGGAACCTCTATTCCACACACAATGCAATGGCGTTTCTAGACGCACAGTTCCCATCATCCAGCCTACATCCAGTGGCTCCCACTGCCCTCAGAAATGGCGTTCAGAGTTTTTGAGTTCCTTCCTCCATGATGCCTTTTTCAATATGTTGGATGTATTTTCTCCTCTCTGCCCTGATAAGAGGTTAGTTTCCTCCTCTGGTCATTGTACATATCACTTTCTTCCTTGTAATGAGCTGTGAACAGCTGTCTCCTTCAGTTCAGCTCAGTCGCTCAGTCGTGTCCGACTCTTTGCGACTCCATGAATTGCAGCACGCCAGGCCTCCCTGTCCACCACCAACTCCCGAAGTTAACCCAAACTCATGTCTCCTTACTAGCCTGCAGACTCCGTGATGGTGCACCAGGACCAGAACCCCTCACAGAGTCTCATACCGATGAGGTACTCACTAAATGCCTACATCAGCATTCCCCAGTGTCTTATAATGGTTTGGATTTTTAAATGACATTGGAGGTTTTTTAAAGAACAGAACAGAAAATCAATATAATAATCATACCCTAATACAACTCCTTGTTTTTGCACCTCACCCCTCTGTCTCTGCATCTGTGTTTTCAGAGCTAGATTCATAATGAATATGTAAATTAAAGTTCTTTTTTCTTAAATGTACCACCTTGCACGTTTCCTGCTGTATTTAGCATTATCAGTTTTAAGTAACGATAGCATCCCGCCATGTACGAGTACCTTAACTTACTAGGTTCTATTAGGATTTATCGGATTCATGAAATGTGAATCAACATCAGGTTTCCCCTTGTTCAGGGAGGATGACTCTATTTTGGCCTCAGTTATGTTCCTCCAATTAAAATAACTAGTTTAACCCTTTAACTGGTTTCCATGAGAAATAAAGCAGACCAAGCACTTTCGGGCCATTTTAACCAAAGATCTAGGCTTCCAAATGGTGATCATGGTAAAGAACCCACCTGCCAATGCAGGAGACATAGAGACTCGGATTCGATTCCCTGGGTTGGGAAGATCCCCGGGAGGAGGACATGGCAACCCACTCCAGTATTCTTGCCTGGAGAATCCCGGAGAAGCCTGGTGGGCTACAGTCGCCAGGATCACAAAGAGTCAGACATGACTGAAGTGACTTAGCATGCACGCATGCAACTTAAGATCTTTGAGCCTAGTCAGGGATTACCTTGCATAGTGCAGGGCCCTTTGCTTGGAAAATCCTCAGTAACCACAGTCTCTCCTCTACAGAGAACTCCTAATCCAACCCTGGCTCTGCCTTCTCCCATATCCTGTGTCCAGTCTTCCTTCTCAGTTTCCCTAGAATTCAGCTTTTTCATCCTTGTGCGACTTAGGGCAAATCGCTTTGCTCCAGCAACTTCTTTTGGTAAAACAGAGTCCTCCAGTTATGGGATACTACCTCCTTGGCAGATACAAAACATAGGGCATTATAAATGACATTCCATGAACCACCTGCCATCCCCCGACCCTTGCCACTCTGCATGGGCTGCAAAGAAGAAAGTGGTGAGCATAGTGTGAGGCTTGCTCCATGCTCCCACCTCTCTTGGGGTGAAGCTTAGTCCGGGTCTCTCTGGGATGCTCCATCTATAAGCCCCCATAGCTCCCAACCCAGGGTCTGTTAAGGTGGGGCACTGACTTATCTTTGAAGATGTTGACGGGGCCTCGCTTTTGGCACATGGGAAGGGGAATGTGGACAGGCAGGTGGAGGTGAGGCCTTTGGAAGTTAATTAGATCATGAGAGTGGACTCTGATGAAGGGAATTAGTGCCCTGATGAGGGAAGGAAATGGCAAATCACTTCAGTGTTCTTGCCTGGGAAATGCCATGGACAGAGGAGTCTGGAGGGCTATACAGTCCATGCAGAGTTGGATACCACTTAGCAACTAAACAACAACAGCAACTACAAAAAGACACCAGAGACTCCCTTGCTCCTTCCACCATGTAAGGATACAGTGAGAAAATGGTTATTTATGAACCAGGAAATGGTCATTTATGAACCAATATCTCACTAGAGCCTTGATATTGAACTTTGCAGTGACCAGAACTGTGAGAAATCTCTGTCGTTTATAAGCCACCCAATCTAGGGTGTAGCCAGAATGGACTAACACAGTGTGTGAGTAAGAACAGGAAGCACTGGCTGGACTGAGCCCGAGCTCACCTTAATTCTGAATAAATCGTCTTCCCTATATGGGTGTTACTTTCTGTCTCTCAGGTTATGGGTTTTTTGCTTTTTTGTTTTTAACTATTTATTTATTTTAGTTTTGGCTGCACTGGTTCTTTTGCTGCTCAGGCTTTTCTCTAGTTGTAGCGAGCAGGGGTTTCTCCCAGTTACAGTGCAAGGGCACATGGGCTTAGTTGCTCTGCAACAGGTGGGATCCTCCAGGATCAGGAATCGAACCCATGCCTCCTGCCTTGGCAGGCAGTTTCTTTACCACTGAGCCACCAGAGAAGCCTGGTTATGGGGTTTGACTAAAGGGTCTTCAAGGCTACATCCAGCTTGAATTGTCCATGATTCTCTAATTATTATTATTATTATTTTTAAGATAACTAAGACCAGGGAAGGAAATCAGTGAAGTCAATGGTGGAAGCTTTTGTTTTTGATTTGTCCTTGCCTATCTCCTTAAAAGGATCTGAGGAGGTGACTAATCCTTAGATATATTTGCTTTTTGTATGAGGTTTCCCAGATGGCTCCGTGGTAAAGAATCCACCTGCAATGTGGGAGCCATAGGAGACGGGGGTTTGATCCCCAGGTTGGGAAGATCCCCTGGAGGAGGGCACGGCAACCCACTCCAGTATTCTTGGCTGGAGAATCCTGTGGACAGAGGAGCCTGGTGGGCTATAGTCCAGGGGGTCGCAAAGAGTTGGATACAACTGAAGCAATTTAGCATGCAGGCACGCATTATATATATGTCCATTTTTACCTAAGGGGAAGCTGCAGTTCTTTTAAAAGTATCAGCTTGTTAGCAACAAAGAAAAGCCAGAGAAATTCCCTTCTGTCATTGTTGCTAGCTACTGCAGGACAGTCCTGGTTTTGGGATCAAGATATCTTGTGCCTTTAAGCTGGATAAAATACGTAAAGAAAACAAGACTTTGGGGCATGGTACAACACATGCCCTGCTTGATCTCTGAGAAGTTTAATTTTGTTTCTAGTTATTTGGGGTTATAGATAGGATTATATCTCTGAGGCAGAGAAAGTCATTAATCAAGAAAGGGCCTCTTAATCCCCTCGATTTTAATGAGACACTGTAAAACACTGAGACACTTTCGCTGGCAAATGGTGAGTATCAGCTGGGTGTGATTAGCAGATTTTTGTGGCAGGTTTGCCGTGGTACTATGTACCCAGCTATCCATCCGTCTAATCCCGCCTGACTGTCACAGGAGCGGAAATGGGCAAAGATGGCTTTATAGCTTCCCTTAGATGGCAGGCTGACAAGTGACGACCTGGCAAAGGCATGTGGGATGTGTAGTCCTTACACATCAGCCCGCAATATTTGGTGCCTAAGCAGAATTTCCCATGTATACCTTATGTGTCAGAAACAGAGCTTCACTCTCCGCATTTGAGCGCATCTTTATTTGTGGAGGTCAGAACTTCAAACCTGGTAGAGAGGTGCAGGTGGCACTAGAGGTAAAAACCTGCCTGGCAATGCAGGAGACGTAAGCAATGCGGCTTCGGTCCCTGAGTTGGGAAGATTCCCTGGAGGAGGGCATGACAACCCACTCCGGTATTCTTGCCTAGAGAATCCCATACAAAGGAGCCTGGTAGGCTACAGTCCATAAGGCTGCAAAGAGTTGGACATGACTGAAGCGTCTGAGCATACACACAGAGAGGTGCATGAGAACCAGAGCCTCCCCTTGTCCCACCTTCTTCCTTCTGTCTCCCTGTAGTCGCTGGGGAGACAGCCATGTATAATTTCCTGTCTTCAAGAAGTCCAAAGCACAGGAGTGACCCGTGCTTTATGGCAGCTTAACCGCAACCTCAAGATCTCAGTGCAAGAATAAGTGCTTACCGAGCTCAGGCATTTGTGAGTTGGCTGGAGGTTGGCTGATCTAGGTTGGCCACAGCTGGAACCATTTCTTGTGTTCTCCTCCTGGGATGAGCAGCCCAGGCAGGGCTTGTCCTCCTCCTGGTGTGGGGAGCAGTTCACCAGGGCAAGCAGAAACAATCCAGGTTTCTTAAGACCTAGGCTTGGACTGTGCACGTGGTCACTTTGCCTCATTCTATTGATCAGTGCAAGTCACGTGACTCAGCTTTGAAAAATCTGGGGATGGAGAAATATGCTCTGCCTTGATGGGGGGCGGGGGGAGGGTGGAAAAATCCCAAAGTCACATGACAAAGGGTATGGGCAAAGGGGGGCAATAATGCAGTTGATTATGATCGTGTGTTAACCAATTAGAGCAGTAAAGCCTTTGTATTAGCACACTTTCTGTCGCCAGTATCAGAAACACTCCTCACACAAGCCCAGGCTCCTGTGGCTGGCAAGCCCAGGAGCTGTCTGACTGTACGGCTGGGTCTGGAGGCTTGGATAGTGAGGTCAGCACTCTCTCTGTTTTGTTCTCTTGGCCTGGTTTCTGAGTGTGTTGGCTTCACCCTGCAGATGGCTTCAACGCAATGAGATTAATGGGTCTGGCAGTTCCAGGCTTTCTCAGCCTTTACTGCTGCCATTGGAGGAAAAGAGATCCCCCTGACACCCAGTGAACATAGGCCAAGTCTTAGAGAAGGCTTTGATTGGCTAGGCTAGGCCATGTGCTCATTTCTGATCCAATCATGCTGCCAAGAGAGATGGAGCATTCTGATATGTCAAGTCTGTGTCACATGTCCGGTCCTGTGTTAAAAGAGCTGAAGGTCCTGTGATAGGCAGTTCAGTTCAGTTCAGTTCAGTCATTCAGTCTTGTTTGACTCTTTGCGACCCCATGAACTGAAGCACGCCAGGCCTCCCTGTCCATCACCAACTCCCAGAGTCCACCCAAACTCATGTCCATTGAGTCGATGATGCCATCCAGCCATCTCATCCTCTGTCGTCCCCTTCTCCTCCTGCCCCCAATCCCTCCCAGCATCAGGGTCTTTTCAAATGAGTCAGCTCTTTGAATCGGGTGGCCAAAGTATTGGACTTTCAGATTCAACATCAGTCCTTCCAATGACTACCCAGGACTGATCTCCTTTAGGATGGACTGGTTGGATCTCCTTGCAGTCCAAGGGACTCTCAAGAGTCTTCTCCAACACCACAGTTCAAAAGTATCAATTCTTGGGTGCTCAGCTTTCTTTATAGTCCAACTGTCACATCCATACATGACCACTGGAAAAACCATAGCCTTGACTAGACGGACCTTTGTTGGCAAAGTATGTCTCTTCTTTCTAATATGCTAGCTAGGTTGGTCATAACTTTCCTTCCAAGGAGTAAGAATTTTTTAATTTCATGGCTGCAATCACCATCCGCAGTGATTTTGGAGCCCAGAAAAATAAAGTCAGCCACTGTTTGTGATAGGCAAGCCAGGCACAAATAAAGGCGGGGTGGGCAGCAGTTCTCCTAAAGGAACAGAAGAGCATTTTCACCAAAAGGGAGAGGAGGGGGTGCTGGGCATTAGTGAGCATTAGAGGTCACTTCAGTACAGGGTCCAGTGGGGGCAGAAAGGAAGGAATGGGATGACCTTACTATTTGCCTGTGGCAGGAGATTTAAGAGACATGGGTTTGGTTCATGGGTTGGGAAGATTCCCTGGAGGAGGACGTGGCAATCCACTCCAGTATTCTTGTCTGGAGAATCCCATGGACAGAGGAGCCTGGCTGGCTATAGTCCATAGGGTTGCAAAGAGTAGGACGTGACTGAAGCAACTTAGCATGCATGCATGGCAGACACATCCTATTGCGTTTGGTGGTGTTTGGTAAGAACACAAAGGTCAGTGATGTGTTTGGGGCAATAAGTCATCACCAGGAAAGGGTGCTGATATGGCAGGCAAAAGACAGGGTTTATGACCCACTCCCCCCCTCACCCAATTAGGGTTAATGATGGACTGAGACAGTTAGGTCAAGACAGATGCCAAACAGGGTCACTAGATCTGTAAGGCCCCCCTGGTCCTGCGCTTTGTGACTCTGACTTTGACCTTGATCATAGGATGACCCGGAATATCTCAAGGGTGCTTTCCCACCTCAACCGTGTGGATA
The DNA here is from genome assembly GCF_016772045.2 of Ovis aries. Lineage (NCBI taxonomy): Eukaryota > Metazoa > Chordata > Mammalia > Artiodactyla > Bovidae > Ovis > Ovis aries. The sequence continues at coordinate 38,656,972 of NC_056075.1, read as the reverse complement.
GAGGGTCAGGCAGGGGGCTGCCAAAGCTCCTGATGCTACTTGGTTAGTGCCTATACTGACACAGATTTTGGTTTTCAGAGTAGAGTTTAGGGGGGATGCAGACGTTTAAACTCCAAGTTTTACTGACCATCACTGTCTGTATGCCTAGCACTAGGTAGGGAATTGGTGTTACAAACTCACAAGCTGAACATCATCCCTCCTTTCAGAAAGAAGTCTGGGGTTTCAGTCTTGGGCAAGTCACAGCCTCGTTGCATCTCTGTTTCCTCATTTATAAAGTGGGGATGATATCTACCCTGCTTACATCAAAGGGTTGCAGGTTCAGTTGACAGAAAAGCAAGTGTGTGGCAGTATTCTGTTTTCTATAAAAGCATCATACACATGTGATAGATTATAGTAAGACAGAAAAGTGAAAGTGTTAGTTACTCAGTCGTGTGCAGCTCTTTGTGACCATGGACTTTAGCCTACCAGGCTTCTCTGTCCATGAATCTCCAGGCAAGAATACTGGAGTGGGTAGCCATTCCCTTCTCCAGGGGATCTTCTTGACCCAGGGATTGAACATGAGTCTCCTGCATTGCAGGCAGATTCCTTACCATCTGAGCCACAACGGAAGCCCTATATTAAGATAGATCCTTATCTAATTCAGACCCAATGATTCCACCTCTTCTTTAGTGACACTCTCAGGATCCCCAGAAAGTATCCATCAAACTGACACAGGAAAACCGTGATAGAAGCAGCATGACCTCGGCAGGCCATGTGGTGTTTCCGAGAGAGGACTCATGATCGCAAACCTCCACTCCTTACTTGGAGCCTGTTTAGTGGAAACTTTTGGTCTGAAAGTAAGACTCGGCCCCTCGTGAGTGGCCTTATCAAGCATCCCTGGTGTCGAGAGTGTGCTATGAGGAAAGAGAGGACTTGTGATGATGGTTCTCTCCTAGGGGCCCCCTGCCCTCAACCTCACTCACCTCTTGTCTCTTGCCTGGCATTTCCTTTTCCTCTCATTCTGCCCTTTCTTAAGGGTCTGGCCCTTTATTTATCTTTTTTTTTTTTTTTTTTGGGCTGCACCATGAGACATGTGGGATCTTAGTTCCCTGACCAGGGATCGAACCTCTGTCTGTTGCAGTGGGAACACAGTGTCTTAACCACTGGGAATTCCCAGGTCTGGCCCTTTTAATAGCACCTCTGCCCCATGGGAGGGGCTGGAGGGATGAGACAGAGGCCTGGTGCCTGGGGGCACCTTGGCCGGACTAAGTCTATCAGGGTAGCTCAAGCTGCCCCTTCTGGGGTTGGGATAAAAGGAGCCATACAACATAGAACCTGCATTCCACTTGCTTTGGTGGGGGACTTGGAGAGGTTACAGTAAAGACACACATGTGGGTATACAGAGATGCATAAATTAAAGGAAAACTATATGGATAACAAGAGATCTGTAAACGGGAACAAGAAATTAAGTAATGGCTTGTGATTGAGGTCTAAATTTGGCCCTGAACTTCCTGGCAGAAAAGACGAAAAGAGAAATATGATGGGTTTCTTTAGTACCTTGAAATAAATGAAGTGTTTGGAGAAGGCAAGTGTTTTTCCCTTGGCACAAAGTTTCTAGGAAAAATTTATCACCTGGATCTGTATGTTAAGGACACTGGGAAACAGAAATCCAACACACAGGGGCAAGTACCCAGGGTCTTGTGCTCACGAGAAACACCTAGACGCACTGTGGACTTCGCTGTCTTAGTGTCTGTGTTCCCTACGAGACTGGGGCTTTGTGCAGACACAAATCTGGTTTGTCTGGCTGACGGCTGGGCCTCTGCAAGACAGATGTCTCTAAATGTGTTAGGAGAATTTAACAGGTAGTATTTTATGAGAAAAACAAATATTTCATGGGTAATCAGAGGGACAGTTAAGCCTGACCTGTGTTGTCAGTTGATGGGGAGATGGTGTCCTGGGTCAAGAGACATCTTGTGGAGACTTGAAGGACTCCTGGGAATTAGGAGAAGGGCAAGAGCTGAAAGCTGTTCAGGAGGAGAGAATAGCAAATGAAAGTCAGAGAGAAAGAGAGAATCAGCTGGTGCAAGAAGTGAAACCCGGGCTCTGTGTGGAGGCAGCGGGGAGGGGGGTAGGTGGAGACCCAAGTGGACAGAAGGTGGAGTTTGCCTGAAAGGCAGTGGGGTACCCTGGAGTGTCAGACACGATGGCTCAGCAGTGGGTCCTAGGGGTCGAGCTCTGGTGTCTCCAGGCTCACAACTAGAGGACCAGGCTAACAGGTACCCAGGATTGAGACCTCTACTGAGAGCCTCAAGTGCCCATTCCTGCCCAACTGTCAGCTCCACGAGGGCAGGCAAGCTGGTCTCATCACCCCAAACCCCTTCACCTCATGTTGCAGTTTGCGAGAGAGCTCAGCAGCACTCCATCTCTTACCCAAGGTCTGAGTCAACTGAGAAAGAACTCAGAGGAGCAGCAGATGGAAGCCAAAGTGTTCTCTTTCTTGCTGTACAGAGGTGGTATTTGCAAACATGGCTGGGGCTAATTCCGCAGAGACAGCTGGTGCGGTCCTCCAAGAATGGGGGCAGGTCGCTTGTAAACTTTCACGTGAAGGGAACTGGGCAGCCAACCAAGGGAGGGGCTGGCCTGCGCTTGCCCTTCTCTGTCTCCAAACTCCTCATCGGAGCAAGTCTCTCCTCCTCTCTAGGGATGACTGAGGAGGCAGAGGAAGGTTTGCTCATGGAGTACCTTCCACATCAGAAGCCAGAAGAAAAGCTTCCTGCTTGCCTGGTTCCTGGCACATAGGAGGCACTCAATGAACTCTTACTGAAGGACCAGATTGGTATACAGCATGCATTACAGATTGAAAGAACTATTCTCTACCTACATGACTATCAGAAGGTAGGCTTGCTTTCTGTGTTTAAAACCACTGCCACCAGCAGACCAGTGGTGGCTCTCCCTGAATGAGGCCATCCACCCTCCACCCCCTGGCTCTGGGCTCTTTGGCTTCTGCTCATTAGGCCCTCGGGGTTCCACTGCCCGGCCCGAATACTTGGAGTTGGCGGGTGCTGGTATCTGTGTGCTGTCCCTCTGTACAGCTGTGGCCCTGTGGTCATCGAGGAGTCACCTTCCATGTCATCCCACAGGTGAGTGTGTGCTGAGGGCTGCCAGCTCTCAACGCTGGCCATTGAGGCCCACATGGGCCTGACAGCAGCGGGGCAAAGGGCAGCCCAGGTTTGGGTGCCCGGAAAATGCCCCATGGCCCGTGGATTTGCGAAGGGAGGTAGGGACTCATCAATATTTGTGTCTTAGAATTAATACCTGAACTGAACTCAGAGTTTCTCTTACCAGTCTCCCCCAGATAGGAAGTTGACAAAAGAGAAGAGAGAAAAGCCATACATCAGAAAATAAGGACTAAACTCCCATGAAGTGTCGGGGGGGGGGGGTTTCAATCTCTTATGTCTCAGGGAACCTCCATTTGCGGAGCCAGGGGCTTGGGAGGCCAGAGAGGGGATACCTCCTTCCTGAGTCCTTCCTGGCTTTTCCCTCTTGGGGAGGGAAGGAGCAACTCCTTTTACATGGGTCCTGATGCCAAATTTCCTGTTGATTGGCCAGAGGGAGAGGAGAGGGGCTGAGCATGAGGGAAATTCGAGTTCATTTTTCTCTTCACAGAAATCCATAATGTGAGTGCATTCATTTCCTGTTGCTGCCGTAATGAATTACCACAAACTTAGAGGCTGAACACGATACAAATTTATTCTCTTACAGTCCAGGAGGTCAGAAGTCTTCTAATCAAGATGTTGGCAGGGCAGTCTTGCACCTGGGGGCTGTAGGGGAGAATTTATTTCTTTGCTGTTTCCAGCTCCTTGAGGCTGCCTGCATTCCTTGGCTTGTGGCCCCATCCTCCATCTCCAAAGTCAGCAGTGTGGTGTCTTCAAACCTCTTCCTCAGCTTCTATTCTCACATCACCTTCTCCTCTCTCACCTTCATGCCTCCTTCATCTAAGGATCCTTGTGATTACATTGGGTCACCAGGATAAATCTCTCCAGCTTGAGGTCCTTAACTTAATCACATCTGTTGAGTCCTTTTTTTATTTTGGGTAAGATGCCATATTCACAGGTTCTAGGGAACAGGACATGGACATCTTTGGGGGTGGTGGTCATTATTTGGCTCAGTGTTTTCCAGATGAGTGATCCACAACGTCCTGGCACTCTGTGGTTTATGGGGTGGGAAGGAGGGGCCAGCTCAGAAGCATACCCACTTTCGATATGTGAGAAGCTGTATTTTTGTTTCTGGTATCTATTTGGGTCCCGTGAAAGTTTTCATTTGAAGAAGTCTGCAGACCAGATTTAGTCCAATCCCTTTAGAATGAGGCCCAGAGAAGGCAGGTGATTCACCCAACGGTGAACAACTAAAAATAGCAGTTGTTGTTTTGTTACTAAGTTGTATCTGACTCTTTTGTGACCCCCTGGACTGTAGCCCACCAGGCTCCTCTGTCCATGGGATTTCCAAGGCAAGAATCCTGGAGTGAGTTGCCATGTCCTTCTCCAACGGATCTTCTTGACCCAGGGATCGAACCCTCACCTGCTGCATTGGCAGGTGGATTCTTTACCCCTGAGCCACCATGGAAGCCCCAGAAATTGCAGATCCAGCGCTAAATTCTGGTCTCTTGACTCCCAGGTGAGTGCTCCTTCTACCCACCCCTCTCAGGGATAAAACACCAACCAAACTAGGAAGGGGTGCCTGTGTGTGTGGTGTGTGCCCTCATTTACAACCAGCTTGAGTGGAAAGCAGGGGACATTGTTTTTTTGCCCATGTTTACTGTGAGGAAGGCCCTGCCTGGTGAGACCAGGTCGGGTTCCTGGAGTGTCCCCAGGAAGGGAGCAGAACCAGACAGGCTCTCCTTCGCCCCACGTGGCCTTTCCCTCCACTTCCTCCTGTCCCCGGATCTGGCTCCGGCTAATTGAAATTGGTGGCGAGTCAGACACTCAGCCGCGTCCCCATCCTGGGGCTTCTGGGCCGCAGATTGTCATTAAATTAACCGTGAAGATTTTCCGTGCGGGCTGGGAGGCAGTGACGCAGGGGACGGCAGCTATCATTTGCTCCTCTGGCCTGGCTCCTCTGAGCTGCCCTCAGCGCCTGGAGATGCGATAATTTAATTGGGGAGCACTGCCGCCCCCAGCCTGGGCCGGGCCCAGACACCCAGTCCAACCTCCCCGCAGCCAGACAGATTTGCGAAATGGAACAATTAAATCTAAAGCGAGCTGTCTGAACTGATTTTCCCCCTTCATCCTCAGCCAGTTCTGCAAGCCCTCTTCCTGGCCTTGTCTTCATTAGAGGATGAGACAGCCTGGACAGGACTCAAATGGCTGGTTCCAAATGGTGTGCTCTGTGCCCTGAAACACCAGCTTCTGTGACGCCCCCCACCTGCCTGTGTCGCTCGGATGTCCCTCTCCTGCTTTCTCCAAAGTCAGAAACTCTGGGGCATGCCCTGTGACTTCAGGGGCCGGGTTGCAGTGTTAGCCGCACAGCTGTGCTGGACTGACTCCAGACCCAAAGTGAGTGGCCTCCCCTGGAGCTATGTGGGCAGCACCCCTCTTCAGGGCTCACTTCAGGCCAGAAAGAAAGAAGGGATCATTCATGTGGTTGGAGCTTCTGCTCCGGCTGTTTGTGTCTGTGCTTAGTGGTGACGGGGGAAGGAGAAAGGGCTTCCCGCTCCACCAGACAAGGAAGCTCCTTTCACCCGTCACTTCCGTTGGACCTGATAAATGGACACTGGCTTGCTGTTCCTGTTGACGAGGCCTGTACCATTTATCTGGGTTAAAAGCCCAGGGGCAGAAAGAACAGGGGAAAGAGAGGAGTCTGGAAGGGGCTCTGGCAACATTCTAATGTAACTTCTCAGAACTATCAAATATCAGTGCTCTAGATGGGGAAACTGAGGCTCAGAGAGGGTTGGGGAGGGCTCACAGCATCTAGCGAAGAGGATGGATCAGACATAGACTTTTGGTTATTTCATGAGCCCCTGGGCACATAGCTCTTAGGCTCAAGCACAGTACCTCGCACACAGTGGTGCTTTAATAACCGTTTGTTGGTTGACTAAATCAGTGTGAGCAACTGTGATGTGTCTAAGAAATGAAGGGCTGCCTGCCCTTCAAATTCAGGGCCATGTTTCCTTCATCTCCCGATTCCCAGAGCCCAGACCAAGACTGGTATGCAGCAGGTGCTCAATCAGTCAGACAGTTAAGTCACTCAGTCGAGTCTGACTCTTTGCGACCCCATGGACCGCAGCATCCCAGGCCTCCCTGTCCATCGCCAACTCCCGGAGTCCACCCAAACCCATGGCCATTGAGTCGGTGATGCCATCCAACCATCTCATCCTCAGCCGTCCCCTCTCCTCCCACCTTCAATCTTTCCCAGCATCAGGGTCTTTTCCAGTGAGTCAGTTCTTCACATCAGGTGGCCAAAGTATTGGAGTTTCAGCTTCAGCATCAGTCCTTCCAATGAGTATTCAGGACTGATCTCCTTTAGGATTGACTGGTTGGATCTCCTTGCAGTCCAAGGGACTGTCAAGAGTCTTCTCCAACACCACAGTCCAAAAGCATCAGTTCTTCAGTGCTCAGCTTTCTTTATAGTCCAACTCTCACATCCATACATGACTACTAGAAAAACCATAGCCTTGACTAGACGGACCTTTGTTGGCAAAATAATGTCTCTGTTTTTAATATGCCGTCTCGGTTGGTCATAACTTATCTCCCAAGCAGCAAGCATCTTTCAGTTTCATGGCTGCAGTCACCATCTGCAGTGATTTTGGAGCCCAAAAAAAATAAAGTCTGTTACTGTTTCCACTGTTTCCCCATCTATTTGTCATGAAGTGATGCGACCAGATGCCATGATCTTAGTTTTCTGAATGTTGAGCTTAAAGCAACTTTTTCACTCTCCTCTTTCACTTTCGTCAAGAGGCTCTTTAGTTCTTCTTCACTTTCTACCATAAGGGTCGTGTCATCTGCATATCTGAGGTTATTGATATTTCTCCCGGCAATCTTGATTCTAGCTTGTGCTTCTTCCAGCCCAGCGTTTCTCATGATGTACTCTGCATATAAGTTACATAAGCAGGGTGACAATATACAGCCTTGATGTACTCCTTTTCCTATTTGAAACCAGTCTGTTCCATGTCTAGTTCTAACTGTTGCTTCCTGACCTGCATATAGGTTTCTCAAGAGGCAGGTCAGGTGGTCTGGTATGCCCATCTCTTTCAGAATTTTCCACAGTTTATTGTGATCCACACAGTCAAGGCTTTAGTGTAGTCAATAAAGCAGAAATAAATGTTTTTCTGGAACCCTTTTGCTTTTTTGATGATCCAATGAATGTTGTCAATTTGATCTCTGTTTCCTCTGCCTTTTCTAAAACCAGCTTGAACATCTGGAAGTTCATGGTTCACGTATTGCTGAGGCCTGGCTTGGAGAATTTTGAGCATTACTCTTCTAGTGTGTGAGATGGGTATAATTGTGTGATAGTTTGAACATTCTTTGGCATTGCTTTTCTTAGGGATTGGAATGAAAATTGACCTTCTCCAGTCCTGTGGCCACTGCTGAGTTTTCCAAATTTGCTGACATTTGAGTGCAGCACTTTCACAGCATCATCTTTTAGGAGTTGAAATAGCTCAACTAGAATGCCATCACCTCCACTAGCTTTGTTCATAGTGATGCTTTCTAAGGCCCACTTGACTTCACATTCCAGGATGTCTGGCTCTAGGTGAGTGATCACACCATCATGATTATCTTGGTCATGAAGATCTTTTTTGTACAGTTCTTCTGTGTATTCTTGCCACCTCTTCTTAATATCTCTGCTTCTGTTAGGTCCATACCATTTCTGTCCTTTATTGAGCCCATCTTTGCATGAAATGTTCCCTTGGTATCTCTAATTTTCTTGAAGATATCTCTAGTCTCTCCCATTCTATTGTTTTCCTCTATTTCTTTGCATTGATCACTGAAGAAGGCTTTCTTATCTCTCCTTGCTATTCTTTGGAACTCTGCATTCAAATGGATATATCTTTCCTTTTCTCCTTTGCTTTTTACTTCTCTTCTTTTCATAGCTATTTGTAAGGCCTCCTCAGACAGCCATTTTGCTCTTTTGCATTTCTTTTTCTTGGGGATGGTCTTGATTCCTGTCTCCTGTACAATGTCACGAACCTCCGTCCATAGTTCATCAGGCACTCTGTTTATCAGATCTAGTCCCTTAAATCTATTTCTCACTTCTACTGTATAATCATTAGGGATTTGATTTAGGTCATACCTGAGTGGTTGAGTGGTTTTCCCTACTTTCTTCAATTTAAGTCTGAATTTGGTAATAAGGAGCTCATGATCTGAGCCATAGTCAGTTCCTGGTCTTGTTTTTGCTGAGTGTATAGAGCTTCTCCATCTTTGGCTGCAAAGAATATAATCGATCTGATTCCAGTATTGAGCATCTGGTGATGTCCATGTGTAGAGTCTTCTCTTGTGTTGTTGGAAGAGGGTGTTTGCTAAGATCAGTGCATTCTCTTGGCAGAGCTCTATTAGCCTTTGCCCTGCTTTATTCTGTACTCCAAGGCCAAATTTGCCTGTTACTCCAGGTGTTTCTTGACTTCCTACTTTTGCATTCCAGTCCCCTATAATGAAAAGGATTTTTTTGAGGGTATTAATCCTAGAAGGTCTTGTAGGTCTTCATAGAACTGTTTAACTACAGCTTCTTCAGTGTTACTGGTCAGGGCATAGACTTGGATTACTGTGATATTGAATGGTTTGCCTTGGAAACGAACAGAGATCATTCTGTCGTTTTTGAGATTGCATCCAAGTACTGCATTTCAGACTCTTTTGTTGACCATGATGGCTACTCCATTTCTTCTGAGGGATTCCTGCCCACAGTAGTAGATATAATGGTTCTCTGAGTTAAATTCACCCATTCCAGTCCATTTTAGTTTGCTGATTCCTAAAATGTCAATGTTCACTCTTGCCATCTCCTGTTTGACCACTTCCAATTTGCCTTGATTCATGGACCTAACATTCCAGGTTCCTATGCAATATTGCTCTTCACAGCATCGGACCTTGCTTCCATCATCAGTCACATCCACAACTGGGTGTTGTTTTTGCTTTGTCTTTGTCTCTTCATTCTTTCTGGAGTTATTTCTCCACTGATCTCCCATAGCATATTGGGAACCTACTGACCTGGGGAGTTCATCTTTCAGTGTCCTATCTTTTTGCCTTTTCCTACTGTTCATGGGGTTCTCAAGGCAGGAATACGGAAGTGGTTTGCCATTCCCTTCTCCAGTGGACCACATTTTGTCAGAACTCTCCACCGTGACCTGTCCATATTGGGTGGCCCTAGACAGCATGGCTCATAGCTTCATTGAGTTAGACAAGGCTGTGGTCCATGTGATCATATTGGTTAACTTTCTGTGATTGTGGTTTTCAGTCTGTCTGCCCTCTGATGGAGAAGGATAAGAGGCTTACAAAAGCTTCCTGATGGGATAGACTGACTGAGGGGGATAATGGGTCTTGTTCTGATGGGCGGGGCCATGCTCGGCAAATCTTTAATTTTTATTGAGGTGCTCAATAAAGATGTCAATGTAATTGACAATGTCAATAAATAAGTCAATGTAATTCACTGGTCTTGAAACAAAGAGTCCACCCCTCCCACATTTATTGGTCAACTGCAGAACCTAAAAGGGCACCATCCTTGTCAGGACGCTTCTAGCCTAGCTGGGGGAAGTTCAGGAAGTGAGGAATATACTTCAGCTCTGGGTGGGGTGTCGAAACTCAGTTTCAGTCCCTCTTGTGTGTTGTTGGTTGAGTCCAATCTATCCTCTGGGCCTTTGTTGTTCAGTCGCTAATTTGCATCTGACTCTTTGCGACCCCATGGACTGCAGCACACCAGGCTTCCCTGTCCTTCACTATCTTCTGGAGTTTGCTCAGACTCACGTCCATTGAGTCAGTGATGGCCATCTAATCATCTCATACTCTGTCACCCCTTTCTCCTCTTGCCCTCAATCTTTCCCAGCATCAAGGTCTTTTCCAGTGAGCTGGTTCTTTGCATCAGGTGGCCAAAGTATTGAAGCCTCAGCTTCGGTATCAGTCCTTCCAATGAATAGTCAGGTTGATTTCCTTTAGGGATTGACTGGTTTGATCTCCTTGCAGTCCAAGGGACTCTCAAGAGTCTTTTCCCACACCACAATTTGAAAACATCAATTCTTGGGCGCTCAGCCTTTGTTATGGTCCAGCTCTCACATCCGTACATGCCTACTGGAAAAACCATAGCTTTGACTATATGAACCTTTTGTTGGCAAAGTGGTGTCTCTGGGCCTTGGTTTCCCTTTGATAAAAGAACCTGGTTGGGCCAGGTGTCCCAGTGGCCCTATCCAGCTCCAACATCTTTAGAAAACTTAGGGGACTCTGGTAATCCCAGAGGCCTCATCCTGATGGGGAAGGTAGAGGGCATCCATTTTCTTCCCAAAGACTTCCAGACAAGAGAGTCTGGAGTGGCCTGGGTCTCAGGGACAGGAATCTGAATGGGAAGTAGAGGTCAGCCTTGGCCTTTGGGGTCATTCAGGACCAACTCCCCAGCTGCTCTCAGGAGGAGGGCCTCTGTGTGGGGGCAGGAGCAAGTCATCCACTGCACCTTGACGGCCCTGAGGCCATGACCTTCTTGCTCTACCTGGGGCGTGTTGCTGACCCCACGGCAAATTCATTTCAAAGGCCATTGTTGCTGGTCCTGTGGCAAGGGGCACCCCAGGGGAGGGACTGGGCCCTAGGGGACATGAATGGGCTGACCCTTAGAAGGAATTTCAGGGTTGGAATTTTAGGGTTAACGTCAAACTGCTCTGTAACAGCTCAGGAAGGGCAGGTCGTCCCAGTGGTGACCTATACTTTGTCCCTGGAATTGCTGAGGGACTCGAATGATCTGCCATTTATATGTTGAACCAGGTCACATGCAATGATGCTTGTATCTTCCCCAGCAATCTTTTTTTAAAATATTTATTTAATTGGAGGCTAATTACTTTACAATACTGTGGTAGTTTTTGCCATACATTGACATGAATCAGCCATGGGTGTACATGTGTCCCCCATCCTGAAGCCCCTCCCACCTTCCTCCCCATTCCACCCCTCTCGGTCATCTCAGTGCACCAGCCCTGAGCACCCTGTCTCATGCATCGAACCTGGACTGGCGATCTGTTTCACGTATGATAATATACATGTTTCAATGCTATTCTCTCAGATCATCCCACCCTCGCCTTCCAGCAGTCTTAAGGTTAAGTTTTTTTCCTATAACTCATGCTTGGGCTGTACTTCAACTTGTGTTAAGTTACATCTCATCTGCTACTGCTAAGTCGCTTCAGTCGTGTCCGACTCTGTGCGACCCCATAGATGGCAGCCCACCAGGCTCCCCCGTCTCTGGGATTCTCCAGGCAAGAACACCGGAGTGGGTTGCCATTTCCTTCTCCAATGCATGACAGTGAAAAGTGAAAGTGAAGTCACTCAGTCATGTCCAACTCTTGGCGACTCATGGACTGCAGCCTACCAGGCTCCTCCGTCCATGGGATTTTCCAGGCAAGAGTACTGGAGTGGGGTGCCGTTGCTTTCTCCAACATTTCGTCTAGGCTCTCTCAACTTTGATAGCTGGAAATGCCAAAGTGTAATATTGTAGTATAAATCTGTGTGTGACCTTTGTGACCCAATGGACTGTAGCCCAACAGGCTCCTCTGTCCATGGGATTCTCCAGGCAAGAATACTTGAGTAGGTTGCCATGCCCTCCTCCAGAGGATCTTCCCGATTCAGGGATTGAACCTGCATTGGCAGGGGGGTTCTTTACCACTAGTACCACCCATACAAATACGTCTATATGGGTGTATCTATGAAAGAATTATACACAGGCCCTCAGGGCATCTGGGAATATCTGGAGCCACACAGTTTTTAAAAAATATTTATTTGTATTTTTATTTTGCTGCACTGGGTCTTAGTGCTGCAGGATCTTCCATCCTAATTGTGGCATGTGGGATCTTTAGTTGCACCATGGAAACTCTTAGTGGCGGCATGCAGGATCTAGTTCCCTGACCAGGGATTGAACCTGGCCCCTTACAGTGGGGGCACAGAGTCTCAGTCACTGGACCACCAGGGAAGTCCCAGCCAGTTCTTTGAAGAAGCTCAGACTATCTTCAGCAAGGTTGCCCCTGCCTCCTATCACTTTTTTTTGTCTCTGAATAGCGAGCACAACAGTTCAGCAAGAAACCCAGAGTCTGCTGTCACTTACCCACACACATGATTCACCAACAAGCCCTGTTGATTCTCTTGCCCATGTGGCTCTGGGACCCCTCCCACCATCTCTTGCTCGGAGACATGACTGCCTCTTCTGGGCCACTGGCCTCTGCCTTCTGTTTTGGCTGCACCTCTGACTGCTCACCTCTGGTCTCTGTGGCCCAGCCATTCCAAGACCTCTTGGTTCCCTGAAAATGTCAGATTCCTTCCTATGTCTGCATTCCTTTGCTTGGAGCTGAGTATTTCTCTAACCAAACTGGATTATTTTTACTGATCCCTCTGGATTCAGAGCAGACATCCCTTCTCATTGCTATTGTCTACATTCCCCATGTTGTTATACGTGCTAAGTTGCTTCAGTCATGTTTAACTCTTTGTGACCCCGTGGACTGTAGCCTGCCAGTCTCCTCTGTCCATGGGATTTTCCCGGCAAGAATACTGGAATGGGTTGCCATGCCCTCCTCCAGGGGATCTTCCCGATCCAGGGACCAAACCCGCATCTCAGTGTCTCCTGCACTGGCAGGTGGGTTTTTTCCCTAACCACTAATGCCCCATAGTCTTCATTATAACTGGGTCCATGCCTGTATAGGAGTCTATCAGCAGGCATCGCTACAGCTCATCAGCACATATTATTGGGTATAAAACATGTTTCCTCTGTTCCCCCAATATACATAAGCTGCACAGAGTTTCCTTGATCTTTGGGAGGCAGGGTAGAGTCATAATTAAGACTGTCTCTAGGTTTGGATCCTCGCTCTACTGCTATACAAAAGTTGTCAAACGGTCTTAATTTTATCATCTATAGGATGGGCATAAAAATATTAGCGCTCTCATAGGCTTATGAGAATTAAATGAGAAAACACATAAGTATTTAGAATAGTGTCTGGCATAGATAAAGTGCCCACATATCATAACCTATTGTTTTCCTTCTTATTGTGTTTTTGAATATGATCCTGACAGATCTACTCCTAGAAGTAAGATTACTGAATCAAAGATGAGAAGGTTTTTATGGCTCTTAAAATGTTTTGACAAATTGCTTTTGAAAAGACTGTGGCACTTTCATTCCCATCAGCAATGTCCAAGCAACAGCTGGTTGCTTTCTCCTGTCTTTCTGCTTAGTATATACTATTGTTCAAAGAGAAGATCTTTGGAGATGAAAACCATGATGGACTCCATCTCTGGGCTTGGGACTCTCCACCTACCCCCTCCCATTTAGCTCAATCCTCCACTCCCAGACTAGAAGGCTCTCTCTTGCCTTGAGTGTGCCCTGTGCTGCTTGGCACTGCGTTTTTTTGTAATTGTGTGGTGTTACAATGATTTACTGAGATATTAACTTATCTGTTGCTCTTATTGTGATCGTTGTCATTCCCTTTCCATTTCAAGATGGCAGCCAAGCTTGTTCCCTACCACTCCTGGGTTTTGTATTGCAAGGTACTGCGGGACCTGAAGGCAGGGTGGGGGTGGGCGGGGCAGGGGCAAAGAGGTGATGGGGAGCTCTAACCCGACCACTGGGGCTGCTGGTCAGGATCTAGGCTCCAGTCTCTGTGGAGTCACGGAGAGCTGCCTCAGGGACCTGGGAAGGCAGGGGCTTTATTTTAGTTTCTTATTGGATTCTATATACCTGGCGCAGTGGTAAGTGTTTAAAAGCACTTCTCGAACGAATGAATGAATGGATCTATGTTGAGGGCAAGGTCTTTGTGGATGGCTGTGAGTTGGAAGCCAGGATTCTCATCAAGCGCCCTGGGTTCCAGGTGGGCCTGCTTTGGAGGGAGTAGAGGAAATGAACTCCAGACTAGGGGTCAGAGGAGACACCCAAACCTGGGAGTCCTTGCGGTCATGGAAAGAGGAGAGGAGGGGATGGTGGGACCTGGGCCTGATCCAGCCCTTGACAGGCTTGCCCTCTGGCATTCTAGGCCATGCTGGAGCCACCTGCAGTCATGATCCTCGTATTCCAGCCTTGAATCTTCTTACAGGTGGTAGCAGCGTGACTAGAGAAGGCAAAGGTCCCAGGGGCATCAATCAGGACCAGTAACTGTGGTGGACATGACTACTGCCCCCACAAGCTTGGTTGTGTAACAAGTGGCCCCAACACCTCTTTATACCCATGTTAATTTGACTCTACGCCCCTCATCCTGCAGGCTGGTGAGGACTTCTGACCAGATTTGGGCTCCTTTTCCTGGTCCGTGGTGGGTACAGGTGCCAGGGGTCTCAGCCTGAGCAAAGTCTCCTGCAGCCTGTACTGCTGCCCACACTTGGGGGTCCCCGTGCCTCAAGCAGCCCCAGCCAGTCCTTGGGTGATCTTCTTCGTCACTTCCCCCAGAGGTCATCTGGGCGACCTTGGGGTTGCCTTCAGAACCTGCAGACCTTTGTCTTCCTGCCCACTTCCCCTCCCAGACTCTCTGCCCGTCCTGTTTTCCCCTCTTCAGAGACTCAGCTCTCTGTTCTCACTTCCAGATCATCTAGCAGCATCCACTCATGAGCTTGGCTCTGGTGAGATGTTCTGCAAGCAACTTCTGCTGTAGGCCCTGGGTACATGAAAAGTGCAGCAAGAACAAAATGCAGATTAAGATTTCAGTTTCAAATTATCTCGTCATCCTAGCATCAGCCATTCTGGACTTATGTAGGACTTTCCTACATTTGTGCCACCTGATGGAAAATTCAGCACCCTCTTTCCCCCTAATCTCCTGACTTTACAGAAAAAGTTTGTGTATTTTTTGGTTTGTTTTGATGAGCAGAAGACCTGAGAGAGTCTGAAGCACTGTTCACAGAGATTGAATTCAGCTTGTGCTGCCCAGAACTGTCTAGGAGGCTGTGGGTTGGTTAAAAGGTTTGTAATTAAGTTAATATTGCATTGTCATTTCAGGTTCCCAAACTGGGAGATCTTTAACCCCTCTCCCCCCCAAACCCCACCCCCTCAAATCCACCACTAAATTATAGTCAACACAGCACTGATTTAAAAGAACACCATGAAATCATTCATCAGGCATCAGGCCCAACAAATCTGAGTTGTTTATTTCTAAGTCATTTAATAGCAAATTACATGCTGCATAATGTAAAAAAATGTGGCAAGTCTCCATTAAGAATAAATCCAAGTGTCTGCAAGGCCCGTTACAGAAACACAGGTTTGGCATTCCCCCACTTTCAGTGACTGTGGGCTGAGGCTTTGGGCAAGTGAGAGACCCGGAAAGAGAACCACTGTTTGTGAAACAACCCTGTTACCTTTAATAACCATTTTCTCCTCTTAAGTGCAGCAAAGTATGGAAATATTGCCGCGTGCTTTGGTGCGATTTTCCTACTGTGATTTTTTTTTTCTTGTTAAAAGCCCCAAGAGATTGTATTTCTCTACCTACTTATTTGCCACTGTCAAAAGAGAACAAAATTCAGGAAGAAAACTCAACTGTCAATCCCCAACAAGTATGCAATTATTTCAGGCTGGTGTTTTAAGCAAAAATGATTTTCATGGCAGAAACTTGCTTCTGTTTTCTGAACAGGGGATTTGAGGGTGGGAGGTATGATTTTGCTTTGAGCTGTTTCACTTTCTCTGGGCATTTCCCAGCAACACCTAACACACAAAGCTGTATTTCCACCCACAGGGCCCCGACATTAGGCTGAATGAAATGTCAGTTTTGGTGCCCTTTTGGACATCCCTTGGTGAGGGGGGGAAAAAACCTCAAGTAATTCCTCTTCCTCCTGTACAAAGCCCATCATTCCGGGATGTTACACTGGGTGCTGGGCAGCAAATGACAGAAGGGTTTGGAAGGGAGGAGAAAATAGATGATCCTGTCCCCACCATAATATAAGGAAGATATATAAATGGGAGTAAGTGGTAATGTTCTTGAAAGATAAACAATTGACTGCCTGTCACCAATAATTGATGACTGAGATCCTGAAGAATGTGACCATGATAAAACAAATACGTATAGAAGTGTACACACGCCCTACTCTCCTGACATATCATTGCCTTCCTCTTTGCAGGAATCTTTGCAGGATCAAATTAGAAGCACTATTTGCTGAAAGGCAATATTCTCCTCTCCAGGCTTTTGAAAGCAGAGTGCCTTTTCTCCTGGGGAGCCTTCGTTTGACTTTCATCTTGATATTGAATTTAAGCCTCATATTTTATCAGCCCCTGGCCCACCTGGTGATAACTACTGTCTCATACAGTGGAAGTTTCATTCACCAGAAGGGCTAGGGGCAGACTCGTCTGATTACTTGAACTTCAGTACTAATTAACTAAAATCTTTCTCTGATATGAACGGTCTTTGTTGGGGTTCTTCCAAAAGCACATTTGCTGGCTTTGCTGGCTGGCTCTGAGTTAAGGATACCATCGAGAAGAGAATTGAATTCCTGGGGGAAGAGGGCTTCCTGCGGTTCTGCATGGCTTAGAGGGCATGCGAAGAGCAGCAGGTGGGAGCTGACATCAATTCCCTGGGGGGCAGTCAAACTTCCCACCCCAGAGAGCTCTCTGAGAATGACATGTTGGGCTGCCTTTGGAGGTAGACGATGAGTCCCAATTATTGGGGGAAAGTGTTGGTGGAGCTGGCTGACCCCTTGGAAGGGCTATTAAGAGCTCACCAATGGCATCACTGAATCGCACAACCTTTGAATCTGATGCTACCAAGACCCATCCATATCCCATCATCCTTTACTGTACTAGAGCAAGACGAACCGACTTCCCACAGTCAGCTCCTGAGGGCATTTTTTTGCAGCACTGAAATCATTTTGCTTGCCCATTATGCTTTCGCTGGAAATGCTGGGGAATTCTTGCCCCCTGCCTTTGTGGCCCTCAACCAGTGGCTGGTGGCTTTACGTATCCTGGCCTCTCACTCTTCTTTATTTTTGGTTACGCTCGGTCTTCATGGTGGGGAGGGCTTTCTCTAGTTGCAGGGAGTGGCAGCTGCTCTTCACTGCGGTGCACAGGCTTCTTATTGCGGTGGCTTCTCTTGGCGGCGAGCACAGACTCTAGAGTGCACGGGCTTCAGGACTGTGGCCCATGGACTTCTGGGATCTTCTCAGACCAGGGGCTGAACCTGTGTCCTCTGCCTTGGCAGGTGAATTTTACCCACTGGACCACCAGGGAAGTCCACCCTCACCCTTCTAACTCTGGGGTTTGTGTCTAACACTGGCTCCCAGAATTTCCCCAGGGGAATGAAGTCTCAGTCACCTACAGCGGTAGCCGGCTTGAGAAAGCACCACTGATGGGTGAGGGTTAGCGTTAGGGATTAGCCTTCCTCTTGACCTCACGTCCCTCCTCTTCTACTCATCTGTCCTCTACTCCCCAGCACGCACTCCCCATCCTTATCACAGGGCCTGCTTCTGGGGGAGCCCCAAATGAAAGATAATGATCATTTCCAGACAACAAGAGGACTCATGGCCTGACAGTGGGGTATCTTCAAACTGGCTCAGGTGAACATGGTTTAGAACAAGCAGACGCTGGATTGAGAGGGGTTTTCTCAGCCCTGATGAGAAGCAGTTCTCTGCTATCTTCTGCCTGCTGTCCCCACACCTTCAGAGCCCCCCGCCCCCCACTGCTCTGCTGCCCACTGCCACCCCACCTGTGTCACTGGAGACCCTGGTTGGCTTTGTTTTCTGCGGACTGTGTCCCCTGTGTGCCTTCTCTGCTTCAGGACTGAGGGCCCCGCCCTTGGCATCACAGTCCTTCCAGGTGTGGGCTCACCTCCTGCTCCTGAACATTCCTGAGAACAGCTCCCCGACCTCTCAGGGTTTCTCTTGTGTATTCCTGAGACAGCGGTCACTCTGGCCGTCTGCGATACCGAGGTCACTGCAAGGCCTCAGAGGCACCATTCTGAATGCAGACTTTTATTATTATTATTATTATTTTTTTGCTGTATTTTAAGGATAGAAGCAACAGGAAAATGGGTTAAACACATCCTGGCCTCAACCGGGGTATGAATGCATTTAGATCCCTTCCTCCCTCTCTCTCTCCCTCTCACTCTCTCTCTCTTTTCTTCTTCATTTAGATTTCATTGTGTTTGCTTCCTTACCTTAAAAGCCTAGAATCATGGTTAACTGAAGCTCCCCACTATTGAGCACGTATCAGTTACCAAGTTCTAGCTTTGAGAATGTTTCTGTGTTTCTGAATATCACAGGGAATGCTTGTCTCTGGGTATTTTCATAGCATGAACAGCCCTGAGTCAGCTTCTTGTTCAAGCCTGGGGGAGAAATATTAACACTTACATAGTATATCAACTGTGAATACCATGCTAAGTTGCAGTTAGCTCTCTGGGCCTCATCCCTAAAATGTTTGGGTGACACATTTCTGGCTGCTTTTGCCTTCTCTCCATACCTTGCTTCTTAGCCAGAGTAGGCCCTCCTCCACTTCTGGCACATCAGCATGGGAGGACCTAGACTGTTGTCTCATCATGGTTTATGGCCCTTTCAGTTCAGTTCAGTTCAGTCGCTCAGTCATGTCCAACTCTTTGCAACCCCATGAATTGCAGCACGCCAGGCCTCCCTGTCCATCACCAACTCCCAGAGTTCACTCAAACTCACGTCCATCGAGTTAGTGATGCCATCCAACCATCTCATCCTCTGTCGTCCCCTTTACCTCCTGCCCCCAATCCCTCCCAGCATCAGAGTCTTTTCCAATGAGTCAACTCTTCACATGAAGTGGCCAAAGTACTGGAGTTTCAGCTTTAGCATCATTCCTTCCAAAAGAACACCCAGGGCTGATCTCCTTTAGGATGGACTGGTTGGATCTCCTTGCAGTCCAAGGGACTCTCAAGAGTCTTCTCCAACACCACAGTTCTAAAGCATCAATTCTTCGGCGCTCAGCTTTCTTCACAGTCCAACTCTCACATCCATCCATGACCACTGGAAAAACCATAGCCTTGACTAGATGGACCTTTGTTGGCAAAGTAATGTCTCTGCTTTTGAATATGCTATCTAGGTTGGTCATAACTTTCCTTCCAAGGAGTAAACATCTTTTAATTTCATGGCTGCAGTCACCATCTGCAGTGATTTTGGAGCCCCCCAAGATAAAGTCTGACACTGTTTTCACTGTTTCCCCATCTATTTCCCATGAAGTGATGGGACTAGATGCCATAATCTTCGTTTTCTGAATGTTGAGCTTTAAGCCAACTTTTTCACTCTCTTCTTTCGCTTTCATCAAGAGGCTTTTTAGTTCCTCTTCACTTTCTGCCATAAGGGTGGTATCATCTGCATATCTGAGGTTATTGATATTTCTCCAGGCAATCTTGATTCCAGCTTGTGCTTCTTCCAGCCCAGCGTTTCGTAAATGTTCCACCTCATTCTAGTTTGAAGGATTTTCCCTGCTAACTAGTTAGTCTCATTGATAGTGTTTGCTTTGCCTGTGCCAGAGTCTTATCCGAGGCCTGGACCTCAGCATATCAGTGCAGCTGTAATAAGCAAGGACCTCCCCATTTCTGTTAGTGGGGATGGGGTTTATCTTTGCTCCCCCTCATCTGCTAGAAGGTGCCCAGTAGGCTGATTATTTTAAACTTGTGGAAACAGCATAGCATTAAAATGAACACTAAAATACGTTAAAAAAATTATGTTAATCTTCTCCTTTTCCAAAGCAACACTTTTCACTTTTGCGTGTTGTGGTGTCGGGCTGACCCCCATCCAACACTGACTTTTTCTCTTTACATTGTGCAGAAATGTTTCTCCACGTTTCTGTAGAGACTTCACAGTGATTCTTCTAATGACTGCAAAATCAGTGTGCTGGTTTCCTGAACTTCTCCTCTGCTCTTGGTAATTGAGGGGGTTTCCAGTCTTGGGCTCCTGCAACTAATATCTTCATAATGAAAACCTTTTGTTTTCATTTACTTATCTCCTTTAGCATGTAGTCCACAAAAGGAATTATTGGGCCAAAAGGTAGAGATGTGCCTCTGGCTTTTGATAAATCTTTCGACATCACTTTCCAAAAAGGGAATCAATGTTCTCTGCCATCCCTGGGGCTCCATGCAGCCTGTTAGAGCCACGTGTGCAGCAAACAGTCTATAAGGATTCCTAGCTCTCTCTCTGTCTTCTGTTCAGAGCCTCAAAAATTCCCCGTGTTCTCTTGAGGAAGAATTGGAAATGACATCTTTAACCAAAAATAAAAGAAAGACAACAACAAAAAAAACACGCTTTACACAAAAAAAGACAAAAAAACCTGAATGCTGGCATCACAGGCTACCTAATGAAGACCGTACATGCCCCGCCCCCTGAGGGCTAACAGTGATGGTCAAAATGCACCCTTGGATATTAGGCAATGGCTTGCTATCTCATTTACATTATTGTATTAAGTCTTCTAGCATCTAGCCAAGGTTGGTATTTATTATCTCCACTTAAAGATGAACAAACCAAGGCTCTGAGAGATGAAGTAACTTACTTCAGGTGAAAGGACTAGTGTCAGAGCCAGGACTGAGTTTTTGTCTACCTTGTTTTATAGGAACAAAAATTGTGATGCCAGGGTACTTAAATGTGTATTTGAAGGCAGCATCATGAAGGTCATTGTCAGCTTCAGTGCATCTTTGAGAAAAGGACTGTGGTTGTGGGGGTGGGGGTTAGCCTGAACTCGATTCAGTCTAGACCTGTAAGCCCAGGTGAAAAAGACTCCTGGGCACACTGATACAGGGTATGGCTGATAAGAGAAACCCAAGATCAGCTAATAATCTGCAAGCGCTGTAATCTAAGTGAGCCTCTAATTGGAGAAGTAGAAACAGGGGAGTCATGGAAGTCTTCCTGGAGGAGGTGTTGTTTGGGCTGCAATTCAAAGGATAACAGAATCTAGAAGAAGTATATAGTGGGAGAGGTGGGGAGACCATTCTGGCAGGGGAGTGCTGGCTGCAAAGGGCCTGTGGCTGGAGAGAATTAAGCATTTTTGAGAAACTGAAAGAAGTCTCATGTGGCAGGAGTGCAGAGCTGGCAGTCTCATGTCTGCTTACCTTATACCAGCTTCCACGGGCAGGAGCAGAGGCCACAGGTGTGCTCTGCCTCTGAGAGGGGCTCTGGGTGGTGACGGGACCGCAGGCTAAGGGGAGATCCTTAGGGAGCATGGCAGACATGGTCCACTGGTTTCCCCAAGCTTCTTTCTGCCTCATTCCAGTTCAGGAGGTTGAGAAGCTGTACAGCACATTCTCCAGACTCCTGACAGCTCTAATTCTGGATGTGAAGCGGGTTCTGTCAATTTTAGATGCAGGTGTACAAGATGTGGACAGGGGAACAGTGGCAGAAGCCTTCTTCCTGCACTTTTAGGCTGTTTTCTGATACTAAACAAGGCCATGGAAGTGTGAGGATTTCTGCAGCCATACTGCAAAGCCCATTCCATAGCCTCGTGGTCGTGGAGAGAGTTGTGATGGTAACAGAGGTAGCAGTGGTGGCCTCAGAGAGCAAAGGTCCACTGGTGGTCAGTTCTGCTCGTCTGGGAGTCATTCCTAGAGGCCAGTCTAGGAAGGCTGATCTAGCCCTTCCCGTACATGTATTTAATTCCTGGTCTTGAATCCTTTCCTGTTAAAATGCTCTAGGGATGCTACTGATGCTTCCCCCCACCATCACCTAGGTTCGCCTGCAGTTGTGACAGTTCCCAGTTGCCCTCCTGAGTGCCCGCGCATCAAAGTGTTCTCTGATCGCGGGCTTTTTCCACCACCTGCAATTCACTCTGCTAAAGGCAGGGACAATCCAGGGGGTGAAGGTGAGAATGTCCACGGATTTCTTTCAGCCACTGGGGGATGGGATGCTGTGAGTGTCCAGCTTTCTGTCCTGTGGGAAAATTCCAGGACATGGTCCAAGTGATTTCTCAGGGTATCTTCGGTGAGACTGAGCCTCAGTTGCCCACAGCAATAACCCACTCATGAATGATTTTCTTTCTCTATCCTTTCATGCTTTCCCCACTTCCTTACTTGCATTTCCTGGGATCACCTTCTGAATAAACCACCTGTACCAAACTGTGGTGTTGGAGAAGACTCTTGAGAGACCCTTGGACTGCAAGGAGATCCAACCAGTCCATCCTAATGGAAATCAGTCCTGAATATTCATCAGAAGGACTGATGCTGAAGTTGAAGCTCCAATACTTTGGCTACCTGATGTGAAGAACTGACTCATTGGAAAAGACCCTGATGCTGGGAAAGATTGAAGGCAGTAGGAGAAGGCGATAACCGAGGATGAGATGGCTGGATGGCATCACTGACTCAATGGACCTGAGTTTGAGTAAACTCCAGGAGTTGGTGATAGACAAGGAGGCCTGGTGTGCTAGTCCATGGGGTCGAAAAGAGTCAGACATGACTGAACGACTGAACTGAACTGAACTGATCTGAACCTCAACCCTTGCCCCAGGGTCTCCTTTGGGGGAGCTCAAGGAAAGACAATAAACACCTTAGAAGTTTCTGTTTGTGTGTGTGTTCCAAATCTGGCTAGGACAGAGAGGTACAAAAGACTGGTTTACAGATAAAAGTATGGCTTTTTTTTAACTAAGTCAAACATACTCCAGGCAATCACTTCACTGTGCTTTGAATTCATATCCCGAGGCTTTTAGCCTTTTAGTCACAAGAGTGATTTCCCAACACATTAAAATTAATTACTAAAGTTGCATCTTTGTCAGTCCATCCATCCATCCATCCATCTTTCCAGCCAGCAATCATTTATCAGACCTCTGCTTGCCTCCAGTGTTGTGCTGGAGGCTGAGGATAGAGAAACTAATTAGGCTTCCTGCCTGCAAATTACTTACTGTGATCATCCTATGGGCAAATGTAGTTCTGCCATATTGAGTGCCACTCTGATTTCTGCACAAAATGCATTTAGCATGACCATATAAACTCAGTACTAATGCCAACTAGTGGTCTTATCATGTAAACATACTAATCAGAACATTTTCATCTCTCCTGAAGTGTCTCCAACATTCAGACTGTGTCTGTATTTTATTAAAATGCCCTGTTTTAAGACACTGCTTCCAAGGAACTAAATTTAGTTTGAGAAACTGCTCTCAATTTTGGAGTCATTAAATGTAGCCTTTGTGTGTATGTGCATATGACAGAGAAAAATTACAGCCAGCAGTGTCTATATTGAAAATCCTGCATTAGATTGTCATCAGTTGCTAATAATACATCATAATTATTCTTATAGGGTTAAGCTTTTCTCTTTCTTCCTCCACCTGCCTTGCAGAGATAACCTCTAAGGATGTCCTGGAAGACAGTGGGGCTGAAATTCTAAAGCTTTCATGACAGCTGAGCTCTCCATGCAATTCATTATGTTAGAAAGATGGGGAGGAGGGAGTTGTCTGCAAAGATAATGACTATGCAATTTCCAGTCCATTCTCCTTGCAGCCGGATCTTGGAAGCAGCCCATGGACCAGTTTCATCAAGCAGACCTTGCTCATCTCTCATCCTTCTATACTGGGAAAGAGATTGTGTCTGGCTCAAGCTAGAGTAGGCTGAAACCCTGGGTGGATGGGCCAGTTTGGGGGGTATAAGGAAATAGAGTGGGGTTCATTCCCAAAGAGCTTGATTCTAGGGATCTTAGGTGCAGTTCTGGCTGACATCAGTGTCAAAAGGGCTCCCTCCAGAGGGTGGGCAGGGAACAGGAGATTGACTCCCAACCCAGGCCACAGTTCTGTGCTTTGTCTGTATCCCCAGCTTTGACCCCAGAGCCAGGCAAAGCAGGAGCTCAATAAATGTTTGTTGTCTCACTGGGAAAGCACTGGTATAGGATTACATGCAGCAAGGAAATCAGCCAAGCATGGTTCCCGTGGGAAATAAAGTCGCGTTCTTCTTCAGTACCTGCCTATGGAATGAGATTCTCTGTAGGAGAATCCTAGCAGCGTCCATGTTGGACTATCTCTGGAGAGGAAGATCTGTGTTTGTGGCAGGCATCCCCAGCATTTCCCGGAAAGGTCAGAAAACTTCCAGGGACGGGGGATGCTACTGTTGCTGCATCTTGCAAAATAGATTAAACCCAGCAAAATCCAGTGTGGCCCCCAACAGAAGCCAAGCCAAGCCTTAAACACAAAGGTGGTGGTTTCCTCTAACTAGAAGGTGGCAGGAATCACACTTGCGGTGTCTGCTGGGCAGGTTTTCATTCACACTTTCAAGGCTGTTTCATTTTCCTTCCCAGCCCTCCTTCCTTTGTTCTCTTTCTATTTGTCACTAGTGTGCCCTCGGCAGGTTCTCAAGGTTACGGTCACTGTAGAAAGACTGACTTTGCCTGATTATAGTAAGGAAAAGGGAACACTGAAAAATTAGAGAGTAGCATAATAGCAAAAATTAGAAGACATTAAATTATTATAAGTATTTGACATCATCTTTGTGCTCCTCTCCCTCAAAAAAAAAAAAAAATCCTTTATTTGCTCTGTTGGCCAGTGGCAGAGATAGTTAGCTGGCCCGCTAAATCAAGTCTCTACTTTCTTCTACAATAAGAAGAAAAGCAATTTTAATTGAGCACAAAGCTGCTTGAAATAAAACTAGACTTTTCTGGCCTTCCTTACAGCTAAGTGTGGCCATGTGACTAAATTCTAGTCATTTAGATCCAAGCAGAAGTGGTGTTCCTTTATTGGAAATGTATTTAGCATGCATTTTCTTCAGTCAGTGGCTTTCTTAACAGTGTTTTTCAAAAGGGCAGCAGTATTTAATTTTGATAAAATGGAAGAGATGAATATCCTTTTTAATGGCTTACAGTTTTTGTGTGCTCTTTAATAACTTTCTCCACCTCAGATTTGTGAAGCTGTTCTCAAATGATTTCTTCTAGAAGTTTTACAATGCTAGCTTTTATGTTAGAGTCTGTGACCCATCTTAAACTGATTTTTGCATATGGGATAAGGTAGGGGTGGAGGTTCATTTTTTTTTTTTTCCACCAGGTGGATGGCTAGTTGAACCAGCATAATAATTTGTTGAAAAGACACCCCCGTCCATACACACATAAGGAACTGTCTTAGGGTTTTGGCAAAAGTAAGTTGTTAGTATATATTTGGGTCTGGTTCTGAATTTCGATTTTGTTCCATTCATATTTTTGTCTTTATGCAAATCCCACACTATCTTGATTGTTGTGGCTTTATCTGAAGCAAGGACTGTGAGTTTTCCAAAAATTTTTTCCAAAATTGCGTTGACTAGTTAAATCCTTCGTATTTATTTCTGTATAAATTTTAGAGTCAGTTTTTCAATTTCTACAGAAATGGAATTTTTTAGTGGGATTCTTTTGAGCCTGTTAAGAATTGATATCTTAATAATACCAAATGTTTATAACCCATGAACACGGTATGTCATTCCATTTTTTCGGTCTTTTTAAACTTCTCTCAGCAATGTTTGTAATTTTCAGTGAAGGAGTTTTGCATGTCTTTTGTTAAATTTGCCTCTAAGTATTTTTTAAATGCTATTGCAGATGTTATTCTTTTAAAATTTTCATTTTAAACATTATATGCTGCCAGTGTATAGAAATTAAACTAATTTTTTGTTTATTTTCCTTGTATCCTACGCTGTTGCTAAATCTACTAGTGTTCATATATTTTCTATTTCATTGATTTTACTCTTTATTATTTTCTTCCTTCTACTAATTTTGTATTCTTCATTCTAATATATAGCTTCTTATAGTGGAGATGTAGATTAGTGATTTAAATCTTTGTTTTCTAATATAAGCATTTAAGGATGTAAATTTCCCTCTCAGTACTCTGCCACATCCCATAAATTTGATAAGTTGTGTTTTCTTTATCATTCAGTTGGCAGGTGAGAATTCTATGAATGAACTATCCATTCCATTATCATTCAGTTGGAAATATTTTCTAATTTCTCCTGTGAATTCTTCATAATCCGTGTATTGCTTAGAAGAGTGCTGCTTAATTTCCAGATACTTAGAGGTTTTCTAGATTTTTAAGTTATTGACTTCTAATTTAACTACCTTTTGTCACAAAACCATATTCTGAATTATTTTCAAAATTTAAAAAATTTTGAGACTTGTATCACAGTTTAGTATATTTCATAAATGTCAGTTAGGTCAAGCTGGTTGATGGTGTTATTCAGATTTTCTATATTTCTACTTATACTTTGTCTATTTCTATGAATTCCTGAGAAGGTAATGCTGAAATATACTTTTGGGGTTATGGATTTGTCTGTATCTCCCTTTTCTGATTTCTGCCATGTGCATTTTGAAATTATGTTGCATATTCATTGAAGATAGTTTTGCATTTTTATTGAATTGACCCTTTTATCATTATGAATTTTAAATTTATCTCTGGTAATTTTTAAAATCATAAAGTCTACTTTGCCTAGTAACACGATAGCCACCTAAGCTTCTTATGATTAGTCTTTGGCCTATTTTTCTCCGTCCTTTTACATTTGGTGTGTGCGTCACTCAGTGGTGCCTGACTTTTGCGACCCCATTGACTGTAGCCTGCCAGGCTCTTCGGTCCATGGGATTCTCCAGGCAAGGATACTGGAGTGGGTTGCCATTTCCTGCTCCAGGGGATCTTCTTGACCCAGGAATCGAACCTGGGTCTCCTGCATTGCAGGCCGACTTTTTACCAACTGACTATGAGGAACGGCCAAAAGATTTAATCTTTGTAGTTAAAAGTGTGTTTCTCCTGAGTAGGCAGCAGATAGTTTGGTCTTGCTTTTGTATCTAGTCTAACAATCTCTAGTTTTTAATAGGAGTGTTTAATCCATTTAATGTGATATAAATTATTGATATGGTTGTGCTTATCTTTCTGTAGGGCTTCCGTTGGGGCTTAGCAGTAAAGAATCTGCCTGCCAGTGCGGGAGACGCAGGTTCATTTCCTGAGTCAGGAAGATGCCCTGGTGAAAGAAATGGCAATGGACTCCAGTATTCTTCCCTGAGAAATCCCACGGACAGAGGAGGCTGGAGGACTACAGTCCATGGGTCACAGAGACTGGGACACGACTGACGGATGACTGACAACAGCAGCGAATCTTTCTGTTATTTGTTTTCTATTTGGTTCACCTGTTCTTTATTTCTTTTCTCCCTGTTTTTTTTTTTTTTTTGTTGTTTTGTTTCTTTTGGATTAGCTTGTACTTATTTCATTTTTTAAAAAATATTTTTATTCATTCATTTGTTTGGCTGCACTGGGTCTTAGGTGCAGTGTTGAGGATCTTTACCTATAACATGTGAACTCTTAGCTGTGGCATGTGGGATCTAGTTCTCTGATCCGGGATTGAACCCAGGCCCCTTGTATTGGGAGCATGGCATCTTAGTCACTGGACCACCAGGGAAGTCCCTATTATTTTATATCTCCTGTTGGGTTGTCAGCTGTCTCTCTTTATACTTTTGCAATGGTTTCTCTAGGGATTAAATATACATTCTTAGTTTATCATCAGTTTGGTTGCTCAGTCGTGTCCGATTCTTTGCGACCCCATGGACTGCAGCGTGCCAGGCTTCCCTTTTTCCATCACCAACTCCCAGAGCCTGCTCAAACTCATGTCCATCCTGTTGGTGATGCCATCCAACCATCTTACCCTCTGTCTCCCCCTTCTCCTCCTGCCTTCAATCTTTCCCAGCATCAGGGTCTTTTCCAGTGAGTCAACTCTTCGCATCAGGTGGCCAAAGTATTGGTGTTTCAGCTTCAGCATCAGTCCTTCCAATGAATATTCAGGATTGATCTCCTTTAGGATAGACTGGTTGGATCTCCTTGCAGTTCAAGGGACTCTCAAGAGTCTTCTCCAACACCACAGTTCAAAAGCATCAATTCTTCGGTGCTCAGCTTGCTTTATAGTCCAACTCTCACATCCGTAACATGACTACTGGAAAAACCATAGCTTTGACTAGATGGACCTTTGTTGACAAAGTAATGTCTCTGCTTTTTAATATGCTGTCTAGGTTGGTCAAAACTTTTCTTCCAAAGAGCAAGCATCTTTTAGTTTCATGGCTACAGTCACCATCTGCAGTGATTTTGGAGCCCAAGAAAATAAAGTTAGTCACTGTTTCCATTGTTTCTCCATCTATATGCCATGAAGTATTGGGATCGGATGCCATGATCTTAGCTTTCTGAATGTTGAACTTAAAGCAACTTTTTCACTCTCCTCTTTCACTTTCATCAAGAGGCTCCTTAGTTCTTCGGTTTCTACCATAAGGGTGGTGTCATCTGCATATCTGAGGTTATTGATATTTCTCCCGGCAATTTTGATTCCAGCTTGTGCTTCATCCAGCCCAGCATTTCACATGATGTACTGTGCATATAAGTTAAATAAGCAGGGTGACGATATACAGACTTGATGTACTCCTTTTCCTATTTGGAACCAGTCTGTTGTTCCATGTCTAGTTCTAACTGTTGCTTCCTGACCTGCATACAGATTTCCAAGGAGGCAGTTAAGGTGGTCTGGTATTCCTGTCTCTTGAAGAATTTTCCGCAGTTTGTTGTGATCCATACAGTCAAAGGCTTTGGCATAGTCGATAAAGCAGAAATAGATGTTTTCTGGAACTCTCTTGCTTCTTCGATGATCCAGTGGATGTTAGCAATTTGATCTCTGGTTCCTCTGCCTTTTCTAAAACCAGCTTGAACATCTGAAAGTTCATGGTTCACATACTGTTGAAGCTTGGCTTGGAGAATTTTGAGCATTACTTTGCTAGCATGTGAAATGAGTGCAATTGTGCAGTGGTTTGAGCATTCTTTGGCATTGCTTTTCTTAGGGATTGGAACGAAAACTGACCTTTTCCAGTCCTGTGGCCACTGCTGAGTTTTCCAGATTTGCTGGCATTTTGAGTGCAGCACTTTCACAGCATCATCTTTCAGGATTTGAAATAGCTCAACTGGAATTCCATCACTTCCACTAGCTTTGTTCATAGTGATGCTTTCTAAGGCCCACTTGACTTCACATTCCAAGGTGTCTGGCTCTAGGTGAGTGATCACACCATCGTGGTCATCTGGGTCATGAAGATCTTTTTTGTATAGTTCTCCTGTGTATTCTTGCCACCTCTTCTTAATATCTTCTGTTTCTGTTAGGTCCATACTGTTTCTGTCCTTTATTGAGCCCATCTTTACATGAAATGTTCCCTTGGTATCTCTAATTTTCTTGAAGAGACCTCTAGTCTTTTCCATTCCTCTATTTGGAACCAGTTTTCCTCTATTTCTTTGCATTGATCTATTCTTTGGAACTCTGCATTCAAATGGGTATATCTTTCCTTTTCTCCTTTGCCTTTCAATTCTCTTCTTTTCATAGCTATTTGTAAGGCCTGTCAGACAAGCATTTTACCTTTTTGCATTTGTTTTTCTTGGGAATGGTCTTGATCCCTGCTTCCTGTACAATGTCAGGAACCTCCATCCATAGTTCTTCAGGCACTCAGTCAGATCTAATCCTTTGACTCTATTTGTCACTTCCACTGTATAATCATAAAGGATTTGATTTAGGTCATACCTGAATGGTCCAGTGGTCTTCCCTACTTTCTTCAATTTAAGTCTGAGCTTGGCAATAAGGAGTTCACGATCTGAGCCACAGTCAGCTCCCCAGTCTTGTTTTTGCTGACTGTATAATTTATCACAGTCCACCTCAAATTCATGAATAATATAAGAACCTTTACTCCTTTCCCATCCTATGTGCTGTTGTCATATTTCACTTTTACATACACTTTAAATCCTACAATGTATTGTTATAATTTTTTTCAATTTTAACTTTTCTCCTTTTATCTTGAAATAGCCCATATATTCAGTCACCATATTAATCTCTTCCTATAACCTAATATATTTGTAAGAGTTGATTTAAATTTCTTATCTGTCAATCCATTAACTAGTATTTGTCTGTGGATCTGTTTCTATTGACTATGATTTTCCTGACTTTTGGTTACACAGTCTAGCTTCTTTGCATGTTTCATAATCTTTTTTCTTTGGAGAGTAAAGTATAATACTTTTGCTTTGTTTTCCAGAACAGGCAAACCCACTCCTCTGTCTTGCAGACAGTGTGAGACTGAATCAGCCATTCCTCCTTGAGTCTGGTTGGGCTGCAGCCTTAATTAGATCGGCAGTTTACCTGTTTTAAGGTAAACTCTCATTTGTCTTCCAGCTTTTCTCTCTGGTCGGTATTTGAATTGGGAGAAGATTGGATTAGACTTTCAGATATTTTTGGTTTTGTGCATTCAGCGAACTCCTCAGGGGCCCCACATCCAACCACCGTGATCATCCCGAAGCTGAGTGGGACTAAGAGATTTGTCTCTGCTCACCTGCCCTTTCTTCATGACTCCTTCCTTCTTTGGCAACGGCTTTGACAGAGCACCATTGTTGGGCTGAGTAATTTATTTTTGCGCTTGGGATTCTTTCAGATTCCTGCTAGAATTCTTTCAGATGTCCTCCTGCCAGCCTGCACACGGTCTGTGGCAGCTCTGTACTTTGTCAATTTGGCTGAACGGGAACTATGTTTCCGAGAATTTCCTTCTCTGTACTTCTAGGTTAGTTGAGGCCCCAGGAGACATTTTGCACAAGATCTGGCAGATAGAAGTGAAGCTGAAGGTCCATTGTTGGACATTTGGAAGGTTAGCGAGAACAATGGGAATGCTTACCTTGATGGCCAGCTCTCCAGCTCCCTTGAGAGCCTACCCTTCTTCTCTGATTGTAGGTCAGCTGTACTTCTGAGGCAAAGGCTGTTGGCTTTTCCTATAAATCATCCAGAGCATTCAGATTGGAAACTTTGAGTGACAGCTGTGCATTCCAATTTGTCCCCATAAGTTTCAGTCCATCCTTGTGATTCTAATTGGTCCTTTCCTTTGTCCACATTCAATTTTCCTTTCTGGCTGCCAGTCGGGCTGACCTCTGGTGAGTTAAGGCTTAATACTAGTTACAGAGGCAACAGCCTGTGAGTCTGCTTCACCAGGTCCCCAGCTTTCAAACTCATGAAATTAATCCCTGTTTCTCTGATAGTAGTAGTTTTGTTTCTCTAATCAACCCTGACAGCTACATAGGCAGCTAAGACTGAGCTGGTCTCTCCTCATTCCTGGACCATTTCTCCCCTCCGTGTTGCCCCATGTGCCCAGATCGGTTGCCCATCCTTTTTCAGGCAGGGCAGTTGCTGTGGCCCTGTGCTCACCTATGAATGGGTTTTTGGAATTCAGTTAATCAAGGCTTCCTTCTGCTCTTTGCTAGACCTGCTGAGAAAGATTTTAACTTTTGTCCAGATTTTTCTTGTTGTTACCATGGTATCAAAAGTCTTTTACGTTCTTACATCCATATAGTCAAAGCTGTGGCTTTTGCAGTAGTCATGTACGCATGTGAAAGTTGGACCCTAAGGAAAGCTGAGTGCCGAAGAATTGATGCTTTCACACTGTGGTGCTGAAGAAGACCCTTGAGAGTTCCTTGGACTTGAAGGAGATCAAACCTGTCATTCCTGAAGGAAATCAACACTGAATATTTATCGGAAAGACTCATGTTGAAGCTCTAATACTTTGGCCATCTGATGTGAAGAGCTGACTCACTGGAAAAGACCCTAATGCTGGGGAAGATTGAGGGCAGGAGAAAAAGGGGGTGGCAGAGGATGAGGTGATTAGATAGCATCACCAGCTCGAGGGACATGATTTGGAGCAAATTGGGGAGATAGTAAAGGACCTGGGAGCCTGGTGTGCTGCGGTCCACGGGGTCACAGAGTCAGACATGACTTAGTGACTGAACAATAATAACAACAGCATCCAAAATGTCAGCAAAATCCTGGAAAATGTCCTTAAAGGGTGGATTTAGGCCCGTCTCATCCCTTTTCTCCTTTCTGGGCTGGGAACACACATGATGCCCCTGCTACAGCAGCCGTCTTGGACCTGATAGCAGAGTGCACTCCCAGCTGTGATACAAAGCCTAGTGGGAGGAATAAGGGGACTGTAGTACAAACCTTGGACAGCTGACTTCCAGAACTTTGATATGGGAAACTGAGACCTGGGATACTTATGATACTTTTTATTTTTGTCCCCCCCCCACCTTTTTAAAAAAAGTATTCATTTGTCTGCACCAGGTCTTAGTTGCAGCATGAAGGATCTTTGATCTTGGTTGTGGCATGTGGGATCTAGTTCCCTGACCAGGAATTGAACCTGGGCCCTCTACAATGGGAGTCCAGCGTCTTAGCCACTGGACTACCAGGGAAGTCCCTAGTTTTCTGATTCATGTAGCCAAATTTGTTTCCAGAGACTAGAACTTCCTTCTGGGATTTTGTGAGGCTACTCAGGATGGCTAGTGAAGAGGAGAATGATAGAAGGTGGAAGCAAGCCAGGAGGTTGTGCAGAAGACAGGCCACGATGTGTGCTGGGAGAAAGTGTACATTGGTTTTTAAAGAAGCCCATAATGCACAAGACAGCACCGCCCTCACCATGACAGAGGATTATCCAGGATGAGCTGGTGATGCCCTGACAACCTCACCAGGAAAGCAATGGGAGCTCTATTGGGTCTGTGGTTCCAAAGAGGCACCATACACACAGACTCAGCACAAGTCCTTCCAGTTACAGCTTCAGTCCATCTCTGATCTCATCCTTCAATCACATCCTAATCGTTTCCCCACTGTCCCCCACTCTCAAGTGTGGAACTATAAAGACTGCTGCTGCTGCTGCTGCTAAGTTACTTCAGTCGTGTCTGACTCTGTGCGACCCCACAGACAGCAGCCCACCAGGCTCCCCCGTCCCTGGGATTCCCCAGGCAAGAACACTGGAGTGGGTTGCCATTTCCTTCTCCAATGCATGAAAGTGAAAAGTGAAAGTGAAGTCACTCAATCGTGTTTGACTCTAAGCGACCTCACGGACTGCAGCCCCCCAGGCTCCTCCGTCCATGGGATTCTCCAGGCAAGAGGACTGGAGTGGGGTGCCATCGCCTTCTCCTACTATAAAGACTAGAGCTTTCCAAACCGTGACTTGCATGTGACGCATCCGACGATCTTGTTAACTTGCAGATTCCGGTTCGCCGAGTCTGGGATGCGGTTGGAGATTCTGCGTCTCTAACATCATGAGAGATGCGGTTGCTGCTGGTCCCCGGGCCAGATATGAGTAACAGCAAGACCATGTGTTGCTCTTCCTCTAATGAATGTTTGCTTCCTGCATGTGGTTTTCCTTATGTGATCACATCACTGACATGCTGGGGGCGGCCTGTTTTGTCACTGGGATACCCTGGAGAGGGACTGCAAGTTCAGTCTCAGCTGGACCCTCTGCTCCGCTGGCCTCATTCCAACTTGGCTTGCCTCCTCTTGAGGTTGTAAGAATGTAAACAAAAAGCCCAGGAGATTTGATGCAGTAATGACGGCCAGTGCCTGTGAGTTATTCTGTCAGTTTTCCCCAATAGCTCCTCTGAATGGACTCACATAACATATTTCATCTCTACTAACTAAGCCTAAGAAATTTCTCTCCTAAAATAAAACTTTAAAATTTTGATGAATAGTATTCAACTCTCCCACCAAATAACAGTATTTCTAAAATTTCATATATCTCTATAAAAAAGAAGTTGACTGCAGCACTCTTAGCTCATGATCAGTATTCCTTGTTAACCAACACCAGCAAGTTACTCAACTGTCTGAGCTTCACTTTATGCACATGAAAAATGGAGCTAATAATTCCTACTTTGCAGTGTGGTAGGCATTACCTACAATCATGTTCTCTTCCTCTTGCTGTCTGATCTGGCTTAATCAGATATGGTAAGATGACAGACATGGAAGAGTTTATTACCCACAGTTCCCCAAAGCAGGAGACACACCATGCTCTGCAGGTCACCTGGGGAAGCACCTGGGTATGTTAGGAGTGAAGAAGGGAAGAGAGGGCAGGGCCAGAGCCTTTGTTGAGGTTTCCATGGGAAGGAGTGGGCAGACATGGCTGGCCACTTTGAACAAGTTTAGGATTGTATTATGGCTGGCTTCCCTGGTAGTTCAGTCAGTGAAGAATCCACCTGCAATGCAGGAGTCTGGGGTTCATTCCCTGGGTTGGGAAGATCCCCTAAAGAAAGCAATGGCAATCCACTCCATTGCCTGGACAATCCCGTGGACAGAGGAGCCTGGTGAGCTACAGTCCTTGAGGTCCCAAAGAGTCGGACATGACTTAGTGTCTAAATCACTACCAGGATTTTATAGTCTGAATAATATGAGTGGGCTCTGGGCTATAACGGTGGTCTCCATATGTCTGGTACCTGGCCTGGGGATGATTTAGGATAGGGGAAACATCAGCGTGGTATGAGAAAGTTAGATAAAGGAGGGGGCAGAGGTATGGGCTTTGGGTTGGTTGGTTGGCATAAAACAGCATACTGAAGGCAAGTTTTTCACTGTCTTTAGGAATTAGCCAGGCCCGGGAGGGTCAGTCTCTGTCCCTTACAATGCTTTATAAAGCATTATAAAATACAGAAAATAAAAAATAAAATAAAACCCTGATTAATATGTGGTGTCAAGCATGGCCTTGGTCGTTAGCACCCCTTCCCTAGCACACTGTTCCTCGCCACCTGAAGGGAAGCGACAACTTATGTAAATACAGTGACTTCCAGCCAGATGGCTGCCCCTGTGTCCCTCTGCCGGAAGACTTCTCCCGCTGCCTCTTCTTTGTAGGAAGTCAATGACAGTGCTGCTTCCAATTCACAGAATTTCCAAATGGCTGTGTAATCAGAGACCCATGTAGGCAGGAGCCCTGATGTTCATAGGAAGAGGAGAAAAATCCCAGATCCTTCCCTCTGTGAAGCCAAAAGGCTGCTTCTGTGTCTTCTTTTCACGCTGGTAGAGTAAGGCTGGTTTTGACTTCCCAGCCACTCTGATTCCAAGCGAATAACTGGAAGCAGCAAGCAACAGGCCTGGGACCTGCTGGTTCAGTGAGGAAGAAGCTGCATGTGCGTGGATTCCGGAGGAAAGCTGCCCTTTGTGGGGGAGGAGAAGGGGCAGTGGGTACTGGGAACAGACACATCTTCACCCTGCCTTAGCATGAAGGCTGCTTCTTGGAAGGATGACTCACAGCACCATAGAACCGCCTTCCCTGCGAACTTAAAGCAGCTCAAGAGAGGCAGTGTCAACAAACAGCCATTTGAGGACAGCGGGGGAGTATGGGGACTGATGAGGCAGGTGTCATTATTGCCTTGGGGCTTATTTTTTTATGGCTGTGCTGGGTCTTCTTTGCTGCGCTTGAATTTTCTCTGGTTTGCGGTGAGCGGGGGCTCCTCTCCAGTTGCCGTGCGCAGGCTTCTCATTCGGTGACTTCTTTTGTTGCAGAGCACCGGGTCTAGCTGCAAGGGCTTCAGCACTTGTGACTCCCAGGCTCTGGAGTGCAGGGCTAGTAGTTGTGGTGCACGGGCTTAGTTGCTCTCTTGCGTGTAGGATCCTCCTGGATCAGGGATTGAACCTGTGTCTCCTGCATTGACAGGTGGAGTCTTTACAGCTGAGCAACCAGGGAAGCCCCAGGAAGATACTTTTGATTGCAATGATCAGATGACCCAACTTAATGTGGTTTCAAGATTGTCTGACATTGCACTTCACAAGGTCATCACGGATGCTTGGTCCTTTTTTCTTCTCTCTTCCACCATCCACAGTGTTAGTTTAGTTCTAGGGCTGGTTCCCTTCTTTGTAGAACTGCTGCCAGCAGCAAGCTGATTTACCTTCTTCTGTATTTATCTTAGGAAGAGAGAGAAGCTTCCTAATCTTGTTCTTCAAAGTAAGGAAGCATAAGAATTGAAACTCCCAACAGACTTCTTATCATGTCTCATTGGCTAGAACTGTTCCCCAGACCCAGGAGAATGGCACGTGCTGATGAGCTTAGGCCTGAGCTCTTGCTTCAATTGCTGAAGAAGAGAGATGGGCTTTCATGATTGGCACTAACTAAGTGGAGCCCTTTTCATACTGTTCATGGGGTTCCCAAGGCAAGAATACTGAAGTGGTTTGCCATTTGGACCATGTTTTGTCAGAACTCTCAACCATGACCCGTCTATCTTTGGTGGCTTTACACGGCATTGCTCATAGTTTCATTGAGTTAGACAAGGCTGTAGTTCATGTGATCAGATCGGTTTTCTGTGATTGTGGTTTTCATTCTGCCTGCCCTCTGATGTCATGTATGGATGTGAGAGTTGGACTGTAAAGAAAGCTGAGCACCAAAGAATTGGTACTTTTGAACTGTGGTGTTGGAGAAGACTCTTGAGAGTCCCTTGGACTGCAAGGAGATCCAACCAATCCATCCTAAAGGAAACGAGCCCTGAATATTCATTGGAAGGACTGATGCTGAAGCTGAAACTCTGGTACTTTGGCCACCTGATGCAAAGAACTGACTCATTGGAAAAGACCCTGATGCTGGGGAAAGATTGAAGGAAGGAGGAGAAGGGGATGACAGAGGATGAGATAGTTGGACGGAATCACCAACTCTATGAACATGAGTTTGACCAAGCTCCAGGAGTTGGTGATGGACAGGGAAGCCTGGCGTGCTGCAGTCCATGGGGTTGCAAGGAGTCAGACATGACTGAGCGACTGAACTGACTGGACTGAAGTGGGACCCACCTAGAGGCAGGGTCAGTCCCTGAAACTGAACTGTGGCCACACAGTGGAAGAGGGGGATGGGGTTGGGGAGTCAACTGCCACGTGTACTGCAGTATCTCACCATTGGAGCCAGGAGATATGGGCTCAACCACTCGCTGGCTGTGTGACTTTGGGCTAGTGGCTTAATCTCTCTGTGCATATTTTTTGGATTTTTTTTTTAATGGGAGAAAAATATGTTTTCCTTAATTTTCAGACTATGAGGGTCAATGAGAAATTAGGTGTAAAAACCCTTGTGAGGAATCAGAAACATCTGTCTCTTGACCAGCTCCTTCCAGATAAATGAAGCAGACCAATCCCTGCCTTGTAAGAGATGATGGTTCAAGATAGTGCGGAAGCAGAGAACAGATGGGTTTACAGTGAGAATGAGTCAAAGGCAAAATATAAAGCCTGGTGAAGTGGAGAGAGTCCAAAAAGTGATGCTGTGTTCTTGTTTGTGCCACCGCTGCTGTTGTGAACTTTGGCCACCTGGTCCAGGTGGTGTCCGTAAGCCTTCTCCACTTTCATAGTTAATAGCTTCCTCTTTGTAAGTAATTAGCATTTTCTGGGGAAGTTTCAAAGACTATGTAAATATCTTGTTTATCCTCAAATTTTTATCCGCAGGTTTTAGCATCTACTAATGATTCTTGCCTGAATTATTATTATTAATTATTACTATGATGCTTGCCACATTGTGATTGTCTAGCTGTGTCATTCCCTAATTTTTTAGCCTCTGTCTCAGCTTAAATCAAAGAGCCTGGGTCTTGTCACAGACTTGGAGAACAAACTTATGATTGTGGGGGGGGTGGGGGGGGGGTGGAATGGGGGAGAGGGATAGTTGGGGAGTTTGAGATGGACACGTACACGTACGCACTGCTGTGTTTAAAATGGATAGTTGACAAGGGCCTACTGTTCAGCACATGGAACTCTGCTCAATGTTCTGTGGTGGCCTGGATGGGAGGGGACTTTGGAGGAGAATGGATACATGTGTATATATGGCTGGGTCCCTTTGCTGTTCACCTGAAACTGTCACAACATTGTTTGTTAATTGGCTATACACCAATACAAAAGAAAAAGTTTGTCAAAAATCAATAAACCAAAGCACAAACTGAAAAAAAAAAAATAAAAGAGCCTGGGTTTCATCCTTGGTCTTTAATGGGGCAGTTTTGCTTATTGGTGGAATTAAACTGCTAACCACCTCTGCCTCCTTCTAGATTTGCAGGCAAATAGCTCGAAGCTTCAGTTCATGTAATGTTTTGCTTTATTGAGTTTTTGTCCTTGGAAATACTGATTTTCTTTTCAATGATGGTGTGTTTTATTAATTTTCTCTTTTTATGTTTTATTTGTTATTGCTTTGAATTTGGGATTGGGGCACGATGCTCAGTATAGGTACTTGAATGACATCTTGTCTGCATTCCATAAAAAAGGCTGGTGGTGGTTGCCCAGAGGGAGTCTTGGCCAACAAGTAATTGTGTCCTACTTTAGCTGTATATGCAAGCATAGCAATAGAGGAATGGCAAATAGGTCACTGGGCAGGGATCTAAGAGTCCTGGGTCTTATTTCCTGCAATATCCTCTATCTGCTAACTTGCTGTGTGATGTTGGACAAATGACTTCAGCTCTCTGAGCCTCAGTGCCCTCGTGTGAAAAGTAGTGCTTAGACTGCTTAACCTCCAAGGTCCTTGTCAGCTCCAGAGTTCCAGGAGTCTACAGGGGATAGCTTAACACAATGTTCTCCGTTACAGTCGGAGGGACTGTTGAGAATATTTGTTCAGTTCAGGCAAATGGTAAATGTGTCGGTCACTCTAATGAAATGAGTACATTTTTGCTCTAAATGTCATGGATGTTTATTATCAGATTAAACTACAGCGGACCTAATTTTAGCTCTTCCAATTCAAGCAGAGCAATGAAGATTAAATGTTAGGCATAATTAAAGATGCAGATGTAGTTTTATTGAATTATAAACCTCATTAAGTGCAACGTCCCAGGAAAGCCCCTGAGACCAGCTACAAAGAACTCCTAGTTGCAACACTGCAGTTACTGAAATATTGTAAAGTAAATCTCACTCCAAAAATATTATGACTTGGATGGAAGGAGTTTTTAAAAGCATGGTTAGAGTTGGTTTCATGGGTAATTTCTTTGCAGATGGTTGGGAAGGGAACGCTTTTCTTCAGCATCTCCACAGAAGGCCTCCTTGGGGCTTGGTGCTCCCATCTCAGCCTCCAAAGGTGGGCTCTAGTCTCCTGGGTCAGTAAGAAGGGCAACTTCAAGGACCATCAGATTTCACTCCAGAGTTGGTAGTAAGTGGAATTGGTGGAGAGAGCAGAGGTTTACTATGGACCAGAAGTTCATGATTCTATACAAATATAGAGAAGGGTTCTCTTGGTGACATTTTCTTTTCTGTCTGTAAAGATAATACATTATCATTTTACAAGTTCATATAATAGGGAATAGAATATAGAAATAAAAATATCCAACTACTTCAAGATGATCACTGTTAATATAGTAAAGCAGCCAGCCAGTTGGTCACCATTAGAGAGGGGGGTTGGCAAACTTTGAGGAGGCGGTGAATAATTTTAGGCCCATAGACACATGATCTCTGTCACAACCACTTGGCTTTGCCAATGTGGCCTGAAAGCCACCGTAGACAATACGCACTAAATGGGTGTGGCTGTGTTTCAATAAAACTTTATTTATAACAACAGGTAGTGGATTGTTGGCTCCATGTGCCATAGTTTGCTGATTCCTGCTTTTGGGGTTGAACGTTTGTTTTGCACAATTTAGTCCTATATCATGTTTTCCCTTATGTTGTTTCAGGTAGATTTGTCTGTCTCCTTGTTTGGAATGTGAGAGAAGTTTAGTATCTTGAGAGCATGGTCTGTCACTTAACAGCTGTATGAACTTGGGTAAGGTAGGTAACCTCTCTGGCCTCAGTTTCCTCATCTGTCAAATGGGATAATACACAATGGTATTGACCCCATAGTTATTTCTGAAGATTGAATGAGTTGATCTTTGTACCGCACCAGACACATCGTGAAGACTCAGTAAATGTGAGCGGCTACCATCACCACCACCACCATGATTATCCTATGTGCCTTCTTCAAGAGCTAGCACAGTTCTGGTTACAGAAGAGGCTCAATAAATAGAATCATAAGGATTTGTTGTTATCATTCAGTCACTCAATCATGTCCGACCCTTTGCTACCCCAACCTCATGGACTGCAGCATGCCAGGCTTCCCTGTCCTTCACCATCTCCCAGAGCTTGCTCAAACTCGTGTCCATCGAGTTGGTGAGGCCATCCAACCATCTCATCCTCTCTTGTCCCCTTCCCCCCTGCCCTCAATCTTTCCAAACATCAGGGTGTTCTCTAGTGAGTCATCTCTTCACACCAAGTGGCCAAAGCATTGGAGTTTCAGCTTCAACATCAGTCCTTCCTATGGATATTCAGGGTTGATTTCCTTTAGGATGGACTAGTTTGATCTGCTTGCAGTCCCAGGGATTCCCAACAGTCTTCTCTAGCACCACAGTTCATAATTATAAAGATAGATAATGTTAAAGAGGAAATGTTCTTCAAGAATGTCTCACTTAACACCCTCACTTTAGAGACGAGCATGGTAGGGTAGCCTGGCAGGCTAGAGTCAGGGGTTGCAGAGTCAGGCACGACTGAGCAACTGAGCATACAAACACACTGGTGGAGCGACCCCTGTGTTAGGATGGTGGGATGCTATCCATCGTGACTGACAGTGCCCTCCCCTAAAGGTTACCCATCTTTATCCCATGGTTACCCATCAGCCCCTGCATGCCCAGAGGCCCAGTTCCATCTCCTACATCATGGGCAGCCTGTCCATGAAGCAGGCCAACTTTTGTCTTGTTTTCAGTTTCCTGGTCTTATTCTTGGGATCATATCCACTCACCTGGACTGGGCAGGTGAGGCTCAGAAGAGGACCAATCTGAGGTTGTAGCTGGGAGGTCCAGCACTGGTGGAGTCAGGTACTAGAAATGCATGGACAGTGGTCAGAACTAAGGCCACAATGCTCAGGAGTGCTGGGTTTGCCTCAGGTTGGGGTCTGGCATGTGGTATGTGGGCAGACTCTTGGTCAGGCAGGCCACACAGAGCCCTGGACTGTCACGCTGCTCTTCTCTTAGGGTACGAGGCAAGAAGGGGAGACCCCACGGGTCCACTGTTCCAGTGACCTCTTGGTCAAGTCCCTACCACCTGGTTCTTCTTCAGGCACATCCCATCAGGCTGTTACTTCCATCCTGGTGCTGCTCAGCTTTGATCCGGGAAAATGAAAGGCCAGGCTGCTGG
Organism: Ovis aries; assembly: GCF_016772045.2. Taxonomy (NCBI): domain Eukaryota; kingdom Metazoa; phylum Chordata; class Mammalia; order Artiodactyla; family Bovidae; genus Ovis; species Ovis aries. Next base: position 38,616,045 of record NC_056075.1, on the reverse strand, counting down.
GTCCCCAGCTGCCATCTTTTGCAGCAAGAGTGAGACTTCATGATCCCGCTGGCTCACGTACACTTCATTTCCCAGTAATTAAACAAGTGGAGATCAAAGCCGACAAATCTCCCCCATCTCTCAGCGCGGTAGATGAAAGGTAAATATTTCCAGCAACAGTTTTTTTTTTTTTCTCCCTTCCCTCATTAAAAGCGAGATGTGAAATGTCTTCTCCCTACTTTGAAGAATACTGATAAGTTCAAGGTCACTCCAGATAAGATATTTGGTTTGACTACCTTTATTATTCCATACCAATCATCAGTCTTATAGAAACTGGGCTAGCTTGAGGGGATTGAAGAGGCTAAATCATGTCAAATAAGTCAAAAGACAAAGAAAGGTAAAGAAGGACATCAAGATGGTAACTGGTCAGTGCTGCAGAAACCTACATCTTGTGTGTTATCTTCTCATTGCTGGTAGGGCTTCTGAAGCCGGCATCTAAAGTAGACCCTGGAGTTCTACGTAGAGAATCTCAGGTAGATGGTCTGATGCTCTCTCAGCTGGACTCTGGAAAAGACCATTAGAGAGCTGCCATTTTCTTTGATACCAAAGAATTCATCCCAAAGGCTATGAATCCAGGGGAGCTGGTCTATCCAACATGGGTTTACAAATGCCTGCTGGGTGGCATCAGGCTCTTTTCAGTGTAAAGAACAGACCTCATTCAAACTGGTAGCTGCCGTAAAGACATCACAGGGAGGGATTTCCCTGGTGGTCCAGTGGTTAAGAATCCATCTTCCAATGCAGGGGATGTGGGTCCAATCCCTGTTTGGGGAACTAAGATTTCATATACTGAAGGGCAACTAGGCCCACGCACTCTTACTACTGAGCCTGCGTGCCAGAACTTTAGAAGCCCACGTGCCTCAACAAAGACCCAGCACACCCAGAAAATAAAAAAGACACGACAGGGACTCGGAATCAGAACAGGAATCCGAGTGCCACGCAGTCCTGGAAAGGGAGAAGACAGCTGCCCTGCTGGCCGCTCTTCTTGCTCCCCTCTGACTGCCCTCCCTGGCTTTCACATCCTTGCCACATCCTTTGTCTTCCGCCTGTTCACCAGCTCCCAGGGCTGCTCGGAATGCAGGTCTCTCTCATTTCTTCTGTCCTTCCTTCTCCAGTTCCAGATTCCAGAGAGAGAAGGAGGGAGAGATCCAACCGACCTAGGCTGTCGAGTGAGGCAGCTGAAGTCACCGTTTCCTGGCCAGGCAGTGGGTGGTCCAGGCCACTCCCCCAGCTGGTTAGCTGCAAGGGTGGGGCCTTCTGCCCAATGTCACATGGTAAGAAATGCCAGCTGCCCCCTCAGCCGCAGACATGGGTGGGAGGGTCCCCACATGAGGGACTCTGGTTGTGTGAGGCTGCTCTGGACACTGTTGGGTGTCAGAGCAGGACTGAGAGGCTGATGGCTTGGGTAGACTCTTGGCTGGCTTGTCATCAGCTGTTCTGTTTGTTTTGAGATGTAATTCACATCCCATGATAGTCACTGTTTTAAAGTGCACAATTCAGTGGTATTTATTATAGTCACAGAGTTTTGTGACCATCACCTCTATCTAATTGCAGAACATTTTCATCACTCTCTGTATTCAGGGACTTACTTCCCTGGCGATCCAATGGTTAAGATTCTGAGTTTCCACTGCAGGGGGTGCAGGTTCGATCTCTGAGAAACTAAGATTCCCCCCATGCCATACAGTGCTGCCAAAAGTTGGGGGGAGAAAAGAAATTCAGTACTCAAAGCTGTCACTTTCCATTTCCCCTCCCCTAGCCCCAGGCAGTCACTGATCTACATTCTGTACCTATAGATTTGCCTTTTCTGAATATTTCATATAAATAGGGTCATTCAGTATGTAGATTTTTGTGTTTATCTTCTTTTATCTGGCATAATAATTCAAGATTCATGCACAGCGCAAATCAGTTCTTCATTTCTTTTTATGTCTGAATAACATTTCATTTTAAGGCTATACCACATTTTATGGGCTTCCCTGAGAGCTCAGTTGGTAAAGAATCCACCTGCAATGCAGGAGATCCTGTGTGATTCCTGGGTCAGGAAGACCCCCTGGAGAAGGGACAGGCTACCCACTCCAGTACTCTTGGGCTTCCCTGTGGCTCAGCTGGTAAAGAATCCACCTGCAATGTGGGAGACCTGGGTTTGATCCTTGGGTTGGGAAGATCCCCCGGAGAACAGAAAGGTTATCCACTCCAGTATTCTAGCCTAAAGAATTTCATGGACTGTATAGTCCATGGGGTCACAAAGAGTTGGGCACAACTCAGCGAATTTCACTTCACTTCACCACATTTTATTTTTCCGTATATCAGTTGATGGATATTTGTGTTTTTGTTTTTGTTTTTACTTTTTGGCTATTATGAATAATGCTGCTGTGAATATTTATGTACAGTTTTTAGGTGAATATATATTTTCATTTCTCTTGTGTTGATACCTAGAAGTGAAACTGTTGAGTTATATAACACTTCTATAGGACTTCTCAGGTGGTGCTAGTGGTAAAGAATTCTCTTGCCAATGCAGGAGATGCAAGAGATGGGTTTCGATCCCTGGGTTGGGAAGATCCCCTGGAGGAGGGCATGGCAACCCACTCCAGTATTCTTGCCTGGAAAATTCCATGGGCATGTGCTGACTTGTTGCAACCCCATGGGCTGTAGCCTGCCAGGCTCTTCTGTCCATGGGATTCTTCAGGCAAGAATACTGGAGTGGGTTGCCATGCCCTCCTCCAGGGGATCTTCCTGCCCAGGGATCAAACCCAAGTCTCTTACATCTCCTGCATCAGCAGGCAGGTTCTTTAGCATTAGCGCCACCTGGGAAGCCCTGTTAATTAGATTTAGGTGTGACAATTCTGTTATAGATTTTTTTCCCACAAAGACAGACCTCATCAGAGGCATCCTTATCTCAGACCTATACTGAAATATTTACCAAGACTCTGTAATTAACCCTGAATAGTGCTGGCCACCGGAAGATCTCAGGGCTTGGGTTTCAGTGCTGGTGATGGTGGAGTAGAGATTACTGGGGTGGTCCAAGGGAGATGGGAAGCCCCAGTCCAGGACAGGGCCAGGTGAGAAGGGAGTGGAGGGTAGGTAAAGGAGAGGATATAAAGTAAAGATGATAGACTCTGAGTCCCTTGGGGCAGAGGCCAGGTCTTCTCTTTTCTGCACAAGGTCTTGGGCATCAAGTAGGCACTTCCTCCCTTCCTCAGAGATCAACCATGCCCATCCCCAAGTCATCAGTCTACCAAGTGGTCCCTCCCTGTTCCTGGATCCACAGGAAGATAGAGCAGCTGGGTAGTTTGGAAATCCTGTAATCAGCTGGTCAGGACAGCAGGGAAGGGTCATGACCATCAGCTGGCCTTGGCCATGGGACTGCCATCTGGGCCCACTCTTGGGGCTCCAGCACTGTCAAGACACAGAGTGAACACCTGCCTTACAGAACAGAGGCGCAGCGGCTCTGAGTGACTTCAGCTGGAATCAATGGGAAGGGGAGCCTTTAGCTGAGCCTTAGTTGAGCCTTGGTTGAGCCTTGGTTGAGCCTTTCCTGGAGGTCTGAGAGTTTGTTCAGAGTCCTGGTTCTCCTAGACTCACTCATAAAATCTGGGGTAGTGGATGACCCAGATCCTGTATTTTTAATAAGTGAGTCTTTCAAAGTCTGAGCACTACTGGTTTAGGAAAAATTTTCTAAGGAAAAGGAAGTGTCTGTGCATTTAAACCCAAATATAATAGAGTTTAAACGACCTTGAATAGAAGAAGCTATTGGATTCTGCCAAGAAATTTGAGTATTTAGAAAAAGTCCTTCCAGGCTTGTACAAGAAATTGTTACCTCTTTGTAAATGATATGTCACCTGAATTTCTGGAGACCTTACCAGCCTGTGCATATAGAAGAGTCCTGTTACAAGGAATAATACCAATTAACCTGATTCTATTCCAGTTGTACACACACCCTGGAGAAGGAAATGGCAACCCACTCTGGTATTCTTGCCTGGGAAATCTCATGGACAGAGGAACCTGGCAGGCTACAGTCCATGGGGCACTACGGAGCAACTCACTTTCACTTTTGTACACACAGGATGTCTAGCACTTCGCATGCTCAGGATTAAGTTCTCATCCACCAGGGGGCGCCATGGGCTACCCAAGGTGCTGCTAGGCATCCGCCATCTCCATCAGGCACCATTTTTGGGTACCCTAGAGTCGGACACGACTGAGCAACTTCACTTTCACTTTTCACTTTCATGCATTGGAGAAGGAAATGGTAACCCACTCCAGTGTGCTTGCCTGGAGAATCCCAGGGACGGCGGAGCCTGGTGGGCTGCCATCTATGGGGTCGCACAGGGTCGGACACGACTGAAGCGACTTAGCAGCAGCAGCAGCAGCCTCAGAACTGGCTTCGGAGAAGGCGATGGCACCCACTCCAGTACTCTTGCCTGGAAAATCCATGGATGGAGAAGCCTGGTGGGCTGCAGTCTATGGGGTTGCACAGAGTCAGACATGAGTGAAGTGACTTAGCAGAACTGGCTTCATCACCCTCACTAAAGCTTGGGCTCTGAAGTTTCGAGCAGCCAACACTACTCAAAGTTTGTCTACAGGGTCGTGTATTAATAATAATTCAGTATGTGTCTGAGATAAGGATGCATCAGACTTGGACTCTACTTTTTAAAAAGTATCCAAATAGAATTATCACCCCTAAAAGAAATTTGTAATGGTTTCTTTAGAGCATCCAATACCAAGTCAGTGTTCAAATTTCCAGTTGTCTTCTAGATGTCAAACTTTTTAAACAGTTATTTGAATCAGGATCTGCAAAATTCCACACAGTGCGATTGGTTCATTTATTTCTAAATTTGTCATTCTTTTAACCTACAGTTTCGCCCTCCATCTCTTTTCTCTGTCTTGCTATTTAAATCATACAAGAAACCAGGCTGATGTGGGGCTTCCACAGTCTGATTGCAGCCCCTTGGTGTCCTTTAACAGGTTCCTTTGCTGTATTTCCTATAAATTGGTATTTGAATCCAGAAGCTTGATCAGATTCAAGTTATTGTTTATTTATTTTTTGGTCATCACTACTTCATAGGTGGTGTGTTCTTCTACCAGGAGGCACTTAATATCTGATTCTCTGTCTCTATCTCTCTGTGATATTAGCAGTCATCGAGTAACAATGCATCGGCCCATTAGTTTATTCAGTTCAGTTCAGTTCAGTTCAGTTGCACAGTCGCGTCCAACTCTTTGCGACTCCATGAACCTCAGCACGCCAGGCCTCCCTGTCCATCACCAACTCCTGGAGTCCCCCCAAACCCATGTCCATTGTGTTGGTGATGCCATCCAACCACCTCATCCTCTGTTGCCCCCCTCTTCTCTTGCCCTCAATCTTTCCCAGCATCAGGGTCTTTTCAAATGAGTCAGCTCTCCACATCAGGTGGCCAAAGAAAGTACTGGAGTTTCAGCTTCAACATCAGTCCTTCCAATGAACATCCAGGACTGATCTCCTTTAGGATGAACTGGTTGGATCTCCTTGCAGTCCAGGGGACTCTCAAGAGTCTTCTCCAACACCACAGTTCAAAAGCATCAATTCTTCGGCACTCAGTTTTCTTTACAGTCCAACTCTCACATCCATACATGACCACTGGAAAAACCATAGCCTTGACTAGACGGTCCTTTGTTGGCAAAGTAATGTCTCTGCTTTTCAATATGCTGTCTAGGTTGGTCATAACTTTCCTTCCAAGGAGTAAGCATCTTTTAGGGACTGCAAAATGTTGACCTTCTAATTCTATCATTGTTCTTTATTTATTAGCTCAGTTATTTCTACAATGAGAAATGCCCCTCTATCAGTTCTTTGCTTCCTCAGTGGCATAGTCCTTTTTGGAAAGACAGGTCAAATGCTTAATTCTTTTGCTTTAATTTTTATCAGTTTTCAAAATAATGAATGGGTTCTCTAGCATCCGCCAATGGTAATCAGTTAGTTAGCTTTAGGACCATTCATAACTCATGGATTTAAGTATGTTTGGTGGGTTTTGATCCCTCGCAGCTATTACCCTTATGGATGCTCAGATTTTCTCAACGTTGGCCAGTGGCCCTTGAGTCTTTTGTCATGACCCTTTGATAGCTTAGTCTCTTAGATATCTTCTATATTTCCTGAGCCAGTCCTTGAACCAACCATTTCTCCAAGTAGCCTTGGTTTCTTTCAGTAGGAACTGGTATTTAAAAGCACTTTCTGGGTGTGCTGTGTGCTTAGTTGCTCAGCCGTGTCCAACTCTTTGCAACCCTATGGACTGTAGCCCACCAGCCTCCTCTGTCCATGGGGATTCTCCAGGCCAGAATACTGGAGTGGGTTGCCATACCTTTCTGAATTGAACCCAGGTCTCCCGCACTGCAGGTGGATTCTTTACCAGCTGAGCCACAAGGGAAGCCCCAGAATACTAGTGTGGGTAGCCTAACCCTTCTCCAGCAGATCTTCCTGACCCAGGAATTGAACCGGGGTCTCCTGCTTTGCAGGTGGATTCTTTACCAGCTGAGCTACAGGGAAGCCCATCTGGGTGTGAGGGATGCTTATTTATCTTCGATTGGTGATTGTTTCAGTGACTAAATCTCAGACCTAGTTGTTTTGTTAAAGAAAAATCATCATGAAAACTTTCTGATACTTCCTGTTCAAATTCAACTACAGGATGTTTTAGCAGATTTCTTTTATCTTACACATATGTCTGTCTCCTTTCTTCCCCACTAAGGATATAAGAAGGATAGAACTAGAAAATCACAAGATCATTTTCTTCATCCCACATACACACAGGGAAGTCACGTGACTTATACAGGTCACATGGGTATTAAGAGGACACTGCAGGACCAGGTGCAGGCTGTCTGGCCTCGGAGCCTGAGTCTTAATGAGCACACACTAAACTCTGTTGTCTGTAAAATTTCGTGTGAATCCATGGGGCTGGCTAAGAAACCAACCCATGCAAACAACAAATCCCACAGGGAAATCAGAGTCTCTCTCCTCTCCAACAAATCTGTTGACTGTGCCAAGAGCTCCCCTCTAGGCTCCCTTTCCCATGGGATGGGTTCTCCTGAGACACCGTTCAACCATGATGCCCATAGAGGTCTTATGGAAGCCAAACATTGGTTTCCCAGACATTCCCATGAGGTCTGTTATCTCTCAGATCTGAGAGGGACTCCATTTACTTCTACATGACCCCCTTCTCTCTTCTTCTCTTTCCTCGTTCAAGGCCAGGGCCATCTACTTCCGCATCCTCAGTGAGTTTTTTTTTTTTTTTAATATTTTCATTTCTTCCTCAACAGTTTTTAAAAGTCTTGAATTTCTACATATGGTGTTTGTTTTCCCTGCCAAAGAGCTTGTGAGTATGTTTACAAACATTTATTTAGCTGCTTCAGGTCTTACTTAGTTGCAGCACATGGGAACCTCATGACATCCTGTGGGATCCTTCATTGCTGCAGGTGAGATCTTAGTTGTGGTGCTTGGGCTCAGTAGTTGTGGTGCCTAGGCTCAGTAGTTATGGTGCTCAGGCTCAGCAGTTGTGGTACCTAGGCTCAGTAGTTGTGGTGCCCGGGCTCAGTAGTTGTGGTGCCCAGGCTCAGTAGTTGTGGTACTCGGGCTCAGTAGTTGTGGTGCCTAGGCTCAGTAGTTGTGGCGCACTGGCTTAGTTGCCCTGCAGCATGTGGAATCCTTCGTTCCCCAACCAGGAATTAAACCCATGTCCCCTGCATTGGTGGGCAGATTGTTAATCACTGGGCCACCAGGGAAGGCCCCCTCAGTGAGTCCTGACCTGAGAGGTTGCTCAGGTTTGATATGAGGCCTGAGGCATGGTGTATTTCAGGACACTGGGGGTCCTGCTGTGACATAGGGAAAGAGCTCAGGACTCAGAGTTGGCTGACTTGACTTCCAGCCCTTGCTCTGCCTCGATAGCCTCTCTGAGCCTCAATTTTCTCCACTGTAAAATGGGATTGTCACACGTACAAGGTGGGCAATGCTAAAGCCTCCTTGCAGGGTGATTGTGAGGATTAAAATGGGGTCACCAGGGGAGCCCCTAACTTCCATATGTAGGGATAGGACTGTGACATGGATCTGCTTACTAACTGTTTTCCTACAAGGGCCCCTGGACCCAGGGGATACAGAAGGGGAGGCTGGGGAGGGCTTCAGGTCCCAAACATCCGTTGTTGGTGGCGGCAGATCAGGACCCGAGCATCCACTTGCCAGGCTGAGAGGGAATTTATTTTGACTCTGACTGCCTGGTTAACTCAGCAGCCTGCATGGTCCCTGTACACAGTGGGTGTGCTGAGATAATAGCTCAAGTACTTTATTAAAACAGAAAAGCTCTCCACGTTTCCATTGACTCCCCACGTGGGGCAGTTTCAGCCCACTGCTCCAGGTACCATTTGCAGTCCAGTTTCTCAGTCGTGCTGGACAGAAATATCCGACTCACTTCCGCACCTCTCCACGAACCACACGCATCCACAAACAGCAGAGATTCATCAGTCCCTCTTCACTGGTCCTTTCTCGTTCATCATCACTGCCTCCTGATCCTTGTCGTCCTCATCCTTTCCAAATGATAGAGCCATGAATGCATTTCGCTTTGAATTTCAAATGTCCCAAGCAGTGCTTTCATCCACAGTGGGGACTGATGAGTTAATTTCTTAGGAAATAAGCTGAGCACCCAGGAGCTGTGATAATTCCCTACCCCCAGTGCCAACATCACAAAGAATAGCACAGTAGCACATAAATCTACTACTTGCATATGTTTACTTAATCACATTGGAATTCTCTTTGAACTTGACCCCAGGGGAGAGAGATCACAGAGCTGGCTGGTAGCTAAAATAATCCACTGAAAAAAAAGTTCTGTGTCACACGAGAACTTCTGGGGCTGTTTGTGAAAAGCACGGAACCAATGTGACTTCTACACTGTTTGATTCTGACTACAGGCTTACCCAGGGTCTGGGAGGCCTTCCCACATTGGGCTGTGGGTTGTAAACTGATTGGGAGGATTTGATTTTCTTTTAAAATTCAGGGTAAGTTCCCCCACCTTGAATTTCCAAATGGTAGGCAATTAATGTGTCTGATCTTTGGGAAGCAGTGAAGCCCTGGGCTAGACTTGTTAAGGCAAGATGGCAAAGTGGTTAGTACTGACTGTGCTTGGGGGGCCAAGTATTACTGTGTGTGTGCTCACTTCTGTCCCACTGTTTGTGATCTCATGGACGGTAGCCCGCCAGGCTTCTCTGTCCATGGAATTTTCCAGGCAAGAGCATTGAAGTGGGTTGCTATTTTCTACTCCAGGGGATCTTCCCGACCCAGGGATGTCTCTTGTGTCTCCTGAAGGTAGATACTTTAGCACTGTGCCACCTAGGAAGCCCAGACTTAAAGACCTAAGCGGGGGTGTGTGTAAATCTGGGAGTCAAGAGGTCAGGCTGGGCAGATCCAAGGAGAAGCAAAGAGCAGAGCAGGGGAGTGCAGGGGTTGGGGTAGTGAAGTGATGGGTCTGGGACCAAAACTGCCCACAGGGCTCGGACACCCCAGCTTATTGCCTTGGAGGGCCGGTTGCCTGATATGTGAATGGATTAATGCAGGGGTTCGCAAACCGTGGCCACTGCCAAATCTGACCAGATGCCTGTTTTTGTATGGCCTGTGAGCTAAGAATGGTTTTTATATTTTTAGATGGTTGGTATCGATGACAAAATAAATCAGTAGCTGATCTAAGAAAGAAATGGAAAATCTTATTTGAGCCAACCTGAGGATTATAACGCAGGAGATGTTCTTTCAGAAAGCCCTGAGGAGTCTCCTGCCCTGCCCTTGAGAGGTCGAAGCACAGTTATATAGTGTTTGAGACAAATGATGTATGACAGTTGACACAACCCAGATCCACATGTACAAGAAGTAGTGGGTCATCGTGACCCCTTACAAGATTAAGAAGGAAGGTTATCTTCCAAGGAATTATGGATCACTGTGACTCTTTACAAGATTAAGAAGGAGTGTTATCTCCTGGGCGCTCTGGTTTATGCAGGTGTACAACATACACTAAAGGGAAGGGTTGTTTGTTTAGTTGCTAAGTCATGTCTGACTCAGTGGTAAAGGGGAGGGAGGAGGCCCAAATGGGCAGAGAAAAGTTTTATGTGTATATTTTTCTTGTCTTTCTATAAAATATGAATTCTATTTCATCACTAAAAAAAGTCAAAAGGCGAAAAATATTTTGTGACGTAAAATGTGTGAAATTCAAATTTCAGTGTCTATCAATAAAATTTTATCAGAACACAGTCTCATGCTTGCTTATTTACATAATGTCTAAGGTTGCTTTCCTGCTACTGTGGCAAAGTCAAGATGCTGCAACAGAGGCTGTGTGGAACTCAGAGCCGAAGATACACTGTCTAGGAGAAGTTTGCCCACCTGTGGATTAGTTTGAGATGCGCAGGTTTGAAGCACAGGTTTGAGACAATTTGGGCTATGGTTGGAATTAAGGCCCAGTAAAATGAGCCATGAACTAGCTGGTCTCAGTGTGGGCCAGTTTTCTAATCTGTGAAATGGGTGTATTAACATTACTGGTCTCATAGGTGGCTGCCCTCTAAGAACATGCTGATGAGATCCTCAAATGTATTTCAAGATATTTGCATAGCTGGGAGGGGTCACAGAAATTGGCTGGAGATCATTTGCAGACTTGGGTCCTCATCTGAACTGCTTGTCAGTCAGTTCAGTTCAGTAGCTCAGTCGTGTTCGACTCCTTGTGACTCCATGAACCACAGCATGCCAGGCCTCCCTGTCCATCACCAACTCCCATAGTCCACCCAAACCCATGTCCATTGAGTTGATCATGGTATCCAACTGTCGTCCCCTTCTCCTGCCTTCAATCTTTCCCCGCATCAGGGTCTTTTCAAATGAGTCAGCTCTTTGCATCAGGTGGCCAAAGTATTGGAGTTTCAGCTTCAACATCAGTCCTTCCAATGAACACCCAGGACTGATCTCCTTTAGGATGGACTGGTTGGATCTCCTTGCAGTTCAAGGGACTCTCAAGAGTCTTCTCCAACACCACAGTTCAAAAGCATCAATTTTTCGGCGCTTAGCTTTCTTTATAGTCCAACTGTCACATCCATACATGACCACTGGAAAGACCATAGCCTTGACTAGACGGACCTTTGTTGACAAAGTAATGTCTCTGCTTTTTAATATGCTGTCTAGGTTGGTCTAACTTTCCTTCCAAGGAGTAAGCATCTTTTAATTTCATGGCTGCAGTCACCATCTGCAGTGATTTTGGAGCCCAGAAAAATAAAGTCAGCCACTGTTTCCCTATCTATTTGCTATGAAGTGATGGGACCGGATGCCATGATCTTAGTTTTCTGAATGTTGAGCTTTAAGCCAACTTTTTCACTCTGCTCTTTCACTTTCCTCAAGAGGCTCTTTAGTTCTTCTTCACTTTCTGCCATAAGGGTGGTGTCATCTGCATATCTGAGGTTATTGATTTCTCCCGACAATCTTGATTCCAGCTTTTGCTTCCTCCAGCCCAGTGTTTCTCATGGTGTACTCTGCATATAAGTTAAATAAGCAGGGTGACAATATACAGCCTTGACGTACTCCTTTTCCTATCTGGAACCGGTCTTCCTATTTGGAACTGCTTGCTGAGCCCGGAACCCTAGGCCACCATTCCTTGGAGAGACTGATGCAGTGGGTCTGTGGTGGGACTGAGAGGCTGTGATGTCACCAAGCTGCCCAGGGATGGGGAGGCTGGGAACTGGCCATTCACCTCTAGCCACAGGTAAAGAGACACAGGGGTTTGGTCAATCCTGGGCCATCTTCAGTGACCCCTCTGCCTGCACTCTTTCTTCCTGAGATCTCATGGCCCTATATTTTTTCTTTTGTCTTCATGCTGAGCTCAAGCTGTCCCATGGCATGACAGTTTGTGGACACCATTCTCTACCCAATAAAATTTATAAAAAATCAAAACCAAGCAAACAAAAAAACTTTATAAAAGTAGGTAGATTTGGCCCAGAGGATATAGTTTACTGATTTCTGCCTTAGAGCAGTAGCTCTAAGTGTAACCTTTGGACCAAAAGCATTAAACCTGGGAGCTTGTAAGTAATGCAAGTTCTTGGGCCCCGCCCTAGACCTACTGAATCAAGAGAAATATTTTCTGTTTGCATCCCCATGTCTTTCTGAAATTCCAATTACACATATGTTAGGTTGCTGGAAGTTGTTCTAGAGCTCACTGATTCTCCTTTAATTTTTAAAAAATCTTTTTTCTCCTCTCAGTTTCATTTTAGATAATTTCTATCACTGTCTTGAAGTTTACTAATCTTTTCTTCTGTAATGTCTAATCTTCCAGTATTCTAATCTTCTAATTCCATCCAGCATTGCTTTTTATCTGGACATTATAGTATCGAGATGAAATTTGATTTTGGTGTTTGAAAAATAATTCTTCCATGGTTTTATGTAGCTTTTCAACATGGAATACAATTATAATAATTCATGTCTGTGTGTGCTAACTCTAACATCTATGTCATTCTGGATTGATTTCAGTTGATTGCTTTTTAATTTCCCACTGTAGTCATGTTTTTCTGCTTTAGTAGCCTAGTAATCTTTGATTGGATGTCAGATATTGTGATTTTTACCTTGTTAGGTGCTGGATATTTTTAAATTCTTGAACTCTTTTTCTCTGAAAAGTGAAAGTGAAAGTCGCTCAGTCACGTCCGACTCTTCACAACCCCATGGACTATACAGTCCATGGAATTCTCCAGGCCAGAATACTGGAGTGGGTAGCTTTCCCCTTCTCCAGGGTGTCTTCCCAACCCAGGGATCGAACCCAGGTCCCCCGCATTGGAGACAGATTCTTTACCAGCTGAGCCACAAGGGAAGCCCAAGAATACTGAAGTGGGTAGCCTATCCCTTCTCCAGAGGATCTTCCTAACCCAGGAGTTGAACTGGGGCCTCCTGCATTGCAGGTGGATTCTTTACAAACTGAGTTATGTAGTTAAATTACATTTTGACTCTTTTGAATCTTGCTTTAAGATTTGGTAGGCAGGACCAGAGCAGTGCTCTCTGGTGTTAATTATTCTTCACTAATGGGGCAAGACTTTTCTGAGTACTCAGTGTCTATGAATTTTTCCATTCTGACTGGTGGGAACCTGGCCCTCCTTTTGGAAGGTTCTTTCCATAATGGTGGGTAGTTTCCTTACATGCATGAGCTGATTAGTCTAGGCAAATACTCAAAGCAACCCTCTGCAGCTCTCTGGAGGTCTCTCTATGCAGCTCTCTTCTCTCCAGGACCCTGTCCTTCCACCTCTAACTGCATTCAGTTCAGTTCAGTTCAGTCGCTCAGTCGTGTCTGACTCTTTGTGACCCCATGGAATGCAGCATGCCAGGCCCCCCTGTCCATCACCAGCTCCCGGAACCTACTCAAATTCATATCCATTGAGTTGGTGATGCCATCCAACCAGCTTATCCTCTGTCGTCCCCTTCTCCTCCTGCCTTCAATCTTTCCCAGCATCAGGGCCTTTTCCAGTGATTCAGTTCTTTGCATCAGGTGGCCAAAGTATTGGGGGTTCAGCTTCAGCATCAGTCCTTCCAATGAACACCTAGGACTGATTTCATTTAGGATTGACTGGTTTGATCTCCTTGCAGTCCAAGGGACTCTCAAGAGTCTTCTCCAACACTTTTCCCCAAACTCAGTTCCATCTCCTCAACTCAGAGAGTCTGCTGAGCTCCTCTTGCATTTCCCACTTCTGCACCACCTCTGGAAACTTTCTGAAGGCAGCAAGCAAAGGCCATCATAGGTCTTATTTTATTTCCTGTGTCTCAGGATCATCGTCCATCATTACTTGATATCCAGTGGTATTGAAAATCCTTACACCATCTTGGTTGAACACACTTACTTTTAAAAAATAATTTTATTTATGTATTTTTGGCTGCATTGGGTCTTGGTTGCTTTGCTTGGGCTTTCTCTAGTTGTGACAAGTGGGGGCTACTCTTCCCGGCAATGCTCGGGCTTCTCATTGCAGTGGCTTCTCTTATTGTGGAGCATGGGCTCCAGGCAGTGTGGGTTTCAGTAGTTGCAGCTCCCAGGCTCAGTAGTTGAGCAAGAGCTTGGTTGTCCTGAGGCATGTGGAACCTTCCCAGACCAGGGATTGAACTCATGTCTCTTGCATTGGCAGGTGAATTCTTATCCACTGGGATACCAGGGAAGTCCCTGAATGCACCTCTGTAAGCAGATATGGTGATCCCTGATATTCTGATTGGTTAAAAAACAGTAATTCAGACTTTATGAATGTTAGGACATGTGATTCATCAGAAACTCCAATGAAATAAGTGTTTTCTTTTTACAGTAGAGGAAACTGAGGCTCAGACAGGTGAAGTAACTGTTTGCCTGACCCCTAAGTACTCATATTTTCATTGCTTGATGCTGTTCCCTATCTGCATCTGCCAGCCCTTGCTGGGATGTGTCCCCTTTAAACCACAGCACACCCTGGGAGACAGGGTTAGATCCTCCTGATTCTCAGTGTGAATGGTGGGAACCAGCAACAACTGCATCCCCAGGAACTTGTTAGAGAGTCAGAGGCTTGGCACCTCCCAGGCTTGCTGAATGAGAACTGATATGTTAGCAAGATTGCAGGTGACTTTTTGCGTGTATAACCATGAAGAAGACTGAGGGCCAAAGAACTGATCCTTTCAAACTGTGGTGCTGGAGAAGACTCTTGAGAGTCCCTTGGACAGCAAGGAGATCAAATCAGTCCATTCTAAAGGAAATCAACCCTGAAAATTCATTGGAAGGACTGCTGCCAAAGCTGAAGCTCTAATACTTTGGCCACCTGATGTGAAGAACTGAGTCACTGGAAAAGACCCTGATGCTGGGAAAGATTGAGGGCAGGAGGAGAAGGGGACGACAGAGGATGAGCTGGCTGGATGGCATCACCGACTCAATGGACACGAGTCTGAGCAAACTCCAGGAGACAGTGAAGGACAGGAAAGCCTGGCATGTTACAGTCTATGGAGTTGCCAAGAGTCCGATGTGACTTAGTGACTAAACAACACCAGTTTGAGACACATTAAATCAGAAAATAGTTTCTAAGTCCAGTATCCGGGCTCCCTGGGAGCACAGAACTGAGCTGAACTGGGGGGAGGCACAGCCAGAAACTAGGTCCCACACCCGGGGTGAGCCTGTAGGTCCCCCTTTTCTTCCAATTGCAGTTTGAGTACCTGGAACAGAACAAGCTGGACAAGGCTCCCGGAGAGGCTGGTTGGACAGGCCTCTGCCCTTTGGGAGTTCATCTAGGCCACGGTTTTCTAGGAAGCTGTGACTCACCCTGCCTTCATCTACCTGCCAGGTGCCAGCTTGGCTGGAGGCCAGTGGGCTGAGCTCTGGGAGAAGAAGCCAGGAAGGCCTCAGAGGGAGGGGAGAGAAGAGGAAGTGGATGGTGGTGGGGAGCAGCTGCTGGCCATGGTGCCTCCTGGCAGGTGAAGGCCACCGTGGCACTGCCTGCCCCCGTGCCCTGCCCTCTCCCCCACCACAGCCATAGTCAGGTCACCAAACAGCTGGACAGTCCCTACGCATTCACCATATGAGACTGTCTCTGCATTTTAAGAATCTTTCTGAAAAAGCCCCCAGATATCTACTCAGCACAGAACAGACCTGATGGTCCTCCTGGACCAAAACCAATGGGGAGGAGAAGGCAGGGCTGTTAAAGGGCTGTTTATTTCTTGGTTATTTCCTCTGAGACCCTTCCTTGCAATTCATATAAATTGTCCCCAGGAGGAGGGTGGTATTGGAAGGTCCAAAAAGCTGGGAGAGGGTTTAACAGAGTTCTAGACCAGCCTCCTCTTCCCAGGGGAGCATGCTCATTCCATCAAGAGGGGCTTCAGAGACTGGTAGAATTTATCTCCTAACCAGAACCTCTCTAGGCATGGGGTGCTCAGACTCCTCTAGCCAGTATTCACACCTGCACAGTATTTATGAACCATACCGCAGCCAGGTGCCAGGGGAAAATGAACCAGCACAGCTGCGAAGTCAGAGAGCCCTGGCTTAGGATCCGGCCCAGGCTGTGAGTAGCTCTGTGGCTTTTGGCAGGCTTAGAAGCTTTGAGTCTCAAATTCTTCATCTAGACCATTGGGTGACAATCAGAGCCACGTGAAAGAGTTTCAGTAAAGTGCGTTAATGTATGGACCGGCTGTGATGGTTCATTTTATATGTCGACTTCCCAGGTGGCTCAGTGGTAAAGAATCCGCCTGCCAATGAAGGAGATGTAGGTTTGATCCCTGGGTCAGGAAGACCCCCTGGAGTAGCAAATGGCAACCCACTCCAGTATTCTTGCCTGGAAAATTCCATGAACAGAGGGACCTGTTGGGCTACTGTCTAGGGGTCACAAAGAGTCAGACATGACTGAGTGGCTGAGCCCTGAGTACTTGACTGGATCATGGGGGGCCCAGATATATGGCTAAACATTTCTAGGTGTGACTATGAGGGTGTTCCCAGATGAGATTTGCATTTAAATGTAGACTCAAATAGCTAAATAATCCAGGTTATGATAGCACCTGATTGAACTGTCAATATTCACTTCATTTCTCTGAGGTTTTAATTCAAATCCCTGCTTTTGTTCTCCAAATGCATCTCACTGTTGAGCCAGCCCTGCGTCTTATGACAGTAACTGAAGCCGCTTAGAAATAACTCCACTGTGATATTTAGCAAATTATTTTGATCTGATGGGTAAACTTACATGAGTGCAGCTGTTCATGTCAAAGAGAAGGGAACAGGTTGAGGGCTGTTTAGGGTGCCTGCTGGGCTCGCTTCATAAAAGGTGCCTTGCAATCTTGCATTCTGTCTCCGGTCGTGCCATTTCTGCTGGGGTAAGCTGTCACTGACATGTCGCTGGTGGCAATCAAGACATTTGAGGAATGGGAAGAGTATTCTAATTCAGTTAGGAGGCCTGGACTGAACAAGTGAGGCAGTTTTCCACAGGAAGGAGGATCCTGGCCCCAATCTCATCTTCCCAAGCCTCACGCGAGGCAGGCTTCCTGCCCACCCGACCCTGCATCGCATTTTCTTTTCCTTCTGAACTCAGTTCCAAGCAGAGAGTACCAGCTGCCTCCTCCAGTGGCCGGCTGGGTCTGCCTGCTGCTGGGACTGAAATCTTCCGGCAGAGGTCCTTCTGGAATCATAGGCTTCATAACTGCTGTTCCTCCAGCTGGAGACAGGCTTCCAGTGAGCATTTGTATGGCTGTCTCCTCACCATTCAGGCCTCAGCAAAAATGTCGCCTCCTCAGAAAGGCCCTCCGTGACCACCTCTCTAAAGCAGCCCCTGCTCCTGGCAGCAGTCTCATCCTCCGTCAGCCCTGTGAGTGAGCTGTTTGGACACCTGCTTCACATGACTGCAACTCTAGTTGATATCTGACTGTAAGAACAAGAGATGCCAAGTGAGAACTGCCCAACAAGCCTTGTCCACTCACTGAAGCGTGAGAGAGGCTGTCCCCTGTAGTAAGCCACTGAGTGTTGGCTAACTTCATTCTCACCACAACGCTGTGAGGAAGGATATTCTTTCTTTTTATTTTTAAAGCTTTTTATTTTGTATGGGGGTACAGCTGATTAAAAATGTGATAGTTTCAGGTGGACAGTGAAGGGACTCAGCCGTATATATACATGCATCCATTCTCCCCCAAACTCCCCTCTGAACCAGGCTGCCATGTGACGTTGAGCAGAGTTCCTTGTGCTATACAAAAGGTCTTCGCTGGTTATCCATTTTATTTTATTTTATTTTATTTTATTTTTAGTGTTTATTATTCCTTTTATTATTTTTTAATTTTTAAATTTTAAAATCTTTAATTCTTACATGCATTCCCAAACATGAACCCCCTCCCACCTCCCTCCCCATAACATCTTTCTGGGTCATCCCCATGCACCAGCCCCAAGCATGCTGCATCCTGCGTCAGACATAGACTGGCGATTCAATTCACATGATAGTATACATGTTAGAATGTCATTCTCCCAAATCATCCCACCCTCTCCCTCTCCCTCTGAGTCCAAAAGTCCGTTATACACATCTGTGTCTCTTTCCCTGTCTTGCATACAGGGTCGTCATTGCCATCTTCCTAAATTCCATATATATGTGTTAGTATACTGTATTGGTGTTTTTCTTTCTGGCTTACTTCACTCTGTATAATCGGCTCCAGTTTCATCCATCTCATCAGAACTGATTCAAATGAATTCTTTTAACGGCTGAGTAATATGGTTATCCATTTTAAATATAGCCGTGTGTACCTGTCCATCCCAAGCTCCCTAACTATCCCTTCCCCCGTCCTTCCCTCCGGCAACCATAAGCTCATTCTTTACGTATGTCTGTGAGTTTGCTTCTGGTTTGTAACTTCATTTGCATCAGTTCATTTTAGATTTCATGTATAAGGGAAGTTATGCGAGGTTTCTCCTCTGTCTGCCGTATTTTACTCAGGATGGCAACCTCTGGGCCCATCCATGTTGCTGCAAATGGCATTATTTCATTCTTTGTAATGGCTGCGTAATATCCCGTTGAATATACGTGCCACGTCTTCTCCACTCATGCTTCTGTCAGTGGATATTTGGGCTGCTCCCAAGTCTTGGCCATTGTAAACAGTGCTTCCGTGAACACTGGGGTGCTTGGAGCCTTTCAGATCATGTTTTTCTCTGGATGTATGCCTAGGAGTGTGACTCCAGCATCTGTGACGTGCATTTATTTCTAGTGGCATGGTTTTGGAATATGGCTGAGTTAACACCTTTTGTGAATCACAGAGAAGTGGGGTTCAGCCCAACCTGGGTTTAATTCTCCTCAGCCCTTAGGGAACTGGGTCACATGACTGAAGGTTTAGGAGTGGTGGATTAGGAGGGGCTGGAGGAGCTGGTGTTGGTCTCTCTCAGGCTAAAGGTTGAGCATTTTCCCGACCCTCTAGGCCTTAGATTTCTTCTTGTGTGTGACATGGAGAAGTGAGGTCACCTTGAAGGCCTCTATGGCCCTGAGAGAGGGGGCCTGGCTGCTTCCCCACCTTCCACTATCATGGAGGACATTGGGCGCTCCTGCCAGCAGCCTTCCTGGTCTGACTCTTGACGAGTCAGATGAACAGCCTCTGGGACTTAGAAGGAGGCCACCTCACTGGCCAGTGGCTTCAGAGGGAGAGCTCGCAAGGGAACCACACAAGAGACAAGTTCAGGAAGTGAGGGCTGTAGCAGCCTAACTCCCACCCAAGCCCCAAGGCCATGTCCCAAGCCCCGTTTCCCTGAGCACACAGGGACAACTGGCTTGAACCTTAGGAGGAAGCTACAATGTTCTGAGCAGTGAGAGGAGGGTGAGCAAAGCCAGTGTGTCTACAGTGTATTGGGAGGGCCGGTCACTGTGGCTAGATTTCTGCTCCCCGCTTTCACAGGCGCTTCCCTCTCGTAAATAGTTGTTTCTCCTTCCAGCCTGACAAACTTTGAGTAAATCAAACCTTTGGGGCTACCCACTGCCAGTTCTGAGATGGCCATATTCCTCATTGCATGAGTTAGAAATAGCATTCCACTCTGAGAGGAGACAGCCTCACCCACACCCACATAGCTCAAACACATCACCTCAGGTGTTTTGTTTTCCCTCTCCTATACTAGTTCAAAGGGAGGTGTTTCAGCACTGAAATGGGGCTCCCCAGTAATCAGAGACCAGGGCTTTATTCTCCACCATTGTTAGTGAGTGGTTTTTATTCTCAAGTTTGCCTCTGCCCCCAAATAATTGCTGGAGCACCAGCCATCATATCTATATTCCAGGCAGGGAAGAAAGAATAGGGAGGAGCAAAAATGTGCACCTAACTTTTCTTCTCCTTCAGTTCAGTCACTCAGTAGTGTCTGACTCTTTGCAGCCCCATGGACTGCAGCATGCAAGGCCTTCCTGTCCATCACCAATTCCTGGAGTTTACTCAAATTCATGTCCATTGAGTCGGTGATGCCATCCAACCATCTCATCCTCTGTTGTCCCCTTCTCTTCCTGCCTTCAATCTTTCCCAGCATCAGGGTCTTTTCCAATGAGTCAGTTCTTCATATCAGGTGGCCAAAGTATTGGAGTTTCAGCTTCAGCATGAGTCCTTCCAATGAATATTCAGGATTGATTTCCTTTAGGATGGACTGGTTGGATCTCCTTGCAGTCCAAGGGACTCTCAAGAGTCTCCTCCAACATCACAGTTCAAAAGCATCAATTCTTCTCCTTAGCTATCATATATAGTAATATCCACTTATAATTTATAGACCAGAATTTAGTCACTCAGGTACAGGCGAGGCCAGGAAATGTAGTTTTCACATTCTTAAGTCCTAAGGCACTTCAGATGTGTCCGACTCTTGAGATACCATGGCCTGTAGCCTGCCAGGCTTCTCCATGGGATGCTCCAGGCAAGAATACTGGAGTGGGTAGCCATTTCCTTCCCCAGGGGATCTTCCCGACCCAGGGATCAAACCCACATCTCCTGTGTCTTCTGCACCAGCAGGTGGGCCCCTTACCACTAGCACCACCTGGGAAGACCAGTTTCCACATGGACACTTTAAATGAAACAAGAGTTCTCTTCTAAGGAAGAACAGAAGAATGAATACTGTAGGCAACTAGCAATTTCTGCCTCACTTAGCATGGCCGTCAAGGCCTTGGATGAACTTTCAGAACTAGTGAGCTTCTTCTGCTGCAGGCCTGGCTCAGGGATGGGAGGACAGGAAAGTCGGTCATTCAGTGATAAGCTTGTCCCTCTGACTTGGATAACCAACACTGGACCAAGCCCGAGCATTCTGCCTTCCTGCTCAGCTTTTCTGCTGCTGCCAAGGCAGCACCTGGACCCCCACATGAGGGACAAAACTACTAAGGTTCCTATTCAGTTCCCCGGAGAGTAGGACAGGGTCCATTCAGTTGCTCTGGACTTGTCCGCTGAGAAGACACTGCTGTAGCTGGGCCATGGGCTGGAGCCCATGGTGTGTTTCCACATGTGCACACCTGCCCCTCACATTCCCCAGCTCTCTCGCCTCACAATCACCTACATTTCTCCCACCTTGCTCTTGCTCCTACATAGTGTTAATATCTAGGGCTCTCACCAGGGGGCAGACCTTTGAAAGACTCTCAAGTACACAGAAGGTGATGATGTCGGCAGCTTGTGGTCCAAAGGCCCTCAGGTCCCACACGGGATGCTGCAGGAGACTTTGTGATTCATCCCTTCAGCCAGACAACCTCACAAATCAAATATCAGGTCTGATTTTTAAAGCCATTTTCATGACAGTGGTTTTCCATCGAATCCCCAAGAGCTAACAATATGCAATCAGTTTTCCTTAACAAATGACCTCCTTTAACTTCATTAGTTTATACTTAATTTACTAGCATGTAGCAAGATAATTAACACTCCTGATTAGAAACGGGCCAAAGAAGGAACCTCTGTCTGCATGGCCAAGGCCAATATTAAAAGTTGAACTGTTTTCTAATTTTCTTTACCATTTAATTCATTGAAGGTGGGGGTTGGTGATTTGTAGTTTTTGTTTAAAAAATTAAAATGGAGGCGAGACAAATGGGTCTTGCTACAGAGCACTTTATTACCAACTCAACCAACTCATGTTTTGGGTACTTTTTTTTTTTTTCTCTCGGATATAAAGACATGAAACCAGAGAATCAAAGGACAATTGAATGTGTGTAATAGAGGCTTTAAATAGCTGGCAAGACTTTCAGCTCATTAGGAGGGGAGCTGAGAGGCGGGCTAGGGTGGGGAGAGTGGAGAAAATCTCCCAGAATGTAATACTAACCATGCTGTTTGTAAGCATCGTCTTTTGAGCAGTCTGATCCACCTATTATAGTTTACAAACCCCTTTGAGTCCCTTATCACTTGGTCCACACACAGCTCTGGGATGGGGATGGTGGGAAGGGACCCACCGTGGGAACCTCAGCATCTCTGATGAGTAAATAGGCCCAGAGAAGTGAGAAGAGCTGAGCAACTGGAGCCAGCTCAGGAACTGCGCCTTCTGCAGGCTGGACCCTGTGTCTTCCTTTGTGCGACCCCATGAACTATAGCCTTGGACTACATGTAGTAGCCATGACCCCATGGACTGTAGCCAAGAATGCCAGGAGAAATGTCAATAACTTCAGATACGCAGATGACACCACCCTTATGGCAGAAAGTAAAGAGGAACTAAAGAGTCTCTTGATGAAAGTGAAAGAGGAGAGTGAAAAAGCTGGCTTGAAACTCGACATTCAAGAAACTAAGATCATGGCATCCCATCCCATCACTTCATGGCAAATAGATGGGGAAACAATGAAAACAGTGGCAGACTTTATTTTCTTGGGCTCCAAAATCACTGCAGATGGTAACTGCAGACATGAAATTAAAAGATGCTTGCTCCTTGGAAGAAAAGTTATGACCACCTAGACAGCATATTAAAAAGCAGAGACACTACTGTGCTGACAAAGGTCCATCTAGTCAAACCTATGGTTTTTCCAATAGTCATGTATGGATGTGAGAGTTGGACTATAAAGCAAGCTGAGCACTGAAGAATTGATGCTTTTGAACTGTGGTGTTGGAGAAGACTCTTGAGAGTGCCTTGGACTGCAAGGAGATCCAACCAGTCCATCCTAAAAGAAATCAGTCCAGAATATTCATTGGAAGGACTGATGTTGAAGCTGAAACTCCAATACTTTGGCCACCTGATGCAAAGAATTGACTCACTGGAAAAGACCCTGATGCTGGGAAAGATTGAGGGCAGGAGGAAAAAGGGATGACAGAGGATGAGATGGTTAGATGCCATCATTGACTTGATGGACATGAGTTTGAGCAAGCTACAGGAGTTGGTGATGGACAAGGAAGCCTGCCGTGCTGCAGTCCACAGGGTCGCAAAGAGTCAGACATGACTGAGTGATTGAGCTGAACTGATAGACTGTAGCATGCCAGGCTCCTCTGTCCATGGGATTCTCCAGGCAAGAATACTGGAGTGGGTTGCCATGCCCTCCTCCAGGGGACCCTCCCAACCCAGTGGTCAAACACAGGTCTCCCACATTGCACGCGGATTCTTTACTGTCTCAGCCACCAGGGAAGCCCATCTTTTGTGAAGATTGATGCAAATATCGGCTGATTGCAGACTTCTGGGTCTCTCAGCTTCACTTGTGAGGTAAGCCAGGTGCAGGCCACAAGCTTTAAGGCGCCCTCCTTCTGAGGCCCCTGCCCTCTGTGCCTTCACTGCCTCGGTTCACTCCACTCCAACCCTGGGCCCTGGGTCAGAGCTCACTAATCTCTGTTTCGAGCTTACTTCTTGCCACGCCCTCTGTTAACTCCTGTTTTGCTGCTTCCCTGGTGGCTCAGAGGTTAAAGAGTCTGCCTGCAATGCAGGAGACCTGGGTTCGATCCCAGGGTTGGGAAGCTCCCCTGGAGAAGGTTGTGGCAACCCACTCTGGTATTCTTGCCTGCAGAATCCCACTGATGGAGGAGCCTGGTGGGCTACAGTCCACGGCGTCACAGAGAGTCAGACATGACTGAGTGACTTCACTAAAACGTGTGTTATCTCCATTATTACTGATGAGGATAACGGGGCTTAGAGAGGGAGTAGCTTGCCTAAAGGGCTTCCCTGGCGGCTCAGCAGTAAAGAATCCGCCTGCCAATGCAGGAGATGCAGGTACAATCAATGGGTCAGGAAGATCCCCTGGAGAAGGAAACAGCAACCTACTCCAGTGTTCTTGCCTGAAGAATCCCATGGACAGAGGAGCCTGGTGGGCTATAGTCCATGGGGAGTCCACGGGGTCGCAAGAGTCAGACGTGACTTAGTGACTGAGCAACAGAATTAACAATAAACGAGTCTGGAAGGGTGAAACTTGGAGTCCTGACTGGCTGGCTCCAGGGCATTCGCTCCAGATTTCCTGGGAGGAGAAATACTTGGAGCTGGACTCTACCCAGGAGCTGGTAGCTCGGCTTGCTCTGGCTGGGGGTTCCTCGGAGAGGGGCTGGTGAAGGGAGAGAAAGCCCTGTGTTGGCGTGGCTTGGGAACATGGCCTGGAGGTGTGTGTGGGGAGAACGGGTGGCCCCAGGAAAGAAGCGAGGAATCTTGCTTGGTCCCCTCAGGTGGGCAGACCCTGCTGATGGAAACAGGGCTGCTCTTTCCTCTTGCATCCTCTCAGTCTTTTATCTTTTTAAAATATTTTTATTTATGTATGTATTTGGCTGTGCTGGGTCTTAGTTGCAACATGTGGGACCTAGTTCCCTGACCAGGGATTGAACCCCGGCCCCCTGCATCGGGAGTATGGAGTGTTAGTCACTGGGAGGGAAATCCTAGCCTCCCAGGCTTAAACACAAAATTCCCTCAGGGCGTTGGGCTTCTCTTCCAGGTCTCTGGAGAAAGAACCTTTCCCAGGGGTTGGAGGATAGAGTGGGCGTGCTCAGAGGGGCTGGGCTTTGGGATTCAGGCTGTGGCTGTCCAATGGGCGAGCAGCTTTTGGGGAGTCTTTCATGGCATTCCCCCACCCCCCAGCCTAAAGAATAGAGCAAGTGCTTGGGGGAAGGAAAGCTCAGGGCAGGAGGCAGACAGCGCAGAGGAAGCAAGATCCCCTGCTGGGGGCCGTGAGCAACACTCCGAGGGGACTTGCCTAGACCTCTGCCGACAGTGGGGTGAGAGCTAGAATAGCAGCTGACCTGTAAGACTGTGATCTGTTCATTTATCCCCAGCTCCTTCCAGGAAAGACTGACAGCTGCTTGCCGGGGGGTTTGTAACCATGGCCTTCACTTTGATGAAGCTCAAGAGATTTCAGGCGGTCCCTCTGGTTAAGCGTTACTAAATTGAGACCATCTGTGAAGTGGAGTCCTGTGTGCTGATTTCTCTATGCTCACAGCACTGCTGTGGAGTCAGGATGGTTATGTGACAGATAGGGAAACTGAGGCTCAGAGGGTGAAGTAACTTGTCCAAGTTCCCACCCTGGGGAAGACCAGAGTTCAATCCAGGTTTGACTTGGGCAGCAACCAGGACTCTTCCCTGGAAGCAGATGGTGACACCCCGTCAAATCTGACTGAAATCTCTTTCGTACCTACAGCCATCTGAGGCATGACGCAGGTCAACACCTTACCCTGATAGTTCCAGCCACCTACTGAATACTGGCCTGCATTTCCCTGAGATCATTTTCACCCAAAATGTGGGTCTTGGCTAGTCCTGAATGGATTGCCTTTTGTTGGGAAGAATGGAAAGGGTGAGCCTGGGCAATCTGTATACTTTGTACCTACAGGCCCAGTCACATGGAGACCCACTACCCACCTCTCTAATCAGAGTTGAGTTGCAGATAGTCAGGTTCTTCTTTTTTAAAAAACTTTTTCTACTGGAGTAGAGCTGATTAGGGGCTTCCCTGGTGGCTTAGCAGCAAAGCATCTGCCTGCAGTGCAGGAGCTGTAGGAGATGCGGGTTCGGTCCCTGGGTCGAGAAGATCCCCTGGAAGAGAGCATGGCTACCCACTCCGGTATTCTTGCCTGGAGAATCCCATGGACAAAGGAGCCTGGCAGACTATAGTCCATATAAGTTGCAAAGAGTTGGACACAACTGAAACGACTTAGCACGCCCACATGCACGTAGCTGTTAACAATCTTGTGATAGTTTCAGGTGGACAGCAAAGGGTCTCCGCCATATACATACATGTACCCATTCTCCCCCAAACTCGCCTCCCATCCAGGCTGCCACTTAACACTGAGCACAGTTCTCTGTGCTGTACAGTCCTTGTTGGTTATCCATTTAAAATACAGCAGTGTGTACACGTCCACCCCGAACTCCCTAACTATCTCTTCCCCACATATTCCCTGCTGGCACCCATAAGTTCATTCTCTAAGTCTGTGAGGCTCTTTCTGTTCTATAACTGAGATCATTTTTTAGATTGAGAGGTTCTTGATGGGGCTCTGAAGACTGCCTGGTTCCACTGGTGGCTCTGCCACTGGGTGATGTGTCAGCTGGGACTGCCATTACAAAATACCACCGTTGGAGTGACTTAAACAAGAAAAGTTTATTCTCTTACAATTCTGGAAGCCAGATGTCCACGCTCAAGTGTCAGCAGGAGTGACTGCTTCCGAGGCCCTTCTCCTTGGCTTGCCCGTGGTCGTCTTCTCCGTGTCCCCATGTGGTCTTTTCTCTGTGCGAGTCTCTCCTGTCTCTCTTCTTGTAAGGACACCAGTCCTACTGGATTAAGGCTCTACCTAGATGACCTCGTTTACCCTTGTTAACCCCTATAAAGGCCCGATCTCCAAATTCAGTCACAACAGGGGTGGGGCCCCAACATATGAATTTTGGAGTGATACAACTCCATAGGTGAATATAGGCATGTACCTTGCCAAGCCTCAGTTTCCCCATCTGTTACATCAGGTTAATAAAAGTAACTATTCCGTAGAGTTTTTTGAGGGAATTCAGTGAGGTGCTACATGAGGGTAATGATGGCATACAGCAAGGGCTCATCCTCCTGAATATCATCATCTCTAGCCCCTTCATCATCCCCATCACCATTGCATCATCTCCATCAATCTAGAGATCTGCTAGTTTCAGACCTCTGGGTCCTGCTTGTCATTTGTTCTTCAAGGTTGCAGTCAGTGAGGACCAGAGCAGCAAGAACCTTGACCTTTGACACCAAATGCTGATTTTACAAATGAGGAGACTAAGGATGGGCTAGTGGCTCATCTAGAATCAGAATGCTGGCGACCTGTCCCCTGGCCTGATGATCTTGAATCATTTCCGCAACAAGGAGGGGCCAGGAGAAGGCTCCCCTCCCTGCTGGGGCCACCCGTGGATCATTTGGACCATTCAATTAGTTTTAGCCCCTTAATATTTTATGGACTCTTTCTCTTATGTCTTAATGAAGTGCCTGTCACACAGTGAATGAATAAAAGCCATTGCTTGCCAAATCCCTACACATGGGTCCTCAGCCCAGCCCCTCTCCATCAATCCAGCATCCCAGCTCCTGGTGTGATGACATCAAACCCTTCCAAGGGCAGCCGAACATTTCCTTGCTTCGTCCCATCCAGGCATCTGTGTCTCCCTGGGAATTTGGATGGAAGTATTAATAAGCCACCAGGCTTCAGTCAGAAGGGCATGGTGACTCACTTGTTTTGACAGTATAATATCTCTAGTTAAAAATAACGCAGAAGCTAAAAAAACAAAAATCCCAACAAGGCCTGGCAGCTGGGTTGGTTTCCAGTTGAATGTCCACTCCCACCATCTTCCTTCCAACAGAATCCAAGCTGTGCTCAGGATGGGGTGCTGTGTACACTGTGGGGGTCAGCCCGGAGCCCGGCTCTCTCCCCTTTGCCAATGATGGCTTTCGGGCTGGAAGTGTGACCCAGTCCTGGCCAATGGGACATGACGGAAGTCTGCTAAGGACTTGGTCTGAATGAAAAGCCCCATTCCCCACAACTTCGGGTCTTGGGATGCAGTTGTCTGGGGAGGTGGTGCCTGCAGCATCTGTCTTGCAGCCAGGCGGGCAAGGCCAACAGCATAGACTCTCAGAGGATGTGACCTGGAGATGTCCCAGAGCTGAGAATGTACCCTGGAACCTCCGACCTCCAGGCTTCTCATTCCATATTGTATAAGCCTGGTTGACTCGGGTGCAGCCAAAGCCATCCCACCTGGAGCTGGGTTGGTGGTGACCCCCGTGGCCAGGTGCAGGTGAGGGAAAGCATCTGTTTGCACTCAGGGATAGAGGTGGCTGGGAAGACACTGGGTAACTGCTTAAAAATGTAAAAGTGATTCTTGGTTCGCAAGTTGTACAAAACCAGGCAGAGGGCCAGACTTGCCAGCCCCTGGTCTACAGTTTCCTGGGCAAGGAATCCTGCAGGAGAGGCTACCCTCAGCTTTCCTCCAAGGCTGGGCCACGGAGGTCTGGGGCCAGCTGAGCCCCCACAGCCCCTGTGCACGGCCACCTTAGCTGGGGACAGAGCGTCTGAATGTCCCAAGCCCTGGCCTGCTGCCCGTGGCATGAGGAGTTCTCTCTCCCCACTCTTGGTCCCTCGGGCCCCTGAGCTGCTGCGTGGCCATCCTGACATCTCCTGGTCCTTACCTCAGGTCCTCTTGCTTTGGCTCAGGCACTGCTGAGGCCCCTGGCTGTGCCCAGACCTGCTGTGGTCCCAATGACCCCCTCCCCGTATCATGCTCAGTGCAAGGCTGAGTTCATCTGCCGGAGTCCATCTTCCTCAGGTGACTTCTCTCCCAGCAGATTCCTTAGTTCATCAGACAAACACATTTCTTGTGGCCTCAGTGCCCAAACCTCAGTTCAGTTCAGTTCAGTAGCTCAGTCATGTCTGACTCTTTGTGACCCCATGGACTGCAGCATGCCAGGCCTAGCCTAAGTCACATCTGAATCTGCTTAGCCTTGTGATGGGACGCTGGTCTTCTAGATCATACTGTGAATCCCACTCCATCTTACAGGGAAAAACTAGCAGAAAGAAGCTTGAATCAGACACCTGGCCACAGGACCTGGAAGCCAGCCATTCAACTCACTCAGCAACACCTTTCCATCTGTAAAAAAGCAGAGATCACCGCACCCAGCTCAGTTCAGTTCAGTTGCTCAGATGTGTCCAACTCTTTGCAACCTCATGGACTGCAGCACGCCGGACTTCCCTGTCCATCACCAACTCTTGCAGCTTGCTCAAACTCATGTCCATTGAGTTGGTGATGCCATCCAACTATCTCATCCTCTGTTGTCCCCTCCTCCTCTCTTTCCCAGCATCAGGGTTTTTTCAAATCAGACAGTTCTTTGCATCAGGTGGCTGAAGAATTGGAGTTTCAGCTTCAGCATCAGTCCTTCCAGTGAATATTCAGAGTTGATCTCCTTTAGGATGGACTGATTGGATCTCCTTGCAGTCCAAGGGACTCTCGATTCTTCTCCAACACCACAGTTCAAAAGCATCAATTCTTTGGCGCTCAGCTTTCGTTATGGCCCAAATTTCACATCCATACATGACTACTGGAAAAACCATAGCCTTGACTAGAGGGACCTTTGTCAGCAAAGTAATATCTCTGCTTTTTAATATACTGTCTAGGTTGGCCATAGCTTTTCTTCCAAGGAGCAAGCATCTTTTAATTTCATGGCTGCAGTCACCACCTGCAGGGATTTTGGAGTGCCCAGCTCAAGTGCCCATAAATCAGACTTGGTACATGGAAGGGTCCAGCACAGGGCATCTATGACCTGGAATATGTGTGGTCTTCAATAACTGCTTCCCAGATCTGCACAGAAAATTGAGGTTCAGAAATAGGATGAGCTGTGGACATGCTGGTGGAGAAACAGCCATGGGAAGGCAGAGTGCAGCTGGTCTGAAGCCGATGAGGAGGGAACACGGGCAAGGCTGAGATGAGAACAACCCCACTTCATTTCTCAGAGCTGTGCCTGCTGGTGCCTGGCACAAAGTGATGGGGAGGGCTTGGGTGTCGGGAAGAAGGAGGGGTGGGAGGTGACCTGACCACAGTCACCAGGTGAGTCATGACTGAGAACAAAACCCCCCACCCAAAGGGGTGGGTAGGTCTGGGAGGGGGTAGGTCTGCGAGAGGGTATCAAGTTCCAAGACTTGGCTCCAGCAAGCCTACGGCTCCAGCCTTCCCACCAGAGTTTTCCCAGGGCCACTGATGCTTCTGGCAGCCTCCCTTGCTGGGGGCAGGTATGTTCCTGCCAATGGAGCAGCATCTTGCTGATAAAACCTAATGAGCTGCATTTAACAACAACACAGCCCTGCCATGTGGCTTCCTCCCGGGGTTGCCCATCTGCCAACCCTGGGGGCCACGTTTAGTACAGCTGAAACCCCCTCCCCCATCATGGAATCAGGAGAGAGCCCAGGTCCCTGGGGCCAGGCTCAGCACACAGGCCAGCAAATCTCTGTGCTTAGCTCGTGCCAGCTCCTGGCCACCCTCCAGGCTCTCAACACCACCACCAGATGGTGGCTAACGGAGGGTGAAAAGCTCCTGGGAAGATCTGGGCACACAGCAGTGGTGGGGGGAGGCCAGCCAAAGGCACCCTGACCATGGCCTTGGGGAGGGCTCCAGGTGTGGCCTGCGTTGGCTTGGAGCAACCTGCCTTCATTCCCAACCCTTGCCAGTCATCTTTTCTCTCCTCTCCTTGTCACTGGACCCAGGGACCTACCAGTTGGGCATTTATTCCTTGCAAAAGGACAAGCAAGGCAAGGTGTGGATAGACATGTGTGGTCAACAGGCCCAGGCCAGGATTTCCGGGAGGGAATTTCTCCGTGGTCTCTTACCTGCAGATATCTTAGCAGCCCAGCCTTCCTTTTACCTGGAATGAAGGAGTGGGGTGTCACACATCCGGGAACTCTGCAGCTCATTCTGCACCCCTGAGTCACAGGCTGGGCTGTTCAAGGGAAACAGCTTGACCTAAGCCATCAGGGCTGTGATGGACATTCATCTCATCCTCTGGTGGCTTCAAGCATCGTGCTATGGAACCCAGTTCACAAACATGCCCACTGCCCCCTGGACCAGTGTCCTCTCACTCAAAATCCACAGGTAGGTAAAGCCAGATGAAAGAACAGGGCTGGATGAGGGCAGATCCAGCCCACAGGAAAGAAAAAGTATCATCACAAAAAAGTCCAAGCCAACGCTAGGATTCCTGTCTTCCTGAGGGGAGTGAGGGACGTCCTTGCCTTCTGCTTGAGGGAGTGGATGTTCATATCCTAAAATCACGTGGGACAGGGTATCACCTGGGCTATGTGCTGTTCTGAGGACGTGCTCTGGTGGACAGGCAGAGGGGTTCTGAGCTATTTGGAGCTGGAGAAAGCTGGGCTCCTCTGTGCAATAAAATGGACAGGGGTGGTGTTTGCAGTTGCAGGGGAGCCAGCCACAAGAGAACCTGAGCAGCCTGGAAGGTGCTGGCACCCGGGGTGAGGGACGGGTGTGAAATAGCTGAGGTTCTATTTGAGAGCAAGCATGTCCGAGGTTTAATTTTAAACTCGTTTTGTGGATCCATCTGCCTTCATGTTTCCAAATCACCAGTGTGAACTGCTGCCCTCTCAAGGCTGGGGTGGGTCTGCATCCTACGGCTGGGTGGCCACTTGGGCACAAAAGACCAGCTGCAGATTGTGGAGCAGAAAACAGGAACTCAGGGAAGGCAAGAATAAGAACCAGGGTGACTGTGAGGATGTAACACTTTGGGGGGAACCAGGGCTGGGATGGGGGAGGGGGTTTGAGGCAACATTGTCTGGATTTCTTCCCCCTCTTTGGCGGCACCACACAGTAGGGCATGTAGAATCTTAGTTTCCCGACCAGGGATCGAACCTGTGCCCTGTGCATTGGGAGCATAGAGTCGTAACCACTGGACCACCATGGGAAGGACCATTGTCTGGGTTTTAAGGGGTAGAGAGAGCCAGGTGATACCTGGGTTGTATCCACTCTAGAAAAGTGACTTGAGCCCCTTGAGCCCACAGTGAGTGGACAACAGATTATCTGCTGTACGCTGGCCTGTTTTCCTGGTTGGTTTCCAGCCAAGCCCACTGTCAGCACAGCCCCAGCTTTTAATCTGCAGCCCAGGTCTCTGCCTAGTGAAGCAGCACTGTGAATGGGCACCAGCCATCTCTTCCGGGCATGAGGGGGAAGCTGGGACATTTGAATGTTTCTTTTATTCTGCTTATTTTATCTCAGTGGATGGGGATTGAATGGCAGGAATTAAAAACCCAAAGAATCTTATAGCTTCAGATGCAAAAGCAATATGCTGCTGTATTAAGCCATGAAATTTGGGGATGTTTATTATGCAGCCATAACTGACTGATACAGGGGTAGGAGGAGGTTATTACCATCTATTAAGCACCATCTTGCCACATAGTTCATCGGCAAGAACTTGTTAAATTCATGCAACAGAAACGCAGAAGCATCACAGCCTCCTCACAGAGGTTGGGGAAGGTGCTATTTGAGGAGAGATGATAGAAAGGGCAGCAGTACTGGAGCAGACTGGGAGAGGGGCTGGTCCTGGCAGGAGTTTAAATGGTAGCAGCCAGCAGGTCACACAGGGCCTGGAAGCCAAAGGTGTGGTTTTTCCCTCCCAGTGAGAGGGGAAGCCCTTGGTGAGTTTTGAGCAGAAGAGGACACAACTTGACTTCAGATGGAGGGCTGGCCCTTGCTGGTTCTTGGAGAACAGGCAATGAGAGAGGGGCAAACAGGGACACCAGCCAAGAGGCATGGTTGCAGTAGGGAGCGTAGGATGGGCTGGACGTGAGGTGTGAGAGAGAACTGGAAACAAGATTTGGCCTGACTCACTGGAATACTGGACTTGGCCATTACGAGATGTGGGGAACCGCAGAGAAGGGAGTTTGAGGCGGGGCCCCTTGCCTTCCCAGGACTCCATCCCTCCCTGTGGGTACTCTTTGGGGCTATACTCAGCTAATCTCCCACAGCAGATGCTCTGGAAACCTCCCTGGGGCTCTGGAAACTCCTGGAAGGTGGGACCGTGTCTATGTTTATCGTTGTTATAACTGCTCATGGAATGGGTGCACAGATGAAGGCATTCTGGAAAGTCCCTGGTAGAAGTGATGCTTTGCTCAGGTGGGGATGAGGCGATAGCATGTTCTGGGCTTCCTGACTTCTGGTGGGAGTGGGCTGCTGAATAGGTTTTCTCAGAGAGGCTGATCTGACCGGATTTTGTGCTGCCTTTTTTTCCCTCTTCACTCTATTGTCCCTTGATCCACATCTCCCAAAGAGAGAAAACAGGGAGACATGGGCTGGCCCTGGGAAGGGGAGATGGGAATCTCTGGGCTTCTTTCAGTCCCCAGATTCACTTTGTGAGTAGCCTGCCCTGCACAATGAGGAGAGAGAGGTCTGACTCATCCCTGGAGAGCAGATTCCCATCTGAGCAGGCTCGGAGTCTCCACAGTGCCCGTTGCCATGGCAAAGAGCCATTTACAGACAAGCAGATCATTCCAGAACCCCTACCCCACTGGTTACCCTGTGACCCAGCACAGTAAATAGGTTATGCTTTGAAGATGCCACGTCTCTAACCCAGGTCTGAGCTCGGTGTGTGGCCTCCCCTTGCTCCTCCTTTGTACCTGGAAAAAGTTTTCTTTTCACCTGCTGTCCTGGGGGATGGTAGTGTGATGTTCAGATGCTCACAGCCCCTCGGCCTTAGGAAAGAGCCTTACTCTATGCTGATGATCCTGAAGCCGGGAATTTGAGCTGTCACTGCAGGCCAGTCCTGAGCTAGTTTTCCTTTTGGGCCTCGCATGTCCCCTCATCACTCAGGAGCAACTTACTGTTCATTAAGGCCGGTTATTGTTTTGTTGGGCCAACCAGAATGTCTCCCTCTTTGGGGCTCCTGGGTGACTGTGCTTGAGTGGTCAGTTGCTTCAACTGTGTCCAACTCTTTGTGACCCTTTGGACCGTAGCCTGCCAGGCTCCTCTGTCCATGGGATTCTCCAGGCAAGAATACTGGAGTGGGTTGCCTTGCCCTCCAGGGATCTTCTGGACCTAGGGATTGAAGCAGTGTCTCCTGTGTCTCCTGCATTGGAGGTGGATTCTTTACCACTGAGCCACCAGGGAAGCCCTTCCTGGGTGGATAGTATGAAGTTTGATATGTCAAGGGTTTAGCACAGGGCCCCACCCCAGGGAGGGGCAAAATGCACTCTTGTCCCGTTTATTATCTTTATTCCCTTCCCGGCAACCCACCCCTCACTACCATCCCCTACTCTCTCTTCTGCTTTTTCCCCCAAAAGCACTCCAGAAACTTGAAAGAGATCCTAGAGGGCTTCCTGGAGGTGGTGTTCCTATAACCAAAGCAAATTGTATGTATTTTCCAATAAAATGATGGCCCCTATTTCTAGAGTATCTACTATATGCCATGCACAGGCTATGTGCTTCTCACTTGGTTCTTATTGCAACCCTCTAAGGTTTTATTATCTCTGTTTTTTAGAAGAGGAAATTCAGATTAGACTCAGAGAAATTAAGTGCTTACTCAAGATCACACAGGTTATTTGAACCTGAGAAGTCTTATTCCAGAGCGTGGGCATTTAACCCACAGGCAATATTTTTTGGTGTCCTATTTGTATTTGTATTTGCTTTGGGCCTCTTCCCAGTTGCCGTTCACACCCCTCTTCCTGGTTCCTCTGAGCAGCAGTGCTTGCTTTTCTGAGGATCCAGGTCGCTTCTTGCCTCTGCTCTCTTTCGGCTCCTCTCTGCCCTCAGTAAGGCAATGGTCACTTGTTCAGCCACTGGACCACACCTTCCAGTCCACTCAATGAATATGGAGAGAGAAGGGAAAGAAAGGAGACAAACTCAAGTGTGAGACCCATTGGGGCCACAGCCATGGGGCTGACAGGCTCAGGGGAAGAGAGAAAGCCCCAGGACCAGGAAGGATGGGGTGGGTGTGGTCCTGGCAAGGCCAGCTGTCCAGGGTCCAAAAGCAAGCTCTGGGAATCAAGCTACAGCCTCTGAGGAATGGCTGGAACAACTCAAGCAGAGTGTTAGGTCCCCAACTCAGCAGATTAAGGGAAGTGAGAGCAGAACACGTGGTCTATAGGGCAACAGAGTGCTGGGTAGGGAAACTGAATCAGGAATCTTGTCCTCCATGCTAGGTCAACTCATGGGGCCCCATTCAGGCTTCTGATTCCCAGGGTAACCTGGCTATACAAGCCTTAGACCCATGGGCAATAGAACTTTCCCCCAGCCCCGGGGGCTGACATTACTGCCAAGACATTTGCTGCCCGTCAGGACGGTCTCAGACCTGGGTAGTGCTGAGTCTGCTGATGTGTCTTTTTGGACACCAGGGAGGAAAAACTGGGTGAGAAGTGATGAAGATGGCACCTCTCAGCAACCTTCTCTCCCATCACAGGACCCTGGCTGCACAGAGCTGCCCCTCCCCAACCCCCCATCCAGAGCCTCCAGGCCCCCAAAACCTGCTATTCAAGGACACTTAGGGATGGTATCACCTAGGGCTTTGGAGGGAAGAACCTGATAACTTGATTCTAGGACTTCAAAATGTCAATGATGACTTGCTTTTTGTTTTTAAAGGGTCAACTCCAGTACTTTGGCCACCTCATTTGAAGAGTTGACTCATTGGAAAAGACTCTGATGCTGGGAGGGATTGGGGGCAGGAGGAGAAGGGGACGACAGAGGATGAGATGGCTGGATGGCATCACCAACTTGATGGACATGAGTTTGAGTGAACTCCGGGAGTTGGTGATGGACAGGGAGGCCTGGCGTGCTGCGATTCATGGGGTCGCAAAGAGTTGGACACGACTGAGCGACTGAACTAACTAAGAACCTCAGAGATGCCCTCCTTGGTGTGATATGTGTGGTGGGGGTGGTGTTGACTAAGCTGGGGGTTGCTGTACACACTCTGATCCCTTCTTGGGGGTGCTTGTCTCCTAGTTTTGGCCTGCGGTGAATTCATACACTGTTATGTGTCCCTCCCAGATTGAGGCTGGCTGCAGGACAATGCCTCGGGAAGAGACGAGGGAGGCCCCACCTCAGGGCTCTTTGCTGTCTGGCTCCCATGGGTGATGTTCATTATCCTTAAACCCACGGCACTGGGGGTCAGCCACGCTGGCCTCTGCCAGCAGCTGTGAACACCTATCTCCACTCCACCAGCTTCATTCTGCCTGATAACGGCTGCCGCCTGCACAGGAAGATGGATGGCTGCTGTCATCCAGGCTGGTGTGCGATGTAGAGGCGCAGACTGGGGGTGACAAGGGCAAAGGGGGCCGATGCAGATGGGCTGGGGCTGGTATGGTGCTCTAGGGAGGACGGATGCCCCAGGCCCGCCCAGCCCTCTGGTGGAATGCAGTTGCCTCCTTTTCCTCTTCACCTTGTGTCTAGCAGCCTCTCCCCTGGGTACCCCCAGGCTGGTGGGCTGTCCTGCAGCTCCCGTGCTCCTCCACTCTTTGCCCCCCATGGGTGTGAGGGGAGGCTCCCCGGTCTCCGATGACCCATGTGCTGGCTCTGTCGTCTGTCTTTGGCCTGATGCCATCATGACGATTTCCACCCTGGTTGTTGCCAGGGGAGGAAGAAGGGGAGGGGAAGGAAGAGGCGGGGTCATTGACTCCTGGGGGACACTCCCTCCCACTGAGCCGTGGAACTAGAGTGACCCTCCACTCCCACTAGCCTGGAGCCAAGGTGATTCCTGAGCTTTTGAGCTTTTTAACTGAGAAAGTCCCTGGCAAGCTGGGTCGAGTTGGTCACCCAACGTGGAAGGCCAGGACTGGATGGGGCTGGAGGCAGTGCTTTGCTGTCCTGGAAGAACAGGGGCTGCCTCCTCTGCACCCCTTGAGACTCCATAGGAACGTGGCCATCTGGCTGTGTGAACCCAGGTGTGGCTCCTTGGGGATGAGGTAGGTCTTCATTTGCCTCTGTAGTCGGAGTCCCTCTGGTGAATGTTCCAAGAACTGGTGTGCTTGGAAACCTTGGCAATGCCCTGAGGACGTGATGGTCCCACGTCACTGGCACCACCCCACCCCGTGGATGGGGGCCCAGAGCCTGTCCCTGAGAGCTGAAGGCCCAAACCCGAGAAGCAGAGGTATTGTCAAGTCCAACGGTCATTGTCAAGTCCAAGAGGGGGGGGGCTCCCTAGCAGTCCAGTGGTTGGAACTTTGCCTTCCTATGCAGGGGGTGCTGGTTCGATCCCTGGTCAGGGAGCTAAGACCCCACGCGCCTCGTGGCCAAAAAATCAAACATAAAACTGAAGCAATATTGTAACAGATTCAATAAAGACTTTAAAAATGGTCCACATTAAAAAAAGAAAAAAAAATCCAAGGATAGGGTAGGAAGTGAAGAGATCCAGGACTTTTAAGAGCATGGGACAAAGCCAAGCCAGGAATTGAGATGATCCAGAAGGAAGACCGCTGAGCTGTGTGGACCGCGAGAGGGTGGGACAAGAATAGGCAGGCAGACAGCCCTGACCAGCCATCACAAGTCATCCCTTCACTTGATGAGACTTGTGAAGGCACATGGTCCAACAGACAATGGAGGATGTTGGCTGTGCACCAGACCCCGTGCCTGACAGTGTGTGGGATGCAGAAGTGAATTCCATGGATGCAAGCTTCACGAAGCAGAGACTGCTCGTCTTTCACATTCCTAATTTTCCAAGCACCAAACAAAAATTAACTAACCCTTATTTAGTGCTTAATTTGCGCTAGGCATTGTTCTGACATTTTAAAAAACGGCTTTATTGGTTTTGCCATACATTGCCAAACCAATACAGTATTGTAAAGCAAAATAAAGTAAAAAAAAAAAACCAGCTTTAGTGAAAATTATATTTCACATACCATACAATTCACCAATTTCAAGTATACAGTCCAATGGCTTTTAGTGTATTCATAGAGCTGTGCAACCATTACCACCATCAACTTTAGAACATTTCGTTACCCTAAAAGGAAACCCTGTACCTGCCCATCATTCTCCTTTCCCCTTGCCTAGGTGGCTACTAATCTACTTTCTGCCTCTTTAGGTTTCCCTGCTCTGGACATGTCATGAAAATGGAATCATACAATATGTGGTCCTCTGCGACTGCCTTCTCTCACTTAGCATAATGTTCTCAAGGCTCATCCTTATTCTATTTGTCTACTTCATTTCTTTTTATCACTGGATAATCATCTACAGTATGGATTGTGCCACCTCTTATTCATCAGATGGACATTTAGTTGCCTCTGCTTTGGGGCTGTTACAAACATCTGTGTACAACAACCGTGTGGATACATGTTCTCATTATTTGTCCTCAGAGATGTATACATATGTCATTTAAACCTTAAAACCCTGTGAGGTAAGTAACATTATCATCCTAAGGCTCAGAGAAGTCAGTTAACTTGCCCAAGATCACACCGCTTGTAGGTAGTAGTAGAGCTGAGACAGGAACCATGCGGCGTTGCTCAGAGAGTGTGCCCAGAACCGCTCTGCTCTATTATCTGGAAGAATGCCTGGTACATTCAATAAGTATTTATGGGACAAGTGGCTGAATTAGACAGGGGCCCTGCTCTCCAGAGACTCATAGTATGGCTACCTTCTTACAGACAGCTTCTCTCTAATTAATCTCTGCAATACTCTCGGGGCTGGAGATGGGGAGAGGAGAAGGTTGGCTGGAATCAGCTATTAAAAAGCTGAATGTGGTTAATGCCAGTTGCGCTCAGCCAGGGCTGAAGCTGCAGGTTCCTAAGGGAGAGAAGAGCAGGCATCGGGGCCTGAAATTTCTGAGGTTACAGAAAGCTTCCTCTTTAGAGCAGCGAACAGGAAATCTGCTTTTTTTGATTTTTTTTTTTTTTTGTTTTCAAGTGAGGGATGTTGAAGTTCATTTGTGTGCCTGGTAATCTCTCTGCCTAAACCTTGGACTGCCTGTTCCGTATCACCTGTTACTGGATGACCAGGAGAGCTGATGCTGGGGTGGGCGGCTGAGCCGAATACTTCTAGAGTAGCAATGGCAGAGGTCCAAAGTAAGTGAGTCAGAAATCCTCATCTCAGCTCCAGGCGAGCTGGGAGACAAAGACCCCAGCCGGCCACGTCCCCCAGAGCCCCATCCTGCTGCCCCGCTGCATCCTCTGCAAAACCAGCCTGGAGGACCTTGCTCAGTCAGCTCCTGCCTGCACTTCATACCAGCACCCGCTCCACAGGCACCCTGATGTTTCTGGGAGGTGACTCTGACTCTTACAAACCAGGCAGTTATCAACATGAATCTTAAATTGTTTTTAACTGAAATATAATTGATGTATAACATTGTATTAGTTACACATTTACAGCAGATTGAGTTTTTTTTAAATATATATACACATATATAATCCTCTTTTTCAGATTCTTTTCCATTATAGTTTATTGCAAGATATTGAATATAATTTCCTGTGCTGAACAGTAGAACCTAGTTGTTTATTTTATATATAGCAGTGTTGTTGTTGTTTAGTTGCTAAGCCTCAAAAGAAAATGCTATAAATATTTAACAGGAATTTTAAGATATTATTAACTTCTCAGAATCAGGGCCACTGCTAGCCAATGTGGTG
Organism: Ovis aries; assembly: GCF_016772045.2. Taxonomy (NCBI): domain Eukaryota; kingdom Metazoa; phylum Chordata; class Mammalia; order Artiodactyla; family Bovidae; genus Ovis; species Ovis aries. The sequence continues at coordinate 38,577,137 of NC_056075.1, read as the reverse complement.
CCCTGTACGAATCGGAAAAAGGGACACCTTTTTTTTTTCCTGGATAGATGCAACCCTGCACTAAGTAAGGCACATCGCTGGATTTTAGTCCTTGTTTACCCCCTTAGTCAGGTGGCCTTGTACAGTGCCCAACCTGCCCAACCTTACAGTGCCATTTGGGATGAAACAACTATTTAAAATGTGTACGTCCTTTGCTCCTCTTCTCTACAATTACGTTCATACGTATTTCTATATTTATAAAAGCAGAAGACTATATACACTATTTCCCATTCATTTACTCTTTCAGTTAGACAAGTCTCATATTCTAGATATCCTTAGAGAAGTTGAGAAAGCTGGGCTGTGAGACTCTGAAAATTGCCTGAAGGGTGGTGCTCTGCTTCTAAGATCAGGGTTCATGTTCCCTTCCTCCAGCAATTCTCCTGCTCCTTTAGTGCAGGGAGCATTCTCCATCTTGTTTCCTAGTTATTTCTTCTTCCTTCTACTAGACTGTCAACTCTCTGAAGACAAGGGCCATTTGCAAACAGCAGAGAGACCTGAGGGAGTACTGGTCATCTTTTGATAGAAAATGAACAGAATTGCTTGAATCATTACTGATACCATGCAAAAGACTTGATCCATTTTCTTTAGGGACTTGCATCTCTGAACTCTTGCAGCCTCTTGGGTATGAGCAACCCTTCACAGAACAATTTGCTTCCATTTTTTCTTCCATCCAGCAGCTGATGGGAAAAACTTTGCTGACACCAACCGGGCTTGTGGATGGCGGAAGATTGTTAAATATCAGATCTCACTTAGGATTGAGTCATGCCTTCTCTAAAGGATTGCATTCAGGAGCTGGTAGATTCCAGCAGTTTCTCTGATGGGGGCTCTGTGTGTTTTCTTTCGTAGGTTCCTTCTCAGCTGCGCTGGAAGCCGGGGTTAAGCTTTGGTTTGAACCAAATGAGAGAAAAGGTCAGGAGTGGGGAAAAGAAATAGAACCCACTGTGGTAGTCAGTGTGACAGGCATCCGGGTGTCGGCACAAACAGTGGGATGTGATGGGCACGTCTTCTTAATTAAGGAATAATTTTGGGATCTACTTAGGAAAGCTGTGAGACCTGGCTCAGTGTGCCACACAAGCAAGCCTCATCAGCCCAGATGCCTGCCCACAGACAAGAGAGCTGAGTATTTCCCTAATGTTGGAAACCTGGTAATTGCCTTTTGCTGGAAAAGCAATGACTGTTCCTGCACACTCTCCAATTTCCTGAAAACTTTGATTGTTTTTAGGACATTCTGGGATGAGAAAAAACCCAAGGCGGCTCCTTATAAGCTATGTTTTATACCGCAGGCCCTGAAGTCATGTGTTTCCTCTTCCCCCGCAATAGAACACCGTTCATTTTGGCTTAATGCCTTTGCTTTAGACTTTGTCCATCTCATCCCCCCTTCCTCCCATCTGAAAGTCAGGAAAAAAGGATAATTCTTCAGGAAATGGAGCACTGGCTCTTGGGGTGAGGAAAGGAATTCACGATGCACAGATCAATTTCACATGGTTTTCAGACGAGGATTGCTTTGAAAAGTGAATCTCTCATTAAACTCCACCAGGAGGATTGTGTTCCGTATTGCCTTTCTCAGCAGCCTTCTAGATCTCACTGGGCCAGGAACATCCCCTCTCAGGCCTCATCTTCCTCTTTTCTAAAACAAGCAGGAACTCAGCGTCCTATACAGCTGGGCTAGTCAAGTGTGGTTCTGGGACCAGCAGTATCTGCAACACTTGTGAGAAATGCACAGGGATAGCAGGCACTGCCCCAGAGCTGCTGCGTCAGAGTCCGGGTTTTGACAGGATCCCCAAGTGATTCGCTGCACATTGAAGGTTGAGAAGAACTCTCGGAAGCTCCTTTTAGCCATAAAGCTTTATGATTCTGTAGAAAGGTATCCAGTAACAACAGCCAAAACATACTGAGCCTTTACTCTGTGCCAGCCCTCTCCCTTGAGCTCGGCTGTTTCCTGGCACCGGCTGGAGGCAGGGGCAAACAGCATTCGTATTTTACAGGAGAGGAAGCTGAGACATGGTTCAGAAAAGCTGGGCTTCTCTACTGAGGTGTCCTGGCTAACTGGGGACAGTGAAGAGAAAGTGTTGGTTGCTAAGTCGTGTCCGACTCTTTTGTGACCCCATGGACTGTAACCCACCAGGCTCCTTGGTCCATGGGATTCTCCAGGCAAGAATCCCGGGGTGGGTCGCCATTTCCTTCTTCAGGGGATGTTCCCAACTGAGGGATCAAATCCAAGTCTCTTGCATCAGAGACGGATTCTTTACCACCTGAGCCCCAACTGGGTGCAGAAGTGAATCCAAAATCATGTAGTCTGACTTCACCCCTTGTGCAGCATTGTCTCAAGGATCCAGGCGGACCTTCAGAGAGGAATTGATGTTTGAATTTTGCATTGCCAGATGCCAAGAGTTTACCAGGCAGTGAGTGGGAGAGAGATGTTCCCAGGAACGAAAAGAGCGTGGGCAGTGAGTGGCCCCAGGGCAGAAGAAAGTTTGCAAGTCCAGAGAGTGGCCTGAAGTGTTTTAACAAAATGAATGATAATTTGGCATGAGCTGGTTTCTGCTGAGCACAGCATGGGAAGAGGGGATGATAGTCAAGTTACCCAAATTAGCAGCAAGTTTAGATAAAATCTAATGAGATTTTAATATGTTTTCAAAAAGTGTCATCTACTGCAATGGGATGTATCATAGTGAGCAGATGTATCACGTGCTTATTGTGCTGGAGCAAGAACATTCTTGTGGACTGAATCTGCTTTTTATAATGTATCTGCTACTACTTAAAGAGGTCAATTTCATCCTGGTCAAGGAAGGGTAATAGGCCCTGGGAGTCTTTCTGTGGAAGGAGGGACCGTCATTAAGGAACCATGTGCTTGTTGAAATTCTTCCTGCACTTACCTGTCAGCCCAAAGCAGCACAGACTCCTGTAGCGAGGTCAGAAGTCCTTCCATAGCATATTGTAGTCATGGTGACACCACTTAGAGTCAAATTTTGGAGGCATCAACTGAAGCAAATGACATCTATACGACCAAGTTCTGACTAGTCAAAGCTATGGTTTTTCCAGTAGTCATGTATAAATGTTAGAGTTGTACCATAATGAAGGCTGAGCACCCAAGAATTGATGTTTCTGAATTGTGGTGTTGGAGAAGACTCTTGAGAGTCCCTTGGACTGTAAGGAAATCAAACCAGTCTTTCCTAAAGGAAATCAACCCTGAATATTCACAGGAATGACTGTTGCTGAAGCTGAAGCTCCAATACTTTGGCCACCTGATGTGAAGAAATGACTCATTGGAAAAGATCGTGATGCTGGGAAAGATTGAGGGCAAGAGGAGAAGGGGATAACAGAGGATGAGATGATTGGATGGCATCACTGACTCATTGGACATGAGTTTGAGCAAACTCAGGGAGATAGTGAAGGACATGGAAGCTTGGTGTGCTGCAGTCCATAGAGTGGCAAAGAGCTGGACACAGCTGAACGACTCAACAACAACAAATTGGAGCAAACATGTTAAGCCCATCTTTAAAGATTTTGAGAGGCCTTGACACACTTTTTTCAAGTGATTCTCACTTGATGAAAACATAAGAAAGAAAAGAAAACCAACACATCCCCTTCTTTAAATGGGATTTTTCTTTTCTGAGGAAACATCTGAATCAGGAAGGGTTGAGCTGTAAGGAATAGAAACTGTAAGAAATCAGGGCCTAAATAGCAAGGGCTCATAACAAATAGCCCTGAGTTAGGGCAGTGCCAAAGGCTCGCTATGGGACGGCTACTCGATGAGTCTGGGATGCAGCGTGTTCTCTTCTGGACGTGATGAGTCTGGACGCAATCTGTTCTCTTCAAAATGTTGGTTTGTCCTGTTGTCAGCTCCCCTCATGGTCCCAAGATGGCTGCAGCAGTTAAAAAAGGAAGCATCATCTCATGAATTCCTTATAAAGAGGAGAGAAGCCATTTCAGAAAGCCCCTAGCAACCTTCTCACACTTCACTGGCCATAACTGGTATAGATTTGCAGTCCCCAGCAAACGACAATTGGCTTGGATGAATGGACATTTGCTCCTTGAGGTTGAACAGGACACCTTCTCTGGGCCCTTGTCTGGCCATAGGGTGACCTGAAAATAAAATTAAGGCCTCTAACAGAAGGAAAAAATGGCAGGGGACGTGAATTTGGGTAGACAACCATAAGAATTTGCTATTAACAATCATATATTCATGGTAATGAAAAATCTCTTGAAATTCTGAAATCAAGGGGTGGAAAGTCAACTATTGGTATGAAACTGTTGAGTAACAATCACAAAATTTTAGAGGAACTGAAAAATAACTATTTAACTCATTGGTCAGCTGGCGGTTGTCTAATCTAAACTCTGGCTGGAGTGGTTTAGCTCCACCTGACACTCATCCTCTTCTCACTCTGCATAAGAAGCGGGGTCCTTCTTATGAAAGTGGTAGAGGTATGAGAGCCCCAGGCTCAGAGGCCAAGCCTGATCCAAGCCTTTGCCTGCATCATATCTGCTAACATATCATTGGCCAAAGCAGGGCACACGACCAAATTCAACATCACAGGGCTCCACCCATTTAGTTGGGGAGTGGTGGGGGAAGGTGGTGGTGGTGAGAGGAGGCTGTAGAGTAAAATGGCTCAGGGGCCTGATCTAGAGAAGAGGAACAAACTGATGCAATCTCCCACAAGGGGAAATAAAAATGTTGTCAGAAAGAAAATGAAGGGCAGCGCTGACACTTGTTTTTAAATTGCATTTAAAGATACAAAGCCTTTCTTCAGAATGTAAAAGAATTTGGGGGTGTTCAGGTGAACATAAACATTAAGAATTTGTGTGTGTGTATAGATTGCAAAGGGTCTTAAAAAGCACATTTTTCTAGCTCTGAATAACACCACTCTCTGTGGTTGTATTAACACCACATATCAGGGTATGAGATCTGTTTCCATTGCCCCCTCTCCCTCTATACAAAGCAATACCTGTGGAAATAAATGAAGATGTAACTTAAATGAGAATGAACAAGCAATTTACTTAGAGCAGAAACTCAAAGCCAAGTAGGGGGCAGGAACACTCTTCAGAGACTTCAGGTGTGCCCTGACTGGAGCTTGTCGCCTGAGGATGGTGGAGGCTGGTAACTGGAAACAGGGCATTTTGTGTGACTGGTCCTGAGTTGGAAGCAGGGACAAAAAGGTGGGAAGCTGGGAGGTATGGACTGAGGCTGTGATTTGGATTTCTGGGCAGGTTGTTGCAGGGATTGTGTCACAGCTCTACGGTCACTTATGATCTGAACTTTATCCATTTGTAGGCTTGGTCTCTTAGGACCCATCTGCTGCTGCTGCTGCTGCTGCTGCTAAGTCGTTTCAGTCGTGTCTGACTCTGTGCGACCCCATAGACAGCAGCCGATCAGGCTCCCCAGTCCCTGGGATTCTCCAGGCAAGAACACTGGAGTGGGTTGCCATTTCTTTCTCCAATGCATGAAAGTGAAAAGTGAAAGTGAATTTGCTCAGTCATGTCCGACTCTTAGCGGCCCCATGGACTGCAGCCTATCAGGCTCCTCCATCCATGGGATTTTCCAGGCAAGAGTACTGGAGTGAGGTGCCATTGCCTTCTCCGAGGACCCATCTGAGAAAGCCCCAATTCCTCAGCATGGTGTATAGGGCCCTTCACTCTCCAGACAACACTTTTGGCCCCCACTTCTGATGCCAGCAGTCCCCCACCCTTCCTCAGACATACACAGCTCCCACATCAGCAACTGGGCCTCATCAAGACCTCACTCCGTGCTCCCAGAGCCCAGCATGTCTTCCTGAAGCCATGCCTTCCATGGCTTCACATTTGTCCATGGAGTCAGCTCAAGTGCCTTCCACCCCTGTGCCTTTTCTCGAACTTTCCCCCACCTCATTCAGTTCTTCCTCATGTAGAACTGCTGCTTCGGTGTAGTCTGAAAAATCTGAATGAAGATTTATTGGGATGGAGATGAATCTCACTGTGCAAAGGGCATCTGCTACCTGTCTCCTCCCCTATGTTGTGAATACCTTGAAGGAGAGCAGTGTGTGTGTGCTCAGTTATGTCCAGCTCTTTGCTATCCCATGGACTGAAGCCCACCAGGCTCCTCTGTCCATGGAATTTTCCAGGCAAGTATACTGGAAGAGGTTGCCATTTCCTACTCCAGGAGATCTTCCTGACCCAGGGATTAAACCCGAGTCCCTTGCATCTCTTGCATTGGCAGGCAGATTCTTTACCATTGCACCACCTGAGAAGCCCTAAGGAAAGCATTAGGCTTTATTTATGCCTACTATGGGAGAAGGCAATGGCAACCCACTCTAGTACTCTTGCCTGGAAAATCCCATGGACGGAGGAGCCTGGTGGGCTGCAGTTCATGGGGTCGCTAAGAGTCGGACATGACTGAGCGACTTTACTTTCACTTTTCACTTTCATGCATTGGAGAAGGAAATGGCAACCCACTCCAGTGTTCTTGCCTGGAGAATCCCAGGGACTGGGGAGCCTAATGGGCTGCCGTCTATGGGGTCGCACAGAGTCGGACACGACTGAAGTGACTTAGCAGTAGCAGCAGCAGCAGCATGCCTACTATGGGGTTTTGCAGAGACTAGGTTTTTTGGAAGAGAGGAAGGAAGAAGAGAGAGGGAAGGTCATAGATAGGGTTGACAGATAAAATGCAGGATACACAATTTTTGTTTCCAAATATTTCATCATCAGTAGATTTTTAAATTATGCATGAGCAATACACATACTAAAATACTAAAAACAAAAAAGAAAACAAAACTGCTCATTGTCTATCCAAAATAGAAATTCAGCTGGGCACCTTGCATTTTTATTTGCTAAATACAGCAACCCTGATCATAGGGCAAACTCCTAGTAGAAGTTGAAAGTGGTTAGAATCTGAGGCTAAGAGGCAACGTCTCTAGTTCACTCTTCCTTTCCTGGTTGGCCAGAGCTCTGCCCCGGGGCTGGCCAAGCTTTGGCGCTATTGTGTCCACTGTAAAGCCTCAGTGGCTGGCTCCTTCCTTGGAAATCAGAAACCAGGCTGGTAGTTCCTGAGAGAATGCTTGGAGGAGTCCTAGAGGAGCAGAGATGCATGGAGATGGTAGTGGAAAGACGGGAGGAAGGAGTCTTAATGGTTCTTAAAGGACAAGCAATTGCTTTTCTAAGTCTCAGGCATTTCCTTCACATCAGAAGACTTGAGTTAATCATGAACCACAGTGAGGAAGGAGTTCTTTGCTGGGGGAAGTTTTCTGGAGAGAAACCTTGTCTTCAGAGAAGCTCTGCGGGGAGAGACAGAAGGAGGGACAGACAGAAGCCGGTCCACACTGTGCCCTGCCTCCCCACTAGTTTCCATTGCATCCATTACAATGGTGGGAAGGATGCGTGCGTCAGGTTGAATGGCGACCCTCAGAACCTGCAAATGTGAACTTATTTGGAAATGAGGTCTTTGCAGATGTGATTAAGGGCTTTGAGAGATCACTCTGAACCATCTATCTGGGTAGGCCCCACGTGCGTGTTTGCTCAGTTGCTCAGTCATGTCCAACTCTTTGCCACCCCATGGGCTGTGGCACTCCAGACTCCCCTGTCCATGGGACTCTTTCTCAGCAAGAAAACTGGAGTGGGTTGCCATTTCCTCCTTTAGGGGATCTTCCTAACCCAGAGATCAAATTCACATCTATTGCGGCAGGCAGATTCTTTCTTTACCACTGAGGAGCCTGGAATGTCAGGTCCATGAATCAAGGCAAATTCAGTTCAGTTCAGTCGCTCAGTCGTGTCCTACTCTTTGCGACCCCATGAATCGCAGCACACCAGGCCACCCTGTCCATCACCAACTCCCGGAGTTCACTCAGACTCACGTCCATCGAGTCAGTGATGCCATCCAGCCATCTCATCCTCGGTCGTCCCCTTCTCCTCCTGCCCCCAATCCCTCCCAGCTTCAGAGTCTTTTCCAGTGAGTCAAATCTTCGCATGAGGTGGACAAAGTACTGGAGTTTCAGCTTTACCATCATTCCTTCCAAAGAAATCCCAGGGTTGATCTCCTTCAGAATGGACTGGTTGGATCTCCTTGCAGTCCAAGGGACTCTCAAGAGTCTTCTCCAACACCGCAGTTCAAAAGCATCAATTCTTCGGTGCTCAGCCTTCTTCACAGTCCAACTCTCACATCCATACATGACCACAGGAAAACCATAGCCTTGACTAGACGGACCTTACTCGGCAAAATAATGTCTCTGCTTTTGAATATACTATCTAGGTTGGTCATAACTTTTCTTCCAAGGAGTAAGCGTCTTTTAATTTCATGGCTGCGGTCACCATCTGCAGTGACTTTGGAGCCCCCAAAAATAAAGTCTGACACTGTTCCCACTGTTTCCCCATCTATTTCCCATGAAGTGATGGGACCAGATGCCATGATCTTCGTTTTCTGAATGCTGAGCTTTAAGCCAACTTTTTCACTCTCCTCTTTCACTTTCATCAAGAGGCTTTTGGTTCCTCTTCACTTTCTGCCATAAGGGTGGTGTCATCTGCATATCTGAGGTTATTGATATTTCTCCCGGCAATCTCGATTCCAGCTTGTGTTTCTTCCAGTCCAGCGTTTCTCATGATGTACTCTGCATATAAGTTACATAAGCAGGGTGACAATATACAGCCTTGACGTACTCCTTTTCCTATTTGGAACCAGTCTGTTGTTCCATGTCCAGTTCTAACTGTTGCTTCCTCACCTGCATACAGGTTTCTCAAGAGGCAGGTTAGGTGGTCTGGTATTCCCATCTCTTTCAGAATTTTCCACAGTTTATTGTGATCCACACAGTCAAAGGCCTTGGCATAGTCAATAAAGCAGAAATAGATGTTTTTCTGGAACTCTCTTGCTTTTTCCATGATCCAGCGGATGTTGACAATTTGATCTCTGGTTCCTCTGCCTTTCCTAAAACCAGCTTGAACATCAGGGAGTTCACGGTTCACGTATTGCTGAAGCCTGGCTTGGAGAATTTTGAGCATTACTTTACTAGCGTGTGAGATGAGTGCAATTGTGCGGTAGTTTGAGCATTCTTTGGCATCGCCTTTCTTTGGGATTGGAATGAAAACTGACCTTTTCCAGTCCTGTGGCCACTGCTGAATTTTCCAAATTTGCTGGCATATTGAGTGCAGCGCTTTCACAGCATCATCTTTCAGGATTTGAAACAGCTCAACTGGAATTCCATCACCTCCACTAGCTTTGTTCATAGTGATGCTTTCTAAGGCCCACTTGACTTCACATTCCAAGATGTCTGGCTTCAGATGAGTGACCACATCATCATGGTTATCTGGGTCATGAAGATCTTTTTTGTACAGTTCTTCCGTGTAGTCTTGCCACCTCTTCTTAATATCTTCTGCTTCTGTTAGGTCCATATCATTTCTGTCCTTTATCGAGCCCATCTTTGCATGAAATGTTCCCTTGGTATCTCTAATTTTCTTGAAGAGGTCTCTAGTCTTTCCCATTCTGTTGTTTTCCTCTATTTCTTTGCATTGATCACTAAAGAAGGCTTTCTTATCTCTCCTTGCTATTCTTTGGAACTCTGCATTCAGATGCTTGTATCTTTCCTTTTCTCCTTTGCTTTTCGCTTCTCTTCTTTTCACAGCTATTTGTAAGGCCTCCTCAGACAGCCATTTTGCTTTTTTGCATTTCTTTTCCATGGGGATGGTCTTGATCCCCGTCTCCTGTACAATGTCACGAACCTCATTCCATAGTGCATCAGGCACTCTATCAATCAGATCTAGGCCCTTAAATCTATTTCTCACTTCCACTGTATAATCATAAGGGATTTGATTTAAGTCATACATGAATGGTCTAGCGGTTTTCCATACTTTCTTCAATTTGAGTCTGAATCAAACAAGAGATGGCAAGGGTGAATGTCGACATTCTAGGAATCAGCAAACTAAAATGGACTGGAATGGGTGAATTTAACTCAGATGACCATTATATCTACTACTGTGAGCAGGAATCCCTTAGAAGAAATGGAGTAGCCATCATGGTCAACAAGAGAGTCTGAAATGCAGTACTTGGATGCAATCTCAAAAGTGACAGAATGATCTCTATTCGTCTCCAGGGCAAACCATTCAATATCACAGTTATCCAAGTCTATGCCCCAACCAGTAACACTGAAGAAACTGAAGTTGAACGGTTTTATGAAGACCTACAAGACCTTTTAGAACTAACACCCAAAAAAGATGTCCTTTTCATTATAGAGGACTGGAATGTAAAAGTAGGAAGTCAAGAAACACCTGGAATAACAGGCAAATTTGGCCTTGGAATGCGGAAGGAAGCAGGGCAAAGACAAATAGAGTTTTGCCAAGGAAATGTACTGGTCATAGCAAACACCCTCTTCCAACAACATAAGAGAAGACTCTACACATGGACATCAGATGGTCAACACTGAAATCAAATTGATTATATTCTTTGGAGCCAAAGATGGAGAAGCTCTATACAGTCAACAAAAACAAGACCAGGAGCTGACTGTGGCTCAGATCATGAACTCCTTACCAGATTCAGACTCAAATTGAAGAAAGTATGGAAAACCGCTAGACCATTCATGTATGACTTAAATCAAATCCCTTATGATTATACAGTGGAAGTGAGAAATAGATTTAAGGGCCTAGATCTGATTGATAGAGTGCCTGATGCACTATGGAATGAGGTTCGTGACATTGTACAGGAGACGGGGATCAAGACCATCCCCATGGAAAAGAAATGCAAAAAAGCAAAATGGCTGTCTGAGGAGGCCTTACAAATAGCTGTGAAAAGAAGAGAAGCAAAAAGCAAAGGAGAAAAGGAAAGATACAAGCATCTGAATGCAGAGTTCCAAAAGAATAGCAAGGAGAGATAAGAAAGCCTTCTTTAGTGATCAATGCAAAGAAATAGAGGAAAACAACAGAATGGGAAAGACTAGAGACCTCTTCAAGAAAATTAGAGATACCAAGGGAACATTTCATGCAAAGATGGGCTCGATAAAGGACAGAAATGATATGGACCTAACAGAAGCAGAAGATATTAAGAAGAGGTGGCAAGACTACACGGAAGAACTGTACAAAAAAGATCTTCATGACCCAGATAACCATGATGATGTGGTCACTCATCTGAAGCCAGACATCTTGGAATGTGAAGTCAAGTGGGCCTTAGAAAGCATCACTATGAACAAAGCTAGTGGAGGTGATGGAATTCCAGTTGAGCTGTTTCAAATCCTGAAAGATGATGCTGTGAAAGCGCTGCACTCAATATGCCAGCAAATTTGGAAAATTCAGCAGTGGCCACAGGACTGGAAAAGGTCAGTTTTCATTCCAATCCCAAAGAAAGGCGATGCCAAAGAATGCTCAAACTACCGCACAATTGCACTCATCTCACACGCTAGTAAAGTAATGCTCAAAATTCTCCAAGCCAGGCTTCAGCAATACGTGAACCGTGAACTCCCTGATGTTCAAGCTGGTTTTAGGAAAGGCAGAGGAACCAGAGATCAAATTGTCAACATCCGCTGGATCATGGAAAAGCAAGAGAGTTCCAGAAAAACATCTATTTCTGCTTTATTGACTATGCCAAGGCCTTTGACTGTGTGGATCACAATAAACTGTGGAAAATTCTGAAAGAGATGGGAATACCAGACCACCTAACCTGCCTCTTGAGAAACCTGTATGCAGGTGAGGAAGCAACAGTTAGAACTGGACATGGAACAACAGACTGGTTCCAAATAGGAAAAGGAGTACGTCAAGGCTGTATATTGTCACCCTGCTTATGTAACTTATATGCAGAGTACATCATGAGAAACGCTGGACTGGAAGAAACACAAGCTGGAATCGAGATTGCCGGGAGAAATATCAATAACCTCAGATATGCAGATGACACCACCCTTATGGCAGAAAGTGAAGAGGAGCTAAAAAGCCTCTTGATGAAAGTGAAAGAGGAGAGTGAAAAAGTTGGCTTAAAGCTCAGCATTCAGAAAACGAAGATCATGGCATCTGGTCCCATCACTTCATGGGAAATAGATGGGGAAACAGTGGGAACAGTGTCAGACTTTATTTTTGGGGGCTCCAAAGTCACTGCAGATGGTGACTGCAGCCATGAAATTAAAAGACGCTTACTCCTTGGAAGAAAAGTTATGACCAACCTAGATAGTATATTCAAAAGCAGAGACATTATTTTGCCGAGTAAGGTCCGTCTAGTCAAGGCTATGGTTTTTCCTGTGGTCATGTATGGATGTGAGAGTTGGACTGTGAAGAAGGCTGAGCACCGAAGAATTGATGCTTTTGAACTGCGGTGTTGGAGAAGACTCTTGAGAGTCCCTTGGACTGCAAGGAGATCCAACCAGTCCATTCTGAAGGAGATCAACCCTGGGATTTCTTTGGAAGGAATGATGGTAAAGCTGAAACTCCAGTACTTTGTCCACCTCATGCGAAGATTTGACTCACTGGAAAAGACTCTGAAGCTGGGAGGGATTGGGGGCAGGAGGAGAAGGGGACGACCGAGGATGAGATGGCTGGATGGCATCACTGACTCGATGGACGTGAGTCTGAGTGAACTCCGGGAGTTGGTGATGGACAGGGTGGCCTGGTGTGCTGCGATTCATGGGGTCGCAAAGAGTCGGACATGACTGAGTGACTGAACTGACTGAACTGAGCCACCTGGGAAGCCCCGGGTAGGCCCTACATCCAATGCCAAATGTCATTTGTGACTGTAAAAGGACATGTACCAGGGAAGATAGACACACGAAGGAAACGGTCATGTGAATACACTGCAGAGTGATGCAAGCCGAGGAATGCTGACAACCCTAGAACCTGGAGAGTCAAGGAAGGATTCTCCCGGAGCCTCCAGAGGGGTCAGGGTCCCGCTCACACCCTGGGTTCAGATTCCAAGCCTCCCGAATTATGAGAGAATACGTTTCTCTTGCTTTAAGCCCCCAGGTTTGGGTAAATACATTTCTCTTGCTTTAAGCCCCCTTGGTTTGGGAATAAGGCATTGTTTCAAATCTTAGCATCGTGTGTACAACTTCAAATTTGTCTTTAGAAAGCAAATCAGTGGTCTCCAAGTGGGGTACTAATGCAAGTGGGTTGTGGGGAAAAAGTAAAACTTTGGGATCCCCCCAAAGCCCCACAGTTATACTTTCCTAATCTTTTGAGGTTCAGATCAGCACGAGTAGCTTCCTTCAGTGGATATGTCAGGGTGTCTGATGTCACCCATAACATAGTTAGGCCCTTCAAGAGCTCCACAGTGAGGGGACGATGGGGGTAACCTCACCTATGCATTACTTCCCAGGAGGATTTGGGATATTATGGTTGACATGTGCTTGGGTAAGTGATTTACAAATTACACAATCTAGTTTTAGCTAAACTAATCCTTACAGAATGGAGAAATGATTTGAATGGATTATTGTAGAGAGACTGAGAATTAGAGACAATACTAATAAAATAGTACAAAACTCAGTAAAAAACAAAAACATTAGCTGATGTGGCTGCTATGAGCTCTGTATTGTATGTATGAGCTCTGTATTGACACATGGCAAGGTGAAAACAAGATCAGACAGGAAGTCTGATCTTGCCCCCCAAATTAAAAATTATGAAGGGGTATTGAAAGATGGATTTACACCCACTGTTGTTAATGATGAAATTCACCCTTAGTGTATATTGTGCCTTGGAATATTCATTATTAATAGTATAGAGTCATCAAAGTTAACACTTCAAATTTTGCTTTTCATCTTTAACTCACCTGCCTAAATTTTCTATTCAATAGAATGTGTATACAATGTGTACATAAGCATGCATATATTGGAGATGTGAAATTTAAAAAATTAGGTATTGAATTAGGTATGAATGGTGCTCCCAAACCATATGTTGACGCCCTAACCCCTTGTTGGCTGAATTTGAAATTAGGCCTTTAAGAAGGTGATCAAAGGTTAGTTAAATGGGGCTTCCAAGGTGGCTCAGTGGTAAAGAATCTGCCTGTCAATACAAGAGATCCAGGAGATGCAAGCTCAGTCCCTGGATCTGGAAGATCCCCTGGAGAAGGGAATGGCAACCCACTCCAGTATTCTTGCCTGGAAAATTCCATGGGCAGAGGAGCCTGGTGGACCACAGCCCATGGGGTTGCAAAGCGTCAAACACGACTGAGCAACTGAGCACACAAAGTTAAATGAGGTCATGAGGAGGGAGTCCTAAACGAATAGGATTGGTGACCTTCTAATGGCAGGAGGAGAGCAACCTCTCTATTTCTTTCCATACACATACTCGGAGGAAAGGCCACATGAGCCCACATCCAGAAGGTGGTCATCGGCAAGCCAGGACAGGAGTTCTCAGCAGAAACCATTGTGATGGTACCCTGATCTCAGACTTCCAGCCTCCAGAAGGGTGAGCAGTACATTTCTGTCCTTTAAGCTGCCCAGTCTGTGGTCTTCTGTTATGGCAGCCCCTGAGGGATATGTGATCAAAATACAGGGATATGTGATCAAATACAGAGATATGTGATCAAAAACATTTGTGAATCACTGAAGTACGTAGTGTGTGGTTCCCTTATATTTCTTCTCTGATTCCTATCATCAGGTTCTTTCTCCTCTGGAAGGTGGAAATGGCTTATTGTGTTTGACTATAGCAGTGACAGCCCCATTTGTTCCCACTTCCCTCATTCCACGCCTTTGGGTGTTCCCCTCCCCTACAGATTCTGGCTCTGACCGTGTGACTTGCTTTGGCCAAGGGAGCGAAGCTAATGTGTCACAGGCAGAGGCTGAGAAAGTGCTGGTGAGTTGGAGCTTGCCTCCTCGCTTACCATGGGGCCCTCTGGCAGCTAGTGAACTAGCCCACTAGCAGCCTCCTGGAGGCTCCGAGACCAAGAGAAGTGTAGCTGCCGACCTCCCAGCTGAGGCCTGGGACCTGTGCGTGGGGCCGACCCTGCCCACCCAGGTCTGACCAGGCTGGCCCAGACCAGAAGAACTGCCCAGAGAATCCACAGAGTCACGAGAAAGTAGAAACACATTGCTGGAAGTCACTGAGTTTTGGAGCGGTTTGTTACCTGGCAGAAGTTAAATGATACAGTGGGGTGGGTGGATCCTAGGGCCTTTTACTCAGTTTAGGCTCTCTGCAGTCTAAAAATGGATGGTCCCAGATGAGATGCCTTTCAACTGTCCTTCCAGCTTTGTTATTTGTCTTCGCATTTCCTGAGCCTAGAACAGAGCCTCACGCATCTTAGATGCTCGGAAAAGTTTGTGGAATAAAGAAGATGGGTCAAAACAAACACATGTGGAAGATTTCCTAAAAGTGTTTACCTGGATTGTTTTAGTTACTCCTTCCCCTCCAGGGATTACCATGCCCATTTTAAGATGCAGCAACAAGGTGCAGGGAGGTTAAGTACCTTGCCCAAGATCAGACACCTGGAAACAGCTGAGGAGGACTTGATCTCTCCATGAGGTCTGCCTTCATAGTACCTGCTTAGGTTCCATGCAGTCCCTCCAGTTTTGGACTGCCTATCTTTCTGTATTGCATGAAATTCGAAAGCCAGAAAGGGAATTTTCAGAACTCTTCTGTTGCTTCAGTAGTCCTCACTGCACACATCTGGCCCCTCCAGAGAACCAGGTTTCTCATGATGATGACAGCCACGGGCCTGGTGGGGTCCCGAGTAATGGAACAGAGGTCACCAACAGAGGCCGTTAGCAGTAAACGACACGCAGCTTGGGAGCTGGCGGTTTCTGACGCCGCTACCTGGGAGGGGAGCCAGGGTGCCGCTCCAGCTTGGGCTTGATGAGAACTAATTGATGCCAGTTGCCGTCCCTGGGACCCAGGTGGTGCCCATTAGGCATGGGGACAAAGCCAGTTCATTGGTGGGTCTGTGCCAGGCAGGGTCTACAGCCAACAGCTTTCCCTGCTGGCAGTCTGTGTGAGGCCCTCTGTCTGTCCAGCCTCCCTCTTCTATCCTTGGATGGACAGAAAAAGCACAGATCAGATTACCCTGATAGAGCTGTGCACAAGCTGCACGGGATGGGGGACTGTCCTTGGGCTTTGTTCATGCCCCGTGTGAGGAGACTGAAAGGCCTAGGCGAGGACTAGAATAGAAGCCAGTGCATGTCTTCCGTGCTTTACATGAAGTGTGTCTTTTAGCCCTCATCGGGGAGGATTCTCTAGCTCCGAGGGCTCCTACACTCTGCTATTCTGTTACAGTAAACTGTTTATTGTGATTACTTTGTTTGCTTGTTTATTTGCTTTCTTTATCATCTCTCCTTCACTGGACTTCGAGCCCCTTGTTTATTTCTCTCCTTGTTTATTGTCTATGGTATCTCCAGTTTAATGTCATGCAGATAGTGGACGTTCAATAAAAATTTGTCAGATGAACTCTTCAAGACAGACTTTATTATTCTTAGTTAATGAAACAGAAGGGATTTCCCTGGTGGTCCAGTGGTCAAGTACTGCCTTCCAACACGGGGGGCTCCAGTTTGATTCCTGATCAGGGAACTTGCCACAGATGGAGAGCCCACACCCTGCAATGAAAGATCCTGTGTGCAGCAACTAAGACCCAATGCAGCCAAAAATAAGTAAGTAAAATATATATATTTAAAAACCCTCTAATAAAACAGGAAACTAAAACTCAGAAATGTTGGGTAAATGGCTCAAGGTTACTACGCAGCTGAAGAAATCATAGAAACCAAATTCTAACTTGGGTTTTACTGACTTTGTAACCTGTGAGATTTTCCTAAAGCATGAGGCAGGCACCACCTCCTGTGGCAGGAGAGAGAACTAAAGTAGCACACAAATATGTTTAAAGAATATCAAGTCATGAGGCAGATTTCCTTTCCATTTGTCTTGCAATCCTGCAAGCAAATAATTTTTCCAATAAAGTGAGGCCTCAAGCTTAGAGCCAGACTATTAGCATGAGTTTTGGCTGTTTAAGAGGAAGTTTGAAAAAGATTGGTTGAACATAGTAAGATACGCTTTTCTCTCATGTACATAGACCCAAATAGCCTAGGGATGGAAAGGCAGTTCCACAATCGTGGGGTACCCAGACTCCTTCTACTCTGCTGCTCCGGCACCTTTATCATGTAGTGTCTCCTTTATAGCCCATGATAGTTGCTGTAGCTCCAGCCATCATGTCCATCAGGTCCACCTTCTAGCTATCAGGAAATAGGGAAAGATCCTGCCCTTTCCTTTAAGAGCCACTTTCTAGAAGTCCGTTTATATTCCTTCAGCCACTGGAGAATTGAAGAAGGAAGGAGGGGAGGGAGGAAGCAAAGTTTGTATTCCTACGGCTCTGTTAGGATCCTGACTTTTACAAGTTTCATGAATTCATTGCAATTGGCACAGCCTCCAAATCTGGAAGCTTTGATCAGAAGATCAAGAAGTGCTTGACTGTTGGACAGGCTGTGAGCTGGGACTTGTCCAGTGGCTCTTGGCCCAAGACTGATGAGGACAAGGAGTCACCTGATTGGGCTGTGTGAGGGGGGGTTCACCAGGGGCAGTTTCCTTTCCTCCCCAAGGTGTGCATGGAGGTGGGGAGCTGCTCCTTTATGTTTTTACCCTCATTGTGTAACTAAGGGTTGCAAAGTATCCCTTGTGGGCCCTGGGGGCCCCTCCACCCCAATCAGATAGTGCTTAGCCCTGAACATGCTGTTCTCCAGATGAGCCTCACCATGCAGGGGAGAACAGGCCTGAAGAGAAGCCGCAGGGTAGGGCTGGCGCCTGTCTAACCATGTGTGCCCTGAACACCCATGTGTGTGAGTTTCTCAGGCATCCAGGGGACACAGTGGGAGGTGGTTGCCTCCAGGCAAAAGGACCCCAGCAGCAAGAGGCTGTGGGTGTAACTGCCAGTTTAGGCAGCTTAGGTGTGTGGTGGAGTGGAACAGGATCACTCACTCAGAGAACATCGGAGGAACCCCTGCCTGCACCCTACAAGGCACTAGCGTTGAGAAGCTCCCCCAGGAAGAGTCAGGCAGGCCAGCAGCTCTGCTAACCTGGAGAGGATTGCAAAATACTGGCTACATCGGGAGACTCCCCATTCCTTTCCACGAGTTGCTGACTCCCAGCCCCCAACCTCTGACAACCTGAGGGAAGAGAGGGTTATCTCAAAGTCACACCAAGCTCCCTTCAATCCCAGTGGTGGGTGGAGGGAGGTTTGGGGAAGAGGTGGAAAGCAGACTGTCTGTCCCCTTCCAAGTCCCCAGAGCCCCAAATCCACTCAGGATGGGGAAGGGGTGACCTTGGAATCAGATAAGAGATTAGAGTTCTAAACCAAACTGGGCTGAGTTTTAATAAGGAAGGGGACCTGAAAACTTTGAAATCTGCCCCACATCTTGCTAACGGATGGGAAAGGGAGAGTCAGTAGAGGCTGGTTCATTCTCCTTCTTCACAGTATGTGCTAGGCACTGCCATAGGCCTCAAGGGTGGGAGAGACGGATGATGAACAATAAACACACACTCCAGATTGGGTAGTGAAAAATGCTAGGAAGGATGAGGAAAGAGATGGAGGGAGACAGTTACCCCTCTGAGGAGGGGACTTTGACCAGAGTCTGAATGAGGGAGGGAAGAACTCTAGTGACTGCAGGGAGATGACTGCTTTAGGCCATGATTGGCATTTTCTCCCTATTTCCTACTGAAAGTGGCCTTTCCAGCCTGATGGAGTCTCCCTAGGGTACTGAACCTGGCTGATTATTAGAATCTCAGATTCCTAAGCCCAATCCTGGGATTCTGATCCAGTTGCGTGAGGGAGGGGAAAAGAGCCTTTCCCAAAACTCCCTATCTGATTCTGCTCATCTGAAGGTCTGAGGACCAGACCGATCGATGATCACATCTGTTGCTCCCCAAGCACCTGCAAGACTGGGGAGGGAGATGGAACTGTAAAAATTGAGAGCAGTCACTATGTATCAGGAAACCTACGGAACCCTACTAAGCATTTTGCTTGCATTATCTTATATACATATATACACAATATTTGCAAGAACTCTAAGGTGGGTTGTATTATTCTACCCATTTTACAGATGAAAAATTAAGGCTCTGAGATATTCAGTCCTTTGCCTGCAATCATAAAATAATGTGTGGGGGCACCAGGTTCTGGCCCAGGCATGAAACTCTGGCACCCTATTCTCCCTGCAGAGATGAGATAAACAATCACTAGAGAAGAACCAGCCACACAAGGCAGTAATTCTAGGTGACAGATGGGAGTGGGCCCCGGGCCACTTAAGATTTCAGAGGCAAAAATGAAACCAGTGAGATTTGGATATTCAGGATAAAGGGCTGGACAGCCTCCAGTGGGAAGTCAGGCCTGCCTGGGAGAGAAGCAGCAAGCAGGAGCCTGCCGTCTGTGAAGCAGAGCCGGGCACAGTTGCCCAGAGGGAAGCAGAGGCCAGAGACGACCTGGGCCCTGAGTGGGGAAGTTGCAGTGGTACATGCCGTGGCTCCTAATGGCCATCTGGACCCTCATCCTAGCACAGAGGAAGATCAGTGGAGCATGGGGGCTAGGGTTTGCCTGGAAATGAGTATCAAATACTCAGCAGGACTAGAGGTTTCATGGTCAGCATATTTAAAAACAGTAACTCGATGGAAAAGACCCTGACACTGGGAAAGATTGAAGGCAGAAGGAAACGAGGGCAGTCGAGGGTAAGAGAGGAGGATGGCATCACCAATTCAATGGACATGAACCTGGGCAAACTCCAGGAGATGGTGAGGGACAAGGAAGTCTGGTCCCCTACTGCAATCCATGGGATTGCAAAAGTCAGACACAATTTGGTGACTCAACTCATCTCAATGTAAAACTGAAATTGCAAATGTTCTCTACCTACATTTTTGTGACAACCCTGTGACTGGAACTCAAGGGCCCATTTTCCTTTAGGCCTCTTTGCTTGCTGTGCTTCTGATTGCTTGCACGAGATTTGGGTGTACTTTTTTGTTTTTTCCCTGTCTCCAAAGTCCCTGACATCTCAGTAGCCTTATAGTAAACTCTTATTTTGCTTTTGCTGGTTTAAGGGGGTTCTGATCCCTGTAACTGACATATCCTTGCCTAGAGCAGATATGATGAATCTGGTTTTTGATACAGGCCAGTTGAGATTTGAGGGTGGAATATACAGGTTGGACTCTACTAGGAAGCTGGAAATTAAGAGATGGAGCTTGAGTGAGGTATAAGTTAATGACAGCTGCTGGGACACCCAAACCCCCAAATCTTAGTGGCTTAAAACAATAGATGTTTATTTCTTGTTTAAAGCATGGTGTGTATGTGTTCCTGGTCAGGCAGCCTTCATCAAGGACTGTGGTTCCTCCATCCTGTGGTTCCTTCCTCCCGTACAACTTGGAAGTGCACTGAGGGGGCTGAGACAGAGGGGAGGTACTCTTGCCCAGATGTGATGAAGGTCCCTTCCATCCACTTGTCATTGCAGAGAATTTGTCACGTGATCCACAATAGCTGAAAGGTGGAAATGGCTCAAATGCCCATCAACGACGATGACAATGTGTTAGTCACACAGTCGTGTCTGACTGATGCGACCCTATGGACTGGGGCCTGCCAGCTCCTCTGTCCGCGGAAAGAGTACTGGAGCAGGCTGCCATTTTCTTCTCCAGGAATGCCCATCAACAGATGCATGGATAAACAATCTGTATTAGAAATAGGCACGGATATAGAAAACAAACTTATGGTTACCAGGGGATAAGTGCGGGGAGGGATAAATTGGGAGATCGGGACTGACACGTACACACTACCATTTATATATTTTAAAAATATATATAATACCTAACTAATAAAAACCTGCTGTATATAGCACGGTGAACTCCACTCAGTACTCTGTTTTGGCCTATATGGGAAAAGAATCTAAAGAAAAAGAGTGGATATATGTATACGTATAACTGATTCACTTTGATGTAGACCTGAGATGAACACAACATTGTAAATCGACTATACTGCCATAAAAATTAAAAAAAACTAAAACAAACAAATGAATAACCCAACTTGTGGTAAATCCATACAATAAAATACTATTCAGTCACAAACAGGAATGAAGCACTGACAAAGGCTACAACGTGGCCGAGCCTGGAAAACATCACGCAGAGGGAAGCACAAAAGGCCACACACTGAATGCTTCCTCTTATAAGAAATATCCCGAATGGGCGAATCTGTAGAGACAGGAGGGCTTCCCTGAGGGCTCAGCAGTAAAGAATCTACTTGCAGTCCGGGGGCCACAGGAGCAGTGAGTTCAACCCCTGGGCTGGGAAGATCCCCTGGAGGAGGCAAGGCAACCCTCTCCAGTATTCTTGCCTGGAGAATCTCATGGACAGAGGAGCCTGGCAGGCTACGGTCCATGAGATCTTAAAGAGTCGAACCTAACAGAAGCAACTTAGCCCGCATGCACATAGAGACAAAGCAGAGTGGTGGCTGCCAGGAGCCAGAAAAAGGGAGGAATAGGGTGTAATTGCTCCTTTTGAGGTGATGAAAATGTTCTGGAACTTGATATGGGGGTTGGCTGCACACCATTGGGAATGGACTAGCTCCTGTTGAATGGTCCATTTTAAAACAGTTAATTGCATACTATTTCACCCCAGTTGAAAAAAAATGCATGCAAGGGGCTGGCAAACATATTCCTGGCAGGGCAGCGGCTGCTCCCCAGTGACAACTCCCCAGTCCAGAAGGAGGTCACATAGCCTTGGTGACCAGCTAAACATCTGTGCACACTTTTCTTCTTCCTTCCCTGAGAACACACCGGATCGCTCTTGAGTTTGTGGCTTCTCTCGCATTAACAACATGTACACTAAAAGGGCAAGTTATCTCAGTTCTCTCAGCTCACACTCTGTACATGGGAGTAGAGGCAGACACAGCACGACCGCAGGACTAGCCTGTATTCACGAAGGGGAAGGCTGGCAGACAGAGCAGCCCCTGGCCTCCAGCAGTGATGAGCTCTGCCAGGCACACACTGAGGAGGTGGGCTCTTGAATGGACTAGTCCCTGCATTACAGCCTATTCTGATTTCCGAGAGGAGCTCCCTGGTCCATTGTTCTCTACGGCTGACTCCACCCTCTGGGAGATTTCTTCTTGATCACTATCTCCTGGGCCACGTCTGAAGTGAATGTCGGGGGAGTTTGCTCTGCTTAGAGGCTGTCCAGCTTGCATAAGACAACTTCCTGCCTGGGCAATCTTGGGGCCCAGAGGGTGGCTCAGTGCTTCAATAGTCAAAATCTTTGCTAGTTGGGGCTTGTCATTTCTTTGGCAATAAAACACCCTAAAAATTGTTGTAGGTGTCTTATTAGACACACAGAAAATTACATGGCGTCTGATTTCAGTTATATCATGTTCAAGAACAGGCAAAATGAATCAAAGACAGCTCTGTGTTTGATTGGAGGAATGCAACAAGCAAGAACACTCAGAGGGTCTCAGGGGCTGACCTGAAGTCACACAGCCAGTTTGAGCAGAGGCAGGATTAGAACCCAGCTCTCCAGATTTACAGCTCAAGGAGCTCTCTTTCCACACTTGGCTCTCACAGGGAATGAAGAGACAGAGCAGTTTCAAAATGCAGTGTTTTCTTTTGGTGCTTTTAATTAGCATCTATGAAATACACTGCCAATCTAATTTAATTATAATTAGGTAACCAGAAGGCTGATTATATTGTAAATTTAGATTAAAGAGCTGTTGTTTTCAATTAGATTTGATTGTAAAGTGCTTTGACACTTTTCCGGCCTATGGAAAGTTTATTATATAATTTTCCACTTGTTCACTTGCGTTTTTACCCACAGGTCTGGGGTGCTGGTGATGGGACTAAAGTTCCCAGGGCACCCCGAGTTTGGCGCAGATTTGGACCTAGTACCCCCTCAATGGCAAGGACCACCAGATGCTAATGGGCTGTTGTATCAGGGTGATTTCACCCACGTGTGATAGTGGATCCAGCCAAAAAACAGCTAGAATTTCAGAGACTTAAAATCACTCGTGATAGAAACTGTGGAGGTGAGGCAGTACCAGGCTTAATTTACTTTCGGAACACTCAGCTCATTCCATCTTCCTGCTCTTCTAATCAGCGTGTTGGCTTCTGACCTCTGACCTGTAGTTGTGTATCTGGTGTTGTATCTCCAAGCTTTCCCACGTCCCTAGAAAAGGACATGCATTCCTGGCATCTCGAGCCTCCAGTAGATTTATCATGACTCCTTGGCCAGGATTGCAGCCAAGGGCCATTCCTAAGTCAACCACTGTTTCTAAGGAACCACTATAACGGGCTTGAGCAAATCAAAACTCATTCTGTAGTACCCAGGGTTACCTGTGGCCTGCCAGCCACCTAGTAGACCTGTGGGGACAGGGAGTGACTGTTGGTTAGGCTACCAACCGTCTTTGCCTGAAACCAGCGTGGCCACACTCTAGGCAGATTTGGCTGAGCCCAGCCCGGGTCTGCAAAACTATGATCAAAGGACTCTAGCTGCAAATCATTGCTTCATGACTTTCCACTAGATGTCTGCCATCTCTGCATTCCTGAGGACTAAGCTTTAGCTTTGCTTGTAGGTGGGGTTGGCAAGATAAGGTGCCATGAGGCAGGGAAAAGGGATGGAAAAGAGCGGTTAGAGAGAGGACTGTTTAGAGGAGGAGGCAAGCTGACTGGAGGATGAGAGGGAGGTGCATATGGCTACGAGCGGGGCCAAGCTGCCCTGGTTGCTCCTGGCGAATATTAAAGCTCTGCCTTGGGAAGAGGGTGTCAGAGAGAATGGGACTGGTCCTCAGAACCTCAGGAAATGCTCCCTCTAAGGCGGGATTGGGAGAAGGAAATGGCAACCCACTCCAGTATTCTTGCCTAGAGAATTCTGTGGACAGAGGAGGCTGGTGGGCTGCTGTCCATGGGGTCACATAGAGTCAGACACGACGGAAGTGACACAGCAGCAACAGTAGCAGCAGCAGCAGCAGCAGCAGCAGCAGCAGCAGCAGCAGCAGCAGCAGCAGCAGCAAGGCGGGATTATCTCTCTGACCCAAACTCTCCTATCTGTCGGACCAGGCTGCCTGCCTCTCCTGTCAAGCCTCCTGTGTGATGCCTAAGGATCGGAGAGAGGTTTCCATTATGAATCTTTGCTGATGGCACAGGCAGCCTCTGCTTCCCTACAAAAAAATTCCTCAAGGTGTTGAGACAACTGTATACATGAAGTTGAACAATGGATCCATGTGGTAATAAATGGCTGTTCTATCCTCAGAAAGCTGAAAAATACTTAAAATCCTCAACCACAGTTGTCCTTTTAAACCCTCCTTGCTGATGTTTTGTTGCCTTTTTAATTTCATTTTGTTCTTTTATTTTGCAATTAGACATGTGAGTCATGGGCTGAAGTCCAGTGACCAGCCAGTAGAGATTAGACTTCCTGTGGTGCTCCTAAAGGTTTCCATCTGTGTCTAAAATGGGGTTAACTTTACAGCTTTGTAAAAATCACTGGTATCAGTCCATCTGACTTCCCAGGTGGGGCAGTGGTAAAGAATCCATCTGCTAATGCAGGAGATGCCAGAGATGCAGGTTCCATCCCTGGGTTGGAAAGATTCCCTGGAGGTGGGCATGACAACCCACTCCAGTATTCTTGCCTGAAAAATCCCATGGACATAGGGGGCTGGAGGGCTACAGATCATAGGGTCGAAAAAGTTGCACACGACTGAGCGCGTGCGTGCACACACACACACACGCACACACATATCAGTCCATCCAGTATTCCATTTTCGAATCATTTTTATAAAACAATAAGGCAAAACCCCTGAAATTTTCATAAGCATATACTGTTGACCAGATATGAAAGGGAGCTGCCTAAACTGACCAGTTGGCTGACAGGAGACGGCCACTGTGCCAGAGCTGGAAATGTTTGGGTTGAGAGTATGAAAGGCAATTTGGGGTATGATGTATGAAAGTGCCGATTGTGTGCAAAACAGATGGAGCTGAGGCCTGTGGATGTCTGTCCCTCCTTAAACATGACAAGATGGATGTCAGCTGCTACCAGATGATCAGTGTGGCCTTTCAAGAGCTCTGAGCCCCTGCCCAATGCTAATCCGCTGAGAGTGCTGGCCCCAAGATCGTGAAGCATCTTGGGCCAACCACCTGGAATGCTGATAACAATTGCTTGGATTGATTGGCCATGAAGAACCAGGTGTTTTGTGCTCACTGCTGCCAACCATGTTTATGCCTGTGGCACCTGCCAGTGCTGGCTGATGGTGGCAGGAGGGGGAGGGGAGAGGGGTGGGGGGAGTCCTGAATTTCAATCCCAGGAAGACCCTTATTTCCAGGCCACAGCTGAATGATGTTGGACCCAGGGGTCCCCTTCCTCTAAGAACTCCATTGGGATTGGATGCACTAGACCTTTCAATGCCATTTTCCCCTCGTAAGTGTAGGCGATAGCGTTTAATAAACTTCTAATTCTCATCTCCAAAGTTCTCTGTAATCTTCTCCCCTGACACAATTTTCACCCTTTTCTTCCTTCATAATTCCTTTCACTGTGCCTTCTAGAACGTTTGCTCCACGATCAGCAGATTTTCTCATGCATTTTTTCTTCAAATATTCCCTCCATGTCTCAGCTTTAACCCAGACTTAGCCCTCCTCCGAGAGCAGTCTCCCTGTGACCTCCCAAAGGGACACATTTCCCGTCACTTGGGTTCCTTGATGGGCAGATGGTGTTGGTGTCCTCCTTGTCCCATCCATTCCTTCCCCTGCCCCTTGTGAGCTCCACTGAGGCTCACATCATTGGAGTTTCCTCCCCGCTCTCCTCATATTGAGCACCTCCCAGACATTACCAGCCCCATCACTTTCCTTTCCAGATTCCCCTTATCTCCACGTCAGCCCTGCCATCACTCCCATATGGGAAACACCAGCATCTGTGTAGAGAGCCCTTCAAGCCCTCTAGCCTCAGCCGTTGCTGGCCTCCTCATTAGGCCCAGTTCTTTTTTTTAAAAAAATATTTATTTGGTCACGTTGAGTCTCAGTTGTAGCACTCAGGGTCTTAGATCTCTGTTGCAGCATGCGGGATCTTTAGTTGTGGCATCTGGGATCTAGTTTCCTGACCAGGGATCAAACCCAGCCGCCCTGCACTGGGAGTGTGGAGTCTTAGCCACTGGACCTCCAGGGAAATCCCACCAGGCCCAATTATAATATTTGCTGCAAGAATACAAACGGAGGCTCATCTATATGTCTCTATGTCCAAATATTGACATGTTATTCACCCAGCTAACAGAATGCTAAATAACACATATACTATCCCCTTTTCTTGAAAAATATATCTTTATATGACAGCAACATTACAAAGTGTGTAAAGTTGTGGTAAAATTTCAAGATGATGGATTTATTCATAACTATTTTTGGGTTTGGCTGGGTGTTCTTTCCATGAGCTTATTATTTGGATAAGTAATAAAATGAACTCATAAAAAATTCATAAATTATATTTACTTCATAAAAGTTAATTTCTTGCCTCATTTAAGTAAATTACTAATTATGTTGTTATAATCAAGACTTTCACATAATTTGTGTTCTATCAAGAGTAATGATGAATTAGATAAACTTCTGGGGACACTGCAAAATGAAGAAGCTACATTCGGTTGAGGTTGCAGCAACTGGAGTTGTCTATTAAATTCTTAAAATAATACTTAGATTGGAAATGAATCATAGGTCTAACATATCATGTGCATATGATCATGATATGAGTTTCATATGTAATATTTTAATGGGGTTAGGCTATATATAGTTACTGTTACAGAAAATAGTACAAAACATTTAAATTTCATTATGAAAATTTCCTTTACCAATATCATGTTTCACTCTCTCTTATAAGAAAGATCAAGATTTATACATTATTTTAAAGTATTTTCCTTTCAAATTCCTCAATGCTTAGAATAGGAAGACTGACTACCGCAGCATATTATTTCATTTGTTAAAATCTTTCTTCAGAGTCCATTTTATTCTCTACTGGACAAAAAAAACTCCATAGAAACTATTTTGGGGTAATTTTGTACAAGGCTTTTTGTAGTCATGCAAACTTTGTTTCCTTTAACATTTGCTTTAAAAATTAAAATATTAATGCTCTAAAGAGTGAAAAACAAACAACTGTGTATGGTTTTGTTTCGTAAGCAACAGTTCACACCAAGTATGTGCGGACAGTGCAAATACAAATACAAGAAAGAAAGTAACTTTATTTTCTACTGAAGACTACAATTCACTTCTATTGTTTCACTTAACTTTTCAAGTGTACACCATCTATCTTGTCTAAATTAAATCAAATTGCTTTAACACAGCAAGTAGCTCCAAGCCTATGAATTAGAACATGAAAATGGACACCTGGCACAACTGGGCAATGTTACTGTTATGCAAGAATCGGTCACATTAATGCCAAGTGGAAAGGATTTCAGAAGTTAATTTGTCTTCTCTTTCAGTTAAGTGCTGCTGTTGTTCAGATCCTCCTTGCACTCTGATATGTCATTGTCCACTACTGGCGGTGTCCCCACCAACACACAGAAACCTTCATGGCACCCAGAACCATTGCTTGTTGTTTTGAGGATGTGGGGTTTGGAGAAGCAATTGTTATTGTTAGATCACCAAGTTGTGTCCAACTCTTCATGGTGCCACAGTTCCTTGTCTCTCACCATCTCCTGGAGTTTGCCCAAGTTCATGTCCATTGAATTGGTGATGTCCATTGAATCAGTGAGAAGCAATACTGAATTGCTAATTCAAACGTTCTACCTTTTGGTTATCATCTATCCTGCAGGTTTCCTGATTAAGGACAGACATCCTTGCAGCAGCTCTTCAACCTCATGGAGACCTCTCTTCCATAAACAACTCTCCAAGCTCTCTAGCCACCTGCCCCATCCGTCTTTATTTTCTTATGCAGCCTGAAGTTTATGACTGATTCATCTTTTTCATCACCGATCCAACTCTCCTTCCATTGCATGCATCTGACAAAACCCCAGGTTTAGAAGAACATGATCGTTTACATCAATCAGCGGCATCATTCTTAAAACCTTTCTTTCCCTCACCTTCAAGCTTTAACCCAAGTCCTGTCCATTCAAGTGACAAAAGACTCCTGCAGTCTACTACATTTTTCTTCAGCCATTACCATCCCCAAAGTCTAAGTCATCGTTACCTGTTTAAAAAATTTATTTATTTATTTGGCTGCATTGGGTCTTAGTTTTGGCACTTGAGATCTTACAGACTCTCTAGTTGTGGCCCAAAGGGCTCTGGGCTCTGGAGTGCGAGGGCTTAGTACTCGCACCTCAAAGGCTTAGTTTCTCTGTGGCATGTGGCATCTTAGTTCCCAGATCAGGGATGAAACCCATGTTCCCTGGATTGCAAGGCGGATTCTTAACTGCTGGACCACCAGGGAAGTCCCCCACCATCCTGTCTTGCCTGAAGTATTGCCATAACTCCCTAATTGGTCTCTTTTTCCACTCTTTGCTTCCCTATAAGCCATTTCCCTCAAGGTGCTGAGATGCCCCTATACAATGTAAATTACATCTTACGGTACTTCCTTATGTCTTTTCCATTCAAACAGAAATACAGACTCCTCAACAGGAGGTATAGAGCACACATGTGGCCATTTCCTTTTGTTGCTGTTTAGTCGCTAAGTCATATCTGACTCTTTTGCGACCCCAGGGTCTGTAGACTGCCATGCTCCTTTGTCCATGGGATTTTCCGGGCAAGAATAGTGGCATATTTTCTTGCCTGGAAATTTCCAGGCAAGAGAATATACCAACAGAATATTGGTATTCCAATTCGTATATTGGAATACCAATGTACTAATACTGGAATATTGGTATTCCTTTTCTAATACTCAAGGAAATGGGTTGCCATTTCCTTTTCTAAGGGAATCTTCCTGACCCAGGTATTGAGCTCGCTTCTCCTGCACTGGCAGGCTTTGGCAGGCAGATTCTTTACCACTGAGCCCAGGGAAGCCCTTTCCACCTCTCCTTCATATGCCACAACCCTTCCGTTCCCCTTCCCTCCACTAGAGTCTCAGTTTCTTTCTTTTAGTTCCTAGATGATGTCAAACATCTTCTGCCTGGAAAGCTGTCTCCTTAACTTGTTGACTGGCTAACTTCTACCCAGCCTTTTGTCTTGGCAGAAATACTCTTTTTCAGGTTGAGTCTCTTTGGTCACCCCAAGTAAAATAACTTTCTCTGTGATGTCTTCTTACAGTGCCTGGTGTTTTCCTTTATCCTGCTTGTCAGGCTTCGGTTCCTGTGGTTCATTGTTTAAATCTTGACACTTCAGAGGAGACTCCATGAGGGATGGAAACCCTTCTTGTCTGTATACTCCTGTAGCCCCAGCACAGTGCCTGAGCACAGAGATATTTGTGAATTTTGGAGTAAAAGAAATAGGCTGACAACAGGGAGCTGGTAGAGTAAGCTTTTTTCCTATAGTCTCCTTCAGCCTGGAATCCTTTCCTTCAGCCCCTTAATTCATCAGGTTTACAGAAAGAATCTGCATCATTATTTTTGTTTCCCTGCTAGGATGGAATCTGGCTGGATGCAGATGTTAAGATGTAAAAGGAAGGAACAAAATCCAACATGGAAAGAAATATCAAATAGAGAATACTCCCCCGAGTGGCTACACATTTCCACTGTAAGCAGTAATCTCATTGCACAGCTATTAAGGCTTGAGTTATTTACATGCCTTTAATCCTCTTACCTTCTAATCAAGATCATTCCAATAGCTTTGCCTTTAGACTTCCAATTGCATTATGCATTCACAAGTCACTTCTTTGTGAAATGCTGTATTGGTACCATTATAATCTCCTAGGGAGATT
Source organism: Ovis aries (assembly GCF_016772045.2). Classification (NCBI taxonomy): domain Eukaryota; kingdom Metazoa; phylum Chordata; class Mammalia; order Artiodactyla; family Bovidae; genus Ovis; species Ovis aries. The sequence continues at coordinate 38,547,428 of NC_056075.1, read as the reverse complement.
ACAAGAAAAGTTTTCATTCTTCTTTATCCTAATATAGTTTATCAAAGTTGTGTTTTCAATTTTTCCATGCGAATGCCTTCATGAAATTAATAGTGAATTTAAAATGAAATAGAAATTAAAAACAATCATCTATAGGTCCATGTGTCATCTGTCACAAACTTGCCTAATTCAGTTGGTTCTGACTTGACTGCTTAGAAGCATGTACAGTTTGGGAGCTTTTTCATATAAATTTTCATCTCTTCTTTTCTCTTCTTGCTCACTTCTGAGCAATTTCATCCCTCTCTAACAATGCAAGAGGCTTCCCTGATGGCTCAGTCAGTAAAGAATCTGCCTGCAGTGCAGGAGACTCAAGTTTGATCTCTGGGTGGGGAAGATTCCCTGGAGATGGCAATCCACTCCAGTATTCTTGCCTGGGAAATCCCATCAACAGAGGAGTCCATGGGGTTGCAAAAGTCAGATGACTTAGCAACTAACCACTCTACCACCAACAATGCAACAATTAGGAGGGTTAAATAGATGAAAAGATATAAAAAGATGGTAATAATCTTTGTTTTCTCTTAGGGAAGAATGTATCTCATCATATGGATGGTATTTTAAGAGTTGATTAAAAGGAAAAAGGGCTACCAATCTAAAAATAAGATTTCAAGTAGATTTAACGTAGTGATGTGTTTATTCATTCAAAAATATTGAACAATCGTAATGAAATACTCTGCAGGAAAGTATGATGTGACATGATGGGATTCAAAGCTATGTAAGACTAATTCTTGGTGACAAAACCTCTGCACCCCCCCCCCATTTTAACTATTTTAGATAATTAGCTATATATTTATTTTGTAATTGTCTGTCTTGATTCTAATCAATACATACTCAGTTTTGTTTGTGTGTGCATGCTAAGTCACTTCAGTCACGTCTGACTCTTTGTGACCCTGTGTACTGTAGCTCCAGGCTCCTCTGTCCATGGGATTCTCCAGGCAAGAATGCTGGAGTGGGTTGCTATGTCCTCCTCCAGGGGATCTTCCCAACCCAGGGGATCAAACCTGCATCTCTCATGTCTTCTGCATTAGCAGGCAGGTTCTTTACCATTAGCGCCACCTGGGAAGCCCACTCAATTTTGCCTACATATATTTTTTAGGGATGTGTTTACAAGGGGTATGGAGTGGAGAGGTCAGGATGAAGTTATGTAGTGGATAGGTTCTGGGGATTAGATATCTGGGCCTGTAATGGGTATTGAATCCATTTAAACTTCCCTAGTTAACCTCAGATTTTATTCTTGTATCCCACTCTGAGTACCAGGGATGGGCCTCATTTTCCAAGAATAAATCCATGCCTTTGCAGTAAATGACTCTGGGATTTTGGTCTAAATGCTTTGTAGAATGGTTCAAGAATGAGCCAATGGGACATGGAGAAGAAGTATGCTTAGGGCTTCTGGGAAAGAACCTGCTTACTTACAATCAATGCCTACCAGGAGCCATAGACCCTCTTCTGGACATTGTTGGTAAAGTATGTTAGGTCTAGGGCTGTGGCAGCCAGTTTGTTGGCAGCCTAAGGATGAAGTTTGCAAACGAGAAAATCAGGTCAAAACTCAAGGCAGATAATAGAGCTGGAGACCTGACTGAAACACACCTCACCTTTGTCCCTCCTAGACTTTTATCAGTATGTTAGTCAATGAACAGCCTTAATTTTTAAGCAATTTTTACTTGAGATTTCTGTTTCTGGAAGCCAAAATAAATGTTTTAACATACAGGATCCAAACTTATACTTTCTTAATTTTGTTTTTATTTTTTAAACTTTGAGGTTAGGAATATTTTTCTGATTATAAAAATAGTGTTGATACGTGCTCACTGTAGAGAATATAGGAAAGATTGGAAGATAACAAAGAAGATAAAAACCATCTGTAATCCCATTCAGTTCAGTTCAGTTCAGTCACTCAGTTGTGTCTGACTCTTTGTAATCCCATTAGCCCTAGGTAACTGCTATTAATGTTTTGAATTAGTCTTCTGTTTACACAAATAAACTTACATATACATATTTCCTACTTTGGTAGAACTAATATCTTCAGTTCAGTTCAGTCGCTCAGTCATGTCCGACTTTTTGCAACCCCATGAATCGCAGCATGCCAGGCCTCCCTGTCCATCACCAACTCCCAGAGTTCACTCAGACTCACGTCCATCAAGTTGGTGATGCCATCCAGCCATCTCATCCTCTGTTGTACCCTTTTCCTCCTGCCCCCTATCCCTCCCAGCATCAGAGTCTTTTCCAATGAGTCAACTCTTCACATGAGGTGGCCAAAGTACTGGAGTTTCAGCTTTAGCATCATTACTTCCAAAGAACACTCAGGACTGATCTCCTTTAGAATGGACTGGTTGGATCTCCTTGCAGTCCAAGGGACTCTCAAGAGTCTTCTCCAACACCACACTTCAAAAGCATCAATTCTTCGGCACTCAGATTTCTTCACAGTCCAACTCTCACATCCATACATGACCACAGGAAAATCATAGCCTTGACTAGATGGATCTTAGATGGCAAAGTAATGTCTCTGCTTTTGAATATGCTATCTAGGTTGGTCATAACTTTCCTTCGTAAGCGTCTTTTAATTTCATGGCTGCAATCACCACCTGCAGTGATTTTGGAGCCCCCAAAATAAAGTCTGACACTGTTTCTACTATTTCGCCATCAATTTATTTCCCATGAAGTGATGGGACCAGATTCCATGATCTTCGTTTTCTGAATGTTGAGCTTTAAGCCAACTTTTTCACTCTCCTCTTACACTTTCATCAAGAGGCTTTTTAGTTCCTCTTCACTTTCTGCCATGAGGGTGGTGTCATCTGCATATCTGAGGTTATTGATATTTCTCCCGGCAATCTTGACTCCAGCTTGTGCTTCTTCCAGCCCAGTGTTTCTCATGATGTATTCTGCATATAAGTTAAATAAGCAGGGTGACAATATACAGCCTTAACGTACTCCTTTTCCTATTTGGAACCAGTCTGTTGTTCCATGTCCAGTTCTAACTGTTGCTTCCTGACCTGCATACAGGTTCCTCAAGAGACAGGTCAGGTGGTCTGGTATTTCCACCTCTTTCAGAATTTTCCAGTTTATTGTGATCCACACAGTCAAAGGCTTTGGCATAGTCAATAAAGCAGAAATAGATGTTTTTCTGGAACTCTCTTGCTTTTTCCGTGATCCAGCAGATGTTGGTAATTTGATCTCTGGTTCCTCTGCCTTTCCTAAAACCAGCTTGAACATCAGGAAGTTCACGGTTCATGTATTGCTGAAGCCTGGCTTGGAGAATTTTGAGCATTATTTTACTAGCATGTGAGATGAGTGCAATTGTGCGGTAGTTTGAGCATTCTTTGGCATTGCCTTTCTTTGGGATTGGAATGAAAACTGACCTTTTCCAGTCCTGTGGCCACTGCTGAGTTTTCCAAATTTGCTGGCATATTGAGTGCAGCACTTTCACAGCATCATCTTTCAGGATTTGAAACAGCTCAACTGGAATTCCATCACCTCCACTAGCTTTGTTCATAGTGATGCTTTCTAAGGCCCACTTGACTTCACATTCCAAGATGTCTGGCTCTAGGTGAGTGATCACACCATAGTGATTATCTTGGTTGTGAAGATCTTTTTGTACAGTTCTTCTATGTATTCTTGCCACCTCTTCTTAATATCTTCTGCTTCTGTTAGGTCCATACCATTTCTGTCCTTTATCGAGCCCATCTTTGCATGAAATGTTCCCTTGGTATCTCTAATTTTCTTGAAGAGATCTCTAGTCTTTCCCATTCTGTTGTTTCCTCTATTTCTTTGCATTGATCGCTGAGGAAGATTTTCTTATCTCTCCTTGCTATTCTTTGGAACTCTGCATTCAGATGCTTATATCTTTCCATTTCTCCTTTGCTTTTTGCTTCTCTTCTTTTCACAGCTATTTGTAAGGCCTCCTCAGACAGCCATTTTGCTTTTTTGCATTTGTTTTCCATGGGGTTGGTCTTGATCCCTGTCTCCTGTACAATGTCATGAACCTCATTCCATAGTTCATCAGGCACTCTATCAGATCTAGTCCCTTAAATCTATTCCTCACTTCCACTGTATAATCATAAGGGATTTGATTTAGGTCATACCTGAATGGTCGAGTGGTTTTCCCTACTTTCTTCAATTTAAATCTGAATTTGGCAATAAGGAATTCATGATCTGAGCCACAGTCAGCTCCTGGTCTTGTTTTTGCTGACTGTACAGAGCTTCTCCATCTTTGCCTGCAAAGAATATAATCAGTCTGATTTCGGTGTTGACCATCTGGTGATGTCCATGTGTAGAGTCTTCTCTTGTGTTTGCTATGACCAGTGCATTCTCTTGGCAAAACTCTATTAGCCTTTACCCTGCTTCATTCTGTATTCCAAGGCCAAATTTGCCTGTTACCCCAGAAAATAAAAGACAAATAAAAAATCCAAGAAAATAGATTAATGTCTGAGACTATGGAATTTTGTAGTAATTATTAATTAACCTGTGTTCTATCTGTACAATGTTGGGTCAGTGTTTGCTAGTAATGTTATTCTCCATCTCCACATCCCAGAACAAATCACCAAAGATTTTAAGTTAACACTTATTAAAATATATCAAGCTTTTAGTGAAAGTGTTAGTCACTAAGTTCTGTCCGATACTTTGCCACTCCATGGACTGTAGCCCACAAGTCTCCCCTGTCCGTGGAATTCTTCAGACAAGAGTACTGGAGCAGGTAGCCATTCCCTTCTCCAGTGGATCTTCCCACCTAAGGATTGAATCCAGGGTCTCTTGCATTGCAGGCAGATTCTTTATTGTCTCAGCCACCAGGGAAGTCCCAAGTGTAATATAACAACATCTCATGTCCACAAAATCAAGCAGTTATCAATATGTTCATTTGTTTCCCTTCAGTGGGTGATGCTTCTTATTTATGGCAAATTGCACCCTGTCAGTAACTGCTTTGGTTCAATCATGGTTAGATTTTTCCCTAATGGTATGTTTAACCAATTATAGCTAAGGTGAATGTCTCATATTGATTATTATGGCAGTATACATGTAAAGGGTTCTGTGTTTACATGTATGCTCAGTAAGCCTCCCTGTAGTAAGCCTTACTATTAATAGATGAAAGTTACTAGTCCCTTCAGTTCTAAATGTCTTCTTTTCATCATGATTTTCTGACCCATAAGTTGATTGGAAGACTAGAAATATGAGGGTTTACGAGCTGTCTGTTGGTAATTGATTTCTAACTGAAGTATACAGTGGTCAGAGAATGTGGCTGCTATGATACCAATCCTGAGACATGTAGACAGACTTGCTTTATGATCCAGCATGTTCAAGTATATATTCTGCAGTTGTTGAGTTCTCTGTGTATACATTAAACCAAAACTTGGTAACTGTGTTCTTCAAATCCTCTAGTCCCTTAAAGATGTTTCGGTCCATTTGATATATGTGTTAGTTTTTGTGGCTGCTGTAACAAATTAGCAGAAATAGGGGACTTTAAACAACAGAAAGATTCTTTCACAGTGCTGGAAGCTAGAAGTCTGAAATCATGGTTTTGGCAGGGCTGTCTTCTCTCTGGAGACTCTAGTGGAGAATTCATTCTTTGCCTCCTCCAGCTTTGGGTGGCTGCTGGCATTTGGTGTGAGTGTGACTGCATCACTCCAGCCTCTGCCTCTGAGGTCACACTGTCTCTTCCTCGTCTGTTTCTGTCTCAGATCTCTCTCCTGGCTCTATGACACTTGCCTCTGGTTTTAGGTTCCACCTGGATAATCCTGGGCTTTAGTGTGTAGAGAAGAGAATCTGCCTGCAATGCAGGAGATCTGGGTTCAATCCCTGGGTTGGGAAGATTCCCTGGAGAAAGGAATGGCAACCCACTTCCTGGATAACCCAAGAAGCTCTCCTCACCTCAAGATCTTTAATTACTTAAGCAAAGACCTTGTTTCCAAATAAAGTAACATTTACAGGTTCTAGGAATTAAGACACAGAGATATCTTTTGGGGGAGCTACTATTCAACCCATTGCAAACTGTTAAATCATCTATTCCAATGGTAGATTTTTCCTTCTTGTACTTCTGTCAACTTTTGCTTTATGTATTTTGTGACCATATTATTAGACACATATTTATGATTCTCTTATCTTGTGTACTGAGCGTTTTTTTATCTAGCCACACCCACCACCTCAAAAGTCTAGTAATGACAAACTATCCTTTGTTGCCTGAAAAAACTGTATTTCTCTTTCCTCTTACATTCTTTTCTTGCTGGGCTTATAATTCTAAGGTTACAATTTTTTCCCCGCTGAGCATTTTACTCTGAAAATTGTCTTTTTTTCTTTTTCATATTCCCCAAATGTCCCAAGGCCAGAGAATCAAAACACTGTGCTGATTCAAAAAATATATGCCCTTAATGAATATGAGACAGCATTTTCTGAAATTAAACCATTCTAAGTGCTCACAGGGCCTCCCTGGTGGTACAGTGGTAAAGAATCTGCTTGCCAGTGCAGGAGACATGAGTTCAATCCTTGGGTCAAGAAGATCCCATGGAGAAGGAAATGGCAACCCACTTCAGTAGTCTTGCCTGGGAAATCCCATGGACAGAGGAATCTGATCGGCTACGGTCCATGGGGTTGCCAAAGGGTCAGACATGACTTAACGACTAAAAAAAACAAGAAGTGGTCAAAATGCTTAAGTATAGTGCAGAATACTCTGGGAAAATACGTGTAGAGAAACTGAAATAAATGTGGACACTGAAGTATATCAGAGACAACTTCTCAGTGGATGAAGTGATTTACGTAACTTCAAACTAATTACATATCTGTGGAAATAAAGATTCATTATTTGCTAGCTTAAAATAATTAAGGGTTTTTCTAGACAACTTTTCACCAGCAGCGAGAATGAACGCCGCAATAAACAACTGTAACCACATTCTCACACAATATACTGCTATTACTATAATCTGAGAATGCAGAGCAATCGAAGAAATTATAATAGAGTTACATAATGTTTCTTCTTTGTCCCTCAAAACTCTCATAATCTCAAATTTGTAGTTAAGATTTGTGAAACAGCATACGAAGACAGGTATTTTTAAGTTTAAAGTTTCTGGCCTCAGTGTATGGAGGAACTAGGAACTTTAAAAAATCCTTGATTAGCTCAAACACAATTAGTATTTTTAGCCACTCTGCTGCTTTGCCTGTTATTCACCAGGTTGAGGGTTTGGGACGGGTCTGCTGAAGGCCATGAGCGATTCGGCCAAGGGCCGCCCTGGGTGGTCCCAACCCGTTTATAATGTTCGACCTGGACCCTCTACTGGCCACCAAGGTTACGTGATCAAGCAAAAGCCGGAAATGCAAGGCCCTCTGTGGTCCGAAGACCCGGTAAATCGGGGGCGCGAGGAGAAAAACACGGCCGAAACGGGAAGCCTGGGTCATATCGATCGCCAAGCCAGGGTATGGACACATCTTCAGTCACAAACTCAGCTGCCCGTCGTCCTGGTAACCAACCTGCGAAAGCGCGTGCTCAGTTCTACTCCTTTATCACGTGAGTCCGGGCACGGGGCGGGGCCAGAGCCGGCTACCCAGGAACTGGGTCGCCCAGCGCCTGCCTCTCTGCGCGCGACCAGTCGAGGCGGGGCCAACCTCTGTATTCCCGCCTGGTGGTGGCTCACAGCTCCCGCCCCTTTTCGCTCCGCTTTCAGGAGGCTTGTTTCCTCGCACCACGTGCCCTCCTGGCCGCTCCTCCCCGCTGCCCGCCCTTTCCCCAACTGCCTGTTGGAAGCTGCTGTAAAATGTTGTGAGGGGCGCTCCCGCTTTACGGCTGCCTCTCCCCAGACTGGAACCCGGGAGCGCTCACCGCCGTCAGCCCTGTCTGCTCAGAGGCGTCCCGGCGGAGACTGAGAGACCCGAGGCGCGCCGCTGCCCCTCCCCTCCGCGCTCGCTCCGGCCCTCGGCGATGTGAGCTCGAGGAGGCTGCGGTGCCCGCCCCCCACCCCGGCCCGGCCCGGCCCGGGGTTGAGACGGGCAGCAGGTGCCTGTGAAGGCGGGCGGGTGCTGGGGGCCTGCAGAATGGAGGAAAGCATGGAAGAGGAGGAGGGGGGCAGCTACGAGGCGATGATGGACGACCAGAACCACAACAACTGGGAGGCCGCCGTGGAGGGCTTCCGGCAGCCTCCGCCACCCTCGCCTTCGATCCCAGCCCCTGCCCGAGAGACTCCCGGGGGTCAGCTGCTGGCGATGCCTGCGGTCTCCGTGGACAGGAAAGGCCCCAAGGAGGGGCTTCCGATGGGGCCGCCGCCGCCGCCGCCGGAGGCCAATGGGGTGATCATGATGTTGAAGAGCGGCGACGCGGCCTCCGTGGCCAAGGCGGCCCCCGCCCCCACCCCCGGCTCCACCATCAACATCAACACCTCCACCTCCAAGTTCTGTGAGTCCAGCCCTTCGCCAGCAGCCTTGGCTTTCCCTCCTCCCCACGGGGACGCCAGATCCGTCCCTCTCGGCCAGCCCTTCTTCCTTTGTTTCAGGCCCGGGTCTCCTCTTCCCGGCGTCCCTCCGTCCCTCCCTCCCCGGTTTGGTGTCGGTGGGCCGGCGCCGGAGCGGCCCTGGCTCCTTGTATTACCTGGCCTATAAAAGAGCAGCCTGGGTTAAACGCACGCAGCCCCGAGTTCTCCTGCAGACGCGATCCATATCACAACTGGCTCGCTCTCAACGTTAGGAAGCTCTCTTCTCCGTTCCCCTTTAAGTTTCACCCTCAAACGTGAAGGGAAGAGTATAAGGCTGCCCGGGTTTCGTTAGGGAGAGGCCTTCAGTCTTTTTGTTTTTTTTTTTGCAGCCAGAGGAAAAAGAAATCTGGCCACTGTGTTTCTGTGCTTTTAGCCAGCCTGCGTTAAGCAAGTCAGGAATTAGAAAGTTGACCTGTATCTGCGCTTCGTTCTTTCCCGTCTCCAGTGCACGCCTTCTGCATCCTCATAGGGAAAATGTATGAGTTGCTTCTTGAGTTAACACCAGTGCAGTGAGAGCTACGACATTCGTTTTGAAGCTAATACTGTATAAAATTAATTTTCAAAGCCTACACTCATAAGAATAAGCCATTCGGTATGTGTCCAAGTCCAAGGTTGTGTTGAATGTTGAACTTTATGTTAGTGATCCTCTTTAACGCTCAATTGCAGGCAGAAAGATTTAAGATCAAAATCTCTTCTGTAACTGAAACTGTCCCCAGCCAGGGATGTATGCTTCCACAGCGAGGAAAAAAAGAGTGCTTCTGCTTTAAGCGAGTATTTTGGGGGGCTGGTGGTGGTGGAAATCGATCGCCACAGCCAGATTTTTTTCCCTCCTATTAATAACTACAAGTTTTGAATGGCAGCTGGTAAAGCAACTGGAGATTTCATTTCTAGTTGCTAATTTTATCAAGCTGTACCAGTAATTGTCCAAGTAGCTGTGCAGAGAAAGTGCCTTGGTTCAGGTACATAGTGGTAGCCTTACCTATTTTGGGGGAACAAGCACATTACCTTATTTATTTGCCTTCAACATGGAGACATTCATATGTAGTTACAGTTGATAAGATTTGTCGTTTCTGTTGTATTGTGAATACGAGAGAATAATGTTTATATTGTATAGTTTCTGTGTTGGAAGTCTGTGTAGTGAAACCAGATCTGAGATATAGTGGCAGGGTGACTTATCTAAATGTTGAAGGAGCTTGCCTTAGTGCTTTTACCAAGTTAATTTCAAGAGTTCAAAAAAAAAGAAAAAAAAAAAAAAACAACAAACAACCAGCCTACAGTTAAGAGCAGAAATCAGTGAAATTAGGAGCAAAAGAAAGATTGGCCAAACTGAAATAAGATGTTTTGAAGGTAAATAAGCTAAACAGACCTCTGATTTTAAAAAGATGCAGATAAAATAAGTGATAAATGGGAAACGGGTACAAACGTGAGATGTTTAAAAAATAATTTTATGAATTGCTATCGGTTTATAAATTTGAAAGCCTGGAGGAAATGTATAAATTCTTAGAAAACTACAAGCTATGAAGGTTGGTATCAGAAGAAATAGATAGCTTGAGCTGACTAATAAATATTTAATAAACAATGGCAAAACCTCCCCTTTCAGAAAAACCCTGTATGAAGATAATCTTACTGAGTTGCAATGAATTTTTAAATGAAATGTTCTTTTTAAAGGTTTTTCTGAGAATAGGGAAAAAAAAAGATGCCAGGCTCATTTTATAAAGTTAGTAAAGTCTTGATTTCAAAACTAGTTGAGGTCAATATGAGAAAGTTACACATCTAGTGTAAACAAGAAAATTCTACATAGAATACTGGCTCATCAAATCCAACAATGTGTTGAAAGAATCTTGATCCATAGAGTTTAAGAATGTAAATATGGTTCAACATCTGGCTGAAGGAGAAAAGTCATCAATTATTTTTATACCGTAAAATCATTTGATAAGATCCAGCACCAATATATGATAAACAATCGTAACAAGCTTTGAACACAAGATAACTAGATAATGGTCATTACCAAAAACCTACAGCAAATAATAATAAAGAAATTTTAGATACACTTACTTTAAGATCAGTAGCAAGATAAAGATGCCCTTGTATCACTGTTGGTATTTAACACAAGGAGGTCCTGACTGACACTACAGAGGGAAAAATAAAAAGTTATAAGGACAAGAAGGAAAGCAAGAAAACTCATTATTTGCAGAAAATATTACTTATCTAGAATAACCATTAGAATCAAGAGAGAAACTGTTGGAACTAGTAAGAGTTTAGCAGGGTTACTGCTTTTAAAATCAGCCTACAGAAATTAGTAGTATTTAGTACACTAGCAATAAGCAATCAGTAGGCTGGATGGCATCACCGACTTGATGGACGTGAGTTTGAGTGAACTCTGGGAGTTGGTGATGGACAAGGAGGCCTGGCATGCTGCAGTTCATGGTGTCGCAAAGAGTCGGACATGACTGAGCAACTGAACTGAAGGTAATCAAAGATAAATATTGTATACAATAATGGGAACAAACTAGTCTCTAGGAATGAACCTAAGAACACATAAGATCTTTAAGGAGAGAACTTGACTAAGAAGCCAGAAATGTGTTCTCAGTTGCACAGTCAAATCTGACTATTTGTAACCCCATGGACTGTAATGTAGCCCACTAGGCTCCTCTGTCCATGGAATTTCCCAGGCAAGAATACTGGAGTGGGTTGCCATTTCCTGCTCCAGGGGATAGTATTCCCCACTCAGGGATCAAATCCACATCTCTTACATCTCCTTCATTGTCAGGCAGATTCCCATTTTAATCTGTAAGTTTGATTAAATTGCCATCAAAATTCCAGTTGGTTTGTCTGACAAATTCCATAACCTAGATCTAAAATTTATATGACAGGTGGGATAAAGTCTGAATAGCTAAATCAGTCTTAAAGATTTGCTTTGGTGGGGGCTTGCGTTATCAGAAGTTAAGATTCTGTTTCAAAACTATAGCAATAAAAACTAGTAGGAATGTGAGAACATAGAAATAGACTGAGGGGGACAAATTAGAGAGCAGAAAGTTACCTATAAATGTTTAGGAACTTAAGGGTGTCATCATAAATCATCAGAAAGTCATGTTGCTCAGAAGAGTGACTCAACCGTATGGAAAAAAAACAATATACCACAGATGGGATGAATTATAGATAATTAAGAGATGTAAGTGTGAAAGGAAAAGTTAGAAAATTAATGGAAGACAGTATTGAAGACACTCTTTCCCTCGGGACAGGGAAGGGCATCTTAAAGCTGCCAACACTTAAACAGAGGTGAAAAATGATAACTTTGTAGAAAAAAATGAAAGATTTTTCTTTCAGTGACAGATGAAAGAGAAGATATTTGCAGTGCTTAATATTGCCAAAGGATCTAGCTTGGAATTTATTCAACTTTTGCTTGTTCACTGAAGTATTTTTTTACCCTCATTTTCTAAGGATATTTTCGCTGGAGATACAATTCTAGATTGACAATCTTGTATTGTCTCTATTTTTCCTTTCAGTGCTTTAAATATGTCTTTCCTTTGTCTTTCAACTTCCATTATTTCTCATAATAAATATTCTACTTTCCCCTCTATGTAATGTGTCCTTTTTTTTTTTTCCTGGCTCTTTTTAAGATTTTCATTGTATCTTTCACTATATAAAATTGAGTTTGATTGTGTTATTCCTTGGGGGTAATAGAGTTTTCTTTAGGTTTATTCTTGTTAGTGTTCTTGGAGCTTAGGGTTCTGGAATTTGTCCAGTTGGGAACATTGTCATTCAGAATGACTGCGCAGTGCCCCTCAGTTGCACATGTTAGGTATACTAAATCACTTGAGGCTCTGTTCATCACCTTTTTCAGCTTTTTCACCCTTCTTTGCGCTTCGCTTCAGATAGTTTCTGTCGCCGTGTTGTCTTTGGTGTTTAATTTGTTAGTTCACGTCTGTTCTTGATCAGCAGGAGTTCCAGCTGTTTTTAACATAGGCTGTCGTTGGGTCCAGGTTTCAGTCAGTTAACTGAGCAAATTGTTATAATCATGTCTAGTTTCTTGAGATATTACAATGAATCTTCAGTTACTGTATTCCTTTTGATAACTGAAGTCTCATCTAAAGTTATATTTTGGTCTTTAGAATTCTTAAAAAGTCTTCTGAAAGTCTACATAGGCATATGTAGAGGTATTACAGGTTATATACCAAACCACTGCAATAAAGTGAACCACATGCATTTTTTGGTTTCCCCAGTGCCTATAAAAGTTATATTTACAGTAGAGTGTAGTCTGTTAAGTGTACAATAGCATTATGTCTAAGAAACAACAAACGTAACAATTAAAAATACTTTATTGCTAAAAAAATGTTAAATATCATCTGAGCCTTTAACAAGTCATAATATTTTTGCTGGTAGAGAGTTTGCAGTATTTTGAGAATTACCACAATGCGACTGAGACACAAGGTGAGCAAATACTGTTGGAAAAACGGCACCAATAGACTTGGCTGACTTAGAGTTGCCACAAAACTTCCACTTGTAAGAAGCCCAGTATCTGCAAAGTGCGATAGAACAAAGCACAATAAGATGAGTTATTTTTTAACTACAGTGCGTCTGGTTTTTTTGGAATGAAGGCTGGCTCCTGTTTGTTTAGATTTGGTGCTTGTTCCCCTGGGAAAATTTAATTTAGTTGGAGGTTTATTTCCAGGTAGTATTGTGGAAGGGGCTTCTGTCAAGCAAAGATCAGCCTCATATTGGGGAGAAGGGGTCCCCTTCTCTGTGAGTGCTTTGAGGTCAGGATTCTCAGGTTGATAAAACACCAAACTGACCCCATTTCAGGTCTCAGAGTCCTACCATTTCACAATCACTGTCCTAACTTTTACTTAAGAGATCTGTCTAGAATTTGAATTATTTTTATTTGGTAATTCTGTAATATGCAGAATCATTCTGTTTCTGATTTTTAGCTCTATCAGTCCTGTGCCTTTAAGCATTAAAGGGCATTTTTTTTGCAACCATGGATGTTCTTTGGCCCTCGGGTTATTAAGCTGAATATTTTTTTTAAAGCGTTCACCTGTCATCAGAGTCAGCCCACTCCAGTTCTCGTCTTTCTTGTTCCATCATAACAGCTGCAGTAGTCTGCCATGTGTTTTCTTCAAGAAGACCTTTATCCCAGGTAGCTACAGGTGACAGGTTTTTCTTTGCCACTCCATGTCATCTAGTGTTAGCATTATGTTATCTAATGGTGGCAATGCCCATCAGTGCTTTTAAATCCAGTTAGATTGGCAAACCAAAGCCAGCTTCCTAACTTGAGTCTGTGTCCTGTAACAACTCTGGTACCAAATACTTCATCAATCACAGTTCAGTCCAAGAAAACACTAGGTATCTAAAGCAACAGGAGATTTAATAGCAAACACCAGGTCCTTTGCAAATTGTCGGGGAGATTGGCGGCATGCGTTCAGTGAGGCTCTCTGCTGGCCGCACTCCCCAGGGCAGGCTGCTGTTGCTGCTACCACCGCCGTTCTCAAATCATCACAGTTGCCTCCCTCATCCTTGAAGTTGGTGACCAGACGCTGAAACTCAGAGTTTGGCTGCCACAAACTCTGACGTCTCTAACCTTGTTTGCCAGAACCACCAGCCACAGTAATCTGTCCTTTGTCTCACTTTCCCCTTCCAGATCTCATTCAGATGTGTCTGACTGATGGAATGTAATTTGGGAAGTGAAATTATTTACTTTAGTTTTTCATTGCACGTTAGTCAGCTTTCTGTAACACTAACCCCCGAATTTCAGAAGCTTATGGAACAGTAAAGGTTTATTTCTTGGTCCTGGTATGTTCCTAGCTGTCAGTTGGCTGTCACTGTTCACACGTCGTCTCATTCTGAGGCACACCTCTCTTCTGGGTCTTGCCACTCTTGGCCGAGGCAAAGGGAAGAGAGTGGACGGCAGTACCCAATGGGTTTGAAAGCCTCTGCTCAGATGTAGCGTGTGTCACATCTGTTTATATTCCAAATGTATTAAATAGGCTAGAATGGTTCCCTGTCTGAATGGGTTGGGGCTGCGGGCAGGTGGAACTGTGTGAGGATAAAAGGCGGTGAAGGGGTAGATGGAAGGAGGTGGCCGGGAGGGATTTTGCATTGACTAATGATCTTGTGTCATGATCTCAGGAGAACTATGAGCACGGTGCACCAGAAGCTTCTCCAGATAGATGAAATCTTCACAGTATTTTTTTTTTGACATGATTTTTATTTTTATTTTTTAATTTTTATTTTTACTTTATTTTACTTTACAATACTGTATTGGTTTTGCCATACACTGACATGAATCCACCACGGGTGTACATGCATTCCCACAGTATTTTTAATTGAACTTAATGAGATCACTTTTTTAAATTAGTGATTCAGAAGTCTGTTAAAATTGACTTCTGAATTTAGTGAAAGTGTTAACCGATTTTAGTAAATCCTGAATAAAGTTGCTCTTTATCTGATCAGGTCCTATCTACCAGTTTCCAGGTTGATTGATTCTTTTCCAAGTGGATCCGCTAATGTATTCAGGCCCTAAAATATGCACTGTTTGTGGCATTGGTGGTGGTGATTTGGTGTCTTCTCACCATTTATCTTAGTGGAGTTGGTGGTTTAGTTGTGAAGTTGTGTCTGACTCTTGCGACCCCATGGACTATAGCTCACCAGGCTCCTCTGTCCGTGGGATTCTGCAGGCAAGAATACCGGAGTGGGTTGCCATTTCCTTCTCCGAAGCAGCAAACACCACTGTGATATCAATGGATTGTCCGAATTTCAGGATCTCATTGGGGATCTTGTCTTGCCTCTATTTATTTATTTACAGATGCGTAGGGTTCTAATTGCTGCGTGTGGGCTTTCTCTGGTTGCAGTGACCCGGGGCTACTCTTCATCACAGTGTGTGGGTTTCTCACTGTGGTGACTTCTCTTGCTGTGGAGCACAGGCTTTAGGCATGACAGTTTCAGTAGTTGTGGCCCGTGGGCTCAGTAGTTGTGGCCTGTGGGCTCAGTAGTTGTGGCCTATGGGCTTAGTTTCTCCCAGGCATGTGGGATCCTCCCGTACCAGGGATTGAACCCATGTCTCCTGCATTAGCAGATGGATTCTTAACCACAGGGCCACCAGGGAAGCCCCTTATCTTGCTATTTTTTGATGTAAGTTGTACAGGTGACATTGATGAAACTGTAAGAGAAATCCATTGTAATGTTTATGTAAGGCCCAGGCCCACTGTGTAGTTGGGGCTGTACTGTGTAGTTCCTCTTTAAAAACTAACTTTTAAGCGGCAGACCATATATTGATGTAATCACATTGTAAACTGTTAAAAGCTATATAAAAAGTTATTTTGGGTATTCTTTGATAATATGTCTTGGCAGAGCAAACTGGCCTTTCATATTTCTCTCATCGTTTGTAGTTATTTGGCTGTTAACCTCTACAGATAGGGGAGTGGTAATTTGTAGTTGCAGGTGTGCTGACTAGGATGGCATTTTATCTAACAGATGTTTATTGTCTTCTGTATGCCAGGGTAATATTTTAGCCTCTCGTGATGAATGAGACAGAATTTAGCATGGAGTGTTATGGACAGATGATTATGATACGTTATAATTAAATGCTGTAGTAAAGTTATGTATGTCCATGGTAGCACAGAGGGAAAAAAGAATCTTTGAAAATGAACAACAGTTTGTTGGGAGGACTGAGGTGGCAGCAGCAGGAGGGTGTGGCACAAGTTAAACCTAGATAGATAGAAAGGTCTAGATGCAAAGGGCATGCCAGGTTAGAGGTGGAATTCTCTTCTGTGGGAACAGGAGCCACAGGGAGTCATCTTGGTAAAATTTGTCTTAGCATGTTTGATTAGAAAGGAGAATAAACGGAAAAATAAAGATTGGTTGCTGCTACTGTTGCTGCTAAGTTGCTTCAGTCGTGTCTGACTGTGCGACCCCATAGACAGCAGCCCATCAGGCTCCCTCATCCCTGGGATTCTCCAGGCAAGAACACTGGAGTGGGTTGCCATTTCCTTCTCCAATGCATGAAAGTGAAAAGTCAAAGTGAAGTCGCTCAGTTGTGTCCGACTCTTTGCGACCCCATGGACTGCAGCCCCCCAGGCTCCTCCGTCCATGGGCTTTCCCAGGCAAGAGGACTGGAGTGGGGTGCCGTTGTTAGGGGCTTGTAATGACAAGCGATGTGACAGCCTGAGCAAATTAAGGATTGGAACAGAGGCGGTTTCAGATTTCGGAAATATCTAGGGACTTGTTCAGTCTCAAAAGTTGTGTCCGACTCTTTGCGACTCTATGAACTACAGCATGCCAGGCTTCCCTGTCCTTCACTGTCTCCCTTGAGTTTGCTCAAATTCATGTCCATTGAGTCAGTGATGCTATCTAACCATCTCATCCTCTGTCATCCTCTTCTCCTTTTGCCTTCAATCTTCCCCAGCATCAGGGTCTTTTTAATGAGTTGGCTCTTCGCATCAAAGCATTGGAGCTAAAGGTGGCCAAAGTATTGGAGCTAAAGCAACGGTCCTTTCAGTGAATATTCAGGGTTGATTTTCTTTAGGATGGACTGGTTTGATCTCCTTGCTGTCCAAGGGATTCTCAAGAGTCTTCTCCAGCCCCACAATTTGAAAGCATTTGGGGACTATAGTCTATAAAATTTTGGGGTGAAGAAGGGCGGATATGGATATGGAAGGAGTATAGGTAGGGGTGTATGTGTGTGTGTGTCTATTTTAAGTTATCTGTGGGACATTTGGGTGGAGAGGTCCATTGGCAGTGGATTAGCTGAGCTTTCTCATTTCTTGTGCTTTAGAATATTGGAAGTACTGAAACAGAAGTTTAATTTCTGTTCAGCTTGGGTGATTTCTACTGTCATCTTCCCAGATCACCAATCGGTTACTCTGTTTTACCTAATCTACTGTCGATTGCCTCTAGTACATTTTTAATTTCAGTTACTGTATTCTTAGGGTCTGTTTGATTCTCAGTATTTTCTAACTATTTTAAAACCTTCGGATCAGTCGCTCAGTTGTGTCTGACTCTTCGCGACCCCATGGACTGCAGCACGCCAGGCCTCCCTGTCCATCACCAACTCCTGGAGCTTGCTCAAACTCATGTCCATGAGTCGGTGATGCCATCCAGCCATCTCATCCTCTGTCATCCCCTTTTTCTCCTGCCTTCAGTCTTTCCCAGCATTAGGGTCTTTTCCAGTGAGTCAGTTCTTTGCATCCGGTGGCCCAAGTATTGGAGCTTCAGGTTCAGCATCAGTCCTTCCAATGAATATTCAGGACTGATTTCCTTTAGGATGGACTGGTTGGATCTCCTTGCAGTCCAAGGGACTCTCAAGAGTCTTCTCCAACACCACAATTCTTTTGCCTTCAGCTTTCTTTATGGTCCAGCTCTCACATCCATATATGACTACTGGAAAAATCATAGCTTTGACTAGATGAACCTTTGTTGGCAAAGTAATGTTTCTGCTTTTTAATATGCTGTCTAGGTGGTCATAGCTTTTCTTCCAAGGAGCAAGCATCTTTTAAATTCTTGGCACAGTCACCATCTGCAGTGAATTTGGAGCCTAAGAAAATAAAATCTCTGTTTCCATTGTTTCTCCATCTATTTGCCATGAAGTGATGGGACCAGATGCCATGATCTTCGTTTTGTGAACGTTGAGTTTTATTTAAGCCAACTATTTTACTCTCCTCTTTCACTTTCATCAAGAGGCTCTTTAGTTCCTCTTCGCTGTCTGCCATAAGGGTGGTGTCATCTGCATATCTGAGGTTATTGATATTTCTCCCAGCAGTCTGGTGGCCCAGATGGGAAAGCATCTGCCTACAATGTGGGAGACCCAGGTTTGATCCTTGCGTTGGGAAGATCCTCTGGAGAAGGAAGTGGTAGCCCATTCCAGTACTCTTGCCTGGAAAATCCCATGGACGGAGGAGCGTGGTAGGCTACAGTCCATGGGGTCGCAAAGAGTCGGACTCGACTGAGCGACTTCACTTTCACTTTCTTTCCCGGCAGTCTTGATTCCAGCTTGTGCTTCATCCAGCCCAGCATTTCTCATGATGTACTCTGCCTGCATAGAAGTTAAATAAGCAGGGTGACAATATGCAGCCTTGAAATCCTCCTTTCCCAGTTTGGAATTTAAAATCTTACCATGTTTATCTATTCTTCTGAGTTAGGACGCGTCTTTATGATCATTACCCTGAACTCTGTTGAGTAGCTTGTGTATGTCTACTTCATCTGGCTCTTTTTCTGAGGTTTTTCTTGTTTCTTTGGCGCATGTTCCTCTGCTCATTTGCCCAGTTCACCGTGTTGGTAGGTTGGTTGCGTTTCCCTGTCTTGGAGCGATGGCCCCATGTGGGAGGCAACCTGTGCGTCCCAGCGGCACACACTTCCTGGTCACCGAGTCAGATGTTCTAGGGGTGCCCCCGTAGAGTTGCCTGCGCCCTTCTCTTACGGTGGGGCTTCTGTGATTGGTGTGCTGGTGGGTGGCACTGGCCCCCAGCCTGGCTGTGAAGCCTGCCTCATGTGGTGGGTGCAAGCCTGCTGGAGGGTGAGGTAGGCTTCCCACTGCTGTCTGCCTGGCCTTGGGCCTGGGGCACGCCTGCTGGTGGCCTGGTGAGCCTTGACCACTAATAAGCTAGGGGAGGCTTCCGAAGTGTCACTTGCCAGGGCTGTGTTACCTTGATAGAAGGGGTGACCCCAAATGGCTGCTGCCAGCATCTCCACCCCAGGGGGAGTTGGGTTTGCCTCCTGCCTCTCTAGGGGGCTCTCCTGAACACAAGCCCTGCTGCTTTTCAAAGACAGAGGTTCTGGGGCTTGTCTTCCTGGTGCAGGAGCCCTGGGTGGGAGAGCCTGAGGTGGGCTCAGGAGCCTCTCTCCTTGGAGAGATCTTTTGTGATTGTGATATTCCTCCCATTTGTGAATCCCTGACCTTGAATTGTGAGTCCTGAGTGTATTGCGTCTCCTCTTACTTGGGTCGTTGTGATTCTTTCTTTAGGTATGTAGTTGTGGAGTCGCTTTTCTGCTAGTTTTTGGGCCGTTCTCCTAGAAAGCGTCTCTAAGGAGCTGTAATTTTGGTGTATCCGTGGCAGAAGGGATGAATTCAGGATTTTTCTACTCTGCTGTCTTGGCCACCTCGCTTCATGTCATCCTTTTTACCGGTATATTCCTCTGTGTGTGTGTGTGTGTGTGTGTGTGTGTGTGTGTGTGTGTGTGTGTGTGTGTGTGTGTGTGTGTGTGTAAAGCGTATTTTCTAGCAAACTCATGAGAAAAATGTGTATGGATAATAGTTTCAGATGTTGAATATATAAAAATGCTCCTTCATACTCAATTGACACTTTGGGTTAAGAATTCTTATATAAGTAATTTAAAAAGTGTTGCTTCCTTTACTTTTAAGTTTGCAGTGTTGCAGTGGCGAATTCAGGCACAGTTTTTATTCTTGTTATTTTGCATGTGGCTTTTTTCCCTTGAGAAAGTTATTGGGATGCTTTTTTAGGTTAGTGAGTCAGTGTTTTTCTCCCTTTACATTCTCTTCTGTTCTCTGGAATTATTTGTAGTCAAATGTTGAATTTCCTGCCTTGATCTTCTAAGTCTGTTAACTATTTTTCAGTATATTCTATTTCTCTTAAACTATATTACTCTATTAATCTAAACTCAGGGAGAATTTCTTGATGTTTTCTGTTGGATTTTTAACAGTGGCTGTATTTTGAATCTTGAGAGTGTTTGGATTGCTTCTTTTTCATCACCATTTAAAATTTTTGTCTTCTCTGAGCACAGTAATTATTGTTTTTTTTTTTTTTAAGTTTTCTTTTATTCTCTTGATTATCTTTTGCTTTTATGTTTTTGCAAATTTTGTTTGTTTTGGTTTCTTATGTCTGAAACCTTGCAAATTTTGGTGATCCTTTTCCAGCTATTCATATTTAAAAGTGAAAAGGCTAATTGGTAGCTCTTTGTTTGCAAGGGACTTTGCCTTCGTAAGCGTTGGGCTTCGCTGTAGGCTAATTGGATGCAGAACTGCTGTTTTCTTGGGTGAACTGCCAAATAGGAAGTAAAGACATTACTCCTTGCCAGTGGCGTTCTAGAATTAAAGAAAAGGGGCAGGGTTGGATGTTTGAGCATTTCTTATTTTGACTTTTGACTTCAGTTCAACCCACCACCCCTGAGCTTCCCACCTACGCACCCACCTACCGTGTATCTTGTCCTGGAGTCCCAAGCTCTTATCTTTCAGTTTCTGTGCAGAATAACCCTTCTCTTTCTCATTGTTTAGTCTACAGATTTGTAACCAGTCTTCACCCTTCCCACTCCACCCACCAACTCTCTGTCTCTAACCTTGCTCAGTGTCCTCCTGTGAACTTCTCAGGGTTCTGCAGGGCAAGATTAGCTCACCTGTTGGTGTTTCTGCCTCCGCGCGTCCTGCCTTCTGCTGTTACTGCAGTTACTTTCCTGGTGTCAGTGCCATGGAGAGTTGACTTTAAATCTTGCAAGAAGTAACGGAATTTTAAAACTGTGGCAGACCTGCAGTTAAGTTAGCATGGTTCACACCTGTGGAATCTCAGTTGAGCAGATGCTTTCTATTTGAACATGGGGAGATTTGGGATTAGTTGGAGTTGGAGCCGTAAAGGATATATTGATAGCACTTGACCGATTTCATATATGTACTTTCATAAATAACATGTTCATTGTGGAAACTCTGTTACAGGCTCAAGTGTGATATTATAACTGTGGAATAATGTGCAGGAGTTATTCTCAAGTAATGTCCATTTCAACCTTGCTGGTAGGCCACAGCGGCTATTTTCTGTTTGTAACATGGTAATGATGAAGGAATTTTCTGCTGTTCTGTTTTGCTGTGTGCTTAGTCGCTCAGTCATGTCCGATTCTCTGCGACCCCATGGACTGTAGCCTTCCAGGTTCCTCTGTCCATGGGATTCTCCAAGCCAAGAATATTGGAGTGGGTTGCCATCCCTTCCTCCAGGGGATCTTCCCAACCTAGGAATCAAAACCATGTCTCCTCCATTGCAGGCAGATTCTTTACTGTCTGAGCCATCAGGGAAGCCCAAGAATACTGGAGTGGGTAGCCTATCCCTTCTCCAGGGGAACTTCACGACCCAGGTATTGAACCAGTCTCTTGCATTGGAGGCGGATTCTTTACCAGCTGAGCTACCAGGGAAGCCCCAACCCTTCTATTACATTTTCTCAAGTTGAGTAATGTATTTCTGTGTAAGTTTTTTGGTGTTTGGGAAAAGAAACATGTCATTTGCAGCAAGGCAAAGCAGGTTCTGTGGTTTCATGTAGTTGTTGTTCACTCAGTCGTGTCTGACTCTCTGTGACTCCGTGGGCTGAGGCCACCTGGCTTCCCTGTGCTTCACTATCTCCAGGAGTTTGCTCAGACTTGTGTCCTTTGAGTGGGTAATGCCATCCAAACCATGTCATCCTCTGTCATCACTTTCTCCTTCCCTCAATCTTCCCAGCATCAGGGTCTTTTCCAAAGAGTTGACTGTTCTCATCACATGACAAGAGTATTCCACTTCAACATCAGTCCTTCCAGTGAATATTCAGGGTTGATTTCCTTTAGGATGGACTGCTTGGATTTCCTTGCTGTCCACAGGACTCTGAAGAGTCTTCTCTAGCACCAGTTTGAAAGCATCAGTTTTTCGGTGCTCAACCTTCTTTATGGTACAATATCACATCCATACATGACTACTGGAAAAACCATAGCTTTGGCTAGACGGACCTTTGTGGGCAAAGTGATGTCTCTACTTTTTAATATGCATAGTCTCTACTTTTTAATACTTTTAATACTTTTTAAGTTTGTCATAGCTTTTCTCCAAGGCTCCAGTGTCTTTATCTTACAGTTCTTTTCTGGGCCAAAATGTTAATCTAAATACTTGTTTACGTGAATGTAACTCAGTGTTTACATGGATATAACAACATTACAAAGAATGACTTCTTAATGATCACAGTAGATATTTTATATTGTTCATAGTGTTTAAATTAAGTTATATAAACCATATACCCTAAAACTTAGAAACTTCCCAGACACATGGAACTTAGAACTTAAAACTTATAAACTCCCCATAGAGCATGTAGCTCTTAAAAAGTTTTAGCTTACTTTAGAAACAATTCCTTTATTAGCATTTAACATTTAGCTATCATCTTTTAATGGTGAATCAAAATATACCTGAGTAGCTGGTACAGGTTTTGTTTTTTCCTTCTAATATGGAAAAATATATTTAAAGGATTTGGTAACTTCTTTTACTGTTTTTTCCCCCAACTGGGCAGTTCTCTTGGGAGCAGCTAAACTACTGTTTTCTTTGCTTGGATCAAATTATTTTCCTATTGAGAGAAATAAGTAACTGGGTTTTTTTTTTTTTTTTTTAAGAAAGAGGAAAACTCCATTTCTTTGCTAAACTGCATAACCTTATTCTGATTCTAATTCTCTTCCACTGTTTTTTTTTTTTTCCTCAAAGGCTTCTCCCCATTCTACAGGATTTGTTCTCTCTCTCCATTGCTTGAAAGATTTCAGACTTCCCCTTATGTTGGAGGGAGAAGAATATTCTGCCAGGGGGTAAAGTTTTAGACCACACAGATTTACAAGGTTGTTACTGATAGATGGGCACACTGTGGCCACAAGAAATCATAATTTTTCTCTTAAATCATGTACCCTAGCCAGATCTTTTTTCTCCTAGTTGACGTGTCAGATTATCTCATTGTAATTAGTTGTAATTAATCTAAAAATTCATTATGTTTGAGACATAATTTAGCTTGTTTAATTTGACTTAATCATTTATTTCATAATTGCCAATACTATATTCTCCTTAAGGAGCCAATTCTTAAAGAGGTGGTTATTTTGGTGGGAAGAAGGGAATGGAAGACTAGAACTTGAAGGCTTTTTTGATTAGCTGCCCTTTAAATTGTTTTCTGTTACACGTGCACCTTTGTTTGTCCTGCGATTGAAGTTCAGACCCAACAACCACGTGCTAGCAAGTCAAGAACAGAGGAGCGCCTGTGACCCTCGACTGTTCTGAGCAGAGTGGGAGCATTGGGCAGTGCTTCTCTAAGAAGCAGGCAGAAGAATCACCGGAAGGGCTCAAAGGGATTTCTGCATCATGTATTACACCCTTCCGTCCTTTTCTGACCCCACAGGTCTGGGTTGGGGCCTGGCCGTGTTTTGTATTTACATCAAATGAACAAGTTTCCAGGTGGTGCTGATGCTGCTCCTGGTATCACATTTTCGGAGCCACTGATCGAAGGGAGTGACCAGTCTTTGCAGTAGGTCTAGAATGAATTAATAATGCCTGCTATAATTTCTGAATATATCCTCCCCTTATCGGAGAAGGCAGTGGCACCCCACTCCAGTACTCTTGCCTGGAAAAGCCCATGGATGGAGGAGCCTGGTGGGCTGCAGTCCATGGGGTCACTAAGAGTCGGACACGACTGAGCAACTTCACTTTCACTTTTCACTTTCATGCATTGGAGAAGGAAATGGCAACCCACTCCATTGTTCTTGCCTGGAGAATCCCAGGGACAGGGGAGCCTGGTGGGCTGCCATCTATGGGGTCGCACAGAGTCGGACATGACTGAAGCGACTTAGCAGCAGCAGCAGCAGCCTCCCCTTATAAACAAATAACAAGAAAAAAAAAACAACTCAAAAGGAATATCTGGTAGTGTTTGCTTTAGTCTGTGAAACCAAATGCACTTTAATTCCAAAGCTACTAATAAGTAGTATGCCTTGAACTGTTTTTATATTAAACATTTATTTTGTCTTCCATTAAATTAATTTACTTCACATGCATTATTGAATGCCTATCGTGTGCTAGTTTGGAGTTAGGAATCTAGCACTGAATGAATTCCTTCTCCAAAGGGTTTGTGTCGGGTTTGAGGAAGATTGATAATTAACACATAATATGTCAAGTGTTGATAAGTTACTTGGATAACATATGAAAGTTGAACATAATTATTCTTGCCTGGTATGAATTACATATCCCCAGTAGTTTCTCGTTTATTAGCCACCTGGCTGACAGTACTTTCTGAACCTCAGATTCCAACTGTTCCATGTGTTTCAGATTTTATTTCACTTTATTTTAGTAAAGATCAGTTGTAGTACTTTCTCAGTAGGCTTCGTGAGCTTGTTATCTTATGAGGTTCAAAGTTTAAGCCTTGTGGCGTGATGTTTGGAGGCTGTAGGGTTTTTAAATTTTTTGAACCTGAATGTCTCTTAGAGGGCATATACTTTCTCCACTTGACTGAAATGCTCACAGCTCTTTTTTAGTCTTGTGCCAGGTCTGTTTTACTCATCTGTGTTACTGGCCTGGGCCTTGTAGGCATTTGAGTTTAGAATATCTTCTTTAGGCACTTTGAAAAATAGTGCATTTTTTTCAAGCTGGGAAATCTAACTTAGATAAAATTCAGTTAGGTTCTGTTTAGGTTCCGTATTTTATATTTCTTTTGATTAGTCTGAACTTTTTTTGTGGGCAGAGTTGTAAGGGATTGCTTATGTTTCTCTAACAAGAGGATCTATTTTTAGAATTCAAGGCAGTGTGGGTACACACACACTGTTTGAGGCTGTGTGTATCAAGTGTTAGATAAACCAGACAAATGACTAATATTATTTTTTTGTTTTAAATCAGAGATTGGGTTGAGATTAGCAAGGAATTAAATATTTTAAAACTTGTCGGAATTGTTAGTTTAAGTGTTGACTGCAGAGTGATATGAAAACCCTTGATCTTTGGCTAAAGGTATGAACACCAGCCGGTGCTCATTCTTCAAACTCCCTGTAGCTCTGGCAGATGCTGATCTGTGCTCTGCCTTCCTTTCTAGTCTGGTGAAGATTGGGTGGCTCCTGAGAAGCCACATGCCTGCTAGAGTTCATGCTGCTGGGTCAGACTGTTGTAGACAGGGTGGCTTATTTATCACTCCCATTTCTGGAGATGAGAAGTCCAGGATCAAGGCCCTGGCAGATTGGGAGTCTGGTGAGGGAGCCTGCTTCCTGGTTCATAGAAGGCCACCTTCTCCCTGGGTCCTCATATCATGGAGAGGGTGAGGGGGCTCTCTAGAGTCACTCAGTCCATTCATGAGGATCCACCCCCATGATCTGGAAACCTCCCAAAGGCTCCACCTCCTAATACCATCACCCTGGGGGTTAGGATTTCAACACATGAGTCTTGAGGGGATGTGAACATTTATTCCATAATAGGTAGCATGTAAGTGAATTGGTTTTCTGGTTTTTTCCAAGCAAAATATGTGTGGAAATAGATATAACTTCTTTTTAGATGTGGAAATAGGAGTTAAGATTTTCTGCTGTGACTTGTGCCTTTTTCATTTTGGTTTGAAAGTCTCTTCTCAAAGATATTTAAAAGCAGAGCTTTTCTGTTTTTTTTTTTAGTGCCACATGAAAGATATCTGAGAGGCATCAGAAAACTTTGCTTCTGTACGGGGACTTCATCCTGTCCTTAACCTGCGGGACTTCACATCTCAGGTTCTTTTTCCTCCATCAGATCTTTGCCTTGGAGATGTATAGAACTGTGGGACCTGTGCTTGGAAAGCAGGCGGCTCCCCACCTACAGTGCCAGGTGGAGTTCATTGAACTGAGCTGTCCAGGAGCCCATGGGTTGGCCTATTCGTTCTTGGCTTTTGGGACTTGAAGTTTTCTTTCTGATCTGAACATGTTAGCTTCTTCAGTTCTCAGCTTTGGGCTTGGAGCAGGTGTATGGTGTGGTTTAGATGATGAACACTGAGGTGGTATTGTCGTTCGGTCGCCAAGTTGTGTTCAACTCTTTGTGACCCCGTGGACTGCAGCATGCCAGGCTCCTCTGTCCTGCAGTTTCCCACACACTGATAGGTTCCATAACCTAGAATCACAGAGTGAGTTCTTTGGTTATTTTCAGTTTTTTTTCTTCAAACTTTAAACTTTTTGTTTTGTATTGGGGTATTGCCGATTAACAACGTTGTTAAACAGAGAAGGGACTTGGCATACGGGGAGGTGGTATTTTGGAGCTAGCGTGTAACCCTTTGCAACATCTGCTGATCCCCTTTTATTGCTGGGAAAGCAAGCTTCACTCAGTCTTTCAGGGCATTAGGTATATTGCCAATGGCACTACTTTTCTGTTTTTGCTGAGTTTTTTTTGTTTGCTTTGTTTGAAGATTGGCTAGTTTTATGCCCAAGGAGGTGATTCTAGGAAGCACCTGTTGGAGTGTGGAGATGAGAGACAGGGATGGTAAGGAAGCCAGGAAAGAGGTCAGCACGGTGGCGACTGCAGTGTGTTCCGGTGGGGACTTGGGAGTCGGTGCAGCACTCACCCAGAGTAAAGGGGGATGCTGGGGATGTGCGCCCGCAGTCTCATTAGGCATTGCTTGATGGTGGCTCCCGGGGGTGTTAATTCTCTTGAGCTTCCAACCTGCCCCTCCCTCAGGCAGAGCAGTGGCAGCGAGAGGGCACTGTGGCAAACAGTGGTAGGTGTTGCCCACGGCCTCCGTGGGCAGAGTAGGTGGGCGGGGTTCTAGCAGTTTCAGCTCCCAAACGTGCTGGGCTTCTCCTGCGTCCTCCTCATCTTAGTCAATGGCATCCCCATCCTTTGATGCTAAAAACTTTAGAGTCATCCTTGACCCTTCTCTCACATCCCACATCCAAACCATCAGCAAATCCTGTTGGCTTTCCCTTAAAATATGTACAGAATCTGACCTTTCGTCTTGTCTTCACTGCTCTCACATGGTCCAGCCCCCCACCATCTCATAGCTTTCTTACATAAGGCAGCTGGAATGATACATAGAAAATCAAAGGTTACATAACTTGGCTGCTCAAAACCCTCCTCCTCTTAACTCAGAGTGAAAGGCAGAATCTTTCCACCGCTCATAAGGCCCTCCAGGATCTGACCACCTTCTGCCTTTTGTGTGTGTGCCTATGTGTGCACACGCATGTACATTTCTTTTTGTCTTTAGCCTTGTATACAGTCAGAACATTACTTTAGTCTCCAGCCCCCCCGGCCCCAGCCCTTTTTTTTAGTGGCAGCTATGTGATTCATTTGTAAATTAGATATATATGTCACAGATATATACATTCCATCTTTACCACTACATCCTGGTTGAATTTTTTTTTTTTTTCCGAACAGTGAATGTACTTTATTTATAGTGATTAGTTCTCTTGGTTTTGAGAAATGCATGGAGTGGTGTATCCACTACCACGTATCCATACAAAAGAGTCCATTGTCTTAAACGTTTCCTCCTGCTTCCCCTTTGTAGACAGTCCCTCTTTCAACCTTCTAGTCTCTGGCAGCTACTGATCCGTTTTCCTCCCTATAGTTTTGCCTTTATAAATAAGAGAGTCTTAGCATATATATCGGAGAAGGCAGTGGCACCCCACTCCAGTACTCTTGCCTGGAAAATCCCATGGACGGAGGAGCCTGGTGGGCTGCAGTCCATGGGGTCGCGAAGAGTCGGACATGACTGAGTGACTTCACTTTCACTTTTCACTTTTGTGCATTGGAGAAGGAAATGGCAACCCACTCCAGTGTTCTTGCCTGAAGAATCCCAGGGACGGGGGAGCCTGGTGGGCTGCCGTCTCTGGGGTCGTACAGAGTCGGACATGACTGAAGCAACTTAGCAGTAGCAGTAGCACCATATATATATAGCCTTTTTGGTCTGATTCTTTCACTTAGCAGAACACATTTAAGATTATTCCATGTTGTGTAAATCACTAGTTAACTCCTCAAGTGTCCTTTAAGTATATTAAAGCCAAAAAAAAAAAGTGAATTGATTTAAAGAAAATATTGAACAAACACAGTAGATGTGGCACAGAGATATGAGAAACATCTTGAACCTTAGTGAACCTAAAATTGGGAAATAGAC
Source organism: Ovis aries (assembly GCF_016772045.2). Classification (NCBI taxonomy): domain Eukaryota; kingdom Metazoa; phylum Chordata; class Mammalia; order Artiodactyla; family Bovidae; genus Ovis; species Ovis aries. The sequence continues at coordinate 38,519,154 of NC_056075.1, read as the reverse complement.
TGGTGGCTCAGGTGATAAAGAATCTGCCTGTAATGCAGGAGACCTGGCTTTGACCCCTGGATCGGGAAGATCCCCTGGAGGAAGGGATGGCAACCCACTCCAGTAGTATTCTTACCTGGAGAATTCCATGGACAGAGGATGCTGGTGGGCTACAGTCCATGGGGTCACAGAGTCCGACGTGACTGAGCGACTAACGCTAATGTGATAGAAAGAAGCCAGATCAAGACTTTGCTTTTCCTGGTACCACTGCCAGTGATTAGCTGTGTCCTCTTGGGGAAATCACCCTTCTGCTCCCAAGTTTCTGATAAACTCAATAGTAAAATGGCTGATTTAGTAGTTGTTAGCTCCTATTGAGACTCCTAAGATGCAAGTTATTTTAGGTGCTTTGGGGAGCTCTTCTCACCATTAGCATTTCATTGCTGTCGCATACCCATCACCCCTGGATTTCACAGTTAGGACAGGCTGTTATATAAATGCTTTATTAAACCCATCCTGGAGGAATGAGAGCCAGCCATCAGGAATGAGGTAAGCCTTCATATACGGCTGCAGTTCCTCCACATTTTTCTGTTGGGCTTATCTGAAGGGTGGGATCGCGTGAGCCTGCCTCACAGCCATTGTCTTGTCCAGGAGCTCCTGGTGGTGCCATAAAATCTTGGCAAGTTTCTAGAAACTCTAGCATTTGGAATTTAATCTCCACAGTCATTTCCTTAGGTGGATTTTCCCAGGGGTTTCTGTAAAGATTGATTAGAAGTTAAGTTTCCTAGAAGTTTATTGTGGTTCATGAATAGGCCATCTTGTCGCATCATGGACAATGTGTATTTGAAGGTCAGTGCATGTTAGGAATGCTTCAGTCATCACAGAAAACTGCAGAGGGAACCAGAGAGAATTGCTTGTTTTGTTATTTTTAATGATAGGTAGATTTATAGTAATTTTTTGTTTTTTTCTTTTGTATAGTAATTTTTAAAATCATAACTAATGGCTGCTTAAACTCTCTGATCAGACTGGGCTTTTTGAAATTGGAAATGAAATAATAATTAAGTTGTATTTAGGTGATAGATTGTCAATGTAAAGTTATTGAGAGGAATTTGAAAAACTGCTGTGATTTGTGTTTATTTTATATGTGGCACATGGTAATATTCATCTTACTTTTTACTTTTAGTAATGAATGTTATAACTATTGAAGATTATAAGAGCACATACTGGCCAAAATTGGATGGTGCCATAGATCAGCTTTTAACTCAGAGTCCTGGTGACTATATCCCTATATCCTATGAACAGATATACAGGTAAGTCAAGATTTTATTTGCTTGGATTTTAGAGGGTATATTGAGGTTCGTAGCAAGTTGAATTATGACAGTGTGTATGCATATAACATATGATACATACAGTGAGGCTCTATGAGTTATTTATATGTTACACACTTGTGGATTGGGGGTTTTATTTGTACTTCTTGCTTCAGAATTGGTTTTCAAATGAAGGTATTGTTAACCCTACCTCAGCCTGCCGCCCCCACCAAACGCAGTGCAGAAATTATAGAGGTCAGTGAAAAAGGCAAAAAAGAAAAGATTGTCCTTTTAGTCTCATGGGGAGGTGCTAGCTTGTTCTGTTGATGTTTATGATTCTATTGATGTTTATGATACACAAGTTTACCCATCTTTGGTGACTTTGTTTCCCAGCTCCTGGTAAGTGAAAGTAGCACATTAGTGAGGACTGGGGAGGGATGTCAGATCAGCCCAGTCACAAGAGGAGGAAGTGACAGCTGTGCTGTGTACACAAGTGGATCACAAAGACATTACATCGCAGACACTTCTGTGAGTTAGAAACTTCCGCTGTGCGTCACTCCCTCTTCCTTATTTTGGCGTTCATTAATGGGGCTTCCCTGTTAGCTCAGCCAGTAAAGCGTCTGGCTACAGTTTGGGAGACCTGGGTTCGATCCCTGGGTCAGGAAGATCCGCTGGAGAAGGAAATGGCAACCCACTCCAGTATTCACGCCTGGAACATCCCATGGACCGAGGAGGCTTGTACAGTCCACGGGGTCGCAAAGAGTCGGATACGGCTGAGCGACTTCACTTTCAGTTTTCAGTGTCAAAGAGAGAAGCTGACTTTTAAGTAGTTACCATAGTCAAATTCAGATTATTACCCAGTATTAGGATATCTAGTCCTGATAAAATAGTTATAGGATCCTCAGAAAGGTACTTTGTAGCTGGCAGTGCTGGCTCTTCCGTCTGAACACTGATTGGGGCAGGGGACATTTTTGTTTAAGAGTTGCAATTGGTCACTTATTAGGCCCGAATTAATTCACCAGTGGTTATATATTGAGGGTATGCCTTTACCTTGGGCTAAGTTAAGTGCGTCATCGTTGATTTTTCTGTCTGCCCTCCTCCCCGCAGCTGTGTGTATAAATGTGTGTGCCAGCAGCACTCGGAGCAGATGTACAGTGATCTGATTAAAAAGATAACTAACCACTTAGAACGCGTCTCAAAGGAGCTGCAGGTAAAGAACTGATGGTATTGATTTTTGCTTCTTCAAATTGTCTCATCTTGGGAATAGATTAATTTGAAAATTTAACACAAACTGTGGACATTTTTAGATTATGTGTATTTCCGACCTTAATTCCATTTATTAACCATGTCAGCATTTCTTTTCTTTAAAACCTTATTTGTTCTGTTAACCTCAGTCTTTGGTGACTTTTGTATTATGAACGTGTGTATATTTTAATTTTTTTTGAACTTTTTTTATTGTTATCTTTGAAGTGTTATTTACCTACCAGTTTCTAATATTTGCTATTATTAACAACTGAAGTTAGCATTTTATTGGTCAACTCTCTACAGATGAATATCATCCCAGCTGTAAAACCTGGGGCAAGTTGCAGAAATATTTTGTTTAAGGAAGCACTTGGCTTTTTGAGGGCATGCTGGCCCTCCCTGCCTCAGTAAAGTTTCCAGTGCTTGAAGGTCACGTACTATCTTTATTCCAGGGCCAGCTCACATTTTAGTTGCAGTGTAGAAATTGCAGGATGTGTAGAAGAGTCACTCAGCAGTAGATCACTGAGGTCCCCCCAACAGTTAGGACGTGCTTCAGCAATTCTGAAATAAGCCAGTTTCTAGCAAGTGCTGGGTTACTATATGGATACTGTTCCTTGTTTCCCTTGTGGTCTGAGGTGCCTTAGTTTTTGTTTACCCCAAACAGTTGTTGTACTAAGTAAAAGTAGCTTTTTAAAAAAAAATTATAGCCAGAGTTGTATTTATCCTAGCCAGATATATATTTTTCCTGTTGTTGGTATAAATTGTTTTTGTCATCTTTTTTGCCATTAAATACAAAATCTGTCTTTTTTGTCTTTTTAAACTTTTTATTTTGTATTGAGGTATAGCTGATTAGCAAACAGTGTTGTGATAGTTTTGGTTGAACAGCGAAGGGACTCAGCCATACATACACATGTAAATATAAAATCTTTATTCATTTAACAAATATATTTAGTACTGGGCATTGTATACGAATTACAGGTAAAACCTAAGACCTGTGCATTGTAGCTTTGAATGGTTTGCTTAATAATTCTTGACTCTACCCTCTCTGAATCCCCACGTCCAATTTATTGCCAAGTCCCATTTGTCTTGGCTCCTGTCCACTTTCCATCATCCAGTCCAGGCTACGTCTTTTTAGGTGTGTTCTAAAATGCTCATCTCAGTTGGTGCTTTGCCTCTACTTTTAACACTTCTAACTAGAATCTTGCATTTTAGAGTGACTGTTTCTAAAATACAGCTCTGATAATCATATTCCTGTTAGAATAACATCTAAGCTTCTTAATGGGATTTAGAAAGCCTTGCATTGTCTTGACTCCTGCTTATTTTGTAGCCTAATGGCTTTTAGGATGAGATGGTTGGATAGCATCACTGACTCAATGGGCATGAGTTTGAGCAAACTCCGGGAGACTGTGAAGGACAGGGAAGCCTGAGATGCTGCTCTCCACGGGGTCGCAAAGAGTCATACACGACTTAGCGACTGAACAGCAATAGTGGCTTTTCTCTTCCTGAACTTATTTCAGTTCCTTGAACACTTCAGGTACTCTCTCACATCTTGGCTTTTGTCGTGTTAAGTTGACTGCCTGAAACCTTCTTCCTTTTCCTCTTCCCTCTTACACTTTCAGTCATTGTGAACTTAACATTCAAGCTGCAGCTCGGATGTCCTTTGATTTGGAAAACATGCTCTGATACCTTGTTCCCCAAGTCTGGGTTTGGGAACCCCTTATCTGTGCTTCTCTACACTGAGTATGTCGTGCTAGTTCACTGTGTATTGTAATTTCTAGTTTGGCTGTTCCCTCTCCGCACACCCCCTGCCCCAGTAGCGTGTCCTGAGAGGGCAGAGGTGCATGTCTGTCTTCTTCATTTTTGTGTGTTAGTACCTTGCCCAGTGTCTGGTACACACTAGGCATCACTTACTGAATAAAATGTATAGTGAATGAATGTTTATGAATATTGATTATCTCTTGGGTAATAAAAGTTTTTCTAGTAGAAATCTGAGTTTGATCTTGTTTTTAACCTGAAATCTAGGTGATCTTCTGGTTGTAGGATATACGGGAGATTTCATTAGATCAGCAAAGAATTCATCTCAAATGATCATTTTATTAATACTCTTTTGCTATTATTGAAATAATATTAAATAGTCTTCTAAACAGAAAGCAAACCTTTCAGTTCAACTTATAAGGATAAAATATATTACTTGTCTTACTTATAAAAGTCATCTTTGAGATGTGAATTGGAAATTTTATAATATATTTTATGCTTATGCTCTGATTTCACATCTGTTATTAATTTGACTGATAGAGTTCTGATTTGCCAAAGCTATTTGTCGTATTGCAGTTTGTGCTTGAGTAGATTTTTCTGGTACTTAATTTTGTAAGCACTATAAGACTTTTCATTCTTAGAATTAGAATGTTACTGTAGAATATTTTTAAAGGTAGAGGGCCTTGTAGTATAGTATTATCAAGCTCTATCTAACTGGTAGTTTTGGAAGACTACTTGCTACAGTCTCTGGCATAAATTTGCTTGATCAGTTATTGGTATCCCAAAGGTAACCTGTTACTTGCCCAGAATGGACTGTTCAGTTCAGTTCAGTTCAGTTCAGTCTCTCAGTCGTGTCTGACTCTTTGCGACCCCATGAATCGCAGCACGCCAGGCCTCCCTGTCCATCACCAACTCCCGGAGTTCACTCAGAGTCCATCGAGTCAGTGATGCCATCCAGCCATCTCATCCTCTGTCGTCCCCTTCTCCTCCTGCCCTCAATCCCTCCCAGCATCAGAGTCTTTTCCAATGAGTCAGCTCTTTACATGAGATGGCTGATCTCCTTCAGAATGGACTGGTTGGATCTCCTTGCAGTCCAAGGGACTCTCAAGAGTCTTCTCCAACACCACAGTTCAAAAGCATCAATTCTTCGGCGTACAGGGAACTAATACCTGGGAGTCACTGAGGTTTGGAATGTGAGTGTCTGCGGTTTTGGAGAGTGATCTCTGACTGTGTGTAGAGCTCCTTTATTCTTTATCACGAATGCACCATAGTTCATTGTCCCTTGCTTTATGGATGTACCTCAGTTTATTTAACCACTTTTTAATCAGTGATTATTTAGGTTGCTTCCAGTCTTTGGCTATTACTAACCACTGCAGATGGTGATTGCAGCCATGAAATTAAAAGACGCTTACTCCTTGGAAGAAAAGTTACGACCAACCTAGATAGCATATTCAAAAGCAGAGACATTACTTTGCCAACTAAGGTCCATCTAGTCAAGGCTATGGTTTTTCCAGTAGTCACGTATGGATGTGAGAGTTGGACTGTGAAGAAGGCTGAGCGCTGAAGAATTGATGCTTTTGAAGTGTGGTGTTGGAGAAGACTCTTGAGAGTCCCTTGGACTGCAAGGAGATCCAACCAGTCCATTCTGAAGGAGATCAACCCTGGGATTTCTTTGGAAGGAATGATGCTAAAGCTGAAACTCCAGTACTTTGGCCATCTCATGAGAAGAGTTGACTCATTGGAAAAGACTCTGATGCTGGGAGGGATTGGGGGCAGGAGGAGAAGGGGACGACAGAGGATGAGATGGCTGGATGGCATCACTGACTCAATGGACGTGAGTCTGAGTGAACTCCGGGAGTTGGTGATGGACAGGGAGGCCTGGTGTGCTACGACTCATGGGGTCGCAAAGAGTCGGACACGACTGAGTGACTGAACTGAACTGAACTGAACAGTGCTACAGTGAATAATCACTCTTGTAAGTTTTATTGTGCTTTGATTTATTGCAGTTAACAGGTGCTGCATTTTTTACAGATTGAAGGTATGTGGCAACCATGTGCTGAGCAAGTATATTGAGGTCCTTTTTCCAATGACATCTGTTTGCGTAGTGTCTCTCTCACGTTTTGGCAATTGTTGCAGTATTTCAAGCTTTTTCATTATTATATTTGCTATGGTGATTTGTGATCAGTGATATTATTACTTTAGGTTGCTGGAAGTTCAGATGATGTTTAGAATTTTTTAGCAATTTTTTTTTAAACTAAAGTATGTACATTGATTAGTTTTTTTTAGATATAATGCTATTATACACTTAATAGACTATAGCACTGGAAAACTAAAAGTACGTGTGATTCGATTTATTGATAACTGCTTTATTGTGGCGGTCTGCAGTTGAACCTATAGTATCTCTGAGGTCTGCCTGCCATCTCATGTACTTTGTGCATATTTTGTGATTCACAAAAGTTGTGCCAAGTTATGTGTTCCCACTGGTTCAGTGTGTATCAGAATGCCTTTTTTCTCTACCATTATTAATATGGCATGTTAGGTAACTAAAGAATTTTTACTTTATATTAATATAGGGGTAATTCTTATAAAAATTAAAATGTAGACAGGTGTGATAGCTCTTGTGAGCTAGTATTAGGTGATAGCTAATATTTTAAAAGCCATATTGATAAATATGTAGATAATATACTGTGTAAAACCAGGGAACTTGGTTTATTTTTAGAATCAGTACATATCCTACTTTGGAGTTCAGCAACATGGGACTATGAAAAATCTTACTTCAAAATGATCTCTGTTGTAAAATTGTGAAAAACCATTATTAAATAGCAGGGTGAAGCGGATAAAAGTATGGGGACCTGGGCTCTGGTCTCAACTCTTGCCCCTCAGCAGCTATTTGCCTCTTGATTAAGCATGCTGATATCATCTTGCAAATTTCCTCATTCTTAAAATGAAGTGGCTTTACTGAAATATCTGGTTCCTTGACTCTCAGGTCTAAGGTATTTTTTCTTTGCTTCTCGGCCAGTGCTGCTTCATTCTTTTCTCAGGCTTAAACTCAGTGTCCACCTGTGTAAAATCTTCCTAGCACCCTCATGTTTCCCTCAGACAAACAAAATGCCATTGGAACTTTTTCTTCTGTGTACTCATAGCATCTTGGCAATAACAACTCTGCATTGTTCCTGCGTCCACGTCTGGACCCCTGACAGCTCCTTCCTCCTTAGAAGGCAGGGACTCTGTCTTGTTTGTCTTTTTATCCGTAGTGCCTGGCATAGTTACAGGTCACCGAATGTTTGTCAAGTGAATGTTCAGCATCAGATTTGATCAGTGGGAAGAGAAGCATAAATTAGTGACCACTAATCTCTGTGTCTCTGGATGCCTGTAGTTGTTCATTCTCTTAAGTCATGTCCAACTCTTTGTGACGTCATGGACTATAGCCTACCAGGCTCTCCTGTCTGTGAGCTTTCCCAGGCAAGAACACTGGAGTGGGTTGCCCTTCTCCAGGGGATCTTCCCAGACCAGAGATCAAACCCACGTCTCCTGTGTTGGCAGGCGGATTCTTTACTACTGAGCCATCTGGGAAGTCGTAACTAGTTGTGTGGGCATTTTATTAATTTATTCACTTTTCACTTAATCCAGTGTATTAATTTATTCAGTGTTGCAGGTGTGTGGCACAATCGTGATGTAATTTCTACTTTACAGAGACCTTAAGGACAGTTTTCATTCAGGACAGAAGACGAGCGTATGCTCAGGTCCCTTGAGCCAGAAGAGTTTCATTTGGGTGGAATGTTTTGTTTGCAGCTCTGAGTTTAATAATGAAATACTGTTATGAACTAAAACAGGAGTGTGGGGTGAGTTGCATTTGGCAGATAATCAGAAATTTGGTGTTGGGATTAATATAATCACTGAGTTGGACCTTTAGGGCATCAACCTCTTATCTTTCAAGAGCATCTTAAAATAACTACTGGTGTGTGTATAGTCAGAATGATTTATTTATTTCTATCAAAAGCCATATTGTATTGAAGAGACTGAAGAGTATATGAAATAATGTTTCAGGTTCCCCATTTATTGACTTAAAAATTAGAGAATATTGGTTTTAGACATTTTAAAAGATTCTTTTACTTTGTTGAACCTAAATGTTTTAATATAACGGCATAATCTAACTTGCTTGTTCTTGAAAAAATGTATTTTTGAACAATGACTTTTGACCACTTTGGTAAGTTAAACACTTTTTTGTTGTTAAATTTATTAAATCACTTTCATAGCTAAACTGACTTAGTATTCTACTTACTATTGTATTTTTCTTGTGTATGTATCTACATTTTTTTTTACTTAAACTACTAGATTGTTTGAACTGTGACGTATTTTGCATGTTTTTTTTTGAAGTCGTTCTCCTGGACTTGTGCTTCACTTCTCTGTTCTTTAAATATGGTAATGAACATCTCTATTCTGTTTTTTCCCCCATGTCTCCAAAGCCTCAAAATGTGAATTTACAGTTCTGATTTTTTGATATACCAAAATTGGTTTATTAGTTTAGTAAATGATATTAATTCTGGTTAATTTTAGAAAATTCTGTTGAAACTTGTAGCAATCATTATACTTTAGGTGAGGGCTCAAACCAGCTTTTCCAAATGCCTATTAGACATTTCAACTTGGATTTCTCCTTTTGGATACTTCATATTCATGTATAAATTGAAATTCCTCTTCTCTCAAAGCAGTTTTACTCTCAGGCTTGTTATTTCATATTCACCTTTGACTCCTTTTTTCTCCCTTATCTCGTATTTCCAGGTGATAGTCAAGGTTGATAGAATACGGTAATTTGATTTGTCTCTGTCCCCTTTTATTCCCACTGCTGTCATCTTTTTCCTTGTCATTGCTGGCTAGTGCCTACTCTAGTGCAGGACTCTCCTAACTGGTCTTCCTTTGTCCAGTCTGTTTTTTTTTTTTTTTTTGGACTGACTAATCTTGATACTGAAGCTGAAGCTCCAGTACTTTGGCCATCTGATGCAAAGACCTGACTCATTGGAAAAGACCCTGATGCTGGTAAAGATTGAAGGCAGGAGGAGAAGGGGACGACAGAGGATGAGATGGTTGGATGGCATCACTGACTTGATGGACATGAGTTTGAGCAAACTCCAGGAGTTGGTGATGGACATGGAGGCCTGGCATGCTGCAGTCCATGGGGTCACAAAGAGTCGGACACGACTGAGCATCTGAACTGAACTGAATCTTCTAAAAATGCTAATTTTTGATGGGCATACTTTCTTATTCAGTAACATCAAAGACTCCCATTTGCTTTTCTTAATCACTGTTGATTTCTTAGCCAGTATAAAGTAACTGAGCTGGTTGGTTGGTTGTAGGGATCCCTAGTGGAGAGCCTACTATAGCTTGCTCTTTCCTATGCAAGTGTGCAAGGTACTCTAGTAGGTGCAGCCATAGACATATGATTGATAAGACTGGGTAATTTTAGACCATCCTTATAGCTGAGAGCAGTTCTAAAAATGGACCAGGGATGGGGACTTCCCTGGTGTCCAGTGGTTATGACTCCACCCTTCCACTGCAGGGGCACGAGTTTGATCCCTGGTGAGGGAACTAAGATCCCACATGCTTTGTGGCATGGCCAAAAAACAAAAGTGTTTTTTTAAAAAAATAGTCCAAGGAGCTAATTAAAAAGTGAAGAAGTATAGCACCAAGATCTGGGAAAAGAAGGAAATAAATCTAGAGAAGGGAGACTAGCATTTGAGCCATTTCTCTACTAAAGGCGTCTGTTTATTTGGGAAGAGTAGTATCATAGGCTGAGAAATGGGTTTATGAGGGTAGGGTGATAAAAATTGGGGTTCAGGTCTCACCAAACCTAAAGGATCACATCCCAGGTATAGTAAGAATGGTCAGTTAGAGCTGTCATGGTAGCTGGCATTTGATTGCTGATGGAATGAAGATGTTCTGGATTTGCTAGCTCCTCTAGTGGCTTACCAGAAGCAAAAGTAAGTTCTCGCGAGAGCAAGATCATTATCGGAGGCATCAAATTGTTTGCATAATTTTTCATAAATAGTGTCTGATGTTCAGTCAGAAATACCTGGTTATATTAGGAGATGAGGTGATCATGAAACGGAGAGAAATGATGAAATACATTTTTAGACACGAATTGGGAGAATTCATCACCAGTAGTTTCTCCTTTTGAGGAAGTACTGTAGTGTTCTTCAGGTAGAAGGAAAATGTCCCTGGGTGAAAACTTGGAGAGTCAGTAGGAGTGAAAGAAAACAGAGCTATGAATTATGTACCTCTGAATATGCACGGGCCCACAGTCCCTTGTCTGTAATTCCAAAAGACAAAAAAAAAAAGCTTTGAAAATTGATTTTTTTTCCCCCTCTAAGCTTGGTGCCAAAACTCATTTGCAGTAAAACTTGGTTAAAACTCATGTGAGGAAGGAACTTAGTGGGAACCTACATATGTTTTCTCCCAGAAAGATCAGTGGGTTGATATTCCCATTCTCTACTGGATATTTTACAGAGTATATGGTATATGTACCATAGTACCTTCTAAATCTGAAAAGCTCAGAATTGTAGCACACTTCTAGTCCCAGGAATCTTGGGTGAAAAATTGTGAACCTCTTGTCAATCAAAAGGGAGAAAGTGATGTCTAGGGCACATTGCACAGATGAGAGAGGCAGGACAAATACGACAGTAAGTTGAAAGAGACGTAGGATGAGAGCATTTGAAGATCATTTTGGCTTCAGGGGAATTGTTAGAAGTGGGAGTGGGAGGAAAGATGAGAGTGGTTTTTTAATATTTAGCTCAGCTAACATTTAGTGTCCATATGCCAGGCATTGTGCTGGATGCAAAGGATACAGTGATGAGTAAGATGGGTTTATTCTTTGTACTGTTCAGGGAAAGAGTGTGATGGTCATTTTAATATACTGGAGTGTGATGAGTAGCATAAGAGATTTGAAATGAGTCACAAATCTTGCTGATTTTCCTCCCTTGTAAAATGTCTCAGATTTATTCCCTGCCATGTCCCCAGTTTATTTAGGTCCTCATTCATACTTGCTGAAACATTAGAAAAAGATTTCTGGTTCATATCTTGACTTTGCACTCTCCCTCCATCCATTTTGTTTATTTTTTAGACTTAGCATATCCTTCATTTTCTTAACCTTTTGCTTCGTCATTTGCCCAAAGAACAAAGACCATCCCGCTTAACAAGAATTTCAAGACTCCTTACCTCTGAACTCAGCAAGATAGTGTAAGAGTATTTTGCTTTTAAAATTTAAATGGTGGTGGTGGTGGGGGGGTGGTCTTTTTATCTTTGTGTATTTTCTTAATTCCTTTTGCCACTGTTTCTTTCCTCCTTTCCTTTTCTGCAGAGGGGTCATTCTACTTGTCCCCTTGTTAGGGTTTGCTGCCCTAGCACTTTGTGTTGCTGCTAGAGTCCTTAGGTTAGCACTTGGCATATATTTAGTTACGGGCAGGAAGTCACCTTTGCAATACTGAGAGCTTCTTAAGGGCAAGGATCCTAACTTCCTTTGTTTTTCCTTGGCCTGTTATGGTCTTGAACTAAGTACTCATTAGGTAGGGTTTTCTTGGTGGCTCAGTGGTAAAGAATCTGCCTGTCAGTGCAGGAGATGTGGGTTCAGTCCTGGTCTGTAAGATCCCCTGGAGAAGGAAATGGCAACCCACTCCAGTGTTCTTGTCTGGAGAATTCCATGGATAGAAGAGCCTGGTGGGCTACAGTCCGTGGGGTCGCGCAAGAGTCAGATACAACTTATTGACTAACAGCAACAATAATTCATTAGGTAAATATGCTGGTCTTGATGCTGTTAACCAGATGTTCCCAATCAAGAGTATACTTCTCAATCCTGTTGAAGTTAGACTTGGCCAAGTGCATTGGCTTGTGAATTGTAAGAGAAAGTGTGTTCAGTGAGGTGTGCACCCCCCAAAAATCTGAAGCCTTGAAGATTGGCAGTGCGATTTTCCATGTTTCCCTTTCTCTGCCTAGTGCTCTGGATGGTAAAGCCTCCTGTAACCTGGATCCCTAAGTGAGTATGGTGTGGAGCTGTACTCAAGATGGGCATGAAACAAGGGAGAAAGAAAAGTGTGCTATATGTATTTTTTTTTCTTTTTTAAACACAGTATAAAAAAGTCTATCATATTTTTATTGAGATACAATTCACATACCCTGACATTCAGCTTTTTGAAATTTACAACTCAGTGGGTTTTAGTGTGGACGCAAAGTTGTGCAACATCACCACTAATGTCAAAACATTTTATTCACCCCAGAAAGAAGCCAGCGCTTATTAGTAGCCAGTCTGTCATCTCCACTCCTCTCAGCCACTGGCAGTAAACGAATCTACTTTCTGTCTCTCTGATTTGCCCATTCTTTGTAGAAATGGAATTAGTCAACATGTGGCCTTCTGTATCTGTCTTAAATAACTATGTAGCATGTTTTCAAGGTTTATTCATGATTATAGCACGATGCTTCATTCTTCTTTTTGGCTGGATAGCATTCCATTGTATGGTTATACCACAGTTTGTTTATCTAAGCTCTGTTCTGTTGAGTTACTGAGGTTTGGGGAGTTGTGTTTGTCTGATAAAATCAGCACTTGAATTAACAATATTTAGAAGATTCTGTTTTGCCCTGCTACCATTTGGATAACTGAACTGCATGGGTTTTGACATCCTTTACTCTTAAAACTGCTAAGAAATGGAACCTGATTGTCTTTGTGTTTAAAAGTCATAGCCAAGAATTGCTTTGCCATTTGTGTTTTGTCCAGTGGATGGCAGCATAATTCAACTAGTTGTCGTGAATGTTGTCCTATGAAATTTTGAATATTTTTGGGGGGCTATAATTTCTATAGCTGTTGAACTACAAAGTATATACGTATATTCTACAACTATGTAGAAAGGTTAACAGATTTTTAGATAATAGGAACAATGTCTGTTACCCTTTCTGCATGAAGTGAAGTGAAGTCACTTAGTCGTGTCCGACTCTTTGCGACCCCATGGACAGTAGCCTACCAGGCTCTGCCGTCCATGGAATTTTCCAGGCAAGAATACTGGAGTGGGCTGCTGTTGCCTTCTCCAGGGGATCTTCCCAACCCAGGGATCAAACCCGGGTCTTCTGCATTGCAGACAGATGCTTTGATTTCAACTAAGGTAGCTGTCACTGCCAACTGATAAGTAACTCTTCACAGGAAGTCTTTCTGAATAAGTTATTTGGAGATCTATTTTTAAGGACAAATTAGAACTTAAAGTAGTTGTTATAGCAAAGTTGTTCTTATCTCAGGGAATGTGCCAGTGAGACGCCTTAACCCTTGTTCAGTCTATAGGCTTGCATTCAGACCATAGTTCTAATATGTTTACCACCATTCTTTGAAGGCAAGTCTGTGTTTTCTTTTCATTTGTCCTAATAGAACCACCAGGCCCCAAAGAGATCCAGTAAAAGCGCTTGCTAGTTGATAAAGATGAAAAAAATGTTTGTCTTATAGCTGAAATTACTAGAACCATCTATTCCAGTTAAAAGAGTTAACTTGGAAAGTGGAATTTGTGATGAGCAGGAGAGTCAAATCACTTAAATAATAATTATTTGCAGTTTTTTATTATTAAAGTGTACAGAGTACCTTGATGAGCTGTACTCTTTTTAAAGTAAACTTTTTGTTTTAAGACAGAGTTAAGTACTTAAATTGGGAAAAATAAGGAAAAAAGTTTCCTTCAAAAAATAAGCAAATATGGAAAAGTGATCAGATTATTTTTGCTCAGTGTTCAAAGAGATGAGGGGTATAGGACATTGAGAAGTCATCTGAGTCCATCTGACTTCTTTGGATATTTTCTCTATTAAGTAATCCTTGAACCTTTTGTAACTGTTCTTTGTTGTTCCCTGGTAGCTCAGTTGGTAAAGAATCCAGCTGCAACACAGGAGACTGGGGTTTGCTCCTTGGGTTCGGAAGATGCCCTGGAGAAGGAAAGAACAACCCACTGCAGTATTCTGGCCTGAGAAATCCCATGGACAGAGTAGCCTGGTGGGCTACAGTCCATAGGGTCTCAAGAGTCAGACACAACTTATTGACTAGACCACCACCAGTCAGTTAAAAAACTGAGATTAGAACCTAGGTTTATCTCACTGTAGTGTGGGTAAGCTAAAGGAATCCAGGAATCCAGAGGCTTGATTTTAATTCTGTATAGTGTTCAGATCCAAATAGTATTTGAAAAATAAAGACAGTCTTTTTTTTTTTAAGAAATAAGTGAGAAAAAAATTTCGATATAATGGTAACAGTAGTAATAGCAGCAGTTGACTTTGAAAGTTAAGCGGCCTAAACAAGTAATGTCTTCCACTGTCTGTTAGACTCAGTTTAATTATTTACTGTTGTTTTTAATTAGGAAACCATTCTTACAGTTTATATTAGGAGCATCTAATATATACGTTATAATTCTTAATAGCTCCTGAGACTCATTTACCTTGTGCATATCTTTTCATTTTTTGGATATTTTACTATGGAAACAGCATCTGCACATTGGAAATGGGAATGGATAAGAATATAATACCAGATGTCTGTGTTTGGTCTGTTTGGAAAGAAATTCCATTTTTATGTAGCATCTGTCAGTCTCAGGTGTAGCCTTGATTCTGGAGCCTTGAGGAATCTGGCTGTTGGCAGCATGGAACTGCTCTGGAAAGTCATGGATTAAGCTATTAGACAAAGTATAGTATATGCTCTTCTTTTTTGCTAAAGTTATTCATACAGAGGCAGATTTAAAAGAGAAAAATGAATTTTTGATTCAGAAAATATTAAGACAGCATTCAGGTCCATTCGTATGGCATCCAAAATGCTGAAGTCCTGCTTGGTAATATAAGGAATAAATGTTAAAAGATGATGAAGGAACTGTTTGAAAATTTTTAGCATTTGTTTGGCTTTAAAAACCCCATCTTTTTATGCATGTTGCCAGCCTTTTCTGCTAGATCGTTCCGTATATTAATCATAGTTATTTTAAAGTCTGTAAGATAGTTTCAGCTTGTGTGCATTTCGGTGTCTGGGCCTGTTGGCCGTTTAACTCTTGACAGTGGGTGTGTTTTCTTGCTTTTTTGGGGTGTTTCTAATTGAATGCTGGACAGTGTGTATGGAAACGATAGTAGAGATGGACATAAATGATATTTATGCTTACTAATGGGCCTGCCACTGTTCTGTTGGGCTCTTAGTATGAGGAGTTGAATCAGGCATGTTAGTAGTTGAGTTGGATTTGAGTTTTATTGTTTCAGTAGAAAAGGCCTCAGACTCTCGAACAGCGCACTGTGACTGTTCTTAGTGTGAATCAGGAGGGGTTGGACATTGCAGTTGTAAAATATGGTGATGTCAGGTCTCTGATGAGCTCAGAAAATTGATTTTGTAGGTTGACCAGCTTTTCCTTATCATCAGGGCAGGACTGATGTTCTCTGGTGGCTTTTTGCATTCTAAGTGGAGTTAGAGCTTCACTGTTAGACCTTAATAACTTCATAATCACTGAATTCGATAATACTCAAGAAGCTGTTAAATTAAAAAAAAAAAACAGTTCACCTATAGTCTTAACGCTAATGTTAAAATGTTAGTGTACCGTAGTTTTACGATTTCGGTATAGTTTGCAGCTGCAAACTATGTCCCTGTGTCATGCAGTAAATGCCTTGTGTCAATGAGTGATTACTGTTCCACCCTCCCTTGGATCCTTTGGACTTCCTTCCCGTAGAGCACCTCTCTTTCCTTTGAAGTGGTCGAAGGTAGAGTTTTCTAAGTGCTTAACAGCTGCTGGGCCAGCTGTCTAAAGAATCCCCTGAAGTTCTCATTAAAAATACACACTTCTGGAGAGTTTCTGAGTCTGGACGTTGGATTGGAGTGTGGCAAAGGAATCTGCATCATTAATAAACCCTTCAGGTGCTTAGGAGAGCGGTGGCCTGGAAAATGTGTCATGATTCCCGAACCTGGACTCTCTCAAGCTAGGAGTGGTGTCTCTTTTGGTTTAAATGTAAGATTGTATTATTGCTAAAGACACACAACACATTTGCACCACTGCAGTGCCAGTCTGGAGTAGGAGCACCATGCATACCTGGATAATACAAGTAGCAGAGTGTGGTTTAAGTTTCTAGTGAAGAGGGACTAATGAAGTAGACACTGCTGGGGCCAGACAGTCATTATAATTACATTGTAGAAATGTATTTGATCTGGGAGGTGTTAATGAGTATATATAGCTGAGTGATAATACTAGATTACAGAATCATTCCATAAAAACACACACACAGAAGAACAGAAGAAAACGTTGATGGTAGTTATCTACCATTCTTGTTAGTGGTTATTTTTCCATAATTGCATTTTTGATTTTTAAAAATTTCAATGAATATGTATTAGTTCCAACAAACATATGTGTTTAGTGGCCTTGTTAGGTTTATTAGATTCTTCTTTCCTTCCTTTCTACCTCCCTATTTCATTATAACATATGAAAGCTATTTATTTGAAGACAACCATGTTGTTTATGAACATAAAAGCAGATATTCTTAAATTTTATTTGTGTGCGTGTCATTTTGGTGGGATGGGGACAGGGCGTGAATAGAAGAGGAGGGATATAATTATGAAGTTCTGGAACTTGTGTTTTACATCTGCAGGATCCAGTTTGGTTGCCACTAGTCACGTGTAACTTAAAATGATGTAAAAACTCAGCTTCTTGGTTTTACTACTTTCATTTCAAGTGCTTAGTAGTCACACATGGCCAGTGGCTGCCATATTGGACATGACCGATATGGGACATTTCCATCATCACAGGAAATTCTGTTGGGCAGTACTGACCTAGACTGTAGTATATTTGTCTGTTGGGGTCTAGTGCTAGTGTGCCCGACTCTTTGTGACCCTTTGGACTGAAGTCTACCAGGCTTCTCCGTCCATGGCATTCTCCAGGCAGGCACACTGGAGTGGATTGCCATTTTCTCTGCCATGGTATCTTCCTGACCCAGGGATTGAACCCAAGTCTGGTCGCCTGCATTGTAGGGCAGACTCTTCACCTGTTGAGCGATAGGGGAAGCCCTCTGTTGGCTAGTGGAATTATAGGAACAATTCATGCTCTTCTAAAAATTAACACACATCTGATTAGAATAACTGACCAGACTTTCCTATCTAGCTTTCAAAATTAAAGATAACTAAGGAATATACTTACACCATCCCCATGGAAAAGAAATGCAAAAAAGCAAAATGGCTGTCTGGGGAGGCCTTACAAATAGCTGTGAAAAGAAAAGAAGCAAAAAGCAAAGGAGGAAAGGAAAGATATAAGCATCTGAATGCAGAGTTCCATAGCAAGAAGAGATAAGAAAGCCTTCCTCAGCTATCAATGCAGAGAAATAGAGGAAAATGACAAAATGAGAAAGACCAGAGATCTTGTCAAGAAAAGTAGAGATACCAAGCCCATTTCATGCAAAGATGGGCTCAGTAAAGGACAGAAATGGTATGGACCTAACAGAAGCAGAAGATATTAAGAAGAGGTGGCAAGAATACACAGAAGAACTGTACAAAAAAGATATTCACAACCAAGATAATCACTATGGTGTGATCACTCACCTAGGGCCAGACATTGTGGAATGTGAAGTCAAGTGGGCCTTAGAAAGCATCACTACGAACAAAGCTAGTGGAGGTGATGGAATTCTAGTTGAGCTATCTCAAATCCTGGAAGATGATGCTGTGAAAGTGCTGCACTCAATATGCCAGCAAGTTTGGAAAACTCAGCAGTGGCCACAGGACTGGAAAAGGTCAGTTTTCATTCCAATCCCAAAGAAAGGGAATGCCAAAGATGCTCAAACTACCGCACAATTGCACTCATCTCACACGCTAGTAAAATAGTGGTCAAAATTCTCCAAGCCAGGCTTCAGCAATACATGAACCGTGAACTTCCTGATGTTCAAGCTGGTTTTAGAAAAGGCAGAGGAACCAGAGATCAAATTGCCAACATCTGCTGGATCATGGAAAAAGCAAGAGAGTTCAGAAACACATCTATTTCTGCTTTATTGACTATGCCAAAGCCTTTGACTGTGTGGATCACAATAAACTGGAAAATTCTGAAAGAGATGAGAATACCAGACCACCTAACCTGCCTCTTGAGAAACCTGTATGCAGGTCAGGAAGCAACAGTTAGAACTGGACATGGAACAACAGACCGGTTCCAAACAGGAAAAGAAGTACGTCAAGGCTGTACACTGTCACCCTGCTTATTTAACTTCTATGCAGAGTACATCATGAGAAACGCTGGGCTGGAAGAAGCACAAGCTGGAATCAAGATTGCCAGGAGAAATATCAATAACCTCAGATATGCAGATGACACCACCCTTATGGCAGAAAGTGAAGAGGAACTAAAAAGCTTCTTGATGAAAGTGAAAGAGGAGAGTGAAAAAGTTGGCTTAAAGCTCAACATTCAGAAAACGAAGATCATGGCATCTGGTCCCATCACTTCATGGGAAATAGATGGGGAAACAGTGGAAACAATGTCAGACTTTATTTTTGGGGGCTCCAAAATCACTGCAGATGGTGACTGTAGCCATGAAATTAAAAGACGCTTACTCTTAGGAAGGAAAGCTGTGATCAACCTAGACAGCATATTCAAAAGCAGAGATATTACTTTGCCAACAAAGGTCCGTCTAGTCAAGGCTATGGTTTTTCCTGTGGTCATGTATGGATGTGAGAGTTGGACTGTGAAGAAAGCTGAGCGCTGAAGAATTGATGCTTTTGAACTGTGGTGTTGGAGAAGACTCGTGGGAGTCCCTTGGACTGCAAGGAGATCCAACCAGTCCTTTCTAAAGGAGATCAGCCCTGGGTGTTCTTTGGAAGGACTGATGCTAAAGCTGAAACTCCAGTACTTTGTCCACCTTGTGCGAAGAGTTGACTCATTGGAAAAGACCCTGATGCTGGGAGGGATAGGGGGCAGGAGGAAAAGGGGACGACAGAAGATGAGATGACTGGATGGCATCACCGACTCAATGGACGTAAGTTTGAGTGAACTCCAGGAGTTGGTGGTGGACAGGGAGGCCTAGCATGCTGTGATTATGGGGTCGCATAGAGTCGGACACGACTGAGCGACTGAACTGAACTGAAGGAATATAGTGTCAGAATTATTTTGTTTTTATATCATGATATTTGATTATCTAATTCTACCTTTTTTTTAAACTTAATTTTTCTTAAGACTACAGAATAGCATCTGTATGAAGTAACTCATTTCAACATTGTGTGGTAATAAAAGATAATAAGCTATCAATGGGGACTGTTTAAATGAATAGTACATTCAAACACCACATTTACAAGAATAGATTTCTTTAAAAAGTGGTTTGAGGACCTTTGAGGGTCCCTGAAATCTTTTTAGGGGGTCTGTAAAATCAACAGTTTTTCTAATTATGCTAAGATCTAATTTTCGCTTTTCACTGTTATTTGGTCTGGTAGTGGAGAAGCAATGGTGGGTGAAACTGCTGGTGTCTTAGCTGGAATCTTCATTTCCTGACACTCACAGCAGAAAACAAAAGCATTTCACTTAATGTCCAAGATGAGACAGTGAAAAGTCTTAATTTTACTAAACTGTGACTTTGAATATACTTAAAATAAGGTTCTTTGTGAAGAAATGGGAAGCTGTGTATACTAAAGTAGCAGTAATTGTTTTGAGAAATTGCACTTGTGGTACTTACATGAGTTTTGAGCTACACCAGCTGTTTAGGTAGTGTTTTCCCCTTTAAAACAGTGTTTGAAAGAATGACAAACTATGGTTATTTAGTGAAAGTGAAGTAGAGTGTTTGACCCTCAGTCATGTCCAACTCTTGCGACCCTGTGGACTGTAGCCCACCAGGCTCCTCTGTCCATGGAATTCTCCAGGCAAGAATACTGCAGTGGGTAGCGATTCCCTTCTCCAGGGGATCTTCTTGCCCCAGGAACTGAACCCTGGTCTCCCACTTTGCAGGCAGATTCTTTACTGTCTGAGCCACTAGGGAAGCCTCATGGTTATTTAGACTGCTGTTTAATAGACATTTTCTGAAAAAGGAAAGATATGTGTCACTTAAAGAAAAACAACTGATGCTATTTATTTCCCAATGGTAAAATTAGAGCGTTGAAGTGAAAATCAGAAGTTTGGAAAACCTGTATCTGTCACGATGACTTTGATAATATCCCAATCCTTAAAAAGACTTTTCTGATGAGATAGGTGGTGATATTAATTTATTTTATGTTATGTAGTGATACCACTCTTCTTACTAATTTTTTTAGGGAAAATATAGTTATTTACATATTAACTTTGTTTATAGAGTATTTAGCTGTATTTTAACATTAAAATTGTTAAAATGCAATTTTTATTATTGTTATTTTAGAATATATTAATACATAGTTTTAAAACCTAGTTTTAATTTCTAACATGGTAATTATTAATAGCTATAAATAGCCTCTTGAAAGTGAAAGAGGAGAGTGAAAAAGTTGGCTTAAAGCTCAACATTCAGAAAACAAAGATCATGGCCTCTGGTCCCATTACTTCTTGGGAAATAGATGGGGAAACAGTGGAAACAGTGTCAGACTTTATTTTGAGGGGCTCCAGAATCACTGCAGATGGTGATTGCAGCCATGAAATTAAAAGACGCCTACTTCTTGGAAGGAAAGTTGTGACCAACCTAGATAGCATATTAAAAAGCAGAGACATTACTTGAGCAACAAAGGTCCGACTAGTCAAGGCTATGATTTTTCCAGTGGTCATGTATGGATGTGAAAGTTGGACTTGAAGAAAGCTGAGTACCGAGGAATTGATGCTTTTGAACTGTGGTGTTGGAGAAGACTCTTGAGAGTCCCTTGGACTGCAAGGAGATCCAACCAGTCCATTCTGAAGGGGACTGGTCCTGGGTGTTCATTGGAAGGACTGATACTAAAGCTGAAACTCCAGTACTCTGGCCACCTCATGCAAAGAGTTGACTCATGAGGGAGGGATTGGGGGCAGGAGGAGAAGGGGACGACAGAGGATGAGATGACTGGATGGCATCACCCACTCGATGGACGTGAGTTTGTGTGAACTCCGGGAGTTGGTGGTGGACAGGGAGGCCTGGCATGCTGCGATTATGGGGTCGCAAAGAGTCGGACACGACTGAGCGACTGAACTGAACTGAGTAACCTACATTATAAACACTTTTAGAATATTCAGTTACTTTTTAAGAGTATAAAGGATTCCTGACATCATCCAAATGTTTGAGAACCCCTAGAAGGAAACAGTCTCCAAGATATATTGTTAAGAAGAGTGCAGATTTAGTATGATTGTAAGTTAGCATTTATGTGAAAAAGAATATAAGTGGGATTTTTTAAAATTTATTTTTAATTGGAAGATAATTGCTTTGCAGTGTTGTGTTGGTTTCTGTCCTACATCAGCATGAATCAGTCATAGGTAGCCACGTGTCCTCTCCCTCTTGAGCTTCCCTCCCACCCCTTCTCACCCCTCTAGGTTGTCACAGAGCACCGGGTTGAGCTCCCTGTGTTATACGCCAAGTTCCCACTGGCTGTAAATAGGACTCTTATTTACTTGTATGTAAGTAAAATTCTTCTGGAAGGTTATAAAGGAATGAAGTGTTGGTTTGTTCAGTAAGGAAGGAATGAAAGGTGAATTCTTTAAACGCTTTTGAACTTCCTTGAGTTTAAAACCAGTTGAATGCATTACTCATTTAAAAAAGAAGAAATTAAAATATTCCTACCAGCTATATTACAAATTTCAGGGAATATATAAGTCTGTTATGATAGTTGGAGCAAGTTTGGAATAATGGTTATTTTTCTGGAGACTTGCTTTTTCTTAATTTATTAGTGAAGAAAATGAAGCTTGCTTATTTTAGAGGTAAAAAATTTCACATACTGTCCAATCCAAATACACTTACGGTGAAATTATATAAATCAAATAGGTAGCAGTTTCCCTAGGGGGGCCCAAAGTATACTGAACTTAAGTTTTCAGGAGACTAAAATCTGATCAGGTTTTTTACTAGCAGGTATTTTCTAGGTTTCTTGTAGAGACTGGATTTATTTTAGAAGACTGTTAACAATTTGTAGTCTTTATTTAAGAGGTTTTGAAAAAATACTACATGAAATATGGAAGTTTAAAAGCTAAGTGATTGTTTTGACGTTTGATTCAGTACAAAAAGTACTTTCTAACGCTTATAACCTTTGAGGCTTTGGGAATTCTTTAAAAGAATAGCTAAGGAATTCAACTTTATTTATTCTGTCTGCTGTTAGGCATGACTTTTGATCAGTGTTCATACTTTTAACTTTTGGATAGATTAAATATCCTTTTATGAAAATAGAAAATTATTTTAATGCAAAAACTCTTTAGATTTTCTTTTTTCATATAATACTTATAAAATTTGTATCTTTGAATGCTGAAATATTTCCAGAGTTCTTTGATGCAGTTTGGAGGATATTACATGTGATTCTGTTCATTAGTTATAGTGAAAAGTGCCCATAATGTGGAACTGTTTTCCCCAGTTTCTTTAGTTGACAAAGAATGCCTTTAATAATGTTAATAAGTTTTCCTGAGGTATTAGACAGATAGTTAATTCAGAAAGGAGTTTACTATTTACATGTACATGTGCAATAATTGAGATTTTTCATTATTTTCTTTGATTCTCAACACATCTTGGAAGTGGCACATTAGTATTTTCTTTTTTGTGTGTGTATGTGTATGGAAATCAAAATTCAAAAAGCTAATAAGTAAATTATCATATAACCTTGTTAAATGATAAAATAGCAATTTAGATTTAAACAAGGCTAGATTAGATTTTTCTAGACGAAGAAAGGCAACCTGCTCCTGTATTCTTGCCTGGAAGATTCCATTGACAGAGGAGCCTGGTGGGCTACAGTCCGTTGGGTCACAAAATCTAACATGACCAAGTGAGCACATAGCACAGATTAGTTTTAAACAAGTTTAGATATAAACAAGCCTGTTCTAAATGTAAAAAAACCCACACCACCACACCAAAAACGTTTATCTGTACCTATGATGTTCAGGTTCTGTGGTCTGCAACTGGAGATATAAAGACAAGACACAGATCTTGCCTCTGCTGCTGCTGCTAAGTCACTTCAGTCGTGTCCGACTCTGTGCGACCCCAGAGACGGCAGCCCACCACGCTCCCCCGTCCCTGGGATTCTCCAGGCAAGAACACGGGAGTGGGTTGCCGTTTCCTTCTCCAATGCATGAAAGTGAAAAGTGAAAGTGAAGTTACTCAGTCATGTCTGAGTCTTCGCGACGCCATGGACTGCAGCCTACCAGGCTCCTCCATCCATGGGATTTTCCAGGCAAGAGTACTGGAGTGGGGTGCCATTGCCTTCTCCGGATCTTGCTCTCTAGGGGCTGAAAGTTTAGTGACAGAGACCACCCAGTGAAGAAGGAAATAATTGTAGTGGTGCCCAGTTGAAGGGCCATATATCTCAGTTAGTTTTGAGGAAGTGACACAGATCCTGAAGAATGAGTAGAAGTTAGCCAGGGTGAGTCTGGTTAGGGTGTGGTGAGAAGAGGTAGAATGTGTAGGCAGTTAGGCCTAAGCAGCACATGGATGTTGTTTGGGAGCTGTTAGTAGCTCCATGTGATGGCTGTGCTAGGCTTCATGGGAGGATGTGAAAGGAGAGAGGTAAGATAGTGCCTTAAATTTGAATTTTGAATTTTTTTCTCTGAGTTTCAAAGTGCTAAAAATTGATTGTATTAGGTTGGTGTAAGCGTAATTGCAGTTTTGGGCTGTGAATCTTAAATCATTATCAGTTCAGTTCAGTCACTCAGTCTTTGCGACCCTATGGACTGCAGCTCATCAGGCTTCCTGCCCACCACCAACTCTTGGAGCTTGCTCAAACTCATGTCCATCGTGTCGGTGATGCCATCCCACCATCTGACCCTCTGTCGTCCCCTTCTCCTCCTGCCTTCAATCTTTCCCATCAGGGTCTTTTCCAGTGAGTCAGCTCTTTGCATCAGATGGCCAGAGTATTGGAACTTCAGCTTCAGCATCAGTCCTTCCAATGAATATTCAAGTTGATTTCCTTTAGAATGGACTGGTTGTATCTCCTTGCTGTCCAAGGGACTCTCAAGAGTCTTCTCCAACACCACAGTTCAAAAGCATCAATTCTTTGGCGCTCAGCTTTCTTCACAGTCCAGCTCTCACATCCATATGTGACTACTGAAAGAACCATAGCCTTGACTACATGGACCTCTGTCACAGATTCACGTCTCTGCTTTTTAATATGCTGCCTTGGTTGGTCATAGCTTTTTTCCCAAGGAACAAGTGTCTTTTAATTTCATGGCTGCAGTCACCATCTGCAGTGATTTTGAAGCTCAAGAAATACAGCTAGGCTGAGACACATCTTTCTTAATCAAAATAGGAACCATTACAATCAACACACTTTTGCTAATGAGAAGTAAATTTGTTTATTCCTATAACATAAAAACCCATGCCTTGGGATTCAGTGAACTCTGGAGAAGCATTTTCTGTCTCCTGCTGATCATGGAAGCACTTTCCCTGTTGTCAAGATGTTTGTCAAGAGTTGTCAAGATGTTTGAGGAAGTGGTAGTTGGTTGATGAGAGGTCAAGTGAATATGGAGGATGAGACAAAGTTTCCCAGCCCAGTTCGTTCAACTTCCGAAGCATGGGTTGTGCGAAGGGCGTGGTGGTGGTGAAGAGTTGGGCCCTTTTGACTAGTACTGGCTATAGGTGTTGCGGTTTTCGATGCATCTCATCGATTTGCTGAGCACGCTTCTCAGATGTAATGGTTTTGCTGGAATTCAGAAAGCTGTAGTGAATCAGACCAACAGCAGAGCACCAAACAGTGACTGTGCCTTTTTTTTTGGTACAAGTTTGGCTTTGAGAAGTGCTTTGAAGCTTCTCTTCAGTCCAGCCACTGAGCTGGTTGTTGCCTGTTGCATAGAACCCACTTTCCATCGCATATCACAATCAGACTGAGAAATGGTTTGTTGTTGTGTAGAGCAAGAGAAGACGACACTTCAAAATGACAATTTTTTTGGTTTCAGTCAGCTTTTGGGGCACCCACTTACTGAGCTTTTTCACCTTTTCAATTTACTTCAAATGCTGAACGACCGGAGAACAGTCAGTGACGAGTTCTCTGGCAACTTCCTGTGTAGTTGTAAGAGGATCCGCTTTGATGATGTTCTCAGTTGGTCATTGCCAACTTCCCATGCCCAGCCGCTATACGCTTCATCTTCAAGGCTCTTGTCTCCTTTGCAGAACTGCTTGAGCCACCGCTGCACTGTGCATTCTTTAGCAGTTCCTAGACCAAACGCATTTGTTGTTGATGTTAAGAGTTGTCCCTGCTGCTTTACAACCCAGTTTGAACTCGAATAAGAAAATCGCTCGAATTTGTTTTTCGTCTAACATCATTTCCTAATCTGAAATAAACATGAAATACACACCAAGTAGTAAGTCATTAGCCAAAAAAATATAACATGAGAAATGCACATTCAAACGATGTATAACGTAACCACATTTATTTAAGAATGTATTCCAGTATAAAATGGCAAAGTTCAACAATGCTAAACCACAATTACTTTTGCACCTACCTAAAAAAGAGATGCAAGGACTGAGTTTGAACAGTGTTTGAGTCTTAATTCTTGGGCTTATTAGCAATAGAACTACAGTCAAGTGATTGTTTCTCAGCCTCAGTTACCTCAGAAGTTAAATAGAAAAATGTTGGATGTATTGCAGTAGACTAAGAAAAATAAATGTTAAAATAGTGTGCACCAAACTCTATGTAAGAACTCAGTAATGGGAGATGACTTAGAAGTAAGTATGGCTCAGGTGGTAAAGTGTCTGCTGGCATTGCGGGAGATCCAGGTTCGATCCCTGGGTCAGGAAGATCCCTGGAAAAGGAAATGGCAACCCACTCCAGTACTCTTGCCTGAAAAATTCCATGGATGGAGGAGCCTGGTGGGCTACTGTCCATGGGGCCGCAGAGTCGGACATGACTGAGCGACTTCACTTTCTTTCTTTCTAAGCAGAACTGAAAAAAAAAGAGTTAAATTTTATTTTAAAATATTATTGGACTATTTGGACATTTTCTAAAGCAGCTTAGCTGAAATGGTTTTATAATCTCAATATTTAATATTTAGGAGTCTTTCAGTGTGGTGTTTCTTTGTAGCCTTGTTTGAAAGCCAGACTTTCTGTGTATGGTATGGTTATCAGCTTATCAGACTGTTATGCGTCAGCCCTTCTGTGGAATCAACTTTGTGTGATGTTGTGTGCTATGCCTGTTACCCCAGCTCCTTGGCCCAAGACTCAATTCAGAACTGGAAGACCTGGATCTGTCGTCTCCTAACACACTCATTTTTGGCAAATCCTTGCCCATTTGTGTGTTTCTTCAATGTTAAAATGGTACCTAATTAATTTCCCTTCAGAGAACAAAGTGAAATAGAACCTGGGTACATTTTTGTAAAACACAGCCTGTTTGGTCTGCCATAACAAAACACTGCAGACTGAGTGGTTTAAGCAGTGGAGATTTATTTCTCACCATTTTGGAGACTGAGAAGTCCAAGGTTAAGGTGCCAGCTGCTTTGATTCTGGTGAGAGCTCTTTTCCTGGCTTGTAGACAGCCATCCTCTTGCAGTGTGCTCATGTGGACTTTCCTCTGAGTATGCTTAGGGGGAGGGAAGGGAGAGGAAGGTAAGAGAATGAACCCCTTGGTGCCTTTTCTTATAAGGACACTAATTCTTCAGGAGCGGGGCTCTTGCATACAGCTTCACTGGCTAGGGCTTGCATGTGGGGGCACACGTGGCTCGCAGGCAGGCAGGCAGGCACACTCGACAGCACGCACTGAAATTGGGGAAGTGTTCTCTTTTGATGGGTTTACAACATAATATTTGATAACAGTTAAGTGCCAGTCATGTATTATATTTATTTTAACTGCTCTCCAGAGCTGCAGATGTGTATGGACCCTCTGAGTCCTGCTTTCTAGTTGATGAGGTTTATAGTTGGTTAGTTACATGAGTGGCTTACAACCGAGTTAGTATAGAACTCAGAATATTACTGTGTCAAAGATAATTACAAAATACCAACAGCCTTTCTTATAGTATATTAAGCATATACCATTTCCTTGAATCCGCCCCCAACCTGTCTTTTCCAAGCTCAGATATAGTTTGGTTCCCATAGTAAATGTCTATTGTTTAGTGGTAATTTAAAAAATTGTATCATTTATCTTAATTATGAATTTACATTTTTACTTATTAACAGAGCAAGTCTTTTAAGATGGTACAGTTACACAAATTTTAAAGACAACTAAATCAAACCTTAGTTTTACATAACAGATACTGGAATAGAGATAAAAGTTTTAACTAAACTTCTGGATATAAGCCTCCTCTTTTCCTAATTATGAATTTCAATATGAATTTTGATTGAGTTCTATTTGCATTTTAGATTGTGCTGGAAGATCTTTATACCTGGTTTCCCAAAATGATCCCATGTATGTTGTTTTTCACAGGCCAGCCCTCCAGACCTCTATATTGAAAGATTTAATATAGCTCTTGGACAATATATGGGAGCATTGCAGAGCATTGTGCCTCTTTTCATATATATGGTAAGTTAGAGCTATTTTCCCTCTCCACATACCTTGGTTTATTGGTCTAAGTGCAAACAGATGCAGAAAGTTAAGTATAGTCTGTTTTTCTTTTACTAAGTATTATGTTAGAATTGGAAATTAATCTCTTTCAGCAATATTTGATAGTGTTGACATAGAAAACTTATTTAGCCTTGTGTATACCGTTTTAAAATTTCATAAATACCATTGCTAAAACAGACAGTTAGGCATTACTTGATCACAGTCACCCAATTAGCATTTATTTTATTTCTACCATATGAAAGATACTGTGCTTAGAAAATAAAGATAAAGAAATAAAGGTAAGAAAATAAAATCTTTCCTATATACGAAGATTTGTTATCTTAAGAAAGTACAGTTAAGACGTGTATCTAAAAACATGATGTATAATAAATGCCAAGGAGGTAACTCCATAAAAAGTAGAACAATAAAATTTTCTTTCATTCTGATGATCGCTTTCATTTGGACATGGGTATAATTTGTAGTCTCTTGACTTTGCTGACGTGTTCTCCACTCCCACCCCACCCCACCCTGTTTTAAATATATAAAGTTATAGGATCGTAATGTTTGTGTTCGTACTGAATGGAAGAGCCTTTAGAAACCATTGTCCCACTTTCTTGTTGTTAGGTTGAGTTGTTTAGATTGATTCTACCTTCTATTGCTTAGAGGTCACTATGTGTGTAATACCAAACTTCGAAATGATTTGTTGTCCATAAGATACGCTTTACTGGGGAAAAAGAAAGCCAGGTCATTGGGAGAAATCTATGTTGTCAGTGGGAGACTACTGTTTCAATAATGGATGAAGGATATTTACAGTGAAAACTATACAGTCAAAAGTAATGACATGTTTGTATGTTATTTTTGAGAGAAATCTTTTCAAGCTACAAACATAGGTGAAAAAGCAAGATGTAAAGCAGTGTGAGTTATATTTCTTCATTAGCAAGTGTTTTCTTCTTTATTTTAGGGGAAATAAAACATATCAGAGAGGGAAAAAAACATGTTAAAAATTGAGAGAATCAGTGAGCAACTTGTTAATATCCCTCTTTGTATTTTCTACTCCTATATATGGAGTTAGCATTTTTAAACACGAATGAGTTTAGTCTTTTTGACTTGCCAGTCATTCTAAGTAGGATGCTTTTGGCTGTAAGAAACAGAAAACCTGATTCAAAGTGATTTAGATAAAGAAAGAAAAGTATTATCTCTTGCTATAAAATTCTAGAAATAAAGTCATTTCCAGGGTTGGTTAAATCTGTAGTTGCAGCAGTGTTGTCAAAGTCTCAGCTTGTTTTTTGTTTCTTTGCTTTACATATCTGTTTCATCTTGGTTTCCACATGGTTGTAAGATGACTGTAAGGTACTCTTCACTCAGGCCTCAGTTTCCCTTAGTCTGCTTGGGTTACCTTGGGTCACTTGTCTGCCTTTGAACCAAAGACTACCCATCCGGAAGGAATGCTGTAAACTGAATGATCTGGACTAGTCATTGAAGTGGAATGTAGGGGAGTCAACCGGTGCATGCCCACTGCCTGCTTTAAGCCTGGATTTTTAAATAGCATACCTATCACTTGTGTTTCCGGGTATTGCCTGTACATGATGATGTGGTCATATAAGAGAGCGTGTTAAGTGCTTGTCATATGATATGGTCCATTGCATCCCTGTCTAGTTAATGTTGAGTGTCTTCCCATGTTCTTTTATATGATTCATAGCATTTTATCTCTGTGTGCTCTAAGCTCCCATGTTAGGAAGACTATAATAGTGACAGAGCTTTTGTTTTTCTGCTGTTGGTCTTTTATGTTTTAATTGATGCTTTTATGAATTGTTTCCTAAAATTATTTTTTAGTGCCTCAGTTCATTAGACTAAGTATTTCCCTCTAATTGATGCCCTGAAAAATGACTTGTTTTCCATTTCAGAATAAGTTTTACATCGAAACCAAGCTTAACAGAGACTTAAAAGATGACCTTATAAAGCTGTTTACCGAACATGTTGCAGAAAAGCACATTTACAGCCTAATGCGTAAGTGTTCCGTCTTGGAGGGATGATGTGACACCAGCAAGTTTTCCTTTTTGAGTCAGAGAGCGTTGGCATCTGAACCCCAATGTTAACATCTTGCGAATCATATCACAAGAAGTGTTAAAGCCTCATTCTATAGCGGGACACTGAGGAATTGAAATGTGACTTGAAGGTCACCCAGTGAGCTGGGAGAAGCCAGGCTCTGAACAGTGCCTTCATAGCTGGAGCGATACTTGCTGCCTCTTTTGTTTTCCTCTGACATTGGGGGAAATATTACTAATATTAAGGAGTTCATTTGCCCATAATCTTGTTACCGGTAATTCTAGAAGGATAATGTTAATATTTTGAAATAGCACAGTATCCTCTCAGTTTCCTTATTTTTATTTAAAAAGTTAAAGCTTATGAGAATTAAATATATGTTTGTCCCTTCTCCCAAGCTATGACTCCCTCAAATTCCCATTTTGTTTTACTTAAAAGGGGAGTTCAACTAGAAAAGTTTACTTTTTAAAGACTTTCTATAAACAATTTTAAGTGGAGAGGATTTTATTGAAATGTTATATCTTTTTGTAACTGAATGTGATTATTTTCAATGAATTCATCCCAAATTTGTATTCATTTTATGTTTAAACTGTGAATTTATCATTTCCTTATATAGGTATCAAGTTTGACATAGGTGGTTATAGTTATGTAGAGGTGTTTTGCAAATGTACGTGTTTGATGACATAATGACTATGTGATTGAACCTATAGAGTTAGTTGGGAATAAGACGATAGCTCAGTTGGTAAAGAATGCACCTGCAATGCAGGAGCTGCGGCTACTAAGTCATTTCAGTCGTGTCTGACTCTGTGTGACCCCATAGACGGCAGCCTACCAGGCTCCCCCATCCCTGGGATTCTCCAGGCAAGAACACTGGAGTGGGTTGCCGTATCCTTCTCCAGTGCATGAAAGTGAAAGGTGAAAGTGAAGTTGCTCAGTCGTGTCCGACTCTTTGCGACCCCATGGACTGCAGCCTACAATGCAGGAGACCCTGGTTCAATTCCTGGGTCAGGAAGATACCTTGGAGAAAGGCTAGGCTACCCACTCCAGTATTCTTGGGCTTCCCTTGTGACTCAGCTGGTAAAGAATCTGCCTGCAATGCAGGAAACCTGGGTTCGATCCCTGGATTGGAAGATCCCTTGGAGAGGGAAAAAGCTACCTACTCCAGTGTTCTGGCCTGGAGAAGGACACGACTAAGCGACTTTCACTTTTAAGACTTACTGAAAGCCAAATGATTGGTCCAGAAGTAGGAAGATGAATTAACAGAGACAGAGCCTAGGGTCATGTTGAAATTAGTAGAGTAGAAGAGACTCCAAGAAACTAAAATGTAGAATTTCAATTTTTAAACATTCCTTTTTAAGACATGATTTTTCTGCAGTGCCTACCATTTGTTAGCCTTTAAATTTATCTATGCCATTCAAAATTATAACTATCTGCTGATGATAAAATCAGAAGGAAAAGCTAGAACCAGTGACCCTGTGGCCTTCAGTACATGAATTCAAATGTAACACACATTGCATGTTTGAAACTACAGAAATGTTGAACAAGTGAGATGGCATTTCCATTTTTAAAAAGGTATGAATAGAAAAAACAGTTTAATAATCTGACAAGCCTGGCTTAGACTAAAATTACGCCAAGTTTCATGAGTATTTGTTAGTTAATATATGGTGATTTTGGGGAAAGGAAAATGATTGAGGGAGTTAGAGATGAGGGAGTTAGAGAACTTTCATTCCTCAAATGTAAGTGTTTTAAATCATGAACTTAATGCAAAATATTCATAGCTCACTCACTTAAGTACCCAGAGAAGGCAATGCCAACCCACTCCAGTACCCTTGCCTGGAAAAGCCCATGGACGGAGGAACCTGGTGGGCTGCAGTCCATGGGGTCGCTAAGAGGCGGGCATGACTGAGCGACTTCACTTTCACCTTTCACTTTCATGCACTGGAGAAGGAAATGGCAACCCACTCCAATGTTCTTGCCTGGAGAATCCCAGGGACAGAGGAGCCTAGTGGGCTGCCGTCTGTGGGGTCGCACAGAGTTGGACATGACTGAAGCGACTTCGCAGCAGCAGCAGCACTTAAGTACCATCAGTACTGTTGCCTTAATAAAGCTTTGCTTATTTTCAGAACCTCCATCAATTGAATCATTTCCGTCAGTGTTTCAACAGACATTCAGATATTTACTTGGTAGATGGAACTCGACTGTGATGGATTAATTTTTTAAAAGAAGAAATTTAGTGTATAAATACTTGGTTTGCCCTCTTAAGCTGTTCTTTTCTTAACCTTGTTTATCCTTCAGTCTTTGGGTGAATTGGTGATAGAAAATGAAGCTTTGACAATCAATAAGAGTTGCAGCATTTTTATAACCTGTTTTCTCTTTATTTCAGCTTTACTTTTAGAAGCCCAGTCAACACCATTTCAGGTCACACCTTCAACTATGGCAAATATTGTGAAAGGCCTGTATACTCTCAGACCAGGTAAACATTCATCATTTGTTTAGGGGTTAGATTTGTTTATGGCAATTCCAACCTGATTTGTGAGAGGATAGTGTTTCTCTATGTTTTCTGAGGCTTAATGGTATTTGGGTTTGTTACAGAAGAAAGTTGAGGCGATACTCATTACCGTGAAATGTAAACTCAGAATCTCACCTGGAAGTCTTTGTATACTAGTGAAAAGCAGATAGTTAAGGGAATACAGCAATAGTTTGTAGGAGACACTTTAGATGCAGTTGAGTCTTGTGCCTGGCATGAATCTCTTTTTTTGTTAGGTTCTCCTTTGCTTCTGCCTCATACTGCAAATATGCCCAGGCACACGCATTCACAGCTCCATCTTGTAAGGCTTTTCTGTTATATATCTTGCATGGAATCTAGAAGTTCTGATAAAATTATAGTCATTTCAAGGATATTTTGAGGAGGGAGATAGAATAGCAGAACCAGAAATCAAAGATCACTGTGTTCAAGGCATGGTTTGTAAGTTATCTTGATATATGTCTTATAGTAAAAACCCTGAATTTAAAGGATTCTCCAGATGCTTTTATACATATATTTCTGTTTATAACCCAGCACCTCAAATTTATCCCAGTGGTCTAGCCAGTTAAAAAATGTCCATAGTACAGAGATTGCCAAAGTTCAGGGTAGAAAATTGTTTTCTGACTGCTTATGGTTTTCAGAGTCTCTCTCATACTTTCTTGGGAGTGAACTTTCTCTCTGCTTAATAAACTCTTGCTACTTAAGAAAGAAAGAACGATAAAAAAAAATGAAAAATACTTGCCAATCTAGAAACTTAAAGGATGCCTTTTTGACAGTAATTATCTTTTTGTGAAATTCTTGTCACTTGACGATTGAATGAAATAAAACAGGATCTAACAAACTTAACATAGTACCTGATAATGTTATAAGCATGCTAATTTAACTGCTGTTACTATTTTTCATTTGGGTCCAGGGGTTATTTTAATGGACTTATATCTGAATAATTTACTTACTTAATTTAAAAGATATAGCAGAATTTAGCTTACCAAATTGGAAACCAAGTAAAAACTGTGATATTAGGGATAGACTGTGATCTACCAGAAGTACCTTCTTTCTCAGGCTACTTTAAACAATTAGTGATTTCTAGAGTATTCAAATGTAATGTTACTTAAATTGGAATAAGTTCTTGCTCTAATCTTCATAATTTTTAGACATATTATTCCTACAGAATAATTATTTATATAAAATTAAAAGTATTGCCTGTGTCCAATAAACTGATGAATTTCTTTTTCTAGTTTCTTAGAATTTTAAATTTCACTTTGCTAAGTGTGGTGAAAGTAACTCATGAATTTTTCTTTTAGTGCTAGATTATGAATGACATTTTTCTTTTATTTTGAAAGACATCCAAGTACAGTATGACAGATTTCTAAATTCTGCCTCCAAAGTGAGCAGCTTTATCAGCTCTGGCTTTTATCATTAGTAGCAAAATTACAGAATAAAACTAGTTACTAAGGGTAGAAAAACTTGCAGATCCATGTTTATCCAAATACTATTTTTATCCAGATTTGAGCTCTTGTAATAGGATTCGTACTACTAGTGAGGAGAATTCTGTATTTGAGAATTGTCCTTTTGAAAAGGTGAATTTTATCACAGACGAACCTTTTGCTGTCCTAGCTATTTTCTGAGATACTCTTAAACTTATTTTGACATTTATTCGTCTTGCCAGTACCCATTGTCTTCCTAGTTTGTTAAAGCAGTTTTATTCACCTGACAGATTAAGGTTAAAATATTTTAAAAGTTGAATTTTAAATGTAAAGGTTCCTTTCATTACAGTAGTGCTGATTTTTATGTAATGGATGCTTCTGAATCACCCATAAAAGTATGTTAAACTGTAGATTCCTGGGCCCTAGTCCTTGGAGATTCTGATGACATCTGTTATTTAAATGTGTTTCCATCTAGTCTTTAGAAGCTCACTAGGAATACTTCCCATGATCCCATCTTGCTCTTCTTCATTTGATACAAATACTTTTCATTGTTTTTTTTATCTTCATTTTAATGATTGCCTGGAGTTCTGTAAAATGTAAGACTGGTTTGACTTCTTGCCTTCTCTGACTTATGGGTTAGTGGTTCCTCAGGGTTTAAAGCCATTTGAACTGAGCTAGAAAAAGGGACACTGTTGAGAACATTTTGACACGAATTTGTACAAAGGGTGATTGGATCACCTTGATAGTGTTTGGGGTGCTTGGTTTTTTTGTTGTTTGTTTTTCACCATCTCTAGTTTAGCTCTTCTCTTAGGCATTTTTTATTTTAACTTGCCAGTGATCCAACATTGCATAGCATTAAATGTGTTTTGCTTTGTTTTTCTGATTTAGAGTTGTTTACTTAGATTACAGTTTTTAAAGTGAGCATGCTGGATTAAATACAGCATTCAAATTTTACGGGTTTTGATATATACAGCCAGCACACACACATACATTCACACGCGTGCGCATGCATGCTGAGTCCTTTCAGTCATGTTCTACTCTGTGCATCCCTATGGACTGTAGCTCACCAGGCTCCTCTGTCCATGGGATTCTCCAGGCAGAGATATTGGAGTGGGTTGCCATGCTCTCCTCCAGGGGATCTTCCTGCCCCAGGGATTGAACACATGTCTCTTAGGCATGTGTTGGGTTCAGCCCCTGCATTGGCAGTTGAGTTCTTGACCGCTGGTGCCACCTGGGAAGCCTGTATGTATATATCCAAAAGGGAGAATTTGAAAGGACTAGATTAAAATAATCCAAGAGGACACAGAAGTGGCAGTATTTATATTTAGTGTTCACTGAGTGAGGGGAAGAGTATCTGATTTGATGAAATGCTTTATAGTAAAGTATTAATTTATCTTTGTCATGTCTAATGCAGACATTTTCCTTAGACTTCTTTTTGTCTTTATTTTGATGAATGAATTTTTTTCTATAGATTATTCTCTTGATCTTTTATCTTTTCCTTACCAGTTAATTCTCTTTCTTTCACCATTATATATGTTTAATTTGCTATAATTTAATGTGAGTCAAAGTTGGTTTATATTTTAAAAGTACTTACCTGTCATCCCTCCCACCTCCCTCCCCATTTTTATGGTACTTTAAAAATGTCTGCTTATTACTTCACGTACTATTCTATTCTTAAGCCAGTGTATTTTTTTAATTAATGTTCCACAGGGCTAAGTATTTCCACCAAATCTTTTCTTTCGAAGTCCCTCCTGCCCAGAATTCTTTGCTTATTTCCCTCGTGTTTTCTTCCACATTTAGAGTTTTTGAGACGGTTCATTCAAAAATTCTCTAGGGATTTTTTATTAAATTTGGTTAAATCAGTAAAATGTAAAATATCCTCTTTCTGTAAATTCCATTTAGAAAAGAAACTTAACCTCTTTATCAGAGGGGTTGCACTAATTTTTTCCCCACTTTAAGTTTGGTTTAATTTATAATCTTTGGGAAGAAAACTTTTCCTTTTCTATTTAAATTATATGATTTCCTTAATGAATCTTTTTCTTCCCTCACAGAGTGGGTTCAGATGGCTCCGACTCTATTTTCTAAATTTATTCCAAACATTCTCCCTCGTGCGGTGGAGTCTGAACTGTCTGAATATGCTGCTCAAGATCAGAAGCTTCAAAGAGAACTTATACAGAATGGTTTCACGAGGCAAGTGTTCGTTTCCTTTCATGATAAAATGTATCCATTTCCTTAGGCCAGTTTGGCTTGGTCGCGGGGAGGGACTCCAGGTTCTTAGAGTGGGAAACATCTACCCACCGATAGGGCCAGTGCCGAGGTGGTGAGCTCCTTGTTTGTGAAAGTGTTGAAGCTGGGTTTTGACTTTATGGGAGCTGCTCTTAAGTAGATTTTGAAGAAGGAATTTCTCATCTGGTGGGCAGTTAGTCTGGGCAGCCTCCGAAGAGCTCTTCCAACTTTGATCCTCTTATTATACTCATTTTGAATATTTGGAAAAACCTTGTCAAAATTTTATGATCAGTTATAAGGTACATTTATGACTAAACTAGCAAAGGATTAGTTTTATGACTAAACTGATAAGGAGGCTTTAGATTGTGTTTTTCATATTTCCATATTTTCCACTAAATTCTAGTCATTTCTTCTTAAAAAGTAGGGTATCACTTTTATGTGTCCACAAAATTCACCTCCCTTGATTTTGATATAAACACTTTGCAAATGTTTCTGAAAGTTGCAATTCAGTATCCTGGCTTTATCCCAGAAAATCTTTCAAAGTGTGTATTTTCAACAAAAATTACGCAAAAGTTTTGTGATTCCTCATGGGAAAGCACGCTGTTCTGTAATCAGATCATTGGAGGGTATAGTAGAATTTTTTAATTTTCATAATCCTTCCCCTCTCCTCAGCACGGTTGCATGTCTTCTCTTATTTGAATCCCTCACATTAAAGGGAGAAAGTTGTGGAGAGAAAGACACCTGGGTTCCTCCCTGAGGTGTCGTTGTGACCACATAGAGTGGTTGGGTATTGACTCATTTCTCTGGCTTGGGCAGGGGATGGCCACATGCAGTCTCAGAACACCAGCCTTGATCAAGATCACTGTTTCTAAGCTTCTTATTTCAGCACCAGTTAGAAAAGAAAGCAAATGCTTTGTTCTTTGTTGGCCCATGGGTTGGCATTTATTCCCTTTGTGTCCCGATGGCATCTGTTCACATGGTAGAGGGGCCACCGAGTAACCCACTGATCATTATCCACTTCGTGGGCAGCTGACACTGGAAGGGCTCGGTCAGCTGTCAGAAGGAAGCTATGTAGACAGGCCCACGAGCCCACCTTCTCTGTGGCAAGTGAGAGAGGAACAGAAGGCCGTGGGAGAGTCTGCATGCCAACAGCTGGCTTTTCTCCCTGATGTCCAGTGGTCCAGTGTCTTCTGACATCAACTGTAGTATTTCTAACCGTGATACTATTTTCATACACAGAATGAGGCCATTTAATGCTATAGTAATTTTACTTACTCAGTTTTGAAGAGCTGATACAGGTTTTTTTTTTTTTAAATAAAGATATTAAAAAGCATACATTGAAAAGTTTTACTCCCGCCTGTTTCCCTGTCTGCTCTCTGCTATTAGGTAACCATTTTTTATTAGTTTCGTATGAGCCCCTCCAGCGTTTATAT
Source organism: Ovis aries (assembly GCF_016772045.2). Lineage (NCBI taxonomy): Eukaryota > Metazoa > Chordata > Mammalia > Artiodactyla > Bovidae > Ovis > Ovis aries. Next base: position 38,481,661 of record NC_056075.1, on the reverse strand, counting down.
CATATACAGATATAAGCAAGCACAATATTCTTAGTTTTATTCCTATCTTGCACATTCTGTTGTGTAGATGTAGTATAACTTATTTAACCAGTCCCCTATAGATGGCAAATTGAATCATTTCCAGTCTTTTTGCTGTTACAGAGAATGCTGCATGCATAATTTTCATACTGGTTGTCAGTATGTTTGGAGAGTAAACTCCCTTCAGTTAGATTGCTGAGTCAAGAGTAAATGCAGTGGTAGTTTTGACTAATATTGCATACAGCCGTCCATAGGGGACTGCGCCAGTTTGCGCATTCACTAAGCGGAGTGCCTGTTCTTCACGTCCTTCCCTATGGAGTATGTTGTTCACACTGCCGATCTGGAAGGTGAAAAATAATTACTCAGAGTTAGTTTCATTTGTGTTTCTCTTATTATGAATGAGGCTGAGCATATTGTCCTGTGTTTGTATTTCTTTCCTGTAAACGGTTTCTGCTTTTTTGCTCATTTTTCTGTTTGATTGTTAGTCTTTTTTTCTTGGTTTCTAGGACCTCTTAGTATAGTGAAGAGATTGTTTGCCCAAAATGACAGTTTTTTTCTCAGTTTCTTTTGACTTTGCTTATGGTGGGTTTTTTGTTTGTTTGTTTGTTTTATTTGAAGTCATGTGGAAGTTTATGTAACTAACTTTATCAAGTTTTTTCTTTATGGCTTATGCATTCTGAATTATAGCTACAAGTTTTTTCTTGAAATGTTTTAAAAATTAATGCAGAATAAACTCAGCATAGCTCTTACATTTTTTCCTAGGCTCACCATAATTTTGAATTATTTTATGCTTTTTTTCCCATGTTATATTTGAATGTTTGCTTTTAATTTTAGGGATGAGCTTGTTGATGCTTTTAACAAACAGCTCTCTGAAGGCTTTTATTTCTGTGAAGCAGTGTAGGAAGATAGCTCTTGTAGATTTCTCTGAACACCTGAATTCACCTTACAGAAGAGTGTGGAACACATCCAGAGATGTTTTCCTAATCCTAATTTTCGAGCTGGAGTAGGAGAACAGTAGTAGTGCAGGACCGTTTGGTGTGTCCTCGCTCTTAGGTAAAATCTGCTTGGGATGAGTTGAGGCACTGACTCGATAAATAATCTCAGGTAACATTGCCTTTGAATGTGAAGGACTAGCCTGGCACTGTTCTAATAAGGTCAGGATGGTCAGGTGCTTTCATTCATGTGAAATTTAAACATAGTATTCCAAAAGATGATAAAAATGTTTTATTTTACAAACTGAGTTGAGCTGTTTCTGTTAACATAATATTCTACATTTATTCTGAAGATTAAAGGCTGCCTCATGACTTACTCTGTTGGGTGATTTGCACAGAGTAGGACCTGCCTTCAGCGGACATTCTGAACTGCTGGGCTGGCTCAGACCAGTCAGAAAGGGTGTGCACACACCATATACTTAGCAGCTGACAGCAGTGACCTATGCTTCCAGCACTTGTGTCTGGACCTTCCATACTCTGCTCCTGCCAAACTTGATGCTGCCTTTGATCATTATTTGGCTAGAATTGTTTTGAAGAAATGGTGTCCACTGATGCAAAAAATATCATATAAGCTGTCTAACAAAAATTCTGTTACTGGCAGCGTTCATATGAGCAATCGTTTTATGGTTTGTGTCTAGCCAGTCACATGATTCCTGTTCAGCTTTGCAAGCTATTTTTTCATATAAGGCTGTATCCCATTGACATGATGTAGGGTATGACAGTGCATTGCTTTAATGTGGTTGGCACAGTCTTTGAAATGTTTTAAAATAGTGAATATTGTCAAATATATTGTCTTTGTAGTTAATGGACAGATGCTTATTTGAGTCGGAGTTTATGTGAAGCATCTTTAGGTGCATAGAAATACAGTATGGACTTATTTCAAAGCTAGAAGTAACATACCAGCTAAAAGCAGTATTTTTATTTTTTTTAGCATGTTACCTGCATAGTTGAATTGCTTATTGGGGGAAGGGCAGGTTGTTGTCTGCTGTTGTCAAAGATTACATTATGGAAGATAAAGCTCACTAGGGAACTTCTAACACGCAGGCCCTCAGATGGAGCAGCCTCATTCAAACCCATCTATGAGCCTCTTCAAAGCATGTGCCAAATAGCTTTTAAAGGCAAGTAAACCATTCTTGCCGAGTGATTATTACCTGGATTTCTCGGACAAAGTAGAACTTTGTTAGGGGTATTGTTCATTTAGCTGAGACGGTCACTCCAGGATCGGGGCTTTTTCAGTAGTAGCCTAGGTCTGGTTGAGGGCAGCTGACTTAATAGTGTTATCAGATAGTGGTTTAACAGCCTCACGTACATCATACTGACATTCTTTGTGCCTCCTGTTGTTTTCATATCCGTATTTTTCTCCTGTTATTTTAACGTGTTTCATTTTTTAAAAAAATTTTGGGAGGGTGGGAATGAAGTTTGTTTATAGAAGTGTAAGTTCCAAATTCAAGATCCATCCTGTGTCTTCCTTTTTGATCAGCATTAATTTACTTGTTTCAGAGTATTTGGTGAATGCTGCTGTGATGATGTTATGTACCTCTCTTCATAGTTCTTCAGGCAGTCTGTCTACCAGCTCTAATCCCTTGAATCTATTTTGTCACCTCCACTGTATTATCATAAGGGATTAGATTTAGGTCATACCTGAATGGTGTAGTGATTTTCCCTATTTTCTTTAATTTAAGCCTGAATTTGGTAATCAGGAACTCATGACCTGATTTCATTCCAGTCCCAAAGAAGGGCAATGCCAAAGAATGTTCACACTACTGTACAATTGCGTTCATTTCACATGCTACCAAAGTAACGCTCAAAATCCTTCAAGCTAGGCTTCAGCAATACATGAACTGAGAACTTCCAGATGTACAAGCTGGGCTTAGAAGAGGCAGAGGAACCAGAGATCAAATTGCCAACATGTGTTGATCATAGAGAAAGGAAGGGCTTGCCTTGTAGCTCAGCTGGTAAAGAAGCCACCTGCAGTGCAGGAGACTTGGGTCCGATCCCTGGGTTGGGAAGATTCCCTGGAGGAGGGCATGGCAACCCACTCCAATATTGCCAGGAGAATCCCCATGGACAGAGGAGCCTGAGAGTTGGACATGACTGAGAGACCAAGCACAGAACAGAAAAAGCAAGGGAATTCCAGGAAAACATCTACTTCTGCTTCACTGATTACACTAAAGCCTTTGATTGTGTGGATCACGGCAAACTGGAAAATTCTTAAAAAGATGGGAATACCAGACCACCTTAACTTGTCTTCTGAGAAACCTATATGCAGGTCAAGAAGCAACAGTTAGAACCAGACATGGAACAACGGACTGGTTCAAAATTGGCAAAGGAGTACATCTAGGTTATATATTGTCACTCTGCAGAGTACATCATGTGAAATGCCAGGCTGGATGAATCACAAGCTGTAATCACAATTGCTGGAAGAAATGTCAATAACCTCAGATATGCTAGTGATACCACTCTAATGGCAAAAGTGAAGAAGAACTAAAAAATTTCTTGATGAAGGTGAAAGGGGAGAGTGAAAAAGCTGGCTTAAAACTCAGCCTTCAAAAAACTAAGATCATGGCACACAGTCCTATCACTTCATGGCAAATAGAAGGGGGAAAAGTGAAAACAGTGACAGATTTTATTTTCTTAGACTCCTAAATCATGCTGACTGCAGCCGTGAAATTAAAAGATGTTTACTCCTTGGAAGGAAAGCTGTGACAAACCTGAACAGCATAATAAAAAGCAGAGACATCACTTTGCCAACAAAGATCTGTATAGTTAAACGTATGGTTTTTGCAGTAGTCATATGTGGATGTGAGAGTTGAACCATAAAGAAGGTTGAGCACCAAATAATGGATGCTTTTGAAATTGTGGTGCTGGAGAAGACTCTTGAGAGTCCTTGGACAGCAAGGAGACCCAACCAGTCCATCTTAAAGGAAATCAGTCCTGAATATTCATTGGAAGGACTGATGCTAAAACTCCAATACTTTGGCCGCCTGATGCAAAGAGCTGACTCTTTGGAAAATACCCTGATACTGGGAAAGATTGAAGGGAAAAGGAGAAAGGGGGCAACAGAGGATGAGATGGTAATATAGCATCACCAATTCAGTGGACATAAATTTGAACAAACTTTGGGAAAGACTGAAGGACAGGGAGGCCTGCTGTGCTACAGTCCTGCTGTGCTGGGTGGCAAAGAGTCGGACACGACTTAGTGACTGAAGAGCAACAAAGCTGTGATGATACTACTGTAAGACTCTCAGCTGGCTTTGGCCAAACAGTGCGTTAACAGTAGAGGTGTTCAAAAGCAGCGTTAGGGTGGATCTGTTTAGAGTTTGTTAGGCTGTCTAAACCTAGTTGGTGAGAGAAAAATCCTTCAGAGACCATTTGGTGTGTTCTCTTTCTTTTGGTCCTTAAGACTCCTCATCCAGCTTAGCAAGAGGTTTCTGTCCTGGTCTTGATCGTAACCAGAGAAAGTGGGAGACTTTGGTATCTGGAAGATTACACAAAAGCATGAAATAAATACTTGGGCTAGCATTTTAATCCATCTGTGGAGGCTATTTATCAGTTATGCACTATTTTGTTAATTCAGCAAATATTTTGGTTTTCTATTCTGCGCTTAGATACTGCTTCTAGATACTGAGTGAACAAGACGTGCAGAGTTCCTGTTTTTATGGGGCTTATACTCTGCTATTGGGAGATAAATAGCAAACATGTAACCAAATTATTTCAAATAATAATGAGTGCTACACAGAAAGTGAGATGGAATATAGGATAGAGAGTACCTGACTAGGGCATGCACAAGGGGCTGTTCCCCTCACTTAGTGATGTATGCCCCTGAGGAGAATTCCAGCTAAACAATAAGGAGATAGCCATGTGGCTAACTTGGGAGAAGAGTGTTGCAGGTATGAAAAAAGTACAGAAGTGCTAACATTTCCAAGGGACAGAAAGAAAGCCAGAGTGGCTGAAGTATAGTGAACAGAGAGAGAAAATGGGTAGAGGTAGATAAGAGCCATAACTCACAGGGCTGGGAAAATAAATTTGAATTAGAGTTGATTTTTTTTTTTTAAACTGTCATAGAAAGCCACCGAAGGGCTTTTATTCAGAGACTTGAAATCATCTTAAACATGCTTTTAACATAAGATAGCTCTGGCTCTTGCCTGGACTAATTCTAAGATCTTGCAGTGGTAGAGGGGAGAGGTGATAGTGGATTGGGATTGGCAGTGTAGCTGTGGGGTTGAGCAGTGGTTGATTTGGGGTTAGGTCTTGAGACAGAATGCTCCAGAGTGGGGCAAAGAGAGGAATCAAGGATGAGCTAGGGTTTGGGGCCTGAGTAGTTGGGCGGATGGTGGTGCAATTTACTGAGGAAGGCGTGGGGGTGGAATGCATTCTGGCCATGGTAAATTTGCAGAACGTGGAAGTCATCCAGGTGACAGTGGCGATGAGAAATCTGGACCTTACGAGACTGAAGTGTCAGGAGGGAACCAGAGCTGGAGATAGAAATCTGGGAGCCATTGGCATAAGGATCATATTTCAAGTCACAGGACTGGTATGACCACTCTCCCAGACTAAGGAGAACATTCCTGGAGGAGAAGAGGAAGTGGCCAAGGACAGAGCATTGGGCAGAACTTGGAGTGTTTCAGGAGGGAGGGGGTTAACCGAGTAAATGCTGCTGAGACTGAGGAAGAAAAAGCTAGTGGACTGGTTATTATTACTCATTATTTAGGCATTTTAGTCATTTGTCTGGGCTGTCGTCTAAGAAACCGCAGAGACAAACAGAGGATTTACAAATAGCATAGAGCTCTTATTTTCCTGTCTCTTAAGTGGACCTTGAACTTCTATAGGTATTTAGGTAATACTGTAGGTATTCAAGGTGAACTGGTTACTGTATGTAAAGGTTCATGTTCTGTCTGCAAGAAGGGTATTCATTAAGATTTCTGAGATTTTTTCAAAAGCTTTAAGCAGTTTTCAAGCCCATAATAGGGCTTTTAGGGGAAGATTTTGATTTACTCTATTTCATAGTTGAAATTTGCCCCGTTATATGCAATTCACCAGGGATGTTGTTAATAGAGCCTAGATTTCTCTTCAAACAGTTTAGTCTGAACCAGTTTCTAGGACCCCTCTTTATAGATAATCCTTCCTTCATTTAATGGCTTCCTGTATTTAAAAGGTAGTCTCTTTTAGCTAAGACTATTCAGGTTATAAGTGACTCAGCTGCTGTTTACAAGTTTAATGTCCATTTTAAAATAGGTTGTTAACATTGAAAAACCTACTCTACTTCCGTCATCAGTGATGCTAATTCACTTCTCCTCTACTTCAGTGTGTGAAGATGTCAGTCAGTTCTGTTGACTCCTTCTTTTCTTGTCCCCAGAGGTGACCAGTCCCGGAAGAGAGCTGGGGATGAGTTGACTTATAGTAAGTAATGATGCTCTTTACACCTTTGATGGTTTTGTGATATAAAGTAGCCACTGGCTATAGTGATATCCACAGAGTTCCTGATGGTGGTCTCCAAGGGCGCTGGGTATGGTCAGGGTCAGACTGTTCTATAAGCCGTGGCAGCTCTGAAGCCCAGTTGCTGGTGGCACTTCTAAGGCAGTTGTCAAGAGGCTGCCAGTTCTTTCGTCTCCGCTAGAATGAGATAAGTGTCCAGACTCAGTTCTGGGTGATATGGTCCTCTTTCTCGTCATTCACAGCCACATGGTTTTGAGGTTTTTTTTCCCTGATCTACTTTTGGGAGAGGGGTGAGAAGTATGTATTACATAAGCAGATTTCTGCTATTATCAGATGCTGGCTGCTGTTGATACTTCTCCCTTTTCCAATGTTTTTTGTTTTTTGTTTTTTTTTTTTTCCAGACAGCTCATCAGCCTGTGCAAGTTCCAGAGGGTACAGATAGTGAATGTATTGAATGTACTTTACTTCCTGAAAAGAGGACACTGGAGCTGCAGAGACTGTGTTCAGAGCACAGCGGGGGTCCCGCAGACACTCAGGAGCCGTGTCACCAAGCTGTTCTTGGAAGAGGATGCTGGACTTCTTACTTTGGTTTGTAATTTAAAAAAAAACAAAACAAAACAAAACTAACAAAAACAAAACAGTTGCTGCTAGACTTGGGGATGATTTTGAAATGGGACAATCTTCTAATGAGTTTATCTACAGATTCCGCGAGGAACACACATCATGAAGAGTGACCATTGCTAAGTGAGATCCGGCAGCCAAAATCAGCAGCTTCCTCCAAAAAATACAAGAGCAGAAGAATTTTTTTAAAGCACTTGTTTTGTTCATTTGTGGACTTAGCACTTTGGCATATTGGTTTCACACATCAAGATGTCTTTTGCTTTAAAATCAAGCAGATCATTACAAAATACAGTATTTTTCGCCCATAACCAAAACGACCCCCTTAAAAAAAAAAAAAGAGTTGGTCTTTGTTTAGCATTAGAAAGTCTTGTTACAGGAAAATGCTAACTCTGCTTTCAATATAACTCCTCCCCTCCCCCCACCCCCATCAGTTCACAACTCTTTTCTACTCTGTGCCTTGAGCTTTGTGCACTTTGCAGCTCTGTGACCATGTTGTCAAACTCACAAATACTTCCCAAAAAAGCTGATGGTATTACAGTCTGACCCGCCAAGATGTTGGGTATGACTTCATAGCAGGACGCTGAAATCAGTGGGGAAAGAGAAATATGTTGCACACGGGTCAGATTTCCCCCTGCCTCGCAGTGGTGTTTTCTTGTTAAATGTTGGGGACCAACTCTTGTAGAACATTTCCATTCCTCTGTCATTTAACAGGCTCTCCCCAGCTGCTGTAGTGTTGGCATTATGCTAGCTTAGGGTTGGGCAGTACTTTAGCACTAAAGCTCCCTTTTTAATACTGTTGAGAATTACCCAGTGGTCAAAGCTGGTTCCTATGATGCTCTAGGAAGCAGATATGGTTATTAAATCCAAACATAATCTATAGTTTGGTTTTCCTGATCAGTCTCATTTTAAATGGGTGAGATAAGTACTTTAAAAAGTCTGCAGTCTGTATCTTTTAAAAGATTATATTCAAGGGTCATAGAGAAGAAGTAGCGCTGCTGTTTTAAGGCTCCCTTCTGGCCCTGGCCAAGCTAGATTTTCTGTTTCCATACACTCACAGTGCTATTTAGTTCCTTATAAAAGACTCTGAAGCTTACCCTATTGATTTTGAAAGGCAAAGGAAAATAGATGCAAGAAGGGGAAAATGTTTTTCTTATCAGTTTTGTTTAAATCTAAATCGAGCACATGCTTGACTCTCTTTGGCTTTGTTGGCTATGTCAGACCAATTTATCTCTTCAGAGGACTAGAGGCAAAAAAAGAAGACATACCAGGGATACTGACGATCACACTTGTGATTTGCAGGTTGTTCATAGAATTGCCTCTGCCAGTTCACTTGGTCCTTTTGTGGAGAGCAGGCTTGGGGTGAGTTCGAAGTGTAGTGTTAGGAGCAAGTCAAGTCATCGAATAGAAATCCTCTATTTGTAAAATTAGTATTCAGAGAACCCAAAGTTGAAGGTTGTCAGATTTATTTTTTTAAGTACTTATCAACCAGAGTTGGTAGATTTTGAGGAGGACTTTAACATGTGCTCCTTTAATGCCGTGAGCATTTTGGATTGTATTGATAAACACTGAATTACTGTTAAGACTATTAACAGGCTCTCATTGTGCCCTGTACGGTTTGATTTGCCACATCAGAACATTCTAATGTCAAGGAAGAATTCTCTTTTATCATGAAGTTCAAATTTTACTTTACTCAGAGGAATGCTTGCTGCAGGCTTATAAATATAACACCTGCAACCAAATTCTCTCAAGTAGTTTTAATAATAATATTTCTGAAAAGGAATGAAGTTGGAATGTTTCATTAAATGTGGATGAATTCTTCATTATCCTAGTAATGTACCCAAATGCTTTTTCTGGGAAGGAAGTATTCTTTGGCCAACAACAGCACCTCCCCTATAAAAGCATCACGTTAAGATATGAATTGGCATTAAAATCTTTGGATGCTTTTTGCATTGTTTAGTTCATGGGGGAATATTTTGTATTGTCTTCTTTTTATTATTGTGTGTGTGTTAACAAAGTGGGCAGAGTAAAGTTTGCAGAATTTAGTCTCTCTGTAAATTTTTGCACAGTGGCTGCAGCTCGCTATGGGTGAGGGCTTAGCGGTGCAAAGCTGTGATTGGAAGGCACTGGAGGAACGCCTTCTCCCAGTGCATTCAACCTGGTTCTTACTCATCTTAGCCTTTTGAGGTATACTGCAGTATGAAGAATTTATTTCTTTAACTCAGTATTGACCTTGCTCATTTGGGATTCTTAACAAAATTCTTAGTCTGCAGTGAAGAAGTAAGAAATGCCTCCATTTTGTATTGACTAACACTGTCTGCCTAAAAGTATTTCCTTCACGTGTTCACTTGTATTTTTGCCAGTACAGTATGTAATTTACACACCATAGTTAAACACTGGCTTTTTATGGGGCCCAAATCATCAAAGGCAGAAAATTGTAAAGCAGGTTGATCGTCTCATGAGTCAACACATGTAGTTGATTTGCCAAACGGACTAGTGTATACATGCAGCCTGAATCTGGACCCTCCAGAGAAAGCCATTTCACTCACTTTGGAATGGTGACACTTAGCATCAGTAGATGATCGTTGTTTGGAGAGGGTACTTATTTTACAGTTGGGATTAAGCTTCAGTATGTGTCGTCTCATATCCTTCTCTAGTCGCAGCTGCACCCTAACCTGACTGCTGTGTTCTGTGGGGCAGAGAGCAAAGCCTGGTCTTGTGACTCTTCATCTGCTAGTTCTTAGATAGGAGTTAGTGAAAAGAGTCTAATACCTGGGCGCATGAGTTGTGCATTATTGAATTTTGTGGAAAAGTGACTTTTTTCCCTGTCCCTTTTACGAGTTGGAGGCGGTTCCCCTCCCTTCCTTCGGGGTGCGGGATGAAAGTCAGTGTGTGGGTAGGTGAGCTTGCAGAAGAGTGGGCTGTGGCGCTAACGCTGCACGCGCGTGTCTCCCCGGTGCCACAGCCCTGTGGCGCTGCCACTCCTCTTGCTGCATGCCATGCTTTCTGTCAGGTTGCAAATTTGCACACACAAAGAATTCCTCAGGAAGAGTTTGCACATGCATCACCTCACTATAATATTCTGTACCGGCCAAACAAGGGATTTGAAAGTTTTTCAGCACAAAAGGAGAACTTCAGAGTGATGGTCTGTGCACACGTACAAACAAAGGTAATGGTGATCTCGCAAACACAGTTGGTTTCCGGAGCTAAGTGAGCAGGAGCACTTGTGTCGTAGTATTTAAAGAAGCTGTTGACTCCTAGGGTCACCCTTCCGATCTCGTCTTCTCATTGAGACTGGCTCTGTTTTCTTCTCTGTGTTTTTTCTTTTTTATTGCAGTTTATTATTTCCATGATTATTACATGAGGCATTACCCTTGAGCTAAAATTCAGTTGTCCAATAAGCAGCTAGTATTAGATAACATTGTTCTATGAATATACACTAACAAAACAGAACCCCTGCATTAGTTTTCCAGTCATTGTTTGGATGTTTGGTTTTTTGTTTTTTTTTTTTAATGGTATCTCAGAGCTTCAGAGTATTACGTTGACTTTAATCCACTTCAGACCACTTAATGGGAGTTTAAAATTTAAGATCAGAATATGAATCCCTTGACATACACCTAGAAGAGATTTATAAGGACCTTTTTAGTTGTGATTACTCTTTTCAATAAGATGGCATAAGATGAAATTTTATGTTTATCAGAAGTTAAAACACAGGTCATAGGTATGCATGGAGAAATGGCTTTCCCGTTATTTTCCTTACCGAGTTGAAATTTGCCCCAGTTTCTGGCCACCAGGATCTATGAAAGGACCTTTGTTCTTTTCAAGGGAAATGATTCCTCCTCTATTCCCACTGTTCATTAACTAAGTCATTGACACTTTCCCATGTCCACTGGCCAAGACCTCATTTCAAAGCTCTTTCCAGAGCCAAGTGGCACACATACCTATACTATTTCTGCTTATGTTGGTGGAGTGGCTGTGGGAGAATTAAAATGCTAATCAGAAGTAGGTACATTCTTATAGGACCGTAGGGTGTATTGTACTCCTGCTGATTGGAAATTATCTTCATTTCTAGTTGGATTGCATTGTTTAGAAATGCAGTGTGTTATTGGCTTATAATTCTGGGAAATTGATAGTGTGGCTCTGAGGTGAATTCTGTGGTTTGAAAAAATAAATATTTTGTATTGGTTCTCAAATGTCCTTTCAATGTTGTGACTATGTACTAAATGCAATAAGACTGTGGCTGTTGTCTTCAAAGGGTATGTCTTGTTCAACAGTTGGCAATTTCATTGCTCTCATTGGCCCTGTTTTGTCAATATTACAGCCATGCAATTCAGGAGTTGTTGTTCAGATGTGATGTTGTGGGGAGCTATGACTGGAGACAGAAATGCTTGAGAGTAAATGGGAGGCCAAATGCAGACAAAAGGCTTCTGCCACCCACCAGCATAGCCAGAGCAAGGATGAAGCAATGAAGTCTAGTTCCTGGTGGTCCTTGTTTGTCAGAAAGCATGGTGGAGCTTAGAACAGGGTGTTCTGTACATCAGCTCTTTTATGAATCCAAGATGAACAAAATGGTGGATGAAACTCTTATTGACTGGGGATTCAGAGCCACTGACTTTGGCTCTGACCTTTAATTCTTGATGGATTTTGAATCACTCCTTCTGTATTAGGGTGTATACCGTCACTCTAAAACATTGTGGTTAATGAAATAAATTTTGTACAGATGTCCTTGGCCTTGTTATGTTGAAACCTGGTTTACTGGAACTTTGTTTTAATACAGAATATATGGTTTTGCTTATAGTACATTCATGATGCTTCCTAAATGATAATGACACTCCGTATTCTACCACGTTCATTAGCCTGCAGCGTGAGTGGCCATCCTGACCTCTACACCAGTGTGAGTGTGTGTATGTGATGATGGTGATCAGTGATGACCAAATTGGAGTTATCTCAGGAATGCAAATTGGTTAATGTTAGGAAATCAATTAATGTGACTGACCCATCTATCAACAGATTAACGTGTGATCAGATTGTCTGAAAATCCAGAATATCTACAAGGCAGATTAGTAGCCTTGTGAGTTTATCAGGGTTGCTAGAACACAATTCATATGCAAATGTCGATTACATTTTCATGCAGCAACCACAAGCAGTAATGTCTGTAAATTTTTAAAATATTGTTAAGAAATAGAATTTATACTACGAACAGGAAAATCATAAAGTACCTAAAAATCGTAATAAAAGATGCATAAGCCTTTTAATGAGAAATTGATAATTTTTAAAAAGCACCTTTGTTGACATAAATAGACAATGGTTGGTAAGATCATCTCAGTCTCAACTCTTTCTCTGAATCTGATAGTAGATTAAAGTAATTACAACAAAAAAAATCCCAGCTGATCTCATAAAGAAGGTGAGATGTAAGGAGAGCTAGGATTACCAGAGTATGACCCTTACTGTGAAATACAGTGAGTGCTTAAAACACTGTGGAGTTGGCACAGAGGTGATAAGTAGATGAATGGACAGGAATAAAGAGCTCAGAAACTGACCCACTCATGTTCCAGAATCAAATTTTGTTAAAGGTAGTCATTGCAGATCAGTGAGGAGGAGGACAGATTATTTCTTAAATGGGGCTTTAGTAATTTTTCACAAAGGAAAAAAAGTGAATTGGACTTCAACCTTGCACCAGACAAAAAGTCAGTCCCAAGTGGATTAAAGATTTACTGGATTAAAGTTAAAATTGTAAAACTTAGAAGATGATATAGAAGAATATTTTTTATGACTTTAGGGGGAAGGGAAAAAGGTGCAAACCATTAGTTAAGAGAGAAATAATTTGGTTGCACTAATAGTTGTTTACCAAACATGCCACAGAATGAAAAAGTAAGGCCAAACTGGAACAAGATACAGATAACATGATATATACATAATTGTTAAAAAGCACCTGAATGTATATCAGTAAGAAAGCAACAACTCAAGAGAGAATTGGGCAAAAAGCACAAGTAGGCATTTCACAGAAAAAACAAAAATGGCCCATAAGCATGAAAAAATGTCCAGCCTTATCAGTAATCGGGAAACACACACTGAAACCATAAATAGCAGTTTCTAGTCCCCATATTCAGTTCAGTTCAGTCGCTCAGTCGTGTCTGACTCTTGGCGACCCCATGAATCGCAGCACACCAGGCCTCCCTGTCCATCACCAACTCCCGGAGTGCACTCAAACTCATGTCCATCGAGATGCCATCCAGCCATCTCATCCTCTGTCGTCCCCTTCTCCTCCTGTCCCCAATCCCTCCCAGCACCAAAGTCTTTTCCAATGAGTCAACTCTGCATGAGGTGGCCAAAGTACTGGAGTTTAAGCTTTAACATCAGTCCTTCCAGTGAACACCCAGGACTAATCTCCTTTAGAATGGACTGGTTGGATCTCCTTGCAGTCCAAGGGACTCTCAAGAGTCTTCTCCAGCACCACAGTTCAGAAGCATCAGCCACCTGTATTGGCAACAATTAAAAAGTCAGGAAGCCGGGGGAGGGATAAATTAGAAGCTTGGGATTAGCAAATGCAAACTGCTATATATAAAACAGATAAACAACAAGGCTCTACTGTGTAGCACATGGAACGTTATTCAGTGTCCTGGGGTTAACCATAGTGGAAACCAGCGTATGTATGTGTGACGGTCATTTTGCTGCACAGCAGAAATTAATGCAACATTGTCAGTCAACTACAATTTTAAAAGGGGGAGATGGGTCAGAAAATACTAAAAATTGCAGAGGTTGTGACAACAGGAACTTCATCTGCTACTCTGCGTGTAAATCAGTACTACCACTTTGGAAAATAGTATTGGCTAGTGAAGTTGAACATCAGGTATATCTTCCAGTTTTAGAGAAAATCACGTCAGATGTGAATACCCGGGAACCATGTACAGGAGTGGTCACAACAGCAGTGTTTGTAGTAACCAAAAAGGAAAAAAGAGCCAGCTACCCATCTACAGGGAAATGAAGAGATGAAATGTATGTGTGTGCATGGGATCTGTGTCGAGTCCTAAGTGCAGCACACAGCTTTGTGCATCAATCTGGGTAAGTCTCAGAAACCACATTGAGTTAAAAAGAAGCAAATCGAAAGTATAGTCAGCCTGATTATGTTTATATAAAATCATAACCAGGAAAAACAGTATATTGTATAGGGATTCATAAGTAGTAAAACTGTAAAGAGATTTATTAACATTTAAGACCATGGGGCTTCCCTGATAGCTCCTGGTTCAATTCCTGGGTTGGGAAAATGCTAGAGAAGGGATTGGCTACCCACTCCAGTATTCTTGGGCTTCCCTTGTGGCTCAGTTGGTAAAGAATCTGCCTGCAATGTGGGAGACCTGGGTTTGATCCCTGAGTTGGAAAGATCCCCTGGAGAAGAGAAAGGCTACCCACTCCAGTATTCTAGCCTGGAGAATTCCATGGATTGTATAGTCCATGGGGTCTCAAAGAATCGGACACAACTAAACGACTCACTTTTCAAGACCATGGTCTCCTTGAAGGTAGGGTAAAGGGGAAGTGAGAACAGAGAGGAACACTGGCTTATAAGCAGTTGAGAATTAGGAACATTTTGATCTTAGTAAACATGTCAGTTCTTGAATTAATATATAAATTCAGTGCAAAGCCAATCTAAACACCAAAAAGTATTTTAAGTATAAATAAAAATGTGTGAAAATATGAACAGATGAAAATCTTCATCGAAAGGGAGAAAAGAAGAGGAACTTACTGTACCAAAAACCACTTTTTTTACAATGGCAATTAAATGTTTACACTGTTGTCAAAAGACAAGTTAATGGAAGATGGTTTAAAATGGATTCAAATGCTTTAAAGCGTGTTAAAGGTGGGTATTTAAAATGGTTCTGATCATGACGGATTATTCAATGGAAGGTGCTGATACAGCTGGCAAAAATTCAGTCATACAGTTCACCAAAAAGAAATTCAAGATGGACTAAAAATGAACAGGTTAAAGTTATAAAAACTAGAAGACTGTACCATTTATATTTTCTTGAGGTGGGAGACGTTTGTTCTATGAATGTAAGCAATGGTCTGAAAACAGAACCCTGTGTAAATCAGTCACCCGACTACACTCTGTAGAGCACTGACCCAGCATTTGTACATACATATATATTTTTAAATTGTCTGTGTACTATACTAATACACGTAAGACAAAAAAATAGATGAGAAAAAAAATGAGGTGAAAATGTTTTAAAATACTTTTTGTGTGTATTGTGGTTAAAAAAGAAAAAACCCTTTACTCTTTCTGAAAAGTATAGTAAGAGCCATATTATTAAAAATGCTTCATTATTTTTGGAACTCCTAGTTTTAACACTTCACAATAAAAGCAATGTGTGATTCTAAGGTAAGTTTATTTTAATGCTAAGTTCTTATGGCTATTGTAGCTGGAAAAAAACAAACAAACCACTTCATTAAGACGTGGGTCCAGATGACTTGGCTTTCTGAGAAACAATACTGTTTTCAGTTCCATCTACTAGTCTTAAAGTGTTTGTTGAAATCTTTGTAATAAATTTCCATCTGTCTCACTGTTCCTAACTTGTTCTTGCTGAATAATTGTGAGTGTGGTATTTTTATTATTAACAAGTGGGTTCAAGACCTACTGACACTGCCTTTTGAATTTTAGTTCCCAAGTTTGAGTGTGCTCTTACAGGAGGTTTTATAGGTGACCGATTGTGGACAACACATTTTCGTAAAGCTGGAATCGTTTCTAGCCATTTTTGAGATGCTCTTAACATGAATTTCTTCAGAAAAAGTAGCAACTTTCTTTCTCATTATTAGTATAGCATCTTTACTTTGAAGGGTTGGATAAAGTCTGTCTTTTTTGTTTTTAAAGTACCTTCGTGATTGCATTATTGATAGGCACTTGTCACCACAAAAAAGGTTGGCAAATTGCAAACGTGTTTTTATCACTAAAAAATAAAGAACATATTTAATACTGACAGTACTTTTTCAAATGTTACTGTGAGATAACCAACAAACCTCTTCTGGGATTTAAATTTCTCCATCTCAGAAAATGGGGCTACTCAGGTGGCTCAGTGGTGAAGCATCAGCCTGCCAGTGCAGGAGCCGCAGGAGACTTGGCTTAGATTCCTGGGTCCGGAAGGTCCTCTGGAGAAGGAAATGGCAACCCACTCCAGTGTTCTTGCTGCAATAGCGATAATCCCATGGACAGAGGAGCCTGGTAGGCTACATACAGTTCATGGGGTCGCAGAGTCAGACACAACTGGGCATGCACGCACACACACACACACACACACACGTAAAATATTGTAAAGATGCTCTCATGTAAGATCAAGTCTAAGTCCAGTTACCTTTTGGGGATGCTCAGACCACAATTTTCAAGAAGAGAATGGTGTCGTCACAGCATTGTGGAATCCCACTGCTCCTTTCAGAATACATCACTTTTTTAACCAGTATTGGGGGAGTGAGGCCTCCCAGGTGGTGCAGTGGTTAAGAATTCACCTGCCAATGCAGGAAATGTAGGCTTTGCAGATTCAATCCTTGGATCAGGAAGATCCCCTGGAGAAGGAAATGCCAGCCCACTCCAGTGTTTTTGCCTGGAAAGTTCCATGGACAGAGGAGCCTGGCAGGCTACAGTCACAAAGAGTTGGACACTACTGAGCCGAGCATGCATGCATGCGTGTGTGGGGAAATAGAAAATCCATTAGAAAACCACAGTAGTAATTGCTGTAGACAAGATCTACTGATGAATGCTAAATTAGTATATGGAAGCTGTTGAAGGAGAAATAGGATAGTTGCATAAACTCAAAAGTTGTCTCACTCTCCAAATATTAGTGTGGTTTGACATATGTATAGAAATTCTTTGATATTTCTGCCTTTAGGAAGTGGAGCTTAATTACATTCCCCCCTGGATATGGGCTGGACTCAGTGACTGGCTTATGAGTATGGAAAAGGTTTCATCACAGAGAAACCTGGGGCAGCCCCTTAACCAAGTGGTCACAGTTCACATCCCAACCATGAGTCATGTGGTATCCTACCCCCAAGGAGGACACTTCACCTCTGTGGTGTCAGATAAGAGGGGGACTTTCTGCAGAACACCTGACTGCCCCTCTTAAAGGTCATGAAAAACCAGGGGAAACCAAAAACCTGTGACATGTGAAGGTAAGTACAGAGTCATAGTGGCAAAATGCCATTTGGCATCCTGGGATTGAAAAAGGATATAAGTGGAGTAACTGGAGAAATCTGGATAAAATCCGAGGCATAGCATTGCTCTGATGACTTCTTCATTTCAAGAAATGTCACGGTTGTCAGACAAATTGTGTGCTTAGTTGTGTCCAGCCCTTTGTGACCCTGTGGACTAGTCCACCCGGCTCCTCTTTGCTTGGGATTTTCAGACAAGAATCCTGGAATGGGTTGCGATTTCCTCTTCCAGGGATCAAACCCATGTCTCCTATGTTTCCTGCATTGCAGGCAGTTTCTTTACTCGCTGAGCCGTTGGGGAAGCTCGTACCATGGTTACCTGAAGTTTAAACCCTAGGGGAAACTGGGGGAAGGATTTATAGAAACACTGTCCTGTCTTTGCAACTCCTGGTATGTAAATTTAAAACTGTTTCTCCAAGAAAGCTTTTTTTTATTAATCTCATGGGTTTCTCAGAATTATAAGGGGATATGATTCCTCTGTAGAGAACCACAGTGATTCCAGTGAATACATAGCTACTGGGGCTGTTGGCTCATCAAAAGTCTGTTTTGAGATGGATAAAAATGTCCATCCTCAAATTGGAGGGTCTGAGCTTAACACTCTCATGTGAATCACATGTTTCATTCATAGCTCCTCTTGCTGTAGTTGATTGTACATGTTGGCTTCCAATCAGGGCTAGAGAATTGGATTGACATCTGGAGAACGTGTCATTGCAACCCATCAGAGGAAGCTTTGAAGGAGGAGCAGTTAAAGTCCTTGGCGTGCAGTCAACGAGTGGGGTTGTCCCTGGGCACTAAAGGAGCCCTCTCTTCTGGGTTCCTGCAGTCTCTGCTCTCAGGCTTTCCAAGGATAACCTGGTTAGTCAGACCTTCCCAAGTTCCAAAGACCTGGAGTTCTCCAGTCTACTGAAAGTCATGCTAAATCAAGCTATTCCAAGGCGGCAGTGTGAAGAGGGGGAACCGTGTCAGAGCTACAAGGAGAGCAAGAAAATTAAAGGTACCAAACCCATCTGCTAGTACAGGAAAGGAGGTCAAAGAGAAGAAGCAGGCATGTGCAGGCTTTCTGACTGTGGGTTGCCATCTTATCAGGGGTGCAAGGGGGTCTTGGGAGGAGAAGTGGGGAAATTCAGGTGCAAGGCAGTGCTCGGGGGTGGGTTGATGTAAAAGCATTTGTAAGAGCTAAGACTTGCCAGTCTCATCCCACCATCTCAGGCCAGGGCCCAGGGAGAGCCCTCACAGGCAGGAGACATGGGGACCTGGAGACCCAGAGGCTAGCGGGCAAGTACAGATGTGGACCAGGACTTCTGAGAGGCCATGTGGGGCCATGCAGATAACAAGCTCTTCACTCAGGTGCATTCGGGGTCATGCATTTGGAGTTACCAGGCTTGGTAACTCCCGGTCCTACGTGTCGTGTGTCCCCATGCAGGTCACTTCAGGTCTCTCAGCCTCAGTTTGCTCTGCTATAAAACCCGTCTCCTTCTGCACATAATCTAGAGAATCTGCTCTTCCCTATTCAACACAGTTTGGACAGGGCTGGTGAAACTGCCCTGCCTCCCTCAGCCTTTGTTTGGATGGGCGTGTTACCTGAGCCAATCAGCTTTCTCCCCTGGAGATGGAGTTTTGAGCAGAGCCGTTTGAAGCCTGAAAGAGGCCCCAGGGACTGGGCTGGGATCTGCCTGCTGAAATCCTGGCGCCACCAGGCTCTTGTTCCCACAAAGGCTAGCTCTGCCGTCCACTTGGTGACCACACTTCCTTCACTGTAAGGGGTGAAGGTCAGTGTTTGCTTCTTGCAGCCCAAGTGTCCTCAGGTCCCCAGCAGATCTCCTGGGTGATCTGTGCAATCCCTTTTCAATAAACGGGGTCTTTGTTACCCACTTTGGAGCTTTTCTGAAACAAAGTGGTGAACAAATAAATTAATATGAAATGGAGCAGGACCCTGTGGTCCTTGTCCCGCCCCCCACCATGTTGTCAGTCTGCCTTTTGTGGAAAACTTTAGTCAAAGAATAATCAGAGAAGTGAGAAATGCAGAAACGAAAAGTCAAAGGAGGCTAAATAATAAGGATGTAGTCATTGAGCACAGCCAAGGACCTGTAGTTCCTTCTCAAGTCAGTTCAGTTGCTCAGTTGTGTCTGACTCTTTGCAACCCCGTGGACTGCAGCACGCCAGGCCTCCCTGTCCATCACCAACTCGTGGAGTTTACTCAAACTCATGTCCATCGAGTCAGTGATGCCATCCAACCATCTCATCCTCTGTTGTCCCCTTCTCCTCCCTCCTTCCATCTTTCTCAGCATCAGGGTCTTTTCCAATGAGTCATTGTTTGCATCAGTTGGCCAAAGTATTGGAATTTCAGCTTCAGCATCAGTCCTTCCAATGAATATTCAGAACTGATTTCCTTTAGGATGGACTGGTTGGATCTGGACTATAGATAATATTCTGAACCATATCCTGTGAGGTGTCTTATAGATACTGAAACCCCAGGTGGGAGAAGTTAACTACACGGTGACCAGACTGTACCCATGGCCTGTGAAAGTGAAGTCGCTCAGTCGTGTCCGACTCTTTGCTACCCTGTGGACTGTAGCCCAGTCCATGCTTCTCTGTCCATGGGATTTTCCAGGCAAGAGTACTGGAGTGGGTTGCCATTTCCTTCTCCAGAGGATCCTCCCGACCCAGGGATCGAACCCAGGTCTCCCGCATTGTAAGCAAGACGCTTTACCGTCTGAGCCCCCAATTCCAAGAACAAGCCTCAAAGAAATGGGAATGAATGGACGCTGGAACTGAAGGTTAACTGTACCTAAAACAACCAGGATAGTGCTGGTCAGACCACTGATGACCAATCTGAAGATGACTGTCAGAGTAGACTGTACTGTTTCTTCATGTAGCCCCTTCTGTCTATAAAAGCTCTTGTCCTACTGGTTGCCAGTGCGTTGGTGGAATGGGGTTGGGGGTGGAGTGGGGTGGGGGAGTCGGCCTTTGAACAGATGTCCGCCATCCCACCACCACCCCTTCCATTGCAGGCATCTAAAATAAAGCAAACTCTCCTTTCCACCAACCTGGCCTGTTTATTGGCTTTTGAGCTGCGCTCACCAAACCCCACACATATTTTCAGTACCAAATACATTTGAAAGATGGAGTCTACGATTTCTTCCTCCTCTGCATCTTCTCTCTGGGTAGAAACGGGGGACGCTCAGTTGATCCCAAAGCCAAGGTCCCCAGCATGGAGTAACCAGGCACGCTGTTCCTAAGAGCCCGCACCCTTGGTCACCCCCCTGCAGAGAAACCCAGCTGCACGCTCGCGCCAGCCCTGTCCGGGCACTGCGTGTCTCGTAGCCCTGGTCAGCACTACTTGATAAACCGCCAAACACTGCCAGCCGCAGCTCTCCTGCGGCTGACCATTTGTAAATTGCTTTTGCCCTACTGCCTGACAGCGTGAAAAACACATTTTCAATCTGCAGGTAGCAGTAGGTGTATTTCTATCACAGCATTTCTGAGCTCCCAGGGACAACCTGACATGCTGCGCTGGGGTGGCACCTGGGCCTGGAGAGGACAGGTGATGTTCTGAGCCAGTGGGAGCCAGGTTGGTGGGGGCGGGAGGGGGCAGGCGACGGGCACCATTGTCCCCACGCACAGCAGCTCTAACGCCCTCTCATTCTGTGCCTGGCGGGATCTGGAGGGGCCCCCCACAGGCCCCCCAGCCTCACCGTGTCCTGAGCAGGACGCTGAATTGAAGACCTCAGTGTCTGTTCTCGAAATGAGGCCATTTAAGAATAAGCCTCCCTCAGCGAGCCTTGCTTTGAGCCAAGCACTGTGTCAGGCACTTTGCACACTTTGTGTCACGTGTCCTCACCCTGCTACTGTACCCCTGCCATCTGCATGAGCCCCAGACATCGTCCGGACCAGGGCTGTCTGGCTCTAGAGCTGCTTCTGTTAGGCAGTGGCCCAGGGGAACCAGCTGGCGATAAACCCGGGTTCCCTCATCTTTAGCCCAGGGTCATCCCCTCCTGACACTGCACAGCCCTGCAGCTGGGCACAGCCGGTGCCTGGCATGGCAGTACTGTGGTGTCCACTCCCGTGGCGGGTGATGTTGGAGGGCTGCTTGGGGCCACATCATTTGTCCCTTTTCCTACAGAGCTGCAAGAACCGGTGCTGTGTCAGCTGCCACTGAGTTTTCCTGCTGATGCTCAGAACGGCGTGTTTGTTAGGAAGGAGCCTGGTTCCAGGGAGAAGAGACAGTTCAGCTCAGCCCCTTAGAGATGTGACTGTCTGTCGTTTCCCCATCTACAGGTACACTGGGCTTTTATTAGAAGTGGGAAAACGAATAGCAGCTACAATTGTAGTCAATTTAAATGACTTTTTTCCTTTAAGGGAAAGCAGTAATGCTGGAAACATCATCAGTTACTATCAAGCTGTCTAGCCCAGGGCCCATTACTCTAGTTGTCATATAGCTTTCTCTTCTTTGGGCTAAAATTAGATTCCTATTTTCTTTTAACTCAATAAACAGCCACAGAGCAGCCTCTACAGATTAGATTAGACAATCTCCATGGTAGTCTGAGACGTCTCCATCTTATTAGCTTCGTGCCTCAGCGTCCAAGCCTGCGGGTGAGGGAAGGAAGGCCTTGGGCAGAATCAGTAGCTTTCAATTATTGAACTTGAGCATTGTCAGGCCGTGGGTGAAGCATGTTATATACACTGTGGCATTTAATCCCCAAGACTCTTCAGGAGGGAGCTATGAGCATTTTCAGCCCCATTTTACAGATGGGGTAAGTGGTGTTCAGAGATAATCAGTAACTTATTTAAAGTTCCTCAGCTACTAGGGCTTCCCTGGTGGCCCAGACAGTAAAGAATCCACCTGCAGTGCAGGAGACCAGGGTTTGATCCCAGGGTTGGGAAGATCCCCTGGAGGAGGGCATGGAAACCCACTCCAGTACTCTTGCCAGGAGAATCCCCATGGACAGAGGAGCCTGGTGGGCTACAGACCGTGGGGTCACAAAGAGTTGGAAACGACTGAGGGACTAAGCACAACTAACTAAGCACAACAGCTACTAGGGGATAGAGCTGTGGTCCAATCTGGGTCTGTCCCCAAGGGCTGTGATCTCAGTTCTGGGTCACACTGTAGACCCCAGATTGAGAATGACGCTCTGAGCCACCTCAACATTTTAGGACCCTCACTAGAAACCAATCATTTACCTCTGAAACGCTGTTCAGGTTGGGCTATTTGGCAGCTGGAAAGCTATTAACTCTCCATGACCACCTTGGCAGTCTCATTCTGGCCTAACTGGTCCTGATGGGCAGTTAAAGATGTGATGAATAACACAGGGGGTGAGTTAACCGTATGGTGGGCAGGCAGCCTCTTTCCAAGCAAGGAGTCTGGTGGGGCTGAGAGTAGGGGAGGAAGTGAACTGCGCTCTGCCCTTAGGAGGGAGAGTTGGGAGGCTTAGGCAGGGAGCAGAGTCGGGGTTCCCACATTACCCCCTCCTGCTCAGAAACACGGAGAGATGAGGGTGGGCATTGGGGAAGCAGCAAGAACTGAGAGGCAAGTGCAACTAAACAGCTGAGCCATGTCTCACCACCCCACCCCGTCCCCCAACCCCAACTTACCCAGGGAGCAGGGACCCTGGTTAGCCCCAATTTTCAGATGAGCTGAGACCCAGAGAAGTGCCCCGGGTCACACAGCCATTGGGTGGCAGGGCTGAGGTGGTCAGATGCAGAGCAGAGCCCCCCGAACCATTCCCTGCACTGTCCACTCTGCTGGTTGGTAGCTGCCACACAGGAGTGGACCCTGGCCCAGTGGATTTGCTCCCTCCTGAAGACCCCACCCTGGGCTGAGACTCCACCTGCCAGGCTGAAATAGCCCCCAGAGCCCAAATCCCCTTAAGTCCAGAAGCTTCCATCTACCTGCCTCCCAACCAGTTGAGGCCTGGCTACCACCCCTCTCCACGTCAGCAAAGATGGCATTTCTGTGCATTGTTCCCAGGCCTCTTCCTGACCTTACCTTGCTGGGGGCCCCTGGCCAACAGGCTGCCTCTTTCCTTCTCACTGGTGAAAAGTAGGGGGTGCGGTTCCTAAACTTCGGCCTGCAGAGCCAGTGGGGATTGTTACCTATGACCTCTCTCCCACCTGCCGAGATTCTGATTCTGTAGGTCCCAAGCAGGGCCCAGAAACCTGCATTTCAGCCTCATGCCCCGGGTGACTTACATACACCTGGGTCCCATCCCGAGTGGGGACACAGGCTGGATCAGGTCTAAGATTCTCACATCTGTGGAGTCTGTGCATGCTAAGTCGCTTCAGTCATGTCCAGCTCTGTGATCCTATGGACTGTAGCTCTCCAGGCTCCTCTGTCCATGGGATTCTCCAGGTGAGAATGCTGGAGTGGGTTGCCGTGCCCTCCTCCAGGGGATCTTCCTGACCTTGGGGATTGAACCCATGTCTCTTTTGTCTCCTGCATTGGCAGGCGGGGTCTTGACTGCTAGCGCCACCTGGGAAGCCCTCTATGGAGGGTCTGAACTGAAGACTAATTCTTAAATCTTCTTTCAGTTTTTCTTATCTGGGGCTGAAATTAGAATCCCAAATTCGATGGATGTTTTTATGCAGTTCTGTCACCGTGCCCTGGGGCCGATGGGGCACCTCCTGCTGGAGGTTTACACCCAGAGCCATTGGTGGCGGCTGGGAGCCCAGCGACCGCTTCAGTGGGGGCCCAGCATGTGGGGCACATTTTCTGGAATTCACGACAGCTTTCTCCCTGAGCAAAACTCTCAGCCTCCGTGGATGGGGGTCCTGAGAGAGACCTGGCTGAAGCTTCCCTCTCTCGAGCAAGCCCCCTGAGCCCTGCTGCAGCCCAGCCCCAGGGAGCCCATTGTCCGCTGGCCCAGTTAGGGTGGCGTGATTACCCCAGCAGCTGGGGCGGATTGAGAGGGAGCACGAGGAAGCTTTAGTTTGGAACCCCTCCTCCAGGGCCCTCTGAAGTCAAAGGTTTTATTAACATTGATTAATGGGCATAAACAGGATTCTTGATTTCCTTAAATAAATGGATTTTGAATGGTTACTCCGGCAACCAGGCCTGGCTCCATTCATTATCCAGGGGCAGGAGAGAGGGCCTGGCAGGATCTCTGTTCTTGCTCTCAGACTTTGCCGTCCGTGAGTTTGGGGTGGCAGAGCCTTCAGACCAGCCTAGATGAGGTAATACAGAATCATGTAACCACTAAACATGTTAAGATCAAGAAACACAGTGTATTCTCTCTGCGATGCCCGAGACAGCCAGGAGACTGCTCCCTCCCCTGCCAGAGACAAAGGACATGTCTCTTGGATGTGGCAGACCCAAAGCCGTTAACCAGGGGATGTTTAAATTCTCATCCCTGGATGATACCCACATGGCCTTGGTGAATAAATACTGGGGTGGTGAGAGGAGGGTTGTTGTTTAAGGGGCTCCATCGGCCTCTCGGGGTGAGGCCAGGCCCTGAGGGGGAAATAGGCAGGTCTGGCGTGGCTCTCCGGCCTCCAAGTTCTGGTCTAGTGGGCTTCATCACCAGAGGCCTTGAGTGCCAGCAGCAGTGGTTCTGATATGTGATGATAATGTGGGGACTGACCCTGTAGCACTGACCCAGAACATATCCTGCCAAGAGGATTTGAGGTCACCTGGAACAGGGAGTGAACAGAGCCTCCTCCTGCTGCCTTCCACCCCTGGGGGCCCCCTGTAGTGAAGCCCTCTAGAGGTACGTAGAGACAGCATCTGAGGACAAGCCAGGCAGGACCCCAGGAGCACTGGGAAGGGGACCTCTGGTAAGTAGAGCCTGGATAGGCACCAAGCCACAGGACCAGCTGCTAGAATTCTCTCTGCGGACACACTGCTGACCCAACATGAACGAGGAGACCAGACTGAAATCAAGGGCCCATCAGGTGGAAACTGGTCTCTAGGAGCCAGTGGACTTTCACTCTCATCGCAGCTGCCAACATTTCTTGAGCACCTTGTTACACAAGCTGTCTGCCTATGTGATCTCAGCTTATCTTCCCAGTAGCTCTATGAGGCTTAGAGAGGTTAGGCACTGGTCCAAGGTGGCACAGCCAGCAAGCCTGGTGCAAACCCAGGTGGTCTAACTCCGAAACCTGTACCCATCAATTTAGTTGCTCATTTAGCAGTTCTTTGGTGAGTGTCCATTTTGTGCCAGGTGCTGTCCTTGAAACCTGTGGGAGTCCCAGAGCTTCTGAGCTGTGTCTGGGACTCAGCATCAGTCCCATCCCACCCTCTCACCCCAGTCCCCGGGAAAGTTAGCAGTGTCTGACTTCGGCCTGCATCACTCACACACTGCACAGAGAGGCAAATGACCCCACTGTAGTTTATGGAACACTGCTGAGGAATGGTCGTCAAAGGCTTCCTGTCAGGCTCAGATAGAGAAATTTCTGGGGAAGAACTAACTGCCAACCCCAGCTGCCCTCTGAGCCAGGCTGCCAGATAATGATGAAAGCCAGCAGAGAGGGGTCTAGCCCCTGCAGAGGTCAGTGGATCTCTGTTCCGGTGGAGATTCCGTCTCCCCCGGCAGTGTTTGGACTCTTGCTAGTGGGGCTGTTAAGACTCTCATTGTCTTTGACTCTGATTTAACCCTCCCTATAACGGGCTCCTGCCTGCCTGTCTCAAGAGGAGACCCAGAAAGGCCTGATCTGTAGGTTTCATGGGGAGACAGGTGACCTCCAGAGTGATTACCTAAGTTAATTCATGCCCCTCCCCTTCTCTATGCCTCCCTCCCTACCCCTTCCATCCCTCTCTTCTTTCCTTTCTCCCTCTTTTCCTCTTTTTACTTAGAAAACAATATAGGAAAGTACAGAGAATAAGTATATCAAAGTTCTAGAGAAACACTGTCAATAGAACTTTATGTGAAGGTGGGAAAGTTCTGGACCTATGCTGCCCAAAACAGTAGCCACTAATCATGGGTGGCTACTGAGCCTTTGAAATGCGGTGAGCGTAAATGAAGAACTGAAGTTTTAAATTTTATTTAATTTTAATGAATTTAACATCAAATGTCAGTAGCCCAATGTGGCTAGTGGGTACTGTATTGTAGTACAGCACAGCTCTAGAAGCAAAGAAACTATGGATAACTGGAGGGTCCCGTGTTCCAGGAGATTCTGAACCACCCTGTTGGACAGAAGTTGTGTGTACCCAGCATGGCTGCACAGGCTGAAGTCACATCAGTTCAGTGCCTCTGAATAAAAGATAGGAGGGTAAGGGAGTCAGTAGCCAGGGTTCAAATACAGACCCCACTGCTTCTTAGCTGTATAAACTTGGACTCATTACTTGGACTCGCTGAGCAGATTTTTCTCATCTGTAAATTGAGGGGTCAGGGAGGGTATTACAAGCATCTGTTACCAAGTGTTGTTTTGAAGATGGGAAGAGATAGTTTGCTAAAGTACACTTGAACCCCGGAAGGAGCCTGGCCCACAGGAGGTATGCACATACTTCTCCAGACATGTCCTGGCCACAGTTCAGGTAAGGAGTGCTAAGAGGACACCCAGTACTCCAGACATCTCGCAGGTACTCCTTCTCTTACTCATCCCCACAGCCCTAAGGCATAGTTACTGTCCTTGCCTCCTCTTGCAAATGGGCATAAGGGAAAATTAGGCACAGAGAGGTTAAGTAACTTGCCCCATGTCACACAGTGGGAAAGTGGTAGAGCTGGGCTTCCAACTCAGGTGTGGCTGCCCCCTGAGACTGCTCCACTAACCATAACGCTGAGCATCCTGTGACCGAGGGGTTGCTTCAAAGTGTAGTCTCAAAGGCATTTGGTTCTCAAAGCGTGGTTCCTGGACCAGCAGCATCAGCATCATCTCAGAAAGTGTTTGAGATGCAACCTCTTGGCCTTTCCCTAGAACAACAGAATCAGAGACTCTGGGGGTGAGGCCAGCCTTCCAGGTGAAGCTGGGGTGCTAGAGCTTGAAAAAGGTGGTAGCTCAAGGAGCCTTCAACATCTTGGCTTTGAACTCCGCCATAACTCACAGCTCTGGCTCCCTCCCCTGGCCCCACACCACTCCCTCGCCCAGCCCAGCAGTCTCCCTCTGGCCCTGGTGGCTCCCTGCTCTATGTCCTTTCCAAACCTACTCATGGACTTGACAGCAGGCCAGGAAGTAAGTGGTCAGTGAGTGCTGGCACCCTGCCTCTGTCCCCACCGCTGCTGGCCCTGCTCCTGGTTGGGTCTCATTGATCTGAAGTCTGCAGGGCTTGCATCTTGCACTGTCATCCTGCCAGTAATTAGTCCCATGGAAGGTGTGGATGGGGAAGATGCTCAAGGCTTGTTCTGCAGGGGATGCATCTCCCTGGCTGATGGCTTGTTGTGACTGACTGTCAGCTTCAGATGATAGAAATCAGGTCCCCTGCTGAGAGCGTCAGAACCAGCTTGGAGCTCCCAGGTCCCCAGGAGGATGAGAGGGGAGGGAGGAGATAGAGAAAAGTAGGCACCAGGCAGCTATGGAGCTTGAAAACAGGGAGCCCAGACCTCACCCTTGGCCAGGGAAATCAGACCCTCTGGGTCTGGGACCTGGGCACTGACATGTTTGAAAAGCTCCTCACGTGATTATTTTTTCCCCCTTTAGCTTTATTTAGACATGATTGACATATGACATTGTGTAAGTTTAAGGTGTACAATGTGATGGCTTGAAGCATGTATATATTGCTTACCACGATAAGGGTAGTTAACACGTCCTTCATCACACACTTGCTATTTTTGTTGTGGTGGTGAGAACATTTGAGATCTCTCTTAGCACCTCAAGGGTTCACTGCAGCACTGTTAACTGTAGTCACCCTCTGTACCCTAGATCCCCAGAACATCTTATAACTCGAAGTTTGTATCTTTGATCGACATCTTTTCCCCACCTCCTGACCCTTGGTATCTATCAATATATACTCTCAGTTTCTAGAGTTCACCTTTTTAAGATCCCACATGTAAATGTCATACAGTATTTGTCACTCTCTGGCTGGCTTATCTGACTTATTTTACTTAGCAAAATGCCCAACAGTGTTGTTACAAATGGTTGAAATTCCTGCCTTTTTATAGCAGAATATATTACACATGTTACATAGATATACACATATATCTCACATTTCCTCTATCTGTTCACCTGTCAATGATGGATACCTAAGTTGTTTTCATGTCCTGGCTATTGTGAATAACGCTGCAGGGAACATGTGGATACCGCTCTTTCTTCAAGAGTGTGATTTCCTGTTTCTAATGTGGAACCAAGGCTGAAATATCACTGCTCTAGATTAGCATTTCTCAAACTTGAAAAGCAGTCGAACTATCTGGAGACCTTGTTTAAAATGCAGACCCCGAATCAGAGAGTCTGCAGCAAGGCCTAAGAATCTGCCTTCTAGGAAAACTCACCAATCAATCTGCCAAATAACCAGTTTGTCTACTTCATAAGAGTTGCTGTTTGATTTGGTAAAGTCAATATTTAGTAGCTTATTAAAGGAGAGTTTTGTTTTGCTTAAGATATTTCATTGGGCTTCTCTGGTGGCTCAGACGGTAGAGTCCACCTGGAATGCAGGAGACTGGGGTTTGATCCTTGGGTCAGGAAGGTCCTCCTGGAGAAGGGAATGGCGACCCACTCCAGTATTCTTGCCTGGAGAATGCCATGGACAGAGAGCCTGGCAGGCTATAGCCCATAGGATCACAAAGAGATGGACATGACTAAGTGACTAACACACACACACACACACACACACACACACACACACACACAAGATATTTCATCAAGAGAAAGACTATTACCAGCATTGCATTTGAAAATTTTAGCATTTATGTAAGAAATGGAGTATTTCCTGCCATATCAACAGACAAGGATATGTCTTATCAACATACACATCATACAACAACATCAGTTCAGTTCAGTTCAGTTGCTCAGTCGTGTCCGACTCTTTGCGACCCTATGAATCCCAGCACGCCAGGCCTCCCTGTCCATCACCAACTCATGGAGTTCATCCAAACCCATGTCCATTGAGTCAGTGATGCCATCCAACCATCTCATCCTCTGTCGTCCCCTTCTCCTCCTGCCTTCAATCTTTCCCAGCATCAGGGTCTTTTCAAATGAGTCAGTTCTTTGCATCAGGTGGTCAAAGTATTGGAGTTTTAGCTTCAACATCAGTCCCTCCAGTGAACACCCAGGACTGATCTCCTTTAGGATGGACTGGTTGGATCTCCTTGCAGTCCAAGGGACTCTAAAGAGTCTTCTCCAACACCACAGTTCAAAAGCATCAATTCTTCGGCGCTCAGCTTTCTTCACAGTCCAACTCTCACATCCATACATGACCACAGGAAAAACCATAGCCTTGACTAGATGGACCTTTGTTGACAAAGTAAAGTCTCTGCTTTTGAATATGCTGTCTAGGTCAGTCATAATTTTCCTTCCAAGGAGTAAGTGTCTTTTAATTTCATGGCTACAGTCACCATCTGCAGTGATTTTGGAGCCCAGAAAAACAAAGTCAGCCACTGTTTCCCCATCTATTTGCCATGAAGTGATGGGACCAGATGCCATGATCTTCGTTTTCTGAATGTTGAGCTTTAAGCCAATTTTTTCACTCTCCTCTTTCACTTTCCTCAAGAGGCTCTTTAGTTCTTCTTCACTTTCTGCCATAAGGGTGGTATCATCTGCATATCTGAGGTTATTGATATTTCTCCCAGCCATCTTGATTCCAGCTTGCGCTTCCTCCAGCCCAGCGTTTCTCATGATGTACTCTGCATACAAGGTAAATACAACATAACATACAACATATCATAACATAACATAACACACAATGACAGAGCAGACAAGGATCCAAATGTGAGTTTCTGAGCCCTGAGGGAGCCCAGGAAGGAGGCCAGTACCTGCTATCTGGCAACCACCTAACTGCAGCCCTTCCCAACGGTGAGCTCTGAGGAGCTGGAGAAGGCAGATGTGAAAAAAAAATAAGCTGCTGCCCCAGATAGCTGAGATACCTATGAAAGGAATGATTTTAGTGAACCCAGACTCTTGCATCTTCCCATACATAGAAAAGTGCTAAATTCTTCAACCTGAGATATGTTTTTCCTTAATTAATAATAATCTTTCAATGCTCAGACTACCTGCTCCTTGTTGCAAACTTCTCTATAACCTGACTCTTCCCCTGCACTTCTACCCGCCCCCCCCGCCGCTGCGCCAGAACAGTTCTCTCAGGGTTACTTGAGATGCTGTCTCCTGGGCTTAAAATCCTAAAAGTTTCTGCAGAATAAAACACAACTCTCCACTTTTAGGTTGTGACTATATTTAAGTTGACATATGCTAATTTTTCATGTAAGATATTTTCTTTGGATGATTTGGTATTTAGCAAAACGGTTCTTGGTGTTTTGGGTCCTTTCAGTGTCTGTGGAGAAGTTGCTCAGCCAGCTTTGGGGAGAGGAACCACACAGATATGCTCTTAGGAGTGAGCTCCCCGATTGTTCCAACACCCCCACATTTATCAAGCTCTGCCTTTGCTTCTTGCATGTTTGAGGGCTTTGCTGACGAAGGTTTTTGGAAACAAAATCTTTTTAATCTGAAAGCTGCATTTGACAGTTGAGAAGTATGAGGCTCAGAGAAATCAGGCAACTTTGCCTGAGGTTGCACAGCCAAGGCCATCAGACCAGAGAGAGGCTGCAGGCCATATATTATCAACTCATGGGCAGAGCCTGATCCATGGCTAAATAGAGACTGCCCAGACAGAGGATGGGGGCTGGGAGGAGTTTGGATACATCACCCTCACTTACCCCTCTCTCCTTGTGGCACTGACTGACTCTGAGGGTTCCCTTGCTCCATCTCCCTCTGTGGCCAGTGGCAAGAAAGGGGAAACAAAGGCTTTTTCTTAAATTTGGCCCCATCAAGGCCTTTGGAGGCTCTCAGCATCTCCTTTGCATCATCCGTGGAGGAGGAGAGCCTCAGGATATGCCACACTATGAGCTAAACAGGGCATTAAGTGAGACCATCTGTGTAAAAGGCTCAGGAGGATGCCTGGCGCAGAGTAGCTGTTCAGGGAGTGGTTCTTTGTCTTCATCTTTGGGAAGGAGGAGGAAGGGGTGACCTTAGAGGCAGCCCCAGGGTGGAGGGGGCTGTCATCTCAGCCACATCACAAGGACTGAGGGATTCAGCTAGAGGGGGCCCTGCATTCCATTTTTCCAGGCCTGCCCTTCTTCCCCCTACCCCTCCGCCCCCACCTCCTGGCCTCAGGCACCCCCTCCGGAAGCTGCAGGGTCCCTGTACCCAGCCAGGCCACATGTAGGCATCAGGGCTTTTCGACCAGGTGGCCTGGGAACTCAGCATCCGGCAGATCGTTGTCAACAGCACTAGTGGACGAGGCTGGGCGGCTCATGCCGTTTAACTGGCGGGAGGAGGCCAGGAGGGGTGGGTACTCCATGCTGCAGCCTGGGTGGTGTTGAGAGTGCTCTCACAGCCCCAGTTTGAAAAACTGAGCTGAAAAACAGTCAGACGGCTCGTGTGACTCAGCACCATTATCCCTAATCACGCTGGGAACGTACCAGCCTCTGCCTGGTGAGCTCTTGTGGCAGCAACTTGAGAGTTATGAGGGTGTGTGGAGGCAGGGGGGCATGGGGGCCACCGAGCAACCAGACAGGAAGCCCCTCCCCGGCCGCCGGAAGGAGGCCGCGCCGGGATGGCGGTCGTGTCCTGACGCGTGACCGACGCCATCACTTTTCTGCCCAAGGCTGGTCCTGGCCCTGCCTGGGTCTCCCCTCAGCCAGGCTTGGGATCCTGCCCTCAGTGAGTCCCTGCCGCAAGACGTCAACAGCCTGGATTTCAGAAACGTTTAGGAGAAGCTGCATGTGGGTGTTAAAAAGATGAGGAGGTAGCCCTTTGGAGGCATGACCCCACCAGATATCTACGATGCCCCATTAAGTGAAAAAGGCGGTTTATACAGTTGTGTGCGGTATTAGTCTGCTCATACTGCCATAACAGAACCACAGGCTGGGTGGCCTCTACACTCGATGTTCATTTTCTCAGTTCCTGGAGGCTGCAAGTCCACGATCAAGGAGCTGGCCAACCTGGTTGCTTTGAGGACTCTTTTCCTGGCTTAAGGACTCTTTCTTCCTGGACTTGCCGATGGCAGTCTTGTCATGTGATCCTCACATGGTCATGCTTGTGGGGTATGCGGAGGAGAAGGGAGGGACAGACAGTCCTCTCTGGTGTCTCTTCCTAGAAGGACACTGGTCCTATCAGAGCAGACCCCCTCCCATGACGTCATTCAACCTTAATTATTTCTCTGGAGGCCCCACCTTCAAATACAGCGACACTGGGGCCTAAGGTTGCAACATATGAAGTTGGGGGAGGCTCAGACATTGGGGTCACAACAAGGAGCAAATCCTGGGCTCCATCCAGCTCCTGTTTGCCTGTAGGGATCACTTGGGTGTAGTGACATGACTTCTTTGAGGGCCTCAGTTTCCCCTCTTGCACTCTGAGGGAGACTGTACCTCTGTCTCTCTCCTTATCTGGGACTGTTACAAAGATGAAGACGACCGCGAGATGGTCCAAGGCTCCGAGAGAGCTGGAAATGATGAGGTGGCCTGGAATGAGAGGTAAGGAGAGCTGGGAATGTTGTTAGGGAACCTGTAACCCTCAGGACCCCCTCGGGTTGGAACAGGGTGTTTTACAAAGAAACCCAGAGCTCCAGGTATCAGCTACAGCATCAGCATCAATCAGAACACATCCTCAAATGCTTGCAGGCGGGGCTGGTCCCATCACTCAGGGAAGTGGTAGTGAGTGTGGGCAGGATGGAGGGTTTCCATGGTGACCAGGCACCTGGAGCCTGCCCCCCCCCTCGCCACCCCCCGCTTACCACCTTGCTAAGCCAGGAAGGTCAGATGTTTTCTTTCACTTTTTGAATTCTCAGGAAGAGATAGAAATTTGACTTCTTCTGCCAGTAGGTAGCAGATTGAAGCATTAAACTCTAGCGAACCAAACAAAATCAAACCTATTTGGCCCACAACTCAGCAGTCTCTGACCTAGGTTACAACAGTTGCTGGCAGGACCAGGCTTGGGAAGGATAAAGGAGCTGGAGAGAGGCAGGGGTGGGGAGCTAATGGTATCTAGTGGGTGGAGACCTGAGATGCGACTGCACATCCTCCAATGCACAGGACAGTCCCCTACCATCTGCAACAAAGAATTAACCAGTCCCTTGGTCCAGTGGCTGAGACTCTGCACTCCCAATCAGGGGGCCTGGGTTCAATCCCTGGTTGGGGAGCTAGATTCCCACATGCTGCATGTGAAGAGTTCATGGGCTGAAATGAAGGTGGAAGATCCTATGTGCCAGTGCTATCAAATAAATAAGTAAATAAATAAATATTTTTTAAAAAGAAAATAATTAACCAGTCACAAATGGCATAATGCCAAGGTGGAGAACTTTTGTTGTGTATTGGGCCGGATGATTCTTGTTCGAAGATGTCCTGTGTTATAAAACACACGCATACACAGTGTACTCTTAACTGGGAGCCAGGCAGTAGTGGACTGTCTCTTAACATTCAGCTGATGCCAGTTCTTCATCAGAAAAACATTCAGGCCAGTGCCAAGCTGCCCGCTCTGTGTTTAGAAGGCAGTTCTCCAATGGAAGATGTTTCTGCAAGTGTGTGGCCCACCCCTGCTTGTTACCAGCTTCTCTGGGAGAAAAGCACAGCCTAAATGTTGGTTATTATCATGTTGACAGGATTGTATCTGAAATGTTTTATGCTGGGTATGATCAACTGGGCTCTTCAAGTGAGGAACAAGCTAGCTCATTTCCTTTATGCCAAAAGCTTCGCATTTGGAACCCAATTTCCTTCTCCATCCGTGCTCCCCACCAGAACACAGAACCTCTTCACTGAGAGGGGGGTAGGCAGGCCGAAGGGCCAGAGCACAGGCCAGCTGGCTCAGCTGTCTCGGGCCCCGAGTCCCTAACAGCTTCCAGGGCTACTTCTCCATGAACCTGTGCTCTCAGAGTGTGTCTGCTATTTATTATCTGATTAGCCTCTCCAAGGGCATCTTAATTTGTCCCTCCCAGTCACGTACTCCAGCCAGATGGTCTGAGAAATTGCGTCTCTGGGCCTGCTATAATAAGACAATTATTCCAGCAGCGTCCTGCATCACAGCAATAAGTCCTGAGCTTGGTCACGGCCTTAATTCCCATCTGGGGTGAGAATGCACAGACGTTTTGAGAAGCTGTAGCTTTCAGATGGCCAGTGTATGGCAGTGAAACTCAGGCATGGCCTTGACTCTGGGGGCGATGCTTGTTCACTTCGGAGCCCCTGTAGTCTCTGGAATCATGGAGACAGTGTGGAGAGCCGTGGACTTTGGAGCCCAAAGAATGGACCAGGAAACTTAGTTCTGCACTAAGTGTGTGACCCTGGGAAAAGGATTTAACGCCTCTGGGTCTCAGTCTCCTCATCTGTAAAATGGGTGTGTTTACAGTAAAAATCAGCTGTTTGTTGGCTGCTCAACATTATTTTCTTTCTTTTCCTAACAGTTCCTTGATTTCCTTTGGGGAATTACCGCCCCACCATGTGCAATCTCAGATGGATATGTCAAGGTGTCCTGCCCTTCCCTAGCCAGAGTGATCACATGACCAAACCCAGCCAAAGTGATTCTAGGTGCAGTCACCCTCAGGACTACCTGGCAGCTGAGCCCTGACAAGAATCCCACAAGAACTACTTCCTAGACCCCTGGATCTGCTCAGCTTCCAGGTTCTCCTCTGATCCCTTTTTTCCAGCCTTCCTGTCACTTCAGTGAGCTCACCAATCTCTTTCCATTAGATGCCTTTTTGCTGCGCTCCTCAGGGTTAATTTTTCTTGTCACCCTCAGGCTTGCTGGGAGATGAGAGAGCTGATCTTTTACATAATTAAGTGCTTGTCTCTGAGCCTGGCAATGGTGGGTGCTCAGCCAGGATGCTCTCAGTCTCTGCCCAGGAGAGCAGAGTTTCTTGAAGTGGAGCAGACAGCCTGAGACGTCAGGTGGGCAGAGCCCCAGAGGGTGAGGCTCCGTATGCTTCAAGGGCTGTTCTGCTGCCTTGGTGCCCCTGTTCTCCTTGGGTCCTTTTCTGACTCCCTTGGACTGCTCAGGATGAGGGGCTAGCTCAGGGGAGGGTCCACGGATCCTGAGGTGTCCCTCCCTGTGGCTTTGGAGGGGGTGGGCAGCTCCAGGGGCTGGGGTTCCTGCCCGCCTTCCCCTAGGCTGCTGAGCCCGCTTACCGACTTCCCCTGCCCCCAACACGCACCCCTGCACTAGGTGGGGAGAGATGTGCCAAAAGGAGCAGAAGCTGTGATGATTTTAAATTGCATCTTCGTATGCGGAGATGAGTTGCCTGAAGCCCCATCAATTTCTCCTAAACCTCGGGAGAAGCAGGATTTGCTGGGCCCCTCTGAACAGCCACTACTGGATCCGAATGTACTGGTGAGAAACAAATGTTCATTGAGTTGCATTAAATGTACAGAACCATTTCAGAATCACCCACCTCCTTTTCTTAAAAAACAAAAACAAAAACACGAAATCTATTTTTTGAGTTTTAAATTGCCCTGGAAAGTAAGTACAGAAAGAACATACCAATGACCGTATTGTCACCACTTAAATGAATAGCTCTTAATATCTTATCTATTTTCGTCCATGCTTTTATAGAAAATACTAAACGTTAGCAACGGTGCTATCTTGCAGGGTCACCATCGCTCCCATTCCACTCCTCCACACCCTTTGTCATCTCAGGCGAGGTGGCTGTGGGCCCTTGTGCCCTGCAGTGAGCACACACTTGTGTGTCTGTAAGACAGGTCAGTGCTTCGTGTGTGTTCGTCTTAAAAAGGAAATAAGTGGTATTGTTCTGCACATGTCATTTGTCTTCTTGCTCCTCTCACCCAACATTTTGTTTTCGAAACCTGTGTGGGTGTGACGGAGGTAACAGGCAGGCTTTCTTTTCACCTCTGTATTCACCGAATAGACAGAGAGCTCTGTGCTGCCCCACAGACGGGACACTCAGGTGTCATTTTCCCTACTCCTGTGTCCCTCTGCCTGTACTAGTCTCTCTGAGCATGTGTGTGAGTTTCCCTGGAAGGGTTCGGGGCTTGCTTTTCCAGCTTCATGTGAAAGTGAAAGTCACTCAGTCGTATCCGACTCTTTGTGACCCTATGAACTGTAGAGTCTTCTCTTGTGTTGTTGGAAGAGGGTGTTTGCTATGACCAGTGTGTTCTCTTGGCAAAACTCTATTAGCCTTTGCCCTGCTTCATTCTGTACTCCAAGGCCAAATCTGCCTGTTACTCCAGGTGTTTCTTGACTTCCTACTTAAGGACATCTTTTTTGGGTGCTAGTTCTAGAAGATTTTATTGGTCTTCATAGAACCGTTCAACTTCAGCTTCTTCAGTGTTACTGGTCAGAACATAGATGTGGATTACTGTGATATTGAATGGTTTGCCTTGGAAACGAACAGAGATCATTCTGTCGTTTTTGAAATTGCATCCAAGTACTGCATTTCGGACTCTTTTGTTGACTATGATGGCTACTCCATTTCTTCTAAGGGATTCCCGCCCACAGTAGTAGATATTAATGGTCATCTGAGTTAAATTCACCCATTCCAGTCCATTTTAGTTTGCTGATTCCTAGAATGTCGACGTTCACTCTTGTCATCTCCTGTTTGACCATTTCCAATTTGCTTTGATTCATGGACCTAACATTTCAGGTTCCTATGCAATATTGCTCTTTACAGCATTGGACCTTGCTTCTATCACCAGTCACATCCACAACTGGGTGTTGTTTTTGCTTTGGCTCCATTTCTTCATTCTTTCTGGAGTTATTTCTCCACTGATCTCTAGTAGCATACTGGGCATCTACTGACGTGGAGAGTTCCTCTTTCAGTGTCCTATCTTTTTGCCTTTTCATACTGTTCATGGGGTTCTCAAGGCAAGAATACTGAAGTGGTTTGCATTCCCTTCTCCAGTGGACCACATTCTGTCAGACCTCTCCACCATGACCTGTCCATCTTGGGTGGCCCCACATGGCATGGCTTAGTTTCACTGAGTTAGACAAGGCTGTGGTCCGGCTGTGTGGCTCACGATAAACTGTGGAAAATTCTGAAAGAGATGGGAATACCAGACCACCTGACCTACCTCTTGAGAA
Organism: Ovis aries; assembly: GCF_016772045.2. Lineage (NCBI taxonomy): Eukaryota > Metazoa > Chordata > Mammalia > Artiodactyla > Bovidae > Ovis > Ovis aries. The sequence goes on along the minus strand of NC_056075.1, from coordinate 38,444,306 downwards.
ACGTGTATGCAGGTCAGGAAGCAACAGTTAGAACTAGACATGGAACAACAGACTGGTTCCAAATAGGAAAAGGAGTACGTCAAGGCTGTATATTATCACCCTATTTATTTAACTTATATGCAGAATACATCATGAGAAACGCTGGACTGGAAGAAGCACAAGCTGGAATCAAGATTGCCAGGAGAAATATCAATAATCTCAGATATGCAGATGATACCACCCTTATGGCAAAAAGTGAAGAAGAACTAAAAAGCCTCTTGATGAAGGTGAAAGAGGAGAGTGAAAAAGTTGGCTTTAAGCTCAACACTCAGAAAACTAAGATCATGGCATGTGGTCCCATCACTTCATGGCAAATAGATGGGGAAACAGTGGAAACAGTGGCTGATTTTATTTTGGGGGGCTCCAAAATCACTGCAGATGTTGACTTCAGCCATGAAATTAAAAGACGCTTACTTCTTGGAAGGAAAGTTATGACCAACCTAGACAGCATATTAAAAAGCAGAGACATTACTTTGTCAACAAAGGTCCATCTAGTCAAGGCTATGGTTTTTCCAGTAGTCATGTATGGATGTGAGAGTTGGACTATAAAGAAAGTTGAGTGCCGAAGAAGTGATGCTTTTGAACTGTGGTATTGGAGAAGACTCTTGAGAGTCCCTTGGACTGCAAAGAGATCCAATCAGTCATCCTAAAGGAGATCAGTCCTGAGTGTTCATTGGAAGGACTGATGTTGAAGCTGAAACTCCAATACTTTGGCTACCTGATGTGAAGAGCTGACTCATTTGAAAAGACCCTGATGCTGGGAAAGAGTGAGGGCAGGAGGAGAAGGGGACGACAGAGGATGAGATGGTCGGATGGCATCACCGACTCAATGGACATGAGTTTGTGTAAACTCCAGGAGTTAGTGATGGACAGGGAGGCCTGGCATGCTGCAGTTCACGGGATTGCAAAAGAGTTGAACACTACTGAGTGACTGAACTGAACTGAACTGAACTGTAGAGTCTATGGAATTCTCCGGGCCAGAATTCTGGAGTGGGTAGCCTTTCCCTTCTCCAGGAGATCTTCTCAACCCAGGGATCGAACCCAGATCTCCTGCATTACAGGCAGATTCTTTATCATCTGAGCCACCAGGGAAGCTCAAGAATACTGGAGTGGGTAGCCTATCCCTTCTCCAGCAGATCTTCCCAACCCAAGGGATGGAACCAGGGTCTCCTGCATTGCAGGTGGATTCTTTACTAGCTGGGCTATAGCTGGGCTATATTCTTTACTAGCTGGACCTAGTTTCACGAGGTCCTGCCAAATGGTCCCTTTTGTTTTATTCCCTTCCTCCCAGCTCCCCGCTGCTGCTCCCTCCTCCAATGTCACAGCCACCTCCTCTCTGATCACCAACCACGCTAACCTTCCCTGTTTCTCTCCCCCACATGCCTGCTCTTGCTTTTCCTGCTTCTTTTCTTAAAATTAATTTTCATTGGAATAGAGTTGCTTTAAAACATTGTGTTAGTTTCTACTGTACAGCAAAATGAATCAATATATATCTATATATAGACACATATCTATATCTCACGTCCCTTTTGGATTTCTTTCCCATCCAGGCCACCACAGAGCATTAAGTAGAGTTCCCTGTGCTGCACAATATGTTCTCATTTGTTATCAATTTTCTGCCTGCAATACAGGAGATCCAAGTTCAATCTCTGGGTTGGGAAGATCCCCTGGAGACAGGCATGGCAACTCACTCCAGTATTCTTGCCTGGAGAATCCCATGGACAGAGGAGCCTGGCAGGCTATAGTCTGTGAGGCTGCGAAGAGTCAGACATGACTGAGGGATGTTATACATAGTAGTGTATATGTGTTGACCCCAATCTCCCAATTCCTCCCACCCCTTGTTTCCCCCTTGATATCCTTGTCTCCTACCTCAGTGACTTTATTTCTGCTTTGCAAGTAGGATCATCTGTACCATTTTTCTAGATTTCACAAAATTGAATCATTTGTAGACATGGATAGACCTAGAGACTGTGATACAGAGTGAAATAAGTCAGAAGGAGAAAAACAAATCTCATATATTAACACATATGCGTGGAATCCTGCTTTCTGTACTGGCTTCTCCTCTCCCCTCTCCCTGGCCCAGCCTCTGCCCAGCCCCTGCAATCTTTTTTCTACCAGGACTCTCATGCTTGCAAGAGAGGCAGGTGTGGCTGAGATGTGTCTTGTTTGATTAGCACGCTGTTCTTGAAAAGTTTAGAATCTGAACCCCAAGCATTCTGTTGCAACCTCCTTCTAGGATAACTTTCTTCATGGCAGAAACTGGATAGTTTGGGAAGATCTGCACTTTTCAAACTCCCTGCAGGTGTGGCTCCAGAGGTGATTCGGATCGACTCTCAGATGCCCTTGCTGGGACTTGCATTCAGAACTGAGCTAAGTGCCTGTTTGCTGCAGTGGATTCCAGCAGGCACAGTGGAGCTGTGGAGCCAGCAGTGCTAGGGGCCACATCTGGTCCCTGACCACTGGTCATATTGACCTGCAGCCAGCCATTGCCTCCTGCATCTGCAGCTTCCTGATTGTAGCAGAAGTTACAGTTCCTGTCCCTTGGTGGACCAGTTCTGTGCATTTGAGGGAATCTCTTCTCAGACTAGAGATCATTCATTCTTTTGTCCCATCCAGTGACTCAGTAAACACTCGATTCCTGAAATTAAATTCATTGCTGTTTAAACTGCTACAGTGGTTACTGTTATCTGCAACTGAACCCTGATTAATAAAGCCCTAAAGGAGCTGGGGTTTTGACCACTGATTTATTCCTTTTCTTTCCTTGAGAGCACATTCTGACTTCAGTTTCACTCTTTTATTAATTGAATCACTCCCAAAATATGTATTATGCATCTGCATGCTAGGTTGCTTCAGTTGTGCCTGACTCTTTGTGACCCCGTGGACCATAGGCCTCCAGGCTCCTCTGTCCACAGGATTCTCCAGGCAAGAATAATAGAGTGGGTTGTCATGCCCTTCTCCAGGGTATCTTTCCGATCCAGGAATCAAACCAGCATCTGTTACGTCTCCTGCTTTGGCAGGCGGGTTCTTTACCGCTAGTGCCCCCCGGGAAGCCCATATTATGCATCTACTAGGTGTTTATCACTGTGATGAACTTGGAAGACACAAAATGAAAATAGTACGGTGCTAACCAGCATCTGTTCCAGTCTTTGGGATCACTGTTCCCTCATTTTTTAAACTGGAAACTACCTGTGACTTCTCTTTTACTCCTCTCACATCCCCATGGCCCCTCTGTAAATTGGGGTTTGTGGTTCATGTCCTTAAACCATTGATTTTATTCCACATGACCTGAGGCTCTACCCCCTCCAGGAATATCTCCATGCAGATGAAATGAGAGACAAGCCGCCGGGAAAGAGGTTGTTAGCTGAGAAGGTCACCAATGTTCTTGAGGTTTTCAAAGAGCAGAATTAGCATCTGCCACCACCCCCCCCCTCCCCAAAACCAAGTGATTTAGGTCCAAGAGAACTGATAAATTAGTGCTTTTTTCCCCCAAGACAAAAGGCCTTATCAGCCCATCTGACATAAACAGCTGCTTCCCCTGCAGCTGAATTGCAATCACATCTGGGAAGGTTTAAACCAAACAGACCATTTCTTTTCCTATAAATTTGGATGCTCTGAATGTTGTGATCTGTCCCCAAGATTCCAAGAGGGAGTGAAAAAAACACAGACTGTCTTTGACTTTAAATGAGTCAGGGCTGCGGCAGAGTCACACACACACTTCCTTGTCTTTTTCCTTTTCTGAGTTGGAAGGGAGCTTATGAATTTTTTAACCTAGACTTCAAGATAAAGAATATTGCCAGAGGTTAAGAGGGGCCTTTCATAATGATACAAAGGTCAATTTTCAGTAGATATAGCAATCCTAAATGTATATGTACCTAATAATAGAGCTTCAAAATATGAGTAAGAATCCTGACAGAACTAAAAGGAGAAACAAATGAATCTTCTAGTCTAGTTGGAAATTTTATTACCTCCTTTTCAGTAAATGAGCTTCCCTGGTGGCTCAGACAGTAAAGAATCTGCCTGCAATGAAGCATACCTGAGTTTGATCCCTGGGTCAGGAAGATTCCCTGGAGAAGGGAATGGCAACCCACTCCAGTATTCTTGCCTGGAGAATCCCACAAACAGAGGAGCCTGACGGGCAACAGTCCATGGGGTTGCAAAGAGTTGGACATGACTGAACAACTAACACACACAAAGGATATGGAAGAGCTGAACAAAACTGTCAACCAACTTGACCTAGTCGATATTCCTAGAACTTGCTACCCAACAAGCAGAATACATATTCTTTTCTTCTGCAAATGGAACATTCACCCAGTTAGACCATATGCTGGTCTATAAAGCAAGTGTCAATAAATTTAAAAAGGTTAAAATCATATACAGATTGCTCCCTAACCAAATGAAATTGTTAGGTAGGTAGAATAGGGAAAAGGAGTCCAAAATGGCAGTGGCTAAAAGACAAGGGAGGTCAAAGGAAGGTCTGAGGACCAGAGTGAAGACTTCAGGTAGAACAAACAGCACTCTTGGCTAAGCCCAGTTTGCACAGGGCAGGCCCAGGGGGAGGGGAAAACATATAAAAGGAGGAGCCAAAGCACTTTCTCTTTCTCTTTCTCTCCCACGTGCGTGCCATGCGTTCTTTCTCTCTCTCTCCCTCTCTCTCTCTCTCTCTCCTTCCCCCGTGCACTCCTCCACTCTCTTTTCTTCGAGTCTTTGGGTTGGCATGTCCTTACGCTTCAGGGATGGATTCTCCTGCTATCTTCTAAATAAAATAGAGCTGTAACACTGATTTGCCTAAGAGCTATAACATGGTTTGTCCAAGACCCGAGAGCTGTGATGCGCCGAGGGCTTTAATGCCCGTCGCTCCAAATCTTTGTTGTGATGAGACAAAGAACAGAGGAACATACACTCGCATAACAAAATTATACTTGAAATTAAAAAAATAAGATATCTAGAAAATTTTCAAATATTGGGAAATGAAGCAACACATCTTTAAAACAATACACTGGTCAAAGAAGAAATCATAAGGAGAACCAGAAAGTATCACAAGTTGAACAAAGAGTCATGTTCATTTTCATTTTCAAAAGTAGAATGACCAACTGTCCTATGTCCTGAGAAACTCCTGAAAGTGAAAGTCACTCAGTCGAGTCTGACTCTTTGCGACTCCATGGACTATATAGTTCATGTAATTCTCTAGGCCAGAATACTGGAGTGGGTAGCCTTTCCCTTCTCCAGGGGATCTTCCCACCCCAGGGATCGAACCCAGGTCTCCCACATTACAGGCGGATTCTTTACCAGCTGAGCCACAAGGGAAGCCCAAGAATACTGGAGTGGGTAGCCTATCCCTTCTCCAGTGGATCTTCCTGACCCAGGAATCGAACCAGGGACTCCTGCATTGCTGGCAGATTCTTTACCAATTGAGCTATCAGGGAAGCCCTAGTCCCAGGCCCACTAGGACATTTGGTCATCCACAGAAATATTTGGGTTCAGACTGTAAGTTATGTGTCACCTTAGATATGTGGCTTTTCTCTGTCTTTTTTTTTCCCCCCACTGGCATTATTGAGATATAACTAACAAGTAAAAATTTTTTATATTTAAGGTATATGGACTGATGCATTCATATACATTGTGAACTAATTACCACAATCAATCTACTTAACATACCCATCACCTCAAATAGTTACCTTTACAGGGGAGTGGGTGAGAACTCAAGATTTATCTAACAAATTTCAGATATGATACAGTATTGTTAATTACAGTCACATTGCTGTACATTAGATCCCCAGAACTTACTCATCCTATAACTGAAAGTTGGTATTCTTTGACCAACATCTCTCCATTTCTTCTATTCCCCCCACCAACTCTTAGTAACCATCTTTCTGCTCTCAGCTTCTATGCGTTTGACTATTTTAAATTCCACATATAAATGAAATCATTCAGCATTTGTATTTCTGCATTTGGCTTATTTCAATTAGCATAATGTCCTCCAGGTTTATCCGTGTTGTCACAAATGGCAGGATTTCTTTCTTTTTTAGGCTTAATAATATTCCGTATGTTATATAATATTCCATACTATCTATATATATATCTCTCACATTTTCTTCATCCATTCATCTGTTGGTGAACATTCAGGTTGCTTCCGTATCCTGGCTATCATGAATCACGCTACAATGAACAAAGGGGTACAGATAGCTCTCTGAGATCCTGATTTCATTTCCTTTGGATATATACCCAGAGGTGGGATTGCTCGATTATATGGTACTTCTATTTTTAATTCTTTGAGGAACCTCCATACTGTTTTTCATAACTACTGTTGCAATTTAGTTCCCACCAACAGATAAGGATCCCCTTTTCTCCACATCCTCCCCAACACTTATCTTTTTTGCCTTTTGGAAAACAGCCATTCTAACAGGTATAGAATGATATCTCATTATGATTTTGATATGCATTTCCTTGATGATTAGTTATGCTGAACACATTTTCATATACCTGTTGGCCACTTGTATGACTTCTTTAGAGAAATGTCTATTCAATTATCTTTTACTTTTTTTTTTTTTTTGCTGTGGAAGTGTTTAGATCACTTATATATTTTGTATATTAACTCTGTATTAGATATGGTTTGCAAGTGTCTTCTCCCATTCCGTAGGCTGCCTTTTCATGCTATTGAACACTTCTTTCTGTGCTTTTTGCCTTGACACATCCCATTTGTGTTAGTCTCGTGTGTACAGCAAAGTGATTTAGTTATATATACATATATATCTATTTTCTCAGATTATTTTCCCATATGCTGCTGCTGCTAAGTCACTTCAGTCGTGTCTGACTCTGTGCGACCCCATAGATGGCAGCCCACCAGGCTCTGCTGTCCCTGGAGTTCTCCAGGCAAGAACAGTGGAGTGGGTCGCTATTTCCTTCTCCAATGCATGAAAGTGATAGGTTATTACAAAATATTGAGTATAGCTCCAAATGCTATTTATTGTTCGTTATCTATTTTCTTTTTCTTTTTGTACACAGCTTTATTGATATCTACTTCACATATCTTACAATTCAACCATTTAAAGTGTGCAGTTCAGTGGTTTTGGTACAAACATGGTTCTTCATTGCAAAGTGAGAAGAAAATGCATAGTTTTATTTTAAGAAACAAAAGAACTGCAAACCTTAAAAAACTGTAGAATTTGTACTTCTGCAATGTCAACGATCTTTCACTTTCTTCTTGTCTTAAACAAAATCCATGTTATCATCCTTAACAAAATCTTAGATAACAGTCATCCTTAGGGAGTTCTAAATAGCAAAGAACTGCAGCCATGAAATAAAAAGATGCTTACTCCTTGGAAGAAAAGTTATGACCAACCTAGATAGTATATTCAAAAACAGAGACATTACTTTGCCAACTAAGGTCCGTCTACTCAAGGCTATGGTTTTTCCTGTGGTCATGTATGGATGTGAGAGTTGGACTGTGAAGAAGGCTGAGCGCCAAAGAAAGAATTGATGCTTTTGATCTGTGGTGTTGGAGAAGACTCTTGAGAGTCCCTTGGACTGCAAGGAGATCCAACCAGTCCATTCTGAAGGAGATCAGCCCTGGGATTTCTTTGGAGGGAATGATGCTGAAGCTGAAACTCCAGTACTTTGGCCACCTGATGTGAAGAGTTGACTCATTGGAAAAGACTCTGATGCTGGGAGGGATTGGGGGCAGGAGGAGAAGGGGACGACAGAGGATGAGATGGCTGGATGGCATCACTGACTTGATAGACATGAGTCTGAATGAACTCCGGGAGTTGGTGATGGACAGGGAGCCTGGCGTGCTGTGATTCATGGGGTCGCAAAGAGTCGGACACGACTGAGCAACTGAACTGAACTGAACATTGCTTGTCCCCCCTCCTCTCCCCACTCTTATATATCCTGCATTGGTAAGTACTATAGAGTGAACCTAAGTTAGTCCTCTAGGCTGGGACCTTGCAGAAGCTCATAGTCCTTCATGATGAGCATTAATTTTCAGTTTACTTGGGATGTACTTCTATAAGGTTTAAGAGCTGAGTTGAATCACATCCTGAAATATGTAGTTTAGATTAAAAAGTCCTATATCACTTTATTTTCTTGTTATTTTCCTCTTTTCATAAACTAGTCAAGAATGAGAAGTTGTATTATCTCCTGGGAGGTAGATTGAGGTGCTTTTTACACAAAATGATCAGCTTTGAATGGAAGAAGAGAATCTACATGTGTTGATGACTTACTATGTGATCATCACATGTAATCTTCAGAACAAACCTGTAAGACTCTTAGAGTGAGAGAGTTAGTTGCTCAGTTGTGTCTAACTCTTTGGTGCCCCATGGACTGTATCTCACCGGGCTCCTCTGTCCATGGAATTCTTCAGGCAAGAATGGAGCAGAAGTGGGTAGCCATTCCTCCTTCAGGGGATCTTCCCAACCCAGGGATTGAACGCAGGTCTCCTGCATTGCAGGCAGATTGTTTACCATCTGAGCCACCAGAATATATTTAAATTATATATAAGGAAATCACGTTTCCCTTCCCCCTCACTCCAAGAGATAGTAGCAGAAATTAAATGTTAACTTAGGCATGTCAGATTCCAAAGTTCAGCCCCTTCTCTTTTTCGTTTATTGTGTTCCAACCAAAGGCTGCAAACAGTTTCTAAAGAGATAATCCACCACCTTCATTCATCTCTTTATTTTGTAAAAAAAGGTTCATTGGAATTCAACTTTAAAAATATTTTTACCATATCTACACTTTTACATAATATATGCAAGATTAAGGATGTCTACATCTTCAAGTACCAAAATAATATAGTAGTTAAACAAAGAGGAACATAATATATATGTTTGATTTTTTAAGTCAAGTATCAAGAGGCCTATGTGAAGAATATCAAGGCCAATCTCTCTGCAGTTCTCCTAGATTTCCCTCATGTTTTTCATCTTCAGGTTTACAGAATGGCTATGGTATTTTCAAGCATCACTTCACATTCAAAGCAGATGAAAGCAATGGTGGAGAGAGGGTGGGATGAGAGATGTTAGTGCAAATGATACCCATCCCTTCTATCAGCAAAAGCAAAAATCTTTATAGAGTCCACAGCAGACACCTGTTTCCTTCTCTGTGTCTGGAACTGTGTTGTGTGACCAGACCAGAGTCGGAAAGTGGGACTTGACCTTGGCAGGCAAATGGCACTATTATCCTGAGCACAATCAAGGTTTTGATAGAAGGAAGTGAGAATAGATATGGGGCAGGTTACTGATAGTGTCTGCTACAGTATGTCATGTGCTGCCTTATCAGTTTCAGTCCACATTTCTGCTTCACTTTTATTAACCTTATTGACTGGTTGTGATGAATCAGCCTTCACTACTTCAAGGTTTATAGAGATGGGTTACTTCCAAATATAATAGGAAGGTAGGGTTTTTTCTTTAATACAGCCTTTAAAGATAATTCTAAATACAGATAACATTTAAATTGCATTATGTTTTATGTTCTAAGAATGTGAAATGTCCTGGATATATGCTCAGGAAGTGTCAACACTTTCTTACCAAAAACAAAACAAAACAAAACAAAAAAAGCCCCCACAAAATGTGGGAAATAGCACTTTGTTCTGGGTGAGATCTTTGAGGTGATACTAGAGGCTGGGGACTTATCTTCAGAGGACAATCTGAAAATACCGTTAAAACTTAACATGCACATTCTCTTTTCTTGTTTGTTTTTTCATTATTTTTTACATGCTATTCCCATATAGATAATTCAGTTCAGTTCAGTCCCTCAGTTGTGTCCAACTCTTTGCAGCCCCATGGACTGCAGAATACCAGCCTTCCCTGTCCATCACCAACTCCCTCAGTTTACTCAAACTTGTGTCCACTGAGTCGGTAATGCCATCCAACCATCTCATCCTCTGTTGCCCCCTTCTCCTCCTGCCTTCCATCTTTCCCAGCATCAGGGTCTTTTCCAATGAGTCAGTTCTTCACATCAGATGGCCAAAGTATTGGAGTTTTGCCTTCAGTCCCTCCAGTGAATATTCAGGACTGATTTCCTTTAGGATGAACTGGTTGGATCTCCTTGTAGTTCAAGGGACTATCAAGAGTCTTCTCCAATACCACAGTTCAAAAGCATCAGTTCTCCAGAGCTCAGTTTTCTTTATAGTCCAACTGTCACATCCGTACATGACTACTGGAAAAACCATAGCTTTGACTAGAAGGACCTTTGTTAGCAAATAATGTCTCTGCTTTTTAATATGTTGTCTAGGTTGGTCATAGCTTTTCTTCCAAGGAGCAAGCATCTTTTAATTTCATGGCTGCAGTCACCATCTGCGATGATTTTGGAGCCCAAGAAATTAAAGCCTGTCCCTGTTTCCATTGTTTCCCCATTTATCTGCCATCATTAGAGAGTATTAAACAGAGTTCTCTGTGCTATTCACTAGGTTCTCATTAGTTATCTATTCTGTATGTAGTATCAGTTGTTGTTGTTCAATTGCTAAGTCATGTCCAACTATTTGCAACCATAGTATGTAAATCCCAATATCTGAATTTATCATCCCTCCTTCTCCTGGTAACCATAAGTTTTTCTATATCTGTGACTCAGGTTCTGTTTTTTTTTTTTTTAATTAATTTATTTTTATTGAAGGATAATTGCTTTACAGAATTTTGCTGTTTTCTGTCAAACCTCAACATGAATCAGCCATTGGTATACATATATCCCCTCCCTTTTGAACCTTCCTCCTATCTCCCTCCCCATCCCACCCCCTAGGTTGATACAGAGCTCCTGTTTGAGTTTCCTGAGCCATACAGCAAATTCCGTTGGCTATCTATTTTACACATGGTAATGTAAGTTTCCATGTCACTCTCTCCGTGCATCTCAGCCTCTCCTCCCCTCTCCCCATGCCCATCAGCCTATTCTCTATGTCTGTTTCTCTACTGTTGCCCTGTAAATAAAGTCTTCAGTACCATTTTTCTAGATTCCATATATGTGTTAGATTATGGTATTTATCTTCTGCTTTCTGACTCACTTCACTCTGTATAATATGTTCTAGGTCCATCCACCTCATTAAAACTGACTCAAAGGCATTCCTTTTCATGGCTGAGTAATATTCCATTGTGTATACATACCACAACTCTTTATCCATTCGTCTGTTGATGGACATCCTGGCTCCATGTTCCAGCTATTGTAAGTAGTGCTGCAATGAACCATGGGGTACATGTGTCTCTTTCAATTTTGGTTCCTTCAGGGGATATACTTAGGAGTGGGACTGCTGGGTCACATGGTGGTTTTATTCTTATTTTTTAAGGACTCTCCATACTATCTTCCATAGTAGCTGTATCAATTTATATTCCCACCAACAGTGTGAGAGCATTTCCTTTTCTCCACACTCTCTTCCACATTTATTGTTTGTAGACTTCTTGATGAGGGCCATTCTGGCTGGTATAAGGTGATATCTCATTGTAGTTTTGATTTGCAATTCTCTAATAATGAGTGATATTGAACATCTTTTCATATGTTTGTTATCAGGTTCTGTTTTGTGCATAGGTTCATTTGTACCATTTTTTTAGATTCCACATATAGACGATATCGTATGATATTCATCTTTGTCTGGCTTACTTCACTCAGTATGACAATCTCTAGGTCCATCCATGTTGAATGGCATTATTTTGTTCTTTTTTATTGCTGAGTAATATTCTACTGCATATATGTACCACATATCCTTTATCTGTTCTTCTATCCATGTACATTTAGGCTGCTTCCACGTCTTGGCTATTGTTAATAGTGCTGCAATGAACACTGGGGTCCATGTATCTTTTCAAAGTATGGCTTTCCCAGGATATAAGCCCAGGAGTTGGGATGGCTGGATCCTATGGTAGCTCTGTGTTTAGTTTTTTAAAACATTTTTCATGTTTAGTTTTTTAAGGAATCTCCCTTAGTGGCTGTACCAATTTACATTCCCACCAACAGTGCAGGAGGGTTCCCTTTTCTCCACACCCTCTCCAGCATTTATTACTTGTAAACTTTTTGGTGATGATCATTCTGACCCATGTGAGGTGATACCTCATGGTAGGTTTGATTTCTGCTTCTCAGATAATTAGCGATGCTGAGCATCTCTTCATGTGCCTTTGGCCATCTGTATGTCTTCTTCAGAGAAATGTCTATTTGTGCAACTATTTCTGTCACAACCAGCCAAAGCCTGGGTGTGCTCAGGAATGAGAGGGTGTGCACTGGTCACGCGAGTTGCTGTCACCAGCAGGAGACTCTTTTCTGCTTCCTGACTCAGTGCAGCTGATTTGTAAGCCAGCTCTGAGCCCCCTGCTCCCCTCTGAGCAATGGCCCTATTGCTGAGAGCCTCCTTCTCACTAGACAGGGCAGAAGGCACAGGCCTTGTTGAGCTGCAGGTGGCTCTGTTGTGACCTCCCTGTGTTTTCTCGAATCGGAGGCTTTCCATAGGGTTTCCGTGCAGGCTGTGTGAAGGCAATTATGCTTCCGTCCTATGCTTTCGTCCTATGGAGAGGAAAAAGAAACCTGAGTGAGGCTAGTCTGACCTGGCAGTGGGGAGGTGGGGCCTCCGATTTTCTGCTCGTATTTCCTCCCTGAAAAGAGCAGCAAGGTGAGATGCAGAGCTTGTTTCCCTGGTGAAAACACAAGCACCGCCTTCCTGCTTGGCTGGATGGCAGAAAGCGCCTTCGTTTCCTTTCTTTCCCAGGAGCTGGCTGATCCCCAAGACTCAGAAGTTCCAGTTGCTCCCAGGGTATAAGAAGGCCCTATAACAGCGTGGCTGGCGGATGGTCCACACCCATGGCTCAATCTTCCATCTGCATAGGTGAGAGCTCGGCAAACCCTTTCATAAATCGAAGTGACATCTTCACCTGGTTGGATGACACCACCTCAGACACAGCATGTCCCAGAGTGAAGCAGTCATCTTCCCCTAAGCACATTTCTCTATGATGCAAGCCAGAGCCCCTGGAATCTGCCTCCAGTCCTTCCCCTTCCCTTGGTCATCCTCTATTTTCACAATATGATGGAGTACATATTGTGTACCTGATATGTACCAAGTACATAACAAGCACATGATTGTGATATAGATGTTGATCAGGAAGATAAAGGACACTAGAAAGGCACTGACATCATCTAGTAGAAATAGGAGCTCAGCTGATAAATTCAGGAGAAATTAGGTGATCCAGCAGATCCCGAGGAGAGAAGGATTTGGCGGAGGAGAGGGAAAAGAGAACGGATGTTTGGGAGTGGGGGTGCCAAGAAAATTGGCCGACTGGGCCTCAGCCCCAAGATGCATTAGCATCTAATGTGCTTATGTTTCTGGAAATGTTTGGGTGGGTGCCACTGAGACAGAACCCACTCCAGTGTTCTTGCCTGGAGAATCCCAGGGACGGGGAAGCCTGGTGGGCTGCCGTCTATGGGGTTGCACAGAGTCGGACACGACTGAAGCGACTTAGCAGTAGTGCCAGCACTGAGACAGAGTCCAGCAATTAAGAACAAACTGTTGAGCTGCCAGGTGTCAATACGGTCAGTCAGGACAATGAACCAAACTGAAAGTAACCATTAACGTTCATTCAGGTACTGTGACAACGCAAGCCAGCATGGTGCTGGGTGAGTGCGGACTCACCACTGAGGAGTCTCTATGAGGGGTGTGGTAGAAGGCATATAAGATATGGAGGTTGCTTTGTAAACTTTCTGGTTGGAAGTTTTAAAATTATTTTAGTAGGCACGTGAGGTAGACCAATACAAAAAAAAAGAGAGAGAGAGAGAGAGGAATCCTCAACCTTGATGACTTAATACAGCAAAATTTCATTTCTTGCTCATATTATGATCCAATGAGGTTTTGTTCCAGTTAATGGGAAGTGGGCAGAGGGTCTTAGACTGTTCTGTGTATTTCGAGACTAAAGTTTCTCCCATGATGTGGGTGTTTCATCTTCTAAGGTCTTGTCTTCTTTGCATTCAGCTGGCAGAAAGGAAATGAATGATCGTGAAGGAGGATTTTTAGAGCTCAAACCTGGAAGTGGTATTCAACAATTCCCCCTGCATTCCATTGACCATCACTTAGTATATTTATTTTGGTCTTCCTCCAAGGTTACTGGCACATAACCCTGAAAACCCTTGTGATTTCCTAACTGATAAGAGCTATAAGGGTATCTTTTGTTATAATATTTCATTTTTGTTCCCAGTTCCTGAAATAGTTTCAGAGAGATGAAGATAAAAGTGGGTGACCATTGTTATTCATAACAATCCTCTTTCGACCACATGAGTTCATATTAATGAGCTGACTTTTGGAAAGCCCTGAGAATGAAGGCTTGTTGCCAGGGGAATCAGCCGTGTAATTAGAGTGTTGAAATTTTCAGTCTCATCTCCTGGGAGGGGAAAGGGGTTGGAGATCAACTTAATCACCAGTAGCCAATGATTTTATCAACTGAGCCTTCAAAATAAAGTCTCCATAAAAATCCTGCATTGGTGATGTTGACTAAAAACAGATGTACAACTGGAGAGATGTGAGTTAAATTTTATTTGGGGCAAAATGAGGACTGCAACCCGGGAGGCAGCATCCCAGGTGGCTCTGAGTGACTGCTCCAAAGCAGCAGTGAGGGAAAGACAATACGTAAGGTTTTGGTGAAGGGGAGTTCAATACCATGAAGCATTCATTTCACAAAAGGCCTTTAGTTAGTCATGAGGATCTGATAGCACCATGAAGCGATTCAGGACTTCTCTAGATATGAGGAGATGCAAGGATTGAGATCATAAAATCTGTTCCTAAAAACATCCAACCATCTCAAGACCTGTCCTACCAGATTCCCTGGAGCACAGAATGCCTCACTTCACCCTGAACTCCCTCAGGGGTTGTTGAAGGTCTACAGCTCTGGCAGCATGAGGTTCAATCTCCGCAGAGGCAGATGGCAATGGCCTTGTTGTTCAGTCATTGGCAATGCTCTCGGTAAGTGCCAATTTGTAGTTTACACTGAGTATGTGAAGGTGCTGCGGGGATGTGTGCCTGGAGAGGGTGTGGAAGCTCCAAGCCTCCTCACTACCCCATGCCTTGCCATACTCCTCTCTTCCACCTGGCTGCTCCTGAGTATAATTATCGTTGCTATTCAGTTGCTCAGTAATGTCCAGCTCTTTGCGACTCCACAGACTGCAGCACACCAGGCTCCTCTGTCCTCCACTGTCTCCTGGAGTTGGCGCAAATTCAAGTTCTTTGAGTTGGTGATGCTATCTAACTGTCTCATCCTCTGCTGCCATAATCTAGTAAGTAAACAGCTACCCTGAGTTTTGTGAGCTGCTCTGGTAAATTATCAAACCCAAAGTGGGGGTCATGGGGACTTATAACCAGTCAGTCTGAAGCACAGGTGATAACCTGGACTTATGTTGGCATCTGAAGTGTAGGAGGCAGTCTTTTGGAACCGAGCATTTAACCTGTGGAGTCTGAGGCTAACTTCAGGTAGACAGTATCAGAATGGTATTAAATTGTGAGACTAAGTAGCTGGTGTCACAGAATTGCTTGGAGAGGGAAAATGCCCACACATCTGATCACAGAAGCAGCATATGAGAGTAAGGGAGACATAGAATTTTTCCCTATTCAAAAACAAATTCGTGTAGGAAACTTCAGTAGCAAAAATTAAAGAAGGATTTAAAACAACCCTTAAGAGCTAATATTTCCTGTTGTTCTCTCCTTCCGTTTTTATTGATTTTTTTTAAGTGTATAAAAATATTTTTTTAAAAGGACACTGGGTGCTCTGTACCCTAGGCCTGTTTGGTATTGCCCTGGGGAGAGGCTTGGGTTCCTCTATTCAGATCCGCTGTTGGATCTCAAGTGATGCTTTAAGCGAGGTCACACCCACACCTAGACACTCTGAAGTCAATTCTAGGAAGCTGAGCCAACGGTCAAAATTAAACAAAAAAATGAAAACTCATAAACCCTGTGGGAAATGCAGTTATTTCAGCACATATTCTGTTTGTTTAGCTAGGAGACTAACAGTACTTATGGGGAAAGTGGATTGTTTTTGACAGAGTGGTAAAAACGTAGAATGATGCACAAAAAGGAGGAGGGTCCTTGAGAACTTGTCTGGCGCTTGCTGTGAGCTTCTTGGTGGACAGTGTTGGTGGCTGGCTCTGAGCCTGGTGGTGCCGCAGGAGGTCATCAGGTACATGGGTCCCCACCAGTCATCCTCGGGGACTGTCCTGGGAGAGCTGGACCACAGTGGCTGTGGGGCTGAGTCCTGCCCGGCTCTGAGCACGCTGTAAGGACAGTCACGTCCTACATCCTTTCTGGAGAGCTAGAAGCTCATCTCGCTTTTCCACTGGGAGCTGAGGCAGTGGCCTCTGGGGACAGGTCTCAAGTCCCTTATTGAGAGTGCTGCAGGCACGTCTCCTTGATGCTGCATAGAAACCCCTTGTTCTGGAAGGTTGGCTGGCTTGGGTTCTTTGACCACGCCCCCCAGCACTCCCCACTGGGAGGTTCCTGGAGGCCCCCAGTGGAAGGATACCAAGCCCAGGGAAGAGTTTTCTGTAGAGGAGCTGACTCAGAGTCAGAGTGTCCCCACGATCGGCTGTCTCTGTTCCAACCCAAGGAACAGGTGCTCCCAAGAATAGTCCTTTTGACATCTCAGAAGGCCCTGAACTGCAGTGGTAAAAAGGGAATCTGCCTGTCTTGTCATAAAAGAAACTTGCTTTTACCATAGGCAACACAGCACTTAACCACTGCAAAAATCGGCAGGGCTTACCAGCAAGACAGAACAAAAGGACAAAGAAGCAAGTGAAAGCCGTTTAGTGGCAGTGGGAGAAAAAGGCTCCTGGGTGCAGCAATCAGGCTGGAAGAGGAGGGTGGTGTCCTTCTGCAGATGAAGGGGTCTAGGAATTGGTTGAAGCACAGGCTGGAATCAAGATTGCCAGGAGAAATATCAATAACCTCAGATACACAGATGACACCACCCTTATGGCAGAAAGCGAAGAAGAACTAAAGAGCCTCTTGATGAAAGTGAGAGGAGAGTGAGAAAGCTGGCTTAAAATTCAACATTCAGAAAACTAAGATCATGGCATCCAGTCCAATCACTTCATGGCAGATAGATGGGGAAACAATGGAAACAGTGAGAGACTTCATTTTCTTGGGCTCCAAAATCACTGCAGATGGTGACTGCAGCCATGAAATTAAAAGACACTTGCTCCTTGGAAGAGAAGCTATGATCGACCTAGACAGCATATTATAAAGCAGACATTACTTTGCCAACAAAGTCCATCTAGTCAAAGCTATCATTTTTCCAGTATGTATGGATGTGAGAGTTGGACTATAAAGAAAGCTGAGGACTGAAGACTTGATGCTTTTGAACTGTGGTGTTGGAGAAGACTCTTGAGAGTCCCTTGGACTGCAAGGAGATCCAACCAGTCCATCCTAAAGGAAATCAGTCCTGAATATTCATTGGAAGGACTGATGTTGAAGCTGAAACTCCAATACTTTGACCACCTGATGTGAAGAACTGACTCATTGGAAAAGACCCTGATGCTGGGAAAGATTGAAGGCAGGAGCAGAAGGGGTAGACAGAGGGTGAGATGGTTGGATGGCCTCAATGACTCGATGGGCATGAGTTTGAGCAAGCTCCGGGAGCTGGTGATGAACAGGGAAGCCTGGCATGCTGCTTCAGGTCACAAAGCATGGGGTCACAAAGAGTCACAGATGACTGAGGAACTAAACTGAACTGAGGAACTGGTAATATAGCATAATAAGGGGAATTACGGTAATGTGGAAGTCATTAAGTTATCGGTGTTATGTTTTCATGCAGAGCAACATGAGGGCGAAATGAAACAGAAAAGACAGATGGGAGAAAATTAGCTCTGAGCCCTTCCTCCCTTTTCGGCTGCACCACCTGGCAATGCGGGATCTTGGTTCCCCAATCTGGGGTCGAACTCACACTCCCTGTAGTGAAAGCACAGAGTCTAAATCCCTGGACCACCAGGGAAGTCCCCCTGAGCACCCTTTTTTGATAGGAAAGTTTAGAATGCCTCTTGTCAAAAGGGAGGGAGTGCTGAGTGGAACATGCAGCTCTGGGTTATGAGGAGGAATCAAGGTTTGCCAGTTGATACAGGAGCAGAATTAGCAAATGCAGGAGAAATGCATCGGTCTAAGATCTTGAGGAGAAGGACAGAGGGAATCTGGAGGAAGAAGGGGTGCAGCGAGAGGAGACGGTCCTGTGGGACAGTGGCAGTGGTTTGTATCCTGCTGAAGGCCAAGGCCATGGTGAAAATCAGAGTGAGTCCCAGAGTTAACGGGTCCAGTCAAGACTGCCCTGGGCACACGCCACGCTCTGTTGTCCTGACAAAAATTCTCTTGTTATCATTTGGCAGCAAAATGAGGATAAACAAAGTTCAGGAAAGTGAACTGCATTTAGGGGCAGGAGCCCATATGGGGTGGGTCCCACTTTGGGAGGACTTGCAGGAATTTTGTATGGTTTGTGATGTAGACAAAGAGTCATCAAGGGGATTAATAGGTTAGGAGCCCATGTGTCCAAAAGAGAGAGTGCACCCTCTTGGGAGCTGCTGGTTTTCAGTGGATGCGGATAGAGGCCATAGAATGAACGTTGGGTCATGCAGTCACACCTGCTACCCTCTGTGTATTTGGAAGGAAATCTAGCATCTGAAGAACCCAGGGTGGGCCGCGTGTGGGCGTGTGTGCTCTGGGTGCCTGGGGTAACAGGTGGAACAATCCAGAAGGCTGCTACATGTTCCCTTTCACTCTGATTCCGCCTCCCCTCCCCTCCAGCCACACCCAGTGATGTGGAAAGCTGAAGGGCTGATTCTGGGCACCCCGACCCTGTTTGGGCTCTCCTCCCCTTTCACCTGCACCTCTGCAGCAACCTGCTATGGACACCCCAGCTCCTACCTGTTGCCACTTCAAACTTCTCTCCATACTCCCATGGGAGTGAACTTCATTCCCCTACTTAAGACCCTACAGTGAGTCCCGGGGCCTAGAGAATAAAGCTCCAACTCCTTACCTGGCTTACAGGTGCTTGTTCTTTCAGATCTGGTCCTGCTGCCCCAGCCTGCCTTCTCGTTCAAACTCTGCTCGGCCACCTGCACCACCGGCACTTCTGGGCTGGGCAGCTCTGATCGCCCAGGTCTCTGTGTTTCCTTCTTTCCCAGTGTCTCTCATCTTCCAGGTCTTCCCCCAAGCATCTCCTGATCCATCCCCTCAGGGTGGAACTAGCCAGCTCCTTCTGTGGGCAGAACCAGAGTGCGGCAGGTCTTCAGGAAGAGTGGGATCTGGGTGCTTGGACACTGTCGAGACCCTCTTGCTCTGTGTTCCTTTCTACTCTTGGTCACTAAGCTCCACTCAGTGAGGGGCTTATTTCACTTAATGGGAAACAAGCCTGTGCAGGATTGTCTGTGATGGAGTTTATTCAGGACACACCACCCCAAGATACACCTCCTGGGCATATTAAATATCTGCAGCTGAAGGAATTAAAAAATGACCTAAGCAGAAAGGTTACTCTGACTCCTTCCTATCTTGTTCTTCTTCCCTGAAACAAGTAAGTCTTCCACGTGGAAGGTACTCTCCCTGCACAAGGAGGAAAGATATTCTCATCACCAGAGAAGGGAATTTGGGGCCAAGAAATCCATACAAACCTTGTTAAACCAACCTGTATCTTCCTAGTTAAGCCAACCCTTGTCTTCCTTGTTGCTTCACTGCCATTTATTACGCCTGAGGTGTTTGTGTGTTAGTTGCTCAGTCGTATCCAACTCTCTGTGACCCCCATGGACTGTAGCCCACCGTGTTCCTCTGTCTGTGGGACTTCCCAGGCCAGAATCCAGGAGAGAGTTGCCATTCCCTTCTCCAGTGGATCTCCCCAAGCCTGGATTGAACCTGGGTCTCCTGCATTGCAGGCAGATTCTTTGCCATCTGAGCCTTTATTACCCCTGCTTGTGGTCATGCCAAGTCGCTTCAGTTGCATCCGACTCTTTGCGAACCTATGGACCATAGCCCACGAGGCTCCTCTGTCCATGGGACTCTCTAGGCAAGAATACTGGTGTGGGTTGCCATGCGCTCTTCTAGGGGATCTTCCCAACCCAGGGATTGAACTCGAATCTCTTATGTTTCCTGCACTGGCAGGCAGGTTCTGTTACCACTAGCACCACCTGGGAAGCCCTTATTACCCCTAGCTCAAGCCTTTTGTCTTGTCAGTCCTTTACAAATTCATTGTCTTGGAGTATACAAGCTTCCTGCTTTGGACACTTCTTTGGGTCTTCATTCTCTTGTGAAGGTTCCCATGTACATGTAAAAATTCAATTAGATGTGTACACTTTTCTCCTGTTAATCTTTGTCAGTTTAATTTTTTGACCCAATCAGGGATCCTGAAAGAGTTGAAGAAAAATTTTCTTCCTCTTGTCTTACTTCTTAGGAGCTCAGGTTTTTTATTTTTTAATTTTTAAATATTTTATTTATATGGCTGCCCTGGCTCTTAGTTGCACACGCAGAATCTCTAGCTACCCCATGTACGTGGGATCCATTCCCCCGACCAGGAATTAAGCCCAGGCCTCCTGCATTGGAAGTACAGTCTTAACCACTGGGCCACCAGGGGGGTCTCAAGGGCTCGGTCTTCAAAGGGCTCATTCTCTTTCTCATTTTCTTTTTGTTTTTAGATATATTTTTAATTGGAGGATAACTGCTTTACAATATTGTGTTGGTCTCTGCCATACAACAACGTGAGTCATCCCTAAGCATACATACGTCCCCTCCTTCTTGAACCTCCCTCCCAACTCCCTTTTCTCAATTTCAATTTGAAAAATCCTAGGAAAGAATTCTGACTGCCCTTGCTTGGGTCAGCCGTCCACCTCTGACTCAGTCAACCTTGGTCAATGGAAAGGGTCGTTATTATTATTCATAACATTGTATAACTATGTGTAGCTTTTTAATTAGTCAATTACTAGCTTATTTCTAATGACAGTGATGCCGGCTAACACAGTTCATGGTGAGCTTGGCTAGAACTCCTCGCATCTCTGTACCTTTTTACGTGACTGCCAGTCTGCTGAATGGGCACTGTCAAGCCACCACACTGACTGAAAAGTTTCAAAGCTAATACCGAGTAGTTTTAATTGACTGATTTTCTTTCTGTCTTCACAAAAGTATTTTAAGGAACGTTCAGTTTGTTTTTGCCTTCACTCCCCGTTATTGAAGCCAGAGCCTGAAGAAGAGAAGCTAATGATGAGGGCAGAAAAGAGGGTAAAAAAGAGGGGAAAATGAGCAACCACACGTATAAGAGCATATTCCTAAGGCTATAGCCTGAAAATGATCTATTCATCGAATGCGATGAACTCATTCAAAAATATATTTAAGAAAAACACATGCATAAAGAATATCCTCAAATATAAAGAATTCTGCTTTCTGTATTCTTATGAATAAACATATTAATATCAAGTGGGTATTTGTCGGGATCTTTATATCCAAGATAACCTTATTAATACATTTTCTTGGATCCCTTAGTCTCTCCCCTTCTCTGTCCCTAAGCTTACTTAATTGCTAATTTGTTTCTTTTCTTCTTTTTATTTTTTTTTTTGATGTGGACCGTTTTTAAAGGGCTCAGTGGTAAAGAACTTGCCTGCCAATATAGGCAATGTGGGTTCCAGCCCTGGGTCAGGAAGATCTCCTGAAAAGGAAATGCCAACCCACTCCAATGTTCTTGCCTGGGAAATCCCATTGACAGAGGAACCCGGAGGGCTACAGTCCAAAGTGTTGCAAAGAGTCGCACATGACTCAACAACAATTGAAAAAAAATCCTTTATGGAATTTGCTACAATATTGCTTTATATTTTAATTTCTTTTGGCTACAAGGCATGGGGAATCTTAGCTTCCTGACCAGGGATTGAACCTAAACCTCGTGCTTTGGATGTCAACGTCTTAACCACTGGACCGCCAGGGAAGTCCCACTACTTTGCTTCTTTAAGCTAAATCTCAGAGCCATCAACTTTTTTCTTAGCTGTACCTTCTTCTTTCAAATATACGACTTTCCCTGCTGTTTTCCTGCCAGATTGGCCCCAGCTTGCTGTGCTGTGCTTAGCCACTCAGTTGTGTCCGACTCTTTGCGACCCCATGGACTGTAGCCTGCCAGGCTCCTCTGTCCATGGGCATTCTCCAGGCAAGAATGCTGAAGCGGTCCCTTCTCCAAGGGACCTTCTTGACCCAGGGATCAAACCAGGATCTCTCGCATTGCAGGCAGATTCTTCACCAGCAGGGCTACCAGGGAAGCCTGCTCCAGCTTAAACTGTTAAATAAATAAGTGACAGCATGAGTCAACTATCTCCTTAAATTCACGCCCTATTCTTCTAATAATTATGATAATCATCATCATAATTATTATTAATATTGTCTAATAGGTGTTCATTGTCTTGACAACAACCCCCTTACAGTGAGTTCAGGCTGGGCTTGCAGCCAGATAAACCCCCTCCCACCTTTTCCTCTGAAATTGCCACTAGCCTGGGGAAAAGATGTTTTCCGTAGAATGGGGGTCCTTGAAAACTAAAAATACCACTCCTTGTTTGTGTTCCCTTTTCTTTGAGTGGGAAGAAAAAAACACCTGAGATCCAATCTCATTTGATAATGAGTGTTTGTACTACTGGTATGTTTCAATTGCTTGCGAAGCTTTGGGCCCTTCTGCATAGTTAGGCAATAGTCCTCACATTTGCAGAATGTGCTGTGTACCAGTTTTATATTAATCCCAGCAACGCAGTGTCTTGATGGCTTGAGTCTGCGTGTGCTCGCTGTACTCACACATTTTCATCTTTATTGAATCACATCACGGCATCACTGGAGCTCCCCAGGGCAGATTCCGTGACTTAATTAGATTTTTATTTAACCACAGAAAAGCAAAACATATCATGTTGCCAGACAGTGTTTTCACCTAAACTCAAGAGCATTTCCTGTTGTGTTCTAGAATCAGAGTGTATTTTCACCCACGCTCTCAACATGCCTATATTATTTTGATTTTTGTTGCTCAAGGCACATGTCAAAATTAGCCTTTAAATACTGATTTAATCTTTGTTATAATTACATTGCTCCTCATCCCCGAGGCTTTAATTATTTTCCCCCCCATGTTTTCACTTTAAACTTTTTAAATTTTGTGTTGGGGTGTAGCCAATTAACAATGTTGTGGTAGTTTCACAGTGAAGGGACCCAGCCATGCATACACATGTATCCATTCTCCTCCCAGTGGGCTTCCCTGATAGCTCAGTTGGTAAAGAATCCACCTGCAATGCAGGAGACCCTGGTTTGATTCCTGGGTTAGGAAGATCCGCTTCTCAGGAAGGGATAGGCTACCTACTCCAGTGTTCTGGCCTGGAGAATTCCACGGGCTGCATAGTCCATGGGGTTACAAAGAGTCAGACACGACTGAGCGACTTTCACATTCTCCTCCAAACACCCCTTTAACTCTTGATTGTGTGCTAAAAAGCAACAAAGCTTCAGGATATAAAAAAATACAATTGAGTAAATATATTTAAAAGAATCCCATGATAGTAGGAGTAATTATGGGTGGATTGAGTCAGAGGTGGCTGACTGTCTGGGCAGTTGGCTGACCCTGGCACTGAGACTTGCCAGCTGAGTGGATCTGGCCTCGAGCAGATGGGCCAGGCTCTTAAGGGATGATGCAGAGAGTTCTAGAAACTGAGCTTCGAGTTTCTGCACCCCTCACACTTTTCATCTGTAAAATGTGGAAGGTTGCAGCTAATATTTACTGAGCGCTTACTCCATGCCAGGTGTTCTTCAATGCACTTTAGTTATTCAGTCTTCTGAGGTGGGTACACAAATTACTATAGCTGTTTTAGAGACAGGAAAACTGAGGCCGCCTAGAGATTTAATAACAGCCCAGAGTCACGTATCTGGCCTGTTGAAGCCAACAGTCTGGTTCCATAATTTACACTCTTAACCCCAAATTGTATAGCATGAAGGCAGTTACCCTCTCATTCTATGAAAATGAATGAGAAAGAAGTACATCAAAGCTGTATATTGTCACCCTGCTTATTTAACTTATATGCAGAGTACATCATGTGAAATGCAGGACTGGATGAAGCACAAACTGGACTCAAGATTGCTGGGAGAAATATCAATAACCTCAGATACACAGATGACACCACCCTTATGGTAGAAAGTGAAGAAGAACTAAAGAGCCTCTTAATGAAAGTGAAAGAGGAGAGTGAAAAAGTTGACTTAAAACTCAACATTCAAAAAACTAAGATCATGGCATCCAGTCCCACCACTTTATGGCGGATAGATGGGGAAACAATGGAAACAGTGAGAGACTTTATTTTCTTGGGCTCCAAAATCACTGCAGATGTTGACTTCAGCCATGAAATGAAAAGACACTTGCTCCTTGGAAGGAAAGCTATGACCAACCTAGACAGCATATTAAAAAGCAGAGACATTACTTTGCTGACAAAGGTCCATCTAGTCAAAGCAGCTTTTCCAGTAGCCATGTATGGATGTGCTGCTGCTGCTGCTAAGTCGTTTCAGTTGTGCCCGATTCTGTGTGACCCCATAGATGGCAGCCCACCAGGCTCCCCCGTCCCTGGGATTCTCCAGGCAAGAACACTGGAATGCGTTGCCATTTCCTTCTCCAATGCGTGAAAGTGAAAAGTGAAAGTGAAGTTGCTCAGTCGTGTCCAACTCTTCGAGACTCCATGGACTGCAGCCTACCAGGCTCCTCCAACCATGGGATTTTCCAGGTAAGAGTAGTGGAGTAGGGTACCATTGTCTTCTCCATATGGATGTGAGAGTTGGACTATAAAGAAAAATGAGTGCTGGAGAATTGATGTTTTTGAACTGTGGTGTTGGAGAAGACTCTTGAGAGTCTCTTGGACTGCAAGGAGATCCAACCAGTCAATCCTAAAGGAAATCAGTCCTGAGTATTCATTGGAAGGACTGATGCTGAAGCTGAAACTCCAATACTTTGGCTACCTGATGCGAAAAACTGACCCATTGGAAAAGACCCTGATGCTGGGAAAGATTGAAGGCAGGTGGAGAAGGGGATGACAGAGGATGAGATGGTTGTATGGCCTCACTGACTCAATGGACATGAGTTTGAGCAAGCTCTGGGAGTTGGTGATGGACAGGGAAGCCTGGCATGCCTCATTCCATGGGGTCGCAGAGTCAGATGTTACTGAGTGACTGAACTAACCTGAACTGTACAGCAGGAGGGCAGTTACCTTCTCATTCTATGAAGGTATTAAGTGAAGATTCCGTTTGTGCTGGGTGAGCTGCTTTGTAAGCTCAGATGCTCCTTGATGCTCTTAGAGGCACTCATACTCCTGTCTGGTGCCCTCCAATGGAGGGGTGGGGTGAGGAGGCTGAAGGACCCAAGTGCACAGCCAGGTTCTGCCCCTCCAGCTATAGCATCTTCAGGAAACCATTCAATCCCTCTGAGCCTCAGCTTCCAAGTCTGTAAACTGGGTGTAATGATTTCACCTACTTCTCAAGGCTAGTGTGAGGTGGAAACAGAGCCATGAGTGTTGGGAACATGGAGAAAAGCCGCAGAGGGCAGATAGAGTTGCTGACATTCACTGGACACTAACGACATGCAGGTGTTATAGGGAAGAACTGACTCCAGGATGGATCTGTTGCTTTTACTCTAGCCTTTGTTCCCCCACCCCCCACTTTGTTCCCTAAGAGGATACTGTTTATCCTCTGGCAACTCTGCCCTTTTGTTAGATTATTGAACCAATGTTCAGGACCCTGCACAGCTGTGGGTGGCTACAGGAAGAAGAAATGAACACATCCTCTTCCCGAGGTTTGACTTTCTAGGAGATGTGTGCAAGATTGATGGGCTTTTTACTTAATTTCCTCACCTCCTTCAGCTCTGTTCTGTAAAAGAACCTGGCATCCAGACCCCAGGTGATGGTTATTTTGAGAAATTAGTCTGCCATCTTCTTGGGCAAGCAGAGCGAGCTTGGACTCAGGGACCTACCCGGAGCTCATCACCTGGGTTATCTCATTCTGACTCAGGAAGTGAGGACTCTCATGAACCCAATCTACAGACTAGAAGCAGGCTCAGAGAGGCAGATGACTCAGCCAGTATCACACAGCCAGGCGGGGTTAGAACATTTGAGCCCATGTCCTTAACCCCTGGCCCGGAGCTCCCACCACAGACGTGCCCAGGAAGTGGTTTCAAAAGGTCTCCGTTGGCCCTTCCACAAAACCTTCTGGATGACTATCTCTGAGTGTCCATCCAGTGGCCCCTCCAACTTGTGTTTCTACCTCAGCGAGCTTGCTCTCAAGTGGAAAGCACCTCCTCAGCCATCCTCTTCCCAGGCTTGCCCCGTGTCTTCCACAAGACTTGAACTTTCAGAACAACTGTTTGGGAAGTGTTGGCAGTTTCCACTATTCCTGCCTCTGGACTCTGGCCCAGAACTCTGCTCACACTTCAGTGTTTGGGGTCAGTCATCCTGAGTGTCTGAGTTTAGGGAGAAAATGCAGGTCATACTATTGGAATTAACTCAGGGGGTGTGATGGATCAAAACTCTGGACCAAGTCTCAGGACTCCCAGGACGGCAGGGAGGCAGCAGGGTTGAACACAGCAGAGGTGGATCTGCCAGCCACAGACCCTTGGTGGCTCTCAGGGACTGTCCTACCACTCTTTGCTCCAGGTTAGATTTCTCCCCCAAGGCCATTTTGAGTGGGAAAAAAGGGTGAACAGACATTGTACAAATCAATTCTTTCTCCAGTAAAATCAATGCTGCCTTCAAGAAAAAAAAGCAAAAGTCTAATTTATTAAAAAAAAAAATTTTTTTTTAAAAACTAGAGTATAATTGCTTTGAGGCTTCCTAGGTGGCGCTAGTGGTAAAGAACCTACCTGCCAATGCAGGGGACGTGAGACATTGGTTCGATTCCTGGGTGGGACAGGCATGAAACCCACTCCAATATTCTTGCCTGGAGAATCCCATGGACAGAGGAGCCTGGTGGGCCACGGTCCATAGGACTTCAAAGAGTCGGACACGACTGAAGCGACTTAGCGTGTAATTCCTTCACGGTGTTGTGTTTGTTTCTGTTGTACAACAATGTGAATCAGCTGTATGTGTACATGTATCCCCTCCCTCTGGAACCTCCCTCCCCTCTAGGCCATCACAGAGCACCGAGCTGAGCTCCCTATACTATGCAGCTTCCCACTAGCTGTCTATTTTGCACATGATAGAGTATATTAAGGCTACTCTCTCAGTTTGTTATAAAAAGAAAGATAGCTCTAAGTCGTGTCCGACTCTTGCAATCTCATGAATTGTAGCTTGCCAGGCTCCTCTGTCCATGAGATTCTCCAGGGAAGAATACCGGAGTGCACTGCCATTTCCTTCTCCAGGGGAACTGCCTGACCCAGGAACCGCACCTGGGTCTCCTGCATTGCAGGCAGGTACTTCACCGACTGAGCTACGTGGGAAGCCTCAATTCATTATAAAGCAGACGTGATACTGTTTTACTCCATCTCCAGGGAAAACCTTTTTTCTTGTCTCACCCCTGTTGGCTGGAAGCAGCATCGTGTCTCACGGGCCCACTCCTGCTCACGCTGCTTCCCCCGATTTTGGAAGCTGTCAAGTCTCCTTCATCTGGATGCAACTTAACCAGAGCCTACCAAATGCCTTGGGGAGCAAGAGGATAAATCATCATCCCTGGCTGGTCTCACGGAGGAAATCAGCCCAACAGATGAAACCCAGGGGAGGAGGTAGTCTCGCAGGCAAGTAAGAGCAGGACCCAGGACTGGAGGGGCAGCTGGGGCTGGAGGACTTGGGACAAGGAAGAGGTCAGTGTGGGCTCCAGGTGGGGAGAAGTGGCCCATTTTTTTCCTTGGTTTTATTAACTAAACAGGATTGTTAACAAATAAACATCTTTGAGGATGCCTTTACTTAGGGGATGAGGGTAGAGAAGCAAAGCATGGTCTAGGCAAAGGCAATGAGTTGGGAGTGAGCAGACTTGGCCTCTGAGCACGGCACTTTTCTCTGTTTTTATTATTATGTCTGCACAGCCAGCATGGGTTTTCAATTTTGAATGAATAGAAGAATTAGATCAGAAAGTTCTGGGAAGCTAGATGAAATTGGTTCCTCTTTCAGGTGGTCATTAGCATCACAAGAACACCCGCCACTCCAGGCAAAAGCTCCCTGTGAGTTCCAGGGAGCTGGGGCTACCAAGTGGCTGCGTGACCTTGGCCTGTCATTCAGCGTGGCCTCAGTCTCCTCACCTCCTTTTGCCCCAGAGTTCCACTTTTTTTTTTTTTGTGGACTCCTTGGGAAGCACCTGGGTGCCCTGGGTGGGTTTTGCAGTACCCGAGCTTGATTAACTGGAGCCGGTGACCCAGGGACACGGTGCTTTTTGGCAGAGACACAGAACAGCTGTGTGCGACCTGCAGCCGGGGCAAGACCTTTCCTTTAGCCTGCCTTTAGAAAGACCATTTCCATTAGAAAGACCAGAACAAAGCAGGGGGAAACGCTAAACAGTTCTTTTCTGGGTGTGATTTTTGGCCTGAGCTACACAGAGGGTTTTTCCTGAATGGTTCCAGTGTGTCTACTCAGATGCAGAATGGGGTTTGTGATTCCAAGTACCCAGATGAAAGCAAGTTGGAGAAGGTTCTAGCACAGTGCTTCTTTTTCTTCTTTTTATTTTAATGATGCTAAGTGGGCAATCAGTTTACAAATAATAATTTATTTATTTTACGCTGCATGGATTTTCCCTAATTGTGACGAGCTGGGGGCTACTCTTCCTTATGGTGCACAGGCTTCTCATTGCAGTGACTTCTCTTGCTGTGGAGCACAGGCTTCAGGCTCACAGGCTCCAGTGGTTGTGTACGTGGACACAGTAGTTGCAGCTCCTGGGCTCTAGAGCACAGGCTCAGTAGCTGTGGTGCACACTTCACGGCATGTGGACCAGGGATTGAACCCCAGACCAGGAATCGAACCCCTGTTCCCTGCATTGGCAAGCAGATTCTTATCCATTGCGCCACCAGGCAAGTCCTAGCAGTGCGGCTCGAAGTGGGACATGCACACCAATCACCTGGGATCTGCAGGAGGTCGGGGGATGGAGCCTGAGATTCTGTTTTAAAAAAAAAAAACACACAACATTCATTCTTATCTATTTGACTGTGCTGGGTCTTAGTTGTGGCACAGGGGATCGTCAATCTTTGCTGTGGTATCTTTAGTTGCGGCATCCTGGATCTTTAGTTGTGGCATGTGGGGTTTAGTTCCCAGACCAGGGATCGAACCCTGCATTGGGAGCATGGAGTCTTAGCTGCTGGACCACCGAGGAAGTCCCCTGAGATGCTAATTCTAACAAACCCCAAGTGCTGCTGCTGGTCCATGGACTATACTTTGAGTAACAAGCCTCTAAAGTATTTAAACTCATGTTTGACAGATCGTTAAATAGAACTGACAAAAATAGAACAAAGAAGTGAAAGCAAGAAGGTCTCAAGTTCTAATATCCTCCCAGGATTGTCAGCTGTTTGAGCATTTGATTGATAACAGGACAGTTTCTAGGAAAATATCTTATTGCCTTGAGTCCTGTGTGTTTTCTGTGTTTTTTTTTTTTTCCCCTAATGAGGAAACTCACATAAGAAACATCTCAGGGAGCTCTCTAGCTATGTTTAATTTTGAAGGTTTGATTTAAGGGAAAAGAGTCCAGCACACCCCTTAGTTGCCTTTTTGAAATTTATGAGATGAAATGAAAGTGGCTTGGGGAACAGTAGACAGACGTTGGTGATTTTCACTTGCATGCAGAAGCATCATCCTAACCGGCAGAGCCTTCACACAGCTGGAAAACTCCTGAAGAGTGAGAATGAATATGTTATTCTTTTGATTGGATCCGGTGAAAAATGAGAATCGAACAAAACGCAACCTACTAAACTCTGAAACTTGCAGCAATTACGTAGGCGGAGTTTCCTCATGGTGCCTAAGTCTTGAGAGCTGAAACGTTGTGAGGGGCACACTGGGATTAAATTATTTCCTGCAGGGAGTCTTGTCTCAAGGAAGTTCAAATCTGAGGGCCTAAGCTTATTTCCTAGATGTGTAAGAAGGCCAGACCTGTGGAGAGAAAAACTAAAGTGAAACTGTCAAAGGATGTCCATGGACATTGAGTAGAAGGGGGACCATCTTCCATTGAGAAAGTGGAGACAAGTGGTATCATCTGGGTGTGTGGAGAGAGAATGTTATATTATATATACTATATTATGTATTATATAATATGATAGAACATTATCTAGGTGTGTGCAGAGATGAAGGCACCCAGGTGTGTACAGGCAAGTGATGGCGACCAGGTGTGCAAATAGTTGACATGACTGTCTCAGGACCACACTCTCGGGTTCCTGGACTGGCATAGCTTGTAAAGACCTTTGGGATTGCCTAGTTCTCCTTTCACAATATGTTTTATAGATAAGGACACAGAGATTCCAGAGTTGGGTAGGGCTTGCTCTGGGTGATGCCAGGAGTTATTGTCAGTGTGGGAATTTGTACACAGTGTCCCAGGTGGTTCAGCGGTAAAGAGTATGCCTGCAAAGCAGGAGATGCAGGTTCAATCCCTGGATCTGGAAGATCCCCCAGAGTAGGAAAGAGCACCCCAGTATTCTTGCCTGGACATTTCCATGGACAGGCGAGCCTGGTGGGCTACAGTCCATGGGGTGGTAAAGAGTCAGACATAACAGCACACACGAGCATATCCCAAGTCTGGGGTCGTGAGCCTTTCCCCTTAGACATCTTTAAGCTGCCCTCTCCCCCTCATTCCAATTCACTCCTACAAGAGCCTGGCTGGTGATGGCCCCAGCATGTCCCGTTGTATGTTCCAGGGGTCCAGTGGCTTACACGTTGGCCTCAGACATTTTATTTGCCATGGGGTTATGTGCTTCAGTGATGTCCCCCATGGGTGTCTTATTTAATAACATCTTAAAACACAGGTCCCTCTGCTGTGCCCAGAACCTGATGGAAAGCTCCTCCTTACTTAGACTGGTGCATGCCCTTCACACAGGTCCTGCTGGCTGAGCCAATGTCCCCCACTCACCCCAGGAGAATCTGTCCTTCCCAGCAGCCGTCATGAGGCCCTGGTTGTCAAGGGGCTGTAGGAAGGGGAACATACAGGGAAAACCAAGTTGGAGGATTTAAGAATTTTTTAAGGAATTTTTCCTAATAGCCATGAAAAATGCTACATTTCCTTTCCATGCTCATCTGGCCATTATAAGAACCCATGCTGTAGTTAACGAGCTGTTACAATTCATGAAGCAAACGAGAGTCCCCTGCAGTGCTGGTGAGTCTGAACTGGGTCATATTTTGAGACTTATAAATTTCCCTTTGCTGAATGGCCCCTCAAAGAAACCTCTCCAAGAAGGCATATGGGAACATGTTTATTTTACTTTAATTTCTCTGAATTTGAATTTTGAGCTTTCATAAAATTACTAATAAATATAGAGCAGCATATTTTAGTCAGCTAGAAAACATCATTACTGAAAATATGCTTTATTCTCAACCCAAATATAACTGTTCATATGGAATCTTTTTTCCAGCTTCATTGAGATGTAACTGACATATAGTCTTATAAGTTCAAGGTGCGCATCTAGTTGATTTGATACGCTTGTATGTTGCAAAACAATTACCACTATAGTGTTAGTTAACACCTCCATCATGTTACAGAATCACCCTTTCTTTTTTGTGATGAGGACATTTAAGACGCCTCTTAACAACTCAGTGTATTGCAGTATTCAGTATTAGTATCTATATGCTTCCCAGATGGTGCTAGTGGTAAAGAACCTGGCTGCCGATGCAGGAGACATAAGATACACAGGTTAGATCCTTGGGTTGGGAAGACCCCCTGGAGGAAGGCATGGCAACCCACTCCAGTATACTTGCCTGGAGAATCCCTGGGACAGAGGAGCCTGGTGGGCTACAGTCCATGGGGTTGCAAAGAGTCGGACACGACTGAAGCGACTGAGCACATTATTATCTATAATCACCAAGCTGCACATTAGACCCCAGAATTTATTCATCTTAGAGCCGGAAGCTTGTACTCTTCGGCCAACATCTGGAACATCTTTATTATAGTGAGGTTTGCGATGACAAAAGATGTGGGCAACAACCTAAATATCCATCAATACTTTTCTCTGGGTTCAGATATATACATGTAAATGCACAGAGAAAGGATAAGTATAACTTCTGAGGGAAAGAGCAGGATTTTAGGCTCCTCTGTTTTATGTCTATTAAATAGGGGAACATGTTCAGATACTACTTATGTCATTAAAAATGAATTGAAAAAGATGTAAGATAGAGAAAGCCCTGAGCTAGTACAATTGTCTTCCAGTATCTATTAGGTTAGGGGAGAGCTAGGGCTCTGTTAGGCTTTTGTGGCAGGAAGTCAGGCTGAATTTGGCAGCTGTTTCGTGCCCCCTGGCTGTCATCCTGATCAAGTTTGGGGAAACAAGGAACCAGGATTACTCACTGTGAAGACAGTGGTTCTCACACTTGAGTGTGCATCAGAGTAACCCGTAACACTTGTGACAGATTCATTTCCCCAGTTTCCACCATCAACAGATCTGATTTAATGGGTCTATCTTCTGGCCCAGCAATCTGCATTTGTTTGTTTGTTTGGATCCTGCGAAGCCTTTGGGATCTCAGTTCCCTGACCAGGCATCGAACCCAGGCCCATAGCAGCAAACGTGTCAAGTCCTAACCCCTGGATCGCCAGGAAACTCCTGAAATCTGCATTTTAAATAAGCACCAGAGTTGATTTTGAAGAAGATAGTCTTTGGGAGGAGTAATACATTTCTGTTATTCTTCCTTTGCTGAGACAGTGCTCACGATGTTGTCACACATGAAAGCCAGGGCTGTTTCCCTGGTGACAGGGACTCA
The DNA here is from genome assembly GCF_016772045.2 of Ovis aries. NCBI lineage: Eukaryota > Metazoa > Chordata > Mammalia > Artiodactyla > Bovidae > Ovis > Ovis aries. The sequence continues at coordinate 38,411,462 of NC_056075.1, read as the reverse complement.
TCTGCTAAGATAAAACACAGGGAAGACACACCCATCCTAGACCTTCTCACTGCCAGACGGCTATCCCTGAAAGCTTTGTATATGTGTGTGTGTGCACGCACGCACACACATGCACAAGGAACTTGAAAAACACCGCAAGGACCATTCTAGCTCTGCACTTTGTCAAAAAGAAAACAAGCAAACAGGAAAGGGCCCATCACTTTAGATAGCAACACCAGAATGAACTTAAATGTGTCTAGATAATAATTTGGAGGTGGACGTGATAAGATGCGATTTGGTTCATCACTGTGTTTTGTCAGGAGACATATATTAATGGAAACTCAAATGAGGGCCTTCTGTAAGGTCATGCTTTCCATGTAAATGTGCCCACAAAGAGCCCTTCACCACTAAATGGCACCATGCGCATGCAGAATGATGTTTACCATCCATAAAAGCCATTTTTGTTGACAATGAAGGATAGAAATCGAAATGAGAAAGCAAATTGCCTTGTCCCTGCCTTTGGAAAAGAATGTCATAGAAATAAATGGCTTTCAAGTGTTTTGTTTTGGTCTCCTTGTTTATCTAGCTATCTGTCTATCTAGCTATCTATCTATCTAATCTATCGTCTATTTATGCCTTCATATATATTTATTTCTAATAGACTAAGCTGTTAGAATGGACATGAGCAAACTCTGGGAGATAACGGAGGACAGAGGAGCCTGGTGTGCTACAGTCCACGGGGTCACAAGGAGTCAGACATGACTTTGCGATTGAACAACAAGAAGAAAGACTAAGCTTAGGTATGCCATCCGTGCTGCTAATACGGTTACCGGTAAGAGTCCAGTCAAAAGTTAAAAAATAAAGTGGCTGATATCCTGAACTGGGCAGGCTGGCCAAGCCTTGTGTCTTTTAGGGGAGTCTTTGAACAGAATGTCACTAAAGAAGATGACCTGGTTGGGTCCTGGATCTTCAGGAATTCAGTGAGGTCCAGGGATGGCTGCAGTGAGACTGCCTGTGACGAGAGATCCTAGATAAGTCAAGGGCAGGTACTAAAGCCATCCTCGAATGCTACAGAGAGGTCAGGTCTCCAACAACTCAGCCACCACGGACCTCTCCCCAGGCCTGGATAACCACATCAAATAGGCAGCCCTGTGAGCATCATTCATGGACCACTTGGGATATTGTTAAAGACATGTATTTCAAAGTTAAGCAATCAAAAGGAAGAAGAAGGAGTTGTACGAGGCAGCAACATCACCCGGGTACTCCACACTAGTGCCTGCCAGGGATGCAGGGAGTGTGGGAACGCCTGCTCTGGGAAGAAATGATGCTGAGCAGTGGCTGGGGAAAGAGGAGGAATGGATTCCTGACACAAAGCTTCAGCCCGAAGAACATTTCAGTCATTAGAAAGACTCAGTGAGCACTCGCTTCTTGTTCATTTCCTGCCACCTGAATATTTGCAGACATCCATAATGGGCCCTATGTCGCTGTGTGTGTTTGATGTAAACATAGGAAGGAGAACACATTTAAGCAACGCATGCAACATTGACGTGGTCGAGCAACAGAGGCTGTGAATCCTTTAAAGATGCTTGGGCATTAAAATAAATATGATCTATAAGGGTAAATACAGTTTTAATTTACTAAAGCAATCAGCAAAATCCCCCAGCAAGCATTAATGTCCCCCTTTATAGTCGGTGTCGGGACGGCATTTATCATGATCTTATAGCACAGTGATTTTTGTAGACTTCTCTGTTATTAGGCTGCCAAATTCTAGACAATAATGTTCTTTTTTCCTGGGATCCCTGGGCTTTGTATGCCTGATAAAAAGGGATGGAGTAAAGAAAAGTATTTAGACTAAAACCCAGGAAATTCTTCTCACCACAAAGACTATCCTCTGGAGTAACGTTCAAGAGGAAGCCTTGAGAATTACACGGAAGAAACCCTCTTGATGAGAGGCGGTGACATAAGGCAGCACAGAGGTTTCCCCCAAAGTTGACCCCACTGCTGTGAGCCAGCTGCGAGCCAGTTGATTCACATGTACTGGATCTTCCCAACGTCTTTCAGAGAAATGGGCGCTGTTATGAATTTCTCCTATTTTCCAAAACTGGGGTCCTTCTTGGATTAGGACAGCTCGTACTTGGAACCAGAGCTTGGTTATACAAGCTCAAGAGCCATCTGCTCTTCCTCATATTTGGGTTTGGGGACCATTTCTCTCCTTCCTTTGGCAATCAACTTGTGCTTCTCTTAGGGTTTTCTTTTTTCCTTAAACACCTTCCTCCATTTGCCCTGCTGCTACTTTAGGGAGCAGGAAGAGGACAATCTGAGAAAATTCATTGTTTTTGAAACCCAACTCTGGAGTCTTGGTGTCTGAAGAGAGCCAACTATGAAGGCTGGGAGCACTCCCAAGCAGAGTACTTGGTGAATTAAAAAATTTTTTAAATTTTTTTAGTTGTGGTATGCACATGACTGGATATAGTTCCCTAACCTGGTTAACTATAGTTCCTGGTTTAGTTCCCTAACCAGGAACCGAACCCAAACCCCCTGCATTGGGAGTGTGGAGTCTTAGCCACTGGACCACCAGGCAAGTCCCTACTGTGTGAATTTTTAAAGTGCTGTATTGGTGTAAGATATCGCTGCTCAACCAGGGGTGATTTTGTCTCCTACCCGCAAGGGTATTTGGCAATGTTGGAAACATCTTCAGTTGTCACAACTAGGTGTGTGTCCTACTGGCATCAAGAAGGAAGAGGCCTGGGATGCTGTTAAACATCCCCTAAAGTAAAGAACAGCCTCCCATGACGCAGATTTATCCTGCCCAAAGTGTCACTAGTGCCGAGGGTGAAAAACCCTGCTATAAGGCATTGCTATATTTCTTATATCAATGGAAGCTATTTTTTTTTTTTTGGTGGGGGGAAGGGGATATGTCTCATAAAGTGGAGCACAGTTACTTACATGTATTAGGGTAAACAAAACTCATATACTGTAAAATACATCCTTAATTCTCTCATGTCTTTCTCTGGTATTTTCATTCAAAATGATGTAGAAGCAAATTAAATTAAATGATGACAAGCAAATTAAGAGACCATTCAAGTCTCTTTATAGCTATTGGTCTTTTAAAACTCATGTTCAAGACAGATAATAGACTGAACGCTTGTTGTAACTCATGGCTGGTTGTCATCTGTGCATATTTGGGGAAATTCCTCATCGTCATTCCCAAGCTGAAGTCAGAACTCAAAGTCCCAGAGTTTTTGCAATTAGAACTCAGGTATGGGATTCTGTGGCTTCCCTGGTGGCTCAGCGTTAAAGTATCAGCCTGCAATGCAGGAGACGCAGGTTCGATCCCAGGGTCAAGAAGGTCCCCTGGAGGAGGGCATGGCAACCCACTGCAATATTGTTGCCTGAAGTATCCCAAGGACAGAGGAGCCTGGTGGGCTACAGTCCCTAGGGTCACAAGGAGTCGGACACAAAGAAGTGAATGAGCTCACACACGAGCTGCCACTCAGATGCACCTGACTGAAACTTTCCTTTAGAAATGAGGAACCAGAGGGCACCTGAGCAAGTGGGAACCCCATTTTGCTGGGCACAGTGCAGAGGCGCTTGGCTTTTGGGAATAGCGATGTCTGCGAGATTGAGTTCCTGATGCAGAATGGCGTTGGAGGTGAGTGGCTGTGGCAGCAGCATTGTCACAGGCAGGGGATGTGGGCGGAGGTTCCTTCATCAAGGCTGGTTTTAGAAGCTGAGTCTCGAGGCTGATCCTCCAGTCCTCTCAGCAGTTACAGAAGCGAGCAGCCACTCTTTTCTACTTAAACCAGTAGGAGTGGGTCTGCTGTATGCCAGGAAGAACTCTGACTGATGCACAAGATTTATCAGTGGTGAGCTTCTTTAAAACCTAGAGTCTTTAAAAAATTTTTTATTTTTTTGACATTGAGCTTTTTAAATTTTTAAATTTATTTAGCTGAGCTGAGTCTTAGTTGCTGCGTGCAGGACCTTTGACCTTCATTGTGGGATCTAGTTCTCTGGCCAGGGATGGAACCTGGGTCCCCTGCAGCAGGAGTGTGAAGTCTTAGCCCCTGGGCCACCAGGTAAGTCCCCTTAAAGTCCTTTAAATAGCCTCCTTTGCTGTAGTACTGTCCCGAGTTTCCAGTTTAGAACCAAAGAGAGAATGTCCTTCTTTTTTTCCAGGCTCTAGGTGTGGGGCTTCAGAACTTTGGGGAGCAAGGAAAAGACCAGGCTGGAGTAGGAAGTGGCAACCCACACCAGTATTCTTGCCTGGGAAATCCCATGGATATAGGAGCCTGGCGAGCTCCAGTCCCTGGGGTTGCAAAGCGTTGGATATGACTTAGTGACTAAACAGCAACAATGAAAGACTGGGCAGAGGAAGATCCCATCAGGAAGTTCTTCCCTGAGGGAACTGCAAGGCTTCAAATTCTGGGCCTGAAAGAGGTAAAAGAGAACAGGGATGGAGGGCACCTCCCCCACCGCAGCCAAAAGCTAGCAGTTTAACATTTTAACATTTAGATCGCCTTTTTGATGTGTGTTGGAGGTGGGGAGGTTTGTCTTTGAAAACATCTTTTGTCATTTATTTCATGAGTTGCTTGGATAATAAACTTGTCCAGAGATGGGTGGAGGGATAAACCAGCCAGGACTATGCAAATACGGCCATTCATATGGAGTGCTTGTCTCTATACTTTAATACCCTCTTTGGAGAAGGAAATGGCAACCCAGTCCAGTAATCTTGCCTGGAGAATTCCATCAACAGAGCAGCCTGGCAGGCTACAGTCCATGGGGTTGCAAAGAGTTCAGGCATGACTGAGCAACTATCACTCACTCACTTATTGTTGACACCCTGACTGCTAACTCAAGATCCTGTTTCTTGTTTCTAGTTGAGTGGGTGATTCTGAGGCAGGCTCCAGGTTAGAGCTTCCCTCCTGTTCATATTTCATGGGGCACGAAGAAGTGGCATCAGGTTGGAGACTTACAGCTGTTAGCATTTCTTGAGATAAGAGATAGATGGGCTCCAGTTAAGGTGTTTACAATCAGCCTCCTGTTTACCATCTGAAGTGGAAGTAACAACAGAAACAAGGTAAATAGCCAGTGTTTGTCTCTTGTAAACACCTTAAGGTAATAGTCATGGCAATAGTCAAGAAAATAGTCAAGGCAATAGTCAAGGCAAGGACAAAGAGGGGCAAAACCCTGCTTAAGAAAAGGCTTAAGGGACTCTGCTCCCCTTCTTTTGGGACACAGGAGACTCCACATGTACAGAAAGGCTCCTTGTGGGTCAAAATTCAGGGGATAACACCAGGCCATAATGAATCTTGCTCCTCCCAGAAACCTTCACCTCGAGATCCATCTTAGTTGAGGGGTACATGTGCACTCAAGGGAGGGCCCTAGGTGGTCAGATGTGGAAAAAGAAACCATATAATTGGCCTGAAGGAAGACAAAGACCTGGAAGAACTGATCCATATAAATGACTTAATCACCCCTTTACTTTGCTCCTCCTCACTAGGGGGAACACCCACACCCTCTCTCTCTGGGTGTGCATCTCGGCCTTGCTTTGTCTTAACTAAACTGTTTCTCTGTGTGCTCTCCCACTTGCTGTTATGCTATGTCTCGTAATAAACTTTGTACCTGCATTTACAGTTTCTGCCTCTATGATAAATGCATTTTTCCCTAGATGCAAAGATACAGGGAAAAATAGCTTCTAGCCTCTAGCCCTTGCTGGTCTGATGGTTAGGATTGTTAGTTCTCATCCAGGGTTCCCAGGTTCAATTCCTGGGCAGAGAATTAAGATCTTACTTCAGGCTGCCTCTTACTACTGCCTCACTGAGATCAATTAATGTAAAAACAATTATGAAAAAAGGAAAAGTAAAAAGAAATTATTTAAATAAGCAGCTATAAAGGAGATATGTTAAGACGAAAAATAATTCAAAATCAAGAATCCCCAGAGATTGCTAATTTACTAAAGCCATAGGGCTTTTACATTTTACCATTGGGTTTTTTAGAGTAGCTGCACCCTGAGATTATTTTCATGGGTCCCTCCACTAGCTGATTCTGTTTCTAGAAAAGTCTGCCCCAGACTGTGAACTCTTTGAGAGCAGAGACTATGTCTTATTCATCTTTCTGTCACTCAATGCACCCTGTCCAGGACTTGTCACCTAACAGATGAATCATAAATAGTTGCTGAATTGGCAGGCTTTACCGTTCCCTTTTCTCATGCGGCAGGGAAGTTTCCTGTCACACCCCAACTCCTCGTGTTACTCTGGGGGGTTACCCACTCCTTTCCTGGGGAGCTAGCCTAACTTCAGTGAAGATAGAAAAAGGACAAGACTTTGTTAGCCTAGTTACAAGCTTATAGAATCAGCAGGAATCCACACTATAAAAGGAAGGTGTGTTTGTCTTGTAGATGTTCTACTCTGAGGCCATACCTGCAAGGATCTAGTGATTCCCTGGGTCCTGTAAAGCCTGCCTGAAATAATCATGGCTTGATAGGTGACTAGTGAGAAAAGTAAAGGGTTACCTTACTCTATCTTCTGAACTCCACCCACATGAGAGGTCATCTGATAGTAAGTTTTCTTTCTAGAAAGTTTCTGTTCCTTCTCACCCTCCCAGAGCTAAGGACCTTGTCAAGAGCTTTTGCACGAGCTTGGTTAGAGAAAACCTAGCAGTTGCCTAGGCATCCGAGCCCAAGAGTGGGGACCCACAGTGAGGCCCAGATTAAAATGAGACAGACATAAGATGTATGCCCCATGCATCACTTTAGAGATGACCCTGGGGTAGAGGACACAAGACCATTTGGGACTCCTTTTGATTTTTGGTGGGGTGAGAAGGAAAGGCTAACGAAAGAAAGATTTCTGGCCAGAAAAGTAGCATGTAAGCCTCCACTCTGTGCTTATGCAAAGCTAGACTGAAGAGTTAAAAAACAAGTAGTTTGTGTGTGACAGAGCTAGAAGGAATAATTATTATGTCTGGAGTTGGGGATTAAAAACAAAACAAAACAAAACATTTTCCCAAAGCACACGGGGTTTTCTTGGCCTTTGTTTGTGATGCTGCATCAGTTCTCACACTGCCTGTAACAGGCTCTTCTCTCCCATCAGTGGTCAGCCTGCCACGCTGAGTCAGCTCAGTCTGAGGAGCCACGGGGTGCCTGGCTCTTGGAACACACACAGGGCAGGCTTAGAAGATAAAACTCAAGTCTGGGGGAGCATCTCTTATGTTATTGCCTGGACTTAAGATTCAGAAACTTCTCTCTCCTACCTGGTAACTAAAAAATGATCTCCAGTGGTTTCTCCTAAAAAAATTAAAAATGAAAACTTGATCTCAAATATTTTCTTTTAAGTCAAAGTGAAGTCACTCAGTCATGTCCGACTCTTTGCGACCCCATGGACTGTAGCCTACCAGGCTCCTCCCTCCGTGGGATTCTCCAGGCAAGAGTATTGGAGTGGGGTTGCCATTTCCTTCTCCAGGGGATCTTCCTGACCCAGGGATCGAACCTGGGTCTCCTGCATTCCAGGCAGACGCTTTAACCTCTGAGCCATATATCAGCATGAAGTCAGCTGCTGTGAAGCCTTCAGTGTCCTTAAGCAGGCTTCCCAGACTCTTTGTCTTTGTTGTCTCTGACTCCGTCTTCTGTTCTCTACCTCCTGTTGCCTGTTGTCATCAAAAAGCATAATACCATCCTCTAAGTTCATACAGCCCAAAGTTTCATTTCCTACATGGGATATAAGTAAGGGATATTTCAGGTGAGGCATAAAGATCTGTTTAACTCAAGCACAATAGAGGTAGCATTGTAACTAAATTTGTTAGAGCTCCTTTAATAAGCCACTGTGGGGGAGGGCTTCCTTATTTTTGTTAAGTCCCATCAGAACTTACTTATATTTTCTGTTTGCACAGATATGTCTGTCTTGGATTCGGAGGCAGGAAAATACAGTAGTGGAGGGTTTGACTCCAGAACCCTGCAAATTGAAGTTGAGATTCCAGCCCCACTGCTTTTCAGTTGTACCATGATGGTTAGTTACTTAGCCTTGAAGTACCAGTTACCTCATTTGTAAAATGAGCATAATAGTAATTTTGAGGAGAGTTTCCTGGCTGTCCAGTGGTTAGGACTCTGCACTTTCACTGTGGAGGGCATGGGTTTGATCCCTGGTTGGGGAATTAAGATTCCACAAGCTCTGTGGTGCAGCCCAAAGAAACCCAATAGTTGTGGGGGATCAAATGAGATAAGGCATGTGAAATACTTAGTACAGTGCCTGGCATGTAAAATGCCCTCAATAAATGGTGGCTATTTTTAGCCATTCAATCAAAAAGGATATTTATTTGGTATCTGCTGTGTTCAGGCATATTGTAGGTACCAAAATGCTTCAAGACATTGGCCCCTGCCTGTAAAGAGTTTACATCAGGGGTTGTGCAGGCAGGGGAGGAAACATTTCTACAATTTCAAAGGTAGAATGTAATAAATGACAGAAAGATCATGAAAGGGAGAAGACCTTGAAGACAAGGTACCCTTTGAATTGGGCACAGTAGCATGTGAAGAATGTGAGTTGTGTGAGGATGAAGCAGTCAGCATTCTAGAGAAAGGGAATAAACCCCAACAGAGATGATGAACAGGAATGGTGAGGTCATGTCTGTGTCCAGCAGGCTAGTGTGGTCTGAATATAGGGAGTGAGACAGGTGGGAAGCAGACCAAAAAAAAAAAAAAAGGAAGATCAGAATAAAAGGGCATGCTGATTGGAAATGCCATGCTAAAAGCTCTAGTTTTGTTTGATGGGCCATTAAAGGCTTTTGGGGAATAGGAGGTAATATAGCAGGCCTCTCAGGTGGCACAGTGGTAAAGAAGCCACCTGCCAATGCGGGAGACTCTAGGAGACATGAGTTTGATCCCTGGGTGGGGAGGATCCCTAGAGAAGGAAATGGCAACCCACCCCAGTATTCTTGCCTGGAGAATCCCATGGATAGAGGAGCCTGATGGGCTACAGTCCATAGGGTCGCAAAGAGTTGGGCATGACTGAAGTGACTTAGAATGCCCGAATAAAAAATGCACCTCAAATCGTTTTTCAACTCTGTTACCACAATTTCCTCTGCTAAAGATATTTTGAAGCAAAAGAGTGCCTCAGCTCTTGGATACATAAAACCCTGTTGATGAACATGATGAGAAAAATCAAAAGGTGTGTTGCAGTTCATGAGGTTGCAAAGAGTTGGACATGACTTAGTGACTGAATAAAAAGGGATTAGTCAGGCACAGATAGTATTTTATTTTGAAGTTGTTTTTTTTTTTCTTACTATCATACTTTCTCTTTAGCTATAACTAAAGAAAGTGATTATAACTCAGAGCATGTGGATTTAGAATAAATTCAGGTGCATAAAATTGGATTGCGTTTGTTCCCATGTTGACTTTTCTCCCTGTATGAGTGATCACTTGAATTTGGAGAGTGAAATTATTTTACTTTTTTCCAGCCTAATGGGAATATCTGCAGCCAGAAGACAGAGTACAGGGCTTGCAAAAGAGGGGATAATAAAGCTCCGTCCTCTGGGGAAAGGAAAGAAAAGGTGAAGGGAGGAGATGTCTTCAAAGGAGGGAGGCTATAAAGCCTCCTTCCTGCTTCCCCCAACTTGGTCCAGATTAATTTGTATTTCAGTGAGGATGTAATACAGCTAAAGATTTTATGTAACTTTTAAGCCTCCTAAATGTTTGTTACTTTTGTTATCCTCATGGAAACCATGCAATTACTAAAATGTGGTGACAAGGCCTTAGGTGTTTATTTAAGAATGGAGAGGGTGGGGTCCCAGAACTTATATTCCATACTGGTATTGTCAGGGAGATGAAGAATAGAGCGTGGTAGTCAAGAAAGAGTGAAGAGAAGGGGAGGGGGTGGTAATGGAGTAGTGAGGGGCAGGTATTGAAGTGCGCTTGCTGCACAACGGCTGCGTTTTCTGACCTAAGGAGATAAAACCCAGCGCTGTCAATGGCACTGTGAGCGGTGACCGACAGCAGGAGCCAAGTCACTCTGGCCCATCGGCCTCCACTCCACCCTACTGCTCTTGGAGTCTGCAGCCCGGCCCAGGATGTAGGCAGCGAGGCAGCTCTTTGAACTAGGCTAGGTACCAGGTTCCTCCTCAAAATGCGACGGACTCAGAAGAGAGGCTGAACTCCTTGTTTATTCGCTCCTAGGCATGCCCGAGCCGCCCAGCCACGGCCGCGGGAGCTGTCCGCGGTGCTGAACCATTTTCTTGGGCTTGATAGGACCCGTGACTCGCATCGCGTCGCCAGCTTAGGCAAAGGGCTCAGTGCGTCCCGGGGAGCGCGAGCCCCCGAAGGTCTGCGGCTAGTTCCAAGCGCTACAATTTAAATCCCTGACAGAACTACCTATGCGACTCTCTTAACCAAAGCCAGGACTCAAGGCAGGATCCGGCTCTTAAGGACGAGTCCCTCATCTCTCCCCTACATCCCGCAGATATCTCAATCCCCCACCCCATTTCCTGCCCTGCGCCTTCCTCACGGAAACGGCACCAGGTCGTCCCGAGAGCCAGACAGTTCACGCCTCTCATCTCCCTAGTTTACTGCACTCTCCTCCGGAGCGGGACTCGCCCAGGACGCAGCAAGCTCCCACAGTAGAGATTCTCCCCTGGCCCTCCGGCCCAGGTTTCTGGCCCCTTCTTCCTTTTCAGTTTCTACTATCCTTCTCCTATTTCTCAAAGCACCGAGCTGGGAGGTGCGAGCTCCGCCCCTATTTTCCCTACAAGGGCACACTGTTGTGGGGGCGGGGCGAAGGGGAGGTGCTCCCAGCCCCTCTCAAAAGCCGCGAGTCCACTGGGAACTCGAATCTTTTCAGCTCCGCGGAGAAGCCTGCACCACCGTCTGGGTGGAGGACCTCCAGGGACAGCCAGGATTCTACCCCTCTTTCTCTGGAGAGCTTTCCCATTCGTCAAGCCCCAATCACCAGGTAGGACTGCGCTTGGGTCTGGCTTGTGGAGACTGTGAGGGCTCCAAGTGGAGTGGAAGGCATTTAAATAACCTATGCACATCTAACCACCCCTAGATTTCATTTTACAGAGGTGGGAGTGACAGCACTTTTAATTTTGTCGATTATTTATTGTGGCCAGTCATTCTAAAGGGAATATTTGAGTAATTGAGGTGTGTGTGTGTGTGTGGGGGGGGGACTCTTGGCGTAGGAGGGGATGGATAGAGAATGGGAGGTGACAGACTCTGATTATCTTTGGACAGGTGGCTATGGCTTCATTGCCGACTCAGGGTCCAGCGGCCCCAGACTTATTTTCTGGGCTGCTGCCTGCGGCTTCAAGTCCGGTCAACCAGAGCTCAGAGGCGGTGGTGGGCAATGGGTCGGCGGCTGGTCCAGGCGCTCAGGCCATCACGCCGTTCCAGAGCCTGCAGCTGGTGCATCAGCTGAAGGGGCTGATTGTGCTGCTCTACAGCGTCGTGGTGGTCGTGGGGCTTGTGGGCAACTGCCTGCTGGTGCTGGTGATTGCACGGGTGCGTCGGCTGCACAACGTGACCAACTTTCTCATCGGTAACCTAGCCCTGTCCGACGTGCTCATGTGCGCTGCCTGCGTCCCTCTCACGCTGGCCTACGCGTTCGAGCCACGCGGCTGGGTGTTCGGCGGCGGCCTGTGTCACCTGGTCTTCTTCTTGCAGCCGGTCACCGTCTACGTGTCGGTGTTCACGCTCACCACCATCGCGGTGGACCGCTACGTCGTGCTGGTGCACCCGCTGCGCCGGCGCATCTCGTTGCGCCTCAGCGCCTACGCGGTGCTGGCCATCTGGGCGCTGTCCGCGGTGCTAGCGCTGCCGGCCGCCTTGCACACCTACCATGTGGAGCTCAAGCCGCACCGCGTGCGCCTCTGCGAGGAGTTCTGGGGGTCCCAGGAACGCCAGCGCCAGCTCTACGCCTGGGGGCTGCTGCTCGTCACCTACCTGCTCCCCCTGCTGGTCATCCTCCTGTCTTACGTCCGGGTGTCGGTGAATCTCCGGAACCGAGTGGTTCCGGGCTGCGTGACCCAGAGCCAGGCCGACTGGGACCGCGCGAGACGCCGCCGCACCTTCTGCCTGCTGGTGGTGGTTGTGGTGGTGTTCGCCGTCTGCTGGCTGCCTCTGCACGTCTTCAACCTGCTGCGGGACCTCGACCCGCATGCCATAGACCCCTACGCCTTCGGCTTAGTGCAGCTGCTCTGCCACTGGCTCGCCATGAGCTCCGCCTGCTACAACCCCTTCATCTACGCCTGGTTGCACGACAGCTTCCGCGAGGAGCTCCGCAAACTGTTGCTGGCCTGGCCCCGCAAGATTGTTCCGCACGGCCAGAGCATGACAGTCAGCGTGGTGATCTGATGCCACTGTGCCAGGCCTTGGGGAACTCCAGTCCACTGGTCTCTGGAGGGTGCCCACCCGGAGGCTGGACTGGAGAGATTATTCCAGAGCTAGGCTAATACTAAACTAATATGGCTCCAAACTGCCAGTCCACCCCTCTTGTCCCTCTGTCTTACCTAGTCTTTGTGTCACTGTAAAATTTTATGTAGGCTTTGATGAGAGACTCATGCGTGCTTGGAGGAGGCCAGGGAGAACAAAAGAGGTTTTACTGTTTTCTCCTTTTACCACTGAAGGCCAAACAAAGCTCTTTCCCCTGGTTCAGGTAATATTTCAGAAACCTCACTGTTTTCCTTGCTTTCCCTTCTGCTTGTTCCATGGGGAGTGAAGGAGCAATAAGCATGGGGTTTAAAATGGCTGATTGGGGTTGGTAAAGCTTTTCAGGTGGCCTTTTAAAAAGGACTCACTTGAGATATAATACAGGACAGTGCTTAGTCCATTCAAACCCATTACCTTCTAGGATTCCAGGGAAACATGTATTACAAATCTGTATCTAGAATTTCAGCATTTCCTGAACAAGAGCTTTATATGCCAAAGGGATTTTCACTTTAAATCCACTTGCATTTATAGCACAAAATACTTACAAATCACCTTTAAGAGGTTTTGCTATTGTTTTCTCTCTTCCTTATCCCCCAATTGCTGTTTGAAAATGATGAGAAAAATTAGTTGATGAAGAGATAGATAACACAGGAGTAAAGTGGAAAAGGTTCACACAAGGGGAAATATAACTGCACAGGACAGACTATCTGTGTGTATGTTTGTGTATATACACAACTAGTGTTTGCCACAAGGCAAGAACTCAAATATTTGGTTTTCTGAATGCTCAGTGTAAACTGTGAGCTGTAACACACTCTTGTATTTTCTAATTGATCTTGCAACAAATCAACAGCTGTGAACTGACTGCTCAGCACCTGCTCTGTGGTGACACACTTGGAGCATGATCAACTCAGAATACAAGGACGAGGAGAAGCTTACTGAAAGCCAGAACAGAAAAATAAACGGCGGCCTACAGGATGTACAGATCAAACATGTAATTCCTTCCAGGGTTAAGGGAATAGGGGAAGACTGTTGGGCCATGACACCAAGCTGCTAATTCTTACCTTAACATCCCAAGAGTTCTTTAAATGAGGACAAGTGCCCTGGGACAAGAGTTTCCACATTGATGTCGGAAAAGTGATCATGACAGTGAAGGCAGGAGTCTTGGGAAATGATTCATGATAGGCAGCTGTCAGATTAACCCTTGCAGCATATGGGGCATAGACTGGTGTCTGCAGCCATTCAGTTACCAACCAGAAGATGCCAGTACTACCCCAGCTCACTAAGCAGCAGAATCAGAGTTTTCCCACCTCTCCCCTTCTCTTGGTCTCAGTGAACTCTGTAAAGTGTGCCCTTAAAGGAAGGGAAAGAGGAGGTATTTGGGGATGACAAGAATTAAATCCTATTACTTTGATGTCAGTAGCCACAATGAAGAGTGGTTCCATTCACAGTTGGGTTAGTTAGCAGTATGAATCTTTTAAAATGAAATTAACTTTTATTTTAAATTAATTTTTATTGGCATATAGTTGCTTTACAAGTAATGCGCATATTTAGTATCTATCTATATATATATATATCTAGACTTTTCACAGCATGGGGAAGGGCAGGAAAAAGCTGGAGAAAGAAAAAGGCAGGTGAACTTGGGACATACCAGTTACCTTTGATAATGGCACTCAAACTAACTTTCAGCTCCATCTTTGGATGTGGAGAGCAAAGAGCCTGTGCTCTAGCAATGTGACCCACCCATAGCATTAGGTCACCCCTCCCTTACCCCAAATGAGCTCCTCTCCCAGCATCCCAGGGACTGGTTCCTGTGTTTCCAGCAGCTCTACTCTTTGGAAGACTCAAGATTAGACATTTCCTGTTTCTTCAGATTGTTCTTTGGATTGGTATGTGTGGAGAGTGGAAATACTGGGGAAAAGGGTGGAATTAGTCAGGGAGGGATCCAGTTAATTGTGGTCTCTTCTTTGGAGGGTTCGAGTCACTGGTTTAAGCCCTGACTGCTCCTAGAATTACCTGGGGGGTTTTCAAAAACCATCAGTGCCTAGGCCATGATGCTGCTGCTGCTAAGTCACTTCAGTCGTGTCCGACTCTGTGCGACCCCATAGATGGCACCCCACCAGGCTCCCCCCGTCCCTGGGATTCTCCAGGCAAGAACATTGGAGTGGGTTGCCATTTCCTACTCCAGTGCATGAAAGTGAAAAGTGAAAGGGAAGTCATTCAGTCATGTCCAACTCTTCACGACCCCATGGACGGCAGCCCCCCAGGCTCCTCTGTCCATGGGATTTTCCAGGCAAGAGTACTGGAGTGAGGTGCCATCACCTTCTCCAGCCTAGGCTGTATCCCTAGCCAATTGATTAGAGATGGAGATTGGGCACCAGCATTTTTTCAAAGCATTTCAGGTGATTTTAACACATAACAAAGGTTAAACACCGTAAGAATGATCCTATTTCTAATGAATCTCAGATACATCCTAATGAAGCTTTGGGAATATGCTATTAGCCTTTAGACAATACTCGATGGATCACGTAGAGGTAAGTCTTTTTTTTAAATTTAAATTTATTTATTTTATTTTTAAAATATAAATTTATTTTGATTGGAGGTTAATTATTTTACAATATTGTATTTGTTTTGCCATATATCAACATGTATCCACCACGTATACACGTGTTCCCCATACTGAACCCCCCTCCCTCCTCCCTCCCCATACCATCCCTCTGGGTCATCTCAGTGCACCAGCCCCAAGCATCCAGTATCATGCATTGAACCTGGACTGGTGACTCTTTTCATATATGATATTATACATGTTTCAATACGAGACAGCAAAAGAGACACAGATGTATAAATTTATTTATTTTAATTGGAGGCTAATTACTTTACAATATTGTATTGATTTTGCCATACATCAACATGAATCCGCCACGGGTGTACACGTGTTCCCAGTCCTGAACCCCGCTCCCACCTTCCTCCCCATACCATCCTTCTGGGTCATCCCAGTGCACCAGCCCCAAGCATCCTGTATCCTGCATCGAACCTAGACTGGCGATTCGTTTCTTATATGATGTTATACATGTTTCAATGCCATTCTCCCAAATCATCCCATCCTCTCCCTTTCCCACAGAGTCCAAAAGACTGTTCTATACATCTGTGTCCCTTTTGCTGTCTCACACACAGGGTTATTGTTGCCATCTTTCTAAATTCCCTATGTATGCGTTAGTATACTGTATTGGTGTTTTTCTTTCTGGCTTACTTCACTCTGTATAATTGGCTCCAGTTTCATCCACCTCATTAGAACTGATTCAAATGTATTCTTTTTAATGGCTGAGTAATACTCTATTGTGTATCTGTACCACAGCTTTCTTATCCATTCATCTGTTGATGGACATCTAGGTTGCTTCCATGTCCTGGCTATTATAAACAGTGCTGTGATGAACATTGGGGTACACGTGTCTCTTTCAATTCTGGTTTCCTCGGTGTGTATGCCCAGAAGTGGGATTGCTGGGTCATAAGGCAGTTCTATTTCCAGTTTTTTTAAGGAATCTCCACACTGTTCTCCATAGTGGCATAGAGGTAAATCTTATAATCAGAATATATAGGTATCCATTCAACAGTTTCCTTACACATCTGTGTGTAAGGCTCTGTATGAGTCCAATCAGTTTTTTTTTTTAAGTATTGTTATTCAACTTTAGGATGATGGCATTATAAAGTTATACACCATGAATTATTCTTAGTTGCTGGCATGTTTAAAAATTTGAAATATTCCTGGATAGTTTAAGTCTACTGTGAGAGAACAGTATCCTCATTAATTACTAGAAAAGCTCTCACCAGTTTCTATCGTGCCTACAACTTCAGTTAAATTTTTTAAACATGCATGTGGACTTTATGGAGAGCCTAAAGAGGTTGAAGAATCACTGTGTTTATAGACATCTTTACAGATTATGCACATTGGCAACTGAACAGCAACTAGTTAATTCTTACCCCATCTGAAGTGTACTTGAGACTTGTTTGACTACAAAACAAACTGACCAGACACATCTCTCAGAAATGAGTCCTGGAGAAATCCAATAGGGCTGAGGTAGCGCTTTTAATTTGATATAGTAGTTCATTTTAGTTAATACCAAGTATCCAGTCCGTTTCCTGCAAGAAGTTGTAAAGCTGGGAATGGGGCCAGCCTGCTACTTGGCACCAGCCCTTTCTGAGACTGATGGGAGGTTCTGTAATCTTTGTAAGCATTGTCACCAAGTCTTATTTTTGGCAGCCAACCAACAGATTTATCTCACTAAATCGGCTGGGGAGTGTTTCAATATGTGTTGGCCACGTTACCCAGAAATAACAGTTGTAAGAGATGCTAAAGTAACTATTCCAGTTGATGTAACCTTCCTGAATTGTCAGTCTGTCCGTCTACTGGGGGGTGTTAAGTTCCTGGTTTATTTTCTCAGATTGGTTAGTTCACCACCTCTGTCTTGTGGCTTGCATTCCTGAACATCTAGTATTCTTGCAAACATAAGGTATGGAGCTGATGCCAAGAGTGTGGCTAGATCTGGAGTGAACCCAGGGTCCATCCTACAGATGAGAGGTTAAGAACACATTTACTCTCCAAGGTAGGTCCCTAATTGATTTCTCTTCATAAGCTGATGTCTTTGTTACGTGCATAAGATGCATTTGTGGCTGACTCACCGCGTGAAGCTCCTCAGGCTAGGGCTTGTACTGTCTTTCATACATTGTAGGTACTCAGTTCAGTTCAGTTCAGTTCAGTTGCTCGGTCATGTCTGACTCTTTGCAACCCCATGAATCACAGCATGTCAGTCCTCCCTATCCATCACCAACTCCCAGAGTTCATTCAAACTCATGTCCATCGAGTTGGTGATGCCATCCAGCCATCTCATCCTCTGTCATCCCCTTCTCCTCCTGCCCCCAATCCCTCCCAGCATCAAGGTCTTTTCCAGTAAGTCAACTCTTCACATGAGGTGGCCAAAGTGTTGGAGTTTCAGCTTCAACATCTGTCCCTCCAATGAACATCCAGGACTGATCTCCTTTAGGATGGACTGGTTGGATCTCCTTGCAGTCCAAGGGACTCTCAAGAGTCTTCTACAACACCACAGTTCAAAAGCATCAATTCTTTCTTTGGCGCTCAGCTTTCTTCACAATCCAACTCTCACATCCGTACATGACCACTGGAAAAACCATAGCCTGGACTAGACTCACCTTTGTTGGCAAGGTAATATCTCTGCTTTTTAATATGCTGTCTAGGTTGGTCATAACTTTCCTTCCAAGGAGTAAGCGTCTTTTAATTTCGTGGCTGAAGTCAACATCTGCAGTGATTTTGGAGCCCCCAAAAATAAAGTCTGACACTGTTTCCACTGTTTCCCCATCTATTTCCCATGAAGTGATGGGACCAGATGCCATGATTTTCGTTTTCTGAATGTTGAGCTTTAAGTCAACTTTTTCACTCTCCTCTTTCACTTTCATCAAGAGGCTTTTAGTTCCTCTTCACTTTCTGCCATAAGGATGGTGTCATCTGCATATCTGAGGTTATTGATATTTCTCCCGGCAATCTTGATTCCAGCTTGTGCTTCTTCCAGCCCAGTGTTTCTCATGATGTACTCTGCATATAATTAAATAAGCAGGGTGACAATATACAGCCTTGACATACTCCTTTTCCTATTTGGAACCAGTCTGTTGTTCCATGTCCAGTTCTAACTGTTGCTTCCTGACCTGCATATAGGTTTCTCAAGAGGCAGATCAGGTGGTCTGATATTCCCATCTCTTTCAGAATTTTCCACAGTTTATTGTGATCCACACAGTCAAAGGCTTTGGCATAGTCAATAAAGCAGAAATAGATGTTTTTCTGGAACTCTCTTGCTTTTTCCATGATCCAGCGGATGTTTGCAATTTGATCTCTGATTCCTCTGCCTTCTCTAAATCCAGTTCGAACATCTGGAAGTTCACGGTTCATGTATTGCTGAAGCCTGGCTTGGAGAATTTTGGGCATTACTTTACTAGTGTGTGAGATGAGTGTAATTGTGCGGTAGTTTGAGCATTCTTTGGCATTGCCTTTCTTTGGAATTGGAATGAAAACTGACCTTTTCCAGTCCTGTGGCCATTGCTGAGTTTTCCAAATTTGCTGGCATATTGAGTGCAGCACTTTCACAGCATCACCTTTCAGGATTTGAAATAGCTTATTAAATCAGTAGAACAGTCTCCAGCCATGGGATTAATAAACCAAGCCGGTACACACACAGTCTAACTGTACACAACCTCAAGATGGCCAGGATCAAATCAAGGATATATCATACCAAAGAGAACATGCTACTCAATCTAGACTTGTCAATTTCCGGAAGTTCCAGGAATGAGCTGTTTATCTGGGACCTTCTATGACCCCCTGGCCCTAACCTCAGTAATGACAGCATTTCGTTACATGGCACCAAGTTTTGTGTTCTCCAAGATTGCATGTATCTAAATCCTTCTATATCATCACAAAGCTTAATCATTATTTAAATGTTAGAATTTAATTACTCCCACATATAACTTGAGAAATTTAAAAACATTCAACACATGGGTCTATAAACAAAATTTAATCATCTATCTTCAAAACCATTCATGACAGCATCATAAGCAGAATTTTTGGTACATCTGCAATAAGACTTAAAAGTAGATTTATGCACACCTTACCAGGGTTTTTTTTGGGGGGGGGCAAAGTGAGATAAGCCAGTATGTAAAAGATGTTGAAAATGTGAAATACTTATTTGGATGGATGAGAGTTGCAATCTTAATGTGTTAAGAGATGATACATTCCCAATCAGCCTTTGGAAGTAGAAAATCTTATTTTGAACATTGAATGTGTACACTGTAACAGGTTTTGAATTGTTCTCCTCTGGTTTCCGAGTCAATTCCTCTTCATTTCCCACTATTTCTGTATTCTGCCTTTCCCCCTCTTCGACGTCTCCATAGTATCTGTGAATACCTTTGATCTGATGCTCCCTCCAGCCCAGTGAAGGAGACGTGATGGGATTCAAGCTTCCATCTTGTTGAAGAGACACCCTGGCTAATCCCCTTGCGGAAAGCAGGCTGCAACCATGAGTCAGGGGCAGCTGCCTGTTGAGCTTCCTGCCCACTCTGGGTCTTGGCACTCACATGATTAATGTTTCCAGGCAGAGGCGGATAACAGGAGCTTGCACAGAATCTCCGCAGGATCCTCGACATGATAAATCTCATGGGGAGCTCTCAAGAGGGGTCTAACAAAGAAAGGTCAAATGTATTTCATTTTGATGCTTGGAGCTGTAGTGAGAAAATCTGAGCTAGAAAAAGCAAAGGATAGTCTCTTCTTCAAAGCCTTTCCTGCCTCCTTCCCTCAGCTCTCAAAAAAATCCTCTTCTTGTCTTGCTGATGACTAAATATCCCAGCCCCAGAACTCATCTCCTTCTGGAGTGACATTTAATGAGGTATGGAAAGTTACACCTTTTCCTCCCACCACACATATTCAGTTATCGCCAAGAAATGAAAGAAGTTTTTTGAGCTAGGAAACTGAAATAAAAACGTCAGGCCCGAGCTCTGGGTTAGAAGTCAGGTGCTAGGTTTCTTCCCTAGCCCAGAACAGCACCTTTGGGTCTCCATCCCAGGAGGCTGGCCCAGTCACCTGGGTAGGAGGTGCAGTGCTGTAGTATAACCCAGGGCGGTCAGATCCGTGGCCTGGCCACTCTGGTTGTGCCACAGGCAGCTTCCTGATGAAGCCAGTCCTTCTGAGGCTGCTGCCCATTGCAGGGTAAATGCTAGGGGGCAGGGCACAGTGGCCTCTTCATTATTATCAATACAAAAAAGACCCAAGAGCAGTGGCAGGTGAAAAAGTGAAGTGTTTGTGAATGTCTTCGATGGCCGTAACTGTTTCTTCTTTTTACCCCAGTCTCCTCCAGCAAATCCTGTCCCCCTTTCCTTTTCTGTGATATAATTACAGTGCTTGTGGGCATTTCTGCAGAAAACATTATATTCTGGGAGAAGGGTTCTTGTAGAGGCTTAGAGTGAGACTAATAATAAACATCTGGCTATGCACTAAATGACCTAGCGGGAACGCGTTGTGCTTCTGCCTGACCTGGCTCCATCAGGGGCACCCAAGGGCCTGTCACGTGGCTCAGCAAGCGTTCAGCAAAGGTAGTGGAGATCCGAGGGGAGGAGGAGTATGGCGGGCCCAGAGGAAGGCCACTGTGGAGCCCAGGAGTCGCAGGTATGGGGAGGAGTTAAAGGAAGGTTGGGCCCTACCCGCACTTGTCTAGAGTCACCGCTAGTGCCTCCAGCCCCTGTCAGGGTAAGGGGCTCCCGGGGAGCCACTCCTGTGCCCACGTGGGTGATATGACATTGGCCTACGTCTTGCAGTGTGTCCTCTCAGTATCCAGTGCCTTCCTCTTGACCTCAAAGCCCTCAGGCAGCCCGGCCACCACTCTGAGTGTTCAGCTTGCTGTCCTCGCCCGGGTCTCTGAAGTTGATGGCATTCCTGCTGCACAGCCATGGGCACTGGTGGCGCTAGAGGGGCTGCGCGCCTCGGTCCTGACCTCGTCCTGGGCAAGAGTGCCAAGCCTGCACCGATGGCACATCGTGGTCGACTTTGACGTCCCCTCTGTGCCACCTCTGGCGAAGGCTCGCGCAGTCTCCCCAGGCCCTCTCGGAGCGCCGCCCGGCTCCCAGGCGGAGCGCTGGAGCACGGATGTCGGAACTGTCAGCTGCCCCTCTCTGCGGCCAGGGACCTCTTCGGCCCCTTCTCCCAGCCCCTGTGTGTATTTCACCTGCTCCAGAGACTGGGAGTGAGTCCCATCCCCAGCGCTCTTTCATGTCCTGCAACAGCTCTGCCCCTAGCGCAGCCGTCATCTGTGCCCCCCACCCCCATGATGCTCGCCAGTTCTTGCCCAACTGGGGTCTTGCTTTCAGCCTCTGTCCTTTGTCTCTCTCCCTCACCCTTCTACTCCCCGGACCCAAGGGAGGCCAGCAGCCATATCCGGGATCTCAGTCCCCCTCCCTTGCCCTTTCACCGGCCCCAGCTGGGCCCGGTGCGGAGGCAGGCGAGCCGTGTAGGGTAGGTACCAGGCAGGCGGGACCATGCGCACCCGCGGTTCTCCAAGAGACCCTGGCAGAGGAGATGCTTGGAGAAGATGGACTCAGGAGGTCAGCGGGGAGCTTCTGCTGGGCAGCTGTAGTTCCATCCCTGGCATGGGGGAGCCTCTCTGGAGTTCCTCTCTGTGGCAGGTCCTGTCGGCTTACTTTTAAGCGATCCACACTTAGATACTTAGGCGGCCCTGGAACGCTCTGAAAACGAAGTCTGATTTCCAAGCAGGAAATCAGGGGCTCCGGGATGGTTGAGCTCTGGCCTGAGCGCAAGTAGGTGGCCATCCCGCCGCCGCGGCTTGGGGGTGGGGTAAAGGAGAAGGGGCTTCTTGGAGCGTGCTGGGCCCCCAGTCCTGTTTCTGGCCTGACTACGGCCACCTGTCATTTGCCTATTTCCTGAGCATTCTATCTGAAAGGAAAGGAACACGAAGCCACTTATTCTGTGTATGTTGGTGGAGACTTTGGGGATCGGTAGCCTTCCGACTCCCTGTGGGGATTGATCGAACTGAGAAGCCGAAAAGGAAGGAATTGGTTTCGCAGGTGTGGGGGAGGAATCGGACTCGCGCCGCCTCTCCCCGGAGCGGCGAGTTCGCGGTGCTTTGCTGGGTGCGCAGACCCCGCAGCGCCCCCGCTAGGCCCACAGGTGCTGGGGAGCCGAGGTTTCTGCAACCTGGCAAACACACACTTCCCGGTTTCGGCAGAAGAGGAGAAGTAAGCTGGTGGAACAAAAGCAAAAGCCATCTACTGACCCACTCCGGGCAATTATTGATGTAAAGCAATACCTCCTGCCAAAAACAGGACCTCCAGGATTGAGAATTACAAAAAAAAATTACAAAATCCGCAAACCTTTTTCTTAAAAACGTCATAGATGAAAATTCCCACCCATTATTCTTGGGGGAGTTAACAGTTTGTGCTTTTCTTCCCAGATCCTACCAGGAGCCTCCACAAGCATATATGCATAATTTATATTTTGCAAAAATGAAAGGGAACTGTACAAACTCTTTGTAATTTACTCCCCTGCCAAAATTATAATCAAGAATGTTAATGGAGTATGGTCTGTAAGAATGCCAAATTGCTGTACACTTGAAACTAATATGATATTGTAAACCAACTGTACCTCAATAACAAAATTATATCGAGAGCAGCCTTCCATGTTGGGACATAGGTGTGGACCTCATTCTAGATTGGCTGACTGAAGAGGAGTCTATGGTCTGGAGATACCACTGTCCAGGGATTGGCCAGTGAGAGATCCTGGTTGAAGAGACAGTTCTGAGGCTTAGAAGAGTTCCCAGAGCCCGGCAGGACATGCAGAGCAGTTCCAGTTCATTGTAATCACAGATGCTGAAATGATGCCTCTTGGTTCCAGGGAGGATAAGGCCCTCTGAGGAGACTTCCCAGAGACTGCTACCATCTGGGTTGGTTGAGGCTCTTTCCCTTTGTTCCCAGATCTTGCATAGCACCAGATTGTGGCTGGTACCACCCCAACTTTCCCCCAGCAAATAGTGGCTGGTGTTTATAATCACAACCCAGGGTGGAATTTTCCCAAGAGTTGGGGGGTGAGATGGGAATCTTCCACGTGGCCTTGAATCCACAAAGGTCAAAAGCCCATGGGGGAGTAAAGTGTTGAATTGTTGTTCAGTTGCTAATTTGTGTCTGACTCTTTGTGACCTCATGGACTGCAGCATGCCAGGCTCCCCCATCATTTACTATCTCCTGGAGTTTGCTCAGATTCATGTCCACTGAGTCAGTGATGCTATCTAACCATCTTATCCTCTGCTGCCCTCTTCTTCTTTTGCCTTTAATCTTTCCCAGGATTAGAGTCTTTTCCAATGAATCAGCTCTTCGCATCAGGTGGTCAAAGTATTGGAGCTCCAGCTTCAGCATCAGTCCTTCCAATGAATATTCAGAGTTGATTTCCTTTAGGATTGAATGGTTTGACCTCCTAGCAGTTCAAGGGACTCTCAAGAATCTCCTCCAGTACCATAGTTAGAAAGCATCAATTCTTTGGTGTACAGCCTTCTTTATGGTCCAACTCTCACATCCACACATGACTACTGGAAAAACCACAGTTTTGATTATATGGACCTTTGTAAAGTATTCAATACTTTACCTTATTTGACCACAGGTGAGGATTTCAGTCAGGATGTTGACCCTGTAGGAGGGCTCACTGACAAAGGAGCTAATTACAAGGGCGAGGTATAGGGAAGCGTGAGGAACGGTAGATGGTAGAAGAGGATTCTGTGGACAGGAGGGGTGGGAGGGGTTGCTGAAACTCCAAGAGGCAGAGTCGTTGAGAGACCATCTGTAGAGGAGCAGTGTCCTCAGTGGAAGACTAGAATCAGCTCCATGCATCTCACAGATTGGGAGCCAGGGGAAAAGCAAATTCACAAGAAACTAGAATGCTCCCTACACATGTTTGAATGTCACCAAAGTGATGTATAAGTAGAAGCTGTAAGGTATAGTTCAGGCCAAGGCAGAAAAGAAGGAGAGACAATCTCAATGGAGGTAGGTTACCTTTATTCAGCCGAGGAAGGGCGACAGTCAGCCTAACGACCAGGCTGAGTGCAAGAGGGATCAGGGAGGCTTCATATTTAAAGGGAGATTTGTGGAAATGATAAGGTAAATGTTAGGCAGGCAGGACATTTTGGGTAATCTTTAGTTGAGATGGCATTTATAGTTGAACAGGGGTTGGGAGGTTTTGGGCAGGGGGTGATAAGTCCCAGGTAGATGCAACTGGCCTGGAACATCAGGGCGGGACTTAAAGTTCGGTTTTGTTTTCCCCGAAGTTAGATGATTCAGCAAGGGCCTTTGAGACCGCTGCTTTCTTTTCTAGGCCCAAGGACTCCTTCAGAAGCCATGTGAATTCAGCAGAGGAGCCATTCCCAAATGGCCTTGGTGATCAAAGAAGACTTCGTGAATGAAGTTGCATTTGAGCCAGATTTTGAAAGAAGCGTGGGATCATAAGCAGTGCAGAGAGTGATGGTGGGAAAGCTTGTTATGGGCCAGAAAGAGTGGTAGCAAAGCAAAAATGGTGATGCAAGGGGATAAAGCAATCCCCTTTATGGCTTATTGACCAGAAATGGGTGACAAACCTTTATCTGCAAAAGAGTCTGGGGAAGAAATCCTTTTCTATCTTTTATAATGGAAGATTCACAATGATTATTGGTTTATTGAGCCCACAGTGACTGTCTGAGTCCAGGGGTCAGCATCTCCTTAGGTCTTATTCTATATTCAGGGAAGAGATGAAATGGCACACATCATTTATTGGGTTCTGGAAAGTGGCAAACTGCAGCTTGGGGAGTATCTGCTTACTGAAGGTCCCCCGAAAGCCTGCTGGTGTTGTGATTCACCCTTTACGAGTCACCAGCTACATCTCAGTGTATCGCTGAAGTTTATATATTTTTTTAAACAAATGCTCATAGAGTATTCATAAAGCTTGGAGACTTGGAGGACATGAATATAGATGAAAAATAGTGTAAAGATACTTGATATTAAAGGTTTCGCTTTCTGGATAGCTCTAAGTGGTTTTTTTTCCCCTTAAAGCTGTCAATTTTTTCAGATGATGACAGTAGGGAGAGATAGAGTTACTGCTTTGTCTCAAACTCCTGGCCGTTTTAAGGCAGTTCTACCAGCTTGGGTTTCCTGATCTGCCTCTTAGTTGGGGACCCTAGGCAGCTATTGGCATTTACCGCAGTGCATCTACATAGCCTTCCCTGAGGGCTGGGGCTACTGCGTCTGTCTGCTGTGTGTGCTCCTTGCAGCTTAGAGTGTCAGAACCTCGAGTCCTCTGGAAAGAAACCTCAAAAGTCAATACCCATCCTTATGGAGGCGTAGTCACGTTGGGTGTAGACTTAAAAAATATTCACAACCTGAAAGTTGAGAAATATGTTTTATTCAATGGGAATTTTTAGGACTTTAAGCTTAGGAGGCAGCATCTCAAGTAACCCTGAAAGAACTGATCTGAGGAGGTGAGGGGAGGAACCAGGTTATACAGAAGTTTTGCAGCAAAGGGCAGGTGGTCTGAACATCAAAAAATTATAGCTAAAGAAAACCAGATATTCCAAGTGGAGGAATTTAGTTCTTTTCTATGTATGTGAAAATGCAAGATTCTGGGCTTACTGAAATCATTCCTTTGATATGTACCTCATCTACCTGGGGCCAGTATCTTGTATTTTCACATCCTGAGTTTCCTCAGGATTCACCAGCTCACCATCCCTGGTGGCTGCAATTGCTGATGATTGTGACATCCTTTGTTTATTGATGTGGCAGGAAATGCTTTATTTTTCACTGGATCATGCTAGAACCTTACCAGGCCCAAGATTTTGAGGCTAAGTCTGAAGTGGAGCAGACCACGGAGGGTATGTGTATTCCAGAAATCCCAGTTCTATGAATTCTCTTGAACTCTTGTAACGCAGTACCTTAACCAACTGAGCAGCTTAAACAACAGACATTTACTGTCTCATGGACTTCCCAGGTGGTGCAGAGGTAAAGAATCTGCCTGCCAATGTGGGAGATGCAAGATTTGATCCCTGGGTTAGGAAGATCCCCTGGAGCAGGAAATGACAACCCACTCCAGTATTCTTGCTTGGAGAATCCCATGGACAGAGAAGCCTGGCTGGCTATAGTCCACAGGGCCCCAAAGAGTCAGACATGGCTTAGTGACTGAGCATGCACATGAGAAATTTTCTCATGGTTCTGGAGGCTGGCAGTCTGAAATCCAGGTATCAGTGGGGTTGGTTCCTTCTGAGGGTCACAAGGCAGAATCTGTTCTGTGCTTTTTTTCCAGAGCCAACTCACTGGAAAAGACTGTGATTCTGGGAAAGATTGAAGGCAGGAAGAGAAGGGGATGACAGAGGACAAGATGATTGGATGGCATCACCAACTCTACGAGCACGAGTTTGAGCAAGCTCTGGGAGATGATGAAGCGCAGGGAAGCCTACTGTGCTTCAGTCCGCAGGGTCCCTAAGAGTTGGACGTGACTGAGCAACTGAACAACAGCAACAAATGGGAGCTCCATGGGGGCAGAGGTCATATCTGCTTTATTCAGCAACATATCAGAGTCTGGCCCCTTGTAAGCATGGCTGAGAATGATTTTCTCTAACCTGCACTTCTGTGCCTGAAAGTAAGTACAGCAGGTTTTACTTGTGGAGAGGGCAAGGGAACTGACTTACTTTGTCCCATCACAAGGATCGGGGAGCCTGGGGTTCGAATCCAGATTTCTTGCTTCCAAGTCAGGGCATCACCCACCACACCAGGCTGCCCTTAGGGTTTAGAAGGTCTGGTGGGGGATCACTCCTCCCTTGGCCTGTGCCTTCAGCCAGCGCTTCTCAGAATCACTGCCCAGCCCTTAGAAAACAAAGGGGCCCGGTCCCTACTTGAGACTTGCTACATCGGATCCTCTTGGGGTGGGATTGTATATTTAAAAATAGTGTCTGGGAATCAATTCAAGAAAAGTGTTGCTATAGTAGATGTGTTAAAAAGAAAAAGTTTTGCTAGCAAATACATCGCTCTGTGGTTGAACTGAAATTTATAGTCAATTAGCTGAGATCAGAGAGGACACTATGCAAGTGCCTTGAATGTGTAAAGTACTGTCCTCTTTGATTATTTTCTCTCTTTTTTTAATACTTAAAAAAATATTTTGTCAAAAAACAAAAATATTTTGTTCATTCTGCATGGCACGTGGGATACTAGTTCCCCATTCAGGGATGGAAACCATACCCTCTGCACCAGCAGCTCAGAGTCTTAACCACTGGACCAGCAGGGAATTTCTTCCTTTGGTTATTTTCTTCATCCAACATCTAGCAAGAAATGGGGACTCTACCAGGGTGAGGATATCCCCACAGGGCCCACGTTTCTCTCCAGGTCCCCAGGGGCGTTAGGTGGGCCTGCGGAGGTGCCCACAGTGGGCAATCAGGTCCTGCCGCCCTTGGTATGCCAAGCAGCAGGCATGGTGGCAGTCATTGCTTTTGAGAAATTCCCACTCTGTGCCCAGCTCACACATCTCCAGCATCCACTGAAGCCCTGCAAGCCTGGCATTGCTCTCTCAGCATTACAGGTGAGGAAGCTAAAGCTCAGAGAAGCCGTTTATCCAAAGTAGGTGAATGGCACCAGGATTGAATCCAGATCTGTCTGGGTTCAAGCCCGTTCCTCTCACACTGTCCTACCCCACACAAGTTCATGATAATGACAAATACCAACAATAATAGTAATAAGTATGACTACATTTTACGGAAAGTTGGCTACATGCCAGGTAGCCTAGAATTTTATAGCTCAATAGTAACACTGTGTGTAGAAACTATGATGATCCCTACCTCCTAATGGAAGGAGCTACAAGTGTTTGCAGTCTCTGCACACTACATGTTATAGGTTGGGAAAGTAAGTCATGGGGAGACAAAGTGGTTTGTCCAATATCACATGACTTGTCAGTCACAAAGTTGAGACACACTCAGGCAGACTGCTCTAGAGCCTGGGTTCCTTCCTCACTAAATTGTGCTTTCTCTCAAGAGACAGGGTTTCAGAATTGAAAGAGACACGTGTACCCCAATGTTCACTGTTGGCAATAGTTAGATCATGGAAGTAACCCAGATGTCCATTGACAGACGAATGGATAAGGAAGTTGTGGTACATATACACAATGGAATATTACTCAGCTATAAAAAAGAACACATTTGAGTCAGTTCTAACGAGGTGGATGAAACTGGAGCCTATTATACAAAGTGAAGTAAGTCAGAAAGAGAAACACCAATACAGTGTATTAACACACATATATATGGAATTTAGAAAGACAGTAATGATGACCCTGTATGTAAGACAGCAAAGGAGACACGGATGTAAAGAACAGACTTTTGGACTCTGGGAGAAGGCGAGGGTGGGATGATTTGAGAGAAGAGCATTGAAACTTGTATATTACCATATGTAAAATAGATGACCAGCGCAAGTTTGATGCATGAAGCAGGGCACTCAAAGCAGGTGCTCTGGGACAACCCAGAGGGATGGGGTGAGGAGGGAGGTGGGAGGGGGGTTCAGGATGGGGGACACATGTACACCTGTGGCTGATTCATGCATGGCAAAAACCACTGCAATATTGTAAAGTAATTAGCTTCCAATTAAAATAAATAAATTTAAAAAAAAGAAGAAGCAGGGTTTCCTGACACAGTAATAGGTTGAACATGGTGTCTCTGCCTCCATTGCTCTGTGTTTGTGGTATTCTATTTTTAAAAGTTTTATTGGAACATGATTGATTTACAATATTATGTTAGTTTCAGATAAACAGCAAAGTGAATCAGTTATACCCTTACATATGTCCACTCTTTTTAAGATTCTTTCCCCATATAGGTCATTACAGAGTTATTTTTTTTTAAACAAAATTTATTTTTTTAAATTGTTTTTAGGTGTGGGGTCTCCATTGCTGCCCGTGGGCTTTCTCTAGTTGCAAGAAGAGTGGGAGGTACTCTTCAGTGTTGTGTGCAGGCTTCTCATCGTGGTGGCTTCTCTTGTTTGGAGCACAGGCTCTGGGCACACAGGCTGCAGCTCGGGGGCTCTGGAGCACAGCCTCAGTAGCTGTGGCCCATGGGTACGGGCCACGTTGCTCTGTGGCATGTGGGATCTTCCCAGACCAGGGATCTAACCCGTGTCCCCTGCAATGCAAGGTGGATTCTCAACAACAGGATCATCAGGGAAGCCCATTACAGAGTACTGAGTAGAGTTCGCTGTGCTATATAGTAGGATCTTATTAGCACTTTTATACATAGTAGTAAGTATGTGTCAGTATCAATCTCCCAACTTATCCTTTCCTCACTTTCTCCTTGAAAATCATAAGTTGGTTTCCTACATCTATGACTCTGTTTCTGTTTTGTAAATAAGTTCATTTGTACCATTGTTTTTAGATTCCGCTGGAAGTGATATCACATGATATCTTTCTCTGTCTGATTTACTTCATTCAGTATGATAATCTCTGAAAGTGTATTTGCTCAGTCATGTCTGACTTTTGCAACCCCATGGACTGTAGCCCAATAGGCTCCTCTGTCCAAGGGGATTCTCCAGGCAAGAATACTGCAGTGGGTTGCCATGCCCTTCTCCAGGGGATCTTCTCAACCCAGCGGCTGAACCCGGGTCTCCTGCATTGTGGGCAGATTCTTTACCATGTGAGCCACCAGGGCAGCCCTGGTGACGATAATCTCTAGGTCCATCCGTATTGCTGCAAGTGTGAGATAGTCCTTGACGTTCAGATAACTTGTTCTCCTGTTGTGCAGAGGCTGGCTTTGAGACGAAGTGCAAACCCACGGTGAGTCTTCCAAGCAAGCTCATGTCCTCTTTGGATGCTGACCAAATGAGGTCTGAAATCTTATCACTGGAAGGAATTCCCTTTTTCTCTCCCTCCCTCCCTTCCTGTCTCCTCCCCTGCCTGCAAACATTCATTGCCCATATCTTTGTTCTTTTGATGCTGGTGATTTGCCACTTGGATGCAAGCTTGGAGGATGCTTTGGCTGTTTGAATGAGGACCCTACTAAATACACAGGCACAAAAGCAGTTTGCCAGGCCATTACTACTCAGATGCTCATTACAATAATCGAGAGGTAATGACACTCTGAGACTGTCGCTGAAGCCCAAATAGAAATCAGCCTGCCCGGATTAAGAGAGGAAAGATTGTGGCAAGAGAGTGTTTGTTCATTTCTCATGCTTATTGTTAAGGCAGTTTAGACCTGTGTCTTAATGAATCCATCCATTAAGGGTGATTTGGTTTTGAGTGCATTTAATACTCACAAAGCATACTCATCACCCATTCTCCCTGGTTAGCACACCTGCTCAGAGAGTAGTAGCTCTTTCAACCACAAACCAGATTCAGTGAACAGGCCAGGTCGCTGATACCCACAGCTGATGAAAGAGACCCTCAGGGGGGCAGGCATAGCCTTATACAACAAGGTGTGCATGTGTGCCAAGTCCCTTCAGTTGTGTCCAACTCTTTGGGACCCTATGGACTGTAGCCTGCCAGGCTTCTCTGTTTGTGGGATTCTCCAGGCAAGAATACTGGAGTGGATTGCCATTTCCTTCTGTAGGTGATCTTCCCGACCCAGGGAAGATCGAACCCGTGTCTCCTGAGTCTCCTGAACTGGCATTCTGGTTCTTTGCCACTAGTGCCTCCCGGGAAGGTCTCTATGTTTGATTGCAGTCTGTCACTCCTGGACTGTCCAAGAAATGTCCACATGACAGAACCCTGGCTACAGCTGTGCCAGCTATGACTTGGGAAAAAATTGAGGACTGCCCACTGACAGGTAGTGCTGCAAAATCAAACACTCTATTCCAGGGCGTGAGAGACCCTGAAACACACGTAGAGTCCAAGACCATTAGAAGGACCCCCAAGGCAGCATCTGGTCCGATCTCTGCACCTAACACTTAGGTGACTACAGTTCAGAAAGGGTGCGGGGCTTTTCCCAGACCCCACTGCCTGTGCTGGTGGCACAGTAGGGATACACTTCAGTGATTTTCTTTCAATTCTGTTAAAAAGTTTTTTTTTTCTGATTTTACAAATAATACAAAAATCTTTTGCTAAAACAAATACATAAAAGTATAAGGAACAAATGAAAAATATTAGTGGTTTCTTAAGCTCTGCAAGCATGTCACTGATTTTATGCAGAGTCAGACACATTAAGAATAAAGTAGATGGCACTTCCCTGGTGGTCCAATGGTTAAGACTCCATGCTCCCAATGCAGGGGGGCTGGGTTTGATCCCTGGTCGGGGAACTAAGATCCCACATACTGCAACTAAAGATCCTGAATGCTTCAACAAAGACTCGGTGCAGTAAATAAATAATAAAAAAAATAGAATAAAGTAGCTAAAGGGAATGGAATGACTGGCAGGCAACTGAATAGCTAATATCCATTGATTGATGGGTTTTCTTTTTTCATAGAATTTATTGAAAACGCCTATCTGCTCACCCAGCTTTTACAATGACAGCAGATCAGTTGAAATTAGTTCCAGGTAAACTTATTTATGGATGCTCCCTGGTGGCTCAGATGGTTAAGAATCTACCTGGTTCCATCCCTGGGTCGGCAAGATTCCCTAGAGAAGGAAATGGCTACCCACTCCAGTATTCTTGCCTGGAGAATTCCATGGACAGAGAAGCCTGGCAGGCTAGTCCATAAGTTCACAAAGAGGCTGACACAACTGAGCAACTCATGCCCAGATGTTGATATATGCCCCATGTACTAATTGGACCACTGTGGAGCCCTTCACTGTAGGGTTCTGGTAGGTGTACAGAAATGTCAGAGCACAGAAGCAGTCACATATGTTGAGTTCTCACTATGCAAGTGTTCCTTTGAGGTGTTTCCTATTAATTCTTATCTTTACAATAACCTTTGAAAGGTGGGTATACGCGGACATGTTTGCATAGATTGAATATTTGTGTTCCCCTCCCGGTTCATATATGGAAATCCAGTCCCCAGTGTGATAGTATTTGGAGAGTGGACCTTTGGGGTATAATTGGGTATTGATGGTGGCGTGTGTCCTGTCACTTCGGCTGTGTTCGACTCTTTGTGCCTCCATGGACGGTAGCCCGCCAGGCTCTTCTGTCCGTGAAGTCCTCCAGGCAAGAATACTGGAGTGGAAATATCAGCCATTCCCTCCTCCAAGGGATCTTCCCAATCCAGGGGTCGAACCTGAGTTTCCTTTGCCTCTTGCATTCAGGCGCATTCTTTCCCGTCTGAGCCACCAGGGAAGTGGGGCCCTCACGAATGGGAATAGTGCCCTTAGAGAGCGCTCTTTCCCCTTCTGCCCTGCGAGAAGATGACCATCTATGAATCATGGCTCACCAAACATGCCAGCCCCTTGATCAGGGACTTCCCAGCCTCCAGAACTATGTGGAATAAATTGTATTGTTTATAAGACACTTATGACATTTTGTTATAGAAAAATGAATGGGCTAAGACAGTGTTTGGCATAGTCAATAAAGCAGAAACAGACATTTTTCTGGAACGTTCTTGCTTTTTTGATGATCCAGCAGATGTTGTCAATTTGATCCCTGGTTCCTCTGCCTTTTCTAAATCCAGCTTGAACATCTGGAATTTCATGGTTCACATACTATTGGAGCCTGGCTTGGAGAATTTTGAGCATCACTTTACTAGCATGTGAGATGAGTTTGATTGTGTGGTAGTTTGAGCATTCTTTGACTTTGCCTTTCTTTGGGATTGGAATGAAAACTGACCTTTTCTAGTCCTGTGGCCACTACTGAGTTTTCCAGATTTGCTGGTATATTGAGTGCAGCACTTTCACAGCATCATCTTTTAGGATTTGAAATAGCTCCACTGGAATTCCATCACCTCCACTAGCTTTGTTCATAGTGATGCTTCCTAAGGCCCACTTGACTTCGCATTCCAGGGTGTCTGGCTCTAGGTGAGTGATCACACCATTGTGATTATCTGGGTCATGAAGATCTTTTTTGTACAGTTCTTCTGTGTATTGTTACCACCTCTTCTTAATATCTGCTGCTTCTGTTAGGTCCATACCATTTCTGTCCTTCGTTGAGCCCATTTTGCACGAAATGTTCCTTTGGTATCTCTAATTTTCTAGAAGCGATCTTTAGTCTTTCCCATTCTATTATTTTCCTCTATTTCTTTACACTGATCACTGAGGAAGGCTTTCTTATCTCTCCCTGCTATTTTTTGGAACTCTGCATTCAAATGGATATATCTATTCTTTTTTCTTTTGCCTTTCACTTCTCTTCTTTTCACAGCTATTTGTAAAGCCTCCTCAGACAGCCATTTTGCCTTTTTGCATTTCTTTTTCTTGGGGATGGTCTTAATCCCTGTCTCCTGTATAATGTCATGAACCTCCATCCATAGTTCTTCAGGAGCTCTGTCTATCAGATCTAAGCCCTTGAATCTATTTGTCACTTCCACTGTATAATCATAAGGGATTTGATTTAGGTCTAGTGGTCTGAATGGTCTAGTGGTTTTCCTTACTTTCTTCAATTTAAGTCTGAATTTGGCAATAAGAAGTTCATGATCTGAGCCACAGTCAGCTCCTGGTTTTGTTTTTGCTGACTGTATAGAGCCTCTCCATCTTTGGCTGCAAAGAATATAATCAGTCTGATTTCAGTGTTGACCATCTGGTGATGTCCATGTGTAGAGTCTTCTCTTGTGTTGTTGGAAGAGGGTGTTTGCTATGACCAGTGCGTTATCTTGGCAAAACTCTATCAGCCTTTGCCTTGCTTCATTCTGTATTCCAAGGCCAAATCTGCCTGTTACTCCAGGTGTTTCTTGACTTCCTACTTAAGCATTCCAGTCCCCTGTGATGAAAAGGACATCTTTTTGGGGTGTTAGTTCTAAAAGGTCTTGTAGGTCTTCATAGAACCGTTCAACTTCAGCTTCTTCAGCATTACTGGTTGGGGCATAGAATTGGATAACTGTGATATCGAATGGTTTGCCTTGAAAACAAACAGAGATCATTCTGCTGTTTTTGAGCTTGCATCCAAGTACTGCATTTTTGACTCTTTTGTTGACTATGATGGCTACTCCATTTCTTCTATGGGATTCTTCCCCACAGTAGTAGATATAATGGTCACCTGAATTCAATTTTCCCATTCCAGTCCATTTTAGTTCACTGATTCCTAAAATGTCAATGTTCACTCTTGCCATCTCCTATTTGACCACTTCCAATTTGCCTTGATTCATGGACCTAACATTCCAGGTTCCTATGCAATATTGCTCTTTACAGCATCAGATTTACTTCCATCACCAGTCATATCCACAACTGGGTGTTGTTTTTGCTTTGGCTCCGTCTCTTCATTCTTTCTGGAGTCATTTCTCCGCTGCTCTCCAGTAGCATATTGGGCACCTGCTGACCTGGGGAGCTCCTCTTTCGGCGTCTTATCTTTTTCTGTTTTCATACTTGGATTACATGCATTCCATGGAGTCGCAAAAAATTGGACATGACTGAATGACTGAACTGAACTGAACTGAAGATAGTGTTTTTTATGAAGAAATTTAGCTACCAAGAAGGGAGTTTAACTTGCCCAAGAACTACAACAACAGCTCGTATTAGGAATAGTCTGGTTGGGGGCCTGGTGGGGTTAGGTGAATGCTACTTTCAGTCTCTGTGTCCCTCAGCTCCAGCCTAAAATTACGAGGAGAGGACATCTGATGGACTTGGTTTTTTTTTTTTTTTAATTTTTATTTTTACTTTATTTTACAATACTTTATTGGTTTTGCCATGCATTGACATGAATCCACCACCGGTGTACATGCGTTCCCAAACATGAACCCCCCCCCCCCCACCTCCCTTCCCTGGTCAGAGTGAAGAAGGAACCTGAGTGGTTCTATCAGTCTGGAACCACAGAGAAAGCAGAAGTGAGTGAGGCCTCAGGAAGGGGGAGTAGAGATTGGGCAGTACCAAAGGCAGGTCTTGGAGATAGGAATCACGGGAACCTTCCTCATGTTAGTCAGTATTGGATGTGGGCTGTCACGGGAAGGGGGCATGATCTTGAATGAGTTGACCCTTTTCAAGTGAGGCAATCCCTGAAGGGGCTGATACTATAGTTCCTGACATCCAATCAGGCCATTTATATCCTCAGTCTACATATATTCTAAGAAGTGAAGTCGCTCAGTCGTGTCCAACTCTTTGCGACCCCATGGACTGTAGCCCGCCAGGCTCCTCTGTCCATGGGATTCTCCAGGCAAGAATACTGGAGTGGGTTGCATTTCCTTCTCCAGGGGATCTTCCCAACCCAGGAATCGAACCCGGGTCTCCTGAATTGCAGGCAGACGTTTTATCCTCTGAGCCACCAGGGAAGCCCCTAAACACATATTCTAACCTGGGGGCAACTTCACTTTCCATCCAGTGCCTGAATCTCTATTCATACCTTACTATTGCCTTTCAAGGCCATTACTAAGAAGGACTATGATGAAGTTACCATCTGTTTTTAACTTGGACCAATATATTGAGCTGATCCATTGATGAGCATATGACCACAGGTGTGAGCTGCAGGAAAGGTGTTAATGTAACTGTGGTTGATGACATGGGGGTCTGGCTATTGCTCATGAACCTTGGGCCCTCTGGCCCTGTTTGGCTCAAATCAAAATGTATCACTTTTATCTTGCTCATTTGGCCCAATTACCTCATTAGATCCAATTAGCATAATGTCATTGATAATAAGCCAGCATGGTGTTTTGTTGGATGTTCATTTAATCAACCTTTGTGGACTATATTATGCTGGAAAGCAGGAGAGTTAATACAGTCCTGAGACAAGACTTTAAAAGCTACATTAAAAGCAAACTGTTTCTGATTTTTTGCTGTGAAAGGGAAGGAAAAAATACATCTGCCTGATCAAAACTGTATACCATATTAACCTTTTCTAGAAGATACCATATCTAGTGTTCAGTTCAGTTCAGTTCAGTCGCTCAGTCATGTCTGACTCTTTGTGACCCCCATAGACCACAGCACGCCAGGCCTCCCTGTCCATCACCAACTCCTAGAGGTTACCCAAACTCATGTCCATTGAGTCAGTGATGCCATCCAACCATCTCATCTGTCGTCCCCTTTTCCTCCTGCCCTCACTCTTTCCCAGCATCAGGGTCTTTTCTGATGAGTCAGCTCTTCGCATCAGGTGGCCAAAGTATTGGAGTTTCAGCTTCAACTTCAGTCCTTCCAATGAACACTCAGGACTGATCTCCTTTAGGATGGACTGGTTGGATCTCCTTGCAGTCCAAGGGACTCTAAAGAGTCTTCTCCAACACCACAGATCAAAAGCATCAATTCTTTGACGTTCAGCTTTCTTTATAGTCCAACTCTCACATCCATACATGACCACTGGAAAAACCATAGCCTTGACTAGATGGACCTTTGTTGACAAAGTAATGTCTCTGCTTTTGAATATGCTGTCTAGGTTGGCCATAACTTTCCTTCCAAGGAGTAAGCGTCTTTTAATTTCATGGCTGCAATCACCATCTGCAGTGATTTTGGAGTCCCCAAAAATAAAGTCAGCTACTGTTTCCACTATTTCTCCATCTATTTGCCATGAAGTGATGGGACCAGATGCCATGATTTTCGTTTTCTGAATGTTGAGCTTTAAGTCAACTTTTCACTCTCCACTTTCACTTTCATCAAGAGGCTCATTAGTTTTTCTTCACTTTCTGCCATAAGGGTGGTGTCATCTGCATATCTAAGGTTACTGCTATTTCTCCCAGTAATCTTGATTCTAGCTTGTGCTTCATCCAGCCCAGCATTTCTCATGATGTGCTCTGCATATAAGTTAAAGAAGCAGGGTGACAATATACAACCTTGACGTACTTCCTCTTTTCCTATTTGGAACCAGTCTGTTGTTCCATGTCCAGTTCTAACTGTTGCTTCCTGACCTGCATACAAATTTCTCAAGAGGCAAGTCAGGTGGTCTGGTATTCCCATCTCTTTCAGAATTTCCCACAGTTTATTGTGATGCACACAGTCAAAGGCTTTGGCATAGTCAATAAGGCAGAAGTAGATGTTTTTCTGGAATTCTCTCACTTTTTCGATGATCCAGCAGATGTTGGCAATTTGATCTCTGGTTCCTCTGCCTTTTCTAAAACCAGCTTGAACATCTGGAATTTCACAGTTCATGTACTGTTGAAGCCTGGCTTAGAGAATTTTGAGCATTACTTTACTAGTATGTGAGATGAGTGCAATTGTGCAGTAGTTTGAGCATTCTTTGGCATTGCCTTTCTTTGGGATTGGAATGAAAACTGACATTTTCTAGTCCTGTGGCCACTGCTGAGTTTTCCAGATTTACTGTTATATTGAGTGTAGCACTTTCACAGCATCATCTTTTAGGATTTGAAATAGCTCAACTGGAATTCCATCACCTCCGCTAGGTTTGTTAGTAGTGATGCTTCCTAAGGCCCACTTGACTTTGCATTCCAGGATGTCTGGCTCTAGGTGAGTGATCACACCATCGTGATTATCTGGGTCATGAAGATCTTTTTTGTACAGTTCTTCTGTGTATTGTTGCCATCTTTTTTTAATATCTGCTGCTTCTGTTATGTCCATACCATTTCTGTCCTTTATTGAGCCCATCTTTGCATGAAATATTCCCTTGGTATCTCTAATTTTCTTGAAGGAAATATCCAGTGTAGCAGCTGCAGTTTAAGCCAGTACTTGGTTCAATTTACAGTATTCCAATGTCATCTTCCAGAATCCACCTAGTTTTTATAGGACCAAAATTGGTGAATAAAGTGGAGAAAATGAATACCTACCACGTCTGCATCCTTGTAGTCCTTAAGAGTGGCACTAACATGCTATTCTTTCTCAAAAACTATAGCACTTTTGATTTATTATTTTGGCAGAAGGAGGCTGCTTCAGAGTTTTCCAAAGGGACTTCCTCACCTTTTTTTTCGTTGTTGTTTATTTATTTATTTATTTTGGCTGCAACTTGTAGCATGCAGAATCTTAGTTTCCTGACCAGGGATAAAATCTGGGCCCCCTGCATTGGGAGCATAGAGTCTTAACTATTGGACTACCGGGGAAGTCCTTGGACTTCCCCATTTTCATAGCTTTTACCCCCACAGACCATGGGACCAAGGTAGAAGTTATACTATCAAATGAGTTTATTCTAATTATTTGGGGACCACAAAAATGAACACCAGGCGACTCCATGGACCCAGTGGGCCTATTCTGAGTCAAACCCTACCAAGGCTTAACATTTATTGCATGAGCCCAGCTATAGTAGGAGGCATGATGAAGCTTTGGGGCTCCAAGTGTCAATGTCAGCTTGGATCCTGTGCCCAGCAATCTTGAACATTTTGTATATTCTTCCTCAGGGCACAGTTATCTGAGTAAATGGCTGTAGAGTCCTTTAGGGAAAGACTGAGATAATCTCTACCATGTACACTTGCCCTGGTGTTGCTGAATCCTTCCTGGGATACAGGCTCTTTAGTCAAATGGATTCTGGGTCTAGAAATGACATAAAATCATGCCTTTTGTAAAGACATTGAGATTTCTGTTCTTAATCTCAAAATCAAGATTTTGGATGAGTTAGCTCAGATATTCCTATACCATATATCAGGATCCCATTCTTTCCTAACAGGGCCTCTACCTTAACCTAGTAGACATGCTTAGATTAGGAGCTTGGTTAGTTTTACAGTGAAGTCCTGGGTTTGGTCCTCAGCTTTCTCTGCTCTTCGGTAGCAGCAGAGAAGCACCTTCTCATGTGCTAAGAAGACTCCCTGGATTCTAAATATAGCTTTAAATATAGCCTTTAAATATATAGCCTTTGTTATAATTTTAAAAGGTGACGATTGGACTTGGAAACAGCCAGCGGCCGTCCACTGTCTTCACAGTTACTATTTCCTCTGTGTTTCTTGAATATCTTTCCCACGGCACCATCTAGTGTAATCCCTCCAATCGTCTGTCATTCTAGCGCACCACCAGTGACCGTTTGAATGGTTGGGCTGCCACCTTGTGCCCAGAGCTATCTGAGCATCCCTTACCACCCTTGATGAGTCTTCATGACAACTGAGAGCTTCCACATCTGCTTTCTCAGACCATTTTCCTTCTTCTTTTTAAAAAATATGTATTTATTTGGCTGCACAGAATATTAGCTGGGGCACGCAGGATCTTTGATCTTCCTTACAGCTTGTGGGATCTCTAATTGCAGCTCAGGAACTCATGGCACATAGGATCTTAGCTGCAGCATGTGGGATCTAGTTCCCTGACCAGGGATCGAACCCAGGCCCTCTGCATTAGGAGCACGGAGTCTCAGCCACTGGACCAGCAGGGAGGTTCTTGGCACCAGTGTTTCCAAGCTGGGTTCCCAGGAAGCTGATTGGACATTGGTGCTGGTGTAGTCATTAAGTCATGTCCAACTCTTGCGATCCCATGGACTGTGGCCTGCCAGTCTCCTCTGTCCATGGGAGTCTCCAGGCAAGAACACTGGAGTGGGTTGCCATTTCCTTCTCCAGGGGATCTTCCCCATCCAGGAATCGAACCTGGGTCTCCTGTATTGCAGGCAGATGATTTACCAGCTGAGCTATGAGGGAAGCCCCCAGACTAGACATTAGGACACAGGGTATTATAATATTTATAAGAAAGGGCTCTTGGGATCAATACCTGTGGAAGGAAAGTGAGGAAGCATGATCAGCATAGGAAGGAACTGATTTGCCATCACTGTCAAGAGAGGCCACAGCTGATCCTGTAGGAAGGTGGGATAGTCCTTCAGAGTTGTTTTCAGTTGGGGCAGGGGGCTGGGCCTTTACACCCTGGCACAAGTTAGTCATTGGATGCAGGCTGTCCCTAGAAGGCACAGGGCTTTAGGCAAGGTGGTTTTCTTCCCAGCAGAAGCAAAGCTTGAAGGGGATTGATAACTGAAGGCTGTGTTCTGGCAGCCCTCCCAGCAGCTGGGGATTCTGGGTCTTTTCTCTGGAGGCACACCTGGAAGACACATCACAGTGCTCCGCAGACTCTATGCTCTACTAAGCGAGGAAGTGTCTGTGCTCACCTTCTGGTCCCTCCACTAGCATCACAGAATTACGAAAAACTCTGACATTTTAGAAATTCTCCCTCCACCCCTCTTCACTGTAAGTGAAAGGAAACAAGCAGTGTGCGTCTTCAGTTGTGTCTGATACTTTGCGACCCCATGGACTGCAGCCCGCCAGGCTCCTCTGTCCATGGGATTCTCCAGGCAAGAATACTGGAATGGCTTGCCATGCCTTCCTCCAGGGGATCTTCCTGACCCAGGGACTGAACCCGAGTCCCAGGAAACCAAAACAAGCACAATGGAGGTTTATTTTCTCACTACCCCCTAGAAACAAAAGAAAATACATTCACGTTTGTTTTAACACATGTCCTCCATCCCTCTACACAGTTAATATGCATGAGAAGAAGCAGAGGACTGACATCTCTAGCGTGTTATCTGATATTAATACAGCCGTCCCACTCTCCTTTGACTGACGTTTGTATATCTCTTTCATCTTTTACTTTCAACTAGTCTATATTGTATTTGAAGCAAGATTTGTGTACACACCATAAAGCTGGGTTATGTCTTTAATCTACTTTCTCAATCTTCATCTTTTGAGTATTAAACTCTTTGTGGTTATTGTTGCTTAGTTGCTAAGTCATGTCCGACTCTTTTGAGACCCCGTGGATGGTAGCCTGCCAGTCCCATGGGATTTCCCAGGCAAGAATACTGGAGTGTGTTGCCATTTCCTTCTCTAGGGGATCTTGCTGACCCAAGAATCAAACCTGCATCTCCTGTTTGGCAGGCAGTTTCTTTACCTCTGAGCCATTGGGGCTATCAAACATAATTCAGAAAACTCAACAGTTTCCATTCTTGATCTTCCTACTGTTCTAAGAATTCTTCCCACCCACTCGCCCCCTGGCTATTTTCAGGACTGTATGTTGTTTCTAGTTTTCAGAAGTTTAATTATGATGTATTTTGGCATGGATTTCTTTAGGTTTGTCCCTTTTTTTTTGATCAGCAGTTGAATCTGTAGGTTTACGTCTTTTAAAATTTTTGAGGATTTTTTAGCCAGTATATATTTCACTGCTTTTCAGTCTCATTCTCTGTCTTCACCTTCCAGGACTCTGATGGTATAAATGTTAAATCTTCTGTTATAGTCCTACAGTTTCTTTCTTTTTTTCTTTTATCCATTTTTCCATTTTTGTTTTATCAGATTGGATACTTTCTATTGTTCTGTCTTTCATTTCACTGATTCTTTCCACGGTTTCCCCCATTTTGCAGTTGAGCCATCCATTGAGCTTTTACATCAAATCTTTTAATTTTGGTTATTGTAGTTTTCAGTTCTACGATTTCTATATGTTTCTTATTTATATATTCTATTTATTTAAGGAGACCTACTTCTTTCCTGAAATTTTCTATTTTTTCATTGGTTTCAAGTGTGTTCATAAGTGAAGCATCATTTTTTTTTTTCCCCTATGGCTTCTTTAAAATCTCTGTCAGATATTTCTAACATCACTTTCATCTTTGTGTTGACCTCAATTAACTATCTTTTTTAATATTCAGTTTGAGATCCAGGCTTTTCTTGGTATGAAGAGTGATTTTTGATGGAAACCCGAGTATTTTTGTTTTGTATTCTGAGACTCTGGATCTTATACAACCCTCCTCTCTGAGCTGACTTCCCCTGGCCCCGTTTTGGTGGGCGGGGCAGAGCGGGGAGATACAGCTTCACTACCGTCAGGGGCAGCAGATGTCCAGGTTTTCCATGTGGCCTCTGTTGACACCCAAGGGGGTGCTTTGTTACTGCTGAGTATCCTGACTCTTATTAGGCCCTTTCTGACAGCAGTACAGTGGGGAGGGGAAGGGGGGCCTCATTATTGCCAGGCGGAGGTAGGCGTCCTAGCTGGGCGGTAGGGAGTGTGGTGGGGGCTTGCTAGGGTCTGGCTGGGATGGAAGTTCTGGCTCCCTCCTTGGCCTTCCCATTGAGGATGTTGGGGTGCCTCATGAGGGTGGAAGTCTATGCTCCCCAGTCAACTTTCGCTGGTTTGGGTGTGGCCACAGTTTTCCTGTGGTCTTAGGTTGGAGAAGAAAGCAGTTACTGCCTGAAGGCTATCTGTCTTGCTAAGCTTTTTTCCTGAGCTTGGCCTGAGAGAATGGGTTTTCTTTAAAAATATATGCTCAGTGGCATTTTTGTGTTGTCAGCTTTTTTCGGCCCCAAGTCTGGGATATATGAGGCCAAAAGAAAGCCTAGGGAACTCACCACCATATCACTCCTCAGGCTAAGTCCCTAGTTGGTCTGCCTTCTTTCATCTATCTTTCAGAATTATCATTTTTCTTTTAAAATATTCATGTATTTATTTGGCTGCACAAGAGGTTACTTATGACACACAGGATCTTGATCTCCCTTGCAGCTTTCGAGATCTTTAATTGCAGCACCTGAACCCATAGTTGTGGTGCATGGAATCTTGATTACAGCACGTGGGATCTAGCTCCCCGACCGGGGATAGAACACAGGCCACCTGCATTGGGAGCTCGGAATCTTAGGCACTGGACCATCAGGCAAGTCCCTAGCATTTTCTTATGTCTTTCTTTATGTATAATATTTAGGATTTTTAGTTGTACTTAGCACCCAACTCCAGTACTCTTGCCTGGAAAATCCCATGGATGGAGGAGCCTGGAGGGCTGCAGTCCATGGGGTCGCTGAGGGTCGGACATGACTGAGCGACTTCACTTTCACTTTTCACTCTCATGCATTGGAGAAGGAAATGGCAACCCACTCCAGTGTTCTTGCCTGGAGAATCCCAGGGATGGGGGAGCCTGGTGGGCTGCCGTCTCTGGGGTTGCACAGAGTCGGACACGACTGAAGTGACTTAGCAGCAGCAGCAGCAGGAGGCATAGGAAAAAGTCCATTGATTCTCTCTTCCTGGAAGTAGAAGTTCCGAGATAATGTTTTTAAGTGCATAAAATAAAATACATAGCTTTGGGAGTAGAACCAATTATCTTGAGACTTGTCTATCAGACTATGAAACACCCACATTTGGGATATGTTACTATATCCATGTCTTTATTAACATATTACATAAAATCTCTAGGTCTCCTGGTCGCTGTAGTATTGACGCAGTGATTTGCATTGGTGGTGTTTTGAGAATCTCCCTCAGTTGCTGTGCAATGTCAAATAATCTGTGATTTCTGCTGGGCACAGAGTCACTGATATCTCCTATTTGACTCTCTCTTAATTGAAGGAAATGCCAAATTTTAGTTTTAGTGAGTCAAAAATAAAGGTCAATTATTTTCTGATCCCACTTCACAGACCCACTGAATTCTTGACCTTGGTTAACAACCTCTGCCTTTAAGGATAAAACAGAGTGACACCAGCAAACCCTATAGGCAGAGATTTCTGGCAGACACTTAAAAAGTCATTTGAGACCAGAAGCCCACAGTGGTTAATAAATAAGTGGATCAGGCCAGGGCAGCCAAGAGCCCAGCTGGATCTGATTAGGGGATGACTGGAAGCCAAGTTTCTGGGCCAGGCACTGGAGCTCAGAGATTCGTGCTACCCGGATCCAGGGATGCTGAATCAGTCACGTGGGAAAGCTCAGCAAATGCTGGTCTTACAGGTCCCCCAGGAGAAACTCCATCCGAGAAGAGGATGTGTGTGCATGCTAAGTCACTTCAATCATGTCTGACTCTTTGCTATCCTATGGACTGTAGCCCGCCAGGCTCCTCTGTCCATGGGATTCTCCAGGGAAGAGTACTGGAGTGGGGTGCCCTGCCCGTCTCCAGGGGATCTTCCTGACCCAGGGGTCGAACCAGCATCTCTTACGTCTCCTGCATTGGCAGGCAGG
This sequence comes from Ovis aries, assembly GCF_016772045.2. NCBI lineage: Eukaryota > Metazoa > Chordata > Mammalia > Artiodactyla > Bovidae > Ovis > Ovis aries. Next base: position 38,367,726 of record NC_056075.1, on the reverse strand, counting down.
TTCTTTATCACTAATGTCACCTGGGAAGCCCTAGAAGAGGATGGGTCTTTGGCAATTCAACTGGGCAGTTTAGAAAGGGGAGGGCCCCCCCAGCCCCACCCCTCTGAACAACCTGCCAATTACGCGCTCTGCGCCTGTTGCTACTGTACTAAAGTGATTTTCTTCTGAGGACACTGTGTTTTATGCTCTGGCATTCCGAGCCTGACTCCCACACAATGGCAATCTGGGCAGCCCAGATTGGATTGGCTAATGGCTGTGTTTTCATCAAAGGCAGGACGGTGTTGTAAAGCCCTGAAGGGGTACGAAATGACACTGTCTGCAGGAAAACAAAATAAGCACTCAACTTGCAAGTTGCCAATTTGGATCCTATTTGTCCGGAGCAGGCCTGATACAGTCTGAAGGGTGTTTAGAAGTTTCTTTTGCCTCATTTCCTTGCCTTTCTCTCCCTTTTGTTAAAGTTAGAAATAACTGTGCCTTGCATTTTAATGAAAGGGAGTGGCGTGAACAACCAGAGGCTTTGGGAGGAAACCTGAAATAATAGTACAGTTGCTAAGGAACGGGGCTGGACAAGTTAATTTTGTTGGCATAACATCTCCTCGTTATTTAATCTCCTAGCGTATTTGTTTCATCCATCTGTCACCATGTCACCGAAGCTGGGAGGAACTGCTAATTACAGCCCCGGGGTGGAGAAGGGACCTGTCCAAAGCTTGTGTAAGTTTCAGCTCTCAGAGTGGGGCCTTGGGCTTTGATTGTATGTTGGAGAGCCCACTCTTCCCTGTTGTGTGAGGCAAGCTGGCGAGGGCCTCATGAACCTCTGGCGGACTTAACTCTAGTGTGCCCAGAAGCTCTGTAACCTGGAAGGATGGTAGTCACCTGGGGTGCTCTGAAAAAAGATTAGTGTTTGGGCCTCATCCCCAAGGCTTCTGATGACATTGGTCCAAGGGCAGGGTCCAGGCATGGGATTAGAAAAAATCTCCCCTAAGTGATTTTAATGGGCCACCCAGGCAAAGAACCACTGATTTATAAAATTGCTACCCTTCCCACTGCTGTGTCTCATTTTCAAAGTTCCATAGCCTCTCAGTTTTGGTTTTTTTTTTAGGTCTCCTGTTCACTTTCTCCCCTTCTCACATATAATCACTCTGATAAGGAGCATTTTTTGTAAAAGATTTTTTTAAATGTGAACCCTTTTAAAAGCCTTTATTGAATTTGTTACAACATTGTTTTTGTTGTTTATGTTTTGGATTTTTGGCCATGAGTCAGGTGGGATCTTAGGTCCCTGACTAGAGCCTGAACCCTCACCCCCCTTGCCTTGGTAGGCAAAGTCTTAACCCCTGGACCACCAGGGAAGTCCCTGATGATGAGCTCACTGGACGCTGGGTATAGAACTATATGATTTTTACCTGCATGACCTCTTGGAATCCTCACAATAATCTTGTAAAGCTGATATTTTTGTGAGTCCCATTTTACAGACAAGGAAACTGACGCTCAGAGAGGTTGAGCGCCCTGCTGCTAAGTGACTGATCCAGGATTTGGACACAGGTCTTATTCCAAAGTTAGCCCATTAAAGTCACTTAGGGAAGGTTTTATTCCAAGTGGCTTCCCTGGTAAAGAGCCCAACTGCAATGTGGGAGGCCTAGATTCAGTCCCTGGGTTGTGAAGATCCCCTGAAGAAGGGAAAGGCTACCCACTCCAGTTTTCTGGCCTGGAGAATACCATGGACTGTATAACCCATAAGGTTTCAAAGAGTTGGACACTACTGAGTGACTTTCACTTATTTCAAAGCTCAACTAGCTGTATCTGTGCCTTCAGACCCCACAAAAGGACTTGCTGGTTCACACTTGCAGACTTTGCAACACCCCGTGCTTGGGACCAGCACTGTCCTGATTGGCGGTTTGTGAGAAGCTGAGATGGTAGGTCAGATGACTGGCTGGTCAGTCACATTTCCAGCTTGCGCCCTGGGTCCCAGCTCTGAGGAGGTTCTCTTGGGCTCCTCATCTCAACTGCCTCGATTCAAACCCAGCCCTCCTTCTTACCAATGAGTGACCTTGACCAAGTCCCTGAGTTTCTTTAAGATTCAGTTTCCTTAGTGTTGGTGGGATAAGCCATTGCATAGAAGCGCTGTGAGGATGAAACACAGTGACACGTGTAAGGCACCCAGAATAGGGCCTGGCACACTTACTCATGAACGATTACCTGATCTTCACCCCCAGCTTTACTGAGATTTAGTCGAGATATAACACTGTATAAATGTAAGGTGTACAATGTGCCGATCTGATAGGCTTATGCATTGCAAAATGATTACCCCAACAGCTCAGCTAGTACTTTCATCATGTCCCATAGCTACCATTTCTCTTTTGTAGGGATAGCCTTTAAGATCTACTGTCTCCTTTGAAGCGTATAGTACAGAGTTATTAACTATAATCACCAAGCTGTGCCGTGGGTCTCCAGAACTTACAGCTGGAAATGTGCACAGTTTGACCTGCAGCTCTCTATCTCCCTCCCCCTCAGCCTCTGGTAACCACCATTCCAGTCTCTGCTTCTCTGAGTTCGGGGTGTTTAGATTCCACATACAAGTGATATCATGTAGCATTTGTCTTTCTGTGTCTGACTTGTTGGACTTAGCGTGATGCCCTCAAGGTCCATCCATGTTGTGGCAAATGGCAGGATATTCTTCCTTCTCGTGGCTGAATTATCTGTCTCTCCATTTTCTATATCCATTCATTGTTGGTCGACACTTAGATTGCTTTCCAGTCTTGGCTGTTGTAAACGATGTGGCCGTGAACACTGGGGTGTAGCTCTCTCTTCAGGACCCTGTTTCCATCTGAAATGCTAGTTCTCCCATCATTGCTAGCACTCAGAGGCTGTTTTACTTCCCCAGTCTCTTCAGCCCAGAGTCGTCCAGTGCCTGGCACCGTGTCTGGATTCCAGGTGCTGGGCAGCTCGGAGACTGTGTCTGGGCTTCCTGAAGCTGCTGCCTTGACCCCCTGGTTCAAACACAGACAGCTGACCCTAGAGACCTAACCTTAACCTCCACTTTTGGTTGATTAAGCCACATCAAATGACAAGGACCTTTCTCCAAATGTATTAGTAGTATGAACTCTTCCAGCATCACAAGAGAAACCAAACTCAACCTGGCTTTAAGCTGAAAAGTAATTTACTGGCTGACATCGACTGAGGCAACTGGAAAATCCAGAGCTGGGTTCAGGCAGGAGAGACCCAGGGGCTCACACAGGTCCCCAGGCTCCTGTCCGTCTTTCTTCAGCCAGCAGTACTCCTTTTCTCTCTGCTACCTTCAGGCATCGGCAGGTCCAGAAGCTCAGGCTTACAACCTTATCACCAGCAAGTCCCGCTGTAAAGGGATTTCTTGACCCCAAAAATTGCAGTAAAGTCACGGAATACACTTGGATCAGATCTGGCTCAAGACCAGCAAGGCAATAGTATCGAGCCCAGCCGAAGCCGGCTCAGAAAGGAGAACTGAGCTTCCCAGGGGTAAACAAGTCAAACAAACCCCACATTTCAGGGCCACTTGAAAAGTCCGCTTAACAGCCTGGTGATCAGACAATTTGGAAGACCGTCTTACGGCTTCTTTATACAGACAAGATTCTGGGGTGGAAGAAAAACTAGAATTTGATGGGGGAGGAGGAAGAAACTGTTTAGGAATATCAGCTTCTCTTCCATATACTAACAAACAACCCCCCCAAACTCTGGTGGGTTTTAACTCTCACCCGCCGCCCCCCAGAACAAACAGCTGAAAACTTCGTCCATAACTGTGTGGGCCTTGAGCGCCACCTTGTGACAAAGTGTGGTATTTTCCCTGGACGAACTTGTCTTCAGGAAAGAGTTTCAGGCGCCACACCGCCACTGCCTATATAGAACTACTGGGCTCTGTGCTAAGGTCACAGAAACGACAGTCCCCACCATGAGCCCAGATAACTCAGTACCACATGGTGGACTCTGCTTTAGCGTATGAATAAGGTCCCATGGGGCCTCCAGAGTGGGGGCTGTTGTCTCTTCCCAGGCACCCTGAAACCCAGCCCAGAGCAGGAACATAGTAAACACTGATGAATGAACAGATTCCTGCCAGATTCCCCAAGACCTGCTCTATTTTCTCTTATAGACATTCCCAGGGCTAACATCAGTCTCTGGTGTATTGTCAGTTTTCTCAATACAGACATTTCTTCTCTTATTGCTGGCCTACAATTTGCCTTTCTGCCCAGGACAAAGGTCCATCTAGTCAAAGCTATGGTTTTTCCAGTGGTTATGAATGGATGTGAGAGTTGGACTATAAGGAAAGCTGAGCACTGAAGAATTGATGCTTTTGAACTGTGGTATTAAAGACTTGAGAGTCCTTTGTGAAAAATGTGGCTGGTAGCTTGATAGGGATTGCATTGAATTTGTAAATTGCTTTGGGTAGTATACTCATTTTCACTATATTGATTCTTCCAATCCATGAACATGGTATATTTCTCCATCTATTAGTGTCCTCTTTGATTTCTTTCATCAGTGTTTTATAGTTCTATATGGAAATACAAAAAACCTCGAATAGCCAAAGCAATCTTGAGAAAGAAGAATGGAACTGGAGGAATCAACTTGCCTGACTTCAGGCTCTACTACAAAGCCACAGTCATCAAGACAGTATGGTACTGGCACAAAGACAGACATATAGATCAATGGAACAAAATAGAAAGCCCAGAGATAAATCCACACACATATGGACACCTTATCTTTGACAAAGGAGGCAAGAATATACAATGGAGTAAAGACAATCTCTTTAACAAGTGGTGCTGGGAAAACTGGTCAACCACTTGTAAAAGAATGAAACTAGATCACTTTCTAACACCGCACACAAAAATAAACTCAAAATGGATTAAAGATCTAAATGTAAGATCAGAAACTATAAAACTCCTAGAGGAGAACATAGGCAAAACACTCTCAGACATAAATCACAGCAGGATCCTCTATGATCCACCTCCCAGAATTCTGGAAATAAAAGCAAAAATAAACAAATGGGATCTAATTAAAATTAAAAGCTTCTGCACAACAAAGGAAAATATAAGCAAGGTGAAAAGACAGCCTTCTGAATGGGAGAAAATAATAGCAAATGAAGCAACTGACAAACAACTCATCTCAAAAATATACAAGCAACTTATGCAGCTCAACTCCAGAAAAATAAATGACCCAATCAAAAAATGGGCCAAAGAACTAAATAGACATTTCTCCAAAGAAGACATACGGATGGCTAACAAACACATGAAAAGATGCTCAACATCACTCATTATTAGAGAAATGCAAATCAAAACCACAATGAGGTACCACTTCACACCAGTCAGAATGGCTGCGATCCAAAAATCTGCAAGCAATAAATGCTGGAGAGGGTGTGGAGAAAAGGGAACCCTCCTACACTGTTGGTGGGAATGCAAACTAGTACAGCCACTATGGAGAACAGTGTGGAGATTCCTTAAAAATTGCAAATAGAACTACCTTATGACCCAGCAATCCCACTGCTGGGCATACACACCGAGGAAACCAGAATTGAAAGAGACACATGTACCCCAATGTTCATCGCAGCACTGTTTATAATAGCCAGGACATGGAAACAACCTAGATGTCCATCAGCAGATGACTGGATAAGAAAGCTGTGGTACATATACACAATGGAGTATTACTCAGCCGTTAAAAAGAATTCATTTGAATCAGTTCTGATGAGATGGATGAAACTGGAGCCGATTATACAGAGTGAAGTAAGCCAGAAAGAAAAACACCAATACAGTATACTAACACATATATATGGAATTTAGGAAGATGGCAATGACGACCCTGTATGCAAGACAGGGAAAGAGACACAGATGTGTATAATGGACTTTTGGACTCAGAGGGAGAGGGAGAGGGTGGGATGATTTGGGAGAATGACATTCTAACATATATACTATCATGTGAATTGAATCGCCAGTCTATGTCTGACGAAGGATGCAGCATGCTTGGGGCTGGTGCATGGGGATGACCCAGAAAGATGTTATGGGGAGGGAGGTGAGAGGGGGGTTCATGTTTGGGAATGCAAGTAAGAATTAAAGATTTTAAAATTTAAAAAATAAAAAACTAAAAAAAAAAATACCAGTTTAAAAAAAAAAATAAAGACTTGAGAGTCCTTTGGACTGCAAGGAGATCCAACCAGTCCATCCTAAAGGAAATCAGTCCTGAATATGCATTGGAAGGACTGATGCTGAAGCTGAAACTCCAATACTCTGGCCACCTGATGCGAAGAACTGACTCACTGGAAAAGATTCTGATGCTGGAAAAGATTGAAGACAAGAGAAGGGGACAAGAAAGGATGAGACGGTTGGATGGCAACAGTAATTCAATAGACATGAGTTTGAGCAAGCTCTGGAAGATGGTGAAGGATAGGGAAGCCTGGTGTTCTGCAGTCCATGAGATCACAAAAAGTCAGACACGACTGAGTGACTGAACAACAAATTCCAGGACTTTAGAATCAATGCTTCCCCTTGCCACCTGCCCCTCAGTCAATGAATGGGTCATTATATATCAATGTCTCGGCACAGTCCAAAGGCTGAGAACTCACAGCTTAACACAGGACGCCCTCCATCCTAATCTGTGTTCTCAGAAGAGAGGTCGTTTGTGGCACAGCATCTTCTGTGCACACACAGGCAGGGAGAGCCCATGGACTGGGCACAGATGGGCCCTCTGGAGCCCTGGGAAGCCCTCAGAAATAGTCAGGGCTCTGGGGGTTTACTTTGCCACCAAAGCTGTGATCTTGCCTCTTACTGACTATCCACCGTACCCTACCAAAGCAGCAGGGGTCCAGGTTCAAGGGGCCCCTAATTACAAGGGTCAGTGATCATGTAAACCCTGCCAGCGTCTCGTTTTCCCTCCACTGGGAGAGACACAATCAAATGAAAGAGTTCTGGCCCTGACCTTCTCCCCCCACCCCACCCCTTGGCCCCCAGTGTGGAGACGCCTGTTCTTCTCACCCCCATGTGATCCTCTGCCCCTCCCCAGCTCGGGTGTTGCATTTTCCGTCTCACTTGCCAGCTGTTTTGCTTGTCTAACAGGAAACAGCCGGGGTCATTGTAAAGGGTAATTAATTATGGAAACGACTATTGATGAGCCAGAGTCAGACACTGTTCCAGGTCTGGCGGGGCAGAACAGTGAATTCGACGAAAATATTTCTTCCCCTCATGGAAAGAATAGTCTAGAGAGGGATTGTGCCGTGTGTGTTGTGCTGTGTGTGTTGTGCTGTGTGTGTGTCGTGCCGTGTGTGTGCTGAGTTGCTTCAGTCGTGTCTGACTTGGACTGTAGCCCGCCAGGCTACTCTGTTCATGGGATTCTCCAGGCAAGAACACTGGATTGGGTTGATTTTCTTTTAGTGGCGATGGGTCATCATGAAGAGTTTTAGGCTGGAATGATCTGATTTCCTTTGAAAGAAGATCTCTGGGGGCTCCCCAGGGGGAGGAGGAGGGGCAGCGTGGGGCTGGGTCCCCTACCCAGGTCCCGGTGGACCCTGAGGAAGGTTTGGTCCAGGTGCGAGCAGAGGTGATGGAGGGGTGGCCAGCTTGGGATGTGTTTTGTGGGGAGGGATTGGATTGGCTGAGATTGGATGCTAAGGATGAAGGAGGAGGAGAGGATTTGAGGAGGGTTCCCAGGGTTTGGGGCTCACTCAGTGAGCGAGATGGGGAACAGCTGGTCCAGTGTGAATACCAGGGGTTCTGGTTTGGCCTCGTTAAACTGGAAAAACCACCCAAATGGGCTTTCAGCGGGACCATGTGGCACTTGGGGAATGACCGGGATGAGAAGTAACCTCAGTCATGTCTCAACCTGAGGCTCCGGGGGCCACGCCAGGCCCATTCCTTGTATCTTTCACCACGAGGAGAGCAGCTTCTGGTGACAAGGGATTAGCAAAACCACCTCCTTAACAAGGCCAGCCTCACCCCTCCTCGCAGGAAACAGCCTCGCCACCATTCCCCAAAGTAACCCAGAGAGAGCGCTCTTCTGGAATGCCAGTTAAAATGCTGATTCCTGGGCCTCCTCCTAGGGAAGGGCTCAGCGGACCTGGGGTCAGATCTGTCTGTTTATCTTGAGCCTGTTCGTTGTCTATCATCGCGCAAGTCTGGAAAAGCCTATTAGGATTGGCTGCCCAACCTTTGATCTTGAACCCATGTCCCCAGCCCAGTAAAGATCTGTCCACTGAGTGTATTAAAGTGATCAGACCTGGAATGCCCACTTCCCCCGGCGAAGACCACCCCCGCCAACTCTATCCCATACGTACCTTTCACTGAGAGTCTAGGGGCAGGGTCAGTAAGGTGTTCCATTTTCCCCCCAAAATTTTTGGCTATACCTCTCTGGGATCTGAGGTCCCCAACCTGGTATCAAATCTGTGCCCCCTGCAGTGGAATTAAGAATTCTTAACCACTGGACCACCAAGGAACTCCGAAGAAGGTGGTCTTGAAGTCCGATGACCGTGGCCTTGCACCCTCCCCCTCCACGTCCAGCTGCCTGACCTGGAGGAATGATGGAACTGTCTTGACCATCTATTCTTATCCAAGGTAGGTCTCCCCTACCTCGTGGCTGCCTGGTAAGGATTCAGGGTGCAGGAGGGTAATGTAGGTGAATCGTCTACACCAGATGGGGTCCAGGGAAAAGCCTCTGACTCCCAGATGTTTCTGGGCTGGCTCTCTGGAAGCTTCCTTTCAGTTCAAGGAAAATCTCCTGTGATGGCTGCCCAGGGCTCCACGCCTCCCTCGAAGACTGAACTTGTGGCTTCACCTTCTCCATCAGGTGTCAGGTCAAAGCCAAGGGAGCAAAGGGACTCCCAGGTTCTGTGAGGCGGTGACACCCCCAGTGTGCAAAGCTACCTTCCTAGGGGCCCCAGTTTGAAAGCTGGGGAGGGACAGTGAGTGAAGACTGCCCTGAAGATTCTAGAGCAGTTATCTTTCAGAACACCCTCTTTTGGGTATGTCTGATGCTTCCTTACGATGAGATTTAATTAGAGTGTGTGCTTTGGGCATGGGGACTTCAGAAGCCATGTAGCGTTCTCTGTGTATCGAGAGGTACGTGTTATGATCTGACTCATAGCTGATGATGTTAACACTGATTATTTGATGAAGGTGGTGCTTGCTAGGTTTCTCTACTGTAAAAGTGCTATTTTGCCATTTATAATTAGTAAGTACCTTATGGAGAGATTCTTTGTGACTGTGTGGAAGGAAATGCAAGGAGAAGGCAATGGCACCCCACTGCAGTACTCTTGCCTGGAAAATCCTATGGACGGAGGAGCCTGGTGGGCTGCAGTCCTTGGGGTCGCTAAGAGTTGGACACGACTGAGCAACTTCACTTTCACTTTTCACTTTCATGCATTGGAGAAGGAAATGACAACCCACTCCAGTGTTCTTGCCTGGAGAATCCCAGGGACGGGGGAGCCTGGTGGGCTGCCGTCTCTGGGGTCACACAGAGTCGGACACTACTGAAGTGACTTAGCAGCAACAGCAGAAGGAAATGCAACCCACTTTAGTATTCTTGCCTGGGAAATCCCATGGACAGAGGATCCCGGTGGGCTACAGTCCACAGGGTCATAAAGAGCCAGACACAGCTTAGTGACTAACCGGCAGCAGCGGCAATGTAAATATCAACATGTAAAAATAACAACTTTACCCACTGCTTCAAGCATCTGTTAATTACTCTTGTCTAAGACAATTGTTATCATGATGGTAATTTTCTAATTCCATCATTTCTTCTACATTCATTGGCATTCCTCTGTAAAAAGGAGCTTTTCTTTCTTACCTATCATCTATCTATCCATCCATCCATGTATGTATTATCTTATTCAATAGGTTATAATGTGTTATCATCATTATATATTTTAATGTTCAAATTGTCCCAGATTTTCCCATGAGACCCCCTTAAACTAGCTTCCCAATCTTTTTGACATGTCTCCATCATTTTTAAACATACTCTTTCTTTATGGCAGAAGCTGTCCTAGACTCAATTTGTATTTTCCCCATCTCTGCCCTGGAATCACCAGTTTCTGCAAGGGACACTTTCATTTTATTGATGATGGAATTTAGAAACAGATATCTGAGTGTTAACACCTTACTGCTCCTGGAATGTCACAGCTCTGGGCCCTCACGGTGGGCAGAGCTAAGAAATAGATGTATGTGTGCATACATACCCACCCCCCACGCGTATCTATTTTCATACTGAGTGATCTGTATTTGTTCAAACCCATTAGTTTGTGCTGATACCTCCAGTTCAAGACCACAGGATATATTCTAGCCCGTCCCATTTCTGTGTTTGTCCCTTTATTGTCTCAGTGGAGTGATGTCAGCTGTTAGTCTGAGATAGTCTTTATGGTGTTAAGAACACAGCCTACTCTTCAGTTTATCAAGAGTTTGTACCATGGAATGATGATAAATTGATCGTCAGCCTTTAGAGAGGTGATGATTGGGCTTTATTCTGTTTAGGAGGGACTTGCATGTTGTTCTTTGCTGTTTTAGTCGCTAAGCTGTGCCCGACTCTTTTGTGACCCCATGGACTGTAGCCCGCCAGGCTGCTCCTGTCCATGAGATTCTCCAGGCAAGAATACTGGAGTGGATTGCCATTCTCTTTTCCAGGTGATCTTCCCAACCCAGGGATTGAACCCACGTCTCCTGCATCGCAGGCAGATTCTCTACCATCTGAGCCACGAAGGAAGCCCCAAACAGCTTTACAAATGTTAATTTATTGATTTCTCATGACAGCTCCCTACAGTAGATAATGTCAGTCTCTCCATTTTACAGGGAGTGAACTGAGGCGCCGGGAACTTAGATTGCTTGGTAAAAGTCACAACATAGAAGAAAAATCATGCTTCCTATGCAGGGTCTCTGACTTTCCTCTCTTCCTGCTGTGTTAAATTCTCTGATCTACTGATGTGATAAATTACATTAATAGCTTTCCTGGTATTGAACCATTCTTATATTCCAAATCATACTTAATTATGGTGCTACTATCACTTGAAAATTGATTTGACTTGCAATTTATATTTGTATTCACAAGAGAGTTTGGTCTATTGTTTATTCTTTTCATGGTACTATATCATGATTGTGTTAAGCTTGATGAATTGATTTGGAAACTTACTATCTTTTACAGACTTTGTAAGATTATTTATACAAAATGGTAGTGATAGTTTCTTGAAAGAAAAGAAATAGCCTATCAAATCATCTGGGCCCAGAGTTCTTCTAAACTGTTTTTTCAATTCTTAGTCTACTCTTTTAGTTTTTGCAGAGTTGCTGATCTGCTCAGATATCCTGTTTATTTCTTCAGACAGTTTTGACAATTTACAGTTTCTTAGAAAACCATCCATTTTATTAACCTTTTAAAATTTAGTATCATAGAATTATGCATATTATTTCTTCAAGATTTAAAATATATTTCATATCTTTGTTTATACTCCTTTACTTATTTCTAATTCTCAGTATCTATTATCTCTTTTTAAAAAGAATTTACAGTCTCTACAGCATGCTTGGGGCTGGTGCACGGGGATGACCCAGAGAGATGTTATGGGGAGGGAGGTGGGAGGGGGGTTCATGTTTGGGAACACATTCCCCCCCGTGGTGGATTCATGTCAATGTATGGCAAAACCAATACAGTATTGTAAAGTAAAATAAAGTAAAAATAAAAATTAAAAAAAAAAGAATTTACAGTATCTAGAGAATTGTTTATTTTCCATGTTCTCCTTTCTTGTTTTCTGATTAATTAATGTTCCCTTTTATGTTTATTAGTGCTATTTTCCTACTTTCCATGGATTTGCTTTGTTGCAAGAAACATTTCCCTCTTCTTTAAAGGCTGAAATCAGAAAACTGATCTTTTTCCCCAGAAAAATTACAAGATGCTTTATTGACAAGATTATCAGCACACTATGGTAAAGGCTTCCATGATCCTCTACACATTAATCCATTTACACATTTCATAAGGCAAATTTATTTTTTAAAAAAGATGTGCTACTGATTTGCTATTACATGTCTTTAGAGAGATGTGGGCTGTTACAGGTCAGTGTATTATTCACATCGAGCATGGCAGGGAGCAGTGTCAATTTCCTATCACCATCTGAACGATCAGCTTTCACATGCACACATAGACAGGCGTCCATCCTCATTTATCTTTCATTTGCAATTAAAAGCTCTGTTTAGCCTAATACTTCTCAGCATGATCTTGTGCCCCATGGTGATATTTCAGAATAATGACAGCTCATGATTTAGGGTTGTAGAGAACTGCGTGGAAATATTTTTAATAGAGAAAAGGCAAGCAAAACAACAAACATGTATTCAGCAAGTGTTTAGTCCTTGGATGGGAGCTGAGTTAGAAAAGTGGAGGAAATAGTCCTCTCCTTGAGAAGCACACAATATTGTCCATTATACAGTAGGTGATGTGCAAGTTGGTTTTCATGTACTTTGTGCTAATCCTTATAACAACTTTTCATTAAAAAGCAAGATAGGGGAAATTTCCTGGAAGACCAGTGGCTGGGACTCCATGCTTTCACCGCTCAGGGCCTGGATTCTATCTCTGGTCTGGGAACTAAGATTCCACAAGCTACACAGCGCCATCAAAAAAAAAAAAAAAAAAAAAGCAAATGGGATTGGTATCACTGTCTCCATTTTGCTGACAAAGAACTTTGCTCTAGAGAAGTTAAATCACTTACTTATGGACACATACCTAGTAAGCTTTAGTATTCAAACTAAAGTCTCTCCAAAACCAAAACCCACATCCTTTCTCTCGGTAGTTTTCAAACTTCAAGAGTCCCAAGGACCACGACCAGCTTTATGTTACATTTTCCGTGCGTATCTGAATCTGGATACTTTCTGCTGACCTGGCCAACACTGAACTAGCTTTTCTTTCATTTGCTCTATGTATGAGGCTTTCACATAAGACTTCATTTGAAGAGTCTTATGGAAGGATTGTCTTCTGCTATTAAATATCATTCACACTAGAGTTCCAATTCCAGTCAAAGCAGCATGTATTGGGTTAGCCTTCCACTGATAGAAATTATAAAAGCTAGAGGAAAATCATACATATTATATATAATATGTTCTATAGAAGTTGTATTTTGTATATATGTAATCTATGGATATCTCTGTTGGCAGGCCCTGGAGAGCAATCCAAGCAGGCAGGAACCAGAAGAGGCACAATCCTAGAAGGATATGGAAGAATTAAGGTAAGCTTCATCTTATGTACTTACCTCTGTTTTCCCTGCTGAGGGCATTTTCTGGTTCAGGAAAGCACAGGGTATTAGCCAAGCAGAAAGTGGTCATCAGTGGGCCAAAAACCATTGATCCACCCAATCAGATGAGCTAAGAAAGGGTGGGAGAAACAAGATTCGTGATGAAACTGAAGACTTGCTTCCCTTCTTCTGATTCCTGGCCTCCAACCCATTCTCGGTGTCGCTGCACTGGCACCCCAAGCCTGGCTCCTGTAGACGTGGCAGCATGTGAAAATGGAACTGGCGATCCTCCTAGGCCAAGGCCAGAGATCAAGCAGTGACCTTGAAAGTCATTTCAGGGAAGACAGTCCACATCTCAGTGATTGCTTGGCAGACAACGTCTCCTTGAGGAGTTCCCCTTTTCATGGTCCAAAAGAACATAAAAAGTTGCATTTCTGGATTTCAGTTTTCCATTTGAATTGGTAGAATGCAGTACAGATTTCCACCAAAGGACATCCAGCCAACAAGCTGCTGAAGGGTCTTTTCTGAGCTGAATCTGAAACATGGGGGGCTCACGGATACATTACAACTAAGTTTTGCCGCCTTGGGATGGAGGGCTGGACTGTCCTAGCCATGTGTTGAAGGAGAGAGAACTTTTTATGCATGATTTCAATGAAAATTCCAAATAAAGATAAAATAGGCTAGAGGCTGAGTTTGATTTCTATCAGTTGAATTTTTACTAAAATTAAAAAATATTTTGGATGGATCTTTAAAGAGTAATTTGACAAATAAGTATAGAAAATATTCCAGACAACTTTGTTTACATTTTTAACTGGAAGAGACACAGAAAAAAGGAATAAAATAAAGTAGCTGTGTATCCCACTATTAGTTAGGAATACTCTTTGCTGTGCATGAGGGTCTCCCATGTACCAGAGGCTTGACACAGATATTGTCAAACAAACTCCATAAAGAAACAGAGACCCAGAGATATCGAGGGGTTGCTTGAATGGTGGGTGGGGGATTTGAACTCAGATTGGTTCACTCCAAAGCCCAAGCACTTCCCATAATGCAATACTGCTTAGGTGTGTGGTCATCTTCAAGACTGAACACCAGCGGTCTCTTTGTTTTCATCCATTGGGTCTTCCTTGAAGACACCGACTGGCTCTGAGAGTTGATATCTCTGAAGATAGAATTCTTCAGTATCCAGCCTTACACAAATGGTTCTTTTGAAATTTGGAAATTCTGTTATAATTTTATGGCTCAGAGTCTGTCCTATTTAAACAACTACAAGTTATAGGCGTTTTTGTTTGGTGTTTGGGTGCTGCTAGGAAGGGTTCAATCCTGCCCCTTCCCTTGGGATTGCTGATATCTGCTGATATATCTAGGAGTGTATGTTTTATTACTGGGTAAAGAAGGAGGGCTTCCCTTGCGGCTCAGCTGGTAAAGAATCCGCCTGCAATGTGGGGAGACCTGGGTTTGATCCCTGGGTCAGGAAGATCCCCTGGAGAAGGGAAAGGCTACCCACTCCAGTATTTTGGTCTGGAGAATTCCATGGACTGTATAGTCCATGGGGTTGCAAAGAGTCAGACACAACTGAGCAACTTTCACTTTTAAAGAAGGAGGACTTCGGGAGGGAAGAAGACCATGGGATAAACAAAGGAGGGAGAGGATTTGGTAAGACTTGCTGCTTGGCCAGCCCCTTGGTCTAGGGAAGACCTGCTTTGGTTGAAGGGTTGAAAGTTGGAACAGATAGAGCTGTTCCAATGAGAAGCCTGGGCTAAATTAGATTCTGGGCAAAGTCAGAGCTGCGTTGGGGCTCAGGTGACAAAAGAAAATCACAGTATGGGGA
Source organism: Ovis aries (assembly GCF_016772045.2). NCBI lineage: Eukaryota > Metazoa > Chordata > Mammalia > Artiodactyla > Bovidae > Ovis > Ovis aries. The sequence goes on along the minus strand of NC_056075.1, from coordinate 38,352,697 downwards.
GGTGCCTACTGCTTGTAGACTGGAGAGCTGCAGGACACTCAGGTCATCCGGAGGGACCCTGGGGTTCATGATGGCCGTGGCCCTGGGGAGGCTTCTCCATGGAAATTTAAGGACCCGGATGTAGACGCACGGGATGTGGCAGAAGGCGGAGCGGGGAAGGCACTACGTGACGACTGCTGCAGGCTCACAGTGATGCAGCCCTCCGAACCTGCAGGGACCATGGGACACTCTGAGGCGGTGATATGTTCAGTTTTAAGCTGAGCAGAGATTGTGCCAATATTATTTGGGTGGAAAGAAGCATTCTGTGGCAATACACAGAACTTTAGAGTTAACATGAGTTCATTGTAATATATTCCCCCTTCAGATACAAATAAAAATTCAGTCAAGCAAAATGATCCATTTTCTCCCACTCCACCCACTGCCATGCTCAGGACTGTTAAAACAGCCCTGACTCTGGGGTCCCTGTCTCCGAGTGTCGTGCTATGTACTGTTTTGTTGCCCAATTTTCTTTGTTTTGTTCTTGTTCTTCAGTCCCTAAGTAGTGTCCGACTCTTTGTGACCCCACGACTGCAGCACGCCAGGCTTCGCTGTCCTTCACTATCTCCTGGAGTTTGCTCAAATTCATTTCCATTGAGTTGGTGATGCTATCTAGCCATCTCATCTTCGGCCACCCCCTTTACTTTTTGCCTTCAGCCTTTCCCAGCATCAGGATCTTTTCCAAAGAATTGGTTCTTTGCATCAGTTGGCTAAAGTATTGGAGCTTCAGCTTCAGCATCAGTCCTTCCAATGAATATTCAGGGTTGATCTCCTTTAGAATGGACTGATTTGATCTCCTTGCAGTCCAAGACTTTCAAGAGTCTTCTCAGCACCACAATTCAAAAACATCAAGTCTTTGGCATTCAGCCCTCTTTAAGGTCCAACTCTCACATCTGTATGTGACTACTGGAAAAACCATAGCTTTGGCTAGATGGACCTTTGTCAGCAACATGATGCCTCTGCTTTTTAATATGCAACTAGGTTTATCATAGCTTTCCTTCCACAGAGTCATCTTGGTGGTGGTTTAGTTGCTAAGTTGTGTCTGACTCGTGACCCTATGGACTGTAGCCTGCCAGGCTCCTCTGTCCATGGGATTTTCCAGGCAAGAATAAGGGAATGGGTTGCCATTTCCTTCTCCGGGGGATCTTCTGGACCCAGAAATCTAGCCCAGGTCTCCTGCATTGCAGGTGGATTCTTTGCCCTCTGAGCTAAGAGGGAAGCCCTAAGAGTCATCTTAGATGGAATGTATTTTCTCAGTTCAAAATTTTCAGTCCTATCCCCTCCCCTCCTCTCTCTCTCCTTCCTCTCTCCTTCCCAAACAATTGTGTCCAGATGCCCTTAGGTGGGGCCAGACAAGGGTGGCGTCTGCACAGGGTGTCTGGGAACCCAGTACCTGGGCGGTGGGGGGGGGCGTGTGGGTCCTGAGCGTGTCGAGGGTGTTTTTGTCCAGTGGGGTGGCTTAGTGGGCATGGCAGAACTGTCCTAGGATGTGACAGCCTATGTGGCCTGGCAGGGGTGACCTTCCTCAGGGTGTGGCAAGCAGGGGGATCTGTGCATGAGAAGAGGAGGGTGGCCTTGCAGAGGGGGCTGCAGCACCCCAGGGTGATGAGCTTGGACTGAGAGTCCCTTGGACTGCAAGGAGATCCAACCAGTCCATCCTAAAGTAAATCAGTCCTGAATACTCATTGCAAGGACTGATGCTGAAGCTGAAACTCTAATACTTTGGTCACCTGATGCGAAGAACTGACTCATTGGAAAAGACCCTGATGCTAGGAAAGATTGAAGATGGGAGGAGAAGGGGATGACAGAGGATGAGATGGTTGTATGGCATCACTGATGCAATGGACATGAGTTTGAGTAAACTCTGGGAATTGATGACGGACAGGAAGGCCTGTCATGTGGCAGTCCATGAGGTTGCAAAGAGTCGGACATGACTCAGTGACTGAACTGAACTGAAATTTAAGATTTTATTATTATTATTAATGTGTTGATGAGAGAATGCATTTAACTGAAACAGAAAATACAATCAACACACCTAATGGCCACCCAATATCTGTTCTCCCCATCTTCTTTTTAAAGATAAAATCACTCCCTACCTCAGTTCAGTTCAGTTCAGTTGCTCAGTCGTGTCTGACTCTTTGTGACCACAGGGACTGCAGTACACCAGGCCACGGGGCCTGAGGGGGGAACAGCCTGGCAGTGAGGTCTGGCATCAGGGCGCCAGTGCAGCCATTTAGCTTTGTCTCATGCAAGTTGATGAGAAACAGCAGGAAATCACACTCAGACTTCCAGAGGCTTCTATGGATATGCCCTCAATCTACTTCTCCATTTATAATTACATGTATTAACAAGTTCATGGCGGTGATACATGAAGAAGCATATTATGTAATCAGATTGTCTTTGATGGTATAGTTAATACTAATGTGATGATTATGTGTGAACATTTAAATATATGACACTCATTATCAAAAAGTGATTTAAGGACCAGACATCAGGTTTTTTTTCTCCCCCAGATTCTTTTATGTTCTTTGTCTATGTGTTCTTACTAATTCAGTAGGATAGCATGTGTCTAAATCATTCTTTAGTGAAAAGACCTGGCTGACATTCTGTTGGCTGTGACAGTCAATTGTCCCCAGTTCTCTGGAATCCTTGGGACAAAAGCTGGTCTAAGAGTCCTTCTCCAGAATAGGCCCTACTCCTGCCCTTAGAAACTGGAATAAATAAAGTGGAAAGTCAAGGGGTCACGGAGTAGGAGAAAGACTAGCTGGGGGCCGCCCCTAAACATCTATGTAACCTGGCACAAGCCAGTTAACCCCTCCGGGAGTTAACTTGGGTAGATAAAATGTCAGCCAGTGGAAGACAGATTAAATAAATTAAGGTGCATTCAAGAAAATACTCTACAACTTTTTGAAAGAATGAGGCAGATAGATCTCTTTGCTTTGACAGGTTCATGATCTGTTGTTTGAAAAAAGTTTTCACATGGGTATCATTCTATTTTTTAAAACATAGTTAAAATATACATATGGACAAAAAATGTGGAGAAATACGCACCTAATCATTGTTGATATTTAATTCTGAGAGGTAAGATTATGGGGGATTTCTGCCTCTTAGAGCAAACATTTCTGTAATATTTTGGACATTTTGTAATATAAAAAGCTTCTTTTGTAAACAGGGGCAAAAGAATAATAAAAATTAACACATAAGATAGAGGAAAACCAATATTCATTACCTTCCCTTCATGCTCAAAAGAACACTTTCCTAAGGCCATTGTCCTTTCTGCAATTCTGTGCCATGATGGTAATTGGGAACCAATTGGGTCTTTGAGAATCTTTGACAAATGTATTAATTTCAGCACAAAATCAATACTGAAGCAATAGGAATTACATACTGGTGTATGGTTTGGATACATCGTACATGGAAAACACATCAGCTCTGTGGGTGCCTGTGGGGCATGTGATTTCCAGAGATGCTCATTCCTGTCCTGTTCTCGAAGCTCATAACTGTGAGTGGTGTTTCCTTCCTCTGTCCTCTGTGACTTCCAAGCCCCTCCCAGCTGGGGCTTTCTTCCCTAATTGCCTTATTGTCTCAAAGTAAAAAATGCCACCTGCCAGGCACCTGCCAGCACATAGATTGTAACTCCCAAACCCACTTTGGTTTTGTTTGGGCATCTAGGCTCTTGGAGAAGTAGCTCAGGTGAGAAAATGAGTTGAACTCCTCCAGGGCTGGGAAGTAGATGGGTTTGAGTGTGTGTGTGTGTGTGTGTGTGTGTGTGTGTGTATACGCATGGTCTTCACAACTACTCTTGCTCTGAGTTCCACTGACATGCAGCAGTCAGATGTGGAGATGGCTGTGGGCTGTGGTGGAGAGAGACTACTAAACCCAAGGTCTGGGCTAGAGAAGGAGATTGAGTCTCTGGCTGAGTCCTCACCCAATGTAGAGGAGGCTGGGGAGCACCTCTGGGCTCACCCAGGCTCCAGGGCTGATGACTGGACTCATGCGAGCAAAACTTAGCAGAGGAGCAATGATAATAGGGCCATCCCCATACACTAAGGGTGAGTCTTATACACCTTTTCTGGGCACCATGTAACCCTATTGGATGTCACATAACCCTTATCACCTCTTCTCTTGAAACATGATTGAGATAGAATTTCCAGTTACCTAGGCATGTTGAACTGTGGTATTGGAGAAGACTCTTGAGAGTTCCTTGGATTGCAAGGAGATCAAACCAGTCAATCCTAAAGGGAATCAATCCCGAATATTCATTGGAAGGACTGATGCTGAAGCTGAAGCTCCAATACTTTGGCCACCTGATGCAAAGAACTGACTCACTGGAAAAGCCCCTGATGCTGGGAAAGATTGAAGGCAGGAGGAGAAGGGGATGACAAAGGATGAGATGGTTGGATGGCATCACCACCTCAGTGGACATGAGTTTGAGCAAACTCTGGGAGATAGTGAAGGACAGGGAAGCCAGGCATGCTGCAGTCCATGGGGTCACAAAGAGTCGGACATGACTGAGCGACTGAAATGAACTGAACTGAACTGAGGCATGTGGGAGGCTCAAAGCCAGATCACAGATCCAAGTTAATGACAGTTTTCACCTCTGAGGTTTGTGGGAAGTCAGTTGGATTCAAGGACATGTATTTGTTAGATTAGGATAGGCTACATCAATGGCTCTCAAAGTGTGATTCCTGAGTAGCAGCCTTAACATCACTTGGGAACTTGCTGCTGCTGCTGCTGCTGCTAAGTCGCTTCAGTCGTGTCCGACTCTTAGCGACCCCATGAACCGTAGCCCACCAGGCTCCTCCATACATGGGATTTTCTAGGCAAGAGTACTGGAGTGGGGTGCCACTGCCTTCTCTGGGGAACTTGCTAGAAATGCAAATTCTTGAGCTCTTTCCAACTGACTTATGAATCAGAAACTCCGGGGGTGGTTCCCAGCAAATTTGTGTTTCAACAAACCTTTCATGCGATCCTGGTGCAGGCTCAAGTTTGAGAATCATTGGGTTAGATTATCCAGCACCTTAAGATAGTAAGAAAGAGGAACAGGGCAGGCCTCCTTCTCTTTGTTAGCTATGCCATTTGAAATGTGTTTCCTCCATAGTTGCGAAGATTGAGAAAGAGAGGATAGTGTCCTTTTGCTCATAGCCCATTGGCTAGAACTAGTCACATGACCTCACCTAACTGCAAGGGTTACTGGGAAGTGTGGGGGACCATATGGGTATTAAGTGAGCACTCTGCCCCACAGGATGATGGTTAAAGAGACCATACAGAATCTTATTTGTTGAGTTTTAGGTTTTTTTTTTTTTAACAAGAAACACAAATTAATGTATTACCTTTCTGATTGAAAAAAAATAAAAAACAAGGTTAATGAAAAAGTCGAGCTGCCCTGTGTGCACGTGTGTGTGTGTGTGTGTGTCGGGGGATTGGCGGTTATGTGCATGGAAGGCTGGGTAGCAAGGGAAGGTGTGTCTCAGATGCAGGAGATGTTAAGGATCTTGGATTCTTCTGCTTTCATGTATTATCTCATTTAAACCTCACGACAATCCTCTTTGATGGGGGCTATTATAAGTCGTACTGTATGAAGTCAGATTCTGAGTCTTTAGAAAAAGTTATTTATCTGTTTTATGTTTGGCTCTGCTGGGTCTTTGCTGCTGCACAGGCTTTTCTCTAGTTGTGGTGAACAGAGGCGGCTCTCCAGCTGCGGTAAGCAGGCTTCTCCGGATCGTGGCGGCTTCTCCTGTTGCACAGCACCGGCCCTCGGGGCTTCAGTAGTCGTGGTACGGGGACTCAGTAGTTGCAGCTCCCAGGCTCTGAGCTCAATAGATGTGGCATGTGGGCTTAGTTGCCCTGTAGCATGCTTGATCCTCCCAGACCAGGGACTGAACCCGTGTCTCCTGCACTGGGCTATTGCACATGCAACCCTCTTTAAAATCCTTTATGAAAAGCTTCATCTGCTTCACCCAGTCTTCTTTCTTTTCCTCCACAAACCCTTTTCAACTTCTCCAGCTTACTTGGCTCCAGCCTCTAATTCCCAGCCCTCAGATCCACTGCAGTCTTCAGATTTGCTTAACTTAACATAATTCAGAGCCAAACAAACACCTAGCAAAGTCAAACAGCTGCACTGGAGGAGTGATGGGTCAGGGTGGTGGGTCTGTTGTTATCTGTGTACAATTCTTTTTCCTATGGAGAAGGCAATGGGACCCCACTCCAGTACTCTTGCCTGGAAAATCCCATGGATGGAGGAGCCTGGTGGGCTGCAGTCCATGGGGTCGCTGAGGGTCGAATACGACCGAGCAACTTCACTTTCAGTTTTCACTTCCACGCATTGGAGAAGGAAATGGCAACCCACTCCAGTGTTCTTGCCTGGAGAATCCCAGGGACGGGGGAGCCTGGTGGGCTGCCGTCTCTGGGGTCGCACAGAGTCGGACATGACTGAAGTGACTTAACAGCAGCAGCAAACTCCCAGTTGACTCCACATTCCATCAAAGCTATGAGCAAGCTTAATCCAGCCTTGCAAATTGCTACCCATCTGGTCATCCTGAGAAAATAATTATCTTAACAATGTAAAATATTTTACCTTAACAAAGGTAAAATAATTACCTTAACAATGCTCTTAGTTGACAAGTGGGGGCTGGGGATAGGGAAAACATTTCCAAAGAAATAGAAGCATATTTCCGAAAGAGGCTGAGTGAGTCAAGCTATAGTGCATGTGACCCGGTGACCACAGTCTAGGCAAGGCAGGGTGTGTATTCTCAATGAAAAGACACCTTAAATCATGAATGCTTGAGGATAAAGGAGGTCAAATTCCAACCAGTCATTTTCCCTGAGACCTAAGCTCTTTCAACTGATAGGAGGAATGAGGTATCATAAAAAAAGACTTCTTTTTTCCTTTTGTATAGAGATGAGCTGGAGAATGAGGAATGACAAGAGAAGTACAGGATGAAAGTACCAGGCATTTGCCACTTTTTCCTGGAGGAGGCATCTATATTCAATAGCCCTCGATGCCAGTGAAGCCTGCTTTTCCCATCAGTGCCCTTGCTGTAGTGGTGCTGGACAGGGACACCGAGGCTGCCTTCTCTCAGTCTCGCAGTTCACCTTGAGCTTACACTGCAGCCGACTTCTAGCCTCTGACAGCAGCACATCACAGGGGCATGCTGGGATGTCCGTGACATCATGGCACAGCTGACATGGTACTGAAAATCACTTCCTCTTTTCCTGCCCTCTCTCCAGGCTGGAAGTGGTCTTTTTCCATGCGAAATCACCCACAGAATACTGTCCCTTCCAAGGCTCTCTGTAATGGGCCTCAATCTCTTCCACTTAGAAACCCTGACCTCCAGGGGGCAGCAGACCTCTCCTGACATGGCAAATGTCTCTGAGGTCAGCAGTACGATCTTCGGGCCTTCCCTGGTGGCTCAACTTGCAAAGAATCCACCTGCAGTGTGGAAGACCTGCGTTTGACCCCTGGGTTGGGAAGATCCCCTGGAGAAGGGAACAGCTACCCACCCCAGTGTTCTGGCCTGGAGAATTCCATGGACTGTATAGTCCATGGCGTCACAAAGAGTCAGACAAGATGGAACGTACTATCTTTGGAGCTTTTCTGGTGGCTTCAACAGTAAAGAATCTGCCTGCAATGTGGGAGATCAGGTTTGATCCTTAGGTTGGGAAGATCCCTGAATGGCTACCCACTCCAGTACTCTTTCCTGGATAATTCCATGGACAGAATTTTGTATTCTTCTGGATAATATCTATGTGCTTAATTTAAAATATGTTCAAAATGATTGCAATTTCTACTCCCAAGTCTATGACTAGAATAAATTCTCCAGAAAATGCTGGGGTTTTGCACACCCCTGGCTCTCCAGGGGGCACACTCAGGTGTACTCAGGCAGGTTGATGCCCCACACTGTTGACTTGTCATCCAAAGCCTTTTCCAAGTGATTTTGATCCATAGTTCCCACTCATTCCCCAGGAGACCACAGTTGGAGCATGCCTTGATTTTCCAGGCAGCCTGTGAAGCTGGGACCTTCTCTTGTTCACCTTCTGCCTTGCACAGAGTACTATCGTGTGTGCTTAGTTGCTCAGTCATGTTCAACTCTTTGAGACCCCATGGACTATACAGTCCATGGAATTCACCAGGCCAGAATACTGGAGTGGGTAGCCTTTCCCTTCTCCAGGGGATCTTTCCAACCCAGGGATCAAACCAGGTCTCCCGCATTGCAGGTGGATTCTTTACCAGCTGAGCTATCAGTGAGGCCCTCCCCATGGAGTGGTAACCTCCAAACTGTATCTCCAGCCCCTTTTCCCAGAACAGCTTAACCTCCCAGGGTGCCATACTTGGAATGGCCAGCAGATGGCACCAAGGTGACTGCTAGGGCTGCCTGCAAGGTCTGTGGTTTGGCTCTGGACCGGTGACAGCCGTGTGTGACAGTCTGTCTCCCTGGGCCACATTCCACTATGCTCATCTCAGCTCTGCCCTTCCAGGCCACCCATTCAGGCTTCAAGGAGGAGAGTCAGTGGGAGTGAAGAAAGTTGGGTGAGGATTATCCCCACCATGATTCCTGCTGGTATGGAGATGGAGCAGGATGTGGCTGATTCAAGTTTCCAGAAGAATCTCAGATTCCCATTTCGATTCAGAGAGGCTCCAGGCAATGTAGAGAAGGTGGTTCAGTGGGAGAAATTTTTTTCTTAAGTAATAACAGAACTTTATCAGAAGACTATGAGATTGAGATTAAGAAATGATAGTATGCTGCTGCTGTTGCTAAGTAGCTTCAGTCGTGTCCGACTCGATGAGACCCCATAGACAGCAGCCTACCAGGCACCCCCGTCCCTGGGATTCTCCAGGCAAGAACACTGGAGTGGGTTGCCATTTCCTTCTCCAGTGCATGAAAGTGAAAAGTCAAAGTGAAGTCACTCAGTCGTGTCCGACCCTCAGCGACGCCGTGGACTGCAGCCCACCAGGGTCCTCCGTCCACGGGATTTTCCAGGCAAGAGTACTGGAGTGGGTGCCATTATAGAAACACAACTGTGGCTGCCGCCACCACCAGGGCCAGCACCACCACCACCATCATCACTGCCAGTCTCGTCATTACCACCGTGTGTGTAGAGCTTGGCAGACTGGAAAATGCCTTACGTGTTACATACTTTCTATCACGCATGCATGCTCAGCTGTGTCCGACTCGGGGGGCCCTATAGGCTGTAGCCCGCCAGGTTGTCATGGGATTATTCCAGGCAAGGATACTGCAGTGGGTTGCCATTTCCTCCTTCCGGGGATCTTCCTGACTCAGGGATTGAACCTAAGTCTCTTGCATCCCTGGCATTGGCAGGCAGATTCTTTACCACTGAGCCACCTGGGAAGCCCCATACTTTCTGTCACTTGATCCTTATCAGAGACACTTCAGAAAGTATTGGTAGCTGTGTTTTCCATCTACACAGCATGGCTGTTCCGGTGTCTTTGGGAGAACTCCAGAACATCAGAAAAACTGTGTGTGGGGGAGTGCCTCTAATGTGAGGGAAAAAGGCCCCATACACTTTAGAAGGAGAAGAGAGAGCAGCTAAACAGGAGAGAAAGGCCACACTAGCCGTCCTACCTTTGAGGGCTCCTTGAGGACAGCACTGGGTGATGTGAGCCTGAAGGGTGGACGGCTTTGCTCCTCCTTGGCACTGCATACATGGCTGAACTTTAGTAAGACTTTTGGCATTTACTCACGGGCCCTCCATCTGATATTTTTGGTAGGATTACAAGATTGCATAAAGTCATTCAAATGTTCATAATGATGCCAGCTTCTCCCAGGAAAAAATAAAAGACCTGGTGCAGCCAGACTTCCAAAGATATCTGGTACAAGGAAGGTTTTATCTGAACATCAGTAGAAAATGAATGCCCGGCCCTTTACTGCAGAAAGACCTAAGGTGTTTCAACAGGCTGTGTCTGCCCCAGCCTCTGAGCATTCCAAATGGGGAAACATTCCAGGCTTAGCAGAGAAGCTCTGTGGTCCTTGTTCAGCAGGCCAGCTTTCTCTGGGGAAAACCTGTAGAAAGGAGCATTTCCCGCCCCCGCCCCATGTTATCTGCTGGTGTGGGTGGCAGGAGGCCTGCCTTTATTTAATGTTCTGCATGGATGTCAATGTCAGCACAGCTGGCATATGAACAGATTCTGTACGAATCTGCCGCGAATGAGGCCACAGGAGAGGTATGGCTCAAGAAGGAAGAGAGACAATCTATGTCTATTACCCAGTTTTATGCATCTAATATCACAGGCAAATATGGACACCTGGAGACTATCAAACCAAAATTAGAAACTCATTGGAAAAAAAAGGATAGTATTTGCACAGATCGCCCATAAATCTTCAATAGCTAACTTTCCTTGGGCATAACATCAAATGTTCACTTTCTTTTTAGTGTCTCATTAGGAAGAAAAGTTATTGCCCAACTATTGAACTATGTCAATTTTTAAAAAAACATTGTGTGAATATTTCCAGGAACTGCACGCTTGATTTTACATTAGCTTTATGCCACTGAACAGGAAAAGGCCTGGTCTCTCCAATGATGAAATGACACTAATCATGAAATTAAAGGAGATAGTATGTACTCAGTTGGAAGTGACAGCAGTTTCCCATAAATGTATCACAGCCCTGGCTCCCTTTGATAAGTTAGAACGACGTCATTCCCTCCAGCCCAGATCAGGGCACAATCTACTTCCCCTGCTCCCCAGCTCCCAGCGCCTTCCTCCTCTGTCTAAAAGTGGGTCCAAAGAGAAAGCTTCAGAGGCACCAGATTCTTATGATGGGGTATGTTTCCCAGCTGTGCTTGCTCGCCTGCCTTGGTGGGAATAGCTTTCGAAGGACCAGGAAGGAAAAGAAAAACGTTAAACAAAAAATCAATGAATTGCATATGGTGCCCGTTAAAAACAATAAACAGGCAGAAGATGAAGGGCTGAGCTTACATATGTGAACCTGTCTCGGCCAGGGCGCTGGCATCCAGAGGGAGGGAGGGTGGCTGATTCCTGTTCACATAGGACTGCTTCGGATCCCACTGGATTGGCAAGAGCTTCTCTGAGGAGCTGGGGAGGGGAGGGCGGTGCAGGGAGGTGGAGGCTGCAGAGAAACTTGAGGGCATACCTGGCCCTAGTCTCCATCTTCTCTATGGGCTCTTCAAACAGAATGCCCTGGCTGTGGGCCCTCCAACCAAGCAAGAAGATGTATGAGCGGCTGTAAAAACTTTGGGAGACTAGGGGAACATGGGAGTAAGCTCTGCAACCCTGAAACCAAGTCTCCACTCACAGCTGAAAATGAGATTAGGCCAGTTTAGTCCATGTGTGGCTTTTCTTCTCAATTCTATCCTGTCGTCTGCTTGTCATCTGTCTGTCTGTCTCTCTATCCATCTATCTACCTATCCATCAATGCATCCATCCGAGACCCATAGTACTTATATAGAACTAAAACAGAAGGATCTCCTCAAGGCGGTCTAGAGGATGGGGCATGGAATAACTAGACATGAGTCCAATTTTATCTCCAACCTTAGATTTATGATTTGGGTCCTTAATTAAAAGTTCCCTTTAGCCTTACAAAAATCATTCACCTTTATCAATATGCTACTAATATTGATTGTTTATTTTTCAGTTAATATTTGAGTGTTTACTTGGTTTAAGGAGCTGAGAGGTATGAGAAAAGAATTTATACACAAATAACGAGTGTTTGAATAAATAGATGTAGGATACTATTTTGAAACTGTATATGTGTTGTGTGTGTATATGTGTGTCTTTATACATGTGTTTACAAATGTGCTTTTTAAATTAAAAAATTTTTATCATAAAATTAGATACAGAAAATTACATAAAACCGATATTGTTTTACCGATTCACTTTAACATGAATATCCATGTAACTACAACATAGGTCAAGGAATAGAATTTTGCCATCTCCATTTTGTGCTTTTTAAATTTTAAAAATATGTTCATTTTTTTTTTAATTCAGCAAAGCCTAAAAAGGCTCATTATATAACTACCCAGATAATCCCAAAGACCTTACTAAGAAGTAAAAGTCAGACATGTTTATGGTTGGAAAGTAAAGGTGTGCTTTTAAACCTCTTAAACATCCCTAAACCCCAATTCAGGATTCTGGCAAAAACTCAAAACTTGTTCCAATTGAAAAATCCCAGGGCAGATAATCTTATTGCAAAGCAGAAGTAGAGACAGAGATGTCCAGAACAAATGAATGGGTACCGAGAGGGGATGCGGTGGAAGGAACTGACAGACTGATATTGACTTACATACGCTGTTGATATCATGCGTGAAGTAGATGACTGATGAGAACTGCATAGCACAGGAACTCCGCTCAGTGCTCTGTGGGGACCTCAGTGGGAAGGAGGCCCCACAGGAAGGGGAAATATGTATAAGTATAGCTGATTCTGGAGGAGGAAATGGCAGCCCACTCCAGGATTCCTGCCTGGAAAATCCCAGGGACAGGGGAGCCTGGTGGGCTGTAGTCCATGGGGTTGCACAGAGTCGGACACGGCTGAGCATGCGGGCACATAGCTGCTTCACTTTGCTGCATAGCAGAAGCGAACACAGCATTGTAAAGCAACTATACTCCAATAAAAATTCATTTTAAGAAAAAAGGACATAAGAAAACAAAACATACCCCCCACCCCCGCCCTCAGTGTGTTAGCTTCCTGTGGCTGCCGCAAAAAAGTGACACCAGCTGGGTGGTGTGCTGGTGCTGCTAAGTCGCTTCAGTCGTGTCCGACTCTGTGCGACTCCATAGATGGCAGCCACCAGGCCTCTGCCCCCACCACCACCCTGTCCCTGGGATTCTCCAGGCAAGAACACTGGAGTGGGTTGCCATTTCCTTCTCCAATGCATGAAAGTGAAAAGTCAAAGTGAAGTCGCTCAGTCGTGTCCGATTCTTAGGGACCCCATGGACTGCAGCCTACCAGGCTCCTCCGTCCATGGGACTTTCCAGGCAAGAGTACTGGAGTGGGTGCCATTGCCTTCTCCGAAATGGGTGGTATAGGACAAGAGAAGCTGACTCATAGTTCTGGAGGCCAGGAGTCCAAGATCAAGGTGTGTCAGCCCAGCCACGCTCCCTTTCTGAGCTGCTTCTCGTGGCTGTGGGAACCTTGGCATCATTCCAATCCATCCAATCTGTGCCTCCGACGTCACACAGTGTTACCCCTTTGGGTCTCTCTCTGGTCTCTCTGTCTCTTCTCCTCTTCCTGTAAGGACTGGTCATATTTGATGAAAATCCACCCTGCCCCTGTGTGCCTCATCTTAACCTACTTCTGCGTTACCCCTCCTTCCAATAAACTCACGTTCGCACAGATCAGGGGTGAGGGAGTGGCCGTGTCTCTTTTGGGAGACGTAATTTAACACATATCAGTTAAGGAAGTGTCTTCTTAGGGTTCATGTTAAATTGTATAAATAAGATGACTTAACATTTTGTTGTTTCAGAGCAATCAGCTGAAGAAAGGCAACCAACATGTTTTCCTGTTTGTTTTTTCCCCATGTGTCCAGGTAAGTGTAATAAATTCTTTTTGGGGAATCATTAAACCAGTCTCTCCAGCATTTTCGCTCTCACCGTCTAAGAGCTTGGATAGGAGGGCTGCAAACAGCGTTTTTCGCCACGTGGGGGCAGATGGCAGATGTCACAACTGCGTGCGTTTTCTCAATATTCTATTTGGGTCAAAGCACTTGGTGCTGCTTTCTGGCTGAGGCTGAGGGAAGTCCTGCTGTTGCTTTCATCAGGGGAAGAGTGTGCAAAGGTGCTTTGAGGGCTTTTTGTTCTGCGTGCGCTCTGTCGTGGGGAGAGCATGAAGCCGACTGAACTACGGAACAGATCCTGGAGCCGCTCATTTCTGCCCATTGCACTGGCTCTGACTGCCAGCACGCAGCCGCTTCCACTCTTCAAACAGCAGCTGGATTGATCTCTTAAAAGCCTCAGCCGAACTGTGTTCCTTTGCTGTCTAGACGTTCTATGGTTCTCCCCTCATTCCTTTGCAGTTAGAATGGAATCTGTAAGGCAGGGTCTGCAGGCCTCTCTTCTACAGTTTGCACAGATATCTCAGAATAGAGTTGATTCTTTTGGCCTGACTTGGGTTATACACCTACCCCTGAGCCAATCCTCATAGCGCAGGCAGATACAACCCTCTGATAAGTCAGATGTCTATAGTGGGGTGGGATCAGCCCTACCCGGACCACATTCACTGCGGTAGGAGAGCACTGAGGCCTCAGGGAACATCAGGGAGCCGTTCCGACAAGAGAGGATGCGAGAGAGGCAGTAAACACGGATGTCTGCCCCGTGACAAAGGGACCCCTGTCTCCCCCTGCCCCTGCAACATCCTCTGTTGGGAATCTGGGTCCTCAGGGAGGCGGATGGACATAAGTGAGAGGAAATGTTTATTTAGGAGCCCACCACAAGAAAGATGTGGGAATAAGGAAGACAAGAAAATGACCATTTAAAACCTGGGGAAGTGGTGTTCTGTTCAATCTCCATTTTCCTGGAGATTCTGCAGTCAGTGCTGGAAAAGTCAGCCCTGTCTTGCGGGTGATCTCTTCCAAGAACACTCAGATAGGATGCTCGGGGCTGTAGTCCAGGGACTGGGTGGGGGGGGGGGGGTAGAGACTTATATATTCCTTTCTGCCTGATTCATTGTGTTCATCTTTGGGTCGGGATCGGAAAGGTGGGAGAGAGGGTCAGACAGTTCTTTGGATGGGAAGAAAGACGCGGCACTCCGGGAAGAAGTGCCAGTCAGATTGGACCTAGGGTGCATTGATCTGATGGGCGGAGGGGTGGGGTGGGGGCTACACCAAGAAGAGAGAGTTGGCATTCCTGGGTGGAGGGGTTTCTGCTGGTGCAGCCACTGGCTGGCTCAGAGCCCCGTGCTCCCTTCTGCAGCTCTGATGCTCTGTTCTCCACTCATAGGGTCAAAGACTGAGTGAATATTTTTTAGGCAAATCTGTAACTGATGAAACCTGAACACACATGTGAGGATGCCTTCAAGCCAGCAGTGTGGTGTTTGCTGAAGAAATCAGTAAGAGGGGATATCCAGAACAATTTGGGAGGATTTGCTCAGGAGAGGGCTTCCTTGCTCCACTTCGAAAGTGATTAAGGACACCCACATGCTCAAGGAAGTCAGAACTGGCGACCACCCCAGCACAGACCTTAGTCATCATCCCCGAAATAAGACAGCAAATGTGACCTGGTAAAGAACTGTCTGGTGGCCATGCTTGCCCAGGGTCACCTCCAGAGGACACTTCCTGTGCCAGTCACAAAGCATTGAAAATTCATCAAATCCTTATCAAAGTCAGCTCAAGCACAACAGAAAGGGGTTGCATAATTCATAGCAAAATGTCCTGAAATATCTCTCCATTCTTCCAAATCTCTCTGAGCCTTTCAGATGACTTTTCTCATCTGTAAAAGCTGGAAAATAATTTTGTGCACTTTGCAGGGTTTTGGAGAGCACCAGCGGCAGTGATGATGGTGCCACTGGTGCAGACGGTGACTGCAGTCATGAAATTAAAAGACACTTGCTCCTTGGAAGAAAAGTTATGACCAACCTAGACAGCATATTCAAAAGCAGAGACGTTAATTTGCCAACAAAGGTCCATCTAGTCAAACCTATGATTTTTCCAGTAGTCATGTGAAAGTCTTCAAAGCTGAGTGCTGAAGAACTGATGCTTTTGAACTGTGCTGTTGGAGAAGACTCTTGAGAGTCTCTTGGACTGCAAGGAGATCCAACCAGTCCACCCTAAAGGAGATCAGTCCTGAGTATGCATTGGAAGGACTGATGCTGAAGCTGAAACTCCAATACTTTGACTACCTGATGGGAAGAACTAACTCATTTGAAAAGACTCTGATGCTGGGAAAGATTGAAGGTAGGAGGAGAAGGGGATGACAGAGGATGAGATGGTTGGATGGCATCACTGACTCAATGGACATGAGTTTGAGTAAGCTCCAGGAGTTGGTGATGGACAGGGAGGCCTGGCGTGCTGCGGTCCACGGGGTCACAAAGAGTTGGACACGACTGAGTGGCTGAACTGAATGGCCGTGAAGTCTAGAACATGCTCAGCCTGGCGCTCAGCTCAGCCTGAGCCCTCATCTAGGGTGGCATGGGACCCTCACCCTTCCTTAAAGCTCCCTTGGGCCAAATACTGAATCTCATAAATATGGTATGACGTCTACACACTCATGGACTCCAGTCTTCAGACATTTCCCTGGTGGCTTCCTCAGGTAGATGACACCATCTCCTTCACTCACAAGTCCATGCCAGGGCTCCGCAGGAAAGCTGTGTGTAGAGAGCAGGAAGCACAGGCTCAGGGAGAGCCTCAGCTTGTCACTTTCTGCTTGAGGTGCTTGGAACAATGCCTGTCTCCAGCCAGATCCAAAGCCTTTGACATAACGGGATGCAACTTAGTTGGGAAGTCAGGAATTTCCATGGGACAGCTCAGTAACTGCTATAATAATAATCACATTAATAATAACTGAGTGCCAAAGAATTGATACTTCTAACTGTGGTGCTGGAGAAGGCTGTTGAGAGTCCCTTGGACTGCAGGAAGATCCAACCAGTCCATCCTAAAGGAAATCAACCTTGAGTATTCTTTGGAAGGACTGATGCTGAAGCTGAAGCTCCAATACTTTGACCACTTGATGCAAAGAGCCAACTCATTGGAAAAGACCCTGGTGCTGGGAAAGACTGAGGGCAAGAGGAGAAGGGGACGAGAGAGGATGAAATGCTTGGATGGCATCACCAATTCAATGGACTTGAGTTTGAGCAAACTCCAGCAGACAGCTAAGGACAGGGAAGCCTGGCGTGCTGCAGACCATGCGGTCACAAAGAGTTGGACACGGCTTAGTCACTGAACAGCAACAAGAACTCTATGTATGGCCATGCCAGCTGCCTTCCCCTTGCCTTCTTCTACCAGAAGGCGGAAAAGTGGAGAACTCACTTCCCTGGATCTCAGCTAGGAATAGCCATATGACGTGATCTGGCTGATGAAATGGAAGTGGATGAGTGCTGATGATTCCCAGGAAGACTTTCTTTCCTTCGTGCTTTCCCTTCCTTCTTCTTTCCCTCAGAAATGCAGACATGATAATGGGAGCTATACCAGCCATTTGGGAGTCGTGAACAAAACTTTAGGAGAATCATAGAGACTTCAGTCCTGACGTGGTAGAACCTGTTGAACCAACACCAGCAGAAGGCTACTGGACTTATTTTCTTTTTAAGTTTTATTGGCATATAGTTGACTTACAATGTGTTAGTTTCAGGTGTACAGCATTGGATTTCTTGTATGAGAAAAAATAAGAGAAACCTCTTTAAGTCTGTGTCAGAGTATGGTCTGAGCTTCTGCAACAAAGAAACCCCAGGAATCAGTAGCTCAAAGCAGATAATTCATTCCCTCTCTACTGTAGCCGTTCATAGACAAGAAGTACAGGGTAGGCAGGCTTCTTTAATCCAAGAGGTCACCCATGGTCCCAGAATTATTCTGGTTGTGGCTTTACCATTTCCTGGATTGTTGCTGTTTGTGACATGTTCAAGGTTGGCTTAATAAAACCACATTTGCATTCTGGCCCATTGGAAGGGGCAACCAAGACTGGAAGTCAAGTAGTCGCCTTTGTAATGGGCATGACTCAGAAGCTGTATATGTCACTACTTCTCACACCCCATTGGCCAGACCTTAATCACATGGCCTTGCCTACCTGCAAGGGAAGCTGGCAAATGCAGTCTCTACTTGGGTGAATAGGTGAGGATGAGGTAGGATTTTATCTTTAAAAAGAAGATGAGAATGGATATTGGGTGGCCATTACGTGTGTTGATTGTATTTTCTGTTTCATTTAAATGCATTTTCTAATCAGAACATTAATAATAATAATAATAATAATAACAAAATCTTAAATTTCAGTTCAGTTCAGTCACTCAGTCGTGTCTGACTCTCTGTGACCCCATGGATTGCCGCATGCCAAGCCTCTGTGTCCACACCAGCTCCCTGAGTCACTCAAACTCATGTCCATTGAGTCGGTGATGCCATCCAACCATCTCATCCTCTATCATCCCCTTCTCCTCCCACCTTCAATCTTTCCCAGCATCAGGGTCTTTTCAAATAAGTCCATTCATCACACCAGGTAGTCAAAGTATTGGAGTTTCAGCTTCAGCATCAGTCCTTCCAATCAGGACTGATTTCCTTTAGGATGGACTGGTTGGATCTTCTTGCAGTCCAAGGGACTCTCAAGAGTCTTTTCCAACACCGCAGTTCAAAAGCATCAATTCTTCGGCACTCAGCTTTCTTTATAGTACAACTCTTACATCCATACATGACTACTGGAAAAATCATAGCTTTGACTAGATGGACCTTTGTTGGCAAAGTAATGTCTCTGCTTTTAAATATGCTGTCTAGGTTGGTCATAACCTTCCTTCCAAGGAGCAAGCGTCTTTTAATTTCATGGCTACAGTCACCATCTGCAGTGATTTTGGAGCCCCCCCAAAATAAAGTCTCTCACTGTTTCTATTGCTTCCCCATCTATTTGCCATGAAGTGATGGGACCAGATGCCATGATCTTCATTTTCTGAATCTTGAGCTTTAAGCCGACTTTTTCACTCTCCTCTTTCACTTTCATCAAGAGGCTTTTTAGTTCCTCTTCACTTTCTGCCATAAGGGTGGTGTCATCTGCATATCTGAGGTTATTGATATTTCTCCCAGCAATCTTGATTCATCCAGCCCAGCATTTCTCATGATGTACTCTGCATGTAAGTTAAATAAGCAAGGTGACAATATGCAGCCTTGACATACTCCTTTCCCGATTTGGAACCAGTCTGTTGTTCCATGTCCAGTTCTAAGTGTTGCTTCCTGACCTGCATACATATTTCTCGGGAGGTAGGCCAGGTGGTCTGGTATTTCCATCTCTTTAAGAATTATCCACAGTTTGTTGTGACCCACACAGTCTTATTAAACCCTTATTAGATTGCTAGTCTTATTTTACATGCTTCACATTCAGTGTCTCATTTAGTCGTGATTTCTAAGAATGGATGGTTGTAGAGGATAATCATTCCAGAATTGTTCTTTAGAACTAGACTCCTGGAAATCAGAGAAAGGATTTACCGATAGCTCATTAGGACCCAAGCTCATTAGGATTCTCTTGAATGTTATGAGCATGGAGATCAAGGGTAATAGTATTTCAGAACTGGTTAAGTTATAAGGCCATGTGAGTCACAAAAGGTCTACTCTGGGTGATTCTCAAAGAAGGCTTCTGCCAGGGACCTAGCAGGATTAGCACCAGGACAGAATTTCTGAAGAGACTCACGTTAAATGAGGGAAATCTTAGGAGAGTGGATCGACTTAGCAGTTCTATAAAGAAAGGGTCCAATAGATCATGTGTTCCAGTGGAAGGCTGTTGTGTTAGAAACTCCTAGTGGGTGCCCAGCACTCTGTCTGCTCCGGGTCTTATGGCCCAATTGGAGAGTCAAGAGCTACCTTTGAAAACCACATGTGGACATCCAAGTGTCCAGCTGGGCACTGAGGTGTGAGGAAACACGAAATAAGTGGGAATGTTTGTCATTCCCCACTTGCCTCCTACCCAGAGTCACTCCCTACCGCTTACTGCTTGCTCTGTGCCCCAGGAGGCTGGCAGGTGGCATCACCAGGTCACCCTTCTTGGCTGGCTTCCACTGGGCCTTGGCCAATGCTTTCTTCTGGCAGGAAGTCAGAGGGAAGGAAGAGAGGGAGGTCAGAGTGCTTCTGTCCCTCCTCTCCGTTGGTGCCTTCTCTCTAGAAATGGCAGCCTTGTGCCCTGATCACAGCTCCTCCTGGGGAGTCCCTTCTCCACGGCGCCACTTTTTCCTAGACTTCACGGGCACCGCTTCCTCTCCATGCCATTGCAGCTTACAGATGGGGTCAGTGTCCTGCTTTTGCTGGTTCCTGGGCCCCTCAACATCCTTGTTGGGTCCCTTAGCCCTTCTACACCTCTGTCTAATACTTTCTTCAAGGGGATACCTATGGTTGGTTCATGTTGTTGTATGGCAGAAACTAACACAATATTGTAAGCAATTATCCTCAAATTAAAAATAAATACATAAAAAACCCAACTCCTTCACTAACATCTCTTCTAGTTGAACTGAGTGGAATTCTGTTTCCTGCCTGATTTCTGACCCCTTAAGTGTAGAATTCAGGTAAAGGAAAGACCATATTGAAAGTCACGAGTGGCTTTCAAACAGCGGTTGCTATAAACTAGGGGCTGGCCAACTCATGGGCCAAATCTGGCCCAAACCTGTTTTATAAACAAAATTTAACTGGAACACAGTCTCACCCATTTGTTTATGTATTGTCTTTGACTGCTATGGTGTTACGATGGCCAAGTTGAGTTGTGACAGAGACTGTGTGGCCTGCAAAGCTTAACAGTATTTTTTATCTGGTCCTTTGTAGAAAATTTTGCCAACTTCTGGCTAGTCACCAAAGGAAGCCGCACCATCCTCAGGGCAGATGTAGAAGAGCGAAGGGATTATTGGCCTTTGAGAAGGGAAATTTAGATTCTGGTCTTGGCACTTGCCACTTACTGGATGTCTGGGCAAAGCAATTGCATGTTCTCAGCATCTGTGTGATCTGTAAAGCAGGACAGACCAAAGGAAATTTCATTAAGCCTGCCTGTGGCACTTAGTGCTCTTAGTAAATGACACTTCTCTCTCTTTTGATGAATGTATTCTTTCTTGGTTAACTTCTTTGCTTTATATACGGTACTGACCTGGAACCCCACTGAGAACACAACAGCTTCTAGGATGGGGCTGGACAAGAATTTGTTTCTCAATGTGCAGTCATAGCCACAGAGCCAGGCTGGTACCACATCACGTCCTCCACGACAGCCCAGTGTTATGGAAGCTAAGAAAGATGCAAATGGAAGGGAAAACAGCACCTTTATCTTTGCCTAATTCCTGCCTCCCCATACCTCTGGAGTTTCTGACAATGCTCCCTTGGAAAGAAAAATTCGCCTCCCACATGACCCCTGTCTCACATCCATCTGGAGGAGACACAATGGAATGACTGAACTCCTCTTCAGGAGCGGGGCCCCAGGTCTTGCAGCAGATTAAAGCAAAGAGCTCTGCTCTCCCGGGAAGGGGCTAGAGCTCCAGGCAGCACCTCCTGCGAGGTCTGAGTAATGTGCATCTGTCAGGCGGTAATTCGCGTTAGTAGGCTTTCTGGAGGGAGGAGATGGATCCTGGTCTGGAGAAGCTCTGGGGTGGGAGGGCCCAGGGCGATGGAGGTGTTTTCAGGCACTTAGAGAAGCTCTATGGCCATCCACGAATCAGTACAGTACTACAGTAGTAGGCATTACACTTTAAATTCCTTTTTGGTCAACAAAAGTCAGTTGTTCTCTCCAGCCATTCCTGGAGCCCTCCACTGGTCTGATTAAGGTCTCCCGCTGCTATTTAAATGCCAAGGCAGAGTCTCAGAATCAGCGAGTGATGCACATTTTGTTTCATTTCTAATGAAAACCGTGGCTTTCTGTCTTAGATTAGGAAACTGTGGTCTGAGATAGGACGTGGAGGCATCTGCTCTCCAGGTAGAGAAGCTTCATAAAGCATCTTTAGCCATCAGTGGTCTTGGCCACTGGACACAGCACGCAGCCGATTTAATCTCGTGCTGAATTCTGAACTTGGCAACATAAGCACAACCTCTGCCTATTGAAACAGAGAGTATTTGAAGGCACCTAAGCAAAGCATTGATTTGGGGCATGATAAATAATTAAATAATTAGGCGATGCTGCATTTTTGTTCTGTCGCTGTTGTTTTCCAATGGCTCAGGATGAAGAAACCTCTGAAATGAACTGAAAAACGCGCATTTCTTCTTAATTCATCTGGGCAGACGATACGGTCGCTGTCTCTGATTCCCATCTCTGGGTCTGCAGTTTATGCTAGTGTGTTTGGCCTTGCCGCGTGCGCACTGGTGGAGCTGGGAGCTGCAGGCTCTGAGCACACAAAGAGAGTGAGTGAGCTGACCTCACGCAGCTCCTTCTACAGAGGAAGATACACAAGAAGGTCACTTCTTTTGGTTCAAATGGATAAACAGATCCAAATGGCTGGATAATTACTCCTCCCCACTTCCCCCTCAGACACACCACCCCAGGGAATATACAGTAGTAGGCATTACTCTTTAAACTTCTTCTAGGTCAACAAAAGTCAGTTGTTCTCTCCAGCCATTCCTGGAGCCCTCCGCTGGTCTGACTAAGGTCTCCCGCTGCTATTTAAATGCCAAGGCAGAGTCTCAGTATTTACCAAAAATAAATGTTGAAGTGAAGGTTTGACATTTTACTTTCAAAATGAGAGGCCATCTTCCCATCACAGCACCCGATTTGTTAGATATTCTTTTTATTAGACCAAATGGTTCATGTTAGCAAATAAATATAAATTAGCTTATCAGGCCAGCAGGCTAACATGGCCTCTGTGTTGTAGGCCTTTATTGAAAAGGTAGGTTCTGGTTTTTTTCGGTGCAGACGTGAGCTCTCTTAGTAATAGCCTATCAGAGTACCGTAAGACCATACCTTATAGATCTGATGTGTGAAGTTTGCTGTATCTTTAGTTTGTTAAGCTTGAAATAGTATGATACCCAAGAAAGTAGTAGAAAAGGGAATACAGCATTTTAGTGTTGGACTTAAATCCAGGTTATAACTGTAAAATGCTCCCCCAGATAGCTCATCATGGTTCACTGGTGGGGTTTTGGAGCCCAGGTGAGTTAGTATGAGAAGAGACCGGCACTCCGGCTGCAGAGTTTGGATGCTGAGCAGCATTCTGGTTCTGCTCTAAGTGGCTGTGCTTCTGCGGTTTCACACAGACAAAGCAGCCAGCTTCTCTCCCTTCCTGGCAGCGTTTGTTCTACAGTCCCTTTGCCTCCTTCAGTCAGTCAGTTCAGTCGCTCAGTCGTGTCCGACTCTTTGCAACCCCATGAATAGCAGCACGCCCGGCCTCCCTGTCCATCACCAACTCCTGGAGTTCACTAAAATTCATGTCCATTGAGTCGGTGATGCCATCCAGCCATCTCATCCTCTGTCATCCCCTTCTGCTCCTGCCCCCAATCCCTCCCAGCATCAAAGTCTTTTCCAGTGAGTCAACTCTTCACATGAGGTGGCCAAAGTATTTGCTTCCTTACTGACCACTTAACCAAGTGGATAAGGCATGGGCAGGATGGGAGAGTCTGTAATTAGTCTGGCAGAAGGTCACTGTGATGCCCTAATCCTAAGGAATGATTTCTGGGCAAGACTGGTCATATAATCTGTGGGGTCCAGTAAAAAGTGATTGTTTAGGTCCTAATTAAAAAATTATCGAGAATTTCAAGATGGTAAGAGCAGAGCTAAGCTTAGGGCCCTTCTGAGCACAGAGCCCTGTGTGACTGCCCAAGTCTCACACCCATGACACTGGCCTTGCCTCTGGGGGTAGTGGGCATGGTTTAGGGTGAAGGAAGTCACCAGAGTCCCATATTTGACACCTCTTCCTGAGAAACTAGAGGGGAACACCTCTCAGAATTGGAGGTTCAGCCTCCCATCCTTCCTGTGGTGGGAAGGGACATAACCCTGATGGAGTGGACAGTGAGCACCTCTCCAGAGAGTGCCACATTAGACTCCTGGAGAAAACCAGATACAAGCTGGGCCCTGTGGATGACTGCGACAGATTATTCAGGGGCAGAGGAGAATCACTCAAGGACAAAGTTTCCTGCTGGGACTGCTCCAGCTCTTAACCCCTTGCCTGTTCCTTTATTTCCTTCCCTCCTCCACAGACTGATGAATAGTGAAATGGTACTAAAACCCAGCATTACCCACCTTCCACCTTGCATACTAAAGACAATTCTAGCAGTACTCAGGGAACAAGGGAGGAGATCCACAGAATATGTATCATCCCATCGCTACTTGTTTGAGACAAATCACAGGCCTGGGGAGATCTGCCTCAAAACAGAAACCAGTAAGGAATTCATGAAAAGTTTTTATGCCATAAATGATGATACATGGCTGGCAAATGATGATGACCATATATTTGAAGAAATAAAATTTAGATATGAAATCTTTATAAAAATAGAAAAAGAATATTTATATGAAAGAAGAGAAGCTAATTAGTTAATTAGACAAACTGAAATTAAAGAGATGTCCACACAGGTAAGAAGAAAGTTTTATGGAAACAAATAATGACAAATAGAAATTTAAAATAATACTTGTTATTTAGTCACTAAGTCATGTCTGATTTAGCAGGACTGACATTGTTGAAAGTTTTTATCAGATGCAGAAGTCAGGCTTAAGAAAACTCTCAGAATTAAGAGGAAAAGATCAAAGAAAAGAAATTAATTAGAGGGAAAATGATTAATATAGAGCTGAGATTACATACCTATATGTATCACTGGAGTTACTGAAAAAAGAGAAAAATACTCTGAGATATAATAGTAGAAAACTTTCCTAAAATGAAGAAAGAGCTGAATTTATAGACTGAAGAGTGCTCAATATATAGGTAAAAATAATTTAAAATTTCCGAGACTCAAATAAATATTTGTATCTTGAATATTCTTGAATTTTAAAAGCCTTCCTGGTAACCTCAAATGGTGAAAAAAGTGTCAATTTGGATCCATGACTTTCTGCACTGTTAGATTTCATAAGACATTGGAACAGCATTTGCGGAGGTCTGCGAGTTCAGAGGCTTCAGGGCAGGGTTGTCCGGTCAGCTGTAGCGCGTGCTTTTTGTACTCTGCACCATGTTCCCTCAGGCCACCTGTGATTTCAGCTGTCACTGGTCATAGTTCCCAGACTTGCTGTCACATCCCACTTCAAGTCACTTAGGTAGCTTGTCTGCCTAAGAGCTTTATTCAAAGCTGTAAAAACCAGAAGTGAAAGAGAGCTGGTGTTCCTGAGGGCCACTCTTGACCAACTGGGAGATGGAAATTGGTGGATGAATGCTCTAGCCTCCCACCCTTCATGGAACAATTTTGAGGCACAGTCTACATGGTTATTCTGGGGTCCCCAGTGACATTTAGCCCCAGATGCCCATGGAGGTAACCGGCTCAATCATACGCCCATTACTGGTTTTTTCATCTTCCCTGTCTCTCTCTGCTCCCTCGCTGCTGTGCCTGGAGACAGCTCCAGAATAAATTCCCCCTCCCAAATTCTCGTCTCAGGCTGTTTTGGGTACAACCCAAACTAAAACCCCTAACATTCCTTATTGTTGTATGAAAACAACAGGAAGAAATTCTCACACATTTAAAGACTCCGAAAACACACATCTCTGTAAGGAGATCCAGCCAGTCCATTCTGAAGGAGATCAGCCCTGGAATTTCTTTGGAAGGTATGATGCTAAAGCTGAAACTCCAGTACTTTGGCCACCTCATGCAAAGAGCTGACTCATTGGAAAAGACTCTGATGCTGGGAGGGATTGGGGGCAGGAGGAGAAGGGGACGACAGAGGATGAGTTGGCTGGATGGCATCATTGTTCCGGTGGACGTGAGTCTGAGTGAACTCCAGGAGTTGATGATGGACAGGGAGGCCTGGCGTACTGTGATTCATGGGGTTGCAAAGAGTCGGACATGACTGAGCGACTGAACTGAACTGAAGTACTTTTTGGTGTTAAAATGAGAGATGAGCAAAATAGGCCTCATGAACACAGAACTGTGTGATGAAAAATAAAAGACCGACAGTGAGCATAGAAACCAATTAAGCATGGAATTATCCAAATGACTGTGGTGAATGTGGTTTTAAAACAATGTAAATATTATAACTCTTGAAAACACAGTGGAAAAACAACATAATAATAAATAACAAGATATATTGTTTCCTGATGTTCATTAGTCAAGGCACACAGCGTAACATATAAATTTTAAAACCTAAAAGCTGTCTCTTTAAGATGAAAAGCAATCTTATCCCTTCTACCCCTGTTCCTGAGTCATCCAGTTTCCTTCCCTACAGGCAACCATTTTACCAGTTTATTTTGCATCTTTCAGAAATATTCCATTCATATGCCAGCAATTCCATATGTACCTCTTTTTTTGTGTGTGTGTGTATGCAAGTAATATGCTAAAAAGCCCTGGCTGTTTTCACTTAGTGAGTTTTGTAATAGTACATTTTGGAAATTATTCCCTCTTTTCTACAGCTGCAGAGTATTTCTTTGCATGGCTGGGCCTCAGGTCATTTCTTCAGTTTCCATTATGGGCTTCCATGGTATTACTCATCTGTTGCTATTGCAACAAAGATTCAAGGAATAACCGTAGCACAGGTGTGAGGCTACTTGCCTCCTTCTCCCTGGAAACCCTTTTCTCTCTTGCTTGGCACGATACTGTGCTTTCCTGTTTGTTCTGAGATGTCCCTGGCTGTACCTTCTTGTCTTCTTTGCCAGGTCTTCTTTCTCCACCTTGTCCCATTGACTGTCCACTGCCCCTTGAATGTCAGAGGTACTTGAGGCTTGCCGCTAGGAGCTCTCTTCTCTCTACACTTCCCTCCAGGTATGCTCGTTCATTCGAGGGCTTCGAAACAATATATACGGTATGCCACCGGAAAGAATGAAATGATGCCGCTTACAGCAGCATGAATGGACCCAGAGAGTGTCATACTGAGTGAAGTAAGACAGAGAAGGAGAAATATCACATGACGTCCCTTATATGTGGAATCTAAAGAGAAGTGATGGAAATGAACTTACCTGCAAAACAGAGAGACTCACAGACTTAGAACATGAACTTATGGTTGCTGGGACGAGGGGATAGTTAGGGAGTTTGGGAAGGTCATGTTCAGACTGCTAGCTTCAAAATGGATAACCAGTAAGCACATGGAACTCTCTTCAGTGTTATGTGGCAGCCTGGAAGGGACTGGGGCTCGGGGAAGAATGGATACATGTTTATGTATGGCTGAGTCCCTTTGCTGTTCACCTGAAACTACGACATCGTTAATCAGCTATACCCCAATACAAAATAAAAAGCTTAAAGTTTGAAACAAAAAGCAATCTATACGCTGAGAATTGCCCAAATTCTAAATCCAACCAAACCTTACCTCTGAACTCTAGTACCTCCATGAAACCCTTCTTCCCATCTCCCACGGACATTGCAATCTTTTAAAAATTTATTCATTTCTTTATTTGGCTGCATTGGATCTTAGTTGAGGCACAAGGGATTTTCGTTGCAATGTGCAGGCTCTCGAGTTATGACATGCAGCCGCCAGAGTTTGCGGACTTGGTAGTTGTGGCTCACAAGCTTATTTTCCCTGTGGCATGTGGGATCTTAGTTCCCCAACCAGGGATTAGACTCATGTCCCCTACATTGGAAGGCGTATTCTTAACCACTGGACTACCAGGGAAATCCCAGACACTGCAGTCCCAAGCAAGACTCTTGAGATTCCCCTCTAATCTTCTTCCCAGTCTTCTCCAAAAGTAACAATGGCATCATTTTTCTAGCCAAATCCTGGATGCAAGTCTACCTCCAAAAGATGTGTACAATCTTTCAACCTTTTTCTCCTTTCCAGTGCTGCTGCGACTGTACAGACTGCCGTCATCTTTCTCATGGGCCACAGCCATAGCTTGACTGGTCTTTTAGATTCTACTCTTTTTAAAACCTTTTTGAAAGTTTTATTTGTTTCCTTTTGGCTGCACTGGGTCTTTATCGCTGTGTGTGGGCTTTCTCTAGTTGTGGTGAGTGAGGGCTAGTTGCGATGGCTTCTCTTGTCGTGTGGAGCTTGGGCTTTCGATTGCAAGGGCTTCGGTAGTTGTATCTCATGGGCTCAGGAGTTGCGAGGCACAGGCTTGTTGCCTTCAGCATGTTGAATCTTCCTCCCTGTTTCTACGCTTGCTTCCTACAAACTCTCCTTTCAGCAGACAGAGGGACTTCGTAAGATGTAGGTTAGACTCTTGTGTCTACGCCATGACAGTTATCAAGATGTAATGTAACAGATTGTTTTTATGTTTGAACCCCTGCAAGACTGAGGTTTCCTTGAGACATGACTTATCACTGACTTTCCAGTTCCTAGAACACTGGGTACACCCGCTGAAGTAGGAAATTAAAAGGGAACTGAGTTTCCAAATTGCAAAGAGATGTGCATTTAGGTCAAGTTTAGAAGATCTTTTCTGGATCACTATTAAAGTATTGTGCATGTGTGCCAAGTTGCTTCAGTTGTGTCCGACTGTGTATGACCCCATGGACTGTAACTTGCCAGGCTCCTCTGTCCATGGGATTCTTCGCTGGAGTGGATTGCCATTCCATTCTCAAAGAATCTTCCCAACCCAGGGATCGAACCCGCATCTCTTAGGTCTCCTGCATTGGCAGGCGGGTTCTTTACTACTAGTGCCATTTGGGAAGACACATTAAAATATTCAGGGTCCATTAAAGCACATGGAGGCTGTCTTGACCACCTCCCATCTCAATGCCCTTTTTATTTCTCTCATTCTTAGATCTTCAACACTTGAACGAGTGTTTTTAGAGAAGCAAAGATCCCTATGGGTTAGTGTATTTCTGAGTCTTTGTGAAGATTCCCTGTCCTTGTGTAGAGAGTTCTAACAATAAAATAATAGTCCTGATAGACTTTCAAGATTTCATGTTATTATTCTATTTATGAACAATAGTGATTATTATGATCTATTCCTCTGTATAGACATTTTAAAGACTGGTTAAACAACTGAGAATTAATTTATTGGTAATGAACATTTTCAACTTCATTAGATACTCAGAAGCCTACTACATTATCATTATCTGGATGCTAAATTTTAATTGCATGCAGCCTGGTCCCTCAATAATTAACACGTTGTATATCCCACCTAATTCACAAACTAATTGTCATTTCTTAGATCTTAATATTACTTGCTAATTTTGCCACAGATTAAAAAAAAACTGACTGTCAAAACTCCAGAGAAAATGACATTATACAGGCACAATAGTGACAAAACAAGTTAATTTATTGCAAAGTCACCGAGAGAAGGAGTTTTTAATTGCATATTTGTTACCTTCATAAAAGACATAAACGGCTTTTTCGTTACATATTTGCTTATTTCTTACATACTAAAAAAGTGTTAACAAGCCTGATTAAAATTAATTGCAAGGTCCAAGATCTGAGTGGAGATACCAGCATTAGCAAACTTCTAATTGAAGCTAAAAGAGAAAGACTGGAAGGAGATGTGGAGTGGAATCGGAATCTGAACAGATGTTTGACGGTGGAGATGGAAAATAATTACATGATCCACCAAGAAAAAAATCATCTAAAGAGAAAATCAAACTTGATAACAAATGGGAAAATTTTTATTCTAATGGTATTAACAGTTGGTAACAGTGATTTGCTTCTAAAGACTCAAGGTGGAACAAAACCCAATATTATTACACACCTTTAAGAGAAGTACACTCTATTGTTATTGTATGAAAAGCTATCACAAAGCAGATGTTTCTCATATCACAGAATCACTTTGTAACTTTCAAAATCCATGTTGATTTTACCTATAAGTAGCAAGTTCTATGTAAATTTCTATGAGTAAAGTATCTTTGGCATCTTTAATGAGCTGGGAGGTGCCAGATTATTTAGAGAGATGGACAGATGGGAAATACTCTAACCTTTTTAGTTTCATGATTGGCTGATTCTTTTTTTAAAATTAATTTTTATTGCACTATAGCAGATGAACAATGTTATCTAACTTACGGGTATACAATATAGTGATTCACAGTTTTTAAAGGTTATATTCCACGTATAGTTATTGTAAAATATTGGTTGTATTCCCCGTGTTGTAAAGTATGGTTGATTCTAACATGAAAGATGACCACCCTTCCTGATGTGACATTTTTCTATTACTGGTTACATTCAAATATTCCCCAGTCTAGCCATTATCTGCACAAAGAGAAGATGTCTTTGAGCACTAATACACTAGATATGTCTCCAAAATTGAGAAGGAGCTTTCCAATTACTGAAACATGCCTTCTAAATCAGAGCTTCCCAGGAAGAGATTTTGTATAAGGGGAAAAAATAGCCATTTATATCTTATATGGGATGAGAAGTAGAAAAATATCCATAAATCCCATGACTCACTTAAACTGTTTTATGTTCAACTGGGTACATACGAGCCAGTGTGGCTCTTCATTGTTTCAGCAAAAATTAAAGACATCATCCATCCTGTTTATAAAGATTTTTTTCCCACAAAGCTATCCACTGGTCAGAAATCCTCTTACCCGATGTTATTAAGTGGTTATCATTCAATCAACTGAAAAAGTTGGCAAAAGCAGGAGATTATAAAAAGATGAGCCTTGACTATTTTGTTCTTTTGAAACCTTCTTGTGAAAGTAGTGCTTTTTCTGTGTGGCTAAGGATTTGGACGTGTATTTCTTACCCTTAGCTCTTAGAGGACAATCTGTTCAGTTCAGTCACTCAGTTACGTCCAACGCTTTGCGAGCCCATGAACCGCAGCACACTAGGCCTCCCTGTCCATCTCCAACTCCCAGAGTTTACCCAAACCCATGTCCATTGAGTCGGTGATGCCATCCAACCATCTCATCCTCTGTCATCCCCTTCTCCTCCTGCCCTCAATCTTTCCCAGCATCAGGGTCTTTTCCAAAGAGTTAGCTCTTCGCATCAGGTGGCCAAAGTGTTGGAGTTTCAGCTTCAAAATCAGTCTTACCAATGAACACCCAGGACTGATCTCCTTTAGGATGGACTGGTTGGATCTCCTTGCAGTCCAAGGGACTCTCAAGAGTCTTCTCCAACACCACAGTTCAAAAGCATCAATTCTTCAGTGCTCAGCTTTCTTTATAGTCCAACTCTTACATCCATACATGACCACTGGAAGAACCATAGTCTTGACTAGGCGGACCTTTGTTGGTAAAGTCCGTCCCTGCTTTTTAATATGCTGTCTAGATTGGTCATAACTTTCCTTCCATGGAGTAAGTGTCTTTTAATTTCATGGGTACAATCACCATCTGCAGTGATTTTGGAGCCCAGAGAAACAAAGTCAGTCACTGTTTCCCCATCTATTTGCCATGAAGTGATGGGACCGGATGCCATGATCTTACTTTTCTGAATGTTGAGCTTTAAGCCAACTTTTTCACTCTCCTATTTCACTTTTATCAAGAGGATCTTTAGCTTCTCTTCACTTTTTGCCGTAAGAGTGGTGTCATCTGCATATCTGAGGTTATTGATAGTTCTCCCGGCAATCTTGATTCCAGCTTGTGCTTCATCCAGCCCAGCGTTTCTCATGATGTACTCTGCATATAAGTTAAATAAGCAGGGTGACAATATACAGCCCTGACATACTCCTTTTCCTATTTGGAACCAGTCTGTCGTTGCATGTCCAGTTCTAACTATTGCTTCCTGACCTGCATACAGGTTTCTCAAGAGGCAGATCAGGTAGTCTGGTATTCCCATCTCTTTCAGAATTTTCCACAGTTTATTGTGATGCACACAGTCATAGGCTTTGGCATAGTCAATAAAGCAGAAATAGATGTTTTTCTGGAACTCCCTTGCTTTTTTGATGATCCAGTGGATGTTGGCAGTTTGATCTCTTGTTCCTCTGCCTTTTCATCTGGAAGTCCATGGTTCACGTATTGCTGAAGCCTGGCTTGGAGAATTTTGAGCATTACTTTACTAGCATGTGAAGTGAAGTGACGTGGAGTGAAGTGAAGTGAAGTCCCCCAGTTGTGTCCGACTCTCTGCAATCCCATGGACTGTAGCCTACCAGGCTCCTCCCTCCATGGGATTCTCCAGGCAAGAGTACTGGAGTGGGTTGCCATTTCCTTCTCCAGGGGATCTTCCTGACCCAGGGATCGAACCCAGGTCT
Source organism: Ovis aries (assembly GCF_016772045.2). NCBI lineage: Eukaryota > Metazoa > Chordata > Mammalia > Artiodactyla > Bovidae > Ovis > Ovis aries. Next base: position 38,320,934 of record NC_056075.1, on the reverse strand, counting down.
CCCGCATTCCAGGCAGACGCTTTAACCTCTGAGCCACCAGGGAAGCCTAGCACGTGAGATGAGTGCAATTATGCGGTAGTTTGAGCATTCTTTGGCATTGCCTTTTTTCGGAATTGGAATGAAAACTTATCTTTTCCAGTCCTGTGGCCACTGCTGAGTTTTCCAAATTTGCTGGTATATTGAGTGCAGCACTTTCACAGCATCGTTTTCTAGGATTTGACATCCTGGAATTTCAATTGAGGACAATACTAGACTTCAAAAGGAGAAACTGGTGCTGAGTTAACAGAGCTGTTATTATTGTTTAGTTGCTAGGTTGTGACCGACCATGGACTGTGGCCCACCAGACTCCCCTGTCCGTGGTATTTCCCAGGCAAAAATACTGGAGTGGGTAGCCATTCCCTTCTTCAGGGGATCTTCCCTACTCAGGGATTGAACCCAAGTCTCCTGCACTGGCAGGGGAATTCTTTACCACTGAGCCAGCAGAGAAGCCCCAAAAGATGACATATGTTGACTATACTTGAAATATTTTATTTTTACTTAAAACATACATGTGTACAGGAATTCGTTTATATTTTGATGTGAGAACAAGGTCTTTTCTGTGAGTGTGGGCTTGTTGATTAGATTCCATACTGTTTTCCTTGCATTCACCAAGTCAGTAAGGCATATTAATAAGGGTTTACCAGATGGCGAGGTGGTAAAGAATCTACCTGCCAATGCAGGAGACCCAAGAGACACAGATTTGATCCCTGGGTCAGGAAGATCCCCTGGCATAGGAAATGGCAACCCACTCCAGTATTCTTGCCTGGAACACTCCATGGACAGAGGAGTCTGGCGGGCGATAGTCTGTGGGACTGCAGGGAATCGGAAATGACTGAGAGACTATGCGCATTATCAATAAGGCAACTATTGTTTCCCGAGTTTGTTTATTTAAAATGCAGCAAGAATTTCAAAGTGATCGTGGAGTAATTTAAGTATAAAAATCATTCAAGATTTAATTTTTTCTCATTTTTCCCTTGTACAACTAATTGAATGTTTTTATGAATGGCCTCACCCTTATCCAGCCTTTTCAAACAATACTGCGTGTTAGCTCTCGAGTCATTCCATGTGCCTGGAGCATTCGCTAAATGTTATTCAAATGGGTAAGAGAGCACTTACCTTCATAGATAAATTTGGAAGTAAATGTTGGAGAAGGCAATGGCACCCCACTCCAGTACTCTTGCCTGGAAAATCCCATGGACGAAGGAGCCTGGTGCACTGCAGTCCATGGGGTCACTAAGAGTTGGACATGACTGAGCAACTTCACTTTCACTTTTTGTTTTCAAGCATTGGAGCAGGAAATGGCAACGCACTCCAGTGTTCTTGCCTGGAGAATCCCAGGGGCTGATGGGCTGCTCTCTATGGGGTCGCACAGAGTCGGACACGACTGAAGCGACTTAGCAGCAGCAGTTGGGGGCTGACTTTTTTAAAAGGTACATCTGTTTTTTTATGGATGAAAAAAAAATGATGTAAAACATCAAAAACATTTTTGTAACGTATTTAGTGACCTGGAAAACAGTTCATGATATATTAAGTGAAAAAGCAAGTTACAACAGAGCAAGCATAATATTATCTCATATTTACAAAATAATTATATATATACACACAGAAGATTGGTATTATGTTACCAAAACATACTGAAATATTAAGTTTAGCTTTCAATGGTGAATTAAAGGCATATTTATTTCTTTGTGCTTTTTTATAATTTCAAAATTCATCTATATTGAATAAGCTTATTGAACAAGCCCATGTATTATCATGGGCTTCCTAGATGGCACTAGTGGTAAAGAACCTGCCTGCCAAGGTAGGGGACACGTAAGAGATGCCAGCTCCATACCTGGGTTGGGAAGATCCCCTGGAGGAGGGCATGGCAATCCACTCCAGTATTCTTGCCTGGAGAATCCCACGGACAGAGGAGCCTGGCAGGCTACAATCCATAGAGTCGCACAGAGTTGGACACAACTGAAGCAACTTAGCATGCACACATGTATTATCAAAAAGGCATACATTTTGGTTCTAAGCTAAAAAGCAGATTGGAATATCACCAGTAAGTATTCCACGCCAACACCCAAGGTACTCTGCTGCTTTATTGTATCTTCCAAAAGCGATGGTCTGAAGAGGCGGCAGATCCATTAAGGGAAGTGAGGCCCCCAAGTGAATAAGCTGCATCTTTGGAAGTTTATTTCCTAGAGAGGATATATGACCTTCAATCTTAATTTCTCTCTTGATACCAAAGACTGAAGCCTTGGGTGATGGATTTACCAGACCTACTGTTCTGGAACGTTGGGGTTCAAAAAGCACTTGCAGCTTTCGAGACAGAGAACCAGTTCTTGGCATTTGCAAAGTCTTTGTCTTTTGAGAAGGAAGTTTAGAATCCATTCCATTTCATTCCAGGTCCCAAAGAGAGACATGTATTTTGTACATTACTATGACAGCTTCCCTAAAACATCCAGATTTTGGAAAAAAAAATTTTTGGAATTCCTGGCTGTTTGGATTGGAAAATTTCAGTAGAACCAGTCTGTGTGTGAGTTTTCCCCAAATCTCTACCCTGGTACTGGGGAGAGAGCCCTAAAGAAAGCATTTTCATGTCCTGCTGTGAAAGAGTCAACTGATAATCTCTTCCTGCAAGTGATTTCAGAAATGTGTATCAGAAGTGCTGAAATATTTATTATTATTTTTAAAAATATTTTCTTGGCCACACTGAGGAGCATGTGGGATCTTGATTTCCTGACCAGGAATCTAACCCACAGCTCTCACACTGGAAGTTCAGAGTCTTAACCACTGGACCACTAGGGAAGTTCAATATTTATTTGTTTTGATTCAGTAAATCAGTAGTTACTATTTTCATAAGATATATATCTGCATGCTATAACTTATGAAAATAATCAGGAGGCTATAGAATTAATTATAAGAATGCTTACTGCAGATCCATTTAGATCAATGGAAAATGGAAGATAAATCGAATGCTCAACAAGAGAGGATTTAGTTAAATAAATGTTTTATCCACAAATGAATGCTGTTAGCTCGTTAGTAGTCAAGCTTCAGACATCATCGATTCAATGGACATGAGTCTGAACAAACTCCGAGAGATAATGAAGGACAGGGAAACCTGGTGTATTTCAGTCCATGGGGTTACAACAAGTTCACAACAACAAGTTCAGAAGAACGCTTAATAGCACAAGAAAAGCTCAGAATATAATAGGTTATAAAATATGCAAACACCCTGATTTTGTAAAAAAGAAAAAGTATGTGAATCTGTAGAAAAATGTTTGAAGTGTACCCTAAAGTTAGCACTCTAATCTCTGGTGAGATGAGGGAAATTTTCCTGAAGACTTAATATAATTCAATTAAAAAATAACATTCGAACATAATAAAAGGTGTTTGGTAGAAGTGAAGACTCCTCCTACCCAGACCTCTCCAACTCTCCTCCCCAGATACAACAATTCACCTTTACTTGTTTTCTTCAAGAGATGTTCTATATACATTAGGATGGCTTTTATTTTATTCATCACATTTTTCTGTGTTTTCCAAAACAAGAAATAAAACAAATATTTCAAAAGTATGTTTTACTTTCCTTGTTCTAAATCTCCATCAATAATTTCTACTAGAACTTGAATTACTATTATCTCATAGAAATGAAAAGATACAGAAGTTATTCAACATTTCATTTAATTTCCATTTATATTGTGAAATGAAAAACATCTTCTTGCAATTTTACTTAAATAACCAATTTTGATACTGTTCTATTAGTCTTCTAATAGCATGAAGGCCCAGAAATTAAATTGTTCCACTTTCTTATCCATAATTATGTGCAATTAAAATGGTTACAGACCTTAAAGTTTTCTCCCAAGCTCCAGACCCTTCAACTGTCATTTTTTATTATCTTGAAGCCCAACACTTTTTAGTAACACTTTGTATACAGAGAGTTAAGTGAGAAAGGAAGTATTATATTTAACTGATGTGGGTGTTCTTTAATTAATCTGAATTAGCTTTTTTGATATGGGTACTAATTATTTTCTTTGAAAAAAAAATCACCGTAGATGTGTGATTCTTCTGTGTCTATTGTTCTTCAAGAAAATAGTTAATTGCAGAAAACTGGAAGGTTACCTTTTTAAAATAAATAATCAGCATCACATCAGAAGAGCTGCTCTTAATCCAACTTTCAGACTTACATTCACAGGAAACCTGCAGTATTTGTGATGAGCAGCGTTCCCTCTGACTTTTGATGTTCCTTTACATTTTTTCATAAGGTAGGAAGAACAATTCCAACATGAAGCTGGAATAACAAGGGTTTCATTTGTTTCCTTTTAACAACTTCTAATGGCTATACATTGAAGTATCAAAAACTCTCTATAAGGGAGCAAGGTCAGAAGTAAGTCCTCATCTTCAACTATAGAAAAAACTATCATTTTTTTTTCAAAATTAGTTGATTCAGTTTATTACCAAAATGTCAGTAGCTTATACTAAATAGATAGCTTTAACTACAATTACCACACTCCACCCTCATTAAGACACCCTCTTCAAGATCTAAGTGTTTTGAGCATTTATAAAGAAGTGTTATCCTAACAAGAGTGATAATGAGTTAACTGCACATGGGAGTCAAGGTACAGCTGAATAACTAAACTTTAAAGAGATCATTAAAGCAATATTCTCCTTCTTAAAATTTGTTCACAGCATTTTCAGATGATGTTTTAATGAATATTGAAACTTATGCAGCATCCTGCCAAAAAAGAGTAGAACTTTTAAAAAGCAATGATTAAAACTTGGTAATCTGTTACACACTCTCTCTATTTACTTGGTATTTTTTCCATTAGGAAACAGGATAACATCTCTGAATCTAGTCAGTTGTGGGATGTGCCAGTGTGTTATCTGTATTTTTCATCCAAATAAGCAGAGCTCTGCGTAGGATAAATAGCCATGTGGAACGCTGGTGAATTATGCATGCTTTCTCTCTAAGCAGTTCATGTATTTTACTCATTAGAGCTCAAAATATCTTCCTGTGCTTGACTTCATCATTTTGGACTTTGGCTTACACCTCTCCCACAGGCTACGGAGTCATTCATTCACACATGGTGAGCAGAGGCAAAATACTCTGCGAAAGAAAACAACACTGACGTTAAGTGGTAAAAGCATGCCATAAGCCATTTCCACTAGAAACACAAAAAAAGATTTTCCAAACACTCAGTCTCACATGAACTTTGTTTTCGCCCCCAAATCTTCTTTGAGCATCACTGGGTTGTGTCATCATGCACTGAATCAAATCTTTTGGTCCACAAGTACCTATCCAGGGCCTGTAATACTAGTATTATAGTGTTGGAGGAATAACTGATAGGCATTGTGCTGGAGCAGCTCAAGCTTTCTTTGTGGATGCAGCTCACAGACGTGAAAAGTTACATGACCATGCCGGCCAGATCTGAGAGGTGCCACAGCAGAGTCATTGGTGGGGTTTTCAGAGTTTTCAGAGGGTTTTCAGCTTTTCAGTGTTTTCAGAGGTTGGGTGAAACACCAGGGAAAACTTCAGATGTGTCTCGAACTGAGCTGTGGAGGATGGAAAAGGTCAATAAAGATGGGAAGGAGCAGGAAGGACCTGGAGAGCATGGGCTAGGCCTGAGCAAAGGCCCAGAGGAGGCACCAGCCAGTGATGCCAGGAAACAAACGCTAGCTTGGGCAAGAGAGAGGAGTCACTTTCTCAGATATGGGAAGGTCATTATTGAAGACTTTCAAGAGGTATGCGTTTGGGATTGGTTTTGAAACAATGCTGTTGGATTTGGTTTGACTGCTGTCATCCCTACAAGTTGAGTAATAATGGTTGAGGGTTCCCTGAGGCTTCTGCCCAGAGCAAGCGATGTGATCCATGGGGCTCAGTCCAGTTTTTGTCCTCATCATCCACTGGACCCCCCAGGCCTCAGGCAAGAAGAAGTGTTCAATGGTGGAGGGGACAAGGTCACAGGGACAGGCTTGTGCCTTTTCTGCAGCCCTGGGATTTGTTACTCCTTGGTGCCCCCAGGAACCCCGATGGATAGGCCAGCTGAGAAGCAGTAATAGGCTCATCCTTTCTTTTACTCAGTACCATCAAAGGCAAGTTCACATTTTTTCCCAAGTTTATTATTATTTGTATTTCTACAGTGTTTTAATTGAGTCATTTAGTTTTTTTCCCCTTAGATTTACAATTTGGATGGTTTTTCCTTAGGCAAAGCATGTGTGGACATTAAGGCCAGGGAACCCTGGGTTTTGGAGAGCTCTGCCTGGTACAGCTCTGATGATGAGGATAATGATAATGATATAATAATAATTGCTACTCTCTATTGGTCTCTTGATACATGCCAGACACTGTTCTAAGAAGTCTACATATATTAGCTAATTAAAATTTCAGAACAACCCAGGGAAGCCGTTGCTATTAATATTGTTTATGATGATGAATGTGAGGCCCAGGGGGGTTAAGCTTCTCATCCAGGGACACCCAGCTAGCTTGGAATGGAGAGCCAGATCTGTACCAGGCACTCTGCTTGCAAATGTGTGCTTTACCACGGCGATGTACGACCTCTACATGACCTTGGCAATGCATTTGTTGCTTATTTATTTATTCACGGATGCCCTCTTAATCCTAGCATTTATACTTGGAGCTTGAAGTCCAGTGGGAATGTCCTGTGAGGGTGTTGGTGGTTCTAATACAGGGGGATACAAGCTCCAGGAGCAGAAGAGCGGTCCCTGGGCTGCGTGAGCCTAAGACTCAGCCTCCAAAAAGACTGAGGTTTGGGGAGAAGAAAAGGGGTGTCAGAAGACACATCCCAGGGTAAGTGATCTCTAAGTAACGATGAGATCAGAGGGTAGAGGAGGGCCTGAGAGCTGAAATGAGGAAGTTATTCAGTGCTCTGAGTCTCACGTTCTTCTTTATAAAATGGAGGGGAGGGACTTCCCTGGTGGTCCAGAGGTTAAGACTCTGTGCTCCTAGTGTAGTGGGCCTGGGTTCGATCCCTGGTCAGGGAACTAGATCCCACATGCTGCAGCTAAAGATCCTGTGTGCTGTAACTAAGACTTGGTGCAGCCAAGAAAGAAGAAAAAAAGAAAAAAAAAAAGAAGGGGACAGTTCAGGGTTGCTGGTAGAATTAAGTGACTCTGATGCATGTCAATTGCCTGGGATGGTGTCTGGCACACACTAGACCTCAGCAGGTAGAAGCCTCGATAACCAGGGAAGAAAAGGATTAAGCAAACAGGGCTAAGTCCTGTTTGACCCTCTTGTGCAGCTAAGTTGCTTCAGTTGTGTCTGACTCTTTGTGACTCTTCATAGCTCCCCAGTCTCCTCTATCTATAGGATTCTTGAGGCAGGAATGCTGGAGTGGGTTGCCATGCCCTCCTCCAGGGGATCTTCCCAACCCAGGATTCAAACGCACATCTCTTTCATCTCCTGGATTGGCAGGCAAGTTCTTTACCACTAGCGCTACCTGGGAAGCCCTCTCAGGGTTCAAATACTACAGGGAGTAGCAGAAAGTGGGAGATTGGGCTGGGGGGTGGGGTGCGGGGGCTGAGCTGTCACCAGAGAGGCCTGAAATTTGTAGATGACAGCGTGGCTGGGAGGGGTGCTGTCATAGCTCTTCAGGTTTTGAAGCACGTGCTCAGTAGAACCTAAGTGGTCGTGGAAGTTTGCCCTCTTTCCTCCTACAGCCAATAGGCAGGCGTAGCCCATCCAGAAGAGAAAAAGGTGAGCTAATGCGCTTGGGGGAAAGCCCGGTGCCCGTGGCGAAATTTGCACAATACTGGAAAGAGGTACCCAATAATCAGACTCCCATGCTGTGCTGTGCTTAGTCACTCAATCGTGTCCAACTTTGTGACCCCATGGGCTGTAACCCACCAGACTCCTCTGTCCGTAGGTTCTCCAGGCAAGAATACTGGAGTGGGTTGTCATTTTCTTCTCCAGAGGGGTCTTCCAGACCCAGGGATCAAAGCTGTGCCTCCTGTGGTTCCTGCATTGGCAGGCGGATTCTTTATTATTTGAGCTACCTGGGAAGCCCCAGTACATGTGTGCTAGGTGTCATCTCCTGGTCTATTTACTGAGTATTATACGGGGACCATTATTGTGTTGAGCGCCAGACAGACTAGCAGAAAGTTCTCATTGCAACCTGTGGAGGGAAAGAGATGGAGGCTCAGAGAGGTGAAGTGACTTGACTGAGATCACACAGTGAGCAAGTTCCAGGACTGAGGTCTTTTTTTGCTTCTATTTCACCCCACGAGGCCAGATATCCACACTCAGATTTGATACAGACTCTCGGGACACAGTGTGTTAATGATTTGAACAGAGAACTCAATGGGAGCGTAAAAAACAATCTTTTTTTGCATTATTCACTTCTCATTTTAAGTGGTAAGAACAGAGTCCATTGCCTAAAAGATACTTGCACAGCATCGTCAAAGTGTGTTCATTTGTCATTTGTAGATTGTTTTATTTTTAGATTAATGAAGATCCAAATTAAGCCGTCGGAGTGCAATCATCCTGATAGTCCTTATCACGTTTTGCTCATTATCACTTCATTTATATTTATGATGAAGAACAGATGGTCCCGATGTCATATTTCAATGTGTATCATATCCAGCTAAGCGGAAATATCTCATATTAGCTGCACTTATCAAAATATTTGTACTTAATAACAACAGAAATCTGAGCTTATGTACTGTCTTGTCACCATGTCGTAGCTACCATTTAGAAAAAGACCCTTTAAATTAGATATGGGAGGGAAAGAATGCACCGTTCATTACTACTGAATGAATGCACTGAACTCTGAACAGCAATTATGGGTTAGTTGTGAGGAGAGAATCATTAAGCTCGAATGAAGAACAGCAATTACAGTCTGTCGTCTCTGTGGCGTGCTTAGGGCTTTTTATTTGAGCGGCTGGTGAGAGCACCAGGAAAGAAAGGGGCAACCTGTAACAGTGGAACGAGAGAATTAGTGACAGACAGAGAACACGGTTGCCACACTTGGGAGCCTGCCTCCTTTCCTAAACGGTAGCTTGAAGAAGAAGGCTGAGAAAAACCTGCTCTCACACTTAGAAAGCCTTTTAAAATAATAGCCATGTTATTAGTAAGTCCCAAAGGGATGAGGAAATGCAAGAGTCCCATGTTTCCTAAAATAACAATACAATCTTTATGATCCCTTTCTTCAAACAAGTGGCCGAGCAATATGTACTGAGCATCTGTTATGTCCCAGGCAGGTAAGAGGCGTAAGACATGCTCCCTGACCTCAGCAAGTTCATAGTCCCATGTGGAAAGCCAGACACAATAGCAAATAACTTCAGTGATCAAGAAGGAAAAAGAGGTGTGTGCACAGTGCCAGAGTGGCCCAGAGGAAAAGGCTGCGGGAGTCAGGGAGAGTTTCATAAAGTAGATGACTGTGAATCAGGGTTCTGAAGGATGAATAGGAGTCGCAAGGTTGGATAAGAGGGTAGGGGTGAAGAACATTCAGTCAGGCAGCAGACTGGTTAAGAGCTGAGTTTTGGTGTTGGGTCAGACAGACTGAGTTTTAGTTCTATCTGCTCACTGCTGCTGCTGCTGCTGCTGCGAAGTCGCTTCAGTCGTGTCCGACTCTGTGCAACCCCATAGACGGCAGCCCACCAGGCTCCCCCATCCCTGGGATTCTCCAGGCAAGAACACTGGAGTGGGTTGCCATTTCCTTCTCCAATGCACGAGAGTGAAAAGTGAAAGTGAAGTCGCTCAGCCATGTCCGACTCTTAGTGACCCCATGGACTGCAGCCTACCAGGCTCCTCCGTCCATGGGATTTTCCAGGCAAGAGTACTGGAGTAGGGTGCCATTGGTTGTGTGAAATTGGGCAAGTCCATGCTTTGGTTCCCCTGTAAAGTCAAGCTAATAACCGTACCTACTTCATAAAGATGTTATGACATATTTAACGCAGTTTTGTGGCTCAGCTGATAAAGAATCCTCCTGCAATGCAGGAGACCTCAGTTTGATCCCTGGGTTGGGAAGATCCCCTGGAGAAGGGAAAGGCTACCCACTCTAGTATTCTGACCTGGAGAATTCCATGGACTTTACAGTCCATGGGGTCGTGAAGAGTCGGACACGACTGAGCGACCTTCACTTTTTCACTGGCATGTAGTATATGCTCAGCTAATGCCAGTTCTTATTAGCATTCCAGGCATAAGAGAAGGCTTAGAGGCATGAAATAGCTGTACCACTTTTGTATTTTCTCAGGGCATTCTAGTAATTGTTTGTAATTATGTAACCAGAAAGGCCCAGGAAAGGTTAAAGAGTAAATAGTGTTATAAAAATCTTTGAAGTCTTAAAATGACATTAAAACTATACTTGATGATGTAATTTACTACCAATTTGTTTAGAAAACCAAAAGAATAGGAACGGTATTTACTCTAAACAAGGTTGTTGGAGCCACTGACTAGGGGAAAGGCCCCTTGGAAGTGGAAAACTGCAGCACCCCTTGAAAAACGGGTTTAGAGGAGCTATGGGTTGGGCATTGAACCCCAGTGAGCCAGAAGTGGTCCCATGAATCCCAGGCAGGTTTGTGTTGCTTCTTGAATGACAAGTGCCCATCACCTTGGACTGATCAGTCTCCAAAAGAGGTGGATGGTTCGTGGGCAAGCTCCGCATGTAAAAACCAACAAGAATTTTGCACAAATATAGTTTGAGAAAAATATGTTATTTTTAACATGAAAAACAAGTTTGACACAAAGATGCATGTGGAAGGCTGGTGGTGGTAATTTGGCATTCAGTTGGGACACCTTTTCAGAGGCAGGCGCGTTCTGCTTGTGACTGAATCAGACTCCTAGCTTGCTCGCCAAGCTGGCCGATCGTGGTCTGTGACAGGAGAGCAGCAAAGCCTCCCTGATGCAAGCGTAACAGTGGGCAGCATCTTGGGTCCTCCTCCGCTCATGGACATTTTAGTGAATGTCAGGAGTTCTTTTGCTTTCATTTGCTCCTCCACTGAAGTGCCCTCTGCTTTGAACTCAGCATGAGTGCCTTTTCCTAGAGGATGGGGAAGAAATCCTCCTCAGTCACAGAGTACTCTGTTCAGATTTCTCTCCGCTCTCCAACCCAGGGCTTCCAGGTGCCTCTGTGGTTAAGAATCCGCCTGTCAAGAAGAAGACTCGGGTTTGATCCCTGAGTCAGGAAGATCCCCTGGAGATGGAAATGGCAACCCACTGCAGTATTCTTGCCTGGGAGATCCCATGAAGAGAGAGGTCTGGCTACAGTCCATCGGGTCACAAAGAACTGGACACAACCTAGAGACTAAAACAGCAACAGCAACTCCAACCCAGGCTTACTACTTTCTCTCCCTTATGGTGCGTCCTTTCCCAACAGACTCCTGCTCCCTCGTGTAGATGCATCCTGGGCAGGCCTGCCTCACAGCCCTTCCCAAATGCCTGGACTTGCCCAAATCCTACAGAGACCCCAAGCTTAGGTTGTCAAAATGGGACTCTTGCTACACAGTGGCCCTAAACACTCCAAAAATAATAACTTGACACTGTGGGGGAAATCCGCAGAGCATAGCATGGTGAGAGCTCAGTGACTCGTGCCCATCATGACCTGCTCCCAGCCAAGAGGGTCATTGCTATAGGTTTTTGATCTATCTTTGGGCCTTGTTCCCATAAGGTAATGGTATTAGCCACTCCCAGAAGGATCAGCTAGGCGCTGATCACTGGGTTTGTGTGTGTGCTCAGTCGTGTCCGACTCTTTGCAGCCCCATGGACTGTGGCCCATCAGTCACCTCTGCCCATGGGATTTTCCAGGCAAAAATACTGGAGTGGGTTGTTATTTCCTCCTCCAGGGGATCTTCCCGACCCAGGGATCTAACCCACATCTTTTGAATAGGCTCATTGGCTCAAAGCATATACCCCAGGAAATTGCTTATGAATCTCAATCCCCAAGCTCAGATAAACCAAGATTCCATTCAGCTCAGTTCAGTTTAGTTCAGTCGCTCAGTCGTGTCCGACTGTTTGCGACCACATGAATCGCAGCATGCCAGGCCTCCCTGTCCATCACCAACTCCTGGAGTTCACTCAGACTCATTTCCATCGAGTCGGTGATGCCATCCAGCCATCTCATCCTCTGTCGTCCCCTTCTCCTGCCCCCAATCCCTCCCAGCATCAGAGTTGATTCCCTTAGGCCAGTGGAATAACGGGGGATTTGGGGGTGGTCTATCCAAGTCATGCCAGGTCTTGAGCAAGATCACGACCGTGGGCTTTGGGGTCAGATGAAGCAGGCTTGATATTTGTTTGGCAGCTTACAAGTCGTGTGACCTAGGGCCATCCAGTTACCTCTATATCAGTTTTCTCACCCGTGAAAGGGGTAATGGATAATTCTACATGATAATGAGTTCAAAGGCGTTTGCCCTGGGGCTGGCACTCAGGAGGCTCTTGGGAACAGAAATTGTGACCAGACATCAGGGGAGAAGAGGGCTGCACTCCAGGTCTGGGCATGCAGACATGATGAGGTGGGAAAACCCAATGGGGGTGAGAAAAATTTAAGGGCAGAAGCATTTCTGACAGAAGAAACAGCAAAGCAAAGGCATGGATAAACATGAAGTTGGGTGCGAGGTGTTGGAAGCCTTCCCACAGAAAAGCCTCTTGGGGAATTTTCTAGATCTCAGGGAGAGGTCTGGGCTTGGAAGCCTCAGCTTACTCTCCAGCCTCTGCACGGCTCCTGGTTAAATCCAGGCCCCTTTAGAATGTCAACAGAGCCAGGTCTAGACTAGATGGTGAACCACTGCCTGCTGGCCTTGTGGATTTTGGGCAAATCCACGCTGCTGCCATCCATATCATCTCCTTGATATGATATCAGTGATGAGTGCCAAGTTTGATTCTGGCATTCTTTTAATAGCAAACCAGACTGTGATAGGTGGGCTTAATTTATTCATGTTTCAGTTTATTCATCTCTTAAATCAAGCTGGAACTAAACAACCTCTGAAGGCTTTTTTTTTTTTTTTTTTTTAAGTAATGACAGGCTAAAATCAACTCAGTGCACTCTCAGTTCAGTTCAGTTCAGTCGTTCAGTCGTGTCTTACTCTTCACGACCTGATGGACTGCAGCACTCTAGCTAGGATTTATTAAGCATCAACTGTGTGGCTGGTAGGACTTCCCTGGTGGCTCAGACAGTAAAGCATCTGTCTATAATGCAGGAGACTCGGGTTCGATCCCTGGGTCAGGAAGATCCCGTGGAGAAGGAAACGGCAATCCACTCCAGTACTATTGCCTGGAGAATCCCATGGACAGAGAAGCCTGGTAGGCTACAGTCTGTGGGGTCGCAAAGAGTTGGACATGACTGAGCGACTTCACTTTCATGTGCTTGGTGGGCTTCCCTGGTGGCTCATTGGTAAAGAACCTGCCTGCCAATGACTTAGCATCGGAGCACGCACAGGCACATATGTGCCTACTATTGTATCTTAGACTGTGATAGGTGCGCTTAATTTATTCATGTTTCAGTTTATTCATCTCTTAAATCAAGCTGGAACTAAGCCTCTGAAGGCTTTTTTTTTTTTTTCCTCAGTTCTAAACATAGAGGAAGTCCTTAAAGAGCTCAGAATTTTGCTGGACGGATAATTTTACTTTTGCTATGAGAAAAATTATATAAAACAAAATATGAATCTAACCGAAAAGACCCTGATGCTGGCAAAGATTCAGGGTGGAAGGAAAGGGGGTGGCAGATAATGAGATGGTTGGATGGCATCACCGACTCAATGGACATGAGTTTGAGCAAACTCCAGGAGATGGTGAAGGACAGAGAAGCCTGGTGTGCTGCAGTCCATGGAGTTGCAAAGGGTCAGACACAACTTAGCAACTGAAGAACAAACAAATGAATCTAACCAAGTAAGTATGGGGTACTAACAATTAGCTAAATTCTGAGTTCACAATCATAGCTGTTAAGCAGAGGTCAATAAGCCTGGTCACAGTATCATCTGAGTACCTAGCATGGAAAAACATTCTAGAATTGGACTGCAAAGACAGCAGCTCCAATTCAGACCTCAAATCACACACCACTCTGAACTGTGAGAGGAGAGAATGTTGAGATGCCACTTTCCCTTTGAGAATCTGTGAACCTCGCATTTGCTCGACTTGAAATTATTAAAGGCGAGGTTTTTCTATGTCAGGTCTGATGGGAAGATTTCTATGTTTGGCGACTGTAATCACAGATGGATTGAGACGATTTGTTCCTGTTCTGCTGCTTATGATCAAGCACAATTAGAAGTTGACAGCAAACACGTTTCACAAAAATTATCACATTTAGTGTGATTCCCATAATAAAAACAGGAGCAGGCACAGGAGTCTTTTCAATTTACACAAAGAGCCCTGGGGTCTCTTGACAGTCACTGCCGCTCCAATGTTTCTAAGTAAACTTTATTAGGAAAACAGATTGAAAACTCCTGAGGTTTGGTTAAATCTTGGTTTAAAAAACTCACGTGTGTGCACACACACACACACACACACACATCATGCTTGCCCTCACACCTTATGTATTCTCTTTCTTTAGCCAAAGCATTCCCATTAATACCACCCAGGTATTAGAAGGGGTTTGGAGGGTTCTATTGTCCACATCTTATATGCCAAGTCTTGAAGGGACTCCCTAGACACAACTGGCTTCTAATCTCATTGTAATTAGCAACACTTATTTGTATTCTTTTGTACTTTAAGAAACCTATTATATATGTTATCTGATTCAATCCTCATAACAAACCTGAGAGCTATAGATAGAGGAAGCATCGTCCATGTTTTTAAAAAAATTTTTCATCTATGTTGTTTTACAGGGAAAAATGGATGTTCAGAGAGGAGAAAGTAACTTCCAAATAACTCTGCTATTAGGTGCTGGGGCGAATCTTGAATCCTGGGTTGGACCTTGCCTCCATATTCATGTCCTTGACTCTTTAAGCATCAGAAAAACAAGAAATGGACACATAAATTATGTATTCATTCTAAAACATTTGTGAGAGCCTCTGTTGTTGCTGCCTACTAGGTGGCCAATTCAGTGCAGTTAGAATGGTGCTTATTACTACTTTTTGTCTCATCATCACTCTTTGGGAAACTGCCCCTCACCCATTCCGTAAGAGCACTGTTCTCTCAGCTAGGTTTGATCAAGGCTGACTCTACTCTCCTACCACAAAGGAAGGGAGTGTCTGTCCTTGAATGGCCAATTAAAATACTTCACACACCCATGCCACTTGTGATTGGCTCAGACATAACATGTGACTTCAAGTGGGCCAATCAGAATCTGCCATAAGACTTTTCACCAGTGGTTTCAGCAAAAAAGTTTACTTCTTTCTCTGAAACTTCCAGGGATCACCTTGTCTCCGTGGGGAGAAAAAGTATTTAAGGATGGAGAAAAGAAGAAGCAAATAGAGCTGAGAGATAGGGTGCAAGAGTCCTGATGGTTTCCTTTGAGCTCTGGATCCAGCAGTGCCAACCTAGACTTTCCAATCATTTGAGGTAACACAGGCCCTGTTCTGGGCTTCCCAGGGATTGCTAGTGGTAAGGAACCCACCTGCCAATGCAGGAGACATAAGTGATGTGGGTTTGATTCCTGGGTTGGGAAGATCCCCTGGAGGAGGGCATGGCAAACCACTCCAGCATTCTTGCCTGGAGAATCTCATGCACAGAGAAGCCTGGGGAGCTATAGTCCGTTGGGCCACATAGAGTTGAACGTGACTGAAGCAACTTAGCATGAATGCTGGCAGGCCCTGTTCTAAAATTTTATATAATTAGGGTGATTCAGGTGATGGACAAGACAGAGAGGACTCGTCCATTCTATTGGATAGAAGACTGATAACAAACCAATAAAAAAGTATATATATATAAAATTTCAAAATGTGATATGTGTTATGAAGGTAAACGCAGGCAGAAAGCTTTGATTTGGACAAAAATGCTATAGCCAGAGGAAGGAACAGTAGGTACAGTCCAAGAAGGAACATGTATGATTTGTTAGTGTCACTTATGTTGAAATTTGAATAATAGGAATAATAATGATGATAATGATCTTGACAATAACAATGACCTCAACAATTGTAATAGTTAATATTTATTGACTCAGTATATCTTAAATTATTTCATCTAATTCCCACAAATCCTGCAAGGGAGGAATTACTATATCTGTGTTTTACTGATGAGGAAATGAGAACAAGACTAATGAGGTAACTTGCTTGAGGCCCATAGCTGGTAAACTGCATAGCCAGACTTGAACTGAAGACTGACTCCAAAGCCCCTGGTTTTTAATTTCTATGGTGTGTTGCCAGCAAAGAGGGGAGTCACGTTCCAGATGGCAGGTACAATCCAGAAATTTTCCATGAG
Organism: Ovis aries; assembly: GCF_016772045.2. Taxonomy (NCBI): domain Eukaryota; kingdom Metazoa; phylum Chordata; class Mammalia; order Artiodactyla; family Bovidae; genus Ovis; species Ovis aries. The sequence goes on along the minus strand of NC_056075.1, from coordinate 38,304,607 downwards.
AGGAACAGAAGGGGAATCTGGGAGTATACTGGGGCTTACATCAGCACTGTTCTTTAATATCTTAGTTTACATCTGTTGACACAAGCGTTTATCAACTGCTGGCACATGCCTGGCACTGGAATGCTGAGTACACAAGGCTCAGCCCCTGCCCACGGGAGCTCACCCCTCACCATCTGGAGAGAACCCAAACAATTGAACCCACATGCAACACTGGGCTGAATATAAGTTTAATTTCCCAACGGCGCTCCCTATTCAGTCTTCTCCTCTGCTCTCCTTCCTCTTCATCACCCCTTATTTCTCATTTCTTACATCTTATTTCTCTTTCTGACTGGAGCTAAGTTGGAAATGGAACTTTAGTGGTGGACAATTAGACAGTAAATCCCCTTTGCTTATGTGCCACTCGATCCATCACCTGCTATTTTGCTTTCTGTGAGTTACTACGTGTGAATTACATATGGGCTCGATGTGAAAATCCAGCCCCATCAAATGCAGACCTTTCCCTGTTCACTTCCCTTCCCCCTTTATTCCATTGGTCTTTATTCATTGCTACCCCTCACCGGCCCCCCTCCCCCAGGTTTGACAAAAGCAGATTCTTCAAAATTGTCCTTCTGGGACTGTCTATTTCATTTTGAACTTGACACAAAATTACTATTTTTGACAGTTGAACTTTTCAGCATGCTTGATACAAATATTTTAATATCCTGTTACCTGAGCTGAGGGAGAGATAAAGTTTTACACCAGACACCTACAGTGGCAAGGGAATATGTTTTCTGGTGACTGATTTAAAGGTACAGTAATAGGAAAATGGTTAATGAGCTAACCATGCTTTTTAGGGCAAAGGTCAGCAGGGAAAGCAAGCCTGGTAACTCAGCCAGAGCTATGGGACTCACGTGAGGGAAGAAAAGTTGCCTGTCAGACAGTGCAACAGTTTCGTCCCAAGTTCATTCCCAAGAGGCTAGAAAGGAAAAAAAAAAATCAGCTGACAAGTAGAATGTCTCCTGACTTACTCCAAGGGATGGAGGGCAGGTGGGGGAGAAAGTGGCTTGAGTGATAAGAAAGGAAGGTTCATGAGTGTTGGTGTGCTGGATGTGATGGAATGGCCATTGCTCTCTTTGAAGAAGCGTTGTGTGGTGGGTCATTTGGGTAGAAGAATAGATATCAAAATATTGAATATTTATCTCAAGTCCATATGTTCAGCCAACCAAAAAAAGATGGAGAGTTAGGCATGGGAAGGCAATGATGCTGGCAGGGCAGAGCCTCTAAGAAACTAGAACTGATAAGCAAAGCTTCAGGAACCTTAAAGCAACTCTAGCCCATAGAACTTTCTGGAATGATGGAGATTTTTCTTTTCTACACTAAGTTGGTAACCATCCCTTGGTTATTGAGCCATTAGAATGTGCCTAGTATATCTGAGGAATTGAGTTTTTAACTTTATTTGATTTTAATTAACTTAACTTTAAATTTAGTCACCACTTGTGGCTAGCAGTTACCAGACTGGACAGGTGGGAACCTCAGAGGAATCCCTAAGATACTGGCTCAAGTCCCTTAATAGAACTTGGCTTCTCACAAGTTTCTTTTCTCTCTACTAATTGGTCTCTTTGTTCTCTGTGACTCCTTTTTTTTTTTTTCCACCCTTGTTTCTGCTCAATCCTAGCTTCTGCACTTTGATAATTCTGACTTATATGGACCATCTGCTCTTTATATTAACAGTATTAATTTTCTATTGTGGATAATGAAGTCACTCAAAACTTAGTGGCTTTAAATAATACCCATTGATCATCTCGTGATTTCCACAGGGCAGGAGTCCAGGTAAGGTTTAGCCATGTCCTCTGCTTTAGGGCCTCGCAAAGCTGCAGCCTCATCTGCGGTTTGACTGGGGAAGGCTCAGCTTCTAAACTCATATGCTTGTTGGAAGGGTTTGATATGTAACGGGCTATTGGACTGAGAAACTCAGTTTCTTGCTGGCTATTGGCTGGAGATTGTCCTCAGCTTCTTGCCCTCTGGGCCTTCCTAAAGGGCTGCTTGCTTCTTCAAAGACAGTAAGACAGAAATCTCCTCCCAGGCTGGGTAGTACAATCTCATGTAACATAATCATGTGTGCACACACATACACACAATCACACACGTCTTGTCACCTTTGCTGTATTCTGTTGACTAGAAGCAAGTCACAGATCCTGCCCACGCTTAATGGGAGGGGACTACACAAAGGCAGAAGTGCCAGGCGGCAGCATCCTGGGGCTACCCTGCAGCTGGTCCCCCATACCATTTCCAGCCTAAACTCATATTGCATTTGGCCTATTATCTTGGCATTTCTGTGTTCAAGTTCCGGAAAGAAAGAAATAATTGACCTGGATTATTCCTTTGCATCTGGCTATCTTACACATTCTAGCCTCAGGTTGGGTGGGCCACCTCGTTGGGTCAATCTGCCCTGACCAGGGGTGAGGTTACCCATGGTGGGCATGACTGGGTCAGGCAATGACTGAGTCCCTTGTACAGAAAGTCAAATGGGGCCATGCCCAGCAATGTGGGTCCGTGGTGAGGTCACATGCTGCACGTGTAAAAGGCATATGAAATTCTACTCCTCAAGACTGATAGAGGCAAAGAGGTTTTCTTTATTCTCTTTTTGCTCACAGCCTTTATCTGAGGTCCAGAGAGAAGGGAGCTAGAGGAAAAGGGACCCTTTGAAACTGGATTTAGTTACATTTTAGACAAATGAAAGGAAATGCTACTTTACAGAGTAGAAAGTAACCTCACTGGAATGCCTCACTCCAAAAGCAAAGAGGGCTAGGAATATACATGGATTAAAAGATATAAATGACATTGTCATAAATTATGCCTATGAAAATAATCCAAATGATTAGCAGTATGGGAACAGTTAAACAAATTACAGCAAATTAACATCACGGAATGATGCACAACTTGTAAGAATGATTATATGGAAACTAAAACAATGTAGAAAAATGTTTTTGATCCAAAGTTGTAAGAAATAATGCAGAATACAAAAACTCAAATATGAGAAATTATGACTTTGTAAAATTATATCTGCATGGAATGGAGCATGGAAAATGTTTAATTAGAGAGTAGGAGTGTTTTTTTTTCTCTAAGTATCCTTTATTGTCATTATAAAGCTTATTATGAAAAAAGGTTTAGAAATAAATGATTAAGAATAATAGTTAACATTATTTGATGTGACTCTGTGCTAAATACTTTCCATGGTTTCAGCAGGGTGGTCCCGGCTGTTACCTCTAATTTGCGGATGAGGAAACTGAGGCTCCAAGAGATCAAATAGCTTGCTCAGCCAGATGGAGGGACTTGAACCCAGGCTGACTGGCTGTTGAACGAGGGCTGTTTTAATCAATTTGAAATACTATGGGCAAAGCATGTGAGCCTGTAAACTCTTCAATGACCTGTATAATATTTGAAACTTAACAAAGCAAAACAATGCCTTTGGTCCAACTTCAAAGTCACACTTGCTAAATGTAGGATGACACATCCATAGAACAGAATATTATATTAACATGACTGTAAAGTTTAGGATTCACAACAAGTAAAGTTTTTCATTTTGCAGGAATTCCTGATTGCCTGTGCAGTTGATTGTTGTAACATGCTAGCCACTAGATCAAGTGAGTTCCTTTTGGCTACATGGTTTCACTAGTAACAGAAAAATTATTCCCCAAATTTTTGCAGGGAGTATAGGGTGTGGTAAGTCTTCCCTGGTGGCTCAACAGTAAAGAATCTGCCTGCAATGCAGGAGATGTGGATTTGATTCCTGGGCCAGGAAGATCCTCTGGAGGAGGGCATGGCAACCCACTCCAATATTCTTGCCTGGAAAACTCCATGGACGGAGGAGCCTTGAGGGCTACAGTCCATAGAGCTGCAGAGTCGGACATGACCAAAGTGACTGAGCACACCCACACAGGGTGCAGGTACAGTGAGAGATATTTGATATGGTGTGGGATCTAGAACCTGTGAAAGTCTAAGAACAGACCTGTCCGGAGCCCGTGCTGTCAAGCAGCTTTTGTCTACTCTGCCTCTTGCCTACCCAGGCATGGCCCTTTGAGGAAGTGGGGAGAAGTGGAGAAGGAATGGCAAAGACCTGGGATGAGGGTTGGGGGGAGGGACAGGAGGGGAAAGAGGTGGGAGAGGGGAGAGACAGCTCGTACCCTAAGAAAGTACCTTCCATTCATCCCAAAGCTGACTCTTTAGGGTATAACACCTGAGTTTTTCTTCTGTTCTAGTGTGAGTACAAGCTTTGCATATGTGTGTGTGCATGTGTGTGTGTGTGTTTACACACATGTGCACACACACATGCACATGTGGTATTTGTGTGTGTTGCTCAGGGGCTGCGTCCGTGGCAGAACCACTAGAGGTAGAGTACCCCTACCTTTCTCTGCAATTACAACTTTAGGGGTCTTCATTTTTGAAGAGGTTGCAAACCCAAACTGCAGCACTCTCCAGAGCCAATCGTGTGATTTAGGGGGAACTGAACTGTGCACTGTCTCTAAATAACAAGCTGCCAGTTAACAGGCCAACCTGCCACGCTCCTGAGTGAGTGCTTAGTAAACTACGAGAACTAGCTTTAAGCTTTACAGTTTATCATACCCATGTTTCAAAGCAAGTTGTAACCCAGGCTGTGCTCTCTATGGAAGCCATGTTAAGGGGGATTTGAAGGGCTCATCCCAGCAGCATCCTCAGTTTTGGGGGTGCCCATCAGGCCACTAATGCTCTTTCCTAAAGCAAGTGACCCACAGGGCTTTGAACGTCAAGTTGCTTGAAATGTCATTAATAGGTTTTCCTCCCCCTTCCTCATCCTTCCCCCAGACTTCTTTCTCTACCAAATATCATTCTTGATTTACAGGTAGCTTTTGAATATAACTTTTCATTAAGTCACTGGGAGCGAGTGTATGAGAGGAGGCCTCTCTGCCCCAACTGTGAGTCATTTAGGGATCGAAGATAACATCTGGGGACTGGGGCCTCTTACATTTCTAGCCTTGCAAACTCATTGTTGATGACACCTTTTAAATAACATTAATGGCCATTTTTTTCCTTTCTGAGCAAGCACTGGGATCTCGCTGTGATAACTGCAAGCCGTATGTTACTTGATCAGGGTAATGTAGAATAATTACCGGCCATTGCACTTCATTACACCACTGTGATCAATGGTGGGTCGATGTTTCAGCTACAGCTGCTCTGAGAATTGAGCTGACATGGGTACTGTGATAGGTTAGATAGGGTGGGGAGAGGAGAGTGGAGGCCCATGCAAATGGCAGAAATTAGCATCCGGCCAATAGGTTCTGAAATGCAATATGAAACTCAGCCCAGGACACCTGCTTTGTGTCTCTCATTTTCTCTTGGATACAATGTGATAATCATGGGATAAATGAGTCCTTCAACTTGTATTATGCCTCATAAAAGGTCATGGAAATGCCAGAGAATGTTAAATACCACGGAAATGTTCAGAGAATAATTCCATGGCACATCATCCAACTGTTTTTGATGGTCAGTTTCATGTGCTCAGTTGACACCCTGCTTCAGTCTAGATCAGTCTGTAGATGGCTTTTTAAAAACATTTGCCTGGTATAAAACAATGATCAACCGTCCAGAGTGGTAAAAGGACTTTGGAGTTACCATATCCTTTATCATCCGAAATAGGGCACTTTAGAGAACACAACAGAGTGATATTCATAATTACTCTGGGACAGGGGCATGAACTTGGACTGTTCCCAGGAAAGTGAGGCTTATGGCAGCCAAGACATAGGGCACAGCTGTGATTTTTGTTCACCACCCTTTCCCTTACAGCCAAAGCTAGTGTCACCTGGAGATGACAAAGGTTATGAGCTTGGCCCTTTTCCACCCTGGCTGGGTGAGAAACATCCCACTGGCTCTTTGAGTTCAGCAAGGCTATGTTAACATAGGCCTGGAGCTTCTGAGAGAAATCTAGGATACATATAGAGATGAAAGAGTCACCCCTGCCTGTGGATATATAGGGACCCTTCATGGGAAAGCCCCACTTTGAAAAATATCATTATGGAAGTCATGGGCTAAAGAAGGGGGGCCATGAAGGCAGGAGAGGGGAGAATCTAGAGAAGGGAGGGAGAGCCAGCAGTGCAGGATCAATCGTGGGAGGTGAGAGAAGGATGGACAGGCAGTCACTGGATCTGGCAAGAGGAGGGTATGGCAGCCAGCGCCCCCAGGTGGCCTCCGATGGTCCTGTCTTCTGGTATCCTTGTCCTGTGTGGTCTCTCCCGCACCACTAGGGACGACCTATGTAACCACTAGGATGTTGCTGAAATGATGGAGTGTGGCTTTTGAAACTAGGTCATTGAAGACATTGCAGCTTCCCCCATCATTCACATGCCATGAAGATGTTCCAGCAGTCCTGTGGTGGGGTCCTGGTGGGGGTCCTGGTGAGGGCTCCTGCCATGTAAGTGAGTCATTTTGGAGACAATGTGATTGCAAAGAGTATGTTCCTTTTAGATTTCCCACAAGCAATGTCCACCCGCTTCTTTTCAAGGAGACAATATTATAAGATGCCCCTAAAAATATGATTTAAGACACTGTGTGCAAAAACCTGCCTTTTTACTTTATGGCCACGCTTTTTGTTTTCTAAGGCAATAGTTTGAGCCTCTTAACTTTTTGTCCTCCCCCCACATTTTTCTATAGATAAAGTTTTATGGCATAGGACAACCCAGATAAAATGTATCCACAAGAATTCCTCTAAGTGGGTCAGCTTGTTCAGCCCACCTGGGATTACTGGATGATGTCCAAAGGGCATAAACCTTTTCTGAAAGACAACTGCAGTATCATGGTGTGACCTGAATCTGTTTGATTGAAAAAAAGAGAAAAATGGAGGTGTGGCCGCGTGGCCCTGCCAGAGTTTCCTGACAATTCACTTCCTTTCAAGAGTAAAACTGTGCATGACATTTGCAGGGCGAGCTGAGTTTTCTCTATTAGCTTCATCCAGACCCAGAGCCTCCCTTTGCCCTGTGCTTCCCTGGCTAAACCACATCCCTGATCTACTCTAAGTCATGAATTAATAAAGAACCCACCAACTGCCCTATCTGGAGGAACCTGTTTAATCTTTCATGGTTCCAGGAAGAATGCCCTTTGGATGGCTATTAAGAAATAGCCATTTTTTCCCTCCATCCTCCTGAAGAGTTGATCAAAACAAATGATCTCTCTCTCTCTCTCTCTCTCTCTCTCTCTCTTTTAAAGGTAATTTAAAAACTACTTGGTTTTACAAAATGAGAAAGGAGGGAAGGAAAGGGAACATTCAGGGCTGCTATGTACAGCTGTATAGGTTGTGCACTGTGCAAGATGTGCAGCAAAGGAGAGGAGTGTGGCTAAACTCCAGACCACACTTCATTTGCTCAAACGTGGGCCCTGACCAGGAGGCATACTCACTGAGAGGAGAGGCACCTATTGGTGAGACACTCGGAAGCCTGTCTCGGCTAACACCTGTCCTACCAACAGCATTTCTCTCCTTCTTCTTTTTGTCTTCTCTCCTCACGTTAGCAAAAATCCTATATGAAGTCTCTTGTAATTTGTTTTTCTCCCTGAGGAAAGGTTAATTCTTACAGCTGTAATTCATTTACAGGATGTTAGACACAGGAGCAGTTGAATGCCTGAGATAATTTGAAAAGCCCCTTTGAAGCTCTTTCTTTCAGGTTTGCTAAAGGGCCTTTCCCCAGCCTGAATTCCTGCTGAGGCCCCAAGGCATCACACAAGTGGGATCCCTGCGGTGAGACTGATATCCAAGGAGGTGTTGACTGAGGCAGGACACCCTTATTAGGACATTTGGGGGAAACTAGACAGAACTGGGGTTTAGAATCTACTCTTCTCAGAATTCCCTGCTCTTCTCATCTACAAACAATTCCTTCCAAGGGTTTTTTTTTTTTTTTTTTAATGTTTGTTACTATATATGCCCAAACCTGAACTTTATTTCATTTTATTAAAAAAAAATTATTTATTGGCTGCACTAGGTCTTAGTCGATGTGGGATCTTCTTTGTGGTCTGCAAACTCTTAGTCTGTGGCAGCTAGTTTCCTGACCAGGGATCGAACCCAGATACCCTGCACTGGGAGCTCAGAGTCTTAGCCCCTGAACCACCAGAGAAGTACCTCCAAGGGTTTTAATCAAGCTTTTTAATGTTTGATGTCAGCCCAAGATGTTGGGTCTTTTTTCATATTCATTTGGCATCCCTGTCTCCAGGTGGTCTGAACACCCGGGACAGAGGTCTGAAATCCACAGATCATTCGAAAGTACTTGATGAATCAAGAAAGTTTTCATTTTCTCTCTCCTAAATTTTTTAAGCAGAGCAGGCACAAGCCATGGAAACGATACATTTGAGTTTTATCCTGGTCATTTTCCATCTCCTGCCATGGTGAACGCCATGGGCTAATTTAGGAGGGTTGCTATGTTTTCTTGTCTTTGTGACATTATGCTTTCCTTTCCTAAGGGCGGTATCATGTACGATGGGCTGGAGTCAGTTCCTCATTTTAATTTCTCTTAAAGGCTTGGAAATGCAAAGAAGCTTGACAGTGACCAGGTGACAGACGCAAGTAGCACCCGAATGGGAATCCAGGCCTGCCTCTCTCCTAAGTCTAGCCCTGATCTTGTCACCGAGCAGAAAGCAGACTCGAAACCCCTGGTGGTGTTGCTGTGTTTTGCGTGTTTAATCAGCCCCTTTCTTCCACTCTCCTGTTTTTCCCTTTGTGACCAGAATAGCTCGGAAGACAGGAACACCTTCATGAAGTCCTCACTGTCCTTCACAACACGGACAGCAGTAGTGATGAATGACTTAGGTCCTTAAGCCAGTATTGAAGGTTGTACTGGGTCCAAAACTTGTTTTTGGGGCTAGCGTTATGAGTTTCTCATCTCTTTTCTAAACTGGGGGGGAAATTATTCTTACAAGTTCTCAAGGATATCCAGACAATGGAGTTTTATTCAGTGCTGAAAAGATACGAGCTATCAAGCCATGAAAAATATGGAGAAAACATAAATGCGTATCATTAAGTGAAAGTAGCCTATCTGAAAGGAATACATACCGTCGGTTCAGTTCAGTTCAGTCGCTCAATCGTGTCCAACTCTTTGCGACCCCATGAATCGCAGCACACCAGGCCTCCCTGTTCATCACCATCTCCCGGAGTTCACTCAGACTCACTTCCATTGAGTCCGTGATGCCATCCAGCCATCTCATCCTCAGTCGTCCCCTTCTCCTCCTGCCCCCAATCCCTCCCAGCATCAGAGTTTTTCCCAGTGAGTCAACTCTTCTCATGAGGTAGCCAAAGTACTGGAGTTTCAGCTTTAGCATCATTCCTCCCAAAGAAATCCAAGCGTTGATCTACTTAAGAGCGGACTGGTTGGATCTCCTTGCAGTCCAAGGGACTCTCAAGAGTCTTCTCCAACACCACAGCTCAAAAGCATCAATTCTTCAGCGCTCAGCCTTCTTCACAGTCCAACTCTCACATCCATACATGACCACAGGAAAAACCATAGCCTTGACTAGATGGACCTTAGTCAGCTAAGTAATGTCTCTGCTTTTGAATATGCTATCTAGGTTGGTCATAACTTTTCTTCCAAGGAGTAAGCGCCTTTTAATTTCATGGCTGCAGTCACCATCTGCAGTGATTTTGGAGCCCCCCCCAAAATAAAGTCTGACACTATTTCCACTGTTTCCCATCTATTTCCCATGGAGTGATGGGACCGGATGCCATGATCTTCGTTTTCTGAATGTTGAGCTTTAAGCCAACTTTTTCGCTCTCCTCTTTCACTTTCATCAAGAGGCTCTTTAGCTCCTCTTCACTTTCTGCCATAAGGATGATACATACTGTATGATCCCAATTATGTGAGATTCTGGAAAAGGCCAGACCATGGAGACAAAAAAAAGATCAGTGGTTTCCATGAGTAGGATGTGGGGAGGAATAAACTGGCAGGGCAGAGAGGATTTTTAGGGCAGCAAAAATACTCTGTATGCTGTAATAATGTACAGATGTTATACTTTTGACTAAACCTATATAGTGTATTAGAGAAGAAAATGGCAATGCACTCCAGTATTCTTGCCTGGGAAATCCCAGGCACAGAGGCGCTTTGTGAGCTGTAGTCCAAGGTGGTCTCAAAGAGTTGGACACAACTGAGCAACTAACACCTAGAGTGTACAATACCAACAATGAATCCCAAGGTAAACTTTATGGACTTTGAGTGATTATGACATATCAATACTGATTCATTGTTTGGTTAAAAAAAAAGTGTATCGTATTGGTGAATGGTATGACAATGGAGCGTGCTATGCATGTGTGCAGGTGGAGGTGTACAGGAAAGCTCTGCACCTTCCTCTTCATTTTATAGTAAGCCTTAAACTACTCCATAATTTTGTCTTAAAAGTATTCAAGGAACTATAGCTGAAGGCCGTCTCCACTGGAACTCAGCCCCTTTTGGGTATATGATGACAGATGTAAGTGCCTGTATCCACAAAAACACTCACAGAAACTTGATTCATAAGAGCCAAACACTGGAAACAATCCAAGTGTCCACTGGCAAGAACAAATTGTGCTTGATGTGCCGTGGAATACCACACAGCAGTGAAAAAGAACAGATCACAGCTATAACCAGCAATGTGGAAACGTCTTGCAGACACACTGTTGAGCAAAATCAAACAGACACTGAAGAGTCTACATCATATAATTCCATGTGTATAATATTCAAAAGCAGATTGAACTGATGAATGATGGTTCAGCTCAGTTCAGTTGCTCAGTCATGTCCGACTCTTTGCGAGCCCATGAACCGCAGCACGCCAGGCCTCCCTGTCCATCACCAACTCCTGGAGTCCACCCAAACCCATGTCCATTGAGTCAGTGATGCCATCCAACCATCTCATCGTCTGTCGTCCCCTTCTCCTCCTGCCCTCAATCTTTCCCAGCATCAGGGTCTTTTCCAATGAGTCAGCTTTCTGCATCAGATGGCCAAAGTATTGGAGTTTCAGCTTCAACATCAGTCCCTCCAGTGAACACCCAGGAATAATCTCCTTTAGGATGGGTTGGTTGGATCTCCTTGTAGTCCAAGGGATCTCAAGAGTCTTCTCCAACACCACAGTTCAAAAGCATCAATTCTTCAGTGCTCAGCTTTCCTTACAGTCCAACTCTCACATCCATACATGACCACTGGAAAAACCATAGCTTTGACTAGATGGACCTTTGCTGGCAAAGTAATGTCTCTGCTTTTTTATACACTGTCTAGGTTGGTCATAACTTTCCTTCCAAGGAGCAAGTGTCTTTTAATTTCATGGGTACAATCACCATCTGCAGTGATTTTGGAGCCCAGAGAAATAAAGTCAGCCACTGTTTCCCCATCTATTTGCCATGAAGTGATGGGACCGGATGCCATGATCTTACTTTTCTGAATGTTGAGCTTTAAGCCAATTTTTTCACTCTCTTCTTTCACTTTCATCAAGAGGCTCTTTAGTTCTTCTTCACTTTCCGCCATAAGGGTGGTGTCATCTACATATCTGATGTTACTGATATTTCTCCCGGCAATCTTGATTCCAGCTTGTGCTTTTTCCAGCCCAGGATTTCTCATGATGTACTCTGCATATAAGTTAAATAAGCAGGGTGACAATATACAGCCTTGACGTACTCCTTTTCCTATTTGGAACCAGTCTGTTGTTCCATGTCCAGTTCTAACTGTTGCTTCCTGACCTGTATACAGGTTTCTCAAGAGGCAGGTCAGGTGGTCTGGTAGTCCCATCTCTTTCAGAATTTTCCATGCAAAGGGCATGAGGGAGATTGCAGGGTGCTGGGGATATTCTACATCTTGATTGGATGGTGGTTACATGGGTGCACATGCGTGTAAAACTCCACCACTTAAGGTGTGCACTTTATGTACGTTATACTTCAATTTTAAAATTTAATTAACCCCCCCTCCCCAAACCACTCAAGGACGTGGGGTTGTTGGGAGTGGATGCTGGTCCTGCTAGTTGGCCAAGGTCTCTGAGGCTGCCCATTGCAGAGCCCTTCTGCTGTGTTGTTCATCCCTTGGTCCATCAGGAAAGTATGGAGCCAGTCACAAGGCTCAGGGTCCAGGACCTGGAGTGTCTGTGGCTCGGTCTTGCCATCTTCATGCCCGTTGACTCCTTCCATGCTGCTCATGTCCTCTTTTCTCATGAGCAGACTCCCAGTGGGCTTGTTGCTTTGCCTTGCCCTTGAGCCTTCATGAGGCACTGATGCCATCTCTTTTTCTTACCAGCATCTTTCTCCCAGGGCTCTGAGCCCCATTTTCCACACCCACAGTCATGGGGCATCTTATGGGCTGGTCTTCTTGAATCATGTTGGTGGGACCTGCCTCTAGAACTCCCCTTACCTGGAGCCTCTTATTGTCATGCCCATTGTTTGATAGACCCTCTGATTATTGGCAGGCCCCTCTGACACCATATATCCATATATTGGACTTCTGGGCCTCTGAGAAGCAGCCCTATAGGTGAGTCACTTCATCTGCATACTGTCCCCAGCTTCCTCTCATTCCCCTCATTCCCTCTCATTCAGGGTCATATGGATAAGCCCCTAACCACACAGCACACTCCTGCAACCCAGGATGGGATAATTTACTAGCCTCAGCTGTTGTATTTCTAATATGCCCGTATCATTCAAAGTGCTAAAGAAAACCCAGATCTTTCTTTACACACCGTAAGACCCAGAGTGTACAATGAAATGTACACTGACACTTTCTTCTGAGCTCTTTCTTGCGGCATTTCTTTAGAGAGGAAAAGCTCCTTTGTAACTGCCCATTAACCACGTATGTTTTGAGGCACGATGAGAGAAAGGATAAAGGAGAAAAAGATAAAAGGATAATGCCCGAGAGAGAGTCCACCAGCAAGGTTCACCATGACGTGAATGGTTTCAAACGGGTTCGATCTGTCTCTATCATTTTGTTATTCATGAGACATAAAGGGAGAGAGAGAGCAAAGTAAACACCGCCACTTAGGAGATGGATGGAGCACACAAAGAGAAATGAAGCCACAAAACACAGCAAAAGAGCAGAGCAGTGCAGGCGGAAAAATTACATCTGGATTATTCTGCTTAAATAGAAGAAACAAAAATCACACCGAGAGGCTCAGGGCAATGTGCACTGGCGTGATAATGAACAGGACAGCCTCGTCTGCCTTCTCTCTTCCTCGCTGAGTCGAATCTTACCCCTCCTGTGTGATCCCGCAGAAGTCCCAGGCGCCAGCCAGGCCCCCAATTCTCCTGCTTGGTCCTGCCCAGTCCTGTCCCATCCAGCCCTGTCCACTGCGGTCTTGCCCCTGCTCTGTGCCCCATCACCGGGTATTTCTGCCTCTGCTCTTATACTTCCCTACTAATTCCGTTGGTTATCTGCCTTTGTCTTTGCTTCTCAGACTATCAAGCCTCTTGACACTCCTTGTGTCTTTGTACCTTTCATCAGTGCCCTGGGCTAAAATTCTTCCTTGTAACAGGTACACAATATATTTGTTTGCCTAAATATCCTCATATATTGGTTGGTAAGTTAATTTCAAATGCTGGTGACTAAATTTTTTTCTGCAGTCGCGACTGTGAGCAGAAATTCTGCATGCACAGAAGTTTTGGAGGCAGATGGTTAATTATCACTGAGCCATCCACTATAGGACCCTATTTGGATAAACATGTCCATTTATAGCAGCTTGAAGTCTTCAATGGATTGACAAAAACAATGCAACAGGCTCAAAGATTTTATTTCTTTTATTATTGGAGTATAATGTGTTGTTAGTTTCTGCTCTACAGCAAAGTGAATCAGCTATATGAATACATATATCCCCTCTTTTTTTCAACTTTCTTCCCATAGATTTCTCCAATTATATATTTTTGGAGAGTCACTGAGATTTGAGAACCAATGTCTTTTATCCAATAAGGACATCAGAAAATTAGTGATCTGTCTGTTTACTCAACTAATGTTTTTGAAATGTTTCAATTCCCTTTGAATAAGAAATAGCAGAAAGGCCAAACTGTGTGTATATCCTATTCCAGGTTCTCTGTGTGCGTGCATGCTCAGGCACTTCAGTTGTGTCTGACTCTTTGCAACTTCGTGGGTGGTAGCCCACCAGGCTCCTCTGTCCGTGGAATTTTTCAGGCAAGAATACTGGAGTGAGTTGCCATTTTCCTCCTCCAGGGGATCTTCCCAACCCGGGGATCAAATCAGCATCTCTTGCATCTCCTGCATTGGCAGGCAGATTCTTTACCACTATTGCCAACTAGGAAGCCCATTCTGGGTTCTAAAGTCATCATAAATCAGAAATATCCAATATTCCTCCTTGGCCTACAAAATTTGCATTTGTCCACTTTTCAGTATGAATTGTCAGTGATACCTAGAGGGAAATGTGCATTTTAGAAATTCTAGACGTGAGTTACACATTGTATTCATCTCATGTGTATGCGGCAGCACGTATAGAACATTTTTGACACCTGTGTTTCCTCATTTATAAAATGAGGATAACAGAACTAACATCAGAGTGTTGTTAGCAGTATTAAATTAGTCAACATGTGTAATACGTAGTCTTAAATGAATGACTGACATGGTAGGTACTATGTAGGTGTTTATTGAAAAAATAAAAATAAAATAAATTTAACTCTCATAGCAATGCTGTGTGATCAGTGCTTTCCAAAGTCCTTCTGCCAAAAATAGTTAAAACCTAGCTGATTCATTTATTTTCTGTCCTTAGATTTACAAACAGTGGATATCACCAAGCAATCTTCTCTAACCCTTGGCTGCAATTATTTGTATAGTCTCGCTATCTCACCTTTATTTGTTTTGAATAAATAAATATAATTATAATGGTTCTCAAAGCCCATAGAAGTGTTTTTCCCATGCCAAGAGTGAAAAGATACACTGCATCTTTTTTTGTAACTGACTAAGTCAGTTTCACACATGGCAAAGGAGAAGCTTAGCAGAGCAGGAAAATGTCTTGAAATATTAATTATGAATTACTGAGTTTCATAAATTTTTTAATTTTTCTGAAAGGCACTAATAACAAGAGTCTTTCCCTTAATGACTCAAGGGATATGACACATTTGCATTTTGTTAGTTAAAGTAAGTGCAGTAATACTCTAGTTACCTGATTGTTACTGAAAAACTGGTCATTTAATGTGTGTGCATTTTCCAGACAACAACATCTTGTTCCTTCAATTGTAAAAACTGATCATTTTAACTTAAAAAAAAATGATGGGAATAATCACTCACCTTCTACCATTCAGATCTTATAGGAAAATACACAAAATACTAAACATAATGTTAGTTTTTTGTATGGGAAACAAGGGTCATCATTTATTTTACCAAATAATGTTACAGTAACATGTTCAGATAAGGCTTCCCTGGTGGCTCAGTGGTAAAGAATCTGCCTGCCAATGCAGGAGACATGGGTTCGACCCCTGAGTTGGAAACACCACCTAGAGAAGGAAATGGCAACCCACTCCAGTATTCTTGCCTGGAAAGTTCTGTGGACAGAGAAGCCTGGATACAACTTAGCAGCTGAGCTACAACATCATGTTCAGATATCTTGAGACATGAGAGAACTCTTTGTCTTTGCACTAAGTGGCCACTGCTGATGCCCTATTAAATGCCGTGTTGAGATTTTGTTTTTATTAGTTCACAGGGCACTGTGAAGCTATTGGGTTTCACTTGTAAGGTACCAGCTATTGAAAACAATCAAAACTAGTTTCTGGGGATTAAGAAAAAGTAAAAGCATATTGAGCAGGTATTATAAGGATGTATACTTGTAATCGTCTGCTCAACAGCAAGAGTAGGTGCTGTTGGTGAAAAGAAGGCAGGGGCTTTCCTGGCAGTCCAATGGTTAAGACTCTGTGCTTCCACTGCAGGGGATGGGGGTTCGATTCCTGGTTGAGGGACTTAAGATACATGTGCCATGTGGTGCTGGCAAAAAAAAAGGAAAAAAAGGTTTTTTAGAAAGAGACGGAAGATAAGAGGGAAAAGAGGAGAAAGAAGGAGGGGGAAAGGCAAAGAGTATCTGGAAACTTCTCTTTTCTACCTGTGACTGATATAACATGGAGGCTGAGCCTGCCCCCGAGCTGGGAGGTTGGATGGAGGCAGTGAAGGGTTTTGAAGAGCCTGGAGCCAAAGAGGTACCACGGCCAGACTCAGTTTCAGAGAACACGTTCTGGCTGCAGGTGGGTGCACCCATTCACCCTTCCCTGATGACACCATACAGATTAGGAAAATGAGGCTACCTTAGCCCTCCATCTGGAAAGGAATCCAAGCCATTTCAGACATTGTAGAAATGTTTTCATCAAAAAGAATAATCTTTTTCAGAAAAGTCAAATTCTGCCAACCTTCTAACACAGTTCCTCACAAACGCTGTTTATTGATCAGGCTGCATTATAAAAGTTAAGGGCACTGAGTTTTTAGAGTTTGAAAAGAAACAGGTACAAATAAATGTGTAAGGAACTCACAGACATTACTGGTGCCCCACGAGCATCTAAAGGAAATCAGTCCTGAATATTCATTGGAAGGACTGATGCTGACGCGAAACTCCAGTACTTTGGCCACCTGATGCAAAAGACCCTGATGCTGGGAAAGACTGAAGGCAGGAGGAGAAGGGGACAACAGAGGATGAGATGGTTGGATGGCATCACCGACTTGATGGACATGGGTTTGAGTAAGCTCCAGGAGCTGGTGATGGACAGGGTGGCCTGGCATGCTTCAGTCCATGGGGTCACAAAGAGTCGGACATGACTGAGCGAATGAACTGAACTGAACTGAAGGGCATCTTGGGAACTGAATAATGTCTACAGACCCATCTTTGGGAGGAACACAAATGTGAAAGAGTCGAATTTGACATTCATTTTTATTGGTATTGTGATTTTGATCATGGTCTGTCCTTGTATCTGGTCTAATTGCTTTCTAAAGCCCTCCCCGATGGTTAATTTCTTAGCCATGGGGCAACTTCTTGGGTTGAAATCAGCCAAAGCCTTCTCTTCAACCTACCCCTCTCATACCTTCAAGGAGAAAGAGGCAGGATATTTCATAAGAGAAGATTTTGTTAAATCTATACCAAACATCTGCGTCTGTGACCATACCAGAGCTTCGTGACAAAGAAACTTTGCCAGGGATTGAAATCCCATTAACTTACAATCATGCTAATGGCTATATACAGACTCAATGGACATGGGTTTGGGTGAACTCCAGGAGTCGGTGATGGACATGGAGGCCTGGTGTGCTGCGGTTCATGGGGCCGCAAAGCATCGCACACGACTGAGCGACTGAACTGAATGCTGATGGCTAAGATCCGCTGACACACTTGGTAGCAGATGAGGCTCTGAGCATTAAGTAAAAGAAAGTGAAGTTGCTCAGTCGTGTCCGAATCTGCGACCCCATGGACTGTAGCCTACCCAGTTCCTCCGTCCATGGAATTTTCCAGGCAAGAGTACTGGAGTGGGCTGTCATTTCCATCTCCAGGGGATCTTCCCAGCCCAGGGATTGAACCCGGGTCTCCCACATTGCAGACAAGGGCAGAAGCTCAGAGCTCCCCTTGCAGCTCTGAGCATTGGATGTGCATTAATTCACCAAGTCTTCCGAGGTGCTGGTGTTGCCCCATCCCAGGAGAGGAATGGAACCCAGAGCAAGCAAGCAGCTTACCTCGGGGGTCCCAGAAGACCCTAGACCTGCCCTCCTGCTGTCTCGCCATCCTGCCTATTAGGAGTTGACCTGCATCTCAAAGTCAAGTCCAAAACAGAGGTGAAAACCCAATGGCAAGCTAAAATTACCTGGGTGAGGGCAGGGGTGATGCATAGTGTGGACTAAACTTCACACACTTCACTCCGTGTCTATAAATCTTGCAACCTTGTGCTTTGCTGAGTCGGGCATGCAAGACAAAGTGGGTTGTGGAATGACCCTACAAGGGCAGGAATTTTGAATGAAAACAACGTAAACATGAAAGAAGCCAGTCACAAAGGACCCTATATCGTATGATTCCATTTATATGAAATGTCCAGAACAGGCAAATCCATAGCAACAGGAAGTGTGTTAGCCGTTGCCAGGGGCTGGAGGGAGGGGATGGAAAATGTGGAGTATCTGCTGGGATGGGGATTATGAGTTTCTCTGGAGGATAATGAAAATATTCTAAAATTGATTGTGGTGATGGTTGTACAGCTCTATGAATATACTAAAAGCCATTAGAGTGTATGCCTTAACTGGCTGAATTGTATGGGATCTGAATTATATCTTAATCAAGTAGTCATTACTAATAAAAAACTCTCCAAGTGTT
Organism: Ovis aries; assembly: GCF_016772045.2. NCBI lineage: Eukaryota > Metazoa > Chordata > Mammalia > Artiodactyla > Bovidae > Ovis > Ovis aries. The sequence goes on along the minus strand of NC_056075.1, from coordinate 38,286,346 downwards.
GTCTCCCAAGTGTCTCAAGCCAGAGAGAGCTCAGGAGAACTCAGGCATACATGGATTTCATAGCATTTGCTTATTAGAGGGAGAAATGGCCAATTAATTAAATTTATATAAATAATTTATGTTGATCATGAAAAATTAAAAGCAGCCATAATCTTGACACTTAGAAATAATCATTGTTAACATTTTCAGGCTTATCCTTGAGGATTTCTTTCTATGCATATTTAAGGTACATAGCGACAGTGCATTTTTCCTACCTGCACTCTTTTGGAATTTGCTTTTCTCACTAAGCAACGCATTATCATAGGGACCCTCAAAGTGTGATGTCTGGGCCATCAGCATCAACATCACCTGGGCACTCAGAAAGCAAACCTGAGGGCCCCATCACAGGCTCACAGAACAAGAGACTGGGGGCAGGGCTATCTGTCTTGTTTTAAGACGCCCTCCTGCTCACCTGATGTATACTCCAGTTTGAGATGCCCTGCCCTACCATGACTGTGAAGAGAGATGGTGAAGTCGCTCAGTCGCGTGCATGTAAACACATGTGGCTCTCTGCCATAACTTTTAGTGATTAATATTCCATTCTTTGGCTACTGTAAGTAATGCTACAAAGATCATCCTTCTACTGTCCTTGTGCAGATGCTTATTTCCTCCCATATACTCCCAGAAATGTACTTACTCAGTCTAAGGTTTAGGATACCTACTCCCAAACTGTACCCCAAAAGACCTTCTTAATTTATGTTCCTACCTACAATGTATGAGAATGCCGATATATTGTCCTACGTTTTTGATAACTCTGGTTATTCGTTTTTTGAAGTAAATAATAACACAGTAAGTAAAAAAGGTAGACCTTTGGGTTTTAGCTTGTTTACTTTGACTACTGGTGATATTGAACGTTTGTATGTGGCTACCCACTCCAATGTTCTTGCCTGGAGAATCCCAGGGACGGGGGAGCCTGGTGGGCTGCTGTCTCTGGGGTTGCACAGAGTTGGACATGACTGAAACTACTTAGCGGCAGCAGCAGCAGCATTGAGTATTTACACCTTGGAAAGAAAGTTATGACCAGCCTAGATAGCATATTGAAAAGCAGAGACATTACTTTGCCAACAAAGGTCCGTCTAGTCAAGGCTATGGGTTTTCCACTGGTCACGTATGGATGTGAGAGTTGGACTGTGAAGAAAGCTGAGCACCAGAGAATTGATGCTTTTGAACTGTGGTGTTGGAGAAGACTCTTGAGAGTCCCTTGGACTGCAAGGAGATCCAACCAGTCCATTCTGAAGGAGATCAGCCCTGGGTGTTCTGTGGAAGAAATGATGCTAAAGCTGAAACTCCAGTACTTTGGCCACCTTATGTGAAGAGTTGACTCATTGGAAAAGACTCTGATGCTGGGAGGGATTGGGGGCAGGAGGAGAAGGGGATAACAGAGGATGAGATGGCTGGATCACCGACTCAATGGATGAGAGTTTGAGTGAACTCCAGGAGATGGTGATAGACAGGGAGGCCTGGCATGCTGCGATTCACCTGGTCGCGAAGAGTCAGACACGACTGAGCAACTGAACTGAACTGAACTGATTGACTATTTCTGTTTCTTCATTTGTGAATATCTTGTTTATGTCCCATATTCAAATTTCTATTTGACTTTTTATACATACATTTCTGGTGAAATTTAATATATCTTTAATTAGTGAGAATACTAATCCCTGAATAGCACATTTATTGAAAATATATCACCTGGTTTTTTCCTTATAACTTTTTCTTTTGCTGTTTAGAATAAGTTTTACATTTTAATGTCATAAAATTTTATTTTGGTGCTACTCTTTCAAAGGGATTTCTCATCAAGCTTTATAAAAATATGTTAGCAAAAATATCTTTTTTGCTGGTACTTTTATATTAAATTGTATAATCAATGTGGAATTTATGTTGGTGTGAATTGTCCCTTTTCCCCAAATGATTACCCCTAGATCCTATATTGAATAGTTCTAATTTCATGCTTAATCTGAAATTCTAACTTAATTATGTATAAATTTTAAAAAATGTGTTTGGGTCTGCTTCTGAATTTCCTAGTCTATTTAATTAATCTGTCTCTTTTGGAGTCAGTTTTCATTATCAGAATTTTAATACACGGTAGTAAATGCTCTTTCATTAGTCTTTTTCATTTTCTCAGTCTTTCTTTTTCTGGTTCTTCTCACACCACAGTCTTGAAATAACCTTTGTTTTGACTTGGATTATATTAAATTCAGCATGATTTGCCAATATCAATATTTTAAAATATTAAGTCTTTCCATCATGAAAGTTGGTGTATTTTCTACAATCATTCAGATATCCTTTTGTATTCCTAAGTAGAGGTTTATGGTTCTTATCATACAGGCTGTAATCATTTTTTGATAAGCTCCTTTTAGGCATTACATTTTTATGACTGTTATTAAGTGTGGCTCTTCTAAGTGGTTATAGACATGTTATTGTTTTCCATAAACTAAGTTTATAACTACCGACCTCATTGAAGCCTCTTATTAGTTCTAATATGTCCTCTGGGTTTTCCAAGTGGATGATGATAATTTTTGTCTTCAGTTTCCAGCTAGTATTCCTGCTGTCTCATGTTCTTTTCTATTAGTTGGTGCTTCTAGAACAATGTTAAACTGTCCTAATGACTAGGTATCTTTGTTTTGTTCCTTCCTTTGAATGGCAGTGTCTTCCTTTCAAAGTTAATCATGATGCTGGCTATCAGTTTGAAAAAAAAAACTAATTATAGATAAATGTATATGTCTATATACTTTCTGGGTGGCTCAGAGGTTAAGAATCTGCCTGCTGATGTAGGAGACTCAAGAGATGCAGGTTTGATCCCTGGGTTGGGAAGATCCCCTGGAGGAGTGGCAACCTACTTCTGTATTCTTGCCTGGAAAAAAAAAAACCCCATGAACAGAGGGCCTGGTGGGCTGCAGTCCACGGGGTCACAAAGAATTGGACATGACTGATCAACTGAGTACAGGCGATGTCCACACACACACACACACACACGCACACACCCATCCATCCACTCATCATATCTGCTACTAGCTTATGTTTTTGGTTGACTAAGAGTTTATTTTGGAAAAACATTAAAATGTAACTCACGTTACATTTTATCAAAAGTCCTTCGGGATCTATTGAGGTGGTAATCTGTTCTGTTTTCATTACCTTGTTTAGCACATTTTCAGTTCAACGTTTGTGTACTGTCTACTCTGTTACTAGTCATTTGTTTCCTCCTCTTAGCCAATCAGAAACTGCCGAAGAGAAATCAGGTTGACTGTCCAGGAAATGCTGAAGGACCCCGTGAAACACAAATCTCCTTGGCTCTCATTCTGGCCACTCACTGGTGAAATTTGGAGAATCTTTTTTTTTTTTTTTAAACTATGTCCAAGACCATTAAATCAGTATGTGTGTTTTGAGGTGAGGTATAAATTAGGCATGTGATTGATAAACATTGCAGGTAAAATGACAGTGCAGTTTAATGGACTAGTGTCCTCGGCTTCCCTGCAGTGAATGCTATTAGCTAGTTGTTTTGCAAAACTGGGATGGCTTAAGTCTTCTCAGTGATATTAGTATCATTTTTATTATTGCTATCATTATTACAATTAGACTAGATTATCCATCTGAAACTTCCAGTTTTATAGGTAAAATATGGCTAATTATCAGTAATTTCATGTGATCCAACCTAACGTTATTATTAATAACGACCATTTAAAGAATTGATGCTTTTGAATTGTGGTGTTGGGAAAGACTCTTGTGAGTCCCTTAGACAAGCAAGGAGCTCAAACCAGTCAATCCTACAGGAAACCAACCCTGAATATTCATTGGAAGGACTGATGCTGAAGCTGAAGCTCCAATACTTTGGCCATCTGATGCAAAGAGCCGACTCATTGGAAAAGACATTGATGCTGGGAAAGATTGAGGGCAAGAGGAGAAGGGACAACAGAGGATGAGATGGTTGGATGGCATCACCGACTCAATGGGCATGAGTTTGAACAAACTCCGGGAGATAGTGAAGGACAGGGAAGCCTGTTGTGCTACAGTTCATGCTGTCACAGAGTTGGAGATGACTTGGTAGCTGAACAGCAACGATTATCTATTATATCCCAGCAACAGTAGTAGTATTTTCTACAGGTCATGTTATTCCATTTCTGTAACAAGTCCATGAAGTAGGAACTATCATTCCAATCTACAGGCGAGACAGCTAACTCAGGGGAGTTAAGGAAGTCAGTAAAGTCATACAGCTAGTAAGTAGTAGAGCCCAGAGGCAGACTTAGAGATGTCTGACTCCAAATCTTATATTTTTCTTTTTGATAAAGGACAGACTTGGGTCTGCTTCACTCATTGGCTTTTACTAGTAGAAAACTGGCCCAGGAAGGGGAGTGAAGTTTGCTAGGTGCTCATTTTAGGGTTCAGTCCCAGGTTGGAGAGGGGGTGTACACACTCCCTTCTCACCGATTCTAATTTCACAGTTTCCACTCTACAGAGCAGGGGCTGTCAAAATGTGGTCCGCAGACCAACAGAGTCAATTGGGAACATAGACATGTATGTCCTCCCCCAACCCCATACTCACTGAATCAGAGACTCTAGGGAGTCCAGCAATCTTGGTTTAAGCAGCCCTCCTGATAATCAGAATGCAGGTTCTCATTTGCAAACCACTGCCCTCTTTAACAATTGTGGTTATTTGGTCGCCAAGCCATGACCGACTATTTTGCGACCCCATGAACTGTAGCCCACCAGGCTCCTCTATCTGTGAGATGTCCCAGGCAAGAATCCTGGAGTTGGTTGCCATTCCTTCTCTAGGGGATCTTCCCCAGCCCAGGACTGAGTCTTGTCTCCTGCGTTGGCAGGTGGATTCTTTACCACTGAGCCATCAGGGAAGCCCTGTGTAACAGCAATGACTGCTAACTTGTGTGAGTGCTCGATCTGCACCAGATATGACTTCGGGTCCTTACAAGGCAGGGTTTTTTTTGTGTGTATGTGGTGAATCACTTCAGTCGTATCCGACTCTTTGTGACCTGCTGTGAGCCTTCCGGGCTCCTCTGTCCATGGGATTCTCCAGGCAAGAATACTGGAGTGGGTTGCCATGCCCTCTTCTGGGAGATCTGCCTGACCCAGGGATCAAACCTATGTCTTCTGCGGCTCCTGCATTGCAGGCAGATTCTTTTCACCTGAGCCACCAGGGAAGCCCCAGGGATTTACAATCATCCTGATCCCTATTTGCACAGAAGCAGCTTTGGAGCCTGACAGAAGGTGAATGCATTGTCTGAGGGAGCAACTGGTGGGGTCTGGGTTTGAACTTGGCTCTGAAGGGGTGAGTTGAAGGCCTCAACCACTATGCTAAACCACCTTCTGTCCGGAAAGTCTGGGACATCTCATTCTCTGTGGAGAGTCTCCAGTAAAGGCTGGAGGGAAAGCGACAATACCAGACGAGAGCTTTGGAGGAGAAGAAACCACTCATCTCCCATGGGCATCCTTAAGGTGGGGAAGAAAGGGAGCCATGGTTTTAGAATAAAAGTTTCTATTTAGGAGGCTGGGGCATTCCGGATAAGCGGCCCTCTTTTCTTTCCCACAGGCTAGATGCCTTACCTCAGGCACTTTTCAGTGATTGCACTTTGTCTGCGGAATGCAGCAGTGTGAGTTGGGGGCTTTGTATATTGAGGGTCTTACTGGGGATTATCGCAAGGCGAGAATAATGGTGATATTGTTTGCAGAGCCAAGGTGGAAAATCAGACCAGGGTGGAGGATTTATTTTTTCTACCATGAAGCTGATGGGGGGTGGGGCGGGGAGGTGCTCTTCACAAGTTCACTGACTGTGGCGCTGAAGTCTGTCCATTTGGAAGCACTCCTGGATGGCATGGGCAGATTCCCGGCTAATACTGTGCACGCCCTTCTATCGCCAGGCATCCAATTCCCAGCGAATTTTGCAATATAGTGACAGTAATGGAAAGCAAAATGATCTCTAAATAATGGTTTAAGATGGCTACTTGATAAAGGGCACTGCAATAATTATGATCAATGGAGCATGGATTCAATATATATTGCCCATTTAGATGCACCAGATTAGCTTAACAGCTTTCTTTAATGTTCTGAGTATTGTGTGTGTGTGTGTGTGTGTGTGTGTGTGTGTGTGTGTGTATAAGAGAAGGGAGACGAGAAGCAGAGGGAGGGAAAGAAGAGGCAGCCTGCAAGCTGCTGGGAGCATTACTGGGCTCCATCGTGATCAATGTGGTCGAGGTGACTCAGTGCTGAGAGAGGAAATTGAGATTCCGGGGCTTTGTGATCCATTACCAAGAGACTGCGCTTATGTCTGGGTCCTGTGTTTCAGACAAGGGCTTTGTGGAGAGAGGAGGGAGCAGGGGAAGGGGCAGAGGAGGGAGACACCTGATATGAGTTTAGTCATTTTGCAGCGGGCACTTTCTGGATGACGGTTTGGTGTAATCATGCAAATTAGGCAGGCAGGCAGCTGGCCAAAGGAATCCCTCAGCATCCCCAAACGCAAGCGCCGTAAGCTAAGTGAGCTGGACAGGACTCATTTTTTTGGAAAGCTGGGTTAGCCATGGAAATGCGTTTTACCAGGAGCGGGGGGAAATGATTTACTTGACGTTGGTCCTAATCCTCCCCTCTCCAGTCACCCCTCCTGCCCCCTCCCCCCCTCTGGAAGGAAATTTTCCATGACAGCCTGTCTAGAAATCTGGGTCTGTTCCCTACCTTTTATGTTCTGGGTTGATCCCAGGTAACACACAGGGTCTGTGATCAGCGTGTAATGATGAGGGCAGTGTGCCATATGGACTGAAATTCCTTGGATAATGAGGATGAAATGATTGCAGTCTTAGTCCTGACTTGCTTTGATTTGTCAGTTAAAATAAAGGCCCCCATCTCCACCCTTTCATGAAAGGACATTGGGAGGAAGTGTCACTGTTCACAGGAGGAGAAGCCAGTCCCCTAAACCCGATAATCTGCGCTGATGTCCCTGCTGATTGTGAGTGGGTGAGGGGCTAATTGTCTCCGTGGTTTTCAGGCCTGGAAAGGCAGCTGGCATTTAGATGACAATAGTAGCAGCTCACGTTTACTGAGGGCCTTCCCAGGTGGCACTGTGGTAAAGAATCTGACTGCCCATGCCGGAGATGCAAGAGACGCAGTTTTCATCCGTGGGTAGGGACGATCCTCCAGAGGAGGAAATGGCAACCCATGTCCAGTATTCTTGCCTGGAAAATTCTATGGACAGAGGAGCCTGGTGGACTGCAGTCCATGGGGCCGCAAAGAGTCAGACATGACTGAGGGTGTGCATGTATGTGCACGCACACACACACACACGCACAACGTTTACTGAGCATTTACTCTGTGCTGGGTGCGAAGAGCTGACTCATTTGAAAAGACCCTGATGCTGGGAAAGATTGAAGGCGGGAGGAGAAGGGAATGACAGAGGATGAGATGGTTGGATGGCATCACTGACTCAATGGACATGAGTTTGAGTAAACTCCGGGAGTTGGTGATGGACAGGGAGGCCTGGCATGCTGCAGGCCATGGGGTCACAAAGAGTCGGACACGACTGAGTGACTGAACTGAACTGAACTGGGTGCTTTGTTGCAGTGCTTCCGAAACTTCACAAACTTGCATCACCCAGGGAGCTCATTAAAATGCAGATTTTTACATAAACATTTTGTTTTATATAATTATAAAATATAGTAAAAGTAACTCTTTATATCAAATTATCTATACATATACTTTTTTACTTTGAAAATTGATTATAATTCCAATGAAAAAGATAGATTGTTGAAGAACGTAAATTGATACAGTGTAGATTCTGATCCAGTAGGTCTGAGGTGGAGCCTGGAGGTCCACATTTCTAGTAGGATCTGAGATGTGCCTGGGATCCTGGTTGACATGCCACACTTTTGAATAACCTCATTCGATTCTTCCATGAGCCCTATGAAGCGGGTGCTGAGGAATCCTGCTCAGCAGAGGAAGAAACAAATTGACATTTCAGAGGTCAAGGGTCCTGCAGAATATGGCACAGCTCTTCCAGGACAAGTCTGAGATTCAAAACTACGCATTCCATCCTGCCTACCTTCCCTCCCCTCTGCAGCAGCCTCTGGAGATACACTTAGTGTAGCAGGGTGGGAAGATGGGAGCTGCCCGGATTCCTGAGTGGGTAGAGGAGAGTCGTCTGGCAAAGCCGTCTGACTCAGAGGACATGAGGAAGAAACACACTTAGTGGTGTCAAGCCACTGAGATGCCAAAGCTCCGTTGCAGCAGCCAGCGCTGGTTCATTATCCTGACAAGCACCATCAGGCTCTTAACCACTCACCGTGCCTTTCACAATTCCCATTTTCCCCAGGTCACCAAGCATCCAGATCTGTCCAGAGCATCACGCTGTGAACCAACCACCAATTCCGATCATGAAGAAAATGGATGGAAAGGAGGCCCTGCACAGAGTCCTGGGGGTGGGGGAAGCTGACGGCTGAGTTACTTTTGAGCTTTCAGAGTAGTTAATGCCAGGGCTGGGCTGCAGGGTGTCACTCAGAGCTCATCAACACCTCAGACCAATTTTCAAATGCTCTAGGCTTGATTAAACCCTGGGCACAGTTTGCCAAGTGCTTCCTCCCCCACCTTAATTGTTTAGATTGTGTAGAATTTGAGTAAAATTTAACCCAGATGTTTCTGATTCGCTTAAGTTTAAATCACCAGAAAACGCTCTTAGGTTGCTATTTGATGTTGAAGAGGTTTTTCGAGCTTTTTCCCCCTACTTAATAGGAGAGGTCACATTTGGGTAGGGGTAAAGCCGTCCCATGCACCCTGAGGTTTTATCTGATTTGATTTGAAAACCCGTTCTTGTGAAATCTGAGTCAGAACTCAATTTTACTTTGACCTCCCCTTTAAATCCCCACCATGAGCATCTGAGAGAGAGAGAGAGAGAGCTGGAATAATTTGCATGCAGCCGATATCAGGGATTCTTGTTTGAAAAAAATGTTACCCCTGGCCCTGGCTTCTCCAGCCTCATGACCTGATTGGAGCTGGCAAGTGGCCACTCCCTTCCTGAACTATAGGAGAAGTCACTGGGCCAGGTAAGCACACCCATTTCATAGTACTTCACTACCTGGACACTTGCTAAGCTGAAGTCAGTTGGTCTAGCACCAAGTGTCTGAGAGTTGATAGATGATGATGACCTTATGCAAGGTCATCAACCATAGTCTAGGGCAGGGGTTCTCAAAATGTGGTCCCTGAGCAGCAGCAGCAGCATCACCTGGGAACTTGTTCATTTTCCTTTTAGTCATTCAGTTCTGTCTGACTGTTTGTGGCCCCGTGGACTTTAATCTGACAGGTTCCTCTGTCCATGGAATTTCCCAGGCAAGAATACTGGAGTGGGTAGCCATTTCCTACTCCAGGGGATCTTCCCCACTCAGGGATTGAACCCAGGTCTCCTGTATTGCAGGCAGATTCTTTACCGAACCTGTTAGAGATGTGCATTTATGAGCCGAGTCCTAGGCATACCAAATTAGAAACTCCTCAGTGGGGTGTCCAGCAGTCGTGTTTGAAGATGCCTTCCAGAGGGTTCTGATGCACCCTGAAATTTGAGAACCTCTAGTTTAGGCCCTCGGTAACACTCATTATCTTACTCTTAGAACTTTGTAGGGATTAATGAGATAACATGGTCACATGACTCAAGACATTCAGACCCAGGCTATATTTACCCAGGGCTCTAGGAGTGATCTTTGTGATTGAATTGGAAGGCAAAAGAAATCAGAAAACCACTTAACTTTTTCCTGCTCCGAATTAGTTTTTTTTTTTTTTAAACAGTGTCTTCATTGACTGTTGTTTTGGGGGCGGTGCAGACACAGCCAAAGGGCCTGTTTTAACAGCAGCACCCCCCAAGTAGGAATTCTTCTGCATACCACTGTCAGTTTCTGGAGCTTAAAGAATGCAATTGCCTGAACCTGCAGACTTTTAGGATGTGCGCTATGAGGGCTCTCTGGAGTTGGCAGATTGATACGGTAGGATCTTCCTCCCACCTTGAGTTCTTTCATCCAGTCTTACATTTGTCAAATGTAGCCCAGTTTCTGCTATATTCTGGTTCTGTCCTGGCTGCTCTTGGGGATTCCCACCAGAGGTCAAGCTCTTAACCACTGTGCTTAACCAAAAGGTTCCTTGATGAAAGGTTGACGAGAATAAGTAGACACAGCCCTCTAAGAAGCATTTCCCAGCAAGAGTGGGAGTGAAGGGCATCCTGCGGAGGGTGGAGGAGTGGTCCTTCGGGACTGCCTGGAGAAGGTGATCCCTGGGTCTTAGAGGGAAAGATGCTCTGGGAAGGTGGGGGAGGTGCAGGGAGAGGCCTGGAATCAGAAGGGCAACTGCAAGGGTTTCAGAATGTCTGGGCATGGGGGACCCACGGGATCAGTGAAGCTGGAGACGGTGGGGCCAGTTTATGAATCGTCTCCTGTGGTATAGTAAGTTCCTCCTGTTTCTTGGAATCCTATTTAAACCTATCTTTTTGTAAAAATTAAAAATAAATTACCAATCATTGGGGTGCAGTAACCACATGAACCATAAACCATTAGGACTTAAATTTTGTTGTTGTTGTTGGTCTAGTAGAGAGGGGTTTATGTATTTCCAGAATGTAAATCTGATCACGACTCCTCTGATTGAAACTTCGATATCTCCACATTCCTCCAGGATGAAATTCAAGCGCCTTCTTGTGGCTCCATGTCCTGCACACAGTCTGGGCTCGTCAGCCCTCTAACCTCCCCTGCAGCCCTGGGCCCTCGTGGTCCATGCTCCTACCATCCGTAAGGGCTCCTAGGGACCCAGGGTGGGCATTTTCTCTCACCACTGCTCCTGCGAGCAAGATCTTCTCTTCAGCTTTCAGCTTCTACCCTCTCCTTGGTCACTTGCTTACTCTTACTCCGTAACTCAGATGCTTATGCCTCACTTCCGGCAGGAAGTGGTTCCCCTATCCTCTTTGTCTAAATTCAGCCCCTCTGACGGGATCTTACATAGTCCTCCCTTCTCATTGCACCCATCCCCTTTTTATTCACCTTGTCCTTAACCTCCCTAGACGATACGTTCCTGAGGGCAGGGACTGATTCTAGCTCGTCGTGGATGGGTTGGAGTCTCTCAATGTTGGGTTCTACCAAGGAGCAATGAATGAATGGATACTTAGCTGAAAGTGTGGCAACGAGGGTTGCCGGGCAGAACAGGGTTCATTATACAGCACTGGTTGTCAGATCCCTGCTGAAGATGGTCAGCGGCTTTGGGGACAGAGCCAGGAGTGCCACATTTGTACCCGTCATAAAAACATCATTTACTAAGGTTTCCAGCAAATCCTCTTAAATGACTCCATTTCTCCACCTTGATTGACATATGTTGCTTTTCTTGAAGATATGTCATGACAATTTCACATTTCAAGTGCTGCAAGAATGTGCCTAGGTTGAAACTTTCTGCTCTTTGCCAGGATGTCAAGTTTTATTCCTGGATGCATTTTTTTCCCCAGCCGGCTTTTCTGTACCTGATAATGGAGGGTTAGCTGCTCGTGGTGAGCATCACCATTATAATACAGGTGATCCTTACCTGAAGCCAATGGAATGACTCCTGGCTGAATAGAAGAAGCGATTTGGAGGGGGTGATAACGCATGGCATGCTAAAGAACTGCATTGTTCCCCCTACTCAGGAGTGGAAGAATTACAATAAAGAAGCGGAACCACACCATTCTTTCTTTCAAAGTGCCTCTAAACAGTCCTAATATTAGCTGTGGTCTCTGAACTTTTAATGACACTGAGAAAGGGCTTTCTGCAAATGTTTGCAAAGCACATGGATACAAAAATTCCCAAAGAATTTGCTGCAAAATTAACCTGCCAGCCGAACATTTGCCAAAGATACTAATTAGTCACATTGACAACAACACTCTCTGGCCAAGAAATGGGCTGAGGATTTTTGAGATGATAGAAGTGGTGATATACAAATATTTTGGGTGAGACGTAATCAGTTAATTGGTTTATTAAATTATAAAACCATTGTTTGTCCGAAAGAGCAATAAAACCAACTAAATGAATAGTCACCTCTTTGAAGACTTCTTACATTAATTATGTTTATGCATCAGTCGCAGCCGACGTGTTAGACAAAGGGCTCTTTATCTGTACATGCCATAGCTACAATGTATTGTGGTTCAGATGATGGCCTCGACTTTATGTCTACATAATTACAGAAATCTTATCCCTTTTGTGTTTGCACATCATTTTCGGTTTTTTGGAATAGTTAAACTCCATTTTACTTTTTAATAACATTTTAGAAATCATTGTGATTCAGGTAAACAGAATTTGATTGCTTTGATGGATTGAAAATGGTTAGCTCAGCCCGAGTTTATTTGATTTGTTTCTTTAGGGATTACAAAGAATAGGATTTTATCTCCAGACTGACAAAAGAGACAAACTCTGCATTTTTGCCTGTGGAGTAGCAGAGTTGCTGAGCCACACAGCTCCTCCACCAGGGAGAAGCATTAGGCAGGAGCTGGGATTTTATCCACCATCTGAGTCTTCATTCCCTCAGACGGTGGGTGGCGGTGGTGGTAGGGCAGGAAGAAAGGGGAGGCATGCCTTATTCTTAGTTTACTTAGAATTCTTAAGTGAGAGGAAACCTGGGGGTGGCCTGGCACTAAATACAGCAAATCCCAGGGAGGTAATCTGGTGAATCGACCCTGTCCTTCTCAGCCATAGTCAACTTAGGCATAGGCCTCTCTGCTAATTGAATGCCTTTTCGAAGGCAATGTGCCAATTACTTGCCGGGTTCACCTTGAGACCCCTCCCCGGGGATGTCCCGCAAGATATTCTGATCAAACACCCTGGCAGATTGTGTGGTGTTTCTGACACTGCTCTTCATTTTATCCGGTGTGACCTGACATTTGTACGGCAGGAAGAGACCAGGAAAACATCAGGGACGACACAGAGGAAAGTAACAATGAGTTGCAAGATTACCTGTTCTTGACACAGTCCTCTTGCGCGGGAGGGTTAATTAAGACCCCTTAATTCCTGGTTCTTCAGAAGATCATGAACCTTCTTAGTCTGCCCAAACTTCTTTAAGCTCTGACTTCTTGGGGGGCACAGGGTTGTGGAGCCATGTAGCTAGCCAACTTAGAGTTGTTGGGTTTCAACTGTTGTTTAGTCGCTAACTTGTGCCTAGCTCTCATGACCTCAAGGACTGTAGCCCTCCAGGCTCCTCTGGCCGTGGGATTTCCCAGGCAGGAATACTGGAGTGGGTTGCCATTTCCTCCTCCAGAGGATCTTCCTGACCCAGAGATCAAACCCATGTCTCTTGTGTCTCTTGCTTTGGCAGGTGGATTCTTTACCACCGAGCTGCCAGGGTAAACCCCACCGTGTGTAGTAACGACGTGCGGGGAGAGAAAGGATTAGCGATTTATAAAAAACCTGGATTCAGACTCCAATCCTGTCTCATCACCTGTGGACTGTAGACAGATTCCGAAACCTCATTCACCTTGGTCTTCCCAGGGGAGGTAGGGGTCAGTGGAAGGAGTGCATTAGTCCACATGAGCCCCTGGCACAGGGCTTGGTGTGGAGCAGATGTCCAGAGAAAGCTTGCTGATGTTCCTACTTGTCTATGGAAAACATGGCTATCACCATGAGGCACTTGCTTTGTGGTTGAGAAGGCCATACACAGATGACGACCAGATATTTTAAGCACACTGGCACCTTTTTGCCCTAACAGTCCCTAATGAGGGATAGCGTTTTAAAACAACACGTATAGAGTTACAGGAAACCTTGTTACATTGTGATGGGGTCTTTTGATTGTGACTGAAACAGGCCAATTTCATACGGATTCCATGCTATGAACAATCACAAACGTTCGGCAAATAACCACATGCAAATACCTACCAGGTCAAATCTCATTACAACAAATCTAGCTGTTAAAAAGTAAAGAGCAACCGCTGAAAAAAGTGTCTTTAAAGGCACTAAAGTGTTCCTAGTCATATTTGCTGGTTAATTGATTTAAGAAAGGAACTGATGCAATAAAAATAATAGCTTGGGTAATGCTTTGAAATTTTATACAATGCCATTTGGTTTTAATAAAAACTTTACCCTGGAAATATGCAGAGTAAACTCATAATCAGAAATAGGAGATATTAATCAGCGAAGGCTCTCAGGTGGAGGTGTCTTTTTCCGTTTGTTTGCTTTTTGTTTTTGTTTGTTTTTGGAAAGGCGAGGAAAGATGAGATTGAGAAAGTTCTCTCCACAAAAGGCAGGGATAATCAAAATCATGGTGAAAAGAGAGGTCAGCAATCTGACAGGGGAAGAGAAAGGCTGGCTCAGGGTTAAAAAAATGACTCCCAGGCCAAGGACTCTAAGAGATGGGGTGAGTCTGGGGGCTGAAAATGAGAATGGTATTGGAGGAAAGTCAGGATTTACTGAACACTCAATTAACTGGCCGCTCAAATGGTTTTCCACTGCCTTTAAAGCTTTTAATATACCACAGGTCCCCAACTCTCCCAGATAAAATGATTTCTTTTAGCATCACTTGCAAGGAGTTGAAACTGTCTTGCAGATATTGGCACATGGAATCATTCTCTTTCTCTTACTGTTTGCACCACGATGTGTCTGCCTTGGGGTTGAGGCTATACATGTGGGTAAGTCCATGTTGGCATGGATGCAATCTTCCTTCTCTAATCTCCTTCTCTCCACTGGGAGTTCTTTGGGAACATCACCAAGCAGCAGGACCCTTGGGGCAGGCAGGACTGGGCAGGGGAATTGAGGAAATGGGGTGAGCCTTGGGGTGGGGATGGACCACATCAAGGAGCACTGGGATTCACAGCAGAGCTGTTCAGTCTCCATGGCCACAAAAGACATTCCTGGATGTGCCTCCAGGTGATATCACGACAATCCTAAGTTCTGAGGAACTGCACTGTAAGACTGAGAATTGTGCCAGAAGCCAAAGAGAGCCCGCAGACAAAGATCAGATGGGTTGGAACCGCAGGCAGGCCAACTGGTGAGGTCAAGGCCAGCAGGGGTCTGCACTGAAGGTGACTGGTGTCATAGACGTGAGGATGTGCCACCTAGTGCCACCTCGAAGAAGGATTTGATGCCCAGCCACAGGGAGCAGGGTCAGAAGACAGCTTCCACTCATGAGCGTGTTCAGGGTCACCCGAGACAATGCCTTGCCTGGGGTCCCACCCTTCCTTAGGGAAGCTCATATCCAATGACTGGATCATCCAGGCAGGGATATAATGGCCTGGCCATTTTGCTGTAATATGGGCAATTCTACAGGTCGGTGTTCCTCCCAGAGCTTCTGCCATCTTGGTGGAGTTTTAGGACTGCAGGACTTACTCTTCCTCCTTTCCTAATTCCTCCCCTTCCTTTCACAGCTATTGAGCCCAACAAACATCTTGCAACCCAAACTCCATCACACATCAGCTTCCAGAAAACTCAACCCATGCCAGGAGGGGAGGACTGTGACCCTGCCAAGAGGGAGAGCAAGGGAACTTTGCAGAGAACAGGTGCTCACATTTTGGTGGCAGAGAATTAAGGAGTCCACAGGCATCCACGGGGCAGGAGAACAAGCGGAATTCTGGAGCCTCAGGAAGACAAGACAGGTGTTGGCAACCAGATGGGGCAATGAGCCTGATACGACGCCACTAGGTGCCCCTAACCCGCTCCCTGGGGCAGGATGTCAGGTCCGGTGTGGGCAGCTGAAGCCAGTAGGTGAGAGGGCAGGTGAGTAGTCTCCTCTGACAAAAAAGAGGGATGCATGAAGAGATGAAAGTGCAGAAGCTAAGTTCCACTGATGTCTTGAGAAAGCCAAAGCATCTCCTGGCAGGTGCCGCATATCTGTGTGCTTGCATGTATGATTGGAGTATAAACCCATGAACAAGTCATGGATGGAGTGCTTGCAGTCTGACTAGCGAGCAGTGGAGTTTGGCACAGCCTAGGCTCTTGGAGATTGTGCATACTGGTTGCTATGGAAGAAGTGGGTTTGTTTTTGCAGTGCCCGGTCTTATCTATGGCTCTGAATACCTTTCAGCATTCAGGCCTCTGGTACAGAAAGCAATGGCTGACAGGCACGTTTCCAGCCAATTTACGTGTATGTAAAATTATTTAACTTGGTACTGACTTCTTTGCTTGTCAAACATTCTCTCTAGAGTTGGCATGCAGTGTAAAATGCTGCATTTTTTGGTCAGTCTGCTCTTGCAATCCACTTCACCAACTGTCCCAGAAATATTTTTCAGAAACGATGGATGACCAATGGTACAGAAGGGTGTATTTGTAAAGGGACGGATACCTTGAGCATCCACCCTCCACTGGGATAACCTTGTGTCTGAACCTTGCTGGAGGGGAAGATACATATTTAGGTTTTGAGGAAGAAAAATGACTTCTCTTCAAGGACAAAGTTCTGGAATTTATATATCGTAGCACCCAAGGCAATCACAGCTGATGATTAATTCCTAATGAAAGCTAAACTTAGAGCAATTTTCCTTGATGATTCCATTTCTCATTTGCCTTCACTGTAATTTTAAAGGGATAGTGAGCATTTGGGAAGCCTGGAAAGGGTATTTCACGTAAAAAATTATAAGATTCAGTTTATCCCCCAGATGAAACTTTCTGGTGATACGAGGCAGAAAGGTCCTCTGATTTTCATTTCATAGGTAAATATGTTTGTGATTGATAGAGGGGGAATTCTTTACAGAGTGTGAAGTATGATTCATTATGCTATTTGTATATAGCTTTCAGATTCTGAGATATCTTTGAATTATGACCTCTGAGGAAGCTACGGACAAGCAAAATCAAGGACAATGGCACACGTTACCGTACATCAATGTAGCAAATTGATTCTACAAGAGTCTCAGCTCACAGCAGATAGTGTGAACTAAAGAGTTTTACTTGCTTTTCTTGCACTGGCCTGCATCTTAACTGGTAAGTATTTGATGATGGGAAACCTCACTCTCCATTTTAAACAAGGTCGTTTTCTGACTTCAGTCTTATTTCTTTGAATTCCTGGCCCATCCTCCCTCAGATTTCAATCCTGCGGGCAGGTGCCGGCCCGAGAACTTCATGGGGCACATTTCTTAGTGCCCCTTGGGCCAGGTCAGAGATTGAGCACGGAACCAAGGCAGATGTCTTGTGTCTTTCCTTGATGGGTAATGGGAGGCCTCACAGACTTATTCCAGGGGTCTGCTCCAGAGGAGCAGAATCTAATTCTTTGGTTTGTCATCGAATGAGTGGTGAAACTGTTCACGTAGCTCTGCTTACTTCCCTGATGGGATGCTCTGACTGCCCTAAGAATATATCATCAATCTTTCTTTCTTGATACCTGTCTTCCTAGCCAGCAAAGAGAATTTCTGCTTAGTCAGAAATGATGACTCCCCATTGTAGAGTCCTGATAATGGAAACAATAGCAGCCATTTATTGAGCGTCTACTATGTGCAGAACACTTTATACATCTGTCATTTTATTTCCCCAATAATGTTAAGGAGAAGGACATGACTATCCCCACCGACAATGAAGAGAACTGGGGTCTAGAGAGATTATGTGATTGTTGGAGGACGCAAAGCGATAGAGTCCCCAAGTTTGCCTGACCCTAAAATCCATGCTTGTAATCACCATTGCTGAGCTCTGTCAAAAGTATGATAGGACCTCCATGGTACCAGGGGGTGGGGTGGGAGGTGGTTTACTGCACAATTATGTCCCATCAGTCTCACTACTGCCAACTCCTGGTGCCTATGTGCAAAAATTCATTAGACTCAGAGGAGCTTGGCTGAACAGAATATGTGTCACTAGCCTGATTAGCTAGAGAAGGCAATGGCGCCCCACTCCAGTACTCTTGCCTGGAAAATCCCATGGATGGAGGAGCCTGGTGGGCTGCAGTCCATGGGGTTGCAAAGAGTCAGACATGACTGAGCGACTTCTTTCACTTGTCACTTTCCTGCACTGGAGAAGGAAATGGCAACCCACTCCAGTATTCTTGCCTGGAGAATCCCAGAGATGGTGGAGCCTGGTGGGCTGCCATCTCTGGGGTCGCACAGGGTCGGACACGACTGAAGCAACTTAGCAGCAGCAGCAGCAGCTTGATTAGCTATTGTTTAGATATTAAATATGTAAATTATATACTTACCAGATATTCACCGATTATTAGACAATGTTAATTAGATATTAATTGGGTATTTATAATTAAGTAGTGAATATTAAATAGCAATTGTGCCCGTTTCAACTTCCACCAGCAAGATAGAGAATACCTTCTCCACATCCTTGTCTACATCTGGATCTGGTATTGCCAGCTTGAAAAAAAATGTTCAATATAATGGGTAGTGAAATTCCATCTCACAGAATTTTGATTTGCATTTCCTTCATTACTGATAGGTTGTGTTCCATACTGGCCATTTGGGTTTCTTCTTCTATGAATTGCCAGTTCATGTATTTTTCTTTTTTTCTATTAGATATTTATCTGTTAAGAATTGATTTACAGGAATTCTTCTTATAGCCTGGATACTAAGATTTCATTGATCATATTGTATGTGCTGCAAATATTTTCTTCTAATCTTCTCTGTTAGCTTTAAGGTGATTTTTGCAAAAGTTTTATTCAGTATAGTTGCATGCGTTAATCTTTGTCTTTGTTTTCTAGGTACTTTTGCATATCACATAGATAGTCTATGTTTTTTTCTAAAGTTTATTATTTTTTTGTTTATTTTCACACCAAGGCATATAGTACATCTGAAATGTATTATTTTTCTTTGGTTTGAGGTATTCTCTAAATTTATTTTGTAAAAAAAGAATAACCAGTTTTCCCAGGAGCCTTTATTATGATTGCATCCTTTCTACTCTGGTTTATAATACGCTTCTCCCCTATATCAAGTTTCTATGTGTTTGTAGGTTTGCTTCTGAACTTGTCTAACCTTGTGTCGATATTGATATATTAGTATATCTTGATAAAAGCAAGTCATGCTTCTTTATTCTTCTTCAGATGACATATCGTTATTCTTAGTCATATGGATTTTAGCCGAGGCATGCCAATAATCTACTAAAAAATTAACTTATTGTCTGACTAACTAAATACACTGATCTTTGGGGTATTCAAGGATTTGATTACACAGTGTACTGGCTTTCATCCTCCAGGTGAATTCATTCATTAAAAAAAAAAAAATTCATCTGCAACTCACCTGAGCTAGCTTTAAACCTGAATGTTGAGACACATTTTTAAATCCCCAGTCTGTGTTTAATTAAATAAAAGTCAGGATTTCAGCAAATTTAATTAGAAAACTGAATCTGAGGTCTACAGGTCAGAAGATAGCAGCTTTGGGACACGGTAATTGTAGATAAG
The DNA here is from genome assembly GCF_016772045.2 of Ovis aries. Classification (NCBI taxonomy): domain Eukaryota; kingdom Metazoa; phylum Chordata; class Mammalia; order Artiodactyla; family Bovidae; genus Ovis; species Ovis aries. The sequence goes on along the minus strand of NC_056075.1, from coordinate 38,267,029 downwards.
AATTACATAAAATCATCTGAAAAAGGAAGAGTCATTGCTGCTTACAATGTATCCTTTCGGTTGCATTTCATAAAGCTAGCCACCAGAGGGCAGAATGAGCACGAGAGTCCAGCTGATTACCTCTGGAAAAAGAAGATAAATGCGTCCTTCTTAGTTCCCACTAGGACTAGGCATGTTCATTTGTCCGGAGGTTAGAACGCTCATTGAGGGGGAGATCTTTTCCATCTGCTGTTCAAGATGACATGTGCTGCTGTCTTATCTCAGTTGAAGCATTTTTTTTCCCCAGCATTGTAAAAAAAAAAAAAGTTCACTTCCTAATTGTTGAAATCAAACCTTTGACTTCTGCCACAAGGAAATGCTGTTTAACGAAATTTAAAAGGAAAAACCTCACTCCAACCACTTATCATAATCTCCAACACCCTAATGCAATGTCAAGCGACCCACCAAATGAAATGTTTCCAATGGGGCTATTTTCTAGCTGACCACATTATTGTGTTCCTACTGATAAAGGGTCTAGTTTATTTAAATTGAAAGGTGATGGGTATATATTTCACAGTCTGGGCACTTTTTGGTGGTAACCAGTCCACATTTGCTTGTATTGCCAACACAAATAGCATGCTTTTCTAGAGTACTGATTTCTCATAAATAGAATAACACATGGTATAATTCTCTTTGCCAAAGGAAACAAGCCAAGAGACGAACGTACTTTTTCCATCCAGGCTACACAGAAGGAAAAAGGTGCTGAGCCTTCAGGAGGGTGTACCTTCAGTTCAGCATGGCTTGCTGAATACCTGTTAGGTGTTCTTCTTTATTTGAGATATCATGGGGACCCCTGTCTTGCCTTTAATTAAATGAATCTCATTTGGGAGTGATGTCTTAAAATTGGGGATAGTCATTCAAACATCTAGAAGATAGGATTATTTAATGAAGAAAAAATGATGTTTAACATGGATCTTGAATTTGACTAAATACATGGTAGCTAAGAGGATTCTGATGACTGTGATTGTTATTTGGTTCAAAACTTCTTATTGGTGCTCCAAGAAATTATTCCCTATTTGTGTTCAGGGCAAACCCAAGCTGGAACCTCAGCTCCAACGTTCCCTCCTCTGGAATACGTCCCCAGGGAGCGGCAGCTCTTCTTTCCCTAGGTTTCCCTGGCCCTTCCTTACCACTGGTCAGGCCAACACTGGTTTGCATATTTATGTTCCTGTTAGAGCACAAAGCCGTGGAGGACAGAGACCACGGGCTCCTGGTCATCTTTGGGTCCCAAGCACCAGCACAGGTTTGCATATACAACATAAACCAATCAATATTTGCTGAAGGAAAGGGAAGGTCACTCCTGTCTCCCCAGCCCTGGTGCAACTTGTTCAGAAGGCACCGCCAAACTTTCACTTGACCATCACGGTGAAAACCAGTGTGCCGCTCTGATGCTGGAGCTTCAGCCACAGGGCTCAGCTCTGCACTAGCATCCTGGTTGTGTGTGTTTTCCAGAGTCCCACGCTATCTGAAAGCTGATTTACACTAGCTTAAATCCAAAGCTTTTGACACTTCAGAGAGTTGACTCTTTCATTCAACATAATAAATAACTTCCCTGTGCCCAGGAGTTTAAGGTTTATGGCCTGGGAGGGTGAGGAAGGGTAATGAAAAGAACATAGCCCTTCTGGATCTGGTAATAAACACTCAGATATTCTCTGCATAAGTGAAAAAAAATGAACAAATGATTCATAGGGTTGGAGATATTGAATATACTAAGAATAATGCATGTAGTAAGTGTTTACTGTGGGCTTCCCGGATGGCGCTAGTGGTAAAGAACCTGCTTGGCAATGCAGGAGACATACGAGACATGGGTTTGATCCTTGGGTTGGGGAGATTCCCCAGGAGGAGGACACGGCGACCCATTCCAGTATTCTTGCCTGGAGAATCTCATGGACAAAAGAGACTGGCGGTCTATGGTCCATAGCGTCGAGAAGAGCTGGACACGACTGAAGCGGCTGAGCACGCTCACATGCAAGTGTTTAATCTATGCAAGTGATTGCTTTAAAGTTTTATCTTGTTTAATCTTCAAAGGTCTTGAAGTGAGTGTGTTTCGCTCCATGTTATAGACAAGAAAACTGAAGCTCAGAGCAGGTAAATCTCTCACGGCCACACAGCTAGTGATTCTGAACCAAGATTTGAACCCAGGCATTTTGACTCCAGAACCTGTGCTTTTAACCCCTGCATGTACAGCAGAATTCCTGGCATGTGGAACACATTAGATAAATAACAGATGAACTCCCCTCTCTTGATCTTGCTGCGCTCTCTCCGAAGGCTTTCAACAAAACTATTATGGAGTAATGAAGGTCTGAAGAATGTTATGTATATTTCTCTTCAACTCCTGGCCCTTCTGATCTTTCTCTAGTAAGGAAATGTCTGGAAGTCACTGTGTGTTCAGTGAAGACAGGACCCCAGGTCTCCAAGGCAGTGGGCCTCCTGAAGCTGAGTTGTTGTTGTTCAGTTGCTAAGTCGTGCCTGACTCTTGGTGACTCCATGGACTGCAGCACACCAGGCTTCCCGGTCCTCCACCATCCCCTGGAATTTGCTCAAACTCAAGTCCATGGTGTTGATGATGCTGACAGTCTCACCTTCTGTCATCCTCTTCTCCTGCCCTCAATCTTTCCCAGCATCAGGGTCTTTTCTAATGAAGCTGGGATAAGACTCCAAAGCCTGTGAGTCTGTCAAGGAGAGAACCATGGTTCAGCCATCACAGTGACATTCCTCTTTTTTTCCAATAGCATCAGAATCACCTTTAAGATACCCAGCTGGGAACAACTTCAACTGGGGGAGAGAAATGGGGAGTGTCACTGGGGATGGGACACAAGCCAGGATTTGCCCTCCTAAATCTGGCCCAAGCGATAGAAGGCATCTTTGGCCTGAAGAAGTGTAATACAAAGAAAATCCTAATTGCTACAGCTAAGTAATTAGAAGATCCAACCTATAAATCATAGTGCGGGCAACCCCTTTAATTACGTGCACGATTAAATAGGTGACTAACGTGCATTCTTCCCTAGATGAGCATATTTAATATCCTGTAATGGCAACAAGTTTCCAGCCGATTTATCGTCATTTTGTTTGGTCAGATGATTTTTCTGCATTTTAATGTGTTTTGTGGTTACATATTTGCTGTGAACAAACAATGCTTTTCCCAGGTAGCGTGCTGTAAAGGACTGGCTGCATGATTTGTTTACAATTCTTTTAGGCCTCTCAGAAATCAAACAACATTATGTGCTTATTTTTAAGTAGCTGCACTAAAATCTTAAACAGCCTCCTTAGAGTCTTTCTTTCTCTGCCGGTTTGTACACACACAATAATACAATATTTGAAAAATGGTCAGTTTCCTTGAGTCTTGTTTTTAACACGTGGAGGTGCAGTTTTGCTATGAAACAACTGTGCAATCAGCAGCATCTATTAACTCCAAAATGGTATCTTAATTGAAAGGAGCGAAAGTCAGTCCATCGGAGCGTGCACATAGGCCTGCCACTGAAATTTGAAAGAGTGATGATAATAATATGACAGGAAATTTTAAACATACCCTCTAAATCTTCCCTGGAGAAGGGAATTGCAACCCACTCCAGTATTCTTGCCTGCAGAATTCTATGGACAGAGGAGCCTGGAGGACTACAGTCCATGGGGTCATAAAGAACTGGACACAACTGAGCGGCTTTCACTTCACTTCACTTCTAAAAGCTTATGTTTAGGTTCATTGGAGTGGTGGTGGGAGGATTTCAGGCATTAGAATCAGGTAGATTTGGGTTACAATCCCAACTCTGCCTCTCATTGGTCTGATGAAGTGATTTATGTTCATTGAAATGGAATTCCAGAAAAGAAAAGGTAGTCCTACCTGCTTGACAGAGATGCTGTGAGAACTGAAGACACTGTGTTAGACCCCAGCATGGCACCTGGGGTCCAGTAGGTTCTCAGTACATGCTAGCTGCTCCTGCAGTTGTAACCCGAATAAGTCTGGGGCTTCCTGCTCACAGGATCCAAAAGAAACTCAAATCAGACTCCGAAAGCCTTGAGGATAGTTTGTATGTCGCTACACAACCCTTTCTTGCCCTCAGGCAGCAGAGGGAAGATTGTAGACACAGCACAGCCAAATTTCTTAAATTCCATCTTTATTCACCTTTCTCCCCAAAGTCCCTCAAGTCAATGTTCTCCCTGTCCTCCCCATCATGCTCCGGCTCACACCGTTTTCATGGCACACCTCTGCTCCCTTGGGGTGTCTCTCCCAGCTTCCCAGGTGCTTGCTTTCCTGATGCAAGGAGATCCCTGTGTTTTTAGCTTCCTCTGATCTGGGCTCCCGGCTGTTGCCTCAGTCAGCAGAGCCAGGCCCAGAAGCCAAGCACTGAGGAAACTCTCCTCCTTAAGAGGGAGGAAGAGGGCTAAAAATCCTGATCCTCTCATGTTTTTCTCTGCCCATGAAACTGTCAAGTTGCCATGTGTGACAGCCATCATTTATAGCAGGTAGGTAGGATATCAGAGTTTATGGTTTTTTGTGGAGTGGATGGAAGAGGATGATTTGGAAGTCAGAAAATTGTCTTCTGGAAGCGAAGGTGAAAAGTGAAAGTGAAAGTCACTCAGTTGTGTCCAACTCTTTGCCGACCCCGGGGACTATACAGTCCATGGAATCCTCCAGCCCAGAATCCTGGAGTGGGGAGCTGTTCCCTTCTCCAGGGGATCTTCCCACCCCAGGGATCAAACCCAGGTTTCCTGCTCTGCAGGCGGATTCTTTACCAGCTGAGACGCCAGGGAAGCAGAGAAAGTAGGGGAAGTCAGCAAGCATGATGATAGAAGGGCTGGGGCAGCGAGGGGCAGAAGAGAAGAGAGAGGGACTTTTACAGTCTGGGAGCCCACGGCTGTGCCTTCTGCAGTGCGGTAATCCACAACTAATATGTACGGAGCATTTGTCACTGTTCTCAGCCTCCATGTGTGTACTGATGAATTCTCATGGCCCTCAGAGGTAGGAACCTTACTGACCCATACTGCAGATGAGTCAGTTGAGGCCCAGCAGGTCTTAAGTGACTTGTCTGAGGTCACAAAGCCAGAGCTCAAAATGCAGGCAGCCTGGCTCTTACCCCCATGATATCTAGTCCCATGGTTGCAGAGGGGGGTACTCAAGGAAATTTCCACACTGAAGATTAGTCTGCAGCAAACAAAGGCTTTTAGAAGAGAAGAAATGAGGTCTTCAGCTGCACAATGGTGGCCCCAGTGACTAAACTCTGCAGGAGCATGGTAGATAAACATCTGGGAACAGGTGTCCACTGTGTAGGGGATAAACGCGCTCCTCTCTCAGTAGGGGAGAGAGGCAGGGATCTCTCTGCAACCAGGCAATTGAGAATTCTCCCACTGACAGACTCCAGACTCAGGGGGCCAATACTAGGGTTTCATATCACAAAATAACCAGAGAGCCAGAGAGACACAAAACTATTAAAAGTTTGGAAGCCTGCCATGATGGTGGGAGTAGGGGGGTGAGCAGAAACTGCTCTTTTATTTTTTCTGTAAAAATATGGCCTGGCAGTCCAGTGGTTATTACTCCACACTTATACTGCTGAGGGCATGGGTTCAATCCCTGGGTGGGGAACCAAGATCCCACAAGCTGTGTGGTGCAGCCGAAAAAAAAAAAAAAATACTGGCCTGGAAGCATAAGGAGTATATCCTTTGAATAAGCCCTCCTCCCAAAAGTATAAAAGGATGAGGGGAGTGTGGAGGCATTGGCGATGGTACCTGGCAAAGGAACACCATCCCCCAAGCAGGACAAGGCTGAGGAAAAGAGCAGAGATATATGTAGGTAGTTACTGTTGTTTGGCTTTTGTTGTAAGACAGTTCATTGAAGGGAAGGAAGACATTTCTAGGGTCCTGACTTATGGGCCCCATTTAAAGAAATGCCTTTCTAGCCCAGTAATACTCACCCTAAGTCAGCTGCAGCCTCAGGGAACCCCTCTGCCTCTGTGGACATGGAAATTGTCACTGTATTTCTTGATGGGACTGGAAATGAAAGCAGAGGAATCAACGCAGAAGGTCGATTTCAAAAAGATTTTCTAATGTGGTTTTTCATACTTGGTGTGAGGCTTTGGATTAGCATCCAAAAATGAAGGTTATTCCTTTCTACCCAGCTCTAATTCTGAATCCGTTGAGGGCTACCCGTCCTATTTAGTGCAAAGAATTTCACAGGAGGTAAACAGCATCTGGGCATCACTTACCTCCTTTGATGTTTAACACAATTTACAATGAAAGCTTTGGGAGACATTTAAAACCGTGCAAGGTCCTAAATCATTAAAGGAATGTGGTGCTAGACTTAAAAAATGATAATTGAATGCATTCAACAATAAAGCTGCCAAATTTTAGTGGCCTGTTTGCTAGAGGCTCTTTTGGAGAAACTGAGCTAGATTAAAAAAAAATAAAAAAGCACAAGGCAGAATTTCTCAAGTAAGAACTTAGTGTTATATAAATTAAATGTGGATGGATGCAGGTAAAAATGAAAATAAAAATAGATTAGCTAACGATATAAAAATGCTAAATGATCAGAACGGAATCCTTCTGGACACTTTTTGGAGTGTTTGACTGGTCTGTCACCCATATCTCTGGGCCCCTATAACCATGGTTGAACCATTTGCCTGGGACAGATCCAATTTATATCTGCTAACCTGATGTAAAAGGCTTCCCGGGTAGCACCAGTGGTAAAGAATTTGCCTGGCAATGCAGGAGTTGCAGAAGACTCGGGTTCGATCCCTGGGTCAGGAAGATCCCCTGGAATAGAAAATGGCAACCCACTCCAGTATTCTTGCCTGGATAATTCCATGGGCAGAGGAGCCTGGTAGGCTACAGTCCATGGGTTCCCAAAGAATCAGACATGACTGAGCGGCTGAGCACACAGGCACACACACACATCCTGATGTGAAAATTTCAAGTATTTCTTGTGGAGATCTTTCAAAATATATAAAAATATACAGAACAGAATAATAAAGCCCCATGCATCCTTGTTTCTTCTTCTGTACTATTTTAAAACAAATTCCAGTTATCATAATTATAAAAGATAACCTAAAAAAAGACCCAATCACAATACCATTCTCACACCTAAAATAATGAACCTGTAATTCCCTCATACAGGCAAATATCAAGTCAGTGATAAAATTTCTAGCTCCCTACCCAGTTTTTGTTTGTTTGAACTGAGATTCAAATAACCGTGTGCATTGTGGTATTTTACTTTACCAATTAAGTCTCTTTCTTGAGAGTCCCTTGGACTGCAAGGAGATCCAACCAGTCCATTCTGAAGGAGATCAGCCCTGGGATTTCTTTGGAAGGAATGATGGTGAAGCTGAAACTCCAGTACTTTGGTCACCTCATGAGAAGAGTTGACTCATTGGAAAAGACTCTGATGCTGGGAGGGATTGGGGGCAGGAGGAGAAGGGGACGACCGAGGATGAGATGGCTGGATGGCATCACAGACTCGATGGACATGAGTCTGAGTGAACTCCGGGAGACGGTGATGGACAGGGAGGCCTGGTGTGCTGCGATTCATGGGGTCGCAAAGAGTCAGACACGACTGAGCAACTGAACTGAACTGATTAAGTCTCTTTCCATATAGTTTTCCTATCTCTTTTCCCTTCAGTTGATTATTTTTATATTATTATTAATTCATGAATTTAAGTTTACTTATTTGTTTCAATTCATTACAGTTATTATCATTATTGATACTCAAATTGTCCTATGTTTGGCCGGTGGGAACTTCTTCCAGTTGGCTCTTGAGTTCTTTGACAAGATCCCAAAAGTCTTTGATGACGTCCTTGCTTCTCATATAGCAAGAGTTTTCAGGTTCACCTTGTATGCTTCCTGCTGCAGTACTGGGATCAGTTATTGCTTTGAGAAGCCCCGTGTCCTTTTAATGGGACACAGTATTTAGAAACCACAATCTGGGCCCTGGGGTGCTCATTCCTTTCACTTGATCATGGCTTATAGGCGTTTTCAGTTGATACAGCTAGGAAAAATTTATATCTTATTTAAAAAATTATTTATTTTTGGCCATGTGGCTCTTTGTCACTGTGTGTGGGCTTTCTCTGGGTGTGGCTAAGTGAAGGTTACTCTCTAGTTGTGACGCCTGGGCATCTTATCCTGTGGGCGTCTCTTGTGGAGCACGGGCTTGAGGGCACTCACGTTTCGGAGCTGCGGTGCACAGGTTTAGCTGTCCCGTCACATGTGGAATCTTCCCAGACCTCAGATCAAACCCATGTCCACTGCACTGGTAGGTGGATTCTTAACCACTGGACCGTCAGGGAGGTCCAGGACAAATTTAAAGATAGAGCATAAGTTTATGCTGATACTTTCAGTTCAAGTTTGGTAATTACAAGATTTTTACTTAAAACTTTGTTTTACATTTGTGTCTCCAGTTTTGCTTACCAAGCATACGGAAGCACCATTTTGATCATATTGTTATCTAGTAGATTGCTTGGGAAGAGCTCAGGAGAAAATCACCTTGGGTTCTTTCATGTTCATAACATTTTATCTGAAGTATTTATATTTCAGTGTTAATTTGACTGGCTAAAAATACATAAAGGCACATTTTTGCCCTTTATTATGTTAAAGTATCATTCCATTTTCTTCTGGCATAAAGCATGGCTATGGAGTAATCTGATGATAATCTTAGTTTCTTTCTAAGTGATTTGGTTTATTTTTGGATGCCCAAAAGATTTTCTTTTTCTTCAAGTCCATTCATTTTTCAAGACTATGTTGCAATATTGGTCTTTCTGAGTTATCTTTCCTTCCCTCCTTCTTTTCTCCCTCCCTTCCCACCTCCTCTCTCCCTACCACCCTCCTTCCTTTCCTCCCTTCTTTCTCTTTATTGCCCACAGTATGCCCTTTCAATACATAGTTTCAAATGATTTTCATTTCAGGAAACTGTTCTTAAATTTTAATTTTCAGTACTTGTTCTGCTCTATAAGTTTGGTTTCTGTCTTTGAGTAGGAAGGGAAACTCCTATTATACACATGTTGCTTCTTTTTTTTTAACCTATCTCCTGTGTCTGCCATTTTCCTTTGAATCTTTTTTATCTCTTTATTTCCTTTTAATTGAAAAAAAAATCTTGTCACTTTGCCTTTACCTTGTAAGGCATTATATGCTGTCTACTCATTTATTTCTTATAACTTTGTCTTTATTTATGAAATAATTTATTATTTTATTTCTAAATTTTCCCTAAATTTATTGCTAAATTTTTCTAAATAATCTCATGTCTGAGTTTGAAAAATTCTGACTTAGGATTTTCTTTCATATTTTCCATATCTTTATGCCATCTTTGTTATTTCTTTTAGCTCATTTTAAGATATTGCTTGCATTTTTTATGTATTTTGGGGGCATGTCTTTCTGATATGCTGTTATTCTCTTTTTTAAAAATGATAACTTCATCTAGGATTCAACTGCAATCATATTTTGTTGGTTGTGTCAGTCACTCAGTTGTGTCCGACTCTTTGTGACTCCATGAACTGTAACCCATCAGGATCCTCTGTCCGTGGAATTCTCCAGGCAAGAATATAGGAGTGGGTTGCCATTGCCTCCTCCTGGGGATCTTCCCAACCCAGGGATTGAACCCTAGTCTCCTGCATTGAGGGTGAATGCTTTACTGTCTGAGCTGCTAGGGAAGCCCTATTTTGTTTGTTATTATCATGTAAAATGAAATTTCCTTTACTTTTAGGCAAGGAGGAGTTAGAACTTTTTTCCCCTAACTTGACTGTTTCCTTTGCTGTCCCTGCCCTACTCTGCGTTATACACCCAGAGAGATTTGTTCTGGAAGGAAAGTTTGGTTTGTTTCTTTGAGAGTTCATAGGGCCCACACTACTGCTGTCCCTTAAGATAGGGATTCCTGGGCTTCCCTGGTGACTCAGGGGTAAAGCATCCACCTGCCAATACAGGGGACATGGGTTGAATCCCTGGTCTGGGAAGATCCCACATGCTTCTGGGACATCTAAGCCTGTGTTCCACAATTACTGAGCCCATGCTCTGAAACTGCTGAAGCTTGGGTGCTTACAGCCTGTGCTCTACAAGAGAAACCACTGCAATGAGAAGCCTGTGCACCGCACCTAGAAAGTAGCCTCTGCTTACTGCAACTGGAGAAAGCCCGCACGCAGCAACAAAGATCCAGCACAGTCATAACTAACTAGTCAAATAAATACATCTTAAAAAAAGAGAAGGGTCCCCAACATCTGAGGTCCAACATCTGATGACCGGAGGAGGAGCTGATGTAAAAATAATAGAAAAGTGCACAATAAGTGTAATGCCATTGAATCATCCCCAAGCCATCCCCACCTCCTGCCCCAGTTCATGGAAAAACTGTCTTCCATGAAACCAGTCCCTGTGCCAAAAAAGCTGGGTACTGCCACCTTAAGATATTTTCAGAAGCCTTTGCACTCATCTGAAAATTGGATTGTGCAAAAATCTCTCCGTTTCAGTTGTTGTTTTCAGATTATCCTGCCATGTTTCTAGTATGGACTTATCAGAGATTTCGGGTGGGGGTTCTCCTGTTTTCAAGTTCATTCAATCTCCCCTAGCTTCTTTTTCCTTCCTCCTTCACAGTTGACAAATACATAACTCTTGTAGCTCTTAAATATTCGATTGCTTTTTGGAGTTAGTGGGGCTATCCACCACTTAGTTTTTGTGGTAGATATTATTCATGGGTTTTGCTTTTGCTGCCCTACTTGCTCTGACTATGATTGTGGGAGGGTTGTAGAGATTATAAATGGACACTTCCACGCTGCATATTCCCATACAATTCCTAATAACATTCTCTTTACTCTCAGAAGTGAAGTTTGAACAATAAATTACATGGTTACCCTACTTATCCTCAATCAGAAATCCAAATGACTCTGAAAATTGAAAGATTTTCCAACTCATTTGGGGCAAATTCAAACCTGACCTGAATTTATTTGATAGCAAAAGCTGACCTGGTCTGACTTAGAGCTGTTTATAACTTTTATATGTTCCATGTATTATGAATATCAGTACTTTTTTTTTTGCAGAAGTGTTCATGTTTTGAATCCTAGAATATGGCCCAGGACTCAGTGATGATGTTATGTAACATATAGCGTATGAGCCACATTACACTTTAAACTATGAAAAGTTGTAAAATCTGAAACATCTTCGGATCTATAAATTTCAGACAAGGAATTATAGACCTATAAGGAACTTTGCCCTCATTGCCATTAAAAGTTGCAGTAGAGTGGGGCTTCCCTGGTGGCTCAGTGGCAAAGAATCCACCTGCCACTGTAAGAAACACAGGTTCGATCTCTGGTCTGGGAAGATCCCACTTGCCGCTGAGCAACCAAGTCCGTGTACCGCAACTGTTGAGCCTGTGGTCTAGAGCCTGGGAGCCACAACTATTGAGTCCATGTACTACAACCTCTGAGGCCCAAGCACCCTAGAGCCTGAAACACCGTAGCACCCGAAACAAGAGGAGCAACTAGAGAATGGGCCCCACTCTCAGCAACTAGAGAAAGGCCCTTGCAGTAATGGAGACCCAGCACTGCTGCTGCTGCTGCTGCTGCTGCTGCTGCTGCTGCTAAGTCACTTCAGTCGTGTCCAACTCTGTGCGACCCCAGAGACAGCTGCCCAACAGGTTCCTCTGTCCCTGGGATTTTCCAGGCAAGAACAATGGAGCGGGTTGCCATTTCCTTTTCCAATGCATGCATGCATGCAAGTCGCTTCAGTCGTGTCTGACTCTGTGCGACCCAGTGGACAGCAGCCCACAAGGCTCCTCTGTCCACAGGATTCTCTAGGCAAGAATACCGGAGTGGGTTGCCATTTCCTTCTCCAAGACCCAGCGCAGCTGTAAGTAAATAAATAATTACAGTAGGGTGAATTTTTGTCCCAAGTCAACTGCAGGTTTTCCTCCCCCTGGTGTTAGGCATGATTGACCAAATAGTGGGTGATTGATTTAATCTTCAGCCCCACTCTCCTCCCAGGAGGCTTTGGGGTTTGGATTGAAGGTTCTAGTCCTCTAATCACTTGGTTGCTTCCCCAGGCAACCAGCGCCTGGTCCTTAGATACTATCCAAAAGTTACCTCATTAGCATAATAAAAGACACTTTTGCAGATCTCCTCAGAAAATTCCAAAGATTTTAAGAGCTCTGTGAAGAAATGGGGACAAAGACCAAATATTTATTTCTTTTTATAACACCGAAGGCAGGGTGGAATCGGGATATCTGGGGAAAGGCATTGCTGAAATTCAAGGAGAGGAAGCTGGTCCTGGCAGGTGGCTTGGAGGTGGGTTTTTTGCTCAGGACCATGTGTGTTCTTCCAAAAGAATACACCATATACTCTTCTGGAAGGTTTAAGAGTGTTATTTTTATGATAATTACGTGTTGCAGGTTTATAGGCGTCCCGTGTTTGATGTAGTGACTCATGAAACAATGACACCGTTTCACACCTGTCATCCTAGGGTTTTGAAGAGGATGACACATTTTCTCCTCTGAGGAAGCCAATTAATTAACCTGATTTCACCCTTCCTACAAAGGAGGGTGTTGCACACCCATTTCAGAGTTATTAAACTGAGGCCAGGCTGCACCCTTAGCCCTCTCAATTCTACCCTGTGCAATAAGGGAACAGAATTTCGATCGCAGAATATCCTCCTCCATACCTTTTTGAACCTTTGGAGCTTACATGTAGGTAGAAATGAGAATCGAAAATGGAATAATTTTAGAATTTCACGATGAAGAAAGGGGCAGGAATTCTAAATAGATCGTTGAGCCCCCTTCCCAACTGTATTTGAAATGAAGATGCATTCTCAAACATGAGCAAATTCAGCTCTGGGCTTGGAGAGAAAAGGCAGAAAAGAGGAGGGCGGGCAGGAGGGTGTTCTGGGGAAATCGAGTCATGTGCGTGTCCTCCTGTCTCTGCAGTTTGAGACCTCCCCCTCTTCTTGCGAGCATCTGCCAGGGGGAGACTGTGTCCTCAAAGAGTCCTAATCCCACCGTCCAGTCTCTTGCTTCTCTGAGGCTAACTCTTGGGTTAAAAGATTTGCATTATGCGTTTCGTGGCACGAATGGTAAAGAACCCACCTGCCAATGCAGGAGATGTAAGAGACTCGGGTTCAGTCCCTGGGTTGGGAAGATCCCCTGGAAGAGGGCATGGCAACCCACTCCAGTGTCCTTGCCTGGAGAATCTCATGGACAGAGGGGCCTGGCGGGCTACTGTCCATTGAGTCTCAAAGAGTCGGACATGACTAAAGCGACTTAGCATAAAAGGCAAGCCAACTATTTCAGGTGATGCTCAACCAAAGTGAAGGCAATTTCTTCCAGGGCTGGGGGAGAAATGCCTCTACTAAATGGGCTGATGAGCCCCAGTGCCTTCAGTGGAGGTGTGATACAGCGCTGTGCTGATGGGGGACTTCACGTGTCTTCAAGAATTTTAGGATTTAAATTATTTCCATGGTCCACATTGACCGCAGGTCCCAACCTCTGTGTGGCTGTCTCCTCCCTACTTCTCTGCTGTGGGTTCTGAGTCTGGACCCTTCCGAGTGGATCTGATAAAGCACTGGACACTCTAGGATGGAACGACCCATTGTATGTGATTGCCACTGATTGTACTTGTTTGCCAAGAGGCAGTCAAGCTGACCTTGGCATTTTTCTTCCAAAGTCATGTTCATGTGTAGTTTTGAGGGCTGAGGCACCTCTAGGAACTTAAGAATTTGAGGGTAGTCAAGAGTTCTTTGGATTCAGAGCACATTTAATCATCTTTCCTTGCTGAGTGTGAGGAACTGTTTCTCCTGTCTTTCTTGGTGGAGGAAGAAACAAAGCACCAGCCACATATGTGTGCGTGTCTTTTCTGATTGGTCTTGGTTTCAGCAACAGGCCAGCTGGCTGTTTAGGAAAAAAAATCAAGAGCTCAGTGCACATTGCCTGCATTGGTCTGAATTCTCCCACTCTGCCAAGGACTTAGAAGGGGCAGCATCTGCATCCACGGCTGTCATGGGCATTCAGGCTCTTGGATAACAAGATAAAGGGCAAAAGCTGAATTTTCTCGTGCCAAGAGAAGGAAGAGTATCAGAGCCAAGAAGATCAAACCAATGCTGCCGAGAGTGGCTAAATGGTACCCATTAACCTCTGTCAGTGCTGGAGTCCAGCAATGGGAATTTTGCCAGAAATCAGCCCCGAGTGGAAAGCAAGGTTTGGCTGGCTCCATATTACCATAGCGTGGAGGCATGGGGATTTCCAGAAAAAGCAGCTAAGTTGTTCCATTCCTCAGTCTGCAAGGAGGAACCCGGGGCTGGAACCAAGCATTCTGCGAACTGATGGGATGCAGGTCTAGGCCTTGTCCTGTGGAAGCAGTGGACAAAGGCGGTTCTTCCTTGCTGTGGTCACGCTCCTGGCAGACAGCTGCTTCACATGGAGAGCGTGCGTATCATCACGGGCCAGGCGTTGGCCCACGTTGAATATCTGTCTTCTGAGAACTGCTTTCATGTTTCCTGTTCCTGGAATCCGGGGGACTTGCAGTTTTCCACCGCCGCTCAGATTCCTTGGCTCTGCTCCTCAATGTGGTGAGGAGTAAAAACTCCTCGCCACGTGTTAAACGTTTTCATGCACTTTGCTCCAGAGAAGATTGGAGGCCCTGATCACCTGAGGGCATCATTGGAAAACCTGCAAGCAAATATCTAAAAGCCACCCCTGAGATTTCTCCTCCTCTTTCTTTAATAGGTTAGCATCCTGGCTTCGTTTCTTAGCAAAAACCACCTTTCTCTCAACTAATGATACTGGATTAATGAATTTAGGTGTTTACTACAGTCACCTAAATGAGTCAAAACTCTGCCCTGAGTTTTATGGAACAGTTATTAACAAAAGTCATTTATTTCAGGCAGAGAAACCTCAAATGTGGCCAAGAGCCTGAAAAAGCATCTCTGCAGAGCAGCACCCTCCTCTCATTTGAACAACTTGTGTTTCAGTTGTTGCTGATCAGAATTGTTCCTTCTGATCTCTTCTGGATCTTTCATTAATTGGGTTTCTCTTTGTCCAGTCTTTCAAGCTTTTCTAGTCACATACAGGAAAAATGGATAACTTATTCCAAGAGATAATTTTGTTTCTATTAAATGTAGCAGGTCAGCAGAATTCTAGGCTTGGATGAGGAATCTCATTCACTTCTGTCTCTGGGACAGGGAGGTAGACTAGGAGCTTTGTGGAAAGTCTTTATTAAAGGAAATCCCATAAGTCATTTTGGAGCAAATGTATTCTAGAACAGTGATTTAAAATGACAGGTTATAACTAAAAGTAGTTCATTACCAGTATTCTTTAAAACTAAGTGAAACAGAATGGATCAGAGCACATCACACATAGGAAGGGTAGGGATCATTTCTCTAAATTTTGTTTCAGTTGCTTGGGTGTAACTGACTGGGTTACAACGGAAAATATATTGCATCCACTGGTTTATAGTCAAGAAAATTTGAAAGTCACTGCTGGATATATTAATCCTTGGGTTACATCTAGTTCTGCTGCCTCTATGACCTTGGGCAAGACATTGCTCTCTGATGGGCCTCGGTTTCTGATGTGAAAAATGACAATTGTCTATAAGCGTCCTCAGTTCTGAAATCCAATGATTGAGTAAAATTCTCAAAGGAATCCATTTCAGCATTCAATTATTATCCATTAAAAAAAATCCTCCTGCATTGTCAACCTCTATCTTCCATATTTTGGAAAGGCATGACTTACCAAGTTGCTCCAAAGAGCACAGACCACAGAGAGGAACACAGCCCATGAGGATGGAAGCTACTTCAATAGACTGGCTTGGCTCGAGGACAATCTCTTTGAGTTTCCTATAGAAGTTTTATACCAGATTTCTCTGGTTACACTACAATTATATTTCAGCTACATTTGAAAATACATACAAATCCTCTTTTGGATGGTGGGGGTGGGTGGGTGGGGAAGGACAACTAATTGGTCAGGAAATGCTGAACTTGGTTAATTTGGAAAACCACTCCCAGCTAACGTTGAGCCTTGGGCCACTCACAATTCCTGCTTTGTATTATGACTAATGGGATGTCAAAGAAGCCTTGATCTAATAAGAGCAACCAAGGAGACTGAGTAAGCCAGGGCTGGGAGAGGGTATTGGCAGGGTGCAGCAGTGATTGAGAACTTTTTATATCTGGGCTGAGGTTCTTTCAAAACAGTCTTTTAAATTATTGATCCTGTCATTCATAAGTTCGTAACAGCCTAATTTGGAAGGCATCTCACACTATGACTTGGATCTCGTTATACTTGTTGAGAATCACTCCTCCAAATTAACATCCCCCTAAATTCACAAAGAGAAAAACCAAGGCATCTCAGGCACAACCAGAAATCAGCTGTGTTGTGGGAGTTAAAACATACAACTTTAGGAAGGGGCTCTACTATATAGCTGGTGTAAGTGTTCCAGGAATGAATGTGTCCTTCAGGTTCTTAAATCCTGGATCTGAATCTAACTTGTTTGCAGTAAGGAAGTGGCATAGAATCATTGCCGTCATCTGAGTTTATTGTACTTAATTCCTTCAGTGAATTTTGTAGCCTCAGCAAAACATCAGAAGCAGAAGGAAGCCTGCAGATTATCTCCGGCGAGGTCCTTATTTTCAGGAGAGGAAAACAAGGCACTCCCTTCCAGCTAGCCTTTCTGTATGAGTTGACACGCAGTGCTTTTGTCTCTTTGCATAAATTTTAAGGCAATATTATTTTGCTTTTGAGGGTTGACTATCAGCAACCAGTTGGCTAATTGTGGATTAAGCTTTGCTTCACATGGACTTTCCTGATACTGAATTTCGGTAATTGGTAAGCACATTGCCTCTCAACTACCCTACAAAAATCTAACATCCTCGATTCACGACCCAGTCCTTTTAGAACTCAAAGCCAGAGACACCTTGACGTGTACAAGAAAAGTTGGGGAGGCTTTTATTAGCTTTGATTTTGACTCCATTCTCATAAATTATGCAAAATGTGTCACTTATATGAACAGCCCAGAAGAGCAGTTGCCAGTTGTAATATAAAAAATGATACCACGGAAACTGACACCCGGTTGTGGCAGATACCCTGTCAAAAGAATGATTTATAATCTGGAAATACAAGCAGCAAGAGAGGCCCACCAGCCAGGGCTGTATCATCTAAAGCAATCAAATCCCACAAATATAAAGCAATTTTGTATTACCATTTCCAAGTGCTCCCCACAATAAGGACTCTTGTATGCCCAAGTTTAATATTCAGAGCAGAAACCACAAACTCTAGCAGCCGCTCCTGGTCAAGATAGTTAATAACAGTTCCCAGGCAAAGGCAGGCGGTAATAGCATCGCTCCAAGCAGCTGGGGATTTGCCTCGTATGTCAGCCTCTCTCTCTGAGAACTAGAAAACGATGGTAGGTCAGGCATCCATTTGCTTTATGTATTGATATAATTTCATCAGAATTTATGATGTGGGAATTATTGCACAGGCAAGAAATGTAATCTAACCTTCATCTCACACAATGCAGGAAAGATATTATGTTTTTGAGAAAAATATACTGACTTGTTGAATCAGATTATGCACGTGCAATCCTAATGGATTTCAATATTTCCTTGGATGAGTCATTGCTATTTGCATCATATGTATTAAATTGGCTTGTGTAGAAGATAGTTTTACAAATAAAAAAGAATTCTAATGCTGTTTCTCCTTTCATTTTCTCAAGTTCTGGCATGTGAATTCATTACTGGTAAATTTTAAACATCTGTGTGTGTGTGTAATAGTTTATCCTAATTTCCCTAGCCTATATTTAGGTTTTTAATATCCAAATATTACAATAACATATATGATTCTCTTTCATCCTCATGAAGAGTTCCTTGAGCTTCAATTGTCAAATGCAGTAAATGCTGATAGTCTTCAAGGACTATCTTATAAATGATCATCGCAGTGAGTCCATATGTCCTGTCGTTTGGCCCTTGAAACCATTTGATTATCTTGAGTACTACAGTTTTCTTCCAGTGGGAAAGGTAATATAAAATATGTTTAAGAATGAAGGGTTTTCAAGATCACACTTACCTCACGTAAGAACTAAACATTTCTCGAATCAAAAAATCCTTTCCATTTATTTTTGAGAAAGAAAGAACCGCGTAGGAATGTCAGAGCAGTGCCCCAGCTCTGTATGTCTGCAGAAGAGTCTTTATCTAGTACTTTTTGATATGGTGAAAGACATGAGTGTTGGACAGCAAGGAGATCAAACCAGTCAATCCTAAAGGAAATAAACCCTGAATATACATTGGAAGGACTGATGCTGAAGCTGAAGCTCCCATAGTTTGGCCACCTGGTGCGAAGAGCAGACTCATTGAAAAAGACCCTAATGATGAGAAACATTGAGTGCAGCAGCAGAAGGGGACGACAGAGGATGAGATGCTTGGATGGCGTCATCAACTCAATGGACATGAGTTTGAGCAATTTCTGGGAGACAGTGAAGGACAGGGAAGCCTGGTGTGCTGCAGTCCATAGGGTTGCAATGAATCAGACACAACTGAGCAACTGAACAGTGTATATAAAAGATTATGATTAATCCAGACAACCCAAAACTGCTCTTAATTGCTCTATAATGGTTCTGTTGAATTGCAAATGCATTGTAGAGTTAAAATGTATACATTCCAGAACTTAATTTTTGAATATGTGTACCTAATAGAAGGTATATTTTATCCAAATAGAAAAAAAAAAACCTCTCATGTTTTATTAGCTGGCATCTCCAAATAATAACAACAACTCTTCATTTTGTATCTATTGCCACAGACTCTACCAAGTGCCTAATGTATGTTATCTCTGATCTTTACCTCCCCTCCCATTCTGAGGTCACCATTATTACTCTCATCCTTCAAATGAAAAAAGGGTGTCCAGAAAGGTTAAATGCCTTGCTCAAGGACATTTATGTAGTGAGGGGTAGCGCTGGCATTTGAACCAAGGCTTGTCGGATTTCAGAGACTTGATTCTTGTCTGTGCTTCCTGAGGCTATTCCTTCCAGAAAGCTGGCTGGGTTATGGGCTCCTCTCAACTGTTTTTTGACTATCCCAAAGCCGCTTCCACTTTCTTTTTCCTAATTATCTCCCACTAGTGGTTCAGATGGTAAAGAATTTGCCTGCAATGTGGGAGATCTGGATTCCATCCCTGGGTTGGGAATATCCCTTGGAGAATCCCTTGGATAAAGAAGCCTGGCAGGCTCCATACTGTCGCAAAGAGTTGGACATGACTAAGTGACTAAGCACAGCAGAGAGAAACTTGAAAGTCTTTTATAAGATGAAACCAAAAGTCTGCTGAGGCGGCCAGGGTTTAGGAAGCCATTTGTTTCCTTAAGAAAAGTAGAATAGAGTTAGGGAGTTTGGGATGTACATGTATACACTGCTATGTTTAAAATGGATAACCAGCAAGGATCTACTGTATAACACACAGAACTCTGCTCAGCGAGAGGGGATTTGGGGGAGAATGGGTACATGTATATGTATGGCTGTCCCTCCAATCCTGATGCCTTACTGATAGCTTCTAACTTTCAATCTTTGACTCTTTTCTGAGGATAGATGGACCAGAAGCTCCCCTTACACACACACAATACACACACACACAACTTTCAAGACCTTCTTTGGAGGGCATTGTCCTCGTAGTTCCCACTAATGGGAGAGGGAAACCAATCTCTCCTACGATAATGGACATGGCAGATTTACTCCCACTACGATGATGAAAAATTGTTCATTTATTTATTTATTGCAAACCGTGATGGAGCATATACTATATGCTAGACGCTGTGGGGGAAAACGAATAAGACCCAGTGCTCAACTTTGAAAAGCCCACAGTGAGTTGCAGAGATGGCTCAAAAGCCAATGATTATAATGCAGTGCAATCAATGTTAGTAGACAAATGGGCAATGGATCGCAGGACCGGAGAAGGAGGCCCCTGCATTTCCGAGGGACACGAACGTCAGTGTCTCATGTGGCTGCTCTTCTTCTTGTCCCCTGTCCAGATCCACCTTCCTTATTGATTCTGTTTCCCACTGGCCTGTCACCTGCCTTGTGGATTCATGGTGTCAGTCTGGCATCTAGTCTGTGAATTCCCTGAGGACAGGCACCCGGTCTTTCATATTTGCCTCTCTCAGCTTCTCTGGCCCAATAAAGATCCTCAAAAATATTTACAGGGTAAGACATTGATGTGATTTTAAAGCAGAGCTTTTAAAAAATAGAGGGAGTGAGAGGATTATGTGGCTTTTATAGGGCTGTAGCACAAGTCAGTTGCTGAGCAACAATTAGAGATCACAGCATTGGAATTTATGGTCACTTGTCAAATTGGTAGAGTCAGGCAAAAGTGGTATAAACATAATTCCCAATTCCATCTGAAGTAGAACATCTTGAGACCTTTTCCTTCTAGTTACCCCCAAACAGAACCTGATGTATTGCAGTTAAGCATTCCTATACCATGCTTGTATAAATAATGGCAACATGGAAACCCTTCTCTTCTGCAGTGTGTCATCACATACCTTTTAGGGTCCCTGTTGGGGACTTTTGTTTTTGGTTTTTTTTTTTTTTGCTGGCTAAGGCCTCTGCACTCTGTGTGTATTTGGAGAATCCCTCCTGCCTTTTTGACTGCTTTGTGGGTCTGTTTTTACTTAAGAGCATGCAGGAATGGAAATGTAGCTGCTAAATTAATCTGGTCTTGGTGAAATAAGTCTGCTTTGCTAGTGAGATGACTGAAATTTACATTTTCATCACTCTTCAGAGCAGGCAGGCCTTTAACTACTCTTTGCAAGATCTTTCCAAAACACATGTCAAGAGACCCACCTCCTCCTATAATGATGTCAGTGATGTTGGGGCAACGGGAAAGGAAGAATTAACTCGATTATTATAGTTTACTTTTAACAATCAAGTAAGGAAGAGGGGTGAATGATGGGCTTGCAACCCTGGTTGCCTCACTCTCTTGCAGCTCAGGCCCTAAGTAGATTGTCATATTGCATTGTGTTGCCTGGGTGATGGGGTACTTGCACAGAGAGAGAATGAAAAGGCTGAGAGAGGTTTTTCGGGCGAAATGTGTTCTCCTTACTTGTGCTCAAAACCAATTCTTGATTGTCATTCCTGCCCAAGAAAAGTGATAGCTGTGAGTCAGCGTTTTGAATTTGCTCAATATCAAATGGGTTGCATGACAGGATGACCCATTTATTCAGTGCATGCTGCAGCACATCTGATTTGAATGAAGTCAGTTAGAATGTATCTCATGGCCAACTTCTTTTTTTCTGGTCTGTTTCACTGTTAATCTAATCTAGGTCATATGGCTACAGACACAGTTCATTGCAAAGCTACCTAACTGTTCTGTGGCTGCCTGTCACTCCTCCTTATCCATCCTATACTTTAACTCCTGAAAGACAGTGAAAGTATTAGTCACTCAGTAGTGTTCAACTTTTTGTAACCCCATGGACTGTAGCCCACCAGACTCCTCTGGCCTTAGCATTCTCCAGGCAACAGTACTGGAGAGGGTTGCCATTCCCTTCTCCAGGGGATCTTCCCAACCCAGGGACTGAACCTAGGTCTTCCTCATTGCAGGCAGATTCTTTACCATCTGAGCCACCAGGGAAGCCCACTTTGACTCCTAGCCAGCCCTTTAAACATTTCTCCTTTACACGGACACGTTTGGAAAGATGGTAGAATAAGATAACAGGAATGTTCTCTTTTAAGTTCCATCACTGAATCTTTAACATTATCTGAAATATAGGCCATTTTCAGAAGTTTCAGCAAAGTTTCAGTTCAGTTCAGTTCAGTCACTCAGTCGTGTCCGACTCTTTGTGACTCCATGAATCACAGCACGCCAGGCCTCCCTGTCCATCCCCAACTCCTGGAGTTCACCCAAACTCATGTCCATCGAGTCGGTGAAGTTTAGTGGGTGAAATTTAAGAACACATTAGTAAACAGGTGTAAAAGTAGCTTTGAAAACATTTGAAACGTGAAAGAAGACTATATCTGAAACGGATGTTCATCAAAAGAACCAAAATATTTATGAGGATGGCTGGAATTTATATTCAAAGAGATAAGAGAAGATACAGAGTTGCTAAACAGGCACAGCCTGATATGGGAAGAAAGAGAAACAGGAAGGAAGGGGCTAGGGAGAGAGAAAAGAAGAAGGAAAAGAAAAAGAAAGAAAGCAGAGCACTGGCTTATCACTGGAAGTCATAAAAATCAGAATGAAAAGACTAAAATTAGATTAATTTAGAAGATAAACATATGTCATATAAGCTGAATATATATTACAGAAATTCCCTGGTACTTCCACGGCAGAGGACGCAGGCTTGATCACTGGTCAGGGAACTAAGATCCCCCATGCTGCATGGAGCAGCCAGAAAAAAAAAAAGGTGGGGGGGCAAATGAAAATTTAAGAGATAATATAATAAGAGGTATGAATAACTTACATAAAGAAATCTTTACTGGGAAATACAAAAAGTTAAATGACCTAGAAAGGTTAGAATAGATGAGACATACAATAGTATTAATTTGTCCTAAAATTACATATGTCTTCCCAGGTGGCCCTGGTGGTAAAGAACCTGCACGCCAGTGCAGGAGACATAAGAGATGCGGGTTCGATCCCTGGCATCTGGAAGATCTCCTGGAGAAGGAAATGGCAGCCCACTCCAGTATTCTTGCCGGGAGAATCCCGTGGACAGAGGAGCCTGGCGGACTACAGTTCATGTGGTCACAATGAGTTGAACACTACTGAAGTGACTTAGAAAGTGAAATCGCTCAGTCGTGTCCGACTCTTTGCGACCCGTGGACTGTAGCCCACCAAGCTCCTCTGTCCATGGGATTCTCCAGGCAAGAGTACTGGAGTGGGTTGCCATTTCCTTCTCCAGGGGATCTTCCAGACCCAGGGATCGAACCCAGGTCTCCCACATTGCAGGCAGACGCTTTAACCTCTTAGGAAAGTGAAAATTGCATTTCCCAGCCCCCCTACCTTTTAAAGTTACATATAGGCTAAAGGAATCTCACTTGAAATTTCAGGTTATGTCAGAAAAAAAACCAAAGAATTTACAATTTTATTTGGAAAAAATAAAAATATTATCAAAAAATAAAGTTTACAAGTGTGACTGCCAAAAATGTTGTTTAAGAAAAAGCCGGTCCTCTCAAACATAAAGCCACATTATAAAACAACAGTAGTAAAAAAGGAGAGTTGAAATCTGACAAATAAAATGTCTCAGTGGAATAGAATAGAATCCCATAAATTAAATAGAAAAATGTAGTGTGTAATAAAGTGTCACAAGAAAGAAGGAAATGAAGAATTATTTCATATATATTGAGAGTGAGAAAAATTGCTTTATTCCTTCCTTCCTATAGAGCAAAAATAATCTCCATAAGGGAAAAAGATTAAGCTGAAAAATCTAATCAATGAAAATTGACCCAAAATAAAATAGCGTCTCAGATATTTGGAAGAATGAGAACTTTCTATAGATTGAAGCAACTGAAGAATATAAAATAATAGCGAAGAAATTTCAAAATGCCACTCCAGTGAAAATATAGAAACTAAAAATAAATCAGCCTGTTATAAAATACATTCATATTAAAAACAACAAACTGTAGTACAATTATTTATACTATTTAAAGATCCCACCCATCTTTGTAAGAGTAATAAGTTAAGATTCCAATAAGGATATGGCCCAAAGCCTTCCTCTGACAATTTAAGTATGAAGAGATACATATAATTTGGTTTTAAAATGTTTAAATTAGCTAGTAACAAAAATGCAAAAGAAAAGTACCATTTAGCTTTATTAAGTAAAAATTAAACCATCTAATAGCAGATAATTATAAGATTTTTAGTAAAACTGGCAAATAATAATTGTTGGCATTAGTAGAAGTTAGTACAACCTACTTGGAAAAGCATTTGGCAACACAATTCAGGACCTACAAAATATTCATACTCTTTAACACAGTATAATCACTCTTTGGAATTAATTCAAAAGAAATAATTAGAAAGCAAAACATGATATGTGGAGAAACATGTTTACTGAGGCGTTATTTATAATAACAAAATGCCTACAACAGCCTAAGAGGAAAAAAGGAACTAAACAACAGTAATTACAAATTACAATAATAAATATTATGCAACAACAGAGAAAAGTTTTACAGGATAACTTTAAATAAAAAATAGCATGAAGCTCTATAACAGCTGTAGTAACCATTATATAAAATGATGATAGCAGCCCTTCCCACGCCCAAAGTAAGATGAAATTATAAGAGTGGTATCATGCTGAGATTATGAGTAATTTTCCCTGTTAAAGTGTTACATAATTTTGTTAGGAAAACCATTTCAATCAGTGTGTGTGTGTGTGTGTGTGTGTGTGTGTGTGTGTGTGTGTGTGTGTGTGTGTGTGTGTGTGTGTGTGGTGTGTAGGCATATAGTATAGTGTGAGTAATTATGTGACCTTCAACAGGTCACTGGAGATGTTTAAGCTTTAGTGTGTCCATTTGTAAAAAGGAGATAATAATAGGATTCATTTCATAGAGTTGTTATGACAGTTGAATGATGTAATGTAAGTAAACACAAAGTGCTAATGCCCAGCACTGACGTCATGGGAAGTAACATTGACGCTGGAAATGCTGATTTCGAGAACGGTGTCGTGGTTGTACCCTTGTTGGTGAATTTTCAGTGGTTCTCCACTATTTACAGAAAATTGTCCAAATTTCTAATCTTGCTCATTAAAAACCTCCGTCATTTTGCCCATCCCATCTATCTGATTTTATCTGCAACTCCCTCAGATGAGTATTCTGCTTTAGTCAGGCTAACCTCGGATTTTTATGTATAGTTACTTAAACATTCCAAACAGCAACAACTTAAACACTCAGCCACTGAATAAATACTCTCGGAGAAACAGTCATGTTCAGGCCCTACCTTTGGTGTTGCGGGTACATTTTCATTATACAGGAGGGAGACGGACAGTGGACAAGGGGAGCAAACGGAAGAACAAGAGGACCTGAACCATCCCAAGCTAGGCTGATACTAGACTGGTCTGCACTGTTCTGGTTGTGATGGTTGTTGATGGATGTGGTGGCCTCTGGCTGGTCATTATCTGTACCATTTGTATGGCTGATTCACTTCGCTGCGCAGCAGAAACTAACATAACATTGTAAAGCAACTATCCTCCAAACATTTGTTTAAAAAGTCAGATTTATACATATTTTACCCTTGAAGGTATTTTCTTAAGATTTGGATGTGTATGTGTTCTTAATAGGTTTTAATTTTAGCTGTATTAAAATCCTTAAATTTGATCCTTCAAATTGGCCAAGTGCTATTAATCCTAAAAAAAACCCCTGAAAAGTCTGCAGGATACCTTCTTCAGCTCTCCCACCCACTTCTCTTTCTCCAAACATTATTACCTGTTTCTACTCCTATTTCTCTAACTTGATAGGAAGAGCCCCAGGATAGAGAACTTGCCATGTTTTCCATTGATTGGTCAGTGGTCGTTTTTTTCCTACTCTTAAGAATTTCTAACAATATTTACCACAATGTTGAACATGGGATAGTAGTGAAAAGTGTGAAAGCATTAGTTTCTCAGTTGTGTCCAACAGTTTGTGATCCCATGGACTGTAGCCTGCCAGGCTTCTCTGTCCATGGAATTTTCCAGGCAAGAATATTGGAATGAGTAGCTATTCCCTTCTCCAGGGGAATCTTCCCAGCCCAGGGATTGAACTTGGGTCTCTTGCACTATAGGCAGATTCTTTACTGTCTGAGCCACTATATATATTATCAAATATGTGTTTGAAACAGCAAAAAAATTTAACTCAAGAAAGATCACTTATTTGTCATTATCCTGGGTTACTTCAAGAGGAAGTATCAAAATTGGCTCATTAATAAAAAGGAGTATTTCTGGGATTATTTTCCTTGAGTCTGAGTCTGGTTCTGGGAGCTCACTGGTGTCTCTGGGCAGAAACAGTGACCAGTGTACAGCTATGGTACATCAGGTGATTTTCTTACAAACTAACCTGTATGTGAGCAACAGCTAAAATCTTGAAACTGTCTTGCCTCATTGAAGTGCCTTCTTTCTAAGGTGGTACCATGCTGCCAGTACCTAGATGTCCAGCTTAGGGGGAAATGCAAGACTAAAGGTGATAGCTTGGTGTTCAGCTGGGAGAGAGATTCTAACTTAGAGAAAAAGTTGTGCCCTCATCTTGAAAGCGCCCCGTTGTAAAGAAATCAGTCAGCTTGATGCTGGCACTGCCCCAGCTCTGTATTAACTATCCAGATTAATGTCAGATCATACCCCAGGAATTATTCATGAAGCCCCTCTGTACAGTATAATTGCAGATTTTGGCATCCAGAGTGAAGCCTCATTGTTATATAGATTAGCTTCCCTTCCTGTACTACGGAAGAGACAATGATCTGAAACAACTCAGTCTAAGGGGAAATGGAGTTCACGTATTTCACATGAAAAAGCGTTTGTCAAATGGGAGATCCCAGGTCTCACTTACACTCCACCTTCAGAGTGGGTACCTGCAGCCACACTGAGAAGGAGCTGGCTGATGTCTGCTCCAGGCCCATGAATGGCTACTTTCATTGTGGATCTTTCCCAAGTGAATGGAATGGCTCTTTATCTTTGCTTAAGAATTAGTTTTACCAAACTGTAGCTCCACTAATCTCTACTACAACATCACCAAATGTAATTTATGCATGTGGATGAAGAAACGTAGGTAGGTTTCAGTTCCAGGGAAGGGCACACATCAGCCAACTACTTCGCTGCCATGAATCATTAGAGACTATTCAATGCAATCAAAATATTAATACACTTTCAAAGAGGTTTAATATTTTACTACAAATGTCAAGTTACGCTAGCAGTCAGCACACCTTAATTGTGAGATTTTAGACTCTAAGATCTTTCAGATTGTGACTGTTAAAGCTGAGGAAAAGGAGTTTGTTTCTTGTTTCAATGGAGTTTGCTTATTTTATTATGTTCTTGAGCTGTTTTCCATGGGTCTAGTTGGTACGTGAGTAATTTGCTTTCTGTGGGATAAGTGTATGTGTGTGTTTATGCATGTATATCTACAGATATATATATATATATGCATGTGTATATAATATATATGTGTACTACATAATAAGTTTTATATAAGAATAAATATCTTCTTTTGCTTCTAATTAAAACCTGGGGAAATGTAACAAAGCATTAACCAAAATAGGTGATGTACTAACCTAACATGAACTTACATTTTTCTCCTCATTAAATTAAAGCTGTCAAGTAACCCCTATATCCCAGGTTAGCCGTCAGGATTAGCAGGTTAATAGTTTTGCCTAATTATCAGGTTTCTCAGTTCTGCAAAATTTTTCTGTAAGAATAAGTTTCTGAAATACATTGTCTTTGAGTCAGTTTTCTCCCTGTTGTTTCCACATAGCACACCAATTATCAGACCAAGTATTCTATTTCATTTAGCTGTTTGTTAGAGATTTTGTATATACATATACATAGCTATCCATTTATTCAGAGTATTAGGGAATCATCTGGATCATTGAACCCAATGATTTAGATGCTTGGACAATATCTTCTCATATATATCTCATCTCAACTTGACTGTATGTTTATAGCTTTGACCTGAAAATGATTAGCTACTGAGATAGAAAATTAAGGGAGTGAGAAAAATCAGCAAGAGCAGAAGGTGGGTTACTAAAAATAGGGGTTTCACACACACTGATGAAAATAGGTCAGCATCATGGGCTTTTTCTGTGACACAAGGATATTAACTGCAGGTTGATTCCTTCCATGGAAATTCATTAAATAAAGAAAAACACAATCTAATATACAGTAGATTCTAACAATAATTTAACTTGTTTCAAGCAGCTATTATTTATCTTGGCCTGATGAACCATAGGCAATTAATTTCCCTCTCATATCTCTTCAGTTATTTGGAAATTATTTGATAAGTTTTGATTCACTCTATACAGTATATACATCTGTATCTTATACCTACAGACTCTCCACTTCTTAGCAAAGAAAAACATCTCCTGGCAGATCTGCCATAGCTCCAGTTACCCTGTGGCAACCCTTAAGAGCGTTTGACTTGAGCAGTGTTAGCACCTGCACAAGCCTACCTGACCACTTTAATTCTGAGAACACTTCAAGAATATTCTACAATGTGGTGGCATGCAGTTTCATCAGACACAGAAAATGCAGTTCTAATTCAGATAGATGAAACCTGGAGCACAAGGTTGCAGTGTTTTGCTCTGGTGTATTCTTGAATTAGTGTTGCAAATCCCATGCTATTTTTGTGGGCAAATATGGACATGGTTGGCTTTCCTAAATATAAAGTCTGCCCCCCCCCCAATAATGATGATTTGTAGCTCTTTTATCATTTTTTCAGATACTATATACTGTTCTGCATAGAGATCTCTCCATGCAAAGAAATCTCATGTAAAATTAGAAAGTAGATGTCCATATGAGGTTTTGTATCCTACTGTGTCAGGCTCCCAGTCTTTCTCCTTTTAGACCGTTCACATTCAATCATTTGTTCACTATCTGTATTTCCCATCAGTCTGTAACGTCTGTACTTTGGGGTCTGTGCCTGTCTTATTTACATCTATATCCTCTCTACTTAGCCCGGGGTTTAGAGGCAGATAGTAGACACCTGATAAATATTTGTTGAATAAGTGAGTGGATGGATAGTCTATTCCTTAATGTGTACTTAAAACCTTGATACATAAAAGTCACTTCAACTCTTAACTTCCCTTTTCAAAGCTTTCCTGGTGGCTCGGATGGTAAAGAATCTGCCTGCAGTGCAGGAGACCTGGATTTGATCCCTGTGTTGGGAAGATCCCCTGGAGAAGAGAATGACAACCCACTCCTGTATTCTTGCCTGGAGAACTCCATGGACAGAGGAGCCTGGGAGGCTACAGTCCATAGGGTTGCAAAGAGTTGGACGCAAGTGAGCCACTAACACTTCCACAAAGTCCCACAAAAAGATCAGCAATTCCCGAGAAGCTATCCCCTTTTCTCAAGAATTATCGTCTAAAGAGTATTGTCAGCTGTATCCATCACTTTCTTGCTTTCAGAGATGGCAAAGAAGATACTTATCTGGGTGAACTTTCACTGAGAGTTCTTTTTTTTTTTTTTTCCCTTGGGGATGTGTCTGCTTTCAATTTAAGGGCTATGGCACTCATCCTCCTTGCTGCTGCTGTTGCTGCTAAGTCGCTTCAGTCGTGTCCGACTCTGTGCGACCCCATAGATGGCAGCCCATCAGGCTCCCCATCCCTGGGATTCTCCAGGCAAGAACACTGGAATGGGTTGCCATTTCCTTCTCCAATGCATGAGAGTGAAAAGTGAAAGTGAAGTTGCTCAATCGTGTCTGACTCCTAGCGACCCCATGGACTGCAGCCTACCAGGCTCCTCCGTCCATGGGATTTTCCAGGCAAGAGTACTGGAGTGGGCTGCCATTGCCAAAAAGCCCCTTAAAACAAAGATCTGGAAAACTTCTACTTCTGTCTATCCTACTAGAGCATTGAAGTTAGAACTCTGATGTTTCGCCATACATGTGACTATCCAGCACTTACGTAGTGCTTTCTACGTGCCAAGCACTAGCGTTAAGTCATTGATATGCATCAACTCCTAATACTACCATGGAAGACAAATATTATTATAACTTCATATTACAGAGGAGGACATGGAAGCTTGGAGAGGTTAACTTGGTCAGTGTCATGCATGTAGTAAGTGTCAGAGGATTTGCAGTATGTCCCATGGCTTTAAAACACTCATGTTATTCCACTTCTTAATGCTGTGAGAATACTTTGAAAACACCTCTTGTTTTGGTTTTTCCACCCCTCATTGCTAGGTCGTTGGTGCCCGAGTGGGGTCTCATAGATCACTAGCATGTCAGAGATTGTACATTATATTAGTTTAGTTGCCTCTTTCACTTTGGAGCATAGCTACATTTCTTTTTTTAAAGTGGAGATCATTAGAGTGAACCCTTGAGGAATTCTGTCATTCCAGTATTCTTGCCTGGAGAATCCCTTGGACAGAGGAGCCTGGCAGGCTACAGTCCATGGGGTCACAAACAGTCAGACATAACTGAAGCTACTTATCTAGCAAGCAAGCAAACCAGTACAACTAGATAGGAAAAAAGTGAATTCCTAAGATGCTATAGCAGAAGTGTTAGTCGTTCAGTTGTGTCCAACTCTTTGTGACCCCATGAACTGTAGCCCTCCAGACTCCTTTGTCCATGGGATTTTCCAGGCAAGAATACTGGAGTGGGTTGCCATTCCCTTCTCCAGGGGATGTTCCTGAACCAGGGATTGAACCCTGGTCTCCTGCATTGTTAGGCAGATTCTTTACTATCTGAACCACCAGGGAAGCCCAGCAGAAAAGACTATTTTATTTCTTAAAACACTGAGCTGTGTCCCGGTGGCTTAATGACAACCCACCTACCCTAACAGGAAACCTTCCCGTGGGTTGTTCCAGGCTCCTGTGTGAGCAGCGGCAGATCCGTCCAGCAGAGGGCGACAAGGTAACAAAACTCTGCCGCTTTCCACTTGTGCTGCCTGGGCTTTGGGCAGCTCTGGTGCGCTTAAAGCCACAGTCCAAGGATGTTGCGGGTGATGGTTGTTGCTAAGTCCTTAGTGCCGGAATGAAAATTCTTATGTGTACAGAAAAAAAAGGAGAACCTTTGAAAGAGGGACTTGGCATGTTTCTAGTGTGGTCCGGACATTGTGCATGTGAGAGAATTTGGCGCTAGTGGACAAAAGGCCTGGCAGGCTACAGTCCATGAAGTCGCAGAGTCAGACATGACGGTGCGCACACGCATGAGTCTATTTCCCCCTCCCCACTCCCGTGTTAAATCTGGAATCAAAACAGAGTTCACTCTGGTTCCATTTTCATTAAGGAAAATGAGAGCATGATGGGAGGGAGAAGCTGACAGGAAATCACAGAGTTTACAGGTGAAGGGACCCGGAGGAAGTTTCAACTCTTCGGCAACAAACTTCAACCATCCTAGATTTTTTAAAAAATGTGTCTGTCAGTTTGTTTATTTATCACCTTTTCTGCCATTTCACAATACGTGGTGGGAAGGCCAGGGGACTCAGAGTTTGGAGACTGGGTTTCTGACTTTCTCTGCTATTTTTTACACTTGGTGCTTTGTGCTAAGTTGCTTTAGTCGTGTCCGACTCTGTGCAAGCCTATGAACTATATATAACCCGCCAGGCTCCTCTGTCCATGGGATTCTCCAGGCAAGAATACTGGAGTGAATTGCCATTCCCTTCTCCAGGGGATCTTCCTAACCCAGGGATCGAACCGGTGTGTCTTATGTCGAACCTGCATTGGCAGGCAGGTTCTTTACCACTAGCGCCACGTTGGGCTCTGGGTTAATTCATTCTTTCCTGATGTTCTTGCCTCTTGATGCTTAATTTAAGCATCTTAATTCAGCGTCGACTATAGTCACAGAAAACAGTCTTCAGAACTGTTCATTCTGTGCTGGGAGTGTGGAGTGTTATCATTTCTTTTGAACTCCAGGTTATTTTGAAAACATGGGGGGTGTGTCCTACAGTAGGAGACAAAACTAGAAATTCAAAGTGTTCTAGGGAACTCACAGGGATGAGGCAGGAAGCCAGAATAACTCCACACCGATGTGGGCAGGTTGACCCCACAGAGCCCCATTACCTGGCCATTCTCCTTCCGTGTCCCTTTGAGTGTGTTGTGGGTAATACAGAGCTTCATTCTTTCAGAAGTTAGAGCCAGGACAGGATGATGGATGTAACTATATTTTATTTTGCCATTGAACACCGTGGAGTGGGCAAAGGGCTGTCGTTTTTCTCATTCTGACAATAACGTGGTTAAGAGTAACAATAATAAATAAAGAAAATATGCTCTCGCCTAGAAATTGGTGGACTTAGATTTGGAGCAAAGTCAGTTTCTATGGCTGGGTCATCTGCAGTGAGTGTTTATCAAGCAATTTCCGGCAGTTTCCTCAGCAGCAGTGGCTGCCTTTAAAAAACACACAGAATTGGAATGTGACAATCAAGTGTCTCTGGTCCCTGATGTCACGATTTCTGCTTTCTTCTCCCAGGCAGGTAAACTCTTCATCTGTAGGTTATCACGTTGAGTCCTCACCAGAATGGACGCACCCAGGGGCCAATCTGTCCTTCAAAGGGCTTGCTTCCATTCTGTGCAGAAAAATAGAAGCAGTGGCCAGGAACTTCAATCAGTGCTTTCAGATTCCAAAACTATGACACTGTCACACTGGTGTCATTAAAGCTAACTAACCATATTAAACGAATATTAAAATATGGGCTCCTTTGCATAACGTAATGAGCAAAACCGCTTTTAAGTTTCTCCCTGTGCTTTGAGGTGAGGTGGCATTTACATTCCCAAACTTTGAAGTCGGAACAAAATGTACAGGTAGAGGGTACTAGATCAAATAATAATCAACTTCAAAAAGCATTTTGGCTGTTGGATGTCCCAGGGCTAATTTCCTCTAGACATTTTAAATGTAAATGTCTAAACTCATTTAAAAATTGTAAATTGGTCTAGGTTCAATCAAAAAGCATCCTGACGCAGAACAGGGAGACCGGGCTAATTGTCATTTGTTTGTCAAATGAATTCCATTTGGAAAGCAATGAAACCTCCAAGCTAATTCTTTTAAGGTGAGCTGGTAGTTGTATTATCAGTTAAATGCAGTAAAATGCATAATCAGACGATGATAATGAAAACTGAACCTGTGTTAGCGGCTGGGGCTTTGCCCGCCACGGGGCATGGAGTGATGAAACTTAAGTACTGTAATGTTGCCTGGGCCACAATGGCAGCAAGTCTGGTCTTTAGCCTTACAGACACTTTCTTTGCATTTTAAAAAACTTTATCAAAGCACCGTGGCAATATAGAAAATGTCAAAGTGAAATGCACTGTAGGCAAATTGAGATTTCATTAAGTTTAAATTTATTGCTTTTGACTGATGTATTACCATGCTTGTTAAGAACTAGTAATTTGGAATATCTGTCCGCCTGGTAAAATAGCTTTGTCTCCTTGCATATTACTTTGTATAGACTTTGAAAGACCACAAGAATTCACATCAAGTGTGGGCTGTTTTTCAGCAGTGTTTTGAAGATTGGAAGGCATTTGGCCTTGTGCTCTGATAAACTTGCACGCGCTTCCTGAATGTCTTGTCGAGGCATCGGAAATTTATTGTAGAACTCATCTTCATGCGACTTTTGTGGGTTTGGCCAGAGGGTGGGATGGGCCCTAAGGTAGAGAATTGAAGTGACTCTTCTGCTGGATCTGTTTCGTCTTCACACACACAAAGTGGGCCTGGATGAGGGCTGACAGGTGAGGACCGAGGGGAGATAGATTGGGTTCAGTCAATAGAGACGCAGAAGTGCAGTGGTTTGGGGAAGGAAGATGGTGTAGTTCAACCCAGCGGTCTTCCAATTTAGGAAGCGGAGATCCAGAGATCCCACAGCTGGTGGGGGCAGAAGTAGTCGGTCTTGGTGCTCATGCTAAGTCATCAGAGAGGCCTTCCCTCATTGTTTAGCCACCACGGTCCCCTCCTCCCCTGCCCACACTGTTGGTTTCTAACACATTGGTCAGCAAACTTTTTAAAGCTTTATTGTGGTACGATGAATACAGAAAAGAATTGCAAATTTTTAAAACCTGTATTTTTTTTAATATTTATTTATTTTATGTCTTTATTTTTCGGCTGTGCTGGGTCTTCACTGCTGCTCGCGGGCTTTCTCTGGTTGCTATGAGTGGGGGCTGCTCTCTAGTTGCATTGTGAGGGCTTCTTATTGAGGCAGCTTCTCTTGTTGCATTGGATGAGCTCGAGGCATGCAGGTTTCAGTAGTTGCTTGCGGGCTCCAGAGCACGGGCTCAGTAGGTACGGCACATGGGCTCAGCGGCCCTGGGCCATGTGGCATCTTCCCGGATCAGGGATCGAACCTTGCATTGCATGGCTTCTTAATCACTGGACCTCCAGGGAAGCCCGCACCTTTTTAACGTTCACATTTTAATGAGTTCAGACATGTGCCAGTGAAACCATCATCACAGTTGAGGCACTAAACAGATCCAAAATGTCCTTGTGTTCTTTTGTTTGTGGGTGGAGAGGTTGCTTTTTGGTAAGAACATTTAAATCGAGAACTACCCTCCTAACATAAAGTGTGTGACTCCATGTGGTTAATGCTATAGACACCGGCACAGCAGATTTCTAGAACTTATTCTAGAATTTTGCTTGATTCAAACTTTATACCCATTGAACAACATCTCCCTACTTTCCCGACCTCAGCCCCTGGCAACCACCATTCTATTTTCTGCTTCTGTGAGTTTAACTGTTTTATTTTATTTATATTTTTTTGGCTGTGTGACTTGAGGGATCTTAGTTCCCTAACCAGGAATTGCACCCTGGGCCCACAGCATTGAGAGCAGTGAGTCCTACCCACTGGACCACCAGGGAGTTCCTGAATTTAACTATTTTAGATACTTCATATATGTGCATATCCATATATGTGGATATGCAGTATTTGTCTTTTAGTGACCAGTTTATTTCACATAGCTGATGTCCTCTGGCTCATCCACATTGTAGCAAATGGTAGAATTTCCTTCTATTCTGAGACTAAAATTTTTTTGTAGAGAGACACACAATAGGCCAAGAGGCAAAGCCAAGTATGTAGGTATTTAAATGACCGGAATGGGGAGAAATTTGTATAAGTGTTTGTGGATGAAAAAGCAAATTAGAATATAGCGCTTGAGTACAATATTTTGTAATACAGTTCTACTAAGGAGAAGCATGAACTTCTTTGGGGGTAAAATAACATTTCACTTGACTAGGGTTCCAATGGAAAAACCATTCTTAGCTCACAGGCTTAATAACCACAGGCAATGGCTGGTTTTGCCTGTAGGTCACAATTGGCAGGTTCTGGCTCTAACACGTGGTACTTTTCATTTTCTCCCCTGGACACGTCATCCTCTAGGATCACCTTCTGACTGTGCTGTTTAATTATCAGCCTGTCTGCATAAGAAAAGCGAGGCCCTGGAGAACCTCTTTGGCTCCTGGAATAGCAGGTATGATAGATCTAGGGCTGGCACGTGGTAGACACTCCTGGGATGTTTGGTGACTAACCAGTGAATCCAGGTCCAATCACCAGATCAAATAGATGAGAAGACACATAGCCTACCAGAGGGATAGGAAAGGCACGTAGGTTCATCAATACATCTCACTTACCTTATAGCAGCGGTATTTGTGGTGGTTTAGTTGCTTAAGTCGTGTCCGACTCTTGCGACCCCATGGACTGTAGCCTGCCAGGCTCCTCTATCCATGGTATTCTGCAGGCAAGAACACCGGAGTGGGTTGCCATTCCCTTCTCCAATTCCTTTTCCTTTTGCTATTACAAGCAGCGGTATTACTGACACAAATAACAAACTTCAGCTTATTTCTGATTCTGTCATTATTTCAATGCCTTGATTCCTTCCTAATTTTGCTATTACAAGGACATGATAATGAATCAGAACATGGCATATTTTAATACTTTTACTACCCTGCAGTCCTTATAAATACCCCAAGACCCCTTTTGTCATGATCATAAATGCACTGACTTCTGTATCCAGCTACCCTGCCACTTCTCTACCCTCCAAGTCCAGGCTTCTCTGCAGCTGAGAGCCGCTCCTGTGCAGCCATTCACTTGAGCATCTAATCAGGTGAGACCAGCCTGGACTGTGCTCAGTGGAAATGTGAGCCTTTCAGAAATCTGTTGTCAAAAAATATTGAAAAGATACTTATTTCCTGAGAGACTAGCTTTACAAATTCTACCGTGAACATGTTTGTACCTGACTAACAGGCATCAGTCCATTCTATAAGACCGTGAGACTGAAGTAAGCTCTCTGCTTTGCTTGTCCAGTCAAAAGAACTGGTAGGAAGATAGGAAGGGCCAGACTCCCAGAGGAATCTGTCTGGTCATTTCCACACCAATTAACCACACAGGGAACAGCAAGGAGAAAATGTCCCATTGTGATTCAAACCCAGGGCTGGCCTTTAAGGCCTAAGGCCCTGTTTCTCAACTGGAGAGTTCAATTTGGCCCCTCCCCATCCAGGAGACCCTTAGCAATGTCTAGAGACATTTTTGACCATCTCAACTTGAGAAGGGGGAAGCCAGGGATGCTGCTAACATCCTTCAATGCACAGGACTGTCCCCTGCAGCAAGAGATCATCTGGCCCCAAATGTCAATAGAGTATCCTTTTCTTTTTTTTTAATGCAGCCTGCAAAGTGCAGATGGGGATCTAGGGCTTCTACCTTGACATTTGGATCATAGGTAGTGGAGACCAAACAATCCCAACTATGAAGAGATAAAGAGACTGAACTTCAGCATGGAGAAGGGCATCAAACAGTGTCTGTCTTTGAAGGATGTTGAGACAACAGATTTGGAGGACACGGTACACCAAAACACCACTTCCCTCAAGAACAGCATGACCATCCATTGCTGAAACAACCCATGTATCTTTTCTTGAAATATATTTTTAAAATTGTAGTATAGTTGATTTACGATGTTGTGCCAACTGCTGCTGTACAGCATGATAACTCAGTTATATACATATATACATTTAAAAAAAAATATTGTTCTATTATGGTTTATCCCAGAGTTGGATAAAGTTCCTTGTGCTGTCCAGTAGGACCTTGGTGTTTACCCATTCTAAATATAATAGTTTGCACCTACTTATCCCAAACTCCCAGTCCCTCTCTCTCCCTGCACCCTCACTTGGCAACTGCAAGTTTGACCTCTATGTCTGTGAGTGTTTCTGTTTTGTAGACAGAGTCATTGGTGCCACATTTTAGATTCCACACGTGAGTGATGTTGTATGGTATTTGTCTTTCTCTCTCTGACTTCCGTCACTCAGTATGACAGTCTCTAGTTGCACTCGTGTGGCTGCAGATGGCCTTATTTTGTTCTCTTTTATGGCTGAGTAGTGTTCCATTGTCTGCACGTACCACAGCTTCCTCATCCATTCATCTGTCAGTGGACATTTAGATTGCTTCCATATTTTGGCTATTGTGAATACTGCTTCTATGAACATAGGGGTTCATGCATCTTTTTGAATTACAGTTTTGTCTGACAACCCAGAATCCTAGTTAAACTGCACCTTTGTGCTCCTCCAGTGTGCTGTGAAATACTACTCATTATCAATTTACTGCTGCTGCTAAGTCGCTTCAGTCGTGTCTGACTCTGTGCGACCCCATAGACGGCAGCCCGCCAGGCTCCCCCATCCCTGTGATTCTCCAGACAAGAACACTGGAGTGGGTTGCCATTTCCTTCTCCAATGCATGAAAGTGAAAAGTGAAAGTGAAGTCGCTCAGTCGTGTCCGACTCTTAGCGACCCCATGGACTGCAGCCCACCAGGCTCCTCCATCCATGGGATTTTCCAGGCAAGAGTACAATTTACTAAGCCCTAACTAAATCACTTAATTACTAGAATTTTTTTGAGTTATAAATTTGTGCGTGTGTGTGTGTGCATGTGTGTGTGTGTGTGTGTGTGTGTGTGTGTATGGTGAGGAAGGCACCCACAAGAAGTCTAATTTGAAATAGGAATTATATATATATTTTTAAATCCAGATTATATTCTAGAATCACAACTCACTGAGTATACTCTCCAGTTCTTCTTTGACTGCAACGTCAATTTGATGTACATGTTGATTCTAAAGGGTTCTAGGACTTTAACTCAACAAGGAAAGATTATTAGAAGATAACCAGTGTTTCATAAGGCAGAAGAGTTAACAGGAATTTTAGCCAGGCTAGAGGAAAGAAATTTTGAAAATCTTCTGCTAATTAGAAAATTAAGTCCTCTATATACAAACCTAAATCTATTCTGGCTTGAATGCTTCATGGATACATATGTCAGTGCAAATGCTCCTTGTCAGGGGGTGAAATTTTTATGACTCCATATTAAGGTGGTTTAAAATAAAATAAAAATCTGTTAATCTGATCAGTCTGGCCCACCTATGTTTCTGAGGGTACAAAAAGGGTATCTATGGGCACAATTATTTGGATGGACATTAAGTTGATCAAGTCAACTGAGAAACACAAATGACTCTGGAGCAATAGTTCTCAAAATGTGACCACAGAGCCGCAGCAGCAGTTAGGAATTTGTTAGGATGCAAATTCTGGACACCTACCCCCACCCCCGCCAAACCTGCTGAATCAGAACCCCTGAGGGTAGAGCCATACTCTTTCAACAAGGCCTCTCTTATTCTCTGTAGTGCCTGTTTGAGACCCTCTGCTCTGGGTATCGGAGAAGGCGATGGCACCCCACTCCAGTACTCTTGCCTGGAAAATCCCACGGACGGAGGAACCTGGTGGGCTGCAGTCCATGGGGTCGCTAGGAGTCGGACACGACTGAGCAACTTCACTTTCACTTTTCACTCTCATGCATTGGAGAAGGAAATGGCAACCCACTCCAGTCTTCTTACCTGGAGAATCCCAGGGACAGAGGAGCCTGGTGGGCTGCTGTCTATGGGGTCGCACAGAGTCAGACACAACTGAAGCGACTTAGCAGCAGCAGCAGCAGCAGCAGCAGCCGCTCTGGGTATAACCTCTGTTACCTACATGTGCTCATTCACACTCCTGCGTCTCCAGGACGTTCATTGGATTTTTTCACATTCTATGCTCCATTTTTATTGGGAAAAAAACAAACAGTTGAAGCAATAAGCTAAAATCTTAAGCTTGTTTAAAAAGCCACTCCCTCAGGTATCCCCTGGAGAAGGGAATGACAGCCCACTCCAGTATTCTTGCCTGGAAAATCCCATGGACGGAGGAGACTGGTAGGCTACAGTCCATGAGGTCACCAAGAGTCGGACACAACTGAGTGACTTCACTTTCACTTTTCACTTTCATGCATTGGAGAAGGAAATAGCAACCCATTCCAGTGTTCTTGCCTGGAGAATCACCTGGACAGAGGAGCCTGTCCAGCTACAGTCCATGAGGGTTACAAGAGTCAGACACAACTAAGTGACTGAACATGCCCTCAGCTGTATCCTAGTACACTCAACGTGTGGTCAGTGCAATCTCATATACAGCGATAGAATGATGGGCTGTTAACTAATTGACTCAGTATGAAGTTGACAGTATTGCAGATTCCTGAATTCAGATAAATTTTATACAGGATAGTGTTAGAATTTGATGTTGTTTAGGTTACAAAAGTTCTTTTAAAAATCGGTGATCCATGTTTGATATACATGATAATTCTTCATACAGGATGGCTAAATATTTCTTTCTTGGTTCTAATCATTTAAATTTTAATAATTAATTATTTTAAATAAAGTAATTAATTTATAATTAATTATTTAGAAAGTATAATTGCTTTACAATGTTCTCTTCATTTCAGATGTACAACATGAATCAACTATGAGTGTACATACATCCCCTCCCTCTAGAGCCCACCACCATCCCGCCGCTCTAGGCCATCACAGAGCACAGAGCTGAGCCCCTGTGCTGCCCAGCAGCTTCCCACTAGCTCTCTGCTTACACATGGCAGTGTATCCATGCCAGTGCTACCCTTCCAATT
Organism: Ovis aries; assembly: GCF_016772045.2. Taxonomy (NCBI): domain Eukaryota; kingdom Metazoa; phylum Chordata; class Mammalia; order Artiodactyla; family Bovidae; genus Ovis; species Ovis aries. Next base: position 38,227,525 of record NC_056075.1, on the reverse strand, counting down.
TGTCTCACCCTCTCCTTTCCAGTCTGTGGCCACAAGTCTGTTCTCCATGTCTGCGTCTCTGTGAAACAGTTAAATATTCTTAAACTATTCTGAGTAAATGGGAGCTCACTGTTTACTTATTTTTTTCACTCTGGAGCTAGCCAAATTTTTAATAGAAAACAAAGTACCTTCTTTGAGTGGTCATTATAAAAAGGAAAAACTGGCTGAATGTTGGAGAACTCCTGTTTCATAGACACAGCTTCTAAATTCAATAAATTGTAGGGCCATAAGTGGCTCATAAAAATTATTATAGCTCCTGTTTTCAACAGAGAGTCCTCATTTTGATCCTTTTCTTCCCTCCTAAGATGTCTCTTGGGAACTCTCCCTGGTTGGGGGGCTGGTGAAGAAAACTAATGTTCTTCTCAGCAGGCTACTGTTACTCCCTCTGCAGGGACATTAAACACTTGCCTTGAATGTATTTGCCAAAGATCATACTTATTAACTTAATTCTATTGGATTTGTAAGATCCAACATGCAAATTCATGTATGTCAACACACTCATTCATGGAAATGTGTATTTCCGGGCAAGAACCAGTCAAGGTTGCCAAGAAAAGTGGGAGCCCTGTTCTATGCTATCCATCTGCCATCCTTCTTACTGGTTTCAACTGAGATGATCTTAATTGAGGATTTAAAAATATTATTCAAAAAAGAAGATTATTTCAGCCCAGTTTAGAACATGAGAGACTGTGAATATAAAAAATATATTTACCAAGGTTGCTGTTAATGCTGCCATAAGAGGGAGGCAGGAAACATGTGTCACCTTGAATAAGTTTTTCCTGTTTCATGTTCCTTCTTAATGCGTTACTGAATAATGAATGGTTTGTGGACCATGTTTATTTCAGCTCTGGAAATAAGGTCTGCAACTCAGAAGGAGAAAAAAGATAGGTTTCCAATCACTAGCAACGATAAGTGGCCCTGCGCGAAAAAAGTTGAAAGAAGGAGGCTCTACAAATCCTCTCGTTAACATCATGACACCGTACAAGAGAAAACTTGTACTGGAGAAAAAAGTTGGAAGCAGGTTACACTTAAGAGGAGAAAAGCCTAACCGACTGCCCCTGCCTCTCTCCGTCTCTCTCTCTCTTACACACACACACACACACACACACACACACACACACACACACACACACACACACACAGGTCCTTCATGATCTAGAAGCAAAGAAGCACTTTGCTATTGTTTAGTCACTAAGTCATGTCCAGCTCTTTTGTGAGCCCCTGGACTGTAGCCCGCCAGGCTTCTTTGCCCATGGGATTTCCTAGGCAAGAGTACAGGAGTTACCATTTCCTTTTCCAGGGGATCTTCCTGACCCAGGGATCAAACCCATGTCTCCTGCATTGGCAGGTGGGTTCTTTACCCCTGAGCCACCAGGGAAGCCCTCAGAGTCTCTAAGTCCTTGGAAACAGAAGTCAGACAGCTCTGGAAATGTGGTCACGGGACAGTATAACCTGTGGATCCGTACGAAATGGCACCTCTAGGACAAAGAAACTGGAATCATTTGAATAGCTGCCTCGGGAGTGTGAAGGCCCTTCTGGTGGAGGCAGACATCTGGAAACAGATAAAGTCTGCGAAGAATGCCTCTTTCTGACTTCAGAGATGAACGTAGATGTGAACACATTAGGTCTGTTTTAGGGAGACTCTTCTCTGTTACAGATCCCGGGGATTGGGGCGATTGGATTACCTAATAATGGGTTGCTTTAGTCCTGCCATCATCACTTATCAGGTACATTAGTTTAAAACCTGCAATTTTGAACTTAGCATGACTGAGCTTTCCAAAGATTAAATTACCCAACTTTTGTTGGTGAGTGTCTCTGTGAAATTTCCTGAAAAGGATAGTCCTTCTTTGTGCGAAAGTGAAGCCAAATCACATACTTTATTGATATTTAGAGACATACAAATGATACTGCTAATGTACTTTAATGTCTGTCTGCTTGACTGGAAAGACTGTGGGTTTGTGCTTTGGGGCTTTTGTTTTTCTTAAGATAATGTGGATCACTGTAGTCTCTTTGTGAGCTTAATCAGAGTAGGTAGATTTTTTTTTTCTTCCTCTTGTTTTTCCCAAAGCATTATTTCAGATGAAGTTTTACACCAAAAGTCTTTCGCAAAGGAGGCTCCGTGTTTGCCCCTGCTATGGGTACAGTCTCTACTGTGGTCCAGCACCAAAAAAAACCACACCATATCCCCATGCCTGTTTGTCTTCTTAATAGCTTCGGTGGAAAATGTGAGGACACTGATGCTTTAACAAAAACGAGTCGATTTAACACTCTGTACTCGAAAATGCCTCCACTAAGGGGAAGAGTCTTAATCTCTAAGCCATGAAGATTTAATGTTTTCAGAGTAATTTTACAGACATTCTGCCTGCCAGTGCCCAGTAGGGTTTAGAGTTCTTGAGTCACCAGGGGCTTAACAAGCATCCAGGCATGAACCAACTTTGTAGTTTTGAGCGAGAGGAATAAATGTTGATCCGTGGTGACTGAGCAGAATTAAAAGATAATTTACCTGCTCTCTTTTTAGGGAGTTTGTATATACCTTCTGCCTGTCGGAGATGAATTATAAGCCAGCTCTGGCAAAGATAGGAATGGAACCAGAATATCCCAGCAAAAATGGTTGATGACATCTTGAATTTCTCTCAGAAAGAGATGAATATGCAAGGATAGTAGTAAGTGATCTGCTAAGGTACTGAAGAAAGAGGTACGGTTTGCTTAAACCACAAGCATAATAAAAATCCAGGGCACATCAAAGGCCATGTCTGTTCTAGTCATTTTGACAAAGCTCAGGTTTCTGGTAGCTGTTGGCAAATGGATTTTTGATCATTCAGGAGTCTGTGATAGGTAGTCACACTTAAAATACATTTTTCACCTATATAACCTCTAGGGTTTGATACTGCTGTTACTGTTGTTTAATCGCTTCAGTTGCATCCAACTCTGTGAGACCCTATGGACTGTAGCCCGCCAGTTTCCTCTGTCCATGGAATTCTCCAGGCCAGAATACTGGAGTGGGTTGCCATGCCCTCTCCAGGGAGTCTTCCCAACCTAGGAATCGAACACAGGTCTCCTGCATTGCAGGCAGAGTCTTTACCACTGCACCACCAGGGAAGCCCAGACTTTGGTACTATATTGATTTAAAATATGAATTTATCGAAGGGTTTGTGAGAAATATAAACAGCAGGCAAAGATGAATATTGTGGCTTTATTCCTAAATTTTTATGTTGTGAAAACGGCAAAGCTTAAGCTGTTTCATGTTATCATCATAATCCATAAGTATTTAGCAACCTGTGAAAATGATAGTTGCCACTCCAGTAACACAAAGAAAGGTGTCTTAATTGGTCAGAAGACTGTATCCCGTTCCTGTAAGTTTCCTGATGTCTTGGTAGACTCAGGTCCATTTAAATCAGAAGATATTTTTAGCGATGAGTTGCCTTAAATGGTGAATCTAGAAGTGATACTCATAGTACCCCACTGGCATTAGAGCATACTGAAATATCGCTCTCCGTTGTTGGTTCTGAGTCCTCAGTTTGGACATAGAAAACTTTCAAGGAGACTCTATTGTCCTGGCCTGAATTAGAATTCAGAGTGGGCTGAGATATTTTTCCCCATCTTTTTACATACCCCCAAGTCTATATTGCTCCCTGGTCTGTTTCAGGATGTTTATTTCATACGTCCACTCCCAGGTGTGGGAATGCATGGGAATACAGTATCTCCAATTTTACAAACGGCTCTTCGGGTCTGGCCAAATCCTCTGAAGGGTCTCTGGCAGCAAAAGGAGCTTTAAGTAAATAGTTTATTTTATTTTTAAGTTAAATGTGAGGAAATCATCTATTGAGGCTTTTTCCCTAGCCACTTAAACCGCATATGAATTGAGATACCGAAAGGAATTTAGTATTTCTCTTTAAACAAGATATACTGTTTTCAACTGGAGAAGAATAAAGCCAGGAGTCAGATTGTGCCTGGAGGCTGAATTCTCCTGCACAAAGGGACTCGGGGGGCAAATGAGTGTGGGGTGCACTAATGGGCACAGAGTTCCACAGTTCCTTCTCAGATGTGACTCCAGAGAGGCGAAGAAAGGAAAAGCCAGGAGCGAGAGGTCACCCTCGATAAGTACAAAGAAGTTGCTCCCAGTGCTTTCTCCCATTGTGCCGGTTACACTTATTGGTGTGAATAATGTTGTTTTGTTTTCAGAAAGACAGTCCTGAGCAAGAAAAAAGAGTGGTGAGTGATAAGCCGAACTCAGGGAATTTGAGAATGACACGTTTGTGATAATATATGTTAATTTAGTTGGATGGATGTGAATATTTTCATAAAGAACAAAGAGAAAGATGGACTCTAGCTTAGATTCATCCGTTTAGACTTTTATAGAGGCATTACCCGTGTTTAAAATGCACAAATCTCTTGGAAACATTTTTTTAATGCATATTTTTGTGGTGGCTTATTTATTTTAAATTACCATATTTTTCTTGCTTTGGAGATAAAAACTCTAGTGGAGCCAGACTTCAAATAGATGATGTTCTGAGCACATCAAAACAAAGAAAGTGTTTCTGAAACCAAATAAAAGCATTTTTTGAATGACTCCCTCATCCATTCAAGGCTCCTTTCAGCTTAGCGGCACTGGCTCAGATAAAGTCCCGAACACCTCACAGCCTATTCAAAAGTATCAGATTCAACTGAAGGTGAAGAAAATGGGCTATCTGCAATATTCATGAGTTGGGAACGTCCCAAGTTTGACCATTGTCTGAATGACTTTACAACCACTTGGGGTATGTATTACATAACAGATATTCACAGGCACCTAGCACTCCTATCAAGCCAAACCTTGTAAGTGAGTCCAAAGCATCCCCACCACCCCCGAGCCCTGCCCCGTTCTTTTCTAATTCAGGTCCGAAGAAAAATACTGCCCAGGCTTTGAAGTGTGCTATTTTATTCCTTGGTTTACCAGACTGAACTAAAGGCCTCGATAACCCTTCTTCAAGTGGTATTAACGAAAATGTATTGTTTTCATCTATTGCGGCTAGTTTTTTTCCTCTCACTGGACCAAAGCACATCTGAATGTAGCAAAAATTTCTGAAATGAGATAGGTTCATTTTACTGGGACAATCTGAGTCCTTAGCAAGAGTACTAAGTGATCCAAATAACCCTGGAAGGAAGGATGAAAGGGAGGGATGCAGGGAGGGAGGAAGTCTGTTACACTCTGCCCAACAGGAGTGCAATATCCAAGTTTCTGCTACTGGATAAGGAGTTGCAAGATGAGTGATGCTCATTTTTACTATTTCCATCTCAAAGTAGCTGCCCTCTGCTTAAGACACAACCTTTAACAGAAGTGAAGTGAAGTGCAGTGAAAGTCGGTCAGTTGTGTCCGACTCTTTGCAACCACATGGACTATATAGTCCATGGAATTCTCCAGGCTGGAATACTGGAGTGGGGAGCCCAAGCATACTGAAGTGGGTAGCCTATCCCTTCTCCAGTGGATCTTCCCAACCCAGAAATTGAACTGGGGTCTCCTGCATTGTGGGCAGATTGTTTACCAACTGAGCTCTCAGGGAAGCTCTGTCAAACATAAATACATATGACTGTATACCTCGGAGCATGGGTTGTTGGAAAGAGCACCTGGGTTTGAATCCTAACTCTGCCTTTAACTGTGACTTTGGACAAACAACTGGATTCTTCTGGTCAGTTTTCCCATCTACATATGAGGCTATTGAATCTCATCTCTAAAACCACATCATTTTATTATCTCCACTATTCTCCTTCTGCCCAAACAAGATTCCAGCTGGTTCTTTCCTGGTGGTTTAGTGGTTAAGAATCTGCCTGCCAATACGGAGGACATGGGTTTGATCCGATGTGGAAGATCCCACATGCTGCAGAGCAACTAAGCCATGCACCACAACTGCTGAGCCCATGCGGCCTGGAGCCCAAGCTCCGCAACAAGCAGAGCCGCCACAGTGAGACGCCCTCGCACCGCAACTAGAGAAAGCCCATGCACAACAATGAAGGCTGGCTGGCAGGCCAAGTGTGACATCTAAGACTGCCTTCAAAGCTGGTGGAGACAACTGGGAAACAAAGGCCTTGGGAGCCCCAGGGGAGCTGAGGAAGCGTCAGGTTGAGTTCTGACCTGCCCCCAGTATACGTTCACATCCTAACCCCCAGAAACTAGGACTGTGACCTTACTTAGGACAAGGTTCTTGGCAGGTGCAGTTAAGTTATGAATGTTGGGATGAGGCCATCCTGGATGATCTAGGTGGGCTCTAATCCAATGACGGATGTCCTCGTAGGAGACAGGAGAACACACAGACACCAAGAAGAAGGCGGGTGAAGGCACAGGTAGTGAGTACAGTGACGCTGCTACAAGCCACAGAGCATCTGGAGCCAGCAGAAGCTGGAGGACGCAGTCAAACATTCCGCCCAGAACCAGGACAGACTGAGACTCAAGCAAGAAAGTACTACAAGTAGACATCTTGATTTAGGACTGCAGGCCTCCGGAACTGTCCAAGAATAACTTTCTGTCATTTTGAGCTTACTGTAATATGTTACGGAGTCCTGGGATGCTAACGCAGTGCCAGCCTGGCCGCTCCACATTGTCCGTTGAGGGCCACAGCCCCAGGCTGTCTGCAAGCTGCATGGGGCCATGCCAGGCACATGGTACCACATCACATCTTTTCAGATGACAGCTTTGACTCGAGAAAGTGCAACTGAAGGGTGTATAGGACAGTGGCAAGGCTGCTGGGCTGGATGAGGTGCTATTTCAGGGACTTGACTATGTGTTTCCCTTCCGACCAGAGCACGGTGTCTCCATGCACTTGACTTCAAGTCCGTGGATTTGCAGGAATGATTGGTCCATTTATAAATTATCAGAGAGGTTTTAGGCTTCAAGGAGGTAGAGTTTTTCTGGGTAGGAGTTAACAATAGTCACTTGCTGATCTCTGTGGAAGCCCGAGAAAAAGGGTGAAGAAAACAGTGTCAGCTCTCTTGTCCTTACCTGCATCTTCTCAGCCCACCTGCAGAAAGCATCTGGGCACCTGATCAGGTGGGAAAGAACGAACATGTCCTTTCCTGCCTATTGAGATGGCCAATAGGCAGGTCCGTGAGGGAACAATTTCAACTGGTGACCCAGCCTTCAGAGACGTTTTTTCTTCGCTACTCTCACACAACATTACCAATTCTCCTAGCTCCCAGTGTTTAATTGGAAGAAAGGGGACTGTGAGAAATGAAAAGATTAAGTGGAGGCCATGCTCCCACCACCCCTCCCCCAGCTCTCACCTTGGGATCTGAAGCTCCGACACTCACTTCCAGAAGGAGGAGGCTGAAGGGAGGGGAGCCACCTCTACACAGCTTACAGGGACCTTCACAGTCCATCGGGTCCCCTGCTTTCCATGCATCTGACTAATGCTACCCTCCGTCCAGAGCTCAGCTTAGTTATCACAGCTTTAGGGAGACAGGCTCTCCATGATCTAGACTGGCTTATGTGCCTTTCTGGAGGATGCTAAGCCACCTCGAAATGATTCCACCAGAGCACCTCAAATGCCAATCAGAGTTTCCCTCCCTGCATGTATCTGCCCCAGAAGCTTCTCAGGGAGGGCAGCACATCTGCTCTTGTCTTATTTTTTTTTCTTTATGTGTCTATGGTCGTGTATGTAACACATTAATAAGGCATCATAAGAGTTTCAGGCATTCCATAATAGTAAAAAGTGGACATCTCCCTCACCTTAACTGTGCCCCACCTCTCTGTCCTCAAGGTAAATTCTGATCACCATTTGACAAGTCTCCAGCCACACTTTCATCTTGGCATTCACACACGTGTCCATTCGGCTAGCTAGCTAGCTATCCATCCATCCATCTAACCTATCTATCATCTATCATTTAATCTTTCATTTTACTCTGTTTTCCTGTAACTTGCTTTTTTCCTTTAAGGCCATGTTTTGGAGATCTTTTCATGTCTGTACATAGCGATCAACAGAATTTCATAGTAACCCGCTCACCCACAGTTAGACAATCAACTTCCTCTCTCTGTTGTGAGCCAGGCAGCAAGGCCCAGCCTCATTCATATCATTCTTATTCATGTGTACCATTGCACAAATGCAAGTAGCTCTTTTAAATAGATACAATTGCTGAGTTCCAATTTTAAACACTCTGGTGATTCCTGTAAGGCCTCTTCCTCCCTTTATCCTTTGCCTGTGCGATTGGTGCTTTCCCAGATTGATCTTATCTCTGGGGCAATTTTTCCCTTTTTTGAGCTTTAGTTTCTGCTAGATTCTAGGTTTATTTCTTTATAGGTTTGATCTCTTCTTTTTACCTTTCAGTAATTCCTTAAGATGGCTCTCTCTTTTTGGCGCTGTTATAAAACACACATACACACACACCACTCCTCTTCTGATGACTTACAGAGGTGACAGACCCATGTGCTTAGGCTGCTGTCTTGAGCCAGGTTGAAAACTACCCTAAGTCCCCTACCTGGTACTTGACATAGAGGCTGTGTTGTCTGTACTTGACCTAGATGTCTGCCTTGACATCTCCAAGGCAGAGTCTGTGTTGAGAGAATAAATGAGTTTTTGCTTTAGGCAGGTACTAACATTTGACCAAGGACATATGCCTCCTTCCAGGGGTTGATTTGGCTGTGTTGGTGGATTACCCTTCAATTAATCACACACAACTCTATAAGTTATTGTGCAGCTGACTACCTTCCTATGTGGGAGAAAAGGTGGGGTTGATTTGTGGGAAAAATTTGCGTCTTTAATTTCACGTAAATTTACCATACAAGATGATGATTCTGGGTTGTTCACGACGGTCGTGAAGATTCTCACCACCCAGCAGCAAATCAATTTAATGGAGCTCAATTGGGTGACTTGTGTCTGATTAAAGGATATGTTGGCATACATATCAGGCACTCAGCTGATTTTTAAATTTCCTTTAAATATGTAATACCACTGAAATGTAAAGGGATGCATGACCATTAGTAGGAGAATGTCAAAGGATACTTGAAAGCGAGTACCTGCCCAGAATACTTGGCTTAAATTTTCCAAGTTCCACTTGAGATTCACAGAAACACTCTAGCAACCTGGATTCTATTTATTGAACCCAAACCAGGACCTCCTCTGCCTCCCCGTGCCGCCCGCGTGCGCTCCTGCTGACAGGTGCTGCAGCTGTAAGCCCTGCTGGGCCCTCCTCAGCAGCCATCTGTCAGCGAGGCCTTTGCTCCTCCAGGCAACAGGCGTGTTGATAAGAATATACACTTTCTGCAGTTGACAGACTTTGCTATTCAAAATACTGTTAAAAAAATGGCTATAGGAATTTAATTAGCAACTTCCATTAAGAGATTAGATGAGAAGAACAAAGAGAAACCAAGGGAAAGTGTTCTTAATAAAACCAGAGATGCTGCAGAATATTCATAGCATAACAAAGGAAACGGGAAATCTGTTCCATGCATTGTTAGAGGTGACAGAGAAGTTCTGATGTTTTCTCATAGCCCGGTGTGTCTACAACTAATGAGGCACGGGGTGGAGGGCAGAACTCCGACCGAGCACCGCATCCCGGCTGCAGCGGGTAACAGGTGTGGGGGCCCCCACCGCTGTGGTGCAGCAGAGCCTGTGCATTTTCTCACGTTTCCCATGCGTGGCTCCTGCGGCTGGCTCACTTAACACCAACATTCAGGAGCAAACCTTAAACGGGCCGACTGGCTTATCACTGTGCCATGGCCTCTGGTCACCTCTGTGAACTGATCATCCAGCTTATATTTGTGTGTTGGGTCAATAGAGGTGAGAGCGTATATAGACCAGAACAAATCGATCCCTTCTACTAAGAAATCAGATGCCTATGAGGTATTCAGCAGTTAGCTTAGTCATGTGTATGTGTGCATGTGTGTGTGTGTGTGTATGTGTGTATTAGTGAAGGGGTGGAGGTACATTATGCTTACACAAGGCCAGGGGTTGTTTTGTTTATACCCCATAGATTGATTAACAAAACAAAAGGTTGGTGAAGGCCCAAGCATGTATTCATGATTCCTTCAAGTCAATACTCTTATAAAGGTTGCATAGTAAAGTAACCCAGTGATGGCAAAGGTCAAGAAGAATGGCATATGGGAAAGGAAGCTTTGGTCCAGAAAGCTACCAACCATTCCTGGCAAGTAGATACTTCTATCAGAATCAAATGTTTCCCCAATGCCCCTGAGACAGTGAAATGGTTTCTGTGTTACAAAGTCTATTTTGATTTTGATCTGATTCAAAGGGTTGATAAATAGATTCAGATGGGAACCCCCATGCCATTATCAGATTGAAAACAACTAGCTCATCATTTTCATTTTTAACTGACATAAACTCAGATGTACTAAGATAGTCTTTACATTTTCCAGAGGAAGTCCAATATCCACAGGAAATTTGAGAATATAAAATTTATATAAACTTGGGTTAGCATCAAAACCAATCCATGCTATAGTTCTGCCAAATGCACGCACACACACACACGCACACACACGCACACACACGCACACACACACACACACACGCAGACACACAGAGAAATGTCTAGGAAAGCTAAAATGAAATTCTTATGAGATTAACTCTTCTTAGCTCCAAAGCCAAAATTAGGTAAAAACTACATTAATTAACAACTGAGTCACAACCTTCAAACTGTGAATACAAGATATCTCTGTAGTGGGTTCTAGTTACTAACAGGTTAATTGATTTTTTTTATTTCTAGGGGAAAAAAATAAGGCTAATTCAAGATAATGAGATAGATGGGTGGATTTAAGTGGAGGAAAAAAGCTAGAAAATTGCTGATGGCTTGGCAAAAGAGCCAAAGGAAATTATCATCGTTGTCTTTTGTTCTTGTGAACTCCAAGCCGTTTCTTGCAGTTGTTAGTGTAAAATGAGCTAAATTAGAGAACGCGTGATTTCAGTGGCTGCTAAATGTAGCCAGCCCCCTTTATGTGGGTCATAAGTTCTGCACTCAGGATGTTGTAGGTTGACACAATAATGGCCCCAATGCTTCTGGAAACTGGGGCCTCCTGCTTCCTCCTGCTGGTTCTCCCTGGGGCCCCTTTCTGCATTTACTCTGAATAAAGTTCCCTTAGACCAATGGCTTATAGTTACACAGTCTTTATAACTCATATGGAGAACCACCAACCTGTATTTCCATATAAAGAAGGGGTTAGAATGGGCCACTGGCAAAAAACATTATTTCCTGAAATTGCCAATAATAAGAAGACCCCTGACCACCCCACTATGGTCCTCTTTCCCCATGTGCCATTCAGTTCGGTTCAGCCACTCAGTCGTGTCTGACTCTTTGCGACCCCATAAATCGCAGCACGCCAGGCCTCCCTGTCCGTCACCAACTCAGGGAACTAAAAAAATCTCTCTCTCTCTGAATCTTCTTCTTTAGGCCCAACTTCAGAGTTGAACAAATTTCCATCTTTCTGTCATGGACCTGGGAAGCAAAGGTGCTTTTTCAGTGACTTCTGGTGTCTTGGAAAGTCCCTGCTCCCCTTGGGATTTCTTTACCAGCCAGGCTGAGGCCCTTGAGCTGTGAACTACAATACCAGGAAGCCCTTCTAGCTTTGGCTGCACAGACAAGAATGCATTCACTCCTCAAACTTTTCTTAAGCACTTACTATATGTCAGGCTCTTTTCTAGGCGCTGGAGATATAGCAGAAAGAAAACAAAAGAAAGGACCTAGATATCTGCCTTCATGGAGCTTACATTATAGTGGAGAGAGATGGGCAATAAACAAGTTAAAAATTGTGTTCAGTGTCATGGAGCTTCTGTTAACTAAGAGAAGAAAGATCGGGAATTCTTTTTGAATGTGGTAACTTCTGTGGAGAGAGGGGGTTAGTTAGTGTATGGAACACTGAGGCATCTCCCCCACTTCGAAATAATATTTGTGGCTTCTGCACTTCAGAAGTCCAATGAAAAAAAAACACGAATATCAGACATGAATAATATGGGGGAAGAGCTGTGATGTTTTTCACCAACAAGGAGAAGCTCACAAAGTGAAGACATAAACCTGTGGTCACTTCAAGAAATAGTGTGCTCAACAGGGAGTTTGGGATGGACAGGCACACACTGCTCTGTTTAGAATGGATAACCAACCAGGACCTACTGTATAGCACAGGGAACTCTGCTCAATGTTATGTAACAACTTATATGGGAGGAGAACTTGAAAAAAGAATAGACACATGTATCCTTAGAACTGAATCACTTTGCAGTATAGCTGAAACTATTAAAACATTGTTAATTGACTATATTCTAACATAAAAAAAAGAAGACATGTGCTCAATAAAATTAAATGTTGCCTTATATAATTCTTCTCCTTTTTAAAACAAACATGGAACAGAAAAATCTTGGACAGAGGAAGCAACCTTCGGCCCTTGATCTTGAGAAGTCAGAGGTGGCCAAAGGTATTTAGGGATGAAGAGGGCTATTTGATCTTTGGGGAATAGCCAGCCCACTTTTCCTAAGATTAACCTTATAGGAACAATGTCGTCCTCTATCCTGCAGTATCTCTTTTAAACTTAATGTTTAAATAGCTATACTTAAATGATAAGGCGCTAGCTTTTCACCTCCAGGATCCTAACTGGCTTCAAACTCTAGGCTTCTGGGAAATGAGTTCGGTCATCTAAGCTGAGCCTCATAGACAAAAGTCCTTATCTGCATAATTCAATCCATCATGGTAGGACTGGAAGTCTGCTCTTGGGAAAAGAAAGGGAATGAGCTGGGGTGAAAACTAAATTATTGAAGGAGTTAAAATCAATCCTGAATTCAAATCCCAACCGTTTAAGTCGTAGTACCTTTCTGTTCAGACTACAAAACTGCTTTTCACACCATGCTTTCCGAGTTGCCCTCGGAAAGGAGGAAGTCACTTACTGTTGCTAAGCCTCCAAAAATGAGGGCAAAGCTGCACAGAGGGAGAAGCTTGAGCCTTTAATAAATTTACATTTCCTTTGAATGCTGGTTTCCTTATCAAGCTCAGAAGAATACTTCACATCTTTGCCCTGTATGTGTGCTGCAAGCAACAACTGTGACTTTTATCTTTCATAGACTTGAAGATGTCTAAACATGTCAAGGAAATATCGTGTGTGAAGATGTTATGTTCGAAAGCAGATTCAGTAAGTTTAGAATAACACAACCCATGTTGTCCCCCAAACACTCTAAAAATAAACATAGAATTGAGGCCAAAAGGGACTTCCAGAGACCTGATCTCTCATTTACTTTGCTTGGGACTCAGAAAGGAATGATTACAGGCAAAGTGCTTTGACAACTCACCCGATTGATGAGAACGAGACGAGGGAGGGATACTCTGAGTCTTTTGAATGGCTTGCTTTCCAAGTATTTGGAGGCATGCATTTATTTCTCCCGCCCTCCCCACCCCACAGCCCCCTGACCCGCCACTGGCCTGTTCCCACCCCACTGCTCCCCTCCTCTCTATGCGCCATTTATCAAGTTGGCATTTTGCTCACAATAAAATGGATGACAGTTTCATTACAGAATGGCATCACTTGTCAAACTTTGAATTACTGATCATAAAAATATCTGTTATGCTTTGAAGGATTGTTGGAGGACTTCCACTTTATATAAATATATATATATATTTTATCAGTAGGACTGTTTGGTGCAACATGCACAAGGAGGGAACAGAGGAGGGGGAAGGAGAAATCCAACCCAGCCAAGAAGCCCAGGGTTGGCTGTATCCTACCCATACCAACAAGCTTCTATCACAGCTCTAGACAGCAGAAATAAAAGGGAGCTTTTTGGCTCACAGCTATAAAAAAAAATTATCATAGTGATGAAGTTCCTCAGCCATCAACAGAGCTGTGATAACGCTGTTTGATGATGATTTTCCCATGAATGTTAAACAGCCGCCACTGCAGAGGGAAAGGAGCTTATCTGCACCTAATACTGATCTCTAATTCCTGCCCTTCTTGAACCATCCATTTTCTAACAGCATTAACTGGCAAATTTACATCCCATCTTAATGCTGCTAAAGAGGACAGGAGATGAAGAGTAAATGACAGCAGTGTAATGAGGGTGGCTTTTTTTCTCCTTTCTCTTTAATGGCTAAAGATTTACACAATTGTCTGTAAGCTTATATAGAGAGCTTACCTGAACCTTTTCCCAGCATGGATTCAACTTACAGGAGCTTTTGTTAACTAAACACACATAAATATTTTTAAGGAGGTTTAATAGTGTGACTTCAAAAGAAAGTCAAGAGATGGCAAAAGGAAAAAACAAATTTCAGCATCACAAATAATATAAACGTCTCCAAGAGCTAATGATTTCCGAACAAACAAGGTGGTAAAAATTACCACCTAACATTCTCTTAGGTTGAAGAATGTTAACTTAAGAGCTCAAAAGATTTCAAATATTAAGGAGTAATTAATTAAAACAAGGATTTAGAGAGAGCTATGTTCTGCATGCCACCAAGACCCAGGATTTCTCTGATCGTGTAACATCCATCAAAATACTACCTGTTCACTAACAGGGTGTGAAGAGATAGCAGGTAATTTCAATGGTAAGTCTGCACGTTGGGAGCTACAATAGCTTGATGTAGGAAAATCCCATTTGTGCATTCAGACGATAAAAGTAAACCAAATAAAAATCACCATGGACGAGCCATTTAACATCACAGGCTCGAAACCTTGAAGTTGTCTTTGACTCTTCTCTCTCTTTCATCCTCTTTATCCAATCCATTACCAATCCAGCTTTTCCTTCCTTTGAAATGTTTTTTTGAATTTACTCCCTTTTCTCTCCTGCTACTCTAACCCATGTCTCCAGAACCTCTCGTTTTAAATGGTGTAGATTTTTCTTGTTTTCTTCTAGCCTCTGTGGGCCCTTCCACTGTATTATTAAAACTATTTTAGTGTTTTCACTATGTAATCTGACTTCTTAAAAAAAGGAGTTAATTATTTGTGTCCCCTGCCCCTGTTTCTGCCTCCACTACTTATAGCAATGGTTCTTAAAGTGTGATGGACCACAAGAATAAATGCTTAAGCATATTAAGCATACATTTAGTGAAAGGTGTATAATACAGGTGCACTGAAAACTACAAGACATTTTAAAGGGAAATTAAAGGGGTAAATAAATGGACAGATGAGCCACATTCAAAGGTTTGAACAAAGGTTGACAAGCTGTTTCTGTAAATGGCCAGAGAGTAAATGTTGGTGGCTTTTCAGGCCACACAGATCTCTCTGGAGTATTTTTCTTTGTTTTGTTTTACAACCCTTTCAAAATGTAAAACCACTTTTAGCTTGAGGGCATACAAGAACGGGCTAGATTTAGGCTGCAGACCATAGTTTACTGTATCCTGGCTTGGAAGATTCAATATTATTAAGTTGGCAGTCCTCCCCAAATTGATCTCAAGATTCGATGCAATACCAAGATAATCCTACTAGGCTTTTTTGAAGAAATAAATGACATTATTTAAAAATTTATATGGAAAAGGAAAGAACCTAAAATAGCTAAAACAATTTAGAAAAAGAAGACCAGAATCGGAGGACGCATCCTATCTGACCCTGTGACTTATTCTAAAGCTATAATAATCAAGACAATGAGGCATTAACATAAAAATAGATCAAGAAACAGACTTGATCTGTCCAGAGATAGACCTACAGTTACGTGGTCAATTGATTTTCATCAAAGATATCAAGGTAATTCAATGGAAATAAGTTAGTCTTTTCAACAAATAGTGCTGGAACAAATGCATATCTGTATGAAAATGAAGAAACCTCAACCATTATCTCACACCATATATAAACAGGAAATCAAAATAGGTCATAGATCTAAAAGTAAGAGCTAAACTGATTAAACTTCTAGAAAAAAAATAGAGGATATCTGTGATATTGGCACAGACCAAGCTTTCTTAAAGTGAAAAGTATTTGTTGCTCAGTCATGTCTGACTCTTTGCGACCCCATGGACTGTAGCTTGCCAGGCTCCTCTATCCATGGGATTCTCCAGGCAAGAATACTGGAGTGGGTTGCCATGCCCTCCTCCAGGGGATCTTCCCAACCCAGGGATCGAACCCATGTCTCACGCACTGCAGGTAGATTCTTTTTACCGTTTGAGCTATGCACTGGATACCAAAACACATAAAAGAAAAAAATGATAAAAAATGTTCTATCAAGATGAAAAATTTCTCTTCTTTGAAAGACACAATTTCAGGAAAACAAAAAAGAAAGTTACAGGCTGGAGAAAAATGTTTACAAAATATCCAACAGTTGCTTTGTATTCAGAGCAGTGAAGAAGTTCTGAAAAAAGAAATGTGAAAATTTATTGCTAAGTCTTGTCTGACTCTTTGTGCCCCAGTTGATTGCAGCCCTCCAAGGCTCCTCTATCCATGGGGTTTTCCAGGCAAGAACACTGGAATGGGTTGCCATTTCCTTCTCCAAGGGATCTTTCCAAACCAGGGATCAAACCTGGGTTTCCTGCTTGGCAGGTAGATTCTTTACCATTGAACCACCAGGGAAGACCCTCAAAAGCTCTACAACTCAATAATAAAAAAAAAAACCCAATTAAAACACGGGCAAAAGAGTGGAAAAGAAACTTCACAAAAGAATATAGGCAATAAGCATATGTGAATATGTTCAACATCACTAGTCATAAAAGAAAGGCAAATTAAAACCACGATGTGAATGAGAAACAAACCTATTGGAACAGAAAGTAATAAAGATTGATAATACCAAATACTGGCAAAGTCTGTGGAGCTATTGGAAGTCCCATGCATGGTGGGTTAGAATGTTAAATGGGCAGCCACTTTGGATAACAGTATGTTACTACCTTATAAAGTTAATTTAATGAAGCCAGATATGAAAGAAATTTGAATATATGTAAAATTATTCTATTTCTGTTTTATTGACTATGCCAAAGCCTTTGACTGTGTGGATCACAATAAACTGTGGAAAATTCTGAGAGAGATGGGAATACCAGACCACCTGACCTGCCTCTTGAGAAGTCTGCATGCAGGTCAGGAAGCAACAGTAAGAACTGGACATGGAACAACAGACTGGTTCCAAATAGGAAAAGGAGTACATCAAGGCTGTATATTGTCGCCCTGCTTATTTAACTTCTATGCAGAGTACATCATGAGAAATGCTGGACTGGAAGAAACACAAGCTGGAATCAAGATTGCCGGGAGAAATATCAATAACCTCAGATATGCATATGACACCACCCTTATGGCAGAAAGTGAAGAGAACTAAAAAGCCTCTTGATGAAAGTGAAAGAGGAGAGTGAAAAAGTTGGCTTAAAGCTCAACATTCAGAAAACAGAGATCATGGCATCCGGTCCCATCACTTCATGGGAAATAGATGGGGAAACAGTGGAAACAGTGTCAGACTTTATTTTTCTGGGCTCCAAAATCACTGCAGATGGTGACTGCAGCCATGAAATTAAAAGACGCTTACTCCTTGGAAGAAAAGTTATGACCAACCTAGATAACATATTCAAAAGCAGAGACATTGCTTTGCCGACGAAGGTCTGTCTAGTCAAGGCTATGGTTTTTCCTGTAGTCATGTATGGATGTGAGAGTTGGACTGTGAAGAAGGCTGAGTGCCGAAGAATTGATGCTTTTGAACTGTGGTGTTGGAGAAGACTCTTGAGGGTCCCTTGGACTGCAAGGAGATCCAACCAGTCCATTTTGAAGGAGATCAACCCTGGGATTTCTTTGGAAGGAATGATACTAAAGCTGAAACTCCAGTACTTTGGCCACCTCATGCGAAGAGTTGACTCATTGGAAAAGACTTTGATGCTGGGAGGGATTGGGGGCAGGAGAAGAAGAGGACGGCAGAGGATGAGATGGCTGGATGGCATCACTGACTCGATGGACGTGAATCTGAGTGAACTCCGGGAGTTGGTGGTGGACAGGGAGGCCTGGCGTGCTGCGATTCATGGGGTCACAAAGAGTCGGACAAGACTGAGTGACTGAACTGAACCGAACTGAAAATTATTCTTCCACTAAATATTTTCTGTTCTATTATTCTCAATAAAGGTGTTCTTTATGCTGTATTGCTGTTCAGTCGCTCAGTCGTGTCTGACTCTTTTCGACCCCATGAACTGCAGCACGCCAGGCTTCCCTGTCCTTCACCGTCTCCCAGAGTTTGCTCAAACTCAGGTCCATTGAGTCAGTGATGCCATCCAATCATCCCACCCTCTGTCACCCTCTTCTCCTCTTGCCCTCAATCTTTCTCAGCATCAGGGATTGTAATGGGCTTATTGTTATCATTTTAAATATAAAATATTAATATTTTAAAAATTCATCTGTGTTGATTTCTATGTGGTAAATACCGAGAAATACAACCCATACAAACAAAAGCTCTTTGGGAGTCTCAATAATTGTTAAGAGTATAAAGGGGTCCTAAACCAAGAAACTCAGAGAAGAGTTGGCTTATAACAGTCACCCAAATGGATAGTTGAAGTTCTACATAACTGGGATGTTCTTATCATTTGGGCTTTATCTATTCTCAATTGGAATCTAGTTCTCCAGCTGGGCCGGGATCTCTCTCCATACTAGTTGATTGACTTTGAGGTCAGGTTCATGACTTAACCTGTTCATTCTTCACCTAATCTTAAGTTGCATGACTTGGCAGCTTTTCTTTTTAATCCTGTAGGTCACAGTTTCCTCACCTGCAGAATACGGATTACAGGGGGATCAATTTCATAGGCTTGTTGTGAGGATTGCGTTTATGCAAAGCCCTTAGATCAGTAAGTGATGATGGTAAGCATCAGTCCCCATGAGGTGGTGTAATTGTCTTTGCTACTGTTATCAACACTGCTTCCCTCCATCTCTGGAAATGATGTTTCTTCATGTTGCCCATACCACCATCACTCCCATCCTTGAGCTCCGGCATCTCTAACAAATGAGTATCACTTGGTTTTGCTCTCTTTCTTCTAATTGCTTGAATCTAATTCTCATTTTACTTCCCCAACTGTATCTAAAGCTTCTTTGAGCCAAACTCTTTCTTAGGCACAGTTTGCTTAAAACTGAACTGGGCAAACAATAGATGCTCAGCAAATACTTACTGAGTTGTTAGCTTCCAATTCTGTAGTATGGGAACAACAACAATAGTGTCTTATTTATCTCTTCATGGGCATGTTGCAAAAATTGTATGTGAAGCAGTTGAACTGCCTTAAAAAAAATCCACAAACCAAACCAGGCCCTTTTCTTTATGTTTCAATATGTGCTAAGGTCATGATAAGGAATCTTTTTAGAAACCAATTACTGTTAAATGGATGCCCCTATTTATATTTTCTCTTAGAACTCTGAATTCCTTTGGCTTGTTGAATTTTTTATACCTATCAATGCTGTTTTGTGAAATAAGCATTTGGGGAAATATCAAAACTGGCTTCATAGGACTTATGAAGATGACGCTTTCTCTTGACCCTGTTAAATATGTTCTCACTTAAGATTTTGCACTGTCAATTCTCTGCCCATGATATTCTCAGGAGGGAAAGGATTAGTCCATTAAAATCCTAACTGAACAAGACCTCACTGGCATTTTGAAAGCATTTTTGCAACATTATCAGAACTAATTTAATTGGTACAGAACTTTTTTCAGATATGGTGGTCATTAAATTTTAGCTCCAGTTTTTTCAGTGTTGAGCTAAATAATTTCACCTACACCAAAAACACCGTGCTCTAAGGTATCCTGCTGAATTGATCACACCGATTCTATACCTAACAGAAAAAGAATATTAATTCCTTTAAGAAACATTTATTGAGCATCAGCTATGTACCTGGCCCTGGGGACATTCAGTGAGGTTCAATTCTAGTAGCAGGAGACAGAGAAAAAAATGAAAACGGAATAAATGAGATTATTTTAGATAGTGATGAGTGCAAAGCTAGCAATAAAATAGAATGACAGGAAAGGGAATGACTTGGGGCTGTGGGGGGTTCTATTTTGATAGAATGAACAGAAATTACAGATAATGGGGATCCTCTGACAGTCCAGTGGTTAGGACTCCGTTCTTTCACTGCCTAAGGCATAGATTCGATTCCTGCTTGGAGAATTAAGATCTTGCAAGCTGCCAAAAAAAAAATTACAGATAGATTTTTCAGAGATATTCAAAATATATGTCTAATGAAAAATCCTGTATGGGACTTATTTCTGTGAAGGGTGATTTTATTGCCTTTTTTTTTTTTTTTTGTATTTTCTGTGTTTTCCTAATATTTTACTTAAAAATGTACCCCTTTCATAGTCAAAGAAAAAATGTATATACAAAATGTTACTCTGATAGTAAAATTGTGTTCACCTTGTGAATAAAGATATCATAATGAGCATTTCCTGGTGGCCCAGTGGTTAAGACTCAGAGCTTCCACTGCAGGGGGCATGTCAGGCAAGTTTCACATGTCACGAGGGATGGCCAAAAAACAAAGATACCACAATAATCTTAAATTCTAAAGACAGACTATTATTTGAGAATTCTCTATATTCACAATGTGGCTGCCGATTCAATAAGTCACTATTCATAAAACACTGGATGAAGGCTTAGCACCTGGTTAGTGGTATGTATGTGTTTGCTAAATTAATACACTGATATGTTGAAATGATTATTCAATTTAAGTGACTTAGCAAAAATGACCACGTATAATTCTGTTTTCTAAGCATTTTGAAGCATAAAACAATGACATGGTATGAAATTCAAGTCTGAGGGTCTTTTATCTCTTTTTCTGTCTCTCTGTCTCTCTTTCTTGGAACGATATAGCAGCCTTGCCTTCAAGAAGCTTAGAAATACTGAGATAGAAAAACATGCACACAGCTATCATTCTGTGATACCAAGGTTTTGTATTTGTAGCAAAAATTGATTGAACAGTAGGTTCTGGTCAAGGAAGGAAGAGTTGATTTCTTCTTGAAAGTCAAAGTGAAAGTCATTCAGTTGTGTCCAACTCTTTTCGACCCCATGGACTGTACACAGTCCATGGAATTCTCCAGGCCAGAATACTAGAGTGGGTAGCTGTTTCCTTCTCCAGGGGATCTTCCCAACCCAGGGATCAAGCCTAGGTCTACCACATGCAGGCAGATCCTTTACCAGCTGAGCCACCAGGGAAGCCCTGATTTCTTCTTAGGTTCAATCAAATTCAAAGAGGGGATTTAATCATTTCCACTTTATTATTGAACTTCTTCCTTTCATTGGTTTGAAATCTAAATGCTTATCCTTTCAAAGATGTATACTGAAATCCATACGCAGGCTTCATGATGAATTTGTGATTTTTTTTGTGCAGCAAAGTTTGATTAAGTTATCACAATATCTCCCAAGAGAAGATGCTTTCAACCTAGGCGTGGTGGATCGTATGCAAACGCTAGGTGGTCCTTGATGTTTCTGGGAGGGATCATCACACGCTCACACTTGCTTCACTTTGTCATGTAAACATAACTCAAGCAAATTTTGTGCCAGAAAAACACCAGCTAGTGATATTAACAAAATGCATACATTTGGCCCCTTATTCAGTTAAGGTATGGCCCATATGAGAGCCTGGAATTAATGGGTTTCCATCCGTGGATGCAGAAACCAGCTACAGCTGTGAGCCAGTTGGAACGGGTTTGTGAGAATAGTCTTCGAACCCCTTGCATTGAGATCTCTGCTATTTAGCCAGAAGAGACTGTTGATAACATAAGAAGGTTTCTTGCCACTCTCACTTCTTGTCAGCCCTTAAGTCCAATAAATGTTGTCTTCTCAAAAGCCTATTTTGAAGGTACTTTTTTGGGGAGGAAAAAAAAAAATCACGGAAAACTTTAATCTGGCATATACAGGCACTTTTCACTTTCCACTGCCGCATTCTTCATATCTCTGTTATTCAGCACTGCTTCTTATACATCTAAACAGGAAGCCTCCAGAGTACGAATGTGCTTGGTTCTAGAAATGTATCTTTAGGTTGATTATGTGGTTCTGAGAATATAGTTTCTCTTGGGGAAAAAAAAAAAAATGTTAGAGTTGATAGTCAGGTTTTCTGGCAGGCCCCAAAGTCAATATTAGCTTACTGTTCCCAAACTATTACTTTTAAAATAACAGCCTAAAAAAAAGAGAGAGGGAGTGTGTTTACTTATTTGTGTAAGGATTTTTTTCAACCTAGAAGGATCCTCCATCACATGGAAGTGGCTTCGTAGAGGTGACTTTGGTACTGTTTGAATTTTGAACCACTGGAAATGTTATCTAGTCCAAATTTGATAATTAAAAAAAATTAATGGAAGCCCACTTACAGATGATTATAATTATATCAGTCTGGATCCTGATCTCAGGAACACGAATCTCCTTCCTGATTCATAGCTGATCCAAAGCAAAATTTGGGGAGCAGCGACTACAAAAAGAAAGCTTGGTATCCTCTTTCTTATACCTCTTCTCTGCCTCCTGCTCTACCTGAGCCCTAGTCCCAGGTGTCCCTAGCGCTCCTCTGACCTCGCTCCCTCCCCGCAGTGTCACCATCTATTTCAAGAGAGTTTCTCCTGGCCTTCAAAGATCTTCAGTTGTTTTTCCTTCTTCCCGTAGCTTGACAAGGGATTCCCTGGTGGTTCTGTTAGTAAAGAATCTGCCTGCAATGCAGGAGCCCCAGGGTTTAATCCCTGGGTCAGGAAGCTCCTCTGGAGAAGGGAATGGAAACCCACTCCAGTATTCATGCCTAGAGAATCCTATGGACAGAGGAGCCTGGCAGGCTAGAGTGCATGGGGTCGAAAAGAGTTGGCCACGACTGAGCGACTAACACTTCACTTTCACACTCCGACATACCACGTGTTTACTCTTACTAGTGCCCTGTGCTAGATATTGGGAGGAAAGAAACTGTGTCAAGCTATTTTATCATAGAATGTGAATGACTGAAAATTTCATAACTTTCCATGAGTCAGTTGCAGATTTCAAAGGGATGATTGTGAAAAGAAAATTAAAAATGGCAGTGAAACACTGCAGGTAACATGGGGGCGTCTCAGCTGGTGGGCTGTTTCTGGCTCCATGCCTCCTCTCGGCTTGGTATTTTCTTCCATTTTTGAACAAACAGCTCTCCCAGAAGCTCTGGATTTTCCTTAAGGTCTCTCACAGCAGCGGCTGCACGACCCAGTGGAGAGGCTTTGGTATAGAGCAGGCTGATGGCAAAGTTATCCCTCTTTGGGTGGCTGGAGGGGGTCCATCTGGGTGCTGGTCAAGTCAGTGGAGGCCAGTTTAGTCGTAGAGTCAGATCTTGAGCAAAGTTTTCCACCTGAGACATCCAGGGGGTGAATTGAGCCAGAGGCTGAGAAGGCCAGAGTCCTTGGAGTGTGCTAAGGTCTAGCTAGGAAAACAGTCAATGCCAACATTGATGACTAAGAGAGCTGGAACGGGAAATAAAAAGTCAAGTGTGAGGCTCCTGGTAGAACTGGAATGGAGAGGGCCACGAGAAGGAGTCATGGAGAAGAGCCTCATGAAGGAGTCGTGGGGAACAGCCATGAACTACATTTGACTGTCCCTCGTCTCCCTCTCTGGCCATCCACAGGGTGGTTACGGACAAGATGACTCAAAAGGGGCAGGGCTGGGGAAACAATGTGTGCAGACAAGCATTGCTCCTTGGTCTATGGCCGTGGCCTACTGCTCGATGTCTTTTTGTTTGAAAATTGTGGATATGCTTTCAGAATTTTGTCTTAAGATGTCACAAAGTACATCTGTGCTTAGTCCATAACTGTGGTCTCCTGTCTCTTCATACCAAAAGCAACGGTCTTTAGAGTTTTTTTTTTTTTTAAATAGCTTTCTTACCATTAGTCCTAACTATCAGAGAATTCTGATCTTCCCACCTGAACTACCAACAAGGTTGTCTGGCCCCTGTGAGCCTAGCCCCACCCAGGTCTGCTGGTACATTAAGAACATGTGATGTCGAGGCATCTAGAGTAGACGAACTTCTGGATATCCCACAAGGGCTGTGTTGTAGTCTCCTATGCCAGCATAAGATAACTCTGCCTATCTAGTCCTTCTATGCCAGTTTCTGCTACATTTGTATTCTGCCATCAACAGAATCCTAGTTTCTGTCCCCTCTTATAGAATCTGCCAGCTCCCTTCTCTTAGATCTAGCCCTGGTTTCCAAATGCATGAACATAGGTCGAGGAATTGATTTGTCTACCAAAGACCTAGATTTCTCTGGAGACTGATAACCACGTACTATATGCTAAGTCACTTCAGTTGTGTCCGACTCTTTGTAACCATATGGGCCATAGCTTACCAGTCTCCTCCATCCATGGAATTCTCCAGGCAAAAACACTGGAGTGGGTAGCCATTTCCTTCTCCAGGGGATCTTCCCAACCCAGGGATCAAACTCCAGTCTCCTCCATTGGCAGGCGGGTTCTTTACTACTAGCACCACCTGGGAAGCCCTACTGATGACCATATCCACCCAGAATCCTCAGCACTACCTTTTAATCTACTGTCTGGACTGGCTGTAAATGTATCCTCAACAGCCCATATTTGGGATAACTGACTTGGACTTCTGCCCAGTCCTGACCTTTTCTTGACTGCTTCTCTTGCCCAGCTCCTCCACCACACTCTGGATCTCATTAAGGGTTGGGTTAGTTTCCTTGGCTCTTACTGTACTGGTTTCAGCTCAGGAGTGGACCAGGTCATGGCTCCCAGCATGCCCTGGATGAGGGCCTTTTATCACATTGGAGAGCTTGCTTCTGCCACAGAGCTCCTGCCTAAACTTTTCTGCGGTCATAAAATAACTACATTTCAGAGTCCATTTGCTGATAGTAACAATACCCTCCAACACTTAAGAGTTTGTCATACACTATCTAAATTGATAGGCATTAAATCCTATGAAATAGGTAGGTCCAATATTATCTCAGTGTACAGATTAGGCAGCTTAAGCTTCTGAGTTATTTGCTTTTGGAAACGCATCCAAAAAAAAAGTACTTGGCTGAGAAAGCACAAGTAAGTGCTACCACCTCTGGGCGCACTTTTCACTAACTCATGTTGCCAACCCTGGTAATGTAGGGCCACATGAGAAAGTCCAATATGATTCCTAAGTGGCTTATAACCTTGATCAAGAAGCTGATATTCACTGATTCGGTAAATATTTCTTGAGTGCCCACCATGTGCCAGGCACTCTTCTGGAGGGTTAGCACATGTTAGTTGACAAAAGGAACAAAACCCCTAGTGCTCATGGCAATTTGCACTTGGTGGTCTATTCCTTAGGAGTGCTGGTTCAGATCTGACTCTGCCCCTAGCTTCAGCTCTCAGATGGAGATAACTCTACTGGTGTTGCTAGGCTTTGCATCTGTGATTCTATGACTCCTCCTGAGAAGCCCTATCAGTTAGGAGCTGACAGTCTGCTTGTGAGTCCCTGACTTCTTCCCAATAGCAAATTTGGGCAACACTATTGAAAATCCTCTTAGAGAAGAAGCAGGAAATAAAATAACACGACTCGTCCTTAGTGCAGCTGTTGAAAGGGCTGGTGATGCAACAGCTGGGGCAGCTCTTAATGACAATCTTTCAAGTGAGGCTGAATGATGACACGGAACAAAAAAGCAGCTCTGTGATGTTGCTTGATTTTCAGTTGGTTTTACAAAAACTATTTCACCGGGGATAATCATTTTAGAGGAAAAACATAAAACCTATAGCTGGGCTAAAAATATGGCATTTCTGTGGTGTGTGTTGAGCTTCAGCAAAGAAAATAATACAGAGTTGATTTGATTCACAAAATAAGCATTAAAGAGCTGTTATACACTATAATTATCTCGGAATTTTTTTATATGATGGGAACATGAAAACCCAGCTCTTTGCTGTCAGAAATGTTTTCTTTCATTCCATTTTTTTTTCTAATCTTCCTTAAAATATTGGTGTGAATTAAGCTCACCGAGGAGGAAACCAGCAAACATCTTCCATAATACAGTTATGAAAATAAGAGCAGAGCTGTTATTACTCCCATCTGGGACACCAGATGTTTGCAGGCTGGTGTGTGACTTGGAGCACATTTCTGACCCCTAAACCAAGACCTGGTTAAATGTTTTTAAAATGTCCTCTTTCCTGCTCCAAACACAAGTGAGCGATAGCGAAACAGAAGTAATAGTATTGATAATCTGCTAAGAAGGCATGAGAAATCACTGGCAAAGTAAAGTGACTTAAGGAGAATCTGGTTGTATATAGTGTTGATAATATAGAACAAGGGTGACGAGTTCATGCCATGAAAGCATCCTATCAGGCTACTGCCAAGAGCAGGAAGTCCAGTACAGAAAGTGTCCTTGAAACTTTAATCTTGAAATATCAGTAGTATACATTTTCTTTCTCCATATATCCAGAGGGTCAAGAGTGGACACACATATAACAAAACTGAAAATACTCTCTAATCAGTTGTATTTTTTCTTTGCCATTTCTTGAAGGCCAAATGGTCTACCCATTTATCATTTCAGCACTGGAGTCTCAAGAACATGCCCTCATCTGAGATGGGTTTGGTTGCCCATCATTTTGTCCATCCATAATCATTGGAGAGTGGGGCTCCATTTGAAGTCTCTAATGAGAGAGGGAAGGGAAATGGGATGTCTAGGAGAGCACTGACTTTCTGCTATCAACCAATGGATTTCTAGAAGTTTCTTCTAACTACAAAATGTTTGAGAAATACTCCTGACAATATATGTGTAATGTGATAGGTTTATAAGATGGTTAGTTCTTCAAAGTTCAAAAAAACATGCAGTGACTGTCTTGACCCAGGATGGCATGAAACAGTTCTGACAGTTTGATGACAAGGATATGAGGAAAGAGTTTCTGTGCAGTAAGATCATGTGTCTACTTAACTCTGTAAAGTAAAATACGGATTTCAGATTATTCTATGGCTTGGAAATATACTTTGTTGAAACCATGGTTTTATGTCTTCCTTTTATAACACCAAATAAGACTACAGTATGACTTGCACAGCAAATATTTCAAGAAATTTTTTTAAATAATTGAACTTTAAAGAAACAAATTAGAAGAGAATTTGCATCATATCAGGGCTAATGACTTTTTTAATGTTTGTGTTTATAACCAAGTACTGGTGCACTTCCCCTTAGTTTAGTGATAGAGCCTACATAGAATTTTTTGATGCAAATAATTTTTATAAATTAGATTTTATATTCCATATAGGTTGTTATATGATTAATTTTATAAGACAGATTATTTATCTGCAGTTGTAAAGTCATCCTTAATGTACCTGTTTTGGAAGTCTGGACTTCTATGTTATCATTTTTCCCTAGGATGACCTCAGTGTATCACACAGCTTCAATTTTCAACTCCCTGTGCTTCATAATCCATAGTTAACCAAGAATGAGGGAAAAAGAAAAAGGTCTTTTTTCTCATCTAACTGTGTAGAGAAAAACTGCAGATGGCTCTAATCCAAACCCTTTATAATAAAGTTTTATTAAAAGCCAATGTTTATTATAACTTTAAAAGACTAAATAATTCTTCTAAGACCCAAAAAGCTTTTTCATCTTGCATAAATAAGATTTTGTATAAAATCTTCATATAATGTTTATGCAATGGCGAGGCAACTCTCTACCTCAGTTTCCTCATTAGCAAAATAAAAGGCTTAAAATTTTGTACTATTTGATTATAAACTATTTCTAGCAGGTAAGGAAAGTGGTACAAAGAAAGTTTGTGTGTGTGCACTTGACAGTGAGCTTTGGGTCTCAGAACTGAAATCTTCTCTTCCTTGTAAGATTATTTTTTGTATAAGGACATGATGTACAAAACACTAATCAGCATTTACTTATTCATAATTCATTCAAGGAAGCTCATTATTATGGCCTTTCACAGTCTCTGCCCAACATACTTTATTTTCATCTTGCATTTAAGACAGAGAGGCTGGCTCCTCACATCCCTTGTGGATACAGCCAGGAATGAGGGTATGATATCCATGTGCTCAACTGTAAAATCTGAAACACATTCAGTGGGCTGACCTCAACAGATGTTTTGGTGAGAGCTTCTAAGTGGAGCCAAAGAAGGGTGGAAAATTAGGTCACACTGCTAGGAAAGAAGTAAAGACAAAACTCTTGCCAAAGAGTCATTGTAGAAAGCAAGAAAAAGACTGTGGATTTATTGATTGGATGTGGAGTCTAGTTCTTTCTCTGGGCAGTAGGGAACAAGGTTCCCTCTGGCTTTATCCTGGAGAAAACAGCTGACCCTTGGCATACTATGCAGGGGAATTGTTTGATCTTTCTGGAACTGTAAGATGTTTCAGGGTCATTTTGTAGAATTGATCATTTCTCTTAGGAATGCTTGTTCTTTTCATGAGAGAGTAAAACCAATATCCGGGCACTAGGTTAATGGATTGCTACTGGGGAATCATTGCTTCTAGCACCTCTCAGCTGCCAGAGTTAAAATACATACGTGTGTGTGTGTGTGTGTGTGTGTGTGTGTGTGTGTGTGTGTGTATACATCAGTGAGAGTTACTCAGTCATGTGAGACTCTTTGTGACCCCATGGACTGTACAGTCCATGGAATTCTCCAGGTCAGAATACTGGAGTGGGTAGCCATTCCCTTCTCCAGGGGATCATCCCAATCCAGGGAGCAAACCCAGGTCTCCTGCATTGCAAGTGGATTCTTTACCAGCTGAGCCACCAGGGAAGCCCATATTATGTGTATATACATATACCTCTAAATATTTCTGTATGTACATACCGCATCTTCTTTATCCAGTCATCTGTTGATGGACACTTAGGTTACTTCCATGTCTTGGCTACTATAAATAGTGCTGCTTTAAACATTGGGGCGCGTGTACCTTTTCAAATTGGATTTTTCATCTTTTCTGGATATAAGTCCAGGAGGGGATTACTAGATCATATGGCAGGCAACTCTTATTTTTAGTTTTTTAAGGAACTTTCAAAATGGTAACCCACTCCAGTGTTCTTGCCTGGAGAATCCCAGGGATGGAGGAGCCTGGTGGGCTGCCATCTATGGGGTCGCACAGAGTCGGACACCACTGACATGACTTAGCAGCAGCAGCATACTGTTCTCATAGTTGCCGAACCAATTTACATTTGCACCAAGGCAATAGGAGGGTTCCCTTTTCTCTACATCCTCTCCAGCATTTATTAGTTGTAGACCTTTTGATAATGGTCATTCTGACTGGTGTGAAGTGATATCTCATTACAGTTTTTATTTTCATTTCTTTAATAATTAGCAACGTTGAGCATCTTTTCATGTTCCTGTTGGCCATCTGTATGTCTTTTTTCGAGAGATGTCTATTTAGTCTTCTGCCCATTTTTGATGCACAAAAATTAACTCAAAATGAATCACTAACCTAAATAGAAGAACTAACTAAATCCATAAATTCATAGAAAAAACATGTGTCAGTTATCATGATCCTGAATTTGGCAATGGATTCTTACATATGACCTAAAAGCACAAATAACAAAAGAAAAAAATAGCCAAACTGGACTTCATCAAAATTTAAAAAATTTGTGCATCAAAGGATACTATCAAAAAAATAAAGACAAACTATACCCGTGGCGGATGCATGTTGATGTATGGCAAAACCAATTCAATATTGTAAAGTAAAAAAAAAAAAACCAAAAAACTACAGAATAGGAGAAAGCACATGCAAATCACTTACAAGGATTCAGTATCTAGAATATATAAAGAATTGAAAGTCAACAATGACAGAAAATAAACAAACGAAAGGGAACGATCCAATTTTAAGAATAAGCAAGGGACTTGATTAGACATGTCTCCAAACAAAATATATAAATGCCCGAAAAGATACTTACTTATTAGTCACTGGGCAGATGTAAATCAAACCACGAGATACTGCTCCACACCTACTACAATGGTTATAATTTTTCAAAAAAGTAAGAAAGAAAACAGCAAGCGTGGGCAGGATGTAGAGGCGTGGGAACCCTTGTGCATTCCTTGTGCTCCGTTGCTCAGCTGTGTCTGGCTCTTTGTAACTCCATGGACTGTAGCCGGCTAGACTTCCAGATTTCTCTGTCCATGGGATTTCCCGGGCAAGAATACTGGAGTGGGTTGCCACCTTCTAATCCAGGGGATCTTCCTGACCCAGGGATTGAACCTGTGTCTCTTTCGTCTCCTGCATTGGCAGGCAGATTCTTTAACACTAGAGCCACCTGGAAAACCCATACATTTACTTGAGAGGAATGTAAAATGGTACAGCCACAGAAAACAGTTTGGTAGTTCCTTAAAAAACTAAGCATGAAATTACTATCTGATCCAGCAATTTCGCTCCTAGGTTTATATCCAAAAGAATTGCAAACAGGGACTCAAACAGATACTTGTGTGCCAGTGTTCGTTGCAGCCTAATAGCTAAAAGATGAAAACAATCCAAGTGCCCATCAATAGATGAATGAATTTTAAAATGTGGCATATACATACAATGGAATATTCTTTAGCCAAAAAATAAAGGAAGTGATGACAAAATGTTCAACATGGATGAATCTTGAAAACATGCTGAGTAAAATAAGCCAAACACAAAAGGACAAATATTATCAAATATTAATATATGATCCAACTTTTGTGAAATACCTAGAATGGGTAAATTTATAGAGACAGGAAGTAGATAAGAAAAGAGGGGGAAGGTGGAAAGAGGAATTATTGCTTGACGAGTACAAGGTTTCTGTTTGGGATGATGAAAAAAGCTTTGGGAAAAGATAGTGGTTATGGTAGCTATGATATAATAAATACTTGGTCTTTGTCCCTGTTCTGGTCACAAAGCAGATAAAACCCTTGTACTCTCCTGAGTGATAGGAAAACCTTTTGTTTTTCATAAAAAGCCCCTTTCAATTACATCTGAGTTTATGCTAATTGACTTAGGGTGGGGCTCCTAGATGTTTCAGGATGCAGACTGGTCCCCAGAAAGACTGAGCTAAGACCAGAAGGTTGCAACTTTCAACCCCACTCTTCACCCTTCCTCCTGTATCTCTGGGCAGGGAAGAGTAGCTGGAGACTGAGCTTTATTAAAACTCTTGAATGAAGAGATTCAGAGAACTTGTATGTCAGTGAATACACTGAAGAAGGATGGTTGTACAACAAGAAGAATGTGATTAAATCCACTGAATGGTACACTTCAAATAGTTTAAATGGCAAATTTTATGTTACATGTATTTTACCATATTAAAAAAAAGCAAAGAATTTTAAAAGTACTAAAGATTAGAGAGGTTGGAGAGCCTGTAAATCAGTAACTGGTAGAGATTGGATTTGAACCCAGATCCATCTGAATTCTGGGTCTTTATGTTCTTGGATACATAGCAATTGGATTAAACTGTGTACTGCCATCTTTCACTTAGAATTTTTGAGCTGTTAGTAATAAAAGAAAGGTGGTCTTTATAGACCATCAGCCTCAAGGGATGGGCAGGTTTGAAGAAACACTGGGTGCCAGGTGATCAGCTAGAAGGCTAGTGTTGTAACACAGTGGAGAGAGAACAAGAGTCTGGACCAGGGATGTGGTTATGAGAGTGGAGAGGAAACAAAGCTGAAGGGAAGAAATGACGATACACACTTGATGATGCCTGGAAACAGACAACGAAGGATCCACAAAGTCAACCTTGGGAAGAGGAGAGTGGTGGGCAGCTGCTGGCAGAAATAAGATATTTGAAGAAGACCCCTCACTTTCAATATGCTCCGGAATGTGTTCTCATCTCCCAAGCGCACGAACCCTGGAGTCCCCAACAAAATTGAGCTTGTTAATGTGGGTAATAGGAGACTAACTGCTGGGAACACAGACCCCTCTATGGACTCTCCCCCTTCCATGGAGGCAGGATTAAGTTAACATATACACAACAGGGACCTATGGAGAGGAGAAGACAAACGTTAAGATACAAAGGATATATTTTGTCTATCTTCTACCCAACCTAATCCAGTGATAATTAACACCTAGTTTTATTGTTTTATCTCTTTAAATACAAAGGTCAAAGTTCTACCTGCTGTTCAGCTAAATGGCCAGGTTTTGTTGTTGTTTTTACATATGAAAACATGCTTGCCTGCGTGCTCAGTTGCTTGTGTTCGACTCTTTGCAACTCTGTGGACTGTACCCCGTCAGGCTCCTTTGTCCATGGAATTCCCAGGCAAGAATACTGGAGTGGGTTGCCATGCTCTCCTCTAGGGGATGTTCCCAACCCAAGGATCAAACCCACATCTCCTGCACTGCAGGCAGATTCTTTACCCAGCGAGGCACCTGGGAAGTCCACGGACAACAACATAAATATACCTAAATGCCCATCAGGATATGTGATTAGCAATGGAGAAAGAAGCAATGCAAAGCCAGGCCAAGGAGGGGCTGTGGCAGGAGTGGAGTGAAAGGAGGGATGTGGGGGAATGTTAAATTCCCTCCTCTTCCTTCCACCTGCGCCTCTGTTCTCCAGCTTCGCATGCTCCTCTGCACATCTACGGCTAGAAGAAAAGCCCGTCTTCTTCCATAACTGCTGCAGCTGATGTTAAGTTGACAAACCATCTTTTGCAGCCCTTGGAGACCCAGCAGAGCTATCTAGAGACACAAAGACTACTGATACTTACGCTGCAGTACTCCGTTCTCACATTCTCCCTCAAGAGACCTAAGTGATAGAGTTTTAGAGAACCTGCCAGATATTTATATTCTAATAAGCCAAAGAGGAAAAAAAAACAAACAAAACAAAACTCAAAGCAGGTCTATTAATTCAAGGAGAATTTTACATATTTATGCGCTCGATTGCCATCTCTTAGGACTCTCCAGGCTTTTCACAGGAAGGAGTATATTGAGGCTGAAAGAAACTATTCCTAAAAATACAGCACAGAAGAGGTTTCTGATCAATTCATTGTGTTTTCATGTAGCAAAATGACAACAGACATGCAAACAGATAGACTATTGGTCTATCACACAGAGTGTGGGTTACAAAAACGAATCAGAGTTTAAATGTTAATAACACTTAGGAAAGCAGCTAGAAATGTGATGATTGTGTTTGATCTCACAGACTTGAAGCACCTTGAGAACAGCGACTTCATCAACTGCATTCACTGCTGGGGCCCATGTGAGCACAGAGTAGGGCTCAATGTATATTCACTGAATGGAGAGATGGTGGTACCACTAGTTGATTTGAGTGATGTCATATAGGCCGTCTAATTGTATTGTGGGTAAAAGATGCCCTCCATGGTGACATCAGAGTAATATAGAAGGATTTTACCACATTGGTTTCCCTGGTAGCTCAGCTGGTAAAGAATCCCCCTGCAATGCAGAAGACCATGGTTCGATTCCTGACTCAGGAATTCCTGACTCATAGACTGGAGAAAGGATAGGCTACCCACTCCAGTATTCTTGCCTGGAGAATCCCCATGGACAGAGGAGCTTTGCAACCACGGGGTCGCAAAGAGTCAGACACGACT
The DNA here is from genome assembly GCF_016772045.2 of Ovis aries. Classification (NCBI taxonomy): domain Eukaryota; kingdom Metazoa; phylum Chordata; class Mammalia; order Artiodactyla; family Bovidae; genus Ovis; species Ovis aries. The sequence continues at coordinate 38,194,229 of NC_056075.1, read as the reverse complement.
GAGTGACTAAGCAATTAACACACTGATGAAGAAAAATGCTGCTTTGGCGCAGAGGTATTGCATCTATGAACTTAAATCTAAAGTGAACTTGTAGACGTTTTGAGGTTGCTTCTTAAGTTTGAGGTTGAGGTCAGTTAGCTGCTCATTTAACTGGGAGTGGAAAGAAATTGGAACTTACGACTCTCAGCTGTTTCCCAAGGCAACCACCTCTGCCACCTCCTCCCCCTCCACTTTTGGGGGGAATCTGTTTTCTTGTACCTACTCAATCTAACCTGCAGGAGGATGCCAATACCCTTAGGTCTCTTGGCCTAGATGTGGCTAGATCTCTTCTATTCTTGGTTTGTGTGAAGGAATAGTTCAAAGCTACCCTCACATACTCCATTTCAGAACATGTATCCTGTATTCATCCCCTATCTGTGATCACAGATTGCTCAGGTGACACTGTCACCCAGACAGGTGCATCTCAAACCATCATGTGTATAGGCGTCTCTGGGAAACATATTAAAAATGCAGATTCTCACTCAGGGAGCTTGGAGTGGAGCCTCCAGGTGAGGCTGATGCTGCTGGTCCATGGACCACATGTAGAGTAACAGACTTGATTGTATGTAACTCATTGCCTGTATCTCTACAAGATGTGTGTGCACGCGTGCTATGCTGCTTCAGTTGTGTTCGATTCTACGACCCCAAGGACTGTAGCCCGTCAGGCTCCTCTGACCATAGGATTCTCCAGGCAAGAATACTGGAATGGGTTGCCATGCCCTCCTCCAGGGGATCTTTCCAACTCAGGGATCGAACCCATGCCTCTTAGTCTCCTGCATTGGCAGGTGGGTGCTTTACCACTAGCGCCACATGGGAAGTCCTCAGGTATAGATATAAGACACATAAAATGCTAAATTAAACTACTTGGTCTTTTAGCCTGAAACAGTTTTGAGTCAGTGACTCTGCACTTCTGGTGGAAATCTCAGTTCCTCCAGAATTTTCTTCCAAGTCTTAGCTCCGGAGGTGGGCCTCCAACCACCCTCCTTGCCCTGGACTACTCTGCAGCTCCTTCGCCTGGAGTGATGATAAAGACTACTATTCTCCAAAATGCGAAGAATTCTTCCTATCTAACTCTACAAATTCTTCGTTTGACTTGGATTTTCCTGCATAAATTTTGCCAATATCTCCTAGAACCTAGATCCTGCCAGCTTCTACTGTTTCAGCCTCTGGAAGCCAGACCTTTGTCATTGATCTGTTTTGTTTTCCTGAGTCATTTCATAAGCTCCTTGTTCAGTTCCATGCTTCATTTATGGTGACAATTTTGGACCTAGAATTAATCATGCTACTGGTCATGTGAACTGGCTCCACTGCCATTGCCTTGGTCAAAATCACCAGAATGCTTCATTGGAATGTCGAGTGTCTTAACTCACAAGCCTATATGTCTTTTGTCCTCTTCCAATCTGCAGTTTGAGTGATATTTTTGAAATAAGAATCCAATGATCTCTTTGTGTCTCTCCACCCCAAGAAGCAGACCACCCCCTCATTCTGTGCAGGCGAGTGAGTTTTCCTAATCCATCCTTTGCATGTCTCAGTTTCACAAAGGGGATTTCAGCTCCAACTTCCTCCCTCCCTCAGCCAAAGCCTCATCTTCTCTTAGCCAAAGCTTTGTGTTACCGAGATCAATAACTCCTAGAAGGCCAACTGTGGTGCCCCTCACTGCTCTGTCTAGTTTCTTAATCCCTTCCAGCAACTGAGAGTTGCCCCTTCTTATAAGGTCTACTCTGCAGTAAAGAGACTACGTTTTATTCTGTGTGCAGCGTCCCAGGTGCTTTAGCAGGAACATTTTTAGGTTGCCTACTGTTCCATGGGTCAAAACACCTTGCTCTCTGCACTCACCCCACACATCTTTCTGCTTTTCCACTGTTTATTTCCTCATTAAGATTTCTAGGGCTATCCTTTCCACCAGGAAGTCTCTCCTTACTTAAACTTTCAACCACAATGAAAGGCAAATTGTATAAGAAATACGTCCTGATACCTTGATAAAGTCAGGCTCCTCTCTTAACATATGCTTCTATGGTTCCTTCAGTGGTTCCCATGGTACTCTTCTTACATAAATAGTACTTATTCCCATTATACCTTGTAGTCTACATCCCCTTCCAAAAGTTAAGTTTCTTAATAGGAGGGGAGAGGCCATGTTATTAATAGTTTCATTCCACTGTACACGGCTTCCAGTGCAACGTGGAAATAATGATAACCAGCATACATTGAGCTCTTTCTGTATGCCTCATCACAGCTCCACTGGTATCCCTGTTTCACAAATGAAGAAGCTGAAGGATAAAGAGATTAAGTTGTTAAGATCTGAAATCAAATCCAGGCAGTCTGGCTCCAGAACCTTCTGTCTAAATCTCTGTTTTGTGAAATGTTTTTGCTTAGTGAATTTTGGGGGAAATGACCCTTCTTGAGAGCCCAGGAACTCCCGTGCTCCCTGCCAGAGCCAACCAAAGATGTCTCCTTTCTTCATTTTTCACCATATGACCCTTCTCCCAGAACCTTCCATGGATGCGCTTCCTGGATGAGGAACCCCTTGGGCTGCTGCTTATTTGCATGGCAGGGCTTGTTGGCAAGCCTGAGCTTGGTCACATCACTTGTCTGCCTCCTTTCCCATGATCTTGATGAGAACTCACTCAAGTGACGCTTGGAAGAGATCTTTCAGAACTCTGCAGCTACCAGTGGAAGCAGATTCTGTTCAGTATCTGAAGCCAAGAGTCTGCATTTCTAACCACTTCCCAAGTGATGCTGATGTTGCTGGCCTGCAGACAGCTTTGGAAGGGTCAGAAGCAAGGTCAGCATACTCTACTCTCCAAGCTTTCATTTCCTAGCTTGTTTTTGCAGCTGATACTATCTACTTTGTAATCTTCATATGAATAAAAGAATGTGTGTGAAGTACTTGGTACTGTGGTTGGAACATGTTAGGTGTTCAACTAATGGTTTTGTTGCTTTTCCTATTTTAGTTTTCTAAATATTAGTTGATATTAAATCTGTAAAGATCTTATCATTTACAATATGCAATATTTCTACTGAAAAATTAAAACACATGCACACAACTCTTGAACCATTTTTAGAAAAGGAATCCAATCAAGGCATTGAAAATATTCATCTAACATTATGTAGCATAAAAAAATAGTCATCTTCACCTCTTTGAAACTTGAATTCACTCTACCTAACCTCCGGATATTCTCTGCCTGACTATTAAAAGCTGATGATGAATCACACTAAGAAGAAACTCCTATTGCTTCTGGGTTCTCACCATTACTGCAAATCCATAAATTGCCCAGAACTATAGCTTTGAAGGTTGTTAGCTCTCAAGATTTCTATTATGAGTTGGCACTTAATCTTTGATCCTGACATATCTTTTAGGCTTCCTATTTAATTATTTACTAAATACACATTTAAAAGCCCTAGAAACCAGATTTCTCCATGGCAGCAGTCCACCATGCTCACCTCCCCACCTGTGTTTCTGACCTCTAGGCTGCCCAGAACGCTGAGCTGCACCCACATGCCGATGTTGCAAGGGACTCTGCTAATGGATTGATCAAGGAACTTCTCTTGGTCTGGAACTCAGTAACTGACATTCTGACTGACACCAAGCATGAAAATCACATTACCCTGGTTGTAAAAAACCTTCACTGGCTACCTGTAAAGTACAGGATTATGTGTAAAGTCCTAGTTATTAACTTACAAGTTCTTAAACTGACTTGGTTTTGAATACCTCAGAGACATCCTGCAACCATACATTCCCAGTCATTTTCCTTGGTCTCAGTCAATTGGATTAGTTCTTTTTGGCTGAAGACATTGAGCTACAGGGCATTTTTAATGTTTGCTCTCTACTTATGGAATTTATTAACCATGGAGGTCAGGCTGTCTTACTCTCTGTCAAGCTTTCAGTCCAAATTTAAGAGGCACCTTTTCCAGATTGCTGATTTGGCTAAATAAGCCATAAATCGACCTACTGTTGTTTAGTTTTTAAATCACTGTTCTTCTTTGGTATTTTTATGTATCTGCTCCAAGAGTTTGTTTGACATTTAAATTTTATATTATTCCACTTAATATCTTTTTTTTTTCACATCCTGACTTGAAACACTGTCAAAGTGAATTTACTAATTAAATGCTTTGCATGACATATTACCTTTCCCCATCTGCTTCAGAAGCATGTCACGAGGACAATGAGATGTGAAAGTACTACTTGGATTGTGAAATATCAGGTCTTATATTCAATTATGCACATATATTTCACCTTATTTTGGTACCTAATCAATCACTCCACTGTTAGGGTGCTCAGAAATTAATTGTTGAATGGACTTATATGCTAGACACACAGGGGGAGAGAAGTATAAGTCATAGGTTTCTTCAGCAAATTTTAATCTAGCATCTTTTGACCAGTATAAATACATCTAAAGTTAACTAACAATAAAATATTTAAATATCAGGTGACAACAGAGAAAAACATGACTCAGGTCGCTACACAATTAACGGCCAAATATTGGGGTGGCCAAAAGGTTTGTTCAGAGTTTTCTGTACCGTCTTAGGGAAAAACTCGAATGAACTTTTCAGCCAACCCAATATACTCTGCATATAGTCCCAGCTCCATCATTTCTGAGCAGAGTGCCGTTCCTGAGGCTGGAGCAGTGGAGGGAAATCTGACCGAGTCGTTGGATTTGCAGTGGATCCAGGTAAGTGTGAGGGAGTAGGGCAGGCAAAGAAGAGGTGAGGAGGCTGTAGGGTTGAAACAAAGATGGAGTGAAAGCAGGAGGAAAACCCAATGACCCTTTCAAGTAGGAGGAAGGGTTTTAAATTCGACCCATTTGGCTGGAAGATGATTCAGAAAAAGTATATACTAGATAGTGTTTTGTGATGCATTTATCAAAATTGGAGTTTCTTTTCCTGAAGAGATAAGTTTTTTTCTTAGAGTATCAAGACCGTCAGCTGGGGTCAGAGAGATGGAGGAGATCACAATGGGGAGGTCAATAGAGTTCTCCAGAGAAAGGCAATGAAAGGTTCTGTTGTTGATGGTGTTTCACTCCCTGTTTTGATTTGTTTCTTTGAGGACTGGGGTGGTGGGGTTGGGATAGGGGAGGGCAGGTTCTGAGATCTAATGCTAGAACTTGATTACTTATTTGAGAGTCACTGTTCCAAACATTTTAAACTATGAAATCTCCACCAAAGCTCTCACAAAGTCTATGGATCCTATATGGAAAGAACCATATTCTCAAGATATCATAAGAAAGCAGAGTCAATTCAATCCAGTCCAGCTCAATTCTATTCAACAAGTAGTTACCAGGCCCTTCGTGCTTCTGGTGTCATCGCTGTTGCTGCTGTGATGAGCCAAAGAAAGAGCAAGCAGAGTGTAGACTGTGGTTGTGAAGATATACTCAGGGGAAACATTTACCCATCAGGCGAAACAGAGGCCAGGTAAATACCAAGACCAATATCAAATACGGTTGCTCTGTGCTCCCAGATTTCAGAGAAAGACCGAAGAGGAAGAGAGAGGATTTGTTTGGGGGGAGAAAGTCCTGGAGCTGACTCTGAGGAACAGATGCCTCACTACTTAAAGTAGGGTCCGTGGACCAGCCACACCAGCATCATTTGAAAGCATCATAAAAATGCAGAATCTCAGGCCCCATCTCAGAGACATTGAATCAAAATCTGGATTTTAAAAAGACCCCAGGTGATTTGTACTTTCATCCCCGGAAGGACTGTGTTAGAAGATGCCAACTCAACTGCAAGAATGAAAACATCAGATAGACACACCTGGGAAAAGAAATGGGCCTGCAGGGGGTGCCCCACTTAGCTGAGTACTCCGCAGACTCCCCCCTCCTGGCAGATCGCCTAAACTTTAATGGATCTTGCATGAGCATCCAAAGACAGGATTGGCCTCATGTGCAAGGAAAGAGTCACTTAATAGCCAACCCTGTTGAAATATACTCCTGAGCTCTGACAGAAATGTTGAAATATTTGGACGGTGGGCACAGGCTTGGGAATAGGCAAGGACTGAAATGCCCTCTCTAGCATGTCTGGTCTTACGCGTAAGTGCCTGAAGGTACTGATTTGAGCCATTACCTTCAATGGTTGAAAAAATTATACACATGCCAAAAAAAAGAAACACCCCCAAAACCTAGCTTCCTGTTTCTGTCATATAAGTTCATGCTTGCCTGGTTTGAATTAGTTAGAGTGCTTCATTATGGAGCAAGGAGAGAAGAGACATTTTAATGGAATTGGCAAAACCCAAGCCACAATGCCCAACAGAATAGGGCTGGAAGTAAACAGCTAAGCCCTGGCTTTGTACATATGAAAAGGGTTTCTCATGCCTAGGATTAATGGAGTGCTTAAACAGCTATAGGGACCCTTTTATAATTATTACAGTCTTTCCTTTCCTTCCTTCCTGTCTTCCCTTCCTCTTTCCTTCCTTCCTTCTTTCTGTAAAGTTTGGAAAATAATGTGGTTTCCATGCAAATCAAAACCAGCTGAAAGCTTGCCAAGACCAAGATGTAATTGAAGATGGCATTTAAGCCTTTGTGTCTCCTCTGTCTCCAGAGATATCATCATACAATAAAAGACTTCATCAGGTAACATTTTCTTCATTATTCAACATCACAATTCTGAAGCGAAAAAAAAGATAATTAGACATACGGTGCTGTCGACACATAGTTTATGAGGAGCTCCTAGTTAATTAGTTATGGTAAAAGGTTTTTATATAGGCATAATTACTTTATATTTCAGAGGAAAAGAAGCAAACATCCGTGTATTTTATTTTACCTGGTGACAAGTTCATCAAAGTGATGCTGGTGTTTGGATGATCCTTCGCCACCTTCTTCAAACTTCCTGGGATGTAATACAAGGTGTCACGAGGGGATTGTAATAGCTCAGCTCTTGTCAACTTTAATAGGACCCACACATCTGAAATCCTTACACATCATCTGGCTAGGTTCTATAAGAAAATATCATCTTGGTGTCCTGAATTTCCTTTGTCACCGATGGAGAGTTCACCTATGGAATAATTCAGAGCATGGTTACAGCAATTTTGTTTAAAACAAGAGACGAGTCATCTTTGGGAAAATATTTTGCCTATTCTAACTTCTGGGGGAGCCATTGAAGAAAATATGATGGCAAAATAACATGCCGAGAAATGTAGCATTCTACAGTTTATTTGTTGAAAAATGTTGGGTTGGCCAAAACGTTTGTTCAGATTTTTCCATTAAACCAACCTGAATGAAGTTTTTGGCCAACTCAGCAATACAATCTAGAAAAGCTTTTTTTCCCCCACCAGGCATTTCTAATAAATTGATTATTCAAGATAGCCTAGTTAAGAAATGAAGGGAGATTGGGATTAGCAGATGCAAAATAGGATGGATAAACAACAAAGTCCTATAGATGGCATAAGGAACTATATTCAATATTCTTGATAAACCATAATGGGAAAGAATATGAAAAGAGTATGTGTGTATATATACATATATATACACATATAATTAAATCACTTTGCTGTATAACAGAAATTAACACAGCATTGTAAATCAACTATACTTCAATAACGTCTTTTAAAAAGTAAAAAAAGAAATGAACTTAAAAATAAGATCCATATTATTAGTTTTGTGTCTGCACCAGTTTCGATCATTTCTTAGCTGAGGGGAGAATCAGAACACTTCTGTTATGTCCTACGGGTGTCCCGAGCACAGATTGTGTAATCTACAGCAATACCTACCCATGAGAGAAAATTGATCAGGTACCAACTTGCCCTGACTGTTGATTTCCTAGGATGTCAAATGGCTGACATTTGCCTGAGTGTACCATCAAAGTGTACTCAACTGTGGGGCTAGAATGCAATTTTCCTCAACTGCAGTCCAGTGCTTTATTTCTCAGAACAGAAGGAGGAAACTTGAGATTTGAGTCAAAGAGGTAAAATAGACAATTCTCCATGGCCTGGTACAAAACGCTAATGTCCCTTCTCCACAGCTGGGTTTGACAGCTGTCTCACCTGGAGAGTCAAAATGGCAGGAGTGTGTTTCCCTCTTTTCCTGCCATCCTATTTGGTATCAGAACACTCATAGAGAGACACAGGGGAAAGATCAGAGTGGCCATTTCTTGAGTGTTTAGTGATACTTGCAGCGTATCACACACCACGCTTCATCAAGGACTCGCTGCCTCTTAGATGAATGTCCTGGGAAAGTGTTAGTTGCTCAGCTGTGTCTGACTCTTTGCCATCCCATGGACTGTAGCCTGTGAGGCTCCTCTGTCCATGGGATTTCCCAGGCAAGCATACTGGAGTGGTTGTTGTTTCCTTCTCCTTGGGATCTTCCTGACCCAGGAATCAAACCCTCCTCTCCTGAGTCTCCTGCATTGCAGGCAGATTCTTAACCATCTGAGTAACCAGGGAATCACAGAATACTGGAGTGGGTTGCCATGCCCTCCTGCAGGGGATCTTCCCAACCCAAGGACTGAACCCGGGTCTCCCAAACTGCAGACGGATTCTTTACCAGCTGAGCCACAAGGAAAGTCCAAGAATACTGGAGTGGGTAACCTACCCCTTCTCCAGGGGATCTTCCTGACCCAGGGATTGAACTGAGGTCTCCTGCATTACAAGTGGATTCTTTACCAGCTGAGCTACCAGGGAAGCCCAGATGAATGTCCTAAGGTGAGGTAATTAATCTTTCCAAGATTTAGTTTCCTCATCTATGAAAAGAGAGTAATAATAGGATTAAGACGATAGCAAATGTCAGGAAATTAGCACAATGCCAGACATATAGTAAATGCTTAATAAATCTTAACTATTGTTATTTTTATTTTGAGAGCAGCTCTGTGATTTTAGATACCATCATTTTCCTCATTTTATAGATGGTAAAACTCAAAGAAGTTAAATCATGGTAGCTAGGATGTGGTAAAAAAAAAAAAAAAGACTGAATGCCGAAGAATTGATGCTTTTGAATTGTAGGGCTGGAAAAAACTCTTGAGAGTCCCTTGGATAGCAAGGAGATCACACCAGTCAATCCTAAAGGAAATCAACCATCAACCCTGAAGGACTGATTCATTGGAAGGACTGATTCATTGGAAGGACTGATGCTGAAGCTGAAGCTCTAATACTTTGGCCACTTTATTCAAAGAGCAGAGTCATTGGGAAAACAATCCTAATCCTAGACAAGATTGAAGGCAAAATGAGAAGGGGGCAAGAGAGGATGAGATGGTTAGATAGTGTCACTAACTCAATGGACATGAACCTGAGCAAACTCGAGGAGATAGTAAGCCTTCTCTGGTGGCTCAGATGGTAAAGAACCTGCCCGCAATGCGAGAGACCTGGGTTTGATCCCTGGGTTGGGAAGATCCCCTGGAGAAGGGAATGTCAATCCACTTCAGTATTTTGGCCTGGAGAATTCCGTGGACAGAGGAGCCTAGCAGGCTGAGATCCATGGGGTCGCAAAGAATCGGACACGACTGAGCGACTTAAAGTTTCACTTTCTGTGAGATACTGGCTACCTTGGTGGCTAAGATGGTAAAGAATCTGCCTGCAATGCAGGAGATGCAAGAGATGAGGGTTTGATCCCTGGGTCAGGAAGATTCCTTGCAGAAGGAAATGGCAAGCCACTCTAGTATGCTTGCCTGGGAAATCCCATGGACAGAGGAGCCTGGCAGGCTGCAGTCCATGGGGTGGCAGACAGTGGGACATGACTTGCTGACTGACCACACACAACACAGGACGTGGTAAAACTAGCATATAAACCCAGGCTCCAAACTCGAACAATTGGCCTCATCGGAAAAACTGTAACAACCCTGAACCACGGTCATCTTCTTGTTTGACTTTCCCCTTTAACCCTCCATTCCGGTGGGCATCTTGGAAAACAAGATCTAATGCTCCTGGTTCTTGGGACTTGCGTGGCTTCTGTGTGGATCTGCAACATGTCAGAGCTTGGCCTGAGTATCCCAACATCATGTCCTTCCACTTATCCAGGCTTCAGTGCTTCCCAGCTTATTTGCTTATTTAAAGGAGGACCCAGCAAGCATTTCCCCCACATCCTTGTTCTCCTAGCCCACCTGATTGGTCTTTTGTGGTGAATGACAAGGCTCTCACTGCTCTGGACTTTTCCTCTATAATTCTCCCTGCATGGTTCCCGTTTCCAACATCATTTCCTAGGATGCTAGCATATTTTTCCTGGATAAATCAGGGAAGGATTGCCTCATTTCTTTAGTCAGAGAAAAATCAGTCTCAGCATTTGCCTTTCTACTATTTATCCCCTTTGATGTTTTTCAAGTGGACCAAGAAAGGGAATGCCCTCAAAAAGAAATAAAGGGAGGAAGAAAGGGGAAAAGGAAGGGAGGGAGGGAGGGAGGGAGGCAATGCATCTTTAGTGTAGGTTCCATTGTGCCTAAATGCAATTCCAGGGTGTGGTGAAGTGACACATGAAGATATCTCTTTAGGTAGGAATCATTTGATAGCCAAACTGAAAAAAGTCTACTCAGAAAGACAAAATAAATTTTATTTCACATGGGGCGTGTTGAGAGCCTGAATAAATGAAACCATTAATGTGCTGTCATTAAGTGTTTCATACACTGCATCCTTATGTCCACTTTGAAGCTAAACATATGTTTTATGCCCCAGAAATAGAAGGACGACACAGAAGTATGCCATAGAAAGGAACAGCCATCTTTAATGTCATTCCCTTGAGGTAGTTAAGAGAATATTTACTATTTCTATGTATATTTTTAAGCTATGATTCTAATCTTCAATTGTTGTCATGTAATCTAGGGAAGAAATATCAATTTAGAATGACAGAATGTTTGGAAATAATCTCTCTTTCATCTCTCCTTAAAATAATAAAAGTTTTAATATGTCTAAGGCGAATGGTTTCTAAAATTTGTGACATTTCAGGTTCAGTCAATATCTTTGGGTAATGTAGAACACTTATATATAAAAATTTTGAATAAATAATTCCCAATTAAGCATGTTAATTAATTTTCAATTTGTTATTTTGTAATTATACTAATTACTAATGTAATTACAAAACTGAAGATTAACCTGAAAATTTGGAAGCGCGGTGTTGCTGTTAACAAAACAGGAATAAATTACATAGGCAAGAGCAGATACAGGGTTCTTTTATTTTGTTTGCCTAACTGAATGCCTACAAAGTACAATATAATCTGGGAACATCCGACTTTAGGATTTAATCCATTTGCAAAACCGTAGAATCCATCCTATCTTCCATTTCACTCCCACACGTATCCTTTGTCTTTGATGTTGCTGATTTTTCAAAAGCTGTTGCTAGCGATGAAAAGATCATTGCTAGCCATAACAGGAAAATAAGACTAGGCCTTTCTATAGCATTTTTGTCATGACAATTTTGTCACTGTCATTTTTCCAACAGCCAAGGCTGTTGGAAAGCTACAGAATTGCTAGGCCTATTGCATATTCAACAGGACTAAGAAAGTATCAGTAACCTTTGTTTGCTGAACTCAACCTAAAGATGCTATAGGACATGCTCTTTGGGATGCTGGCTTGAATGACAGGGACCACGTTCTTGCTTAGGTTCAGATAGCTGTAGGAGAAAATTGGGGTAGCTTCCAAATAGTAAGAGCTAAGCTGTTTGAGATGACAAGCAATTTCTTAACCATTACTCCTGATTTTATGTATTGTTTACTTTGCATACTAATGCTATTTACAGGGTTTAAGGGGTTATATTTCTCTACGCTTTATTGACATTCACTGAGTTGGTCAATCAGTTGACCACTGGGGTGTGTGTGTGTGTGTGTGTGTGTGTGCGCGCGCGCACATGCAGGCTTCTATTCTTGTCTACTGTGCCTGGTTCTAGATCTTGACTATACAAAGAAGTAAAAAGTAAAATCTCAGCCTTCAGTTCATGAAGCTCTCACCCAAGCAGAGATAATGCCCCATAGTTTTCTCAAAAATTACAGCTTAACTAACACAATTTATCAGCAGGGGGTGAGGGAGGGGAAGCTCACTTTGAGGATATGACTCATTGAGTAACAATTTCCAGCTCACAGTTCAGGTTGACCTAGCCTAGACCCGTGGTCAAAAGGATTTTGAGGACTTGCATATAATGGAGTAATTCACCCCATTCTTATGTGGTAAGGAAAGAGTCAGCTTTGCTTCTTCCATCTCTAGGTTTACGGAGAGGCATTTCTCCAAGAACTAGTGGAGAAGAGTCCATTGGAATCTGATCTAATCCTCATCTCTCCTCAGAGGCTCACTGACTTAGGTCCTAAAACCTGCTCTTAACTCCTAATGAAACAAATTTTCTTCTTCTGAGGTAGAGCACCCATGGCCCTGGAATGCCGTGAAGAATAACAAACAAATGTTTCTAAAGTACTTTAGATGTCCAAAATGAAATTTGCCACATGAAAGCCGAGTATTGTTATTAATGACAGGAATTGCCAACATGCTAAGAACAAAGGAACGCTCCAAGCACTTATCATTCATCTTATGCTTTTTAATCCATTGTGCTTTTCTTTAACAGCAAAACCTCTCTTGTTATAAATTATTAGTTGTAAATTACTTGTTTAAAATCTCATGCCTGTTCATTTGAGTAAACCATGAGGCAGATTTCTGGTGTAATTTAAAATGCTCCCCAATGAGCTATAATTCATTCACTATTAACATAAAAATAAGAGCTATAAACCATAAGAAGAAATGAGTCATGGTTGCATCATAAGAATTAACCTCAGAGAAATAGTAAAAACTAAATATTATTTTCAGTACCTTGGGATTAACTATTATTTGCAACCCAACCACTGGTAGCACTCTATTTCATGATAGAAAGCACAAAAACACATGATTAATCCTGATCTGCTATCTATTAACATTCATCTAGATTAGTGTCTCCCAACCCTAGTTTATTTCACTCTGGGGCATTTCCAACTATCTCAAGGGGTGTTATGAAATTCTTCCAAATTGCCTAAACAAAATTAATTTTAATTCACATTAGTATTAAAAATAAATGTATACCATATGGCAGACCAGGGGAAAGAAAATACTAGAAAGTCAAACTAATAACCTAGAAAAAGCTTCCAACTCATTAGCCAACTTAAGTGAGGATTTAGATAACACTTTTGAAGCCACAAATTCTCAGCAAATAGGAATGTAGTTCTGCGAACCAAGAAAAACAGCACTCAGTTTTAAGTCCTTAAACTGCGTATTCGAGGTCTCTTGATGAAACACGTTTCTTTACCATGAACTAATCCTAGTTTCAAAAACCTCTACAGACATCCCTGCTCTCTCACAATTTAGGTAAAGACAATGTTTTACTCCTATATACTGTTTCATGGTTTATAATACACTTCATATACAGTATCTTGGCTAATAGGAAATGCTGGTGACCCGTATGGCCACAGGGAAAGAGAACACAAAAGGGCTATCTCAGCAAAAGATCTTCACTAAATGCAACCTCAAGTGAAATAAGGTTATACTTCATCACTGGAAGGGCGTCCCTGGTAGCTCAGATGGTAAGGAATCTGCCTGCAATGTTGAAACCCGGGTTTAATCCCTGGGTTGGGAAGATTCCCTGGAGAAGGAAATGGCAATCCACTCCAGTATTCTTGCCTGGAAAATTCTATGATCAGAGGAGCCTGGCTGGCTATAGATGGAGTCGCAAAGAGTTGGACAAAACTGAGCAACTAACACTTTCACCACTGAAAGCTCAATATTCTTCATGGTGCACTTGGGATGAAGCAGGAAGAGTGAAGGGAACTCTTTTGCTTTTACTTTTCCAGCTCCAGTGCCACAGGTGGAAGCAAAATACTACATGAACTTGACCTCACTCTCTCTAGTGAAAGAAAGTAAAAGTTGCTAAGTTGCGTCTGACTCTTTGCGACCCCGTGGACTATACAGTCCATGGAATTCTCCAGGCCAGAATACTGGAGTGGGTAGCTTATCCCTTCTCCAGGGGATCTTCCCAACCCACGAATCGAACCAGGGTCTCCTGCGTTGTAGGCAGATTCTTTACCAGCTGAGGTACCAGGGAAGCCACTCTCTCCAGCTCTCTAATAGATAAAGGGGAGGGACAGTTAGGAATCGGTGGTAGATGGGGATAATAGAAAATGATTGATTCAACACAAATTTAATTTAAAGTAAGCAGTGTGGGTAGTGATCTCTTGAGGAAACTGGGTGAGCAGGCAGCTGACCACATGGGTAGAAGCTGGAAAGCTCAGATCTGGGGAACTTTAAAATAAAACCTACTGATGAAGGCATCTGAGAGACAGGAGGAGATCCAGGTACAGGCTGAAAGTGAAAGTGAAGTTGCTCAGTCATGTCCGACTCTTTGCGACCCCATGGACTGTAGCCTACCAGGCTTCTCCATCCGTGGGATTTTCCAGGCAAGAGTACTGGAGTGGGTTGCCATTTCCTTCTCCATACAGGTACAGGTACAGGTACAGGTTAACTCACCCTTTAAAAAAAAAAAACAAAACAGCTTTTATAAGCAAAAACAAAGATGTGCTTATTGTAACACTCAGGGTACTGAAGAGTGTTTTTTGTCTTTTTAACTTTCAATTTTATATTGGAGAACTGATTCACTGTACAAAAAAGATCTTCATGACCAAGATAATCACGATGGTGTGATCACTCACCTAGAGCCAGACATCCTGAAATGTGAAGTCAAGTGGGCCTTAGAAAGCATCACTACAAACAAAGCTAGTGGAGGTGATGGAATTCCAGCTGAGCTATTTCAAATCCTGACAGATGATGCTGTGAAAGTGCTGCACTCAATATGCCAGCAAATTTGGAAAACTCAGCAGTGGCCAAAGGACTGGGAAAGGTCAATTTTCATTCCAATCCCAGAGAAAGGCAATGCCAAAGAATGCTCAAACTACTGCACAATTGCACTTATCTCACATGCTAGTAAAGTAATGCTCAAAATTCTGCAAGCCAGGCTTCAGCAATACGTGAACCATGAACTTCCAGATGTTCAAGCTGGTTTTAGAAAAGGCAGAGGAACCAGAGATCAAATTGCCAACATCTGCTGGATCATGGAAAAAGCAAGAGAGTTCCAGAAAAACATCTGCTTCTGCTTTATTGACTATGCCAAAGCCTTTGACTGTGTGGATCACAATAAACTGTGGAAAATTCTGAGAGAGATGGGAATACCAGACCACCTAACCTGCCTCTTGAGAAACCTGTATGCAGTTCAGGAAGCAACAGTTAGAACTGGACATGGAACAACAGACTGGTTCCAAATAGGAAAAGGAGTACGTCAAGGCTGTATATTGTCACCCTGCTTATTTAACTTATATGCAGAGCACATCGTGAGGAATGCTGGGCTGGAAGAAGCACAAGCTGGAATCAAGATTGCCGGGAGAAATATCAATAACCTCAGATATGCAGATGACACCACCCTTATGGCAGAAAGTGAAGAGGAACTAAAAAGCCTCTTGATGAAAGTGAAAGAGGAGAGTGAAAAAGTTGACTTAAAGCTCAACATTCAGAAAAGTAAGATCATGGCATCTGGTCCCATCACTTCATGGGAAATAGATGGGAAACAGTGGAAACAGTGTCAGACTTTATTTTTGGGGGGCTCCAAAATCACTGCAGATGGTGACTGCAGCCATGAAATTAAAAGACGCCTGCTCCTTGGAAGGAAAGTTATGACCAACCTAGATGGCATATTCAAAAGCAGAGACATTAGTTTGCCAACAAAGATCTGTCTAGTCAAGGCTATGGTTTTTCCAGGGGTCATGTATGAATGTGAGAGTTGGACTGTGAAGAAAGGTGAGCACCGAAGAATTGATGCTTTTGAACTGTGGTGTTGGAGAAGACTCTTGAGAGTCCCTTGGACTGCAAGGAAATCCAACCAGTCCATCCTAAAGGCGATCGATCCTGGATGTTCATCGGAAGAATTGATGTTGAAGCTGAAACTCCAGTACTTTGGCCACCTCATGCAAAGAGTTAACTCATTGGAAAAGACTCTGATGCTGGCAGGGATTGGGGGCAGGAAGAGAAGGGGACAACAGAGGATGAGATGGCTGGATGGCATCACTGACTGGATGGACGTGAGTCTGAGTGAACTCCAGGAGTTGGTGATGGACAGGGAGGCCTGGTGTGCTGCAATTCATGAGGTCGCAAAGAGTTGGACATGACTGAGCGACTGAACTGAACTGAACTGAGAGCTGCTTGACTATGTTCTGATAGTTTCAGGTGGACAGCAAGGGGACTCAGCCATATGTTTACAAATATCCATTCTCCCCCAAACTTGTAAAACCCCAATTCACCCCGATTTGTGATAATACGATCTATCTCATAATCTGATTTTAATGCTTATTCAGAGGAAAGTAATTGGAAATAATACCTTCACAGTTTTAGTGTTTCAAGCATGAATGTAATTTTTAGTATATCTTCAATTGGATGAATATGCTGAGGATGTCATTATAAGAAGCAAAATGGTGAAGAAGCTATTAATCATTTGAAAATTCTGGTGCACATAGGAAATATTAAATCTGCCTGCTAAAGAGTTATATGAGACTACATTTAACTCATCAACCCTAATATTGAAACGCAAAGCATGATGGTTATGATTTTTCATGCTTCTAAGTTATCCTTTGATTCTCTTCCTGCAGGTGGCTGAAAGTATAAATAGACTTTGAAGAGGTTTCTGGTCCTTGTATGAAGGTTAAGAATCATAGAACTAGTTCTTCTTAGTTGATTTAGTAACAGTTGCTAACTCAACAACTTTTCAAAAACTCTTAGCAGGCTAAGGTCCTGGTTTCAAGAAGTCTCAGTTCAGTGGCATAAGAGATAGAGTCAAATAATAACACATTATAGTAAGAGCTGCAGAAGAGGTATGTTCAAAAAATTCTAGAAGTTCATAATAGGGAATGAAAAGTTCTTTCTAGGGGAGGTGGGAAAGTCTTCTCATATAAAATAGCATCTGGGTTCCCAGATGAAAAGCAGAAGCTATCAAGTATAAAAGAAGGACATTCAAGGCTGAGAGAGGAGCAAATGAAAAGTCAAGAAGATACAAAAAGGCATGCTTGGACTTCCCTGGTGATCCACTAGCGAAGAGCCCACCTGCCCATGAAGGGGATGTGGGTTTGATCCTTGGTCTGGGAAGATTCTACACACTGCTTGCGTCACAATAGCCTTTGACTGTGTGGGTCACAATAAACTGTGGAAAATTCTGAAAGAGATGGGAATACCAGACCCTCTGTATGCAGGTCAGGAAGCAACAGTTAGAACTGGACATGGAAAAACAGACTGGTTCCAAATAGGGAAAGGAGTACATCAAGGCTGTATATTGTCACCCTGCTTATTTAACTTATATGCAAAGTACATCATAAGAAATGCTGGGCTGGATGAAGCCCAAGCTGGAATCAAGATTGCCTGGGGAAATGTCAATAACCTCAGTTATGCAGATGACACCACACTTATGGCAGAAAGCAAAGAAGAACTAAAAAGCCTCTTGATGAAAGAGGAGAGGGCAAAATTTGGCTTAAAACTCAACATTCAGAAAATGAAGATCATGGCATCTGGTCCCATCACTTCATGGGAAATAGATGGGGAAACAGTGGAAATAGTGACATGCTTTCTTTTTGGGGGCTCCAAAATCACTGCAGATGGTGATTGCAGCCATGAAATTAAAAGACACTTGCTCCTTGGGAGAAAAGTTATGACCAATCTAGACAGCACATTAAAAAGCAGAGACATTACTTTGCCAACAAATATCTATCTAGTCAAAGTTATGGTTTTACCAGTAGTCATGTACGGATGTGAGAGTTGGACCATAAAGAAAGCTGAGCACTGAGGAACTGATGCTTTTGAACTGTGGTGTTGGCGAATACTCTTTGAGAGTCCATTGGACTGCAAAGAGATCCAACCAGTCCATCCTAAAGGAAATCAGTCCCGAATATTCATTGGAAGGACTTATGCTGAAGCTGAAATTCCAATACTTTCGCCACCTGATGCGAAGACCTGACTCATTGGAAAAGACCCTGATGCTGGGAAAGATTTGAAGGCAGGAGGAGAAGGGGACGAAAGAGGATGAGACGGTTGGATGGCATCACCGACTCAAGGGACATGAGTTTGAGTAAACTCTGGGAATTGGTGATGGAAGAGAGGCCTGCTGTGCTGCAGTCCAGGGGGTCACAAAGAGTCGGACACGACTGAGCAACTGAACTGAACTGAACTGAAGTCTCCTCTATCCATGGGATTCTCCAGGCAAAAGTACTAGAATGTGTTGCCATTTCCTGCTCCTGGGGATCTTCCCAACCCAGCGGTTGAACCCCTGTCTTTTATGTCTCCTGTATTGGCAAGTGGGTGCTTTTACCACTAGTGCCACCTGGGAAGACCTCTGAATCTTCCAGTGAGTAGTTTATTCAAGAGAAAACTAAACTAATGGCAGAAATCAACAAGAAAGCGTTGTTTCTTTTTCTTAGATATATTGCTGGAACTCATTTTATTTTATGTTGAACTCATGGTTGTTATTGCAATATTTTAAAATATTAATAAAAAAAACTAGAAAGGATGTATGCCTTGAATGTTAAGAATGGCCAGATTCCTATGATTCTATTGGAAAATTAAAAGACTTCAAGTATATGAATTTAATGTGACCACAAGCCACGTATACAACTGACTACTTAGAAATGAGACCAAATTTTCACCTCCTGTGTTTCCTCTGGCTATAATCTTCCCAACTATACCAAGAAGCTCCTGGGAAGTATGGCTATCATGAAAATTGCTCAATTTTCAAAATGATCTATGAATCATAATGGGAGTCTCAGTAGTTAAGTGTCTACAATAACATAAAAATGCCTCCCAGCCCTTCAACAGGTGGTAGAAAGAAGTCAGATGACCCTTACAATGGTCTTTTTTCACTTCATTTAAATCCCAGCATATCAGACAACATTAGAAGAAAAACAAAACAAAAAAATCCTAGAGCATGGGTATAATAAGATATATAAGCTTATCGGGAAATAATATGATAGAAGAGATAGGCCTAGTGCAGTGGAGCCAAACTGCCTGGGTTAGAGTCCTGGATCCACCACTTAGCCTCTGTGCAATCTTGGGCAAGTTATTTAAGCTCTCTCTGTGTTAGTGCATGCTATAAAAACTCATGCACCAATGTCATCTACTAACCAGGATTATTATAAATGTTCTGAGGATCTTTTCCTTCCCAAAGTCATCTCCAAGCTGTGTCCATTCTGCTTCTGGACCCTGGAGGCTGGCCCAGAAACGGGGCAACAATGAGCTCTTCACCCTGCAGCTTTCTATCCTGTTTGGCTGATGGGAGGGACAGTTAAGAGAGCTCGAGGCAGGGGTACTCCCTGGTGGTCCAGTGGTTAAGATTCTGAGCTTCCAGTACAAGGGGGTGCAGATTCGATCCCTGGTCAGGGAACTAAGATCCCACATGCAGTGCAGCATGGCCAAAAAAATAAAAATCTTAAAAAAAAATGATGAGAGAGAGCTGGAGGCAGGAGGAAGAGCAAGGGCCAGATGTTTATTCTCCTTGTTCCTCTCTGCCAGGTTGCCATGGTTGTCTGAAACCCACTCTTTCTGGGCACATATAACTACTCTCTTTCCTCACTCCCTCAGGCAGGCCAAGGGGAGGTAAAGGCTCCCCACT
This sequence comes from Ovis aries, assembly GCF_016772045.2. Lineage (NCBI taxonomy): Eukaryota > Metazoa > Chordata > Mammalia > Artiodactyla > Bovidae > Ovis > Ovis aries. The sequence goes on along the minus strand of NC_056075.1, from coordinate 38,174,640 downwards.
GCTGTCAGCCACAGGGTTGTGCAATCTTTTATTGCGTTTTCTTAAATCCCACTCACACCTTTGTAAATATTCTTTTTATTCTCTTCACTTCAATTTATCCAATTTGAGTGTGCCATCTGTTTTCTGCCAGCATCCTGACTAATAGAATGAGTTCCGCTTTGTAAAGCACTTAGAATAATAGCTGGCCCAGGATAAGCACTGTATAAGTATTCAATAGATACAAGAAATAAATGAGATTTAGAAACTTTTTTGTCGTTGATTTAAACATATCTTTCTGCATCCTGTCATACAATGCAAAATCATCAGAAACATTTTCCCAAATAAAAGTGTTTTCTTCAGCAGAATTTCTGTATATAAAACAGCCATCATTCTATTCTAATGTTTTTAGTGCTTTGGTTAAAAAAATGTTATGTAATTCAATAGGATCCTATGGGGAATTTATGTAATTCTATTCATTGTAATCATATAATAAACATATAATTATTTCCTCCTTTTTTTCTACTTTGTGGTTCTTCTCCATATACCTTTCATCACATTTATAATACTGTCTTTTTTTTGATACTTTAAAACAATCTGCAATATAAACATATATATTTTTTAATCAATTGGTCAAATATAACAGTATTTATAGTTTCTAAAGCTATAAATGTATGATAAAAAACAACAGGCTTGTTACTTCTTTACCTGAAAGACAAGAGATTTTGCGTATTGGATTCTACATTTCCCATCAGTTCTTTTTTGTTTGGTTGGTTGTTTTAGGTTGATTTATTTATTTTTGACTGTATGTGGGTCTTTGTTGCTGCATGCACACTTTCTCTAGCTGCAGCAAACGGGGGCTACTCTTTGTTGCGATGCACAGCTTCCCATCGTCGTGGTTTCTCTTGTGGAGCTTAGGTTCCAGGTGCATGGGCTTCAGTAGTTGTGGTGCACGGGCTTAGGTACCCACGCGTATGAAGTCTTCCCAGACCAGGGATTGAACCTGTGTCCCTTGCATTGCAAGGCAGATTCTTAACCACTGGACCAACAGGGAAGCCTCCGATCATTCATTCTTAAATCTGAGGTTCTAAAACCCCTGTCCTTCCCTATTTTATATCAGAAAGTTTACCTACTTTGTGTGTTACTATCATATATATATGTGTGTGTGTGTATATATATATCTTTTAAACCAGACAATTGGAGAAGGAAATGGCAACCCACTGCCGTATTCTTGCCTGGGAAATCCCATGGACAGAGAAGCCTGGCAGGCTACAGTCCATGGGATCGCAAGAGAGTTAGACATGACTTAGTGACTAAACCACCACCGCCACCACCAAAACAGACAGTGGCAGCAGCTTTCTAGTTTGAGCTCTTCTTTACTTATTTCTGTAATGACTGGTGGTTCATCTTAGCCTAGCATCTCCACTCAGTATTCTTTTTGTTCTAGTTCATATCTTAACACCCTAGAGTATGGCCTCCAGCAAGTTGCCAAAAAAGAAAGTCTGAAACATTGTAGATCTTAGAGTAACCTTTCTTTGCTTTTCTACATGAGTGACAATTTGACTAAGAGATATACTCTCGGGTCTTAAGGGGAATATAGATGTTACTCCAGTTTCTTACAATAACTGCTAGAGTACAGATATATGAAGATAGTCTGGTTTTTCCAGTCTGAAATTCAGCAAAGTTGCTTGCTAAAAGACTATCATATAAAAATCAATTGTGTTTTCCTACTCCAGCAGCCAACATTTAGAAAAACACAATTTTAAAAATATATGTACTATTCATAAAACAACGACACTTATAAAATATCTAGGAATAAATTTACCAAAAATTATGAAACTTCATGGGCATGTATTAAAGAAGAACCAAATAAATGGACAGGTATATTGTAACTCATGAATGGGAAGACTCAGTATTATAAAGACATCAATTTCCTCATCAAAAGTTATACATTCAGTGCAAGTGGGACAATTGTCTATCCATATGTGAAAAAACGGATTGCTACTTTACACCATACAAGATACCATCAGTATGGGTTCAAAACCTAAATGTGAAAGCCAAATATTAAGTTTTTTTAGAAGAAAAAAAGAGAAAGTCTTTATTATTTCATGGTAGGGAAGCATTTCTTAAATAAGATACAAAACCCATAAGCCACATGGAATCAATCTGACTACATTGAAATGAAAACCTGCTTATCAAAACTACCATTTAAGAGTGCAAAGAAAATCCACAGACTGGGAGAGACATTTGCAAAACATTTTAACAAGGATGAATATACAACTCAATGAGGAAAAAAAGCAATCTAATAGAAAAATGGGCATAAGACAGGCACAGATATTTTATGGGAAAAAAATATGAATGTCTAATAAATGAATAAAAAGCATCAACCTTATTAGATTCAAAGAAGACTTACGATCACAGGATATACCACTTTGTACCAACTGTAGTGGCTAAAAAGTTAAAAATTTTGAGACTATAAAGTGTTGTTAACGATGTTAAACAGTAGAAACTTAGTTATTGACGGGTGGGAGTGTAAGGATACAGTCACTTTAGACACGTTTGATGTTATTCAATCAAGGTGCGTGTACCCTCCTAAGACCAGTTTTGGGGCAGTGGATCTCAAAATTGTGCATCAGAATCTCCTGGAGAGCTCATTAAAACACAGATTGCTGTCCCCATGCCCAGAGTTTCTGACCCAGTAACTCGTGATGGGATCCAAATATTTGTCTTGCTAACAAGATGGCAGGTGACACTGAGGCTTCTGGTACAGGATCACACTGTAAGAACCACTGTTCTGGAGAAATTCTTAAACATGTAAATATGGCCTTATGTACAAGAGTGTTCATAGAAACATGTTTTTGGTAACAACAAAAAACTAACAACCCAAATATTCATGGAAGAAAGAATGAAAAAGTAAACTGTAACATGTTCATAAAATATTGTAGAGCAATACAGTGACTAGTGAATAAACAGCAGCCAAGTTCGTCAACCTGAAGGAATGTTAGAAAACAACACGGAGTAAAAAATATATGTTGCAAATGAAAGAATATGGGATAATGCAATTTAATTAGCTTTCAAAAGCTCGCAAAATTAAACTATAATTGCTTAACAATAAGTGCACTTATATTAAAAAGCCAAGGTAATGATAAAATTCAACATAGTGGTTACTCTTGGGAGTGTGTATAGACAAATACAGTCAAAGAAGGACAGATGGTGGAGCTTAACAGTACTTGGTAAAGCTTTATTTCTGAAACTAGAGAGTACACAAATGTTTGCCATGTTATACTTAAATTTTTCTTGATATGTGCAATATTCAAAATAATGTAAAAATAGCAATTATGTTTTTAATTAATTTATTTTTTAAATTTTACTTTACAATACTGTATTGGTTTTGCCATACATCAGCATGAATCCGCCACGGGTGTACGTGAGTTCCCAATCCTGAACCCCCCTCCCTCCTCCCTCCCCATACCATCTCTCTGGGTCATCCCAGTGCACCAGCCCCAAGCATCCTGTATCCTGCATTGAACCTAGACTGGTGATTCGTTTGTTACATGATATTATACATGTTTCAATGCCATTCTCCCAAATCATCCCACCCTCTCCCTCTCCCACAGAGTCCAAAAGTCTGTTCTATACATCTGTGTCTCTTTTGCTGTCTCACATACAGGGTTATCATTACCATCTTTCTAAATTCCATATATATGTGTTAGTATACTGTATTGGTGTTTTTTTTTTTTTTCTGGCTTACTTCACTCTGCATAATTGGCTCCAGTTTCATCCACCTCATTAGAACTGATTCAAATGTATCCTTTTTAATGGCTGAGTAATACTCCATTGTGTATATGTACCACAGCTTTCTTATCCATTCATCTACTGATGGACATCTAGGTTGCTTCCGTGTCCTGGCTATTATAAACATTGCCGCGATGAGCAATTACATTTTAAAAGGTATTTAAACCTTCTCTTTCAAAGTTCAAAACTCTCATGTCCTAATTTTGAGTAGATATAAGGTGGATATTTCTTTCTTTATGGCATTGATTTTCTGTTCTGAAGTTTTCCCCATGTATGACTTTATCTTTTGAGCCTTTACTATTGTTTGATCTCCAAAACGTCTATTTTATCACAATTTGGATCTCTCTGTATCAGTCATCTTTACTTGAATTTTTCATTTCTATCACATTCTAGGTCTTCCCGCATAGCTCAGTGGGTAAAGAATCCGCCTGCAATGCAGGAGACCCCAGGAGATTCCTGGATTGGGAAGACCCACTGGAGAAGGGATAGGCTACCCACTCCAGTATTCTTGGGCTTCCCTTGTGGCTGAGCTGGTAAAGAATCCACCTCCAATGTGGGAGACCTGGGTTTGATCCCTGGGTAGGGAAGATGCCCTGGAGAGGGGAAAGGCTACCCACTCCAGTATTCTGGCCTGGAGAATTCCATGGACAGAGGAGCCTGGCTGGCTACAGTCTATAGAGTTGCAAAAAGTTGGACACAACTGCAACAACTTAGCATGCAGCGTCATCCATCTCATAAGAATTTTCAATTGATTGAAAACTAGATTCCTGCCATTTAAATTTTGCTTTTCCATGAAAAAATATCTATGGAAGACACAAGGTTTACTTCTAAGTGAGGGATTCTGAACTGAGACTGGTGAAATATCTGAAACCATGGGTAAAATTTATGTTTGTGATTTTTATCTGGGGAGGAAATTTATACTTTTATCAGATTTCATTAGGTGGTCTATTACCAGAAAATGTTTACTTCTAAGAACTATTCTGTTCTTCTTATGTTGGAGAAAAATTTGCTCCAAATCGTATTTCTGTTAATTTATAAGTTTTGTGTACTGATAAGAATCTTGTTTTACTTTATAGTTATGCTAACAAAATATCACAGATCCCTTTCTTAGTTTAGATTTTGGTTAATATCCAACCTAGACAGCATATTAAAAAGTAGAGGCATTACTTTGCCAACGAAAGTCCATCTAGTCAAGGCTATGGTTTTTCCAGTAGTAATGTATAGATGTGAGAGTTGGACTATAAAGAAAGCTAAGCACCGAATAATTGATGTTTTTGAACTGTGGTGTTGGAGAAGACTCTTGAGATCCCTTGGACTGCAAGGAGATCCAACCAGTGCATCCAAAGGAGATTAGTCCATCCAAAGGAGATCAGTCCTGAGTGTTCATTGGAAGGAGTGATGTTGAAGCTGAAACTCCAATATTTTGGCCACCTGATGTGAAGAGATGACTCATTTGAAAAGACCCTGATGCTGGGAAAGATTGAGGGTGGGTGGAGAAGGAGATGACAGAGGATGAGATTTTTGGATGGCATCACCAACTCAGTGGGCGTGAGTTTTAGTAAACTCCAGGAGTTGGTGATGGACAGGGAGGCCTGGCCTGCTGTAGTCCATGGGGTCACAGAGTCAGACATGACTGAGCGATTGAACTGAATATCCAAATATTTTTGTTCAGCTGAGCAAAAATATTAAAGGCTAAATTTTTAATTTCTGACCATGGTACTGCTCATTCTATCAAACTGGGCTTTCAGGTTCATGATAAGATATCAAATGTTCTCCTTTCTTATCATACAAAAAGACATGAAAGTGAATACTGAAATATTTGTTTGAAAGGAAAAGATTATTTCCAGTTGGCAAAATTTTGGAAAATGTGTTGGAGAAATTGAAATTTGCCCTGAGATGGATGGGGACAGGAGGGGAAAGTGCTGTTGGGTTAAAACAAAACAAAACCAACCAACCAACCAACCAAACAAACAAAAATAGGCAGCATAGAAAAGACAAGGTCATGGGAAAGTTCATGAGTATTGATCTTGTCAAGGAATCAACTTTTGGCTTTGTTAACATTCTGTATTTTTTTTTAATGGTTTTTTACTTAACTATTTTCTGTTATTTAGTTTTTCCTTTCTACTAATTCCTTTGGGCTTACTGTCTCTTATTTTATAGGTCAAACATAGTGTTAGTCGCTCAGTTGTGGCTGAGTCGTGACTCCTCGCGACCCTGTGGACTACAGCCCACCAGGCTCCTCTGTCCATGAGATTTTCCAGACAAGGATACTGGAGTGGGTTGCCATTTTAATTTTATTTCACTTTTTCTCTAATAAAAACATTTTAAGATATGAATTCCTTGTAAGCACTGCTTTAGCAGCATCCCGCAAATTTTGATATGTTATGTTTTCAGTATCACTCAGTTTAGAGTATTTTCAGTTCAAAATCTATGAGTTGCTATTGTTGTTCCATTTCTAAGTTGTGTCCAGCTTTTTTTGACCTCATGGACTGCAGCACTCCAGGCTCCCCTGTCCTTTACTATCTCTCACAATTTGGTCAAATTCATGTCCATTGAGTTGGTGATACTATTTAACCATCTCATCCTTTGCTGTACCTTTCTCCTTTTGTCTTCAACCTTTCTCAGCATCAGGGTCTTTTCTAATAAGCTGGTTCTTTGCATCAGGTGGCCAAAGTATTGGAGCTTCAGCTTCAGCATCAGCCCTTCCGGTGAATATTCACGGTTGGTTTCCTTTAGGATGGACTGACTGATTTGATCTCCTTGAAGTCCAACTCAAGAGTCTTCTCTAGCACCACAATTCGAAGGCATCAGTTCTTCAGTGCACAGCCTTCTTTATGGTCCAGCTTCCATATCCATACATGACTACTAGAAAAACCATAGCTTTGACTAGACAGATTTTGGGTGGCAAAATGATGCCTCTGCTTTTTAATATGCTGTCTAAGTTTGTCATAGTTTTCCTTCCAAGGAGCAAGTGTCTTTTGATTTCAAGCCTGCAGTTACCACCCGCAATGATTTTGGAGCCCAAGAAAATACAATCTATCACTGCTTCCACTTGTTCCCCTTCTATTTGTCATGAAGTAATGGGAATAGATACCATGATCTTAGCTTTTTGCATGTTGAGTTTTAAGCTAGCTTTTTCACTCTCTTCTTTCATCAAGAGGCTCTTTAGTTTATCTGCATATCTGAGGTTGATATTTCTCCTAGGACTCTTGATTCCAGCTTGTGATTTATCCAGTCCAGCATTTCTCCTGATGTACTCTGCATATAAGTTAAATAAGCAGGGTAACAATATACAGCCTTAACATACTCCTTTCCCAATTTGGAATCAGTCCGTTGTTCCATGTCCTGTTCTAGCTGTTGCTTCTTGACCCACATACAGGTTTCTCAGGAGATAGGTAAGGTGATATGGTATTCACATCTCCTTAAGAATTTTCCAGTTTGTTGTGATCCACACAGTCAAAGGTTTTCACATAGTCAATGAAGTAGGAGTAGAAGTTTTTCCGGAATTTCCTTGCTTTCTCTATGATCCAGCGGATGTTGGCAATTTGATCTCTGGTTCCTCTGCCTTTTCTAAACCCAGCTTGTACATCTGGAAGTTCTTGGGTTTCAGTTCTAGTATGTCCATTTGGTTATTTCTTATAGGTTCTAGTTCTCCATTAAGATTTCAGATTTGTTGATTCTTTAAATATTTTCTTTTACATTCATGAGTGTGGTTTATAATGGCTGACTTAAAATTCTTGCCCGCTGATTCCAGTCACTGAATTCTTTCAAGGTCAGTCTCCATTGACCGCTTTTTGGCTCACATTGTTTTTCTTCATATACTTAGTATTTTGGGTAGTGTCCATTCATGAATGATATATATTGTAGAGCCCCTGGATTTTGTTGTGTTCCTCTGAAGAATACTGATTTTTTTTTTTAAGTGGGCAGTTAACTAACGTCAGACTCCAGCCTGTGTCCCTTGTAGTGAACAGCCACAGACACCTTTGTCTAGTCCCTGTCGCCTTAGGTGGACTGCTTGCACAGGAGATCAGGGGTCAGCAATGATTTGTGCAGAGTTTATGCACAGAATGCATTGCCTGTCCCCCCTTGTTTTGGCTCTCTTCTTTCCAAGATTCCCCCCTCACTTTCCAGTTCAATCACCTTGAACTCTTTCTCCTGGCTCTTCATGCCAATAAGACTCCAGGTTTTCTATCCAAGTTTTGAGTCACTCCTGTTTGGCAAGGATTGGTTCCTGCTTTCTGGCAAAAAGCAGTAATCATAGGAAACTTGCCCGTTGTCATTCCCTTCTTCCAAAGGCAGACTCCTCTCCAGCATTTGCCAGCTTGGTTACTCTTTGCTGCCTTTGGACAGCTGCTTTTTATATTTTGTTCAGAATTTATAGCTGTTATGTGCACAAGGATTACCAGCAGCCCATTCCATTTCTTTTTTGAGCTTGTGTGTATCTCATGTTTTTTCTTTTCTTCTTCAGTATTTATCACTTTTTTCCCTCCCAACCCCCCCCCCTCCCCGGGGGCAGTTCTTTTGGTGCCCAGAGTTTCACAGCCTCTTGTGAAAGTAACTCCCATCTTCATCTTTCTAATCAAGTCCAAGGACACAGAGAAAGAATGAGAATAAATTATCAATGACCTTGTCTAAATGACCACAATGGAGCATTTTCTTCAAAGCAGCAAAGTCTCTAGACCTCCAGCCATTCACTCAACTCAGAAAATATTTACTGAGTGTCTACAAGGTGTGAGGCTCTGTCAAAGGCCTTTCAGATACACTGATAAGCAAAAGAGTCAAATATTCCTGCCCTTAGGGAAGTAACATCAATAAACAGTAGACATGATAAATGAGCATTACAGTTTGTTAGAAGATGGTAGCTGGCCACCTTCATTCTTATTTCGAGAGAAGTCCTGGCTCTTTGGAATCATTCCAACATTTTCATTTCCCTTAACTGAACTTAACCAACTCTCGAGTTGTTGTCTCAGAACAAATAAAAAGGTAGTGAGCCCTGAAGGAAAAGCATTTGGCTTCAGCTGCCGCAGTGACTCAATTTTGCCACTAGGTGGGCAAAAATAAAAGGAGCTGAAGAGTACTTGCAAAGGGATAGAGGGCAAAGGAAAAGCCATGATTCAACTATTGCTAAATTCCACCGAATTTCAGCTCTCAATGTGACCTCTCTTCTACCTTTAGTGCAAAACCCACCCAATCAGATAGAGGAATTTCATCACAGAGTAGTTTTTCTGTGCCTGAAAATGGGAAAGTGCTTTTTTCTAGCACAGGATTTTGTATGTGTGTGTGTGTGTGTTGTGTATGTGTCTCTGTTACCCATGTACATGCCTGTTTGGGGCTTCCCAGGTGGTGCTAGTGGTAAAGAATCTGCCTGCAATGCAGGAGACCTGGGTTTGATCCCTGTGTTGGGATGATCCCCTGTAGAAGGGAATGGCAGCCCACTCCAGTATTCTTGCCTGGGAAATTCCATGGACAGAGGAACCTAGAGGGCTACAGTCCATGGGGTCACAAAGAGCTGGACACAACCAAAGTGCCTTAGCACAGCACAGCACAGTGTTAGTTGCTCAGTCATTGGTGTTAGTCTTGTATGTGTAGTTTATCATTATTAAAACTTATTTTTTCTCTTTTCAGTACATATGTGCACTATAAGTATTTGTGTATGTATATATGTGTATATGTGTGTATTCTTCTTGCACTAATACATATATATATATATCTTTGTTATATTTATTACATGAATATATACGTATGTAGGTTTTCCCATGTGGTGCAGTGGTAAAGAATCCACCTTCCAGTGCAAGAGGTGCAAGAGACACGGGTTTGATCCCTGGGTTGGGAGGATCCCCTGCAGAAGGAAATGGCAACCCGCTCTAGTATTCTTGCCTGGGAAATTCTATGGGCAGAGGAGCCTGGCACGCTACAGTCCATGGGTCGCAAAAAGTTGACTGAGCACACACACACACACACACACACGCTCAGTGAATATTAGCAAACGTTAGGCACAATGCCAGGCTCTTGACAAGGCTTGTTTCATTCACAATACCCCTCTGTGGGTTGGAGCGGCATTTGAGAATGGAGGAGGAAAATTGATAAAATATCAATATTCAGAGTGTGGCAGGCAAAGGCCTCTTAGACTAATACCTCATCTGGGAACGTGGCAGGTCTAGCAACAAAATAGCATTAGTATGTTCACTGATGACAAACTCAACTGCGAAGTAAATAGGTCATATATATATTCATACTCTGGCCACAGTATATTCACACTTTTTATGAAAATAATATTTATCTGCTTATTTGGTTACCTCAGGTCTTAGTTGTCACATGTGGGATTTTTCTTGCATCATTTGGGCTCTGTAGTCGTGATGGCTGGGATCAGTAGTTGCAACATGTAGACTTAGTTGCCCCACAGTATGGTGGGATCTTAAGTCCCTGCTCAGGGATTGAGCCCGTGTCCCCTGCATTGCAGATTCTTAATCATTGGACCATCAGGGAAGTCCTGGAGTGTTCACACTTATGGAGCAGGATTTTTGGTTCAATAAACATTTCTGAAATACCCAACATGTACTAAGGACTCGAGAACAAAGATAGGGAAGAAGAGGTGGCATTTGCACGAGGGAACTTTCAGACTGGCCTCTGCGGGCCTGAGGGATAGGATGTGTGTTGGGTAGAAACGGTCCAGGGACCACCTAAAAGTGGGCTGCACCCTAATACAGGCCGATCTATTGGCGAGCACTCTGCTAGAGCCCACATATGAGTTAGGAAGAAGGACACCAAACTGGCTTCCCAGGAGACCATTAGGCCTTGCTCTGCCAGTCATCTTCTGAGATCCTGGACAGTTACGTTACTGCGTCAGGCATACTGAGCACTCACAGTGCATCCAGGTCTATGTGCTAAGTGCCTTAACATGCATGGCCACTCAAATGGAATCTGAATTGCCAAGTGTGACAGTATAGGTTTACCATGATTCAGCTCTAACACAGGCCATTCTAATTTCTTCTCTTCTACAGGCACCCTTATCTGTAGCAATATTGCACTGCTTTCCATCACATTTATTTCCAGCTTTAGCTGACCCAATCTCTACTCCCTGGGTCTTCTTCTCCAACTCAGTCCATCATAATGCTGGCCACTCTTCCAGGCCCAACTCACATGCTAACCCTCTCAAAATTTTTTCTTTATAGGATCTTTGAATATCATACAATTTTTCAGCTCATTCATTAGCACTCAGTTCAGTTCAGTTCAGTCACTCAGTCCTGTCCCACTCTTTGCAACCCCATGAATCACAGCACGCCAGGCCTCCCTATCCATCACCAACTCCCAGAGTTCACTCAAACTCATGTCTATCAAGTTGGTGATGCCATCCAGCAATCTCATCCTCTGTCGTCCCCTTCTCCTCCTGCCCCCAATCCCTCGCAGCATCAAGGTCTTTTCCAATAAGTCAACTCTTCTCATGAGGTGGCTAAAGTACTGGAGTTTCAGCTTCAACATCAATCCTTCCAATGAACACCCAGGACTGATCTCCTTTAGGATGGACTAAAGTTGGATCTCCTTGCAGTCCAAGGGATCTCAAGAGTCTTCTCCAACACCACAGTTCAAAAGCATCAATTCTTCAGTGCTCAGCTTTCTTCACAGTCCAACTCTCACATCCATACATGACCACTGGAAAAACCATAGCCTTGAGTAGACGGACCTTTGTTGGCAAAGTAATGTCTCTGCTTTTGAATATGCTATCTAGGTTGGTCACAACTTTCCTTCCAAGGAGTAAGCATCTTTTAATTTCATGGCTGCAATCACCATCTGCAGTGATTTTGGAAATAAAGTCTGACACTGTTTCCACTGTTTCCCCATCTATTTCCCATGAAGTGATGGGACCAGATGTCATGATCTTAGCTTTCTGAATGTTGAGCTTTAAGCCAACTTTTTCACTCTCCTCTTTCACTTTCATCAAGAGGCTTTTTAGTTTCTCTTCACTTTCTGCCATAAGGGTGGTGGCATCTGCATATCTGAGGTTATTGATATTTCTCCCGGCAATCTTGATTCCAGCTTGTGCTTCTTCCAGCCCAGCATTTCTCTTGATGTGCTCTGCATATAAGTTAAATAAGCAGAGTGACAATATACACCCTTGATGTACTCCTTTTCCTATTTGGAACTAGTCTGTTGTTCCATATCCAGTTCTAACTATTGCTTCCTGACCTGCATACAGTTTTCTCAAGAGGCAGGTCAGGTGGTCTGTATTCCCATCTCTCTCAGAATTTTCCACAGTTTATTGTGATCCACACAGTCAAAGGCTTTGGCATAGTCAATAAAGCAGAAGCAGATGTTTTTCTGGAACTCTCTTGCTTTATTGATAATCCAGCAGATGTTAGCAATTTGATCTCTGGTTCCTCTGCCTTTTCTAAAATCAGCTTGAACAGCTGGAAGTTCACGGTTCACATATTGCTGAAGCCTGGCTTGGAGAATTTTGAGCGTTCTTTACTAGCAGTGAGATGAGTGCAATTGCGCAGTAATTTGAGCATTCTTTGGCACTGTCTTTCTTTGGGATTGGAATGAAAACTGACCTTTTCCAGTCCTGTGGCCACTGCTGAATTTTCCACATTTGCTGGCATATTGAGTGCAGCACTTTCACAGCATCATCTTTCAGGATTTGAAATAGCTCAACTGGAATGCCATCACCTCCACTAGCTTTGTTTGTAGTGATGCTTTCTAAGGCCCACTTGACTTCACATTCCAAGATGTCTGGCTCTAGGTGAGTGATCATACCATCATGATTATCTGGGTCTTGAAGATCTTTTTGTACAGTTCTTCTGTGTATTCTTTCCACTTCGTCTTAACATCTTCTACTTCGGTTAGGTCCATACCATCTCTGTCCTTTATGGAGCCCATCTTTGCATGAAATGTTCCCTTGGTAACTCTAATTTTCTTGAAGAGATCTCTAGTCTTTTCCATTCTGTTGTTTTCCTCTATTTCTTTGCATTGATTGCTGAGGAAGACTTTCTTATCTCTCCTTGCTATTCTTTGGAACTCTGCATTCCAACGCTAAGTGCCTTTGAAAAAGTCATCTTAATGTTCTCAGTTCTGATTACAAAAATAAATAAAATATTGGTTATTGTAAATAAGTCAAACAATAATGCCAACATTTTGGCAAACATGTCACACTCCTCTCATGGTCTTAAGTTCGTTAGGGACAAAGACTGCATTGCATTCGTCTTTCTGTCTCCTCCAGAATCTATCCACTATAGCTCCAATATGTCTACTCCAAGCTTGGTTTATAGTGGGAACTAAACAGATCTTTATCTGAATGAAGGAATTATGCTTAGAACTTTTATAGCTAAACCGAGAGCTGATTTTTTTTTATTGTTTAAATTATTTTATTGGATATAGTTGATTTACAATCTTGTATTAGTTTCTGTTGTACAGCAAAGTGAATCGATTATACATATATGCATACATATATCTAGGAATTCTTGATGAAAGTGAAAGAGGAGAGTGAAAAATCTGGCTTCAACATTCAAAAAACTAAGATTATGGCATCTGGTCCCATCACTTCATGGCAAATAGATGCGGAAACAATGGAAACAGTAACAGACTTTATTTTCTTGGGCTCCAAAATCACTGCAGATGGTGATGGCAGTCATGAAATTAAAAGATGCTTGGTCCTTGGAAGAAAAGCTATGACAAACCTAGACAGCATATTAAAAAGCAGAGACATTACTTTGCCAACAAAGGGCCATTTAGTCAGGGCTATGGTTTTTCCAGTAGTCTAGTATGGATGTGACAGTTGGACCATAAAGAAAGCTGAGCACTGAAGTATTGATGTTTTTGAACTTTTGAAGACTCTTGAGAGTCCCTTGGACTGCAAGGAGATCAAATCAGTCAGTCCTAAAGGAAATCAGTTCTGAATATTCATTGAGAGGACTGATGCTGAGCTGAAGCTCCAATACTTTGGCCACCTGATGCGAAGACCTGACTCATTGGTAAAGACCCTGGTGATGGGAAAGATTGAAGGCAGGAGGAGAAGGGGACAGCAAAGGATGAGATGGTTGGATGGTATCACCAACTTGATTGACATGAGTTTGAACAAGCTCTGGGAGTTGGTAATAGACAGGGAAGCCTGGCAGGCTGCAGTCCATGGGATCGCAAAGAGTCAGACACAACTGAGCAACTGAACTGAACTGAATACATCTATCTTTTAGATATATACATATCTATATAATACATATATCTTTTTTAGATTCTTTTCCAAAATAGATCACTACAGAGTATTGAGCAGAGTTCTCTGTGCTATGTAATAGACTCTTATTAGCTATTTATTTTATATATAGCAGCGTGTACCTATCCATCCCAAACTCCCTAACTATCCCTTCCTCCTGTTTCTCGGCCCCAGCAACCAGAAATTCATCTTTTAAGTCTGCGAGTTTCTTTCTGTTTTGTAAGTTCATTTCTTCATTCTTTTTTAGATTTCACATAAAAGGGATATCATATGATATTTCGCCTCTGGCTCCTCTAGAATACTCCTCAGTATTACAATCTCTTCAGTCTCAGTGTGCTTCAAATGGTACCATTTCCTTCTTGTTTTATGGCTGAGAAATAGTCCATCGTCTATTTGTATCACATCTCTATCCATTCCTCTGTTGATGGACATTCAGGTTGCTTTCATGTCCTGTCTGTTGTAAATAGTGCTTCAGTGAACATTGGAGTGCATGTATCTTTTCAAATGATGGTTTTCTCTGGATATACGCCCAGAACTGGGGTTTGCTGGATCATACAGTGGGTCTAGTTTTAGTTTTTTAAGGTACCTCTGTACTGTTTAGAGCTGATTTTTTTTAAACTTTATGTGGGATTTATGGTCAATGATGTTATTAACGTCTTTATTGCTAATATTATATACTTCCCTAAAAAACTACTAACAAAATCATTTTGTTACTAGATTAAAGGAAACGCCTGTGCTTTCTTGGAGTGCGGGCCAAATCCATTCCTGATCATCTGTTATTGCTAGAAATCCTATTGCCTTTATCGCCAGACCACTTCGGAGATGAATTATTTAATTCATGCCGAGAACATTTCAGTACTTGAGGTTGTTCACCTTTCCGAGTTCCTCAGGTATCTGCAAGAATTTGTGAGTTAAAATATTCCTGGGTTATAGGTCTTTACTTCATTGGAAATTGACTGCACATTTTTATCATTAAATCATGAGCATCACAGATGACTTTATCCTTTCTGCTGAAGGCATGTTTCTTATTAGACTCAAGCTTTTCAACCTACAATTAATGGTTCATAGCACACTAGGGAACATTTATTAATTTTCATTTTACTTGTTTTTTGAAGGTTATGGGGGTTAAGGGTTCTGAGTTGGAGTTATTGAAATTTTAAAAGGTGTAAATAGGTAAATATTATAGCTCTTGGAAAAGTGAGACATTTTTCCCTTTAAGCAAGTGATTAATATTACTAATAAAAATGTCATCAGTCTTCCCTGCCAGGGTTATGTAGTGAGAAAGATATTTTGTATGTGTGTGTTTTGCTTTCCCTATCAAATAGGGCATTTTTGAGAGAATACTTTATGTAAGAAAATTACTTTTAAAAATGGATTCTTGATGCTTTGTTGACCAAATAAAATAATTCTAAATGAAAAATAGTACCTTCCTATGTATTTACTAAAGATTTTTCTTGACTATTCTTGATGGCTTATATCAGTGTTTCAGATGCAGGAAATTTTTTTTCCTCTTATCAGATCACCTAACATGAAGACTATTCTTGCTGAAGGCTGGATTTCTGAAAGGTAGGCCTATTTCCTATCCTTTTATGGATAGATTACTTACTTTATATTTCATTCAAGTTTCATTTGCAGTCAAGTTTCCTAAATAGCTATTTCCTTATGCTGCTATTTATAGTACACGATGTGGGGTATATATATAATAAAATATGTAATTTTGGCACCTGTCCAGTAGTATGTTGTTGAGATGTAACTCACACACCACACAGTCTACACATTTAAATGGTTTTTAGTCTATTCACAGAATTGTGTATCCATCACAATAATCTAATTTTAACACGTATTTGTCACCCCCAAAAGAAATTCTGCGCCTACTAACAGTCACTTGCCATTTTCTGCACTTCATTAGCCCAAGACAACTACTAACCTAATTTGTGTCCATAGATTAAGCAGAATTTTAAAAAGTACATTATCTTATTCAAAAAAGATAATTTAATTATCTAAAAAGTTTGGTGATATTATGACATTATTAAAACCAATACAGTCAATACAATACTTAGGTAAGGGCATTTTTCTTTATCTTCTCGCTGATTTTATCCTCAAAATAAAGCATCTTATTTGCAATAATTTCAAATCCATTGTTAAGTTACAGTAGTATTATGTTTGCCTGTGCTGCCCTTCTATTTGGTTAGTACCAGGAAGTTCTATATCTATACCGACTCCAAGGCAGAGGTGTTACATTAGAAAAATGGTGCCTATGTCAATGGTTAGCATGAAGCATGCTCAGAGCAGAGCGTCTCAAGCAACTCCACTGTCCTTCTGTTTCATTCTCCAGTTCCTTCTACTTCACCAACATGTACACATACATATGTGCACACACACGCTCACACACACATATTAACACACACACACATGTATGCACACAGAGTAGCCATGGTCACATACAGTGGAAGATGCTAGAGAGCAAACTTTATGGGTCCAATATAGAACTGACACATTCTTAGACACAGTATAAAAATAACATGTGTTGTATATTTTGATTGCATGTATATATGGTTTATTTCTGAATCATAGTGGGGTCACAGAACATTCTCTAGAGGTCAGAAATGTTAAAGCAGACATGCATAAGGTAGTATTCTAGGTTGATGCTTATTTCTACTGATTTTGCTCATGGCATCATCGGAAAGGCTGGAGGTCATTCATTTCTTCCTTCATTCATACAACATGTATTGGCTAAAGATAACGTGAAGGGCACAGTGCAAGGCCCCAGGGAAACACGAACACCTAAAAGCCAGCTTCCTTGGGAACTGTTACTCAACTTCAGCACATAGAAGGAAAAAGCTCAATGAATCATGCATCTCTTCCCTTTTCTGGAAAAATTGCAGCCTATATTTTGCAGAAAAATTCAACATAATTGGTATATACCCATCTTTTTAGGTGAATTAGGTCTTAACTGACAGCTAGCCCATTTTGTTCTAAAATTCAACAAACTCTTGGAAAATCTTACTCCATACAATCTTTTGAATATGTCATTTGCTATTTATATTTGATGGCCTTAAGCAAAAAAAGTTATAAAAGGTATTAATGCAAGTAGATAATAAAGCTGCATTCTATAAATCTATAGCGGCTTACAGTAATCATTAAAGCATGCCAAAGTCTTTCATCTATTCAAAAATATGCAGTGCACAGAATGTCTGCTAAGGTGCATGACAAGTCAGAGTTAAATATATATTAATAAATGAATTAGCTTCATAAATAATAGCCATAATGACATTTTAGGAGACAATAAGTCTGAGGATTGTCAGAAAACGGTTGATGTATGAGCTTCACGTCTCAGTGATTCTTCAAAATGAATAGGCTTTGCGAGATAGTTCAGACCCGCGACCAGCCTATTTCCTTGAATAATTTACTTGTTGTCAATTTGTACAGCCACATTACACATGCAAATTGTGCTGCCTGTGCAAACACCACTTGGAGATGATAAAAACAAATTTACGAAGGCTATAGAAGAAGGATTTATTTCACTTTCTCACCCAGGTCAAGCAATACATGTATCTGACGATTGTGTGTACCCAATTTTGTTGTAATTATATCAGCAAATTATTCCTTATAATCTTATTATTTTTAGCAGTCTCCTTGTGCTTGGGATAATTAGCTTTCTTCACTCAGTGTAAAAACAATTCAACTTGCCAGCCAGGCAGGGCATAGCTCCATTATCTGTTTTGGGTTTAAATTTATTCCCTATATTCTTGGACACTTTGTGTAAATTAAAAATTTCATAGTCCCTAATACTGTACACGCTGTTCATTCAGTGATGAATTAAGGCCCCTAAACCTCTCCGTTTGCTATGAGATATCTCACCCACTTTATATGTTAATCTGTGCTAATGAATTCCACAACCCCTAGCCACAGCGAGATGACTAAAATTATTACCACTTACAGAGATAGGCCTTTTTCATTTAAAGTTCAATTCAAATTGCTCCCATAAACAGTCTGCCACACAAAGATACCTCCTATAAAGGAGAGTTACTTACCTATAAGTAGAGTTCTCTGAAGGTAGTATTATCTTGGGATGCACATTCCTAGGTCACGTGCCCTCAGGTCTCTGGTGTGGGGGGAGAGAACTCATAGCTGATGGGTAAGACTTTCTTTCCTTGGGGCACTTCATTAGCTCTGTGGCCTGTATTCCTAAGGGTTATTGGTGCCACACCCCTTCATGCAACCAATCCCTTCTTGGCAGACCAGTCCCCAAGTGCAGTAGGAGGCCAATGTAGCCTTCCAAATGAGAAGTGAAGGACTGGTTGTCATAAACAATGGCTGATGATCAAGAAACACAGTTTCCATTTTAAAAGAAGTTACCTACAAAGTAATATGCCTAATAATTTTTTAAAAAATGAGTCTTTGCCTATAGTATGAAATGTTAAATGTATGTCTACTTTTTATAGAAATAGCATTTTTCTATGCTATGAAGAAATGAAAGTGACAGTGTTAGTCACTCAGTCCTGTCCAACTCTTTGTGACCTCGACTGTAGCCCGCCAGGCTCCTCTGTCCATGGGATTCTCCAGGCAAGAATACTGGAGTGGGTTGCCATTTCCTTCTCCAGGGGATCTTCCTGACCCAGGGATTGAACCCCGGATCTTCTGCATTGCACACAGATGCTTTACCATCTAAGCCACCAGGGGAGAAGAAGGAATACATTGTCACTATGGAAGAGCTAGAAAATATAGATCAACAAAAAGAGTAAAAATCACACATACACTCACAAAAAATCCTGTCACCTAGCGATAGTCACTGATAATGTCTGATATCTATTTTTACAGACTAGCTTTCTACACACTTTTACATAAGCTCTTAAGATGGCAGCAAAATCATCGGTCTTATTAGGTCCCTCTTCATCCCATTTCTAGGACAAGGCAGCATCTGCCCTGTTTGCTCCAAAGTCTCCAAATGAACCCATTTTAAGATGCGATTTGCTGTCTTTCTCTAAAGTGGAGAGATTCCCAGAGTTGCAAGGGCTGAGCCCTTGGCTCCTTCCATCCCTGTTTCCTCGACAGAATATTCAAGCCGGTTCTCCTCCTGCTTCAGCTTGAAAATACTCTCAGCGATTACCGTCTTCCTGAATAATCTTTCACAAGCAGTACAGCAAGTCACAGCCATGTCAGGCACGGTCTGAAGGCTGGGTGCCTGCACCAGACTTTACCAGACCTTACATACATGGTGTTCTCTTGGTATGGGTGCTGTTTCATGCTCATTGCTGTCTCTGCCCTTGATTTCCACAACCCCTTGTGAGAACAGGCGGGGCAGGTGCAGTTGTCCCTGCTTCACATATGAAAGCATCTCAGGTACCAGAGTTTAAGCCGCCTTCCCGGGAGAAAAGACTTAGTTCCCGGGTCTTTGTGACTTCTGGACCCAAGTGCTCTTCATTTCAATCCTTGTCCTGTATGGCTTTGGAACTTAGGCCATTTGGGGTCTTTTCAGTATTTCTGCTTAAGGGCAGATCCCTCCAAAGGTAAAGCTTTGGAAACCTTTTTGGTTAGAAACTCAGAGCTTCGTACATTATTTTATATAGAGTTTTCCTTAAATTATTTATAGCTGTAAGAAGGCTATTTACCTAAAGCAAATATTTTGCTTCAGGAGAGTTTATAATAGTCTATCTTTTATAGTATCCTCTGCTGAAAAGTCAAAACAACTTCTTGGAAAATGAGATTTTTTTTTTTCAGTCAGGTCAGAAAATGCTCACAGGTGAACTTAATTCAATACGACGCCTGGATGTAGTATGAGTGAGACGCTGCTGAGCCCTTCCCCACTGTTTGTGCTTCTCTTTTGGCCTGAGGGTCACTCACAGTGGTAAACACCCGGGGAGTGAGGATGGCACGTCACATGTGACATACGCAATGGGAGGAACATCAACCTAGAGAAACCATTTAATCTATCACTTGAAAGTTTGAAAATGTCATGCCCATGATAGATTGGGCAGCCTGCAATTAACCCGAGTTAATATTTGGCAGAGCCAGACGTACAGCTCTTAGCATCTCATCTCACAGAAGGTGCTGTATGTTTTGTTAATAAAAACCAGATGTCCTTTGAGCATCTTCTCTGGATGACAGTATGTTCACCTCATTGTCTCATCTGCATTCTTGAATCTCAAGTGCAGGCGTGGTTCTACAGTGACCAAGCTCTGAGAAGCATGACGTGGGCAGGGTTGGGATTCTACGCCTCAACCATCCCCAGAAGTGTTTCCCTCCTTCCTCCTTCCAGTCGACCCTGCCCTTCTCCCTGTGTGCCCTGCGACCTCCTCATCTCCCCTCCCCTTGTTAAGTCCTCCTGTCTCGATATCAGCTGGTCATTTAGTCACAATGCAGGGCAGTGGCTAATAGTGCTTCCTAGGTTTTCTCTCTCAGGATCATCTTCATTTTGATTGGAATGAATCCTGGTAAAAAAAATATTTAGGTGCCAGGTAAACATTTCCAGTGACCATAGAATGGTGTGACTTGGATCCAGGTTCTTGGGGATTAAAGATATTTTAGCTGCTGAATTGTTGAATGCCACGAGGATGTTGAATGCCAGTTCCTTTTTTGGTCTGTGTGACAACTTAGAATTCTCTTTTTTGGGGCGGGGGGGAATAATTTACTCTTATACAGAATGAGGATAAAAATGAAATCTCTCTCATGAATGTGGTGATGATATAATTGGTTAATATGTGTAGAAGCGGTTGGAATGGTACTGCCTTTGGGAAGTACTCGGTGCATTTAGTAGATCTTCTGCCTCTTCTTCCTGGGGTAGGCAAGGTGGCATAGAAGAAACACACGGGTTTGGGAAGCAGGTGATCTTGGCAGATGGCAGATCTAGATTCTACCACTTGCTAGCTATGTGATCGAGGACACATAGCCTTTCTGAACTTTTATTTCCTTTACTATAAAATAAGGGTGATAGAAGTATCTCGTCTTACTGTCATGAAAATTGAGATTGTGCATATGCTATGATTAGCAAAGCATTTTGTACCCGGCAAGTGCACATTAATGAATTGTTATTTTTGGTGCCAATAAAGGCAAGAGGGCTTCCCAGGTTGTGCTAGTGGTAAAGAATCCTCCTGCCAATGCAGGAGACACAAGAGACTCGGGTTGGACTTTTAGGTCCTTTGTGTACTTTGTGCCTCTTCAGAAACAGCTGAGCAACTGCACTCATTCACTCAAAGGCAAAAGACATACACGTATTTGAGGTCGCAGCACAATTTTCTAAATATTAAATCGCCTCTTATAGTCACTTAGCTAAATATGAATGTCAGTTTGTTTGCATTTAAATACTGAGAGTTTCCAGGTTTATGAATCATAAATCCTGTTTTCTTTACGTAAATATTTTTCCACTATCCAAAACAAATAAACAATAACAGGAAACCACAACAGTATTATTTGGCAAACATTCTAATGAAATGCTATGGAGGTGCTAGTAAGAGGGTTGTTACTAAAAAGAAAAATTTAGTATATCTGAAATATGACATATATGCTAATAAGACTTCAATGAACCAGAAAGAAGAGAAAAGAAAATGTAGAAATTCTATTATTAAGCGAAATTATGAAGAAAGATCCTTGAGTTTCTTTTTAATTAAAAAACTGGAAAACTTTGAAAATTATTCTTTCAATCTCTTTAAAGTCCCATTTAAAAATAGTTTACATATTATATTAATATACACATCAGATAATTGCCTCTATATTGCAAAAAGGAACCCTACATATATGTCATACTAACGACATTACTGTAAACTACAATCTGGTTTCCATTAAGTTCCCCGAGTTTCCACTAAATTCCCTGAGTTTTCACTCTTTCTTTCCTCCGTAGAATCTATTGCCAAGTTGTTTATATTTGTATCCTCATTTTCAATTTCTTACAAAGCCTGTGGCTGAAAGAGAAAATACAGTCTTTTGTTTTTAGGTTTAGTCTTGCAAGCATTTTTTACCCAGATTATTGTTATAGCTTCCTAAAAGGCTTCCCCAACTTCAGTCTACGTGCTTCTACACCCTGTCTTTTAAGCCTCTCCATAATTTGATCTGGAGAAGGCAATGGCACCCTACTCCAATACTCTTGCCTGGAAAATCCCATGGACAGAGGAGCCTGGTGGGCTGCAGTCCACGGGGTTGTGAAGAGTCAGACACGACTGAGCTACTTCACTTTCAATTTTCACTTTCATGCATTAAAGAAGGAAATGGCAACCCACTCCAGTGTTCTTGCTTGGAGAATCCCAGGGACGGCGGAGCCTGGTGGGCTGCCATCTATGGGGTCGCACAGAGTTCGACACGACTGAACTGACTTAGCAGAATTTGATCTCTATTTGACTTCCTCCCCTTTTTTTTTCTGGTGGTGAAACTGAGACTCAGGGAAATTTAAGGAGTTGAGCAGAGCCATGCGTATATTTAGGCTTTCCAGGAGGCACTAGTGGTAAAGAACCTCCCTGAAGTGCAGATATAAGAGACACAGGTTCGATCCCTGGGTCAAGAAGATCTCCTGGAGGAGGAAATGGCAATCCATTCCAGTATCCTTGCCTGGAGAATCCCATGGACAGCAGAGCCTGGTCGGCTACAGTTTATAGGGTCTCAAAGAGTTGGACACTAATGAGCAACTTAGCATATGTGACTTTGTGACTTCAAAGTCCAAGATCTTATCACTAAACCATGCTACTTTTCCCCAAACAAGACCTATAATTTCCCAGACTTTCCTAGAATGAATTTCCCTACCAGATATGCCTATTAAATTCTTTTTATCCTCCTACTTCCCCCCCCTTTTTTTTCAAGGCCAGTGTATATCCTACCTCTACCAAGAAACTGTCCTGGAATTTCAATCTGATTTCATTGCTTCCTATTTACTGCAATCATGACACTTTATTCTGTTTTTGAAATAGCACTTATTGTTGTCTGCTTTATATGCCAGGGTTATTTATATCTGTCTGTCTCGCCAACAAGATTTTGGATTTTTGGGTGGCAGGGACCATGTTCTTATCTTTCTCATTTAATCGTCCTTCCCTTTCATTCTAAAATAGTTAATATCTTCCACAGTATCTAGTAGGTATTAAATCAATATTGAATAAATTGCATTAAAGCTTCATTTTAAAAATGTAAGAAAGTAGGTTCCTGAATTTTTGAAAGAATTGTAAGTTTTTTTTTTCTAGTAGCATTTTTAATGAAAAATACCTGTTATTAACTAAGTGTTCTTGTATAGAAAAAATTTTCTCAACAAGAAGATATTCTATATACATAAGGAAAATTTGAGCATTCTTTGGCATTGCCTTTCTCTGGGATTGGAATGAAAACTGACCTTTTGCAGTCCTGTGACCACTGCTGAGTTTTCCAAATTTGTTGGCATATTGAGTGCAGCACATTCACAGCATCATCTTTCAGGATTTGAAATAGCTCAACTGGAATGCTATCACCTCCACTAGCTTTGTTCGTAGTGATGCTTGCTAAGGCCCACTTGACTTTACATTCCAGGATGTCTGGCTCTAGGTGAGTATTCACACCATCGTGATTATCTGAGTCATGAAGATCTTTTTGTACAGTTCTTCTGTGTATTCTTGCCATCTCTTCTTAATATCTTCTCCTTCTGTTAGGTTCATATCATTTCTGTCCTTTATTGAGCCCATCTTTACATGAAATGTTCCCTTGATATCTCTAATTTTCTTGAAGACTTTGTTTTTTGGGCTCCAAAATCACTGCAGATGGTGATTGCAGCCATGAAATTAGGACTGATCTCCTTGAAGATGGACTGGTTGGATCTCCTTGCAGTCCAAGGGACTCTCAAGAGTCTTCTCCAACACCACAGTTCAAAAGCATCAATTCTTCGGCACTCAGCTTTCTTCACAGTCCAACTCTCACATCCATACATGACCACTGGAAAAACCATAGCCTTGACTAGACAGACCTTTGTTGGCAAAGTAATGTCTCTGCTTTTCAATATGCTATCTAGGTTGGTCATAAATTTCCTTCCAAGGAGTAGGCGTCTTTTAATTTCATGGCTGCAATCATCATCAGCAGTGATTTTAGAGTGGTGCTTAATATAAAAAGTAGTAAAGTGAAAGTGCTAGTCTCTCAGTCGTGTCCAACTCTTTGTGACCCAGTGGACTGTAGCCTACCAGGCTCCTCTATCCATGGAATTCTCCAGGCAAGAATACTGGAGTGGGTAGCCATTCCCTTCTCCAGGGAATCTTTCCGATTCAGGTGTCAAACTTGAGTCTCCTGCATTGCAGGTGGATTCTTTACTATCTGAGTCACCAGGGAAGCCCCTAAATCTTTATCTTAAAAACTGTAACCTGTGGTGGATTCATGTTGAAGTATGGCAAGACCAATACAATATTGTAAAGTAAAATAAATAGATAATAATAAAAAAATGAATAGACTCTAACAACAACAAACAGCAATAAGATTCCATGAAAAACATAAGAATGTTTACGAAGATACGCACCTATCTGAATTAGAAATGCTTGCATTTCCAAGGCCAAGTAAGGTCCTCTGTGGCCCACCATTCTACTGATGGCAACTCTAGACTCTGGAAGAAGCAAACTTATTTCTTGAGGACATTGGAGAGTGAAAGAAAGTAGTCAGACACTGGAGAGTTCAGATACCCAGAAGAAGCGGACTCAATAGGATGAGTTTATCATTGTTTTCCAGTTAGCCTGAGAGAAGGTCATAGCCAGCTTTATGCTTAAAGGCTAGAAATAGATTGGAAATACAGTCTTACTGGGGAAAGAGTTTGGGTCAATCACAACTGCTAAAAAGTAAAAAGGTGTCTCAAAAAGAAGAGAGGGTAAGCCCTCTCTATTCTATTTATAAACTATGCCTTGATCTTTGGACAGGGCTTCTCTGGTGGCTCAGTGGCAAAGAACTTGCCTGCCAATGCAGGAGACATGAGATCGATCCCTGGATTGGGAAGATCCCTCAGAGAAGAAAATGGCAACCCACTCCAGTATTCTTGCGTGGGAAATCCCATGGACAGAGGAGCCTGGTGGCTGCAGTCCATGGGTTGCAAAAAAGAGTCAGACGTGACTTAGCAACTAAGCAGCAACAACAACAACACTCTTTGGATGATCCTTGAACTATGCAAGTTAAGGACAGATTCCTAGCAGCCCAGCTAACACTAAAATAACTGAATTTAGATTTTAACTGTCACCTATCACAGGGAGACAGAGCTTGTACTTTGAGCTTAGCCAGTTAACTGCCTGCTTTGAAACGAAGCAAAAGCAACAACAATAACAACAAAACGATGTTCTTTAGAGGAACATAAGAGAATCTAGTGTTTCTACAATGTGTCATTCACAGTTTCCAGGATGAAATCCAAAATTTTTCATTGTCTACGGGAAAATATGAAACATTTGGAAAAAAAAAAGAAAAGTCAATGGAGACTAACCTGGAATGCCCCCAGTGATGGAATTGAAAAATAAAAACTTTTAAATAGTTATGCTAAGACTTGAAAGGAGAGTACTATACTATAATGAGTGAGGAGACTAGAAAATCTCAGTCAAGATATATAAATTACATAAAAAGAACTGAATAGAAATGATGGAACTGAGAAACAAAATACATATAATGAAAAATTTACTACATAGCTTAACAGCAGTATGACAAAAGAGATTCAGAGAACTTGAAGATTAATCATTATAAGTCATACAATCTGAAGAACAGAGGAAAACATTTGTAATAAATGATCAGAGCCTCGGGGTGTTGTAGATCAATATCAAAACGTCAAATATTTGAGAAATGGAATGAGAGAGGGGAATATAAAAAGTGTTTGAAGAAATAATGGCTGAAACTATCCAAATTTGTTTAAAGACATAAATTTTTTGGTTCAAGAAGTTCAGTGAGCCCTTAGCAAAGCATATAAAATCTAAAATGTGCATCTAGAAACATTATAATCCAACTGCTGAAAACCAAAGGGAAAGAAGCAATCTTATAAGCACGTGAGGAAATTTCTGTGCTTTGAGGGACACTTAAGAAAATAAAGACACAACCACAGACCTCATTAGACATTAGGGAAATTAAAATTATTACCATAAAGAGAGAACTCTAGACATTTATTTGAGTGGCTAAAATTCTTTTTCGTGTCTCTGGCAAGAATTTGGAGCAACTGAAGCTTTCACCCATGTCTGATGAGACTAAATAGTGGTGCAACCACTTTGGAAAACAGTTGGTGGCTACTTATATAGTTAAACACAAATTACCATATAACTCAGCAATCCCGCTCCTAGGTATTGACTCCAGGGGAATGGAAACCTTCATTCACACAAAAACCTACATCAGTGTTTTCAGTATTCTTTGTTTGTAATTCAGAATTGGTAAAGATGAAAACCATTTTAAATATGCTTCATCTGGTGAATGGGTAAATGAACTGTGTTTTAGCTACGTAACTGCATACTACCTGGCAGTAAAAATGAACAAACTGCTGATGGATTCAACATGAATGATCCTCAAATGCATTACATTACATGAGAAAGGCCAGACTCAAAAGACTACACGCAACTAGATTTTACTTGTATAACTTCATTCTGAAAAGGGCAAAACCATGAGGACAGAAAGCATCTCAGTGGTTTGCAAGAGCTGTGGGTGGAAGAAATAACTTCAAAGAGGCACGAGGGAACTTGAGCAGATGGCAAAATTTCATGTATCGATTGCAGTATCAATTGGTTACATGAATATATGCATTTGCAGATTTCATAGAATGTACACTATCAGGGGCAATAGAAATAGAAATCTTTTTTCCTTTCTTTTTTTATTTTTTAAATTATGACAGTATGATAACACATTTACAGGAGACTTGGAAAATACAGAACAAAATTACATATATTGGTAGCTCCACTGTATATTACAATTATTTTTAAGTAGATAAAGTATGGTTTTTAGTTGCAGTTTCAATATCAAACTCTCAAAAATTAATAGAATGAATAGACAAAAAAGTGGAAGGATATACTAGACCTGAAAAGTACTATGATCCAATTCTACACCATTAGGATTTATACAATTTTCACACAACAGTAGGACACAAATTCAAGTTCCCATAGACATAAACCAGGAGACAGTGGGACATATCCAGGAACATCAAGCAAGGTGCAAAGATATCACGGTCTAAAGATATTGAAAGCAGTCAGAGTCTGTTCCCTCATCACTGTAGAATTATGTTTAAAATAAATATTAAAAGATATTTGAAAATAACCCACATATTTTCAAGTGCAGTGGGACATTTACCAAGAGAGATCTTTGACAAAGCCATTGAAAGCCTCGATAAAGTTAAAAGACTGAAAAAACACAGAGGGTGATTGCAGAGAAGAAAGCATTCAAATGAGGAATTAATATCAAAGATACTTTAAAAACCAGTAAGGAGTAATTTTTATTGAACTTAAATTCTACCTCAATGAACTTGACTTAGAAAAAGAATGATATTTTCAGGTAGAAGAAAATTAAGAAAATCCATTTCTAGCAAACGTACTCTAAGAGAACACGCTAAAGGAAATTCTTCAGAATGAAAGTAAATGAAAGCAGATATAAATTCACATCCATAAATGGCGTGAAGAGCATCAGAAATAGTAAATATGTAGGTAGATGTAAAAAACAAATTCCACCTCTTTATTCCTTTAAAACACATTTATGGTTTAAAACAAACACTGGATCGTGGGATTCACAATGTGTGTAGCTCTAGCATCTGTGACAATATCGAGGTTGTGTCCAGAACAGCAGATGTACCTGTACAACTCCACGGTTTCTATATTTTTCATGAACTGTTAAAATACTAACTTTAAGTCATCTGTGAATAGTTAAGGATGAATACTGTAACCCCTAGAGTGACCACCAAAATATAAAATGAAGAGGTAAAAATAAAAAGCCAATATATAAGTTTAAATGAAATTCTAGAAAGGGACCTAGGAAATGCACTTGGAAAGAGGGAAGACACTGCTCTGGGGATGGTCAGGCTCAGAGCTGGAAGGCAGGATGGCAGAGTCTGTGTGACTCAGTTACTGATTTGGTTGGATGGGCTGAGAACATAACCATGGAGTAAAATGTGCTTTCCTTTCTTTTTGATTCAAGTATAGTTGATTTATAGTGTTCTGTCAGTTTCAGGGATACAGCACAGTGATTCAGAGATTATATCTATCTCTATACATCTTTCTATGTATTCTTTTTTTTCGGATTCCTTTCCCTTACAGGTTATTACAAAATATTTTTTTTTAATGTATTTCTTCTTGGCTCTGCTGGGTCTTCATTGCTCTGCACGTGCTTTCTCTAGCTGCAGGGAGCAGGGGTTACTCTTCATTGTAGTGCTCGGGCTTCTCACTGTGGCGGCTTCTTTGGTTGCCGGGCGCAGGCTCTAGGCACGCAAACTTCAGTGATTGCAGCACTTGGCTCAGCACTTGTGTGCGCAGGCTCTAGAGTGTGGCCCAGTGGTTGCGGCACATGGGCTTAGTTGCTCTGTGGCATGCGGAGTCTTCTCGGACCAGGGCTTGAACCTGTGTCCCCTGCATTGGCAGGCGGATTCCTATCTACCGTGCCACCAGAGAAGTCAGCCAAATGTTTTGAGTCGAGTTTCCTGTGCTATACGTTAGGTCCTTGTTGAAAATGAGCTTTTCTTAACTGGAATTAAATAAGTAAATTTACCCACAGTTTAATGATAGAAAGTAATTTAAAAAAATGTCCAAGTTAAAACCTAACAAGGGTAAAATTGTATGAGACAGATCACTCAGGATGGCCTCAATTTAGCAAATACATGGTTTCAAGTGTTTGTTTCCAAATAGTTACAAGAAGTTCAGAAAAGCGATTTCACTAGAGACAGACAATATCCTAAATGCCAATTCAGTTCCCAGGCCATAGAAAATGAAGCCACATGGCAATAAAA
Organism: Ovis aries; assembly: GCF_016772045.2. NCBI lineage: Eukaryota > Metazoa > Chordata > Mammalia > Artiodactyla > Bovidae > Ovis > Ovis aries. Next base: position 38,145,802 of record NC_056075.1, on the reverse strand, counting down.
ACCAAACAAAATAAACAATAATACTGAATAAGAAATGATTCTTGCTTACTCTGAATGATGGAAACTCTGGAGAGCTTTCTGAAGGCTCTTTTCGACACACCCAAGGTGAGAAGCTAGTTCCGTAATTAGTTCCCACACTTTAAACTTCCAGCTTTCTTTTTTCTCACCAGCACATCATCACCTTGTGCTTGGCAGTTAGGATGAGTGTGGTGGGTAGTGGTGTTTTATGCATCACAAAAAAGATGATGGAGAATAAGACACCAATATTACTGGGTTAAAACTGGAAAAGAAGTTTCCAAATGGGGTACCTGTGTCTATGAGTAAGAGATTAGCTGGAATTTCCATCTTGTGAACTGTAAAGATTGAAGGGGAGACAGAGCATCCTTTTTCCATTCTCTGCACTAGAGGATATGTGTTGGCCAGCCTCCAAGCAGGCCACCTACATGACCACTGCTTACCTGGGACAGTTTCGCTATTTCTTGGAACAAACTGAGGATGAGGTACTGAAGGTGGAAGGGAGGTGAGAGGTGGCATATACCAAGTATGTTTGCTTGAGCAGGTTATTTCAAAGTCAGATTTGACTACAGGAGCTCCTGAATGAAAGGGATCCTCGAAGACTGTGTTGAATTCATAAAACTGAATGCAGAATAGGAATGGGTAGAAAGGAGAGAGCAGTAAAAGAGCAAAAGCATGAACACGAGAATGAAAGGGAATAAATGAATGAACTACCCTTGACGATCAGATTCCTTATCTCATTACCATTACTGTTATCCAGATGCTTATCATTTATCCCACGATGGTCTTCTAGCTAGACCTCTTTCATGTTGGCTCACCTACTTCCAAAATCATCTTTCTTATTCCCAAGACTATAATATTAATCTCGTTGGAGTACCTGCTTCTTCTAATTATTCCCTTGATCAGAATCCATTGATTCCCTCCTCTGTATCAAGGTAGAAATTGTGTTTGCCGTAGGGGAGTCCCCTAAGATGCTGACCCAAGTTGGTTTCTTGTGTCTGACCTAAACCACAGCATTCTTGCCATTCTAGATTGGTTTCACACCTTCCCTGCTTCTCTTCATCTCATGCCTTGACATCACTTCCATCATCCATCTGTCTTCTCCACAAACACTTACTGGATATCTGTGCCAGGACAAGCTCTTTGCCTTCAAAGGAGCTCACAGTTCATCAAGGTTGGACTCAGCTATGACCACTGGTTGCATTTCAGTGTGATAAAGCCCTAGCTGTGCTATGCATCAGTTATTATAAAGGCACAGAAAAGAAAGCCATGAACTGTATGTCAGAAAAGATTTAACTGAGGAGATAATATTTTGATATAGGTTCTGAGCTCACCAGCTATAAAGAGACAAGCCTTCCAGGAAAAAGAGATAGCACATGCCAAATTCCATTCTGCGGGTCTTCCCTGCGGTCCTATGGTTAAGACTCTGTGCTTCCACTCCAGTGGTCCCGAGTTTGATCCCTAGTCGAGGAACTAGGATCCCACACATTATACAAAGCAGTCAAAAAAATTCCTCTTTGGGACTTGTGTAATTTCTATTTATGTTATGGACCTCATAATTTTAGTAATTAAGGTACAAAATGCGTCATTTAAAACTACATTACAATTCTTGCACTAAAGACTTCTTGACAGGACAGTTTACATACTTCATTTGTATTCTCTTCAAGCCTTAGCAAAATGCTAAGCATTAGGTCCAAAGTAAGGACCAGAAAGATGCTGACAGATTAATCTGGCAAAATCTGTCAACATTTATATACTTGGTTTTCTTGTGTATGTGTTCCCATAGAACTTTATGGTCACTAAACTTTGGATTTCATGTAGTTTTCACGAGTAATCTTATTCTCTGATGATTTTTAAACAGTATTTTCAGAGCAGTTTTACGTTCACAGCAAAATTGAAGCAAGGTACAGAGATTCTTCCATATAGGAATCGCCCTCCCCCCACGCCATGACAGATATTCCCCACCAGCATGTTACATTTGTCACCACTGATGAACCCATAGTGATATATCATAATCACCCAAAGTCCGTAGTGTACATGACAGTTTGCTGTTGGTGTGGTACACTCTACGAGTTTGCACAAATGCTTATGGTATCATTATGGTGTCATATAGCGTATTTTCTCTGCCCTAAAAATCCTCTGTGCTCTGCCTATTCACTTCCCCTCCCCTCAAACATGCACACACATACTCCCTAGTTTTTACATGTAAAGGGAGGAAACTGGTGTTTACTGACTATTAACTACATTCCAAGATGAATGTTAAAAGCTTTACATGTGTTTCTTCATTTAGAGAGATTAAGCAGACAATGGGCTGTTTTGGAAGATGAAGGTATTAGGAAAAGGGAGAATAACATAGATTTCAATGCAGCAATCAATGAATTGTTGAATAGGATGGGATTTGATAATAGGATGGGATTTGATCACTCACTACCTACCGAGAAAGATGTAGAGAGAAGACCCATTTTGCTCCTGAAGCCCATCTTTCCATGAGTTCCCACCCAGTACACATCCCACTGGGTAGTAATGATGTCTATGCTTTATTGACTGCGCTGTGTTGGGATTTACCAGGAACTTCACTGTGAAAGGGGCAGTGTGCAACAGTGGAAAGAGCAGGAACTTCAGAGGCCGGCGAAACTTTCCAATCTTAGTTTTGCATGTTATTATTGTGCCTCTTTAGAAACCTGTATGCAGGTCAGGAAGCAACAGTTAGAACTGGACATACAACAATAGACTGGTTCCAAATAGGAAAAGGAGTACGTCAAGGCTGTATATTGTCACCCTGCTTATTTAACTTATATGCAGAGTACATCATGAGAAACGCTGGGCTGGAAGAAGCACAAGCTGGAATCAAGATTGCTGGGAGAAATATCAATAACCTCAGATATGCGGATAACACCACACTTATGGCAGAAAGCAAAGAAGAACTAAAGAGTCTCTGATGAAAGTGAAAAAAGAGAGTGAAAAGTTGACTTAAAGCTCAACATTCAGAAAACAGAGATCATGGCATCTGGTCCCATCACTTCATGGGAAATAGATGGGGAAACAGTGGAAACAGTGTCAGACTTTATTTTGGGGGGCTCCAAAATCACTGCAGATGGTGATTGCAGCCATGAAATTAAAAGACACTTACTCCTTGGAAGGAAATTTATAACCAACCTAGGTAGCATATTGAAAAGCAGAGACATTACTTTGCCAACAAAGGTCCATCTAGTCAAGGCTATGGGTTTTCCAGTGGTCATGTATGGATGTGAGAGTTGGACTGTGAAGAAAGCTGAGTGCCAAAGAATTGATGCTTTTGAACTATGGTGTTGGAGAAGACTCTTGAGAGTCCCTTGGACTGCATGGAGATCCAACCAGCCATCCTAAAGGAGATCAGTCTTGGGTGTTCATTGGAAGGACTGATGCTGAAGCGGAAAATCCAATACTTTGGCCACCTCATGCGAAGAGCTGACTCACTTGAAAAGACCCTGATGCTGGGAAGGATTGAAGACAGGAGGAGAAGGGGACGACAGAGGATGAGATGGTTGGATGGCATCACCAACTCAATGGACATGGGTTTGGGTAGACTCCAGGAGTTGGTGATGGACAGGGAGGCCTGACGTGCTGTGGTTCATGGGGTTGCAAAGAGTCGGACTCGACTGAGTGACTGAACTGAACTGAACTGAACTGATTGTGACCTATGACTATATTTGTGACATTAGATCAGTTTCTTAAACTCTTGAAGCCTTAATTTCTTTTGTCTGTCAAGTGGATACAATAATAACCACCTCTTGGGTTTCTATGACATTAGTTACATAATAGCAAGCATCCGGAAATGTTTCCTCTCCTATCTTCCTATGTACAACCAGTTGGACCAAAAGAATCTAAAAGTAAGGCATGATGAATAAACAAACAGTACTTTTCTTTGGCAACATTCTATATTACAGAAATTTCCTTTCCTCAAATGTCAACTGTTGCTAATGTCATAGTGTTAGTTGTTCAATATATTCTTGGAAGATTAACATTACCTAGAGATGCTTCAATTTGCAAGTTTAAAAAATCCAGACAGAGAAATTGTCATACAATATCTAAGTTCAGAACTCCCTTGATTCTATTTTTCTGCATAAGTCATTAGCCTAATTTTTCTTCAATGCAGAAAGTAAGGCATTTTATACAGATGGAAGGAACTGTTCTCTTTCTCAGTTTCAGCAAGAAGTACATTTATCAAATATTCAACAAAGTTGCATTTATTTTTTCCAACTGAGACATATTTAAGGGACTTCAATATATTGGGGAAAATTTTCATCAGAGATTTAGCAGCTACCAAAAAAAGACCTCCACAATTAATCTTTCATAACATGAGTGTGACTTGTAATCTCTATGCTTAGGATAAGTAAGTAAGTAAGTGTTAGTCGCTCGTTCATGCCCGACTCTTTGCGACCCCATGGACTGCAGCCCACCAGGCTCCTCTGTCCATGAGATTTTTCAGGCAAGGATACTGGAGTGGGTTGCCATTTCCTTCTCCAAATATTACTAAATAGAAGGAAAAACAATTCATAAACTATAATATTTCTTAGCAAAGAAAAATTCCTTTATGATTTTTAAGATGTTTGAAAATTTAAATGAAACTTACATGTTTGAAATTAGTGCCAGATGTAACACAGTTCAAGCACAATTATCTAGCTGAATCACATTTAATATGATTTAGTCAAAGGAATTCAATAATTCTATATTTCATAGAAATCTCACAAAAACAAGTATTTCATTCACAAAATGCATGGTTTGGCAGGTTTCCAAAGCAGGAATTTGTTGGAGGGAAGGTAAATTTATTGATTAAAATAAATCAAATGACTGACATCTCCTTTAGAAAACTGGCAAAATAATAATATTCAGAGACTGAAAGTCTTACAACCAAAACCAGAAGAAAAGTCTGAGCTATTTACATGTATTATAGAAATCCAATAATGTCACAAGAGTAAGTTAATCAGATATTTGAGCATTCTCAAATTAACATTGAGAACATTCTAAACTATGTATTTTGGGAGTAGGACTTTCCAAAAATCTTTGATATGAAATCTGGTGGTTATAAGTCTTTGGAGTACTTATATTCCCCATTTATCCTTTGCAGATTTATATTCAGTAAATAATGACTATTCTGTGATATAATTTATATAGAAATAATCCAGACAGTTCTTAAACAGGCCGACAATACTTCCTTCCTATCCTTTGTCCCAGTTCTTCCCTCTCAGCATTTGTTATGGATTGATTGTTCCTGTACTCCTAAAATTCAAACACTAAAATGCTAAACTCTGGGTGGCTGTATTTGGAGATGGGGTGGTTAAAGAACTGATTAAGGTCAAATGAGGTCACAAGGGTAGGGCCCTGATCCAATAGGATTAGTGTCTTCTTAAGAAGAAACACCAGAGAGCTTTTTTTCTCCCTTTTCCTCTCCTCACACAGTGCACAGAGATTTTATGAGCACACAGCAAGATGAATGCTGCCTCCAAGCCAAGAGAAGAGGTCTCAGAATGAAATCTACTTTGCTAGCACCTTGATCTGAGATGGCCCAACCTCCAGAACTATGAGATATAAATTTTTGTTGTGTAAGCTATATAGGCTTCCCTGTTGGCTCACTTGTAAAGAATCCACCTGCCAATGCAGGAGATGAGGTTTCCATCTCTGGGTCAGGAAGATCCCCTGGAGAAAGAAATGGCAACCCACTCCAGGATCCTTGCCTGGAACATCCCATGGACAGAGGAGTCTGGCAGGCTACAATCCACGGGGTCACAAAAGAGTCAGACAGGACTTAGTGACTAAATAACAACAAAACTACTTAATTTGTAATATTTTATTATGGCAACTCCAGCAGACTAAGATAGCAATTAGGAGGCTTAATGTAACAGCTGCAACAGAATTTTGGGACACACTGTTTCTTTAACTGCTTGTTTAGGTATCTGGATGCAGGGGAAACACTATTGAGAGGCTGGACACACTTGCCCTGGAGAGTTTCATACAGATCCTTAAATCATTCAGCCCTGCTTCTATTTTAGAATCAGAGAATGTGAATATAAGAAAGGGTCTTTGTGACCCAAGCTTTCAATCCAGATTTTGCTATCATTTGGGGGGCATAGAAAACTACTCCATACACCTAGCACATCTTCTGGAAAACAATGGGGGTTAGGTAGCGGAGAGTTAAGAATTAAACATCTGTTTATACTAAATCATGACATGTTATCGAGTGCCATATGCAATTTCTACACATTTTTGGAACGCTTCAAAGGCATTATTGATAAGGTTAGTGACAATAACAACAAATAGCTGAAAGACTGGAAATGAATGGGGGCCAGGTAATGCCTTAAGGGGTTTATATATGTTTTGTTACATGATCCTTACAACATTAGAAAACAGAAATGTATTTTTATTACAGAACATTATTTCAGAATATGAAAGCATTTCTAAAATAGTCCCACTCCCATCATGGTCCTATGCTGTTTTATTTTCCTCATAGTTTTTTTTGGTTATTTCTTTTCCGCTTGCTTATTTTCTATGTTCCTCCCAACCCCCTTCTCAGAGCCTAAGTCAGTGGCTGCCAGGGAAAAGGAACTCAATGAGCTTTTGGCCAAGGCCACACAGCCAGTCTGTAGCAGCTGCCACCATCAGCAGCAGCTGCCACCATCAGCAGATGCTAAGCGCCACGAGAGCAGCAGTAGAGACCATTTTGCTCTCAACAGAGGCTGGCACGGTGCCTGCTCAAAAAACTATGTACGGGCAGGGGGTGGGAAAGTAACGAAGCCAACGGGGGGAAGTTTGAATGAATGGAAACGTTCCCAGAAGGATCTAGAGAGCTTCTGCTGCGAGTCTCGGTCTTTGGGAAATGAACTCAGTTTAAGGTTTATGCCAAGAACTTTTCTCACCACAGGGCACAGAATACGGCAGGGGATGGAAAAAGAAAAAAGTTTTTAAGACGTCTAGAAGAAAGGAGAAAATGCCGAGAGAAAAGCAGAGGGGGGGAAAAAGAAGCAGAAAGAAACGAATCGCTCTTTTTCGTTTATTTAAAAGGAGAACCGAGCGCGACCGGTTACCATGGCGACCCAGGCCAGAACGGCCCCAGCCCATTGGCAGAGATGTCGGAGCCAATGAGAAGGCGCTATGTTGGCAGGTCTTAAGATGGCTGCCGGGCGGCTCCGTCCGGACTGGTGAGTACGGCTGATTGTGAAGCGGGTTCTTGGGCTCCAGGGAGACGGACCCAGGGAAGGCAGGGTGCCAGGATCGAGAGAGCAAGTGCGGGCGGCCTCACAGCCTCTCGGCTGAGCCGTAAAACCTTTGGTCAGGCCCGCAAAGCCTTTGACCGGGCCCGTGGGAGCGTCGGCTGAACCGGCCTCCGCCTTGCTCTGACGCGGCGTCGCGGCGGAGTCCCCGTTCTGTTGGTGGGAGAGGGGTTCTGCGTCCCACCCCGGCCGGAGTGAGACAGGATAAGGCTTTCGACCCGGGAAACGGGCTCTTGTTTACAGTTGCCGTACCCGGAAACGAGCTGCAGTTGATGGGAGAGTCAGCAAGGTAAACATCCTACAGCAGAATCTGTGGAGCTTGGTTCTGTGCCGGGAGGGGATTCTTCCCATTTGGGCATCGGAGTGTGGCCCAGCTGCAGGAGAGCCTGCAGAGTTCCGTGTGGTTCAGCCGTGCAGCGCAAGGTGTACGTTTCTAGAGCCGCCCCTCTTGCAGTCTTGCACCCTGTAAGTATTCTCACGGAGACATCCAATTTTAAAATGGACCTCGAAGTATTATTGGCTACCTGTGAACCTTTCTTGACTCTCGGGGAGTGTTTTCTAGCCCTAGGCTGAACAAGACACTCGCTTTGACATATGCATACGTGCAAAATCCTGCTAGTTTATCTGGGTAATCGGATTGGTAACTTAAATCCGAAGTCAGGCCTGAGATTCCGTTGTACTTTGTGTACCTTTTTGAGAAAACGGAGCACATTTATTTCGTAAACGTGAACAGGGCATTAATGTTGATGATAACATGCTTAGAAGTATTTCAGTTAAGTAATTAATGCCCAGTCACAAAAACTGATTATTGTGTAAGTTATTTAACAGGATCTTCAGATTGGTAGGCGGTGGTTTACGATTTCTGTGAGATTTAAGTTCAGATCAGAGATTTTCAGTTTTCTGTGATTATTTCTACTTGAATACAAAATTTGGGAAATAAGGCAGCTTCATTCAGTAAAAATGGAATTGGAAGTCTGGAATATGAGCGTCAGGGGACATTTACCCATAAACTGCTTAGGTTGAGTTTTGATTATAAGCTGTTACCTGGACTTCAGAAAATGTGATATTATTACCCAGGCCTGTATTCAGTTTGGTATAACATTTTTATATAGCTTTCTGCCCTTAAAAAGTGAGAAAAAATTTCTTCTTGATCAAATTTTAACAGAATTACAGGCTGGGGACATTCTTCAGACCCACTCTCAAATCTCTGTCACCAAGAATATAATACTACTTAAACTCTGCACTCTATAGAGTTTTGAGTTACAGAGTTCTATTTTTCTAAGATTAGTGGATCACCAACCATTGGATGAGTCGGTTACTGCATCTGTAAAAGGGGTTTAGATAATAATTCCTAGTGGAAGGGTCATTGTGAGGGTAAAGGGTAAACAGTGCCTGTCGCATTGTTTGTATGCCGTTTATAGCGATGACCTGGTTTGTTTTTCTTTTTGGTTCTGTTTCTTCTGTCACAGTGGGGTCTCTTTCCCTTTCTCCAGAGCATCTTTTAGGTATTTTCTCTGAAGTGCAGGGTCTTACTGAAAACTAGCAAGCTTGGCTGTGGTGGCTGGGTTAGGAGAGAGACCTTATCTTCTAGGGTGTTGGGGTTTAATTAGTATTGTTCTGACTGAGAGAGAATGGAGTGTTACATCAAAGAATGAGTGATTCTGGGCATTTGGGCACACACAATATTGAGATCCATAAAAAGGCATATTAGAGCCTCAAGACGTCTCAGAGATTTGATCACACCCTTCATGGTTTAGGTTAAGGGTGAAGACCCAGACAGATGCAGTGGCTTTTCCACAGTTATGTTGTTCAGGACTAGAAACCCATCTTCTGACTTCTAAAACTGTTTTTTTTCCCCTGCTCTAACACTGGCTCCCAATCCTTTCACAACCTAGAATCCCATTTATTGTAATTTGATATCTCCATGGATGCTGTATTTTGAAATATTGCGTCTACTAAACTATACCCATTAATTTGTGTTTTTTCCTTTTTAGTAAAACTCAGGCCTTTAGCTACCAATCAGATGAATGAAAATGTGGTGAAGAATAATGTTTCATTGAATTTTAGTTTCCTAACCTAAAGGTGCATGATATTGTTTGAGGGAAAATGAAATAGGTTGGGCTATTTGAGTATTGAAATTAGCTTAAAAATCTCCATTACTGTCTTCATAAAACTTTGAAAAACCCTTAGTGAGGAACTGCTGAGCTGTGTCATGTTCTTCTAGATACACTCATACCTGCCCAGGTGTGCTAAGCAGTAGCTGCGCTTAGTTTCCAAGGGCAAAAGAAAGCCCAGCCATTCAGACAGGATGTGACATAAATATTTTTGTTCATCATAAATCATGTCAACCCTGGACTGCATAGCATACACTGAATTTTTCTTTGTATAATAACTGTGGATTGGGAAGAATCTTCACTCCAGCAGTACAGAGTATGTGAAATGGAGAAGCTGATTTTCAAAATCACAGCGAATAGGGGGATTCTGAATGATTTCACATCTTCTTTGGGGCTAAATGGTTAAAGTATTTGACTTACAGGCTGAAAACATGAAAGTTAATATATCAACACATGGACTGTTATATAGACTTAACTATAATCTACACTAAAACACTTGTTTCTTGGTCTCTGGTATGTGACGTTTTTTGAGAATGGCTGAGCAATGCCCACATTTGAAGGGTTCTCTGCTTTAAAATGAAAGAATGCACCCTGAAAGGTATGAGATGAGAGATGCTTCAAAGAACTAGAGAATCAGAATCCAGAGCAACCCAAACAAAAGTAACAGGGGGCCTAATGGGACCAACTGGTACTGTAGTACAACTGGAAGTGTGTAAATAACATGCATATGCTTTGACTAGGAAGACACTGGTTTTGAACCTAAGCCCAAAACAAGTCACAAAGCAGCCACTCCACATCGGCTGATTTGCAGTCAGAGCTGCTGCTCAGGTGGGCAGCCTCACTTTGCAGGCTGCTCAGTCGACTCTGTGTGTGTGTCAGCGGCCACCAAGTTGTCCTGCTGTTTGTGTGTGTGTGTATGTCACGGTCACAGGAGAATGGCACATCGCTTCAAAGATACTTAGGGATTAAGTTCAGAAACACGTCTTATTTGATCTTCGCCTTCTTTTACGGATTTGGACATAGAGTCCACTTTTTAAAATTTATTTTAGTTTTTCCCCCACCATGGGCACACACAGGAAGATATACTAGCCAACAGCCTGCTGAGGACAGTTCTTAATGCCACAGCAGCAAGAACTTATTAAACATAGATGGAGTTGAGGAAGTCCAAAAGTGATCAAAAATGATTAAGGGCTGATGAAGAAAGGCATGCCCTCTCCCCAGCTACGAGCCCTGCTTCCCAAGGTGAAGCCTCTTGGGGTGCCCGGAGAGCATAGACTCACCCTGTGAAGATACTGCAGCAGTGGCCCAGTGGAAGAACTGTGCCCATCTGAGCTGCCGCAGTTGAAGTCTGGGCTGAGTGGTACTTGGCTGCTGATGGACAGAAGCTTGCCATTTGTATAAGAATGTTGGTTCCATGAGGTTAGGCTTTTTTGCCCATTCTATATACTGCTGTTTCTATGTCTTGAAGAGTGCCTGGCACACAGTGGACATGCAGAAGATGCTGTGGACAGGGAGGAGAAGGCTAACTCTGAAACTTGTTACCATCCTAAAGTCCTGAAATGGATAGTGAGTCTGAAGGTGTATTATATGCCAGTGGCAAAGTCCTGGTAGAGCGGATTATCACAGCCTTCCTCCTGCTTCGCGGAATAGTAGAAATGTTTTTATTAATAGCTCCACACCTGTTTTTCTATATTGGCATGTTATATGTCATATCTTTTGTGCTAACAGTATCTCAGTACTACCTCCACTCCAACTTTTAAAATCCTCAGTCCAGATTTAGGGATGGATTCAGGTTTCCCCAGTGGCTCAGTGGTAAAAGCATCTGCCTACAGTGAAGGTGAGGTGGGTTTGATCCCTGGGTGGGGAAGATCCCCCTGGAGGAGGAAATGGCAACCCACTCCAGAAAAGTCTGAACTTCAGGCAGTCCAGCTGCCTCAAAAGTCACATGGACAGAGGAGCCTGATGGGCTCCAGTCCGTGGGGTTGCAGAGTTGGACGTGACTGAGCAACTAAGCACGCACACACATAGCAGGTTTTATAGGGCTTGGAATTTATGTGATTTGAGTCCTCTTCTTTAAAAAAAGGAATACAGATTCAAAATACAAAATCAGGTATAGTGCTTTTGAAGAACTGATGCAAAAGATGAGCCTTGAAGCCTAGGTTCTGTTATCTTCCTGGTAATTTGCTTCTGATTTTATTGCTCCATTCAGAAAACCAAACATCAACATTTTTAATTGAAAGTTCATGTCAGACTGTGGAAATCAGGGAGTTAAATGACTTGTATCAATTACTAAGTGAATGCACCTCAAACATTAGAAATTTGAAAAATACCTTATATAGATGCTGCCACCCATAATAGAAATGATAAAAATGCAGTACATGGCCACAGAAATAAACGATAACGGCAAAAAGAACCGGTCATTGATCAAGTCCCCAGAACCTCCTGAACACCGTGTAGAATGTTTCAGTAGCTTACCTCATTTCATTCTGAGAATAACCCTGTGTGCAGGGTAATTAGCCCCGTATTACAGATGAAAAAACAGGGTCAGAGGTGTTAAAAATGACTTCCTCAGAATTACAGTTAGAGTAGTTTGATGTTAGAAATCTTCCTCTGAAAAAGCCGTGACAGTGTTTTGGTGAGGGTGTTTTTCAGAGAGCCAGCAGCTGATCGAGACTGGACCCAAACTGTGAGAAGTGAGAGCTGATTCTTTGGATTTGGGAGGAGGTCCTTAAAAGTTATCAGGAATCCATTGTTCAGAGTATGCAAAATGCCGTGATACTTTGTCTCAGAGACAATGCTGGTGGTTTTAACACAATAGAGGACAGAAAGATATCGGAAAAAGATTTCCACCCTTCTGTTTTATTCCTTCAGTTGACGGTAAATCATGAGCAGAACTAGCTTCTCTGTTCTAGGAACTAGTTTTGGCTTATTATGTATACTAAACTAGACTGTGCCATGGAGATTAAGAATGAAATGTACTCAATTATAATTTTAGAAAAGGATTACAACTTCAATTTTTAAAAATTATTTTTATTAGACTTAACAATAGTTAATGATTCTCTCTACCAATGGGCTGTATTACTAATGATAAAAATCACCCTGAACTTGTTTTCCGAATACAGTATTTTTACTTTAAAAAGCTATACATTTTGTTAATTTGTAAAGATTATGCTCCATTTAGTATTACTTTAACAAGCAGTGTCAAGTGTAAAACTGGGACATCCTTATTACCACCATACTTTTCTCAAACTGCTTGCACAGCTTAAACATTTTCCTTTGTATAATTGTTTTCCTCCTCCATAGATAATAAGTCCTCTGAAGTTTTATATGTTCAAATACAGGTGAGAAATCCAATTTTATTTTTATTTCCTAATTGTTACAGCTTGAAGTATAGTTTTACAATTCTTAAATTACCTGCAGTATATATTGTTAGGCTTTTAACATTCTTGAACTATGAATGCTTTTACTGAATTTCCTCTTTTTTTTGGACAAAATTATTCACGTATTAGAGGATCAAGGTTTTGTTGTCATTAAGTCATTCAGCTGTAGGTGTGTCTCGTAGCAGACTTACTTAAACTATCTTACACTTCCAAAAAATTTATATAAGCAAAATATTTAAATTATTTTGATATGGAGAGTGTATCCTGCCTTATACCAATTTTTAAAAAGTATAAATGGACTTTTCCCAAACCATTGCTATAATTATTAGATTCCTGGTTCTTTTAATGGTCTTAAAATTCTTTCCATGTCTACCTTATATATCTTAATTCATTTTTTTTTTTTCCCTCGAGCAGAAAAGATGTGGAGTGGGCTGCTACCTCCTGGCCTAAATGAAAGTGATGTTGAATTGAATTCTGACGATGATACCACATTAGAGAGCTCTGAACTTAACTTACAAGAGGGTGAAGAAGATGGGACCTTTAAAAAGACAGAGATCGTAGATATTCCTACAGATGGACCAAACACTGAAGCAGAAGCAAATATAAATGCATATGAAGAGTGTCCCTCTGGAATCCCCTTAAATATGTGGAATGTAGGTTTTCTCTCATATGTTCTTATTGAAGTCTGTGCCTGTGTGTCTCTGCCAGGGTCAGAATGTGTGTGTTCTTGGTGGTAACGGGTAGGGAAGATTGATTCTGAATGGTTTTATTACTCTCTGGGTCTGTGGCCAACTCATTCGGTCACTCAGGTACTTACATTCATTTTTGTTTTGTTTTTCATAAAAAGAGGAATTAAAAAAAACAGTAGGATTAACTACTTTGCTTAACACAATACACAAGGAGTTTCAGTCTTAATCTCTTTGTTGCAAAGTCTATGAGTCATTGACTTTTACCCCTAAAATTATCAGATTGACTTGTTTGGAAATAAATGAAGATAATTCAGGTTGTAAAAGTCTCAGATAATAGAGTATCTTAAGAAGAACTAAACTACTTTCATTATATTTGTGTTTCTATAAATGTTAAGAATATAGTTTTTATTAACATGTTATTTTTCAGATGTATACTATGCCTCAAGACATATTTGCTCTTTTTTTTTTTTTTTTGCTTTTATGTAGAAATTTCAAGAATTGCATAAAAAGCATTCTGAACAGAAAACTTCAGCTTCTAGATCCGAAAAGAAAAAAAGAAAACGCTCCAGAAAAGGTGTTTTAATTCAGGTTAATTGTCAATAGTATTAAATTGTGACCAGTTGGACTTAACAATTTTTAATAACCATCATTTTGAAATAACCAAATTCTTAGGTATTGACACTTTGTGAATTCTTTTCAGGTAAATTGAAGAATGAAGAAGAATCTCATAGGTAGGTGGAATTTAAAATATCTGTCTGTCCTAGACAGTATTGCAGAACTTTTACAAATTGTTGAATTACCTCTGAAACCTAAGAAGTAGTTGATGTAATATAATTGTAGTAATGAATTAAAAACGGTAGATGTAATAATGAGTACATTTTGTGTGAAACATAAGTTATTGTCTGTTTTTCTACAGTGAACAGTCTTCAAGTGAAACCCAGTGGAAGGAGCTTACCCAGTATTTTGGAGTCAATGAGAGATTTGACCCCCCTGTTAAAAGGAAAAAAGTTGAAAAGGTAAGATCTTTTTAATTGCATCTTCTATTCACCAGTGGGAACAGTTTGTAATTAGTCTTGCCTAAGGTATTTCTCCTTAATAATTCATTCAGTGAAGAAGTTAATGTGTGCAGGATGCTAGATAAACAAGTAAATATATAGTTACAAATCATTTTTTAAAACTGTTAAAAAAGAAACAGGGTATTGTGAAGAAATTAATATGGAGGCCTTAGCTGAGTGGTCTGGAAAGGCCTGTCTCATTAAGACCGAAGGATGGCAAGGAACCATCTATGTAAGGCTCACTAGTGTAGAGGTGATAACCTGGGTAAAGATCCTGCTGGGGAGGAAGAGCCATCATGGACATGTGAGTAGCAGTGAGAAGGTCAGCTTGGCTGGATGGAGTCAGCGAGGAGGAGGGTAAATGGTCCCAGATAAAACTGAAGAAGCAGGCAGGCAGAGCCCAAACTGTGCAGGACCTTAAAGGATGCATTAAGAAACTGGGTTTTCATCACAATGCAATTGAGAACCATTCAAGGGATTTATGTGAAGGGAGTGACGTGAAAAGATTGCATCTTACATTGAAGATGGACCTTGGAGCAGCAAAAGCAGATGAGAACAGTTAAGAGACTCAGCCAGACATGAGATGATGGGAGCTAGAGTGAGAATGGTGCTGCTGAAGGTAGACAAGAGGCTGGATCTGAGGTGCACTGTAGAAGTAGAACGGACGGTATTTGCCTCTGCATCGGTTGTGAGGTGGTGGGGAGATTGGAATTTCAGGAGGATGGGAGAGAACCATTCAGGGTTTTACTTAAGCAGTGGTGTGAATAGTCACCTTGATTACAACGATGAGAAAGCTTTGCAGGGGAGAAGATTTAGAGCGAGGCCTATCCAAAGTTCATTTTGGTGCATGGGTGGTATCAGTAAGCAGAGTAGAGTAGACCATTGGTAAAATGAGGCTGGAGCTTGGAGGAGAGTCTGAGTCTCTAGGCACATGCTTGGCAGTTGCCAGTCTATAGATGGTGTTAATATTTGATAGAGGCTGGAATGAATGAGTAACTTACACATTTATCCAGGGGAATGTTGACAGACTTCAGGAGCATGGGAATTGAGCTCTGGGCCAGAATGGAGGTACAGAGGCTTCCTGGTTAAAGCCCAAGGATATTGTGTCTTGCATATACGGACAGGATCATTGCTGTATACTGTTATTATGCAGGTAGAGATCGTTACTGTTTTCTGGTTCATCAGTATTTCTTGTGAAAAACGGCTTGATTTTAAACCGATCATTGGGGTTTAAAATTGGGTGCCTCATTGAGGGCACATGCATTAAAGAACTGACAACAGAGTTTTTACCTGTGAACCGTTGATTCCAACTTTGCCAAGAATTCTTGTCACCTAGTCCGTGGAACACTGGAGAATTGGTACCAGGATTACCTTGTACTGCAAATAGTTAGAGATGTTGAGCAATCTCCTTTTCCCAAATGTTCAAGCAGGTACAGAAATGCTAAATTTCTTACGGAAATCACTGGTTAGAGCTGAAACTAAAACCCAGACTTTATTCCACCATTCTCAGTTCTCCAGCTTCACCGTCCAAGAGGCTGATAAGCATTTTAACATGATTGCTATGCTCTTGACCACTGTGATTCTGGTGGGCTGGGAGGAGGGATCTTGTGGAGAGGATGCTCTTGACTGCAGCAAACCTGTTCCAAAGCATGAGGTGGGAGGCTCATGCTGACAGCAGTGGTCCCCAGGCCATCTCTGGCCCACCTGCTTTAGAGTCCTAACTGCTGACTAGATTGTTATTTTGAGGGAAAAAAATGATTAATTCAAAAAAACTTTTTTTTTTAAATTTTACGGCCACGCTGCATGCATGCAGGCTCTTAGTTCCCTAACCAGGGATCAGACCTGGGCCCCTGCAGTGAAAGCGCCGAGTCCTAACCTCTGGATCACCTGGGAATTCCCAGAAATGGTGAAATACTGGTTCTCATCAGAAATATCTTTTAAAGTTGTGCTTGTGAATTAGATGGTCTTTGAGCTTCAGTTGTTTACAATATTTGTTACGTTTTCTCGTAACTATACTGTAAGTCACTCAGTCATGTCTGATTCTTTGCAACTCCATGGACTGTAGCCTGCCAGGTTTCTCTGTCCATGGGATTTTCCAGGCAAGAAAGGGTTGCCATTCCCTTCTCCAGGGGATCTTGCTGACCTAGGGATTGAACCTGGGTCTCCTGCATTGCAGGCAGATTCTTTACCTTCTGAGCCACCAAGGAATCCTGTATTTACTTTAGAATATCTAGATTGTTTCTTAGTGAAGTTAAAGCTATAAAATTCAGTCTTTTAGCCTTTCCAAAATGTAGAAATTATGAGAGTATTTTTTATAGTCTATCTGTATTAGAGTATTATTTCCCTACATGTATGAAATTGTAGCTTCTTGATAATTGGCAAGGTATGGCTAAGTTATTCTTTGTCTAAAGTTTGGAATTCGTGAGGAGTAGCTTTAATAAAGGATACTAGGATTCCTTGTGCAAAGACTTTTGTACAGCTCAGTTTTAAGAGCTTGTATTCTGTTTCACATTGTATATTAGATGTATTCTAGAAAAAAAATGATAAGCTCCATTTTAAAAAGAAATTTCTGTTTAAGGGAAGACTGCTATAAATCCTTTTATATATACTCACTGATCTGTTTCAGAAGTTTGGGTTTTCTTAACAGCAGTGTTCTTCTGTATGTGTGACACCTGACGAAGAAAGTCATGGCATCTCCTGAACAAGGAAACTGATGCTGGCCAGGCTAGTATCTCCCAGGATGTTGCCAGCACTTAATATTCTGTTAGTAAGTGTAAGCATAAGAGGAAAGGAAGGATTCAGTGAAGCCAGATGATTTCGTATTCTCTTGGTAGTTCAGCTTAATTGCATGCCAGCTGGTTCACACTTATTCTTTGGTTTGGGATCACTGTTTTCCATGCCCCCTTGGGCTATCATGCCAGAGTCTCCACTGTGAAGCCAACAGAGTAAATAGAGAGTAAAAGATGTCCACATTGGAGCCACCAAGATAAAAGTGAAGAATAAATGTCAGTCCACCAGATGATAGCTACTGCCTGAGAAACTTGAGAGGATCATGAAAATCCCTGATGCAGTTTGGACAAAACCAGCATGGATTTCTGCTCCATTATTTTATTTCTCAACCCTTTTTAGTCCCCTTTTACCTCAGTTACTCAACTCTCAAGAATGGTAAAACAAAACGAACTTCGTAAGTCTATTGTGTGATCCATCTTTTTTATTCTTTTCTTTCCCCCCTCTTTTTTTTGGAACACTTCCAGACTATTGAAACTTGCTCAACCAAGGATGTGTATTTATAACACTGCTGTTACCTGCTTCCCTGACAATGCAGAGAGGCTTGTATTTTAAAATATAATCTTCCTAATATATAGAGCTGTTTTAAAGTGTTCTTGTATTAAATACAGCTATAATTGTGTTTCTGGCAGCAGTTCTGGGTCTTACAAAACTTCTATAATCGCAACATAATTAATGTTGAATCTATTTGGGAATTTCTTTAGAATAAATTTTACTCATTAATTTCATTATAAATGCCTTAAGTATTCTTTAGTTGCATCAATTTGATTGGTTAGCAGTCATCTTTGGGAGTAGTTTTATGTATTCTTAATGGGTACTTTTTGGCAAGAAAAACCAAAAGTACGTTTAATAATTTGTAGAGTAACTGCACAAGGTCTTTGATGATTTTTGTTTATGAGAGGAAGCTGCTGTTGTACTGTGTAGCTATTTTCAAACTTGTTTTTTTAGAAGAATACTTTTTCTTACTAGGCTCTCACATGAAGATCCAGTACACAGATCACAGGCTGGCTGCCTGGACTGGGAGGGAGTCAGGTGGCTGGTGGTGGGAATGTAGAGGTACCCAATGTTCCCCTGGTATCAGGTACCGAGTGTTCTCTCTTGATCTTTATGTGATCCCTGTTGGATGGGTTAATACCCACCAGCTATTATTCTCATTATACAGATGAAACAACTGAAGCCCAGCATGATTTGTCTAAGAAAACAGAGCAGGTTGAAAAGGAAAATGGTCCCAAATCTAGATTGTTCTGAAGAGATAGTCCAACTTAGTTTTACTTTGTTGTTTATTTGCTAAGTCGTGTCCATCTTTTTTTTTTTTTTTTTTTGTGACCCCGTGGACTGTAACCCACCAGGCTTCTTTAACCATGGGATTTTCCAGGCAAGAAGACTGGAGTGGGTTGCCATTTTCTTCTCCAGGGGTTCTTTCTGACTTGATTCAAATAGTTTAAGTGGCTGTGATTTATATGTAAAAGTAACAACACTTAATTCTTTTTTTTCTTCCTCCTTTGTGGAGAGATTACCTAATTTTTTCCCTAGATATTTAGATCTGATCATAGAACAGCAAACTTGAGTGGACACTTCATTTATATTAAGGTTTAACAGTTGAATGTATTATCTGATTGAATATTCAGTAGCAAAATGTCTGTAGAAATGCATTATGTTACAGTTTGACCTAAATAGTTTTAATCGGCATATTAAAAGAGATTTTACTGCACACGTACGGATGGTTAATCCTTAATGTTAAGCCTAGTACCCATAAGTTTCTTAGATACTTAGAGTACTACTGCCTTGCCATCTGCAACAAAACTGTTGGTTAGCGGTCACTTATTGCCTTCATGGGAACCTGTCAGATACTGGCCTTAGATGATTTTCCACCGTGACCAAATTGCCATCAGTAAGTTTGTCTGTACTGAGATATATCTTAAGCTAAATTCTGAGTCCTGCCAGAGGCATCTTAGGAGCACACTGAGGCCTTATCATCAGTCCTGTCCCCATCAGTCCTGAATATTCATTGGAAGGATTGATGTTGAAGTTGATATTCCAATACTTTGGCAACCTGATGCGAAGAGCTGACTCATTTGAAAAGACCTTGATCCTGGGAAAGATTGAAGGCGGGAGGAGAAGGGGACGACAGAGGATGAGATGGTTGGATGGCATACCGACTCAGTGGACACAAGTTTGAGTAGACTCCGTGAGTTGGTGATGGACAGGGAGGCCTGGCGTGCTGCAGTCCATGGGGTCGCAAAGAGTTGGACACGACTGAGCGACTGGACTGACTGACTGACGGAGGCCTTGCAGAGGGCCAGCAGTGCTGCTGTGCCTCCTGCCGCTCCTGTGGCGTGAAGATGCCCTAGATGTTTCTGGTAAAGGTTACTCCGGGGTCCAACTTACGACCTGTAGGAAGCATTACTACTCAGATCTTAGTTCGTGAGATGACTGACTGACTCAAAGTTGAAATCTTGGGTCTTATACTTGTGTCTGAGCCCTTGACTAACTGTAATGAAGTCTGTAGTTATATAGAGGTGAACCTTCTCTTTGTTTTAATGGTATCCTGATAGATACAATGTGAATACCTTGTTTATTGAGTGACTGCTATGTTCTAAAAACTTTGCTAGGTATTCTTTGCCTTTCCTGTAACTCTGCAAGGAATGTGGTAATATTCTCATTTTACAGGTGAGAGATCTGCAGCCTATAGAGGTTTGGAAACAAAACTCAGGGTTTCTTGGCCAGTAGGTAGAGGAGCTGGAATTTGAATCCAGATTTGACCTCAGCAACTGTGTTCTTTTAAACTGTTGTTAGCTTTTGGTCTTAAGGTGGTAGAAATGTTTAACCTCAGGGTTTTTATTATTATTACTATTTAAGAATTTTTAAAATATTTGGAATGTTATATCTTCGTATAGAAGCAGAATCTGGGTGTGTGTATGGAAGCAGAAATTTTTCAAAGCCAAAGGAGCTATTTTATTTTACTTAAATAAATTGCTTAAAAAGAAAAGAAAGGAGAAAAGGGGGAGAAAAAAGCAGTCATATCTAGTGAAACTTTTATTGATATTAAAAAAAAAAAACTTCTAAAAGAGCTAAAAGCAAAGTTGAACATGTAAGGGGAATTCTAGAATTTCATTTCTAGGGGAGAATTTTGGTCGTCCATGCCGATTCTGATTTTCTCTAAGGAAACTGAAGCTTATGGGTTAAGTACCTCCTTTGCCCGGTGCTGTGATCACCTTCTCTGACTTCTGGCCCAGTGCTCTTCCCGCTGTATTAGAGGCTGGTTGGAATGCCTCGGGGAATGGGAGTTCATTGATAGTAGAAAGGTTTGTAATTTTAGCTCATTTATTTTTCAGTGAAAATTATAGCAATCAGCTCAGAAGTTCATATGTTTCCAAAAAAGGGGAATGTTCTGGTTTTCCATTTTGGGGACTTTCACTGTAAGCTGTGTCTCCATGGTAACCAAAGGGAGTTAAGTTGATGGATTTCTAGGCCTCACCCCCAGAGTTTTCTGATTCAAATTTGAATTTTTAACAAGTGCTCAAATAGTGCCGATGCTGCTGGTTCAGACTCAAACTTTGAGAACTTAAGGCTTAGAGTCTAGTTTGAAAAGGTTATTCATGAGTTGCAGGCCCGAAAGGGAGGAGAGGAGACTCAGGAAGGGGCTGAAGGACTATGAAAATAAATATGATGGTGCTAGAGTATGGGGTCCAAATGAAGCCCCGACAGGTTCACTTTCTCTGAGGACTCGAGGTAAGTGGAAGGGCTGAATCTTGTGTTTGGAGAGAATTCTACATTGTAAAGCTCTTATGTGGCCTAGAGCAAGTGTATTCAAGGGTTCCAGGAGATGAAGAACTTGTGCCTGAGTGTAACCCAGTATACGCCTTCTTTCTTTGAAGAAGTCTGATTGTCCTCATCGTTCCTTACCCATCCTCTTCTAATAAAAAAATCACCTAGGCAAACCTATGCATAGTCATGTAGTTGATTTGCATTTTGGCACAAGCTCAGTTCACAGACTGGCATCATTTGCAGACTTGAACTGGAACATAGACCACACTTGTAGAGTCCCTGGCCTCGAGTGTAGGTTTGGGGGGGGGGGGTATTATTTAGTGGCCCCTGAAGATGAAGGATGTTGAAAGAGTGAGTCCGGGATGTTGTTTGGATCATCAAGAGAGGAATTCTGCAGCAATACAAAAAAGAGAAATTTCTGGAGACTGGTGGGTGATCACAAGATCAGGGTAGAAAAAAGACAGTCGGGCAGCATGGCCTGGGCTCAGATCCTCTGAGAGGCTACTGAATGACACTCTGAAGCGCCAGTCCAGAGCAAGGAAAAAACCACATCGTCCCCCAGGCCTGGGTGGGGTGAAGGATTGTGAGAAGGAACAGTCTTCACTTAACACAGACGTCATCAGTGATAGCCTCCTTGGTCTTTGCTTCCGTAGTAATCTTTTTAGGCACATTATGCATGGGCATTCTTAAAGTCTTGTTTCAACAAAGGCTCCATGGGAGTGAATTTTCTCTTATAATCAAGCAGTGCTCTGATGGAAGAGACATTGCTTGGACTTCTTTTATTAGGTTAAGTGGGAGAAGTCTATTAACCAAAAATGAGGAAGATACACTAGATAAACCATTGGGATAAACTTCTAAGAAATATATATTAGACTGTCTCTTTAAAAAGTTTGTGTTTTCTTTGGTAACTATTTCTACAAACTAAAACTCAGTTATTTAAGTCTAACAAGTATCTTTTCATAGGATATGATATATCCTACCTAGTCTGTTTGGTAATCCCATGAAAATTTTAATTATGACTTCATGAAGTATCTTCAGGTAATAAATAGCATTTCCATAAGAAAGTAAAATATAACTTTCCTCCTGTGTTTAATATCCAACTTAATACCCATAGTCAGAGACTAGGAGGGGCTGGTGAATGAAAGTATGGGCAGTGGAGAAAGAGGCAGAGGAAAAGGGTGGTTTAGAATATGGGCTCTGGGCAAATCTATTAATAGATTCGTGTGATGGCTGAACACTTAACAGACTCTGACTTGGATAAATTGATGAGTCCAAGCTTCTATTTCCTTGTGTTCAAAACAGGATAACAGTTTTATTTCGTCAAATTGTTATATGGATTAAATGAGTTTTCTTACAGTGAGAAAGGATGTACTCTATAATAAGCATGCCATAATCTCTAACTTATTAACATATTGTTATCAAGGGAAAGTGTAGTCCTTAGAATCACAGAAATGTGGATTTGCATCTCCTTCTTCTTAATTCAATTAATCTGACCCTGGATAAGTCATTTCGTATTGCTGATTCACTTTCTCATCAGTAAATGGGAGTGGTAGCAACTACCGAATGCAGTCATTGTGAGAATGAAGTATCTAAGTACATACTGTGTTTGGTGTGGTCCTGTGACATAGTCTTTGCTAGCAAGGGTTTGCCTTTCTTTCCTGCCTCTAAGTTTGAGATTTCTTTTCTTTCTAGTCGGGACTTGA
This sequence comes from Ovis aries, assembly GCF_016772045.2. Classification (NCBI taxonomy): domain Eukaryota; kingdom Metazoa; phylum Chordata; class Mammalia; order Artiodactyla; family Bovidae; genus Ovis; species Ovis aries. Next base: position 38,123,044 of record NC_056075.1, on the reverse strand, counting down.
AAAGAGGATAGACCAAGCTGTGGAAGAGTGGAACATTGAGAAGGCCGAGGAACTCAGCAACCAGCTAGCCACTCGCGAGGTGAGTTGGCCCCACCATGATGCTCTGCTGTGCTTTCAAATCTTCTGAAATGAGTGTACGTTCTTTGCATGATCACGAGTAAGTGCAGTGTTCAAATATTTGATCTAAGATTTTCTTTTCTGTCCATTTTCTTCCCTCTTAATCTCCCATTTATTTTGAAATACTGGGTTTTATTTTTGTCTTTAATGTTAATAAATTATTCTTATATAAATCAATGCTGGAAATAATCCACGGTTGATCTTCAGCCTCTAGATTTCATCCAGTTCAGAGCTTTTTTCTGCCAGGTGTACTGAAAAGGCTAGCTTTCTTTTTCCATTTTCATCTTTAACTCAGTTTAACTCTCCCTGAGGACAGCCGTGTATTCTGGGGACACATCTCTCAGTGTGTTCCTAACCCTTTCTCCCCAGAATGGTTTCTTACTGCATATTCTAAATAGTTCCCTCAGCCCTAAAGAAGTCTCAGCCTTTTTTTAACCTAAAGACTGTAGTATAAAGCTAATAGGTATATTGAATATTCTTTTCCCAAGTACCAAGGCATCCAGAGGATTCTCACTTGCACCGTCTGGGAGAAGGTTGCAAAATTTGGAAAACAATTTCTGTTTGCCCTTCACTCAGACACCTGAAATGTTAACAGTCAATATTTGCTTGATCGTTCTTTTCTGATTTATGTACCTTATTTAGATTTGCCAAATATGTCAGTGATTGCCTTTATAATAGAAAAGTTTTCTTTTTTCTGGTCTCAGGCGCTGAGTTTTGTTGTTGTGTCTTTTTAGCCTTCTTTAATCTGGAGTGTTTCCTCAGCCTGTCTGTGTTTCTCAGGACCTCGGTAGTTTTGAAGAGTAGCTGATGATTTTGTAGGATGTCTGTCAAGTTTGCTTTGTCTGGCGCTTCTTCATGATTAGATTCATGTCATGCGTGTATTGGTGGGAAAATCACAGAAGTATCCTCAGTGCAGGATATCAGAATGCATTTGTCTTCTTTATTGATGACGTTCCTTTGATTATTTGCTTAAGGTGGTGTCTCCAGGTTTATTCTGTCAAACATTATTCTTCCCTGTGTAAACTAATACGTGTCTCAGAGAGGTGAGAGATGATTTGAGACTCGGTGAATATTCTTTTTCTCACTATTCTTTACCTTTTTCTCACTATTCCTTACCTACCTATTTTAGCAGTCATTGCTGATTGTTTTACAGCTTGAGGCAATTACTATTATAATTAAGATCTTGAAAACATTATTTGAGTGTACTTTTCATCTTTACCTGGCAAATCAGATCTGAAATTTGTCTTCAGTGAGATACTGGATTCTAGAATCTGTTATGTGTCTATGTTAAAGCTCCCAGTAACCTGGACAGCTGGGATATAGTTTGCCTATGTGATGGATCTATTTTCCCTAAGTGATGTGCTGGGAGGGCTGGGGTCATGGGGCCTTGTGTCCACCAGGGTTGCATGTTCAGTCCCTCCTTGTCTGTGTCATCAGTGGTCACCTGTGAGCAGGCGGCCACATGTCAGAGCCAGCAGAAGTAGAGCCTCTGAGGCCTCAGACCTGTGTGTTTCCTTTGAGGGTATTGAATTTCTATTTCTATGTTTTGATTTGTCGTACTGCTATTTTTGAAATGGGAATTGCATACTACTGACTAGGTATTTTCCATTTTAATAATAATAATAAATAATTATAATGATATTATCATATATATAATATAATAAAAATATTTATATAAATAAATGATAATAACCATTTAGGTTATTCTTTCCTGTCATGCTTTATGACAAATGAGATTGCTTTAGAAATATACCCCATTTTCAGCACTTGTAAGGATAGTAAGCATTTTCTCAAGAGTTCTTTTTACTTCCGTACCAGCATAACGCTTTGTTCTAGTGAAAGAAAATTTATCTAGTGTGGAGTTAACGACTTCTGGTTAAAAGGAAAAAGAGTAATCTGGGCCCTCCTCTTTTCCTTGTATAAGTGGAAAGACTTCTGGAAAGTGTTTACTGGCCACACAGAGACACGGAAGAGATACTGATTACATGTTAATTAAACACCCGTGGAAGAATAACTGAAGTAATCGAGATGTAATTCTTGAATAAATAGTTTAGTTTGAGGTTTAAGTTTTTCATGTTTATCTCCTTTGTGCCAATCACTGTGGATATGAAAGATGAGATTTTGAGAAGTAAGTAATCGTGAGTTTGGGGCAGAAACCCTTTATGAATTAAAGGTATATATGCGTGGTAGGTGTCCTTTTGGAAATCAGGTATACTGGTTTTTAATCAGTACCGTTTTCTTTTTTCAAGAAGCAGTGAGTGGGATGTGCTGATAAAGCCTTTGCTCAGAGGCACAGATCTCAGAGTTCTTAAAGCCTTTTCCAACTGTAATAAGTGAAACTAATTTTTGATGTTTAACATTTATAAGCCTGTGAAACCAACAGGGCAGTATCAGTATTGAGAAGAGTGAAGCCAGAAGTAGAACCCATGTCTGAGAATGGGCCTTGAAAACAGTTCCTCAAAACAGAACAGAACAAAACAAAACGAACTGTTGGGTCAAAATAAAGCTGTCAGTGCACGAGCATTATGACACAGCACGCACGTATCTTTCTAGAATCATATACCCTTAAATTAATGATGACATTAAAGATGGGTGTAAGCTGGTGTGGGGGATGGCTTAAGTTTACATGTTGGAAACTGAGATTGTGCTGTCAAATTTGGCTTTGCCATATTGTAATGTGGTTGCTTTGGGAAAGTCCATCCTATCAATTAAATCCTTCTTTGTTGTTAACAATCTTGGAGGAGAGATGAAAGTGGAAAAATACACTTGGGTTTGTGTCATACTGATGAAAATGTTCTAATTTGAAAAAAAAATAGCTCTTAAAAAATTACTATTTATGTATGTGTACACACACATGCACATTCACACACATGTTTGAGCACATTTATAGCTTCTTAACCTCAGGCCTGAACTGGAAGAACATTCCATTTATTGATAGTGATCCTCAAAAATGCCATCCTTTGGTTCTTATCTTTTTTGACACACTTTGTTACAGTCCAGATCATACCAATTTGTAGAAACCAGTAGAAACAAGTATTTAAAATTAAGTGCTAAGCCTAGATTTAATAAAGTAAGCAGCATTTCAGTTGAATCTCACATTTTGAAAACAGACTTTGTCTCTAGGCATCTTCATGTTAGCCTGCTGTACATAAAAATCAACTTGGTTTGGCAGCAGACAGTGAATTTCTACCATTGAATGAGTCACACCTACATTAACTAGAAAATATATTGCTTTCAATTATAGCTGTACCATGTTAGAGCGAAAATGAGTGGGGAGGAGAGGTTGCCAGTGAATTTTGTTTGAGCTTTGTATATAGCTCATGCCCCTGAAGGTTACCTTTTCTGTAAGTGATTCAAATAGGATGATCTTTGACAACACCAACTAAACATAATTCCTTGGAAACATCAGTACATACTTCAGGTTGTAATGTTCAACTATTTTATGTAACTTACAGTAATTTAAAAAATAATCGCAAGTTATTAATATTCATATCTGAAATATTTTGTTTATAATCTGCTACTATCTTTGCTAAGGTCAATAGCCTTCAGTTGGAGTAATGACATAAAATGTTTCATATCTTAAAGCTTTTTGCACCAACTTATAACTTCAGCCTTTAGTACTGTTAAACACAGTATTTGTTTAGAATCTAATCAAGGTGTCACAAGTACAAATGATAAAAAAGAAAGTGTCTCACTTTGATAGTGTTCTTATTATAGGTAATGATAAATATTTCATTGGCAGTATGAATTAAACTGAAAATCTAATTCTAGCTTTATTAAATTTCTTAAATAGGTTACTTAGGTTTTTGGATTCCAAAACATAGGTGAAGTTAATAATGTTGAAATAGTCATAGTTTGTTAATATTTAAATAGGGCAAGGTAGGAATGGTCTTTTTAAAAAACCAGTATTTGAATTGATTGAGTTGTATTCTTTCCTAGCTAAATACATTAAATACTCTCTAAATTTGGGGCAGATTATTAATTTGTTGCTGAAGTTCTATTTTTAGAACCATTTCCTAGAAAAATCTTAAGGCGTTCTTGTTGGAGAGGGATATATATATACATTTGAGGAGTTAGTTTTTGTATTTTATGTTAATGTGTAAGAAGAAATATTTCCTATGCTACAGCACTTGTTCTGGCACTCAGAATTTTTCCATTACAATTCATTGTTGGGCTGTAGTTTCCTCGAGAGGATTCTGGCTGTAATTCATCCTTTCATTTTGATTATTAATTTCATGTTGATGTACACACTGCGTTGTCTTGATGGAATAAGAGCTTCAGTTCACCCCCCTCCCCCCAAAATAACCTCCCCTAACAGAACAGTTTTGACAGATGTAGCTATCAAAGTACCTGGAGTATTTGCATATCCAGAGTTCAGAACTGACAGATTTGTTTCAATTTTTGAGATGGAGATGCTGCCAAACCTGATTAAGTTTGAAGTTGCTTCTATCAGTGCTGTTTCCAGAGCTCTGATATTTTAGGAAAGTTGTTTGCTTGCATCACATACAAAAAAAAAAAGAGCTGAGTTGAGGGATATTATAGTGAAGAAAGTCTTGTGGTTCTAAACTCTTGATTCTCTAATTCAGAGGGCAAAATTATTTTCTTGTTTTTGTGACTACTTTTAGAACTCTCTTAACAACCATGATTCCAGAGGTAAGGTGATTTGTTCAGATATGAAGCTGAACATATATTCCAATTAGCTGTTATCCGAGTTTATCACTAGAACCTGTGACTCTAAGAAGGCCTGCAGGTGCTTTCTATTTTCTTAATTATTATGATTTCTAGTCACTGAAGATAGGGTAAACAAAGTACAAATACATTAAGCAGTACCCATTGGTACATACTAAGAATTTAAAATTGAATATCTCCATTTCAACATCTTATTTTTACAGAAAGGAGATTTCCTTTGTTGTCAATTCAAGGAGTGTATATGAATACGTAGTTTCAAAGTCATCTAATGCCTGCAAACTGTCTGGCAAAATGTATTTTATGTCCCTCTTTGAAATTTTACTACCCTACCTCCCACCCTTACTTTTACTTTCTTTTGGTCTTTCCATTTTGACAGCAGAGTATAGGACCATTTTCTCTGCAGTATATTTCACTGATTAGCACTGGGAGGGAATCTAGGACCCTGGGGAAAAGAAGTCCTCACTGAACAGGCTCTTGCTGGTCGGTTGTGATCAGCCACCTGGGGAAGCTGCCTGCCATGGCGGGAGGGGTGTGTGCCTCCCTTAAGGATCATGTGGCAATGACTCACTTCCATTAACTTTGGTCATTTCTCAGTGGTTTTTAATTTAAACGTTCCTCTTTGTGTCATTTTGTAGTCTGTGCGTAGTCCGGGGGGCTTTTCAATGGCAATTTTAATTCTTTGAAACCTTGTTCTCCTTAGTTCTTAAAAGTAATTCAGTTATTTCATATAGATTAACAGGCAGCACAGTGTATGGAAAATAAGCTCTGCCTGTCCAGGTGAGGGAAGGCCTAGTTGAATTCCTTTACGTGGAGCTGAAAGATACGTTCTTTCCTATCAAAAATGGTGTACATCCTTGAAGTTGGAGCATTTTAATACGAGAAAAATAAACATGGTACTGAGTGATGGGTTTTCCTCTCAAGCTTTTAGGTGTGCTTTTTAGATCTCATTGCACTGAGGACATTTTCTTTTAACCTCTGGGGTATGATTGGGTGATCACCTAGAATGGTGTTTCTTATGCTCTCTTTTAATTATGTTTATGGTGCTTTTAACAAACCTTAAAAAAAGATTTCAGATGTTACAAGTCTAATTAAAGAGACAGACAAAGCACAGTTTATACTGTAGATTTTTTCTGCAGTTCAATTAATCAGCATGTTTTCTCTTTTAATTAAAACCATTTTAGTAAATTAAAGCCCACAGCAAAACACATATATAATTTGTTTGTAATTAGCTCTTAATTGGTGGTAGTTGAAGCTTAGCACCCTTGGTTTCTTTCTTCATGATTGCCATTTTATTAGCAGCCAGTCATTAATTAATCTTTTTCTAATTAGCTTATAAAACTGTTGATGGCACATTATTGTAAATGTGATTTTAAGTTCAAAGCTTGTTAATAAGCTTTCTTACTTAGAAGAACAGAGATAAAGAAATTGCTGAAAACAGTACTACAGTTCTTTAAAAAAAAGAAAAACTGTCTTTCTGATGGGGACTGTGTAAAGCATCTAACAGCTTATGGTTAATTTTTTTCCCTTATGAATGGGATAAGTTGCTTGAATATAAATGTCTCTATCCAGGAATAATTTCAATGGTATAACGTCTTTTCTCCCCGCTTTGGAATACTGTAATCTACATATAATTTGAAGCCTTAATAGTCATCATTAAACCAGGTGTTACATAAACTATTTCACTATGAAATCACAGTTGAGGATATGAATCAAAATATATCTTCTCATACGTCATGGGCTAAATACATTTTTTAAAATATAAATTGCAAGGTGAATCACATATTTATACATGTAAATATACAGTATATGTAATATGTCTATACAAATATATCTTATATTTTAAAAACAGGGTTTGTTGGGTTATGCCGTGAAGTAAAAACCATTTGGCTTTAACTGATTTGAAGTTATAGGTGTTAAAATAAATAACAGGTGTTTGTGCGGTTGTGCACACAGCGTAGATATATGTAGTACACAAACATGGAAACGTGTGCATGCCCGTTTTAAGGTGACAGTGAAATTAGGCTGTTCTTTCTGACAGAGGGAAGAAGACTTGATTTAAAGTCAGTATTTAAGTGACTGGATATGCCGTAGCTTATTTGCTGTCCTCAGAGCTTCGGCTCTCAGGTATGTCCGTGGAAATGTCCCAGTCCCACTGAAGACATCCTGACTTCACTGTAGCACCTGCCCTGCTAACCTGTGCTTTGAATAAAGCACATTAGCCACGTCATATTGTTTATTGAAATATATTGTCGATTTCATAAAACTTAACTTCATGGTATTCTAAGCTGTTAATCAGTATTTTTGTAAAGTTTTGAAAGTTATTAAAAAGAAAAAAAAATAAAGCATCATTGGTCCTTGGAAGTGCTTTTTCTTCTTTGCTGTTTGAACTTTGCATGTTATTTCAACTTTGGCTATTTCTCTGCTTGTTTTTAAGAAGGCATTTTATGATGCCATGCAAGAGACACTAGAAAGGGATAGCTGACAAGGAAAAAATTAAAAATTGGATAAAAAGTAAATGAATAATGTCATATTACCAAAAAGATGAGAGGCTAATTTGTGCCGACTTTTTGCTAATTTTGTTCAAGCCTCAAAATGAGGAGCTGTCACCCGTTCTGTGTAGCACTGATGACAGTGCCAATGATCCATGAAATAAGCTGCCGCTGGCTTTGTTCTGATAAGAATGAACAAATCTGCACAATGTTCGGCTCCCAGAATCTCATTTTCATACTTGCATGCAGGCGAAAAGAAATAAGCTGTTTGCAGGCTTGATTAATCAGACATTGGAGGGGTTTTTGTCTCTTTGATCTCTTTCGTCTCCTAGGTAACTTGCTTGACATTAATGTTGAGCTTGAGTAAAGACAATCAGGAATTGTCGACCAAACTGATATAAAAATTAAAGACCTTAACACTTTAAGTACTCCAGTAATGGTTCCGCTTTACTTCAGAAAACATCTGTTTTCATTTAATTAAAGAACAAAAGAGAATGGCATAAATATTTTTCATAGAGACCTATTATTCCATAAAAAGTTAAAGTATGATAATTGGTATTTTTAAATAAGTGCCTTGAAAGTGTGCAAAAGGGAGGGAAACTTCATAAATCTGTTACAAGCTAGTAATTTGAAGATGAATAAAATATTTTATGAAATGGATAAGAAGTTTACAGTGATGCTAGATGAAGCTGTTTGAATCAGATTCTTTAAATGATTATCAGCAAACTTTAGCAGGGCAAGGTTTAGCGAGAAAAACTAACTTTATTTTGCAAGTTTGTCTTTTAAAAATCTTGACTATGTTACACGATGTGCCATTATATCTGTTTTACAACCCAATATGATTTACACATGCTCAACCTGTAAAATTGAAAGGAATTAAAAAAATGTCGCCGTGCATTTGCTTGAGGTTATGCAGACGCTTTTACAAATCTTCCAAGTGGCTGTAAAGATGAATGCCTCAAGGGTCCAGCCAGGGCCCTGCTTTTCCAACCAGCTAAAGCCCTTATCTTAAATCCAAGCAAAGTACCATTAATCTTTTTGAAAGACCTTTTATGGCTTTTAATATATCCCAAATTAGAACATTTTACACCCTTGGTTCCTGAAATATGGTGATAAAAAGCCTTTAGAGCTTAATTTTCCTTACCGCTTGCTCTGACCAATTTGCAGTTCTTTGTGATAATGTTTAGACACCTTAATTAAAATGCAGCAAAATATTGGATGTTCTATATGGAAAATGCTGATACTTTGATGACACATAGAAGAAATTCTGTATATATTTTTATTCTTAAAAAAAATTTCTTCCCACATGGTTTTGCTCTAGTTATCTGATGACCCGAAACCGTTTTTTAATATAAAAACCATTGACCAAGCTTTTGTGATGTTTACATTGGGCCCAAAGATGCTTTTTCTCTTTTTAGAGAAGCGAAAGGGGGATTCTTGGGGACATATATTGTTTGTTTGTAATATTGAAACATAGCGTGGTATTCTTTTTCTTCTGGAGCTTGGCTTAGTCTTCTTGCCTGGGAAAACATGTTTCTTCTCAACTGTCTTTTCTATAGAAGATCTTATGATCCTTTCAGATTTCGAAATATTTCTGTTCTTTTTTCTTTTCTCCTTGGGAGTAAGTGAAACACATTCATCTTAAGCATGCAAAGGCCCCAGCATCGATAGGACTTTTCATCATCCTTACAAGCTAAAATCTCCTTTCAGTTAAATACATAGACCAGGCTTGTTTAATGTTTATCAGGTAAAGAATGTTTCATTGAGCCTAACCCCAGGCAAAATACAGTCAGAAAACAGACTTCCCTACAAACAAGTCTGTTTGAAAGTATTGCCTCTGTACCTAATCGCTTACGCTGCTCACTTCGTCTACAAAACGATGGAGCCCTCTCATGTAAACATGTGTTTCTTACATTGTCATGAATTATTTTTAAGAAGTTTATTCTGTGTCTTACGTGGTGTGTGTGCTCTCAGTCTTATCTGTGATGCTGATTGTGCTGGGTTTGGCCTTCATGTTGCTAGAAAATTTCCCTTCTAAGAGTATGTGACTATGCTGGAAAGAGTTCCACGTGAATCAGATGACCACAGTCGGCATCCAGATATACTGAGTTGGTCTTGGTTTGTCTCCTCCAAATCCAGAAAACCCATATTGGGAAGTTTCAATAAGCTACAAATATAAACTACACCCTAATTTACGACAGTTTCAGGAAATAATTCTGTCTCATGGTTAATGGTACATAGCAGCTGTATAGTTCAGGTCATTTTTGTTTCATACTCAAAAGTATAGGCTCAGTTTAAATAGAAGATAAACTAGCTGAGGTGGGGTGACCTCAGCAAAGCCATCATACATCAGATTTGTATTTGCTGTCTAATACGTAGGAATATAATTAGACAGACAAATACTGAATTCCGTGTTCCACCTTTTGGAGGTAGGCGAGGAGACTGTCCTGCACGAATGTGGGGAGACTCGGCGTACCTCTTAAACAGAAGTGGCGAGCTGTGTGTCCTGAGAGTAGGCAGTTCCTTAGGTGCGCTTCCTGCTCCCTGTGCGTCCCCCAGCACCCCTTCACCAGGTGGAACTGTGCTCTGACCAGAGGGCTGTGAGCAGAGACGCTGTGTGTCGCTTCTGGACTAAGGCACCGAAGGCACCGAAGAGCCAGCGTGAGCCCCTCCAGCCAGCTCTTCTCCGCAACTGAGGCTTGAAAGCCGCATGTTGAGATGCGGGCAGCACCAGAGGGAGAGCCTGGCCAGTCTACAGCTGACATGGAGTGAAGCAGAAACAAAAGTTCAGCCAGTGAGATTCGGAGATGTGTCGGATACTTCGGTTTTGACTAGCCTAACCCAACAGGCACTAACTTGATTTTTTTTTTTACATTTATGACAAACGGATGGCGTTTTAGTCGATAGGAAATCCATCTTCATGATGAATGATGCCACAGCATTCTGAGCTTTGTTTTCTCTTTCGATGAGGACGCTACAGCCCTTTGATTCTTAACCTTTTCTTAGTTGACTTAAATGAACTGTTCTGTGGTGAAGAACTGAAAGTGAAAAGAGCCAAGAGAACAGGGCAGGGATTGAAGCCATCAGATGTAACTGACAGCCCCTTCTGCCTAGCTCCCTCCACCCCAGCCCTCTTGTTCAGAGCCGTGTCTGCAGCACCCGCAACAGTGCCTGGCAAAATAATGCGTTTGTGCCCTCATGATATTGGTTGCATGAATGCCCTCCTTGTGAGAAAAGATGGTGATGATGGTAGTGGTGGCAGTGTTGGCTTGCATGTCCAGAAGACTCTGGGTTGGTCTGTTGTCCCAGGTGGGCTCCCAGCCACAAACCCTCCTTCCTTCAGTGGCTTTCCTTTGGGTTTCGACCACCTCAGCACACTGGCTTGACTGTCACATTGCTTCCATCTGCTTACCTTCTTTATGTGTATTTGTTCCTGGACTGAAAAATCGGATCTGTTTTTGTTCTCGTTTGTAAACCCTGGACAGTGCTTGATGACCGCTTGTTTCTTTCATCCTGAAAGAAGCTGTTCTCCAAGGTGAGCTGAAAGGAATGGCAGGCAAGCCAAACCTCACTTTCCTAGGTCAGCGTCTCTCCTTACACGTGAGCCCCTAAACCACCTGCCGTGCCTCACTGTTGGCAAGCAGGTCCCCAAACCTTGGGCTCTAATACTTTGGCCAGAGAGTGGCTTCTGGGTCCTTTCCTCTCGTCCACAAGTCTGCTGGCTGCTGAAACGCAGTAGGCTGCGGTCAGGGAGAGGAAAGGAAAGAAACACCAGGAAGAGTATTTTGTAGCCTTTGTTGTTTTAACATACTTTTGAGCCTTCCATGTAGGCTGGCGTTTTTAAAATTGGAGCCCGCTAAAAACAGAAGAGCCCCATGCCTGTCCTGGAGACACTCACTGAGGAACAGCTCTGTGGCCAGAGGGCTGTGGAGAGTCCAGTGTCAGAACCGTAGGCTGTGGTGTAGAAGCTGAAGGGCTGGAGAAATACAGAAACGAAGATGGTGTTGGGTTGAGTTCGAGGAGTCTTGGGGGGCGGGGCCGAGAGGACGCTTTGTTCTGCTGGGACCTTTAGGACTGGGGCAGATGAGTGGGAGGAGTGGGAAGGGGGCTGCTGGCAGGGAACGCTGTGGTCCTGGTTTTTCTGTCAGTGAGTGAAAAGCGATTGCCCATCACACAAAGTGTGTTTATCAAGTAGTAATTAGCTTTCCCGTGTTTTATTAATCACATCTATGACTGCCAATCCGAGCTTCTGATCAGCATGAGATAACGGGTGCGCCCATACGGAGTTGCTATAATTCTAGCCCAAAGCAAAGACACTGGATGTCTGTGTCAGCCTGCACCGCCTTATCAGGGTAAATTCCTGTCTGTCCTACTGAAATGCTGAAAGCGCTTCAAGATCTTCATCCACAGGCCTGGTGGGCCCTCAAGGGGCCTTGGTGTGGGAAGGAGCTCCATCCGGGAGACTGGCACAGCTGGGGTGAAGGGCTGAGGGAGCAGAGGAGAAAAGAGACTGCGTCTTTGATTTGTGGTGGCACTTTGGCGGTTTCAGAGGCCCAAGCATTAAGAATTTCCATTCTTAGCACGTGTAAAGTAAGGCTGACCTGGCATTCTTAACCCAAAATTCTCGAGTATCTGTATCATTGTAATTCTTGTATCAGCTAGAATATTTATTGTCACTTTTTCTTGTTTGTAATTCTTAGCTTGGTGTAAAAATTGCCAAAGCTATTGCCTGCCACAACTTTGTGAAAGCCAAAAAGGAGGCTGAAAATTCACAGGTTGCACGAAAAAAGAAGAAACTTGCCTGGGGGTGAGTTTTAAGGATTTTTTTTAAATTAGTGATTCTACCAACTTCATAGCAATTACAGAAATCCTGTGATACATTTTGTGAATCCAGTTTGTGCATACTTGTTATTTATTTTATTCTTTGGATCTTTGCTGCGTGTTTATCAGATTATAAATATAGACGTGTCTTCATCCTATTTGATATTTATTTTGTAACTGATGGAGTGTGCGAAAACTTCTTTAAGTTTATTTTGCTTTGGCACTTAGTAAACATGTTACTTCAGTGAAGTATTTAGAAATGAATCAAGATTTTCATGTTCTTCATTTTAGATTTGAAGCAAAGAAGAGGTGGGAAACCAAAAGCAACATGGGATATATGTGACTTGCCAGAGTTCTTCAAGACCTTTGAGGCTTCACTCGAGTCTTCAGTTGGTCAATTTACTACAAAAGATTTTCCTGCTTATGTTAACTATGTCAGAAAATTGATGGAAATAGAAAAAATCAGCATAAAATCTGGGAGTTGATTATCAAATCGTTTTTCAGTCTTTTTCTAAAGAGTCCGTCCCATTGAAGTGAGTGAAATGGACCATCCCGTTATTTGTGCAAGTAATCTAAGCGTATATAGTGGGGGGGTGGGGGGGGAGAAAGGGTTTTATCTATTTATTTGTGTAGACCTCCAGCATAAAATCAGTTTTGCTCTTCCTCCGTTTGCTGGAGCCTAGCCGGTGAGCTCCTTGTACTTTCTTATCTGCACTCAGTGTGACTGCACTCACTCTGGAGTTGTTTTTAAGATGGGCATTTGTTTATGATGGATTAGTCGTAAGTGCAAGAAAGAGCCTGTGTTTACAAATGTCTTTATCTTAATGTTACAAAAGTAATTATCGGTTCTTTATTGTAGGCAGCAGAGTTGATATTTCATAGTAACATAATAAAGGCAGTTGATTAATCTTTGTGTACCTTCAGGTTAAATAACACCATTTTAAAAAAGGACAGAATCTAACAGTATTTGGAGAATGATTTAAATTCAGGTCCTCTGCCTGGAAATGTCTTCTTAAATATCTCTCTCAGCTGTGTCATTCTTTAAATTATGAGATGGTTCTTGGAGAAATTGATATAATGGTACTAGACAGTTATAACTCAAGACATTGTAACTTTGAACCTTCTAAGAACAAACATGATTTGATTGTTTTCACTCCTCTTCCCCATTGCTCTGGGAAGCACTGAATGATTGCATAAGGAGAAAGAAGATTGGCGCCCTTCTAAGTGGTTTTCACTACAGATGTGTTTCAGAGTCCCAACTAGAAAGGGCTTTGAGAAATTGTCTCAAGCTGGTGGACAAGCCCACAGCTGGATGCTGTGATTTTTTTTGTGGGCGGGCGGTGGGGGGCAGGCCTGGGTTATTTTGGCAGCTGCCTCTTGGTGCCCAGTCGAGGTAAAGAACTGCATACTGTGGTTTCCATCTTGTCCCTTCCTGCTACTTCATCAGAAGTTTTCTAACCATCTGATAAAAACTTTCTCTCGGTTGGTAGTATAAATTCAGGAACATAGAAAATGAATCATGGTGATGGTATTATTTTGTTACTTTTAGACTTACAAATAGTAACCAAATTTTGCTAATTTATGGTGAAATATTTAATGTTTTCTTCCTATTCTGGAATAAGTGAGCAACTTGTTGCTATTTGAAAGAACAAAAATCATATCTTGCTTCCACTTAGATGATGAAAATTAGTACAGTAGAGAAAGTGAGATTTTAGGAAATTGTGCCCCTACTTACGGACTTCATTGTGAAAAATATTCAGACCAAACATTGGAAACTCTTATATTTTAAGACAGTATTCCCTGTTGAGTTTTATAGATATAATCATATAGCCTTTACCTATAACATCTTACTTCAGGCTCCTAGCAGGTGAATGCAAACTTAGACTATAGGAGATTTTCCTCTAAAAAGAAGATTCATCATGGGGGAAATATCCACTGCACAATCCATTGGTTTTGTCTGAAACATGGAAAACGTTCTCACATACAGGGCTCCAAGACAGTCGTCTCCCTGCATTGTCTGCTCACCTTTTCCCGCTTAGCTACCTCCTTAGCACATTTCATGACCCCTGTGGGCACATTTCCCCTCTCTTCTCATGGTGAGGCCTGGCCAGAGTGGTCACCTTTAGGGTCTGGTTTGGGAGCCCCTGACCCAAAGTCCAGCTGTCTAAACCCTTCTTCCACCTGCCCTGGGGCCAGCGGTCGCTCATTCCTTCCACTCAGGAGTCCCACATGGATGAGGACATTTTCCCTGAGTGGACGGCATTATGGTGGAATCAGGTCTCAGGGGATTCATTGGATAAGAGGAGCCATGTTGCAGAAGTCCCTTTCTCTTCGAGTCCTGGCTTGTGAGAGTCCAAGATCATCCAGCAGAAGAAGGAGCGGGAGGGGAAGAGGGTTTGAGGAAGAGGAAGGCACTGGTTTTCTTGGGTTAGCCCTGCTGGCATATCACTTGGGACCACTTTATTTTTCATCTGCTTTAATTTGAATTTTCCTCATTAAAGCATTAAAATGGAGACATTATTCTTAGAAAACCTAGATTGCCCCAAAAGTGTAGTCATTTGTCCTCTCCATCTGGTGACAGTGAAATAAGGATTCTCTTTGGATCAGTAATAATTTCAGTTCCTGAAGCTTTAACATGTGCATTTACTACCATCAGAATGCCTGAATTAGATTAGTAATGTAAATGTCAGTTATTGTTAACTGAGATTAATATGTTTCAGGCCATGGGTATGCCATTAATGTAACTGTGATTTACTGTTTGAGTACTTCAGGCTAAAACACCTTACTAAAGAACAATAATTTTGGGCTTCGCAGCCCTGGTTCTGAGAAGTAAAGTTGATAATGCATTCCTCTTTGGAAGCCCTCAGGATGTTTCTGATTTTCCGCAGAACATTCTCATTTCTTTCACCAAAAGGAGAGTTTGAATATATAATCTCAGGTTTGCTATAATTAGTTCTGATGACAGACCTAAATACCATGGCCCAAACTGTAAATCAGTAGTTAAACAGGTTTCTGCAACTGATCATAAATCTCAAACTCCATATTTTAAATGCGCTTATTTTTTTTTTGAGAGACAGCTAAGGAAGGAGCAGGCCAAGGACAGGAATAAAATGTTACCTGAACTTTGGCTAACAGCTTAAAACTTCATCTTTAAAATGTACCGAGTTCCCTGATGCCTTTTGTCTAAAATGTTATCTTGTAAATATTATAGTAACTTAGCTTATTCTTCACTCTGATAAGACAAGTTTGAACTTAATTCTTACTTATATATTTTATCTGTTTGTTTATTTGGCAAGCAGGAGCTGCCCCGACTGCTGTGCGTGGGCTTCTCGTTGCAGTGGCTTCTCGTTGTAGAGCAGGGCCTCTGGAGCATGGGCTGGGTAGTTGTGGCTCACGGGCTTAGGTGCTCCGAGGCATGTGGGATCTTCCTAGGCCAGGATTGGACCTGGGTCTGTTGCACTGGCAGACGGATTCTTTACCACTGAGCCACCAGGGGCGGAGAAGGCGATGGCACCCCACTCCAGTACTCTTGCCTGGAAAGTCCCATGGACGGAGGAGCCTGGTGGGCTACAGTCCATGGGGTCGCTGAAGGTCAGACACGACTGAGCAACTTCACTTTCACTTTTCACTTTCATGCATTGGAGAAGGAAATGGCAACCCACTCCAGTGTTCTTGCCTGGAGAATCCCAGGGACGGGGGAGCCTGGCGGGCTGCCGTCTCTGGGGTCGCACAGAGTCGGCCACGACTGACGCGACTTAGCAGCAGCAGCAGCAGCAGCAGAGCCACCAGGGGAGCCCTGAACTTAATTCTTCAAAGATGAATATTAATTTTCAGATGTTCAAGTTTTCATCTGTTGGGTAAATGTGTCTCATTTTTAGAAAGGTATGTCCTACTAAACTATAAAAAACTATCGGGTTTATCCTTAAAAAAGTTGCTGACAGTTGATAAGGTTTGAGGAAACAACAACCTTAAGTCAGGCCCCATTTTGGAAAATTAGTGAAACCTGGTTAACTTCAGAACCAACTGAAATAATTCAAGTTTTTCCATGTTGGCAGAAGTTGCTTTATTTTTAGTATCTGGCAGAGCAGCAAATGCTCTGCATGTCAATTTAATGTTTTTTGAAGCCAACTGTTTATTCATTGGCTTAAAATTTACACTCTACTAAAGTCTTTGCCTTGACTTCCATGAAACAAATAGTAATATTTGGACAAAATATGTGCACGAAACTCTTTTTCCAAGACCAAATGTAGATGAGTATTTGTGGCATCAATGCCTTCTATCATGAGAATAGATCCAAAAAAAAAAAAAGAACTTTGAAAAGGCCAAGTCAAAGCCAGGACAGTGCAGTTCAAGGAGTTAATTTTTATTATGAAATAATCAGAGCATCTTTCTAGATTTTCAGGTTTTTAAACTGCTAAGAAATGGAATCTTTATAGAGTAAATTTCAGTGAACTGTCAAAAGATTATTTTATTGATCTATGTATGTATTCTTGACCTTGATAACATTCTGAGACAGACCTGCTTTTCCATTTTTGAGGTTGGGGTGCTCTGTAGACTTTGATAAAATGAATAGAGCTGCATTCTTCAGTCTTGATTGTCTCGTCCTCCCGCCATATTACTCACTGTGAAAGACACATGCATGTACGCACGCACTCATTCAATGCTGTAGCTGTAATGAGCACAAAGAGCGACTGGGGGCAGGATTCTCAACTCCAGTTAAGAACATGGAAGTGTGTAGCAGATCATGATGCTGTGGAGAAACTCAGGAGTCAAACCATCTGTGCCCTTGGGTCTCAGTGAAGTGTATTGTTTCTTCATCTCCTCCGAACCGTGAGCCTTCTAGAGACGTGTGTTCATTTTGCTAGAATTTCTTCAAACACAGCAGTGCTATCAGAGAGCTTCCGGCCACTCTAGCTTTTGTGACCTTGATCCCTGGAACACAACCACAGGCCTTTGATAGGACTATCCATTAAATGCCATGCAGTATGCTGGGTGTTTAGACGTGCTTTTCAGATCAAGAATTAGCTGAGAGAGAATCATCTTTTTATTAGCATTAGTAATTCCTTTTTACATTCAAGTAAGAAAGCATAAGATTTTCTGAGTAGGATGGAATTTAGGGAAAAAAAAAAAAAAAGTACATACCTTTTATGTCCAGACCAGGTTTCTTAAGGAAACAGAATAAAAGGGACTGAAGGGAAGGGAAGGTATAGTGTCCAAGAACAGCCTTGGCCCCTGGCTGCTCCTGCCCCAGGGTCCTTCCTGTGTCCTCTCTGACATCATTCTAGAAGGCCCAGCCCACACCCCTGCCCAAGACCCATGGGCCGCCTCTTGCTGAATTGCTGCAGGGGGCCTGCTCTGTGACAGGTATGGAATGAGGTAATCTTTTCCCACCTCTAATTTCTGAAAGGTGTGTCTGTCCAGTTATTACTTGTTCATTGAACTGAAAGGTTTAGAAACCAACAGCTATGGTACAAGCTGTAATTATTGATGTCTGTTTCATAATCATCTGTAAGTTCTGGCATTTGATCAAGAAGTTAATATATCACTTCATCTTCAGGCTGAATATGCCTCAGCTATAAACGTTATATTTTTTGATGGATAGTATACAATTATAACTGCCCAGAATAAAAAGAGTTTTCATTTGTAATGTGAGTGATACTAGAAGAAGTAATTATGGATGTCACAAGGAGTAGTGAAACAAGGAAGCCTTGCGTTGCTTCAGATTCCTTCCTACTTAATATCTGAGAGACATCCACTGAACACCTACCCTGTTAGACACTAAGCTAACTCATGCCGATGCAAAAGTGAATGTGCGCAGTCTGCTGGGAAATGTTTAGGAAGCGTGTTTTGGACAACTTGATATTCAGGTAGGCTGTTAATACAAAGGGGCTTCCCAGGTGGTTCAAGTGGTAAAGAGTCCGCCTGCCACCGCAGGACACATAGGCAGGAAACGCAGGTTCAATCCCTGGGTCGGGAAGATCCCCTGGAGGAGGAAATGGCTACCCAGTCCAGTATTCTTGCCTGGAAAACCCAAGAAATAACCCGGAAGAAAAGTGAAAGTGAAAGTCACTCAGTTGTATCTGACTCTTTACGACCCCATGGACTATACAGTCCATGGAATTCTCCAGGCCAGAATACTGGAGTGGGTAGCCTTTCCCTTCTCCAGGGGATCTTCCCAACCCAGAGATTGAACGCAGGTCTGCATTGCAGGTGGATTCTTTACCAGCTGAGCCACAAGGGAAGCCCAAGAAATACCCTACATGTAATAAATAACCTAGATGTAAAATTTTTAATTACATGGGCACACTTTCTTATCTCTGCAGGATGTGAAGTCTCACTGGTCAGCTTGGCTACAGTCATCCAGTAGCTTAGCACTCACCTTACAGGGACGGACACCCTGACTTTCACCATATTTTGTTGCCTCACACAGAGGTGAGGCTCACTGAGGTGAAACTTGGGAATGAATGCAGCTGTATTGCACAATGCTCTGTAATTTTAAGCTTAGTTTTTCTTAGGCTGTATCAGCACGTCCTTCATTCTACCATGGCTATGTCACAGTGCCTGCCCAGGGTAGGGAACTGTAAACTACTGCAGTAAATATGCCCCTGAACTACAATGACTCGAACAGTAGAAGTCTATTTCCTGCTCACAGGACAAAGGGGGACATCCCTATCGGTGGGGGGCTCTCCTCCTCACAGTCGTTCAGATATCCAGATTGACAGCAGCTCTCTGACTTTCTTTTCCTAATAAATCTGGGGGTCACCATCCCAGCCAACAGGAGGGGAAGAAGCCACAGAGGAACATTCGAGGAGGTTATGGGCCTGGCCTAGAAGGGGAATGGGTTACTTCTGCTCACTCTGTACCAGCTAGAACCTCATTACTTCACCTAACTGCATCAGAGGCTGGAAAACATAGACTTTCCCTGGAAGGAGGGGAAATACATTTAGTAAACAGCCGTGTCTGCCACATCCATGACCATCACATGTGACCTTGATGTGTGGTATCCAGGTGATGGTAAGACATGATGTTGAATACCACAAACTACTACTTGTGACTTGATGTAAGCATTGTACTTGGATATTTTGACAGAGCTGATCAAAAAGCCTCTCATTTTTGACAAGTAATGTGCATGGTAGATAGAGGTCTCAAGCATCTCCCACGATGTATGGGAAATGCTGAAGTAGAGTCACATTTCAGCAAGGCCCAAATGAGAATGTAGTTGCCACCTGAAAAGTCAGTCAAGGTCATGAGAAAGGTGATGCTTCAGTCAGGTCAGATCAGTTGTTCAGTCATGTCCGACTCTTTGCAACCCCATGGACTGCAGCACACCAGGCTTCCCTTCCATCACCAACTCTCAGAGCTTGCTTGAACTCATGTCCATCGAGTCGGTGATGCCATCTAACTGTGTCATCCTCTATCATCCCCTTCTCCTGCATCCAATCTTTCCCAGCAGCAGGGTTTTTTTCCAGAGTCAGTTTTTCACAGCAGGTGGCCAAAGTTTTGGAGTTTCAGCTGCAGTGTCAGTCCTTCCAGTGAATATTCAGAACTGATTTCCTTTAGGATGAACTGGTTGGATCTCCTTGCAGTCCAAGGGACTCTCAAGAGTCTTCTCCAACATCACAGTTTAAGAGCATCAATTCTTTGGCACTCAGCTTTCTTTATGATCCAACTCACATCCAAACATGACTGCTGGAAAAACCATAGCTTTGACTAGACAGCATATTAAAGGCGATGCTTAGTTTAAATCACAGAGGTTAAGACTGGGACTTCATACGGGGACCCACTGAGACAAGATCATCCCAGGAAGAAGGAAGCACGGGAATTAAGTGGTGGGGCTGTGTGGGAGGGTGGCGGCGGAGCTGGAGAATGATGGTGCTGGAGAGGGTGGCTGGAACCCACCTCCACACGGACCGTGAGACGTGGGAGGGTGCTTGGACTTAGGTCTCTAGGGAGTGAGGATGCATCAGCATATATTAAACAAGAAATGTACATGTTGGCATACGAGAGATGGTGGTTTAGGAGTCAGGCCTGAAGCTAGGACAGCTAGGGTATTTCAGTATCCTGGGGAGGAACTGATGAGACCCTAAACCAAGGCTATGGGGATTGTGGGGAGAGCGTGACTGCTGGAAGTTTTGGGGTGGGGGGAGACTTGACAACATTCGTTGACTACACAGGGGTATGGTAGGGTTGGGTGCCCATGGATGGTAATGTGGGTTGAGTGAAGCAGGTAGCAGAGAGCAGGTAATATAGGTAGAGTTTAGTAATTTAGTTGTGTGAAATCAGACATTTAATAATAACCCTGATGCTGGGGAAGATTAAAGGCAAGAGGAGAAGGGGGTAACAGAGGATGAGATGGTTGGATGGCATCACTGACTTAATGGATGTGAGTTTGAGTAAATTCCAGGAGATGGAGAAGGGCAGGGAAGCCTGGCATGCTGTAGTTCATGGGGTCGCAAAGAGTTGGGCGTGACTTAGAAACTGAACAACAACAACAACAACATATTTAGTAATGTAGATGATACTTAGACACACTGTGTCAAGCAAAACACCCATGGAATTTCCTTCTGGAAAGTCAGAGGAGAAGGCTGTTGAAGAAAACAGCTAGAGGCTTATTTAAAAGATGGCGTGTCAACAGCAACACAACACCACTGAGCCACTGAGCAAGGTAACAGTGGCATCAGAAAGCCTGGTGATCTGGGTCAAATCCAAGATTTAAATCTGCATCACAATAGGTGGTGCCTCAGATCAGGTTTCCTAGAAGTAATGTCCCAGATGTCTTCTGAAAGCAATTTATAAATGTGTGCGTTTCTGGAAACACCTGTGAGGGAGAGAGTGAAGCCCATGAGGAAGTGAAAGAGCTGGTCAGGCCATGGCTCTGTGAACCACTCACTTCAAAGGAGCTGGCTCCTCACACCCTCAACCCAGTCAGCTGGGGGCTGTGGGTCTTTCCTGGTGCACCACTTCCCTGGGCAAGGGGGCCTCCCTTGCTGGAGGGCACTTCTGTCAAAGAGGGGCAGCCTGGCACTGCTGTTGGCTGTAGCAGCAGCTGGGGGATGGATAAACCCCACCAGTCCCATACATACACATGCACACACACACACACACACACACACACACACACACACACAAGCACAGTAAAGTGAGTGGATGTGTGTGTGGACGCAGGTCAGTCCTGATCCTGGCAGTGGGCTCAGCTCTACCCAGGGGAGGTTATTTGAACCAACAGCGTGGGCTGGTGGCTTGAAGTCAGAAGGGTTTAAAGAATGTGCCCCTTATCTGATAGGGTTTCCCTGATAGCTCAGTTGTTAAAGAATCCGCCTGCAATGCAAGAGACCCCGGTTCGATTCCTGGGTCAGAAAGATCTGCTGGAGAAGGGATAGGCTACCCACTCCAGTATTCTGGCCTAGAAAATTCCATGGACTGTATAGTCCATGGGGTCACAAAGAGTTGAACATGACTGAGTGACTTTCCCTTTCACTTGTCTGATATCTTGATTACATGAGAAACAGAGATGCCTAGTAGTGGTGGGTAGAAGCCTGCTGGATTCGAAATCAGAAGTGACTATTGATTCCAGTAATAAATGAAACCCCTTAATAACTGTCCCTGAGATGTGTGAAAATTGAGCTGCTTAAAGGTTTTGAAAACTCATGATCAGGGACTTCCCTGGCGGTCTAGTGGTTAATACTCTGTGCTGCCAGTGCAGGGGGTACTGGTCAGGGAACTAAGATCCCACATGCCTTGTGGCACAGCAAAAAGATTAAAAAAAAAAAAAAAAAAGCTCAGCACTTGCAAGCACACCCATGAGCAACTGTGAGTACAGCAGGTGCTGTACAAGGGTTTGGACACTGGAAAAAATTGAAACCATCTACTACTAGAAGACATTTGCTTAAATAGGTATATATCTTATAGTTGCAGATAATTTCAATTTCTATCCTTTTTCCAGCTTCCCAGGTGGCGCTTGTTGTAAAGAACCTGCCTGCCAGTGCAGGAGACAAGAGACACATGTTTGATCCCTGGGTCAGGAAGATTCCCTGGAGGGGGCATGGCAACCCACTCTAGTATTCTTGTCTGGAGAATCCCCATGGACCGAGGAGTCTGGCAGGCTACAGTCCACAGGGTCGCAGAGTCGGACACAACTGAAGTGACTTAAAATATGCACTCAGATAGGTAGATAAATGTATGTACATATTTTGATATGTACACATAGTTACAGACAGGAGAGCTCCCAAAGTAAGTTCAGTGGAACCTTGGGCAGTTAAGAAAAACAGGTTTCTGCGGTCAAATGCATTTGGGAACCATTGCATGTTATTGCCACTGTGACCTTGACAGCTGTGACTTTATCGGCACCTCAAGGCCTCTGAGAAGTCAGTAACCCTCTGCTGGTGTTTATCACAATGCTTCTCAAATTTGTTGAACAATGTGATCTTTTTTTTTTTTCCACCCACCACTTATTAACAATCCACATGTTTACTCACAATACTCTGGGAAACACAAACCTATCTACAACATCTAGAATAGTAACATTTTAGAGTATATAACGCTTCTCTTGCTCTGGGGGAAACCTGTCTGGGAAGGGCCTCTGTGCTTTCTGCCTTTGGATTTTCACTGAACCACACCCCTGCCCCAATCCCACCCATTTCCATCCTCTCCTCCCGAGTTTTCCTTGGTATTTCTTTCCAGGGCATGGAGATCATATCCTCTGTACCCTTATAGTGTGTGATTTCTGAGTCCAACCCAGACCTACTGAATCTCTGAGCATGTGGCTCGGAGCTGTTTTGTTTGATTTTAAAGATCTCTGTGGTTTCTAATGCAGCTAGACTGGCACAGAATTACAGGCCGATATTTTATGTGGATCGAAGGATGGTGGATGGGTGGATGGTTGGATGAGTGATTGTATACATACCTGGTCCTTCCAGTCAAACCATTTGAAGTCTTGATGTCCTTATTAAATAATCATGGCTGATTGAGAATATAAGCCTTGGGACTATTGTTACTGTTGTAGTGAAAAAAACTTTTAAACATGTTGAGAATCATTACAGTTTGTCCCCTACATACAAACAAATTCATTCCTAGAGCTGAAGGATCGTCAGCAGTAGGAGACGGAGGGCAAGCTGCAATTTCACTCACGCCTGATGTCGATGAAATGCACGTTTGCATCTTTTAAAGTTCTCACCTTGAAGGTTCATATGTAGGGGACTTACTGTACTGTATATGCTCCTGCCTTAAAGAGACACCTTAATTTTACGTGCATCATATAAAAGTCTAGCAGGTTGAAAAGTTAAAATGCTTTTCATTATACTTTCATTATATTCTTGGAAACATCTCTCTAAAGAAGTGGATACATGTTATATATTTTTTATAGAGGAGGAAACTGAGAGGCTGGGAGCAAGCAGACCCTCTTTATAGCATACAAGAGCCTGGGTTAAGGCCCTGGCCAGGCCTTTGCTCTTTCTCCCTCTTCCAGTGATTCTTAAGGTATGATCCATGAACTACCAGCAAGCAGAAGAATCACTTGTTAGAAATGTAAACCTCCCCGTGTAGGAAGTTGGGATGGAAGAGATGAAAACAAGCCAATGAAATTTGCACATCTTATCACAAGATGGAGCTTCCCTTGTGACTCAACTGGTAAAGAATTTTCCTGCAATGCGGGAGACCTGAGTTCGATCCCTGGGTTGGGAAGCTCCCCTGGAGAAGGGAAAGGCTACCTACTCCAGTATTCTGGCCTGGAGAATTCCATGGACTACAGTCCATGGGGTTGCAAAGAGTTGAACACGACTGAGCGACTTTCACTTTCACTTTTCTTTCACTTCTCACAAACCATAGGGAGAGAGGGATACCTCAGTATAAATACTGAGTCTAATTCCATTAATATAAATGCTCATATCCCCAAACAGACTGGCTCTACTCATAAGCCACTTTCATTAAAGGAAAAAGAAAAAAAAGGCCAGAAAAAGGAAGGTTCCGTGTCAAAGAACTCAATTGGAATCCTCGCTTGGTCCTCGCTTCCTTGCCAGCAGTGCTTAAAAAGAAAAGAAAATCTGAAGTCCGTGTGCATAAAAGTTCCATTCCCCATGGCGGAGGGTTTAATTAAAATCTTCAGATGTTTCTCTGCAGCTTGGAAGGCAGTTTTTATGAAATTCATATATTACTAGAAGTGGCTCCAACAACTCTCGAGGTCAAAAGCTTTGTAGCTGACGTCAGTGGATCAGGAGCTTACCGCCCTCTTCAGGACCTCGGTCCTGGTTTCTTTGCCTCCATTCTTGTGGCGGGAAGGACTGACTGCTCCAGGAGGCAGTAGGGTGTTTTCCAAACGTGCAAATGACAGAATCCAGAAGAAATGGACTAGTATGTTCTTCCCTGATTCTTTCAGTAAATATGTATTGAGAGCTTGTCACGTGCCAGGTCCAAGTGGAAGCAGTGAGGATACAGCAGTGAGCAAAACAGACAAATCCTGAAAATCATGGAGCTCCTGTGGGGAACACAGATCACAAACAAACTAGACAGCATCCCAGGGGTTCCCAGGGTGAGCTCCTGGGCCAGCAGCCCCTGGCAGGTGGAGAAATGCATGTTCTCAAGTTCTAGGACAGACACTGATATGACAAACCCTCCAGGTGATGCTGATGTATACTCAAGTTTGAGTACTCATGTGGTGAGAAGCTATGGAGAAAAGGAGAGCATCCAGAGTGGGTGTGGCTGATACCAGCAAATGTTAAAATAGTGAAGCCATTACCCCCAGACTCTGGAGGAGCCCAGATTTCAATATCAGCACTCCCACTATGAATTATGTCGCCTCAAACAGGTCAACCTCTCTATGTCTTGGGTCTCCTCCTGAAAAATGGAGATATGAATAGTACCTATCTTATAGGACTGTGAGGATTAAAGAAAATGATGGATATGAAAGTGCTCAGGGGACTTCTCTGGTGGTCCTGTGGCTAAGCCTCTGTACTCCCAACGCAGGAGTTCCGGGTTCAATCCCTGGTCAGGGAACTAGATCCCACATGCTGCAACTGAGTTTGCATGTTGCAAACTGAATAAGGTCCTGCCCGGTGCAACCAAATAAATAAACACATAAATAAATAGTTTAAAATCGTTTAAAGATCCTGACACATAGCAAATCGTATCCTTGTAGGCAAACAGTTCTCTGGGGGTTTCTTGCATTACTGCCATCTTGCAAGCATGGTGCTAACTACCCTTTGTTGCAAACTATTTGTGTGAGAGTGTTTATATGTAAATAGGATTCCCTGATGGCTCAGCAGGTAAAGAATCTGCCTGCAATGCACAAGACATGGGTTCGATCCCTGGGTCAGGAAGATTCCCTGGAAAAGGACATGGCAACCCACTCCAGTATCCTTGCCTGAGAAATCTCATGGACAGAGGAGCCTAGTGGGCTACAGTCCACAAAGTTGCAAAGTGTCCTACATGCCTGAGCACGCCCACACATGTATGCACGTTGTGTATAAGCAGCCTCAGAAGATTGAGATAATGTCTCTCTCTGGGGCAAAAAGCAGCCATGCTTACTGTCCAGTATAATAAAAAAGTGTCCTCGTTTGGAGCTGAGGCAGCCAAGCTTACTCTCTTTATAAAGATCCAGTTCTCTAAGGAACTTCTTTAATGAAAGCCATGCAGGGACAAGGGTCATTGCGCCCTCTTAGTATCACACTATTGGAATCTGTGCAAAAAGTGCTGAGACAGTGGCTATTGCTTGTGAGTACAATAAGTCCCCTACATAAGAACCTTCAAGTTGTGGACTTTCAAAGATGTGAATGTGCAATTTACTAATGAAGATCTGATAAAACTGAAGGCCTTGAGGAAGGATGAAGAGAGATAAGAGGAAGAAGAAGTAACTGAAGGACCAAAGAGATTCACGATGCAAGAAATGGCAAAGGGATTTTCTTGACTTGAGGAGGCACTGTTAGATTTTTGAGACACAGGGCCCAAACGTAAAACTGTACATGAAGGTTGCAACAGCCATACAGAATGCAATCCAGTGCTGCCGTGTCTTCTATGATGAGAAGAAAAAGCTACTATTCAGACATACTGGATTTTCTTTTTTAAAAAAACAGGATAGATAGAATTGAATCTAGCAAGAAACCAGAACTTATGCCATCAACATCAGTTGTGAGTGAGATTGCAGCTTGCCCTCTGTCTCTTATTGCTGTTGACCCTTCAGCTCTACCATCTCCCACCTCTTATCCCTCCTCCAGTCAGTAACTCTTCTTGCCTGTTCACTCACTGCCAGCTCCTGGATGCCAGTGATTATACTGTACTACTGTGCTTTTCAAGGTACTGTGCTATAAGATTAAAAATGTTTACTTTTTTTCTTTTTATATATTATTTGTGTGAAAGTATTATAAACCTACTACAGTACAGTACTATATAGCTGATTGTATTATTTGGGTACCTAAGCTAACTTTGTTGGACTTATGGACAACTTGGACTTATGAACACACTCTCAGAACAGAACTCATTCATATGCAGGGGATTTACTGTAGTAAATTGTCCTTGGTCTCTGACCCAGGAGTCTAGTATCCTATACCAACATCCATGAAACAGTAGCAAGCTGACTTGCTGGCTTTAAGTGGGGTGAAATCTCAGCCCTTTCAGAGCTCTTGATGATACTGTATGAATGTTTGTCTGAAGATGTGTTAGTGTTGCTGCTGTTATTCCCCTATGTACCAAATTTCATAATAAACAAAAATATACCTGGTGACTCCAGCCTTCAAAGAGTTTCCTAATGACCCAAAGGGGTTAAATTGTCTATGTAAAGATGACATGAAAGATGGTAAAGCAGGTTTGAATCTAGGTTCTGGACTCTTACTCACTATGGGAATTCTGTAAGCCTCAATATCTTATTTGTCAAGTAATGTTAGTAATGATGCCATCCAGCCATCTCATCCTCTGTCATCCCCTTCTCCTCCTGCCTTCAATCTTTCCCAGCATCAGGGTCTTTTCCAGTCAGTCAGGTCTTTGTATCAGGTGGCCAAAATATTGCAGCTTCAGCTTCAGCATCAGTCCTTCTAATGAATATTCAGGACTGATTTCCTTTAGGATGGGCTGGTTGGATCGCCTTGCAGTCCAAGAGACTCTCAAAAGTCTTCTCCAACACCACATTTCAAAAGCACCAATTCTTTTGGGCTCAGCTTTCTTTATGGTCCAACTATTACATCTATACACGACTACTGGAAAAACCATAGCTTTACTATGGACCTTTGTTGGCAAAGTAATGTCTCTGCTTTTTAACATGCTGTCTAGGTTGGTCATAACTTTCCTTCCAAGGAGCAAGAGTCTTGTAATATCATGGCTGCTGTCACCATCTGCAGTGATTTTGGAGCCCAAGAAAATAAAGTCTGTCACTGTTTCCATTGTTTCCCCATCTATTTGCCATGAATTGATGGGACTGGATGCCATGATCTTCATTTTTTGAATGCTGAGTTTTAAGCCAGCTTTTTTACTCTCCTCTTTCACTTTCATCCAGAGACTCTTTAGTTCCTCTTCACTTTCTGCCATAAGGGTGGTGTCATCTGCATATCTGAGGTTATTGATATTTCTCCTGGCAATCTTGATTCCAGCTTGTGCTTCCTCCAGCCTGGCATGTCTCATGATGTACTCTGCATATAAGTTAAATATTCAGGGTGACAATATACAGCCTTAACTTACCCCTTTCCCAATTATATGGTTGGTTGTTTGTAAAGATTTTATTACTGTACATAAAACTCTAGCACATAATTTATATTCAGTCAATGTTATTCACTCCCCTTGGCTACAACAGTGTGGTTTAGTGGACCATTCCCTTTCATGACTGCGTCCCAAAGACTTTTTATAATGGCTGGCACATAGCAGGTGTTCAATTAAAAAAAAAAAAAAAAGACTGACTGAACAAACCCAAGTATCTACTATATAATTAATAAAATCTGAAAAAACGGTTTTTGTCCATGCCATGTGGCATGTGGGATCTTAGTTCCCTGACGAGGGATCGAACCGACACCCCTTTCACTAGAAATACAAAGTCTTAACCACTGGGCAGCCAGGGAAGTCCCTAATTAATAAATTCCTATTTTCTCTTCCTTTGGAGACATTTCTGCTCTAAAATGTCCTCAGTACATTTTTCTGAAATCCAAAATTCTTGACAAAGCTCATTTCCTCAACTTCCTCTCTGCCGCTGGGCTTTTAAACTTGTGGAGGCCACAGAAAGACCCTCTCTGTGAAAAAACACACATGTGAACATATACACAGCATTCTGGCATGAGCCCAGTGGTTCTTGGTTCTCCTAAACCCATCCAACTTAGAGGACCCCTTTTAAACACTTCTGTTCTGCAGGACACAGTCCACTAAGATAAGAAGGCCAAGAAAGCCCATCCCCTCTGTTCCAAATCAACAAGCTATTATGGACAACCTATATAACACAGTGGCCATTTCAACCTTCTAGTCAAGTCTGCACCCTTCATGGATCACAGCTTTGTCATGGTGAAGGGGTTTGCATAACTCAAATAATGCTATGAGCCATGCTGTGTAGGGCCACCCAAGATGACCCAAGATGGATGTGTCATAGTGAAGAGGAAGACTGAAGGTAAAAGGCGAAGGGGTGGCAGAGATTCAGATAGTTACATAGTATCACTGACTCCATGGACATGAATTTGAGCAAACTCCAGGAGATAGAGAGGGACAGGGAGGCCTGGGCATGCTGCAGTCCATGGCAGGGTGCAGGGGGTGGGGTGGGTGGTCACAAAGAGTTGGACATGACTTAGCAACTGAACCACAGCAAAAGCCAAGTCTACATAAAACCTACTTCCCATCTACTTGTGATTTAGGGGAGCCAAGCTGAAGGAATTCAATACTTTAGGTTCCTTAAAATAGGCTTGTGATCTTTGAATAAGCTCATGGAAATGTTATTTGTAAAAATAGGTTCATTCAGTCTCACTGATCATGCTTATCATCCCGAGAAGTCTTAATGTACTTTCTATATTTCCCCTCTCCTTCCATTCTCTAGTTGTGGGAACACCCAGCGGTCAAAGAATTATCAGCCTTCTCTGGGCCTTAGAAAGCTGGGCAGTCAGGACGTTTCTGGAAGCCGAAAGGAGAGTTGAACGGGAGAAGACTTTCTAAAACACATCACATCCAGTGCCATGTTTAACCTCAAAAAACACTTCACCAGGGTTGGTGACTGATTGACAGGGAAACTCAAAGGGAGACGTGGGGAATGGATGAAAATACGTAAAACTGCCCAAAGGAAGAACCTGAAGAGTTCAGGCATAGATTTTCTAGGATGAAAGTATAGGCTTTCACGTATTCACGAATCAGGCAGCGAATTTTCTCCATTTGGAAGCTTAAAAAAAGAGAATGATCTACTGCTCAAGACAAAGAAGAAAATGATTTGGGCCCGGAGGGAACTGTCGCTCATACCTGCACTGTCCAGGGGGCTGGAGGAGGATTAGAGCCGCCATTTTGGCTTCTCTAGAGTGAAGCGGCAAAACAATGTCTAGTAGTTGCTAGGCAACCATTAGCTCATCGCTCTGCCCTTTCCCATTAAACATTATCTGCCTTCCTAGATTGTTTTAATTTATATTTTTAAACAGGGAAGGTAAGACAACAGAGAATTATCAGTGTGACCTAACACTAAAAATGCATTTGAGGTAAAGGTTTTTGCAAAGGTTAGATCACTCTTGGGTAAGATGTTAAAATTAGTGACCGTTGACTAAAACCTCTTCCCTCAAACATTTCATCACTTGACCTCATGTTTCCCAGTGCCAAAAATAACACTGGAGACAGAAGATAATCTCTGAAGGTTGTAAACCTTAAGGTCACAGGTTTTAACATTGATTCAGTTTGATTCATTCTCTCAGTGCTCTGCTCTGACCTACCCCAACCTAGAGCTTGTTGTGAAGCAAGTTTATCAGCAAAGAATGGCTGTTCAAGGTGGTGAAATGGAGTTCTGGCTCTGCTCAGCTTTGCAGGCAACTGAAATCACATTACTCACAGTATCTGAGCAGAGAGATAGGGAAAGACCACCTGTTTATGTAAAGAACAATTTCTGGAACATAAAAATGAAAAGTACCTGAAAGACAATATGAGTCTTGGTTCAGAAACTCATGTGCATTCAAGTTTTAGAGATACATTTGTGACTTTTACAAAAGAGGATGAGGAGGTACTCAGCAAAAAGGGTACAGAATCAGAACTAGGAGATTTACTGTTAGCCTGCAATGGACCATGCACAGAGGGTCTTTTTTTGAATTTCAGTGGTTTCACTGTTTGGCTCAGGGGACCTATCTGGGAAGGGATTCGGGGGAAAAAGGTGAATTCCACAGACGGGGGCTCAAACACTTAAAGCTGCGTTTATAAAGTTGGCTCTCTCACTTCCATACATATCCAGGATAAAGGAGATGAGAGTGGGTATAAGGTCTGGGAGAGTGAAACATGCGGCTAACTAGATCCCAAGCCTGGTTCTCCTGCTCCTAAGCTGTGTGACCTTGGGCAGCTTTCCTGTGTTGTTTATCTGTAAGTGAGGGTAATAATACCTACTTCATCGGGGCTGTTATGAGAACTAAACAATATGATGGGTAGTAAATTGCAGTCACCATTATTATTACCTTATTGTTGCTAGTAAGCCACCGGCACTACCAACAGTGCTTCTCTACTGTAGAGAGGCGCTGGGTCGCGTTGCCCCTTTCAGATGTCTGTTATTCTTCCAGACTGTATCAAGTGTTCTAAACACAACTTCTTCTGGACTGGAAGAGTATACATACCATATGATTCCAACTATATGA
The DNA here is from genome assembly GCF_016772045.2 of Ovis aries. Classification (NCBI taxonomy): domain Eukaryota; kingdom Metazoa; phylum Chordata; class Mammalia; order Artiodactyla; family Bovidae; genus Ovis; species Ovis aries. The sequence goes on along the minus strand of NC_056075.1, from coordinate 38,092,167 downwards.
CATTCTGGGAAAGGCCAAGATTTGGAGACAATAAAAATAATCAGGGTTTACCAGGGCTGGGGCTGAGGGACACGAAAAGGGATGAAAATGTGGAGCACAGAAGACCTGCGGGGCAGTGAGTGCACTCTGTATGATATAATGACGGATCTGGGTCATACGTTTGAATGAACACCGAGAGTGAACCCTAAGGTCAGCGGTGGGCTTTGGGTGATTAGGATGTGACAGTCTAGGTCCATCCTGGTAACAAATGTATCACTCTGAGAAGTAATACTGATTACGGAGAAGGCTATGCAGGTGTGGGGTCAGGGCATATGGGACAGCTCTGAATCTTCCTCTCAATTTTGTTAGAAACTTAAAACTGCTCTTTAAAAAATTATCTTTACATTAAAAAAGAAAAGAGAATGTAGGCTTCCCTCTTGCCATCACTTTCCTCTGCAAGCTTACAGTCCAGTGCAGGAGAAAAAAGTTATCAGACTCACTCAAATAGATTAAGAGTAAACTGGGGTAAGGGGTTTCCCTGGTGGCTCAGTGGTAAAGAACCTGTCTGCCAATGCAGGAGACTTGGGAGATGCAGGTTTGATCCCTGGGCAGGGAAGATCCCCTGGAGAAGGAAATGGCAAGCCACTCAAGTACTCTTGCCTGGGGAATCCCATGGACAGAGGAGCTTGGTGGGCTATAGTCCATAGGGTCATAAGAGTCAGACATGGCTTAGCAACTAAAAGAACAAACAAAAACTGGGGTAAATGGTGTAAAGGAACTCTTGATTCTAGGCGAGGCCACAATGAATGGACATGACTGGATCAAGATCCAGGAGGACCTGTGAGACATCCTTGAGGTCAGGGGAGTGGGATTCAGCTCTGAAAAGGCAAGTCCATGGAAGCGAGGGGACACACAAGGGGACCGTCTGCATGAGGCCCCCTGGGGCAGGGAAGTGGCACACTTGGAGGCTTGAGGCTGTTGGGGTAACTAAGAGAAATCCAGGAGTGGATAGGTCAGGGGCAAAGCTGCAGGTCAGGTATAGTATAAGTCCCACCCACTTGCACAGCATGTTGATGACCCAACTGGGCTGTGATTTCAATGACAGTGTTTTAGGTCTTTCCTTCCAAATGAGTCGAATTCTCTGAAGACTCTACCTTTCTTTCCTTAGAGGTTGAAGGCTTGCCTACCGAGACTCCGGGACCTAAATGACTAAATGGGTGGGCATCTCAGCTTCCGGCATGTGTACCTCCCTTTATCCCCCTGGTTTGGTGTGTTTTCCCTCCCCCTACCATGTCCAGTGGGCTTCCCAGTTGGCGCAGCGGTAAAGACTCTGCCTGCCAATGCGGGAGACACAGGAGATGTGATCCTTGGATTGGGAGGATCCCCTGGAGGAGGGGATGACAACCCACTCCAGTAATCTTGCCTGGAAAATCCCATGGACAGGGGAGCCTAGTGGGCTACAGTCCAGGGGATCACAAAGAGTCATGTATGACTTGCCCAGTACAAAAACCACACCACCACCACCATGTCAAATATCTCTCAGTCCAAAGACATTCTGTTTGTCTTCTCCACAGACAGGGTGGGGAAGGATATCATAAAAGCCACATGCTTATAAACAGATTTTTCCATCTGTGCCCCTTACTTGTCCAACCACCGTTCACCCCCATGTCCAGAGGCAACTGGAGTTATTATAATGTCTTATACCCTGTGTGTACTGAGTGGGTCTTGGCTCTCACCATTGGCCCCTTAAGGATCTAATCATCTCAGGTTTACTTTATTCTTTTCAGCTTCTATTAACTTGGTTGCTAATGACTCTTTTTCTATTTATTGTCCTTGTAGATACATCCTTTGAAAAATGATTTTACTACTATCTGGTGAAAGGAATAAAAGTTGATATGTTCCATCTACCCGTTCTTGTCCAGAATTCTTAGTTGTTTAAAATCAGCTCCATGAAATGTGATATATGTACAATAAGCTTCATCCATTTAAAATGTCCAATTCAAAGACTTCCCTAGGGGTCCAGTGGCCAAGGCTCTATGCTCCCAATGCAGGGGTCCTGGGTTTGATCCCTGGTCAGGGAATTAGACCCCTCATGCCATAGCTAAAGATCTTGAATGCCATAATTAAGACCTGGCACAGCCAAATCAATCAATTTTTTTAAAAAATTAAAAAATAAAATGTGCAATTCACTAGTTTTAACGGAAGTATATACCTAGAAACTTCTACCATAATTAAGATACAAAACATTTCCATCACCCCCAAATAGTCCTGGTGCCCCATTTGCAGTCCAAACCTCCCTCCAGTGTCTCACGTGGGGATAGTGTTTTTATCATGATAGATTAGTGTGTATTTTCTGTAACTTTATAAAAATAGAATCATGCAATATTTACTCTTTTTTTGGTTTGGCTTTTTTTTTTTTTCACTCAGCATAATGATTTTGAGATTCATTCCTGTTGATGCATAGACAGTGGTTTACTCTTTTGTATTACTACGTAGTCTTCCACTGTGTGGGTATACCACCAGTTGTTTATCCTCCTGCTAAAGGGCATTGTTTCTAGTTTGGGGCTATCATGACTAAAACCGCTGTAAAGATTTGTGCACCAATCTTTGCATGGAAACTCTCATTCATTTTTTTTTTTTTTAGAATATTTATTTATTTGGCTGTGCTAGCTCTTAGTTGCAGCACGTGGATCTCATGCAGGATCTTTAGTTGTGGATTGTGAACTTTGTAGTTGGGGCACGTGGGATCTAGTTTCCTGACCAGGGATTGAACCTGGGCCCCCTGCACTGGAAGCTCAGATAGCCACTGGACCATCAGAGAAGCCCCTCATTCATTCTTAATTTAGCTATTTCAATAGCCACTTACTGGGTCTTGCTGTCCGCAACCTTTCCCTATGCCAGTATAGCCTGCACATTGCTTCCAGAACATTCTTCCTAATGCACAGCTCTGATCTCATACCTTTAAAGACGTCTCATAGTCTATAAGTAAAAGTCAATATTTTTTATTGCCAAGAGCATTCACATATCTTTTCACATCACTCATAATCTACGTCTCCTCTGACCACATCAAACCCACTCTCCGGAAGCCCCCTTCACACTCGTGGATCCCTGGACCTTCCCCTTCCCTCCTCTTCCAGAAGACCCTCCCCTATCACTGTTCATGAGCTGTTCAGGAATTACAGCTATTACAGCAATGGAAGAAGGGCTATTGCCTCCATGAAATTCAAGTTGGCCATCGATCTCAGCTTCCATTCTCCACTAGCCCTCGTATACCCCTCGTGGACTGACTGTGCTTTGCACAGAGGTGGCATTCTACCTGTTGAGTAAACATGTGGGTAAATTTTAACTCTGTGTGTAAGACATAGTTAACAGGAGGCAATGTATCTTGCATCACTGGGAGATGAAATAAAACAGATAGGTTATCCAGGTAGCCTAAAATAGTTAGTGTTGAAAATAAACACATTATGGAAGTATTCCTAAAATGAGTGATAAATGTCTCTTCCTTCTTAACCAGATTTAACTGAACATAATTGAGACTGGGTAATGGATCAGAGTAATCACTATAATCATCATTTGTAGATCTGTATGGTGATGTCAGGGATGTCCATGGGGTGGATGTATACAGCACTTTGACACCTTCACTAAATATCCCCATACAGCTGTACTTTTATTTCTTTTCTCCATTAGGTTGTCATTTCTGACCACACAGTGTCTAGTTGCTGCCTTCTGTTACTCATAATTACCAATGAGATAGCCTGCAGTATAAAGAAATGGGGTCTGTTCAACTGCATAGACTTATCAATCCTTAAAGACTGTGATCATGTGGTTGTGATAATACCATCCCACAGTATAGAGAATGGCTTAGTGGCTAGAGCTGTTAGCTGACGTAGGTTATGTCTTCAACAAAGGAAAGAGGACCCAGAAAGCAGTGAACCAATGGAGGTGACACACTAGTTAGCTGCAGAACTGAGACCAGAACCCAAGCTCCCAAGCTCTTGTCCCAGGACTCACTCTTTCTGTACAATTTATTTACAGAAAGTAGAGATACACAATTCTACTCTAATTTATATCTACATTTTGGGTGGCTGAGTTTCAGGAAGCATCATCATCAGATATATGTAATTTGGCCATGTAAATATTCAGCAATGTGGATCTCCCCACTTTCTGTTCTCTGGGGAAACTAATTTTATTCTGCACAAAAAGTTCTCCTCGTTGCCACAGTGAAGCCCATTAGGGAGTTGCTCATTGTACCAGTTGGGAAGCATGTATTTGCAATTAAAAGCAATGAGGTTTCTAGGAAGTCACAGTCAAAAAATTGTGCTCAGATGTGTAAGAGTGGATCCATATGCAGAAGGAAGGGTTTAATGGGCTTGGTTGGACTGGTTTGGAAATTAACATTGCAAGGTTTTCCCTTGCAAGACTCCAAGGGAAAGAATCAGTAGGTTGGAACCAGGCTGGCTCTATGAGAGGCTGTGATAATAACTGATTTGAGAATTCCTTGGAGGATGGGATGAATACCTGGACAAGGAGAGAGACAGATAAGATTGACTGGGCTGCTCCTCAGTGAGGTCTTCCACCTTCATACCCTTCCTCCTCTCAGACCATCTCTTTGCAGTCTTTTCTGTTGAATCCTTAAAGGCAGATCCCCAAGTCAAGAGATCTCTTGTTTATCCTTGAACCACCATGGGTGATCATACTATTGGCCCCAATTCCTTACCTCTCTCTGTGTTCATCTTTTCTTAGTGACTTTGTAGTTCTCTCACCAGCTCCACAAGCAAAATGGCAGAATATCATTTCATGCTCCTCGAATCTGGGCTTAGCCATGTGACCTGTATTGGTTAGTGATATATGGGTGAAAGGACAGTTTGCCAGCTCTGATCCTGAGCTTGTATTTTCTGATCCTGAGCCTGTTGTTTGGTTCCTCTACAGTCACTATAAGAGAAATATACCTACATTAGGCAGGAGATCAACAGACCATGAGAGACATATGGAATGTGGCTGTCCCAACCAGCCAACAGACCTACAATGAGAGTTATCAAGATGTCTGAAGCAGTCAGCAGCTGATCCCAGACTAGATCAGCCAGATCCAAGAAGACCCAAAGACGTGAGCAATTATAAATCATTGATACTTTAAGCCACTGAGAGTTGGATGGTCTGTTACACTGCAGAACTGATACCAACCTCCAAAAAGCTCTGAAAGAAAGGTCTATCAGAAAGCAAAAGAGCTGCCAAATGAAGGGTCAGGACAAGTCCACCTACTGTGTTAGAAACAAACAGCTAACATAGATAGAGCCCTGCTTTATTCCTGGATAAGAAAGGAGAAGGACAAGGAGGAGCATGAGGAAGAGAAAAAAAGAAAAGGGGAGTGAGAAGAAGGAAGAAAGAAAAGGAAGGGAGGAAGGAAGGAAGGAAGGAAGGAAGGAAGGAAGAGAATTTGGGGCAATTGATTGAGAAAAAAAGAAATGAGCCTACAGCTTAAGAAAAGGAAGGGAACTTTGCCTGAAGATGCAGAAGAACATCGTTCTTTTGAAAAAAAAAAAAAAATCACTTACCAAAGGAAGCAAAACTTTTAGATAGCTTCTGTTTGGTACTTTAATAAAACTGGAGAAAATATGGACTTTTGAAAATAAGCTAAATGTAAGATAAGATGACAGTATTAAGAATACACACTCTCTTGGATCACTTAACTCTGGTTCACTTGCCAGCTGACACACTGTGAGGACACTCGAGTATTCCTATAGGGAGGTCCATGGGGGAGAAGCTTAGACCTCCTACAAACAGCCAGTATTAATTTGCCAGCTTTGTGCATGAACCATCTTGGAAGTGGGTCCTCCAGGCTTCAGAGGATGGCTGTTGGAAGAGAGTGCAAGGTGGAAGGTGCAATGAAATTGGCAACCTACTCTCAGAAGTCACACTCCATCATTTCTTCAATGTCCTAGTGGTTACATAGTCAGCTCTATTCCCTGTGAAAACAACTATACAAGAATCATGAATGCCAGGAGACAAGAATCTTTGAGGGCCATCTTGGAGGCTGCCTACTACACTCTGTGTATGAGATACTTGCTTAGTGGAAGAATTTTTCCAGTAAACAATAGTTACTAACATTTATTCTGTCTTGCTATGTTATAGACCCTGTTGAACATGCTTTACATGTGTTTAACCTTCCCAACAACCCTATGAGGTAGGTATTATTATCCTCATTTTATTGACCAGGAAACTAAGGCATTAAGACTTGGAGTAATTTACCCAGTGTCATTCATTTAGTATGGACTGGCTTCAGAAGCCACACTTTTGTAAGCATTGCACTATCCTGCCCCTTAAGCATACAAAATTTTATCACTACAGCTTGTTTGCAATTATTTTGTAGGAGTGGGAGTGGAAATAACAAGAATAGGAGGGAGCTAAGAGAGGTGGGGGTGTCTTGCTTGCTACTGTACTAAGAATAGCAATTCCAGAATCCAGAAGCATCTGCCCTACTGGAGAGATCATGCTCCAGCCAGTGAGCCTCTCTGCACAATGTGAGGGTGACAGTTGGCTCCCTGTTTCACTGCCTGGTGCCATCCTCAGGATGCCTGCTGCTATGGAGTACATGCCACAACCAAGATGCCCAAGCATTTTCACACCTCCCTAGAAAGGAACACAATTAACTTTCCTTTTAAATAAACTTCGCAAGCCAGTCTATTACTAGTTATCTGCTCTTTGCTGCCAGGGGGTGCAGATGAGTGGGGAGTACCTCACTTAGGTGTTTAATGAACATTGAGCTGTAAACTATAAACAAAAATTCAACCTGCTCAGAATGGCCCACTCTTGTACACTTGACCCCAGGAGGTTATGAACTTGCACCAGAAGAAAGTAACTGGATTTTCTGGGGTTGCCTCTGAGGCTCCCAAAGCAGAACAGAACTGGGGTAGACCAGTTGTATATTGAGACAGTTGAGGCTCTGTATGAGGCCACCTGCAACATTAGACCACCTCCTCCTGGGCTCTCAGTCCGGTTTTGGTGCCTCAGAAGATACTGCAGTGCCAGGCTTGGACAGGAAAACCCACAGGGTTTCTCACAAAGAAATAGAAAGTGTGGCTCAGAGCAGGGTGGAGACATGAGGGAATAGCCTTCAGAGGACAGTGAGTGGGCACGCTGCCATTTTTGCGGCTCTCACTTCATATTCCTTCTATCCTTTCTTTCTTTTTGGCTCAGGAGATGACTTAACATGTGGCTCACAGCTGACTCTTGTGGGGATCTCGGATAAATGATGAGAAGAAAAATAACACCTGGGTACCTTTATACTGTTCCTTCTGTGCAGACTGAGGATGGAGCCAGATGGCCTCTCCGCTCCACCCCCTTTATTTATGAAAGGCTTCACTCGCTTTTCAACAGGACAAGAGAGGGAGGGAGGGACACTGGAGTTTCATGTTCAGGGACAGGACAGAGTGTGTACGAGAAGCAGCCCTGGTAAGCCATTGAATATGGACATGGTCACTGGGGCCCGTGTCACTGGGGCCCTTTCTCTTCCAAAAGCCCTTAGCTTGTGGTCCAACCAAGGACTGCTGGAGGTCATAATAAGAAGAGCCTAATAATAAGCACTTGTACAGCACTTCCCTTGTAGCTCAGCTGGTGAAGAATATGCCTGCAATGCGGCAGACTGGGGTTCAATTCCTGGGTTGGGAAGATATCCTGGAGAAGGTAAAGGCTACCCACTCCAGTATTCTGGCCTGGAGAATTCCATGGACTGCGTAGTCCTTGGGGTCGCAAAGAGTTGAGCATGACTGAGCGACTTTCACTTCTACTTCATAGTGCTTATTGTGACTTCCCTGGTAGCTCAGGTGGTAAGGAGTCCACCTACAATGTGGGATACCTGGGTTTTGATCCCTGGGTTGGGAAGATCCCCTGGAGGAGGGCGTGTCAACCCACTCCAGTATTCTTGCCTGGAGAATCCCCATGGACAGAGAGCCTAGCAGGCTACAGCCCATGGGATAGCAAAGAGTCAGGCATGACTGAGCGACTAAGCACAGAACATAGTACTTTCACGGAGCCAGGCTGTCTTCAAAGTGGGATGTGTAGCAGTCTCTTGCAGTAGTAGATGCATTCTTATTCCAATTTCATAGATAAGAGAAATGAGGCACAGAAAGATTAAGTTATCTGCTCAGGTTTATCCGCATGTAAATGGTAGGGCCAGGAACTCAGACTCAGGCAGTCCAGAGCCCATGTTTGTAACCACCATCCTTTATTGCTTTAAAGCAGGAGGATCCCTGAAGCCATCTGACCCAGGTTTCCCAAACACTGCTCTCTCCTAAATGACTCTCATTAGTTTGCAACATCTGTGTCCCGCTTCTAATGTCACTTACCTAACATTCTGAATTAATCACTATGTTTAATTAAACGGTAAAGAATCTGCCTGCGAGGCAGGAGACCAGGGTTCGATCCCTGGGTTGGGAAATTCCTCTGGAGAAGGGAATGGCAATCCACTCCAGTCTTCTTGCCTGGAGAATTCCATGGACAGAGAAGCCTGGGGGGCTACAGTTCAGAGGGTTGCAAAAGTCAGACATGACTGAGTGACTAACACACAGCACACATTTTAAAAGGAATCTTGATGTTCCTACTAAAGATGAAAAAAAGCATCGTTTGCCATAAGTAGAAAGGAAATGTGAACATAAATTCAGTGAACACAGTGTTACTGAATGTTAGCTGTGTACTGCTGCCCCCCTGAGTTGAAGAATGGAGAGAGAAGAGGGAGGGGTCACGTTCACAGAGCTTGCCTCAGTGGATGCTGTGTTCTCTCAATGAGCCATGTGGCTTGTTCCCTCCACTCTGAGCAAGCTGAGAGACGTCTCTCTTCTTCTTTGTTTTTATAATTTCTGTAAAAAAATAAAATTTACACTATATTATTTTATTTATTTCTTTTTGTTTGGTTTGTTTTTCATCTTTTGGCCATGCCACATGGCATGTGGGATCCTAGTTCCCTGACTAGGGATCGAACCCACGCCCCCTGCATTGGCAGCACAGAGTCTTAACCATTGGAAAAGAAAGTGTTAGTCACTCAGTCATGTATGACTCTTTGCGATGCCATGGACTATAGCCCCCCAGACTCCTCTGTCCATGGAATTCTCCAGCCTAGAATACCAGAGTGGGTGGCCATCCTCTTCTCCAGGGGATCTTCCCAACCCAGGGATCAAACCCACATCTCCAGCATTTCACGCAGATTCTTTACTATCTGAGCCACCAGCGAAGCCCCTTAACCGCTGGGTCACCAGGGAAATCCAGGACATCTCTCTTTTTATCTCTGAGGAAACAGAAGTTCAGAGAGGGGAACTGTTGTGCCCATGAGCACATTGGTGGCTGGGCCTGGACCAGCACTTGAGACTGCCAATCCCCAGCACGGTGGCCCCTGCACACCCATTTCTAGAAGCATTTTCACACAGGCTGCACCTACCTGGTTCATTCTTGATGAATTCTGACCATTGACATCTTTGCTGGAGGCATGCCTTCTAAGCTGGTCTTCCAGTTCACGCGTTTCTGGAGTAATTCCGCTCTCGCAGCTGTCACTGTCCGTCCTGGAGAGAGCCCCAGGCCACATGTGACTGTGGACTCACAACCGCTTCACCTAGTGGGGTCTGCCTGTCATTGTGGTATGAGTCACTTAACTCATTTCCATCTGCCAACCCATTTAGAAGTTCGGCTAATGGCACTTTCTCTATGTAAATACTTCAGAGGGCTGTTGTTAGAATCCAAGTGAGGTCATGGATTGGAAGATGCTCTGGTGGAATACGCTGCTCTAAATAAGCACGCTCGTACTCACCCCAACACTCACTTATCTGGCATCCATAAGTGATGAGAACCCCGAAGGAAGGGAAAGGCATGTGAACAGACAAAACAGCTATCTCCAAGTTGACTCATGCATTCGTGGGGCATCTACTTACCCTGCCGCACAATGTGCCTGGTGCTAGCAGAGTATGAAAGAACAGAGATAGGGTACCACGTGGCTCTGGTTGAGGAGGTTCACAGTGTAAAAGATACCCACGCACTAAATCAATGAGGTTCTTCACTGTGCGGACCCTTAACCTGGGCACCACCAGTCTCCCATGGTTCCCAATCTAACGGGTTTGCTCATCTGTTCTCCTAATCACATAGCTTCAGAGCTAGCAGATGAGGAGGCAGGGGCTAATTTCCTGGGCAAGGAAACACTGAGCTGATATAGAAGAGGGGCCGACTTGGAGGAAAGAGAGAGGAAAGCCAAGAAGCAGGAATTTATCCAATGAAGTCTGAGGTCTCTTAGTGGAGGAGCTCAAAACCTTAACCTCAGCCCTGAAGTTCGTTGTTTTGTAGAGTTTAGTTATAGACCACCACATATTCGTAGTTACCTCCAGAATCGAGGACTTTGCTTCTGCTGTTCCCTCCGCCTGGAATGCCCTTCCGCAGACCTCTGCTGGCCTGCCTCTTCAATTGCTTCAAGTTTCTGCTCAAATGTCCCCAACCTCAGTGACACCCACCCTGGCCACCGTCTTCTCAGTATTTCCCATCCCGCCTCTGGAACTTCTCCTCTATTTTTTCCCACAGTACTTATCACCTTTGGACACACTACTTTATCTATCTGTCTATCATCTATTATCTATTATCTATCATTTTTGTATCATGTATGATGGTTTTTGTTTGAGTCCCTTCTATGGAATATAAGTTCCATGAGTGCCAGAGTGTTTGGTTACCCGCCCCCCGCCGCCCCCACATAGGTCCCGTGGCCAGAGCATGTATTAGGCACTAAATAAATATCTGTTGGTTAACCTCCAACTCTGAGTCATTAAGGAAAGGTCAAAATGTAGTTAATATATTCTAAAAAGAGAGCAGTTGACAGCTGCTTTTGCTTCCATCATCTGTCACATTATGGCATGTCAGTGTGTACCTTGTATTCATCCCTGCAGAGTGGACCCCATCTTCCTCATATTTACACCCAGCCTGAGCCAGGACCTACCTAGAGAAGCCACGCCCTTCTCCAGCCTGCTCCCTCTCATGGACTTCCCGTGATGACGTCTCTGAAAGAATTTCTGCAGAGAAACAAGTTTTGTTTTTTTTTTTTTGCCATTTGCCCAGTTTTCTTTGCAATTTTCTTTCTTTCTTTTTTTAAAATTTAACCAGTCCTTAGAAAGTCACTGAGGAGATAAGTAACCAGGATCCCTGTGAAATAACTGACATAAAGAGACAGAGAATACAGTATCGCAATTCACTCGTCCATGAGCAGCTACTTAGAGGAAAAACAAAAACTATAAAAGGCAAACTTTTAAATTAGCAACCAAAAATGCCCCGCTTAACCTAAGTACTTTTTAAGCTGCCGTTGCCATAGCAACTTAAAGCCCATCTTGGTGGTCACTGTGCCCAGTTCTATCGAAGCTAAAAATTACCTTAACTTTGTGCAAGTGCTTGGCCAGCACAGTAAAGTCTGGGTTAACAGAAAATTAAAACTTTTTAAACCAGTGAAATTACTTTTACTGGAGCAAAAGAAACCTCTCAATTCTAATAGTTTTTCTTCTTCTAAAAAAAAAGCATAATTTGTCGGACATTAAAATAACAAAAGGGCTTTGAGAAAGGATTATGGGTTTCTGATGTTTCACCAACAGAATAGATTTACTTTATATCCGACTGATGTTGTAATCTTGCATTCTGAGGTAATGGTTTAGCTCTTTCTCTTCCCATAAATAAAGATTTCAATGATAGCACTTCATTCCTTCTCTAGAGCATTCCTTTGGATTTTTTTTCCTCTCAGACTTGTAAACCATTTCACCAGGATGGAGTACAAATTGGATGCAGGACTTCTTTCGGGGGCAGGGAACTCATTACCAGAGGTTTTCATTGCGAGGAGCTTAAAATGGAAAATGTTTAAAGTCTGGAGAGTTTGAATGGAGGTGCTTCGCATCAGATGCTTTTGCTAACCATGAGAAGGAGGAGAAATTCCGTTTTTGAAATGGAGGGTTCAAAGTTCTCTTCTTAAACCCAAAGGTGCCTGGCCGTGGGTTTTCTCTGAGCCCGAGGCTGCAGATGAATGATTCTGATTTCAGAAAGAAAGTGCCTGTTTACTGCCCTGGCCCACTGATCACGTGCATCTCTTTCCCCCATTGCAACCTACAACCTACAAATCTATGCGGGCAGCATAGATTTAATTAGGGTGAAATCTCTTTAAAAATTCACATATATATCCCTTCCTCTGTAAAGCAAATGCAGAAGCTAGCCAGGCACTGAATATCTTTTGAAACCGAACAACTGTATGTAAATAAAGGGCTGTTATTTACCAACAAGAGGACAAAGCCCCCAACACCCCTTCAGCTCCAGGCCACTGCAGGACACCTCTCCTGGGCAACTTCAGACTTATTAGCCTGATTGCCAACTTTGGTTTGTTATTCACAAACTCACCCTGAGCCCCGCCTTTGAATGCAAAGAAGAAATGGTGTTTATGTTCCAGGTTTTCTGCTTTATTCTCAGGACTGAAGAAAATGCTGGAGTATTTTCTGCCTCAGCAGAGCCAGCAGGGAAGAAACACATGGTGTAATTACCTTAAACAAGCAGGCGATGGAGATCGCTTCTACAGTTGCCTGGTAGGAGCCCCGGGAAAAGTGGAGAACACAGGGATGGCCTGTCTACACTCAGCCTTCCATGTATCTGCTCACTTGGGGACTAAAGGAGGGACCCACAATGTGATGGATACCTTCAAATGTGGCCCAGTTTAGTGACAGAAATGTTTACTGCTCTTCAGCCAGTAAAACACACACTATTATTTGGATCTTACTTCGATTTTTTTTGAAAGATGAAAATTGATGAACATGTTTCAGTGTTGTTTTTTTTTAAAGGAAAATCATTGTACTCAAGCAACACAAAATAACGGGAGCAAATCTAAACTTTGCAATTACTAAAGATCACTAAAAAAAATCTATTAAAGAGGCATCACCAATGATAAACACTTATGAATCTGAAACAGAGATAGTTTCAGATGAAGATTTTGATCAGGACAAATCAATTAGGCCATTATTAAAAGTACAAATAGTATCCAACGTTTGACCTTAAATAATCTCCAGTTCTGGTATCAGATTTGAGACCTGGTCACAATAGAGTCAGCTTCCTCCATAACCACTACAAAAGGACCTATCAACTATGTCTCTGTCTTACTCTCAAAACCAACTGGGCTTGCCACTGAGGTTTAGGCTTAAAAGGAATGTTTTTATTGAACAGTCTTCAGAGTTCCTCTACCAGTTAATAATGCCTGATTGTCCTTGCCAAGGTCAGGAGGCAGTTGGTAACCAAAGGCCCGGGTAGTGCTCTCAGCCCCTCTCGCCTCAGGAGTAGGTTTTGGTGGGGAAGGAGCAAGTTAGTGGGAGAGGGTATGTCTCCTGGCACCCCCCACCTCCGGCGCCCTGTTTCTCCCTCTTGAGAGGCCGGCAGATTTATTTCTCCTAATTTCTCCTATACAGTGTATGCAGTGTTCCTTCTTCTAATTAATGTGAGAATAGAGGCTCAGAGAGGGTATCCCTCCAAAGAGTTGTTTTTGAAGAGTGACAAATTAATCCCCTCGGATATGCCTGGAGGCAGACAAGATATCTTCTGTTTTGTTTTGCAAAATTCTGCAATTAGATGTGCAAAAGTTCCATTTTTAGTAAAGATTTTGTTGACAAATTTCACTCCCTTCAGAAAGCACGCGCGCGCACACACACACACACACACACACACACTCCATTTCTGGGAAATAATTCTAAGGAGAATATAATTCACAGCTTGATGCAGAATGTCCCCATTAGAAGTGGCTTCCTATCCTGGAAGATAGGCACCGTGTACAGTCATAAATCCCTTCCTCACACCCATTTTGATGGTGGGACATCTGCAAGAAGGTGAATGATTTATCCAAGGTCTCATTACATTTACTTAGTGATGGAGTCTGGATTCAAATTGGGGTTCTTTTATTCAATCAAACTCTTGACACTTAAGACCATATTTCTGTCAATTTCATTTACATTGTCTAAAGCTGGTAGCTTAAAGAATAACGAGATTGTGCCTGAAGATAAGGGCTATCTTACCTCTGAATCCAGTACTTGAATACAAGAAGAAAGGTGTCTAAAGATCGACGTTTAGTGTTAATTTCTTACTGACAATGCACTGGTTCTTCTCACCCAAGAGTCCTGGTGAACACTGACTGCATCCCCAGCTGCTGCCCCTAAGACCCTCATGACTGTTAGGGTTTTGTATATTTCTCCAGGTCACTTTTGTGCACGTGTACTAAATCGCTTCAGTCGTGTTGGACTCTTTGCGACCTTATGGACTATAGCCTGCCAGACTCCTCTGTCCATGGGATTCTCCAGGCAAGAATAGTGGGTAGCCATGCCCTCCTCCAGGGAATCTTCCTGTCGCAGGGAATGAACCTGAGTCTCCTACATTGCAGGTGGATTCTTTACCACTGAGGCACCAGGGAAGACCTTTAGGTCACACAAGTAGGCCTAATTCTCTAGTCTTCAGGTTTTTAGTGTTTGCATTTGGGCAACATGAAAGAGAAAGCTGACATGATATTTAGCCAAGGACAGAACACTTTTCTGGGACTAAGATGGTATAACCTTGGCCAAGCCTGGAACTTAGAGGCCCCTGGAAATAGGACAAGGGCATTTATATTGTCTGATTATTGCTCTCTGCCATACCTAGTTCAAAGAGAGGACAGATAAATGCAAGAAGATGGGATGGGGCCTGGCAGTCTCAGGGACCGTGACTTGGGACATTTGTCCCCCAATTAGGTTTCCACTGGTTGTTGGAGCTAGTAACCAGGATGGAGTTTGCAAAATTGTGAGGTGATCCAAGTTTGTGTTTTATACCCCTCCTTGTGGATCTTCTCAGAGCTCATTGGTGTCCCTACAATCAATTGCCTGGTCATACACCAACTCTTTGTGGCCTAGTTCTTTTAGACTATACAGATACCAAATATGATTATTAAAACCAAGATTTCTGGAATCTAGCAAACCCAAGTTTGCTTCCTAACCACTTAATTGCTGTGTAACCTTGGACAAGTCACTTAACCTTTCTGGATCTTAGCTTTCTTATCTGTAAAATGGAGATGATAATACTGCTTATTGGATAAGGATTATGTGCCTGGACCATAGTAAGTGTTCAGTAAATGGTAGATGATTTTTACTTGCTGTGTATCTTGAAGATATAGCTTAAAGAGTACTAGGCTTAAAGTTGTGGAAAGGGTTCTGATTCATGCTACAACACTGGATGAACCTTGAAAAACATTAGGCTAAGTGAAAGAAGCCAGACACAAAAGACCACATATCGTAAGATTCTATTAATATGAAATGTCCAGAATAGGCAAATCTATAGATGCAGAAAATAGATTTAGAGGTTTCCAGGGGATGCAGGGAGAGGTGAAGGGGAGTGACTGCTTAATGGGCCCAGGGTTTCCTTCTGGGGTGATGAAAATGTTCTGGAACTGGAGAGGGATAATGGCTGTACAACACTGTGACTGTACAAAATACCACTCAATTGCATATTTTAAAATAATAAATTTTAGGTGTGTTTTGTTGCAGTTTAAAAAATTGTGTAAAGCACACCCACATGTTTTTAGCCAACTGAGGTCTCATAGTTACCTTGATAGTCATAGGGGCATAATCAATCTCTGAACTCACTTACCCTTAAGATCAATTTGTCAGAATCTAAACCTAAACCTTCAACCTAAACCTCTAAACCTAAACCTAAGCCAGAGTTGAAACCTCCACATTTTAAATAGAGCTTTATCATTTGCTCACATTCAACTACATTTTCCACAATACTGTGAGGTAGGTGGCAAGTAACATTGCCCCCATTCTACAGATGAGAAACTAGAGGCTCTCATCTGTAGTGAAAGTAGAATCAGTTGTGGTTGTTCTGTGTGCTGTTTTACAGTGTTGACATTATGTTCTGAATTCACAGAAGAGCTAATGGCTGTCAGAGGTTGGACTCAAATCGTCTTTTGGTTCCTGGGTCGATGTCACATTTCTCAATAATATATTTTATATTACACATAATATATTTTATATTATACATATTGCACTTTAATTTTATGTTAATCATTTACAAATGATATTGTATTAGTGTTTATTCCTGGCTGACTCACACGGAAGGCAGATTTCATCTACGAAGACTTTACAATTGGACCCATGGCTTCCTTTATTTAACTGAAAATTACTGCCTTCACTAGGGGCCATTAGCACATCAAAATGGTGTTTGTGGAGCCAGGAAACGTGATACATTATGCTTGCATTTTTCCTTTGGTCCCCAAAGATGAATTGTTAGTTTGTGTTTTTAAACACGCTTTCAAATGCTAAGAGGCCCTAATGAGTTAAATTAACACACTGTTGTTGTTGTTCAGCCACTAAGTCGTGTCCGACTCTTTGTGACCCCTTGAACTGCAGCACGTCAGTCTTCCCTAACCTTCACTCTCTTCCAGAGTTTGCTCAGACTCATGTTTGTTGAATAATGGTGTGGCCTGGGCACAGTGTTCCAATGATGGGGCTGGAGACCGGGATGAGACAGTGGACACAATCACTACAAACACCCCGATTTCTGAGGCTATTTGTCACGTGACAATGTTTCCTCTACCCTGTTATTTATTAAATGCATCAATCCTTTGAATTGGGGAACTAAGGCTGCCATTTCCCAGGTGAGGGCATTGAGGCTTAGAGAAGCAAAGTGGTACCCATCCAGAGCTTGTAAGGACTGTTCAGACATGGGTTAGGGCACCCCAGAGACCATCCCAGAGAGCACCTGTTTGCTGGTGACGTCACACGTTTGGTTGGCTTTTGGATGTTCACGGCACTTGTTGGGCTTCTATTATAAACTACCCAGAGCTCATCTCAGTACTGGTTTGGTGATGAGGTCCCATGATTTCACTTGAAGATCTGGCTTATATCAACAGAAGCCAGTCTCTTCATGTAACTAGGTGACCCAGAGGAGACCATGGCAAGCACCATTAGAGGCTGTTAAAAGAGATGTTTGGATTATTATACATAGTGCTGTGATGAACACTGGGCACAGGTATTGTTTGAATTACGGTTTTCTCAGGGGATTTGCCCAGGAGTGGGATATCTTGGTCACATGGTAGTTCTATTTTTAGATTCTTAGGAACCTCCATACTGTTCTTCATACTGGCTGTATCGATTTACATTCCCACCAACGGTGCAAAAGGGTTCCCTTTTCTTCATGCCCTCTCCTGCACAGAGAGCTCTGTGCGGTGTTCTGTGAAGACCTAAATGGGTGGGATGGGGAGGTGGGAGGGAGGTTAAAGAGGGAGAGAGTATATAGATACATATGGTTGATTCAGTGCATTGAGCAGCAGAAACTGACACAACATTGTAAAGTAATTATACTCCAAAAAAGAGAGAGATGTTTGGAGGTGGCTCCTGAAATCTGCTGAGGTGCTCAGCTGATTTCTCTGAGTGGATGGAAACCTAGCCCTACTCCATGGTGATAAAGTATCAGCCACGTTTGGAAAATCTGGAGACATCCTCTGAGTGGATCTGTTCCTGGGGGGCCTAGGACACCATGGTTTCCGGTTGAAGTTGTCAGTTAGCACCATCATCTCAGCCCACTTGGTGTTTCTTGGGTGTGTCGTGCTCCCGCGTGTATGATATTGAATTATGTCAGCTGTCACATGTGGTCAGCACTATTATTTTTCCACCTTGCAGAAGAATGTATTGAAGCTCGGAGCAGCTGAGTGGCTTTCCTGAAGGTATAGTACCCGCTGAGTAGGTGCCTCCTGCTGCACTCACCTGCAGCATCCCAGCTGGCCCCCTCCCTTGGGTGGTTCTAGCCTCACTGCTTGTCCTCATGACCTGTCAGCTGAGCTCCAGAGGCAGTGTTTCCATCACACCCTATCGAGCCAGGGCTAAAGCTAAGCTGAGGAGGTCAGTGAGAATGAGTCCAGGGGTTCAGTCAACCCATACTTGGCTCTCATATTTTAAGGCACCAGGGAAGATGGGCCAGGAATTGCTCAGAATCAAGGGCCTCTGCTCTGAGGAAGGTGTGTTTTCTTTCATTTAGCAGAAAATCATCTGGCCCTGTCTGAAGTGCTCTAACCAAAGTCTAGCTCCCCAGATTCCACCTCAATAGCACCTATATGCCATTTTGAGCTGTTTGGCACTTATGGGGTCTCCCTGGTGCTAGGGGAATTGGGCTGCTTCTTAATATGTAATAATCGCCATTACCTCTCAATTACTTAACAAATAGACAAGCGCAGGGCCATGTTATTTTGAAAGCACCTCCGGAGAATAGGGCTGGAGATCTCCAAGTGCTACCCAGAATTAGCTGGGAGAGGGCAGGCAATCAGATCTTTTAATATGTACCCAGGGGAAGTGCACCTATTATGCATTAATAGCTTGGGCAGGGCCATAACTGTTTCATGCCCTTTCACTGTAAGCTCTGACCTGGGAGACACCTGCTCCTTTTCTTGCAGAGCGAGAGAGCCGGCCCATGGAAGAGGGTCCAGCCAGGGCCCTTCTGTTGTTAACACTTGTGGATAATCTACTTTGCTCTCAAGCCCAGCAGTGTGTGTGAGTGCTGTGCTCAGCTGCGGCCAAATCCTTGAGACCCCGTGGACTGTAAAGCCCACCAGGCTGCTCTGTCCATGGGATTTTCCAGGCAAAAATACTGGAGCGAATTGTCATTTCCTGCTCCAGGGGCTCTTCCCAACTTGGAGATCGAATCTGCATCTCTTGTGTCTCCTGCATTGCAGGCGGATTCTTTATTACTCTGCTACCTGACTTACCTCCAAGTCAGAGACCAGGCAGCCATTCAGGAAAGGTGAAAAAAAAAAATTAGCAAATGAAGTAGTGGGGAAAAGAGAAGTGAAATTGTTTGCATACATCTTCAAAAATATCAGCGGGTTTCTTAGAATCATGTAGAGTCATAATCTCTGATTTTTAGCATAAAAATCTAAAGTATTTTCATCATTACTCTTTGAATATAATTAAAAGCATTGCTTAAGATACTGAATATGAGATATTACAGGTTACAATGACTTGAGTAAGATCAAACATATCACTATTTTTCTTTCTAGCAAATTGAAAATGGTAAATAGTTTGGAACATTGGATGGAAAAGTCTACCTTACCAGCTAAAGATATTTTCATTTCCTATTTTGAGGAGGTGAAAAAAACCATCAGCAATTAAGGTCAGAAAAGTTCCAAACTATAAGCCAAAAAAAAAAAAAAGAAAAAACCGAGAAAAACTGGACTGTGGGGAATTCTCAGGTGGTCCAGTGGTTAGAACTCCTCACTTTCACTGTCAGTGACCTGGGTTTGATCCCTGGGGTTGGGGAAAGAAGATCCCACAAGCTGGGTGGTATGGCCAAAAAACTAAATAAAAATCCTATAAAAAACTGGGTTATGAGACATCACCCTCTTCTTTTTAGAATTACAGTAGCTACCTTATGTTTTGAGTTTGCCAAAGAAGCCAGTATTACTAAAATTCTGTGAAAAGGATGCTTTGGGCAAGTTAAACATAGCCCATTTTCTTAAGAAATATATTATTTCCCAAGGCAGTTTTTAGGGTCTTAAGCAAGCACTGTTTCCTGTGAGAAAGTAGGAAAAAATAAGATCTTTGGTTTTCTATCCAAGATTTGATTTAGGTTTAATGTAGGATTGCACCTTTGAGGTTTGATTTTTCTGGTGCCATGAAAATTAAAATTAAGTTTGGCTTTAACCAAAAATCCTCAATGCATAATGAGGATTTAAACGTTAGTGATCTGACTGCCCATGGAACTTCTGATTTCATTTTGATTGTCATCTTTGAACACTCAGAGCAGAAGGCACACATTTACTTTATAGGAACATGGAGACTTCAGGAACTCTGCTGGCTTTGCGTGGGTCTTTACGCCAAGTGAATAGCTGGGCACTTCTTGTAGAATCAAGGACTCAGGAAGTAAAGGGGAGAGAAGAGATTACCCTTTCAAAATCCCGATTCCCACTAAAACAAAGGTAAGCTCTTTGTAACTATTGATCAGGAAATAAATCCTCTTTAGTATTCCACAGATGCAGGAAAACCTCTCTCCTTCTGCTTTTCTTCGACTCTTCCCGCAAATACATAGTTTATACTGACCTTGCATTTCTTCTCACAGACCTACCAGTTTGGAACTTATCTGACCTTAATTGCTGATGTTTTTTTTCACCTCCTCAAAATAGGAAATGAAAATATCTTAGCTGGTGAGGTAGACTTTTCCATCCAATGTTCCAAACTATTTACCATTTTCAATTTGCTGGAAAGAAAAATAGTGATATGTTTGATCTTACTCAAGTCATTGTAACCTGTAATATCTCATATTCAGTATCTTAAGCAATGCTTTTAATTATATTCAAAGAGTAATGATGAAAATACTTTAGATTTTTATGCTAAAAATCAGAGATTATGACTCTACATGATTCTAAGAAACCCGCTGATATTTTTGAAGATGTATACATTTTTCTTACAAATTCTCAGCCCAGAAATACTCAACTTCACTTAACTCATAAGTCTTTGCCAACAGTTGCTAGTGATCAAGCGCTGCAGAGGCGGCAGAAGGGGAAGTGATGATTAGCGCATATATGTTTATGTTATTTAAGTAGAAAATCCATGAGCCATTGGTAATGAATTGAAGGTTAAGTGACAATTTTTCTTTACAACCACTCTTGTCGTCTAGTCTGTGAACTGAAAACAGGATTAACCTTTAATTACCCTCTACGATCTCTCAACCCCAAGACATTACCACTCCTACCAGTAGTATTTGCATATACAATTTAATGAGAGAAACATCTGTTTGCATATTTGATATCATTAATATTATGCAGATGAATAGATACTCACAATGTGATGGGCATTCGTGCTAACGTCTCATTTTCTTTCTTCATTTCTAGTCTTTCTTCCTCCACCCACTGATTCAGCTGGACTTGTATTAATTAGAATTAAAATCTGTCTAGAGCCAACCGCCTTGTGCGGAATGCACAAATGCAATGGCATCTGAATGCCTGCAAAGCCACATTTTAATCAACTGGGGAAACAGTGTGTGTGATTTAAAGAAAACTATGTTTTCCCCTCTTTAATCCAAATTTTAAAGAAATCCTTTGTATATCTATTTTTGGAAATGCTTGCTTTCACACGCAGGCTTTCTTCTGATGACTGTATCAAATACTTCCTGTCTGGAGTTTGACAATTTTAGCACTGACAGAGTGCTTGGAGCCCAAGCCAACCAAATCTTTATTTTCTAGCCTAAGTGACTTGCCTGCAGTCACCTTAGCGGCCAGTGATGGAGCTGGGCTGGGCGGGAGTCTGAGCCTCCAGACTCTAAGCCTCGTGCTTTGTCAACTGAATTGTACTGCTTTTCTATGTGAATAAAGTTTTAAGACCTTTCTCAGAGCCAGTAAGCCCATTTCAGACAGCTTTCTTGGAATTCTATCTGGTTATTAATTGAGGCAATTTTAAAGGTATATACATATGCATTATGAATATAAAATGCCTGCTAGAAATATAATCTTTATCAATAAATGTATTTTATGTATATGTGTTTTGATTCTTGCACGTGCAAAGTTTCCATTTTTGCATCGATCCAAAGATAATGAAAGATTCCTTAAAGATTTTCAGGGCTTTAATTTCATGGTACATTTTCCAAGACTTCTCTCAGTATGAAAATAAAGTGCTGTTTCTTTATGCTTTTTAAAGTAAAAAAAAAAACCTCTCAGTTCTAACTTAATTTCACCCCCTTCTGATTATAAGCCTTGAGCCAGGCATCATCCCCTTTAGTATTTCCAGCTTCTCAGCATATGCCATGGAAATTATTTGATAGACCTACTCCCCATGACTGTATTGTCTCATCAGAATGAAGAAAATTCTTGGCTTTCATTAGTGAATCCATCCTCATTAATTCAAACTAAATGGTGGTGGTGGTGAAGGGGCAGCCAGATTAACTAGTGAATACTTTGAACCATAGAAATTTTTTTTATAGGAATGTACTATTCTTACTTCCATGGATGTTCTGTAATTAGACCTGGGCTGTGACTCCGAAGGTCTTTAAGATACATGATTAAATCTGTTGGTTTGTGATTTCATATCCATTATTTGCAGGCAAAGCTGCATTGCTAAACTACTGGAAGCAAATTGTTCTCTCAACACTTTCAAAATTCTCCTTACACCCTACCTGCTTATTTACTCTATATATAAAAGTTAAAAAAGCATTTCTATAAAAGAAAAAGACAGAGAGCTAGTTCAGATGGAATATGGGTTATTATCATTTCCAAATAAGTAAGCTATTTATCATATTCTCCAAGTAGAAATACTCACAATGTGACAATTTTATTTCAAAGGGCATTTTGAGCACCTGACTTGAAAAAGAACACTGAGCGGAATGAGGTTCTATGGGAAGCATAGTCCTTTTGTACAATCATTTTTGATGTCTGTTCCGACTATTGTCCTGCAAGTAACATTTAAATACTAGGTGAAAATGTGACTGTATGAATCCCTGACACACCAATAATAACAATATTCAATATTCATTAATAATAAACATTTGTTGGATGGATGGAAAGATGGACTGTGGCAGCATCAGGCATTCTAATCCTGTTAGCCATTTCTAGAATCTGAAGGAGCCCACTATTTCCAATGATCTAAGAACTAATTCTAGTCCTAGGGCAAAATTTTGTAAAGAGAGATGTCACTGTAATTCATGGCTTCGAGCAATAGCTGTTTAATCATGTATTTTGTGGGTATCCATAAATGAATTCCTAATGACTCTAGAATTGCTTGGGCAGTAAAGTTAAGGTGTATGTGTGTGTGTGTTGGGGGGATTCATAAGAAATCTACCCTAAATTGCATTTACTAGATAATTGGAAGGTACAATTAGATTCCAGCTTCATGGTGACCCAAGTATTTTTGGACTTATGCTACCAGGTTATTTTATATTAGTCTTGACCTATAGATTCTTGGGACTTCCCAGGTGATGCTAGTGGTAAAGAACCTACCTGCCAATGCAGGAGACATAAGAGATGTGGGTTCGATCCCCAGGTCAGGAAGATCCCCTGGAGGAGGGCGTGACAACCCACTCCAGTATTCTTGCCTGGAGAATTCCATGGACAGAAGAGCCTAGTGGGCTACAGTCCATAGGGCTGCAAAGAGTGGGGTATGACTGACCACACACGCATACTTGCATAGATGCTCTTATTGTGTTTCTGGCTGTTCTAGACTCTAGAATCTATAGTACGTGCTCTTGGGTGTGCTGGTTTATGGGTCATGAGTACATTTACTCCAGGACAGGAGGGAAAAGATGTTAGGGGATGTTCAGAGCCAGATTTCCCTGTGGAGTGTTAAGGGTGCATCTGCTGATCCACTGGTTGGAATTCCTTTAGCTTCTGCTGTAATTACACTTCACCCGTTTCTGACCAAATTAGGTCAGAACCATTGGTAAATGATCAAGCTTCTGGTTGCATTAAGAAATGGAAGCACATATGCCTTACCTAGATCCACCGAAAGAATCTCTTGGGCTGACTTTGGTTTTCCATGGGTCTGTCATGGAACTCTGGGGCACTTGACTCTGTCAATCATCCACTAGGGCAAGGAAAGCAAATATTAGAACTTCTATTAACATGTTTTCGTGAAAGGATAGTTATTACAATGGAGTAAATCTGTGTATCTATATAATTTAATCATAACTATGCATATGCTGGGGATGATCAAATACTTTTTCAGGGATGGGGATACACGACCAAAAAAGTCAGGCGGCCGCTAGTCTATGGGAAGATGCGCTGTGCGTTCCCCAGCGCCACTGAGCAGGATGCTTCTTTGCGTCTCCAGTTTCGTCTCCCACTCCTCCCCCATCATTTCTTGTGCCTCTAGACAGTCTGGACACCCCACCCACTTTTCAGATCTGAGCTATGCTCTATGCTGTCATGTCCCTCAGGCCCTTGCCCTTGCTATGTTTTGAACCTTAGGTTTTCTTTCCCTCTGCTTAGCGAATCTTTATTTGACTTTTGTAAACAGTTTCCTGTACTTTTTGCACAGAGCGAATCTCTCTTTCCCGGAGGCCCTGCCATCCCCACCCCGTGTCTCTGTTTGGTTGTCTTTGGACAGCATCAGATCATTTCTTCTACTTTGGTGCAGGAATGCTTGTAGAATGAATGAGAGAAGTGAAAAGAGTCTTCACTGACAACTAGCTGCAGTTTGGACTCCGTGGCTTGTTCGGGTCACCAGAAGGGGGTGCTATTGGCACTTTCCGTAACAGGGGAGCCTGGTTGTCCCATCCTGGCAAACAGTGAGATCTTTCCCAAAATGGTAGAGTCTGATTTCAGTTCTGTTCTTTCCTACCCTTGTCCTACACAATCACTTGGGAAGGGGAGAAAGACTGAGCCAGAAAGCAAAACAAAACTTCAGACATTATGATGAAATTTTTTGTGCCTGGGATATCATGGGAAACTCAGACTGGGAGACCCCAGCATGTGGGTCCAGCCTTGCTGGATGGAGACACAAATGCTACTGGAGAAATTGCTGATGCTGCCTTGCCTCTTCTAGACCCTCCGCAACAAGCAATGGGTTATAAAAGAGGCTTTTGAAAATATCATTAGCTGAGAAACAGCAAACAACACCCGTGAGCAGATTTTGTGAAGCACAAGGTCGCTTCTCTGCTTCTGAATGCAACCAGGTTGGAAGATTCACTTGGCTTCCCTTGGCAAACTGGATAGAAAAATGCACCAAAGTAGGCGGGATCTTTGTATTAGCCATAATGGCAGAGAATGCATTGTCATTTGCCATGACAAACTATGTTTTTAAGAGGCAAGGAATTATGAAGGAGTTGGTGCAAATAAAAAAGGGTACAGAATGCTTCAGTCCCATCCTTTAAAATTGCTATTCATTTTTTTTCCACTTTATTTTAATTCCAGGACATTTTTGTACCTTGGTAATAAATTAACATTTCAAAAGTACTTTTACCTGCTGAGATGGTTCATTCCGCTAATATGGGTAACGCTGTGGACTCGAATAATTAGTGTAAATTGCCTTTGAATAACACAGAGCTGGGAACAACTCTAACTTGCTAGGGCTTAATGCCCCTTGCCGTACAGGATGAAGAGTCCTTAATGGGGCCTGGAAAAACAACTAATACCTACAAATCAAAGGAGAAAAGCCGTTTTTGATGCATTTGTCTGAGAGTGTGAGTTTTAAACTAAATTGTTAATACTTCCTCCCCTGCTGAGGGTCATGGATTAGCTAGGCTGGGAGATTCTTTGAGAATCTTTCACACTGACCAGGGGAGGTAGGGGGTTCCAAATACAAGTGTTTTCTTAACCCTAATCCCCACCTCCCTGACCAGGACAGCTCTGCATTTCCCTCTAATTAGGTGAAGAATTAGGAGGTGGATAAATGTGTTCAGGGATGAGGATAAAGTGATTAGTTCACTCCAGACCATGATAGCGATTTTGAGGCACTACTTAGTCCCTTTCAAGATGATAACTTTTCTCTTTTTTTTAATAAAAACGTATTCAAGCAAACCTCAAACATGTATTTGTAAGGAATGATAATCATCTTTGGGCAAGTTTGGGGCAGTGTATTGACAGACAATTTTTACTCTCCTTTGCATTTATTTGCTTTTCATAAGATTTTTATCCCATAGAGGAATATCCAGAGCTGTTTCTAATCTGACTCAAGTTTTATAATTATTTGTGCAATCTGAACACAATCTAATAACCTAACCAAAAAATAATGCATTCACATTTAAATGATCCTTTCAATGAAAGAGTGGAAAGGACACATTGCTTAGGAGCTGAGATAAAACCATTTTGATACTTTTCTGCATATAAATAGATACTGCTGTGTATGCCCCCCTCCCTTTTTAAAAAAAAAAGATCTTGTAGATATTCTTCACTGAAGTGCAATTTTGAATTTCAGGCTGATGAAAGAGGTTACAGAACAGCTTCACATTTTGGTGATATTAGCAACGTTCACCCTTGACGACTATCCTAGGGCTACCTGGATCGCCAAATCAGTTTCCATACACAAAAAACCCCAGCCAGGTACCGAAAAGAACATATTGCCTTTTATGCTCGGACAATCCGTACCAGAACTGCATGCATCAAATTTTCCTCTGCTTCTGCCATTTCACTCACTTGTAGACTGAATGTATCCCCATTTGTCTTACCTAGTATATGTATTTTGTGCTATAAAGATATACTGGAAATAACCTGAGGACAAAGAAAAGCGGTAGCAATAAATAACAAAACATCAGGTTCTACCTCTTTTCAGAGGGCGTTGGAAGGCCCAAGGCCTATTCTGATTCATTTGAAGGCCCACGAAAAGTAATGATCTAATTGTGACTTTCCAAAACAAGTTCTTCCTGTTCTCATCTTTCTTGGACGTTCATCTTGGAGGATTATTAATGAGCTAGAGCAAACAAAACAGAGGTGAAAAGTAAAACTGTAGCTGTGTGCTGGGTCTCCACGCTTAATTTTTTTCTTTCTTTCTTTCTTTTTTTTTTTTTTTTTTTTGAGGTTTTGGGTTCAATTTTTTTAAGAGCATACTTGCATATGTTGATGTTTTTTCCCTTAAAAATTAAAGGAATAGTAGATTTACAATGTTGTGTTAGTTTCGGGTGTACAGCAAAGTAATTCAGTTACATATGCGTGAGCGCGTGTGTGTGCTCAGTCATGTCTGACTTTTTGCGACCCCGTGGACCCCACCAGGATCCCACCAGGGTCCTCTGTCCATGGGATTCTCCAGGCAAGAATATTAGACTGTGTTGCCATGCCCTCCTCCAGTGGATCTTCCCAACCCAGGGATCTAACCTATGTCTCCTGAGCCTCCTGCATTGCAGGCAGATTCTTTACTGCTTGAGCCACTGGGGGAGTCCCATGTATATGTGTATCTTTTTCAGATTCTTTTCCCTTATAGGTTGTTACAAAATACTGAGTATAGTTTTTCATGCTATACAGTAGTTCCTTGTTGGTTATTCATTTTATATATAATAGTGTGTATATATTCATCCCAAACTCCTAATTTATCCCTTCCCCCTTTTCCCTTTTGGTAACCATAAGCTTACCAAAAACCATAAAATAAAGTGACAGATTTTATTTTGGGGGGCTCCAAAATCACTGCAGATGGTGACTGCCGCCATGAAATTAAAAGACGATTGCTCCTTGGAAGAAAAGCCATGACCAATCTAGACAGCATATAAAAGACAGAGATATTACTTTACCAACAAAGGTCCATCTGGTCAAAGCTATGGTTTTTCCAGTAGTCATGTATGGATGTGAGAGTTGGACTATAAAGAAAGCTGAGGGCTAAAGAATTGATGCCTTTGAACCATGGTGTTGGAGAAGACTCTTGAGAGTCCCTTGTACTGCAAGGAGATCCAACCAGTCCATCCTAAAGGAAATCAGTCCTGAATATTCATTGGATGGATGGATACTGAAGCTGAAGCTCCAGTATTTTGGCCACCTGATGGGAAGAACTGACTCATTGGAAAAGACCCTGATACTAGGAAAGATTGAAGGCAGGAGGAGAAGGGGAAGACAAGAGAATGAGATGGTTGGATGGCATCACTGACTCGATGGACATGAGTTTGAGCAAGCTCTGGGAGTTGGTGATGGACAGGGAAGCCTGCCGTGTTGTGGAACATGGGTTTGCAGAGTTGGACATGACTGAGCAACTGAACTGAGCTGAACTGAACCATAGGTTTGTTTCCCATGTCCATGGGTCTATTTCTGTTTTGGGTAAATAAGTTCATTTGTATCTTTTTTTTTTTTTTTTTTTTTTAGATTTTGCATATAAGCGTTAGCATTTGTTATTTGTCTTCATCTGGCTTACTTCACTTAGTATGGTAATCTCTAGTTGCCAGGCTTAATTTCTGAGTTAGTCTCAGCCCACTGAGAGTGGACATTTCTCCTCTGGATCCCATGATGGTGAATCATAATAATGGAAGGAAGGCACATCACATTATTACTTAAGCACAACGACAGCAACATGAAAAATTTTCAAACTGCAGTAAGTTTTCCTTTCCACTCCTACAAATATCACGGCCTGTTTAAGGTGTGAGGCCCAATTATGCTACACAAGACAGATCACACTACATTAACCAGGATTATGTTGCCCCTTGATCTTATCAGCATTATTTCCTAAACTACATAAAGATCCAAGATAGCGCTGGTTAGCAGTTTGACTTAGACAATTTCCACAGCCATCCATCACTGTCACCGGTTAGCAGGAGGCGTCAGGCACACAGCAAGGAGGCAGGATGCTGTGCTGACAGGCTCTTCCCAAACCAACCCCTTAATTTCCCATGGATGCTTGCCCTTCCTCACTATTGCAACTTTCTTTTCCTTGGTGAAAAGAAGTCTGTGCCTTCTGCTTCTGAAATCTTAGGTAAGGTGCCACATGTCAGTTGTTTGCTTAGCAGCTACAGATAAGACAGAGAGGGAACATATAAGGTAAAATATCCATGTTGTTATTGTTTGGTCTCTAAGTCATGTCTGATTCTTTTGTGACCCCATGAACTATAGCTTGCCAGGCTCTTCTGTCCATGGAGTTTTCCAGGCAAGAATACTAGAGTGGGTAGCCATTCCCTTCTCCAGGGGATCTTCTTGACCCAGGGATCGAACTCGTGTCTCCTGCATTGACAGGCAGATTCTTTACCACTCAGCCACCAGGAAAGCCCATAAAATGTACATTCCCAAGCTAAAAAGCAGGTAGAAAGTTAGATGCCTGAGGGAGAAGAGGCTAATTCACACATTAGAGCCAACCAACCCCATCTTCTGGGTTTGACTTGGATAAACTCTGTGCCCATAATGGGAATTCTCAGGAGAAAGATACACATAGTCTACCAACTGGGATTTAACTTTAAAAAAAAAAAAAAGATAAAACTCTGGGATTATTCCAAATGTGTCCATGTCTGTTTTATAGTCTGGCTCTTTTAAATAGCCTTAGGAGTAAGCTAGGACATTTGGATTCTGACCCACATTATTCCAAATGTGTCCATTTCTGTTTTATAGTCTGGCTCTTTTAAATAGCCTTAGGAGTAAGCTAGGACATTTGGATTCTGACCCACTGTAAACTGGAGTAGATGGCACTTTCTCTGGGCACTTACTCCTGTTAGGTATCACTGCCTTGTCCAGAGATGTGAAACAGAATGAGATTTGAAAACAGAATCCATTACCCTATTTGTGGTCAAAATCTGATAGGATCAAGTAACAGATCTCCCAGGAGAAATATCTACGTGTCATGGAGTAAACTTGATCACTGTAAGAATATAGTTAATGCAGCAGGAAAGGATAGCAAACCAGAATATTAACATTTCTGTTACCTCCTTATAAGTTCAAGGAGTTCGGCCTCTTATCACTTTATAGTGAGTATAGAAAGGAGGAGTGATCTCTTTTAATTTGGAATTATTTAACTGAAATGTGAGGTCCAGCGGCCTTGCTCTCACCCTTGTGGGCTGGCAGACATTGGTATGCAGAACCCACGAGGGAAGGAGCAGTACACTATCAGAGGGAGACGTGTTTGATTATTCTTAAAACCAACTAAGAGAAGTTAATCTCATTGAACTTCTTTTTATTCAACAAAAGAGTTGGATGTTTCCAAGTCTAATGTGACTATAATGTTCATTAAATGGACTTCTTTACACCTTTAAATGGATTAACGGTACATCTTCACAGTTTAATTATTATACATGTCATTCAAAAAAATCACAGATCTAATTCAGGGGATGATAAAGCCCTTTCTTTAACGACGATGGAAGAGACACAGCAGTAAATGGGTGTGATTTTTATCTGGGCCTTTTTTTTTTTTAAAGGGCACATGTTGCTCCAAGGAGGTGGGAGGGGAGGCTGTGGTGAATGTACCACGTGTTTCTGCCCTGCTCATTTGCGTTTGGAGATTTAGGAGCTGACCATGCTGTAGCTTGCCCCTTCCGGACTCAACCGTGCCAGGCACCTCAGCAGTTCCTCCCGCCCAAGCCTGCTCAGCTAATGACTCCAGTCTGTCCAAGACAGCTCGTAGGCAGATAAGCGATAAATTATGCTCAGCCCCCTTTCAGTCTCAGGCCTTTGGGGCTTCTCTGAGTTCCTTTACCCAGACCTTTCTTGAAAGACAGAGACGCCTTCTCATCATGCCCCAAGAAATAGCAGCTTGGTTTTTACCTGTACATTTGACATCAACTGTCTCTGGGTCTGTACTTGCCTCCTTTTTTTTGGCCAGGGGAGCATTAAACTTGGCATAGTCTGGCAGCTTATGGGTGTCCTAAGAATGTCACAGGCTGTGCTTGACTCAGATGGGTAAAGAATGTTCTAGAAGCCATCTGAGTGCTACAAGGACCTTTTTCTCCCTAGGGGATAGGAAGTCTAGGAGAGGGGAGACCTGGCACCCCACAGGAAGTGATTCGGGCTTTTCTGGTTTAAGTTGAAGAGAGCACAGATTCATCTTCATTCATTCATTAATTTCACCAGTATTCACTGGGAAATGATTATCTGTCAGGTCCTGGGCATAGCCTGTGAGATGTAGCAAGAAGGTGGGCAGACATAATTCTGCCTCTCAAGGAGCATTCCATCTAGAGACATTGACATATAATTTTGTAAATCAAAGGAGGCACCAAATTTTCCAGGGAAAAGGGCTTATATTTGGCAGTCTGGTTGGAAGGTGACTCCTGAGGTCTTGCTTTGAGGTTGTGTTTGCATAGCAAGTTCACACTATTTTTATTTATATTGTTCCTATATGGAGTCGCTTTATAGTAATGGATGGAGACCTGGGGGAAGAAATGAAGAACCTAACCCCTCTCTTACGGTCACCGGGAGACATCTTCCTTGGAACTAGTCAACAACGTTTTAAGCTACTGGGAAGGCCAGGGTTGGGATCACAGGTGAGGATGTAAGCTGTGTCTTTGGACAGGATATTCAGGACGTCACTGAAGAAGAGTACTCTGTGTCAGATAACCCAGTGTGAAACACCAGCGTGGCTACTTCCAGTGATTGGCCTGACAGTTATTCATCGTCTTGAAGCCTCAGTTTTCACATCTGTAAACATGGATAATTATACCCATCTTTCAGTGTCTTTGTGGGGATTTAGAAAAAACACATATATAAAGGGTCTAGCCCAATCCCTGGCACACAGTAGGTGTTCAGTAAATACTAATCCCTCTGTCCTTCCTGATTGGCTGCTCTCTTCATCACCCTCCTCGTTTTCTCTGCCCCATTATTAATCCTCATAATTCATTATTTATCTCTGAGTCAGGTCTTACTTCACGAACAAATGTAAAGCTCAAAGCCTATCTGTACTGGGATCTTGGCCTTCTGAAAGGAAAATCTGAAGACATTCAAAATCCCAAGGAGCAGTGGAATGATGCCCAGTAGGGCTGACATTTGGTCAGATGGACATGCCTTTGATGTGGACACCCGCAGAGCCACACGACCACAGACTCTCACAGCCAGAGACCCTCATTTCAGGATCACTCCGAGCTTGCTACTTCAAACTCCATGCCCAGGGTGTGACTTATAGCCCTGGATTATGCAAGAGGCTGGTGTGGCCCAGGCTTAGCATGCATGCTCCCCGAGCCTGGGCTGTCTAGGTTCAAAGCTCAGATGTGACATTTCAGCTCCCAACACTGCCCACCTCCTGGTCTTCTTTGCTTCTGGTATTCCACAGGACCAACGATGGCTGAGGGTACTCTTAGAAATGCCTGCACTGAGACAGCAAGCTCTTTCATAAATCATTTAAGATCCATGTTGTACCAATGTCAATTACGAGGATTGATTGCCCCCCTGAGACATGAGGAATTGTGCTACAGAGAGTCAACATGAACTAGGCACCATAAGCCTCTGCATCCTGTCTTCTGAAGGAGCATGAGGCAGGTATCTTGATAAAGCAAACATCAGCCTTTCATTGTGCACTAGGTACTGTGTCCCCATTTCCAAACTAATAAATACTGAATGAGTAAATAATTTTGTTTTCTCTTTGCACTATAAAGATTCAGTCTTATTTGGCCAAGTAACTGCAGAGAATATCATTAAATACTTTTCCAATAGTGCTTTCTCTAAGCCAGAGTCTGCTCTTGGAAAATGCCTACAGATCAGTCTAGAAAGTCAAGGTGGAAAGAGGTGCAAAACCAACTCTCTGTAAGAGGCCCTACAAAATCGGGACCATCCTCACTGAGAGAAAAATCAACAGTGGAGAGAGGAACTGTTCACTTACTCAGTCACTCAGTCACTGGTTTGTCTTATTATAGTACTTTGAAGATGTACCATGGAATATTAAGTTAAGGGAATTTAAATGTTACCCAAACAAATACATTTTGTAAATGATAAAAAGCC
This sequence comes from Ovis aries, assembly GCF_016772045.2. NCBI lineage: Eukaryota > Metazoa > Chordata > Mammalia > Artiodactyla > Bovidae > Ovis > Ovis aries. The sequence goes on along the minus strand of NC_056075.1, from coordinate 38,059,898 downwards.
AGCGAAAATTTTAATTATAAAAAATCTGATTTCCAGATATTTAATAGAATTCTAATATTTAATTTCTTATGTATGGAGCATATATATGGCTGTAACTTTTATCGCATAACGGTGAGGTTAGATACATAAATAAAATGCATGTTACATAGGAGATGATAGTAACACCAAAGATCTATGCTCATTAGCCAGAAAACAGATTACTACTTCAAGATTTTTCTCTACTGGGGCATTCTGTGATGATCCTATTTCCATCTTTACACATTGTCATCAGTCATGTCTGACTCTGTGTGACCCCAGAGATAGCAGCCCACCAGGCTCCCCTGTCCCTGGGATTCTCCAGACAAGAACACTGGAGTGGGTTGCCATTTCCTTCTCCAGTGCATGAAAGTGAAAAGTGAAAGTGAAGTTGCTCAGTCGTGTCTGACTCTTAGCGACTCCATAGACTGTAGCCCACCAGGCTCCTCCGTCCATGGGAGTTTCCAGGCAAGAGTACTGGAGTGGGGTGCCATTGCCTTCTCCAATTTCCATCTTAGATTAGATGAATTTGATCCATAAGATAGGAAGGGCTAAACAGCTGCATTATATTTTATGTTGATTTTGTGCTATGTTTATCAGGTAATAGACAACATGCTTTGATTTGAACTTACATGGAGACCTGACACCAGCTTCGATGCTTGGGAGGGAAAAGGATTTTTGTTCAGCAAGTTTCTTGTTGGACAATTAACATGTGGAAACTATACCAAACAGCATGTGAAAGTGGTAAGTTCACGTTGAGTTTCCAAAGGGTGGAGGCTCATTCTTCCTACAGCATGACCGTGACATCTCTCCCTGATAGAATACATGGGATCATTCTATTTCCATCTCCAAGTGATTATCAGAAATGAAGCTTTGTGAATTCTTTCCTAAGGGGGCCACCTGTCACCCTCCTGTCTCTGTATATAATGCTATTTTGTTTCTGAAGACCTCGGCCCAAGTTCAGCTCTTCCAAATGTTAGGGACCAAGTCCCGACACCCCCAGTCTTGCTGTGATGAACAGATACATTCTCTGCTGGTTATCCACCCTCCACCCAACATGTGATGCTGTGCATCCTAAGTGCCTGTGGCAGGTATGTAAAGCGAATAGTAAAGCCAGGTGTCCCACCATCATTGCTTGCCCATCAGCAGACTTGACTGCTGAGACATTCATAGCAGGGGGTGACCCTCCCCACCCCCACCCCCCCTCGCCTCCTCTCACCACTGCCTGCTGCTCTGGGTCCGTGGCGGCTACATCGGGCTGCTGCAGACACCCAGGGCTGGCAGCGGCTCCACATGGCTGACGGTCAGGTGAACTGGGCTTCTGGCACTTTGCTTAGGGACTCAATCCAAACACCAGCTCCACATCTCTTCGACTGGCAGACCAGCGGCGTGTGCTCAAGGCTCTTCCTCTGAGGCTGAACAGAGAATGCAGCTTGACTCTGAGACTCACAGGCTCTTTGGGGTACAGCTGCCTTGTAGATCTCTGGTGGATGATTCAAGATTTTTCTCTTTCAGGGGCATTCTGTGATGGCCCTATTTTTTGATCTGTGAGACAAGGAGCCTTAAATAGCACCATATTTTATGTTCATTTTGTCCTAGGCTTATCAGGAAATGGACAACATGCTTTGAGCTATGATTATGCAGAGACCCGACACCAGTTTTGGATGCTTGGGAGGGAAAAAGATTTTTGTTCAGGAAGTTCAGTTCAGTTCAGTTCAGTCACTCAGTCATGTCCGACTCTTTGCGACCCCATGAATAGTAGCACGCCAGGCCTCCTTGTCCATCACCAACTCCCGGAGTTCACCCAAACTCCTGTCCATCGAGTCAGTGATGCCATCAGCCATCTCATCCTCTGTTTTCCCCTCTCCTCCTGCCCCCAAGCCCTCCCAGCATCAGGGTCTTTTCCAATGAGTCAACTCTTCGCATGAGGTGGTCAAAGTATTGGAGTTTCAGCTTTAGCATCAGTCCTTCCAATGAACATCCAGGACTGATCTCCTTTAGGATGGACTGGCTGGACCTCCTTGCAGTCCAAGGGACTCTCAAGAGTCTTCTTCAGGAAGTTACTTATGGTCAACTAACGTGTGGAGACTACCCAGGTAGTACGTGAAAGTGGTGAGCTCACGTTGCATTTCCAAAGGTGAAAGCCTATCTCTTGCCTTTTTCCTGAGGCCAGAAGACTATGTTGCTGGGTTCAGTGATAGCTTTAAATAGTAGACTTTCCCTAAGATCGGGGGTGGGGTGGGGACCTCCAAGAGATACAACCTGGCACTGTGTCCTTATCAGGGATCTCCTCTCCTAGGCAGAGATGTGTGGATAGACAGTTTCCAGGATAGATGATCTCCAGGAGACCATCTAATAGCACTTTCATTAGATTGTGCCTTGTGCTGACGTCTCGGAAACAAGGAGGGGAAATCCTTGCAAAGTCTCTTCCATTTGATAATGCCTTTTCACTGGAGCGGAAAGTGCTTTTCAGGGTTTGGGAGTGAGATGGGGAAACAATATTTGAGTGCAAGTCCACATAATCACAAGAGCCTGGGTGAATCTCCTTACCTCGAGATTCACAGTATTATAGGTCCATGTGGATCATGGCTGTAACATTACTCAGAACTATAATTTCACACTAATTAGGACTTGTCACAACCCACTTCCTGAAAGGTTCAGGTTGGTGCTAGTGAGGCAAATTTTAATCAGTAATCAAAAGCATTTATTCCTAACATAGTAAAAACCCTTAGGACTTTGTTATGTCACCTAAAGATGTTCTTGCTCCAGGCTGGGCCCAGTGAGAGTGAGTGCCAAACTGACATCTTAGCTTGTTTCGCTTTCAATTTCTCTTGCAAAAGTGATGGTTCTTTAGTAACATTGCCCAGCCTCCTTCCCTTCCTCCAGCTGGACAGACTCCGTCACATCAGTGCCAGAGTGGCTAAACTGAGCATGGCCATCCTCATGTGCTTCTGTCCACTGCCTCCAAATTGACACCTGTTGAAATAATTTTGGAACCACATTTGTAACTAATCGCCACCAAGATATCAACTCAATTATTCCGACAATAGGGCAACCCAGGAGACTCCACTCCTGCCCGGGCTGATGCTCCCAGCCAAGTTCAGGCTTGTTGTCTATTATGTGACAAGCCCAGGACAAAATTAACACTAAATATAAGGTAATTTAATTAACTTCTCCCATCCCAGCAGGCAGGTCCCAGCACCCAAGGCGCCCCAGGCCTTCTAGGCAGCAGAGGAGCGTTGCACTCCCAGAGGAAGCAGCTGGGTTGTGCATTTATTGTTTTAAGTGGGTGATTTGCAACCAAGGGTTTCTATGAAACTCCGTTGAGCATGAAGGCAAAAATTTAGTTTTTTCTTATTCTTCAAGACACGGTAATAAATTGTATGCAAATCATTCATAGGAAAACGTACCTTAAGAGTCAGGATTCTTCAAGGAGTAGATAGATGTGTGCTTCCTGGAGAGGAGAGGGGAGAGAGAAGAGTGAGAAGGAGAGAGAGAGGGCACAGTAGACCCTGGTTTAAAAAGAACAACAATAATAAGACAGTCTGAAAGGGTTAAAAAAACAAAGAAGCTATAATAAATACAAGAAAAAATACACTTTGTGAAATTGTTTTATTATGAAGACCTTCTGTGAGCTGGTATTTTTAAGGGGCATAAGATCACTTTTATTTCCAAATTTCAACAAAGTTGGGGTAAGCTTTGTGACTCGGTGGTAAGGAATCCACCTGTCAATGCAGGAGACACAAGTTCGATGCCTGGGTTGGGAAGAACCCCTGGAGTAGGAAATGGCAACCCACTCCAGTATTCTTGCCTGGGAAATCTCATGGACAGAGGAGCCTGGCGGGTTACAGTCAACAGGGTCACAGAAGAGTCAGACACGACTTAGAGACAAAACAACAACAAAGCTGACCCTTGACTCATCCCCAAGGAAGTGAACATCAAGCTAGCTAATTGTTCCTCCCACTTTCCCCCTCTCCAATACTAAGCCAACACAAAAGACAAAAGCAACAGGTTAGGAGGTTTATGAGTGAACATTACACCTTCTCAGTCTGTAAAGATGAAGTGGACAGCTGGAAAGGCAGGGTGAGAAGAACGAGGCAGCTCATCATGGCTGTGAATGTTAGCAAGCTGAGCCCTTCGTTTGCTTGTAGCTCATCACTGGAGGTCAAGGGAGAATGTGGGCTTTCCACCTATGTCCGTGGAGTGGGAGAGTTTGCCGAGAGCCAGGGCCGTGTTCCCACCTGGGTCTCCTGGTGACAAGAGGCAGCCACGCTGAAGGCTGGCTGGGCTTGGTGTGTGTGGCTATGGGACGTGGCTTTTCTCTACGTGAAGCCAATTAGGTTAGGTATCAGAACAATAAGCAGGTTGCAACACATTTCCACGTGTAGATGAAATCAGGTACCTGGGTGAGGAGAGACCAGGTCCATCAAAGCCTGCAGACCTCATTAAAAAGCAGATCAGCAGGATGGACTAAAATCATTAAATATGTTAATTTGCAGCCAGGAAATGAAAACCTGGGGAGAAGCCAGTGGTTGACAGGTGCTCCAGCCTTGGGTTTTCATCTCGGCTCTCTGGGTTCTCTCCTTGGGTGAACTTGGGCAACCCCAGGTTCCCAGGCTGCCAGTGACCTTGTCTATTTAGTGAGGAAGTTGGTGTACATCACCTACACTTCACCCTCTTTCCATTTAGTTGATGACTCAGGACTCCAGACACTATAAGCAAGTGCTTCTAAGCCAAGGTGGCATGTTAGAATTACCAGGGACCTTTTAAGTATCCCAGTGCCTAGACCCATCCCAGACCTATTCCACTGGCGGGACTCAGGAATCTGTATTTTTTAAAGCTCTCTAGGTGATTACGTGGTCAAGACTGAAGACAACATTCTAGTAAATAGGAAAGAGAGACACTTAAATACCCCTCCCCTGACACTCCATCTCACATCCTTGAGAAGAGCTGTCATTTTCTTGATGGGAGGAGATCAAACAAGTTGCTCCAGCTTGAATTCTTTTTCTGGGCAAATAGCTCAGGAAAACTTTGAATCAATGACAGATCACCAGTGTAGGTAACAGCAAATGGCCAGTCAGCTTGCTGATGGATGGAGCTGGAGAAGCCCGAAGGGGCCATCTCACACCAGCGTGGAAGGTATGGGCTGCTTGGAAGACTTGGAGCCTATCTTTGCTTCATATTCTGGAGATCCCAGCTTCTAGTGAAGGCGTTTCTTACCATGGTCCTTTGACAGCTCTCCAGCAGGGAGAGAAAACTGAGAGCCATGAAAAAGTCAGTATGAAAACCAATTTATTACTCTTTTAGGCAAACCTCACTGTACCATGTGGACGGCGGTCCTCCCCCAAACTCGTGTCCTCCCCAGAACCTCAGAGTGTGACCTTATTCAGAATAGAGTCGTTGTAGAGGTGGTTAAGGTCATATTGGAGTAGGGTGGCCCGTAACCCACTGTGACTATGAAGAGAGAATCAGGGAGGCACGCGTGTGTCTCTGTGTGTCTGTGTCTGTGTCTATGTGTATTAGTTTGCTTGGGCTGCCAGACCAAATCTCATAACAGAAACTGGTTTTCTCACAATCCTGGAAGCTAGATGCCCAAGACAAAGGGGTCAGCAGATCTGGTTTCTCCTGAGGCCTCTCTCCCGGGCTTGTGGCTGGCGGCCTTCTTGCTGTGTGCTCACGTGGTCATCAATTGACTGGCTGTTGTTGTTCAGCTGCTCAATCGTGTCCAACTCTTGCAAGCCCATGGACTGTAGCCTGCCAGGCCCCCCTGTCCATGGGGTTTCCCAGGCAAGAATACTGGTGTAGGTTGCCATTTCTTTCTCCAGGGGATCTTTCTGACCCAGGGATCAAACCTGAGTCTCTTGCATTGGCAAGCAGATTCTTTAGCACTGAGCCACCTGGAAAGTCCCCACTGACCTATTACTGTGTCATAATCTCTTCTTTATACAGGGACACCAGTCAAATTGGATTAGGGTCCACCCTAATGATCCCATTTTAACCCAGTTACTTCTTGCAGGCTATAACTCTGAATACAATCTTATTTTGAGCTACTGAGGTTAGGGTTTCAATGCATGAATTGGGGTGAGGGGAACACAGGTCTGCCTGTAACACCAAGGGAAGAGGGAGGCCGAGACTGGAGCCACGCTGGAAGAGGCACAGAGCGTCCTCCCTGGAGCCTACTTTGATTTCAGACTTGCAGCTTCCAGAGCTGCGAGAGAAGTTTCTGCAGCCCCCTGGTTTCTGGTAGTTTGTTACAACAGCCCCAGAAAGCTAATATGCCTTGCCTTCTGCTTATTCCCCTGGGCATCTTCGATGCGACTTAAAGGTTGTGTTGGTTTTCCAACCAAGCTTGTGTTGTCCCCTTTAGGCAGTAAGAGAGTCTCAGGAGCGGATTTCTCATCTGTTGCTACGGCAGCAGTCACTGCCCATCTCTACACACCTTTCCACAGGGGACCCTGGGGAAGGCCAGGCTGGGCTGCGAGGAGCAGGGCTAGTGGGGGTTATGGTGAGGAGGGTTGTCTCCTACCACAGCTCACTTTTTCTGGGGAGTGATCTTCAGAGCTCAGTTATCATTTAGTTGCTCAGTCATGTCTGACTCTTTTGTGACCCCATGGACTATAGCCCACCAGGCTCCTCTGTCCATGGAATTCTCCAGGCAAGAATGCTGGAGTGGGTTCCCGTTTCCTTCTCCAGGGAATCTTCCCAACCCAGGGATCAAACCCACCTCTTCTGCATTGTAGGGAGATTCTTTAACCCCTGAGCCACCAGGGAAGGCCTCTGAATGCAGTGCTGGTTGCAGATCATCCATCAGAAGTTCTGTGCGGGATCGGCCCTCGTCTTGGGACTGAGGGTGATTTTAACAGGGATCTGTTGCCCGGGTATTGCCCTCAGCATCCTACCTAACCTAAGCTCCTTTGTGAGTGGTGATGACTGTGACCCAGGCCCTTGTGTGGACAGAGCGCTGAGGCACAGAGGCAATGGGCCCGCACCACTGGTGTCCTTGCTGTGGCCATGGGTCAGTATGGACCTGCGTGGTTCAGCAAATTCATTTACAAAAGGGGATTGCTGGGCTCCTGAATGTTGATACTCCAATACTTTGACCACCTGATGCAAAGAGTTGACTCGCTGGAAAAGACCCTGATCCTGGGAAAAATTGAGGGCAGGAGGATCAGAGGTCAACAGAGGATCACATGGTTGGATGGCATCGTCGACTCAATGGACATGAGTTTGAGAAAACTCCGGGAAATAATGAAGGACAGGGAAGCCTGGCATGCTGCAGTCCATGGGGTTGCAGAGTCAGAACTGAACAACAGAGTCAAAACTAAGCAACTGAACAACAACAACAATGCCCCCACCCCTGCCCCCCACCTCCTTCGCAGGGTCTAGCTGGCTGGCTTTTGGACCACATGGGCGGGTTTCTGATTCTGGAAGAGCCAGAAAAGGGAAACAGGCCACAAAAACCACACAAGGAAAATGTGTAGGAAGAAGCTCCAGCTACAAAGGACAGGGCATCACAGGAACCCCTAAATTCCCTGGTAGAGGAGCTCCCCTGGGGGCCATTGCGGAGGCTGCGACTGTGCTCTCCATGGCAGAAACCTGTTGAATGCATGATGACTAGGTTTCAACAGGGAGGCAAAGATGCAGGAAAGCCACTCCCATGAGGTGTTTCGCCCACAGGAAGTCCGCAGCCCAGGTTCTGCTCCAGCTGGATCAAGGCACAGTCCAGCTTCGGAGCTGCCACCTCCCCTCTGGGTCTCAGTCACGGGAGGGACTGAGGATGCGTGGCCTCCAACCTGCGCTGACTTGTACCCCTTTCTTTGCAATCAGTGAAAATAGCAGGAACAGGCATGACTTATTTTGTTTGTTTGCTTATTTGCTTGCTTTTGGCTCCCAACCTTGCAAATGAGCCCCAGTGTGTAAATCAGGCCCTTGAAGCCTCTTTGAAAGGCAGGAGGGCCCGAGTGGGGGAGACCAGGCAGTGCTCAGCATCCATCCTTCTGGGTGTCTGCAAATAACGAGCACAGAGAAGGCCGTGCAGAGCCCAGGGCTTGTCTGAAATGGTGCTTCCAGGGCAACTGGGCTCAAGAGTGATTTTGAAATGCAGGAGGAAGGGAGAGAAGGGGCCAGGGAGAGGAAGGGGCCCCAAAGTGGAGAGCTGCCCCAATTAGATCGGTGAACAGAAGGCAGCCTTTCTCCCTGGCAGGAAGCACCCCAGCATGCGATGAGTGACAAGAAGCCTCTGCGAGGTGCCCACTTTTTCAAAGGGAAATGTAATTTGTAAACAATCAACATCTTAACAAGCTATAAACAACCACTCCTGACTTCTAGCAGATTTACTGATGCTTGAGTGACTAAAATTCACAATGTTTTCCCAAACCAACTCTGTTAATTTGTGGCCTGGTATTCATTAGGGACCGCCTCCAGCTCTGCTTCCAACCTAATGATGCAGGGCTGGGTCTGAGCCCTTTTCCATCAGGGGTGCAGGCCCAGGCAGTTCAATCTTGTCTTCTCTTTTTCACCACAGCTGGCCTTGGACCTCATAGGATAGGATATGTTTGCTTTGTTTTAAAATTCTCGCGTTTTAAAAATTACCCATCATTTATCACTCATCTCAGATGAGCAATTGTGGGCCCATGGCAGCAGGATGCTTTTTTCTCCAGGCTCCTCCTCTCTTCCCGCCCCCTCCACCAGCCCCCACCTCCGGCCCGCCCCCCTCACCCTCGTCACCCCCGCCCAGCCCCGGCCCGGGGGAAATCAAGAAAAACAAGATTCTACTTGTCCAGCCCCTCAGAGTCTCCCCGGAATTGCTGGAATCGTCACAATAAGTGGTAGTAATGGAACCATATACAGGACGTAAATACAAACTGCTCTGTGGAGTGGCAAAAAATAATGAAGTAATTAGGTGAACTGTTATCAGCACCTGTGACTGATTGGTGCAAGCACATCTCTAGCTTTATTATTTTTTGTTGGGAACAAAAAGCAGATTCGGAAGTTGCAGAATGTTAGCCCCTGCCCCCAGCTTCCCTCTCCTGAGGCCACCATCACCCCAAGGTGCATGGTCTGGGGGGTAGACAGGAGCTGTCTGCTCAGCTGGTGGAAAACCACAGCAGGTAAATGTGAGTCCTGCTTCCCAGCCCATTAGGATTAATGCCACTTTAATTAGCAACTGATGGGCCACCTAAGAGGTGCTATTTCACGCGCCACGTCTAGGCTAAACGTGTGTCCCACAGACAGACCCAAACCAAGGGACCATCAAGGGAAGGGAGACGTTCAAAGCTGCTCACTGCTGGTTCTAAGTGGAAACTACCGTTTGAATGCTCAGCCTTCAATCTTGTACCTGGCATACCGCCCTTTCTCTGTGTCAGAATTTCTGCACAGAAGTGCCCAATTGCCAGTAATAGTAATTACTTGATGATGATAATAAAAGTTAACAGTTATAGTATTACTATGCTCCTGGCCCTGTGTTAAGCATTGTATATATATGTTTACTCATTTACTCTTCACAATGACCCAGGGAGATATATATACTGTTATCATTCCCATTTTACAGATGGAGAAACCAAGGCACAGAGAAATAAAGTGACTCACCAAAGGTCACAGAGCCAGGATTCCGAGCCAGGGAGTTTGGTGACAAAGTACACACTCTTAATCCTCTGTCCACTTCCCCTCTTCAGTGGTTTGCATATAGGACTATGGACCAAGGGATACCCACAGTGTGTCTCATAGAGGCTGGGCAAGAAGGGAGATAAAGAATGTAAAAAGAGTCATGCTAAGGACCAAGGCAAGACAATAGTTCCTCAGACTTGCCAATAGACAGGAGAATCCAGTGCCTTTCCTTAGCTGGTGAAGGTAGACCTCCACACAAGCATACTAAATAAAGCACACGCCAGGATTCTAATCCTCATCTAGAGAAACATGCCTTGTTGACACAGGACATCCTTTCACTAAGAGCCACAGATGTGCTTAGGCTCCTCTTGGTTTTCCTGTCACCCAGAACCTCTAGGAGTCCACAAAATTTGATTGGCTACTTACCCTAAGGATTTTATTTTAAAACCAATTGAGTTTGTTGAATTGCTGGCCAAGTGATTCTGCTTTGCAAGTTTCAGTTCAATGGGAGACAGAGTCATTTGCCATTTCTGGCAGAAGGAGGCTGAGCAGTGAGTGGATCTTGCTGGATGACCGCAGTTACCCAAGTTAGCTAACCTCTTTGGACCTCAATTTTCTTATCTGTAAAATGGGAATAATAACCCACCTGCCTCCTAGGTTGACTGTGATGATTCCATGAGTTAATAAATGTTAATCACTAATTACTATTTCTATGTATAAAAGTGGATTGTCCACAAAGCCAATGAAACTTAAACTTTAGGTCCTAGGGTTTCATTCTTGCATGTCACCTCCCCCAAAGCACTATATTTCATATTTATCATTTATATATATATATATATATATATATATATATATTTGATGGTACCAGCTGGCTTGCAGGGTCTCAGTTCCACAACCAGGGACTGAACCCAAGTCCCCTGAAGTGGAAGTACGGAGTCTTAACCACTGAACCACTAGGGAATTCCCTTCTTTTTCTTAAAGAAGGTCTCAGTTTGTATAAGCTTCAAGCGCTTCAAAACCTAGATCCACCCCTGGATTAATCTGGAAAAGGAAGCAGTGGGTTTGGAAAATGGCTGTAGTCTCGCCTAATGCAAAAATGCAAGCTTCCAGGTCTAAGACATCAACACATGTGTCAAGGACCCTCCATTGTGGAGAGGGACACAATTGTCTTTCTAAGCAGACAAGGAGCTGTAGAAGATAGCATATGTGAGGCTCATGAGAGAGGGACAAACTCGTCCCAGTTTCCCTGAGATGGCACCAGTTTTAAAATCTAAAGCATTTGGTCTCGGAAACCCACTCAGTTCTGGGCAAACTGGGAGGATGGGTCACCCTCCTTGTTGAGGATAAACGCATATCACTGTTGGTCACCACGGAGCTCCCAAGTAGCTGATTGCTTGGCGTCAGGTAGGGGTCCGGTAACTCTTCGTTGAGTGAGTGGTGTGTAAACCAACCATGGTGCCCTGTGAGCTGGAGGAGGGAGCTGCATGGGCTGCTGGGGGTGGGGGAGCAGGTAGATTGCCTGGAAATCCAGGGTGCAAATCAAGCCTGCGATGGTGAAGTTGGATCAGAGAGCTTGGATCATTATTGGAGGGAGGAACGTGGAATATGATGAGGGCAACCACCCACACACAGGTAGGCTGCCCAGATCCAGGATAGTTTCTGTTTACTTCTAGCTACCTGATAACAAACAGCATGGCTTCCACTGAGAATCTGCACGTTGTCGTTTTCTCAGCTCAGAAACTACGACTGTGTCCAGGCGTAATCCAAGCTGGATCTGGCTGGTGGTGGGTGGGGTGGGGAACGGTGCTGCAGGCGGGTCTGCGGCGGGCTATGGGCACACAGACGAGCTGCTCAGGCCCCGGTTCCACATGCTGTGTAGACTCCAATTACTCAAGGACTAAGAGATCAAACGACCCAACTCTGCTCCACAATAAAAGAGGAGCTCTTAATTTTCCTCTGCCCTGCACCCTCCAGCCAGACTGTGCAAAACAATGCGTCTCATTGATGTCCTCCTGAGCCCCAAACCTTCTTGAAATTGTCTCCACTTATCCCAGCAACATCTCTATAAATGGCCAGGGGAGAAAGTCAGAGATTTTAAAGAATTGCCTGGAATATTATGGCTACCATAGATGGCTTGAACCCCACGCTCCTACTTTGCTAAGGACAGAGAATTTTAAAATTATTATTGACCTGCATTTTCAGGTATACTTGAAAGGTGTAACATTGGAAGGTGAGGGAAATTATTTGTACTGGCCCTTAGCTGAGCTATGGCATAGATGCAAAGGACCTGAAAGAAAACAGAAAATCCATTGAAAGGCCAAGGACCAGAGACTGACATTTTGCAAAGTCTATTTTTTTCTTCTCATAGTACAAGCATAGGACATCATAGTTGGGATTTCTAGGGGGCGTGTGGCATGGCCAAAAATGAGCCTGCTTTTTTTCCCAATGATAATGTCAATTAATAGGTAAATATTCTGGAAAATGCAATCACTTTGAACATATAAAATTAAGGAAAGTTAAAAGATTTGTGGATATATAAATATGTAAGCAATGAGGGAGTTCAAAGCCCACAAATCTAATTTGCTTTTCCATATACCAGTATTAAAAAACATACTTTTCGCTCTCAGGACAACAGATATAGAATACTGTACTAAAGTGATCAAAGAAATTTCAGGATTTTTTGATAAGTGATGTCGCCTGGATAATAATCAGGTTCTTCATGTTGCTACTTATTTATAGGCTTCTCTATCAGTGACTGATACAGATACCTTAAATGGATCCATGGTTCCCCTTGATATAGAAAGTGAAAAATAGATGTTTGAGATGTCGTTGAAGCTCTGTCACAACTCAGGGATCAGGGTTATAGCTCAAAAGGCAAAAGCAAGTATCTTTTAGGTTGAGCATTCTTCACTTACAGCTTATATTTACAATAACAATTGACCTTAAGGGAAAATTGTCTTGCCGGCTTTTCTATTTGGAACTAATAGACTGAATTGTTTCTCATTTGATGGTCTTAAAAAGCTGTTAATATGACTTTGAAAGCAGCATTTTTCAAGCACTGTAAACACGCTAGTGTAGAAAACTAGAGAAAAGAAAAACTGTCTGATGTCTGAGATTCCTAAACAACTGGTCTTCATTTTAGTTATTTACTCTCAAATCCTGAGTGCTCTTCCCACCATGCCACTGTACCCACACATTGCATGGGTATCACATGGGTAATCACATATTTAGTGATTTTTGTGAAATTTACACCTAACTGACTTATTATCCCATTTCAAATTGTCTTTAAGTTATTTAAAGCTGAGACAAGGCAAGAAGAACTCAGAGTGTTCACTCTATTTTTAATTGCTTGCCATTGCAAGAAGAAACCTGGAGATACTTTCTGCTATTAATCTTGGATCTACTAATTCTTTGTACTACAATAGCCTCCCACTAGAAAGTTAAAAATCAGGCTCTTGATAATTGTAAAATGGATATTTCGATCAATTACAAAAATGTCACGATTGCGCATATGTATAAGAATTAAGACATCTTATGAATTAGCCCCAGACAATGGCTGAAATGAGCCATCTGCCACAGAATCTTCCCCTGAGCAAATTCAACAGTGCTAAGCAGGTCCTCCGGGTTGTAGAAGTCGTGGCCAGATAATGGATTTCTGCGCACAGTGATGGTTTCTGTGGGAAGAATATAGCAGGGAATGTCACGTTACTTACCTTGTTTTATACCACAACTGTTGCAGGCAAAGCTTTCTCCGATGACTTCCCAGTTTCGCTCCGAATCCAGGAAGAAAACAGTTCCCCTGAATAGTTACTTCCTAGGTGTTCCTTAGGACAGAGATTTTGGAAGATAATTTGGCATGCTGTCCTCAGTGGTCCCTCTCAGTTTAAAGCCTTAAAGATGGACAAACGTACATTGGTTTCCTGGCAGGCGCTGAAATTCCGAAGCCGACAAGCTGGCTCCAAAAATCTTTCCCTGGAAATGAGCACACTTTCTCATAGAGCCACTAGATGGCGTGTGACAACCATTTGTGTCAGCCTACACAGGCTTCCCTTCTGTCAATAACTTAACCAAACGTGTTCTACAACAGTTCCTGCAAGACAACTTTGCTAATAGATGATCGTCATTTCAGTCTTTATATGGAAATTTAAATGCTTCTGATTTATGTTTTTGAAGTAGATAAAATCTTCACTGGAAGAGATACATCAGAAAGTGTACTTGCTATGTATTAACATTAATAACACTCAGCACTTAAAGCTGAATTAAGATACAAATATTAAATGTCAAAATGTGGCCTGCCCATTTATCTACTCAGGCTTCAGCAAACTTTTATTAAGTGAAAACTGTGTGGTAGATGTTAGTTGTGCTTCTAAAATGTTGATAGAACGTTTTTATTACCAGAAATTAGTCAAATATTTGAAAATAAAGATGGCAATTCCACGTTTTACAGTTAAGTCACCAATGTAATGTTAAAATGAAGTAAGTGCTGGAATTTCAGCAACTTCATATCTGAGGTAGAAAAAATCTGAAATTCAGGGGCAAAAGAAATCAAGTAAGGCACTTGGTAAATTCTCTTCCCCTCATAGCAAAATATGATTCCCCAAATCACCACCTTAATAAATGTAATTGCCTAGAAAGAAAATAAGCTAATAAATACACCACTTCTATAGTAGGGTCAGTTTTCTCTTTTGTGTCCTTTGTTACTAAGTATAGGTCTGAGATACTGAGCTACTCATAGGAATGAGTATTTTATGACATAATTTTTTTTTGTCTATTTGCTGATAAACCTTAATAATAATAACGGCTTTTTCACAGTGTTCAGAAGGACATGAGGTGATTTCTTCAAAAGTTAGTTCCACACCTGTGGAGCTAATCAACAAATCTCTAAGATCTATTCCACTTCTAAGAATCAACGATTAAAAGAAAAAAAAAAAACATTCAAATTATTTCACCCTTCTCATAGTAGGTGTGATATTTCTTCTAAGTCAGCCTCTACCCCAGAGAAAAGAATGGTCTCATTTTTAGAATTGCTGGCTGTTTGTTTGAACTGAAGAATTAGTTGCATTTCAAAATAAAGACATGGCTAATGAAATGATTAAAACATACAGAACATTAAATTATAAGCAGATGGGGGTGAGAGGAGGGAAGGGTGGGTGGTGAGTTTGCTAGAGACCTGAGTCCAGGAATGTTGACAGCTTTGGGTTTTTTCTCAATAATACAGAAGATGATTATTTAAGCAATAAAAGATAGAAAACAGCTTCTGAAAGAAAAAAAAAATGTTTGATAGGAATATGTAGGAAGAGCCAGAGAGTAAAATCCATATGTATCGTAAGTGTTTAAAGAGATGGCTGCTATGGAAGGAACCTAGATATTCACACTGATACTGGGAAAAGGAGCCAGTATATTTGCAAGTGTACCAGGATGGTGGTAAGTCCTACATGAGCAGAGAGGATCAGACAGGCCCAGAATAGGCCATGGTTCAGGGTTTGGAGTCTTCAGAAGAAAGTCAGATGTCTCCCTGGCCATTGTCTGGTCCCAGTTATTCAGGTAACCCTGTCTCTCTTCCCTCCTCCCTGAAGTTTATAATTTTAAATTCTGCTCCATATAGTTAAAAGATAAGAACTTGATGAGATGACGTTTAGAACAGCTGAAAAAGAAGTTTGGCAAATGGGAGCAGTTCACAGACTGTGCAAATTGTCTCAGTGACACTATAGTTCGGCAGAATCCATGAGAGTTTTATCTTGAGTTTCTATCAGGCCGCATTCAGCGCAAGCTGGTTCCCTGGAAACAGACATTAAAAAAAAAAAAAAAAAGCCAAAAACTAAACCTGTGCGACATCTCTCTCTTTCCTCAATATTCGATGGCAGGTTTGACTCATCTGAGCTGCCTCCCTGAACAGCAGCCCTGATTGTCTTCGAGTGCGGGTTAATGGATGTAGGTCTAGAGATAAAGGAAATACACCCTCTAAGATTTTGTCTAATTTTTAAAAGGCATCTCACCTTCCTAAGTGGTGTGTCTTCTTTGTCCTGGATGTCTGCAAGAGAGAGGACAGCCCTGCTGTGGTGACTGTGGCTTGCACCCGGGGCCAGGGCCGGGCTCAAAGTGAGGGCCAGGGTCACTTTCAGAATTGAAAGCAGTCTTGCTTTATGAACAGAAAGAGCACACCAAAGCTAAGTGGGGTGTGTGTGCGTGCGCGTGCGCGCACACACACACACACACACAGATGGTCTCTCCAGGGAGGAATTTGCTGCCCTTTTTCTCTTTCAGGTAAAACCGTGTCTCCCATTGGTCTGAGCTGCCCTTTTGCATGGCCATAGCGCCTGAATGTCTCACCACGTGGTGCTGCTCTGAAAACTGATCAATTACTGTAGAATCTTGTTTCTCCAGCACCATCTGCTGACCTTGAGCACTGCTAAAACCTAAAGGTGGAGGTCCAAGCTATCCTCTCATGCTTTATTGAAACCCTCAGAGTCATCTCTACCAGGAGACAAGGTCTATGTGCTCATGACTGGAGGGAAGGAGTCTCCTTCCCAAATATTTTGCCCCATTTACTGGGAAGGTTAGGCTTCAGTGGAAGGCTTAGCTTCACCCAACCCCAGTGGCCTGGTTTGGGAATAGTGATGCCTCTTCCCCTATCCCTGCTCTGACCACTATAAGATTTTTGTCTTTGCTTTTTTAAAGTTCTATTGAATGTGCCATGTAGTAAGCTTCATTCAGTTCTTGGAAGGCAAATGACCACAAATGTGACTACATTTAACACTTACGTACGAAAATATACAAATAATATTTACTGACAGTCTACCTTTAAATTTGGAAATTTGGCAGTTTTCCCATCCCTTTATGAGAAAAGAACATTTCTGAAGAGGTTGAGACCATCTATCTCTATTAGTTACTGGCTTCTGGGGGCCCAGAAGCTGGGATGGTTTGGGGAATTATCTGGTGGCCCAAACAGCAATGCTTATCAGGGCTTGGAGAGGACATGAGACTTAATGGGGTGACAAGTGTGGGCAGAACTATGCTCTGTGTGGGGATGGGAAGGAGTCAAAGACCCACGAGAGCCACCTCTCTCTGTCTGTGCCCCTGCCCACCTCTTCCTGGTCCCTCCAAGGTCCCCCAGGAGCAAAGGGAGGACTGAAACTCTGCAACTGGACTGGAAGAGCCCATATCCTGATCTTGGATCAGGCCCACCCATGTGAAGACCTTGCATTATGTCTTCTAAAAACTCAGTTGAGTGATTGCTATCATCGTTATCCTCCCCCTCATCTTCATCATCATAGAAGTTAGTAGAAACTAATTTATTGAGAGTTTACCACCTTCAAGGGGCTATCGTAAGCATTTCACACGCATTGTGGCGTTTTGAGCTCCTAGTGACCCTATGAAGTAACATCCAAGTTCATGCCAAGTCCTGGTCAGAACAGGGCTCAGCCCATAATAAAAGCTCCAGGAAGAATAACCACGGTCAGCATTCTGTATGAGATGGGTGCATGGGAACAGCGCTTTGAAAGATGACAGAGGTACCCAAGTGTGATTCATCAGCAGGAGCTCATGGACTCCCACTCAGAGTCCTTGTGCAGGAGGCCAGGCTGCTGGCCTTGCAGGTCTCAGGGCACCTGGCTGTCACCTTTACGGGTCGACTGGCTCAGTCTATAGCGGATTCAGAGACATGGATGGGCTACCTTGGTCCTGGAGACCTCACCTTGAGGATGAGGAGTAGAGATGAGATGCAGAGTGGCAGAAAATTGTGAGGAACAGTAGCCCAAGGTTCCTGCTGGAGACATATGCCTCCCATAGTCTCAGCTTCACATGACATTCTGGGCCCAAGGAGCATCAGAGGAGGTGGTTAAAGATGCAGGCACTTGGACTGTATCCCTAGAGATGCTAATTTGCTGAGTCTGGATTGGGCCAGGGAATCTGCATTTTAATTACATTTCCAGGTGCTCCCAGTGTCGGGGGTCCAAGGACCAGGAGACAGATTGGAAATGGGACTGTAATAGATTGAAATTGACAGAGACTGGGAGCCGAAACAGAGACAAGGCAAAGTCACACATCCTGCCCTGGGAGCGGATGCTCAGAAGATGAAACAAGGCTCAGATTAGCTCTAAGGTCCCCGGAGCACAGTTCAGGGCTGTGACCAGCCAGGAGGAGGCTGAGGGGTGCCTCCATCAGCCTGTAGTCCAGCTGCCTGGGTGGAAACAGCTGAACTTCAAAAGAAGCCTGGGGTTTACCCAGGCTGTGGTTGTGTGTGTGTGTGGGGGGCACCCAGAGGAGCTGACGAAAGAACTGAAGAACAAGAAGAGAGAGAGAGACTTGGGGAGAAATGAACAGACTTGAGATCAGGGCTTTATTTAGGAAGGCAGTGGGCACACTTGGAAATGCCTTCCACATTTGTGTTTTCATCAACACTGAATTATAAAACCATCCTGGTAATCCTTTGAACATCCGCTCAGAGAAGTTGTTTCACGGTAATTCCATCTGAAACCATTTCCTGCACCCACAATTTAAGGACTTCCATTAAAACATTCTGGGAGCCAGGAGGCAAAGAACCTGGGGTATCCTTGTCACTCCTAGCAGATGTTTTTGTGAGTTCCTTTTTTTCCCCCCTTAAGAGACAGTGATTCTAGAGAGTTTGGCTAAGAGGTGGAGAAAACCCCAAACAAACAAAAGAAAGCCACTCAGGATTTGGAAGACAGAATAGCTAAGAGCCCAGACCATGTTCTGTCTTCGGAAGACAACAGAAGACAGGGCTCTTAGCAGTTTCACAATAGGTGAGATGATGTTATCGAAGGAATTGCTTTCCATGGCTTAAGTTACAGGAGGGAAAACATGGGCTCAGAGCTTGCGAAGAGTGAAAAAAAAGACAAAGAAAAACCAAACCAGGGGATTGTGCAGAACAGGAGAACAAGCAAAACAAGGGAATGAACTGCCAAAGAAAGTGGAATTTCCATCCCTGGAGCTATTCTGGGAGAGAGGAGGGACCTCTTTATTACAGGTTGTTTAGAATAATGAACTCGATCCCAGCACAAGGCATGGGAATGGACTAAATGACCCCGGCCAAGTTCCTTCCAGTCCAAACAACTCCATAATTATTGACCCAGGTGGCCAAGGGTTGGTCTCAGAGGAGGAAGAGTCCGCTTTCAAATGACTTGCAAGGGCTCAGTTGCCAGCAGTGCTTTGTCATTGATTGGATTGTTTTCAAGTCATTTTGCTCAGCAAAAACTCCAATGGGGAGGCCCGCTCAGCAACTGGTTTTGAGCCTTTGCTGAGGGTCTCCAGGTTTCAAACCTTTCTGGCCAAATTTAATTCCCAGCTGCCCTGTACAGGCTCTAGAAAGATCCCAGAGGTCTCCTGCAGAATTCTGCAGCTCTCTGGAGAAAGGGAGGTGGCAAATACCCTCTCTCTTTTTCTCTTGCTGGAAAGTTCCTTCCATTGGCCTCTAAGGCTGGTTGATGGAGTTTCTCCCCAAGGACACCAAGCAGAGTCTACCTCGATCCTGTTTGCAGCCCCTTGGAGTGAGTGCAACATGACTCTGGCCTCCTGGTCTGCAGTTTTGCTCTTTTGTCACCTCAGTAGCTTGACATGGGCATGTCTCCCTGTCAAAAAAAAAAAAAAAAAGTCAAAAGAGACTCTTAGTCGACTTTAGCTCTCCAGTTCTCTCTCATCTTTTACTTTCTGGGAGAGCATCTTAAAAAGAATTTTAGGAAATGGGTTTCAAGCTTTTATGTACTTACACAATAAATATTTCATAACAATGATTTAATGAAAGCATCAACCCTGATTTTCTTAGGCTTCAGGAGCATGAGGGATAAAGGACCCCCACCTTGATCAACAAACCACACGTCTCTGACTCTCCCACTTCCATGACAGATAATGCATAGGGCCTCTCAAAGCCCCGGAAGGTTCTTGAATGAACACCAACAGTCACAGAGAGGCAGTCCACTCTAGGTCCCCTTCATAAGAAGCCACACGGAAGTGACAATTTTTTTTTTTTTTTTTACCACCCCTGCTGCCAGGACCTGCAGTGACAAAATGAATTTCCTGACAAGCTTGCTGGTTCCAGGTGGTTCCAAAATGACAACGCCAGGGGCCCTAGGAGTGCAGTATTCCTCAGAGTTCTCTGCATGCTGAAAACACACCAGCAGGCTCAAATCCTGCTGAAATCTGGAAAGACCTCTCTCCCTTAGTCCCTACCCACCCCCCGTCTCTGTGTCTCTGTAAGTAAGACTTAGACACCAGTCACTTAGCTTGGCCAAGGTATTAATACCTGTGGCAGTGGCTCAGTTGCTAAGTCGTGTCTGACTCTTGTGATCCCAAGGGCTGTAGCCTGCCAGACTCCTCTATCTGTGGGATTTTCCAGGCAAGAATACTAGAGTGGGTTGCCATGCCCTTCTTCAGGGGATCTTCCTGACTCAGGGATTGAACCTGCATCTTTTATGTCTCCTGCATTGTCAAGCAGGTTTTTCACCACTAGCACAGCTCATATGCACAATAATGTTTATTGAAATGTCATTTAGAAGAATAAGAAATTAGAAATCAATGAAATGTTTGACCATTAAAAAACAGGTGGGTAAATTATGAAACATCCCCCTCTAAGGGATGGTGCATAGCCATTAAAAATTGTTTACAGAGGCTTTGTAGTAGCAAGGAAAATGTTTGTCAAATAAGATTAAGTGAAAAAGACAATCAGAATACAGAATTTTATATTCAACTGATCGTAATCATATAAAAGAAAAGCAAAATTATGTATAAAAGGTCAGGATAGATACATAAGTAAGCATGACCAATATTTGTCTTTAGGTAGTAGAGTACTGAGTGATTTAACAAATACATTTCTTTTTATTTTTCTGAATATATCAAATTTAATCAAATGAGAGTAGCTCTTAAATAATGAAAAAAATAAGCATTAAAAAAATTCCCATCCCCATTTCCGTACAGGTGAAAATGGAGCCTGCTTCAGTTGATGAAGGGCACGCAATTTCAGCCTCCCACAGAGGACACTCTGGCAGCCAACGTTCTTTCCTGAGAGCATTATTGTTGTTGTTCAGTCATTAAATTGTGTCCAGCTCTTTGCAACCCCACAAACTGCAGCACTCCAGGCTTCCCTGTCCTCCACTATCTCCCTGAGTTTGCTCAAATTCATGTCCATTGATGCTATCTAACCATTTCATCCTCAGCCGCCCCCTTCTCCTTTTGCCTTCAATCTTTCCCAGCATCAGGGTCTTTTCCAATGAGTCAGCTCTTTGTATCAGGTGGCCAAATTATTGCGGTTTCAGCTTCAGCATCAGTCCTTCCAATGAATACTCAGGGTTGATTTTCTTTAGGATTGACTGGTTGATCTCCTTGCAGACTAAGGGACCCTCAAGAGTCTTCTCTAGCATCACAGTTCGAAAGCATCAATTCTCTGTGCTTAGCCTTCTTTATGGTCCAGCTCTCACATCCATATATGACTACTGGAAAAACCAAAGCTTTGATAATATGGATTGTCAGCAAAGTGATGTCTCTGCATTTTAATATGCAGTCTAGGTTTGTCTTTCAAGGAGCAAATGTCTTCTAATTTCCCAACTGCAGTCAATGTCTGCAGTGATTTTGGAGCCCAAGAAAATAAAATCTGTCACTGTTTCCACTTTTCCCCCTTCTGTTTGTCATGAAGTAATGGGACAGGATGCCATGATATTAGTTTTTTGAATGCTGAATTTTAAGCCAACTTTTTCACTCTTCTTTTTCACCCTCATCAAGAGGCACTTTAGTTCCCCTTCACTTTCTGCCATTAAGTGGTATCATCTACCTATCTGAGGTTGTTGATATTTCTCCTGGCAATCTTGATTCCAGCTTGTGATTCATCCAGCCCAGCATTTTGCATGATGTACTCTGCGTATAAGTTAAATAAGCAGGGTGACAGTATACAGCCTTGATGTACTCCTTTCCCAGTTTTGAACTCGTCTATTGCTCCATTTCTTATTCTAACTCTTGCTTCTTGACCCGCACACAAGTTTCTCAGAAGACAGGTAAGGTGGTCTGGTATTCCCATCTCTTTAAGAATTTTCCACAGTTTGTTGTGATCCACACAGTCAAAGGTTTTCATGTAGTCAATGAAGTAGGAGTAGAAGTTTTTCCAGAATTTCCTTGCTTTCTCTATGATCCAGTGATGCTGGCAATTTGATGTCTGGTTCCTCTGCCTTTTCTAAATCCAGTTTGTACATCTGGAAGTTCTTGGTTCACATACTGTGCAAGCCTAACTTGAAGGATTTGAGCAACTTTGCTAGCATGTAAAATGAGTGCAATTGTGTGGTAGTTTGAACATTTGGCATTTGGTATTGCCTTTCTTTGGGATTAGAACGAAAACTGACCTTTTCCAGTCCTGTGGTCACTGCTGAGTTTTTCAAATTTGATGGCATATTGAGTGCAGCACTTTAATAGCATCTGCTTTTAGGATTTGAAATAGCTCAGCTGGAATTCCATCACCTCCACTAACTTTTTTTGTAGTAATGCATCCTAAGACCCACTTGACTTCACACTCCAGGATGTCTGTCTCTAGGTGAGTGACCACACCATCGTGGTTATCTGAGTCATTAAAATATTTTTTGTATAGTTCTGTATATTCTTATCACCCCTTCTTAGGCACTTGCCTTTTCTGTCCTTTATCATGCCCATTCTTGCATGAAATGTAGCTTTATATCTCCAGTTTTCTTGAAGAGATCTCTAGTCTTTCCCATTCTGTTGTTTTCTTCTATTTCTTTGCATTGGTCACTTAAGAAGGCTTTTTTTTTTTTAATCTCTTCTTGATATTTTCTGGAACTCTTCATTCAGTTGGGTATATCTTTCCCTTCTCCCTTGCCTTTCAAACATTTGTCCATACTTCTTCAGGCACTCTGTCTACCTAATCCCTTGAATCTGTTCATCACCTCCACTATGTAATCATAAGGAATTTGATTTACGTCATACCTGAATGGCCTAGTGGTTTCCTCTTTTGGCCCCACCAGAAGATCTGTTTCAGAAATGTGGTCTCTGTCAGTTCCAACTGTTTATTGCACACCTAGCATATGTCCAGCATTATCTCACTGAGAAAGACAGAGCATGCATATAAATTGAAGACCACTTAGGAACTCCTTATAATTCTAGAAGGGATTATATTACCTCTTGGCTCTGCCCCTACAGCTATACTCAACTTGGGATGCTGGGGTTGGGATTCTGCACATCCCATTAATACTCTGCAAAGCTGAAACTCTTTTGGCTACCTGATGCGAAGAACTGACTCATTGGAAAAGACCCTGATGCTGGGAAAGATTAAAGGCAGGAGGAGAAGGGGATGACAGAGGATGAGATGGTTGGATGGCATCACCGACTCAATGGACATGAGTCTGAGTAGGCTCCGGGAGTTGGTGATGGACAGGGAAGCCTGGCCCGCTGCAGTCCACCGGGTCGGAAAAGAGACATGACTGAGCAAATGAACTAAACTGAACTGGAAGTGGCTCCTTGTGAGGCTCTACCAGTAGGGGGAGCTAGAGGGAGATGGAGGAGGAAGAAGAGATGGCTCCTTCCTCTTGGTTTCCCCTCTCTGAGGACCTCTCCATCCGGGGCTGCTCCACCCTGGCAGTTGCAGTTCCTTCTTGAAGCAGTGGCTGGATCCCGTTCTCAGTTTTCCCAGTGCTTACAGAACGAACCTCACGGAACCCCTTAGCAGCATGTATTCTGGCCAGTCCTTCCTCCTCAGAGGTCTGGACCCCACTCCACCGCTCCCTCTTCTAAGCTTCTAAATTTTAATAATCCAGAATTTCCCTTTGTTCCTCCAGCCCTAGGAGTGGCTGTTGCCTTCTCCAGTAGCTACCTCTGTAATGCCTGAAGGTGGTCTTTTTAAGTCTTTTGGTTATTTAATAGTTTTTTTTTTTAGCTTATTAACAGTTTTTCCACATTAAATGATCTCTGTTCAGATAGATGGAGTGACTTCTGTGTCCTGACTGTACCTCGACCCATACGATACACATTTCCCAAAGATGAGAGTCACTTGGGTGACTGTCCGGACACTTAGGCTATCCATTATTTATCCATTTCCACTCATAGATATTCAGCATTATCTCAAATGGAGCCTTCTTATTGGCTATTAAAATTGATTCCAATTCTCCCACCAGTGACCACACTTCTCGAGGAGTTCTTCAGCGTGTCCTCTCCATTTCCTCCTTTTCTACTCATTTCTTGATTTACTTCAATTTGGTTTCTGGTCCCACCAATCTGCTTTGTTAAAGTCAGCATTTGGACTTTTCTGATGGAACAGTGGATGGGAATCCCCCGCCAAGGTAGAGGACATGCGTTCGACCCCTGGTCTGGGAAGATCCCACCTTCTGCAGAGCAACTAAAGCCCATATGCCACAGCTACTGAAGCCCATGGGCCTAGAGCCTGCGCTCCACAGCAAGGGCAGCCGCTGCCGTGAGAAGCCTGCACTCAGCGGAGAGGAACCCCCACCCCACGCCACTCACTGCAACTAAAGAAGCCCAAGGGCAGCAACGAAGACAGAAAGAAAGAAACAGTTTTAAAAAGTCACCAATTTGTGTCTTGTTTGATGGACACCCTTTTTTCAGCCCTTGTTTTATAGGATTACTCAGCAGTACTTAAGACTTGTCCTATTCCTTTCCTTTTTTAAGCAGAGGCTGAGGAACATAGACTCCTGCCCCTGGTCCCTGTGTCACCTGGGAGGCCACACTCCCCGAGTTTCCTTCCTCGCTTTCCAATTCCTCTTTTAATGGCAGAGTCCCCAGAATTTTGTACGCTGACAGTGCATAAAGCTCAGCCTTAAGCCCTCTCTTTATTCATTGCTATCGAAGTCATCTTATCCGCAACAATTGCTGCTGCAGGTGAAGTGTTTGCACACTTGCACTTTAGCTCAGGAGTGCCCTCTGCATCCCAAACCCGTATGTACCACTGCTCCTTGACCTCTGCCCTTGAGTGTCTCACAGGTACTTCAAACTCAACAGGGATAAGAAAAAACTCATGTTCTTCCCCCATATCTGGTCATCTTCCAAGGTCCCCTGTTCTAGTCAAATGTACAATCTTCCATCTTGTGGTACAAACCAAAAACCCAGGGTTTTTTGTTTTTATTTTTATGCTTCCCTCTGTCTCTAGATCCAATTATTTTGAAACGTGTCCCCTTTACTTCACAGATGCCTCTTGCAAACATCTCTGCTGTTGCCTTGCTGCCGTATTCTTTATCTACTGCAATGGCCTCTTAACTGAGATGCTTTTTCCTACCTTTCCCTCTCTCAGGGCATTCTCCAGACTGCAGTTAGAGCAATCATCTAAGGAAGAAAATCTGAGCATGTCACCTCTCAGCTTAAAGCATGTCAATGATTTCTGTTTACTCTTAGAAAAAACTGAAATCCTTCCCAAGACCTTCAAGGCCCTGGCCCATTGCCAACCTCAGCCAACACCCTTCTCTTCCTTATTGTCTGTTCCTGTTCACCTCCTGTTCCCTCCTGTCTCAGGGCCCTTGTACATGCTGGTCTCATTATCTGAAATGTCTATTCATCCTTCTTAGCTCAATGCAGTGATCATTTCTGAGGGAACGCTTTTCTGATTCCCTCTCTCATTGCCCCGGACTCGATAAGGGCCCCTTCACATAGCACTGTGAGCCTGCCTCTCCCTGGAGGCATTTCTCCAGTTGCAGGCTTACATTTGGGCTTCCCCAGGTGGCTCAGTGGTAAAGAATCTGCCTGCCAATGCAGGAGCGGTAGCAGGAGCCATGGGTTCCATCCCAAGGTTGGAAAGATCCCCTGGAGAAGGAAATGCCAACCCACTCAGTATTCTTGCCTGGAAAATCCCATGGACAGTGGAGCCTGGTGGGCTACAGTCCATAGCATTGCAAAAGAGTTGGGCACAGCTTAGTGAGTATACAATTTTACATTTATTCTGTAGCTGGATGACTCATGTTGGTCTCTGCATAGGTTTCATGTTCCAGCTCTGGGACCATATCTGCCTTGCTATGCCCTTGAATTCTCAGGTCCAGAGCTGGCTTTTCCACACAATAAGTGAGCATTTGTTGAGTAAATGGATGAGTTTAAACAGAGGACTGATGACCTCAGGATGCTACTCTCTCAGTACCTTTACACCATGGAAACTTTCCACATGTTTGAATGGAAAATGTTGCCTGAATATAAAGAGATACTGTTTCAAGCTGAAAGACCACAGATTAAACCACTACAACCAGAAAAGGAAAATCTATGATAAAAGTTAATACCTTTCTGACTTAAAACTGCAAGAAAAATTTCTTAAGCATCTTTTAAATTAGAAATATATTTCAAACAGGAAAAAGCCTGGTGTGCTGCGATTCATGGGGTCGCAGAGTCGGACACGACTGAGCGACTGAACTGAACTGAACTGATGTTTCATTTACTATTGAAAGCAGAAAAGTTAGATTTGTTATAGCAATGGAAGCAACACTTTTGATAAGAGACAAAACTTAGTAATTTACTGCCCGAATCCAGAAGGGACAACTAACTACCTGGAAGTGTTTGGAAAAGAATCTCCTTTAAAAAATACACTTTTTATTTTGACATAAATTTAAATGTATAAAAAAGTTGAAACGTAGAGAGAGGTCCCATATACTCTACCCACAAGTTCCCCCTCTGGTAAGCACCTCATATATAATCATGGCGCATTTGCCAATATAACCAACCTTTGCATATTGCTTACTACTAACTAAACTCCAGAATTTATCTTGGATTTCATGAATTTTCCCACTCATACCCTTTTTCTAAGGTCCATCTAGTCAAGGCTATGGTTTTTCCAGTAGTCATGTATGTGTGTGAGAATTGGACTATTAAGAAAGCTGAGTGCCAAAGAATTGATGCTTTTGAACTGTGGTGTTGGAGAAGACTCTTGAGAGTCCCTTGGACTGCAAGGAGATCCAACCAGTCCATCCTAAATGAGATCAGCCCTGGGTGTTCATTGAAAGGACTGATGTTGAAGCTGAAGCTCCAATACTTTGGTCACCTGATATGGAGAGGTAACTCATTTGGAAAAGACCCTGATGCTGGGAAGGATTGAGGGCAGGAGGAGAAGGGGACGACAGAGGATGAGATAGCTGGATGGCATCACCGACACAATGGACATGGGTTTGGGTGGACTCCAGGAGTTGGTGATGGACAGGGATGCCTGGTGTGCTGCGGTTCATGGGGTTGCAAAGAGTCGGACATGACTGAGTGACTGAACTGAACTGAACTGATCCTTTTTCTGTCCCAGAATCAAATCCAGGATACCACACCATATTTAGGAACTTTCCGTTTTCAAGGGAGAAAAAGAAAAGGGCTCCCAAACTTACTACTGATGAGATGAGAAATTGAATCTGAACTCACTGGCTGAGATGAACCTGCCAGTGATGAATAAAGAATAAGAGTGAAGTGAAGTGCTTATTTTCAATGAGTCCTTATTGAGCACCTAATATATATGTTACATTACTTACATATATTTTTATATAATGTGTATTATAATAATAGTTATGTTTTGAGCGATTATATGCACTGACTGATTACATCTTCACAAAATTCTATGAGGTTGGTGTAATTGTCATTTCTCTTTTATGGACGAAAGCACTAAGTCTTGGGGAGCTAAACTTGCTCAAGATTATAAGGCAGAGACCAGTCTCAAATCCCTGTCAGCTTGACTCCAAAGTTCAGCATGTTAATCACCACGAGAAAATTCTACTTAATGTTCACTACATGGATATATCAGTGGTACAGGTATCTATTGCTGTGTAACAAACCTTTCCAAAATTGGTTATTTAAACAACTATTTTATTATGCTTATAGGTCTGTGGGTCAGGAATTCAAGTAAGGCACAGCAGAAATGGCTTGTCTCTGCTTAGACTGACTCAAATGACAGAAGATGACAGGTGTGGCTCACAGGGCTTTACATGTTGGGGACCCTGGTTCTGGCTCTTCTTTTTTTAATATTTATTTTTAAATTAGAGGATAATTACTTTACAGTATTGTGATGGTTTTTTGCCATACATCAACTTGAACCAGCATTAGGTGTACATATGTCCCCTCCCTCTTGAATCCCCCTCCCCACTCCTTCCCTTTCTACCCCTCTGTGTCGTCATAGAGCGCCGGCTCAAGGTTCCCTGCATCATATATCAAACTCCCCTTGGCTATCTGTTTTGCATATGGTAATGTGTATGTTTCAGCACTACTCTCTCAAATTATCCCAACCCATGGCTTTTTCAGTCACATGTCTGACACTGACCTGGAGTAGTTGGATGAGCTGGGGCTTTCTTTCTTTCTCCCTTTCTCTTTCTCCCAGGCGTGTTTCCAAGCAGTTAACTTGGGCTTCCTCACAGCATGGTAGTCTCCAAAGGATCAGTCTTAGAGGGCAGCTGGATTTCCTCAGAATGACCATTGCAAGAGATGGGCTGGAGACTGAGACAATGTCACTTCTTGTATTGGTCAAAACAGTCACAAAGTGCAACTAGACTCAGGGGAAGGGGAAACAGACCCCAGATGGTGGCGGGGGGGGGGGAGTGTCATAAAATGTCACCGCTTAAATTTATCATAATCAGATACATAATCATAAAATAAGAATTACTCTCTTTCAATGCTTTGAAATAGTTTCAGTTCAGTTCTGTCTCTCAGTCGTGTTTGACTCTTTGGGGCCCCATGGACTGCAGCACGCCAGGCTTCCCTGTCCATCACCAACTCCCGGAGCTTGCTCAAATTCATGTCCATCGAGTCAGTGTTGCCATCCAATCATCCCATCCTCTGTCATCCCCTTCTCCTCCCATCTTCAATCTTTCCCAGCATCAGTGTCTTTTCCAATGAATCAGTTCTTCACATCAGGTGCCAAAGTATTGGAGTTTCACCTTTAGCATCAGTCCTTCCAATGAATATTCAGGACTGATTTCCTTTAGGATGGATTGGTTGGATCTCCTTGTGGTCCTAGGGACTCTCAAGAGTCTTCTCCAACACCACAGTTCAAAAGCATCAATTCTTTAGCCCGCAGCTTTCTTTATGGTCCAACTCTCACATCCATACATGACTATGGAAAAACCATAGCTTTAACTAGACGGACCTTTGTTGGCCAAGCAATGTCTCTGCTTTTCAATATTCTGTCTAGGTTGGCCATGGCTTTTCTTCCAAGGAGCAAGTGTCTTTTAATTTCATGGCTGCAGTCATCATCTACAGTGATTTTGGAGCCCAAAAATATAAAGTCTGACACTGTTTCCACTGTTTCCCCATCTATTTGCCTTGAAGTGATGGGACCAGATGCCATGATCTTAGTTTTCTGAATGTTGAGCTTTATGCCAACTTTTTCACTTTCCTCTTTCACTTTTACCAAGAGGCACTTCAGTTCCTCTTTGCTTTTGGCCATAAGGGCTGGGGTCATCTGCATACCTGAGGTTATTGATATTTCTCCCAGTAATCTTGATTCCAGCTTGTGCTTCATCCAGCCTGGCATTTTGCATGATGTACTTACTCTGCTTATAAGTTAAATAAGCAGGGTGACAATATACAGCCTGACATACTCCTTTCCTGATTGGAACCAGTCTGTTGTTCCATATCCAGTTCTAACTGTTGCTTCTTGACCTGCATACAGATTTCTCAGGAGGCAGGTCAGGTGGTCTGGTATTCCCCATCTCTTTAAGAATTTTCCATAGTTTGTTGTGATCCACACAGTCAAAGGCTTTGATATAGTCAATAAAGCAGAATTAGATGTTTTTCTGGAACTCTTGTGCTTTTTTGATAATCCAATGGATGTTGGCAATTTGATCTCTGGTTCCTCTGCTTTTCTAAATCCAGCTTGAACATCTGGAAGTTCACAGTTCATGTACTGTTGAAGCCTGGCTTGGAGAATTTTAAGCATTGCTTTGCTAGCATGTGAGATGAGTGCAATTGTGCAACAGTTTGAGCATTCTTTGGCATTGCCTTTCTTTGAGATTGGAATGAAAACGGACCTTTCTAGTCTAGTCCATTAAAGTGATAAGTATACATTAAATAACTCGGAAATGTTGATGATGATCATGGCAGGACATGAAGATGGAGGGTAAATAGAACAGAAAGGGTAGCAATATTCTGTTACTTATGAACCTTGATGGTTAAAACATAGTGATTCCCAGGAGAGTAGTGGACAGTTGAAGAAGCACAGAAATGGTATGTTATCATTAATGCTTCAATTTCCACTGTTTTTATGATTTCCTTTCTTATGGTTATCTTTACTTTTTTAAGGTGTTGGGTTTTTACTGGTTCCCTGGTAGCTCAGATGGTAAAGAATCTTCCTGCAATGCAAGAGACCAGTGTTCGATCCCTGGGTCAGGAAGATCTCCTGGAGAAGGGAATGGCTACCTACTCCAGTATTCGTGTCTGGAGAATCCCATGGACAAAGGAGCCTGGTGGGCTACTGTCCATGGGGTCACAAAGAGTCGAACACAACTGAGTGACTTTCAATTTTGTCTTTTAGCATTTTATCCCTGTAAATGTCATTGTTTTGTCTTAGAGCTTCATATGCCCTTCTCTGAATTTTTTTTAAAAAATTTAACTTTTTATTTTGAAATGATTGTAGATTCAAGTAGAATTGCAAGATATAACACAAATCTCTGCACCATCGACCTAGTTTCTCCTGATGACAACACCTTGTAAAACTGTAGTATGATATCATGAACAGGAAACTGACATTGATAAGATCAAGATGCAGAACACTTCTATCTCCATAAAGATCCCTCAAAGGTGCCCTTTATAGCCATACCCACTTCCTTCCCAACCCAAGCCCTCTTTAACCCATGGCAAGCACTAATCTGTTCTCCATTTCTATAATTTTGTCATTCAAGAATAAAACATAACGGGAAAGATGTATGTGTGTAACCTTTGGGAACTGGCTTTTTTCAATCCCTGCAATTCTCTAGAGATTCATTCAACTAGTGGTGTGTATCAAGAATGCATTCATTTTCACTTCTGAGTAATATTCCATGGTATGGGTGGACTGTAATTGAATCATTCACCTGTTGAGGAACATCTGGGCTATTTCCAGATTTTGGCTTTTCCAAAAAAAAGGTGCTATCCACATACACTTACAGGCTTTGTGTGAACATAAGGTTTTGTTTTTCCAGGATAAATTTCCTGGAGTCCAGTTGCTGGGTGGTATGATAATTGCACATTTGGTTTTTTTAGGAAACTGCCAAACAGTTTTTTCAGGGGGCTATACCATTTTCCATTCTCATCAGCAGTATACGGGTGATCCAGTTTCTCACTGTCATCTCCGGCGTTTGAGTTGTTGTTATTTGAATTTTAGCCAGCCTGATAGGTGTGTAGCGATAGTGCATGCTTTTGGTTTGAATTTCTGTGATGGTTGATGATGTCGAATATCTTTTCATGTACTTGTTTGCCATCTGTGTAGTCTCTTCAGTGAAATGTCAGCTCATGTCTTTTGCCTCTTTTCTAATCGGGTTGTTTGCTTTCTCACCATTGAGTTTCGAGAGTACACTATACATTCTAGATACCAGTACTTTGTATAGTATGTGGTTTGCAAATATTTTCTCCTACTCTGAAGCTTGTCTCTTCATCCTCTTAACAGTCTTTTGCAGAGCAAAAGCTTACAAAATTTATGAAGTGAGTTTATCAGATTTTCTTTTGCTAGTGTGAAATTTTGGTGTCAAATCGAATACTTTTCCCATTCCTCAAGATTTTCCCTAAAACTTTCAGTCTTATCTTTTACATTTAACTTAGTGATCTGTTTTGAGTTAATCTTTGGATAAAGTATGAGACTCAGGTCAAGATTAATTCCCTTCTTACATCCATTTGCTCCAACACCATTTGTTTGAAAGACTATCTTTTGCCAATCCAACTGTTGTTTGAACCTTTGGAAGGAAGATCAGTTGGGCATATCTGTGCGGGTCTGTTCCTGGCCTGTTTATTCTGTTCCATTGATCTATGAGTGTATTCCTCTGTCAGTGCTTCGCAGCCTTGGTTACTGCAGCTATGCCATAAATATTGAAATCAGGTAAACGGATTCTTCTCGCTTTTTTCAAACTTTTTTTTGGCCATGACATATGGCATCCAGGATCTTAGTTCCCCAACCAGGGACTGAACCTGTGTTCCCTACAGTGGAAGCACAGAGTCTTGACCCCTGAACTGCCAAGGAAGTCCCTTATTTTTTTATTTTTAAAAGCTTGCCTTAGTTATCGAAGTCCCTTTGCGTTTCTGTACAAATTTGGAAAAATCATGCTGATTTCTACACGAATCTTGCTGAGATTTTGATACAAATTATACTAAACTTATCTATATGTTTGTGTAGAATTGGTATCTTTGCCCCTGAGTCTTCCAATTCATGAATGAAGTATTCATTTATTTATTTAGATCTTTGATTTCCTTCATCGATATCGTATAACTTCAGCAAACAAGTCCTCTTTTGTTAGATTTATATTAAAGAATGTTATTTTTTGAAATGGTAATAAATAAGTGGTATTGTATCTAAAATTTTCATGTTATGTTCATGGCTATTATATACAAATATACTTGAGTTTTTGCATATTTGTCTTGTATCCTGTGACCTTGCTAAACTTGCTTATTCTATGAGTTTTGGGTGTAGATTTCTTGGGATTTTCTATGTAAACAATCATGCCATCTGTAAGTAGGGGCAGTTTTATTTCTTCCCAATCTGCATTCCTTTTGTTTTCTTTTCTTGTCTCATTATACTGGTTAGAAAGACCAGCACTATGATGAATAAGAGCTGTGAGTGCTTTATTCCTGATGTGAAGGGGAAAGTATTTAGTCTTTTGCCATTAGTTGTAATGTCAGTCGGAGGTTTTTGGTAGATGCTCTGTTCTTTTTCTGAGAGGTTTTTTGTTTGTTTGCTTTTATTAATATCATGAATGGGTTGAAGTTTGTTAAATGCTTTTTCTGCATATATTGACATCATCATATGACTTTTTGTTTTTTAGCCTGTCATTATGGTGGATTACATGGATTGATTTTCACATACTGAACCAACCTTGCATTTCTAAGATAAGCTGCATTTGGTCATGATGTGTAATTCTTACATTGCTGAATTCTACTTGCCAATATTTTGTTAAGAAGTTTTATATCTCTACTCATGAGGAGTAATGGTCTATAGTTCTCTTTTTTCTACCGTCTTTGCCTAGTTTTAGTACTGAGGGCATACTAACTTTATAAAATTTGTTGGAAAATATTCCCTTCTCTTCTTTTATTTGAAAGAGATTGTGTAGAATCAATGTTAGTTCTGAAACTCTCATTAAAATTCTTCAGTAAAACATCTAGGTCTGGAGATTTCTTTGGGAGGGTGGTTAAAATTATAAATGCAATTTTCTTAATAGTTATAGGGCTGTTCAAATTATCTATTTTGTGTTGGTGAGTTGTGGTAGTTTGATTTTTTGAAAGTATTCACAATTGGTTTATTTCATCTAAATTGTTAAATGTATGCATGTAGAGTGTTTGAAGTATTTCCTTATTATCCCTCTGATATTTTCAGGATCTGTGGCAATATTTCATGTATCATTTCTGATACTGGTCATTTGCGTTTCTCTTTTTCAGTCTTGATAGAAGTTTGACAATTTTATTTCTTTTCGAAGAACCAGTTCTTTGTTTCATTGACTTTCTCTTTTTAAATTGTTTTTTATTTCATTTATTGCTTCTCTTATCTTTAAATTTTGCTTCCTTTGTGTGTTTTCTTTGTTTATTTTGCTCTTCTTCTAGGTCCTTGAGGTAGATGCTTAGATTATTGATAGTATTTATGGTTTCCATCCTTTTATCACCAATTTGTTTTTCTTATTATATACGAAATGAATTTTTTGTAGACAGCACATACTTAGGCCATGTAGGTTTTTTTTTAAACACACTCTTCTAACCTTTGAATTGAGATTTAGAACATTTTTTGACAAGTTACATTTAAAATTATTGTTGATATGCTGGGTCTTAAGTCTGCCATCTTTTTCCTGCTTGTTCTCTGCTTTTAATTTTTATGTTTTTTTCCTCAAATTCCTGTGTTTCACTTCAACATTTCTTAAAATTCAAATTTGATTTATCTATGGCAGTTTGAATGTATCTCTTTCTAGAACTTTTTGAATGGTTGCTTCAGATATTATATTGTGTTATACATAATTTATCAGTTTACTAGTATCATCATTTTACTAGTTTGAGAAAAATGTAAAAAGCTTATCTTCCTTCATGTCAGTTTATCCTTCATATAATAGTTCAGTTCAGTTCAGTTCAGTTCAGTCGCTCAGTCATGTCCGACTCTTTGTGACCCCATGAACCGCAGCACGCCAAGCTTCCCGGTCCATCACCAACTCCTGGAGTCTACCCAAACCCATGTCCATTGTGTCAGTGATGCCATCCAACCATCTTATCCTCTGTCCTCCTCTTCTCCTACCTTCAATCTTGCCCAGCATCAGGCTCTTTTCAAATGAGCCAGCTCTACGCATCAGGTGGCCAAAGGATTGGAGTTTCAGCTTCAACATCAATCCTTCCAATGAACACCCAGGGCTGATCTCATTTAGGATGGACTGGTTGGATCTCCTTGCAGTCCAAGGGACTCTCAAGAGTCTTCTCCAACACCACAGTTCAAAAGCATCAATTCTTTGGCACTCAGCTTTCTTTGTAGTCCAACTCTCACATCCATACATGACTACTGGAAAAACCATAGCCTTGATTAGATGGACCTTTGTTGGCAAAGTAATGTCTCTGCTTTTGAATATGCTATCTAGGTTGCTCATAACTTTTCTTCCAAGGAGTAAACGTTTAACTTCATGGCTACAATCACCATCTGTAGTGATTTTGGAGCCCAGAAAAATAAAGTCAGCCACTGTTTCCACTGTTTCCCCATCTATTTGCCATGAAGTGATGGGACCAGATGCCATGATCTTCATTTTCTGAATGTTGAGCTTTAAGCCAACTTTTTCACTCTCCTCTTTCACTTTCATCAAGAGGCTCTTTAGCTCTTCTTCACTTTCTGCCATAAGGGTGGTGTCATCTGCATATCTGAGGTTATTGATATGTATATAATATCCTTCTTCATGTAATAAGATTGTGTTAAATATTTCCTTTATTAAAAAAATATGTCAGACTGTTATAATTTTTGCTTCAAGTATCAACCGTAATTTAAAAGACTCAAGAGGAGAAAGAAAGTCTATTATATTGACCTGTAATTTTGCTTACTACATTCTTTCCTACTTCCTGGTATTCTGATATTGTTTCTTTTATCATCTCATCTTTATTTAGAGAACTTGCATTAGCCAATCTCTTAGGGTAGATCTGCTGGCAAGAATTCTCTTAGGGTTTTTTCATTTTCTCTGAAAATGTGTTGATTTCTTCTTAATTCCTGAAGGATATCTTTCTTAAGTATAGGATTATAGGTTGTCAGTTCTTTTCTTTCAGTATTTGAACAATGTTACACCACCACCTCTGGCCTCCATGATTTCTGATAAAAAATTCACTGTCATTAGAATTGCTTTCCTCCTATAGATAAGGTATTGTTTCTCAGTGATTTCAAGATTTTTTCCTTTGTCTTTGGTTTTCAGAAGTTTGACTATGATGTATCTTCTCTGGGCTTATTCTGTTTGGAGTACACTCAGTTTCTTAAATCTAAAAATGTATGTATTTTACCAAATTTGGGATGTTTTCAGTCTTTATCTCTTCCAGTACTTATTCAACCTCACTCTCTTATTTTCCTGTCCTTCTGGGATTCCAAGGGCACAAATATTCAAACTTTTATTAAAGTCTCAGGCACCTGAGGCTCTGATCATTTATTTCCAGTCTAATTTTCTCTATTGTTCAGATGAGATAGCTTATTGTTCTATCTTCAAATTCAATGATTTTTCCCTCTGTTCCCTTCATTCTGTTGTTGAGCCTATTTGTTGAATTTTTAAAGTTACTATACTTTTCAGTTATCAAACTTCCATTAAGTTTTTCATTATATCTTCTATGGTTTTGCTGCGATTCTGTCTTTTTTAATTTGTTTCAAGCTCATAATTTCTGATCAAAGCATTTTTATGATGGCTATTTAAAAATCTTAGTCAGATCATTCTAATATCTCTGTTATCTCAGTGTTGCTTGCTGTGCTATTCTAAGTTGCTTCAGTCGTGTCCAGCTCTCTGTGACCCTATGGACCACAGCCTGCTAAACTCCTCTGTCCATAGGATTCTCCAGGCAAGACTACTGGAGTGGGTTATCTCCATGTTAGCATCTCTTGTCTTTTTCATTCAGCTTGATATTATCCTGGTTTGTGGTGTGATGGATAATTTTTTTTTTAAATTTTAATTTTTACTTTATTTTACTTAACAATACTGTATTGGTTTTGCCATACATTGACATGAATCCACCACGGGTGTACATGCGATCCCAAACATGAACCCCTCTCCCACCTCCCTCCCCACAACATCCCTCTGGGTCATCCCCGTGCACCAGCCCCAAGCATGCTGTATCCTGCATCGGACATAGACTGGCGATTCGATTCTTACATGATAGTATACTTGTTTCAATGCCATTCTCCCAAATCATCCCACCCTCTCCCTCTCCCTCCGAGTCCAAAAGTCCACTATATTCATCTGTGTCTTTTTTGCTGTCTTGCATACAGGGTCATCATTGCCATCTTTCTAAATTCCATATATATGTGTTAGTGTACTGTACTGGTGTTTTTCTTTCTGGCTTACTTCACTCTGTATAATCGGCTCCAGTTTCATCCATCTCATCAGAACTGATTCAAATGTATTCTTTTTAACGGCTGAGTAATACTCCATTGTGTATATGTACCACAGCTTTCTTATCCATTCATCTGCTGATGGACATCTAGGTTGTTTCCATGTCCTGGCTATTATAAACAGTGCTGCGATGAACATTGGGGTACATGATGAATAATTTTGATTGAATTCTGAATATTTTTAGTACAATGTTATAAGACACTAGATCTTAATTTAGTCTTTTGTTTCAATTGGCTTCCCTTGATACCACTCCAGCAGGAAAAGGGGGAGGGGAGAGGCACCACCTCATCATGGCTAGGTTTCTTCTTGACCTCTGTTGAGGCCTATTCAAAAGGGAGGGGTGCTTCTTGTTAGTGCTGGGAGGGTGTGGGGGTTCTGGCTCCCCATGAGGCTTCCAGTGACACCGTGGAGTGGAGTGGCCTCTGGATGTTGGAAAGGTATGAAATTCTGACTGTTCAAGTCCACCATTTCTGATACCACCAGTGAATCGGGGTAGTGGGGGCACCTCATTACTGTCAGGTGGGAGTTAAGTTTAAACTTACTATACCGCAGGGGCATGGGGGCTTGAGCTCTTTAGTTCCTGTAAACAATGGAAGTCAGCTACAGGACTATCTCTGACATCATTCCAGTGAGGATGGGGGTGGGTTTCGGACCTCTCCTTACAGCCTGGTGGGGGCTTCCCTGATAGCTCAGCTGGTAAAGAATTTGCCTGCAATGTGGGAGACCTGGGTTCAATCCCTGGGTTGGGAAGATCCCCTGGAGAAGGGAAAGGCTACCCACTGCAGTATTCTGGCCTGGAGAATTCCATGGACTGTATAGTCCATGGGGTTGCAAAGAGTCAGACACTGGCTGAGCGACTTTCACTTACAGCCTGGTGAGAGTTGAGGTCTAAAATCCCGCTTGGTCTTTCTGGTCATGGGGTGGGGCTGGGGCCACAGTGTTTTCTGTGATGTGCTGTTGCAGCCAAGAAGTTATTTTCTAAAAGTTTACTTTCTTGCAAGGCTGTCCTTTCCTTATGCTGTGGTGCAAGAGAGCAGGCTTTTTGTTGAGGCTCTTTTGTTTGCATCTGCAGGTTATTCACAGATTACCTGCTTTACAGCACCCAGGCTGGAATGTCTAGAAAATTCCTCACTGTTCTTCTTTGTCAAGTCCTGGGATCCCTAGCCCATCTACCTTCTTTCCTCTGCCTTTCAGAGTCTTCTCATGCTTATCTTATCTATTATGCCCAAGATTTTTAGTTGTATTTTGAGGGAAGGATAGAGAAAAGTACATTGACATTATCTTCCCAGAAGGTGAATTTCTGTTATCTTTATTTTTAAAGAATATAAAGGATTTTGTTTAAAAATAATAATTTTAGTTTGCACAGTAGGAAAACAAATACAGCCAATATGAAACAAACTTAGGTGTAAAACTTGGAAATAAATGCTCAAGATGGTCTTTTAAAGAAACCTATAGTCATTAAGACTATCCAGAACCTTCCTAGAATAAAAAGAACGCGCCCTTATACTTTGAGTTCTTTCTACTTTCTTATCTTTAATCTTGTTGGATCCTACTGGGAACCCTGTGAAGGAAATAAGGCAAATATTATCATTCCAGTTTTACAGAAGGGGAAATGGGACCATAAAAATCAGAGCGAAACATAGGACCTATTAAAAATTTATATTAAACCATTGGCAATTTTTTCCCCTACTTTAAAATAAATAATCCTTTTATAGAACATCATAAAACTAATCTTTCCTGAAGGTTTTCTACTCTTTCATCAAAAAAGAGAGTATTTTACCTACTCTAATGCTTCTAGGTTCCAACAATGAGAAGATTTGTTTGGAATCAATGATAGGATGGGAATTTACTACCTTGGCACCCCCCTCAGAAATTCCCCACTGTATCGTCTCCCACTCATGAATCATCTTTTGAAAATCTTGAGTTAAATGCTGAATCCTCATCTGGACCCAAGCTGGAGAAATGGCATCCTCTTTGAATTTCAGATTCCTTCTGTGCGATAGAGATTAAACTCTGCCGTGTTCCCCTACCTGCTGCTTTATGGGCAGCAGGCTGAAACATGGGAACCATTCTGAAGGATGTGTGATGCTTAAATGAAATTGTGCCCATTCTGATCCTGAATTACAGGCAAAGTACGCTGTAGCCGAGTTTTTCTTGGACACCAAAGATTTTCACATGCCACAAAAGTTCCTCAAGTGTGATTTTCCACTGTCTGCCTCCAT
This sequence comes from Ovis aries, assembly GCF_016772045.2. Lineage (NCBI taxonomy): Eukaryota > Metazoa > Chordata > Mammalia > Artiodactyla > Bovidae > Ovis > Ovis aries. The sequence continues at coordinate 38,021,371 of NC_056075.1, read as the reverse complement.
AGTTCTGCAAGAGGCAGGGAGTACCGAGGAAGTGATCGTAGGGCTTCCTTTTGGAAATACAGCCTGAAGAATTTCTCTGTTTAGTTGTGTTGCTATGTGAGATTAAAGAGATTCAAATGCAGACTCTATTGAGGAAGAGAGGGGAAATAAAGCAATACCTTAAAACATGAGGAATCCTTTTAAAAATCATGATAAGAGAGGAAGCGTTTGAGAGTCAGGAATTGAGACCTGGCAGAGTGAGGTGCTGGATTTATTTGTTATTGTGTTAATTGCTCAGTTGTGTCCGACTCTCTGTGACCCCATGGACTGTAGCCTGCCAGGCTCTTCTGTCCATGGGATTCTTCAGGCAAGAATACTGGAGAAGGTTGCCATTTCCTTCTCCAGGGGATCTTCTTGACCCAGGGATTGAACTCGGGTCCCCTGCATTGGCAGGTGGATTCTTTATCCTCTGAGCCAACAGGGAAGAATGAGTTTATTTAGGTATTCAATAATGGCTCACCAACACAAGGCACTGTGACATGGAGAAACCATTTTCCCAGTTAGGCCAGGGTCTGGCTTTTTTGTTTATTGTCAACACTTATCTGTTGCCTGTTCCTCCTATCCGAGGCAATTGCTGGCAGCAAGAAGATTCAGCCTCTGTCCTCAGGGAGCTTCCAGCTCAGCTGAAGAAGCCAGACATAGAGACAAGAAGATGAGGAGTTGCAAGTGAATGGCACAGATGTGTCCTTGGTTCTGTTATTTTTGGACTGGGCTGGCCCTAAGGAAGTAGGCCTGGGAGGTAGCAGCGGGAAGAGGTTTCAGCTAGAGAAGAGAAGGGAGGAGGGGCACTCGAATGGGTCTCTGCCGTTACTTCAGGGGCAATGGATGAACATGCCTCTAGGATCTCTGCCAAGGAGATAGTTTATAGAGGAACATAGTGGGAAGGGGAGCCCCAGAGACAGAACAGGTGAGACTGGGACTTTCTTTGGCAAGGAAGGAACGCTCTTAAGGGTCAATGGGGAAATGAGAGACACATAGAAGGACATGCATCAGGAAGATGAATCCAGCAGTGGAGTACCAGATGGGTTGCAGAGAAGAGACCTGCATGAAGTGATGACAGGTCATTTGTATAGAAAGAAATGTTCCCTTTTTGGTTAAACAACAAACTTCCGCAAGGGAATAATTGATTTGCATCCTCTTGATGTGTTTACAATTAATATGGTCAAATAAACATCCAAAAATTCAAATTCAGCCAAGTTCAAGTTTTGTCAACCCTGGGGATTTCCTAATATAATCATGAAGCTATTACTCAACTGTCTCTGCACATCTTCTGATTCCCTTCACTGAGTTAACACTCCTACATCTAATTTGGGATGCAGAACTGAAACTATCATGTTTTTACTCACAGAAGAAATATCTCACAATTTTGACTACTACGTTTTCTCAAAATTATAAAATCTGCTTCACGTTTTTTATTGAAGTATAGCTGATTTACAATACTGTGTTAGTTTCAGATATACAGCAAGGTGATTCAATTATGCATACATATATAGCTGTTCTTTGTCAGATTATTTTCCTTTATAGGTTATTACAAATTATTGACTACTTTCTTGTGCTATACAGTTCTGTTCAGCTCAGTTCAGTCGCTCAGTCATATCCAACTCTTTGCAACCCCATGAACTGCAGCACGCCAGGCCTCCCAGTCCATCACCAACTCCAGGAGTTCACTCAAGCTCACGTCCATCGAGTCGGTGATGCCATCCAGCCATCTCATCCTCTGTTGTACCCTTCCCCTCCTGCCCCCAATCCCTCCCAGCATCAGTCTTTTCCAATGAGTCAACTCTTCACATGAGGTAGCCAAAGTATTGGAGTTTCAACTTTAGCATCAGTCCTTCCAATGAACACCCAGGACTGATCTCCTTTAGGATGGACAGGTTGGACCTCCTTGCAGTCCAAGGGACTCTCAAGAGTCTTCTCCAACACCACAGTTCAAAAGCATCAATTCTTCAGCACTCAGCTTTCTTCACAGTCCAACTCTCACATCCATACATGACCACTGGAAAACCATAGCCTTGACTAGACGGACTTTTGTTGGCAAAGTAATGTCTCTGCTTTTGAATATGCTATCTAGGTTGGTCATAACTTTCCTGCCAAGAAGTAAGCATGTTTTAATTTCATGGCTGCAGTCACCATCTGTGGTGATTTGGGAGCCCCCCAAAATAAAGTCTGACACTGTTTCCATTGTTTCTCCTTCTATTTCCCATGAAGTGATGGGACCAGATGCCATGATCTTAGTTTTCTGAATGTTGAGCTTTAAGCCAACCTTTTCACTCTCCTCTTTCACTTTCATCAAGAGGCTTTTTAGTTCCTCTACACTTTCTGCCATAAGGGTGATGTCATCTGCATATCTGAGGTTATTGATATGTCTCCCAGCAATCTTGATTCCAGCTTTTCCTTTTAAGTTATCTATTTTATATATTTGTTGTTGTGCTTAAGTGATGTGATTTTTGTATTTCTTCCTCTGACTTATTTCACTTAGTATGATAATCTCTAGGTCCATCCATGTTGCTGCAAATCACATTATTTCATTCTTTTTTTCTGTTGAAGTAATATTCCCTTGTGTTTGGTACATCAGCTGCTTATCCTTCAAGGGGAAAAATTAAGTAATCTAAATGGCTAAAAAGAAGCCCACTGCCAAGTATACATAAGACTAGAAAGAGGTGGGTTGGGCTTGTCTCAGCATTGAGATGCAGTAATGCCCTTCAAGACCAGATACTACAAACCTTTCACTTCAGAGGTGAGGCTGTCAAGACCAGAGGGGTTTGGGGCCTGCCACCTGTCCAGTTGGTGGTCAGATGGGACCATGCTGGTTTCACCTCGTAACTCCATCTTCTGATGTTCACTGGGATGTCAGCTCATATCCCTGGCTGCTCTGGCCCTTGCTGGGCCTATTAGACAGTAGACATGAGCATCGCTTCCCTGGTCTGGGATCTGATGGGCAATCTCTCTCAGAGTGAAGTCCCATGAAGACTCTGAGACCAAATTCTATCACAAGTTTCTTTGACTTTTCTGGTTCTCAGTTGCTTCTTCTTTAAAATAGACTAATACCTGCTCCATGCATGTTACAAAGCTCTGATTAGGATCAGGGAGATTGTGCATGTGAATTTTCTTTCAGTTTAGTTCAGTTCAGTTCAGTAGCTCAGTCGTGTCCGACTCTGCGACCCCACGAATCGCAGCACGCCAGGCCTCCCTGTTCATCACCATCTCCCGGAGTTCACTCAGACTCATGTCCATCGAGTCAGTGATGCCATCCAGCCATCTCATCCTCTGTCGTCCCCTTCTCCTCCTGCCCCCAATCCCTCCCAGCATCAGGGTCTTTCCCAATGAGTCAACTCTTCTCATGAGGTGGCCAAAGTACTGGAGTTTCAGCTTTAGCATCATTCCTTCCAAAAGAAATCCCAGGGTTGATCTCCTTCAGAATGGACTGGTTGGATCTCCTTGCAGTCCAAGGGACTCTCAAGAGTCTTCTCCAGCACCACAGTTCAAAAGCATCAATTCTTCAGCGCTCTGCCTTCTTCACAGTCCAACTCTCACATCCATACATGACTACTGGAAAAATCATAGCCTTGACTAGACGGACCTTAGTCAGCAAAGTAATGTCTCTGCTTTTGAATATGCTATCTAGGTTGGTCATAACTTTTCTTCCAAGGAGTAAGCGTCTTTTAATTTCATGGCTGCAGTCACCATCTGCAGTGATTTTGGAGCCCCCAAAAATAAAGTCTGGCACTGTTTCCACTGTTTTCCCATCTATTTCCCATGAAGTGATGGGACCAGATGCCATGATCTTCGTTTTCTGAATGTTGAGCTTTAAGCCAACTTTTCGCTCTCCTCTTTCACTTTCATCAAGAGGCTTTTTAGCTCCTCTCCACTTTCTGCCATAAGGGTGGTATCATCTGCATATCTGAGGTTATTGATATTTCTCCTGGCAATCTTGATTCCAGCTTGTGCCTCTTCCAGTCCAGTGTTTCTCATGATGTACTCTGCATAGAAGTTAAATAAGCAGGGTGACAATATACAGCCTTGATGTACTCCTTTTCCTATTTGGAACCAGTCTGTTGTTCCATGTCCAGTTCTAACTGTTGCTTCCTGACCTGCATATAGGTTTCTCAAGAGGCAGGTTAGGTGGTCTTGTATTCCCATCTCTTTCAGAATTTTCCACAGTTTCTTGTGATCCACACAGTCAAAGGCTTTGGCATAGGCAATAAAGCAGAAATAGAGGTTTTCTGGAACTCTCTTGCTTTTTCCATGATCCAGCGGTTGTTGGCAATTTGATCTCTGGTTCCTCTGCCTTTTCTAAAACCAGCTAGAACATCAGGGAGTTCACGGTTCACATATTGCTGAAGTCTGGCTTGGGGAATTTTGAGCATTACTTTACTAGCATGTGAGATGAGTGCAATTATGCGGTAGTTTGAACATTCTTTTGCATTGCCTTTCTTTGGAATTGGAATGAAAACTGACCTTTTCCAGTCCTGTGGCCACTGCTGAGTTTTCCAAATTTGCTGGCATATTGAGTGCAGCGCTTTCACAGCATCATCTTTCAGGATTTTGCAGCACTTTCACAGCATCATCTTTCAGGATTTGAAACAGCTCAACTGGAATTCCATCACCTCCACTAGCTTTGTTCGTAGTGATGCTTTCTAAGGCCCACTTGAATTTTCTTAGAAAATAGTAACTCATGATACAATTATTTCTATATTAGCTGATTTATCCTCCAGTCAACTGTGGATTGGTTTGGTATAAGTAATCAGGGAATAGTTTTTTAAAGCCCTTGACTTAGTGCTGTTATTCACACCAAAAGCTCTGGTCAGACTTACACTAGCCTGTAGGGCGTGTGAAGAATATAATTATTCTAAATCTCTTCTGTGTCACATCCATAAGGTTTTTTTCCCAGGACAGAGAGGAATGTCTTCCTTTCCGGCTCCCAGTGTTCGATTCAACAAAGTTTACTGAAACAACGTGCTATAAGAAGAATCATGCTAAGTACTGAAGAGATAAATGAAAAGAACCCAGCTGCCCAGAGAAAACTCATGACCTGGAAAGGGGAAAAGAGCTCTTAGTATCCTGAGTTGAGAACCAGACATGAATTAACTACCAACCTCGGTTGATACATACACGAGAGCATTTGCCCTTCTGAGAAGCAACTGATTGACAAATCAGCTTGATTTTGAGCGTGTTGATACCTATAACTTTCAGGTTGGAGCTATTTGAAATCACTGTTTGCCTCCCTCCCTATCAGCAGTTGCTCTGGCCTCGTGTGGCACCTAGTTTTGACTCATCCAAAGAATCACCATCCATCCCTTTGCCATGTCCCACCCCATGCTCATCTAGAATGATTTCCACATAAACTCACATGGTTCCTATTTTAGACCTTTCCAAGTGGAGTGTAAGATTTCTTTATCCACTTTCTCTTAGTGTTTTTGTAGAAATTTAATTTTATTTCTTACACATTTTAATCCAATTTCTTTGAAAAAAATATTAAGGCACTTAACCATGACCCTATGAGATAACAAAGTGATGTGGGTTACCTTGCCAAGGTTGCCATAACAAAACACCTCCTCCTCCTGCTGCTGCTCCTGCTGCTCAGTCGCGTCAATCATGTCCGATTCTGTGCGGCCCCAGAGACGGCAGCCCACCAGGCTCCCCCGTCCCTGGGAGTCTCCAGGCAAGAACATTGGAGTGGGTTGCCATTTCCATCTCCAACGCATGAAAGTGAAAAGTGAAAGTGAATACCACAGAAATTTATTCTCTCAGAGCTGTGGAAGCTGGAAGTCAGAGATCAAGATGTTGGCAGAGCTACGGTCATCTGAAGGCTCCTTCCTTGCCTCTTCGTAGCTTCTGCTGGCTCCTGGCAATTCTTGGCAATTTTTTGGGGAGATTGCAACTTCATCCCTATAATCTTGCCTCTGTTGTCACGTGACATTTTTCTTGTGTCTCTCTCAGTGTCTTCTCCTTTTCTTATAAAGACACCAGTCATTGGATTCAGGGCCCACCCTGTTCTAGTATGACCTCATTTTAATCTAACTAATGATACCTTCAATGGCCTTATATCTGGGTTCACATTCTAAGTTTCCCCCCAGGTGGATAATGAATTGGTGGGGAGAACTTCCGCCCCCTACAGTAAATAAGAGGGACCATCAGCAGTGGAATAGGAGAGCTGTTGTTTAGTCACTAAGTTGCGTCTGACTCTTGTGACCCCATGAAGTATAGCCTGCCAGGCTCCTCTGTCCATGGGATTTCCAGGCAAGAATACTAGAGTGGGTTGCCATTTCTTTTCCAGGGGATCTTCCCGACCCAGGGACTGAACTTGCGTTTCCTGGTGGATTCTTTACTAGTGAGCCTCCAGGGAAGCCTGGCAGGGGAAAGGACTTGCCGAATATAATGAAGAAGAGGGTTGACATCCAGAGGCTGTTGTAGGCTATTCCATACTTTTTCAGAAGACAGGCTGCAGGCTTGTGGTTGCAATTCCTTACATGGAGTTACTATAATCAAGAACTTGAGTTCTACGGTCTGACCATCTGGGTTTGAATCCTGATTGATTTCATCCGTGTGATTGGAGGCAAATTAGTTAAACTCCCTATGCCTCAATTTCTTCATCTATAAACTGGGATTAATGACTATTGGGGGAATAATGAAATAAAGCATGTAAGGTGCGTGGCATGAGTGAAAGTCAGCCATGACGATGTTGGCTTTCCAAAGTCTAGAAGGTGAAATATAAGGAAGTCACACAGTTCTGATGTGGGAAGGGATGGCCAAGGAGTGATAAAGTCTGGCTGAGAAGTTTAGGAAAGCCTCCATGGAAGGGATGGCCATTACAAGGACTCGGACATTTGTAGGGAGGTGCTCACAGGTCCTATCCAGCTGTCAGGAAAGTGTAGGGTCTTGGGGGCATGGGGCAAGTCTGGTCTGGAACAGAGAATGAGCGAGGAGGTGTGTAGAGCTGGTTGAACAAGTTGGCTGGGCCCATGCTGGACGCCAGGATGAAGACCCTGACCCAACTGGCACAAGTGGTGCCATCTTGCCAAAGTCCTGATACCCACAGAGAACCAGGAGGAAGGGCATTCCTTGGTCTCTGCAGAAGCCTATATCATCGCATGCCATGTATCTCTGTATTCCCACTCATAAAACCTCCTCATCGCTGTTGGTTTTCAACCCAGTTGTAAATTTTGTAGCTCTGCTTTGATGTACCACAAACTGTCTCTCATCTCCCCTCTTTGGTAGAACCAGAACTGCCCATTGTTAGGGTTTTATCCTACCTCAGATGTTTTATTCCAAACTCCCAGTTTTACAACCCAGTGTCTTCTGTCTCTCCACCCCCTCGCTTCTTTATCTATAAACAGGGTTATATATGTGACTCTGTGTCTGGTCCACTGTGACCCCTGGATCACTTCCAGCCTGCCTCCTTGATCTGTAGGTGTTCTAAATCTTATCCTGGCCTAATTTGCTGCTTCCCTCTTTGTGGGGCACTGTGATGTGCGCACAGAGTACTGCTCTGTATCAGGACTGTGGCAAGCTGCTCTCCTCCCAGCCACAAACCATAAAATTAAGAACGGCGAGACTCTCTTGATTAATTTCATTCGCCTGTCTTTAAATCCGTTAAAGAAAATGCCTGCTTAAATCATTCTTTTGCAAGCATATTTGCAAATAGTACTTAAAAAGCACTTCATCTAATTATTCTTACCACAGCTGAATGTTAACAGATTGAAGATGAGATTTATGTTTAGACAGAACTAAGGTACCAATTTTTTTCTCAACAATGGATGCTGCCATTAACAAAATTAAAACAGAAGACGTAGACCGACAAAAATTAATTTGCAGCAGGCTTCATCATTTCTCTAAGCAAAGCCAGTCTCTCTTCAGCTGCCTGAGAAAAGCCATAAAAATTTCTGAGAAGAATCTGGAGTTTGGGATTCCACACTAATTGCTTCCCCTCCCCTTTTACCTCATCTCCTTTTCTTGTTCATCTTGACCGCAAAGGGACAAGCAGTTTCCATATCCAAAATACCTTCGGCTCTGCTGGGGTGAGGAAGTCAGTGGGGAGCGGGGAGGGGGGGGCAGGCCGGGGAACCACATAAATAAATGGGAATTTCTACATGGACATGAGGATTTTCGTTTTCATTTTTTTTTAAATGAGAAGAAGGCACGAGTATAAATTCCAAAAAGAGCAATTCATTTAAGTCTATCATTTTTGGCAACACAATAGAACGCACGTTGGGATGAACAGTCACAAATCACTTCCCTTCCCACTGTCTGTTTTCCCCACCATATGTTGCGGAGAATACAGTTCACATGCTGAAGTTTCGCCTCCTTTCCATGTGAGAAAGCATATTGCTATATCAGCAGCCTGGTCACCGAGCCAGCGTTTCTTGGAGCGGTGGGGGTGGGAAGGGAGAGGAAGGCTGGGGGGAAGACAGCTCACCTTCCAGTCAGAGTATTTATTGTAAAGCCTGGGGAACCTTCAACATAATTTGCTCCTCAGTAACATGGGATGGATTGAGCTGGACTAGGTGCTTCCTGTAGTGACTTTTACTGACTCCCAGTAAGCAAGTTCTGGGTGTGAACTTGATGGGCCACCAGTGTGAACACATAGCATAGATGTCCATCAATTTTTTTTTTCTTTTTTACAGTTTACCATTTTATCCACCATGGTAACCTCCCTTCTCTATAGCGAGTGCAGCGTGTGAATCTCAAGTATTTACTTAGTCAAAAGCTTATGATATCATCCATTCTCCTTCCTGGTTTCCCCTACCCCATCATATCCCCTCATCTGATCCACCAGTCGAAAATTGGACAGTAGTGACTGATGAAGCAGACAAAAGGTTACTCCATGAAAGCCTCACAGTTCCAACCTTGTTGTTGTTGTTTAGTTGCTAAGTCATGTCTGACTTTTTTCGACCCCATGTGAGCTATAGCCTTCCAGGCTCCTCTGTTCATGGGATTTCCCAGGCAAGAACATTGGAGTGGGTTGTCATTTCCTTCTCCAGGGGATCTTCCCGACCCAGGGATTGAACCCCCATCTCCTGCATTGGCAGGTACATTTCTTTACCACCAAGCCACCAGGGAAGCTCCTCCAGCCTCATTAGTACTGTGTTATAACCCAGTGAGCTGATCTACCCACAATGCACCACACAGAGAGGAGTGTGATGAAGAAAAGTCTAAAGCTTCAGTCTTTAGGGAAGACTAATGCTGTGATGACCTTTGCTTGCCATCTCAGTTATGACTGGTCGGATGCTCTCTCTATCATATGTGTCATAATCTCTGTCCTTCCGTGTACATGGCAAAGATGGCCCTGGTGAAACAGGTTTTCTGGAGAAATTCTAAGCTGACTTACGATGAGGTCAAATATTTGACTAAGCCCTACTTTTCATTTGTTTAAGGTTAAAAAAAAAACCCACTCCCCATATTAAAAAAACTTTTTTTTTTTTTTTTTGTTTACACCATGACAGTCTTTGAAACAATGTTTTCAACATGTTCCAATATTTAATCCATTGCCAAGTGCAAGCTGACCTGTAGGAAACTTCATGAAAAACAAGGAAAATCTTTTATTTTTTTGGCTCTTGGGAGTTGTAAGAATCACAGGTAAAAAGTGAATTAGATTCCTAAAATGATGCATCAGACTCCTTGTCTAAATTAAACTGAACAGATGTGGAAAAAATGAGTCAGGGGCTCCCCATATAATTTGAAACGAGCTTTCAGGTTCCGCTTCCTAAGGCCGATTTCAGCCTAAGCCGCCTTATTGCCTAAAATCTGCAACTTGATACTAAAAGCTTGTCAGAATTAAGTGCACGCTTTATAAGTTTACATTTTACAGTCTAACTGTTTTTCTTTGATATTTGACAGGGACACAGGTTCCCATGTCATCTGGCCTTGAAGTACTTTTGGAACTTTCTCCTGGACCAATTTGAGGAAGCTCAAGATTGCCATGAGTTATAGGCCTTTAAGCTGCCCGCCCAGCCGCCGGCTTTTGGGCTCACACTTGAGGGCTAACACCTGTTGGCTGGACAGAGCAATTAATTTTTTTTTTTTTAAATGCAGTAAGCCGCCAAAAATCAAAGCTAAAGGATAAAAATATAATTTTACCTCTTGAGCTTCCAGGGGTGACCTTTGATCTCGTCCAACGTCTGTGTGGCAGGAGGCACCGATCTTAAATTTTCTTCCCTAAAGAAGCACCTTTGAAAGACACAAGTTCTGAGAGCTGGCTGCACGTGTCTATCCTCTGTCATTTCACTCTTGCATCATTTCACTCTTCACACAGAGACTTGAGATCGCCACTCAAAACAGAGTCAGAACTACCAAGTGTCCCCTTCTTTAGGAAAATTCCAGTTGGAAGCTCTAAAATTATACTGCAGTCCATCCCTTGTGAGATCGACTCTTATTTCCCTAAGAGGCATTAGTTGGGTTTTCCAGTTGACGATGATAATGTGGTATTTGTTTCAGAATATGTCTGTACATTAAACAGATAACTGTGAACTTGAAAGAGCTACATACCAATCGTGGACTGGGGCCTGGCCACACGGACAGCCTCCCTCCTTCTCTAAACCCTTTGGTAGCCAAGACAAGGTCACTGATCAGGGTAATTTGCAGGAAAAGTCAATTTCTCAAGTACCGAAGCAGGTGTTGTGGCACTCTATGACAATTTACTGAATCTAAATTGAGGAAGTCGAAAAAAACCAAAGGTCATGATCTGTAGGAAGAAAGGAGGAAAGGAAATCTCTTTGACTGTATTTTTAACTCCTTTTCTACTAAGACACATTCACCAACCAAAATGATTAATGCTAAAAACAAATAAATGAAAATCAGAATATCTCACTCTGATCAGCAACTTATCTGATTAAGTCAGAGGAGAGGAATTCAATTTTGCTTGCATTCATAAGGAAATAAGCCCAGTTTATAGACTCTCAAGATCAGGTCTTTTGGCTTATGACTGTTCAGAAACAAAAATCAAACCAAGATGTCAGAACTCTCTGTCTTAAGAAAAATTAAACATGTTATAAACATTATATGATATATATTTAATACTACTTAGTCTGTGTGCTGAGTTGTGTCCAACTCTTTGGGACACCATGGACTGTAGCCTGCCAGTTTCCTCTATCCATGGGTTTCCCAGGCTGGAGTGAGTTACCATTTCCTACTCCAGGGGATCTTCCTGACCCAGGGATTGAATCTGTGTCTTTTGTATCTTCTGTGTTGTCAGGCAGATTCTTTACCATTGGTTAGCATATTGTCAGGTGGATTCTTTACCATTGATTTAGTATAAAGTGTGGAATATAATGTATGATAAACATATAATCTATAACTTGGATTTTTTCTTTTAAATGAGCACATCCCCTACTTCTCCAAGCCTAGGAAAAGAGACACCGCTAAAATGAAAAATACTTTTAGGAAGGGAAATGTAACATGACCTTAGTTGTTGGGTATAGTGAGGAGAACATGGGGTGTGGAGGTAGATTTAAACTTGAATTTTAGTTAATAACTAATGAACTGTGTAATTATAGCTAATCATTTAACCTCTTTAAGCCTCTATTTTCTCACCTGTAAAATTGGGTGTTACTGTAAGGATTAAATGAGCTAATATGGGGGGGGTGAAATTTTGGCAAACTATACATACTAATTATGGTTACTAACCTTTAGGGTATCTTTATCCTGAAGGATGATATGTACACCACTGGTGTGCATGAAGTTGTTGTAAGCCTTTGAGGTTTTAAAAAAATGTATCAATTAGAAGAAAAATGTTGAGTAAATAAGAGCACAGGTGGAAAAATATTGAAGGTGGCAGGCGAAAGACTGGCATTTGGGTGACTTACCAAGATTTAGTTAAGTTCTTCTTGGGAGGTAAGGAAAAGAGATGGAGTTCCCAAACTCCCTAGTGATGTTTCCTGCAAAAGAAATTTTTTTTTTAAATTTTGGTAAAAAATTTAAAAATTAGTTATTTTTAGTTAATTCTAACATTTCAGCAGCAGAAGAAAATCCATTCGCTTGCTTGTCAGTTTCTCTTATTCCAGAGGAAATTCTCATGAAAACAGTATTCATGTAATCGGAAGATTTCTGAGTTCTGGTTTGTAGGTCAATGATTTAAAGCAATTTTAAGTGGAACAAAATTCTCTTCCAGCATAATCTGAATGCCCCACTGGGAACTCATGTCCTTTGTCTAACAAGGTGTGCAGGTTGGAATATGATAGCCACAGTTATCATAAATGTCATGTACGCCAACTACCTTGTTTTGTGGATAGGGAGATTGAAGACCAGAGAAGGACAGCTGTCTGGTGACTGTGGATGTTACAGGTTTAGGACTGGGAGGAGCTTTGTGTCCCATGATTAAGTTCAGGGCTTTTCCTAGTTTCTAAATGTCAAGTGCTTAATGTTCCAGCTAAGTAGGGAGGGATTGTGGAGGATGCCATTGTTACCTGCAGCATTTTGACATTTAAATCTCCTCCATTCTTTTTTTTATGCTGGTGCTAGTGAAAATCTTATGTAGAACACAGAGGGCAACCTTGAAAAACATTAAGCACTCCATACATTAAGAATTGAAATGTAGGTTGAATATTATTCTTCTGGAATCATATTCTCACCTGCTTTTAAAGTTTATGATTCTTTAATATTCCTAGTTTAGTTCTAAAGTTACTTTTCACTTTTCTGTTGCCTCCCCTTGGGCTTAAAGATATTGGGTTGGCCAAAGTTTCATCCGAGTTTTTCTGTAACACCGTGTGGAAAAACTCTGAATGAACTTTTTGGCCAACCCAATTCTTTCACAAAGGTGCTTCTTAATCTTAACCATAGTGTTTGTGCACCTCCTAGCTTTATTGCAATATTTTAATATTTGGTGTTGCTCATTGAAAATTCACCATACAGAAAACATTGGTCTATAAGGAAGATAACTTGATTGTTGATACGTATTATTACACTTGAACACTCCACCTGTTTTATTTGTTGCTGTTGAGTTGGTGATGCCATCCAACCCTCTCATCCTCTGTTGTCCCCTTCTCCTCCTGCCTTCAATCTTTCCTAGCATCAGGGTCTCTTCTAATGAGTCAGCTCTTCGCATCCTTGCTTTTTATATTATCACTTATTGTTTGGTCAAACAGATATTTTCCAGTGACCTTTCAAATAAATTGCTAGAAAATGCATTCTATGTTACCTATCAGGATTCTGTGGTCATTTTGGCTTTCAGAAACCAAGCTCTAAACATGTGGAGAGACACACTTCCTGCAGTGATGAGTCCCAGAACATTCCAGCATTTTACTCACATTCCTGGCACTGTGCCCTCCAGAACTGGATGTCGAGTCTAGAGGTTCATTTATTTTAAAGTTTTAAAATTACATTTTAAAGTTGGGAATGTTTTATATAATGAAAATTTACAATAATAGGATGAAGAACTCCTGTAGATCTTTCACCCAGATTGTCCATGTTCACACTCGACCGCAGTTATTTTATTATTCTTGACAGAGAGAGACATATTTATTTTCCCTAAAACATTTGAGAATAAATTGCAAGTATGATATTGCTTTATACCTAAATATTTCAATGTTTATTTTCCCTGTATAAGGACATTCTCCTACATGGCCACAGTAAAAATAATCAAAATCAAGAACTGAGCCTTAATATAGGACTAATATCTAATCTGCTTCCCAGGTGGCTCAATGGTAAAGAATCCACCTGCTGACATAGAAGACGTGGGTTTGATCCCTGTGTTTGGAAGATCTCCTGGAGGAAAAAATGGCAACCCACTCCAGCATTCTTGCCTGGGAAATCCCGTAGACAGAGGAGCCTGGTGGGCTATAGTCCATGGGGTCACAAACAGTCAGACACGATTTAGCAACTGAGCACACTCACAAGCATTATCTAGTCTATAGACCTATATATAGTCTACAGACCTATTTTGAGACCTATCTCAAAAATGACAGAATGATCTTAACTCATTTATAAGCAAACCATTCAACATCACAGTAATCCAAGTCTATGCCCCAACCACTAATGTTGAAGGTGAAGTTGAATGATTGGTTCTACGAAAAACTACAAGAGCTTCTAGAACTAACACCAAAAAAAAAAGATGTCCTTTTCATCATAGGGCATTGGAATGCTTATTCTTGGAGCCTTGATTTCCTCTAGTCAGTGGGACACACAAGCTCTTCCTTCATGAATTACAGGAATTAAGTAAAGCATTAGGACTGGAACTGGCCCATTAAGGGCCCTGTCACTGATAGACATGACTGATTTCATCTTTTTCATGAACTAACAGGCAAATGCACTTTGTTTTGCATTAAACAGGAAAAAAATATTCCAAGTCAATGGAAAACAATTAGCATATTGATTTCCCACAGCTACTCTAAGCAAGTTAAAGGGATCCTAGCCCTCCTCATGAAAGAAAAAAAAAAAAAATCTCAGCCTTATCTTGGAACTTTCAAATTAAGAGAATATATTAAACTAAGATGGAGTAGGAAATGGCAACCCACACCAGTATTCTTGCCTGGAAAATTCCATGGACAGAGGAGCGTGGCAAGGGCTACAGTCCATGGGGTCACAGAGGCTGTTTTATTTATATACTGCCGTGGATACTTTGTCTACAGTGCATTAAATGATATACCAACAAACTTTCTGATTGTCAAATCATATTCCTCTTCCTTATCTAAGAGGTCTTAAAATAAGACATCTTATCACAGAGGCTAAAGAAAATTATAAAGCACCATTCTTATTCTCTTTCTTTCTTTCTGGAAGGGACAAAGAAGGAACACCTCCAGCCTGGGAATGTGACCCCGAGCTGATTAGCCAGGCAAATAAACAAATACAGTAAAATATACAAATAGAGATCGCCACACCTGCAGACAGGCAGACAGGGTGAGAGGGGACCACGCTGGCCCCTTTGCCACCACCACGGACCGTCCTGCAGGCGCAGCTGTGACACCGCTTTGCCTCCAGCAAGGTCAGAGCCCAGCGGGCCACAGACAGAGGCAGCATTGTCTCCATGTCCACACTGAGCAGCATCCCGTGCGCTCTGGTCTGCAGCTGCAACGTGGCTTCCCCAGAAAGCCGTCTGCCAACGTCCACCCTTCTTCCATGGACACACCATCCCCAAAATGCCTGATCTTGACTGTTTAAACACTCTTCCATTTTCCTTTGCTGAACATGAGACTTCTAAGCTTCCTTATTTGTACAAATTGCCTTTAAATGAGAAGGTATTTGGCCTGTGGTGGGCACTGTCACCTGGAGCTCAGTGAAAGCTATGATTAATGAATGATAAAGCCAGTTCACCGAGCCATGACATTGTTACAGCACTGTCCTAGGCAGGAAACTAATTATATGTGGAAATAATCATTCAACCTGAGAAAGGTGTTTCCTATTCATTAGAAAATACTATGAAGAGATAATATTTAAGAAAAAAAAATGTTTTTACTATACTCTGGGCCAAAAGAAAGGATTATTCCATTCTTTATAATGAATTTGTTGGGAAAACTCAAATTTGAATTTTGGCTTAGTTGTAGGTTTTGCTTTGGGGTGAAAAAAGTGTTATTTGATTATAAACAATTTAGTACATGACTAGTTCTTGAAAAATATATATCTCTAAATGAAAATTCTCAATTTGTGTTTCACCATTGAAAAACTTGGTAGGCAAAAATGTTTTCAAGACTATAATACAAGCTTAGGGGAAATTTTGGTCATTATTGTTCATTTATTTTCCTTATTGAGCTAATTTAATTATCATAGAGACACAAACATTAGCTCCAGTGCTGGGCTTCTCACATCTGTTAGTAAAGATTTGATTAGGGCTACACAAATGTGCTAGATTAAACTATCTAGTTGGTGAAATTCAAGCCACCTGGATATTTTAGCAACATCAATAAGAATAATTCTCTTTTTCAAAATCAGTAAATCCAGGCTATATTAAAAAGAATTAATTAATGAGTGCCAGATAGGCAAAACAAACATTTGACAATGAATCATATTATCAAAGGTTTTGAGGGAGATCCTTCTCAGCTTATGTTTAGATGTCAAATTATATTACCAAAACTAAACAATCTGTTAAAATGATGTCTTAATGCAATAAGTCTCCTGCGCCATACTTTTTTTAAAAAAACTTCTTAAATATTTATAGTAGAAAAAAAGGTATGCTCTATTTAACAATGATAATCAAATCACAAGACATTTGCCCCAAAATATTGCCTTAGATTTTTCCAAGAGCTGTTAACACAATTTAAATCCTATAAGAAAAAGAAACTATTATGTAGTTTGGTTAATATATAATACGTATCATTTGAAGCAGCACAACACATATTTCACAGAAGATCTGTAAAGATATGGGCATTGAAAGAATTAATGTATAAATATTAGGTGTTTTATAGGATACATAAACAATTCTAGAATAGGAAAGAACCCTGAAAATTGACTCCTCCAGGGCTGCCCAACTTTCTCTGTTAATGGATGGGTAGTAACTATTTTAGGCTTCCCAGGTGGCACTAGTGGTAAAGAACCCTGCCTGCCAATGCAGGAGATGCAAGCGATGCAGGTTCAGTCCCTGGGTTGGGAAGGTCCCCTGCAAGAGGGCATGGCAATCCACTCCTCTCCATTCTTGCCTGGAAAATCCCATGGACAGAGGAGTCTGGTGGGCTACAGCCTGTGCGGTCACAAAAAATCAGACACGACTAAGCACACATGCACTCACAGTAACTACTTTAGGTTCTGTGGGCCAGATGGGCTCTGTCACAACTGCTGAACTCTGCCCTTGTGGCTGCAGACAATAGTAAACTCACAGGCATGGTAGTGTCTCAATAAAACTTTATTTACAAAAGCAGACTGGATTTAGCCCATGTGTCATATTCCAAAGATCCCTTATGGAGCCCAACCTCTGTGTTTTGAAGATCAGACTCCTTAGGTCCTGGGTGGGAAAGTAACTCACTCACAGCTAAACAGTAAGTTACACAACAAGTGGCTGAGCTCAAGCTGAAATTGACCTTTCCAACTTCTAGGCAGGCACTCACGCTGGGATGAATTAATTGCAATGACACGTGGACAGGTGGCCATGTTCAAATGGAAAGTCTGCCTCTGTGTTAGAGCACATCCACATGCTTCATGCATTGATGTCTATAGGATTGTGATGTGTAGATGATTCCTCAAGTCTCCAGAGAATGAGTTGCTTTTCAGAGACCTCAGCAGAGTCACAAAGAATATATTTTTGGGAAAGGAACACGAACAGCCTGACAGCTAGTGAAGCATGAAAATGCTTGACTGAAAAGCCACACATGGCTTGCTTCCTTAAAGACCATTTCAGTCCTGGAAAACTGCATTTCTATTGAATATTTATAACAAATATGATTGAATAAGAAGAATCTAAAGTGGAAAAAAAACGCTGTGTGTTGTGATTCCAAATTAAATCTTATTTTCATGGCTGACAGTGTTTTGCATTCCCCACGTTTGCATTGTATAAAAAACCCATCATATTACAATGCCCTTTTCCAGCACCAAATAATAAGATTTCTAGATTAACACTTGAGTCACCAACATCCATTTTCTGGTGGGGTTTCCCATTTTCACATAACTCATTCTTTTCATTTGGAAGAAAGTGGAAGAAACGGGAGCCTAGGAAATTCTATATGGAGAACTGGATCAGGGTCTTTCTTCGAGGGCGTCTGTGGATGTCTGCGTGGAAAGGCTTGGTAATCACTGCTCTGAAACGGACAGTCCAGAAAGACATGATTGATGAAAGGGAATTGGATGTTTGAGCCAAAATGGACCGTCATTAACTAACTGAACCAAGTAAACGAAATGGAGTTTCCGAGGGGCATGGGGCACATTCTTCTGGAAAATGTGGGCTCAGTGTTCAGGATGTGTTTCACCGAAGGGGGTGGGGAGAGTGGAAGGAGCCATTACTTAATGGCTCCCAGCTTGTGAAGGTGAAATAACCCACACTATGTGGAGGTTTTTTTTTTTTCCTTCGGCAGTTCTGTGCTGTTGATTCACACATTTCTCATGGAACAGATGAAGGTGCATCTTCTCATGTGTCATGCATTTTCTGGTCCTGAAAATCACAAAAAATCTTCCTGTATTAATAAATGCAAATAGGATTCTGCTACTGTAATTGTTTTCTATGTTAGGCATTTTAAACCAAGTTAGTAAAATTAAACTGTATTATTTGAACTTCAGCTTATGCGAGCAAACAAAATTCTATGTATGTATAAAATAAAATTATGCATTTGTGTAAATTCATATTTTTTAAAAGGAGAAAAGAAATTTTAATTGATCTATTTTTAAATATCTTGTGGATCTATTTTTGTTTATTTATTAAAAAAGTTTTGCCGTGTAGTTGGTTAAAGTCATATTTTCATATATAGTTCTCTTTCCTGATCCAAACAACAGTAGATATTTCATAGATCTTATTTATTTTATAATATCTCATGTTAGAACTTAACTTTAAAGCAATAAAAGGAAAAAAAGTAGTTTTTACAATATAATAAAAAAAATCCATACAATTATTGACATATTGGAGTATATAATCTTTTTTTTAATGTTTTCTAATAAAAAGTTTGTCCCCCCCAAAAAACATATCCACCAGATTGCTATAGGTCAAGGATAACAAAAGCATGAATGATTCAGATGGACACCTTTTGAACTTTCCTCAGGAAGACTTGAGTGGTAGGATAACTTAAAATCTTAACCAGAGTGTATGCAGGTGGCCATTTCTCGGCTTGAAACATCTTGAAACAGTTTCCGTGCCTAGCAGGGAGGCTCCGGGTGTCAGAATGCGGCTTGCTTAAGAGGGAGGGAATGAGAGTATGTAAATGAGCGCATATGTATTAGTTCAAGAGCAAGACTGAGAACCTTAAAGGTTAGAAGCCCAGAATCTCATTACCCTCCTCTCAGAATCTGGCCAGAGTACATCAAGTGACGAAAAATGCATTTTCATTCTGTTTCATTAACCAAAAGAATTTCTGTTTTGGTTTCTGTAATAGACATGAAGAAACACAGGACAGCCTGCAATGTATTATTCTGCAAGAGTAACAAAGACAAACAATTAGCGGACTACTGAATTCGAGTGGATTTACTATGGTGGATGTTTACCTAAACAGAAGTCTGGGCCTTGATTGTAAGTGTTAACGGATGAAAATCTTGGCTGAGCTGTGTGAGCGATTTCAGCCTATAAAACAGAACTTGTGACAAGTGTGTAAGAGTTTGTCGTATACATTTTTGTATTAACTTTATTCCTTGCTTCATGTTATAATTACACTTTCTTAAAATGTTATGTTATCTTGAAGAATTTCATGTATCTCTAGAAATATTTTAAGTCCTTTTTAGAAACAGAAAGTTGCATTTATAGTGTGTAAATTTTAAATAATCACAGAAATTTAAAGATGGTATGATTCAATGACAGGCACAAATTATTATAAGAAAACCTGAAGTCATTAGCCCAAATAAAGGATTAGAATTAACAATGGAATTGAACCTGGAGTATAATTAATGAAGTCTCTAATTGTTCTTCCTGTGTTAGTTCATTAAGCCTCACTATCGAATGGATATTTGGGCATCTGTCTCTAACATCTGTTGTCTCATTGATTCCCTGGGTTGAATCCATCAACGCCTGGGAGGAAGGGTATGATTTCCCTCCAAAACTGAACATACTGGAAAAAAAAACAAACTAATAACCATTCTTTAATATGATAGTATGATAAAGAAGGGAGTTTAACTAACCTAAGACTGACATGGAAAGATTAGAGATTATGCTAAATGAGTTCACTAAGTGAAAAATAGAAAGTATAATTTTCCCAAGAAATTTCACATTAGCTGAATTCAATTGCAATCAAAACACATATCAAATACCTACTTGTCACAAGATGTTCTTGGCTAATGATGGCTCTTATTGACTGAGCACTTATCTGTATTAGACTTAGTGTCAAGGTTTTTATGTACTTTATCAAGTTTAATTTACTCCTGCCTTGAGGGCCAGTGTTGGTATTTCCATTTGCAGCTGAGTAGACTGAGGCTCAGAGACATCATTTGACTTGCCCAGTTTCAACCAGTAAGTGAGGAAGTGAGGCTCCCCACGTGCTTCCAGCACTGAGCTTTTATCCAATACTCTGAGAATAAAATGTCCCCTCTGGAAAGCTGTTTGTTGCATGACTTAGTTGGCTCAGGCTGCTAATACAAAAGCAGTGTAGTTGGCTTAAACAAACATTTGTTTCTCATAGCTCTGGAGGCTTGGAAGTTCAAGATCAAGGTGCCAGCAGCTTCAGTGTCTGGTAGGAGCCCACTTCCCAGTTCATAGATGACTGTCTTTCTGCTGTGTCCTCACATTGGTGTTTTATAAGGGCACTAATTCCAGTCACAAGGGCTCCACCCTCATGACCTCATCACCCAAGGGCCCCAGCTCCTAATACCATCTCATTGGAAGGTTACATTTTAACACATGAATTTTGAGAGATCACAAATATTCAGCCCATAACACAGAGGGCCTGCAAAGTTTTCCCTCTGTTCCTTAATGATCCAGAAATAAAAATGTGAATAAGAAATCGGAATATCAAAGCTAGGACACAAAAGTCTGTCACTTGCTATGGATGGCTGAAGTCAGGGCGAGAAAGAGATACTTTTAGAGATGTCTCTAGATACTTAGGCTCATTTTAATATCTGATTATGTAGGTTGTGTTGGGTTGGCCAAAAACTTCCCTTGGATTTTTCCATAACATCCTACAGAAAAACCTGAACAAATCTTCTGGCCAACCCAATACACGGTCCAGTGTGGCCACCCCTGGCCATGCATTATCTTTCGTTTCTGCGCTCTACTGGTGATGAGATAGGAGATGGGCAGATGTCTTCTCAGATAGATGACTGTTCTCAGCACCATGGACTCATTTTTCAGAAACAAATAGTTCACAGCCTATTTTGAATCTTGCCATATGACCTTTTCCCAGTTGGAAGATTCTAAATAGTCTCACAGTACTCAGAGATTAATGGTGTGGAGAAGAAACAAATTTATCTTTTTTTGTTTTATGATGACCTTTATTGTGTTCTAGATAACCTTTTATGATGACCTTTAGTGTTCGAGATAAAACACTCATTAAGAATTGGAGAGCAGAAAGACCTAGAAGATGGCAGAGGCACAGAAAGAAGCAAAAGATGTCCTTGTCATTTAATCAGCTTGCTAAGTTCCAGGACTTTACATTAAAAAAGAAGGAATAGTTGCTTAGGCTATTATTAAAAGCAAACAATAAAACTCTGGCTGAAGAATAGTTGGCTAGTAAGAGCAATCCGAGGATAAGTTAAAACTTGGATGCAGTCTGCTGGGTTAAGATACTTTCCCTGCAGATAAATAAATGTATAGTAAAGCTCATTGCTACTCTGAAAGTAATTTGGCTTCAGCTTGCACTGGCAGATGGTTGTATGTATAAATATTTGCTCATGGCCATTACTATTATTAATGTATACCATTTGGGAAGTTTCAGAGTTCTAGTCATATGGATTTATTAGGAAATGTTCTCCTGTCTGGGAGATGTGCATTGCTACAGTCTTCCTCTTTTGCAGTAAAGTGTGAGTCAAGCGAAAAAATCTGAAAGTGGACACACTGAAGAGGGTAAAAGACTAGCTTTATTTTTACCCATGTCACCCCTTCGCAAGGTGACACACCTTGGTGCCAAAAGAGGACCCTAAGCCTGTGGTTTCTCCCATGGGTGGACATGAGAGCAAAATGAGCACCTGGCTTCCTCATCCCTGTGGGACGATCCCCAGGAGGCTAGTTCCATCCGGCCCCATGCAGAACATGGAGGGGTGGGGGCAGGGATCTCCAGGGCTGCATCATCCAGGGGCAGTGAGGAACAGCTAGGAGCAGAGACAGAGGATGCAAATTCACAAGCAGCATGTGGATCTCATAATCTGGACACAGTCCTTTTCACTGGCTTGCAGACCCTACCAAGAGGCCTGTCCATGAAACCTTCAGGACAACCTACCTGCAAACCCCCGATCAGCCCATGTACTCTGCAAGCCCCTGTGCGTGACCGCCTACAAGCTCTTGCAAACGATGTATGTGAGGCCCTGCTCAGAGAACTACAGAGGCCTACAGAGATCTCGAGAGTAGGAATGGATGTCAGCGGCTAACTGGACTCTCTGAACTGGACTGGGTGTACAGCTTTGAAATTTCAAGGTACTGCTCAAGGGGACATGAACAGGAGGCTCTAAGCACCCAGCTTGGCTTTGGGGGATCAAGAGAAGACACACAATGCTAAGGCTTCCCCCCTTAGAGGGAACAAGAGGAGCAGAGCTAGTATATCCCAGGGTCTCTAGCTGGGCTGACTGGTAAATGTCATTCTTCCCTGAAGCCAGTCACTAAAAGCTGGAGCTGGTGGCAGCTTCTTCAAACGCAAAAACAGGAGGCCTGGGGAACACAAAACCTCAGGGAAACATGGCCCCTCCAAAGGAATGAAATCAAACTACAGTGGTGGCGCACAAAGAAATGGGAATTGATGAACTGCCTGACAAAGAATTCAAAATCACCATCTAAAAGTAGCTCAGTGAACTATAAGAAAACACAGACAACTAAATTAAATCAGGAAAACAATACTTGAACAAAATGTGAAGTTTAATAAAGAAATAGTAAGCATGTAAAAGAACCAAACTGAAATGTCTGAACTGAAAATTCAATAAAGAGTTTCAACAACAGAGGTTTGGAAAAAGCATTTCATCAATAAAGAAACACAATGGCAAAGAAGCACACGAAAAGAAGCTGAACATCATTAGACATCAGGGAAGTAAAAATGAAAGCCGCAATGAGATACTACTACATATAAAATTAAATGGGTGACTGCATCAAGGGTAGATGAGAAGGTAGAGGAACTGGACCTCCGGTATACTGATGCGAATGTCAAATGGAAGGATTGGTGTAAAAAAGCTCAGTAGCTTCTGAAAATGTTAACTATCTACTGCCATATGACCTTGCTATGCTTTTTTTTTAAAGTTGCTCAGTCACATCCATCTCTTTGGGACCCCATGGGGTATATAGTCCATGGAATTCTCCAGGCCAGAATACTGGAGTGGGCAGCCTTTCCCTTCTCCAGGGGATCTGCCCAACCCAGGGATCGAGTCCGGGGTCTCTTGCACTGCAGGCGGATTCTTTACCAGCTGAGCTACCAGGAAAGCCCAAGAATACTGGAATGGGAAGCTTCTCCCTTCTCCAGCAGATCTTCCCCTCCCAGGAATCAAACTGGGATCTCCTGCATTGCAGGTAGATTCTTTACCCACTGAGCTTCCCTAGCTATTCTACTCAGGGGTATTTACCCAAGAGAAATAAAAGCTTATCCATAGGAAGACTTGCACAGGTTCATAGCAGATTTATTTATTTTTCTTTAATTTTTTAATTGAAGGATAATTGCTTTACAGAATTTGGTGGTTTTCTGTCACATCAACAAGAATCAGCCATAGGCACACCCGTGTCCCCTCCCTCCCGGAACCCCCTCCCATCTCCCTCCCATCCCAGCCTTTAGCCTGTCATAGAGCCCCTGTTTGAGTTTCCTGAATCATACAACATATTCCCATTGGCTATCTATTTTACATATGGTATTGTAAATTTCTATGTTACTCTCTTCGTACATCTCCTCCCCTTCTCCCTCCTCTCCTCCCGCCATGTCCATAGGTCTGTTCTCCATGTCTGTTTCTCCATTGCTGCCTTGAAAATAAATTTATCAGTGCCATCTTTTCAGATTCCCATACATATGTGTGTGTCAGTATATGATATTTATATTTCTCTTTCTGACTTAGATTTTTTATGCTGATCTTTTGTTCTAATTTATTTATTTTTTTATTGAAGGATAATTGCTTTACAGAATTTTGTTGTTTTCTGTCAAACCTCAACATGAATCAGCCATAGGTTTACAAATATCCCCTCCCTTTTGAACCTCCCTCCCATCTCCCTCCCCATTCCACCCCTCTAGGTTCACAGAGAGCCCCTGTTTGAATTTCCTGAGCCATAGAGCAAATTCCCATTGGCTATCTATTTTACATATGGTAATGTAATTTTCTGTGTTACTCTTTCCGTGTGTCTCACCCTCTCTTCCCCTATGTCTCACCCTCTCTTCCCCTCTCCCCATGTCCATAAGTCTACTCTCCACATCTATTTCTCCATTGCTGCCCTGTAAATAAATTCTTCAGTACCATTTTCCTAGATTCTGTATATATGCGTTAGAATATGATATTTATCTTTCTCTTTTCTGACTTCACTCTGTATAACAGATTCATCCATCATTAGAACTGACTCAGATACATTCCTTTTTATGGCTGAATCATATTCTATTGTGTAATAGCCAAGATCTAGAGATAACCTGGAGAGGGAAATGGCAACCCACTCCAGCAGTCTTGCTTGGAGAATTCCATGGACAAAGGAGCCTGGTGGGCTACAATCCATAGCATTGCAAAGAGCCAGACACAACTGAAGTGACTTAGCATGCACATAGAGACAACCAAAACGTCCATCAACTAGTGAATGGATAGACAAATTGTGGCATATTCATAGAAAGAAATACTACTTAGCAATAAAGAGCTTCCCAGGTGGGGCTAGTGGTAAAGAACCCACCTGCTAATGCAGGAGACATGAGACACAGGTTTGATCACGGGGTTTGGAAGATCCCCTGGAGAGGAAAATGGCAACCCACTGCAGTATTCTTGCCTGGAGAATCCTATGGACAGAGGAGCCTGGTGGGCTATAGTTCATAGGGTTGCAAAGAGTCGGACATGACTGAAGTGACTTAGCAGGCACTTAGCAATAAAAAAGGAATTAACTATTGATAGACGCAACAGTGTGGATGGATCACTAAATAATAATGCTGAGTGAAAGGGGACAAACAAGAGTAGTATTATATGATTCCATAAATATAAAACTCTAGAAAATGCAAACTAATTTACAGTGTCAGAAAACAGGTCAGTAGTCACCTATAGATAGAAATGGAGGGATTAGAGAAGACTTTGGGGGTTATGGATAAATTCATTGCCTTGATTGTGCTGAAGGTAGAGGTCAAAATTTATCAAATTATGTACTTTGAATTTGTGCAATTTGTTGTATGTCAATAGTTAATTTAAAAAACAAGCAAAACTAAGAAAGTATATTTATAGCAAATATGATCATCATATCATATCTATAATAGATATAAAAGCTTGTGTACATTGATATGATACACTAATAGTTTCAGCACAGCCAAATAAATACATAAAAATTTTAAATATTAAAATTCAAAAATATTAAAAAACCAAAACAATACCCACTAATAGTCCAAAAAATAAATGGGTAAAGGCCATAAATAGTTTTTTTTAAATAATAAAAGTATGACTAGTGCTTTAAATATGAAACTGTTCAATGTCTTAAAGAATTAAAATGGGAATGAAACGACTTAATAATATCAATTTTTACTTCGGGAAATATATTTAAGTGATTAAAAAACATTCATCAAATTATGATGAAATAGTCCCTCACATATTGCTAGTTCAGTTCAGTTGCTCAGTCATGTGCTAGTCTTTGCGACCCCATGAACCACAGCACGCCAGGCCTCCCGGTCCATCACTAACCCCTGGAGTCCACCCAAACTCATGTCCATTGAGTCGGTGATATCATCCAACCATCTCATCCTCTGTCGTTCTCTTCTCCTCCTGCCCTCAATCTTTCTCAAATCAGGGTCTTTTCAAATGAGTCAGCTCTTCACATCAGGTGGCCAAAGTATTGAGTTTCAGTTTCAACATCAGTCCTTCCAGTGAACACCCAGGACTGATCTCCTTTAGAATGGACTGGTTGGATCTCCTCGCAGTCCAAGGGACTCTCAAGAGTCTTCCTCAACACCACAGTTCAAAAGCATCAATTCTTTGGCACTCAGCTTTCTTTATAGTCCAACTCTCACATCCATACATGACCCGTGGAAAAACCATAGCCTTGACTAGACAGACCTTTGTTGACAAAGTAATGTCTCTGCTTTTAATATGCTATCTAGGTGGGTCGTAACTTTCCTTCCTAGGAGTTCAGTTCAGTTCAGTTCAGTTCAGTTCATTTCAGTCGCTCAGTTGTGTCCGACTCGTTGCGACCCCATGAATCGCAGCACACCAGGCCTCCCTGTCCATCACCAACTCCCGGAGTTCATTCAGACTCGTGTCCATTGAGTCAGTGATGCCATCAGCCATCTCATCCTCTGTCGTCCCCTTCTCCTCCTGCCCCCAATCCCTCCCAGCATCAAAGTCTTTTCCAAGGAGTAAGCGTCTTTTAATTTCATGGCTGCAATCACCATCTGCAGTGATTTGGGAGCCCAGAAAAATAAAGCCAGCCACTGTTTCCAGTTTCCCCATCTATTTGTAATGAAGTGATGGGACCAGATGCCATGATCTTCGTTTTCTGAATGTTGAGTTTTAAGCCAACTTTTCCACTCTCCTCTTTCACTTTCATCAAGAGGCTTTTTAGTTCCTCTTCACTTCCTGCCATAAGGGCGGTATCATCTGCATATCTGAGGTTATTGATATTTCTCCCGGCAATCTTGATTCCAGCTTGTGCTTCTTCCAGTCCAGCGTTTCTCATGATGTACTCTGAATAGAAGTTAAATAAGCCGGGTAACAATGTACAGCCTTGACATACTCCTTTTCCTATTTGGAACCAGTCTGTTGTTCCATGTCCAGTTCTGAATGTTGCTTCCTGACCTGCATACAGGTTTCTCAAGAGGCAGGTCAGTGGTCTGATATTCCTATATCTTTCAGAATTTACCACAGTTTATTGTGATCCACATAGTCAAAGGCTTTGGCATAGTCAATAAAAGCAGAAATAGATGTTTTTCTGAAACTCTTGCTTTTTTGATGATCCAGCAGATGTTGGCAATTTGATATCTGGTTCCTCTGCCTTTTCTAGTGATCATGTAAATATATATATATATATATATATATATATATATACACACACACACTATAGAGCTATATGCAAATTCATATATGGTTTCCCTGGTAGCTCAGATGGTAAAGAATCCACCTGCAATGCAGGAAAGGTGGGTTTGATCCCTGGGTTGGAAAGATCCCTGGAGGAGGAAACAGCAACCCATTCCAGTATTCTTACCTGGAGAATCCCATGCACAGAGGAGCCTGGCAAACTGCAGTCCATGGGTCACAAAGAGTCAACACGACTGAGTGGCTCAAGTTTAGTTTTAGTTTAAATATATATATACATATATATATATATATAGGAAAACAATTTTCAGTGTGCACTATATATACCAAACAACATACAACCCTGAACCTTGAAAATAAACTTGATACTGATCCAGTAATTCTACTACTGGAAACCCATCCTAAAAGAAAAAAATCCTAAAAATGAAAATCCCTCTTTTCCCCAAAGATATTCATGGCAATTATATTTATAATAAAGAAGTCTTGGAAACAGTATAAAATTGAATCTTAAGGATTTTTTTTGTTGTTGTATCGATTATTTAAAAAATTACACAGCACTATACATTTACAAAGTTTCTATAATAACTGGAGGGGGAGATTAAAAAACCAAATGAAGTGAAAGTGAAGTCGCTCAGTCGTGTCCGACTCTTTGCGACCCCATGGACTGCAGCCCACCAGGCTCCTCCTTAAATCACATGATTATTACAATTATGTTTTTACAATGTATTTTATTTATTTTTGGCTAGCTGAGTCTTCACAGCTGCGTGTTCTCTTCTCTAGTTGTGGTGAGTTTGGGCTAGTCTGTTGTGCGGTGCTTTCTCGTGTTGCAGAGTGCAGGCTCTAAGGCTTGGGGGTTTCAGTAGCTGCAGCACACGTCACGCGGTATCTTCCTGGATCAGGTATTGAACCCGTGTCTCCTGCATTGTCAGGCAGATTCTATACGACTGAGTCACCAAGGAAGCCCCTAAAATGTATTTTTTATCAAGAAAAGACATAATAAAGGGAAGAGTGGATTTAATGCAGCTTCCCTTCTTTTGATCTTTGAATGTTTCCAATTTTTTTAGTGACTGTGTTATATTTTTGTATTAAGGAAAAAATTCATTTAAAAATACAGAAGCAGAAGAATTTTATAGTTTGAGAATAAAAGTTTGAATTTTAAGGTCTTTTTTTCAGTTATTTGAAAGTGAAAGTGTCAGTCGCTCAGTCGAGTCCAACTCTTTGTTACCCCATGAACTGTAGTCCATCAGGCTCCTCTGTCCATGGAATTCTCCAGAATAGAATATTGGAGTGGGTTGCCATTTCCTTCTCCAGGAGATCTTCTGGACCCAGGGATTGAACCTGGATCTCCCTCACTGCTGGTGGTTACTTTACCATTTGAGAGGGTGTTTCCACTTACAAAATGATATTCGGAAAGACCACTACCCAGTTCGCATCTTTGCCATCAACTATCCCTGTGGCAGGAGAAGGCAATGACACCCCACTCCAGTACTCTTGCCTGGAAAATCCCATGGACGGAGGAACCTGGTGGGCTACAGTCCACGGGGTCACTAAGAGTCGGACACGACTGAAGCAACTTAGCAGCAGTAGTAGCAGTATCCCTGTGGCAAGATTCTGTTTGTCTGAATCTGTTTCTTTGTCTTCTCACTGAGAGAATTGGACTAGTTCTGTACCTTCTTAGAGCATGTATTTCTGGAGTACCTGCTCTAGGCAAAGTGGGAGCAGGGATGCTGGAAAACCTGTGCTGTTCTCAGGATCAAAGATTTCCTCTGGGAGCTTTATGATGAGCAAGTTTTTGAGAGCTGGTGATTTCCCATGAGCCAGCTGCAGGTTGTTTGAAAGAACAAACACTCAGAGGTCTCTCTCACTGAAGAGTGAAAATAGCCTTCAGATCAACAGGTAAATGCACATTTATCCCAGAGGCATGTCCAGATCAAATAAGGTCAGAGGGAAAATTTTAAAGGTCAAATCAAAATAAACCCTATTATTTCTTAGAGTCTTCATAATACATCCACCATCAGCTCAGAGAGAAGCAAGAGGATGAAATGGCAATGTGTGGTGACAGCTTGCATGCATACTAAGTCGCTTTGGTCATGTCCAACTTTTTGCGACCCTATGGACCATAGCCTACCAGGCTCCTCTGCCCACGGGATTCGCTAGGCAAGAATGCTGGAGTGTGTTGCCATGCCTTCCTCCAGAGGACCTTCCCAACCCAAGGATCGAAACTGCGTCTCCTGTGTCTCCTGCATTGTAGGTAGATTCTTTACCACTGAGCCATCAGGGAAGCCTAGTTTAGAGGAGGTAAAGCAAATAATAGTAATGTGTGTGTGGAGGGCTTGACTCTGGACATTATGAACTCAAAATGTGTTCATAACCAAGTTTAATTGGCTCTGAAGATTGAGGGTTTTATAGCAACCCAGGATGCCAGTTCTGAATGGATCACAAGTTCTACTCTCATGGGAGGATGATGTTGCTCTAAACGAACACCTTGACCCCAGAACACATCTTCCCTACCTCTGGACATTCTGCCTGCCTTTTCCATCCTAACTTTTTAATGTTGATGACTCCAGGGGAAGCCAGCTGCTACAGACACTCATCCAGAAAAATGTGCTAGCTGCTTTTAGCTCAGATCAACTTCAAGCTTCTGATTAAAGCCTGAAAAGAGAATCTATTTTGACTTTCTCCTATATGTAAAAAATGATCATTTGCTGATAGTTCCTTGTGCAATTTGAAAAGAAAATGGTTATATATATGCAGGCAAGTACCAGCTTGCAATGACAGTTTCAGTGAAGATGTAGAATGTATCAAAAATATATTGGTAAGAATTTTCTGTTTGTTTTCATTATCTAATGTTCACTAGGTTGGTGGGAGGTGAGGGTGTGTATATGTGTGTTTCCATGTAGGGAGAAAGTGCAAAGTTATTAACAATTTCATCTGCAGAAACTGATTGAAATTGTGTTCGCTGACTCACAAGTGAGATCCATTACAGGATGCTTGTTGGCACTGTCTACTGAAAAGCACGCGGTGAATAAGAGATTGTCATGCAGGTTTGTGTGTGTGTGGGGGGGGGCAGTAGTGGCCACTTCTGAGACAAGGGTTTTGAAGGGTGGTTTTAAAGGGGTTTGGCTCGAGTTGGAGGACCCTCCAGGCTCTGGCAAAGGGTTTGACAACAGTTAATGGGTCACACTCTGGCTTGTCATATCCTCAGGAAAAGTGGATCGGTTTTCTAAGTCCACGAGTGACAGGATTATTGTGTAAGTGCTTCCGAAACACTTTCATCTCGACTATTCTCATCTGAAGCTGTTGGAAGGGGCTTTGCCAAGAAAAGCAAAGAATAAAACTGAAACATACCCAGTGCGAACGTCCTGGGTTTCACAAGCTCCACGCCAGGGACTTTGGATTTTAAACAGTATGCCCTCAGAGCAGGTTGGGTGCAGGGACGGAAGCTCATCACAGGACCTTTACACAGCGGAAAGGAAGCAGAGGGTTCAAACCATGTTTCTTTGCCCCGGGCTGAGCCATCACTCATGGAGATTTTCCACTCCAGCCAGGAGTGTCAGACCTCTTCAGAGACAAGCCCATCCAAGGGCTATATTCTGGGCCAGGCAGTGACCTAGTTTTATGCACGACCCACGGGATAAATGCATTTTGTTCCCCAGCCTCCTCTAAAAAGCCAGATGCTTTCTCAGTATTTCTCTTGATCCTAACATGCTAAGTGTCTCCTAAGAGTGGGTTGTGGTCTCCCTGCACCAGCATTATCTGGAGCAAGTGTTAAAAATGCAGATTCCTGCCCCCAACCACCCTGACCTACAGAATCAAAGTTTGGGGGATTCTCACCCTGAATCTGTATTCTTAGGCACAGAGAGGTTTGAGGAGCCCTGAGAAAGGTGAAGAGGTGTGGTTTGACTTTTTTTCCCTTTAGCCCTGCCCCAGCAGCAATACTGCCTTGTGTGCTCCTCCTCTGGACCCCCAGACTGGAAACCGGGACACTGCGGGGGCCATGTACATAGGACCCCTTCACATCCAACCATCTCCTGGGACTCATTTAATCAATGTCTTTGGTAATCAAGTACGGTCTCCTCATTACACCTGTCCACACCAGCCCCTGTCCTGTCCATTCTGTCCTTTGTCTCTGCCCCCACCCACCCACCTTGGGTCTTCTTGTGCAGCCCTTTTCCTCTCATCCCTAAGTGCTCTACAGACTGGGATCAGGGTACTTCTTTTTTTGCTATAAACAGACTGACTTTTGTCATTGGCAGTTTCTTTGGAAATTCTTTCTATCCTTAGCACAATTTCCATTCCAACCAGGAGTGTCTCAGAGAGTGTCTGCAGAGAACCAGAATCTCTGCAGGGAGAAATCCATGCGCAGACTACATTCTGGCAGGACCCACTGATGGCAGAAAGTGTGAAGTGGGACATCTGTCTCCAGCATGTTTACTTTCCCTCTGACAAGTGTCGTTGATCCTGATCTTTTTGTTGTTCATTCACTAAGTCGTGTCCAGCTCTTTGTGACCTCATGGACTGCAGCATGCCAGGCTCCTCTGTCCTTCACTGTCTCCCAGAGTTTGATCAAATTCATGTCCATGAGTCAGTGTTTCCTGATCTATCACCTGCAAACTGGAGGCCCAGGAAAGCCAGTGGTGTTGATCCAGTCTAAACCCAAAATCCAGAGAACCAGAGGAGCCAATGGTGTGAGTCCTAGTCCAAGTCCAGTGACCCAAGAACCAGGAGTGCAGCTATCAGAAGGCAGAAGATGAATGTCTCAGTTCAAGCAGAGAGCAAGTTCATTCTTCCTCTTTTTGTTCTAATTAGGCCCCCCACAAATGGGAAGAGACCCATTCATGTGGGGGAGGGGGATCTTCTTCACACAGTCAAATGCTAGTCTCTTCCAGAAACATCTTTACAGACACACCCAGTAAATAGTCTTCTGGGCAGCCCAGTCAAATTGATATAAAATTAATCATCAAAATGATTATATAGGATAAAAATAAATGGATGCCAGGAGATGAAAGAGACGCAGATTCAGTCCCTGGGTTGGGAGGATCCCCTGGAGGAGGGCATGGCAACACACTCCAAGATTCTTGCCTGGAGAATCCCCATGAACAGAGGAGCCTGGTAGGCTACAGTCCATGAGGTCACAAAGAGTCAGACACAACTGAACGACTTAGCACTCACAAGGAAACCTTACGTGACTTAATCAAATCCTTAGATGTAAAGAACCTTGGGCAAATCCAAGTTCTTGTTAGGGATGCCAATCTAGTAATGGTCCTTTAAGTTCCAGACGACACATAGAAGAAGATGCGGAATCCCATAACTCCCTCTTCCTGTATCTCTGAGACTCCGAGCAGGATAAGGCAGTCTAAACACAATGATGCACTTTGTAGAGCTGAAGAAAAAGAATCAAGTGAGTAGATTGGAGAAAAAGAATGTTTATATCGAGGTGATAGATTGAGGCAAATTGAATGAGCCTCTCACTCATGCCCTAATGAATGGTGTTGTGTTATATGACTTAAGGGTTGCAAGATTATTGATACTTTCATTTCTACTAGCTCATGAAATTAGTTGATGGTGGAATAAATCTGTGTTAATGTGAAGTGGAAGGCTCATGTTATTTGGGGACAGACCAGAAAATCACCATGACCTTTGAACCATCTCCTCTCACCTTGCCTAGAGCCTCCATTGTCACAGAATATTCTATTTAGAAGGAAGCCTAACAACTCTTGTGTCCATTACTGTTAGAGTAGGCTACTGGCTTTTTCAAAACCACAAACCTCATTTTCTTTGAAGGACATTTCAGTTTGAGGTTAGCATGGCCTCTTTCTATGCACTGTAGTGGCGCGAGAACACTTTGGGTCTGGTAAAAAAGGAATGAAATATACAATTGTCTGACTTCCCAAGACAGGTTAGAGAACACTGATGTCGTGCAAAGATGTTTAGATAAACTAAATCTGAGTATTTAGATCAACTAATCCATTAGGTCCTAGATGGATTTCTGGGATGAATATATCAGAGTCTTTATGAAAGCTTCAAGAACAGACTGTCTTTTAGATTATCTACTTTCTATTTTTGACACTAATCTGACCAGTTAGTGAGGATTCATTTCATTGATAACTTGATTAGAAACTCAAATTGGGATGCCATCTTTCGCCACCTCATTGTCACTCTTAAATCTGTTCATCTTCTAGTGTTTCCAGCTCAGCAGATGACTTACCTTCACCCTTTTGCACCCACTTCTCCCCTCAATATTCATCTAACCAAAGGGCAAGTCTAATTAACATCCATTATCCATCACTCCTTTTCACTGGCATCTCATAGTCCAAGCACCACCATCTTTATCCCAGATCATGGCCATTTGCTCCTAACTTCTCTATTTCTTCTCGTCTTCCTGTTCCTTCCCCATCTAATCTCTGCACAGTAGCTAGGATGACGTCCTCAAGACACCAATCTGACCATATCTTACCTTCAGTGGATCCCTCTGTGATACTTTAGCGTGGCCTCCAAGGCATCCTCTGACTTCTGCCCAACCCTTTCCTGATTGCATCACTTTTTAAGCACTCCCACCATCACCCTGCCTTAACCATGTAGACTTTCACTCTGTTCTTCAAATGGGCTAAGATCCTGCTGATCCAAGATCTTCATTCATGTTCTCTTCTCTTTCTGGGCCTAGATAGACCCCCTGATTTTGCATCAACCCCGCAAACTTGCCTGGTCAGCTCCTTTTCAACTTATCTCACCTTACATGTCAGTTTCTCAGAAAGACCGCCCTGATCCCTGAGATTTAGATTCCTTCTGTTAGATGTGCTCAGAGCTCTGGTAGCATACTGTCTGTAAAGGGTCACAGAGTATTTTTTTCATTATTTTGTCTCTGTAGCAATTACTCAGCTCTGCAATTATAGTGGAAAGCAGTCAGAGACAATATGTGAATACATGAGCATGACTGTGTTTCAATAAAGTTTTATTTATAAAACCAGGCACTGGGCCAGACTGGATCCACAGAACATAATTTACCAACCCATGCCTTAGAGCATCCTATTCTTTTGCTTCATAGCATTTACAGTGATGTGTAGTGAGGTCATTATATCTGAATGATTATGGGTTAATGTCTGTCTTTGCTCCCTGGACTGCTTTTTTATGAAGACAGAGATCAAATAACAGTACCAAGGGGGACAAAAGGTACCCAATTAAAACAGCATGTGACTCAAGCCAAGCTGATTTTTCCCATCAGATTTTATCCCAAGTCTTCTTCAGCTTAAGCAATGAGGGGGAGGCTTGTGGAGGACGATACCATACGCATGTATATGAGTTGGAGTTGCTGCAGCCTTCTTGGCATCATGTAGAGTCTGAGTATGGAGCCAGCACTGGGGAAGCAGGTCTGAGAAATGAAGAGAATAAATTGGATTTTGCCTATATCATTCAGGCTCTGGCTCAAGCCCTACCTGACATGTTTACTGTCTCTTGTCCATAAAATTACGTAAACCAATATATTCTCACTTTTATTAAACACATTTTAATTAAAATTCTCTGTCACACACAATGGAAAAATATTTTCTCATTTGCACAATGGAAATAATAAAACAAATAAAGGGCTATCGTAAGCCTCAAAAACTACATATATATATATATAAGTATTGTACATAGAAACCACTCATGTTTATAAAATGAATGAGTGATTATTCTAACAAATTCATATGATTCCATAAAGGATTACTTTTAATACTATGTCTTTACCTCTTCATTCCATTTAAAATTTTGATTATAGAAAATCTTGCTCTTATTGTCATTTGGAAAGCAATCAAAATGGAGGTATCATCTCGATAGATAGAACAAGTCACCATGGAAAGGGGATGTAATAACAATAATAATAACTTGTTTTATCCACAAGTTTAACAATAGATAATTTATGTAAAAAGAGACTTGCAGACACCTCATGAAAGAAGATATACAGATGGCAGATAAGCATGTAAAGAGATGTTCAACATCATATTCATAAGGGAAATGCAAACTAAAACAACAATGATATCATTATCCTCTATTAGAGAGGTCAAAATCCAAAACACTGACAATACCAAATGTTGGCAAAGATGTTTAGCAACAGGAACTGTAATTTTTTTGCTCCTGGGAGTAAAAATGGTACAGCCACTTTGGAAGACAACTTCTGGCAGTCTCCTACAAAATTAAACATACTCTTACCGTACAATCAAGCAGTCAAGCTCCTTGGTATTTACCCAAATGAACTGAAAACTTATCTCCATAGAAAAGCCCACACATAGATGTTTATAGCAGCTTTATTCATAATTTGCAAAACTTGGAAGCATTCAAATCCAAGATATCTTTCAGGAGGTGAATGGGAAAACAAACTGTAGTACATCCTGTCAACGGAAAAATATTTAGTGCTAAAAGAAATAAGCTATCAAACCATGAAATGATATGGAGGAAGCTTAAGTGCATATTAAGTGAAAGAAGCCCATTTGAAAAGGCTACAGTTGGTATGATTTCAATTGTATGACATGCCAGAAAAGGCAAAACTATGGAGACAGTAAAAAGATCAGTGTTTGCCAGGGCTTTGACGGGGAGGAAGAGACGACTAAGCTAAGCACAGAGGATTTGTAGGGCAATGAGGAAATGATCCGTATGGTTCCGTAAAGGTGGATACTTGTCCTACATTTGATGAAACTTTGAACACAAGTTTGTGTGCACAACACACAGTGAGGCCAAACAAACTGAAAGTTTGGAGTTTGCAGAGAAAGGTTTATTGCAGGGCCCTGCAGGGACAAGGGTGCTCAGACTCTAAAAGCCCTGAACTCCCCAAAGGGTTTCAGCAAAGCACTTTTAAAAGCCAGGTGAGGGATGCGGGTCTCAGGGTCTGTAACCAACTTGTGCCCAATTCTATGATTAGCTGATTTGAGGTAGCAGGGAGGTGTCACAAGGGTTAACATTATCAGTCCTCAGGTTCCAGGAGGCCTGGGGCTATGTGCTCCTGATCCTCAAGTAGTGAGGATTTGGAGAGGGAGATTTTCTGCATCTGCAAAACAACTCAGGAAATGGGCATCAAATACTATTACCTAGGTACTTCAGAGAAGAGCTAAAGCAGAAGATATGGGGGAAGGTCCCATGAGGTCCTGCTCAGTTAAAATACCTATAGAATGTGCAGCACCAAGGGTGAATTCTAATTATACTGTTGACTTTGGGGGATAATGATGCATCAGTGTAGGATCATCAATTGGATCAAATATAACACTGTGGTCTAGGGATGCCCACAACAGGGTGGGTTGTGTTTGTGTGGGGACAGGGGTTATCTGGGAACTGTTGAATTTTGCTATGAATCTAAAACTCCGAACAATAAAGTCCATTAATTTTTTAAAAAGTATTTATAAAAAAGAAGGTTGCCCTTAAAATTATTCAAAAATTAAAAAATCTCCTTGACACATCCCCTCCAGTTTTCCCCCAAGATGGTATTTTTGAAGAATCAGGAAAAGATACAGAGGACAAAAAGAAAATAATGGAACAAACCTCCAAACCTGAGGATTGAGCTGTGTCTCTGGTACCAGCTTTTCAATCTTCTTCATGAGTACGAGGAGAATAGAATTCATTTTCTTTTGTCCTAAGACTCAGGATCGTGAATAACCGTTGACAGATGCTTGCCAAGACATGAAAATCATGGGACTGCATCTGACTCAAGGAGCAAAAGATACAAAACTGAGAATAGAACAAAGATGGCAAGACCTAAAATAGAAATTGGAGCCAATTCCATCACGTTGCACCCCTCCACCCGCCTCGCCTTTCCTGAGCTGGCTCCTCACAGCACTTAGAATAAAAGTCCCAGTCCTTTCCAAGACCAAAATGGCCCTGCAGGAGTGGCCTCCACACTCCTCTCCAATCTCACTTCCTACTAGTTCCTCCTTGCATCTGACTTTCATATTGTTTCTGCCTCAGGGCCTTTGCACTTGCTGTTCTTTTTGCCTGGACAATTCTCCACCTGCATGACTTCCTGCCACCCATTCTATTCTCTGATCAAATGTCACTTCTACTGAGAGGCCACTCTTGACCACAAGACTTTAAATGTTAACTCCCTCCAACCTCTCTATTTCTCTTCCTTGCTTGATGTCTTTTCACATCATAATCATAGAAATTGCATATTGCTCTCTCCTTCTGTTCCACATCTGTCTTCTCCATCTAAATGTGATCTCTGGAGGACAGAGTTCTGTCACTGGGCTCTCTTATCTTCACCTCAGCATCCCTGAGGTGATTATGCCCACTGCACAGTAGCAAGCCCATATATCCATATTTATTGACTGAATTTGTTGCAACCGATTTCTATATGTCAACTTGGCAATTGCAGTAAATCCATTGTTTGATTTTCTAACAATCAAAAGAAATCTCAGTGACTATGAACCTCCCTGGGACAGCTCATGTATCTCCTCTGACGGAGGCGTAGGTGGCTGAGAGTGCTACCGGCCTCATTTATTCCAGATCAAACTCCAACACTCATAATGTAAAGAATATCACATGCTTCCTCATGGAACTGAGACATACTTTTCAAGAGGATTAGCTTATAAGAGTCAGATAATCCCCCTGGGTTGAATAAATAGATCTTATAGAAGTTCCTGGGGCACGTTCTACATAAGGCCTTTCACTAAAATTAAATTAGCAACAAAATGAGCTTTTCTTGGGGGTAAATTCAAGTGGGTTTTCCTTTACAAGCTGTTTTAAACTATCATAATCTGATAGACAGGGTCCTCTCCCAGACACACAGTATTTCAAACGCCTCATTTCAGAAACACATACCCCCAAGGCCAGAAAGATGGGAACTCCCCAAATTTGCAAAGAGAGGCAGACTGGGGACATGTTAAAAAGAACCTAAGAATTTCAGTAATTTAGGAAAACAATAGGATTCCCAGGTCACTCAGTAGTAAAGAGTCTGCCTGCTTAGGCAGGAGATACAGGAGACATAGGTTCGATCCCTGGATCGGGAAGATCCCGTGAAGAAGGAAATGTCAACCCACTCCAGTATTCTTGCCTGGGGAATCCCATGGACAGAGGAGTCTGGGAGGTTACAGTTCATGGGGTCACAAAGAGTTGGACAGGACTGAGCAGCTGAGCACTCACGCTTGCTCAGATTGGTGCCTGTGACATTGTGAAGCACACAGGGAAACAGTGATGTATTAAAAAAATCAGCCTGTCACTTGCCCCCGACCCTTCAACAAACCAAAGCTGAGATTGTGATTATGTCACAATCCAGCAATGTTTGTCAATAACTGTCGCTGGGGCAGTGACCTAAGCAAGGGCATGTCTACGGAGTACATGCAAGGCTGAGGTTTGCTTGCCTCCTACAAAAATGTTGGTCCTGGCGAGGTCAGCTGACCATCCTCCTCCCACTCAGGTGCAGGGCTGTCTGCTCCCGACTGAATCACACACTGTACAAATATTTTACTTTCATACATCATCTGTAGCAAGTGTAATACTGAGATTTAAAGGTAAATAGCTAGAGAAATTGCAGTTGCATTGTCAGACTGACATTCCTATCATCGCAAATCAAATTCTGCCATGTGCAGCCCAAAGCAAATAGTGGTTTTAGTCAAACCACCCCCCCTCTTTTTCTTTTGTGGCTTCCTGCAGACCATATATACAAGGCTGTGATTTTGGTCAACAAATAATCAAATAAGAAACTTATTTCATAAGGATTATTCCCAGTGAAGGGATTGAACTCTTTATTTTAAAATCTTATTATTTTTTCCTGCTAGAAAGAGAACTAAACTGGGAGAATCGATATACTGGGTGTGATTTAGAACAAGAAGAGAACAAACTTGAATTGGAATATTAAAGCATGCTTGGCGCCTGAAAGGATCTGGGTTAGCCATTGCAGATGGCTCAACTGAAGGGCTTTGGCCTGAGGTGGCTTCTCTTCTGTGACTGTGAGAAGAAGGTGAAGCATAGTGCCCAGGAGTGAAGGCAAAATTCAAAATGGTGAGTCATACACTTACTCATTCAATCATAATGAGGCCAACTCCATGCCAAGCTCTGTGCTGGGTTTTGAGCTAGAAAGCAGCCCCCCTTGCCTGGTTACTTGTATAAGGACGAATGATGCATAAGCACCTATGAATATGAAATAAAATTTATTACTTAAACAATAAACAGTGAAATCACAGAGAAGGAAACAGTAACCCACTTCAGTACTCTTGCCTGGGAAATCCCATGAACAGAGGAGCCTGGCAGGCTGCCGACCATGGAGGCTTAAGAGTTGGGCATGACTTAGTGACTAAACCACCGCAAACAGTGAAAGGATTCCCTGAGGAGAAAGACTCAGGAGTAAGGGCAAAACTTGGTGGGGCTTTGAGGGTGTATCTAGGGTGGGGTTCCCCTGCATGGGCTAGAAGTTGTGTTATTTGGCATTTCCCTGGGAATACAGGTGGGAGTCCCTTGGGGTCACACAAGAGACGGGCAGGAGGGGCTCTAACATACTCACCAAAGAGTATCATCCCTACTCGGCTGGAGGGCAGACGCTGTATCTTAATCATCTTTGCAAATTGCATTCTGCCAGCAATGAACTCAGGCCCCTGCTACTGGTCTTCTCGTTCTGTTTCTCTGGAGAACTCTGACTGATTCAGTGCTTGTTTCCCAAGCAGGAGTTTGGAATGACATGATGTGCAGGAGTTAGCTTTTACCAGCTCACAGGAGCCAGTTTTGGGCACATCTTTCTACTGCTATGTCCAGTCATGTCATGCTGGTAGCTTGAAATTGACCCATAATGAAAGTATTTAACACTCACATCATAGAAGTTGGCGAGCACTGGACACTAGGGTTTTTGTTTGTTGGTTTCTGTTTTCCCCTCTGAAAGCCAGTTTTACCAGCATACCACCAGGGCTAGTTCATCCTCACAGATCTTTTCTCACACTGTTTGCTATTCGCAACTATCGTACCATACAAACTTTAGAATGCTTTTAAGATTGTTGCTGGCATCATATTTAAGCTTATTTAATCTGGAAAGAATTGATGTCTTCCAACTTACGACAGTCAATCTTACCCTTCTAATGAAAGGTGCATAATTTGATTTAAGCCTTTCTAAATAAATCTCTTTAAAAAATGGTCAGTAGTTTTCTCTGTATGGGTCATATCAATTTTATAGGGTACTTGGTAAACAATAGTTTAGACTGAAATTGTGATGTTTGCAAAATTATTAACCCAAAATAAATGCAAATGAAAAGACACATATC
Organism: Ovis aries; assembly: GCF_016772045.2. NCBI lineage: Eukaryota > Metazoa > Chordata > Mammalia > Artiodactyla > Bovidae > Ovis > Ovis aries. The sequence continues at coordinate 37,981,256 of NC_056075.1, read as the reverse complement.
TTAGATGTCCCTTGGAGAGCTGAATTTTATACTCGTCTAGTGTTGACAACATCCTGCTTCATCTGACTCTAAAGAGGTAATAGACAAAGTCTGGGATGCTCATTCTCAAAAAGAAAACCAGGGCTTCCCTGGTGGTCCAGTGGTAGAGAATCTGCCTGCCATTGCAAGGGACATGTGTTCCATCGCTGGTCTGGGAAGATCCCCCATGCTGTGGAGCAATAAACGTGTGGGCCACAACTATAGAGCCACAGCTGCTCCTGAGCTGTGGAGCAACTCAGCCCTATGGAGTCCACATGCTGCAACTGCTGAAGCCTACACACCCAAGAGCCCGTGCTACACAATCAGAGGCCACTGCAGTGAGAAGCCCCACGCAGCACAACCAGACAGCGGCCCCTGCTCTCTGCACCCAGAGAAATAACGCACAGCCACAAAGATCAGCTCAGCCAAAAATAAAAATACCGTGTAGCCACAAAGACTCAGCACAGCCACAAATAAAATAATAAAAAGAAAATCAAGGGACAGAAGATAGGTCATACCAGGCAAAGCCAAAGGGTCCGGAAGCTTTATTCTAGAGAAGAGAAACCTAATGTATGACTTGATAAATAATATAAAGATTCTTCTGAAAAAAGTATACTAGGGAGCTCATCCAAGAATGAGGACTAAAGAAGTGGAGAGGGAATTTATACAACACTCAGAATTTGATGAACGGACATCAAAGTTTCTTTTGACTATTGCAGGCTGAGATTTAAATTCTCCCTGATTGTGGTGAACTAACAAAAAGAAGCAGAAATTTCAGTTCAATGGGAGGGAAATTCTAACTCTATTAATCCAAATAAGCAACAAAAACAACGGAATAAACACCGGAAAGGAGTCTGAACGAGGCTGGGTGTTTTCCAGCTGAATATTTAGTGGCAACCCTGGATCTGTGTCAGCAAACTGGAAGGTGATGGTCTCAGTGTGGCAACAGGGGTGTTTCATTTATCTGGCGAGATAGCATTAACAAACAAAGTCACACTGTGTGTCTCAGGTGGTGGGAGATACATTCTCACATTTGCCACAGCCCATCTTCTCTCTACTGCTTACCCTTGTCCCACTGGAAGCCCGCTTTCATCACTCACATACCCTGGCTAGTTCTGGAGGGAGACCTACATGAACCCTCTGGTTTAAGCACTCAGCACTCTGAGGCTGAAGTATTAAAAACCAATTCCAGTCTTAAAGTTGCAAAAACCTTAATGGAATTTTAAGTTGACAATTAAGATTCACATCTTGGACTTTTAATCTTTTTTTTCTAAAATTGCTAGCAAAATTCATATTCATTAGCGGTGATTCAAAAGTAACGTTTGGGCTTCCCTGATGGCTCAGATGGTAAAGAATCTGCCTGCTAAGCAGTAGACTTGGGTTGGATCCCTGGGTTGGAAAAATCCCCTGGAGAAGGGGGAATGGCTACCTACTCCAATATTCTTGCCTGGAGAATTCCATGGACAGAGAAGGCTGGCAGGCTATAGTCCATGGGGTCGCAGAGAGTTGGACATGACTGAGAAACTAACTTTCAAAAGTAGTTTTGGGGGGTAGGTAATGTTTTCTGCTCCCAGTTTAGCATGGTAACATTTCTACTTTTAGGAATAAATTTGCTGAACCACTTTTCTGGTTGATCAGGCCAATAAATATTTGAGACCCAAGTTGAGTTCAGTTCAGTCACTCAGTTGTGTCCGACTCTTTGCAACCCCATGAATCACAGCACGCCAAGCCTCCCTGTCCATCACCAACTCCAGGAGTTCACTCAAACTCAAGTCCATCGAGTCAGTGATGCCATCCAGCCATCTCATCCTCTGTCATCCCCTTCTCCTTTTGCCCCCAATCCCTCCCAGCATCAGAGTCTTTTCCAATGAGTCAACTCTTCACATGAGGGGGCCAAAGTATTGGAGTTTCAACTTCAGCATCAGTCCTTCCAATGAACACTCAGGGCTGATCACCTTTAGGATGGACTGGTTGGATCTCCTAGCAGTCCAAGGGACTTTCAAGAGTCTTCTCCAACACCACAGTTCAAAAGCATCAGTTCTTCAGTGCTCAGCTTTCTTCACAGTCCAACTCTCACATCCATACATGACCATTGGAAAAACCATAGCCTTGGCTAGACGGACCTTTGTTGGCAAAGTAATGTCTCTGCTTTTCAATATGCTATCCAGGTTGGTCATAACTTTCCTTCCAAGGAGTAAGCGTCTTTTAATTTCATGGCTGCAATCACCATCTGCAGTGATTCTGGAGCCCCCCCAAAATAAAGTCTGACACTGTTTCCACTGTTTCCCCATCTATTTGCCATGAAGTGATGGGACCAGATGCCATGATCTTCATTTTCTGAATGTTGAGCTTTAAGCCAACTTTTTCACTCTCCTCTTTCACTTTCATCAAGAGGCTTTTTAGTTCGTCTTCATTTTCTGCCATAAGGGTGGTGTCATCTGCATATCTGAGGTTATTGATATTTCTCCCGGCAATCCTGATTCTAGCTTGTGCTGCTTCCAGCCCAGAGTTTCTCATGATGTACTCTGCATGTAAGTTAAATAAGCAGGGTGACAATATACAGCCTTGACGTACTCCTTTTCCTATTTGGAACCAGGCTGTTGTTCCATGTCCAGTTCTAACTGTTACTTCCTGACCTGCATACAGGTTTCTCAAGAGGCAGGTCAGGTGGTTTGGTATTCCCATCTCTTTCAGAATTTCCCACAGTTTATTGTGATCCACACATTTGAGACCCAGAGATAATGATAAATAAAGACATGGTAAATTATATGTTCTTAAAATATATTTCTAGAGAATAAGACAATCTTTGATTGTTTTCTGCATGTACAGATGTTCTGGAGCCATTTTGACCATCACATAAGCAATGGATAAACAACAGTTCCAAAGGTTCAATTGCTATGAGGGATGGATTGGGAGATTGGGGTTGACATATACACATTACTATGGATAAAATGAGCTTCCCAGGTGGCTCAGTGGGTAAACAATATGCTTACAATGCAGAAGATGCAAGAAATGAGGTCTCGATCCCCAGGTTGAGAAGATTCCCCTGGAGGAAGGCATAGCAACCTACTTCAGCATTCTTGCCTGGAAAATCCCATAGACAGAGGAGCCTGGGGGGCTATAGTCTATAGGGTTGCAAAGAGTTGGACGTGACTGAAGCAACTGAGCACACACACAGCACACATGTATAAAATAGACAACTAACTTAACTTATATGCAAGTACATTATATGAAATGCTGGGCTGGATGTAGTACAAGCTGGAATCAAGATTGCCAGGAAACATATCAATAACCTCAGACATGCAGATGACACCACCCTTATGGCAGAAAGTGAAGAACTAAAAAGCTTCTTGATGAAAGGGAAAGAGGAGAGTGGAAACGTTAGTTTGAAGCTCAACATTCAGAAAACTAAGATCATGGCATCTGGTCCCATCACTTCATGACAAATAGATGGGGAAACAGTGGAAACAGCAAGGGAATTTATTTGGGGGACTCCAAAATCACTGCAGATGTTCATTGCAGCCATAAAATTGACAGACGCATGCTCCTTGGAAGAAAAGTTATGACCAACCTACTCAGCATATTAAAAAAGCTGACATTACTTTACCAACAAATGTCTATCTAGTCAAGGCTATGGTTTTTCCAGTAGTCATGTACGGATGTGAGAATTAGACTATAAAGAAAGCTGAGCTTCAAAGACGGAGAAGGCAAAGGCACTCCACTCCAGTACTCTTGCCTGGAAAATCCCATGGACGGAGGAGCCTGGTAGGGTGCAGTCCATGGGGTTGGGAAGAGTCGGTCTCAACTGAGCAACTTCACTTTCACTTTTCACTTTCGTGCATTGGAGAAGGAAATGGAAACCCACTCCAGTGTTCTTGCCTGGGGAATCCCAAGGACGGCAGAGCCTGGTGGGCTGCTGTCTATGGGGTCGCACAGAGTTGGACACGACTGAAGAGACTTAGCAGCAGCAGCAGCAGCAGCAGAGCTTCAAAGAACTGAAGCTTTTGAACTGTGGTGTTAGAGAAGACTCTTGAGAGTCCCTTGGACTGCAAGGAGATCCAACCCAGTCCATCCTAAAGGAAATCAGTCCTGAATATTCATTGGAAGGACTGATGCTGAAGTCGAAACTCCAATACATTGGCCACCTGATACGAAGAACCGACTCATTGGAAAAGACCCTGACCCTGGGAAAGATTGAAGGTGAGAGGAGAAGGGGATGACAGACATGAGATCGCTGGATGGCATCACCCATGCAATGGACATGAGTTTGAGCAAGCTCCAGGAGCTGGTGATGGACAGGGTAGCCTGGCGTGCTGGAGCCCATGGAGTTGCAGAGTCGGACATGACTGAGCAACTGGACTGAACTGATTGAGAACCTGCTATATAGCACAGGGAACTCTACCTAATGCTCTATGGAGACCTAAGTGGGAAGGAAATCCAAAGAAGAGAGGATGTATGTATCTGTATAGCCGATTCACTTCAATGCACAGCAGGAATGACTGCAACGTTGTAAAGCAACCATACCACAATAAAAAGGAAAAAAAGATAATAATAAAGAAAGCAATCGTATAGATGTAAATCCTAATCATAGAAGCAAATCACAATTATTGAACTTCTAGCCATGGTTCTTGAACTTTTGCATCAAATGGTAAGGCAAATGTAAAAAAATAGTCTAAAACTGAGTACGTGGACTCCTAAGAGGTCTGTGTCAGTGACTCAACCCACTTGGCAGGCTTGTTCTTGCTTTTGTCCTTAACTTCTTAGCTTCAACTTGGAATGAGATAATAAGGAGAGAAACAGAGAGAGCAAATGTCACACCCTCAACATGGCTTTAATATTTAATAGATTAGAAACAATATAAATTTGGGTTGAAGAAACTGGTTCTTCTTTTCCTTTATATGCAGCATCAGAATTCCATATACAGTGTTTTGAAAGCCAGAGCCTCCTGAGTAAGAGTTTAAAGTTATTTCTTAGAATTTGTTTAAGGAGTTTTGGATAGGGTCATATTTTGAACATATGTATAAAACAGCATTCCATAATTGATTTATTAGCATATGAGGTCATGTTTATGATTTCTTTCTGAAATATTTAAAAGCAAACTATAACTGCATAATCCTATAAAATCTATTCATCACAAACCTGCTTCAAAAGTTCATAAAAAGCACAAAAAGAGCCAGCATATTGTATTTAGTTACGGTTGAAGTTTGTACTCCAAAGGATAAATGAATACGATTTGTATTTGCTATGGATCGGGCTGGGTTTTATTCACATTGTATTACATCTCAGGAGAGAGTTTGCTAAATAAGTCCAAATGGCAGAGATTCAGAAATCCAGAAAAATGCAAACATCACATTTTTTTTCATGATGGACAAGACAGGAATGATTAAGAAATCCTTTAGAAAATATTACGTTTTCAAATGTTTTCAAAAGGCCACAAAATTCCTAAAAGCTAAATCCCTTCCCATCTCATTCATCTTTAACTCTCCTGTCATTGGATGCGATCTTTAAAAATATAATGTGCATGCTTTGCTCTGCTAAGCTCTTTTAATTTAGGTTTCACGTATCCTTTATACTCAGATATATTTGCTTGTCACCATTCCCTGCTGATTTCAATGGTTACCAGAGAAAAGAAAGGCCCTATGTTGGCTCAAAGATAGGATTGGCAATTTTATTTGCAGTATAATATCTGGATTATCAGAACACCTCTTCTTACTACAAAATTGCTCCCCCCAAAGTGTGTATGAATATCTCACCTCTTTTATCAAGAATGTCTGGAAGAGGTAACATATTGAGTTGAGTGCGGTATGTGCATGTTAAGTGGTGTCTGACTCTTTGGACCCCATGGACTTTAGCCCGCCAGGCTCCTCAGTCCATGGGATTTTCCCAGCAATAGTACTGGAGTGGGTTGCCATTTCCTACTCCAGGGAACGTTTGCGATCCAGGGATTGAAACTGTGTCTCCTGTGGCTCCCGCATTGGCAGGCAGATTCTTTCCCACTGCGCCATTTATTATGTTGGGAAGCCCAACAAAATGAATTAAATTTACATTTAATTTTACAATTTACTCTGAATTGTAAATGACTGCTCTTAGGTCTTTTAGTGAGAATTGCTTTTATTGGAGAGGAGGGTAGAGATCTGGCACTTAGCGGAATCTTTGGAAGGGGAAATAGAACATTTTCTGGGAAAGGACAAAAGTCAAGAAAAGAGAGTCTGGAAGTATTGAAGACTAGCTTGTTGCACAGTTTTTCTGAGAAAGGAAGTAAAGAAAGTGACAGTGCCTGAGACCAACTAATTGCAACACTGGCAGTGTCACACGTGGACCTGTTTAATCCGATTGTAGTCTTGAGAGAGTCCTTTTTTAAAAGTTTTATTTTACAGACAGGAGAAGTAAAGCACATACTTTTTAAAGTGGATAAAATCATGACTGTCATGCAAATATACACATCAGAGGTTTTATTTAATTCGTTAATGAGAGCACCATCAAGATGTAATAGGTACAAGGAAAAAGCCTTTGAATAAAATTGATCAAAAGTGCCGAAATGATTTTGCTCATAAATGCAAAACTAGTCAATAGCTACATGGTAATAACCTCTTGCATCTCCACAGGGATAAAACTCATTTACATCTGCATCGGCAAGAATCATTTGCATCACTCTAAGTTTCCTGTAATTTATAGAGTTGCAAAAAAAAAAAAAAAACAACAGTGAAAGGCGTGGACCTCTAAGAATCAGAGAACCCCCTGGAGGATCTGTCTAGACCAGATTTTCTTAATCTCATTTTGGGCCAAACAAGTTTTCACAGTGGAGGACTATCTTGTGTGTAGTAGGATGTTTCACAGCATCTCTGCTCTCTTTCGGCTAGATTCCAGGAGCAACCCCCAAGTTGTGATGACCAAAAATGTCTGCTGAAATTGTCAAATATCCCTTAGGGGACAAAAATCACCCCAGGTTGATATACTGGTTTAATAATCTCCAGCATTCCATTGAAAGGATACCAGGGCACCGTGCCCATTTCCAGGTCTCCCACAATTTTTCTAGACAGAATGAGATTGAGAAAATTAAGTATCTTGGTCAAGATTACATTACTACAAGGTGGTGGAACAAATTATTTAATCCTTCCACAGTGTTTTTCTTTTTCATTCCACCACAGCGAAAATAGGAATTGGTAATATTTAGCTCCTTACTTGAAAATTTCCAAGTATTATAATCCAAATAATTCTGGACTTTCTTGTACTAAGAAATAATTTCTACTTGGTGTTACTATTAAGAAAAACACAAATCTAATCCAAAGGTCTAGGAAAAGTAATGTCTTTACTGAAGTCTCTTGATGAAGTAGAAAACAAGAATTTCATTGCATAAAAAACAGCAAAGCTACTTAAAACTCTTCATAGGCATCTACCTTTTGAAACCACTCTCACGTAGTTTTATAGCTGCTTCCTTAATGTCTCTTCTGTCTCTCTGATATTTCAGCTTGCTTTGTTGTCGTGATTTTTAAGGTTCTTGCTTCGTTGCAAAAAAAGTTTTGAAATGAACTGATAGGTAAGAAGTGGATTTATTTAGAGAGAAACACACATCACAGACAGAGTGTGAGCCCTCTCAGAAGGTGAGAGAGAGCCTTGAAACACAGCTTGCTTAGTGTTTATTGGCTGGGTAATTTCATAGGCTAATGAGTGGGAGGACTATTCCAATTAGTTTGGCAGAGGGGTGGGGATTTCCAGGAATTGGGCCACCATCCACTTTTTGACCTTTTACGGTTGCCTTCAGAACTGCCATGGCACTGGTGGGTGTGTCATTTAGGTTGTGTTGCTATTCAGTCTCTTAGCCCTGTCCACCTCTTTGTGACTCCATGGACTACAGCACACCAGGCTTCCCTGTCCTTCACCGTCTTCTGAGTTTTCTCAAACTCATGTTCATTGAGTCAGTGATGCCATACAACTGAGTCATCTTCATCATCCCTTTCTCTTCCTGCCTTCAATCTTTCTCAGCATCAGGGTCAGCTCTGTGTATCAGATGGCCAAAGTTTTGGAGCTTCAGCTTTAGCATCAGTCCTTCCAGTGAATATTCAGGGTTGATCTCCTTTAGGATTAACTGGTTTGATATCCTTGTTGTCTGAGGGACTCTCAAGAGTCTTCTCCAACACCACAGTTCAAAAACATCAATTCTTTGGCACTCAGCCTTCTTTATGGTCCAACTCTCACATCTGTACGTGACTACTGGAAAAAAACAATAGCTTTGACTATATGGACCTTTCTCGGCAAAGTGACATCTCTGCTTTTTAATATACTGTCCAGGAGTGTCGTTGCTTTTCATCCAATGAGCATATTGTGAGGTTCAGGGTGTACTAGAAGTCAAATCTTCTGCCATCTTGAATTTATTTGGTTCCAATCAGTTAATGTTGTGTCTTTGGGCTATGCCATTCTTTTACACGTTGTGACCCACTTACTTCCCTCCTGTTTCAGCTTCTCTCATATCTCTTAGACCCATGCTCCAGAGAGAAGCAGCACTATGCCCTTATAAAAGTTAATTTTGTTTCCCTGCCTTTGTCTTTTAATTGATTTCTTCGTCCCTTACGCTGATCCACACAACAAAGAGGCTGAAGGGGAGAATAAAGAACAAAGCTGTGAATCATTCCATTTTGGTATTTTAACCATAGGCAAAAATAAAAACGTCCTTTCAAAATGAGAAGGTAAATAATAACACTTTGAGAGGCTGTCCAGTCAATGAGTCTGGAAGCAGTGACACTCCAAGAGCAATACGCACTGCTAATGCCCAGAGCTTGGTTTCTAAATACCAAGATATCCATTAACAGGAACCAAGGCTCTTTAGAACAAGGTGCTGGGGGAGGAAAAAGCACAGAGTGAGCCTGGAACATCTTGAACCAGAAAGGGAGGAAGGGCTTAAAGATGAATGATGGGGACATGTCAAAAAAAAAAATGCAGGAGCCAGCTTTAAAGGAGTTCCCATTGCCAAATTTAAAACAATTTGAGCAGCAGAAAGAATAATGGCAGTTAAGGATCATAGCACAAGGAATTCGTGACTCCATAGTGATGCTCAAAACAAAAAGAAAAACAAACCTTTGGGTGCTGGGAAAAGGAGAAGGAAAAGATTTTCTTTACCAAAAAATACTAACTAATAAATGTAAAAAGAATGATGGAGAGCATACATATAGTTTTTCTGCAATTATTTAAACTCCTCTCATTACCAAAGTAATTATATATATTTTTAAACAAAAAATTCTATCTATCCATCCATGTATATATACTTGGGTTTTATATTTACATGAATCTTTAGGTTCACCTGCTAACATGAATTCGAAAACTCCTGTTACACAACTTATTTTGTATATTTTTTTAATATGTCTCCCTAGATTTCTTTGTTTAAGCTTAAGAAATTTAATTTAACCATATGTTAATTGTGGTCACTTTTAAAGGCATTTCTTTGTCATGTTCAAATTGACCTCCTCGTTAGTAACTCTCTTTGTATATCTTTGTATATCTCAATTGTTTCCTCCAGATAAGTGCAGAGACATGGACTGCTTGATTCAAAGGATGGAGATAGTTTTGGATTTTTGGTATAGATTTTCCAGAAAAACCATGTGGCGGGATCTTCCTCCAGCAGTGAGCTTGCATGATGGTCTGATTTATGAATAGTGGCAGTCATGCTGGTTCCCATTTCCTAGGCACTTGCACTACGCCCCACAGTTTGCAGACATCTTTCCTATCGTCCTCCCAGCCACCTTGCAAGGTTGGTCATCTTTTCCCCATAAAAAATAGGACCTGAAGCTGGAACTGGAAGTGCTTTTCCTGGGTCTCTAGAGCCTATGCTTTTTCCACTTGACCAAGCTTCCTGGCTCACTGTGTTAAAAGCAGGGTCTCATTCCCTGTGATTCTGGCTCTCTCCATGTCTAATTTTCACAAACTGTAACTTGTCCTTTACTCAGGGGAGGGAACAATCTACTTTCTCATCCTGTTTTCTTCGGTACCTAGTTTGAACCTCATTCCTCAGAAGGCTAGCTGAACCTAACACTTGCTCCTCCACATCTCATACAGGGATGTGTGAGCAGGACGACAGCACTCATTAGATGCCTCCAAGTCCAATCCAAAACTGAACAATTCTTTCTCCCCATTCCATATTCTTCATCTACCTACATCCACAGGGAGGACCCTGGTTCCCAACAATATGAGTATATTTGCTTGTTTTCTCTACCTTAAGATACAAAATTTCAGAATCATTCTATCAATATCACTATCAGACAACAAATCTACTGAGTAAAGCTGAATTTCTTAAAATTCCTTTATAGCCTTAGCTTATATCCCATTGAGGGTGTACAGTCAGAGGAAGATGCTCAACACTTACTCAGCTTAATTCTTCATTTATTCTGTGTGGTTATGTCATTAATTTTGTATATGGTAACAGCAATTGTTTTCCATTTGTCTTCAAATTTAGGATCTTCTCCATCTTTTCTGATGCAACTCTACGTCCGAATATAAACATGATTCAAAAGTCACAACTATGTACTCAGAGAAGTCTTATTTCCTCTCTATTCAACTCTGTTTCCACCTACTTCTTATAACAGCTTCTGTCTTAGGTACAAGTAGCACATTGTATACATTCTTTTTTCACCTGGTTTTTTTCTCACTAAATATATTTGGAGAATTATATCTATCATTTCATAGAAATCTCCTTGATTTCTTTTTTAAAAGATCTGCATACAGCTCCCCTGTGTGGCTGCATCATTGTTTATTCAACCATTCTCCTAAGTATTGGCATTCAGACAGCTTCCAACAATTTTCTAGTAGAAATCACAACTTCAATGCATAATTTTTTGTATTCCTACAGGTATATCTTCAGAATAATTTCTTAGAAGTGGATTTCTGGGCCAACAGGTAAATGCATTCATAATTAGAAGTTGCCTCCTCGTGGTATAAGAGAATCCATTTCCTCAAAGCTTCATCAAGAGGATGTTATCAAATTTTTAACATTTTGCCTGTCAGTTTCAGGAGAAATTACACCTCTGTGCAGTTTAATTTGCATTTCTCTTATCATAAGTGAGGTTAGACATTTGTATTCGTACATTTGAATACATGGTGTGTATTTTTATACATCCATATATCTTTTCTGAATTTTCTGTTTATCTCTTTTGCCCATTTTGCTATTTAGCTTTTTTTCCTCCCATAATTTTTAAGAGTGCTTTATGTATGTAATGAATATTAAACTTTTGTCTGTGATATATGTTGCAAATATTTTATTCCAGTTTAACATTTGACATTTGTGTATTGACATGTAATCTTTTCTTAATGCACAGATTTTAAAAAAAAACTCAACATTTTCTTTGTTGCCTCTGGATTTGGAGTCATAGTTGGAAAACCTTCCTCCATGTCCAAGTTTTATAATGAAATTCACCTGTGTTTTATTCCAGTACATATATGGTTTCATATTTTACATGAAAATCTCTCACTCATTTGGAGTTTATTTCTGTATGTGGTGTAAGGAAAAAAATGATTTAAAAATTAATTTTAAGATTGCCAATTTCCTGGCTTGTGGTTTCTTTAGGAACTTGCTAGAGTGTCTAACTTATAAAAACGCAAGAGCTATGAGGATAAGGGCTTCCCCTTGTGGCTCAGTGGTAAAGAATCCACCTACTAAGCAGGAGACATGGGCTTGATCCCTGGGTTGGGAAGATCCCCTGAAGGAAATGGCAGATAACTCTGGTATTCTGATCTGGGAAATCCCATGGACAGAGGAGGCTGGCAGGCTACAGTCCAAGAGGTTTCAAAAGCGTCGGACATGACTTAGCGACTAAATAGTGACAACAACATGAGGATAAGGGATGATGAAGAAGCAACATCAGTGTGAGATTCTCATGCACAGGAGACCTTCTCTTCCTGAAAAGGGCAGGCTGGTCCCCAAGCATCACCGTTCAGAAGCCTACAGTGTTGGCGTGGAAGGTGTGAGCTGGAACTGAGCCCAGATAGCTGGTGGCCAGGCAAACTGGTTTCTGGCAAGAGGGTAACAAGGCAATGAAGAGAAGTCAGGGAAGGAGGGAAACCTGGGTTGATCAGTGATGGGTTCAAAGGAAGGGGAGTTACCTCCCGCTGAGCTGAGGAAGCTGAGAGGAGCATCGCTGCAGTGACACCTCAAAAGGCCAAGTCGGTGATGATCAGAGTTGGGGGAGAAGATGAGTGGCAAGGGGTGATCAGGAAGCCTGCTGGGAAGAAGGCGGGGCTGGTGGCCACGGTGCTCTGCCAAGATGACTCTTGTTAGTCTGAGTTCTGTGATCTGGATCTAAAGGGTTGGCTTGAACCCAGCATTTCAAGTAATCTGCATTCTCCAAACTCAGGGGTGGGAAGAAAAACCTTGGCCATCTGAGGGAGTTTTATGGATAACCCCCAAGAGCATTCAAAAATGCATTGTACAGAGCGAAACACAACTTACGAGGATTTAGAGAGATTTCTGACACAGACCGTGAAATCTGGCTCCAGAGACATCTATGAGCCAGGGGTGTTCCTCTAAGCAAAAAAGAACTAGTTTTCATGAAGTGAATTATTGCTGGATATGAGACCAAAAGAAAGTTAGTCTTCTACTATAGTTAATAGAGATGCCACTGCTTCACCCATCCTCTCCTGTCCTCTCTGTGGCGGGGGCCTCTAACACCAGGATGCAAAGATAACTCAGAGGGCCTGTGCTGGCGTGTAGCCAAACCAGGATTGAGGACCCCTGGTCTTATATTCACAATCTAAAGAAAGGCCCAGTATAACACTTTTCACCTTAAAGTGACATTGCCTGTGAATCAAAGTTAAGAGGGCCTTGTGATGGGTTCAAAATCCCATTTCAAATATCAGGGAGAGAGAGGGGTGAGGAGCCTCTGATAAGCTTATGCAGCATTCTTGAAATGGGATCCAAACTAGGTTCAAAGGGAACAGAGTGAGAGCAGGTCCTCCTTCTCCTGAATAAGAAGTGGGCTCTAGCCTGAGTGCAGGAAGCATCCTGGCCTAGGGCAAGAGAGAGCCAGAGAAAGGACATCCAATTCAGGCATGCCTTGATCCTTGCTTTGTAACTCTGCACAACTGGGTCTGGTGAGCTACAGGCCCTCATTTGTAGGGGGAACAGATGACTAACCTTGCTTGCTGGTTGGGAGGACTATGAAGGTGTCAGTCTCCCAGTCATGTCTGATCTTTGCTACCCCATGGACTGTAGCTCACCAGCCTCCTCTGTCCATGGGATTTTCCAGGCTAGAATACTGGAATGGGCAGCCATTTTCCAGCCTTCTCCAGGGGATCTTCCCGACCCAGGAACTGAACTCAGGTCTCCCACTTTGCAGGCAGATTCTTTACTCTGAGCCACCAGGGTAGCCCAGGAGGACTTTAGGAGACCTATCTGTAAACTGCAGGGCAAGTGTCCAGAAAATGGAAACCAGCATGACTGTTACTTTGTATAAATCACAAGATCATGAAAGCCCTTTGCTGGAGGGAGGTATTGGTACATAGTTTTTCTGGGAAATCTATACCAAAAGTTCTAAAAATGTCTCCATTCTTTGAATCAGCCATCCTATTTCTTTACATTTATCTGAAGCAAACAATCGAGATGAACATAGAAAATTATGGATTAAGATGTCCATGTGAGCATCATAAATAAATGATATTTTAAATTTATCATAATTGAGAAACAATTAAAATAAAGTTAACCTTTTCAAACTTAGCAAAATGCTAGGCAGAAAAAATAATTTATGAAACATTAGTTTTCAAACTTCTTTAGTAGAGAAAGAAACTCAAAAATCTTGTACAGAATCAGAACAGACATATACATATATATACACACACATGTTCACACCTGTGTGTATACACATTGGTGTGTATACACACATATATATGGATATATTCACATCCACATGTTAATATACACTCACACATATACATATATATGAAGATTAATATATAGAGGTATAGAGAGAAATAGAGATTTATTATTAAATATATATTTCTTTACATTGGTAAGTAGGAAAAATTATTCAAAGTCATAAAGACAAAATGTAGATGAATTCTATCAATGTGTTAATAGCCCTATGCAATATTGATGTAGACTCTTACTTTGTCTTTACCCCACAGATATTTATTACAAGTATAATTGAAACTGTCTTCTACTAGGACAAAAATACACGTTGGGCTTCTTAATAATCATAACAAAAATCAATCTTGCTATCTAATCCTAACTTGGCAGCCACAAGACGTAAATTTCTGTTCAGTCAGCATAGAGCTCTTTTCAATCAGTTCTTACCAGACAGCTCATTTTTGAATGGACTGCTCTGTATTGCCCATCAAGGCATGATTGAGACTACAGCTGCTTGATGGAGATGCCTAAACCTTTTCTTCTCAGTCCCTATGCTCCAATCTGATGTGAAATCGAATTACCAGACCACAATGTAGATATAACCTCTGCTAAAAATGACTCCAATTAAACACTGTGTCTTTCTATCATAGGTTGGAATTAGAAGCATTAATGTAAATAACATGTCTGCATTTTTCATAACCTACTTCTTAATAAAATCCATTATCCTGTTAAATGCTATTTGATGAGGGGAGATATATATATATATATATAACATATATATATATATAATAAACTCTACGATTTAGTACCAAGAAATTTGCCCCTCCCAAAGAAGTGGCAAACTGCTTTTTACCAGCATTGAAAGATATGTATCCTGATTGATTTTCCTTTTTCCTTTGGCTATCAGGAAGCTCTCCTGGTGGCTCAGATAGTAAAGAATCCAGATTATGGATTGCTGTCATTCCCTGGTGGTCCAGTGGTTAAGACTTTGTATTTCCAACACAGAGAGCATGGATTTGATCCCTGGTCAGAGAACTGAGACATCACATGAGCACTGCGGCCAAAAAAAGGCATTAAAGAAACAAAAGACAATTGAGATAAAGAAGTGTAATAAATGTGCTCAGGCAGAGACTTCCCAGGATAGCTCTGTGATAGAAACTCAGAACAAGCCTGGTCCTCAGCCACGTTGTTCTAGAAACTGGATACTTCCTAGAAAATAAGTCACAGAGAGAGGATTATTCTCTTAAGCATTATGTTAAACTAATCAGACTTGTAAGAAGCCAGCAGTGATATTGTTGTTGCTTAGTCACTAAGTCATGTCTGACTCTTTGCACCTCCATGGACTACAGCACATCAGGCTTCCCTGTCCTTCATTATGTCCTGGAGTTTACTCAAGCTTAGGTCCAATGAGTCAGTGCTGCTAATAACTATGATCATAATGACTAACATTTACTGAATGCCTGTTTTGCTAAATACTTACAAGCAACCAAATATATTGAATAGTTGATTCTAGAACAATAAACTAGAGTTTATTTGTCTCTTGGAGACTACTTGAGTCAACCAAATTCACAAGAGACCGACACTAATAATCATGATAGCAGTTGTTCCCCTTGTGAAATTTTCTTACAAGCAGCCTAGACAAACTGAATCGTGGTTAAGAGCAGAGTATTTGAACTTGTGTCTGAGTGTAAGACCCAGCTCTGTTACTTAGTGAGTGTGTAACTTTGGGCAAATTACTTCACTTTTCCATGCTGGTATCCTCATCTATAAAATCGAGATGATTTCAATACTAATACGATACTCTCTAAGCACTGTGGGGAAATGATGCATGTGGATAGTCAGCATAGAAACTAGAGAATAAATCAAAGGAAGTCTTGATGATGAGTGGATGTGGAGGGGACGATAAGAGAATTCCCATGGGAAGCCAAGTCATAATCAGAAAGATAATCCAAGAGCAAGGATGGATTCAGAACCAAGAGAAGTCATCAACTATCTTAACAAAGTTATTCCTTACTCACTTGGCTTGACCAATCTCCCCATTCCTGGGCCTGAAACTTCCAATCACAGTGCGAGGCCCACACAGTGTTGATTCTGTCTGCACCTCTTTTTGGCTGGAAGTTCAGCATCGCCCCAGAAAACATAGCCCTCAGGGTGCTGCTCAGTCATCTTCCCAGCCCCTCTGCCCCACCTCCCGCGTTCAGCTTCCTTTCACTGCATAGACTTCCTTCTTCTTGAGAAAGGGATTCAGGCCTGTTGGCACCATAATTTTTCCCTGGTCATGTTCATGGACAATATTGTTGTCACACTCCCTCAAGCTTGCATGCTATTTTTAAAAGGGATATCATTTAAAAAATTGTGTTGATGTTACCCATTGTGTGTTAATGGATAAACGTTTTGGACCACTTCTTGTGATTAGGTTAGCCCTTCCTGCTGTTCCTCCAGGTATCTATGTTCTTTGGGTTTTTTGTTTTGTTTTTTACTGGAGTTTGCTTCATATTCTTTCCTTTCAGCTTTGAAAATAATCAGGCAGAGTGTTAATATTTTAAACATTGTAATCAAAAGGATTTGTGAAAACATATTTCAAAAACGTCTAAATCATGAATGCATTGGCCAAGGGAAAAATGATTTTATTAATTTTAAAACCTACACACCTGTTCACTAGTGGGAAAAGCAGAGGAAACAAAAGCTGGTTTAAAAGCACTAATGATGGTGATACCATCTCAGCAAGACCATGTGGTTTTTCTTTACAAATCCAAGAGAAAGAGCCAAACTCTAAGAAACCAGAGTTGTTCACCTTAGTGTGGAGAGAAGTCATAGATTATTTTCTTCTTTTAGTGAAATCCTATTCAAATTGAGTATTTATATTCTTCCTTTCACTAAAATGCAATTGAAAATGAATATGAATCTTGTGGGGATTTAAGCATCGCGTATTGTCTGGTTGATAGTCATTTACAAAAGTCAGGATATTTTATACCCATCAGGGCTTAATCAGGTTTATAAAGATCACTGTCAGTTGCAACAGAAATATTGTGTTTTTCCTTCCCCCATGACTTTCCCTAGTTCTTTTACGGGGGCCTTTAAAACTCATTTAAGTCTTGCTGAAGTTCATCATAAAGATAGATACCAACCATTCTACTGGGGAAGTTAATCTTCTCCACTTTCCCTTTTGCCCCCCAAAAGGGAAAGGTTTTCTTGGAAAACCATAAGCAGGTCAGTTTCAAATTCCATCCCTTCTCCTAATAGACTTTTGAAAGGAAATGCCCTCCAAACAAGGAGGTAATTGAAAATACACACTGAACTCAAGACATCTGCATTCAAAGAATTTCAGCTGATTTAGGCCAAAGAATAAAAAATGAACTGTTTGGTAACTCTGAATGATGGAAAATGCTGACAAATGGTATCTTTGCACAAGCAGTCTTAACACTCTGACTGTGAGAGTGACAAATTGAACAGATGGCACCTCTAAATGCAAGACTCATGTAATCTATTTCCACTCATGTTTTTTTGTAAACTTTTATTTTAAATTTGGTGCTAAGAACAAAAAAAAAAAAGAGAGAGAGAGAGAGAGAGGAGGGGGGGTGTTAATGGCACGATCCGGGACAAACTTGCACAAGCTTCTCTTTAAGAGCTTGATTAGAGTGCTTCTAATTCAGCCTGTAATTCTTATCCTCTTCCTATTTTCAGTTTTTCTGGGAACCGATTAGAGTGAGATTTCAGGGGAATCAGGCTATTCAGCCAGATAATGACTGTATTAGGGTCTGTACTAGGACAAGACCTCTGAGGCCTTTGACATCAAAATGGAAACCCCCAGTGGTTCTCCTGCTGGCCTGTCTGCCCCGACCCATTGTGGATTTCATCAGGGACAAATTTATTGAACTGCAACTATGAATAAAGGGCGAGACAGAAATCTTATGTTGTGACCCTTTATATGAGAAAGACAGCACGTTGGCGATGAACTAAGACTTAATTGTCAAAGCGAATTGTCAAAACATGTCCGTCTTAAGTTTAGCTGTTAAGTTTTGAGCTGGATTCTAATATGGGAATATTTTAGAATGTTGAGACTCTACAAATTCCATCCCTCTGGTTATGTAATATAATTAGTTGGTTTTGTTGTGTTGCTCATAGAACAGGTATTTTGGGAACCAGGTTTTTATATTGATGTGTATATGTGTCTTACCTTCTACAACCAAATCTTAAGGGTCCTCAGTCCCTTAAGTCCCTTATATAGTCCCTGCTCTCTGTCTTTTACTTCTGTATGTATATCCCCACTGCCCCAATTGTGTGGATCAGATGAAGTACTTACTAAATGCGTGTAACAGAACTCTGTGCTCAGTGACTTCAGTCTTGTCCGACTCTTTGCAACCCCATGGACTGCACCCCACAAGACTCCTGTCCATGGGATTCTCCAGGCAAGAATACTGGCGTGGGTTGCTATACCCTCCTCCAGGGGGTCTTCCCGATCCAGGGATAGAACCAGCATCTCCTTCATTGCAGGTGGGTTCTTTACCGCTGAGCCAGCAGGGAAGCCCCAGTTGAACTCTAGTCAAGTTTAAAACAGGGGTGAAAAGATCACTGCAGATGACTTATAAACATAAAAACCTAGAGATCAAATGTTCAGGCAAATGAGGGCTGAGCAAAAATAACTTTAGACGAAAGTGAATGAACCATGTTCTAAGTAAACTTCAGATCTCTTCCTGTTGATGTACGTCAGGTGTCAGCTGCTAGAAACATCATTATTTTTACAAAATAACTAGGTAACCCCTTGGAAGTTCAAACGCATCCATCAAAATTGCCACTCTAC